>NC_132840.1:74876585-77488252 GCF_048164855.1 Canis lupus baileyi
TGGCCGGCCTGGGAGTCTCCAGGTGCAGGCTCCAGGTGCAGAAGGCAACAGGCTCTCGGGCCTCAAGGGGATGCTGTTGGGATGGGGGTGTTCATCTCCAGGTCTTCCCAGGGCCCCGGGAGCTGCCGATTGGCAGACGTGGAACCTCTGGGACGCTATTTCTGCATGACGGGACAGAGAACAGACTGGATTTTGCAACTCTCTGAGGCCCTGCCAACAAGGCGTGGCTGGTTCTCAAGGACTTCTCATGAACCTAGGTGGTGCGGAGAAGTGTTTCTCAGAGCCGGTTAGTCGCTGAAATGGCAGGGCCGGGCCCTGTTCTGGGACAGGGGTGGGTGTACCAGGGAAGCCACCAACTCCACAACATGAACCCAGGCTCTTGGCCAAGTAGAGGGGCAGCCTGCACAAGTGCCTGTGCTTTGGTAGCTGGGAAGGCTCCCGGGCTGGAGCTCTTGAACTCACACCCAGGAAGTGAGGCGTCTATTAGTAAGTGAGACTTTGGCAGTGACTCAGGGGCTAGGTCCCTGCAGGGCCCGGGGCGGGGGGCACAGGCCAGGAAACAGAGCCCTTGCCCAGCCAGCTAAGTTCTGATCCTGCCTCTGCAGTGATTCATGCTGTGGTCTCAGTAAGGTACCTGCCCACTCTGTTTCCTTCCTGTCACCCATGACATAGGAATACCAGTGGCTGCTCTTAATGCTTCCTGATTATTATTGTTAGGGTCAAACCAAAATGCCTTTTGAACATGACGGAACTTGAACACCTTTACGATGCCTGGGCTCCATCTCCCCCAGTAGCACTGATGGGCCGAGGGACGAGCATCAGTGGGCAGCTCTCCCCACAGCCCTGCAGGAGGCAGGGACTGACTCGGTCTCACTGAGGTCTGGAAGCTCAGACAAGTGAGTAACAGAGCTGTGGTGCTGGGGTTGCGGGGCTCCAGCCCCAATCAGTGCCATTCGTGAGGGGACCCGGCACCCCAGGGAAAAGGACAAAGTGACTTCGTGGGGTCCTACTCAGCTGGCAGTCCCCAGATTGGGACCTTGAGGCCCCAAAGTCTGGCCTCTTGCAGACTCCTCTCCTCCTTCTGCTCAGGGGGGCATCTGCAGAGGAGACAAATCTGGGGGAGATGTTAATTAGTTCTGACAAATTAATAAAGAAAGCCTAATTTGTTCTCCGGATCTAATTTCCTTCCCTGTGCTTTCTTTTCCTGCCCAACAAGCTGTTTGCTCGGGAAATGGAGGGAAAGGTGGCGGCGGCGGGGTCATCCGAAGACGGGTCCGGCCCAGATCAAGCTGCCCCCTCCTCGCTGGCTACCCAACGGCCACCCCCACCCTCCCCTCCAGTGCTCCAGGAAGCCAGCCCCAGACACTAAGCTGTCAAACCACTCCCAATTATCTCCCTCTATGCCCGCCGGCTCCAGGGGCGACAGTTGTAGCAAGCTGGCGTTGACTCATTCTGTCACCGGCCTGCCCTGCTTGGGAAAATGCAATTTAATGAAGTCCAAAGGCAGGGCTGGGGCAGACAGGGTCCTAGGCAGAGGGCGGTACTAGCTTGGGGATGGCGGGGAGTGTCCTCTTTCTGCGGGACAGGGTCCCCGATCCGTCTGCTATTATCTCATCTTGAGTGCTCCACCAAATGCCAGCAGGAGGGGTCATCCTACAGCTTGCCCTGCCTCCACTCACCTCTTCTGCAGCGCTGAGCAACCAAGGCATTGACCTTCTCCACAAGGGCCTCCACCCCCCTTGGCTGCCTGTTTTAATAGCGTATGGTCATGACAGCTCGGAAATTCTTCCTGCTGTTTAATCTTGATCCCTTTTGCTGCAAAGCAAGTGCATTTCCCCATGCCTGTTGATACAGAATCTGGGAGAGGGTCAGCCCCTGCCAGGCACCACCAGGCCAGCCCCGGGTTAGGGAAAGAGGCTATCCGTGCGCTGGCAAGCCAGCTCTGGTGCCCGGAGAGAGCGGGGCTCCCCTCGTCATTTTTGGCTGGGCTGGGCTTGGCCCTGGCAACTGGCACCCTTCTGGTCCTACTAATTGGTGGCATTTGCTGGAGACTCCCGTTCTCTCTAGTTGGATAGCAGAGAGGCCCTAGCTCCGGGCCCCTGGGTTCAAATCCCAGCTCGGCCGCTGGCCTGCTGTGTGACTTGAGATTTTCTGTTTCTGTTTCCTCGTGTATAAAAAGGCAACAACAGTAACTTCCTCATGGGTTGCTGGGAAGATGAAATGAACTTCTGTAAGAGGGCACCACGAGCAGAACCTGGCAAAGAAGAAGTGCTCAGCAAGCATTAGCTCGTGGAGCTGCCGCCCGCAGTGCCTTCCAGACCCCTTGAAGCACGTCGGCTCCTGTTGATGCGGGGCCCCCACACCTGCTCTTCCTTCTCCTTTTTCCTCTTGCTCCAGCGCCTCTCATCCTTTAAACCCACCTAGATGGGGTCAAAGCTGCTTGTGTGTTCCCCCCAGGCCATGCCCTTTGGGAATGGCCACACCTGTAAGAACCTGTTCACTGGCTGTCCCCTACCAGACCATGGCCCCATGAGAACACGGACGGCCCTCTCCCGCTCAGGCTGGGTCCCAGCACCCTGCCAGGGCCCACACACAGCTCCGCCAGCTCAAAGTCGACTAACAGGTGGCACGGCCGGTGGGGCCAAGGAGCATCCCAGCTTCTTCTGCCCCAGTAGAAACGGTCTGTGGGACTGAAGCAGTTTCGAGAAATGCTCCTGGCCAGGGATAGAGGGGGCCAGTTTGGACCACAACCTTCTCCTGCCTGATTCCATTCGGGGTCCTACATGCTGGAGGCCCCAGGAGCAGTTAGGAAGTGCTTTCCTGCTGGATGCCAAAGGGGCAGAGAAACGTCTCACCGCAAAGGCAGTTAGGCATCTCTAAATCTGAGAGAGCAGCCGTGGACCTGACCCAGTGGTGGAGTGAAGCCATGGGTCCTGCATGTATGTGTCCACTGTGCACCAAGGATGGGCCAGAAGGGACCACATGGGAACAGCTGATCTGACCCTCTTGGAGCACAGATAAGGCTACTGGGGCCAGACACTGCCAAGGAGGCCGAGGCAGGACTCCTAACTCTGAGGCTGACACTCTTTCCCTGAAAGCATGCTCAGCTCATGGTAGCAGATCTGCTTTCTGTTTGAGTCCCACATTTGATTCCTGTCACCCTTGATGACTGTTAAAGTTTAAAGTAACCGCCCATACGATGCTCTGAGTGAGGTCCCCAAAGGATCAATCACATGCGGTGTGAGGTGTCTCACTGCCAGGTGAAAGAAATGTGTGCTCGGCTCTTCCAAACCGTCCACTCCACTGCATGCACGCCTCTTCTCCAAGACTGGTCACTGATCCCTGCCCCCCAAACCTCCCAGACTCTGCTCCTTCAGGAAGCTGGCGCCTGCAAGTGCCACCAGCTCCTGGCTCGGGGACCCTGCCTTAGCACCCAGTAGAAGGAGTGGCTCACTCAGGCACATAGCTGGTTTTCCTGGTTGCTATCAAGTTCCTGCACTCATGCTAGTGGGCAGGGCTGTCTCCCTCCTCCCTCTGGATCTTTCTTGGGACCACTCCAGTGTTTCTGGAGATGGAGAGAGCCCAGAGACACGAGAGAAGGGCTTCCAGAGATAGAGGGTCATCCTCGGTGTAAAAAGAGGTCCCTTGGGTCCTCCCAGCTTCTACCTCCCCATCCACAATTTGGTTTACTAAGCCTTGTGAGGGCTCAGAGAGGGTCTGAGCACTCGCTGGAGTAAGGGCAGGCTCTGGAGGTGCTGGGCATGTCCTGCCACACGCCCAGCTGGGTGGACGGATGCAGAAACAGGGCTGGAGATTCAGCTGTGTCCATGTGCAAGCCAGGGAGGGAGGTGAGGAGGTGGGAGGAGACCCCACTGAGCTGGGACACGGGCAGTAGGCGGTCAGCAGGAGCCAGGCCAAGACCCAGACTGCCCTTGACTGTGGGTGGAAAGCTACTCACAGGACAAGACAGCATGCATCCTTGGCCTGGTGTCAGACCCGAGGCTGGGGGAGGGCTCGGACTTCTTCCACTCCCAGCCTGGCAGGAGTTTCTGTGGCAAATGTGGACAGCTCTGGCTAAGAGCCTACCCCTCCAACTGGGATTCTCCTCGAACTTTCCTTGAATGTAAAACAGGGATAACCACCCCTGACCCCTGGAGGCTGCAAGGGGATGAGGTGACCACTTCATAGATGCTATAAAGCCCTGCAAGAAGGGAGGCACTGTCAGGGGGCAGGGTGGCTGGTCAGCATTAGCTCCTGGAGCAGGCTGTGGCGAGCAGGATTTTCAAGGAGAACGTGTGTGTGCGTGCGCGCGTGCATGAGCAGAGGACTATTTAAGATGAAGGGTGGCCAGGAAGGCCTCAATGAGAGGGGACTTCTGAGTCAGGAACCAAATGCCAACCGTGTGTCTTGCCTTGGAGAAGAACATTCTAGGAGCAGAGGCGTGAGGTGGGGGTGTGCCTAGGAAGTCTGGCCGGCAGCTAGAGGGGAGGGGTGCAGGGACCAGAGCACCAGGGCCCAGGGTCCTCCGAGCAGGATGGGAGTAGAGCCCTTGGAGAGCACAGGAGGAACATGGTCCAGGCTAGGTTTGAGCGAACCTGCTGACAACTCTTGAGAAGACGCTGTTGGGACTGGAGGCAGAAACCAAGGTCCCACGGGGTGGGGCAGGGGGTGCAACCAGGTCTCAGGAGCCCACTCCTCCTACCTCTCCAGGTGAGACAGCTGGCAGCTCACTCCCTCTACCTGCAGACAAGCTGTCTTCCCACCCTGGGCCTGGAAGGGAGGTGGGGGGTGGGGGGGCAGGGCTGGGGAGGAAGCCCTGCACAAAACAATGGCTTTGAGCCAAGACAAGAGAGATGCTTGTTCCCCTTTATTTATGATAGTTGTTGGGAGAAATAAAGCCAGCCCCCACCCCCACCTCCACCTTTCTCTTCCATCCGCACCTCTTCCCTGGGCACAGGCTTTCCTCTGACACAGAGATCAAATAACTTTTCACTCAAAGGGAACGATATTATCTCCCCATACAATTCAGCACCAACACCAGCAGACCGACATCCCCAGATTAAAAGGCAATTAGGCAGCTTTGTTTTTGCAGGGGCCGAAGGTTTGCTTGGTACCCTCCTTGGGAACCGGATCCCACTGCAGGGAGGGCCAGCGACTCGGGTGACTCCCCATGGAGGAGGCGGCTGATGGAGACCTGGGTCCCCCACCCCCAGCCTGGCCCCCAGAGACAGGAAGGACCCCCAGCAAGGCACTACTGTAGTTTTCCTCTGCGTACCCTTGCCTTTAGAGAGTTAAGGCAAAGTTTGTGTGATCCCCACCCCGAAAATACCACACTGATGGCTTTCAGGCCTATTTCAAATAGCATGGACCTGCCCTCCCCCCATCAGGGTTTCCAATCTTTTGGAAATGACCTAAAAGGCGGGGAGAGAAGGGGCTCGGCTTCTTCACTTGGTTAACTGTGCTGATACCACATGTGGGGTTAAGGCCCACACAGCCCCTTCAGAGCATCCACAGTCCCATCTCATGGAATCCTCGGAGTGGGTAGTATTTATTACCCTGCTTTTATGCCCAGTTGTCCTATACTCGCAGAAGCAGAAACAGAGGGCCAGAGAGGCAGAGGAGGTTCTCCAAGGGCACAAAGCTAGTAGGTGGTGGGTAACCCAAATCCACCTCGCTCCTCAACTCCTCCCCATGGGGCTGGCTGAGGAAGGGGAGGGTTTTAGAATCCATCCTTCACCTTCCAGTAGTTTGTTTGATGAGGACGGCAGGATCACTGCCACCCCTGCCAGCCGGGGTGGTCAGGGAAAGTCCACCCATCCACAAGTGGCCCTTGAAAGACGGGGGAGGCTTTCATTAGACACAGGTGCAAAGGCCACCATCATGCTTAGCTTGTCGTAAAGCTCCCTGGGCAACTGGGCTCTTGCTCCCCCCACCAGCCCAAACCTCGTGCGCCCCCTCCCTCTGCTTCTCCCATGCTGAGCTCTCTTCTCCAGGATATTTTAGGCTCTCTCTTGCCTTCGGGTCTTTGTACAAGCTTTTTTTTCTCCTCTTTACGATTTTATTTATTTATTCATGAGAGACACAGAGAGAGAGGCAGAGACACAAGCAGAGGGAGAAGCAGGCTCCCTGTGGGGAGCCCGATGTAGGACTCGATCCCAGGACCCCAGGATCATAACCTGAGCCAAAGGGAGATGCTCAACCACTGAGCCACCCAGGTGCCCCTTTGCACAAGCCCTTGTGTCTGCTCGGGGCACTGTCCTCTCCTCTACCCATCACTCCCCTTTCTAGCTAAGGGTCACCCTCTGCTCTCCTCCCTGCCCCTCCCCCATCCTGCCCCACAGTTTTGCCAAACCTTCCACCCCATCTCTCATGCTAGCGACCATGGAGGTGCTTCACAAGGGCTGTCTAATGGAGGGAACGACCCCTCCCCACCTTCTCTCACCTCTGAGCATCCATAAAGGCAGCTCTCAGACCCAGCCATACCCACCCAGTCTCTGCTAGGTCAGATCGCTGAAACCTCCCCTCCTTTCCAGGCCCTTCTCCGGGGTCACCTCTCCCAGATGAAATCTGCTGGCCCAGGTTTTCCTACTTTCCTACTTTCCATCGCCGAGTGAATACTGTGAGTCAAGCACCGTGCCAGCTTCTCCGGGCAGAGGTGACAGGGGTGGTGGTGAGAGTGGGAGAGCAGAGGGATAAGAAAGAATAAGGCATTTTCTTTTTCTCTAGAAGCTCCGTCTAGCAGGAAACTCAGACATGAAAACAAATAATTACCGAGTTAAGTTTGGTGTTTCGTTTGTTTTTAAAAGTATGAACCCAAAGTGGCGGGAGTCCAAAAGGAGAAGTGGTCCTGAGAGTGATGGTGGGATCAGAGAAGAGTGGGATTTTTAGCTGGGTCTTACAGGATAAGCAAGAGTCCCTCAAGAGAGAAGAGGCAACAAGAGAAAAGTGTCTCTTAAAGCTCAAGGGCCTGGGGCATCTGGGTGGCTCAGTGGTTGAGCACCTGCCTTTGGCTCAGGGTGTGATCTTGGGGTCCTGGGATCAAGTCCCACATCAGGCTCCCCACAGGGAGCCTGCTTCTGCTTCTCCCTCTGCCTGTGTCTCTGCCTCTCTCTTTCTGTGTCTCTCATGAATAAATAAATAAAATCTTAAAAAAAAAAAAAGCCCGAGGGCCACGAAGCGTTGCCTATTGGTGCAGAGGTGAATGGCAAGGGAGATGTGCACCAGTTTAAAAATAGCTCTGCCTGAGACAAGGGACTGCATGTCCCCCTGTAGCGCCTGGGAGCCACCGACATTCTTTATTTAAGCAGGGTGGTGACACAGAGCATGGCGCCAGCCACAGAAAGGCCACATGGTGTGATTCCATTGATATGAAATGTCCAGAACAGGCAAATCCAGAGACGCAGAAGTAGATTAGTGGTTGCCAGGGGCTGGGGTGGGGGTGGGGTGGAGAGAGGAATGGGAGTGGCTGTAAATGCATGCAGCATTTCTCTTTGGGGTGAGGAGAATGTTCTCTGTCAGCAAGTGGTGATGGTCACCCAACTCTGTGAACATACTAAACCCCACTGCACTATATACTTTAAAAGGGTGACTTTTATGGTGGGTGCATTCTATCTTGAGGCCCATGGAGAAGGATGGATGGTGGTGAGCCGGAGCCCACCCCTGCCCTGATGAGGCGGGCTGGCCACGGAGGGACCTCTCCAAGGCTGCAGCACCCCCAGAGGTGGGGGGACCCTCCTCAGCACAGCTGCTCGAAGTAATGACCTATGGCCCCAGCCTCTCATCTTCCTCCTTGCCTTGCTCAGGATGGATTCTGCGGGGCTGGAGGTCATGGGAGAGAGCCTGGGACCACCTTCTCACCTGGAGCAGGCTCCCCACCCCCCCACAAGGGGCAAGGGGCGTGGCTGGCATCTTAGGCCTGGGACCTAAGCGGCAGACAGGTCACCTGACAAGGCACGCCACTTATTTCTGAAGACAGGCAGGTCCCCTGATAATAGAGCAGGCAGGGAAGAGGCTTTGCCATAGACGGGGAAATTAGGGCAGAAAATAACACCATGAAAACAGAAGTGTCCAGAAATAGGAGAGGAGGAGGCTTGCTTACATCCCAGTGTGTGAGGGCCTGTCTGAGCTCCTGGGCACCCAGGGACTGTCCGGCTGCAGGGCTGCCACAGTTTCTCTGCTGGGTTCCCAGCTCTTTTAGGTACTAGGCATGTGCTGGGGGCCCACTCTGTGCACCAGGGATGGAGGGAGAGTCCTCTGTGTGGGGTCCTGAGCATCCACAGCAGGGCTGTGAGGGAGCATGCATTCCCAAGGACCCCATTCTCAAAGCCCTGTCACCTGGAAGGTCTGGGGACGGAGATTCCCTGGATACTGGCATGGGGGGGCAGTGCACCGGCGATCACAAGTGGGTTGAAATTTCCGAGGCTTGTACAGTGGTGTGTGCGTGTGTGTGTGTGTGTGTGTGTGGGGGGGGGGGTCCTTGGTTCAAGATTTTGAAATGCCCGGATGGGGTGAGGAAGAGGCTTGGAGGCAGGGGTGCTGAGGCTTGAAAGTATAGGCAAACACTGCAGCCTCTGACGTCCTCAGAGTTCCCTTCCGGTCCCGGGGAGGGCAGAGGGTAGGGCCAGCTCCCCAGGTCTACGCGGGCACAAGTGCTTCTGAATGGAAGTGGGTGGAAGCCCAGAGCAGCCTGGGATGGCAGGGCTGGGACAGCAGGGTGATGCCGGGGCTCCCAACTCCCCAGTGGGCAACTTTATTCTTCCTCTGGGCTTGGGGACCAGGGCAGGGCAGAGAGGAGAAGGCGAGGCAGTGCAGGTTTGAGGGGGAGGACCTCACTGATTTTTCCCAGCATCCCCCAGGCCACTTCTCTCACCACAAACCTCAGTCTCAAGCCACTTGGTTGTCATGGAAACAAGCAGAATAGAACAGATGGTCTCCACTAGCCAAATTCCAATTAAACAGGGCAGAGATGGATCGAGAAGGGGTTGTGATGTGACTAGGCCACTGAGGGCTCTGTCCCCAAACCCAGCCTAACCACCCTGGGCAGCCCAGCGGCCGGGGTCAGAAGGACATTCTGGGAGGTGGGTGGAGAGCTCTGCAGAGGAGCGTCACCACCCAGTCCCCTCTTTCCTTACCCCTTCTCAAGGTGGAAAGTGGAAGGCTGCAGGTTGAGGGAATGCCACCTTGGAGGGCAGTACTGGGGACACACTTAAATCTACAGAGATACCTCAACAGAGACACACGCATGCATTCATGTTCACACGACTACACATGTGCGACCCAACAGTGCCGTTTGTGTGTACACACGTGTACGTACGTGCCCATCTGCTGGCACAGAAACACATGAGGGCACGTGCAGAAAGGTTAGGCAAAGCCATTAATCAGAGGCACACTCTTAGAACAAAGCAAAGAAAATGCTTTGAAAGACAAAATAGGCAATTTATTTCAATTTATTTAATAAACATGTATTAAGAAAATGGGAATTATAAACACACACACACACACACACACACACACACACACACGCATGCACAATACAGTCCCAGGCTCAAGGACACACAGGATACATTAACTAATAACACGATCACTGTGCTACGGCAGGAAGGCTCACGAGTGCCGTGACAATACTGGGGAGGAAATGATGAATTTGGGGCGGGGGATTAGAGAAGGAAGGGTCTTGAAGGATGAGACGAAGCTTGCCAGGCCGGGAGGGAGAGCAGGAACAAAGGCCGGGTGGGAGGAAAGGTGAGAAACAGCGTGCGGAGGGCACAAGCCCAGCGTGAGTGGGGTCCGGATGCTACACACACAGACGTGTCAGCACACACCTGCCTGTGGAAACCACACACCCAGGCACAACTTCACACGCACAGCCACAGAGCCCCCCTGGTCCCTAGAGCTCGATGCATAGGAGATACTTAGTAAGTAAACGTGAACTACAGAAGAAAAGATGCTTTTGTTTGCTGCAAACAACATGAGGTGGATATGGGAGGTGTTGGGAGAAAGGGAAGCGTCACAAGTTTGCACATCTTGGCTACGGCAGTTACACAAGGTGCCAGGAAAACAGAGAGGTGTGCAGAAGAAGAAACCTCATAGCTTATGAGGGGCTGAGAAGGAGGGAAGCCGGCCAGCTCCCATCAGCTTACTGTGCACTTATGGAGCACCTACTGTGTACAAGGTACTGAGCTAGAGCCTGCAGAGATCCTAAGGCTGAGTCCTCTCCTTCAATGAGCTGTGTCTGGGGTGAGGGGAGGAGAGAAAGAAAGTACTAGACAACACAGTAGGTTCTGGCTACAGTGAGACCCTAGTCCAGTGGTTCTCAACTGGGGGTAACTCTGCCTCCCAGGCAGGGGACATTCAACAATGTCTAAGGACATTTTTTATTATCACGTGGTGGGGGTGGGGGAGGATGCTGCTGGCATCTACTGGGTAGAGGCCAAACACCCTCCAGTGCACAAGCTAGCCCCACATGAAAAAGAATGATCTGGCCCCAAACGTCAATAGTGCTGGCTGGGGTTGAGAAGCCCTGGCACAGAGCATGGCGTCTGCACTTAAGTGAGCAGCACTCCGGACCCTGCGAGAGCTTCAGACAGAGCAGGTGTATGACACGCTCAAACCTCTTGCTCTGACAGTGGCGTACGGGCTACGCAGGAATGGGGAGAGGCCCCCAGGGTGGCTCAGAGGGTGATGGTAGTGGGATGCGGAGGGGTCCCACAGATATGGAACCACTAAAAAATTGACAAGCCAGGTACAGAGGATGAAGGAGAAGGAGTCCCAGCTCCAGAGAACAGCAGAATTGGGGTTCTGAGCCCAGCGAGGGCTGCCCTGGGGGGTTGGGGGGGGCGAGGGTGGCTTTGGGCTGCACACAGGGCATGAAGCAGGAAGGCCCAGAAAAGACAGCCTGGGGTGCAGGCGAGGCTGAATTTGGATGGAACAGATTGGGGGGGTTGTTCCTTAAGTTCAAAACCCTCCATGTGGCCTTCCCAGGCCCCTCCATGGCCAAGGGGTCCCATTCCCCATCCAGGAGACAATCTAGAAGATGCCATCGTCCTCCATGGGTGCCCATGTGTGGCCACCCTCAGGCTGCCCTGGTCACCCTCTGCCACGGCAGCCACTTCTGCTCCAACTCCAGGTCTCAGCCTCAAGGTCACTTCCAGGGAAGCCTCTCCTAGGTTAGGGCCTTGCTGGCCCCTTCACAGCCCTGTGAACACTTGAATCGCCCAGAACGTTCTCTGGACCACTCTGTGCATCAGTCCAAAGAGCAGGGAGGACCTGTTTTGGGGACAGTGCCTCACTGCCAGCTCGTGCAAAGAATTAAAACAGGCACAAGAGGCTCCCCGTTTCCCTGGCTTTGACCCTGCCTCCTTTCCCATCTCCCTATTTCCTGACCACACGACTTCTAAAAACAAGTCTAGAAGGAACTGTTCTGGTAGCCATCAGGGTAGGACAGCATCAGGGATCCTGAGGGAGAGGCATGGAAGCTTGCACAACACAAGAGCAAGTTTCCTAGCAGTCAGGGATGAAAATGTCACCCCAAAGCCCAAACTCAAGGACACATGGCCTCATCTGCTCCTCACCCTGACTCTCCAACCCTGTTCCTGCTGGGGGAGTTACCTGGTCTGCAAGTGCCCCCTGAGGCACATTTGCCTTTGAATAAAGCCTTTAGCCTTAGTTTGAGCTGCTTAAAGTACTTTTTCTCAACACAATAAAGTACCTGGCAGCTAAAGTACAGATGCAGATAAACATCTGTTGACTAACTGACCCCACCTAACAGATTAGGGAAGCATTACCTGCAGGGTCACCCTACCTGGCCAGCAGCAAGGTCAGCCAAGTGAGTCAACAGGGGTCAGTGGCATTGCCAAGGAGAGCAGCTGGGGATGCCTTCTGGGGTGGTCGCAGGGCCTGCTCTTGAGCAGGAAATATCCAGGGGCATCCAAAGAGCCTGTGGGGCGGGAGTGGGGTGGGGGGAGGCCAGCTAAAGCAGGCCACTAATCTCTCTTGAAGATTAAATACCACCCTGGCTCTGGAGACCAGAAACCAGCTGGGGGAGGGGGCGGCCCAGGGCAGGGGTGGAGGTGGGGGGTGAGGGAGCTGAAATTGGGGAAAACCGCCAATGATTAACCAGAGCTACTAATTATTAACCAGCTAGACTCTTGGACTTGAGGACCCCATTTCTGGCTTCACCCATCCGCCAGGGTCGAATCCCCAGCGTCCCTAGGCCTCCCTGCACCTCCCCCTCCCCCAGAAACTATCTCCAGCCTGGCCTTGCTCTTTATCTTCCAGTGCCCTCCCTGGTGGCTGCTGCTCCTGAACATCAACCCTACTCCCCACCTCAGGAAGGGGTCAGGGAGACACTGGGATGACAGTGATTGAAACTACACTTTGGGCTGGGTCTGGACAACCCAAAGGCAGCCTCCTCCGTCCTTGGGATCCATCTCCTCATTTCCAACCCCAACCCCCACCCCACCCTCTGGAGGGTAGCACTGGGCCTTATCTGTCTCCCTGTTCAGCCTCAGGATTTGGCAAGGGGAGGCCAGAGGAGCAGAGAAATGGAAGGGAGGGGTCTGATGGCGGGAGGGGTCTGATGGCTGGAGGGTGGCTAGGAGCCGCAAGCCTGGGGGGCGTGGGGGAAGGGGCTCCAAGCTGAGCCTCCTGGGCTCAGGGCAGGGGTGCTGGGCTGAATAGGGCAGAGGCATGTTGGGGATCAGGAAAGAGGCTTCTGGGTTACCTTTAGGATAAGGAGAAGCCCAGACTCTCCAGGGGCAAAAGAGTCCTTTAAGCACTGGCCACGGAATCTGTGGCTGAGTATCAGAGCAGCAGAGTGGGTCACCGGGGTCTGCCCCAGGGTCATTTCAGTGTCTGGATGGAGTGATGAGCTGCCTGCAGGGTGGTGGACGACAGCACATGGCTGACAGCGGGGTGCCTCACCCTGCCACATGCCCTGGCTTGCCCTCCTAGTGCCACGACATGCACGGAGCCACTGCCCCGTGTCACAAAGCACTAATCGGCGATCGGAGAGGCTGCCAGGAGATCACGCCACGTGGGTGCGGTGCACTACCTCCCACGGGGCCCCCCACCCATTCCAACTGGTCTCCACCCGTCCCCATCAGAGCACAGGCTGCTGGAAGAATGAGGGGCTGCTCCCACAGTCTCTAGAGTTAAGAGACTGCAGGCAGAGAGAGGGTCCTGCTCCTCCACCCCTCCCCGCTGCCCCCTTCCCCCAACTGTCCTCTCTATGCCCTGAATCTGTGCAATATGCTCCCTTTCTCAGGCCCTTCTCTCCCCATCACCAACTTAATTCCTTAATTCCCACTGGAGATAAGCGGATCTTTCACTGCAATTTATTGTTAATCCAAAGGAAAACAGGGTTCGGAAGGGGTGAGTTGGAGGTAGGGAAGCATGAAGGCGGCCAGCCCGCTCTGCCCCTTCCCGGATCCCTGGATGGATGTAGTGGCTGGGGAACCCTAGACCAAAAAACCTGGGTCATTTGGGGCCCCCCTCAGCTACTAGGGATCTAGACAACCTGGTTCCATGGAGAGCACCCAAGATGGCCAATGTGGGTCAGACTTGGTCAAAAGCACTCAAGGGAGAGAAGAGTGAGAGCTGGAGACCCTCTTTAAGCGCCGAGGAGACATCATGTGCAAGGTCAGATGCGCTCCACACGATCCCAAGGAGACAGAAACACGATTAGCGGGTGGAAGCTCCAGGCATGCGGATTTCAGCTCCGTGCAAGGAAGAATCTGGGGCAGTCAGAGCTGTGGGGGCTTCCATGTAGGGTGGTGAGTTCCCCGTCACTGGAGGTACTCATGCTGAAGCTGGATGTTCAACCAACCGGTAGGGATGCGGTTGAGGGGTTTTAAGTGAATGGGTGTTACATTATTTGCTCTGCTGCCATCCCCTGCCTGGGGATGACAGCCCAGCTGGGAGGCTCTTCCCAAACCAGGGGATGGGAGGGGAACAGATGGGCTCAGAAGCTTAGCCTGCCTTTAAGGGTGTAGGAGAATGCAGTCCCGGCCCTGTCACACCTGCTCCTCCAGAGCCAAGCAGGGAAGCCTTAGGAAGTGACAGGTTTACTTGGGCACAAGCCTACAAGGGCCCCAGCTCCTCTCGACATCTCCTAGCCAGGCTGTTGTCCTGCAGGCATTTAGAGATGGCACCCTCAGCTGTCACCTACTGTGTGTGAGGCTGGAGGACAGATAACATCCCACATCGGACTGGAAGCTCCAGGAGGCCAGGGAAGTTATGTTCACTGCTCAGCCCCTGCTCCCTGCTCAGTGCGGGGCCCACAGGAGGCACCAGTGCCCACACTGGTGAGTGAGTGCAGGAAGGTGCCCGTCTACCCCTCCTGCCCTAACACACCCAGGGCAGTGGGATTCCCACAAGTGCTGGCACCCAGAAGCCTACACATGGGGTTCTTTGGTTGAGGGCATAGAACTCTCGCTTCCAGCTACTCTTTAAAAAGGGAGCATGGGACGGCTCCAAAGAGCCACTGGGCATCTTCTGGTGACCATCTGGAGGTGGAGATGATTTTCCAGGAGCCCAGGGGTGTAAGTGGGTGATGCACCCTGTCCAAGTTGAGAGGTGACAGGACCTCAGCTGAGGGACGCCCAGCCCCAGGGAACGGACCCTCCTCTAGATGTCGGCTCCCTGGGCCAACAGCTGCTGATAATAACCAAGTGGTGTGAAGACTCCCTCCGTATCAGGCACTGTGCTCATCACACACACGCACCATTTACCTCTTCTAAACCTCTCATGATCACGTGCCCGCCTTCCAGTGGAAGGAACCAAAGTTCAGAGAAGACGAGACACAGACATACACATGGGCCCACGTAAGTAATAAGAGACAGAGACCACTTGGCTTCAAAACAAACAGTGCATTCAATTTGCCGGGAAAAAAATAGTCAAGCCAGTTGTTTGTGATCCTATAGACAAAACAATTATCTAAGATTGACCTTCTGCATTCTGTAACTGGCGGCTGGGGGGCAGTGTAGACCCTGCCATGGACAGTCATCATCTTTGATTGCCTGCCTCTTCCCCCCCCCGCCCCCCCCCCAGTACCCAGCCTCTGCCACTCCCGCCTCTCCCAACTGGGTGAGGGCCCCCCACCTCCGTGGGGGAAAAGATGGCAATCAGAGTCTAATCAGGAGCAGACACACACACACACACACACACACAGCACAGCACCTCTTGCACACACACACACACAGCACGTGACCTCATGTTCTCTCTCTCTCTCTCTCTCTCTCTCTCTCTCGTGCGCACGCACACACACACACACGCACAAACCATAAACCTCTCTCATACACACACAGAGGACATAAAAACACTTGTAAAGAAACACATAAAGCAGCACAAATGATCATTACGGCTTGAGCTGTGTACACAAGTGCAGAGGGGGTAGGAGTGATGGAGTGAGGATGGGAGAGGGGAATCGAGCCATTTCCCGGGCAGGGTGCTTCTGGGCAGAGCAGGGGGTGCTGGTTCCCAGGCAAACTGCCTGTCGGCCCCTGTTCCAGGCTCCTTGGAGGGAAGGGGGAGCCACAGAGACTCTTCCCAGTTACTGCCACCACCACTGCCGCAGTGCCAAGAGGTGGGTGCTAGGGATGCTGCAGGCTCCCTCCTCCCCCTGTCCCCCACCCCCACCCCAGTACAGACAGGAAGGCCCATCATCTGACTCCTGGCAGGTGATTCAGATTGGAGAGGGTGCTGGGTGTTCAGGAGCAGGCACAGGGAGCAAGGACTGTCGCTTAAGTTCCCCAAAGGCCCATCCATCAATCGAGCGGAGATAATCAGAGTGCTCAGCCGGCCCAGGACACTGATTACTCTCTGGGCACCATAAACACAGGGAATAAATCTGGGAAGGGGCCGGGTAGGAGGGTGTCTCCGTAGCAGGGCTGGCCACCCTGCCTGGGAAGGGAGAGGAGGCCCATCCATCATTCTGAGAGATGTAGCTATCTAGGCCAATGAGATGAGGACAGTTCGGGGGGCGGGGGAGGTGGGCAATCATAATAAAATAATCCAGTGCAGTGTGGCTGTTCTGCTCTGATCTTATTTACACTCGGGAGAAGCCTGTCCCTGCCTCTGCTCCAATTTTTACCCAGGAGCCACTGCAGAAAGCTTCTGCCATTGACTCAAAACTCTTGCAGGGTGCTTGACCCAAGGGGCTGGAAAGTGGCTTGGCCCAAGAGCGCGGGTGGGCATCTGTAGGCTCTAGGCGACAGGGGACCCTTTGTGCACTCCTTAGGTTTGCACGGGGGGTCACATGGGTCTTAAGTCCTCCATTCTACTATTGCTTCCGAGCACTTCCTGGGCGCGGGGCAGACTCCAGCCCCAGGAACCAATCACAGAGTTTGGCCTGTGTCTGGGCCGCAGAGGCTCCACCGTAATTCAAGCTAACGGAGCATGGATAATCTAGAACAGCAGAGGGTCTAGGAGGAATTTCTCTTTGGCGTCGAAACATATCAGATGACTGTTTTGCAGCCCAGTTACCCTCCTAATTAAGCAAGTTTGTGAGGCCCGAGCCCGCGTGGTGACCTGCAGGGTCAGGGTGTGCTGAGTGGAGCATCGGCCCTGGGTCACCGTCGAGAGGACAATCCGCATGTGGGCCATCTGGAGGTCACTTAGTCCTCAGCCACAACACTGGAAAGTGTTTTTGATCTTTCTGCTCCCACGACCTTCTTCCCTGGGATAGTTCTTTACCCCTGCTGCGAGGCTGCGTGGCTGCGTGGCTGGCACGCCTCTGTCCCCAGCTCCCCGTTCTGAACCTGCCTGGGGCAGAGGAAGCACCAGCCCTTTCATCCCAGGGGATCAAAGAAGCCAGTACAGGTGAACACCCTATATCCTCCTCACCTCCCCAGATAAGGGCCCCTCCCTTGCCATCTTTTGGGATCTCCGGGTGTGGGCAAGAGAGGCCAGAACCTTCCAGAAGCTGAGGATGGACCCTGGCAAAGGATCAAGCTTGCTGAGCTCTGGACCCGCCCAGGACCCAGGAGCAGCCTGGGAATGCCTGCTGGGGGTAGTTCCAGGCGGCTTTCTTGGGAGAAGCTATTACACCTGGCCCTAGTCTCACTGTGAACCATGGGAGGAGGCCCCCACGTGGCACCAGTGATCCCCCAAAGCTCAGGGGATGAAAGAATGATGATATCGAGACATTTCTCGCCAAGATAGCCACATCAATACTCCCAAGACGAAACAGTGACTGCAGTGGGATCCACCAGGAGTGCAATGATTGCACTTCCAGTACCTGGAAGGATATAGTGGAAAGGACCACTGAGACTCTGATGATAAGCTCTAAGAACTCCCCACACGCTCTAGGGGTGCACCAGGTTACCCCACACCATCAAAGGGAGGAGTATAAGTGATATATGCAGGGTGGTGGGCATTCTGGATGCAAAGTCCTATGCTTTATTATTTTTTTCTAAGATTTTATCTATTTACTCATGAGAGACACAGAGAGAGAGGCAGAGACACAGGCAAAGGGAGAAGCAGGCTCCCTGTGGGGATCCCAACATGGGGGTTCAATCCTAGGACCCCGGGATCATGACCTGAGCCGAAGGCTGACGCTCAACCACTGAGTCGCCCAGGTGCCCAGCAAGGTCCTATGTTAATCCACGCTTGGTAAGCTGTCTGTCTCCATCGCCTGTCCACACAGGAGAGAGGCTGCTTAGCTAAGTGGGATGATTATGGACACTGGGCCCGACTTCCTGGCTCTGCCACTTACTAACCGTGTGACTACCGGCAGGTTACCTAACCTCTGCAGGGCCTCATCTTTCCACGTATAAAAAAAAAAGGGAGACTAAGAGTTATTATGAAAATTAAATAAGTTATTACATGTAAGATGTTTACAACAGTGTCTGGCACCCAAGAGCTCTCAATAAAAGTTTGTTATTACTATCATTGTCATCAACTCTCCAAACAACCAACCGTGTATTCAGTTGGCATGTACTAGCAGCCCATGATGTGGCTAACCCTATACTAGGCCCCGGGGACACTGAGATCCATCAGTAACAGACCCTGTCCCTCTGGAGCTCTCGGTCTCAGGGAGAAGATAAATCCCAGGCCCAAATAACCATATAGCAAGACGAAGAGTGGTTAGTGCCACGGGGTGGCACGGATGAAGTGTGAGGGGGCTTTGAGATGGGAGAGGTTATCCCCAGCTGGGGGGGTGGGGGTGAGTCAGGAGGCTTCATGCAGAAGTGGCTCTCACCTCAGTATGTATGTACTTATTTATTTAGATTGATTGGATTGATTAGATTTATTTAGATTTTTTTAAAGATTTATTTATTTATTCGTGAGAGACACACAGAGAGAGGCAGAGACACAGGCAGAGGGAGAAGCAGGCTCCATGCAGGGAGCCCGATTTGGGACTCGATCCCAGATCCTGGGATCACGCCCTGAGCTAAAGGCAGATGCTCAAATGCTGAGCCACCCAGGCGTCCCAAGACTGATTTATTTATTGAGAGAGAGAGAGAGAGAGAGAGTGAGCAAGAGAGAGCACGAGAGGGGGGGAGGGGCAGAGGGAGAGGGAGAAGTGGACCCCTCTGCTCCCCATGCTAAGC
Source organism: Canis lupus baileyi (assembly GCF_048164855.1). NCBI lineage: Eukaryota > Metazoa > Chordata > Mammalia > Carnivora > Canidae > Canis > Canis lupus. The sequence goes on from NC_132840.1 coordinate 74,895,137, forward strand.
AGGGAGCCCAATGCAGGGCTGGATCCCAGAACCCTGAGATCATGACCTGAGCCCCAGGCAGATGCCCAACCAACCGAGCCACCCAGACATCCCTCACTTCCAGTATTTAGATATAGGAAGTATGCAGAACTTTGGGGGAGAATGCTGGCATTTGCAAAGGCACTGAGATGGGAAAACATGGGGCATAAATACAGGTGTGCGGCTGGGCAGGCCTGGCATGCGGGGGACCACCGTGAGATGAGCCAGGCAGCGGGCAGCCATCAGGTGCTCCTGGGCCTGTGAGTGTCTTTCTCACACGGACTTTAGGCACGTCCATCCAAGAAGCCGTGTGGGCAGATGGGAGCCAGAGAGCCGCGAGTCAGGGGCCGCTGCCATGGTCCTAGGAGCAAGGGCGTTGCAAGCAGCCCCTCCCGAGGTGGGGCCCACATCAAGTGGTGGCAAGGCTGGCTTGGCTCTGAGCACCTTCTCTAACCTCCTTTGTCCTGGCAGCTGCCAGCATTTGCCCACAAGCCACCAGGACTGAGGGAGGGGGTGCTTGGGGCACTGCTCAGGGCCCAGAAAATGGAGCATGTAGAGGCGGCCCAGCCAATCCCTCTTGGGGTGTGCACTCCAGACCAGCTGTAGACCAGGGCCTTACCGGGGAGCTCCAGGAGTCCGTGCAGGTCTCCAACCCCTTTCCTCCCAAGCAAGGCTGCCTCACGTCGGCCCAAACAGATTGGCCCTCCCATCTCCCCTGACTCATCTGGCGGGCACACTAGCTCATGTGCCAAGCGTGGGCTGGCCTGTGTGACCTTCCATGGGAGCACACAAGTGAGCTCGTGTGCCCTTAGAATCAATTATTTAGGCCTGTTGCTCACTTTCCTCCCCAAGACTGAGGTCCAAGAAGGCGTGAGCTTTCCTTTGCTCTGGTCTTGTTTTTCCTGGTGACATCCACTGAGCCCTGGTGGTATTCTGGTGACCAGTGTATGCAGGATGGTGGGGGAAGAGAGATAAAGCAGGAGGGGAAGGTGCAGGCAGAGAGGAGACTGGCTGTTAACCAACAGGCACCAGAATCTGCTAAGCAAGAAATAATCCCATCTTTGGTGGGAAGAGCCCCAAGATGGCGCCCTTGGCAGTCCATCACAGGGACTGTGGGCAAGTTATTCCACCTCGGCAGGATGTGAGACCAGCAAGCCCCTGCTAAGGCTGTCAGCTGGCACAAAGGCATCGTTAGGGGCTGAAAAAGGTTTCTACCATGAGGTCCCCAGGTCACTACCCCCACCTTCCAGGCAGAAAGATGGGCCAGGATTCAGGCCAGGGTGGCTGTGAGGAGTCCAGACTCCGCTACTAGGATGTGTCTCTCAGACCTAGGGATAAGAGAGGGCTGCTGTCCCCCAAAGTCCCTCTTCCCCAGAATGCTGGTTCGCTGAGCTTCTTGGCCAGCTCCTGCCAAACAAAGCGGACTCCCATGAAGAGCCCTGGAGGGAGCTGTGTCCTTCTCCCCTTCAGGCAGGGGATAGAACTGGGGGTTCAAGTGGGCGGGAAGGAGTGTTTCCAGCCAGCTTCGAGGAAGGGAGCACACTTTCGAGGCGGGACTCCATTTAAGCCCAGAGATGCAACTCAAACTCCCAATGGGACATTCTTGTGCCCATGGCTATTGGCCTGTTTAGCTTCCTGGGCCACGCCTGCAGCTGTGTCCCAGTGGAGCTACCAGCCAGCGGAACTAATGTCCTCTAATGAGATCCGGGCCAGAGTGGCCGGGCGGGTTTTATTGTCTGTGGCTTGGTAATGAGACTCCTCATAAACTGGGAATGAAATTGGGGTCTGTGCAGACCAGAGCCGGGTGGGGAGTGGCCCAGGAGAGGGAGTCAGCTCTGCCTGCCAAATCTCTGCCTCCCTTCCCCCTCTGTGGCCCAGTCCAGTCCACGAGCTCTCTCTGTGACTGCCTGGGCCCTGGGGCTCCGTGCTCACCCCTCAGGGCCCTGCCCATGTCTCGGGCCAGATCTCCAGTGGGTGATGCTCTAGGTTCCAGAAGGACATCCTTCCCCCTGTCCCCCTCCCTCCCACAGCTGGGCGTCCTGTACTGTGGTGCAAACCTGGGCTGCTCCATGGTCAGCTCTGGCTGGGCCACCCTCCAACCTACATCCTCAACTTATCCCTCGCTTCCCCAGGGAGCTCCAGCTTGTTGTAGGGGGAGAGTGGTGGTAGCTGGCAAAGTGAAGGACCATTTCACTGGACACATTTTATCCCATGGCCTGGCTCAACCTCTGCTGTATGTGTCCATCTCAGCCTGTTTCATCTCTCTCATGGACAGGATTTGGAGTCAGAAGACCTGGCACCTGACGTGGCCACACTGGCTTGAGGTGGTCAGCAAATTACTAAGCTGACTCACTTCCCTCCTCTGTAAAAGGACCAGGAATACCATTCACATGGGGTTACCGGGAGGATCAGCTGGAACCATGAGCTATCAAGAGTGCCACAGACATTTTTATTATTAGTGGCAAAAGGATCCCATCTGCAGCAGGAGAAACTGGAAGAGGGTTTTCTAGCAGCAAGAAGGGGGTGACGCCAGAAGGGATTCTCGATCTGGCTGTGCCATCCTGCCAGATGAGTGGACTGCTGGAGAGAGGGTCCCGTTGCCCACCCTTCCCCCAAATGCGGAATTCTGAAGGGAAGCAGGGGCTGAGTCCCAGGCCCTCCCTGCCAGCCCCGGCTTCTACCACAGCCAGAGCTCCAGATGGGCAATGGAGCCCAGCTGGGCCATAGCCAGGGAGTGAGGCGGGTGCCTGGGAGAGCCCCTGGTGACATGCTGCAGAACAAAGGCCACACAGCACCTGCTGCTCGAGAGTACACGACCACCAGGGTCATTCTCCTGCAGGTGCCTGGAACGCACCAGGCCACTTGAGCCCCTGGGACGCTGCGGCCTCCTCCACCATTTCCAGGTGGAGGCAGGAGCTCATGGAGCACCTCCTGGTCGGCGCCAAGGGCAGTGAGGTCAGCACCGGGCAGGCAGCTGAGTGGCACTTTCTCGAGGGAGTACAAAGGTGGCACTGCCCAGTTGGCAGAGGCAGAGGGGGCCAGGATCACTCAGAGGAAAGGCATAGAGCATAGGAGGAGCTATCACCACACTGCCCATTTATCACACGCCTGGCAATGCGCTCAGCACTTTTCACACATCACGGTCAATCTGATCTTTACAACCTCCTTTGAAATCTGTATTAACAGAAACCCATTTTACAGATGGGAAAAACTGAGGCTTACGAAGTAAACTTAACCAAGTCTGCTCAGCTAGCAATTTGTAGAGCTGGGAGTCAAACCCAGTCCACCTGGTTGTGCTCTGCTGTCTCACTTTGTTGGGCGGCCAAGATGGGGTACTCTCCAGGCTGTAGGGAAAGGAACCAAGCTGTCTGCCATTCTCTCTTGACTAGGGCCTGGGTCCACTGCTGCTGCCCCGCCCTAGAGACCATAAAAGCACAGATCCCATGAGCAACTGAGAATACATACCAATGACCCCCACCCCCCTCCCCACCCCTCGCCCCAAGGATAAACCTTGGGATTATCCATTGGCCTAAGGAGCCTATAGCCTGTTGTCAGGAAGACTTTCTTTGTGTCCTTGCTGGGTGTCTCCTGTTGCACTAAGTTCACCCTTCCTGGTGGAATGGGTCAGGGTTTGGATATTAGGCTTCACCTGTCTTCTTCCCATCTCTTCTCTCTCCCCATCTCCCAAATCAGCACAATGGAATCCAGAGCTTCAAGGGTTAACTGGTCTAAAGGGTGTTATCTCCAACTCAGGGCATTCCCTCTGCAAGGTGATCCCTGCTCAGATCTTAAATTACCTCTTGCCCCAGCCAGCACATCTGCTGCTGGCTCTGCAGACCTGGTCTCTATGCAGACCTGGTCTCTATGGAGAGGGGCGGGCATTGTGGGGAGAAATAACAACCAGCCATCCTGGGGCACAGGGTCTTGGGCTCTTCCACGCCCCTCATTCCCTCTTCCTCTCCCACCAAGGGGGCTCCTGAGTTCTGCCGCACAAGCCAGGGTGTTTCCAGGCACATGTATGTTGCTGACCCGGACACACATAAGGTTCTACAGGGCTATCTACGGGGGACCAAAAATCCACGCTCATGTCCCTTTTTAAATGCCTGGAATGTGCCCACCTTTCCCCCTAGAAGATCGCCTTTCCCCCAGGTACTCATACAGGAAACAAAGATGCCAAATCAGTAGCTGAAAGCCTATCTCCCGGGGCCCCTCCCAGCCTTGCAGGGATCTTGAGAAGCCTTGGGGCAAGCCAGGCCCCAGTTAGCACCAGGTCCCAGATGCTCTCTGCCAGGGAGACAAGAGAGCAAAGTCTCTCCAGGTGAGCATCTCCCTGTGAGAGTGTGGAGACCCAGTCTAAAGCCAAGGACAGAATAGGAAAAGCAACCAGTGTATAGGCTGCCCCCCCCCCCCCCCCCCGCCAAGGACCCAACAGCCCATCTTGGAAGGAACTGGCCGAGGGTGAATCCTAGGTCTCTTCCCAAAATCACCTCTCGGACACTCTGACATCCACACAGGTATTACCAAGGCTCAGAGCTACTCACAAAATCCTAGTTGGAAAGACGTCAGAAATCAGTTATATGTAAATATACACTTGATATATATTTATGGTCCCAGTCCCGTGCTGACCCCACATACCAGTGCACAACCCCTCCTTGCCCTCATGCCCATGGGTCTGCAGGGGCACGAGGAACTGTAGATAACCAACAGAAGCGCACAAAGCCTTGCACATGTGTGTGCGTGTGTACCCACTCGACGCTGATGGCGAGACAATATGCAGACTGTCAGAAACGTTATAGCCTAAGTCCCACAGCTAGCTAGTGTCCATTTCGGCCTGGCACACTGGCTAACATTCAAAGTTCAAAACAAACAAAACGACACCACACAGCATCAGTAAAACAGGGGAATATACAGGCACCCTCTCTTGTCTCTCCCCCGGGTAGGGAGCCATTCAAGTCACCAGGTTAACCAGGAAAGATACAATCAGGAAAATCGAAGGTTTATTCACACCTCCCTTGGGTGTTTTCTGTTTGTGCCGAACAATGAACATTAGTCAGCTGCTAAACAATGGCAGTATCATAGACAGCGGCTGGGGCAGACCCACTGCCCGTACCCCACCGCTCTGCGCCGGGCCTGCTGGCTCGGCCGTCAGCACTAGGGTTCGGCTGGCTGGTGTGACCATCCTGGCAGCATTCAGCTGGGTCCTGGGTCAGGAAGTGGCCAACGAGGTGGATCCATTGTGCAAAACTAAGTGGCTTGAAGGGAACGGATGATGGTCTCGGCCAGCATCGGGCAACAAGGGGCCACCCGGCCCCCTGAGACACAGATACTCAGGCTCAGGGATGCTTTATAGGCTGCTCGGCTGGGGCTGCTGGGCCCAGGCTCTGCAATATCTTCTCCCCTCCAGCTGACTATTAGGCCTCGAATCTGATTCTGAGACACTCTCCATAGCGCAGCCTCCAAAACGGGCACTGAGATTGCTGTTCACACATGCTGTAATCCCCAGGCCAGCAGAATTGGTTCTGCCATAATGTCCTGCCCAGCAAGCCTGAGCACATCACTGTCTGAGAAATGCAGAGAGGGAAAGAGCCCAGCAGCTCTGACACTCCGAGTTTCGAAGGAAACCACCTTCTGCGAGCTCTGTACAGACTGCAGAGAAGGGGTGTGCTGTGGCCCGACAGGTATTCTGAGGGTGTGCACGACACCTGGGGTGTGTGTTCTCTTTCCAGACAAAAGGTTTGGGGAAGCCAATTAGGGAGGGTGTGGTGTAGGTGGGACACCAGTTCTGTGCACCTGCTTCTAAGGCAGGTTCCCTGCCTCCTCCCCAGGGCTCCTCCTGGCCCTCTTTAGGGCGCGGTCCCCAGGCCCCACTGGCCCTCTCCTCTGGGGTGACCTGTAGGAACCACAGACTGTTATCTCAGAAGCTTGTGGGGCTTCACCATCCAGCCTGGTAAAATCTGTGTTGTAAAAACACACTTCTGTGTTTACGCGTCAATAGCCAGATTGGGAGGCTTTTTTTCTTTTTAGTCAGGGGGCTATCACACACACTGGGGATTGCCCCCACCTGCTTCCCCCAGAGAGGTCCTCTGCTCACTGGTCCATGCTCCCCGACCTGGCCCAGGAGAACGCAGAAAAGAGCATCAGGCTGGCAAGTCCCCAGAGAGGAGCAGCAGTGAGCACTCAGGAGCTGGCGGGTGGTGGAAAGCCGGGTGCGGGCAGGCAACTTCTGGGCCTACCAACCTCCATCCAAGTGTCATATGGGCACCACCTCACCCACCTGCCTCCCTCTCCAGGGGCACCAGGGGAAGAGGCACAGGGTACAGGAGCCTGGTGAGTCGAGGAACTCTGGCTGCCCCTGATGCCAGCCAGCCATAAAAATGACAGTCAATCGAGGAGCGCTCATTAAGTGCCTGTCTGAGCTGTGGTTCTTGGTCTGCATCCCATCTCCTCAATCTGGATTTTTGGTGGCAGGAGTGTCTACACTTGAGCCAGGTGAGAGTGCCATCTCTCCCTGACTCCACTTCCTGAGTGGGGTGGAGCAGAGCTGGCTTCCTGCCCCCCCCAAAGGAATTAACCACTATGTATCACAAAACTGGGGGAAGAGAATAACAAAAGGAGGGGAGGATGGGGGTGAGTGCATTCTTTTCCCCCCAAACCTTCCCACTCTGTCCGACCAGAATTAGGTTAACCCCTGGTGTGCCACCAACTAGAGCTCCCCTAAAGCTCTCCTTTTTCCTAGAATCCTGGTGTGGACACTGTGCAATTAAGGGTTCCCAGAAGCCCAATCCCCCAGTGGTCAGAGGAGTCCTAGCTAGGGCCTGAGCTCCCGCTGGCTTCCCAGGAGGTCCAGTGTGCGAGGAAGACCTCTGGGTCACCATGACCACCCTGGCCAGGGAGGGACTCAGTCAGGCCCCTTGAAGTGGGCAGTGCTCCCTGTATGCCCCCTCACCCCCACCTAGCAGGACAGGACCCCACAGGCTGTAGGGGTGGGGGCACCGCTGTGCCAGCTTCCACAAAGTGCTTTCGATGCCATCTGCCACTCAGTGAGATCTGTGGAGCCCTGGCAGCGAGCTGCTGGCGGAAGGGGTATAGAATCGAACGGGGCCGGGTTCGTACCTTCCAGGGGTGCACCCCAGCCCCACAACTGGGCAGCCAGGCTGGCCCCTGGGTAACACACTAGCCCGGCGGAGTCTGCAGCATCGCAAGCATCTCCAACCCGCGGCTGCCAGCGGCGCTGGAGATCCGATATTCTAGCCCCACTGGGAGCTGGTCTCTCTGTACTCCGGCCCCTAATTCGGCCACCCTAAGGCCAGACCACGTGCTCCAGCCAACCCCCTCCCTCCCCCTAAAAGCCCCATCTAGCCCGGGCGGGAGACCGGCTCAGGTTTCTTCCCAGAGGGCTGGAGGACCCCCACCCCCACCGGTCACCAGCCGCCGAGGGAGCAGGGCAGCTTCCCGCCGACACAAAGGGTTAAAGCCAGGCGAGGGGACTCGGTCGGATTTGCCTCCTAAACGCATTTTCCAGTTCATTCCCCAGCACAATACGCCGGGGCCGGTCCCAGCCTCCGCCCCCACCCCACCCGTCAGATGGGCCACCGCGGGCCACCCCAGGGTCGGGCGTCGGGTTAACCCCTCGGCCGCCGGCACCTCGAGGAAGGACACGCGGGGCACCCTCGGGAAAGTGGGTCACGCAGCCACCTGGCTGGCACCAAGCCCCGGCGCCTCCTCGGGGGGGCCCGCGCCGGGAGCGGAGTTCCGAGGCGAGGTGCAGCCCGCGCAGGGCCGGGGCAGGGGGCGGGGGGGGGGGGCAGCCCGCGCCGCCCGGCCTCACCCCCCGGGACAGCGACCGCAGGTGAGCGAGGAGCTGCCTCTGACGCAGGAGCCGGCTCCCGGCGGCCGCGTGGGGCTGCGTGGGGCGGGCGGGGGCCCGAGCGCGCGAAGCCGTCTGGCAAGGGGGCCGGGGCCGGCGCCGAAGCCCCCCAGCCGTGCCCGGCCCCGGCCCGCCGGCCCGAGACCGACGCCCCCCCGCCCTCCCCGGCTGTCGTTTCCCACCCCGGGACCGCAACTGCCGTGGTTCTTTTGCATTTATGTAACATGCGGGGTTTCCAAACTGCTCCCCGGGCTGAGGGCCGGTTATTAAATAAATAGAACGCGATTACATATTATGATCTTTGTGAAAAACTGAGCGGAGAAAGTGCTTTCTGGCTACACGGAGACGAGCATCCGCCTGCTTCCCTGCAGGGCAGGCAGCTGGGCTTCCCATCCTTTCTCCGCCGAGCCTCCCGCGCCCCCTTACCTAAGCCGTGACCCAACTTTTCTGGCTCCTTTCTCCGCCGATAACCCAGCCGTGCCCGCCATCCAGCTCCCGGCCCGGGAAGGCATCGGACGGGGCGGGTCGCGCTTACCTGGGAGGAAGAACGCGGTCAGGCCGAGAGCGAGTCCCCACCAGCGTCCGGCGGCGCCCGCAAGCCCCATGCGAGCCATCGGGGGCCGGGGGTCCGGCGAGCGGGGCGGCGAGGACGGCGCTCCCCGCGCTCCACGAGCCAGCCCGGAAGACGGAGGCCGATCGCCGGCGGCCGGCGGGCGCTGCGAGGATCCAGGTCAGCCGCAGCCGTCGGCCGGGCCGGGGCGGGGCGGGGCGGGGCGGGTGGGCGCGAGCGGCGCGAGCGGCGCGGCCGCAGTCCGGGCCCCGGGCCGCCGGCGGCTCAGAGGCTCGGAGGATGCCCGCCGCAAGTTGCTCGAGTCATGCCCCTTCTCCTCCTCCGCTCTCCTCCCCGCGCCGGTCCCCGCCCTCTTCTTCCACGCAGAGCCGGGCTGGGGAGAGGGACCCACCCCCGGCGCGCCCGGCTGCCCGGTGCCCGGCTGCGCGGCGCGGGCCCCCGGCCCCCGGCCCCCGGCCCCCGGCCCCCGGCGCGCTCACACCCTCCCGCTCGGCTGCAGGTCGCCGGCGTCCATGGCCGGCCGTCCTCGGCGGCGGCGGCGGCGGCGGCGGGCGGCGGGCTCGCGGCCCAGGCGGCGGGAGGGCGGGCGCGCGGTCGGCGGCTCAGGCGGTGCGGCTCCGCGCGGAGGGCGAGCCCGGGGCGCCGCGCACCCCCACCCGCCCGCCTCCCGCCTCCCCGCGCCGCCGCCGCCGCTCGCGCTGCCCGGCCCCGCGCCCCGCGCCCCGCGCCCCGGCCCCGCGCCCCGGCCCCGCGACGCTGTGGAGCTGCCCGGGCGCCCAGCCGCGCCGCGCTCGCCGCTCTCGCTCTTTCTCTCACTCGCCGAGCGCCAGCCTCTCCGCCGCTCTCCCCGTGATGTCAGACCGAGGGGAGGGGTTAGCGTTAACCCTCCTGCCTCCGACGCGCCGCCCGCGCCCCCGCCGCCGCCGCCGCCGCCGCCACCCCCCGCGGCCCGCCCGGACGCGCGCCCCTCCCCGCCCCCCGCGGACGCGCGACCCCGGCGCGGACGGCGGGGGCCGCGGCGGCTCGCGGGCTCGGGAGGTGCCCCTCGGCCGCCTTCCCGCCCGGGGAAGGGCCGGAGGGCCAGCCGCCCTGCTCCTCCTGGCGAAGGCAGGCAGTGACCCCTAGCGGCCGGCGCGGGGGGAGGCTGCCGGTGGGGGTGGGGCTGGGGGTGGGGGTGGGGGTGGGATGGGGCGGGGGGGGCGCCGGAGGGGCGAGCGCGCCGCCGGAGACTGCTGGATCCGGCCGAGTCCGGCTGCACGGGCCTCCGCGGGCCCTCTGCCCCGGCCTTGGCCCCATTTTACAGATGCGGAAACAAAGGCCGGGAGGAGGCGAAGGCCGCTCGCCGGGGGCACCGGGGCAGAAAGTGGCCGACTTGGACTGCAGCTCCCCTCTTGGCCGCGTCGCCTGAACGCTGGATGGAGAGGCAGCTGTGCGGGACCGAGCGGAAGCTGCGGGGAGGGGAAGCCGGGGATGGGGGCGGGGGGCGCGGTGGGCGACAGTCCGTGACATGGGGGCCAGCCACAGAGGCGAAGGTCTTTTCTGATCGCCGCTCCCTTTCAGGGTTTCCGACCCCCCCCCCCCAAACGGAAGCTCCCTCCCCTCCTGAAATCAGCGGGAAACCGAGCTCTGCTCCCTTTGCCAGAACCTTGGTTTTGTGCGATTTGCAAGAATCCCGCGAAAGTGACCCATCCAGTCAAGTGTCCTCGCCAGGGCAGGACTCTCCGCCCCATCCCGTTCACCACCCACCACATCCGGGTGTGGCTGGCCTCCTGCCAAGGCGGCTGGGCCCTTCGGGGGGCCCTTGGCAGCCCCAAGCCTGCCCGCTGCGCCTTCCCTCTGGATCGCCTGCCCTCATCCTCCACCCCGGGGAGGGGAGGAGGCAGACGGTTTCCTACTAGGGAGATCTCCCCAGATACCTGGCCAGATAACGCTCCCTTTGCCCATTGCTGCCATTTGTCCAGCGGGCGGGAGCCGAGGGGAAGGGCCAGCTTCTGATAACACATACATTCCAGTTTCTGGGTGTAGGAGGAGCAGAAGGAGGACGGGCAAGGGGAGGACCACTTTCTCACCATTGGGGATCTGGCCCTGGAGTGTCTCTTGTTTCCCTGTTGAAGTGGTCTAATTTGGCACTCACATGGATGTTTGTGCACTCACGTACACATCTTTTACATTTAACACATGTAGTCAAGCTTTCTTTGTACCAAGCAGGGTGCCGGGCTTGGGGATGTAGAGACACCGTCATTGCCCTAAAGGCACACAGTCTAGTTGGGGTGCTAAGGGGGAAAACAGATATAGAAACAGATGTTATAAACAAGTATTTAATGTGTGTCGTGTATCGCGGAGGTGCGCACCCGGGATTTGATAGGTTTGGGAGAAAGTGCCCCATTCAGCCTGGGGTGAGATGGGGATCAGGGAAGGCTTCTGGGGAGAAGGGACACGGGCTGGGTGAGTCATCTAACAGATATGTGCTGGAGTGGGGAGGCATTCAGGGGGCTGGATTTAAGGTGGGGGGAGGCCCGCATGAGGAAAGGCAGAAAGCAGTAACTGGATGAGTAGGACCCACAAACAGGGGATAGCCTGAGCCTAGGACTTGGGGGAAGGAGAGGCCCGCAGATCTGTGAATGCCAGGGAGCCACAAGGAGGGTTTTATGCTGGGGAATGTCCAATCAAATTTGACTTGTGGTTGCCCGGTCCAGCGGCCAGGCACTTCCCCTCTGGCCCCTGAGTTAAGGGCCACAGCCGCATTGGTTCATTGCCGTGGTCTGGGACTCTGCCTGGCACATCATAGGAGCTGAGCAGAGGGGCTTGCAGGGGCAAATGCAGAAGCACCAGTACCCACTACTTCCTGTTCATGTTCCCTCACCTCTTCATCGTTGGGTAAGGCTTCTCTGATCTGCTCTTAAATGAGATTCCGGAGAGGGCGTCTGGGAGGTTGTCGTGGCTGCCTTGGGATGGGTTGGATGGAGAAGATGAGAGCAAGTAAATGAGATAGTATGGTCATTCACGCATGACCTTTAAACAAGCCCTAAAACATGCAAAACACCAACATAGGTGCCAGCTCTGGATGCGTGTGTGTGTGCGCGCGCACGTGCGTGTGCGTGCGTGTGTGTGTGTGTGTGTGTGTGGTGGGTTACAGCAGATAGGAAAGAGAGTCAGGGAGGCCACAAAGGAAAATAAGATAGAGCTTGTTTACTCAGAGAGTAAACAGATGTCTTTTTGAGTATCTACCATGCGAGGTCCTGAGGGTACAAAAGTGAACAACCAAGACCTTACTCAAATAACTATATTAGAGCACGAAGCTTGGTCACTGCCAAAGGCAGGCCCAAGACCCAGCCATCTAGAGGAAGGAGTGAGTGCTTCTCGTTGTGGAGAGCAAGGAAGGCTTCTGGAAGAGGTGTCATGTGCCCGAGGCCCTGAAGGGTGGATCATATTTGGACCAAGGGAGACCAAGGAGAGAATTTTGGTGGAGGAAACAGCTTGTACGAGAACATGGAGATGGGAGAGGCCGGGGGCCTGTGTGGGGACGGTGGACATTGCAGGGTTTTGTTTTTGCATTTTGGGGATGTGTAGGAGAAAGCGACTGCAAAGTGCAACCAGAATGCAAAAGGCCTGAAAGGTTTCCTCCAGTGGCGGGAAGAAGCACAGGACCAAGGGTCAGGAGATGAGACTCTGGTCCCTCCTCTTAAGCTGGAAGCCTAGGAATCATTCTGGCTTCTTCTTCTTCAGCCACCATCTTCTAACCCAAAAGCAAACACTGTTCATTCTGTTTCCAATAGTAAGTCTAGAAGACTGCCCTGTTTCTACTGTTAGCACTATCCACATGCTCATAATTTCTGCCCAATCCTTGCAACACCCCCTGGCCATGGATCCTCTGTACACCGAGAGGTGGGGGTAAAATGTCACGGTCAGGCACATGGGACTCTGGAGCAAGACTGCCTAGATTTGGATCCTTAAACCCCCGCTTTAGCTGTGTGCCCTTGGGCAAATGACTTAACCTCTCTGTGCTCAGGTTTCTCAACTGTAAAATGAAGGGAAATAGTAGCACCTGTTTCATGGAACTGTGAAGATTCAATGAGTTGAGCAACAGGAGGTGCTTGGAACAGCGTCTGGTGTACGTACCGAACAGTTTAAGGGTCAGTCATCATTATACCTGAAATTTCTTTCCCCGCGTCCAGTTTTGCCCTCCTCTGCTATGGTGCCAGAGGGATATATGAATCTTTAAAAGTTTTGCTTGGTAGTAAGTTTTGGATTTACCAAAGAGTGGCAAAGATGGAACAGTTTGCATGTGTCCTCCGTCCAGCTTTCCGTGGTGTTAATGTCTTCTAGATCCATCACATATTTGCCGAAACTAGGAAATTAGCCTTGGTTTAATACTATTAACCAAACTACAGAATTTATTTGGATTTCCCTTTTTTCTGCTAACGTCTGCTCTCGGTGAGGGGATCCGATCCATAGTACCACCTTGCATTTAGCGGTGGATTGTGTCCTAATGCAAATGAGCAAGTCCCAATACCTGAGAAGGCTTCCTTGGCCTGCCAGCCTGTGAGGCCCGTGGCCAGTCCTCCTCGGGGCCTGGGAGGCCTCGTCTCACCCAGATCCAGGGCTTTGAGGAGGAGCCACGGGGCTTTCCTGAGGTTCTGTGAGGCCATCGAACTCGCATCCTTAGCCTTTACCTATGCTGTTCAATCTGCCCTGATGTTCCTCTTCTTTCTTTTGGCCAGACACTTATTTTTGAGGGCTCAGTTTACCCGTGTCACTTCCCCAGAGTGACCCACTGTGCCCTCTAGACCAGGCGCGCCCCCTCCTGTCTGCTCTCACAGCTCCCTTTGCGTGCTTGTAACCCTTCCATAATTGCTTATAAGGCTTGATTCTTTCCCTCCTGGGCTCCTTGCCTGCTCCATCCCCCACACCTCGAATGTGCCTGACACTTGGTGGGCACTCAATGAAAATGCGTTGATTGACTAACTCGCACCCTGTGCCACTTTCTACCAATCGCTTCTCCTCTCTGGGCTTCATTCATCTCATCTCGGACTGAGAGTTGAATCTGTTCAGTGGCTTTCCGACTGCATTTTGAAAGCCCTAGAATTGCCTGCATTCCCCGCTCGCTCTCTGCCTCATTAAGAGCCATGTTTAGAGAGCACTTTGTTTTCATGCTCTTTCAACATGGGACTTTTGAGGAAGGTTCTTCTTAATGGATTCTGCTGCTTAAAAAGTTTGACCCCCCCTGACATATTATTGCATTATATATTCTGTACTGTGCACACAGTTGACCCTTGAATAACACGGAGGTTAGGGGCGCCAACTTCCCGCATGGTTGAAAATCTGCATATGACTTTTGACTCCCTCCAAACTTAACTACGGATAGCCTCCTGTTGACCAGAAGCCTTGCTGATAACGTAAGCAGTCGGTTCACACATTTTTCATGTTCCACGTATCATATGCTGTATTCTTACGATTATGTAGAGAAAAGAAAATGTTATTAAGGAAATCATAAGGAAGAGGAGATACATTGGCAGCCCTGGACTGTATTTATTGAAAAAAAAAATCCATGTATAAGTGGAGCTGTGTAGTTCAAACCCGTGTTTTTCAAGGGTTGACTGTAGTTGCATTATTTCAAACTCCGTGATTTATTTTTTTCTGCAGGCTGCAGTGAGCCATGGAAGGTCTCTGAACAGAGAACCACTTATTGGGGAGCTGCTGGAACTGGGCTTTCAGGAGATGAATCTGGCAATATCGTGGGTAGGACAGGCAGAGGAGGACTGGTCAGGGAGGGAGGAGGGGAGCGCGGAGATAGGGTTGTCATGGGAGCCAAGTGAGGAGAGAATTTCTTGCAGGAGGAGGTTGCCAATGGTGTCTGATGCTGCAGAAAGCAGGCGGGGATCGGGAGGGGGGCTTTGGAAATGGTGGCAGAAGCACGGTTGACCTGTGAGAGTGGTGTTGGCAGTAGGGTCGGGGCAGAACCCAGATCAAAGTGGCAGGAGGAGCAAACGGGAGGTAGGCCAGGAGAGGCAGCAGGTACTTTTGGAGAAGTTTGATGGTGGACAGAATGAGTAAAAGAGTGAGGCTTAGCATAACCGAGACAGAGGGGCTACTTCCCCCCCCTTTTCTGGGAAATCAGAAGCTACTGAGCATTTTGCAGGCAGAGGGAAAAGAGCGAGCAAACAGTGAAATCTGGAGTAACAAGTGTAAGAACATGAGAGAGTGCCCTTCACGGAGCAGGCCCCGGGAGGGGGCATGGTGGTGTGACACAGGAGTGGAAGTCAGCCTGGGGAAAAAAAGGACCTAGCCTTTCTCTGAGCCTGGAGGGAATGTGAGGAGGGAGGTGAGGATGGAAATTTTGGAGTGGAGATCAGAGAAGTTAACGATCTGATCGGGTCTTTGCAGTGAGGTTGGAGGTGAAGTTACCTGCCAGAGGTGAGAGAGGTGGCTTCACACCTTGGGAAGGGGAAGGGCCAAAGGAGGCAGAAAGGAGGTGGAAGGGAGGTGGGAATAGCAATCTTCCCCACCCTGAAGGAAGAGGAACCAGCCTAGTCTGTGTGCCTTCCTCAAGGAGAAGCAGTGCCAGTGGGCATATGTATGGGAGAAGGAGATTTAGTTTAGTCTGGGAAGACTGTTGATGGAAACGTCAATGGGATAGATTCCCTGTCTCTTTTCAGACTGAGACCCTGGGGCCACGTATTGGCGTTGCTGGCTGTGGGACTCTTGCCCTGGCGTGGACAGTGGCCCACATGAATTTCATGTTTCCTCCTGGCTCCAAGGCCTAATGACTGCAGGAAATGACAGCCCGCTTGGAGGACAGGCACATGGACTCCCTGTTCTCACTGACCCCATGGCTGGGGGCAGGGACCAGACAGAAATGAGCCCTGAGGAGGGTGCCATCCCCAGGAAACTGTCCCAGAGCCCTCCCTCAGCTTCCACGGGCTCTTTGAGAGAGGCAGCTGTTGGGTTTGGACAAGACCCAAAGTCAATACAATAATGACTTCCCCTCCCGGCCATATTCCAGGCCCCTCTGTGTCATTTAGTAATTGGTTAATAAAGCTCACTTTGATGTGAAGGGAGCCCTATTAAGACGTCCCCAAGATGTCCCAATAACCAGAAATCTGCTGATAGAAGAAGAGAAACTTGAACATATTTTAGGGTGATATGGTCAATGGGGTCACCCTTTCCTGTGATCCTGGTACCCCGTCTAGGGTCATTGGAGGATGAGAGCGAGAAGAGAGAGAAAAGGAGGAGGAACCCCCTAGAGGAAGTATGGCCAAGCCCCAGCCAGTCCCAGAGAGGACTCACTGGCATGGGTGCCCCTTTCCCTAACCTGACAGGCCAACCTCACCCCAGGCAGTGGGAAACCACAGCACCTAATTACTGTTATCATCACCTTGGTAGCTGTGGTGATTATGATGGTGCCTGTGTATCCCACAGTGCTTAGCAACATTTAATTATTGTTATTCTTACAGAGATCACTGCAGAGCCTCCCTATTGCCCTGGCTGCCATTGCTCTTGGGGACGATGGATCAGCTGAACACAGCTGCACCCCAGATACAACGATCTGCCCTATCAGAGTGGTACCAGGATGGCTAACAGGGCAGCCAGGCTCTCCCTCATGGACCATGGTGTCCCAGGGATCTCCATGGCTCTGGGAGCGGGAGCTCTGAGTGATGATAGAAGGCCCCAGTTCCACCTTGAACCAACCAATTCTCCAGAAAGAAAGGATCCAGAAGGCAAACTAGTCTACACCCTGCCTCTGGTCAGAAGGTCCTCAATGCATCCCTGCAAATCATCACATCCACAATCCTTAGGAGTTCTGGATGGGAGTGGAGGCAGCATTCCTGATTTGGGAATATTAGAAAACTCTACAGTGCTCTGGGGAAGAGGGTTCTGCCGAGGACCTGCATAGACCAGAGAGCTTAGACCGAGACAGGGCAGGGGGCTGGGGAGGCTTCCGCCTACAGTGTACCCAAGGTGAAAGGGAGGAGAGAGAGGAAGAAGACGCTCCCTCGGTGTCCCACCCCCACTCCCTTCCTTTCACTGGTGCCTTCAATTGGGAGTGGGCGGGTGTCGTGGTCAGGATAATTATCAGGCTGCACTGCTTGTCTAGAGGAACCAGATTTTTTTTTTTCTGGTGGGGGGAGGACCACGTGGAAGTCAAGAAATGGAGTTGATTGTCAAGGAGGAACAGAGATCGGGGGTCAGCCCCAGCCATGCAGAGAAAGGGGGTGATGGACACTTGCCCCAGGACCGTGGGGGATGAGGCCTCACGTTTTTTTTCTAGGGCGCTGTGGAGCTGTAGGTCTTGACCTCTTTGGGCCTCAGGCCTTTTCAGGATTCGATGAAAGCTATCCCCCTCTGCACATGGCACACATGCACAGGATAGTATTCACATGGCAACCCCCCAGAAGCCCCACTGGGCCCCTGAGTTAGGAAGTCCTGCTGAGGAAGGAGTCCTGGGGGAAGGAGGCAACCCTGAGCCCAGACTCCCTGTGATCTGGGCTAATGAGGGATGCTAGTGACATGGTGGATCCAGAATGAGGAAAATCTTTTTAGTGTGAACTAAAAAGAGGCGTGATATGTACACTGCATTGCAATTCTGTAAAAAAGATGTACCTGTAGAGAGAAAAGTGGGAGGTCAGCGTGGAGAAATGAAAACAATTTGCGGGTGAAGTTTTTTCTATTTTAAAATTTACTTACCATCATTATAAAGTTACTTTAATACTAGATTTACTTTCCCCCTATATTACGTAAAGTGCTTTTTCTCCAGAAATGAGCTTCTGAATTATGTTTGATTTAGGTTAATATTAATGTCCTGCACTTCTTAAGCACATGTTTCTGGGGACAGCTGCTCCAACAGGATGTCAAGTGGCCTAGATATGACATCCAAAGGGTAGGCAATGCCCATGCAGTTCATTGCACTTTGAGGAGCCTTGCGGGGGGCAGCCTTGCAGAGAGGAGGTATATGATTTAGAGTCAGGATTCCCAGGTTTGCATCCTGGATCTGCCATTTACTAACTGTGGACAACAAGGGTGACCAGTTTTCCCAGTCTGCCTGGGACTCAGGGGGTCCCCAGGGCCTGGGACTCTCAGTGCTAATCACTGGGAAAGTCCTGGGCAAACTAGGGGGATGGTCATCGTATTCGTGAGCCATGCCGCCCTGTCTGTGCCTCAGTTTCTTCATTTGTAAAATGATCTTGATCACTTCCATTTGGAAAAGTGAGGTTTATTAATGAGGGATGGAACAGAGGAGTCAGAGTGGGGAAAGGGGGCAGTTCTCCTCAGCCTTGCAGACCAAGAGCCCATGCAGATGTACCCTGTGATTTAATGTGGAGGACTCAAGGTGACCACTGTGCCCCACGAGGCTTTAATAATGATTCATTATCAAATGTTTATGGAGCACCTATGACTGGGTGCCATGCTAGGGATTGGAATAAAGCCATAAACTACTAAGACATGCTCTCTCCCTCCTGGGGCCCAAGTCAATGGGGGAAGAAAGGCTCTATAAGGAGGTGGCATAATAGGGGAATCTAGGGATCTCTAGGGATGTCAGAGTTGTAGGGACCCTGCCCTACTCTAGGGGGTCAGGAAGAGTGAGGGAAGCATTCCTGAGGAGGTGAACTGAACCCTGAGGGGCAAGGACTGGCTAGCCAGGGATATTATATGGAGAAATAAGACAGGGGGAAGGCAACAAAAAGGCCCAAGGGTCCAGGTGCATTGTGGGACTGTGAGCAGTTGGGTCGACCTGGTGCGTTGCCGGAGGAAATGGGGAGAAGGGGCCGGGAGGTGCGTGCTAGGTCGTGTGCACTGTCTGAAGGAGTTCGGATTCAATCTTCAGAGCAGCAAGGAGCCCCGGTGGGGGTGCAACAGAGCAAGGGTGTTTCACCCCACATGGAAGTCAACTGGTGTCATGCTAAGCCGCAGCTGGTATTATGCTATGACGGCATTCCTGAGCCAGTCCCCAGCTTTAGCTTGTTATAGCCAGGTCGTCCGGACCTAAAGGTGCCAGCTCTGTCTGTCCTGCTCCCAAGGTCCCTGAGCCTGGCCCATCTGCCGAGGGCTCCTGCGGCTCCAAGTCCGGTATAGTCAATCTGTACCTTCCCATAGCCGAAGGCGGGGGTGGGGGGCACTGCCTGGCACAGACTATGACTCTAGAGAGCAGAGTGGCGCCCTTCTCCCAAGCCTGCTGCTGTCACCACAATGTATGTGTGGGCTTGATGGCTGCGTGGCAATAAGCTCAGGGCACGCGGGGGGGCTCACATAGCCCAGGCAGCTGATAATACTGAACAATTACACCGATCCGTCCAGGAACAGAGAAGTGGGTGTGTACCCATATGGGTGTGCATGCATACACATGCAGGCGTACGTACACCCAGATTCACTGACATTTATGCCCACACTATCACTGAGACTCAGGCAAGCCCACGGAGAGATTCCCTGCTGCCTGCATGAGATGAAGAGGCCTACATTACATTACATTCATCCAACACTGACACACATATGTTGCAAATGCTCCATATACAGCCTCACATGGGTGCCCGCACACCTATGCTGACGCACACCCTATATCAAGGTAGCATATTATTATGTGTTAGTGTGATATTATATTAAGACACTGGGATGTGTGCCCATGTCCCCATTTACTCATAGACACCCATACATTGCCCCAGACACTCCTTTCAAGGCAGGTGCAAACACAAGAACTCCTTTTGTAAAACTGGTACATACACTCTCATGTACAAAAGCAGGCTCACTCTCTTAGACGTACAGGTTACTCTAATTTGCTCTCCCAGTTGCACCTACACAAAATCACAACAGCAACAACAATAATAATAATAATAATAATAATAATAATAATAATAATAATAGCAAAACCAGGTTGGGCGATTGCTTTATATTTTTCAAAGGGCTTTCAGGTCTATAATCTCATTTGATTCTCACAGCAGCCCGGTGAGGTAGGTGGGTGGAGCAGGCATTATTACCTCACATTTATGGTTGAAGAAGCAGAAGCGGGAGAGGTGAAGTACACCATCTGGGAGGCGGCCTGGAACCCAGATCTGACTGCTCTGCAGTGAGCTTCCCCAGGGGGGGGGCGGCTATTTGACAACTTCCAGCTCCCACTGCACTGTACAAAGCAGCAAGCAGGACATCGGCTTGCTGCTGGATTCTGGATTCCTGGTCAAAACATTTCCCGGAGTCAACTCTGGCTGAGAAGTGGGAATTGGAGGCTGATAAAGGGAAACCGCCATCATTAGGAATCCCATAAAGTCTCATTTACAACTTCAGTCAGATGAAAGGAGCAATTGACCGCGTTGGAGGGAAAAGCAAATACCGATGTCCTTTAGGGCTGCCGCTTCCGACAGCTGATCCTGGGAGGGCACTGAGGTCCTGGGGTGGGGGGAGCCCGTCCCATCTGCATGCTCCCCAACTCTGTGCACTTCCTCTCCCCTCTGTCTGGGTGGGCCTCAGGGCCCATGAGCTCTGGTTCTTGGAGAAGGGGGAGAAAAAAGACCAAAGAAAGTTCCCCCCCACCCCTGCCCCAGCTCCTCTCTCCTCCCAGAGCTCCTCTCTCCTCCCTCCTTGCTCAGTCCTGAGCCTGTGGGACTTCCAGCAGCCTGCCTCCAATTGGCTGGGGCAGAAACAGGGAACAGGCTGCCAGTCCCCTAACACCTGGCCTACCACTTCCATGGGGGCCAGGCCTTTTAGGCATGAGATCCAAGAACTCTGAGGTGACAAGGACAGCTTTCTTCAAAGGCCTGTGCTCTGTGGGGAGGTGCCTCAATGGTAGCAAGCATCAGGAAGCGTGATCTTCCTTCTTTTGCTTCTGCTGCTGTTGTTTCACTCGGGGTCTATCGTCACTGGCACCTCAGTTTCTGCATCTGCCAAATGGGGGCATTAAGACCACCCTTACACTGCCACAGTGAGGACCAGATGAGATGAGGTGTGTGAAGCCTCCTGCACCAAGCCTGGTGTGCTGCCGGGCTCCACGGAGTCAGTCTCCCGAGGAGGGCCTCCTTGCACCTCGGCCAGGGCTGGAAGGGTGGCGTGGCAGGAGGCACTCCCTCAGCCTCTTGGGTGTGCCCGCTCTGGCTGGGAGGGAGGGAGGGGCAGGGAGGGGACATCTGTTTGACACTCTTGTCAGCATCCGTTACCTGGTGTGTATTTTCCCAGGAGCTGATTACATTACAGCATGTGTTGATAAACATTTGGAGTTGGAGCGGAGTGGAAACTGAGCAGAATGTTAAGCGGGTGGAGGTCTGGTCAGGAGATGCTGAGAAAGGGCTGGCTGTGAAGAATAGGGGGTAGTGGGGGGACAATCTGGTGACTTCTTAGCCTGCTCTGCCCCTTTCTCTTTCTTTCTCCTCCTCTATGCTCCCTGCTTTGGCCTTTGGCAGGGCATCCAGACAGGGTCCCAGAGGCAGCACTTTATAGCAGAGGAGGTGTGGGGTTTGGACTCAGGCAGTTGTGGGTTCAAATCCTCGCTCTGCCACAGACTAGCTCTTGGCACTTTGGGCCAGTTCCTTAACGCCCCGAGACTCAGTCTCCTCCTCTGTAAAGTGGGCTTCGCATACACTTCACCGAGTAAAGATGGAGAGGACGCCAGCCATGCCTGGCACGTAGAACTCAGCACTCAGCGAATGTTGATTTTTTTCTCAGTTTACCTGGAGGGCAAAAGGCTCCCTGACCTCGATTGTGCTTTGGACGTTAGGCAACTGTCTTATGTTTACTTTGGACTAAGGGGAAGCGGGCTCATGTTTTTCATAATGCAACTTCCCTACCTCTAACCCTGGTTAGGACTGGTCAGGTGACCCAGGGTGACTGGAATATTCCGCTCTAAATCTTTAGATACCTGTGCACTTGGAACAGCTGAAGTCAGTTGATTATTTGTTTAGTTATCAGTCCGATGTCTTTCTCCCTCACGAGTCCACAAACTCTCTGAGGGCAGGGGTTGTTAGGAGGCCACAACTGAGTGCTCAGAGCCTTGCCCAGCGCCCAGCGCCAGAAGGAATTGGTGACTGTCACCCACCTGATTGGTTCAGATAACCCCTCTCAGAGGTCCCTGCTGTCTTGTTCCGTGGCTGCTTCTGAATTCAGAGCACTGGCTATGCTTCTCATTGGGCCTTCGGAGTAACTTTTCCTGGGAGCATCTCCTGTGTCTCTGAGCGTGAGTTTCTCCAGGACTGGGGGTCTAGCCCTTCAAGATGCAAGAGGACGCGCCACCGAGTGTGGAGGAAATCCGACAGACGTGCCCAAGCGAGGAGGGACGCTGCTCTCATTCCACCCCCTCCCCCATGCGGGTCCCCGCCCAGGCACCTGCCACCCCAGCCCCCCTGCAGGTGCCCGGGAGGCCTCCGAGGCGGCCGGGACTGCCCCAGGTTGGAGCAGCACGACTGCCCAGCGCCACCTAGCGGGCCTGGGGCCGGGGGAGGGCGCGTCCCGGTCTTCCCGGGTCCGGCGGGACGACCACTGTCCTGCCGCTCAGAGTGGGGGCGAGGGGGGCCGGCCACCGCCCCTCCGGCCCCTTTCTCTACGTGCACAGAGTGTGCAGCCTCCGGGGAAGCGCGCTTCTGCTGGGTTCCGGGAGCCCGGGCCCCGATGGCAGCCGCGGGGGGGTGGGGGTGGGGTGCGCGCCCCGGGCGCCCTCGAGGCGGCCTCCCGCCCCTCCCCCCCGCACTTCGCGGCGTCCTTCCCGTCCTTCCGCGGCCACAAAGAGGCCATTGATTGGGAAGAGTAGCCAGGCTGTGGTAGGAAAGCTGGAGGGGCCGCGCGGACACACACACACACACACACACACACACACGCGCGCGTCCTGCAGCGCCCAGCACTCTGCGGGGGCAGGGGTGGGGGGGGGCGAGCCGGCTGCGGGGCCTGGGGAAAGCTCTGCGCCTCGCCCCCTCCTTCTCTGCCCCCCCAATTTCTGCAGCCACCACCCACCTCTGGACTAATCTGCTGCAGCGAATGGCTCATCCCAGAGGCTGGCCTCCCTCCCCATCCCCACCCCTAAGTGTGCTCTCCTCCCCCCCGCCCCCCCGCAAAGATGTGCGTGGCACTTAGGGGCCCTTTTTAATACCAGGCGAAGCCAATATTGTTAGGGACGAAGAACCGCTGTCGCAGCTGCTGCAAAGACAAATACGGTGCAGCAACGGTGCAGCAACGCATCCCGGGCTGATAGGAAGGCTCGCGCCGCTGCCGCCGCTGCGCTGTCAGCCCCCATCCTCTCTGTGGGATGGCTAATAGATGGCACAGGGCACCCCGAGGACGTGCTGGGGGCCGGGCGAGGTGGGGTGGGAGACCGGGAAGGCAGGGGCGCGAAGAGTTCTGCTGGCCAGGACTCCCCGAGTCTCTCTTCCTAGCCTGCTCCTGGAGGGTGGAACTGGATTTGAGGCTTGGCGCCAGGCAGGGCTCTGAGCCTTCTACAAACTCCAGCTCCATCGCTTCTGTGATCAGGAAACCCTTACCTCTCCCAGCAGCCCTATTCCCGGCCCCCTGGCCCTCGAGAGGCCAGCGCCGCCCAGGGCTGCCCTGGGTCCCTGGCCCTGCTGGGTCCCTGGTCCCTGGTCCCTGCCCCCATCCTGTCTTAGAGTCCTACAGCTGGGACTGGTGCAGCAGTGGGGACTGGGGGGGGGGGGAGGTTTGGCAGTTGGTGCTTGTAAACAGAGAACTGGGAGTGGCAGGAAACCGTCTCCTTGAAATCCCACTTGGTGCCTCCCTCAAAGCTCCTGCTTGCCACCTGGATACCTGTGTGTACACAGGAATTGGCTGGGCCCTGGGGGAGGGGCCGGGCTGGGCTGCCGGCTTGCTTGGTTTGAGAGGCTCCTGCTCCTCCGCAGTCCCCAAAGCTGCTGTGGAGAGTGTGCCCTTGTATGGGTGCCCCCATTTGTGGGCAAAGCTGTGCCATGTGGGTACCTAGAGATGTGGATTTATTTCCAGATTCAGTCCATCTGGGTTTGAAGGGATTTTGGAAGAGACTTCTCTGCCCCACCCCTGCCCCATTTCACTACATCTACGCCAAATGCTTATCTGAATTCTCTTTGATTGCTCCCAGTGACAGGGAACTCACTACTTACCAAGGCAGTCCATCCCTGCTCTATCCATTGGAATAATGAGCTGGAGACTGTGCCAAGAAACCTAGACCCTTCCCCACCGCCCTTCCCGCCCTGGATTGCAGGAAAACAGGGCCAGGACAGAGTATCAAGAAATAGCAAGGTAATATAGTTACGGCCAATGTTTGCTGAGTGCCAGCTATTAGCCAGGCACTGTGCTAAGTGTTGCATATATATCCGCGCTCGTAATCTTCATAAAACTCCATGAAGTCATGTCTGTTATCTAATTGTAGTAAAGAGGAAACTGAGACACGGAGAAATTAAGGCACTTGCCTAAAATCTCACAGCCAAGAAGTGGCAAAGCCGGGTCTCAAAACCAGGAGGTCTGGTTATGCGTGAGCTTAATGGTCACATTATAATTGCAAGCACCACCCAGAGAGACAGACAGAAAGAGCGCACGTGCGTGTGTGTGTGTGTGTGTGTGTGTGTGTGTGTGTCTTCACCAGCATTTCTGGCTCAGTAGGATTAGAGGTTAGTGGGAACTCTGGACAAGAAATCAAGCCTAGATGGACATAGGGGACATGCTCACAGTGAAGTAGCATGGGATAAATGTGGTCGGTGGATGGGAAATAAATGGGGATGATCTGTATTTACGTTGCACACCATCCAAGGGTTAGGTGGTACACGGTTCAGAGAGTTTTATGTTCAATTTTATGTCTAGACAGAGTTTGAGATGAGGTTATCACTTCTCTTCTAATTAGTGCAGGAAGGCTTCCCCAGGCACCTCTTTCAGGAGCTCTCCTGCTGTCTTGGCTTTGCCATCTGTCCCCAAGAGTGAGGCACGGGTAGAGTAGCTGAGGGAATAAGCACTCTACTGGGAATCAGGACACCTGCATCTTTGGCCTTGAGTCTGCTACCAGCTTGGTGTGTGACCTTGGATAAATTACTCTGCCCTTTCGGGTGTCCACATCCTCACTTCTACACTTGATCTTAGCCAAAAGGCCGAGAAGTGATCACTTCCTCACTTCTAAAATGAGGGGGTAAGACTGGGTGTGTGGGGGTCTATCAGGCCCCTTCAGTGGGTATACTGTCTGCAGTCTGTCAAACAGGGCTGCTGTGCACAGGTGGACAGGTTGTGCATTGTGCAAGGACCCTTGGTGAAGAGGTAGATGGGGGCTAAAATCCAGCCTAGGCTCTTCTCACGAGGCCATGCACTGGTGGGGCCTGTGTCCACCTGGGGAAAGAGGTACTTTTTCCTAATTTGTGCAAAGGTACCACAGGGGTCTGTAGTGACCCTGCCAGGTCTCCACGCAGAGCTGGGGTGGTGGTGGTAAAGGGAATCTCTTTATCAAAAAATGAGATTATAGGTTGGGGCTGGAGGGAGGAAGAGAGAGGTTCGCTGGTTGAACAGGGGCAGTGGGAAATCACCTGCAGGAAGCTGATCTTCAGACAGAAAGGGAGGTGTCAGTGGGCAGTGGGCGACCACAGGGGGTGGGCCCTTGGGCTGAGGTCAGGGTACCCCTGGGAGTGGTGGCTCTCCCTGTCCCCTCAGCCTAACTCACTCCTGTCTCCAGTCACCCCCCAAAGCAGCTGGTCTCTTTGAAGTGGCTCTTTGTGCCAAGCTCCCCTTTCCAGGGAGATGGGAAGGGTAGGATTTTTTTTTTCCAGGGCCCTGTGAGAGGGCTGCAGACTTTTAGAGGCATTCCCTTACCCAGCGCATGGAGGTCCAGCCTGGGCCTGCCCCTGTGCTCAATAGACAGGTGTGGACCCTGTCCTCAGGGAGCTTATTGCCTCACAGTGCTTTTGTCCATGGCTCTAGAAGGAAGTGACCCTCGTTGCCTGAGAGGGAGCAGTCTGTGGACAATGTTGGGCAGCCTGGTGCCTATACTGGGCTTAGTCTGGCCCAAGGCTGAAGACTTTGGGCCTCATTGGCTCTTGAGAAGAAGGGGATCTGGTAGGGATAGATTTCTGAGGCCTCTTGGTACCCAGGGACACTGTGGGGTATCACCGAGGAGGAGAATGGGGGTGGGGTGGGTTGGGGTGGTGAGACAGATGGGGAGGTCTGCAGGCTGGGGGTTCTGGGAAGGGGAAAGCCTCACTTTTGCTGGGTTGGGTGAGTGACAGGGCAGGAGGGGACTCAGGGACGAGCCCCCACGGGAGCTTGTTCTGTGAGGGGGAGCCCACTGCTGATCACAGACCAGGCCTCTGGGGACCATGCGTCCTCCTCAGCCACCTCGCCTCTGGCCCACAGCTGCTCAGGAAGTATCGTCGTATCTGGCATTTGATGCTCTTTCACAATGGAAAGTGTCCCCTGCCGTCTAGCTAGCTCAGTCATTCACCCCACTTGCACACAGCACAGCAGGGACAAGTTTTGGATGCCAGACTGTTAGAATGGCCAGGCCTGTCCTGGTGTTTGTGGGGATGGAACAGGCACAGGAAAGCCCTGCCCGGTGTTGTCATCTCTGCAGTGATGACTGCAGGTGTGCCCTCGTGCCTGGGCCAGCCTGGCCCATCCCACACTCCTGGGGGTACCCACTGGTAGAAAGGCATCACAGGCAGGCCAATCTTGTATCTCTTGCTCACAGGGTGGCAAGTGACACTGTGTTTCGAGGCTGTTCCCTACTCCCTAGCTGCCGTACATTTACTCTCCAATGCTTAGTTGAGCGTGATCCTGGCTCAGAGAGGCTCACGCTGGAGAGGCAGCTGCCCCGGGGGTGGAAGGAAGCCACAGGGTGTCCTCTGCCTCGTGTTGTAACAGTGGTGATGATGATGACAATGATACTGGTATTGCAGAGCTGACATCGAGTTCTGACGACATGCCACACACTGTTCTAAGTGCTCACACACGAGGATGTATGAGTTTCCTGTTGCTGCTATAATAAGTGAACATAGATAGCTATAGTGTTTTTTTTTAAGTTTTATTTATTTATTTGAGAGAGAGTGCACATGAGAGAAGGCACAAGTAGGGTGAGGGGCACAGGGAGAGGGAGAAGCAGACTCCCTGCTGAGTAGAAAGCCTGATGCAGGGCTCAACCCCAGGACCCCGGGATCATGACCTGAGCCAAAGGCAGATGCTTAACCAATCGAACCACCCAGGCGCCCTAAGACTTAGTGGTTCAAAGCAACACAAATTAGTCTTGTAGTTCTGTAGGTTAGAAGTCTGTCTCACTGGGTTAAACATTAAGGTGCATGAAGGGCTGCATTCCTTTCTGGTCATTCTAGGGGTGGTCCCATTTTCTTTCCTTTTATAGCTTCCCTGCATTCCTTGGCTTGTGGTGCTTTCCTCCATCTTCAAATCCAGCAATATTGCATCTCCCACGTGCTTCCTCCACTGACCCATCTCTCCCCAGCCCAGCCAGGGAAGATTCTGTGCTCTTAAGGACTCGTGTGATTATATTGGCCCACCTGGATAATCCAGGGTAATCTCTCCATCTCAAGGGCCATATCTTAAACACCTCCACAAAATCCTTTTGCCATGGGACATAACAGTCTCAGGTCTCAGGGATGAGGGCATGGACATCTTGGGGACCTATTTTTCTGCTAGCAGAGCATACTTGCACTTTTTTTAATATCATGGACTGGTGAAGTAGGGAGTGCTGTTACCCCCATTTTAAAGAGAAGGAAACCAAGGCATAGAGAAGCTAAATGATTGTGCAAGATTACCTTGCCAGTATTAATATGTTTGGGATTCAGACTAAGGCAGCTCACCTCCAGAGTTGTACTTGAGTCACTGTGACAAAAGTAGAACCAGAGAGGAAGAGGCAGATGTGCCGGTTGGACAGGGCATAAGGTCAAGTCCCCCCAGATCAGCCAAGCGGTGGAGCAACACGTGTTTGTGGAGCATCTACCCTGTGCCGGGCCCTGGGAGGGGCTCTCAGGAGGGTGGCACAGATCTCTAGTCTGAGCCCGGGTTCAAAACCCATTCTCTTTTCATATCCCATCACTGCGTGTGTGAGGGGATGGGCCTTGTCCTGCAGCGGTTAACTGGGAGAAAGGATCGTGCTCCTGTGGGCCTAGGGCTCGGGGCTCTGGGTGAGCCTGGCTGGAGGACTAGGTTGCCCTGCACCCCATAGGACCCCGCTAGATCAGCCCAGAGCCCGAGGGGGCTGGCTTACTGGGCTGACTATTCCTGCCCATCCATCATGGTGGGGAATGGGCCTTCCGTGAGCTGGGGACCTGCAAATCATGGAAATTAAGACCAATTAGAGGGGGAACCAGCAGCCCCTTGGCAGGGCTTCCGGCCACAGAGGCGGCTCAGGAACTTTATGGATGTTTCCTTCTATTTTGTGGTCCAGCTGGGAGGCAGAAACATGCCAGCTCAGCACAAGGCCTCGTCTAGATGCTTCTGAACAACTGGGAGGCAGGGCATCACCTCAACAGGATCCGCAGCCTTCTCTCTAACTCCCCACGGGCCCTGCTTTCCCATCCCCAGGGACGCTGGAGCCAGGATCCTTCTTGGGGCCCTCCTAGCTGCATACCAGGCTCCTTTCTCTTCCTGCTCAGCTCTGTCCTCCACACAAGGCCTCTGGAGAATCAAGCGTCGTGGGTCTGGGGGAGGGAGAGCAACAATGGCAGGTCACCTTGTGGAGTGGGCAGCAGGCTGCTGGATCTGCCCCCTGGCTGTTCCCACCTCCTCTCTGGGCTCCCACAGCACCCAGCCGGAGGCCAGGGCTCCCTACTTCCCCGCCCCCGTGGGCAGCTCCTGAACAAACCCTTCCCTCTGCTTTCTCCCCAGGGAAGAAGAGAGTAAGGTTTCAGAAAGTGTGCGGACCAAGGTAGTAGAGACCTCATGGCATCTGGGCAGGGAGCAGGGTGGTGGTGGGGCGACAGGTTGGTGCTGAAGGCACAAGGACAGATGCAAAAATAATTCTCCAGCTTCTTGGGTCCTTTGTGAGCTTTAATCCTTGCCCCCTCACCCTTGTCCGTCCCCCCATGCCCTGTGATGAAGGCAGAGATGGGCCTGTGCCCTGCAGAGAGGGCTGGCCATGGCCGATTGTCCCTTTCTCTGGGCCTTCAGTGGGAGGCTGCTAAGGCTGCTCCCAGCTCCACCATTCTGTGACTCTTATCTTGGTGTCTCTGCCTCGGGACTCATCTGACTGGCCTTGGGGACCTGGCTTAACCTCTCCGTGCCTCAGTTTCCTGAGCTGTAACATGAGATTAACAATAGCACCTACTTCGGATGGTTATCATGCGGGTTGAGTGATTTCAATTTACCATGACACCTGCCACGTAGTCAGTGTTCTATAAATATTAGCTATTACATGCATTATTATTACTCATGTTATTAAAAAAGACAGTGTTCTGTTGCTTTCAAACTGCAGTCTCTGGAGTCAAGCAGGTCTCCGTTGGAGTCCTAGCTGTTCCACAAATAATGGTGAATGGCTTTGGGAAAGTGGCTTAGCCTTTGGGAGCCTCAGGGTCTTTATCTACGAAATAGGTACGATGATGATAATAACAGTACTGGCTTCCTAGAGATGCCGCGATGGTTACATGATAGCCCAACACATTTGCGAATGAACTGTAAAGGACTTGGAGCGATACACTGCTTCGTCTTCCTGGCTGAAGGTCAGATTTAGGACCGTCTCTAAGGGCGAAGGGAGGACTCCTGACAAATGGTTGTGACCTTCAGAGTGGCCAGAGTTCGCCACGAAATCCCACAGGGAGGAGTGTCTGCTCCTGGCTGGAAGATGTGAGGAATCGGAGCAGGACTTGTGGTTCTGTTCCCAGGCCACTCCAGGTCCAGAAGTGGGGTGGTGGTGATAGAGGGTGAAGGGGACTCGGCCCTGCCTGGGCTTCTCACATGGAGAGTGAGTGGATACCACACTGCAGCCAGACCCGTGAAGGGCACAGGTGGGCTCCATCCTTGGTGGGCGCCTGCTGATGGCCGTGGTGGTGCCAGGGTGGTCAGGCTCAGAGGGGAAGCGAGAGATAAACATCACACCTGAAAGAGCCTTCCCTGACCTGCAAATCTGTTGGGATCCCCTGTTACATGCTCTCAGAGTTCTCTATCCTTTGCCTTTATGACTATTATTACAGTTTGTAAATACTCATTTCAAATTTTTTTTTCTTTTCTTTTTTTTTAAGATTTCATGTATTTATTATTTATTTGAGCGAGAGAATAAGTGGGGCGAGAGTCAGAGGCAGAGGGAGAAGCAGGCTCCCCTCTTAGCAGGGAGCTCGATGTGGGGTTCCATCCCAGAACTCTGAGATCATGACCTGAGCTGGAGACAGACACTTAACTGACTGAGACAGCCAGGCACCCTGTAAATATTCATTTAAAAAAAATATTGATTGATTGATTGATTGATTGATAGAGAGGACAAGTTGGGGGAGGGCAGAGGCAGAGGGAGAGAGAGAATCTCAAGCTGACTCTATGCTGAATGTAGAGCCCAAGACTCAATCTCATGACCCTGAGGTCATGACTTGAGTTGAAACCAAGAGTCAGATTCTCCAGTGACTGAGCCACCCAGGCACCCCTCTTTTTAATTTTTGTTTTTAGTAATTATTGAATATTTGTCTCCCTCCCTAAAATGTAAGTTCCCTATGAGTGGAAGCCATGTTTGGATGGCTTACCATGGGATCCTAGGGGTTTTTGTGAAATTTTTAAAATTTAAATTCACCAAGGGTTTGAAATAGTAGTCAGTGCTCAGCAACATTTTGCTGACTCAAGAAATAATAAAAACATCAAGCACTTATTTAGCCTTTATTATCTGCCAGCCATTATTCTAAGTACTTGACATATATTAACCCATTTAAACTTCACAATATTCTTATGAGGTAGTTATTAATATTATCCCTATTTTACAGATCAGGAAACTGAGGTACAAAGAGGTTAAGTAACTTGCCCAAGGTCATGCAGCTGGTGGAGCTGGGATTCAAGCCATCCAGTTTGGCTCCAGAGTCCATGCTTTTAGCTCGATGCTGTACTGGCTCTCTGAAGAACGGATGGATGAGCCACGTTACATATTTATAATGTATACTACATTTGGACAAATGGGTCTTGGGGGAGGGAGTGAATGGCGTGACTCCTGTAGATGTGGCCACGTGGTCCTGAGGAACACAACATGACTGGCCCCTGCTTATCTGCAGAGGGACAGGGGATCCGTGAAGGGCTTTGTTCTTTAAAAAAGATTTTATTTATTTATTCATGAGAGACACAGAGAGAGGCAGAGACACAGGCAGAGGGAGAAGCAGGCTCCATACAGGGAGCCCCACGTGGGACTCGATCCCAGGACCCCAGGATCATGCCCTGAGCCAAAGGCAGGTGCTCAACCACTGAGCCACCAGGGGCCTTTGTGAAGGGCCTTTTGGTGGAAGTCCTCTCCTGTTGTCCACTCCTCCTCAACCAGGTCAGGGGGCGTCTGTGCACATGGGGCCTCTAGCTTGCCATGCTTCCTGGTTCCCTCTGTCTAGGATTAAGGAAGTGCCAGGAGACGGGCATGGACATATGAATCCCGAATTCCCTGTCTTGGTCTCTGCCTCCTCCCAGGCCTCCTCCATCCCTGGAAACCCTGCTGATGGGGTCGGGGTCTGGGGACTGTTCTATCACTGCAAGGAGGAGGTGCAGAAGGTGAGTGTGGAAATGCTTCTACCCATCACCCCCCCACCCCCCGCCATACCCACTTCCAGCCTGATATCCCTGCATCCCTTCAGCATTCCTTTTCCCAGCTGCTGGCTTCCTGGCATGTCTTGCTCTCTCTTCTGGCCAAACCTGCCCCTGCCATAGTCATCTCCTGCCCATGCACAAGTCTTCTGTCCAAGGAACCCTGATGAACAAACACGAGAAATGTGACTTCTGGTGTTCTTTTGGCAGCCAGCTTTAGCTTCTCTTCTGGGATTTCTGTCCTCTAGGAGGGGGCATATTTCAGCACAGTCCAGCCGGCCCTAGCACTATTGATCTTGCTGGCCATGATTGAGGTGTGATAAGGACACAGAGCTGGGATAAAGGGCTAAGTTTGTAGGCTCCTTGGCACCAGTCTGTGCTACAGAAATATCATGAGGTGGAAAAGATATAATAACTTGAGATCCTTTCTTTTAGGGAGAGGACCGTGTGTGGTTAGGGGAAATCCTTTGATCACTTCCTTGAGGGGGCTACCCCCCTCGAGAGACATATGGGAGGGACCATGGATGGACACTAAATTGCCTTTAAGAGCCAGTGTGGTGAGGATGCCTGGGTGGCTCAGTGGTTGAGCACCTGCCTTTGGCTCAGGGTGTGATCCCAGAGTCCCAGGATCGAGTCCCACATCGGGCTTCCTGCGTGGAGTCTGTTTCTGCCTCTGCCTGTGTCTCTCTCCCTTTCTCTCTGTGTCCCTCATGAATAAATTAAATAAATAAAATCTTTAAAAAAATAGCCAGTGTGGGGAGCAGGGAGGGGATTCAGTTCTCTGCAGAGCTTCAGCTTTACTAAGTGGGAATGCAAGTCCGGGGCCAGAGCTGAATTGCTCAGGGCTCTGGAGGGAGGCCTGACTCTTTTCTGTAGCATCCTCCTTCTCCTCCTCCCTCTGCTCTGCCCATACCTCGGGTCTCAGTGTCACCTTCAGACCAGCAGGAGCCAAACTTCCAAGAATACCACTGTGAAATCCTCTGTCTCTGGCTGAAGGCAGAAAGCTGAAGGCTGATAGTAGTGAAGCAGGAGATCTGTATTCTGGTCCTGGATCCATTATTAATACATGTTACACCTCTGTGAGTACTGTGGGCATGAGGTGGTGCCTGGACCTGGTGACTTCTAAGGTCACTTCCAGTTTGAGGATTTCAAGAAGGTGATGCCATTTGGCAAGTCCCTAGAGCTCTGAGGCAAAAAACCTACCCCTGGGAGCATGAGCCAGAGACACTGGAAAACATTGGTAACTACTTTATGGTTGGCACAGTGCCAGGGGCTTCACATATGTTATCTCCTTTGTTTCTCACCAGAACTTTATTGTTGTTGTTGTTTTTTTTAAACTGAAGAAAGTATAGCTTAGAGAGGCCTAAGTAGCTTGTCCCAGGTCACACAATATAAGAGGGAGAGACAAAATCTAAAGGTGGGTCGTATAACTCAAGGCCTGTGTTTGGTGCTGGGAGACAGAAGTGGGTGTGTGGAGTGGGCAGGTGTTTGGTAGTTGCTGTACCGAGAGCAGAGAGGCTCGTCCCAGGCTGGAGACTGTCATATGCCAAGGACATTCATGCCTGGGGAGGAAGAAGGAGACTCCTGAGCAGAGGGGTGGGGTGGTGAGAGGGGAGGTGAGGGCAGGAGAGGGCCTGAGCAGCCACAGGGGAGGCTGTCCAGGGAAGGGCTGCCCCCCCCTCCCCCCGGAGGCTGTCTGGTCGCCAGAAGGGTGAGAGCACCTCTGAGCGGTATCCGGTCCTGCGGGCTGCTGGCTGTGCAATGCCATGGGCTGCTCTCCTCATTGTCCCTCTAGGTCCCTGGGGCAGGTCCCAACTGCACACATGCACAGACACGCTCCATCGTCCTTTGTCACACATCCCATCAGACACAAAAAGCCCTGCGCCCTGCCTCACTCGGAGGGCTCTTCACTTCCTGGCACTCACCTTGGCTCTCCTGTTCCCAGCCCCCACCCACATCCAGTCTGTGTGTGTGTGTGTGTGTGTTCCACCTCAGCCTGCATAGTGCATTGCTATCTGATGGCTTCTCTCGGGTTTGCACAAACATACACACAGTATGATGATCTTTGTTGAGTGTCTACACACACACACACACACACACACGTGCGTGCACACACACATACACACAGCCTTCTGTCTCTCGCCCCTGCTTCTCAGCTGGTCTTTCTCTCCAATCCATGCACATCTCTGGGTCCCGGAGAACCCCATTAATTTTTAATGGGTCTGGGCTCTTTTTCCTCTTGTTTTTCTCCTCACGGTTCTCTTTGCAGACTCCCTACCACCCCTGAGGCTGCAGGGCTGGGCAGACCCCCTCCTGCCAATGGCATCCCCGGGAGCAGCTGGCTGAGGAATGGCTATGTGGGTGGGGGCAGGCAGTGCTGGGAAGGGATTTATTTGCCTTGGATTCTTTTCTGTGAACATTTTTGTCCATTTGCCACGATGTTTCATTGATTTCAGCTGATGTCATTCTGGTGCGTGGGAGAGGCTTTGACACCCACATGGCGGGGGGTGAGCACTGACCCAGGAGTCAGAGAACCCTGGTGCTAGCTCCAGAGGAGCCTCAGTTTCTCATCAGATGAGGGGTTTGGAACTGATGGTCTTTAGTTTCATTCCAAAATGTTGAGATTCTAGGAGACTTCTGCTCTATTTAGAATCTGTCTACACCCTGATCATTTCAATTAAAATCTCTTTCAGTTTAACTCATTTGTATGCACAGACATCATACATGCAAACATGAAGACACACACACATGCACACATCCAAGTGCAGCTTAGCTACTGTATGTTTTCCAGGAACTTCTCCAACTCATCTGGGCCTCAGGCCCTTTGCAGGGTGGGGGCTGCAAGCACAAGTGTGTGTGTGTGTGTGTGTGTTCATGTACATGTATGCACACACACATATCACACCATTTTGAGCTGCATCTCTGGGTTGAAATGTGCCTCCCGATGACAATGACCCGTGCACCCATCAGCTTCCCCACCATCCCCACAACACTTTCCTAAGAGTTAAGACCCAAATCCTCAGCCTTGCTCTTGCTGCTCCCATCCTTGTAAGAAGAAATGAAAGGCCTACATAGAAATAGAAATAGCAGAGACCTGAAAGGGGGCTTGGGATGAGCTGGGGACCCTGGAAAGTCAGTGCTGGAAGGGACCGCCCTGACTGCTTAATGTAGTGGACAGGTCTTGAAACACTTCACTTAAAGCATGGAACCTCGGTTCTTTTTTTTTTTTTTTTTTAATTTTATGTATTTATTTATGAGACACACAGAGAGAGGCAGAGACACAGGCAGAGGGAGAAGCAGGCTCCCCACAAGGAGCCCCATGTGGGACTCGATCCCGAGACTCCGGGATCACGCCCTGAGCCCAAGGCAGACGCCCAACCACTGAGCCACCCAGTTATCCCAGAACCTCGGTTCTGACCAACTCTTACCTGGGCAGGCAAATAAACAACACTGATAAGCCAAACCGCTCAGGGCAGGGTGGGTGGGGGCTGGCGGCCAGCCTCCTCAGCATCCCCCAGCCCCCACCCGCACTCCCACATGCCCCTTCAGGGAGCGAGCTTGCCTGCAATCCCTTGGAGCTTTGACAAATACAGCTTAAAATCCACCCATCTACCGGTGAGCTCTCCAGTGCCGTCCAGAAGCAGCAGCACCACCTGCAGCCTTATTAGAAATGCAAATTCTCAGGAGGCCCCACCCTGGTCCGGCTGAATCAGAGAGCTGAGGGGGGGCTAGTGATCTATGCTTAAACCCTCAGGTAATTCTGGTACGTGTTCCAGTGTGAGGAGCACTGAGCTAGCCCAACCCCCTTGCCTTCCAGACTGGGGCATGTCTTAGCCCAGATCTTAGAAAATGGCATTATGGTCAGGCTATGACTCTGGGTGACCTATCTGTAGCGGTCTGTATGATGAAGCTCTGGAATATTCCTGCCCATTTGTTGCCTCTCCTTCCCCTGGGCTGGCGTGAATACTCAGGGTCTGGCTGGCATAGAGCTCTTTTTCTTCAATGAGGCTGCACAGAGGGGTGGGCGGTGAGGGCAGCCCCCAGGCCTGTATGAATGGGGAGGGGTGTGTAGGAGGACCCCGATAAGAGCAAAGACTTAGAGTGCAGCACTCGTGTGCTACATCTAGGGTGTCTTCTTGGAAGAGGCGGACCTGGACTCCAGAGGACAGGACTTGAGGACGCAGGGGTGGTGCTCTTGCACAGGCCGGTGTGATGGGGTTGGGAGGAGGAGGAGACCCAGGAGGGCCCAGGTGGGGAGCACGCTGGCAGGGGAGGGGCTGGCTCGGGGTTGGGGGGGGAGTGGAAGTACTCAGCTTGCCAGCCCTGCTACCAGTCCCCCAGAAGCCTGGGGACTTCTCGGAGGAATTAGGGAGCGTTTAACATCTCCGGCTAATTAGCTGCCGCTTGCTACCGAGGAAGGAGGAGAGGGGAGTTGGAGCCAGGCAGCTTTGAAAGGCAATGCTGCTCCTTGACAAAGCCGGCCTGGGGAGGTTTCAAAGACAACTTCTGAGCAGCCCGCACGTTTCATGTTCATTAGATCCTCGCTTCCCAGGCTCCAAAGACAAACAGTGGGATTTCAGGGTTTTCTTCCCTTTTTGGAGACATTTCATTCTGAGCCGTGAGCTTTCAGCTGGGGCGGAGGCAGAGCCACTGAGCTCCTGCTCCTCCAAATCCACATCCTAAGCAGAGCCCAGCTTCATCTACTCTGCACACTAGAAGCTTCCCAGGGGCCCCATGGAGCTCTGCACCAACCCCTCCCACCAAGGTCAGTTAAGCAGGTGCCGTGGGCATGGAGGGGGACAGTCCAGGGACTGCTGGGCTTTCAACTCAGCAGGGACAGGACCCAGAATTCTCATTTGTCACTATCTCCCCACCACCCAGTGTTCAATCAGTGTTGACTGAGTGAGTGAGTGAGTGAGTGAGTGAGTGAGTGAAAGGATGAATGAGTGTGCTGGTCATTTGCCTGTTGCTCCCAGATCCGTTTCCTGCCTTTCTGGCTCCTGTGTTGTGGCCAGGGAGCTCCATTTCCCAGACTCCCTCACCTACTGGCTTCTGGGTAGATCCAGCCAATCAGAGGCAGTGGAAGGAGGTGGAGCTTGGGAGGAGGGGAAATGCAGGGGTATTTCTTCCCTCTCTATCCCCAGCCAGGGCTCTGCAGCACCTGTGTCTCTTCTTTGGCTGCTGAGGAAGAGCCCCCTGTGGGCCAGCTTCCTCTGGCGGGTCTGCGGTGCTTCCAGCTTCTGTCTGGTGGCTTCAGCTCCTGGGCTCCTGGAACACCGCCTTCCCCTTCCAGAAGAAGGTGGTGGAAGGTGGTGGTTCCCCACTGTTGCTCATCTCTGGGTTGTCCCGCCTCTTCTGTTACCTTCCAACCAAATCCCTGATTTCAATCCCTCTGGTTGAAGGCCAAGAGTGGCTTCTGTTTTCTCCGTGGGCTCTGTGAGATGAATGAGTAAATGTGCTGCTTTTTCGTTGTTCAGAAAGAAGACTCTAAGAGCAGCCAGGTTTGAGCGGGTTTGGTCTGCCTGGGACCTGGGGTCCTACGGAGGACCTGGATGCTCCACCCCGCTGCCGAGCACATGTCTCGGGCACGTAGGTATGGTCGTAAGGCCAGGAGACTGCTCCTAGCCCAGCGTTGCTCTTTCCCTCCGAGCGTGGCTCTGCTGCTTCGTGGAGGCTCACGGTGACTTGCTGGGTGGACCATCTTATCCCCATGTCAGGTGGGAGAGGCCGACTCTATGAGCTTACGTGGCCTCTCTCTGCTTTCCCAGCCACACGGGCACTTACTTCTGTACATGTAGTGTTCCTGCCCACCTGCCCATCCTTACTGTTTCTGCTGCCTTTGAACACTCAGCATCCTTCACCAGCCTCCTGGCCAGTCGGCCTGCCCCAAGCTCACCTGCTTCCACATGTTCTCCACACCCCTGCCAGGGCTGTTTTCTAGAACAGAAGTTAACCCATCAAGTACCCCACTGCTTAAACCCTGCCTTGTCTCCTTGCTGCTGAAGGAGTGAGGCCCAGTCTCCTTGGTGTGGCAGCAGTGCCCTCTGAGATCTGGTCCAGCCCCCCTCAAGCTGTGTCTCTGGTCTCCCTCCCCACTCCCACTCGCACCCATAATTCAGCCTCAGTAAGCCACTTGAAGCTTCTCAAACACAGCTGGTGGGCCACACCTCCATGCTTTTCCAGGGCTGTGCCCTCATCTCCGAGGACCCCCATCTTCCTGGGAAGCTCCCTCTCTTTCTTCAAGACCTGGCTGCAGGATCCGCCTCTCTGGGATGCAGTGCCCAGCCCCCTGCTCCAGGAGGATGCCTCCTCCCTGCCGCCACGCACCCTGTGTTTTCTCCTTCCTGTTGCATTCATTGCACCGAATTGCAACCATCTGTCTGCACCTCTATTTCCCCTCCGAGGCTACAAGTTCCTTGAGGGCAGGAAATAGGTTATTTAGAAATGCTCACTTACTTACTTAGAAATGCTTACTGAACACGAACTTTACGCTCAGCACTGTGCCAAATGCTGGGATTCCTGGTTGTTTGTGTCGCGGAGTATATGGTCTAGTGGGGAGTTATCTCTCGTGCCAGTAGCGCTAGCAATGTAGAGGGCCCCACCTACACGTATGCAACTATAGCTTATGAAGGCAAAGTAAGAGTGTGATAACACTGGTGTCTGGTACTTGTAGGTGCTCCATAAAGGCTACTTTTTTACCCCAGCCTCAGTCCCAGGCTCCAGGATGTGCATTTAATGCTGTACTTGAAGCTCTACTCCCACAATGGCCATGTGTGTTCCTCCCCGTGGGAGGGACTCCGTCTCTTCAACTCCTGTCTCCAGGGCCTCGTGGCACATAGTAGGTGCATGACAAATGTGAGTTGAGTTAAAAATGGAGTTGCTTCCCTGTGTATGAGTTGGGATGGCTTTCCTATCTGGAGGAGCCCAGGACACCAGGCAGTAGGGTCAGGGCTCTGGACGTCGTAGCCCTTCCTATCTCTGAACATGGAAAACAGGAAAAGGGGAGTCCTTTCACCTCTGTTACTTCCAGGCTGTGTGACCTTGGACAAGTCACGCAGCTGCTCTGAGCCTCATTTTCCTCCCCTGTAAAATGGAGATATGTCACGAGTTTGCTATGAGGAGGCTTCAGTTAATACACAGAACGTGTTAAAGCTGCGCCGGCATAGAGTGGGTGCTCTGTACGTCTGCAGCATCATTGGTATTATTTATTACTATTACCGTTTTTATGGCAGGTTCCCTGGGAATTATTTGCGTCTTCTGCACGCATCTCCCCTCCAATCCCACACCCGGCCCAGCCCCCTCTGGCCCGGCACGCGACTGGAGTCCCATCTTTCCTCTTGCTAGGAGGCTGTGGGTAACTGGGGCTTAATTAAGCATGCTTGACTGGGGTGTGATTAGCGGCTGCTGTGAGTCAGCGGAGGCCCAGGGTGGGGGGGGACCGAGGGGGGTGGAGAGAGAATGGAGCAGAAGGCTTCTGGTGCCTGGGGCTGTATTTCTAGCCTCAATCAGCCCACTTTGTTCAACGATTGAGGGGGACAGGGTGAACAATCCTTGAGTCTCTCTGGTTCCTCTGGTAGCTCTCACCAGCCACCCCACGCTAGCCGTAGCTCTGCGGTTGTCATTACTCACTCATTCATTCAGCAAATATTGCTTCCTGTCTGCCAGCCATTGTCCTGGGTGCTGGGGATGGGGTTGTGAAGAGCACGGACAGGTCACTGCCCCCATGTGACACACTGACCTGGCGGGGAAGGTCATGGAAAAGTAAATAGAGATTAATGTCCACCACCATGCAGGGTGGGGTGGGGTGGCGGGGCACACGAGAGCCCCTGCTCCAGATGATCTGTGC
Source organism: Canis lupus baileyi (assembly GCF_048164855.1). NCBI lineage: Eukaryota > Metazoa > Chordata > Mammalia > Carnivora > Canidae > Canis > Canis lupus. The sequence continues at coordinate 74,934,071 of NC_132840.1, forward strand.
GGCACAGCCTCCCATCACATTGGAGGTGACATGAGTTCCTTAGCTGTCCGTCTTACCCACCTACTGTCACCAACCTTAGACCGTGGACTATGTGACATTCTCTGTGCCTCCAGCTCATGGCATGGTGCTTGGAACATAGCAGGTGCTCAAAGAATTGATTGGTTGGTTGGTTGATTGAACCCCAGCTCAGGAAGCAACTGGATGTGTGATCCCCTAGAACAGGGGTTGGCAAATGATAGCCTGCGGGCCCGATCCTGCCTGCAGCCAGCCTATTTTGGATAGCCCTCAAGCTAAGAATGGTTTCTACATTTTTAAAGGAGTGGGTTGTAAAAAATAAAAAATAATCAAAGAATAAGACGCTGTAAAGACATATGTGGCTGCCAAGCCTAAAATACTTACTCTCCCGGGTTTTGCAGAATATGCCTGTTGACCCTCGCTTTCCTCATCTATGCAGCGTGGGACCCCAGTTGAGACACTGCAAAAGCCCCTTCCTGGTGTTCAGTGGTGTCCTTCTGTGCTGCACTGCTGCACGCTTCTTGCTCTGTCCCCGAGAGCCTGTGTTGCATGCATCTTCGTATCACGGGCAGCCCCAAGCCCCCATGCCTGCACCCCTGCCTGAGCAGGAGCTCAGGCGGTCTCGGCTGATTGGTTAGTTATGGTGGCAGGAGAGGGAGCTCGGAGTTGGGCTCCACTGCCACACAGCTGTGTGAGATTGGGCAACAGTTTGAGTCTCAGTTTCCTCACCTGAAAAATGGGGATAATAACTTAGCACCGACTTCCTAGAGTTGCAATGAGAATGAAGGAGGTCAGTACACAAGGAGGTGCTTTGTGAGGTCGGGAGGGCTGTCCAAATGCTCGTAACTACTGTCACTGTTACTACTGGACATGTTGTGAGTACTTAGCTTGGTTACCTAGTTCCACTTGGTATGTTTTAACTCATAGGATGGTTTCCCTGAGAAGGATGGTTGGGTTCTTGAAGGTCAAGGTGATTCTAAAGCTGCCCATCAGAAAGGTCCCTGGTGAGTGGTCTCAGTGATGGGTGTCTGTGGCCCTGGGGCACTCCATGCCTGCTCACTGCTTGCTCTTTAGTTGTGAGGGCTGAGGAAGACTATGGGAAGGAACAGTGTACTAAGCCTTGGGGAGGGGGCACCTGGTGGCTCAGTGGTTGAGCTTCTGCCTTAGACTCAGGTCATGATCCTGGGATCCTGGGATCTAGTCCCACATCAGGTTCTCCACAGGGAGCCTGCTTTTTCCCCTGCCTGTGTCTCTGCCTCTTTGTGTGTCTCTCATGAATGGATGGATAAAATCCAAAAAAAAAAAAAAAAAAAAGACTTGGGGAGGGTGAACCCCCTGGACTGGGGATGGAGCCAGATGGGCACAGCAGTCTCAGCCCTGCCCCCATATCCACCTCTGTTCATTGGGGTGGAGAACTTGGCTCTCCTGCCTAGACTGGCTGTCCCCTACCCTGCCACTCATACTGCTATAGGACCTAGCTTCATCTCTTCCTAACCTTGACCAGCCTTTGTTTAGCATTTTCTTTTCAATGAGCTCTCCCATCAGTATCTACTTTGTCTTCCATAAGAGCCCTACATGCTAGGGATATCATTTACCCCCTTTATAAATGAAGATACTGAGGTTCAGGGAGGTGAAGAGACTTGCCCATAGTGAGTGTCCCAGCTGGGATGAGGTCTAGGTCAGTCCAGGGCTCTATCACACCAAATGACCTTTCTTCACCTGCCTCAGTTGTGTCAATGGTCCTGTCTTCTCCTGGTCCCTCTCCCGCTCCTGTGCGGCTTTGTCCCAGCTGACCCACGGGCCTGGGAGAGTCTCCGTCTCCACCTCCGTGCCGGCGCAGTGGCAGGCCTGCTCCCACAATGGAAACCTGCCATGACAGTGGGGCTGGAGGCCCCCTTGCCTGGTCCTGACCCCTGGGTCCAGGGCTAGAGATGACTAGGGAGCACTCGTTGGGGGTGCCAGAGAGGAGATGTCAGATTCAGTTACCATGACATAGAATATTTATGCTGCCATGGGGCCCTGGGTGTCATAGTGCATTAAGTGGGCTTCTAGGACCCACTCCCTCCAGCCAGGAGCCTGCCCCTCTCTCCCTTCCTCCTGCTGGATGCCATAGTCATGGCATTTCTGAACCCTGGGGATACAGTTAGGGCCTCCTGGATGCCCAGCCTTTAGGGGATGCCACTTCCTAGGGGCTGAGGGTTTGACTGAGGGAAGGAAGTCTTGACCCCTTAACACATCCATCTGGTGTTCCCAGGGGGCCAGGCTCTTATTTCCTGGTTTGGTGGGGAGACTCCAGGCTTTGAGCACTCATCAGTCCCTGTCTGTAAGCTCAGCTCAGAGGTGATGCCGAACCGAAGCCTGGATAAAAGGATAGACTGCAGTGGGGCAAAAATTTAGACCTTGTCTCCCAAAAGGAGAAGACCCCATTAGTCCTATAGGGATGCCTAGCAGCCCCTGGCCCATCAGCAGGGTTTTCCTTCTGCTTGGCTTGGTTTCTGCTTTGTCTCTGCACCTCCCCCTCTTTCCTCTGTGTAGCATGAGGTTGAGGACAGTGGGGTTGGGCAGTGAGGGGGTAGCAGAGAGGGCACATAGCCACATCCCTGAGGAATAAAGTGGTTTTTGGGGCATCTGGCTCTGTGGGGTACTCAGAATAAGGAGAGGCAGAGAGCATGAGCTGGGTGCGAGCTGAGCCCCAGGGTGCGGGGGCTGGCTACATGCCCTCCTCTCCTCTCAAGGCCTTCCTAACTCTGATCTGTGGGTCTGACCTGAGCCTTTCCAGCTGCACTACCCTAGACCCCATCCTTGCTCATCCAGACTCTAGTCTGCTCTGTCTGCCTACATCCTTGTCCTCCTCCCTTGTCCCATGAAGCTTCCACAGGCTAATGCTGACCATGTCTCCTCCCTGCTCCCAACCTTCAAACTCCCCATAGCTAACAGGGCCACATCTAACTTTTGAGCTCGGTGCCTGTGGTCCACCCATGGTTCAGCCCTGCCTTGCCCTGCTCCCTCCTCTGAGGCCGTGCTCTGGCCATGGGAACCAGTGCAACCCCAGACACGCCGTACTCACTCTCTTCTTGGACCTTGGCACATGGTGACCCTCTGCCACGTTAGACTGTTAACCAATTTCATCACTTAGAGAGATGCTCCTCGTCCTTTGTGTCTCCTCTCAAGATCCACTTCCACTGTGAGGCCTCTCTTGGCCTCTCCTTCCACGGAAATGCCACTCAGTGAGGCACACATCTTCATTGTAACTATTATCTGCTTTTATTTCAGTTGTTCATTGATGTTTCTCTCTGACTCTTGACAGCGAGGAACTGAGGGTTGAGACAATGTCTTAATCACCTCGAGACCCTTGGCAATAGCTCTGTGTTTGACCTACATTGCTGATTTTAATAAATGGAAAATGCACGCCCAAAAGAATGTTTGGAAAATGCACAAATTAGTAAACTAATCAATGGACTCAAGGAGTCTTCCCTGATCCCTGTTCCCTCCGCAAGGCCCGTCACCCCTCCCTGGGGGACAGGGTGAGACAAGGCTCAGAGCCCATACTGCTCCATCCGAATTTCTGTCATCCATGCCTGAATCCAGCTTCAGAGCCCAACACACTAAGCCCATCTGAGGAGCTGCATTTGCTGTGGCAGTGTCAACCTCGGCCAGCTCCAAACTAGGTCAGGCCCTGCTGCCGGCCGCCAGGAGTCAGCCAGCACTGACTGCCCAGTGGCCTGGCCACGTGGTTGTCGCTTCTGGGTAGAGAGAGAAGGTGGGGGTGCTGCTGAAGTAGAAGGGTGGTAGCTGGGGGTCTGCTGGGCCTGGGTTGGAAGACAGAAGGTCTATTAGCGAGGGAGGCCAAGGCAAGTTGAAATGTTTCCCTTGCTCCACACTCATGAATTAATTAGTGAATTCACCATTTATATATTTACTTACTTATTTATTCAACCAACATTTATTGTTCACCTGCCCCATGCCAGGTATTGTACTAGGTGCTGGGGTTGGAGGAGGAAATCTCTGTCCAGAGAGGGGAGGCTGATATAAGCAATCACAGTAAGATGAGCTGGAGTGACATCAAGTTTGTACTAGACACGCTGGGCTGGCCAGGTGAGAGAGAGCTGACGGGGTGTGTGGAGATCAGAGAGCCACCACGTCCCCAGGGCCAGCTGCTTGCACGTAGGCAGGAGCCAGCCTCCACCTCACCACCTCACACCCTGCCCACGAGCATGTGCCCTTGACCCCTTCTCCATCCTCCCACCTGTGTGGCTCCTGCCCCAGCCTGAGCCCTTTCTGGCCTTTCACCATTAAATAGGATATCCACTGCATTATTACTCAGTTTTGGAGGCTTCCTTTGTCAATTTGAGGAAGTTCCTTCCCAGTCTCTAGATCACCAAGACTTTTTATCAAGAACAGATGTTGAGGGGTGCCTGGGTGGCTCAGTCGGTTATGCATCTGCCTTCAGCTCACTTCATGATCTCAGGGTCCTGGGATTGAGCCCCGCATCAGGCTCTCTGCTCAGCGGGAAGTAGGCTTCTCCCTCTCCCTCCGTCTCTCTCTCTCTCAAATAAATAAAATGTTTTTTTTTTTTTTAAAAAGAGAAAAAAGAAAGGGTGTTGAATTTTTGTCAAATGCTTTTTTCTGCATCTTTTGAGATGATTATTACGGCATTTCTTTTGTAGTCTAATACCTTGGTGAGTTACATCAATTGATATTTTAATTTTAAACCAACTCCGTATTCTTGAGATATCGTCCTCTTAGTTGCAATGTATTGTCCTTTTACTATATTGTTGGGATAAATTTCCTAAAATTGGTTCAGAAATTTTGAATCTATCATCATGAGGCATATCGGTTTGCAACTTTCTTCTAGTGTCTTTGTCTGGTTTTGGTATCAGAGTAATGCTGGCCCCATAAAATGAGCTTTGAATGACTCCCTCCTCTTAATTGTCCAGAGGACTTATGTAGATTTGGTAATATTTATTTCTTCATTGTTCGGTAGAATTTACCAGTGAAGCCTACTTGCCCTGGATTTTGCTTTGCAGGAAGATTTTTAACTACAATTTCAATTTCTTTCATAGATAGAGGGCAATTCAGTTTACTTCTTTTTGAATGAGCTTCAGTAGTCTGCTGTCACTCTATTCTTAATTCTTTGTACAGCCATTTACATTATATGATATGTTCTTGTTTTTTCCCTTAATTTTTTTACTTTGTTTAGGCTTTCCCCCCATAAAACTGAGCTCCAGGAGAACAGAGAATGATTTTATGTTTGTTTGGCTCAGTTGATAATTGTGGAACGAATAGAGGTTAATTTTAATCTTTCTAAGAACACTGTAATATGGATGTTCCCATTTTATGCCTGTGAAAATTGAGGTGAAAGAGGTTAAGTAAATTGCCCAGCAACTACCACATCACCTAATAAGTGGATCAAACATCTGATCTTGCTCCTAGATGGTTCTCTTTCTGGGTAAGTATTCACTTACCATTAATGGTGGTACCACTTATCATTAATGGTGGCTTATAAAGAGCCCACCTGCAATTCTGCCTTTCTCAGGGGTTTGGGGATAGCTGTCCTCTTGGCAGATTCAGGGGAGGGGCATGGGAAGGATGAAGAGACTATAGGCCCTAAGAATGCACCATAGGATTTGCTCATCACCAGAAGGTCTCCTGACTCACTGTCAACCTGCATGCGTCAGGGAAGCAGTGGGGGACCTGTAGTGGGAGGGGTGCTTGCATGAGGGGAGAGGGCCTGCCCCCATCCTCATTCCCTGGGCCTTGGAATGGCACATTCCAAAGCCTCAGCTGGGTTCCCTGTCCCCCTGCCCTCTGGTGTCACATTGGATGAGGCTTCCACTGCAGTAAAGCAGCAATGGCAGGCAGAGGCAGCAAGTGCTGGTGCCCTGTGAGGCAGGCAGAGAGGGGGGCACGGGGGAGAGCACAGAAGGAGGAAGGGCAGAGGGCAGGCACCTGCACCAGGTGGCAAGGTGTTCTGTTATGGGGGTGGGAGTGAGCACCCTCCCGGAGGCAATTTATATAACGCATGGCTTGGCTGTCAATTGGCCTGGAAGCTGATGGAGTCATTTGCATGCCATTACCAGATTGGCTGGGAGAAATGGAAGGGCACTTGTCCCCTGGGGTGGTCTCTGCCATCCTGTGTTGGCACTGGACTGGACAGATGTCATCCCCTTCATATGGGAGAAGGCAGCACCTCCCTGCATAGAGTAGCCACTTGTCTTTGTGGCCTCATCTCAGCGACTGGGGTCAGAGGGCGGGGTCTAACACAATTGCCAGACAGCAGGGTGGGCAGGCAACTTGTGCCTGGCATGGGAGAGAGATCCAGGCAATGCCCTGTTACCAGGTGCTGGTGTGAAGTTTTATCTGGTTAGATATTTCTATTCACTTTTTATTGTAGGGTAACAGACTTCCACGAACCCAGCAGCTCAAAACAACATGCGGTTTTATCATCTTACAGTTTCTGTGGGTCAGGAATCCAAGCCACCTTAGCCGAGTCCTTTGCTCAGGGTTTCATGGAGCTCAAATATAGGTATTGGCTGGCCTGCGTTCCTTTCTGGAGCCTGGGCCCCTCTTCCAAGCTCATGTACCAGAATTCAGTTCCTTGTGGTTGTAAGACTGAAGTCCCATTCGCTTGTTGGTTGTCATCCAAGGGACTCTCTTGACTCCTAGAAGCAGCTCACGGTTTCTTGACATGTACCGCTCACACGGGCTCACTCACTTCACAGCGGCTGACTTCTGTAAGGCCTCTGAGCGGTCTCTCTCTCCCCAGGAAGGCCCAGTTCCTTTCTTATGTGCCTTCACCGAATTAAGTCAGGCCCGCCCACGATACTCTTCCTTTTAAAATTAACTCAAAAATCAACTTATTTGAAACCTTAATTATCTCACGATACCCACGAGTCCCTCTCACACTGAAGGGAATTATACAGGGTGGATACACAAGGAGGTGGGAATCTCGGGGTTCCTGAATAGAATTCTGTCTATTGTAATATTGAACGGGAAGGGGTGCTGGAGAGGGAGAGAGCCAGAGAGGTATTTAGATGTTCAGAGATGAGAAGGAATGATGAACACAGAACAAAGGAGTTATAAAGAGCCCACCTGCAATTCTGTTCCGCTGGGCTCTGCTCTCCCCTTCCTTGCTTATAATGAAAACAGTTGATAATTCAGAATTTTAATTATAAACAGTGGCTGTTGCATGGATAGGAACCAAAAAGAGCATTTGCTGTATGTGCTCATTTCTTACAGGGAATTGGTGGGAACCAGCTCAACCAATAACTATTGCTATTGGCCATCTGCTGGGACGTGCAGATAGCTTATAGACTCAGAGAATCACAGACTATTAGAGCCAGAGGGGACTTTGGGGATCTTGTAATCCAGCCCAGTCATTCCATAGATGATGGAACCGATGCCCAGAGAGGGGATGTGAGCCGTGCGCGGTCACACAGCTAGTTGGTAGCAAGGTTTGCCAGGAACCAATTGATGCCCACTCATTCAGCAAGCAGGTCTTGTGTGAGGACTGAGAGAGGGCAGATGGGTCCTCGGTCACCTCATGCACTTTCTACTACACCAGTTTGCCTCATTACACAGTCCCTGCCCCTCTAATGCACCTGGCTTCATAGAATTCTTAACGTGTAAAATATTCAATAGCGGTTGCCTTCCTTGTCCTGCTTGGCCATGGGGAGTAGACAGAGGGGGCTGCAGCCTGAGCACAGATGGGGTGGCAGCAGGAGGAGGGGGCTCTGCAGCCTGCAGAATGGCAACGTGTGTGTGTATGCGTGTGTGTGTGTGTGTCTCCAACTGAGATCAAACCCTGAAAGCAGGAATCCACCTTGCCGTCTCCTCCCCCATGCAATCACATCCTGCATATGACTGTGTCACCTCCATCCCTCCAGCAGCCTTTATCAGTGTCACAGGTGCTCAGTCACAGGACACAGGCTACTGGGGAAGGTGATTAATGATGGCAGCTGTGGTCCCTCCTACTCTCCCAGTCTCCCTGACCTTGTCCTTCCCCTCCTCTTTACGGTTTCCCTTGTCCACACCATCCTCTAAGAAAAGAGATAAACATTCAAGGTATGAGAGTGGAAGGGGGGGAAACTGGGCTCTTCTGGAGTAGCTGCTCTGGGTCAGGCACTGCGCCAGGCTCTTTCATTTGTTCTCATTTCACAGTGTGTATGGGGAGATGCTGCGGGGTGTCCTGGGCTGCAGGGGAGGGCTGTGTTCTTCCATGTTCCCATAGAGGGCAGTGCCAGGCTGATTTCCTATAGACACATTTGCCACCCTTGGGCACATATGTTGCTCATGTTGGCTCTGATGTGCATGTTGTCAGTGTGCCAGGCTCCAGAAGACAAGCCCACGTAACCCTGGAGCCTTCAATGTCAAAGCTGTCAGGGACCTTAGCAATCACTCACTTTCCTAGAAGGGTAAGATGGAGCCCAGAGAAAAAATGACTGGCTCAAGGTCACACCAAGCTGGTCTTTCCTGATTCCTATCCCAGAGTTTGTTCTTAAATTAGCTTTCATTTCTCCTGCTGCACTTTTCTTCTCCTCTGCAAGCAGGGACATGGTCATGGAAGGGTTCAGAGCTGTAGGGTAAAAGGTAAGGAAGGGTAAAGGTCTTTAGTGAAGGATATTTATGGCATGAGAATGGTCTCTCCCAACACCCAGCTCTGAGCAGCTTCACCCAGCCGCCTCCATGAGTGATGGGTCTTGTTGTCATAGTGACTGGATGGGGCTACCAGCCTACTGACAGGGCCTGGGATGTGACCGAGCCTTTTACACGGAGGCAAGCTCCGTGCAGTGTTCTGTGTCCTTGGACCTTTCCATTGTGTCCATGTGTATGTGTGCATGGCAGGGAGAGGGGTAGAGAGCTGCAGACTGTGTAGGGAGGCCTCTGGTACTAATACACATAACCCCAAGCCTAGTTTCTGACTTGTGGAATATGACAATGGGTCTTCATGTCCCCTTATGTTTTGGGGAGTCCTAAGCAGTCATGTAACTCAGGAGGGTCAAGGTTGCTTTTTCCTGCTTCTGGTGGCTTCCTCTGTGTCAAGCTGGGAGGTTCAGAGAGAGGGCTGGGCCCAGCCCCCATCTTTTTGCCCTCTGTAGCCTGGTGGTTTGGTGAACTTGGCTGAGGGGGGAGATTAGATCAGAGGAGAAAGGACTGGGAACTCAGGTCTGGCAGATCTGAGAGCATGAACTAAACTCCACGGACCCCATTTTCTTGAGAAGTATGTGAGTAGTAGAGTCAGGTGGCATCTTCTCCCTTAGGAGAAGACAGTCCTCTCTGTGAATTCAGCACCTTGGACAGGGTTCACCCCTGGGTTTGGGGGGTGGGCTGTGAAGGTGGGAAGGTCCTTCATGCCTTTTAGTGCCCCCGCTCCCCCAAGGTCTGTGAGTCTGGTGGTCATGGGTGCCAAACACCAACAGTTCCCAGTAGACCCAAGCCTGAGTCCCTGGGCTCCTGGGTAGACTGGCTTTCATGCCTGAATATTAAGAAGACTTGACTGTCTAGGAGTCCTGGAGTTTGGGCTATTCCCTCCGGTGGGAGTGGGGTAGGAGGAGGGGGGCTCATGGACATGTGGCCAGAATGGTAATTGCTAGAATTGGATTTGGGGAGGCCAGTGCACAAGCACTGGTAAATTTTGCCCATTTGCTTTCTTGACGGTAAGCTTGAGGACAGGAGCCAAGTAACTCTGGTTCACTGCTGTGCCCCCAACACCTCGCCCAGGACCTGGCCCATGGTAGGCACCCTTCAATGATTAGTTATTAACTACGTCTTAAAGGAAGAGAGCACAGAGAATGAAGCCTGGAGGGGGAACTCGAGAGGAACAAAGACAGGACCCTGGATGGGCCTCTGCTGGGAGACGTCTTCCCTGCCCTGATTCGTTTCTACTGCTCTCACTAGGAAGCTCCTTCCTTGCTCAACTGTGCCGCTCTCCCCAGTGTGCCTCGCTTCCCCACACCACGTAGGCCTCGTCCCTCTTTTTATTTGCCGACTTCTGACCCATCCTCCAGGGCTTTGCCCAAGGCCACCATCCTACCCCTTCCCAACCCTTCCTTCAGACTGCAGACAGCTCTCTCACTCCTGAACTGCCAGAGCTCTGACTCTCTGGACCCCTAGCACTAAGAAGGACTTTGTATTCTAAGTATGTGTGTCTTGGTTCTGTGTTCTGTGTTCGGGTGCCATAGTTTAAGCAGTTATTTTTTTTAATTTTTATTTTTTTAAAGATTTTATTTATTTATTCATGATACACAGAGAGAGAGAGAGAGAGAGAGAGGCAGGGACACAGGCAGAAAGAGAAGCAGGCTCCATGCAGGGAACCCGACGTGGGACTCGATCTCAGGTCTCCAGGATCAGGCCCTGGGCTGAAGGCGGCGCTAAACCACTGAGCCACCTGGGCTCCCCAAGCAGTTTTTTTTTTTTTTAATTTAATAAGATACTTTATGTAACCCAATAGTGTCATTTCAACATGTGCTCAATATTACAAACTTATTAATAGGATGCTCTACATTCTTCTTTTTCAAATCTTGTGGTGTGTTTTATGCTTTGGGCACATCTCAATTCACACTAGTTGAATTTCCAGGGCTCAGTAGCCCCAGCTAGAGTGGACAGCACATTTAGCCAACTTTTGGCACTGAGAACAGGCCACCTGAGTGCACTTGGCATAAAGCACCACCCAGGCCACTTCACTAGATGTCAACAGGATAGACAGCCCCTGAGAGCCTGAATCTGGGTTCCTACTCCATCTCTCCTGTTCTTTACTCAGCTGGGGCTGGTCCTCTGTGCTTCTGTCACCTGCTCCTGTAAAAGTGGGGGATAATTTCTGCTTCCTCTCTATAGCAGCAGAAGGCTATAACCTGCTACCTCAGGCTTCCCACAAATAGAAGGTGCTATATTTCCTTCTGCATGAAAGATTTCAGCCTATATGGCCCTACATTCTACTTTGTATCACCTCTTCCTGTTTCCACACCTCATCCCGTCCCCCACAATCTGTCCCAGAATATTGAGAAGCTCTTGTTCTAATGGAATCGCCCACCTACTGCTGGCATAGGTGCCTTGAATGGTACTGAGCTCAGCATTAGTGGAGGGGTAACCAAGACTAATGTGCTCTTGCAGCTCAGCTGATGCAAAGGGGAATTCTGCAGGAGTTAGAAGTCAAGCAGGAGAATGCCAGGGAGTCCCTTCCCACTTTGAGATTCCACAATCCCCTTAGAGGGTTGGATGGTGGGAGAGCAGAGAGGCCTGAGAATAGCACAACGTGGAGATGAGAGGAATGAGGACTAGTGTTGCCCCCAGAACACTTGCGGATGCCCAGGCGGCTGTCTGGTGCCCCCAGCGCTGTCCCTGCACACCGCCTGCACCGTAGGCACCCCTATGGCCTCCCACTCTTGGGTCTTCTCCTCTGCAGGCTAAGGACCCCCGTTTCTTCTCAGCTGTTTCTATAAGGGAGGCAGCAGAGCGTTGGGGTTAGAGCAAGGATTCTGAGCCAGATCTCCTGGGTTCGAGTCCTGACTGCACAATTACCTGGGGAGTGATCTTGAGCAAGTTGATCAAGCTCTCTGTGCTTCGGTTTCCTTCTCCCCACAGGTGGCTGCAAATAGCACCTGCCACACAGAGTCCTCATGAGGACACAAGGAGTTAGCGGTGTGCTGGGGGTATAACGCTACAGAAGCGTTTGTCAAATTAACTATGTGACAAGTCCCCCCCCACCCCCCCGCACACACACACTCTGATTATCATCTTGTGGAGGTGACCTGGTTGTCAGGGTCCCTTCATGATGGGAGACCAAGAACTGAGCACAGAATGTCAGCAGCACGAGACCGTGACCTTCCTCCTCTGGCCACTGCTCTACTGGTGCGGCTCGGCCCAAAACACTTACATTTAGATGGTTCAGTGGCCTCATCACGCTCTTACCTCCTCTCAGGTTGGTTTTCAGAGTCTGTTTTCCACATTCTACTGAGAAGCGGGTTCTATCGTACCTTGTATTCGTGCAGCCGAACTTTGCCATTAAAACCAGAAACGTCTCTTTCCCCTCTATCTGATACCACAGGAGGTGCAGGCTACTGCCCCCAAAATGTCCAGGTCCTTTTGGGGTCTGGGTCTCCATACTGGACATATGGATGATGTCTTTCTGCTCAGGAGCATCTGATGCCACTGTGCTTGCCATGGTGTCCAGGAGGGAGAGGCTTCTGGGGTGGCATGACACAGAAAACAGACCTGGCTCTAGCACCTTCCCTTCAGCCTTGGTGGTCTGGCTCTTCCCTTGCCTTTGCCCCAAGCCTTTGCTGGAAGGCTCTATATCACTTGTGGATCTTGTCCTGGGAATGGCTGGGCCTCAGAATGTTCTGGTCCCCACAGGGTCTTTAGGGCAGGTGCTTCTCCCGTCTGCCTCTCTGCCCTTGTCTTGTCTTGGGCCTTGTCTTGTCTCTGGGCCCCATGCCAGTGTGAGCTTCCTCTTTGCTTTCTGGATGGCTCTTGTCTATGCCATTAGAAAAGGAGGTCCCTGTGGGCAGCAGGCAGGTCCCCTCTTCTCTTCTCCCTCTAACGGTTTGTGCACAGAGCCAGTGACCAGCTCTGTCCTCTCTACTGAACAGATCCTAGTTATTAGCCAGTCTTTCACAATGTGAGCCCTCCCTTCTTTGAATCCACGAAGGGTTTCCCTACACAAGACCCTCAGTTGGAGCAACGCCACCAGAGAGGGGCAGAAACCAGTGGGCCAACGCAAGAGAAGGCAGAGAAAGATGACAAAACAGGTCGACTAAGGGATGGTGCATGAGCCCGGGGAGGGCGGGAGGGAGAGGTTAGGGATGGAGTTGTGGCCTAGTGCTCTTCCTTTCCAGACTCACAGAGTCAGGGCTGGGCGGGGCCTCTGGGATCTCCTGCTTCCATCCCCTTCTCCTCTCATTCCCTTGCTTTGTGGGTGAAGACAAAGGCTGGGCGGGGAGGTGACTCTGGTCCATGCAGCTGGATTTTCCCATTGCGTTTTCCTGAGCAAGATCATACAAGATGGAGTTTATTTGGGGGGCCTCCCACATGGGACCCAGGATGTCCTCCTGCTATCTTTCCTACAGACTTTCCAAGACTCCTTCACATGGGAGACCAGCGGCCCAAGGCAGAGGCACCCTGCAGGGCATTTCACTGCAGAGGAAGAGCACAGTGGGGCAATTCTTCACCCACATGAACTGCATGGGACTGCCCACCCCACTGTCTGGGGGCTGGGGCTGAGGCTGCTTGCTGGTCAGGGCTCTTGGGAGGACAGGGCATGAACTCACAGACTGGAGTGTTTGATGGCTTCACGTCCAAATCAGGGATGGGGTTTTCTTCTGGGTCTGAGCACTGGCTGTGTGATGGTGGCCCAGTTGCTCAACTTCTCTGAGCCTGTTTCCCGTCTATGAGGCAGAGATAGTAATTCTTTCCTCCTAGGAGGGTGAGAATAGTGAGAGTGCTTGGGGTTTCTATGTCATTATGGAAAAGATGGGGGCAGTATTACTACCCCCACCCCCTCTCTCTTTCCCATCCCTTTTTGTCCCACCGCCCTCCTGGGGCTCCTCCCTGTCGGCTCTGAATGCTTCCTTGGCTTGGAACGAGGTGGCTGCTCCTGCCTCTTGGGAGAAGCCACTGTTCCCTTAGCTGTTTGTGGAGAGATGCCAATCTTCTTGCTCTTCTTCATGCAGTTTCTTTCTTTCTACCCTCTGCGGAGTCCCAACCAGCCCTTCTCTTGGTCTCCTACAGCCAACAGCCCCCCGGGGGGCAGGGGGAGCCTTTGAGCCCTCAGCGGACAGCCCCCTGGGACCGAGAGAGGGCAGTGGTCACTCCGGCCGGTGTCCAGCAGGCCAGCCCGGGCACAGAGGCAGCTCGGCTCCTCTCTTGCTGTTCCAGGAGGCAGGCATCCCCGGGGCCCCTAGACTGAGTGGCAGCAGCAGCAGACAGAGAGAGGACCACCTGCTGTCCCCCCTCCCCGCGCCTTCCCCGACTCAGCCCAGGCATCTGCAGGACTAGGTGGGGGACTGAGCCCTCGGCAGGCCGCAGGGCCCGAGGCTGTCAGACTCAGGTTCTCATCCCACCTTCTGAGCTGTTGAGGAATCACGAGCTCACCACCAGCCCACACCGTGGTGACCAGCGGGGCGTGGCCATATGCCAGCCTTGGGGTGCTCTCATCTGCACACCCTGGGTGTGGTCCTCACCTTCCAGGTGGCAGGATGTGATGCCTTCAGGGCAGCCAGAGATGAGTGGGATCAACTGGGGTGTTTTGTCCTGCCCTCGGCTCCAGGAGCCCGGGCTCAGCTTGGTTCTGGCCGGGAAGGCCGCGCTCCTCATGCCCGGCAGGAGACTCCTCCAGATGCTGGACATCTGCAGGGCCAACCAGCTATGGAGTGCATTTGTCCAGGGCATGCTGTTAAGGAGACGCTGACTTGGCATGATTGTGGCCAGGGCGGTGAGGCAGGGGGATGGAAGGGATGACCTGTCAAGGTGCCTCCTTCCAGCGAGGCGCCCAGCTGGTCGGGTGTGAATCTGTCCTGCTGGGAAGTAGGGTGGGTGGCGGAGCATCTTCCTAGGACAGCACGTCGGCCTGCTGAACACTGTTCTGAGGAAGGTTGACGCAGATTTATGCTCCTACAGAATTCAATAAACTCTACAGCCCCCACGCTCCTGCATGCAGGCTGGCCGATGGCTGCAAAGCCCCACAGCCCATCTGTTGGGGTGAATCGGGGTTCTGGAGACCCCCCTGGAAGGAGCACTTGAAGGACCTCCGATGTGGATTGGAGGGGGGTTGGCTCCTGCCTTTGGAAGTCCCATGCTTGCCTTCACACAGGCCCATGCTGGCCGGGTCGCCAGTGCTGTCACCTTGAAGGCCAGCATGTGTAAAATGAGGGTGCATGGCCTCTAGATTCCTGCTACTTTGATAAGTGCCCTGGGTTCTTGAGTTCCCTACCCATTTCCTTGTCCCCTCTGCACCCTCACAGAGCGCTCTCTGCCCCTGGGTGGGCAGGCTAATGATCCCCCACCATCCCCTGGCAGCCCCTCCTCTGGGCTCCTGTTCCGGAAGGGGTCACCAAGTGCAGCCCGTCCTTGGGGCCCCAGTTCTGCCCCGGCCAGGAGTCCCCTGCTCTGAGATGAAGAGCAGAGGCTGTGGCCGGGACCTCTGAAGCATCTGAGGTCACCTGGCCGGCTGCTGCTGCCCACTGTTGTCATCTTACACACAGAGCCACCAAGGCCAGAGAGGGAGGGTCATTTGCTGGAGGCCCTAAAGCTGTCACAGAGTGGTTTTTAAACATACCTTAAAACCCAGGCCCCCCGGGGCTCAATGTGGTAGGCGTGGTGCCCAGCTGCCAAATGCGTCCCCAGCCTGGGAGGGACAGGGCCTGTCAGGGAACCGTCAGTGCTGCCCTGCTTCCTACCGGAACGGGGCGGTGGGGGACAGCAGAGGGGGCAACAGTTGGTTCCCCGATTCCAGCGGGTGGGATGGGCCATCCGTGTCCTGCCCTGCCCTGCTCCTGATGCTCCCTGTCCTCTGGCCCTGGGCCACTGCTCTGCGGTCCCTCCCCCTGCACCGGAGCCCCCCTGGCTTCCAGAGTTGGTCTTGGCAGAGAGGCCCGCAGGGAGGGGAAGGGTGTGCTGCTCCTGCTGGGCTTTCTGGAGCAGTAAGAGCTGGGGTAGAGGCAGCGCTTTCGGGGAGGGGCCTGACACCTGGAGGCTTCTGGGGCATCACAGGTTTGGGACAGCATGACCTTAGGGCCCCCATGTGCTCCGGGAAGCTGCTCCCCCCCCAGCCCCCTGCCAGGCTCCCCTCTGCCAGCTTGGGGCCAGTAGCTTCAGATGCCACAGCTGCTGTCCCTCTGGGTGCCCCCATCCGCCACCGCTGATTGCAGTGTGCGCCATTCCATTTTTCACATCCCTGCTCGGCCCAGGCGGCCCGAAACCAATCCAGAGGCGGGCCTGATGCTGATTGCAGCGCTAAAAATACCGGCGTGGCTTCAGATGAGAGCAAGGGGCTTGGTTTCCCCTTCACCCAGCACCTTGGCCCTTGGCTGCCTTCCTGCAGAGTGCTTTGGAGAGACCCTGGAGCCTGGGGGCAGAGAAGCCCTATTACGCTCATGCCCTTTGCAAGCAAGCATCTAGGCACAAAGCAGAATAGGGGCCAGAAAAATATTTTTGCAGATATTCGGGGGCCAGATGGCATCTGGGGGCATTCTGATGTTTTGAGTGGTAGGTATTTTGTGCCGTGTAGACCAGTCTTCCAATGGTTTGTGATTCTAGGTGTGTGATTTGCTGCATCCTCGCTGGGAAGGAAAGCCAAAAATTTCCCAGGCTTTTGTCCCCTTCCTACCTCTGCTTTGCTTCCAACTTCTGGTCAGTCCTGTGGGTTCCTCCTCCTGCATAATCCTTCCCATCTGCTGGCCCCTGCTCCTTTCTGTCCCCATTCTCTCTGTTTGGGTCAGGGCCCCACCCACGTGTTCTCCCAACCACTAGGAGCCTCCTCTCACCCCTGATGCTGGGCCATGTCCCTCACTGCTGTCAGGAGATCTTCCTACGCTCGCCTCTCATCAACAGCTCCTCTACCCTGGAACTTAATTTCTTGGCCCTGCAAGATCCTCCATGGTCTCACCTCAACGAGTCCCTCCAGTCTTATTCCCCCCTAAGACACCCTTGATACCAGTCACATTGGGCTGGCCTCTGTTCCTGGCACAAGGCCTGGGGTTACTTGTCTGTGTTTCCCTAAGGTGGTCAGGCTGTGGGAGGCTGAAACCAAACCATTTCAGGGAAATTGCAGATTAACATAATCATAAACTTTATTGCCCCCTTTGCTGAGAAGTAGGCTTTGGCACAGAATCGTAGAGCCCGTCCTGGGAGCCTGGTCAGCTGGAATAGGGTGAAGCAGCCTATTGGTGTCTTCTTGCTTTCCGACCAGTGTGAGTGACCTCGCTGGAAATGAGGAAGTCTGCCTGGAGGGCACCCTAGTCCTTGCCAACGTATTTTAGGTTCTTGGTCATAAAGCATGCCATCCCTTCACGCCTGGACCCGGTCTGAGAGGCTGGCACTCAGGATTAACAATGCATTAACAGAGAGAACAAGACTGAGTCTTACCAGATGGGGCTCCCCTGGCCTGGTCTAGGGGCAGTTGCCCATCTGGCCCAGGCAAGCTGTTTGGGAAACCACTGAATGCTATCAAGCTGTGTAAAAGCCCCCTCCCCAACCCTCCCCTCCCCCCAGCACCTGCCACCATAGACTCTCTAATGCCCAAGCTGCTAAGTCAACCTCCCTTGTTGACAGATGGGAAACCGGGGTCCAGCGAGGGGTAGGGGGATCTTCTGAATGAATGACACAATCAGAACTGCCACCCAGATCTCCTGGATCCCCGTCAAGTGTCTTCCCACCACGGCCTCATTCTCTCATCCAGAATGTCCTTCTCATGCTTGGAAAGTCTGCCCATCTTTCCCATGAGCTGCTGAAGGCCCCTTCCTATGCGTCATCGAATGAGTGCCCTCCAGGTAAGCTCCCCAGGGACAGGGGTTGGGTTGGTTTCAAGTCTGTACCCAGTCCAGGGCCTGGCCTATAGAAACGGCTCAGTGAAGTTTTGTTGAAAGGACTGCTGAAGAATTCAAAAGTCCATTCTACTGACCTTGCATTTGAGGGTGGATGTGGTTACTGGGGTAGGAATTTGCATTGCCTTAAAGCCAAATGCTGCACTTTCTCAGGGCAAGAGGAGCCCATGCACGTGGGAGGTAGTGTTCTCAGGCTGTCCACGCAGCCCCTCCACTTCCCACTCGCTGCTCGCGTTGCTGCCCAGGCCAGCACCAACACCAGCCGACCAGCTCCCCCTCCCCCTCTGTGAACAGTGCTCTTTCCTGCTCACCTCCGCCCTGAGGGATGGAGAGAAAAATCATTGGCCTGTGGTGTCAGACTTTGGTTCTCATGGCTGCTGGGCACCAGCCACAGGGAGCGTAAGGTGGAACGGAGATGACGGTGCAGAAGCAAACATCACAGTGCATGAGTCGAGCGGTGTCTCGTCCTGTTTCTCTGGATTCCCCAGACTTAATGAGTGTGTGTGTGTGAATGTGACAGTCTTGCCCCAAGGCTCTTCTTGGTGGGGTGGCAACGAGGACATGGCCCCTCTGTCTCCTCCTCCACCTTCAGTTCTTAGGATTGTCTGATTGTCTAGAAATAAACCATGCATGCTCACTTCAGGAATGGAGGGTTTATCACAAGGATGCAAGGACGCCTCCTGGGACCCCCTCCAAGAGAACATTGGGCCTCGGGAGAGGGGAGAAGTGCCTGAACCCCGCCAACTTCCCGTCCTGCCTGTTTCCCCGCTTTGATGCCATGCTGGGTCGCATCCCTGCTGCTCTCAGAGCTCCACTTTCCTGCCTTACTCTGCAGATCAGCTTTCTTCGCTTGCTCATCGACACATGGTCCTAAAATAGCTGCTCCACCTCCCCCAGCCTGCCCGGACTGCCTGACCTCCAGCTCCGGGCCAGTCCCACCTGACTCCCAGGCTTTGGACTCCTTGGTGCTAAAATCTTAAAAGAGTGTATCTGATTGGCTGTTGGTCAGCCAGTGACTTGGGTCCTGCTAGGTCAGGTGTCCACTTTTGACCCAATTGTACGATGCCAGCAGGCAGGGGTCCGTGGTACCTGGTGCTGCCCGCCCAGGGTTGTGAGCGGGCAGGTTTGGTAGAAGGGGAAGCTGGGTGAAGCAGCCTTCACCTTGTAGGACCTAAATTTGGCCCCGTGGCCAGCCAGGCTCCAGTGGAAGGCAGTTTCCTTTCCAGAGCCATGACCATGGTCAAGGGTGCACCCAGCCACCTTCCTGTAACCCCTGCAGGGTGGGGCTGGACCCTCCTCCCCTCAGCTGCAGGCAGGGTAGCCTGGGACCAGGGGTAGGTTTCCACGCCCCAATCTCTCCTTCCCCCACGTCCTTGCTCTTGAGTGTAGGGAGCTTCCACCACACTCTGGCACACCTGTCCCTCCTCCACCCCAGCTACTGCCCCACAGCACCTGCTCCCCTTGATTCACAGCAGCCCAAGCCTTTGTGGGATGAGGGCAGCAGCGGGGGGACTCTGGCTGGGGTGAGGGGGACTCTCTGGTGTGGCTGGGGCACTTCTAGCATGCTGCTCCTCACCTGTGGGTTGTCTCCTGGGTCTCCTGAGCACCTTGTGCCTGTCTGGCAGTCTTTCATCCTTTGTGGTGGCTTAAAATGTGTCCACAAATTCTCTAAAAGGTGGAGTCCTCCCTTGAGCGACTTAGAGATGTGTTCCTAACAAATAGAATAAGACAGAAGTGATAGAGTGTGAGTCCAAAGACTAGGTCAGAAAAAGCACCGCGACTGCCTGTGACTGTCCTCTGGCTCTCGGGAGGCAGCTGGCACGCCATGCCCCATAGGAAGGCCATGAGGAAATGGGGAGAACTGAGGCTTCCTGCCACAGCACATGAACCAGCCACCTTACAAGTAGGCCTCCTGGTCCCAGTCAAGCCTTCAGGTGCCCGCAGCCTTGACTATAACCACATGAGGGAACCGGAGTCAGAGCTCCTCTCAAATTCCTGACCCTCACAAATTATGATGTGATAAATATTTCTGGGCTTAAACCACTGAGTTTGAGGATTATTTGTTACCCAGCAATGGACAACTGATGCATCTCCATACTTGTCTTCCTCGGGTGTTTGACATGTTGTGGGAAGAACTTTAATTCATTTTCCCATTTCTGCTATGGGAAGAACCAATGGCCGAGGTCACTCTTGGGTCCTCCCACCGTTGACCTGCTGTATTAAGACCTCCCACCTGGGAGGCTGGGAGGAGGGTCTGGTGTTACTATCTAGCCTCCGGTGGGTGTTATCTTCTTCCTATGTACTCCTATGAGCCTCCCTCCTAAACTTCTTTGGGGGAAAATTCTTTGCTTCAAACCCAGTAGCAGCTTCGGCCTCACCCCCATCTCCTCTCCCAGGCTTATGCATTGTCCGAGGACCTTCAGCTGTGTCCACCCAAACCCTTCCCTTCAATTGGAAGAAATGGGTCCCACAAAGTCTTCAGAGTTCCTTGGGCGGCTAGGTCACACACTGGACCCAGTGGATCCCAGGAGGCAGAGATTTGCACAGCAAAGCAGAAGTCCAGTGGGGTAAACAATTCAGGCTCAATGTCAGGAGGTTTTAATTCTGGTTTTGCATATTCATGAAGTCCTGTGAGATTCGCACAGCTTCTTTAACCCTTTTGGGGTTCTGTTATCTCGTCTGTAAAATGGAGCTAAAAGTATTTTTTCCTGATTGTTACAGGGATAAAATGAGATGATAAATGGGAAAGTGTTTCACATAAAACGCCTTACAAATGTGAAGATTAAAATATGAGGATAAAAGACAAACTATGACAGTATTTAAGGTTTATCCAGAATATGAGCTACCATTTTTTGAATAGTTATCTTATTTAATTCCGAGGTTGGTATTCCTGTCCCCATTCTAGGATCAGGAAAGGGACTGTCAGAGAGGGGACCCAGCTCGCTGGAAGTCCTCACATCCTCCATCTGTGCTGCCACTATTCCTAACCTGCACCCTAATGTGAATATGTCCTGAAGAATCCAGAGAAATGGTGAGCTCCACAAATAGCCCTGGCTCTGGCCCCTGAGCTCCCCGAGCTGCCTCATTCCTCTGCTCAGCTGCCCCTCAAAGGCTCTGGCAGCTGAGAAGGTCAAGGTCCTGACTGCTTCCTTTGTGACATGCCCCGGCCTAGTGTGCTTTTTCTTGGGTGTATACTAAGGGGATGGGGGCGGGGGTCCCCCGGTCGGTCGCAAACCGACTCAGAGCCTCTCAAGAACTGTAAACTGCTCCCTGTGTGAAGGAGAAAAGGTTATAGAACCACAGGGGGAGGTTTGGCCAGTGAGAAGTTAAAAGCCAGATTTGCTAGAGATAAGCTCTGGGTGATGACCCCGGAGGGAGGGCCGCATCCATTAGCACCTGTGGCCCTGCAAGGCCTTCAGACCATCTCCCCATTAGGCTGAAAGCCTGTCCAACCCCTCAGGTTTTGTATTTAGGGACAGGGGAATTACCTCAGTGAGCCAGGCCAACACAGTCCAGAGCCGGAGGCCGCGCTGCCTCAGCTCCTACAAAGCCCTCCTGCCCTTACAGCAGCCCTCCCCTGTTCACAATCTGCTCCTGGGTCCGCCCTCTCTCCCCTGTGTGGGCCGGACTTCCACATGCAGAAAAAGGGATTTCTGAGAATTTCTCCCAGAGATGCTTTAGTCAGAGGACCACAGTGCCCCTGGGATCCACGAGTCCATGTGCTTCTGGCCTTTTGAAAAGGAAGGTTCCTTTGCCTCTGCGCTGTCCTTCTGGACGAAAACCATGCATGCTCCTGGGCACCCTTTCCTCCCAGCCTCAGAGCTGCACACAGCCCCTGGGGTTAGGTAAGGACAGCCACCATTCGGGGGGTGCTTGGGGACAAGGGGGCAGTGGCAGAGACAGGGAATGAAGGGGGTGGGCAACATGTCTCCTGTCTGAGTCTGAGAAATCCCTCTTGCTGTTGCTCGTGGGCCAAAGCAAAATGTTTTCCCTGGCTCCGGGAGTACCTAATTGCCGCCCCCTGCTCACTGGGGCTGGCGCATTTGTCCCCACACAAGGGAAAGGTCAAGAAGCTGCTGAATTGCATTTTCCTCTCTCCTTGCCATGTGTCTCTGAAGATGAGTCATTCTCTTTCCTCTCTTGCCTCCCTCCCTCCCTCCCTCCCCCACCCTGGTCAGTCATCAGATCTGGGGCGAAATTGCTGCCCAGCCTGGCTGCCTGGGCCTCTCTGCCAGCAATGGGCTCCCAGGCTCCTCAGCAGGGCATGAGAGCCCCGTCCTAGGCCTGCGGGCCTTGGAGCTCAGCCTCCTTTATTTAATATTCTGAAATATCTATTGAGCAACTTCTGTGTGTCAGGTACTGTGCCAGGCACACAGGGGTTGGGGGCATGGTTCCTGTACTCCCAGGCCTAGAGTTGAGTGAGGAGAGGAATAGTGAACACACACTCATGCACCATACACATGATCATGTGTAATTAACACCGTGATGCGGGTCATAAGGGAAAAAGCACAGAGGGCCTTGAGAAGGCATGAGGAGCACCATATAGATGGGGCAGGGGATGGCTAGGAAGCCTCCCTGAGATGAGACTTGAAGAACAGAGTGGGGAAAGCACTTCAGGGAGAGGAACCAGCACACGCAAAGGTCCTGTGGTCAAAAGAAGCTTGGTACTGTAAAGAAGGAAGAGTGAGGTTGACATATGTCAGGTAAGCACAGGTGAAGGCAGGGAAGATGAGGCCAAAGCATGTAGGGCCTTGAAGGCCAGGCTAAGAGACTCGAAATTTATCCTAAGGGCCAGTTTAGGCAGATTTCTTATAACGTTAACAGGGCACTTACCACAGCCAGCGATTCTGCTCCACTTGCTGTATTTACCCAAAAGAAATAAAACTATGTGTGCACAAGACTTGCATACGACATTCCCAGCAGCACTGCTCATAATAGCCCCCAAACTGGAAACAACCCCAACACCCGCTATCTGGTGTTTAGATAAAATGGTGATGTGTATATACTGGCAAACTACGGAGCCACGAAAAAGAACCAGCGGCTGACGGATGCATGTGGGAGGCGTGTAGCGATGGGGGGGCGGGGATTCCAAACCTGCTATTGAGTGACAGAAACCCGCCACCAAAGAGTACATACTCTTTGATTCCATTTATGGAATCTTTGAATCAATGCTCTTTGAATAAGATCATAAATGGATCATATAAAATGATTCCATTTATATGAAATTTGAGAAAAAGCAAAACTAATTCACAGTGATAGAAATCAGATCAGGGACCCCTCGGGTGGGGCGTGGGGGTGCAGGGTGTTGACTGGGTAGGGGTGTGAGAGTACTTTCTGGGACGATGCGCTGAGGGTCATGCAGGGATATGTATTTGTCAACATTCATTATTTAGACACTTGAAATGGGTGCGTTTTGTTTTAGTGTAAATGTGTCGATAAAGCTGATTTTTGAAAAAAGCGTTTTTTTCCCTCTCGCCGAAAGGAGTATGGTTTCTATTACCCAAATAAAGGAACACACCACTTGCACAAACAAAACAAGACAAAAATGATTAGATTTGAGTGTTTTTGAAAGCCCTCCAGCTTCTGTAAGGCGAACGAGGAGGGGGAGCGTGTAAGTGGGGGATTACTGCCTGTGTTCAGGGAAGCCAGGATGTCGCCCCGGGATGCGACCGGAGCAGACTGTGCACCCCCTAGGCTCGCCCATGGTGCTTCCTCCTCAAGCTCCATGGGCTGTGTTGGCCTGTAGGGGCACATGGCCCCAGGGTGGAGACCCTGGTCCCCGGTGAGAGGACCCGCATGCCCTTGCCAGCCAGGCCAGCTCACAGACACTCGGGTCCCCAGGTTATTCCTGTTGCCACGCTCAGGCACTCAAGCCCCATGCGTACCTCAGGCCACGTACCACAGAATTTTTGCAGCCTGGGGGGTGTGCGGGTTTGAATCCTGCTTCCCTCATGCATCAGCTGTGTGATCTCAGCCCAGTGGCAGCCCCTGGGGGCTCGTTGTCCTCCTCTGTAAGGTGACAATGACAGCAAAGGTGGCCGCTTTCGAGATGGCCGTGAAGACTGGCCCAGGTGAAGGACGGAAGGCAATCTGCACCGTTCCTGCACGTCCTAAAAGCTCCGCAATGATGATTCGTATTTCACGTTCACGCTCACTTCCATTCACACTCCAAAATTAGCAGAAGGTGCGGCAGGAAAGGCTAATTCATTTCTCCACGGAGTCATTCACTCGCCTCCTGCACCCCCTTCCTGTCCTGGGGTCCCTGCATCTGCTCCAGCCCTGCTGTCCCTTCAGACAGCTCTCCTGGATCTGCCCAACGGTCCAACCTCACCTTGCTCTAGTGGACATCAGGTGATCCTCCGTCCTGAGCGTGGGCAGGTGGGCAGGCCTGGGGGTACTGAGTGCAGCCTCCACCCCCTCGGGCCTGGCTCCCTCTTGCAGCCCATCCTGCAGCCTCATACCTGGTCCCCAGGAGCCAAGCCTGCTCGCAGCCCTCCTGGGAGACTGAGGTAATTGGCTCAATTAATCAGCTCAATTAGCACCTTCCGGGTGAGTGGATCAGCTCAGGTCCCACCCAGGCTCTGCCAAACGGGCTCCGCCTGTGCTGGCGCTGTGCTGGGCACAATGGCGTGGCACAGGGGACCTGGGTGTCTTGTGCTCTCCTTGGAGAGGCCCTGAGGGGGGAAGGAGGAGTAAGGGCTGGAAAGACAGAAGAAGGGGGATAATGTTCCAGCTTTCATCCTTGTCTCAAACTCCATTCCTTTGCTAAGGAACAATGTAATAGGGTTTTGAATAAGATCATTGTAGTGGGTTTGAATGAGTGGCCCCCCAAAAGATATGTCCATGTCCTAAGCACCAGAACCTATGAATGTGACCTTATTTGGAAGAAGAGTCTTTGCAGGTGTGATTAAGTTAACGGCTCTCAAGGTGAAATCATCCTGGATTACCTGAGAGGGCCCTTGATCCAATGACAAGTGTCATTATAAGAGACACACCGAGGATGGGCATGGGGAAGGCCCGGAGAAAGCAGAGGCAGGGAGTAGAGTCACACAGCCCCAAGCCGAGGAAGGCCTGGAGCCACAGAAGCAGGAGGAAGCCAGGAAGGACTCTTTCCTGAAGCCTTAGGAGGGAGTGTGGGTCTGCTGACACGCTGATTTTGGGTCTCTGGCCTCAAGAACTGTGAGGGAATGCATTTCCATTGGAAGTCATCTTGTTTGTGGCAATTTATTTATCTTTTAAAGCGTTCTAATGCTCAAAAAAAAAAAAGTTTAAAAGTGGCCTATTTGGTCCAAACAGACCCAGAGGGGATAACTTGGTCACCGCACGGACAAGAACCCCCCTTGTACCCAAACTGCCACACCTAGTGGGCTGAGGGTCTTTATTCATTTCCCTCCAGGAGGGGGCTGACTTATCATGTTCTACGTGCGCCCGGCTGAGGAAGGGGCCGAGAGGTCCCACTTGGAATCCTGATTGGGCCGGTGCTGTAGCTGGGCCCAGGCCCCAGGACGCAGGCTCCATCAGGAAGGCCTCCCATCAGGAGGGCTTGATTTGGGCCCCCCTCTGGCACCTGTATTCCTTCCTGGGGTGGTTGGAGACAGGCCAGGGCTGGGAGAGAAGCTCAGAGCCTTGGGGGCGATGGCAGGGGATGGGTGTGCGATGTGCCTGGCCTCTGGGATCCTTTGTTTCTGGGTGCCTTCTCAGAGCACCTGGCTCAGGGTTTGTGTTCTCAGCGTCCCTCATCACCCCTCAAGGTGTGACTACCCACCCCTCCCGCAGGCCCCGAGACTCTCTGGGCATCCGCTGTGCCCAGGCACGCCTGCCTCCTTGGTGCCCAGCTAATGGCTCCTGTGTAGGGAGAATCAGGAGGCCTGGCTGTGTTTCTGAATTGGGGGATTGTCTGAGGGCTAGAAGAGGGGGAACAGGCACTCATTCCCCATTGTGCCTTTTAGGGTAGAGATACCTGTGTCCTCCTGTTGAGTTCCTGATTTACTCTGTCTTCTCCCAAGAAGCCTCTCTTCTGGTGGTCTTCTGGATTAGAAAAATCCAGGTTTCTGGGGAATTTAGTGAGAAGGTCATCGTCTACCCTTGGGTAGGCTCAGGATGGCAGCTAGCTCTGAGCAGTGATCAGAACATTGGACAAGGAGCAAGAGCTCTGGTCTCAGCCATTGGTTGATATCTTGAAGGATGTGTCCCAGCCTCCTGATGGCTTTCATCCCGCAGCCCTGGCTCCATGTCGGGTTGCCTGGTTGGAAGCACGTCTGCTTTCTCTCCCCAGAGATTTACAACAATATAATAGTAATAACCATTCATGGAGCGTCTGGGGGGTGTTTTGGGTTCCTTACATGCACTATCTCTAATTCTTATAACGACGAAACAAGGTGATCATTACACCTCCATTTCATTCACGGATAAAGAAACCGGCTCAGAGATGTTTAGTGTCTGCCTGACTCCGCTTCATTAGCAAGTACCATAGAGACCTTGCTCCTTGCCTCGCCACACACAGCTTCCTGCTCCAGAACATGTGCGAGATAGGGTGGGGGTGGGGGGCTGCAGGAGGGGAGGCTGGTCTTTGGAATGTTCCAGAGCCCAGGTGGAGGCTGCCAGGATCTCTGGTCAGCCCTGGGCTCCGAGCACTGCCCAGCCTCCCCCTGGTGGGCTGCTCACTAGGCAGGCTGAAGAGCGGCACGGAGAAAGGGGAGCCAGGGCCGCTGCCTGGTGGGAGGTGGGAGATGGGGCACAAGGGAGAGAACCCCTTGGGGGGTTCAGGAGCTACTTCGGGAACCTCCTCCAGGAAGGCTTTGCTGGTTCTAGCAGCCCTGGGGGCCCCTCCACCACAGTCACCTTTGATGAGTCCTGAATGGCCACAGTGGCTGGCACTTGGCAAGACCTCCTCTTCCTTCCGGGCATGGCGCCTGGATGGGAGGTCAGCAGACACCCATTCTGGTCACCCCTCTGTCTGGCTTCAGTTTTCCCACCTAAGGAGCCCAAATGACATCTCGGCCCCTGATTCATGACAGGCATGTCACTGCACAGATCAGCTGGGCTGTCCAAAGGTGAGGGCCTTGGTCCCCAATTCACCTTACTCCTAGGCCCCACCTTCCCTTTTCTAGAAGAGCAGCCCAGAGCCCCGGACTTGCCTCATGGGCCCTGCTGCTGGGGAGACGCAGGGGAGATGCACACAGCTCCTGTGCCAGTGCTGACATTGGAGGGAGACTGGTCCCGTGGGACACCCACGGGGATGGTCTAGATGTGTCCCTTCTCTCCAGAATGTATCCTTCACCCCTAAAGCACTGACGCTTCCCGAGCTCCAGAGATCTGCTCGAGCATTAGGACCCGGAGCAGTGCAGTGGGCATTGCTGGCTGGCGGCTGCTGCTGCTTCTTTTGATTTTTCCTTTTCTTAGGGGTGGTAGTGTTGGGGGTGGTTTGGGTGACTTAGTTCTCATCTCCCATTTCCCCAGGCCCCCCGGTGCCCAGGTGCCTGCATGGGATGCTCACAGCTTCCTCGGGGGCCCCGGGTCCCAGGTTGAGCACCCATCGGGGGAGCAGGGGACAGGAGGCGCCCGCACAGAGCCCCGTTTCCTGACTGACTGACAAACAGGAGCGATAGCATCTCTCCCAGCCCTCCCCCGGGGCCTCCTTACAGACGAGTTCAGCCCGAGTCATCTCTGCCGTCAGACGCACCTCTCTGTCCTGTGGAGATAAACTCATCACTCTCCACGGCAGGCGGGGAGGGCCGGGAGGCGGCGGCTGTGCCCACTTCTGGGCCCTGCTCCCACGCCTGGCGGCAGGCAGGGTGCGGGTCTGACCAGGAGGCCTTCCCTCTCCTCTGCCCTTCACAGAGGCCTGCAGGATGGCTGGTGGGGGAGCTGCGTGCTCTCTGCAGGGGCGGGTGCGTGAGTGTGTGCGGGGGGAGTGGGAAGATACGGGGACAGGCTGTCACTCCAGAAAGGCAGAGAGGAGCGGGGGACCAGCTCAGCATTGGGTCTGCTCTGCATCCCTAGCTGAGGGTCTCAGCCTGTCCGCAGGGCAGAGACATGGCTTTTTGGGGGGTTCTTCTTCCTTAACTGATAGTGTAGGATAGCAGTTTGTAGCTTTGGGGGGGTCCTAGATCTTTTGAAAATCTGCTAAAGGTAACAGACTGTCTCTCTCTCCAGTGGCATGTGTGTCTGGACACGTACACGTTTGCCACTGTTTGTGGGAATTCATAGGCTTCCCAGAAGGCTCACTGTGGTCTCCAGATTCAGAAATCCTACACTTGATGGCTTTTAGTCTTGTACCGTGTGAGGGAGGCAAAGCGGAGCTGCGGCCCGAGGCCTAAGCAGCGAGGAGTCTCGGGCTGGGGAGCATCTTGGGGTCAGACCAAGATGCTCCCCAGCCCAGCCCTGCTTTTACTGCGGTCATGCATGTGACCTCGGGCTGGGCTGGCATGACTCTATGGGGCCCTGGCATTTGCCACCAGGGCTGCTCTCTCCTTCCAGCTACACACTCTTCCACCCCTCACCCTCACCCCTAGTGCCCCACCAAATGTCCTACAGGCCACATGGTGTGCATATGTGGCATGAGGGCAACCAGAGCCGCCTGGAGCCATTTGCTCTGTGCTCTGCATAAGGAGGAGCTCTCTGCGGGAGTTGGAGCAAACTGGCGTGGGGACTGTCACTGTCCCAGGTATGTCCCAGGTCTTGGCAATCCCACAGAGCTTATCCAGGCTTCTACTGTCCTACCCTGAGTTAGAGGATGACATTTTGAAAAAAAAAAAAAAACAAAAAACCCTCTTGATTTCTTGAGCTGGAATCTGCCATTGTCTGCATCATCTTCTGAACCCGTTACAGAGGGACAATAATGAAAAAAACCACTACCGAAGGCTCGCTGTGCACCGTGATCTCATTTAATTCTTGTATCATGCTCTGAGGCGGATCCTACTAGGGTCCCAGAGACAGAAGAGGAGCCCAAGCCCAGAGATGCAGGGACAGGTCCCAAACCTCACAGCTAGAAGCATCTAGAAGCTGTCAGGCAAAGGAGACCCAGGCTGTCTGCTCTCCCATCTGTGTCCTTAATCACATGCCGCCCCAGGAGCCAGTGTGTGGACACCAGGGGATGACTGAGGCCACACTTGGTCACCTCACAAGCTAGCACCCTCACACTGATGCTGACAAGTCAGTAGAATGATGGGATCTGGGTCGGTAAGGAGGCAGAGTGTGCTGTGTGTGTGAGCACAGGGGTGCGTCTGTGTCTGCATACATGAGTATCTTGAGTGTACAATTCTTTTGAAGACAGAAAAAGGCTCTGAGTAGATTCCATACCATATGTGGTGCTTCAGCCTTGCCCTGCACAGAGGGGGGCAGAAGAGGACCCAGGGAGGCTTCCTGGAGGATGCAGCACTTTAGTGGTATCCCCAAGAATAATTAAAGTGGATTGCCCTGCCCGGGCTGCAGCTGAGTGGTGCGGCATCTTTGTGTGTGTTGCACAAAGGCACGTCTTGCACAGCCCTGCTCTGGGCCCTGCCTGATTCTATCCCAGCTTCAGTTCTTTGTTTGTCTAATCCAGATCCTCTTCTTCCTTGGCACTGTGTGTGTGTGCACATGCGGGGAGGGGCTACGGTTAGGACAGACACATGTGCGGCAACTAGGGCTTCCAAGTTCATGGGGGTTCCCTTCCTTGGGTTGCTCAAGGACATATGTGTGGACAGCACTCGAAGGCCCCTGCTCAGTCCTCCAGCCTTCTGACAGCCAGAGCCTGCATGGCCCCCACTGGGGCAGTATTGGGGTGGGGGCGGTGCATGGAACTCTAGATTGCAGGCTACTGTCGCAACATCTGCCTAACTCATCCCCCGGGCACCCTTGATCCCCAGCAGGGCCCACCCCTGTTCCCTGGGCAGCAACCAGCTTCCTGCCCTGGGGAAGTTGATCTTACTATGTGCACACATGTGTGTGCACGCATGCATGCATGTGCATGTGCGTGTGCGTGTGTGTGTGTGTGTGTTTGCAAAAGGGAGAGGGAAATGGGAAGGGTATGAGGACACACCAGGAGAAAGCATCCTGTGTGCCAGCAGTGGCCAACATGGATGCTGAGGGCACCTCTTTTTTTTTTCCTCTTTTCCTGGTCTGGACTCTGGGTGAGCTTGGGAGCCCTGCTTGGCCACATCCCAGGTTCAGCCCAGCCCTGAGAAGCTAATTCATGGGGGCCACTGGCGGGACAGCTCTTTAACCAACCCCCAGTGGTCAAAAATCCACCAGATGCCCCCACGCCCCCTGCCCACCGACTGATGACGCTCCGTAACCTCTCTGGATGCCGTGCGGCAGACGGAGGGGCAGGGGGCCTCTGCGGGGCTGACCTAAATCCCACAGGCCACAGCCAGGGAAAGCCTTTCCCCTGGAGGCTCTAGGGCCCCAGAACGAGGAGCAGGAGTGTGGGTCTCCTGCCTCCCAGGCCCCCTGGGTCTGCGCGGGAGGCTGGGGCTGGGATGGCTTCCCAGCTCGGTGGGTGGCTAGGAGTTACTCATCCTCATACCAAGAGCAAACAGCAGCGGCTCAGCAGGGAGGGTGGAGGGGGCCCGGCCCATCCTGGGCTTGTGTTGCCAAATTTGTTTGTGTTTATTCTGGTTCCTCTGCACAACATGGAAACAAATGTGCTTGATCCCGCTGCTCTGTCTCTGCTCTTCACAGGGTTGGTGGCACAGGGGGTTGGTGGCTTGGCTCAGGCCAGCCCCTTCGTGGAGAGGTTCCCTGTCTCCTGCCCCAATCCCAGTTCTTCAAGGAAAGGTCAGGGGCTGGGGTGCAGGGTTGAGGAGTGGGTAGGGGGACAGAAGCCACGCAGGTGAGGCAGAGAAGGTGTGGAAAGCGTCTGGTGCCAGGAGTCAGGGGACCTGCGTCTCCTGCTAGCTTGGCTGTGACCTTGATGGAGCACCTACTTTAATAAGCACCTACTAATTACTTCTGTTCTTTCACCTCAAAGATACCTTTACTACCAAAAGTACCTACTCTAAAATGATGATCATATAACATGGTGGGACTGCTGAGTATCACTACAAGGGCGATCATATTACGATATATACATGTAGCAAATTAACATACCATACAACGTAAATCTATATAATGTTTTATGTCAAATATACTTCAATGAAAAATTACCTACTCTCATTCTTGGCAGTGGGGGTATGGGCAAGGAAAAATCCTCGTCCCGTGGAGTGTACCTTCTGGTGGCTCTATGACACGCATATTCCTTGTTCATTTTACAGGTGAGGCTCAGAAAAGGTAAATGGTTTGCCTGAGCTCCCTCCACTTGCTCAGCGGGTCCTATACCCTCCCTGGCCTCAGTTTCCTCCTCTGCAAAGATGAGGAGTCAGATTAGAAACTCTCCCAGCCCTTCCATGCCTGGTGGTCTAGGGTGAGGGTGTGGGATTCAGAGGGAGGACTTCCCTGGGGTACACGCGTGCCCAGTGCTCGGCCTGATTTGAAGTGGTCACATTGTTTGGGGGGGGTTGCGTAGGGAGAGGGCAGCAGTGTTTTGAGTCAGTGGCTTGCCTTTTGAGGGGTCAGGATCTGCAGCCCAGAGGATGTTCCATCATCCTTGGATTAACAACAGAGGGCTCCAGGAGAAGTGCTGCCTGCATTTGATCCTCACCGATCAGCCGGGTGGGTCCAGGCCCCAACCTTTAGGGCGCTAGACCCAGACAGATGAGCAATCTTCAGGATGTCACCTGCCTGGGCAACACCTCTGCTTCCCAGCCCCAGCCCCAGTCCCAGCCCCAGCCCCAGCCCCCAAGTCCAATTTCCAGGGCATCGCCTACCTGAATTAGCTGACATGAGGGAGAAGGCAGTGAGGGGGACATCCTGCTTGGAGACCCCAAGGGAATGAGTGTGGAAAAGTTCTAGATGCCCTGAGAGCATGCAGGGAGGGCCGTGTCCATGAGGACCCCTCAGCTGAGCCGGTGACAAGGGACCCTGCAGGCTTGGGGAGGGTAGAGGCGAGACTGGCAGGCTCTGAAGGCCCAGGAGGACAGACAGAGCTTCTCTCTGAGGGGAATACGGCTGGGAGCTGGGGAGGGGTGTGGGGTAGCAGAAGGCCCTGGAAGGTGAAGCTTCGCTGATGTGCTCCTCAAGATCAGAGCAGGGGAAGCAGTTAGCAAGGTTAGACCAGAGGAAGGACTTCCTAACTAAAATGCTTGCCATGGTCCAACTGGGTGCTGCTTTTTCTGGAAGGAAGCCTGTCTGACCTCTCGACACCTGCAGTGGCAGCTCAAGCAGGGGCAGAGGGCTGGAATCCGAGACCGCCTCCTCCCCCTCCGCCAGGATCCTACCGATGCCGCACGTCCTAGGACCTCAGCCTGCCTGATATCGGGAAGGACCAGCGTTGGGGAGATATTCCTGTAGTGTTGGGGTCACCCTAAGAGCCCTCCCAGCTCTGCCTTCCCTGCCCTCCCACACAGCCCCCACCCTTATCTCAGCTCCTGTCTCCTATCGGGCCTTGCATGGGAAGTTCTTCTGCAGGTCTGCCCTGCAGCAGGCACTGACTGGTGGGGAGTCCCCTGGTAACGGCCTGCCCTCCCCCCCCCCACCTGCGGGGACCTGGGGGGAATGTATTGCTCGTGGCAGCGTGTCAGTAGGCTTTGCGTGGTGCGGCCGGGCAGGGCTGACAGCGGAAATTGGAAGCTGGCTGCTGTTTGACAGGTATATTATTCCCGCTGCCCTCGATTTATTTACCAAACAGCATGCAGAGCCCCAGAAAGCTCCCGGAAAGACGGAGGGAGGTGAAGTTAAGGGGCTCAGTCACCTCTGTGCGTGGACATTGGTGCCACGTGGGAAGAGGAGAAGGGAGCCAGGCCGGTGTGGGGGTGGGGATGAGGGTGGGGGCCGTGGGTCTTGGGGCCAACTGCGGGAACTTCCCCCAGGGTCCCCGCAAGACGGGGTTTCCGAAGCATCCTGGGGCTAGGGCCAGTGGTGTGGGGTCAAAGTCAAGTGAGGACCTGTGCCCCACAGGTGGTTTGGGGAGAGGGCACTGCCTTGCCTCAGGCACAGGGGCTAGAGAGGGCTATGTTGTAGAGGGGGACCCCTCGAGAGGTGGGGGGTGCAGAGCAGGGCTGCCTGGTGCGGTTGTCTAGGGGCCCAGCAGCACCCAGGCACCCAGCCGGGGGGTGAGTGGGGTCTGACCTTGAGCTCATGGCTGGTTGCCACGCCAGGCACCCTGCCACAGGGCTGTGTCTGCCTGGAGGGGGCACCTTTTCCTAGTCTGCTCAAAGGCGTCAGGTAGGCTAGTAACAAGTCTATGAAGAGAAGCCGAGTAGTCGGAATCAGGCAGGCTGGGATCCAGGCCCATCTGGGCGCCACACAACCCATGTGGCCCTGGGAAGTCCCAACTCCTTGCCATCTCCTCGCAAACCGTAACAGCAGCAATCCTAATGCCAGTTCTTGGGGCGGTGGTGAGGAAGAAATAAGATAATCTACACGAATGCTATGGAGGCAGAAAACATACACGTGGTTTTCCAGGGTTTCTAAATGAATAGAGGAAAAAGGCAGAGCGAACCCTCTGGAGTGTGCATCCCAAATGTGGAGTGGTGTGAGTCACGGGGGTGGGAACGTCTGCAGGGTGTTCGGGGTGGGGTGGATGTCGGAATGTGGGTGTGACTGTGTTGGCTCAGATGTGGATCTGCACTGAATAAGAGGAGGAAGTTCAACGGAGGAACCCTTGGCTGTTGCCGAGTCTGGGAGTGTATCCTCCGAGTCTGAGTGCGACTGCACGCTGGCGTGCACCTGCGTGCCAGGTAGGGTGTGAGGAGGTGTGTGTGGCTCTTGTGATAGGGCTTCTGAGGTTCTGACTGAGCTCTGTAGGGATGCGCGGACTGTGTGCATGAGAGTTAAGGTGTTGGGGTCAGGGTGTGCAGGAGCGGGCACAACGTGGTGCGTGTGCATACACACATGCGCGCACACAGTCCTCAGCACAACACGAGCACAGTCTTGCAGTGTCTGCCGTATGTCTCCTGCCTCTGAACCTGATGCAAAATTCATGAAGCATCCGTTTCTAGAAAGGCGGAGATGGAGATGGAGCGGGGATTACGCCCCATCCTGCCTGGTGAGTCACAGAACAGAGCGGGGCTTACATTGTAAGGTTCCCTCCTCCTTGGGGGTGCAGTGTGGGCTGAGATGCCCATCCACCTATTTTTTTTTCTGGCACCTGGTCTGGGGACTCCCTGGGCTTGTAATGATGATTGTCCCACCCCCATTGCCCAGCTCACTGACCATGGTCCCAGAGGCGGAGCTGATGGACTGGCCAGAGGCCTGCAGGTGCAGGCAGTAGAGAGGGAGGTGCTGGGGGCCCAAGTCATGTGAGCCTCCTGTGCCCATCAGACCAGGCATCTCTGGAATAGTGGGCAGTGCAGGAACCGGGGACCACGGGTGTACGTGGGAAGCAGCATCTCTGGGGCGGGCAGTCTCCGGAAACCCCGTTCAAGCCTCCGTGTTGGTCCAGCTCCTTCTTCTCCAGAGTCATCAGAAGGGAACAGAGACTCTGCAGCAGGTTCATTCACACCTGAAAGTTGCCCCTTTCATACCCCTGAGGGTGAGGGGCTCCCGGGATGGCAGGGCAGCAGGGATTTCAGGGCCCTGGGTGAGCAGCGTGCCATCCTTGCTCTGATGCTGGCACCCAGTTTCCGGTGATGGATATGGCTGGGATGTGGGGCCCCAAGATGAGCCCGGCATGCTGACCCCTTCGGAGGAAAGTGCAGGGGAGGCTGGCCGCGGTGCAAGCACACCAGCTGGGAGTGAGACAGGAAGCCCAGAGGGGCAGGGGCCCTGTCATGTCCATTTACGCTTTGTGTACTGGAACTCGGCCCTCTGGGGAAGGGGGAGTGTGGGCGGGGGGAGGCGATGCCAGAGAGGCTGGGGGGCCATCTGTCCCCCAGTCCAAGCCAAGACATGCTCATTGCCCACAGCCTCCTGGGCCCCAGACCCGACCGTTTCCTGTGTCCTCTCCCTCTGGCTGCCTGCCTGGCCACGTCGGGCCCCTGCTCTGCCCACCCGGGCACCTCATGTTTGCGCCTCTGACCCTGCCTCTCCATCTTTCTTTCTCAGCCATCCCATCTCCCGTCGTTCTCGCTCCTTGTCTAATCTCTCTTCTGAACCTGAAGCACTTTCACCTGAAATCCCATTCCCCATCTTCTCTTTGGATGTCCTGGCCTCAAAAAACCAGCCATTACAGAAAGAGGAGGCTGGGCTGGAGGGAGGCCGGGCCAAGGAGCCCCCATGCCCTCTCCCCTGCTGTCCCCAGATGGGTGTCACCACCTCAGAGAGGAGGTGGGATGGTGACACCCATTGCCATGGGCCATTGTGCACACAGTTGTGCATATGCTTACACGTGCACACACACATGCACAGCTCCCCTCATGGGGAGGGGAAGGAGGACTTTAAGTGAGAAAGAAAGGAGGTCCAGGTGACATTGGTGCTTCATGTGTATCAGTGCAAGGGCTCATAAAGGGGAGTGAGCCAGTGAGGCAGGAGACATACACTTGGGCCTTAGCTTCTCCGGGCCTCGCCCTCCAGGCCTGCTGGCTGCTGCCCAGGACTCCTCGGGGCATGTGTCCGCATAGGTCAGCCCTCCAATCCCCAGGGACGCCGAGCTGTTCCTGCGGCCACCACCCCGCAGTTAAGTGCTGGGATCCTGAAGACCCCAGGTGCTGGGACCAGCCCTGACTCCTCGGCTGAGGACTCAAGACCCTTCACAGCTGTCTTGGCCTTTCTAGTTACCCCCTCCCCGTGCTCTGTGTGCCTTTTCATCAGCTCCCTGGCATTAAAAACCCCCAACAATGCACACAAACTAACAACAGAAAACCCAACCAAAAAGAGCTTGGAAGTCAGATTGGCCCCTGGGTGGGCGGTCCCATCCCTGCCATCTTCTTCGCTCTGGGTAGTCAGCTGGATGGTTCTTCCTTTTCCCAGCCTTTCTCAGCCATGTTGGCTTGAGAGCTCATATGACCCTGGCCACAGGGATCCGTCCGGAGCTGGGGAGGTCAGCCTGAGGACGTCTGTTGGAAATTCTGAAAGGGGCCCTCTTTCCTCTGGCATGGCTGAGCGGAAGGAAGTGTACCCCAGGCTGCTTTGTGTGTGCCTGGGGAGACTCTTTTGGGGAATAAAGCCAACACAGGACAGCAGAGGCAAGTGACAGAGAAAACAGTACTTAATAACCTTGACTGAGAGCCTGGATACAGCCGTACCTGAAACAACGAAACCACATCTATTCCTGGACAGTTCACTTCCACCAGCCAGTTGCTTTTTTTTTTTTTTTTTTGCCAAAGCTGGTTTGAGCTGGGCCTCTGTCTCTTGCAGAGCAAGGAGTTGACTAATAGAGAGAGATGACATAAGCTCCCTGAACCTGAGTCTTCTCATCTGTGAAATGATCTCCTTAACAGCATTGAAAGCATCGGTACTGAAGGGCGATACCCACCAGGAGGAACAGCAATGCTCTTGGTACCTCTTGCCTTCGTTATCTCACTTGATCCTTTTGAGAATTCTGGGGGGTCCTTAGGACTGTAATGATCACACCCCACTCTGTGGGGAACATTCTCAGAGTCGGGGATGGAACAGGTACCAGGTAGCTTTCATGTGCTCTGCCCCAGGCCACTCTCCACCCTCTGTCCCAGGGAGGCTGATCCTGTGCTCCTGGAACCCCTGGTTCTGCCAATGGGGAGGCTCCAGCAGCATCAGAGACACCGATCAGACCCCCACTGGGGTGGGGGATGGGAAGCCTTGGACTGGCCATGTCCCCTGACTGAAGCTCTGTACTCCTCATGTCATTTCAGAAACTATTTGCTCCCTTTGGACCTTGATGTGGGTAGTACCTCTGCTCCTCCCCCCCAACACCCTGCCAACACATTTATAAAATGTGCCTTTATTCCGTCCCCCCTCATTGGTTTGGCCATGGCTATCCCATGGAAACTGGTGTTGGTTTGCCCAACTTCGTCAACAACTTGAAGTCAGGTATGGACTATCTATACTACTCAGTGGTCCCACCATCCCAGGACCTGTCACAGTCCCCCCTTCCTCCAAGCCCCAGGAGAGCCACACTCTCTCCCAGGAGCTTCCCCAAATCCCCGTCCTTTCACCACGTCCCATCAGAGCTATCCTCCCCCTCCACTTCCCTCTGCACATTGCTTGCTTCTCTGTCTGTTGGGTATTGGTGCCTGCTGGACAAAAGGACCTCAGATGACTCCCCTTGAATCTCCAGTGCCCACCACCTCTGCCTCCAGCCCCTCAGCCCCTGCCCAGGACCTGGTGCGTAGTAGATATTCAATAGCCGTTGATCGAATTCAGTGATGGAGCAGGAGGTGGATTCATAGGATGTGGCCACAGGAGCCTCATGCATGAGCTTTGGCTTCTTTCTGGAATGCCCTTCCCTCTTCTAGCTGCCTGGAGAGTCTTCTCTCATCCTTTGAGCCTCAACTCAAACGTCACCTCCTCCTGGAAGCCTTCTCTCAGCCAATGATCTGGCTCTTTTGGTGCCTCAGCTGTACCCCAGCAGCTCTTACTCAGCTCCTTCCGTGTGGCCCGGAGCCCCCAGAGCAGGGCTAACCCATGTCAGTGCTTCTCCCTCATGGCTAAACACTGTGCTCAGTGCAGGCTGGATACTCAATAGATGGCCACACAGTGGACAGCAGTGGCTGGGTCTCTTATTTAAAAATACCGCCCTACTGGGTAGTATGGGGGTAGCCCCTGATGGAACATGGGGGTCACGGGCAGGGGGTCATCAGAAGAAGGAGGTCCTCCTTGAACAGGGAAGTGCCCCCCTCCCCAAGGCACAAGGGACACTTGCATGGATCTGCAGGACCTTGGGTGTCTGGGAAGCATTTCTGGACAGCAGGGGTTAAAGGTGGCACGCGTCTTGTGAAGAACAGCAAAGGCCATCAGAAATTGGGTGTGTGTTGTGCTCTTAGGCCTGTGCTTGGGGTTTAACTCTCATTGAACCTCCAAGAGCAGGTGCTTGCCCTGGCACTGCCCAGATGAAGAACCCCGCATGAGAGGGGTAAGGGAGCTGCCTGAGACCAGGCTCAGGAAGAGCTTGGCCTCACATTCAAGCCTGGGCGTAAAGCTTGTGACTGCAGCTCAAGTGGAGGCAGAGGGGACCGGAGGGAGGGGTCGCGTAGTGGCCTCCACCTTGACAATGAGCCAACTGTGCTATGTGAGTCTGATTACCCGGCTTCCTGGGATTTGGGGTGTGAATTTTCTCGGGCTGTGCCTGTACCATTGGGTCCCTGTGTGACTGAACCATAGGGACCTAAGGGGAGGGTCACAGGGCCAGGCTTGGGCCAGGGTGGCCCATACTCAGGCAGAGACCCCAAGGGGAAGGGGAAATCTGGGCACCAGAGGGTCTCTGGCCCAGTGTCCGGCTGCCATTCCAGCACCTGACGTAGCACTGTGCTAGGACAGGAACACCCAGAGCACCCAGGCTCACGGTGCTGCTGGCAGGACCGGCTCTCAGTGCTCTCCTCACAGAACTGCGCCTCGGCTAAGCTTCCAAAGGAGCAGCCCAGGCTGGGTTTCCCTTCCCGGGGCCTCGGGTGCCAGCAGCCTCCCAGCCTCCTGCCCTCACAGCACTGCAGAGATGCAAACACATGCCCCTGAGCCAGCTGAATGATGGCGAAGGGTCCGTCCTTTGCTCCCAGACCCACATCAGACTACAGAATTAATAAACTGGATGGAAATAAATTAAAATTATCTGCTGTTTTAGCTCTTCTGTTCTACGTAGAACTGCAAGCCAGTTCTGGAAGAAGAACGAAAGAGCTCAGGGCTCCCCAGAAGCAGAGAAGGAGACTGAGCCTGGGGTCCCACCCTCCCTCCCCAGGGCCCTGCAAAGACTCCGCGTAATGCAGGAGCAGCTCTTCCGCGCTCTCTCTCCCTCCCCAG
Source organism: Canis lupus baileyi (assembly GCF_048164855.1). NCBI lineage: Eukaryota > Metazoa > Chordata > Mammalia > Carnivora > Canidae > Canis > Canis lupus. Next base: position 74,972,512 of record NC_132840.1, read on the forward strand.
GTAGCCCAAGGGAGAGGCTCTGGATCCCAGTGGGTGATGCAGTATCGACGACTTCCTTTCTGTCTTCTCGATAACCAGCTCCGTGCACAACAGATCAATTTGCAATCATAGCTGCTTTCCAGCGCTAACTCACAGGCTGGTGCTGCGACGGCCACCACCTGCTTTCCTTCCTGCCTTCCACAGCTAGAGCTCAAGGGGTGGGGGGAGCAGTGGGTGCCTGGGACTCAGGTGTCAACGTGCCTAAGGCCTGGGGGGCCACACCCCCTAAGCGGGGCCCTCTCCCAGGGGCAGGGGATAGTCTGGAAGGGCGGAAGCTTTGGCTCTGCTGTAGAGGGACGTAGGGGTTGGGGGTTGGGGGTTGGGGATGCCAGGAAACAGATGAAAGGCCTGTATGAAGAACATGTGAAAGGCACAGGTGAACCCTGGTTCTCTGCGTGGCAGGGACCCCAGAGGCCATCCAGCCTCTGCAGCACACAGAAGATGAGGGTGACACCATCCTGCTCCTCACACATCTAGCTCCTTCCAGCTGTCAGTGTACAAGTGAGGTGATGCTCTGTGGGTGCAGCGAGCCCCTGAGGCCACCCAGAGCCCAGTGGCTCCAGTATCCATGCTGGACTTCCCATAATAGATGTCCAATCAGTGTTTATTGAATGAAAACCTGCATGCTTTAAAAAAAATGTGGGTGAGCCAGCCTCATCCCGGAGTTACAGAATCGGAATCGGGGTGGGGCCGTGGTATCCAAATTGTTTACAGAGCTTCTGGGGGAGTTTCTAGCAAGGTGCCCAGGATGAAACCAAGAGGAGAAGCCATTTGGCCAGCCCCCTGAGCTGAGTGGTGAGATCAGAAGCCCGGCCTCCGAGACCGAGGTGGGCCTGGGCTCCCTGGACGTGGTGCACCTGTGCAGGGGTGCAGGTGGGCAGAGGGGAGGCCTGTGGAGGGAAGGGGCTCGAGGTGGAACTGAGGACATTCATTCCTTGCTGGAGAGGAACTGGGCCCGTGGAGGGAGAGGTGCCCTGGGGCCACCCGGTCTGGGCTCTCGAGAGGAGCGGCCACCCTTCGGCAAAGTCCAAGAAGGCTTCCTTGAAAAGGAGGAAGTTGGATTTCTGTGGCAGGCCAGGCCAGGCGAGGCCACGTGGGGGTGGACGTGGCATGAGAGCACCAGGGGGCGGCAGACCTAGCCCCGAGTCCCTGCTCTCCATCTCCAGCCCCTTCCCCACACCGTGCCTCAGTTTCCCCTGCTGTCCCCTGATTTTAAAAATGGGGATAATTGCACCAGTTCGCTTGCAGTGTGAGTGTAAAGAGAAAATGAGAGCATGTGGGGAAAACCACTTTTCGGCAGGGAATTGCCACACACAAACACACACACGGAGGGAGCCTGGGGCCCGAGTTTCACAGACCAGGGTCTGACTCCGGTTCTGTGACTTCCTAGCTGTGCAACGGGAGACAAGTTGCTTACGTGTCGTCATCTGCAAAATGAGGATAATGAACCTCTACATCACAAGATAAATATGAGTTGTCAGCGAGAGAATGTGTCCCTGGCACATAGTGGCTCAATTAACGTCACCGTGCCTTTGCCAGGGGAGCAGTGTGGCCCAGTGGCAAAGTGACATTTGGGCCTGGCCCCTCCTCTGCTCCAGCAGCCTGACCTCACCTTACCTCTGTGAGCCTCAGTTTCTGCATCCAGGGGAGTGGCGTGTAATACGAGCCTCACCGGGCTCCTGGGACAACAAAACCTCTGAGCGGAGGACAAGCACACTGGAGGAGTGCGGTGAAGGACAGGGACAGTGAATCAACGGGCCACGGAGCGAGAGGGAGAGAGCTCTGCGGAACCGGGGGCTGGAAGGCGAGCAAGTGGCAACAGCCCCCTCACTCACTGCCCGCTCGCGGGGCTCAGGCCCGCCAGGCCCGGGCCCTCGCCCGCCCGTTGCACGTGGCATTGATGGATGCTTGGGCTGCAACCGCGGGCTGCAGCCAGGATCGATACTCTAATCAACACCACACGGAACCGCCAGCGCTTTTCCCCACCCCAAACTGGGTGGGAGGAGGACTTGGGGGTTGCCGAGAAGGGGGAGAGATTAACTTCCACGCGGAGAACTCACTCGATGAATAATTGAATCAGTGGGAGAGGAGGAGGGTCGGGCGGGGAGAGAGCACAGCCAGAGCCAGAGAAGCCAGTCTGACTGCAGGGGTGGGTGGGGGGAGCGGGAGGCAGTGGCCTCCTGGGCTGTCCTGGCCGGGGGGAAGGGATTCGGGACAAGGGTGCAGGCTCTGATGGGACAGGGCGTCGTCGCCTCCTGCTCTGCAGGCCTTCCGCCGCGTGCCCCCACCCGCGTGCTACGCCAGCGCATTATCCTCATCCTGACCCCTTCTCTTCTCAAGCCTCGCGCCAGGCCCTGGGTCTGGGGCTCCCACGCAGACCCCAGAATGGCCTTTCCCTCCACACCGCCCTGGAGTGTGAGCTTACGTGGTCCTGGGGCCGGGTCACAGCCACGGGTTTCTGTCTGCATTCCCTTCTGCCCGGGACCCCAGGCTTCCTCCCCTCCGAGGGCCAGAGCCTTTTGCCGGGAGCCCAGTGCTCGTTCCTGGCCTCGCCCTGAGTCCTGCTAGCTCATCTGCCGCAGTGGTTTTGTCCACCTGCTTACTAGGCGCCAGGCCTTCCTCTCCTGAGTGACCAGTGCAGTGGTGAGGCCCGGGGATGAGTTCAGATCTTGGCTGTCGCTCTAGCTCCACTCTTTGGAGCCTGGCTCTGCTGCCAAGCTAGGGTCTGTGCACCCCACATCGTTCCAGAGAGGAGATGTGGGCATCTCCCCCTGCCCACTGGTGCTAAGAGCCTTGCAATTCCAGCATCTGAGCTCCATGGGAGGCACACGGGGGAAGAGACTTGGTCCTAGTCATAGCTCTGCCAGGGTTTAGCTGCGTGACCTTGGATGAGTCATTTCATGCCACTGAGCCCCACTTCACTCAGCTATACGAGAACAGCCATCTCTGCCCTCCTGGCCCCAAGAGGTTTCTGAGGGGAGAGAGTGCAGTGATGCTTCCTAATGGCCCAGGAAGGCTCAGCCAGGAAGGGGCAGGACGGAGCTCAAGCTGAGGCTGCTGACTCCACACCTCGTGATACCAATCCACCAAACCCCACTGACTCCCGGCGTGGAAATAATATAAGAATGCAAGCAATGGATGCATGTGGGTGGAATATGGGAGAAGTTGGGGGAATCAGGGACAGGACCCCATATCTCATCTTCTGGCATCTGTCTCCAGTTCTTGCAGACCAATCCCGGGTGTCCACGGAAGTGTGTGCTCAGGGTCAGGGCTCAGGGAGATGGAAATGTGATCACAAAGCCTGGCTAAACCAGGGGGAACTACAGTCAGCAATACCGTCCCTGGCCAGCCCCCCTCCATCCCTCTCCCTAAACCACCTAGAATGTCACAGCTAGAAGAGACTTTACAGCTGAGATCCCCTGAATTAACTCCAGGGCCACTGCTCTTTACATGAAGATCGGTGGTTTGCAAACTGGGTTCCTAGGGGAATTCTGGGCCTGTAGAGATGCCCTGGAGGGACTCTGATGGGAGAGGTCATGGGGGTGGGGTGAAAAGGACTTTACCCCCTCACCCCTGTCCTCCATCTCCATTTCAGTGACAGCCATTCCCTCCGGTTTGATCTGTATTTCATTTCCAGGTCAAATGTCTAAAACTGAACCGGTGGCCCTGCGCTCCGCCCACTGCAGTCTCCTGCACCCGACCAGACCCAGCCCTCACCCCTCCCCTGCACACTGTCCTCATCTGCCCCTCATGTGCTCCTCTCCCAGATCACATCCCTCTTCACCTCCACGCACGCCTCTCTAAAATCCAAGCCAGTCCTCTAACTAACCAACCCTAGTGGCCAATCTCTGCCAAAGACACAGCGGCAGAACCCTCCCACATATTGACACGTATAACAACTCGGGGCTTCTGAAGGCGGTGCCTCCGTTTCCTTTAAAGGTCTTGGGATAAGCCAGCTCGGGAGATGCTTCTGGTCAAGGAGGCCTTTTGGGACTGCTTTCCCCATGGTGACCTCGCAGGCCTGCCCTGCTGCCTGGAGCAACCAGGGTGCTGTGCCCTCCCCTGGGGCACAAAGCTGAGTCTCGGTGCCACGCTGGGCAGCCAGGGGGATCCGCAGAGTCTGTGGGTGGGGTGGAAGGCAGGAGCACAGGCTCTGGAGCCTTCTAAGCCTGGCTCTGCTCTGACCTTGGGTAAATGCTGTGCTTCAGTTCCCTGCTCGGAAATGGGGGTGATGACCAGAGCACCACCTCCAGGGGTGGGCATAAGGACACCTGGAACAGTGCCGAGCATGGAGTGCCTGCTGAGCTTGTGTTCGCTGTTGTGGGTAGGGTGGGGGCAGAGGCAGACGTGACCACCGTACAGGTGATTCACAGGTCTGAGGTCTTTCCATGCCCCACACTCCAGCTCATGTAATCATCCCCCTACCAGCATCTCCATTTTATAGATGGTGAGATGGAGGCTCAGAGCAGGCCCCATGTTATTAGGGGCTGACTCCCAACCCGTCCACCTCCCTATGTTGCACCTAAGCTGGTGCCGGCTTCCCAAGTCTGCCTCCAATGTCAGAGTCACACCTGGGGCTCCCTGCAGAGGGCACCTGCTGCTTCCCTGAGACTGCCCCCTCTTCCCAGGCGCCACACCATTCTGCTCACGTCCTCTTCTTCCAAGGCTCGGTCTGCTGAGCCACTGCATCCCTCCATCTGTTCTTTTCATCCTCACTTTGGCTCGAGGGCCTGACCTCGTTTAGGGGGGTTGATTAGGGAAGGGTGTGTGCATGCATGTGCGTATGTGTTTGTGTGTGCATACGTGTTGGTGTGTGCATATGTGTTTGCATGTACACATGTGTGCATATGCATGTGTACACATGTGTGCATTTCTGGGAGCATGTGAAACGGGGCGAGCACGTAGTGCAGTGTAGAGCATACAGGACAGGGTTGTGGGCTAGGAAACTTCGGCTGGGCTCTGCAGATTCCTGGCCATGGTTCTCAAACTAGCACAGCATCCACTAGGGACCAGATACTTAGCAAATGCCCACTGAAGGGATGCATGTGCCCGCCTGGCACAGACTCTGGAGGGCAGCATCCTGAGCAGGGCCGGTGGGGCTTTTCTCCTCCCAGGACAAAGTGTCTGTCATTTGTTGGCAGCTGCCATCTGTGGATGGAGTGCGTGGGGATGGACTTCAAGCTCCCCTGTTCCATGTCCAGTGTGTAGACTCTGTCCTGGACACAGAAGCTCCCCTCCCCTTGCCCCTGCCACCTGCTGTGGAAGCCATAGTGGAAACAGCTCAGGGAATAAGTGGGACTTGGGGACGAGCCCTACAGTGAATGGCACTTGTCGATGCCAGGAGGTGGTGGGCGAGTTGGCTCATGTCTCTGAGCATCTCTTCCTCTTCAGTGAAAGGAGGCTCCTCCTCCCTGCTCTGGCGGTCTCCCAGGGTTATGAGGATGCAAGGGGATGGTAAGGACCTTCTCACGTGAGGACTATTGTCTAGTCTGTAAAATGGGGATATGTGCCTCCATGGGACAGGGCCAGTGTGCAGGGTCCTCGAGGCGGCTCACGTGAAGCTCCTTGCACAGTGCGTGGTAGGAGCTGGACAAAAGCAGCTGTTTCTAGTAAGTGCCAGCTCTCCTCCCTGGCGGGCTGACCCCGTGCTTGCCTCTTTCCCCGGCGGAGCGCTCTGCGGCCCGGCAGCCAGGCCCAGGAACTCTCCGGACGGTTCATCTTCCAGGATTCTTTGTCCCAGGCGAACAAAGCCCTGGTGTACTTCCCTCGAGGGTGATGTCATCCTGCCTCTAGGACAAAGCCGTTGCTAGCACTACCGTCTGGGGGTCCTGGGGGGCTGTGTGCCCGGGCTGCGGCTGTGTGACATTTGCTCTGGAGGCTTAAAGTCAGCCCGACCCGGCGTGGGGAAGAGGAGACGGGGTTCTGAGGCCCTGGTGGGGGGCACGTACCTTGTTTGGCTACTGGTTAGGAAGCAAGCAAAGCTCAGGGAGCAGTGGCTTGGCCGGAGAGGCCCCATCTTATTCCTACCCCGGCGTCAAGGACTGGAGCCCCAGGGTGGAGGTGTGGGCTGTGAGTCTGGGCACGGGTGTCCCCACCCTGGAGCTGGGGTGCCCTGCAGCACTCCCCCCAGCATCACCAAGGGGCTGATAAGGCATTGGAGACAGCAGACCCCTCTGGGAATGACAGGTGCCACCTGGCGCATCCCCTGGGCAGGTTTGCAGCCCTCTTGCCTGATGCCCTCCCTCCCTCCTTCATCCTGTCGTCCTGTCTCCTGTCGGGACAGGACAGGTGAGTGGCCCCAAGGGCCGAGCCCCTCCCAGGGCTCCCCGGGCCTGGCGCCGGCCCTGCTGCAGAGCCCATTTCTGCTCCATTAGGCTGGCCATGAAATGTGTTCAAAGGTTCCTGTCGGGAACAGAAGCTGCCACCGCATAAAACATGCAGAACATGAAGCACTCCTTTTCCTCCCGGATGTGGTGTCGCCGGTAGGTCCTGTACTCTGGGGCCTAGAGCAGGGCCTGGAAAGGAGCTGGATCCCTGCTCCCCTCAAAGACACAACCCGCTTGTGGCAAATAAAACAGGAAAGTTGAAATACAGTTGCAGTTTAGTTCAAGCTGGATATTATAGCTTCAGGGGCAGGCTCAGAAGGAAGGAGCGGAGGGCCAGGGGAAGGAGAGAGGAAGTCGTGAGCACCATGACCGTCCAATTTCCTCGGAGAATCAGGGACCCTCGAGGCTCTGAGGGGCTGGGGCGCTGAGGGGCGGCTGACCTAGCAGCTTCTGGGGAGCAGCTCCTGCGGGTGGGAGGGGAGTGGGGCCGGGCCGGGTGCTCACTGCTGCTGCTCGGCTGTGTGGGCATCGTGGGGGGCCTCACCCGCCTGGCCACCTGGCCGCAGCCCTGGCTGCCCCGTCCCCGTGCTGTTTGAGCATCGCTCTCTGGCTGGCCACACATATCCCTGGGCTGTGGCCTGTCGCATCTGTCACCTACACCGGTGGGGCTGCTGGTGTGACTTGCCCATCTCTGGCGGCGTGAGTGTGGGCTGCTGACGGCTCACGGCTGTCCCTTCTGCAGAGAACTGTCCTCTGCCCAGGCGAGTTACCTCCCCGGCGGCTCCTCGGGGCAGCCACCAGCCAACCCGCGACAGGCTGACACAGGGAACAAAGTCCTGAGTGCCTTGCCAGGAGCAGAGGTAGTTTATTTTCCAGAGTGACCACCATGCATCAGGCCCAATGTTGACGTGTCCCAAGACCCCATCCTTCCTCATGCCCTTCCCTCCGTGGCTTCCCTTACCCCTTTATGGGTTTTGGCTGAAGAGTACTCCCCCAAGAAGTCATGAAGCGTGAACACCTGCATCAGGCTCTGCTGCTAAGGAACCCAAACCTAGGACCAGCTGGGTGGCCTGGAGCAAGTCATCTGACAATGTGCGCCCCAGTGCCCTCAGCCACATAGGGGGCAACAGCATCTGTTTATGGGATTTGCTGAGACAACCACAGGAGGCGTTATAGGTGGACTCTTTGCCCTCTGTTAGGTCACTTTCAAATTTAATGGCTTAAAACAACACACATTTATGATCTCACCATTCTCAGGGGGTGGGGGTGGGGGTGGGGGCAGAAGTCCAACCTGGGTCTCACGGGGCTAAAACACAGGTGTCAGCAGGATTGCATTCCTTTCTGGAAGCTCAGGAGAAAATCTGCTCTCTTGCTTCTGGAAGTCTCTGCATTTCCTTGGCTTGGCAGTCCCTTCTCCCCATCTTCAAAGCCAGGAATGACCAAGGAAGTCTCCCTTGTATTGCATCACTTTGAGTGTGACTCTTCTGCCCCTCTCTTTTACTGATAAGGACCCTTGTGATCACATTGCACCCCACACCATAATCCAGGATAATCTCTCCATCTCAAGATCCTTAACTTAACCACATCTGCAGAGTCTCTTTTGCCATGGAAGGGAGCATATTCATGGGTTCTGGGAGCAGGAGATAGACACTCGGGGGGCATTATTCTGTCTACAGCAGACCCAGTGGATCTGCTTACTTCCTCTCCTTAGGCAGGTTATTTCCCCCCTTTGGGACTATTTCTACCTTGTTAATGTAACGATGGAGATTAAAAGGGGATCATGGGTGTGAAGGGGATTGCAAATGGGTTAGAGAAGTAGAGGCTGGTCCTGCGGTATTCATGGTACCCCCTCCAGATTCTGTGCCCTGTGTGTTCTCTTCTCTTCGAAGCCCTTCTCCCTGCTCTCCTGTGAACAAAGTTTTCTGGGGATCCCTCTGTAAGGGAATGCTCGAGATGCTCTTGAGAATGGGGTAGAGAGATCAGGGCTTCTGAGCCTGTTGAGGACAGGGATGAGGGGTGCTAAATCCAGAGCATGTCTTGCCCAGAGCATGTCTTCTTGGTGTGAATTTTCAGAAAGGGATGAGCAACCAGATGGAGAGAGAGGGATGGCTGCAAATGACTTGGGATCTGGGAGACAAGCAGGCATGGGGGGTGGAGTCGCCAGTCATGGTGGGAGCAGAAATTCAGCTAATGGCAGCTAGACTACTGATAAGTTTTCTTCATTTCTACTTTTCAACTTCCAGTTAAGTTCCTCATGAAAAGGCACCTGTATCAGCTGTGTCAAGCAGAAGAAAAGGAAGGGGTTGGGTTTGGGGAGCACTGGGGCCAGGGAGAGGAGTGCAGAGGAAGGGGCCAGGGCAGCAGGGCAGCAGAAGTATAAGTGGGAGCCTCCAAGGGGAAACCATTCGCCTCCAAGGCAAACCATTCAGGGGCATCACATCCTCCAGGAAGTCCGCCCAGACTGGGTTGTGTGTGCCCTACTTGTCTCGCTGCTCCACTGCGATGATCTGGTTAGGGGTCCATACATCCCATGACGCTGAGTCTCCTGGGGAACAGAGGTGCCATCCTGCTCTTCCTGCATCCCAGGATCCTGCTCTTAGCCACTACTTACTAGGCAAGGGACCAAGGTGAGAGCAAGAGACTACCCACATCCTCATCACATCTGCCCTGTTGGCAAGTCTGTTGTGGCAAAGAAGCCCAGTGAAGACAAGGGCCAAGTCTCCCTAACTCTCTGCACATCAAGTCCAGTCTTTCTGTGGCCAGTTAGATACTAAAAATAGAAGTGTCTTGACATTTCTCACTTTGCTCAAAAACCTTGGTGTGAATTCTGGTCAGGAAGACAGATTTGAGATCAAGACCCTAGTGGGTCAGAATTCTCTGATAGACCTTGCAAGTCACTTCCGTCTTCTGGATTTCCTTCTCTTCCCTTCGCCTCAGTTTCTCTAAGGGGGTAATTAACGAGGAAAATTGCAAGATACTTAAAGTGTATATCGTGATGATTTGACATGATATATACGTTGTACAAGGATCCCTCCACCTAGTTAATTATCACATATTTATCTTTTTTCTTAAAATGTGAGAACTTCTACTTGCTGAGCAAATTTCAATTATGCAATATACCCTTATCAATTATTGTCACCAAGTCATACATTAGATCTTCACACCTTACTCATCTTATAGCTGAAAGTTTGTATCCTTTTACCAGCTTATCTATTTCTCCCCAGCCTCAGCCCCTACTCTTTGTTTCTATAAGTTTGAACTTTTTTTTTAAAAGAATCCACATATGTACATAGATGCAACTGATTTTTCTTTGCATATTGATTTCATATCCTGAAAATTTACTGGACATAGTGAATTTCCTTATTTTTCCTTCCTCCTCCCCACCCCTTTCTCTTCCTCCTCTACTTCCTCCTTCTGCAGTTTTATTGAGGTATAATTGACAGATACTTAAGGTGTTCAAATGGGTACATTTTGACATATGTATATAATTGTGAACTGTCACCACAATTATGATACCGAACATTGAAGGGGTACAGAACATGCCACTTCAAAATATACTGCTTTTGGTTATTGATGATTTTGTGCTGGGAGTCCTTGAGAAACAGAAGATGCAGAAAGGACTCTCTGACCTCCCCTTTCTACCTAAAAGCAGGTCACAACATTTCCTGGGAGAAAGACACTCTCCCTGTACCACGAAGAGGAGAACACTTTTATCATCAGAAACTGAGAATTAACACTGAGGTGGTTCTTTGCAGACAGACCTACCAAAGTAATTCTGATCTTCCATTACTTTCTCCATGTCTCCTAGTCACTGTGTCACAGCTTACTGGCTCTGGTCTAAACTTGTCTGGTTTGTCATACCCCACAATATATCATTCTTAGTTTAAAAAGAATACAAAAATTGGGGCCTTAATGGTGTCTTTGGTCTTCATTTTCCCTTTGAAGACTCTTGTGTGGAAGTAAAAATGTTAAGTAAAGTGTGCATGCTTTTTTCCTACTTTCTCATGTCTCATGTCAATTTAGTTATTAGGCCCAGTCACAGAACCTAAGAGAGTAGAAGGAAGTTTTTCCTCCTCTGCAATATATCCATCACCCCTCAAAGTGTCTTCCTGCCTACTGGGAATCCCTCCTGGCAGCTTCTTCCCTCTTCAAAGTCTATGGTTCTAAAGTGAGATGATGGCCTCCAATCTGATGGTAGGAATAAGGGTTTACAAATTGAGAGGATTCCCTTCTCAGACTTGGGAGAGGAGGTATGCACCAACAGACAGTTTCTCTGCAGGGGTAGGGTGATAAGGGGGCTTGAGGAGAGGGCTGGAGAGGATGCTTAATTGGCAAAGCTGGGAATTCAGTCAGGTGATAATGTTATGGGTGCTAATAAAGATGAAAATTATTTTATGCATCAGAAAGACCCTGCTTGCACTTCACCCAAGTGCATGGAGCTGGAGGACAAAGAATGGGAGAGAAAAGGAGGGATTTGTGCTGATCCCCAGTAGAGCAAGAAAAAAGGAATTCGAGAAGAGGAGGAAGGTGTATCCAGGAGAGACAGGTGGTAGGAGGGTTTTATGGAAGCAAGGGCGGGCCAGTCAAGCTTGGAAGTAGAATTCTCCTGGCAAAAGTGAGGGCTCTCAGCTTTGGTTCCTTTGGTCAGTTAAAAAAATACCTACTATGTTCCAGGCACTGTACTAAGTACAGGGAAATATAGTCTCACATAGGAGACAATATGTACACAGATGCCATTAATAAATATCTTAACCACTGTGATATAAATATTGACAGAAGAACTGGGGCATCGTGGGGATGAGCAACCACAGCCTGGAGGTTCTGTGAAGATTTTCTTGTTGAGCCCTGTGCCTGTAGAAATATTGGAACCAAAGATGGCTGAAAAGTACCTTCTTGACAACAATCACCACTGCCTGAGAGTCTCATGGGGAAGAGGAAAGGACCTAGAGGCTTTGGGAGTTGAGATCAAATCCATGATACCTGGGGGAGGTAGGCGATAGCATCTAGTGCAGGAAGTTTGGGAACCACATTATATATCCTTGAGGGTGGCTGGGGCAAAGGGAAATTTTGAAGAGATAACACTAATAGAATAGTGATGTTACTATATGACATGGATTGTGCTATTATTAAAATGCAAATGTTTACCATTATTTTTCTAAGAGTAGCCCTAGAATCAACAGGAATTACCTGGCATCTTGTTTGAAAGGAAATTTTGAATACACCATAACTAAGTGGGATTTCTTCTGGGGTGGCAAGGATGGTTCAATATCCACAAATCAATTGATGTGATAAACCATGTTAACAAGATGAAGGACAATAATCATATAATGCTATCAATAGATGTAGAAAGAGCATTTGACAAAATTCAACATCTATTTATAATAAAAACTCTCATCAAGGTGGGTATAGAGGGAACACATCTCAACATAATAAAGGCCACATATGACAAACCCTCAGCTTACATCATACTCAATGATGAAAGCTGAAAGCTTTTTCTCTAAGATCAGAAAGAAGACAAGGATGTCCATTCTTTCCACTTTATTCAACATAGATTTTTGGAAGTCCTAGCCAAAGCAACTAGGAAAAAAAGAAAGAAAGAAAAAGAAAATTTTCCAATTTCCAAAATTGGAAAGGGAGAAGTAAAACTATCACTATTTGCAGATGACCTGATGTTATATCTAGAAAACACTAAAGACTCCACCCCAAACTGTTAAAACCAATAAACTAATTCAATAAAGTCGCAGGATACAAAATCAATACACAAAAACCTGTTGTATTTCTTTATACTAATAATGAAGTATCAGATAGAAAAATGAAGAAAGCAATCCCATTTACAGTTACATCAAAAAGAATAAAATACCTAGAAATACATTTAACCAAGGAGGTGAAAGAACTACACCCTGAAAACTGTAAGACATTCATGAAGGAAATTGAAGAAGACTCAAATAATTGGAAAGATATACCATGCTCATGGATTAGATGAATTAATATTGTTAAAATGCCCCTATTACCGAAAGGAATCTACAGATTCAATGCAATCCCCATAAAAATTCCAATGGTATTTTTCACAGAAATAGGACAAACAATCCTAAAATGTGTATGGAACCACAAAAGACCCTGAATGGACACAGCAATCTTGAGAAAGAAGAACAAAGCTGGAGGCATCATTTCCCTGATTTCAAAGTATATGACAAAGCCAATAGGTTTTTTTTAAAAAAGATTTTATTTACTTATTCATGAGAGACACACAGAGAGAGGCAGAGGGAGAAGCATGTTCCATGCAGGGAGCCTGATGCAGGACTCAGTCCCAGGACCCCAGGATCATGCCTTGAGCCAAAGGCAGATGCTCAACCACTGAGCCTCCCAGACGTCCCAACAAAGCCAGTAGTTAAAACAGCATGCATAAAACAGACATGTTGAGCAGTGGAACAGAATAAAAAGCCCAGAGATAAACCTACACATACCTGGCTAATTAATTTACAGCAAAAGAGCCAAGAACATACAATGGAAAATGGATAGTTTCTTCAATAAATGGTGCTGGGAAAACTGGACAGCCACATGCAAAAGAATGAAACTGGACCACTTTCGTACACCATTCATAAAAATCTGTTAAAAATGAATTAAAGACTTGAATGTTGGACCTGAAACTGTAAAGTTCCTAGAAGAAAACACAGATGACAAAATCCTTGACATTGGTCTTAGCACTGATTTTTAAAATCCGACACCAAAAATAAAAGCAGTAAAAGCAAAGATAAACAAGTGGGACCACACCAAACTCAAAAAGTTTCTATACCATCAACAAAACTAAAAAGGCCACCCATAGAATGAAAGAAAATAATTGCAAATCATATATCTGACAAAGGACTAATATCCAAAAAATATAAAGAACCTATATAGCTCAATGGCAAAACCCCAAATTATCCGATTAAAAAATGGGCAGAAGATCTGAATAGACATTTTCCCAAAGAAGAAGAGCAAGTGGCCAACAGGTGCATGAAAAGATACTCAGTGTCACTCATCAGCAGGGAAATGCAAATCAAAACATGATGAGATAGCACCTCACACCTGTTAGAATGGCTATTCTCAAAGAACAGGTGTTGGAGAGGATGTGAAAAAAAGGGAACCCTGGTGCACTGTTGGTGAGAATGTGAATGGGTGCAGCCACTGTGGAGGTTCCTCAATAGATTACAAATAGAACTGCCATATAATCCAGGAATCCACTTCTGGGTATTTATCTGAGGGAAATAACAACAGCAAGACCTTCCCCCACCTCAATTTGGAAAGGTATCTGCACTTGCACGTTCACTGCTGTGTTATGTACGATAGCTAAATATGGTAACAACTCCGTGTCCATCGACAGATAAACGAGTAAGGAAATTGTAAGATGGAGTATTATTCAACCATAAAAAACAATGAAATCTTGCCATTGTAACAACATGGATGGACCTGGAAGGTATTATGATAAGTGAAATAAGTCAGAGAAAGACAAATATTGTGTGATTTCTCTTACATGTGTAATCCAAAAAGTAATAAACCACATCATCAAAAGACTCCAAACTTATAGATACAGAGAACAGATTGGTGTGGTGCTTGCAAGAAGTGAGAGGTAGAGAGTGGTGGGAGAAATAGGTGAACTGTTTTTTTTAAAAATCTATTTTAAATAAATTGAAAAAAAATTTAAAAAGCAGATTTGGGACCTGTTCATCTCCCACTCACCCCACTCCTTACCCACTGATTTGGAATTCTAGAGGGGCCATGAGTGATTCTAGGATCCAAACTTAATAAATATCCAGATGTCTCTTTTATAAAAGGTTTTTTTTTTTTTTTTGAGAGAGAGAATGAGAGAGAGAGAGAGAGAGAGAGCATGAGCCAGCAGGGGGGAAGTGCAGAGAGAGAGAGAATCTCAAGCAGGCTTGGTGCTGACTGCAGAGCTGGACAAGGGGCTTGATCTCACGACCATGAGATCATGACCTGAGCCAAAATCAAGAGTCAGATGCTTAACTGATTGAGCCACTCAGGCACCCTCAGATGTCTCCCTCTATTTTTAAAAAATATTTTATTATTTATTTTAGAGAGAGAGAAAAAGAGAGCAAGTGAGCATGTGTGCACGAGCAGGGAGAGGGATACAGAGAGAAGGTGAGAATCCCAGGCAGACTCCATGCTGAGCACAGAACCACACTTGGGACAGGTTCCATCCCATGACCTGGAGACTATGACCTGAGCTGAAACCAAGAGTCAGAAGCCGAACCGACTGAGCCACCCAGGTGCCCCACCCAGATGTCCCTTTTTAAATTTAAACTTTGAATTAAAGAATACATATATTTAAAAAAGTCACAAATATGCACCTTGATGAATTCTCATGAACACACCATGTCTAGACACAGCACGTCACCAGCCCCTAGCAGCACCCTTTGCCCGAATCCAGCCTTCCTACTCCCTCCACCAAGTGTAACCCCCACTCTGGCTTCTAACACCATAAGTTAATTTTGCCCTTACCTTTCCTTACCTTTATGTAAATGAAATCAGAAATATGTACTCATTTGTGTCTGGCAAAATTTCCCTGAGCAGCTGGAGAGTCTGGGTAAAGGCTTTCTTCCCTCAGCACTGTTTTAGAGATTTATTTGTGTTGCAGATAACTGTTGTTTTTCATTCTTATTGATGTATAGTATTCCTTTGTATGGCTTTATACCATCTACTTATCCATTGATATTTATTTGATGGGTATTTGGGTTGTTTTCAGTTGAGCTATTGCAAATAGCGCTGCTGCTGTCATTCCTGCATGATATTTTGGTGCACGTATGCACACATTTCTGTGGGGGTGGAGCTGCTAGGTCCGAGTGTA
The DNA here is from genome assembly GCF_048164855.1 of Canis lupus baileyi. Taxonomy (NCBI): domain Eukaryota; kingdom Metazoa; phylum Chordata; class Mammalia; order Carnivora; family Canidae; genus Canis; species Canis lupus. Next base: position 74,987,719 of record NC_132840.1, read on the forward strand.
TGGTTGGGTTGAGCTTTTGGAGATGGTGCCTGTGGGGGCAGCCTCTAAGATGGCTCCATTGATCCCCGCTTCTTGGTCTTCACACTTGTCATGGACTGAACATTTGTGTGCAGCTCAAATTCGTATGTTGAAGCCTTAAGGCTTCCCAATGTGGCCGTGTTTGGAGATGGGGCCTCTGTGGAAGTAATTAAGGTAACAGAGGTCATTAGAGTACAGGCGCTGATCTAATGGGATTAGTGTCCTTATAAGAAGAGATCAGGGAGCTAGCTTGTTCTCTCTTATTTGCTTTATCATTTGTACTCTCTTACCACACTGTTCCGCTACACACACACACACACACACACACACACACACACACACTGGATACTTTTCTGAACCATTTCAAAGTGAGTGGCATACATGATGACCCTTTACTCCCAAATAATTCAGTCTGTACTTCTTAGGAATATTCCCTATCACGACCACCCTACAACTGCCAACGCCCGTCAACGTAACATTGCTATAATACTCCGATCTACCTCACTCTCTGTGTTTCAATTTTTGAAGTTGATCTAATAATGCCCTTTATAGCGTTTCCCCCTCTTCCCATACAGAATCCCGTCTAGAATCAAGCATTGTTCCCAGTTGTCACGTCTCTTCAGTTTCCTTCAATCAGGAACATTTCCATGGCCTTTCTTTGTCTTTTATGACATTGACATTTTGAAGAATACAGTCCCTCCCCTCTCTTCCCTTTTAAATAGAATATTCTTCCTTTTGTTTGTCTGATATTTTCTTATGATTAGAGGAAATACTGCTTTGCCACCTGGAATCTGTGCGAACGGTGTGGTGTCCTTCTCTGGGTCTCATTAATGATGCTAATTTTCATCACTGGTCAAGGTGGAGTCCAGTTATGATATTTTTCTTTGAAACTGATAAGCAGGGGCACCTGGATGGCTCAGTGGTTGAGTGTCTGCCTTTAGCTCAGGTTGTGATCCCAGGGTCCTGGGATCCAGTTCCACGTCGAGTCCCTGCAGGGAGCCTGCTTCTCCCTCTGCCTATGTCTCTGCCTCTCTCTCTGGGTCTCTCATGAATAAATAAATTAAAGTCTTTAAAAAAAGAACAGGAAACTGATAAGCAACTTGTGGGGATATATGAAGATTCTGGAAATATTCTGCTTCTCATCAACATTTCCCCTAGATTTACCATCCATTGATGATTCTTGCCTGAGCCAATCTTTACTATAATGGTTACAAAGGATGATTTGCCATCTTCAGCTCTCCCTCCAACCTTTACCAGCCAGCCATCGGCATTATACTATACTGTGAACAGGAACCCTCCCTTTGAAGGCAGCTTAATTCAATGTACTCTAACTTACTGGTTTTTCTTTTATAGTGAATGTCTTTTGTGTCCAGTTAAAAAAAAATTTTTTTTGGCCTACCTCAACCCCTAAAGATATTCTTCTATTTTCTTCTAAAAGCTTTATTATTATTAGACTTTCAACATTTAGATTGGTGATCCAACTGGAATTGAGGTTTTGTGTCTGATGTCAGCCACGGGTCAAGATACAGAAATCCAATTAACCCAGAATTTTTTATCAATCTTTTTTATTTACACAAGAAATGTATGAATACGCTCCCCCTTAAAAAGTTCCAGGACATTACAGATAATGCTGGTGTTGTCTTTAACCCAACCCACCCTTCCTTAATCTTCCCCCCTCTCCAGAGCAGGGACCATGGAAGTAACCATTGTTACAGGTTTATTATATCCTTCTGGACTTTTTTCCCTAAGATGTTACATACATGCTAGTTACATACTGTTTTCTTCTTTCCTCCTATAGCTCACCTTGTATGAATCATTCTGTAGCTCACTTTCTTCACTCAGCAACATGTCTTGGATGCCTTTTTGCATCAACACATCTAGATCGCCACAATTCTTTTGAACTGCGACACTGCATTATATGCTATGACTTATGTCACACACTGTCAAGTCCAGCCTATTTAGTCATTAGACTGTTTAGTCATGGATTTTTAAAAATATTTTATTTATTTATTCATGAGAGACACACAGAGAGAGGCAGAGACACGGGCAGAGGGAGTAGCAGGCTCCATGCAGGGAGCCCGATGTGGGACATGATCTCAGGACCCCGGGATCATGACCTGAGCCGAAGGCAGACTCTCAACCACTGAGCCATCCAGGCATCCCTAGTTGTGGATTTTTAAGTTGTTCCTAATTTTTTGTTTTGCTACTACAGCGATTTTTATTCATGCTGTATTTGAATACAGTACAAACTCATACTGTATCCAAAGTATACCAAGTACTCAGTAGGTAGCATTGTTGTGAAAATTGAGACATCCCAAAGGGAGCTGTTGTCCAAAACCCCTGAGAAGTAGACGAGGATAAGACCTGGGGTCTGGAAGGCTCAGGGCTGGTCTTGGATTCAGGTCAAGCAAAAGAAGTCAGGGTCTGGTGACTTGCCTGGGCTTCTAATGCCAGTGAGTGGAAAAGTGGCAGTGACACCCATGTCTTGGGAAGCCAAACCTAAGGACACAGCAGACCTCCTGGGCTACTCCTGGGGCTGCCCTGTTCTCTCCCTGCTTCTCCTCCCTTCAAGCTTGACTCCTTTGAGGAGGGGGGCGGGATTGGTGGAGGTCTGCTCACTGCCTCCTCCCTTCCCTTTGGGGAGAGGGCACGCAGCCCTAATGCCCTGTGGTCTCCCTTGGAGGAGCCAAGCCTACATCTGGGTTCTAGAGCCAGCCCTCTTCTGAATGTCCATTTGGTGAAAGTCCTCTGCCTTCTAAGATGCCCTGCGGGACAGGCAAGAACAGATTTGAATTGAGAGAAGCTGCAGCCCTTAAATCACATGTTGGGTAAAATAATCAAGGAATCTTCCCCAAATTTGTCAACGGCAGCGGTGGGCCTAGCGGTTCAGTAATGACTCGCACTTGATGACAGATCTCGAGAAAATGCGTTTTGGAAGCAATCAGTATATGCTGAATAGAATCCTATTTTACAAGCATTTTATCTACTCTTAAGGACATGGGAGATGAGGAAAACAGATAAGCCTCTCTATTAATATTGATTAGGCCATTATATATCTGAAAAAGAGATTTTAGTCAGAGATGATTGCACCTTACCAGTGCAGCCTTCCTTCTTGAATTGAATCGCTTAATCTGCTGCTCAGCACTGGGGGTGTGGGGAGGGAGGTGCACATGGGCTGAGCTCCTTCCCGCTGGGCAGAGGAGTTAGGAGGACCGGGAGGGCACTCGCATGCTTCGTTCCCAGTCCCACAAGGGCCCAATAAGAGGAAGATAAAAAACAGTTAGCGGCAGGATGGATTGAGGTCAGACTTCAGAAATAACTTTTTTTTTTTTCCCCGTTTCTGGAAGAATCCAGAAGCTGAGGCTAGAACACCTTTTCTGGAATAACTGTAAGAATGAAGATACTACTCACAGGTTATAAATAGGCTCTTTTATTATTCACTACAAAAGGAACTGATAAACATGAAAAAATGTTTGACCTTACGAGGAATCAGATTTAAACGATGAAATATTTTTACCATCGTGTTAGCAAAGATTTCTTAAAAAAAAAAAAAAAAAAGCATCATTCCCCGTGTTGAGCAGGAAGTGGTGACCTGCACTTTCATGCGTTATTGGTGGCAGTGTAGGTGAGTACAATGTTTTTGGAAGACAATTTAATGATATTTATAGAGACCTACTTTCTGTTAAGCACTAGGTTAGGAACCAGGTATATCGTATTTAATGGAATTAAGCCCTTGCCCTCACAGAGCATACCATTTAGTGCAGGGAGACTGAAAATTAAAAAGTGAAAATACAATTAAATATTGACACGTGAAGGGGCTTCAAGGAAATTAAAAGGGAGAAGGCAAGAGGGGAGGTCAGTGAAGGCTTTTCCAAGGAGACCGAGGATTTTTTTTTTAAGATTTTATTTATTCATGAGAGACCCAGAGAAACACAGGCAGAGGGAGAAGCAGGCTCCATGCAGGGAGCCCAATGTGGGACTTGATCGCAGGACCCCAGGATCACAAACCGAACCCAGACACTCAACCATTGAGCCACCCAGGTGCTCCCAAGAAGGCAGAGCTGGACTGAGTCACGGTCGATAAGAAGGAGGGAGCCACAGGAAGAGAAACAGCATGTGCAAAGGTCCTGTAGTGGGAGAGATCTTTGATGTACTGGGAAGAGACCAGAGAGGACACAGTGGGTAAAGGAAGCATGGAGGGGAGTATAGCTGAGGGTGGGATGCCTACAAAGTGCAAGAGGAGCAGGAAACCTTCCTGCTGGTTTCAGGAAGGTTGACACCACCTGCTGTTACTCTTTTAGGAAGAGGTTCCCGGCTGCTGGGACAGCGGATTGGGTTGGGTAAGTAGAAGGAGGAAGGGCAGTTAGGAGCCTTGGGAAGCAGTGCAGGTGGGAGATAACGGTGCTTGAATGGGGCCTTGGCAGGGGGATGGGTTTCTAACCTCACAAAGTCTAAACCCCTGAGACCAGCAAGGCTACGATGGGAATTTATCCCAAGGAAACAATCAGAGGCACACAGAGATTTACATACAAATAAGTTCATTATGATTTTAGTTATAAAGACAAACAACTGGAAACAACATAAACGCTCACTATGAGAGGTTAAGTGATGGTACATCTAGACAAGGGCTGCCGCACAGTTATGAAAATCATTGTTTGAGAAGAATAATGTGAAAAAAAATCAGGCTACAAAACAATGTAGATTACGATGCTGATTTTAAAAAAGTAGCATCTACCTTTCCTTCTATCTAAAATAAACATCAAAATGCTACAGATAACTCTGGGTGACCTATGGGTGAGTTAAAATTTTTTTTTCTGCATTTCAATGCAGCGTCTTCCAATAAGCATATACTTCTATAGTTTAAAAAAATACAAAAAATATTTTGAAATAAAAAGGTAAATCCCTTTAAAAGAAGCAAAGGGCAGGCCTGTGAGTGTGAAGGGAGGTGTTTGTGGGAGGGGGAGCGAAGCAGCCCTGTAAGTGCAGGGTGAGTGCAAACCCAAGTGACCAGGATCCTATGGAGGATGGTGGAGCCATTTAGGGAAATAGAGAAGACTGGGGGTCAGGGTGGAGAGAGCCTGGGCATCTGCATTCTTCAGCGCCCAGAAGACCTGCCTCCAGCCAGGCTGTGCGTTATAGCCACACTAACGGGTCCTTCAGGAAACCAGCAAAGAGATGGATAACAGAGGTGCTGAGAAGGCTTTAGGAGACACCTTCAGGGCCAGGAGGGTCCAGGTGAGGAGGGAGGAGTGGTTGAACTCTGCACTGGTCACTCTCCTTCGCAGAGGTGAGGAGACAAAATGAGTGAACATATGTCCAACCTTCAGAAGAGTGCCTGTCACACAGCCAGTCCTATAGAAGTGGTAGCTGGTATCATCTTTCCAGTTACTCAGGCCAAAACCCCAAGAATCACTCGGGCTTCGTCCTTCTCCTCATCCTAGCATCTGAGCCACCAGCGAATGCAGTCTCTCTCTTTCTCACCCCTGCACTGATGCCCCAGCCCAAGTGTGCGTCATGCCCTGCTGGGATGGCTGCAGTGGCCTCCACGTGGTCTCCCTACCTCCAATCTTGTCTGCCCTCAGCCCAGCACCCTCACATCAGCCAGCCAGACTTCTCGAAATGAAAATCTGATTATATGACTCCTCTGTTGGGGTTTAGAATGAAACCCAAACTCTTCACCATGGACTACAAAGCCCTAGAGAATTTTCCATTAGAAAAGAAGTGGAAATTTAAATAATGATTTTTTTTTGGCCATTGGATTAGATAAGGTTTTAAAAATAAGAATGTGTGTGTGAGGCTGGAGTGAATCTGTATTGTAGCCTGGGAACCTCCTGCTGGTCCAGCATTTTGAGGGAGGAGAGTGTTTCAAGGAAAAAGGTGGTCTTTTGGGTCAAGGGCTACAGAGAGATCAAATAAAATGAGGACCAAGAGCTCATTATGGCTTTGGTGGGAATGGTTCCTGAGGAGTGATGGGGAGGGAAGCCGTATTGCAAAAGAAGGCAGACAGAGAACCCTACAAGTGGCAATAGCAGAGAGAGAGGGGTGCTGGGGAGGGGGCAAGAGGCGGGAGACGGTGAGGAGACACCAGCCTAAGGAAAATTCTGGAAGAAGAGAGCTCTCTGGGGCAGGAGGGGCACTGGCTGAAGCGGGAGAGGTTCTTAAAGCCCAGCTGAGGAGCCAGTAGGCAGTAGAGGTGGGAGGAAAGGAACTTTGGGAAGCCTGGTATTTGCTAAATGTCCCAAGGGGCTGGGGCCCAGTTTGAAACTCATTAGAAAAAAAACAAAGGAAAGTGCCTGAGTTTGATGAGTTTGGTTCTCCGTGGCAATTCCTGCTGGAGCCTTCTTAATTTCCTTGGTTAAGTCAGATTGCTTTGATCGCTGCCTTAGAGGAAACATAATGCTGATAAGGGATGTCTGGTTATGTATCTGTGTGGGATTCTCCACAGGAAATATGAGCTGGTGATGCAAGGGCCCACAAAGGAGAAGACAAACACCTGTGTGTGCACATGTTTGTGAGTGTGCATGGGGGTGCCCTTTCCAGCTCCAGTTGGGAAGGTAGGAGGGGGGGCCTAGGCACTTGTCTTTGAGCCTGTTTGTGGGATAGGATAGCTGGGTGAGGATCGGGTAGGGACTATGTGTTTGGGGCTCAAAGCACAAATTCTTTCATTTTTTCTATTTTAAAGTGTGTGTGGAGCAATATATAAGAAAACCCCTCTTTCTGCCAATCTGTATTCCTCTTTTCCTTCCAAATCCTGCTTATCGCCTGCCACCCCCGGAAAGCCTTCTCTCTCAGCCCCACTCTTGGTGTGACCAGTCCCTGCTTTGAGCCAGATTTGTCATTGGCCCAAGGATAGATGCTCACACTCCAGCATCTAGAGCAAGCTCACCTCTCTGGGTTTCAGTTCCATCATTGCTACATCAGAGAGGATGAGGGCAAGTTTGGCTCTTGGAGTCCCTGGTCCTACGTGTCCACAGGGAAGGTAAAGGTAGACAGGGCAGACAGGTAGGCGGACACCCCTGAGATCGGCAAACATTTGTTATGGGTGGGATGTTACAATCTACCCTTTTCATGCATGGCCTTGTTCAACTTCACAACAATCCTGTAGTCAGGAACTGCTATTATCTCTATTTTGGTAGGGGAGGAAATGGAAGCTTCCAGCAAATGAGTGGCCTAAGGTTGGTGTGGCAGGCAGGGTCAGAGCTGAGTTTGAGATCGCCACCTGGCCTGGGCAGGGGGCCTGGCCAGGAATCTGGGGAGGGGCCAGATGGAGCTGTGGCTATTCTCTGAGGTCATTAGCAAGGACTCTGAGAGGTCACCTTGTCTTACCGATCTCTTGCTCCGCTGGCCCTGTTTTCTGTTTCTCCTAGGCGTGGACACTCCCAGGGGTCAGAATTACATACCATCTTTTCTTTAGGTCAGGGACTGAAAAATTAAATTCCTGAGGGTCAGGCAGTAATCACTCGAAGTGGGACAGAGTAAGTGCAAATGTTTGTTGCCTAAGAGGTGGTAACTGCAGCTCCTACGGGAGAGCACTTGCTTCTCAGGAGCTCTTCAGCTCCAGTCAACTGTTACCTCCTGGCTGGAGGGCACAGTGTCGTCAGAACTTCTGATCCTTCAAGGGAAGCGAAAACTTCTTGACTTTTAAAAGTTGGTTCAAATCAGTTCTAAGCAGTATTTTAAAATAAGTCAATAAACAGACAAAATACATTTAAAGATGGAACGTGGCTCTGTCACATGGTAGGCTTGTAACCTCTGAAGTCTGATCTCATCCCTGCCTTGCTCCGGGCAGGCTCACTTGAAAGCTCCTCCTCTGGGCACTCAGGAAAGGAGGCTGATGCTTTTGGTGGGATCATGGCTAGCGACTTTGCTGCGTGGTAGAAGTCTCTCAGAAGATTCTCCTCCCTTACACCTTCCCCACCCCGTCACCCAAGCACACATCTGTACATTCCAGGAGTGGAGCAGACATTGACAGGAATGAGTTTCAATTTCGGATCTCTTTGAGTAGCTGAACTTCTAAGTGGACTTTGAATAATAATGTGAGCTAGTACCATGGTGGCAGTCCCTTGAATTAACATCTTTTGTTCTCAAGTTTCTCTGAGATGTTTGGAGATGTGGTAGCTGGGGCAAAATGAACATCCATCAGGCATTCAAAGAAGATGGCCAACAGACAGGGAAATAAGATACCATGAGCAAGGGCGAAGAGAAGCAACAGACAACAGAAATAGAGCAGCCACATAGACTCCAGCTATTGGAAATATTAATAAGGACTATGAAACAACTGTACTTACAATGTTCAAAGAAATAAAAATCCAGCCTGAACACTTCAGCAGAGAATTGGAACTTATAAGACACACAAAAGTTTTGGAAAAGGAATTCTAGGGTGACAAGCGCAATGGCTGAAATTGACAACTTGATGGATGGATTTAATAACAGATCAGATAGAGCTAAAAAGAGAATGACTCGATTGGAATTTAAGTCAGAAGAGACTGTTTGGAATATAGCACTGAGGGACTGAATGATGGAGTTACGGAGAGGATGGTCAAGGGAAATGGGGACAAAGAGACAAGTCAAATTTTTTTTTCCCCCAGAGTGGAGCCCATTGAAGGGCTTGAACTTCCAGCCCTGAGATCAGGACCTGAACTGAGATCAAGTCAGACACTTAACTCACTGAGCCACCCAGGCACCCCCAAAGTGACAAGCTCTAATATATGTCTCATTGATGTCTCAGAAGGAAATGGCAGAGAGGAGAGAGGGAATAGGGCAGGAGTAATGTTCAGGTTTTCCATTGTTGAGGAAAGACATCAGCCTGTAGATTCAAGAAGCCTCCAGAGGTGAGTTGATCTGTACTAGGCACAGGAGGGCTGGGTCACTCACTGGTTTGGAGGGTCAGGAACTAGTAATTAACACATCCCCGAGCCTAGATGGGAATGAAGCCTGAGATCCCCGACTGGCAGGAGTTCCTCCTGGTGGGAGTTGAGGGAAGAAAAGTTTTCATTTATTTACCTCATGCACTCATTCATTCATCCATTTTTTTCATTTACCCATTAATTAATTCAACATTGACTTATTGACTACTTGGCCTGAGTCACTAATATTGACATTTGGTCAGAAAATGGGGAAGTCTTAGTTTTAAGAGCGATGTTCTTTCTTGAATGAAGCAAGAGGGCAAAATAATTTAGCACCTGGGTGCCCAAAAGCAAGATGGCTCCTAGGGGTTTATGATGATCGGGATCAGAGGCTGGTTTGGGAAGAGAGGCAGTTTGATGGGAAATATTCCCAAACTATAGCCTATGAAGTTTTTTGCCCATCTGTGAAGAAAAAACAGTTATTTCAGGAAGAGATCATTTGGGCTCCACATAAACTCTTTGATATTTTGAGTGAAATTTGCAGGGTTTTAAGAACCTGACTAATTTAATGTCATTTGTATTACATTTACTTTCCTTCATTTGTCACTAAAATTTGTTATAATTAAAGAAGCCTGTGTAAACTCTACTAAAAGGAAGAAACTGGCTTGTGTGCTGGTGTGGGCCACGGAGAAAGGAGCTGCCACAGCCCCGTGAAGGCCGGATGTGGTGGCAGCAGTAGGCATGAGCAGGGGCAAGCCATGGTATCCCTTCCAGAGGCAAGCCAGGACTTTTTTTTTTTTTTTTTTTTTTAAGCCAGGACTTTTTGAACAGCTCTCCCACCTGGAGGTTTGGGAAGGTCGAGAACACTGGAGCCACATGCAAACTTGAGCACTGGCTCCCTCATGGCTTTCAGCTCTTTTGGGTCACAGGCTACTTTGTGATTATGACAAAGTTCAGTCCCAGGAAAATGTGCATACAAATAGCATTCCCTGTGCAAATTCAGAGGATGCATGGATGCTCATCTGAAATCCTTTGGTCTATCCACACTCCTTCATTGTTATTTGGGGAAACTGGGGTCCACCTTGGAGAAGAGACTTGTCCAAATTCACACAGATAGTGGTAGAGCTAGGTCCCTATCCCAAGTGTCTGGAGCTGGTCCTCACTCACTCGCCCAGCAACCTTTAGGCTGTCCAGGGTGGGGTGGCAGCGGGCAGCTCTCTCTCTGGGTATTGTGGGTAGGATGGCGAGCTTGCCTGGTTGCTGAGGGGGGAATCAGGTTTGTGAGATGTATTTGGGGAACTATCAGTGGGCAGAGGGCCCACAAGCGGAACCTGTTTTGGAAGATGGGACCCTTCTCCTGAGAGGCCTTGGAGGTTTATACTAGCACCTTTGTAACCAAAAGGCACTGGGGAGTAGCAAAGGCTTGTGAATAGAATGACATGGTGATTTCAGGGCCACTGGAGGAAATGATCCCTGCAGTCTGTTCTCTCTTCTCTCCTATCAAACAGTCTCTGAAGCAACCTAGAGCTCTGGAGGCAGCTCCAAACTCCCAGGGTGACCACTGCCTGGGCTCCTCTTTCCTGGAATCCACCAGAACACTGCTTTGAGCCTGACTCTAGCCTCATGGGGCTAATTCCCTTCTGGTTTTCTCTCCTCCCTGTTTTTCATTTTCCTTCCTTTTGCCTTATTTCCCCTCTGCTGCAGGGACAGAGGAGGGAGGGTTACAAGCACCACACACAAAACTCTCTTTTTCTTTTAAGAAAAAATTATGATTATTAAAGATTTAATCTTCGAGTCTAAAAATACCTCGATGTAAATGCTTCTGTTCCCCCAATCCTCTTCCCTCCCCTCCCATTCTCGCTCCCTTTTGCAATTGGCCCCCCTGAGAGTTGCAGTGGGGGCAGGTGTGGACACCACTGGTATCTCTGCAGTACAGTCGAGAAGTGGGGGGCCTGCAGGGTTGTAGGGAGGTGTGGTCAGGGCCCGTGTGACTGAAGGAGAGGGGTGCTGGGGTCTGTGACGTTCACTGCTTGGTTTAGCCCACGTGCACTGTGGGTGGGGCAGTGAACCAGCCTCAGCCTCTTGCTTCTGAATTGCTGAGCAGTTTCCAAGCACACTGTAGCTGTAGGCAGACTTCTTCCTCTTCCCGGCGAATGTTTGATTTGGAGTTTATTGATTCCATTTGCCAGAGTATTTTCCTTAAATATTTTTTGAGTCTAATGCACACCGTGCACGTGCCCGCAATGGCTCTAGCTAGCCTTGCGTTTCTGCAAAACCAATAAAGCAATTTGGATGGGCTGAAATTAAACTCGGAGGTATCAGGAGAGGGTGACTAGAGATGTCGGTTGGAGGGAGGAATGGGCTTGAGATAGGAGAGCCAGGAGGTGGAGAGAGGCAGGACTGTGGATACAGAGTGGGGATCTGCTGTGGATACAGACAGACAGACAGACAGGAAAGAATGGGCAAGAGGAAGGGAAGTAGCCAAGGAAAAGGATAAGGAGACATGGAAGGGTTAGAGACAGAGAAAGGAAGAGAAAGATGAAAAATATATTATGGCCAGCTTGCAATTTTGTGTGACCTTGGGGATTGGATGAGTTAAGTCTCCAGATTACTCGAATTACTTCGGAGGTTCTAATTTTAATCTCTTCCTGCTCTCACCTAACCTTTCATGAAAAAAAGCAAAATTGACATGCTGGACAGCACTGTCTACTCCTCCAGCATCCACTCACTCCTCTCTCACTGTGTAGAGCCAGGCATTCCCAGCCCCCCGGCCCCAGGATTTGTTGAGGAACAGGCATGTGACCCAGAAGCTAATCAATACATAGCATTCTCTTGGCCCTGGTGATCCGTTCAAGGGCCATCTTGTTATCAGAGTTAGTCCAATCAGACAGAAAGCTGGGATTTTTGTTAAGAAGTAGGGTAAGGAAAGTCTTTTATCTCCACCTGGTTATGAAAAAGGAAGCATGGTGTCCCAGAGCTGCCAGCAACCATTTCACCTCCATGAAGGGATTCAGTCTGGGAATGAAGCTGCTATATTAGGAGGGCAGAGTGGAGGGAATCAAAAAGAAATGGAGCTAAGTCCTACAAGGTGTCACAAACCTCTGGATCAAACTCATCCTGAAGCTGACATGTCTGGACACTCGAATTAAATGAGCCAGTAGGTTCCTTACTGTTGAAGTGACTTTGAGCTGGACTGTTACCTATAGTTGAACGTGTGCTAGTTGATGTCACATCTGAATTTGACCCCTTCTGTTCTTTTAACTATAGGGTTCATGGAAGCTCGGGCACAGCACACCCACGTGTAACTCTGGACTGGGCAAGGTTTCAGGGAAGGGCAGGGCTTCAGACAGACTCCCCTCTTGAAGCTTAGCTCAGTCCTGAGGAACAGGGTTGCGGCTGGTGGGGTGGGGGAAGGAAGGAGGAGTAAAAGAATGGAGAATCCACATTCTGGATCATCGTGCCCTTCCTACTCAGCAGGGTAAACACATTCTCCTCTGATCAGCCCCAAGATAGGCTTCAGAGCAGCTCTCAGCTCCAAGTACAAGTTCCCTAGCTTGGCAACCCAGGCATATCTCCTACTGTTCCCTTCTGTGTACCCCACTGCCAGCCAGACGCAGCCCCCTGCCGTTCTCTGAGCATGCCCGCAGCTCTCCTTGTCTGCACACGTGCTTCGAGGGGTTCCCTTTGCTTAGAACATCCTTTCTCACCTTTATCTGTTTGGATTTCACGCATTTTTCAAGCCCTGTTTCCATGCCACCCAGAGAGCCTCCCCTGACTTTAATAAACCATCGAACATCTTCCTGCAGGGGCTTCATCAGAATCTACATGAAGTAGGGGTGGGTGGTGGCCAGAGAGAATATGTAGTTTGAAAAGTCATAATCAACGTGTCTACTGTTTCTGTACACAAAACTGCTGGGAGTAAAGTTGACAAACTGTTCTTGACTAGTGGAATTATATAGTAGGTAGCAAGAGAAAGCATTATTGGGGTCATGGGTTAAAAAATTATGTTGAGAACTGGCACTCTAATTGATGAGTCTTCTTCCTCGGTTGACCTTCCAAGGGCCTTCGTACCTTTCTCATGACATTTTCCGGATCCCGTCTTAGGCTGCAGTTATTTGTATATTGACCTCGTTCCCTTGCTGGGTCAGAGAACCATTGGCTGCCAGGACCCTGGGAGATTGTGGGCTGCAGAGATTCGCCACCTGTTCTCCATGGAGAGGCACACAAGTGATGGTGTTCACCTTTACAGTGTGCTCTTAAGGTTATTTTGAAAATCTGGGTTTGAGAGCTGTTGCCCCTCATCTTTCTTTTATACACAAGAAAAACACAGAAGAAAGGGAATGACCTGAAACAAAGAGGTCATTGCTGGGCTTTCTAAAGGCCTTAGTGAACTGTGGTCTTGACAGCCTCATTTGTAGAGATAAAATGCTCTTCTACATTTATGTAGCAACTCTTTACATTTTAAGAATAAAGCTTGGAGGTCTCAATGAGCAAAGAGTTTACCATGGGGTGGGGAGAGGAGACAAGAGAGGGACTGTCCTGCTGCTCCATGGACGGAGAGGACAAGGAAAGCTCTCCGGGCTCTGTGGGGGTGGGTGGGTGCTGTGAACACCCTCCATTCTCCATGTCACTCTCTCTGCCATCAAATCCAGAGCAGGTTGGGTGAGAGAGAGATACTCCCAACAAGCTACAGGGAGCCTGAAAATGCTGGAGCTCGGACTTCTTGCTCTCCATGTGGACCTGACAAGAGGACCTGCCTCTCAGAGTTCAGCTACGCTTCTATCCACGGAGGTGTCCTGGGTGGGTTTGAGTCTGTGTTCCTGATCACATGCCCTGCATCCAGCTCATAGAGAGTCTCAGAGCAGGGGCTTGCAGAAATGTGGGAAGGATTGATGGCAGAAGGCCTGAGGTCAGGATGAGGCGGGCACATGGCTGGAGGTCATGGCTGCAGCCCCAGACTTCATCTGGGAGAGCAAGTGGGATGTCAGGAAAGAGCAGGTGGGGCCAGAGGAGACCTGGTTGGAACCAAGGACAGGTGGTCTGGAGGGTATTTCACGAGGCTGAAAATATAATCCAGAGGGCAGCAGGCATGTGCCAGGAACCCCTGCCCCAATGCCATCTAAGGAAAGGATGGAGCGCAGAGGCTTTTTGAGGGGGAAAGAAATTGTACCAAGAGAGGCTTTGGTTCTTGATTGACTGTTTTTTTTTTAAGGTTTTATTTATTCATAAGAGACACACAGAGAGAGGCAGAGACATAGGCAGAGGGAGAAGCAGGGTCCCCATGGGGAGCTTAATGTGGGACTCGATCCCAGGACCCTGGGATCACGATCTGAGCCAAAGGCAGATGCTCAACCGTTGAGCCACCCAGATGCCCCTTGATTGACTATTTAAAAAAGAAAGTTTTCAATGTAGTTAATACTTGCTGGCCTGTTGCCCTCCTCTACCACTCCCCACCCTCCCAAGACCCCACCTACCAGCAAGAATGGACAACCCGGATCAAAAAGCATCTGGGGAGGGGAAATAAAGTCACTTGGTCTCGCCCATTGAGCTATTGTCATAAACACCACACTTCACTGCAGCAATTACAGTCTTGGAGAGTGATACGAGAAACTCGGGGGCTCTCAGGGAATGTGCGTTGGGAGATCTGACCCAGTTTGGGACATCAGAGAGGGCTGCCCAGAGGAGGTGATGTTTAGCTGAAACTCTGGGAGATGGTAGGAGTTAGTAGGATGCAAAAGGAGGACAGTGCTCCAAGAAGTGGGTGTCCCTTGCTTCTTCACCCCATGTGAGGGCTCCACCAGAGTCCCCTGGGGTCGGCTGCCCTAGCCAATTGGCTCTATCCCCTGACCATGGCCCAGAGCAATGGGATGTCTCTTAGAGACCCAGGGGCCGCTTGTAGGCCCTTTGCCATGGAGGCATGGAGGTGGAGAGAGCCTAGGTCTGAGCCCCTGGCCAGGCAGCCTGACTGCTTGCTCTCCTGGGGGGTTTGGCCCTGGCGGCTCAGCCAGCCACAGTACCCAGCACTTCTGCGCAGGGTTGGGGCTGGGAGAGGCACAGCCTCCACACCCCCTGCCAGTCCATATGCCGTGCTGCTCAGCCAGGAGCCCGTGCCTGGTGTTGGCTGCTCCACTTAATGGTCAGGACAGGAGGCTGTGTGCCCATCTGCCGGCTGGGAGCTTGTGTAGAGGAAGCCCATTAGTGGCCACTGCTCGTGGGCCAGCCTCATTAGCCCGAGCGGGAGCAAAGGGCAGTAGGCAGAGTGGAGCTGAGGCTTCCCTTCCAGGGCCTTGGTGGGGGGATAGAGAGCAGATTGGGGGAATCTTTGAGGGGGGGCGGCAACGGCAAGACAAGTGTTCAGCTTTCTCCTCGTTTCTGGTTTAAAGGGAAATGTTCTAGATCGGAATCAAAACCGCAGAACAGGAAGTTCTCTCTCATTGAAAGCATCTGGACCAAGGCTGAGAGTTAATGGACTCTCATTAAAAAGGATGGAGGAGGGCTTACCGGGAAGCTGGTTCTCAGAATGGCAGAGTAGGGGTGGGGAGGGAAGATGGCTGAGGCCCCGAATGGTCTCCAGCCTGCAGGAGGCAGCCCTGCTAGTGAGCTTGGCTGGGAGGGGAGTGGAGGGGGAGCCCTGTTGATGCTTCCTGTAGGGTTTGTGGGAGCCGAGGCCGTGGCCCAGGCTTTCCTGGAAGAGCAGAGGCCCCTCCCCAGACCTTCCAGAACCCTGTGGAAGGGTTGGAAGCAGCAGGCTGGGCCCTGGCTGCAGGGGAAGGATTTTGCCCTTCATCAGCCTCATTCTCAGGATGCCTACCCCTCACAGAAGGTCAGGGACAGGGCCGCCAGACACAACGTAGGCTGCCGGGTTAGATGTGCATTTCAGATAAGCAACAAATAATTGCTTAGTATAAGTCTATCCCAGCAATATTTGGGACATGCTTATACTAAACAATTAGTCATCGTTTATCTGAAATTCAACGCAAACTGGGTATTCCGTGTTTTTATTTGCCAGATTTGGCAGACTCTTCAGGCTTTTGCTTTTGTTTTGTTTTGTTTTTGTTTTTTCCAGAGACGCATGTGAGGGTCTTGACACAGTCCTGGGGAAGCAGGCAGCAGCGTCCTGACTCCCAGCCCTGTCCCTGGGTCCATCCTATGGAGGCAGCAGGTACTGTGGACATGACATAGGACCCTGCTGTGGTCGCTGTGGCTATATAGAGCTGTGCAAGCGAAGCTCAGACTGGCGAAGCAAGCTTGGGAAGAGGAGATGTTGATGGCAGGGATAGGAAAGCGGCCCAGGCCCTTTCCCAGCCTGGGGGGAGAGCATCTTCGGGGTTCCCTGAGCTCCTTGCTGTGAGGCTCTCCCCTCACTTAGTTGGTCTGGTCTCCCTCAGTTCGAGAGTCGGCAGGTATTTTTCCCAGACTCCCTTTTACTCTGACTAGGGGAACACTGAGCATCTGTCACTGGCTCTTGCAGCGGCGTTGGCCTTCCTGGCGTGGGGGCTCGGGCCTCCAGCCTCTAAATTGTACTTTCTGGAAACCTGGAGCCACGTGGAGCAGGAGTGAGACAGGATAAAAGGAAGCCTCAATATTCCAGGGCTCAGCACCCCCACACAGAGCTTAGGGCTGGGTTTCTGAGGGCCCTGGCTGGGGCGCTCTGCCCACTTGTTCTTTTTTATCTGAAGCCTTGAGCTTGGCCTCCTGCGTGCCCTGGGCTCAAGGTGAGTCGGGCAAGGGCTGAAGTTCATGAAAATAGGCCCTGGGGCTGCAGCAGGGCAGCTCCTCATCAGGCCTCTGGAGGGGACCCTCACGAGGCCACCGGTGCCAGGACCTCAGGGGGTTCATTACCCGTCCCGCCGGGGTCTGCCCCAGAAGCACTTAAACACATGTCTCTCCCCGGGGCTGCTCCCCACCATTCATGCTCTGGGCTCTGGCCCATCTGGCTTTAAATGAACAAAACGCCAGGACCACAGCATCTTCTTTACGAGAAGATTCCGGAGGCCAACCGCCCTCAGCAGGATGTGTTTGCTCCTGACCGCCAGCAGCCTCTTTCTCTGATTTTCTTTTTTTTTTTTTGGCTACTTCTGCATATCCTTCCCTGTCCCCATCCTGGATAAGCCTCCGCCTCCTCTGGGCCAATTCATAATCCCCAATTTCCTCAAAACTGCTAAAAATGGATGTCCTGTTGCAATTGTTTGGGATTAGGTCCACTTGGCTCCGAGGCCGCCGGCACCTTCTGCACCACCTCCCGCACCCCTCTGACCCCGGGGTGTACGATTCCCCGGACTACAAATTCTCCCCGGAACAGACCCGCCGCTTCCTTCCTCGTCCCTTGGTGCTCATGACACGGTGCTTCCTTTCTCAGGAGGCATTCGATGTTCCTGCGTGCGAGATGTCCTATTGTCTTTCGATTTGAGAATCTTTCTTTCTTTCTTTTTAAATTTGATTTATTTATTCATGAGAGACATGGAGAGAGAGGCAGAGACACAGGCAGAGGGAGAGGGACTCGATCCCAGGACCTTGGGATCATGACCTGAGCCGAAGGCAGATGCTTACCCACTGAGCCACCCGGGCACCTCGTAATTTGAGAATCTTTCATGAGTGCATGTCCTCAGCTCCACTTTCTGTCCATTCCTGCATCCTACCTCAGATGGCCACGGAAGGAGCATCGTTCAAGCATCACCGACCTCACATTCTGAGGGTTAGCTATTAGAATGGAGGGTACTGGGGTTTATCAGACACGCAGGGTATCTGTGAGAAAGCTGGGCCTGGATGGAACCGACGAGTCGGGTTCCAGCGGCCACCCCACCCTGGTGTTACTGATCCTGGGGTGTCAGTCTAAACCGGGTGCTGAGGTATCACTGGAAATGGGACAGGCTGCAGAGAGCTGTACTGACCTGCCAAGTGTCCCCTGTGGGGAGTGGAAGTGCATGGCCAGAAGGGATACACTCATCAACTGCTGGGGGTCCCTCGGGGGACGTCAAAGGGACATGTTCGAGTAGCAGCAGCGGACTGACCCCTCGGTCACCTTTTGGGGAGGAGGCCCAATTAGCTGCTGGCCTCTGGCTTTGCTCTGTAGGTGTGGAGTGTGCATCTGGAACCGGAGCTAGAGGGGTGGCCAGGCCAAGCCGTGGCCTTAGCTCCTCTCCCAGGCCGCCCTTGACCTTACCTCTAAGCACATATGGAGCACATTTCAGTTTGAATGAGCAACAAATGATGACTCTGTCTGGGGCACCGGCGTGTTTCTATAAATCTCTGGGGAGTCCAGTGCCACTCCCTTGCTCTGTAATCTCAGTCACTCCTTCTTCTCTGCTGCCTCTGCTAGGTCCAGGAGCCAGGCTTCAGGAGAAAATCCTCCTTGGCCTGGATACCCTCACCCACTGGCTCCACCCAGATATGCCCCCAGGCATGCCTCCGCCCCAGCCAGCCACACCAGCCCGTGGGAGCCACCTGCCACCCCTCCACTACTCTCACCAGGTCCTTGTAAACCCCTTTTCTCAAGGGCAGTGGGTGTCCTTGGGCCTCATGAGGTCTCTCCGGCAGCATGGGATGCCGTGACCCATCCCTCCACTTAAACCCTCTTTTTTCTCTTGACTCGCTCAATAAAGGTGTCTTTTGATTCTCTTCTTTCTTCTGTGGCCAGACTCTCTTCTTGATTGTACTGTCTGTGTCTCTAGGGCTTTCTGCACTCCCAGCATCAGATACCGCTTTATACCAATTTACTCACTCATTTGTTCATTTATTCACGTGGGAGATAACTATGCACAGGGCCTCTCCTAAGGCCCGGGGTGTGGTGGCGAACCCCAGCTCTCACAGAGCTTCATCAAGTGTGTGTGCACATGGGAGGAGTGTGGGAGGTGTGCAAGGAGCAAACTGATGAGCAAGAAAAACTGATAGGGAACAGTGTTAAAATGCAGCCGTGTGGGGCCCTGGGTGGTGCAGTCACTGGAGCGTCCAACTCTTCATTTCAGCTCAAGTCATGATCCCAGGGTTGTGAGACGGAGCCCTGCACTGGGCTCCATGCTGGGGGTCGAGTCTGCTTAAGAGTCTCTCTCCCTCTGCCTCCGCCGCCCGTCTCTCTAAAAAAAAAAAAAAAAAAAAATTGCAGCAGGGTGCTGAGTAGCTACTGTCAGGGATGCTCAGGAGGCCTCTCCGCTGAGTGACACTTTCATGGAAAGCCACAGACAAGAAGGTGAGGGGCACCTGGGCAGCTCAGTGGTTGAGTGTCTGCCTTTGGCTCAGGGCACGATCCTGGGGTCCTGGGATCGAGTCCTGAATTGGGCTCCCCTTGGAGAGCCTGCATCTCCCTCTGCCTGTGTCTCTGCCTCTCTCTGTGTGTCTCTCATGAATAAATAAATAAAATCTTTCTTTTTTATGGTCAGGGGGCAGGAGGACATGAGGGTAGAGAAGAGCAAGCTCCAAGGCCCTGCGTGGGGAGCCGGGGAGGCTGCCGGAGGGGCAGGGGGCAGGCCAGAGAGGAGCAGAGCAAGGGGGATGAGGAGGCACTCACGCTGACCTTCCCAAGCCAGGCAAGGGGTTGGCATTTGGTTCTGAGGATGAGGAGGAGCCACTGGAGGGTTTGATGCTCTGTAGAAATGGGACCCGGTCACTGCGGGGAGGGCAGCGTGCTGTGGGAAGCGGGGAGCTGGCAAGGGTGGGAAGGAGGCAGTTAGGGCTGTCGCACTGTCCCTGGAGGGAGAGGGTAGGAGCTCTGAGCAGGTGGAGGGAACAGGGCCTGCCTGCTGGAGAGAGGGCCACGGGCTGGCCCGGAGGTGGTGAAGGAGGAGAAAGATTTGGGAATGCCTCTGGGGTTTGCCTTAAGCCAACGGACACAGGGCCAGGCCACACAGGAGCCCAGAGGCCGGAGGTGGAGGCAGGCTGTTTCGGGGTGGGGCAGGCGAGGGGAGCATGGCCTCTGTCCCTACCTTCACTCTAAAAACTGGACGCACCTCAAGCGCGTCGCCTCTTCCTTGCCATGCCCTCCGCGTTCTCTCACCCAGCCACCTCTTGAAGTGCGTTTTTCACAAGACCCTCAAGTTCAACATCCAACAGCTGAGCAGAAAATCAGTTCGGGACTCGCCCTCACTTCCTCCTTCTGATCCCCCTCTCCACACCCAGGAGTCCCTCGCTTCCCGTCATGTTGAGCACCTAGTGCTGCCGGGCTCCGAGCCCACTCCCACCCAGCCCCCTTCCACTCCGCAGCCTGAGGGGTCGCTTTTCTTCAGAGCACATGTCCGACCACGTTGTTTTCTTTCTCAAAGCTCATCGAGGACTCCCCTTGACCTTCAGGACAAGTCCAAGCTCGTCATCCCCCTTGCCCCACACCTGGTTCTCCATCCTCACCTCCCACCTCACTTAGGCTCACCAGGCTCCAGCCAAGCCCAGCTACCTACGCGAGCTCCTTCGAGCCTCTAGGACGTCCCCCAGAAGGAGTCCCCCTCAACTGTATGCCTCCCTCCCCTCCTCATCCTATTTGCCTTTCAAGAACGAGCTTAATCAGGACTCCTTCTTCCTGAAGCTTCCCTTCACCCTGGCCTAGGAAGGACCCAGGCCTGGGATATGCTGAATGTACCCCAGATCATGCTCGTGGAACATTCTGGAAGGGCTCTGGCTCCTATGTCGCCAACCTCAGGTAACGATGGAGATAGAAATCCCTTACTTCTCTTACTTCTCTTCAGCCTCCCCAGTCTGCCAGAGCCCACCGTTCAGCCAGCCAGTGAGTCCAATTCTGACTCCTAAGTATGTTCCAGGGAGCTTCTAATGCTTGGGCTCCCTCTTGTCCTCCCTGCCTCTCACCCCTCACCTGGTTACCTGTCTCTCACCCTTCAGCTTCAGCCCAAATGCCCCCAACCTGTCTCTTACCCTTCAGCTTCAGAGCTCAAATGCCCCCTCCTCCGGGAAGTCCTCCCTGACTTTCAGGTTAGGTCTCCTCTGGTTATACACTCCACAGCGCTGTATAATTCTCCGCCCTCACGCTTACCTGAGTGGACTGTAAATACACACTTCTCTGATTGTTTGCTCATGTCTGGCTGCACTAGGCTGTGAGCTTCGCCGAGTCCAGGCACTGCGAGTTTTTGGTCACCCTGTACTCCCCATGCCTGGCACAGTGCCTGGAGCACGGCAGGTGCTGAATAAATATTTGGTGAGTGAGTGGACAATCCGGAATTACAGATGAGGAAGGGCTTTGCAAACTGCAAGGTTCTCCCAGTGACTCCCCAGCTTTTGCAGCACTGGCCCCCCCATGGGGTTGCTTCTTAAATGTTGTGGGGATGGCAAAGGGGAGACGGCCTACCTTGGTGAGCATGTGTAATTTAGACCTGACCCTCAGTAAAGCTGATATCTTCCCCTCCCTTGCACGCACACAAACACACAAGTGCACGCATGCTCTCTCCATCACACCCAGGGGCATGGACTTGCTCTGGGTGTGTGTGGTGCCGTGTGGCGGTCTGTTCCGTGTGTACATGCCTGTTACTTTCTGCAGATGGCTCTCACGCCGGGTGCTCCCAGAGAGAGGGAACTGGTGCCTACAAGAGTCTCCGTAAGGCTGTGAGTCCTTAAAGGAGGTAGACACTGAATCTGTGACCAGCTAGGAAATTGCATTTAAAACCTTTTCCTCTGAAAGGCAGGCAGGGAGAGTAGGGATGGTACCGTGGGGAAGTGTTCGAGGACTGCTGTCTCCAGAGGGATGGCTCCAGCCCCCCGAATGGAGGAGGTGAATGCCCGCAGCGCTCCCTACCTTGTCTCTGTATGGGGCTGGGTGCTGGGGTCTCCTTCCTGAAGCCCTGGTTTTGGACGATCCCTCGACATTGTGGCTGCGCTTTCCTTTCGGAGCTAGAATTCTTCCAGCAGCCTCCCCGGCAGATTTCACACAGTCAAGCATCAGAAAGGGCCTTGAACACTGAGGTTGTTATCCAGCTCAGCTTGAACCCTTCCAGAGACAGGGAGCTCACTCCTTTGTGGGGCAGCCCCTCCCACTGGCGGCTCGGGATCATTTCTTTCTCTTCCGGAGCCAGCTGTGCCTCCTTGCCACCAGCACGTCGCTCTGAGAACCTGCATGACTCTCTCCCTCTTGGTGGAAGAAGAGGGTTAACCAGCAGGGTGGCCAGGGGCTGCAGGTCACAGGGGATGACATCCCTCTCTCGTCTCTCCACCCCGCAGCAGAGGCCTTCCTGCTGCGTGCTCCCCCCGGGCCCCAGGGTCCGTCACCCAGCTGTGACTTACCTAAATGTACGTCACTCAGGGGATGGGTACATTTGATTGCTGGGGAACGTGACTTTTTCTCCTAGGCTTTTCAAAAAGTTAAGTCATGATTGGTCTAAAAATAGCCTGTGGAAATCAGAAGAAACAAACACGCACACAAACGATACTAAAAATCCAGAGTACCTAATTATAGGAGAAAGGAAATGGCTTGGCAGTGATGTTTTCATAGTTTCTCTGAATCAAACATTGTGCAGGGAGAGTAAAAGACATGAAGCATTGTTAATAAATTTTCCTACCCAGAGCCTCTAACATCTTTCCGTCAAGCTATTTACAACCTCCATGGGCATTCCTGAGTGTGTGGTATTTACATTTGTTCCCCTTCTCTGCTTTTTCCTCAGGCAGCCTCTGCTTACCACCAAAAACCTCACAACGCGCATAATCAATCAGGCCACCTGTCACAGTTGCTCAGTCCAGGCACTGAGCAAGCACCTTGGGTGAAGAAAGCTCCATAGAAGACACTGAGCAAAAATGATGGACTGGTTGCTTCATGAGCCCATAGGAAAGAAAAAGAAGAAGAAGAAGAAGAAGAAGAAGAAGAAGAAGAAGAAGAAGAAGAAGAAGAAGAAGAAGAAGAAGAAGAAGAAAGGAGAGATCACTAGGAATCATCCTGGGTTCACCAAGCACAAGTCCAGCCCAAACGACCTCCTTTCTCAGGCCGAGAGGTTTTCTGGATTGGTAGATATGTGGTGCGCTGAGGACGTCGCGTATGTGGATTTCAGCAAGGCGTTTTGTAAGGACTTTGATGTAATCCTCGGGGACAAGATGGAGAATCGTGGATTAGACAGTAATAGAGTTAGATGGATTAGCAGGCAAAGTGCAATGCGAGCCAACAGTGGGGGGGAGCTGCCAGGAGAGCTAATGCAATCTTGGGCTCTTTTAATCGGAGCCCAGAGCCCAGAAGAGGGGAGATCATGGCATGTCCCTCTGTGCTTGGCAGTGGCCACACCACATCTGGAGCATTGCATTTCATCCCAGGAGCCACAGTTGAGCAAGGACGTTGACAAATGGGATGGCATTTGGAGGAGGGGGGACTGGGACACCCCGGGGTCTGCATACCACACCACATGAACAGTGGTTGAGGGAGCTGGGGACCTGAAACCTAGAAGAAGGAACATCTAAGTGGATCCTGACAGCTGTTTTCAAATATTTAAAGGTCTGCTGTGGAAGACAGAGTGGAAATAGTGGATGCAGTGTCAGAAACACAGCCCTTGACAGCAAGGTGGGTTTTTGGTTGGGTCGGCAGCACACCAGCAAGAAAGGCGGAGCTCCGGGCCCTGCAAGGGGGTTTCTGCCCTCAGCCACCCACATGGGTTTACTTCCTTGGAGCAAGACTGAAAGGTGGGGCCTGGCCGGTGTCTATAGCTCTTCATTTTTCTGGCTGACCAAAACTACACCAAGCCCTGTGCCGGGCCTGGCGGATGGATGGACACCGAGGTGCATAGGACATTGTCCTTGCCCTCGGGGGCTTATGTTCGAGTCAGAGAGATAAACACACAAACCACTTCTGTTCATACAAGGATTTCCCTGCAGAGTAGAGCAGCCTTCAGTTCAGCTGCAAACTAGCTGTGTGACCTGGGGCAGATCATTATACTTCTCTGGGCCTCAGGCGTCAAGTGGATTCTAGGGCTGGTCCCCTCCACCTTTGCATTGCGCACCAAGCAGCTGGCATATTTGTTTTAAAATGCAGCCTTCTTCCCCACTGCATCAGTGGTGCCGGGGCAGGGTGGCCAAGTGAGTCTAATGCTGGGGGCAATGGATCACTGACACAGAGTTAGGAAATCATGCAGCTTCTAAAAGAAGTGTCCGTCTTCCGCAGAGAGTGAGGGAAAGTGGGCTGGAGGGGAGGCCGGCCAGCGAGTGGGCTGTGGCTCGGAGCCGGGGAAGAAGGGATGCCAGCCAGGCTTAGGGCAGGGGGAGTCAACACAGAAGGGCGGGTCTCAGTGGGGACACACAAGTGGCAAGTCCGTGTGGGATGAGGATGGAGAAACCTGCACACGAGTCTCCGGAATGAAGCTTTGCAATCGTTTGGCAGCTAGACTCTCCTTGAGGACGGGGACGGTGAGCAGCCGCAGTGTCTGGGCTGCAGATCCTGACCATTGGTCTGGTGACCCCAGGGTCTCTTGCCGGCCAGCCCCCTGGAAGCTCAGGACTGGGGGCCACCAGGTTCTGGCCCAAGGCGGCTCCAGCGGTCCCTCCAGCCCAGCCCTCTGCTCCCTCTCTCCCTGGATCCCCTCCGTCCCTTCTTCCCTCTCTCCCTGGATCCCCTCCGTCCCTTCTTCCCTCTCTCCCTGGATCCCCTCCGTCCCTTCTTCCCCTTCCTCCTCCAGGCAGCAGCGCCAGGGAAATAATGAGGTTGCCCAACTGGCGGTGCGAGCGCCATCGGGGTGTAGAATGAAGACGGATGACTGTAGCGAGGAGACAATTTGAAAAGGGATAAATACAGGCAACAAGTTATTCACCACGGCAATTTGTAAAGAGCGTTAAAAACCTGCAGATGGGTTGTTTCACATCATCTCCTTTTCCATTTGCAGGCTGACAGGCGCGGGTAAACGACAGTGATGGATGGCCTGGGGCCGGGCCCCTTAATCTACGGCTCTGCCATTGATTAGTTTGGCTCGCGCTGCACCCCGGGGTGGTGGACGTGACCTGTCTCCCAGAATTGAGAGCCAGAGCTGGGCAGTTGGACTTGGAGGGGCCTCTTCGGGGAGAAGGGAGCGGAGCTGGCCCCAGAGGCGCGGCGTGTGGATGGGGGGTGGGGAGGCCCCCAAGGCCTTGTCCCTGGAG
Organism: Canis lupus baileyi; assembly: GCF_048164855.1. Lineage (NCBI taxonomy): Eukaryota > Metazoa > Chordata > Mammalia > Carnivora > Canidae > Canis > Canis lupus. Next base: position 75,012,621 of record NC_132840.1, read on the forward strand.
ACCTGGAGGTGGACAGAGAGCAGCAGGAGGTTTCGGGTAGCAGAGGGTTGATCTGAGGCCCAGATTGGGAATAGAGGAGCAGTAGGGGTCAGGAACCTGGAGACTGGTCCTCCAGCCCAGCCTCCATCGGAGGCTGCCTCCCGCCACCTCGGCCTCCTCGTGCTGCCCGGCACTGACCGGTGATGAGGCCTTATGGGCTCTTCGATGGATTGCCCATTGGTATCCCAAGTGCCTAATTAAGGGTTCCCTGTGAATGAATCAGCAGGTTTCATCCACCCCCCGCTTGTTATAAGTGGGAGGCTGGAGATCCCACGGATGAAGGTGTCACAATCGTCTCTGGGGGCCAAGGGTGGGCTGATGCCAGGCTGAGTTAGGATGTCCAACGGAGTGTAGGCGGAAGGACCCTCGAGAAGGTACAGAGGCAGGAAGGGCGCAGGCAGGCAGGCTGCTGCAGAGGGGATCAAAAGATTATTAGGCATCAAAGACTACAAATTTAGGGCAAGGTGAGAACGCACAATTCCCTGCAGTGCCTAAGAAATTAGGGAAAGAAGAGAGATTTGAGGATGAGCTACGGTACTATATTGGAAAAAGCATTAGGGTAGGATTTGGGGGACTTTGGTCTTGCCTCTGCTCCCCCGGTGGCTCACTGTAGGGTGCTGGGCAATGGCAGGAACATCCCTGGGCTTCTACATTCTGAATTGAAAAAGAGAGGCATGGAATAAAGTGGCCGCTCACACTTGTAGTGTGTTTTGCCATGTGCAGAAGTGTGCTTGCAATCATGGTCCCATTTGATCCTCTTAATAACCAAAAGAGAGGAACAAATAGAGACTCAGAGAGATTAAGTAACTTGGCCAAGGTCACACAGCTTACAAGTGTGAACTCAAGCTCGAGTTCCGCCTGGCTACACCGCGTGGCTCCGTGGTGTGTGGGACTCAGGCACCTAGAGAGAAGCGGGGCCACTGAAGTGCAGATCAGTCAGGTTTTAAACAAACCCTCACCCGAGTTTGAATCTTTAGAACAAAATACATTTTTTTCTAAAAATGGGGCAATCCTTGCCTGCTGGGCCGTGAGTCTGAGTGCCCCTGAGACCCCTCGATCTTGCTGGAAGGGTGATGAGAATACATATCAGGACCGGTTTCCTTAGAAACTGACCTCAGAATGAGATGACCGGTCCTGGGGGCTGGCATCCCTCCTGCCTGAGGCTGATCCAAAGCCTCACCATTCACGCAAGTGTGGTTCAAGGCCCACCTCCTCCCTGAAGACCTCCCTGATAACCACACCACAATGAGGACTGCTGGGTGCTCAGGATGCTTGATCACACCCTGCCTTTGTATCACCAGTCGGGGAGGGAGCTGCTTAGAAAATGTGATTACCTTGTGGTTCTGTTGGAGAGAGTTGGAATCGAAGACCTTCTACAGCCCCCCACTTCCCCAGGCGATGACCCGAGCGAGTCAGGATTAGGTAGTTGAGCCCTGAATGGGCAGCTAAGTACCTAAGTACCTGCCTGTCCTTGGACAGGCCACTTGGCCCGACACACGTCTGTGGTTCTTGCCTCTGAATTAAGAGGTGATAGTGATACAGAAAGATGACCAAGGTCAGGGCCTCTCAGCCCCGGCTGTCCATCAAAACACTTGTGGAACTCCTGAAATCGCAGCGATCTGGGGCTGCTCTCAGCCCTGCTGAGTCGAAACCTCTGGGGAGGTGGCCTAGGCACCTGGCTCTTTTCTTCCCAAGCTTCCTGGCTGGGTTCGCCGTTGGGCCAGGACTAGGAAGCCATGACCCCTGAGGAGTGAGGACAGCTGTCACCACCGGAGGCCTCACTGTAGGTCAGGCGCCATGCTAAGCCCTGCGCTTACCTTACCACGTTTAACCTGCTACAACCTGGCAAGCCCTGGGTGCACTTAATCCATCTCTGAGGCCCCATCCACTCTGCCTGGATAGTGCTGCTTGATTGGGGGCAGTCCCTCCACCTACTGCCCCCGATTCCCTGAGTCCACACCCAGCCACTGCACACCTCCCTGCCCCCCTAGTGGAGTTGAAGCCCATGAGAAAACTTGGCTCTCTCAGGTCCCTGGAGAACAGACTCCAAGGCAGGGGGTTGTGCTCTGGAAGCTTTCTGGGGAGCACTCCTAGAGAACAACCCCTGGAAGGGAATGGGGGAAGCAGGGTGGGGCAGCAGAAGGGGACGGTGATGCAGCTTCGATAAGGCCTCAGTCAAGCCAGCGCTGAGGCTCAGATGGTCCTGAGGAGTCATCTCGAGCGCAAGGAAGGGGTTCGCCCCCCGCCACCCCCCTCCCCGTGCCCCGCATGGACCTGTCTCTGGTTGCTGGCTGCCTCTGGGGAAGGTGCCTAACCTGGGGGAGGGCAACTCCTTTCTGCCAAGGACGTTGCTGGCGAGGGACTCAGCCGCAGCCATCAGCAGGCAGCGCCCAGGCGGCCTGGTTCCGGCAGATGGGGTCTGGGCGGTACCGTTCTACCACGGCACTCGTTTATGCAAACAGAGACTCCGAGATTATCTTGCCTAAGACCGCAGTCTTGGAATGGGATCCTTGGTCAACTCCAAATCACATATTCTTTCCACGTGGCTCAAAGCTACCCGGTTATATTTAAAACATTTGCATAAAATTTGGAACCCTAGCTCGACACCCCCATCCCCCACCCACACACGCACATGCACACGCCGCCCATGGCAGGGAAGGTAGAAGGGCTCAGCCTAATGTCCCAGGAATAGAGTGTGTGGAGCTTAAACGAGACAGCAGCAACAATATGAAGACAAGCCTGGGTCTGTGGAACTCAAAAGATTTGTTCCAATATTAAATGTACCTTGATAAAATATATTTATCATTTTTGCCTCAATTCATACACCAAAGGATCATTTTTTTAATATTTTTTCAGAATAACATGCTTTAATGATTGTGTAATTGTTACGCCATCTCTTGGGTGTCCTAAGGACCCCACCAGAGGTTGACAGTTCCTTTGTCCTCACCTGACTGGGGGCCACGGGGCCTGCCTCTTTCTTTCAGGGGTCCCCTCCCTGTGTGCTGGTATGAGAGGCAGCTGCACCAGGCCAGCAGGCTTGGCAACTAACTCAGGTGTCCCTTATATGGCCATCGAGGGGGGCTGCTTGGCACCCTGGTTCTTCTCTGCGAGCAGGCCTGACTTGGCTGGTCTCAGCCCAAGGTGGCGGTGATGGGGGCGGCATGTGCGTTCCCGCTTGGTTCCAGGCCTGGGGAGGCAGAATGGGAAAGGCAGCAGCTGTGAGCAGAGGGAGGCGTCAGCCTGTGTGGTGCAGAAACACCAAAATAGACGCAGTGGTGGAGGCAAGGGCGGAGGAGGCAGTCTGAACGCTCACCTTGGGGAAAGCCAGCTCCCGGGGAGCCCGGGGAGGGAGAGCTGGCCTGGGGAGAACCAGAGGGGCGAGGAGCCCTTCCATCCAGGGGAGCACCCTGGGGGCCCTCGAAAGCCTAGGGACCCGTGCGCTGTCTCGTCACCTGCTCACTCTCTCTCCATGTGCTCATGTACCCCCTCGCTGACACACTCCTTTGTCTCTTCAGATTGAGGGTTCATGAGCACCGGGACCAGTCTGCTTTAATGCCCTCGGTCCCTGCATCACTCAGCACAGTGCCCGACACCCAGCCCTGAGTAAGTGTTGAATGGGTGACTTTCCACCCTCCTTCCTTCATTTTCATTTATTCAACCACATGCTCATTCACTCCCTGTGAAGTATTGGAGCCTTCCAAGGCATGCAAAGAGCCCGCAAGGGCCTTTAGAGCATGAGTGTTGGCTTCCTGGAGGTCATAACCTAGTTGGGGAGTCAAGAGCCACACCCATGGGGGGGCGGGTCAGAGGTTGCATAAATGGTCTGGCCAACCTGGGAGTCAGGGCAGGGGAGAGATCGCCATGGGCTGGCCTGGCCCGGGAAATCCTGCCTCAAGAAGCCAGACCCCGCAGTGAGGAGGATTCAGGGAAGGTGAGGGGAAGGGAGTGGAGGAGGACTCACGGATGAGCGAGAGGAGGTGGACCAGGTGAGTGGAGCAGTGGGGGAGTGATGGGGGCCGTAAACGGAGGATGGGTTGTCCTCTCTGGCCTTCTGGAGCGGACGGCAGGGCCTCAGCCTCCGTAGGCTGCCTGGAAGCTTGACTTTCTTGGCTCTGCTTGGTGTGGGCTAGAGGTGGGTGTGGTCACTTCCTGAGAAATGACCCAGAAACTGATTTTGGAGAATCTGCAACCCAGGAATGAATGAGCTCATGGCGAGCCAGGGTGTCCCCCAGGCTCAGCAGCTGCCAATCATCACAGTGGGGGCCGTGACATTGCCTAGGATGACTTTCTGGTGACAAATGAGAAGGCAACTTTGGACCAGAGAAAACTACCTCCTCCTGAAGCAGAAAAGAAACCAGCTGGTCCCTCAGATTCCTCCTCCCTCTGGGCCTCGCAGGCATGCTCGATCCTTCACGATCGCTCGGCATCTGCTAATCAGGTCCCGTGAGAGCTGGCTCTGATGCACCCTGTGGTGGAGACCCAGCCCTGGAGGGCTCCTCTAGCTCCCCGCCAGCGGAACTCGGGCCTGCCTCCTTGTGCAGGAGGCACCTGCTGGAGCTCACCTGTGTCTCAGCCAGTCTCAAGGCACAAGTGAATCCCGACACTGCACAGGTGAGGGGCCCAGGGGTTCCCATCCTCTTCTCCTCCTGCTCACATCTCTCCCACCTACTCAGGAGGACGGAGGCCTTCTTGGGTCACCGGGAAGAATGTGGGGGACCCAGACCCTTTGACCCCCTCTATGCAGAGGTCCTCAAAAAGGGGCAGTTTCCTCCATTGGCCTCTGGGGAAGTGACCATTCGTCCTTAGTAAACAGGAGAAACAACCAGGCCAGGAGCTTCCAGCTCTTGTTAGGTACACGTTTGCAAAGGGCTGGCCTACCCTGTGCCTGCCTGGGCCCTGCCAGGATGCACGGAAGGGGTGGCCCAGGGACAGAAGCAGCCTGAAATTCACAGAACCACCTACTCTGGAAGCCCCACTCTGGGGGTGTGTGTGTATGGGGGGGCCTATCTCTCTCCACCATAGCCAACCCCTCCCCATTGCTATTTCTCTTCCCTCAACCCCACCTGCTGGCTGAGCCTGCAGTTTCTACCTAGGGCTAAGGTCATCTGATCACCAGAGGAGCTGGCATCCTGGACTGTCTGTGTTTCTTCCATGGGAGGTCTTGCCATTGGGGCACCCACCCTGGGGCACCCCACTGGACCCTTAGCCTGAGGGGAGAGGCAGCGAACTTCATCACCGGAGGAAAGGCCTCTCCTGGGCAGAAGGGGAGGGAAGGGGGTAGGTTTCTGGGACACGCCATTCCGAACAGCTTTGGCAGTTTTGAAGGTCACTTTTTTCCCCTTCCACGAAAGAATTTAATTAGGCTTCCATAAAGCAGTTAGATTTAGGAGCGGAACATTTTTAGCTCCCCTGCTAGGAGTGCTCATGAATATTAAAGACTGGGGAAGGAGGCAAGAGGCAGGAGCTGGGCCAGCTCCTACCCCTACCTGGCTCCCCGGGGACTGCGGCACAGTACGTGGGCATAGGATAGAGGGCAGCTGGGTTCCTCTGCACAGGGGGCTGGGGGGTGGTGTCGCTAGGAGTTGTCACTAAGAGTTGAAGGCATCACTTCTTCCACTCAGGTAGGTCCCAGGGTGGAGAGTTCTGCAGGGCAGTGTGGGCGGGGGAGGGAGGGTCGTGCTGGCCTGAGGGCATAGGCTGCAGCAGAGGGCGGCAGGCCCACGAATGGCACCCAGGACCCACTGCAGGCCACCTTCTATTGCTCCTACTGCTCTTGGGAAGAGTGCCTGTTGCCCAGGCAGTGGACTTCAGGGGGTTCCTATAGCAAAGGTCAGCCCCCTGTCCAGTGGGGCATAGCCAGGTCACGTCAGAGGTGGGGGGGCATTGATCACATCCACTGTGGAAGACCCTAGAGGAGGATATAAAGAGGGACGAAACGTGCCCTGCAGGAGCTTCCAGTGGGGCCACGAGACAAGACAGGCTCCCCAGAGCTGTCCGAATGAGCAAGTGGACAGGCCCAAACGTGCTGTAGACAATGGGTGGATGCTTAGTTCTGAGGAATGTGGGTGGGTGGGGAGCGTGGGTGGAACACTGCTCTGGTGTGCGGGGCTGGGCACTGCCAAGGCGGCTCACCCATCACCCCCAGGAGCCCCCTCTGGCTCTGCCCTTGGTACCCACCATACCTCACCCTCTCATACCTTCCAGGCACATCCCTTCCCATCGTCCCACGGGAGCCCCACTCCCAGGGCCCCCGAGAAAGGCAGAGTGGGGGCTCCTGTCTCCTGTTTCACAGATCCGGAAACCGGGTTCTCACAGAGCTGATCAATAGCAGGCCAGCCCAGCACATTTTTGCCTCCGCAGTCATGGTTCTGCTCATAGTGGAGCTTAAAGACTTGTTGATGGGGCTTAGGGCTGGGTCAGGAGGAATTTGGGGTGCGGGTAACCCATTTCCCCTGTCCGAGTCTGCTCGGGGTGCCATATCAAAGTACTACAGATGGGGTGGCTTAACGAACAAACATTTATTTCTCACAGTTCTGGAAGCTGGAAGTCCGAGAGCAGGGAGCTGCCAGATTCAGATTCTGGTGAGAGCCTGCTTCTTGCTTTGCAGATTGACGCCTTCTTGCTGTGTCCTTAGCTGGCGGAGAGGGGGCCGGGGGAGAGGGGGCCCTGATCTCATCTTATAAGGACACAGACCCCGCCACGTGAGCCCCACTAAGCCTAACCACCTGCTTAACACCCCACTTGCGAATCCTATCACACTGGGAGGATTTCAACATAGAGATCTGGAGTACACGATCCCTAGGAGATTCCCACATCTTGTTCTAGACAGAGCCAAGGGCAGGGCCAGGCTCAAAGAGGGGAAGACTGGAGTCATCCTTATTCATACACACGTCAGATTTCACTTACCCAGCAAACCCTGAGCACCCAGTGAAGGCCAGACACCGTACTGGGCACTGTTAGGTGACAGGAGAACAGGAAGCTCAAACAATGTGGAATAGTTGCCCAGAGCTCCAAAACGTGTGGAGAAGAGGAGAGTTTCCTGAAGGGGCCATTGTCTTCTTGTTCTTGGTTTGGGGTGCCCAAAGCTCAGGTCTAACCCTGGCAGCCGAGGCAACAGGAAGGGAAGGGGGCAGCTCATTTCTGGGCTCAGCTGTCTCCCTGGGCCACTGCCTCCCCACCCCGATCTTGTTCATCAGCCCACAGATACCCTCCTCGTCCCCAACCCACACAGCTTGGCCAATGGCTGAAGGCCTGGTCCAGTTGCTCAGGGAGTCGTGAAGAAGACCATGGGCTTGCCGGGGTGCCATTTGTTATTCTGGCTCTTTGAAAGCAGGGGGTAGGAAGTGATCTGGCCCTTCTGCAGAGGCGTGGGTATGACCCCCCCCCCCCCCCCGAGCGGTGGCAGAGCTGGCCAGGCCCTCGCCACCCACCCTGCTCCCACTGCTCATGTGGCACAGGTGTTACCTGGCAAGTTCTATGGGTTTGGGTTTGGTTTTGGTTGAAATTGAGGCCTTGCCAAGGGTTTCGCTGCTGACTTGCTTTGTGACCTTGAGCAGGATTCCTAACCTCTCTGGGCATGTTTTCTCTCCATGACAGGATGATGACAAGAGCCCCAGGGACACCTGCTTCCAAGCATGGGGAAAGGGTCTGCAGAGCCACGGTGTCAGCAAACAAGGCCTTGCTCTCAGGGCGGCCCTGCTGTTTGGGTTGGAGCACAGGGTGGGTCAGAGCTCCACGCAGGTCTGTATTTAGGATCCTCTCTGCCCCCCTGGGTGCTTTGTGGCCCTAAGCAGGAGGCTTGCCCTGCAAGGTTTCTTCCTGGTCCCCTGTCTGGTAGGGGGGTGGCCAGGGGCCTCTGTGGCTGTCCGCATCTCTGGGCAGTGGGGGGAGATGCTCACGGCTTGGGTCTGCAGAGAGCACAGCCCATCTCCCCGCCCCGTTCGGCCCCTCTGCCCTCGCCTGGTCCTGCTCACCGGCTGGACTCCCCGGCCACCCATCCATCTTGCCTATCGGAGAGCCCACGGCACACGCTCCCAACCTTGTCAGCTTGAAATTAAAGACTTGCTCCACGGAGCCGGGTCCTCTCCAGAGACGCTGCACTTTGATTATCCCCTCGGAAGGAGCAGCTGATTCCGTTTCTGCTGTGCTGCTCCTGGAGGGGTGGACGGGTGGACGGGTGTCGGATGGGCGAGGGAGGAGGCAGGGGAGAGGGGGGAAGGGGAGAGAAGCTTCTGTCTCCTCAGCCGAGCACCCCTCGCAGAGCTGGGGGGTCTGAAGGCGGCTGCCTGGCCTCACGTCCCAGGGAGCAAAGTGACCTGGTGTTTCCATGGCTCTGGTGCCAGCTCGGACTGGATCACCCTGGAGAGTGCATCTTGCCCCCCACCCCAGCTTAGGGTGGACCAGCTGGTGGTCCCAAGGAAAGAGGAGGTGCTTGGCACGTGTGAATCTGCCGAGGGGCCGGCCTCCCTTCTTTGCCCTGTCTTCCCTGTGTTTGGTATTTCTCTATAGAGAAAATGCAGCTCAGTGAGGAGCCAGCCCGTCTCCCCAGAGCGCTGCTCACAGCCCCACGAGGGAAGGCCCCACTCTGCAGTGCCCTGACAGGAAGGGGTGGCTAGAGGGGGGCCTGCAGGTACTTGGTCTGCGTGAGGCACACAGGTGCCAGCGGGGACCTCCCTGCACCTGCAGATCTGTGACCCTGCCCTAGACCCTGGTTGCACAGCCTGGTAAGCTGATGCTCTCTCCCGAGACTTCGAGGAGTTTCCAGAGGGGAGTCAGTCCCCACGAGTACCTCGAACTCAGATATCTGCTGAATTCGCTCAGTTTATGGATATGTCTCCTGTCCTATGTGGGCTGTCCCACTTGTGTGGTTTCCACTCCAATGTGGGATTTCTTTTTTTGTTTGTTTGTTTTTTGTTTTTGTTTTGTTTTGGTTTTTTTAATAATAAATTTATTTTTTATTGGTGTTCAATTTGCCAACATACAGAATAACACCCAGTGCTCATCCCGTCAAGTGCCCCCCTCAGTGCCCGTCACCCAGTCACCCCCATCCACCGCCCACCTCCCCTTCCACCACCCCTAGTTCGTTTTCCAGAGTTAGGAGTCTTCCATGTTCTGTCTCCCTTTCTGATATTTCTTACCCATTTCTTCTCCGATGCGGGATTTCAAGTCCTGCCTTCAAATTCTCCCCCAAGACCCCTCCCACGAGGCCTTCACATCTGCGTCAGATGTGACCAGTGACCCAGCTGGGAGCAGGTGGGAAAACATATTTTTGGGGAGTCGGCACCTGTTGATAGGTAGGGGAAGTTAAGACGTCTAAAAACAAGAGAAGGGATCCCTGGGTGACCCAGCGGTTTGGCGCCTGCCTTTGGCCCAGGGCGCGATCCTGGAGACCCGGGATCGAATCCCACGTCGGGCTCCCGGTGCATGGAGCCTGCTTCTCCCTCTGCCTGTGTCTCTGCCTCTCTCTCTCTCTCTCTCTGTGTGTGTGACTATCATAGATAAAAATAAAATAAAGCATTAAAAAAAATAAAATAAAAGCAAGAGAACCCTCCCCCCCAAAATGGGATCAAATTGGCATAAATGATTTTTAAAACATTTCAACAGGCTGCTGAGATGTAATTAGCACACAATACACTACACATATTCAAAGTGTTCCGTTTGTTAAGTTTTGAAAGCATCACCACAGTGAGGACAGCAAACAAGCACCCCCCCTGGTGTTTCCTCCTCCCCGAGCCCCAGGCAACCACTGATCTGCTTCCTGTCGCTGAGGATTGGTTTGCATTTCCTAGAGTTTTATAGAAATGGAATCATGTAGTCTGCCCTCTCCCAGGCAGAGAGATTTTATATCCCAGAAAAGCAAACAGCTTCGTGTTGAACATTTGACATATATACTCTTAAAACATGCTCTGGCCACTCCACACCACTGGGCTGCTGTATTTTCCGCTGCCCCTGAATTTTAATGCGGAGCTGTTCAGCGTCTTTTTGTTTCCTTGACTTCTGTTAATCCATATCCTTAGAGACTTATCAAGGTAATTTCCTGAACAAAAGAGACTTCCCTCCCTAAGATCAATTCCAGGATGCATTTTTCTGGCCTCTTATGCCTAGAGTGTGAGTGTGTGCACGTGTTTGTGAGTGTGTATGTGACTATGCACTGTTGTGTGACAGTGTGTGTGCACATTTGGGAGGAGAAGCGTGGGTAGGGCAGAGGGGGCTAGTTCTTTTTTTTAAGACGCCTCCACACTCACCATGGAGCCCAACGCGGGGCTTGAACTCACCACCCTCAGATCAAGACCAGAGCTGAGATCAAGACACTTAACCAACTTAACCAACTGAGGCACCCAGGTGCCCCAGGGCTACTTTTTTCCTTTCCTTTCCTTTCCTTTCCTTTCCTTTCCTTTCCTTTCCTTTCCTTTCTTCCTTTCTTCCTTTCTTCCTTTCTTCCTTTCTTCCTTTCTTCCTTTCTTCCTTTCTTCTTTTCTTTCTTCTTTTCTTCTTTTCTTTTCTTTCTTTTCTTTTCTTTTCTTTTCTTTTCTTTTCTTTTCTTTTCTTTTCTTTTCTTTCTTTTCTTTTCTTTCTTTCCTTTCCTTTCCTTTTCTCTTTTCTTTCTTTTCTTTTCTTTTCTGTTTTCTTTCTTTCTTTCTTCTTTCTTTCTTTCTTTCTTTCTTTCTTTCTTCTTTCTTTCTTTCTTTCTTTCTTTCTTTCTTTCTTTCTTTCTTTCTTTCTTCCTTTCCTTTCCTTTCCTTTTTTCTCTTTTTTCTTTCTTTTCTCTTCCCTTTTCTTTTCTTTCTTTCTTTCTTTTTTTTTTTAAACACTGATGCCTTCCTTTACTGGACACTAGGGTGAAGGGTTTCATACCTGACTGAATTCAGTCTTCACCGCAAATATGTGACATAGGGATAAGAATTTGCTTTGATGAGAAAGCAAGAAGCTAAATAAATTGAGATCCCAAGAGGCTAAATAAATTGTCCACAGACAAAAGCAAAGCCAAGCCCCGAGTCTCTTGGACTTAAGGCTTGGGGCTCATTCCTCTGCATGGGGCACAAGGGATGAGGTTGCCTCCATGCCATCAGGAGCTGGGTGGGGACAGCTGCTTGGAGGGCTGTGCTGAGACAGACGGCGCAGCTGCGACCAGGCTCGGTGACAAGACTGGCACAATCAATTAGTGATGTCTGCAGGGGTGTGGATGTGGAGGGGGTGTCTGCACGTCGTTGCCTGGCTTTATACCAAGCTTCCTTCCTGTAATGCAAAATCGAGTGACTCTTTGGCAACAAGAGGTTCACAGCCCTGATGTCTGGAGGAGCACCCCCGGGTGTCCCAGTTGGTTGGTCCTGTCTGACCACCTCTCTCCAGCGTGGCTCCTTTCCTGCCTGTGGTCCTCCCCTTGGAGTCGCCGTCCAGGGGCTGCTGCTGTGAGAGTTGTTCTCATATTGTCTCCAGCTCATCCTCTGTTGGAACCTGGGCCCCCCAAGACCACCATCTTGCTCATTCCCAAGCACTAGAATTCCCTGGCCAGGCAGCCAGGACTCGGGCTCCCCTCTCATCCCATGTTTGATTTCTTCTTTCAGCTCCACTGCTGGTTCAACGCCACCACCTCTCATCTGGACAGCAGCAGGTGCCTCTGCTCTGGCCTCCGGACAGCCCATTCTCCCCAAGGCAGCAGAAAGGATCCTTCTACGATGTGTGTGGGATCATGGCACTTGCCCCATGGTGGCCCCTTAATGGCTTCCATCCTGCTAAGTTTAGACTCTTAACTCCTCCCTGTGAGGCCTCCGAGGGATCCTTCTCCCCTGCTCTCTGTTTGTGCTGTTTCCTCCACTCGGGCAGCATCAACCCACCCTGCGAGGCATGAACAGCACACTCAAGTTTGCCTCTGACCTTTGCACCTGCTTAAATATTACCTCCTTCAGGCAGGCTTCCCTGACCACCTCCCTCAGTCACGCACTTGCAGTAATGACTGCTTATCCCCACTTCCTTCAGAGCACTTAGCACAAGATTCTAATATGCCTGGTCACAAGCTCCATGGGAGCAGGGGGGGGTCTATCGTTCTTCATTCCCCCCTCTAGAACAGTCTAGAACAATGCCAGGCACACAGCACCAGATACTTATAGAAAAAAATAAATCCAAAGCACTTTTTATGATCATACATTTTATTATAAGACTCCTCCAGTTGTTTATGAAACTGGAGGGGAATAGTAACAATAAATAGGAAAGACATGAATGTCTGTGTGACCTCGGGGAGGCCATGTCACCAGCTTGGATTTCAGTGTCCTCACTTGCAGAAAAGGCCTGAGGCTTGTCCTCACACCCCCACAGGGCCAAGTGGGCTGGTGACAAGGGTAGGAAGCACTGTCTCCAGGGCTGGGTCACCATTAGGCTTCTCAGGAATTTGCCTGGGCTCGAGCTGTGCTTGGTCTCAGGAGCTGCAGCTTTGGGCCTGGGAGGCACCTCTGTCTTTCCCTGCCTGGGGCCAAACCTAAGACTGGCCTGGCCTCTCCCCAGCCCCAGCTTCAGTCTCAACTTCTCTCTCTCTCCTGGCCCCCTCCAAACCCCCTCCCAATTCCCAGGTCTACTTCCTTCGTGCCCAAGAAGCCCTTCCTGGGAGCCTCTGAGCCCCCAGATCAAGGATGCTTGGTGCCAGCGCATTACACATTGCTGGAGGAAGAGCGGTGTGGGGGAAGACCTAGGGGAAGAGTCACCCCCCCTCCCAGGACTTGAGGAAGGGTGTTCTGGATCCTCTGGATTCTGCACGCCACCACCCCCTCCCAGAGCAGCTCAGTGGAGGCATGTTCTTTCTCCTGCCGGAGCCACCTCTGGGCACCCCCTGCACCAACCTGCACCCTTCCCATGCCCGTCGCCTCCTTTCTCCTCCATCTGCAAGAGGAGATGGAGTCTACATCACAGGTAGAGGCCCCTCAGGGAAACTGCAGACAGCACTGGGTTCGGGAAGACAGTGAAAGGGTTGGGGATGGCTGGCTTCTGGGGACATTCTCAGATGACCCCATCTTTGAGCAGTGGCTGCTTGGTGTGGGAGGGGCCTCCAGAAAGTCCTCGGGGAGGCAGTCTGGCTCAGGAAGCACAGCCCTCCTTTCACTCCTGCTGACAGAGTCTGAGGAGTGGCCCTGCCTCCCTCCAGGCCTTGGTTTGTCTGCTCGAGTATTGGACTGACGCAGCCTGAGCCTAAGAGGTGATGAACGTTAGGGACGTGGCTTCTGGTGGTGGGTGGGGCGACCTCAGGCCAGTCACTACCCTCTGTCTGCTGGAAAATGAGGGCTTAGAACTACAGGTCTCGGGATGATGTTTGCTCTAAGAGACTCCACCCTCATCCAGGACTAAGGTGCAATGGACTGCTCCTTGTTTCGTGCAGGTGAGCTGCCCTTTGCGCAGAATTTCCAGCTTCCAGGCCCCCGGGTTTTCAGCAGGCCGGGCCCACTCCAGCTCGGTAGCAACCTCATCGTCAGCGTCTGCTATTCTTTGTCACAAGACACCGCTTGCTAGCTGTTTCCGTGCCTTGCCTCACTCCGCTATGCAGTAGATAACACTTGCCTTTCGGAGGATGAAATAGAGATCCTGAGACTCGAATCAAGTTGGGAGCGATCAAGCCAGGACTTTCCCTACTGCCAGGGCCACGCTCAGCCTACAGTGCCAGGCCACACGCGTGCGTGGCCCCTCCGGCCTCCTGCCAGTGAGTGGGACTGCATAAACACCCACTGCGGTGAGCAGAAGACCCAGGGGGTTGCCCTTCCTTCCCTGGACACCTTGGCAATCAGAGCCAAGTGACAAGATGGGTGACAAGATGCCCCCCCCCCCAAGACCACCCTTAGGGCTTCACCCAGGGCAGAGAGGCTATATCCTCTTCAGGGCAGGCACCTCCCTTTGCCTCTCCCAGGACATCTGGCCTAGGACCCAGTGTTTGCAGAGATACTGGTGCTGGGATGGAAAATGTTATCAGGGAACGGAGTTCCTGCCAGCCGAGGTGTGTTCCTTGGAAGAGCAAAGGGCTAGCGAGACGAGCATGATCCAGAGACAGCCGCAGGGATGGGCCCGAGCGAGGATAAACAACACGCTGGTTGGTGCAGGGAAAGCAAAGAAACCGGGACGAGTAAATAAGGAGACAGATGCTGAGCACGGTGCCAGGGGAATGAGCATGCAGCGGGGCGCCGGGGCCAGGGAAGCCTGCTTGCACACGATGGAGGTATTTGATGGACGAGGGCAGGTAGGAAAGGCAGAGGGGGCGGAGACGAGCTTTCTAATGCTTTCTCTCTGCTTTGAGACGAAGGATGATGAGGTCTCTGAAGCTGGTTGGTACCATTTTTTTGTTTTCCCCCTGGGGCTTCCAGCTCCTCATTCTGAAAAGCCTGAGAGCCAGAAATAACCCATGATCCCCTTGCAAGCAGAGGTGGGGTCTCCGGGCATCCAGCTGTCCCCTACTCCCACACCAGGAGGCTCATCACACCACAGACACACACTGTCAATACTCAAAGGCAGAGGGTTAAAGAAGGTAAAATAACAAATCAGGAGATAATAAACCAGTCAGATGGTTTCTTTCTAAGACAACTTTACAAATAAGACTATGATATACCAACCTGAAAATAAGCCTTCTTTATCTGCCCCCCCTGGAGAGGGAGAGGTGGTCAAGGCAGTGATGTGGGCTTCGTCTGTCTGCCTGGTGTGGAGTCTATGAAAACCTAAGAGCATGCCAGGGTGTGAGCCTGAGTGCCAGACCATTCTGCAGTCTTCGGCCCTGGTATTGTGCTGGGTGACAAGATGTCCCCCAAGACCACCCTTAGGACTCCAGCTAGAAAGTGGAGAAGCCGGGGGAGGGCAGAAGGCTATATCCTCTTCAAGATGGTTCTGGAGTTCTTGAGAGGGAGGTGCCACCCCTCCAGGGACGGGAATCCACGTGCCATCAGCTGTAGGTCTTGAGAAGACACATCCATCTGATAGCCCTGCTGGTTCATTTGTATCCATTTGGTGTCCTCCTTGGATGCTGGGATTTATCTTCATTAAGGAAGGAAAGAGACATTTTCTGATGAGGTCTGAGAGACTGCTTCACCTTCCTCCTGTCCCACCCCAAAGTCGGGGCAGCAGGCAGGGCGTTTTTCCCGAGATCTCAGGGAGAGATGGGTTCTTGTCCCTCTGTAAGGAGAAGGAAGTGTCTGGACAAAGGGAGACCTGAGCAGAGGGTCTCTGGCTTTGTGCACACCTCTGGGCTTT
Organism: Canis lupus baileyi; assembly: GCF_048164855.1. Taxonomy (NCBI): domain Eukaryota; kingdom Metazoa; phylum Chordata; class Mammalia; order Carnivora; family Canidae; genus Canis; species Canis lupus. The sequence goes on from NC_132840.1 coordinate 75,027,873, forward strand.
TCCTACATTCAGGGGAAGAAACCAAACACTATCCATCCCTCAGCCTGAGGGCTCTCTGTGTAAGAGGCTCTGAACACATTATTGCCCTTTGTTCTGAGAAGAACGGATGTATTAGTTATCTATTGCTGTGCAATAAATCACTCTAAAACTTAGTGACTTAAAATGACACTAATCATTTATTATCTCTCCCAGTGTCTGGTGCTCAGGAGCAGCTTGCTTGGGTGGTTCAGGGCCTCTCATGAGGTTGCAGTTGGGATGCTCCTGGGGCTGCAGTCATTTGAAGGTTGGACTGGGGCTGGGGGCCACTGCTAAGGTGGCCTCTCACTGGCCGGCAAGTTGCTTCCTCTCATGCAGGCTCTCTATGGGGCTACTGAGTATCCTTCTAGCATGGTGGCTGCTTCCCACAATCCAAGAGACCAAGGCAGAAGTTCTGGTCCCTTCATGACCTAACCTTGAAAGTCCCACGCCGTCATTCCCACTATGTTCCACTGGACACATTGTGCGGGCATGCTTCTGTGTTGGAGGGGACTATACCAGGGCCTAATTCCAAGTGTATCAGCAGAGCCATCTTGGAATCTGGGCATCACAGCAAGGATGAGAACATGCTTAGGGTAGGGATGGCATCAGGATGAAGGCTTCTTCCAAGACTGGGAGCCTAGGGAACAGAGGTGATGTAAAGAGCACTGACCTCAGAGTCAGAAAGATCTGGGATTGAATCCCAACTGAGTCACCTGCTAGCTGTGTGACTTTGAGCTAATAACCTTGCCCCCTTGGCCTCAGCTTCCTTATCCTTCCTCAACTAAAGAGAGTGAGTATCATGCCTCCTACTCTGCCCCTGATTAGGGTGGGTGACACGTAGTCAGGCTTAGGAAAAGATCGTTCCTTCCTTCCCATGTCCTGTCCTCCCAGTGCCATGGCAAACCCCGCAAGCATTCTGGCCACCCACCATCCATCTCCTGGGGGCCACTGACCAGGACAAGCTCCTGGAGCTCCACACACTAGAGTCTGAGGGCTGAGATCAGAGGAGATACATCTTCTGTCTCTCCTGGTCTGGTTGAAATACCCCAAGATTGTTCGTTGACCCCAAATTCTGCCTCCTTTGCCTGCCAGGTGAACCCTTGCCTGAGGTGATCACAAGCCCACTCTCCATCACGCTGCACTTGTTAATGCCTAGAATGCTAATGCCAGCCTGAAACAGCTGCTTAAATAGCACCGGGAAGAAGCTACTGGGCAGCCAGCCCCAAGTGGGGTGCTGAGGGGAGGGCAGGAACTGTAGAAGGAGGTGGGCCAACTCCAGGCCCCGAGGTCCTGAGCTTGTGCCAGGCAGCAGGCATGAGGGAAGTCGGCGGCTTTGACTTCAGGGACTCTGGGCCTGAGTCCTTCTCATTCCTTCCCTTTAGCTCATCCACTTGGCCCTCCATGGCCAAGGTCCCGGGGAAGTGGCTAGGTGCTCAGCGTTGACTGTGTGCTGTCTCTGGCTCCAGGGCCCAGCCAGAGACAGTGCCACCCCCTTCCTAGGAGGAGAGAACTGGTTAGTTTCTGGAGCACCTCTGTACCAGGGCACCTTGGTGTGTGCCCAGACCCTGGCTCCAGACTCAGCTAAGTCCCCAGGATCTGTACCTATCCCTCAGCAAACTTAGCACCTGCTGGAACTGCTGCCACTTCCGGACCTACCTCCCTGGGCGGGTATTTGCAATGACCCAAAAGACTCCATTTCATTCTACTCAGCATACTTCTCTTGAGCACCTGCTAGGGGAGCAAGACTCAGCTTGTTCCCACAGTGCCAGGTAAGCAAAGAGCTACCATTTTGAAACAAAGAATTATAGGAGCCCAGTGGAGAGAAGACTTAACTGCCTCGAGATGGGGACTGCCAGGGATGGCCTCTGAGAAGGGATAAGATTTGAGTTGGGCATTGAAGGATGAGTTGGATTTTTCCAGGTGAAAAATAGAGTGAGAGGTGAGCAAGAGAAACAACGGATGGGGAGCACAGCATAAGCAAAGGCCCGGCGGTGGAAGGGAATTCTAAGTAGCCAGTATGATGTGTCTGGAGTGTAAAGTTTCTGGTTCTGAGAGAAGCGGCTGGGAATGCAGGTCGGAGTGAAGTTGTGAAGCTCTTCGCTGCCAGCTACGCATCACACCCTTTGTGCCCGGGTCCAGGGGAGCTACGGGGGGTTTCTAAGCAGAGGAGGGCAGCATGACCCAAGTGCTGCTTTAGAACAACCAACATCAGGGGGTCCCAGCTCCGCTTTCTTCGCTGCCCCTCCTGTCACTATTCACCTGCTCCCGGCCACCACCCAAACCCAGCGCATCAGAGAAAGAGGGGCCGACAGAGCTGTACTACCAAGTTAATACAAAACCCCCGGCTCCAGGGCCACGCCAGCCCAGGAGGGAGGCAGCCGTAACAGGAGAGGAAATTACAGATAAGAGAGGAGAAATGGCCACAGCAAGATGAAGGGAAGGCAGCAGCCGGCGGAAAACAAACCAAGGTGTCAAGACAGAATCAATAACCATCACCGCGAAGAGAAGAAGATGGGATTCATTACGGAGAGGGTAAAACAGACATTACCCAGCCTGCCCACGCGGCTCGCTGCACAAGTGGAAGAACTTTCGACTGGGCAAGTGCTGATGGTGGAAATACTTGACAACACAGCAGCATTGGAGGGAGCGGGGGAGACAGAGGGGAGCGCAGAAGGAGACCCACGGAGGGTCTGGAAGACACAGCCGGGCACGCGGGGGACCACGGGTCAGTTTGGTGGAGGTGCACAGGGATGAATTTGTGCCCCGGTCCTTGGGCCAGGGGTGCAGAGGGACAGGGAGCTGGGGACACACCTGAAACTGCCGAAGTGAAAGCAAACGGGGGAGACAAAGGTGCACAGAACAACGCAGAGCAGGTGCGCAAAAGCCCCTTGGAGGACCACCCACATCTTCTTGGACAAGGTGCTGAGAGCTGACCACGTTCGCATCCGCCACCTTATCTTGTGCAAGGAGACTAGGAATCTGACCTCTGGGGTGGAAACGTGTGCAAAGGAGAGGAGGGTCTGCGTCCCAGGCCAGGGCTAGGGTCCTCCTCCCTGTTCCTCCTGGAGCCAGGCAGGGTGGAGCCTTCCCCACGCTCCACCGCCCCCAACAGATGCATAAGGAAAAGCCGAGTCTTCAGGTCACCAGATCTGTAAAGGTGGAGCTGGTGCCGAGTCCCAGGGGGGATGGATCCCAGGGCAGCATCCTCTACAATTGGACCAGGCAGAGGGGCAGGGTTGGAGTCGGGGGCTAGGCGGGCCCTGGGGTGGGGAAGGGGCTGAGTGCCAGAGCCAGCTGCAGGAGCTCGGCCAGGCGGAGGGGCAACCTTCTGGCCAGTGATCACAGGCATGACTGCTATGGATACAGCACTCGAGGTGGAGGAGCTGGTCCCCCGACCGGCAGGCAGGACAATGGAAGGGGCAGCAGGCAGCCTCGGGGTGGCCTGGCGCTGGCAGCAGCATCCCAGCCCTAGGGAGGAGGTGTGAGACTAACCTAGCAGAGGCCCAGACCTGGAGAGACCAGGGTATCAGGAAGCCTAACAAGACAGGGCCTGGAATACCAGACCACGCGTTATCTGTCCCAGAGCCCTGCAGACCAGCGCTGGTGCCACACTGGTGCAACCGGAGCATCAGGCCCGCACCATGAAGACCTCTCAGTCCCATAGCTGAATCCAGGCCTGGGGCAGAGCCTACACGTGGGAGGAAGGGAAGGGTGTGTCGTGAGAAATCTCAGCCTCGGGAAAAGGAGGCTGCAGAGGCCAGGACCCCAGAAGGTCCAGGGACCCAAGGCCGCACCTTCAAGCCTGCCTGCATCGTCTCCACCCTGGGTTGCTAAGACTGGCTGCTTGAGAGCTTACAGAACTATGCACAGGGTAGCTGTGGGCAGGGGTGTCGGCATGCTAGAGGACCAAGGACCCAAGGGGCGTCCCCCTAGGCATCCTGCACACAAGAGGCCGGCACCTGATACGGCTTGCCCGGAGGGTGCTGGCAGCTGCACTTGGCGGTGGTGTTTAAGGAGTGTACCTGTCAGGGCCAATAGGGAGACTGAGTGGGATGTGGGAGCTGCGAGAGCGGCCAGGCCCCAGCGCACTCACGCCGCGTGAGGAGAAGGCCCTCAGCCTCCTGTTCCCGCTTAGACGCTGCTCTAGACGCCAGCGAGAACCAGGAGCACCAGCAGTTACTACGGTGTACGGACTCCGTGCGGCTCCCACGCTCAGCGCTGCGCGTGCCTTATCTCATTGCAACCACACAACCAATATCGTGCCCATCATCAGAGAAGTGATGGAAGTGGCCCAGGGACACACAGCCTTAAGGTGATAGAACCAGGATACGAATCCAGACTGTGTGGCTCCAGAACTCAAACCCTTACCCCCGTGACATTGTCTTCGTCCAAGGGCAATCCCTAAGCTCTTCAGATGTCTCCATCTCAGAGACGTCTGCAGATGGCCCTCTGAGCTGGCCCTCGTCCTACCAACACCTGGCAACCCCAAATCTTCAGGCTTCTTGGTGTCAGTCTCCAGGTCTGCCCCACTCCTGAGATTTCCCCATTTCTTGGAAGGAGGGTTCTGGGGCCAAAGGTATGAGGACCAGCTAGTTTCTGAGACCCTGCTGCATCTCTACCCCCTGCATCCCACCTCTCCATCCCTCCCACAGTGGGTCCCTTCATCCCTCCTGTCTTCGTCTGTCCCCCCATGTCCCAGCTCTCCTTCCTTTCTGCCGGCCTTTCTGTTTGTCTCTGTGTCCCTCACAGCATCTGCACCCCCGTCTCTGTCATTGCCTCCTCTGTCCTAGCCTGTGTCTTGCCTCTGTCTCCCTATATTCTTTTTTGTGCTTTCCGCATGTCTGGATTTGCCTCCACCCCCTTTGTCTGTCGTGCTCATACACCTGGCAGCAAAGCCCTGGCCATTTAGGGCGATGTGCTTGAGAGATCTCCTGCATGCAGGTATATCCCACGGGCTCTCCCCCATGCCCGTGACCAGCTTCCTATCCTTGCCTGGCGCAGGAACAGCCCAGCCTGGGCTTAGCAGAGGACCTCTCCTGAGGGTGAGGGGCTTTGATCGCTGGGAGTCAGCACGGAGACAGCATCCTTGGCCTTTGGGGAAAGAGTGATGGGCTGGGGAGGAACAGAGGGTGGTTTGGTTGAAAGCACACAGGTATCAACAAAAAATCTGATTCAAACAATGGACTGGTAAGATAAAGTGACTACTGCTCTCTCAGAGCTTGGGGTGCTACGGATGTGCCCCATCCTGCCCCATAATAAAGGATGCTCAAGCCCCCACCCTGGGCCTGCCTTGGCAGCTCCAGACAAGCTCCTCCCCGGGGGCCCCAGGCCTAATGACTGTTTGCAGGGGCAGAGCCAGACTTGCTGGCACCTCAGGACCTCTGAACTGGCCCTTCACCTGCCTGGGCCGCTCCTTCCTCAGAAGTTTGCGTGGCCTGCTCCCTCACACCCTGAAAGGATTTTGCTGGGATGTCACCTTGTCAGCTGGGCCTTCTCTGAAAACCCCTGTTTCGTTCTGGTAGTCTCTACCCTCCTGCCTGTGTGGAACCCTTTCCTACCTCTCCGACTTACTGCCTTCCCAGAACCTTCAGGAGAGAGCCCAGTACGGAGTGGGTACTCAATAAATATTTGTTAAATAAACGGGTACTCTGTATACCTGGGTCAGAAAATATTGTTGTACCATGGGGAAGGCTTGGCAATCTTTATGCATTTTTAAACAGTTTTGTCTATTTTTTTCAGAATCTGAGTTATTTCCTTTCATGTTTTTTTTTTAATTTCTAATTCACATTCACCCTGCTCTTGTTACTCCGTACTGTTTAGATAATATAAATGGTCATAAAAAGTTAGAAATAACCCAAATACCCAATGAGAGAGATTAGTCGGAAACCTATCTAGTATTACAACACAGAATATATGATAAGACTCTATTTTTGTAAACTAAATCTGTAGATATAGAGATATTTATCTCTCATTATTTGGCAAAACGTTTTCTCAGAAACACGAGGTTGGTTATTAATAGCTGCCAGATGAAAAGGGGACTCTAGAGTCAAAGAGTTTAGGGAACAACAAAGTTAAACAGATTTCTTAGCTGGGGATCTCTCCAGAGCTTTAAATTCATTTATGATGAATATCACAATGAATATTCATTACAACCAATATTACAAGCTCCAAGAAGAAAATAGAATATGTAGTACTTTTCAAACTTTGACCAGGTTTGTTGTTGCTGTTAACATTCTTGTTTTACAGCACAGAGGGACTGAAATTCTAGAACTTTCTTTGGGAGGACATAAAATGTACACCAACACCCAGACACATGCAGAAAAGAATCCAAGGTGTGTATACCAAGATGTTCTCCGTGGCTTGCTTTTTAATTTTTGCAATGTTTTTCTAATTTTTAATCTTGAAAATTAGTTAGACATGGACGTTTCCAATCAACAGCCCATATTTTTTATGACCCACCCATCATCTTGACTCAATAGGCATCTCTGGAGCCCAATCAGGTGGGTGGATGGGAGAAGGGGCTTGGAAGGGGGGAGCCAGAGAGACTAGGTGTGGACAGGTGGGTAAGAGGGCGGAAGGACAGCGAGATGGGAAGAGTGTGAGGAGAGAGCAGGTTGGAGCAGGGAGGAGAGAGGACTCGGAGAAGTGGTGGAGTAAACAGGAGGAGAGGAGGGAGGAATGCACAGCCCTCGACATTCCCGGGAGTGTTGTCAGGTGCCCAGTGTGGGTGCGGGGATGGTGCACAGGCCACTTGCCCTCAGTGAGACCACGGCAGGACCAGAGATGGGGAACAAACCACGTGCAGAGAGGGGCCCCGAGAGGCAGCTGTCAGCACAGCCCCACAAGCAGGGCCCCTGAGAATGGTGGCAGTGCCCACCCGAGCTGCCCTTTCTCCTAGAGGACAGAAGCGGGGTCCCCGAACTCCTGGCCAGGGTCTCCGGAGAGGGACTCCAAGACAGCCATCTCGATCAAGCTGGGTGGGGGTGGGAAGGACTGGGCCACTTGTCTCAAAGCTGCACATGCAACGTGCACACTGTTTTTTAGAGACTGTTTGTTATAAATGGACAAAAATAGATCTTTTTTTTTTTTTTAGAATCGCTCTTATTCACATGCTTTACGTAAGATTGAGAAATGTCAATTGCCAACACCAGAGAACACATATTATTATGATGATTTGGAAACCGGAGGATATTATACTGGGGTTAAAGCTGCCCCCAGCCCCAGCCCCCGGGGCACGACTTGTGTCAGGAATCGGTACGGTCACGTCCACAGTCACTGGCCCCTGGAGGCCCCCTCCAGCCTGCCGATCCCTGGATCTGCACAACTTGGTGCAGCCTGCACCCCGCCCCCCAACTCCCCAGACTCTCCCTGGCCGGAATTATAGTTACTAGGTCACATTTCTGGTGGGAGGACCTGTCCCCCCACTCCATTCATATTTCAGGTTTCGGATGGAGCACTCTGGGGTGCAAGTGTGAAGGGAGAGGAGGACAGCCTGTGCCTGCTCTAAGGACCCAAACTTATTGTCCGAAAAGGGGAGCAGTACTGGGCACTGGAGCTGCTCTAGCTCCACCCATCTCTCCGGCAGGAGCTCCATTCCAGGATCTTCCTGACCTCTTGGATTTTAGAGCCTGGCAGGAAAGGCAGTCAGGTCGATAAAATATAAATGTGATGAGTACAGTGGGGTCCCAGGAAGGGAGGCATGATCGTGGGAGCAGGTGAGAGCGGAGGGGCGGGGCCAGAGCCTGGGCATGGAGGAGGCTCTGTGGCCGTGGAGAGCCCTGAGGGTGAGCCAGGCAGGGCCTAGGGCTGGAGAGCCTGGGAGTGGCTGGAAGGAAAGGGGAGAGTGTGTGAATGCGTGCATGTAGGTTCATTGGCGTGTGTATGTATGCATGCATGCATGTGCATATATGCATGTGTGTACGTGTGCATGTGAGTCTGTGTGTGTGTGTATCCTCCATCCACCCACCACCTGCAGCATTCACTAGGGTCCAGCCTCCAGAACCAGATCCCTCACTTGGGATCCTGACTGAATCTTCCCTTGATTCAACCTCTGCCAAGTTCCTCTACCCTCCCCTCCTCTACCCTCCCCCGCCCTCCTTCCTTTGCAAAACAACAGTAATGGCACCTACCTGGCAGGGTCATCAGGATTCAGCAAGGTCGTACAGGTAAAGCACTGAGACTAGTTCTGACACATGACAGTTCTCAGCACATGTTCAGAGTAATACTATCAGTGACATTATTTTATCTGTCAGGAGGAGAACGTGACTTGCTGCATGAAAGCAAAGCTTGAGATACAGACTCCCCCTGCCAAGGCCCCACCCTTCCCTGCTTTGGGCAGGTTTTCAGCTTCGCGTACCCCCTAGACATCAGAAGGGACCAAGGAAGCAACCCGATGCTCCAGGGAATGACTTGGGAGGGCGGGGGGCTAAGGCGCAGCACCCACCTCCCCATCCCATCTGGAGAAGCCCCGCAAGCAACCTGTGACAGATGGCTGTGCTTTGAGTGACTACTTCAATTTTAACTCTTTTCGATAATCCAGGGCCAGAAAGCCACATACTTTAAAACTGTCCCTGGATCATAGATCAGCCCAAAGAGACCAAGTCCAGTTCAGTTAATAACCTCTGGAAACCCCATCAATCACTGGGGGCGCCCCCTCCTTAGTGCTCTCCATATTGACTCCTGGCAGAGATGAATGGACCACCTCTTGGTGGCCCCTCTTGGGCATTTGCAGCTCGCCTTCCTGTAGCCGCAAGTTGGAGTTTTCTGAGCTGAGCCCAGGGTGGCAATAGGAGCAGTGGGGCGACTGTCTCTTAGAGGAAGTTGGCCCCTTCCCCAAGACCGTTCTCAGGGGATCCTTCCTGACCTCTCAGGGGCTAGGCCTCTGCTTGTCACCCCCAGTGACTGGTGGAGGGCCAGACGGCCTCAGTCTCTCCTGCAGGAAGCCCCTGAGAGTCTGTTCACCAGGAAGTGACCGCACAGGGGAGAACCAGGGTCAGGGAAACATGGCATGCTCCCCATTGGGTGGAAATCCCCATCTGCAGACAGCAGAGCTCAGGACTGTTCCGTTCGGCAGAAGCTGGGCCCTTCTCTGGAAGCTGTCGGCCCAGGGATGCTCCCCGCTGATGGAGACCTGAGACGTATGGGCTCCTCCTTCCTGCCATCTTTCATACTCAGCCCTGCTGCCACTTGAGGACCTGTCCACACACTTGCCTCTGAAATTGCCACCCCACTGCCCTCTTGTCAGTCCTCCCACACACCCTGCCAGAGGTCTGTTGGAAGTTTAGACACCACCGTGAGCCCATCCCTCCTGTGGACAAAGCACGTTTCCCATGTCTCCCCACTTCCTAGGGAATAGGATCCAAGCTTCTTAGCCTGGGGTTCAGGCCCAACCAGACTCTGTTAGTTGGCCCAATATTTATTCCTTGGCCTGAACACTTGGCTCAGATCAGATAAGTCATTCCTCCCTCGCCCACCACCATCTTGTAGGACTCAGGATTCACCCCTAACACTCATGAAGCCTCCTCTCTGCCCGCTCCACCTATCCAATCCTACCCACTCTGCAGGTCCCAGTTCAAGCTTCACCTCCTCCATGAATTCCTCCTTGACCACTCCAGTCCCCACTTCTGGCACTCTGGTGGCATGCGCTGGGCCTGACACAGCCTTGGGCACATGGCATGGGCAGCTTGGTACTGTCGCTCATGCCGCACAGAGTCCTTATCTTGGCATCTTTTCCCCCAGATCTATCTGGTATCTCCCAGGGTTCACAGCAGCCTCCTTTGAGACCCACTGGCTATTCGGAGGGTGATAGAACCAGATGGAAAGCCCTGGAGGCAGGACCTGTATTGTCTTTTCACCCACAAGTTCTCAGTGCCTAGCACCAAACATATCACATAGTGGACAAAAGTCATGGCTCAATTAGATTGCCTTGAACTTCATCTTTACCTCTTCAATGGCACATGTGCCTTCTGCCTTACACTGCAAATTATATACTCACTCGTGTTCTGTAACCTACTCAGCATGTGGCTTCCCCAGCAATATCAGCAAGGGGCCTTGCCGTAAATGCCAAACACTTGGATGAAGCCCTGGATGAAGTCTCCCGCGGGCATCCTTGGAAATTCTCTTTGATCCATGGTAACCTAGATGCATGGGCGAGGTGCCCTGTTTAGGGGTCTGAGGTGCCATCGAGGCTTGGTTAAACCGCCCTCCTGTCCCAGTACACGCATACACCACATCTTCTTCCTCCATTCATCTGTCAATGGACACTTCGGTTGCCTCCACACTCTGGCTATTGTGAATAGCCAAGCCAGCCTATTGCTGGGATGGAACACTATTTTCTTCTTTAAAAAATGTAGAAAATCTCATCATGTATGACAACATGGATGAAACCTGAGGACATTATGTTAAGTGAAATAAGCCAGTCACAGAAGGACATATACTGTGTCATTTCACGTATATGAAGTATCTACAGAAGTCAAACTCATAGAAGCAGAAAGAATGGTGGTTACCAGGGGCTGGGAGGAGGTGGGAATGGGGACTCGCTGGTCCAAGTGTATAAAGTTTCAGTTCTGTGAGATGAAACGTTCTAGAGATCTGCTGTGACCATTGTGCTAATAGTGAACAAGAATGTACTATATAGTGGGATCCCTGAGTGGCTCAATAGTTGAGTGTCTGCCTTCGGCTCAGGTGATCACGGGGTCCTGGGATCAAGTCCTACATCGGGCTCCCTTCAGGGACCCTGCGTCTCCCTCTGCCTGTGTCTCTGCCTCTCTCTCTGTGTCTCTTACGAAGAAATAAAATCTTAAAAAAAAAAAAAAAAGAATGTGCTATATATATACTTAAAATTTTAAGGGGGTAAATCTCATACTGTGTGGTTCTTTTTCCTACAATTAAAAAAAGAAGAAAAATATTCAGAGGAGTTAAAACAGTAAATGTGTTAAAAGCAAAACGAAACCAAACCAACCGGCCCCTCAGCCCCGTGCCGCACGGGGCCCGTCCTGTGCCAGCACTCTTCCTTCCCGGCTCTTCCTGCCCAGGACCAGCTGCAGACTGGCAGCTCTGTGTTCTGCAAAGAGCTCTGAGCTTAGAGTTGCAAGATTTGGGTTTCTTGACTCTGCTCCTTATTAACTGTGTGATGTGTGCAAAATATTTAAACTCCTTTCACTGAGTTTCCTTATCTTTGAAAACGGGGAGCATAGAAATACCAGTCCTGGCTACCTCACACTGTTTCTGTGAGAATCTAATGAGCTCATGTTTGAGAAAGCGCATGGTAAATAATAAAGCATTATACAGGTTGCTATTATCATTCCAGTGAAGTTTCTAGCCAGATGGAGGCTGGGGGTCAGAAGCTGTAGCTCCTCTTTCTGTTCACTCATTTGAATTAGGAGCAGTCAAGAATCCTATAGAAAATGACCCCGGAGCCTGAGCTGCCTGAGGGGCTGTGCTCCAGTTGGGACTGGATTCAGCGACCAGTAACCCAAACAACAGTGGCTCCTATGAGGTAGGAGTTTATTTTTCTCTCACATGAAAATCTGGAATGTCGGGGATGGAAACTTTGGTCCATATATCCCTCAGGATCCCTTGGTCCTCCCACCTTGCTCCTCTGCTCCCCTGCAGGGCAGCCTTTGTCTCCTACTCGAGATGGCCACCATCACAACCACGTTCCAGGTGACTCCATGGACGGGACAAAAGGGGCAAAGGGCATACACGGCAGCTATAATGTAGGGAAGGTTCTTGGAAGCTGCCTGACGATCCTATTGGTGTGGGGGAGAACTTAGACACACGGTCACACTTGGCTGTGAAGGAGGCCGGGTTAGGTAGTCTTCACTCTGGGTGGCGCATGCCCAGGAAAATTCTACTGCCTTGGAATGAGAGGAAAATGAATGTTGGAAGGAAAACCAGCATCTTTGCCGTGGGGTGGAGGGGTAGGGATGGGAAGGGGAAGAGAGGTTGGCCAAAATCCATGTTTTCTTGTTGGACTCGAAAGCCTTTTTTATTACCGTATTTCTTTGCGCCAAAGACATGAAGAGAAGGTAACAGTGTGGACACTGGTACTTACCCCTTCCGGTTGTTCTCTCCATTCCCATGGACCAAGTGCCACTGGGATGTCCCAAATTTCAGGACCCATGATTGAGAAATGTGCCTCAGAGGCATAGATGGCTGACTTATTTTTTTCTGATAAAGTAGGAAGCAGGCTAGGTGATAAATGTGGTCTAGGACTCCTATCTCTAGCTGTCCGTCTGTCTATCTGTATAGTATGACAGACAGACTAGCATGTGAGGCTGCCTTAGCACCAAGTCATGAGCCGTGAAACAACTGCCTGGAAAGTAGTGGTCCCAAGCATGTCACATACACGATCGTGTCCATTTCACAGAAGAAGAAACCGAGGCACTGAGAGATCAGATAACGTGTCCCAAACCACACAGCTTGTTAGTAACTCAGCCAGGTATAGACTAGGTGTCTTGTTTTTAGAACTCCTGTTCTTACCACTACACTGGACCCTTCCCCCATCCATGGGCCTGTGTATCTGTCTTGTCAAGGCAGACAGGGCTCCCCTGACCTCCCCTCTGCCTCTCTGGAAGGCCCCAAACCGGCCTTTTTCCTGAATCAGGAGATTGTTTCTCACAACCTGCATTCTTCGCCATTCTTCTTAAATATCACTTCCCCCAGAGAGGCTCCCTTTAATAACCCACTTGGTCTGGTCCTATCGTCCCTCCTTCACCCCACTCAGCGCTATCGCTCTGTCCAGCAGCTGCTGGCTGGGCCCTGGTTCATGGGGCTCTGTCGTAGGTGGCCTGTGTACCTCTCATGTGTTCCTGTCCTGTCTTCCAACCTTGATGGGTGTCAGTGGGCTATAGTCACAGTGTGGGATCTGGGGCCTCTTCTCTCTGCCCTATGCATACCCCTCCTCTATTTCGTGAATCTGGCCCCCTCCCTCCAGCCCCGGGACTATACTCCTCTACCATCCCCTTTCCATGTATAGCCTACCTCAGCATCCTCTCTGGCCCCTTCCCTGAGCCCATAAGGATGCCCAAGTCATGGGATAAAAAAACTCCTGACCAGCAGGATTCCTTTCTGGTTGCTACTCTTCCTCCTTTCCTTTCTCAGCCAAGTTCCTTGAAAGAATAGTCTATATTTGATTCTTCTTTTTTCTTATCTCCTCTATCTCTTCAAACAACCCTAGCCTGTCTGCTGCCTTTGCATGCCATTGACCTTGTCTGGCCAGGGCTACATATGACTTCATATTACATATCAATGGGCCCTTCTCAGCCTTTATCTTTCCATTACGCTCCCTGGCATTTGATGCTGTTAATTAACTGCTCCCTCCTTCTGAAAACTTTATCTGGACAGATTAGATTTGGGAAGTCTTCACCCAACCGATAATCTGGTGCAGGTACTTGGATTGGCAAATGTGGAGTTCGGGGAGGACCTAGGGCTGGAGGTATCACTCCCTGCTGAAAGCCTCTCATGGCTCCCCTTTGTCCTAAGTTCAGATCAGGAAGGAAGGCCCTCTCCATCCAGGCTAGGGAAGTTGAACATGTCAGGGGATCAAGCCAAGCCTGGGGCCAGGAAGGAAGCAGAGCCCAAACCCAAAGGAAAGAGGTTCAAATAGGTTATTATCACCCAAAGGGCCAAGAGCAAGCGTGACATTAATCCCTATCTGTCCAGTGGTTCTCAGCTTGTCTTTTAGTACTTCTGGGAAATCTTTGCCACCTCTCTGAGTAGTTCATCTCTCTGTGACAAGTCTCTACAGCACCAGGCAGGCAGCTCCCGTTCGTAGCACTTCTCCTAATTGACATTTGATATTTACTTTCATGTTTGTGATTAAAAAAAAAATCACACGGATATCACATTTGATATTTGTGATTTACATTCATACATTTGATTGTTAGATCAGTGTTTGCCTCTTAGACTAAAAACCACATGAGGTGGGGATCCCTGGGTGGCTCAGCGGTTTAGCACCTGCCTTTGGCCCAGGACACGATCCTGGAGTCCTGGGATCGGGTCCCACATCGGGCTCCCTGCATGGAGCCTGCTTCTCCCTCCTCCTGTGTCTCTGCCTCTCTCTCTCTCTGTGTGTCTATCTCTATCATAAATAAATAAATAAATCTTAAAAAATAAAAAATAAAAAAATAAAAGTAAATAAATAAAAACCACACGAGGGCAAGGAGGACTGCTATCTCGCGTTCTGCTGTGATGAGAGAGTGGGGGGATTGATGAGGGTCCAGAGGAATCCCAGAGGCAGAGGAAGAAGAGCACAGAGAGGTAGAGGTCGGGGGCAATTGCCTGGAACATACATTGGCTAAGACTGTGTTTTGCGGGTTAGCTGAGGTGGGGCACATGGGTGGGGCCGGGGTGTGCTGATACATGCAGGATCTTTCTTGGCCTGGCTCCTTCCTGCCCTGGAGCCTCACCTCTGCCAACCTCTTTCTCCATCTCTGCTTCCATTTTTCTAATTCCAAGACCCTGCTTATAGCTCCCATATATTTGCAGTTTCATATCCTGAATATTTCTTTACCTCTGCTCTTTCCTCTTAATCTTCTCTTCTTACCCATGGCAAATTATTATTTGTCTTCCAAAACGAAACTCGGAGGTCTCCTTCTCCATACAGGGTTTCAGAATCTCCCAGACTTTCACACTATCCGGGGTCATTGCGTGCAAATTAACTGGCAGCTCTATGAAGGCAAAAGCCCTGTCCCAGGCTCCACTATCCCCCTAGCACCTAGCACATAGTAGGTGCTTAATAAGTGAGCGAAGATGTGAGTGAACGAATGGCAACCTAACCCAGATTTTTTAAAACAATGTAGAATTCAAACAGTCTCTCTCATCGCTCCTTACATGTATTCATAGTTATCACACTGTAGGTCCTGATTTTTCTCCTGAAAATTGTGGTTGCTGTAAAAATCACACAGTATTTCCCAAGCTAAGGTCTTTGGACCCCCAGGGAAAGGCATAATAAAAGGTTCTGAGAGCTTCTGTCAATGTCTCAAATAGCCCAACAGAAATCATACTGTTATCTGTACTCGGGCCGCAAGGCTTACCTAAAACATCGGCTTTCTCTGCTTTTAACGGGGATTGTGTCAACCCTGCGCTAACGGTGGTTATCTAATGCTCCTTGGGAGCTGTGATTGGCTGGGGATGACATCATAGGAGTCCCTGGGGTCTGTGGAAGGAAAAACAATAAAAGAGATCCTGGAAAGTGAAAAGGTTGGAACTACCACTGGGAGCATGGGGCTCTGGGCTCAGAATTAGGAGACTTGAGAGCGGGCCATGCCTCTGGCCTAACAAGCCACCCATCTTCTCTGGGGCCCCCCCATCTCCCCATCTGGAAAGTGGGAACACTCATATCTGCCTCGAAGGTCAAATAAGGACAAAGGTGCCTCCCAGAGAGCGAAGTGCTAGTGGAGAGCAGGGTCATGCCCAGCCTAGGAGGTCCTTGGGAGAGTACAGGCCGAGGAGGGAGGAGAAGGGCTTCCTTGAAGTTGGAGCACGCGGTACAGAGAGGGGTGGGGTGGGTGTCATGTTGGGTAGGGGTCCAGCAGGTGTCAGGTTGTAAAGGACAGTGAAAGCACGCTAAGGACTATACCGTCCTTCATGGAAAAATCCGAAAAATCCGAAATCGGTGTTGGCCCTCAATTATGGTGGACGATGTGGATCCCAGTGCTTCCCTCAGTGCTTCTCAGGGAATAATTTGGACTCAGAACCCACTCCCACCCCCTTTGCGCAGTGTGGATTTCGGCCTAAGGCTCTGAGAGGTTTCGATTCAGCTGTGGCTCCCAACACGTGGAGTCCCTGAGTGCCAGGTCCTGGGAGCATGAGCGGTTCCTGCATCACCGGGACCAGATGCTGGCACGGCACCAGAGGGACAGAGGCCCTCGGCGGGAGGTGCGACTGTGCCCCGGCTGAGCTCTTCTGTCCAGAAGAGGGCAGGGGCAACACTAGGTGCTGCACCCCTACCCACCCACCCAGGTGTCTTCTGAAAACCCATCATTCCTGGATGCCAATGAAAATGCTGCCTTCTGGAGGAAATTCCTTCTTCCCTGAGTCCCACCCAATTCGGGATGAATTCATTCTTTCTCTGCGCTCCTATAACACCTTTCAGACACCTCTACTCACTACTTATTTCGCTCTGGCAAGTGCTTGGATGATGGCCTTTCTTGCCCATCTCCTCCCCAGACCGAGCAGGATTGCGCCTCGCCTGCACTTGTACCTCCAGCCCTGAATGCTGAGCCCGGCAGCCAGGGCAGGGGCCCTGTAAGTGGTGTTGACCGTGGAGAAAAGGTCTCTGGTGGCCAAATCTGAAGCCCGATTTGATCCTAGCCTGGTAGCACCCTGTGTGCACCGAGTACCAGTACCCCTCTCCTAAGGCCCGCTCTTCCTTCGTGTTTTCTCAGCATCGGCAGTGAGAGAAGTTGAAGCAGTGCCCAGAGATTCTCCTTGGAGAAGGTTTCCATGAAAACGTCAAAAGAGATCTCCAGTGAGGACAACACAGAGGTCATCCCAGGGAAATTAATGTACTACCATGAAAATTTCCCAAAAAGATGATGATGTCAGAGCTACCCTTTGGCCCTATTTGGTACCTGGAAGATTCTTGGAGACACAAAATCCTTCTGGATGTGCCCCTCCTACTCTCTGAGCCCACTTCCTACCAGGAGCCCCCAAATTGCTCCCCCTTTCCACCTAGCTTGGAGGGAAGCCTGCAGAGACCTAGCTGGCTCCTTTGCAGGGGTAGGATGGAGAGTGGAAGGAGAGCGTCTGCTGGTGGCCTTGGCAGGTCGGGACCTGCCTCGGGACTGTCCAATGGTGGCGGTGCCACACTCATCTTTAGGGACAAGGGAGCACCTGAGAGCTGCTTTTCCTCCCATGGCCCCTCCAAGTCACTGTGCTGGAAAAACGCTTGCCTCTGTCACCAGGCTGCACCTGTAAATAAATCGGAAGATAAAAGAGGCCTTTCTGCTTTTCAAACTGTGACAGGCGCGTCCTGGTAAATTGCCTTCATGCTTTTTTAATAGAAGTAAAAAGGTTTGGGTGGATTGCGTCGCCTAATACAGAAGCACTTTTCTCTCATTTGAGCGGCCGTAGATGGGATAATGAACACATTTTTATCTCTGTCTCTAAACAGAATGCAAAGGACCCAGAGTTAGACAAACTTTCTTTCATGGCATTTCGAGGAAAAAGCTGGGAGTGTGTGGAAACCTCTTGGTGACAAACCCTACAGGAACTGGGAGCTAAAGTTTAGGGATTTGTTTCCCCAAATAGTAGGCAGCCTTTTCTCAGGCTGGAAGTGTGTTGGCTCCCTCGATGTAGAGACCCACTTGTTTGTTTGAACCTCAGCTTATTTGTTTATAAGATAAAAGTAAGGTTCCTGATTTCTAGATTTGTTGGGAAGACATGGGCCCGGTTCAGCCCCACGGAGGATGTTCAACTAGCACCAGTTAAAGCCCATCCTGGGTTTGTATCAGGCTGTCCTGATACATTGGAATTTGGAATCAGCGTGTCCAGAGGGCATGGATGCCATACTACCATCCTACAAGTCAAATAAGACCTTCCCTGGCCTCCTCCCTCCCCCATGGCCCCATCTCCACCCTATCTGACCTTGTTGGGGTGGGGAGGGGCAGGTCCCCAAAACAGACATGAGTGGAAGAAGAGTGGAGTGAGAACATAGTGATAAAACTGGCTACCCCTGGGCCCCTTCCGCAGGTTTCCAACATGAGCAGGGCAAGTGGCGGAGGAGAGTTTCAGATAGGATACAAACTGGATGCCCCGGCACATGTTCCTACCAAGAAGCAGCCATTCAAGGGCACCCTCTCCATAAGGAAGAAGGCTGGGTGAATGGTCTCTAGAGGCCTCCCAGGTGCCATCCATGCAGTCTGGCCACCAGGGACCCTTCCACATCCCTACAGCCCTTCCTAGGGACGTGAACTTTCCAGCAGCTCTCTCCATCAACCCCTCCCTCTGGGCCATTGTTTGCATCTCCCATACTGCTGTGCCACTCTTTACCTAGACATTGGTCTTTCCTCCAAAAGTGGGAGAAGTAAAACAAGACTTGTGCTGTGGATGTCCTTGTCCTCAGCGCCCAGTGTAGTCCTTGACATGTAGCTTGTCAGGGACCGATTGCTGATGTCCCCCAAACTCATGTTGCAGCCCTGACTGCGGATGTGATGGTATTTGGAGGCGAGGTTTGTGGGAGATAATAGGGCTAGTTGAGGTCATGAGGGTGGACCCCATGTGGGATTCTCTCCCTCCCTTGTCATGGGAGCACAGAGCAAGATGGCAGCTGCCTACAAGCCAGAGAAGACACCTCAGCATGAAACTATCTTGCTGACACCTTCATCTTGGACTTCTTGGCCTTCAGAACCATGATAAATTTCTGTTGTTCAAGGTCTTCAGTGTATGGTGTTTTGTTAGGGCGGCCTAAGTGCTCTTGGAGTGTTTGTGGGTGAATGAATGAGTGGCCCCAGGAAGTTGAAGTCTTCACACACTTGAGGAGAGCGGTAAAGCCAACTAGGAAGCAAGATGTGGCTGAGGCTCCAAAGCTGAGAAGTATGTCTGTCTGTACCCAGCACCCAGGGTAAGGGTTTGAAAAACTGGTTATATGACCCTTAGTTTCCCATCCACCCATAAAAACAGGATGCAGAGAGATCACGAGACTGCTGGGAGGCTCTCTGTGGAGTGTGCTGTCCTGAGGCTGCGTCCCACCTCCCCCATGGGAGATGGAAGTGGGCCTTCCCTCTCCCACCTACCCAAAGATGGGGACATGAAGAGAGCCACTCAAGAGCTTCGCTAAGGCTTGAGAAGATCTAAAGGTGAGAGGCTGCGGCTGGCCCAGGGCTGCAGATGCTGGGCAGAGATCTCATAGTGGCGACATAGTGGCCTCAGTCCTCTTAGCGTCTGGCAGGTCACAGAGAGAGCCCACTTCCTCTGGGCTGCTGTCGGCCTTGCAGACAGATGCTGGAAACCTGGAAGACTCCATGCCTATGCCAGAGGCGGGACTGTGCCTTGGCTACAGGACTGGAGGAGGAGATGGGGATCCTAGGCCTCCACTAGAGGAGGTGTCACTACATCAAGGGAATCACAAGTGAGAGAACACACAGGAGCCCCTGACAAGAGAAAGACTTGGCATTTGGAATCGGCGTGTCCAGAGGGCATGGATGCCATACTACCATCCTACAAGTCAAATAAGACCTTCCCTGGCCTCCTCCCTCCCCCATGGCCCCATCTCCACCCTATCTGACCTTGTTGGGGTGGGGAGGGGCAGGTCCCCAAAACAGACACGAGTGGAAGAAGAGTGGAGTGAGAACATAGTGATAAAACTGGCTACCCCGGGCCCCTTCCGCAGGTTTCCAACGTGAGCAGGGCAAGTGGCGGAGGAGAGTTTCAGATAGGATACAAACTGGATGTTCTGTTGTTCAGAACAACCTGGCCTCTCTCTCTCTTTTTTTTTTTTTTCTCTTAACTGAGAGTCCCTCCAGAAGCTATGAGTTTTTTCTAAGAGGTCCTGCAGTGGTCAGGGAACAATGTGCTTGAGGGAGCTGCAGCCCAATGACAGAATGAAGTCGCTTTCTGCTTATGCCCAAGCGAATTCAGCAACCCCGGTGGGGATTATAGTGCGTACTGCCTGTGTGCTGGGGGGAAGCCCAGGAACCCACCGCCCTGAGAGGCAGACGTGAGGGAGAACTCGCGTGGAGGTGTGTGTGAAGCCTTCCGGCCTGTGAGCACCCAGCGGTCTGCCGATCTGGGCCTACCTCACAGTTCAGCAAGAGAGGGAAGGGGGCCTTCAAGATTTGCTTCCTAATCAAGACACAGCACATTTTTAACCTCATTAGAAGATAAGTCAGGCACCAGGGGAGTTTAGAGGGAGCGAGGGCACATTCATTTAGGCTATTTCTTTACATGATTCCTTGCCTGGGGTTGCCTCCCAGCGTGAAGTGGGTCCACAGAAGGGCAGAGGAAGAACGGCTGGGAGATTAGTCTCTGAGTCGTGCCTTTATTGTTTTATTTATTTTTTAAATTCTCAGTGTTCATTTCGATTTTTATGTTCAATGCTCATCGTTTCCGGGCAAACCAGACACATGGTTATCTTTTCCATATATGTATGGAAAGACCCCCCACTCAGTCAAAACTCAAAAGAAATTATCTTTGAATTAACCATAGTTTCCAGGTTATACGTATGGATCGTCTCTTAAATTTGCTCCAGCAATTGAGAATTTGCAGTACGCATTTACTGGATCTGTTTAACCCTTTCCAGGCCACCCCTTCTTTTAATTCTTTCCCATGATGAAGACACTCTGGGGTAGGGGGAGGAAAATAAACACACAGAGGGCCCTGGCAACAGGCTGGCTGGGCAGTGAAATGGAAATGTGTTTACAAGGTGAGGAAAAAAAAAAACGATTTTGGGCAGTGAAGTTGGCAAAAAGAGATAAAGGGGATTTGGTTAGAAGCGAGAGTTAAATGATAGTAAAGGTCTAGAGAAGCTGTGATCAATAAATATAAAGTTCAACCTCATTGCATTTTTTGCAACTGAGAAGGGCTGAGCCCCTCCTGCCTCCTGCCACCAGGCCTCCGGCTGCAGACTGTGCTGGTGGATTCGGTTGATGAGGCCCTCAGACTCTGAACTTGAAATTCACGGAGTCTGGGCAGAGCTCTCGCTGAGGCAAAGAAAAGCAGACACTGTGTTCCTGCCTTCCTGGCTGGGGTGAGGGCAGGCTGGGTACCTCTGCCGTGTTCTGGGGCTGCCCCGAACCAGCCCAGGGCTTCCTATGGGGGATACTATCCAGAGAATCCTAAGTTCCACGCTGTTTTTAACACAGGACAGTTTAGCCCAGTTTGTTGTCAGTATAAGATTCAGAGTCCCTACCCACTGCCTTTAGGAGCCACGAGTATATGCTTTGGAGAAAAATGAAGCGAGGGATTCTCAGAAATGATCTTCAGCCTGTGAGAGTCAACCAAGGCCAGATGCCTACCCATGTCCCACCACTTGATGAGTCCAAGGTCATATATGCAGGGATAAAAGTATTGGTCTCTGTCTAGACCACCAAGACAGGATTGGAACCTGGGTGCATGGCTGCCTAGGGGACCCCATGGGTGCTCTTTGGGAGTCCCTGCGAGCCTCTTATTGAGAAAATTGAGCATTTTAGCGTTTTACTGAAGTTTGCCATTTTCTTTTGACCCTCAAAGAGGCTTGGGCTTCCCCAAAAGGAGAAAACCACTGGCCTATCAGGTTCTATATGATCTATGAAGATACTCTGTTACCTACAACTATATAGACCAGCGGAGCTATGAATGTTGAGGAAGTGAGAAGCAGGAGGGAGTTTTGTTATATTACTTCTTAAAAGTAGGGGAGGATGCTTTGGGGAGGCTTTCCTTCCATCCACCTGTCTGTCTATCCCTCCATCCTCCATCACTGAGTGTCTAATATGTGCCAACACTGCCATTAAGTGTAGAGGTTTAGACATAAATGGCACAATATAGTGGGAGAGATAGATACATTCCATAAAACGAAATACTGTGAAGAAAGTTCTAGAATTGATGCCTTTTGTGGTACAAGTTGAAGTACATGGTGGGGAAGAAGAAGAGGGGCTCTGGTGGGCTTCATAGAGACTAGGATGCTTGAGCCAGGTCTGCAAGGATAAGGAAAAGTGATAGAATCTTTTTTCTTGGGTGTCTTTTTAAGATTTTATTTATTTAATCATGAGAGACACGGAGAGAGGGGCAGGCTCCCTCCCAGGACCCCAGGATGGCGCCCTGAGCCAAAGGCAGACACTCAAACACTGAGCCACCCAGGAGCCCCTTCTTGGGTGTTCTTAAAGTAAAGGTACTGTCCTGGCCAAAGGCCGGAGCCAGAAAAGCAAGACTTTACAAAGGCTGACTGTGCAGGGAGGCCTGGGGATGTGTGCATGCCTGTTTGCACACACTGTTGGCTGTGTGCTTTGTGTGCCTCTTGGGGTGCAGGCAGGGGAGGAGGGATGGAGATGGAGCAAACGGAGGGGCTCTGTGCTCAGTATCCTCCGGCCTGCTGTTTTGCTCAGTCCCAGGCAGAGACAGAGAAGAGCGTGGGGCTCACTGGTGATTGACGTGGCTTTTGGAGGAGAGAGACAGGCTAATAAATGGAGCGCGGAACAGCGGGAGACCATCTGGGCAGGACATTGCTGCCTGTCTCCATCCTCAGCTGCATCTTGAGAGACAGGGGACGGTGACCAGGCTGGCCAAGAGATTGGGAGAGGCCAGAGTGATTTTTCTCTGTCTCCCTCTCTGTCCGCCCTCCCAGCAGGACCAGGAGTGGAGGAGGGGACCTCCGGCTGGGGTGCTCCTCCCCTAGGAGCAGGTGTGAATTAAAGGCGTGGATCCAGGGAGGAGTGGGGGGCAAAGTGTCACTAAACACCTGCTCTTTTTGGTTTGGTTTGGAACACCTTCACAGCTGGCTTCTAGGAAGCCCACCCCATGCTAATAAAAGATGAGAGGGGAAAGACCACCTCAGCTCCTAGCTGACTTGGAGCCAAGAGAATTGTGGGCTGCCTGGAGGCGGAGGTAGGGCCATCTTAGCGGCTTGCCATCAGGTGTGTGGATGAGGACAGGAGAGACAAAGACTTACTCACAGGCTAACCGGGGAGCCCCCACCCCCTACCCCTTAGGGTCCAGCTCTGGAGAGGAGAGCACAGAGGGAGGCTGAGAAGGCAGGGGGAGGGCATTGAGACCCAGCTCAGCTCCTCCTGCCAATGGAGGTGAGACAACCCCTAAACCTGGAGTTAGACTCCTATTTTCACACTTATAAATATTTTCTAAGGTCCAGTAGTCTCCATGTCCTCGTCCATTTACTCCCCTCCGGAGCCCTACGAGGCAGGTGTTTACATTAATTAGCCCTCTTTCCAGATGGAAACACTGAGGCACAGAGAGTGCTTGGACTTCAGTTGCATTAGCCAGCACGGAGCGCAGGCGCAATTCAGACCTAGAAGCCTTCTGGCTGCAAAGCCCATGTGCTTTGCAACCAAAACCTGCCCGACCCTTTGGAGCTTCTGGGAATTCACAGTTTTCCCCAGGCTCCCCGGGAGAGAGGAGCTGGAAACCTGTCCTTCCCGAATCTGAGGGGGAGATCAAGAGTGGGCGAGGCAGGATGTGCACATAGTAAGCCCTCAGCAAAGGCGGGGAGGAACAACCAAAGGCTCACATTTCTTTTTAATTATGCAGTGAGGGGCACCTGGGGGGCTCAGAGGTTGAGCATCTGCCTTCGGCTCAGGTCATGATCCTGGGGTCCTGGGATCGAGTCCCCCATCGGGCTCCCCGGCAGGGAGCCTGCTTCTCCCTCTGCCTGTGTCTCTGCCTCTCTCTCTGTGTCTCTCATGAATAAATAAATAAAATCTTTTAAAAAAATTATGCAGTGATATATGTAGTTACATTAAAAAATCCATGCAGTACGGATATAGCCTAAGCGCCCCCTCCCTCCCCACACCCTCTCCCAAGTCTTCCCTAGTGGCAGCTGGGGGATTGGTGTGCATCCTTACAGCCCGTCACCTGTCTGTTTTACACATACACATGCACAAAAAGAAACATGCTGGGTCTTTGTTTTTTTATGTAAGTGGTAAAATGTGGTATTATGGGTTACAATTCATTCTTTTCACCTTTTTGCTTAACCATATGACTTGGAGAGATTTCAATTTCACTACCTATAGAACTACCTTATTTTTTAACAGCTAAATAATATGACATTTTATATTTATGTGTATATGTCTATACTTTACATATATGTATAGATATTGATGTGTATATTGTTTGACATATATGCGGACATTTGGGGCATGTGTTTTTCCACTGTTAAAAACAACATAACAACAGAGCAGCCTGGGTGACTCGGCAATTTAGCGCCGCCTGCAGCCCAGGGCCTGATCCTGGGGTCCCGGGATCGAGTCCTGTATCAGGCTCCCTGTATAGAGCCTGGTTCTCCCTCTACCTGTGTCTCTGCTCCCCCACTCTGTCTCTCATGAATAAATAAGTAAAATCTTAAAAAAAAAAAAAACACAACATAACAACAACAACAACAAAGAAACAACCTAACAAAGGACATCTTTGTCCATGCTTTTCCATACACATAATTGAGGAATTCTCTAGAGGACACACCCAGAAGTAAAATTCCTGATAGAAAGGAAAGTGCACATTTAATTTGAATGAATCTTCTGCCAATTTACACTCCCAACAGCAGTGTTTCAGACTTCCCATTTCCCCACACTCTCTTGAACACTAGATATTATTAATATTATACTTTTTTGCCAAAATAAAATATTTCATTTGACTTGATTCGGATGTCCCTTATTTCTAATAAACATTTTTCATATGTTCACTGCTTATTTATCTTTCCTTTCCTATGAATTACTTGTTCCTATTTTTTACTTATTCTTATCATTTTTGTGGAAACTCTTTATACCTCCTGGATATTAATTCACATCTGTTATGCATGTTTCACGTATTTCTCCCAGCCTGTCAATTGCCTTTTAACTTTGTTTATAGGTTTTTTTTTTGTCAGACAGAAACAATTAGTTTTGACACAGTCGATTTATCAATTTTTTCTTTTATGGTTTTGTTTTTATTGTATCTTCCCTAAGAAGCTCTTTGCTACCCCAAGGTCATATTTTTTTCTAATTTTCTTCTAATATGTGTATTGCGTTCCCCTTGCTTATGAAGCCTGGTCAACTTGAAATTTATTATTTTGTTATGGTGGAAAGTGGGCTCTAACTACTTTTTCCAAATCGATAGCTTCCATTATTAGTGGCTCACCTATTGCTTATTTCCACTTTCCATAGATTTTCATTTAGGCATTCACCCCATTCCCGTCTATCCCTTGGGCTTTGGGGCTGGGCCTCTTGAGTTTAGGGGTAATCCCATACGTCTTGCCAAAACACCAGAGCATGGCGTTGCATTGGTCATGATGATTAGCTCAGGATCAGCAATATGACCAGATTAAGGTGAGGGGAAGTTCATTGAGTGCACCTTGGTGACATACTGTGCTCACTTCTAAAAGATAGCACTTGGAGGGGGGAAAAACTGCAATAACACCCTTTCTTCCTTTGGACACCATGGTTTGTGGCTATGGATTCAGGGGTTACTATGTCTCCTTGGCTACCATGAGAGAAGCCAACCTGAGGGTGAGGACACCTGCAGAGATGGGCATGGCTATGAATGAAGCCTGGAGAATGGACTCAGCACCACTGGGTTGAGCCATCCTTGAAGCCTTGCTACCACCGTATCTACCCCCCGGCCCTTTGGAGGTATGCAAGCAGTATGTCTCCTTATGATTGAAAACTAATTGAGTCAAGATCTGTGTTAAGGGCGACAGGCAGCCACTTGATACAACAAATAGTTGCTTCAGTGCTACCCGTGACCTGTCAGTCCACCCCCAATCATTAGTTAGAAATGCTATCATGTCATCATAGACACCTGTATGGGCGCATTCTCCAGCTGACATCTTGTCATTCTCAGGACTGTGGCTGATGTAATTATAATATATTTTCCACTGGTACAGTAGATCCCTCTTGCTCATACTCTTTTTCAAAAGTGCCTGGCTATTCTTGTTCTTCTCTCGAATGAAATTCAAGAGAATTTCATTGAATGGAATTGAAATTAAGTCGATTAAGTTCTATAGAATTCAGTTGGGATTTTGATGGGAAGTGGATTTGAATTTGGGGAGGATTGTCACCTACACAATGTTGAGCCTCCCCAGCCGGGAGCATCAGATGTCTCTCCATTTCTGTAGATCCTCTTCAGTGACCCTCAGCAGAGTTTTATAGTTTTTCCATAAAAGCCTTGTTCATATCTCACTGGATTCATTCCGTGGGACTTTAGAGGCATTTGTTGTTGCTGTCGTTGGTTTGGGGTTTCTATTTTGCATATCTGTTTTTTTAAGTGGTGGCATGGAGGGAAGCTTTGGGTTTTGGCCGTTGTTTTGATACTTAACCATCGTGCCGTAATCTTATTATTTAACAGTGTGTCATTTCGTTCTTTTGAATTTCCTAGGTAGATAATCATATTCTCTGAAAATAACATTTTCCTCATTCATCCTTCTTTTGTTTGTTCTCCATCCTTCTTTTTCTTCCCTTGACGCAACCTCCAGAATCTTGTTTGAACAAAACGGGCATCCGTGTATTGTTTCCAGGCAGAATGGAGATGCTTCTAATGTTTTTTGGAAGTTCTGGAATTAAGGAAGTTTAATTTTCTTCCTGCATTGCTGAGATTTCTTTTTTAAGTGAGGAAAATAGAATTTTATCAAGTGCTTTTTTGGTGTGTATTGAGACAACCACATAGAATTTTCCTTTATCATGCAGTGAATTATATTAACACATTTTATGATGTTGAATCAGCCTATATTAGTAGGATAAGCCCAAATTGTTTATGAGGTATAATTCTTCACTCATTGCTCAATTTGATTTGCTAATATTTTATTTTGGATTGGGGCAGCAATATACAAAAGTGAGATGAGTCCTTAGTTTTTCTTTGGTGGTTGTACCCTCCCTATCTGGTTCCAATACTTCCCGGACACTGCTTCTCAGTCCCTTTGATGGACCTAACCTGGCATGCTCTAGGGCTCAGGCTTTGATCCGCTCTCCCTCCACACCTGCTCCCAGATGATCTCCCCCGGACCTGTGGCTTTAGTACCACCTATATGCTGGCAGCTCCCAGATGTATAACTTCGGCCCAGTCTTTCCCATTTCCAGACTCCTATAACTAGCACTCATATCCACTGAGCACGTCCAGAGCGGAATCTCTAATTTCCCCTCTCAAAGATGCTCCTCCCACAACCCTTCTCAACCGCAAATGGCAACACCATTCCCTGGTTGCTCAGGCCAAAAACTTTGGAATCAATCTTAACTTCTCTTTGTCTTTCATACCTCACATCCCATCTATCAACAAACCTTTTGGTTTCACCAGGATCTGACTGCTCCTCATTGCCTCCAGCCAGCCCAAACTGCCATCTCATCTGCATCATTGCCATAGCTTCTAACTGGTCTCCCAGCTTCCATTCTTGCCCTCCTTCATTCTGTGACACAGCATGGTGTTCCCCAACCCCTCCATCCCGGTCACTCTTCTATCCATGTCGGCCTCCATGTTTTGTCTCCACCACGCCCAGCATGCTTCAGCCCCAGGGCTTTTGCACCTGCTGCATCCTCTCCCTGGATCACCATCTGTCTTTCTTCCTTACTTCCTTCTGGCCTCTGTTCAAATGATTCCTTATCCTGAGGACTTCCGCAACCACCTTACCAACACCTCACTTCCTCACTCCCTGCATGCCTCATACTGCTTATTTTTGCCCTGTGGCACTTACCTCCGTTTGACATACCATGTATTCATTTGTTTGTTCATTGTCTGTCTCCTCCAAATCAGATGTCATCTCCATGAAGGCAGAGGCTTGCCTGTTTTGTTTGGTGCTGTATCCCCAGCACCAGCATTATTCCTGCGCATAATGGGTTGTCTCATAAACATTTGTTGAAGTAGAGAATGATTTTTCTTTTGCATTTGTGGATTGACTTTAATGCCAGAGAATTCTACACGTATATCTCACTTTTATCCTTGAAAAATATTTGCAATGGAAACGGGGACAGAATCATAGAATCATGCTTTTCTTTTCTCTTCTTTTTTTTTTTGTCTCCACAGATGTGAAAGCTGAAGCCCAGAGAGCCTAAGGGATTTCTCAAGGTCAAGAGCCAGTTGATGGTCGTGTTGGGGTTGAATCTGTACCTCGTGTAGACCTGAGGGACTCCCAGAGTATCAGGAGCTGGGGAGCTGTCGGGAGCTGGAAGCACGGATCAGGTGAGATGAGAAGACTCTGTGATCTGTCCTCCCTCACCTGCTGTCCTACTTTCCTAGAGATAAGCCATTAGACAAGCCATTAGAAAGAGCATGGGTGTAGGCTCTGGCTTCGTAATCAGTTGTTGACTCTGGGCTCTTGTAAATGAGGATGTTCCTATCTTGTGTGTGCTGACCACCTGCCGTTGGCCTCTCCGGGCCCCTCTCCACCCTTCTTCACCCTGCTTGGGCCCACCCCACCCCACCCCTAGGCTTGCCCACTTGCACAGAATCAATGAGCTTCCTTGCTCTCCGGTCCCTGATTGCTCTCTGGCGGGTGGCATATTGGAGGACAGGAGAACAGTAAGGTCAAGGACTTATTCCCCAAATGCCTACCTTGCAGGATCCCCACATAAGGGCTGTGTCCCTCGACCCATGGCCACAGCTCCTAACACTACCCGAAAGCTACTCTCTCCCAGTGCCCAGTAACTATTCCCTCTGTTGTCCCTTCAGGTCCAGGGGAGGTGAGGGACCCTGCAGGATCCTTGGTTAGTTTCCTTAACCTGCCTGCACCTCTGTCAGCGGTTGTCAACTCTCTTCATAATATGGAGGTTGACTGTGTCACTGCCCCCTTGGGGTCCCCGACTGTCATTACAGCTCCAAGGACTCCACGAGGTAACCTAAGAGCCAGAGACAGCCCTTGACACAATGCAGAGGCTCTCCAAATGATAGTCCCTCCTCTTCTCTTCTGGGAGAGCCAAAAAAGATTACTGACAGGCAGGACAAGGGAGACGAGGCCACAGTGGGACACCTGGGCTCTGTAGTGCAGCGTAGGCACCACGGAGGAGACATGACCACTCCCAGGGCAGCGCAAGTGATGCTCTTGTCCCCTCTTCCTCCTTACCTGTGTCCTGCAGTTGGGAAGACTCTGTAGTTGGTCTCAGGGCTGGAGGTGCATGTTGAGGGAGGCAGGTGGGGGGACAGGGGAGGGTGGAGGTAACTTCTAGCAACCTGCTCTTTTGCCATCTTATAGCAATTTACAGCTCCTCGGTCCCACTGGCCTTCCCCTAGGCCACCCCCCGGGCTGAGACACAGCTGCCCGTCCCCACCCCACCCTGCCCAGAGCAGTAGCCTGGCAACCTCTGTCCATGCCCCAGCCTGGCAGCGGAAGACAGGGCTGTCAGATTGCATCACATCAGTGCTTGCGCTGGAACTCCAGCTGGGCCAAGTGACCTTGTAGGTTTTGAGGAACATGGGCGGCGGAGAAGGAGATAAATAGCCTGGTTGGATTTATAGCATCTTTCCAGGCAGGGGGAGGTGGGAGCCAGCCCTCCCTTGAACACCAGCCACCCCCACCCACCCAATCTTGCAATAACTCTTTGCCATCTGTACCTTCAGGGGTCTTGCAGCAGGTGGGAGTCAGGCTAGACTTCAGAGTGACCATTCTGATTCTAAAGGCGATAAAGCACTCGTTAACAAGGAAAGGAGAGATTTCTTGTTCAGAGTAAAGAAGGTTCAACTCCTCTTGGAGCCCGCATTTTTCGATGAGTGCCTGAATTACCACAATCTACTTCTGCCAAGCACTTTGGTGTTTTAAATGCAGGATCTCCCTTGAGCTTCACAACACCCCCACAAGGCAGGAATGTTTAGCTGTATTTACTATGGTGGAGGAACCAGAAGCCCAGAGAAAGCTAAATGAACTGTCCAAGAGGCAGAGGGGAGACTCAAATCCAACTTGGCTAACTCCATAACCAGATGAAGACTTTCCCTGCAGGTTATTTTCAGTGATGAGATCATGCATTTGCCCTTTTCTCCCTCCTCCCTCCAGCTCACTGATGGTGGGTAGCATGGAAACCAAAGCTAAGTCAAGATTTTGGTCTAATCTCATCTAGGTCACCTTCCTGGAAGAGGTGATAGGAAGGAGGTACCATTAAGAATAATGCTCTCTGTAGATGGGGGATCTTGAAAAGGAACGACCATTCTGAATCTCGAAGGGCTGCCCCAGAGAGGCCACTGATCATCCTGAAGGATGACCCTTCCCCACCTCGCCTCTCCCCTGGCACAGGCATCATTTTCCTTCCCCCACCTCTTTGGTGTCTTGGCAGCAGAAGGGACTTCAGTTAGACTTTGGGAAGGATTTCCCCATTCTTCCATTGAGAACCGTCTTATACAGTTGTATATCCACCCAGAGAGATCACAGTGCGGATCCCGTTGCTGTTTCTTGCCATTGTGCTTGGGTTCAGCCAGTTGTACTCCTTTTGTCTTTTGTTTTTGCTTTTTTATTCCTCCCCTAGTTGTCTACAGGCTTCCCTGATGCACAGCAATCACCTCATGGAGCATGGCCCCGAAGCTGAGGGGTGGAGTGGAAGCTGTGTTTGGGGGTGACGGTGACATAATCTTGAAAAAGCTCCATCTGTCATCTCTGGCCTTTTACTGTTATAACAGCACTTATGGTCCTAGCCAACTGCTGAGGAATCTGTCTGTGGTTTAATTAGCCTATAACTCCAGCCTCCCCCACCATGCAAGAATGCAATAAACAGCTTCCATCCTCTTAGTGGGGCTGGGCAGCCACAGCAGGGGCAGCCACATGAGGCCTTGGGGCCAGTGAGGTCTTTGAGGGCAAATGAAGGACTCAGGGACCTGCAGGGAATGACTCTTGACTGGTGCCTCCCCTCCCTGCTTGGGCCACAGGAGACCAGTTGGTGTGCTCAGAGGAAACAACAATGACAATACAACAATCCCTCAGATCTACAGAGTTTTCCATTCAGCAAGAGCTTTCTCGGATGCTTTCTCATCACGTACCCCTCTGGACTTCAGTTTCTTCTTCTCTGAAACAAGGGCATTGGACTCAATGATTCCCGAAGACTTTTCCCCATCCAGGCTGTCCGTTGGTTCCATTATCCTAACAAAACCTCAGGGACAAGACTGGAGCTGGTGTCCATTAGCCTCATTTTATAGTTGAGAATACTGAGGAGCAGAGAAGGGAAGTGATTTGCCCTACGTCACTCAGAGAACCCTGCCAGGGCCAGGCCTGGCATGTAGTGAGGTGGGGAGAGGAAGGAGACACACCTTGACTCCTCAGGCAAGGAGAAAGGAGGCAGAGGTGTGCTTAGAGGCTGTTCCTGGGCCTGCCCTACCGCCCTACAGGGGAGGGTGGCTGGTGAGCTCTGGGTGGTGCCGGCTGCTGTATCCCTACGGCCTAGAACAGTGCCTGGCATGTGGGAGATGCTCCAAAAATGCTGGTCAGTGAACACATGAGCAGATGGGCCTGGCCCCCGTGATCTCAGGGCCCCCAATCACAACGCCCCGTGGTGCTGGTGTGGGGCCCAGACATGGAGCCACGTGTGTACTGTCAGTAGAAGATGCTGGACCGCGGAGGGTTCCAGGATCAGATAAAACTCCCGCACTTCTCTGGCTGCATGGGAGCACCCCTTGACTTCCTGCTTGCTTCCCTCGCTTCACCCAGTCCCCTCAGAGCATGTGATGGATGCTCTGCCAGGGAGGAAGGGTTCGATCTGGGTTTCCAATCTCCTCTGGATACACCACCGCCAAAATACAATACACAATTACGGGGACACGATACATCAGTGATCACTGAGGGAAAGAAACCCCATTTGGGCGGCAGAGCTAACGGCTGGTATCTAAACTTATGACTAGAGTCAGCTCAGAGCCCCTCTGGTTCTGCTGCAGGAAGCCAGCAGTCGCCCACGGTGACAACTCAGCGCCCCTTCTCCAATCCCAGCCACGCCCTGGGCCCCACTCCCCTCCCACCCCAGTCCCTCCTTCCAGACCTCAGAGCCCCAGCTCTTTCCCTTCTGCTCTGACGGGGCTGCCACCACTCTATGCCCTGGGCTTCCCTGTCCTCCAGCCCGGCTGTTGCAGACCCTCAATCTTCCCAATTGCCCCTCTTTGCTGCCTTCCAAAGCCAGAACGAAAGCCCCCCTCCTTCCAGGAGATCGTCTGCTGGGCCATTTGGAGAACAGATTGGAGGTGACCAAGATCCTACAAGACAAGAGGCAATTGTGCGGCACCTGCACGCACCCGAGGGCCACGGTTTCTGGCTCCTACCTGCCACCACTGGCTTCTGGCTCTGCCACCAGAGACTTGAAATCACAACCAGGGGAGCCCAGGAGATAAAAACTAGTGCCTACTCCAGAGTCCACCTGTCTCAGAAGCTGAGCGGCTTCTGGGAGGCCTTCTGCTCGGCCACACCTGCCCCAGTGGGGGTACACCCAGGATCAGTCCAACAGAGCAGTTCCTCCCTTCAACATCCTCTCCTCTTAGGAGCTTTGAAACCTGGGGTTCATGCTCAGGATGTGTGAACCCTTGAAACCGCACCACAAGTTGGGTACGTGTGTATGTCTGTACTTCTTCGGAAAGAGTTTTCATAGCCTTCATCAGTTCCCCCATCCCTTTAGAATAAAAACTCTGCCTATGCCCTATCTGAAGGTGAGCATGAGGGCAGAGCTACCTTAAATCGAGTAGGAGTTTTGAAGTTTATTTTATGGCCTTGAGTCTTGAGTTACATTTTCTTGGCATGTGGATGGGTCCTCTTTTTCTGGTTTGATAAGCACGTTGGTCACTTAGGTACATGCATAGAAGTAACCTGCCCCAGAGCCAGGGTCACAATTCAGCCCTAGAACAATGAGGACATGAGTTAAACAGCATCAAAGTGGAACCCAAGCCCCATCATGGCCCATCCAGCCCGAGTTCTCAGCATGCAGTTGATAACCAGACTGGACACCCACCGGGGATGACCGCCGTCCCAGGTCAGGGTTCCTTGGAGCACACCCTCTTTCTCCAAGCCTGTGGGCTTTCAGGGAGACCTAGCTGAGCCCCACTGCTAGCCAGCCCATGAAAACCCCAGGCAAATCTGCTCATTTGTTTATGATAAGGCCCTTCAGCTTCTGGAGTTTTCAGGAAGGCAGTGCTGAGCTCACTTGTCTCGCTGAGAAAACAGAAAGGCCTGTAGACCAAGAAGCATCCTCGAGGTCTGTTGATAAATACCACAGCTTTTCAGCCTGCTGAGACTGTATGATCTTTGTTGAATCACCTAATCTACTCGGCTAATTATGCCCATTTTCTCTTCTCGAGCTCTCTCTCACTCTCCCTTCCTCGTCACAATGTGGCACTTCAGAAACTCTCTCGGAGGAATTTCAAGGAGCCGGCTGGGTCTCTGTGGAGTACACTGCATTATCTCATTACCGTCCTGCCTGGTGATCGGATTCCGTTAGCTGACTCTCTTTATTAGCAGGCAAAGGCAAACTTATGAAATACCTTTAAACCTGGATTTCCTTAACAATATATCATTGGGGAACTGACAGCCCTCGCTCGCTTCCCTCTGCCAGAAAGAATTAAGATTGTTCCCAATTTAATCTCTCTTCCGCATCGGAGGCGGATATTTGTTGTTTTAGCAGTAAACTTGTAGTAGAGGTTCTGGGGGAGGAGGCTTCGGGTTGTCGCAGAATAGCTTTGATAGGTGTCCCATGTCCCTCTGTGTGGACGGAGCTGACCCTGGCTTCAAGGAGCCTGGACAGAGGTCCCCGGTTCCAGCCTGGATGGAAATGGTCACTGTCTTTGTAGTTCCAGGGACAGGTGTTGGCGTGGCGGCCAGGCTGTCATGGACACTGCTCACTGTAATGCCATCTAGTTCCTTGGCCTTCTGGCTTCCTGAGAACAGAGTCACCTGGCTGGCTCTTGATGGGGTTCAGCGCTACCCTGGCTGGATACCCAGGGGTATGGTGCCGGGGTTGGGTGCCCTGCTCGGATCCCCTTGGTTGGCCCGGTGCACTCACTCCCCCAGCTGAATGTCAGTGGCTAAAGCTCACAGCTGCCCCCTTCTTTAGAGAATGAGCCTTAGACGAATAGGAGCCACCTGACCCCAGAGGGTAACAACACCCTGCCCTAGTCACCTTGCCTGAAGCCATCAACTTCTGACTGACTCAGGAGCACAGAGGACCAGTCCCCCCTCCCTCCCCTGCCCGCCCCCCCAACCTCCCTGCCTCAAGGTGAGTCTGATTTTTCGGTATAACCCACACTCCTGGGCCCCAGGGGAACCAGGCTGAAGCTGATCTCAGCCCAGACCTCATTCCCTCATCTGCTTCTCTTCTGCTTCCCCAGTAACTCACATTCCCTGGGTTCAGCCTCTAAGAAATGGTTGCCTTTGGGCTGCTTGGGTTTCCAGGCTCTGCTGGGCCTCCTCTGGAATCACTTGGTGTGCCTGGCAAGGAGTCCCCCCCACAGACAGTCAAGGCTGGCAGGACCATGCAGTCAAGCCATGAGCAGTCACTGAGGCCTCACGTTCACTGCCTGAGCACCCTCTGGCCTCAAGGGACAGGCGTGGCTGGGAGTGCATGGACCCATACCGCCTTCCTGGCAGGGGCTGCCTAGGATGCTCTTCCCCCCT
Organism: Canis lupus baileyi; assembly: GCF_048164855.1. Classification (NCBI taxonomy): domain Eukaryota; kingdom Metazoa; phylum Chordata; class Mammalia; order Carnivora; family Canidae; genus Canis; species Canis lupus. The sequence goes on from NC_132840.1 coordinate 75,062,062, forward strand.
CTCCACCTGCTAGCCGAGCACATAAGCCGCCCTGGGAGGCTGCTCTGAACCATGGCCTGTTAGATCTGCGTGGCCCCACCAGAGCCGTGGAACCTGACCAGGGTGCACACTGCCAAGCACATCGCATCCCTCCAGGCGCTCTGCATGGAGATGTGCAAGGCTGCAGAGGAGAGGAGGGGAGAACTGTGTTGGAAAATCCTATTATCTAGCCAGGCCCCCATTGACAGCCCATGCATGAAACCCACTTACAAAGTGTTGAGTCAAAGCCTCACGGACCGCCTGTTCTCACGGGAGCCCGCCCATCACCCTGCCCACCGCCTCCGCACGCAGGATGCCAGGCCGCCCGCTGTCCGCGCTGGCTTGCTCTAGAGCTGTCAGTGCCCTGGGCCGGCCAGCCCCCTGGCTCCTGCTAATGTCGGGAGAATTTATTACAGTGACAGAAGAGAAACACTTTGAGGAAAGCATGATGGTTTTCTGATCGCCACTTTGCTGATGGCTTGAGTGCACCCAAGCGAGATTCTTGGAACTGTGAGGATTTTTTGAAGGTCCTACTGTCTGTCCATCTTCCGGCACCAGATGCAGGCAATGCCACAGAGGCTGGGGTGGCACTTGTAATCAGGGGGCAAGGCACTTAACCTCCCTGAGCCTTGGCTTCCTTCTCTGGAAAAGGGAATGCCCTTTCCAGCTGAGGTCAAGTGCCCATATTAAGTGCCCAGTGCATAGTAGGTCCTCAGATACACTTTTATTATTATTTTTCACCTCAGCCAAAACAGTTCATACAATGGGCCAGGGAAGGAGAGGCTACTGCTTTTCTTTGTAGACTACTTTGATAGCTTTTTTTTTTTTTTCAAAGATTTTATTTATTTATTCATGAGAGACACAGAGAGAGGCAGAGACACAGGCAGAGAGAGAAGCAGGCTTCGTGTTGGGGAACCCGATGTGGGACTCGATCCCAGGACCCCAGGATCACGACCTGAGCCAAAGGCAAACACTCAACCACTGAGCCACCCAGGAGTCCCTGGTAGGTCTTACATGTGTAACAGTCAAGAAGCTCATTTACTTAGCCACAGTACCTCCTAATAGAAATTATTCTGGTCTCAAAAGAGACGACTACTACTCCTTCCAGCTAACTCCAGTATAGTCCTGATGGCGTGCCAGGCACTGTTCTAAGTGTTCTGCTCACATTAAACTGCTCCAGCCTCACCACGACCCTATATGCTGGATCCTGTTATTATCCTATTTTACAGAAGGAGAAAATGAGGAACAGCTATTGCCCAGAGTCAGAGCTATTAGTGAAAATGGAATAAGAAGATGTAGGAAAATGTTAACAGGGAGACACTCTAAGATGCTCATGGTAAATTTGTTTAGCTGATTCATGAGCTTTTCCCTTTTTTGTGGGACCAGGGTGGGAGAGTTTCTGCTCTGCTTCACCTTGAGAAGTGGACCCGCTGTCCCCTCAATACACTGCTTTGAGTGTATTTGATTAGATTGGCACAGAAATCGGGCCACCTCATCTTTGACACTTACCCCTTCCTAAAACGTCCTGGTGAAGAAGTGGGGAGGAGCTCAGGGAGAAGGGCTGGGCCAGGCCTGTAAACCTCATCTCCCTGCTCCAAACTGGGGCTCTGATCACTAGGCCATATTTTGCCCACCAGTCAACAAGGCTCCTCTTCCCCAGTCTCCCACTCTGGGGGTCCTGCTTCCCAGCGGGGTGTATCCATCCCCCAGGGAGAGGGGCTCTGGTGCCTTCCCAAGGCAATAAGAGTGTGTCTCTGATCTCAGCGCTGAGGATTCTGGAGCTGACACAGAGGAACACATTGATGAAACAGGCAGGCTCTTGACGCAAGGCAATGCCAGAGCCTCAAATTCTCCATTTGTGAAATGGGCATGAGAAAATAATAGTACTATTAGGGGACTGGGAGGATTTAATGTGTAAAATGCAGTATCTGGCACATAGGTTAAATACAGCTTGGCTATTACAGTGGCCAGACTCAAGATTACAAACTGCCTTGGCTCCGCTGTTCGGGTCATCCAATTTATCCGTAGGAAAGTTCACTTTTTTGTTTAAAACAGCCTTAAAATTCAGTGCCTCGAAATCAGTGTGAGGCCTTTCTCTCCCGGTTTGGTGTCCAACTCCATGCCAAGCAGAGAGGAGAGGGGAAGGGAGGAGGGACTGGAGTGAGTGGGCAGGCCTGGGTACAGACGGGGGAGATGTCCTTGGAGCTAAGATGTTTAGCGGTCTCCAGGTGAGTCTGTGGAGACCAGAGCTTGTTAGAAGCCTTCGCCAGCTGGCAGCAAGCCAGGCCCCGTTACCTAACTAGGCCATCTCTGATGGGGCTTCCGGGGGGCGGCACTGCCCCGTCTGAGTGAATGGCATCCTCTAGATGCAGGTATGCTGCTCTGGCCCTAGATGGTGGTTTGCAGACTGTGGGTGCAGGACCCCCTCCTGGTCCTCCCGCCTCCCACAGCCACCTGGGATGGCCCAGGAGTGGAGAGCCCTCGGAGACTGAAGAAGGAACATGACTGCTGGCACGTTCCCAGCACCGTGACACTGCTCCGCAATCCACGGAACCGGAGCTAGCCTGGAACACAGAGGGGGCGCCTGGGTGGCTCAGTCGGTTGGGCACCTGCCTTCGGCTCCGGCCATCAGCCACAGTCCTGGGACAGAGTCCCGCATTGGGCTCCCTGCTCAGCGGGGAGCTGCTTCTCCCTCTCCTTCTGCTGTTTCTCACTCGCTCACTCTCTAGTAAATAAATAAATAAATCTAAAAAAAAAAAATAGAAGGACCGCATCGCTGGGGGATAACAGCTTCTAACAAAGGGGATGCTGCATCCCTTCTGTGACCAGGGGAGATTTCCATCAGCCTCTCAGCCTGGTGGTCTGCCCCCAGAGCTGGGCACCAGCCTCTCTTCTCTGTCCCAAGGGCACTCAGAATGGACCCCCGACTCCATCAGAAGGCTGGCACAGACCTGGGAGACCTCGTGAAAGGTTGCTGACCTGGACGGACACCGTGGGCCTCTTTGTAAATAAGCCAGGCAGGCCTGGGGAACTCCCGGGGACCACCGAGGGTCATCTGACCCACATGAAACGTTGATCTGCTTTGAAAGGAGTTTTTCAGCCACGCAGACAAGAAGGCATTTGTGCCTGTGGCAAGCAGGTAGCTGAAAACGAAGGCCTCCATGGATGGCTAGCACGACTCCTGCCCCTCCTGGCCTTGGCTTTGAGGAATGAGAAAAGGCAGAGGACAAGCCACTGGAGACTCATCCTCCCTTGGAGAGTGCTGTGGCTCTTGCTGAGCTGAATTCAGAGCCAGCAGGTCAGAAAGAGCTTCAGAGTTTCTCTCTACCCGAGCAGGGCCCTTGGGTGCCTTCACGCTCTCACAGGCCAGCCACCACCTATGAGACTGGTTGGAATTTAAAAAATACTGGGGGCAAAAAAATAAATAAATAAATAAAAAATAAAAAATACTGGGGGCTTTAAAAAATACTGATGCCTGGTCCCCGTCCAGAAATTCTCGTTTTAATTAGAATGAGTTGGGGCCTGGGTACTGACTTTTTTTTTTTTTTTAAGATTTTATTTATTCATGAGAGACACACAGAGAGAGGCAGAGACATAGGCAGAGGGAGAAGCAGGTTCCCTGTGGGGAGACCCATGCGGGACTCAATCCCAGAACCCCGGGATCATGACCTGAGTCAAAGGCAGATGCTCGACCACTGAGCCACCCAGGCATCCCAGAGCACTGAGATTTTTTAAAAGCTCTCTGGCCACATTTAATGTATAGCCAAGTCTGAGAACCACTGGGGTCTACACACACATAAAGACAGCGAGGGTTCTGGATTCTGGCTTTGTAACAGAGTAGCTATCTCATCTCAAAGGTTGTCCTCAACTTCCCCAAATAGTGTCAGGATACCTTACTTAACAAGGATGTATTTTTTTATGAGATTATTTTGGAGGATATTGAAAAATTAAGCCAAGAAGGAATGCCTTTCATTAATAACAGAGAATTAATTTATAATAATTAAGTATATAATTAACTGTACTCAACAGACAACCTCTGTGGATTGTTGATGTCTCCAGACGGTGAGGTTAATGTTGGGAGACAGGTGGTCTGAAGCAAATCACAAGTGCACATCCTTGAGGCTTTGAAAAAACAAGAGAGTTTTATTTGTATTTATTTCTTTTTTGAAAGAGAGAATATGAGTGGGGGTGCAGAGGGAGAGGGAGAGAAAGTCAAGCAGACTCTCTGCTGAGCTCGGAGCCCAGGGGCTCCATCTCATGACCCTGAGATCATGACCTGAGCCGAAATCAAGAGTCAGATACTCAACTGACTGAGCCACCCAGGCACCCCCAAACAAGAGAGTTTAAAAAAAAATCTATTTACTTTGAAAAAATTATGGATTCACATTATATAACCACATACAATATAAAAACTAGGAAATTCATTTTGGTGAAATCCACAGACCTTATTAAAATCACAGACTTTTTGTTGACCTTCAATTCATTGGTTTCTTCATTCCTTCAAAAGACTTTTATCAAGCCCTGGGCATAGTTTTATCAAAGTGTGGTCTGTGGATCACCTGTATCAGATTCACCTGAGAAACTCATGGGAAATGCAAATTCCCAGGCCCCCAGGCTCAGACCTACTGAATCTGATGGCACAGGATTGGAACTGGAAAGTTAACACTTTTAGTAAGTTTCCCAGGTAGTTCTGAGGGTCACAAAAGTTGGAAGGCCTCTAAGCTGCTCTCTGGTGGGCACTGAGCTTAGTACAGAAGATATACTTAGGAAAGACTAGTGATTGCCCTACTGGGTAGAGGAGACAGGTACTAATAGCAGTGACAGGGGCTGAAATAGAGCCATGGAATATAGCCATGTGTTGTAAGAGCATAGGGGAAATAGCTCTGGGTGGGGGGTGGATGGGCAGGAGCTATGTAGGTCAGGCATATTTAAGTTGGGTTTTGACAGATGAGTAGGAGTTCAAGAGTTGGTCAAGATTGTAAAATCACAACAAGAGCTTTGGCATATTGTCTCCCTTTGCCTTCAAGCTCATTCTCTGCAATGTGAGCTCCTTCATAGCAGGGAGGTGTGGTATCCACCTGTGTCTCCCGGATGCCTGGTACACTGAAGGTGCTCCATAAATGTTTGGCGAATCAAAGCATGAAAGCTCTGGCTGGCTAGATAAACAAAGGGCAGGAGGATGGTGGGTGACCAAGTGGACAGGTAGATGAGTAGCTGGGGGGTGGCTGGGTCCTTGCATAAGCAGCGAGAGTAAGGGTCCTTTCCGGCAGCTGGAAAGAGCTGTTTTCTGGCCTGAAATGCTCAGTGGTTCTGTCCCCTGGAGCCCTCAGGGGAGGAGCCGGAAACCATGTGAGAAGATGCAGCGGGGCTGTGTGCAGAACAGGCTCATCCTGTACAGTTAAGCCCCGCACACCCCCAGAACCCATGGAGACAGCTGGCTTTGAGTTTGAGCTAAGTGGCCTTCACCCTGGGGAAAAAAATAAAAAAGACATTTACCCTGAAAGCACTCTTCTGCTCCTTAATAAGTATATTAATTTTAAATGCCAGAGGCAGACTCGTAAACTCTTTCTTGGGGGATTATGGCCACAGCCCCGCTTGCAGGGAGATTGCTGAGCCGGCCACTCCTGCTCCCATTAGCAGAGAGAGTGGGAATCCGCTGTTTTACAGGCAGCCTTGCAAAGGTCATTCCTGCCATGTGTTGGACGTGGAAGGAGCAGACGAGCTCTGCTGGCTCTTTATCTCCTTTGCTGGTCTTCCCAGGCCCGGGGAGTTGTGAAGGAGTGCCTCTGGGTTCCAGCACTGGATCAGAAGATGCTGGGAGGCGGAAGAGGAGCTCTCTGTTCTGAGGAACCCAAAGCATGGAGCTTCTAGAAGATGCAAACGTCCTGCTCTTGTCTGCAGTGCCACTAGATCGGATGCCTGGGGGGTGGGCACCCCAACACCGCTTGTCTGCCATGCTTCTCAAGTAAATCACAGGCCCGCTGGAGTTTGAGCTCTTTGCTGGGGAGACTGTCTCACCAAGGCTCTGTCTATACAGCCCCAGAGGCAGCTGAGTTTTCCAGCAAAGGATGCAGGTTGTGAAACCAGCACCCCTCAAGCTTTTCTTTTTTAAAAGATTGTATTTATTTATTCATGAGAGACACACAGAGGCAGAGACACAGGCAGAGGGAGAAGCAGACTCCCTGTGGGGAACCCGATGTGGGACTCGATCCTGGGACTCGATCCTGGGACTCCAGGATCACACCCTGGGCCAAAGGCAAGCGCCCAACAGCTGAGCCACCGGGGCGTCCCCCCCTCAAGCTTTCTGAGACTCCATTTATCCATCGATAAAATGGGAGTAATGCTCCCAACCTCAGAGTGTTGCATGCATATTAGGGGGAAGTTCTGCGCAGAGCGCCACTGCAAAGAGACCCCGAGTGTGAGCGGAGACTGGGCCAGGTACTGAAAAGTACCACTGGTTCCAGTGCTGGTGACTGGACCTGCAAGATGCAATGTGAGTTTCAAGAAATGTATGCAGTGCCCCCAGACGCCCTGAAATTTGTGATCTGCCTTCCATACTTTTTTTTTTTTTTTTTTTTTGCTAGCTGGGTTCTCTTTACGGATTCTGTTCTGTAGGTGATCTATTCCCGCTTGACCCCAAGCCACCTACTCGACATTTTTCAATTAAGCGTTTCATTAAGCGTGTTGTTTTACTTAATGATCTCGTGTGCTTGGTCTAGGAGGGCCCTGGTGCCTGACCAGTAAAGAATGTAGGAAGCTTTGTTGCGATGTGCAAAGCCCAGGCGCTTCTCTGATGAGGTTCCTGCAGGGAAAGAGAAAGAAAGAAGGAAGGTTTCAACAGTTATTCCAGTGAAAAGTGTATTAACCGTCAAAAGAGTCTGTGTTGCTAACTTTTTGAGACAGGTTTATTGCATAACATATTGGGGAATGTTATCAGGATGGTTTATTTGCTTCATTCTTGTGCCAATCCCATTGCTGAGTGGAGGACACTTGTCAAAGGAACTCACCAGAATGCTTTCTCAGCATGGAGAGGCCCATGGGGTTGGATGCCATGCAATTCATTACCTTCTTTTTTTTTTTCCCCTGAGGAAATCTGAACACAGAGAGCTTGAAGCTGTGGGGGTGAGGGGGGGGGTTGCGGGGAGACTTCTGATTTATTCTGGGACATATAGACATTTAGACTCAATGGGGCCAAGAGGATTGGGCAGGTGACAAAGAGAGACTGTACTTAATTCCCATCGATGAAATGCCCAGCTCAGTAGAATCTCATATTTTAGAGAATTGCAGAGCTATTTGGCAATAATAAAGTCACAATTTCAGAAGCGATTCACAGACTTGGATGAACGTGAGGCGTGATTTTAGGTTTCGGGGTCATCCTTTGGGGTCCAGCGTCAGGACATTCTGATGTGTCATAGCTTGTCACCAGGACTCCACAGTATCTCCAGAACCGTGGACTCACTGTGAGGTGCTGAGGCCCATCTCTGCACAATGGCAAGTTCTAGGAAAGCATCTTCTTAAACCTAGAGGCAGAAATGAACGCATTCCACCATTCTTCTAAGAGTTTCAGGCATTAAAAAACAATATTCTCAGCGGCTTGATCAAAACTGATCGATGACCCGCACCAGGCCTATAACTGAGCACTTCGATAGGAATAAAATTAATTAAATGGGGTGTGCGTTTTTTCACCCTTCAACATTTGTATTGCTGCTAAAAATCCATACTTTTAAATATACTTCATTGTTATTCATTAAAACTGCGTGCAATCTGTACTTACAGCGCTTCAATCACATAGGCTGTAACCGAAAAAAACTGGGCATCTCGGGCTAATGTGCCTCCAGCAAGCAGATTGCTGTGTTCCCCAAACTGAGCAGCATTCAGCTTGAAGAGACAGAGCAGTCATAAGGCTGGGCTGAGCTGGCTCTTTCATAAACCTGGCAAAACATGATCAACGGACCCCAGAGGACTCACTGTTAAACTGGGTCTGCAATAAAGTGGCGGGCGTAAATCAGTGCCAGGGATTTAGAGAGGTCGCTTTCATATCCCGTGATGGGCCATCATTCCCCTCCTTGCAGCTCCTGCTCCCTCCCTGGCCTGCGGCTGCCCCTGGGTCCCCAGCCCTCTGCAGGACTCTCAGTACATTATTGTCCCTTAGCCCTTGCTTTGGGCCCTCCCATCCCACGTCCCCAGGTCCTCATTATTCTCCAGGTCTGGCCCCTGTCCTAGCAGGTGCCCCTCTCCCCTGGCCGGCCTCCTCTAGCCTGTGCTGGCTTCTTCCGTCCTCTCCTCTGAGTCACTTCCAGGATATTCGCTGTCTGGGGGAACGTATCCTTTGATGCTCTTGGTTTTTCTAGGATTCTGTCAAAGATGAGATAGAGGGATCAAATACATGTGGTCACAATCAGAAGAGAAGCTCACAGGCAAAGTGTGCCCCAGAGAAGCAAAGCCTAGAATGATCCATCTCAGGCAATGGATTAATATCCACGCTTGCTCTGGGCCTCGTGTCCGAGAGGGAGAGCATTCCTGCTGCACTGCGCTTGGTGGTTCAGCGGATGCACGCCCAGTGACAGCCAAGCAGGAAGCCCGACCCAGAGATCTGGGGCTGTAGCCAAAGAGTTGCTAGCATTACAAAGAATCGCTTTGATGTTTCCTATTTTGCCTTTACAATTCATTAAAATGATACACGTGTCTCCAGAATATCTTTGTGGAACGTAATCCTTTCCTCTAAAATCTTTGGGTAAAATTTTATGCTTTGGGAAAAGATGCACCTCCCACCTTATCACCCTGTAGGCCCAGGGTCAGGGCTCCCTGTTTGAGAAACATAGACGTTCATTATCAAATTAATCTTCACCAGTAATTGAGTCGTGCCCATGAGGTGAGTGAGAGAACAGAGACTCGTGAACATCAAATGACTTTTTTGAGGTCATCCAGGGCTTGGATTAAAAATGTAGTCCCAAATCCCTATGCCCACCCATTCCCATCCAACTGAAGTACTTTGCTCTCCTGTCTGGTGAGCTGCCCTTGTCACTTGAAGAAGCAGCCTCAAACCTCGAAGCTGCTCGGGACATCCAGTTTTCAGAGTGTGGAGCGTGACCCCCACCCTTGCCTCCACCCCAAACCTCCCTGCTCCACATGTCCCTACAGCTACACTGACAGCACACAGCTGGCTTGTCACTTAAGAGCAGCAGCTGGAAGTTCAGAGGGAACGGAGCCTCAGTACCTCCCCATCCATATAATTGGATTGTGGATTCAGCTGTTGCCATTCAGGAATGACAATTGTCAGAGTCACAGGGGGCTGGGTAAGTGGGGTGGCCTTAGCAGAGAGGGGCTGTCTGGAAGCCCTGGGGGCCCCCCTGTGGAGGCTCCAGCAGTCCCTGGCAGCCTGGACCAAAGCCCAGGCTCCTGCAGGCGGGAGCCAGGTCACGGCTGGGGCCCTTTCTCCTTCGGACATTAGCCTGGGCAGGGCCAGCTCGGAGGGTGAGGCAGGTGGTGGGCACAGTGGAGGCCGTAGCCGGGGGCCCCCTAGGACTGACTCCCTGGCCGCGGTCTGACATCAGGCAGCAAGGAGGGAAGCAGGGCCAGCTCTGGGACTCCCTGTTCATCCCCATCCTCCAGGGCAGCAGCCTCCATCATCTCCATCAAAGTCTTGATGAGGTTCAGGAGGACGATCTGATGTTGTCGACTCCTGGCCATCCTTTGATGGATCCCCCACCCCCGAGGATGCGGTCCAGATAGATGCCTCCTACTGACTTCCACTGCGGCTCACTGCCCGCCCTTCCTCTCCTCCCTGACCCTTAGCCTGCCCCAAACCTGCACTCTCATGTTGTCCTTGTCAGTACTGGTACCTGCTTCTGCCCAGAACAGTGTCACTACTGGGACTGCCTGGCTAAGCCCCACTTGTCGGGCAAGATTCAGCTTGAGTGCTGCCTCTCCCAGGAAGGCCCCCCCTGACCATCCCAGCCTGGGCCAGGCAGTTGGGCACACCCACAACTTTCACCCCATATCACAGCCATTAGCTCCACTCCTCTGTCTCTAGCGCTGGACTTTGAGCTCCTCAAGACCTCTTTTTCTCCAGTGCTGTGTGGGAGGTGCTGAGTAAATAGTTTTTGGGTAAATAAACTTGCTGGCACATGGGACTTGGCCAACAAGGAATGGTGGGAGGGTGCCAACAATAGCCATAATGGCTGCCATTTATTGACTGCAACTGCATGCCAGGCACTGTGATGGGCAGGTGACACACGCCAGCTCATTAAAACCTCAGCACAGCCCTGCGGTTTGTCATTCCCATTTTCCAAGTGGGGAAATGGAGCCTTAGTTTGTTGAGGTCACAAGGCAAGGGGGCTGAAAAGCCAAGATTTCATCGGAGGCCTGTCGGTTGGAAAAGTTTATGCTTTAGGCCAGCAGGGAACTTAGGCGGGTGCCCAGTGGTCCTGGACTTCCCGTACCACAGCCTGCAGCAGGGGCTTGACTTGTACAACCAGTGAAGGCCTGGGACCCCAGGAGGCTCTCGAGCATCCTCCCTGGGGAGTTGCCCCAGCAGCAGTGTCTCTGTGACTGAATTGCCCAGTGTCCTCTGCTCCGTCTCGTAGCTTGTGTCCCCACAAGCCCCCAGCCCCACCCCACCTTGCTGCAAGAGAGGAAGAATAAGTGTTGATATTATATGATCCGTGATGGTTTAGGTGACAAGGAGTCAATGTGTCCCTGGGTGGACTCATCGTGGCCTGAGCAATGCTGGGCCTTGTCCTGTCCGTGGGGCACTGACGTCGATGAATGAGTCTTTCCAAGTCAGAAGCCACTTCTCCCACCGGCGGTGGCCAGCGCCGATCCACAGCTCTGCCTGCAAGGCTGTGTCAGCCAGGCTGGACGCCACCTGAAGCAGGCCTCAGAGGAGCAGAGGAGGGAGGGGACACGATGGGCCTTGTCGCCGTGTCCCTAAAGTCAAATTACAATGCTTCCTCCACGTTGGGCATCCCTGGCTTCTCTGTGTCCTTTCTGCTCCTAACCACAGCCTCTAAGGGGGCCCCTCAGCCAGCAAACCTGGGCCAGCCCTTAATCATCTGTTCCAACAGTGGGGCTGCTGTGTGGCCTGGAGAGTCTAAAATGCCGATCATCCAAACTCCCTACCACGTCTTCTTTGCACTGCGGTTACTCGGTTTTCAGTTCATGTCTGGACACTGGCCGCCTTGGTGTTGACAAAGCTCAGAACGTAGCCACTCTTTGCAGAAGATGACAGCTGCCATCTCTGCTCCCAGACCTCCCACTCCTGGTTTGCAGTCTATACTGGGGTGCGGCCGCCTCAGGAGTAGTGGAGAGGAAGACAATGTGCCATGGGTTATTAGTTGACAAATGGACTTTCACTATTGCTTCATTGAGGCTCCAAGCTGAGGACAGTGGGTGACAAGTTCCTGCACGTTGTGGAGACAGAGGCATGTACTGAATATTCCCCCGATGTATCCCTGGAGCGCAGTTCTTCTCTCCCCTGGTCCTGCCAGGCTGACTTCTACAGGCAGCATCAACTGGCCTCCTTTGACTTGGGGTTTGAGGCTGAACCCAGCCAATGGGAGGCACCTGCAGGAGATTTGAGGGCAGAAGGAGAGAGGTCACTGTATTTGTTCCTCTGGTTCCTCTCTGCTTGGTCATGCTTTGTTTGAGAGTGGCTGGATCCTTCTAGTAAAGTCTGTGGCACTAGTGTGACAGCCCTAGATCTTCTAAGGTTCCAAAAGCATCTCCGTTCCATTGTCTATTACACTCAAGATGTTTCTCAATCCCTTGTAGTTCCCTGAACTCTGCCCACATCTTTACAAACAATCTCTTCAATTCTCTTCAGTTGCCCCTCTGAGCATGCCATCTGTTTCCCGCCATGACCTGGCCCAGTAGACCTATTGCCAGACATAGCCACAGACTTACCAAGAGAGGGGGGGAAACAGGCTCTGTAGGCCCATCCCATGAGCCACCCTCCTTGCAGAAAGAAGAAGGTCTGAGACTGGGAATTTTGGAAGGGAGCTGGTACTGTGAATTTCCCTTCCTCTGTCTATCCCAAGCCAAGAAAAGGAAGCTTCCAGAAAATCACACATAGAAAAAAGATTTTGTCTACTAGCAGGAAGAGTGGCACTCACCCACCCTTGCTGGATGCTTACACTGTAGAAACTCAGAGATCTGGCTCTAATTCTCCTGGAGTGGAGCTCAGAAAATGACCTGGGAGCTACCTGGGTGCACAGAGTTTGGAGGTACAAGGTTACCTCCTGAAGGCCAGATGGATCATTGCATGTTGGTCTGGCTTGAGCTGTCTTGAAAGGTGCTACAAAGAACACTGGCTGGAGGAGGAAACCAGGCAGGCTGTGTGGGTACACCCCTGAGTTGCAGATGATGGGGAGTCATGAGAGATCAGTGGGGAGCCCACCGCTCCTGTCTTGTTTGCCAGAGAATAGCTCAAAGAATGCACAAAATCCACCCACAAGAGACCAAGCTTGCATTTGGGCATCGACCAGCTCATTCAGGAGCCAGAGAGCCAACAACAGCTCAAACCAAGTAAAAAGATTGTGTTGTCCCTGTTTTGACTGTGGAGGAGCCAGAGGCAGCACAGTCAAGGAGGAGGAAGAGAAGGGCCAGGAGGAAGAGTAAGCAGCAAGCTGCTTCCCATCCCACTGCAGGGTCTCAAGCCTGGCACAGGTGGGGCAGGGGAAAGTGGGAAGAACTTTTGATTGGGTAGGAGACTGCAGTTTTTATTTGGGTTGCAGTGGATTTTTTTTTAATGAGTAAAAATAGACTGTTAACAGACATTGATTGAAAAGTTATAGGATCATATGGTAGTTCAATTTTTAATTTTTGGAGGAACCATAAATTCCTCCATAGGAATACTACTTTCCATAGTAGCTATAGCATTTACCATGTACAGTGTACAAAGGTTCCTTTTTGTCCACATCTTCACCCAACAGGTATGAGGTGATACCTTGTGGTTTTGATTTGCATTTCCCTGATGATGAGTGATGTTGACCATTTTTTCATATACCTACTGGCCATTTGTATGTCTTCTTTGGAAAAATGTCTATTCAGATTCCTTGTTACCTTTTTAATTGGATTATTTGCTTTTTTTTTTTTTTTTTTTGCTATTGAGTTGTATAAGTTTGTTATATATCTTGGATATTGCCTTTTCTATATAGTTTGTGACTGTCTCCTCCCATTCCATATGTTGCCTTTTCATTGATTGTTTCCTTTGCTGTGCTGTTTAATGGGGATATATCTGAAGGAAGTAAAATATATCTGAAAGAATTAAAATCAGTATCTTAAAGAGATATCTGTACACCCATGTTCACTGCGGCACTAATCACAATATCAAGCTATGGAAGCAACCTACATGTCCTTCAGTGGATGGGGCACCTGGGTGACTCAGTTGGCTGAGTGTCCCACTCTTGATGTTCCTCAGGTCTTGATCTTAGGGTCGTGAGCTCAAGCCCCATATTGGGCATGGAGTCTACTTTTTAAAAATGTCCTTCAGTGGATGAATGGAAAAGAAAATGTGAGATATTCATATATATAATATATATCATGGAATATTACTCAGGCATGAGAAAGAAGAAAATTCTACCATTTGTGACAAAATGGATGAATCTGGAAGGCATTATGCTAAATAAAGTAAGCCAGAAAAAGAAAGGAAAATATTGTACGGTATCATTTATATATGGAATCTTAAAAAAAAAAAATAAAGCCGAGTTCCTAGAAACAGAGAATAGAATGGTGGTTGCTAGAGGCCGGCGGGGAGGAAGACATGGGGTGTTATAGGTCAAAGAGTACAAATTTTCAGTTATAAGAAGAATAAGTGTGGAGGATGTAATGTATAGCATGTGACTGTAGCTAATAACATGATATTATATCCTTGGAATTTGCTGAGAGTAGATCTTAGTATTCTTACCACACATGCACCTACATACACAAAAAGAGTTAATTATGTTAACTATGGGAGGTGATGGATGTGTTAATTATCTTGATCTTGGCAATCATTCTATGTGTATGTACACCAAATCTTCACATTGTGTACTTTAAATATGTACAATTATATTTGTCACAAGAAACAAAAAAAGAAAATTTCTAGAATCTGCTTCCTGTGGTGTGGGTGGGTGTGCAGGGAGAGAGGACATCTGAGAGGACAGGTCTGAATGCAACAGAGAGGGGGAAAGGCTATGTCCTGATTTTCCCACCCAGCCCAGTCATTCAACAAATTGGCTTTAAGGTCATTGAAGTCTTTGGGATTCTGCAGGACTGCAGACTAAATAAAAATAGGAAGGTAGTTACCAACACAGAACTGAAACAAGTAGAGCAGGTGGTGATGTTAATACAAAGTTGAAGGGAGAGTGACAGGTCACACCTGAGGACAAAATGCAGGTGGAATCTGCATTCATCTCCATGGGTCTTACAACCTGTACTGGGCTGGTGCTATGCTGGGCATTATTGGGGGACGTCTGTGCCTGGGACAGAGATGCAGACGTGAATGCCATCCTGGCCTGTAGGAGCTCATGGTCCGGTGGGATATTTCATTAATCTGGTCCTTTATTATTCTATAATTATTCCCTTTGTTTTCCCCAAAGTAGTCAACTCCTGAGAACAGAAGCCACAGTAGACACTCAGTGACACATTTCCTGCACATCTACCACAGGCCAAGCTCTGTACTGGCCACCTGGGCAACCAAAATGTCCTAAGTCACATGACTCTTAGCCCATGCTGGGCTCATGGCAGACATGCAATCAAAACTTCAATTTACCTGCATAAATATGAAGGATAGCAAGCAAACCCCTCTAGGCAGGGGTATGCAGGGTCTCTTCCAGGTGAGTCCTTGGTTTGCTCTGGTCTGACTTCATGCACCTTTCTCGATGTCTATTTTCCAAGTATTGCTCAAATTCCTATTCTATACTAGGTATAGGAGAATGTAGCCATGAGGAAGACCCAATCTGTGCCTTCAAAGAACCTGAAATGCAGCAAGAGATGATAAGTAAGCCCTAAGAGCAATCACACACGCGAGGCACCATGAAGAAAGTTGGGCTGCAGGGGAGCGTGGAGAGGACAGGGATGGGTTGGACCGGGTCCAGGGAGGCCAGGAGAGGCTTCACATTGAGACAACCCTTAAGCTGAAAAAGTGAAGGAAGGGCAGAGCATTCTAGGCTGAAGGAGCAGCTCAGGGAAATCCCAGAGTGCACTTGAGAAACAGTGGGTGCCGGGAGCTAGGCCAGGGGTACCCCTGGAGCAGTAGGCAAGGCTCACGTGGGGCTTGTCTTGCAGCCCATGCTAAGGGGTTTGGATGTCCCTCTTAGGAAACTCCCTGGAAGTTTTAATTTAGGGAGGCACTGGCATCAAATTTGCATGTTGGAAAGAGATCATCTCACGGCCCAGTGGAGCATGGGAGTCAATGAGGGCAGAAAGTAGGAAAACTGGTCAGGAAGCTTGAAGCTGTGGTAACAATCCCATCAAGACATAGGATGTAGAGGTGAGGCCCGGGGCCAGAACTTTCAGGACAAAGAATTGACCAGAACTGGGGCACCTGGGTGCCTCAGTCGGTTGGACGTCAACTTTCTGCTCAGGTCATGATCCTGGGGTCCTGGAATGGAGCCCTGCAATTCGGGCTCCCCACTCAGTAGGGAGTGGGGATCTGCTTTTCCCTTCCTCTCTGCCCTTCTCCCCACTTGTGCTCTGTCTCTATCTCTCAAATAAATAAATAAGATCTTTAAAAAAAAAAAAAAAAAGAATTATCCAGAACTAAACAAAAGAGTTAGGAGAAATGGAGAAGAGGCCAAATGGTTTGGCAGAGAGTTCGGGGAAGCCTCATTCCAGCTGGTTCTGATCTGTCCACCCTCCTGGCCAGTCATCGACCCCCGGGAAGGCTAGGACCCCGCCTCTGTGCTCAGAGTCAGCCGGGCCAAGCCCCGGCCTGGGGCCCAGGCCCGGCGTCTGTGGCCCACGCAGGCACCCTACAGGACCGCTGCCTGGCCCGGCTCCGTCTCCAGGCCTAGAGGCTACCGCAGTGTTCCACAAAATTACATTTTCCTCTTTGAAGGCAGCCTTTGCAAACAGAGCATTACTTAATCGAGAAGATATTTAGATCTGTGTATCTCTTGTAAGGTACACGGCTCCCCATGGTGACATCTTAATGGCCAGGGGCATGGAGAGGAAGGTAAATAATCTTTACCTTTGCTGCAGCCTGGGAATTCTCTTCGTTTGTCAGATATGATTAGCTGTTACCCTTCTGGTCTCTGCTTGTTATTCAGGTCCCCGCTTGTCACAGTCACACCCCTTTGGATGCTCACGCCTTGCTTTCTCTCCAGCTCTCTCTCCCTCTGGTGGCACCCTGACTGGCTAGTAATTTATGTATGACAATATGAGACTAATTCGGTTATTATGTCAAAGGGAAATTGAATCTAGGGTTTTAGTGCCGCATCTGGGAGAAATCTTCAAATGAATCTGGAGTGGAGAAAAAAGCCTCTGAGTTCGATTCATCCGCTTGTCACCCTGTCGGCAAGATTAAGTCATTATAGAGGGCTAAGCCAGGGCCAGAAATGCGAAAGGAGAGGAAGGAGATAAAGGGAAAGCAAGCGGAGGGGGTAAGGGAGCCGAGTGCAGGGAAGGGAGGGGAGGAGGCCGAGGCTGGGCCTGGGCCTGGGGCTGCTGGAGCCGAGCCTGGAGGCATCGGGCCTGGGAGGAGGAGGGCTTCCTGCCTCTCTGGGGACTCCCTTATTTACCCACAAAGGCGGTCCTAGCTGTGTGAGAGCCAGGGGACAGATGGACAGGGAGGAGGTTCAGTGGGAGGGCATTTATGCAAACATTAGCTTGTCTCTGCTCTCGGGTGTCTTAAACATTGTCTGAGTTAAAATCTGCCTCTCCTGCCTTCCGGGATTAGAGCGCTGTGCTCCGGGAGGCAAAGCGGGATGGGAGCATTTCTCTTAGGGAGCACCTGAGCTCAGGTGAGGGAGCAGGGGTTCCCCGGCCTCCGCACAGTGGCGGGGCCCAGGGGCCGAGGAGCAGGTGTATGCCATGGGCTCGCACGTCTGGGGACTGGGTGCTTGCTCTCAGTCTGGCGAGACAAGGGGAGGTGGATGGGGTGGGTGCCCGGGTGCCTGGGTTGGAATAGTGGGGGAGAAGGATGTCACAATGTGCCTGTGACTTGAATATAAAGGGATCTGATTCTCAGGAATTATGAGGATGTTTTATAAGGTTGTTCTGCTCTCCGAGACAGATACTCAAACCCTGCTTACATTGGTCCAGTTGTTAATTAGATTTATTTTCTCTGCCATGAACTATTGTCTACTCTTGACCTTGTGGAAATGCTTAGGTTCACGCTCACTGGTGAGTAGGTTTCCTTTCTCTCTCCCATCCTGTGGCTTCTCCACTCTGGGTGAACTTGGGTCTCTAAGTAGGTCCTTCTAGTTGCTGGTCCCTCCTTCCCCACAGGAGAGTCATGGGGGATTTGGTGAAAGGAGCCACCTTCCCACCAAGAACTTGAGTCGCCATGTTGGTTTCCATGTTGAGTCGTGGAGATTTCGGTGCCCAGATTTGAGCGTCTTCCTAAACTTCAGATTCTGATTCTCATAAACCTGGACCACCTACTCACATGGGGAAACTGAATCCCATGGATACCATGACGACAGGTCTCCCCCTCACACCCCTAAAGACATCATTCTCGCCTCTTAGACTGTCCTGGCCAGGATTCCCCTGGCCCCAGAAAAGGATTCCAGAAGGTCCTCTTGACCATGCAGCTGCCTCCAGGCAGGATTTCAGGGAGATGACTAGGCCAGAAATGAATCGAGGCTCAATCCTACACTCATCCTTCTCTACCAGCCCTCTTCTCTCCGCTTTCCTGGCCTATCCATAGAAAAAACAAATTTTCCCCCAAGAAAAAGGAAGAAGCTCAAATTAAAAAAGAAAGAAAGAATTCAAAATAACCCTCAGTTCTTAACTCACGTCAATTTGACTGTTTCTTCCACCACCCACACATCGGCTTCGACCAGACACCCACCTACCAGTACTTATGCAAAAGATATTGGCAGCTTGCTACTAACCCGAGAAACGTCTCAGCTCTAAGGGTGGCTTTGTTACCATCCCTCTCTCGCGGGCCTTTGTATGTCGGGGGGCCTTTTTCCATTCTAATGAGGGTCCTAGTGCCCTCAGAAGGACCCTGGGCTGCTGCAATCTTGCACCCTCACCTCCTGAGCAAGCAAGATGTGTACGCGTCTGTCCCATCTCCGATACCCACCACCACGCTGTTTAATACCAAGCTTCTGCTCATGGGCTGTGTGATCTCAGGGATGGTTATTTATTAATAGATAATTCAGAGCCCTGGACGAGTTCATCACTACAACCCGAGGATCTGAGAGAGGCCAAGGAACAGATGGGTGTTGCTGAGCATCAGAGGCAGGGTCTGTCTGAGTTCCGGGCCGACCCTACCTTAATAGTGGTGGAGAACAAAACCCTTATAATCCTTGGAGGGAAGCTGTCTCCATCCATATGAAAGCGAGCTGTCCGTGTGGCAGGCCTGCCCAGCGCCATGGAGGGGCAGGTATCTCCTTAAATTCATGGACATCCCAGGAGCCCTCAAGTCCACATTCCCGATGAGCTGACTGTTCTGAGAAGGGCAAGTTCTAGGGAAGAGCAGGCTTGTTGCAACCATAACACTCTGTGACCAGTCTGATGGGTCCTGGCAAGGGCTTGTCATTAGGGGGCATTTAGTTCCTTCTGCTTTTGGGCCCAACTACAGATAAAATAGCCTGACAAACTAGTTGGAGGAAAGGAGCTCTCTTCCTTCTAGAGTCCTCTGGGGAAAGAGATGACACGGCTCCCTACCGTCATGCACAATGCTGGCAGGCCCACTCCTGAAATCCTCCCCAAAGCCTCATGCTGCAGATTTAGCCGGAAGAACCAGATGGTCAGAGTAGTCTGAGTAGACAGGTAGGGGGTGGCAATGACTCCCCCCGCCACCCCTGCCTCCCACCCCGGCTGCTCACTAGCTCCGCTCCCGGAATGTCCCTGACAGGAGACTGAAACCAACACCCAAGCCACCTGTCAGTGTAGACACTCCTGAGTCCATGCAGGTCCTTGGAGAGTTCTTTCAGGCCACAGGGCAAGAGGGCCAAACATGGCATTTCTGTAGAGCCTAGAAGAACACACACATGTCTTTCCCGCTGTTGCTGGGATGGGGCCACGGGTCTCAAGGACCAGTCAGGGCTGGTGAACCAGTAGGACAAGTGGGAGATAGAGCCCTAGGAGCAGAGCCCAAGCTGGGCAGCAAAAGCTAAAGGAACAAGACGAGAGGCACTGGGAAGAGACCCGGTAGAGAGACTATGGGTCTGTAATAAGCACTGGACTCCAGGGTTGCTGGCTGTGGGACACAATTCTAGGACAGAACCTCGGACCCAAGACCTCTGCACCCTCCCTGCCGGCTTTTGGAGGCTGGGTTGAGGCTGGCAGGTGATGCTGGGCCTGCAGGTGAAAGCAAGGACTTTCAGCAGAGGGAGAAGGGGCTAGGAGGGGGGTAGCGAGGAGCCACACAGGCCGTTTCTGAGGCGGACCAGAGCCCAGCCGAAGAAAACCCCAAATAAACCAAGGCTGGATTTAGGGATGAACTGGTTTACATCTTCTTAGTGGCTCATTCTCTCTAGCTTTACTTTCCTTAGGAATGTATTTAATTTTTAATTTTATGAGTAAGACATGAATACATTCTTGTAAAAATTCAAAGAATACAAGTGAAGCAAAAAGTCCTCATTACCTTCCTTGCTTCTTCCCCCCTCCTTGAAAGAAATCCCCATTTTTTAGGTCACCCTTTAGATAGGTGGGTAAGGCAGGTAGATAATCGAGACAGGGAGACAGATAAGTGGGTGTTTATGTGGCTTGCCTTTTTCACTTGACCATTTCCTTGCTGGCATTTCCATGCCAGTGAAGAGGCCCCCTCCATTCACTTCACTGTTGCGACGTGTTCCATCAGTAAGTGGTGCCAACATTTAACTGGAAACTTGTCGATGGATATTTGCTTTGCTGCTGTTGTCCTCTTATTGTTTCCAATAAGCATCCTTTTACATGGCTATGGTGGAGTTTAAGATGGGTTTAGGAGTGACCAGTGGGGACAGGAGGCCTTCCGGTTGCTTGGGGAGCCAGGGGATATGGGGAAACCAGGCTGGGATTGAAACAGGCCCCTGAGCACTCTCCAGACCACTCCTATGCCTTGGATACCTTCTCAGAGTGGCTGCTCCCAATGGGGCCTGTGTGGCTCATGGGGTTCGGTCCCATTGCTGTCCCTCAGTGGCCACCCGGAGACCCAGACTATAGCTGATGCAAGTGACCACGTTCCACCACGACTGTCTTGTAAGACACCTGTCAACCTGTAGCCCAGCCTGCTCTGGGTGGTTTAGAGCTCAAGCCGGACCCTGGCAGGAGAGCCCAAGAATCATCCTCTCACTGCACTGATTTCCGACAGCCTGGCTCTTTCTCAGGGAGGGTCCCAAACTGTATTCCTGCAGCAGCCCCAGCTGAGGGACAGGTGCTATTTTGAGCTGTTTTCAGGAGTTGGTTAATGCAGGGATGAGTGGGAAGGAAGGTACAAGGAGGGGTCTCTCTGGATGCAGGGCTGACGTCACAGGTGAGTTTACAGAGATGTGGTTTCCTGTGTGGTTTGGGAACAGTTTCTCCCCTGGTCATGTGTCTCTGGAACAGTCGGGGAGGAGGTGACTTCTTTGTTCTCAAATCTCTCGTGCAGACTCGGGTCACCTTGACTTTTGGTCTTGGTGTGCCATCTTAGCCAAAGGCAGGTGAAAGACACAGGCAGCTGGCCTGGGGGGCCCAGAGAAGAGCAGTGAAGGGTGGGGTGTCTCCTCGTTTGAGTGCTATGAAAAGAAATCTGCTGCAATCTCTCTTCTTTCTCCTGCACCCCTCCCACCTACTTGCCGATTAATGGACCACCTCCTAGATCTCGTCTTTCTCCTGCCCCCCCCCATCTACTTGCCGAGTAATGGACCACCTCCTATCGCCAAGGCCTAGGGCAAGATGCTGTCCATGCTGCTGGCTGACCTTAGAGAGGGAAGTCACAGTACCTGGTAAGAGCAAGGGCTCTAGAGTCTGGCATCAACTGAGTTTATATCTTGCCTCGAAATCTTGATACTTTACCTCTCTGTGCCTTGATTTTTCCATCTGAAAGATGGGTGCAATTATTAACATACTTCTCTCCGGAGGGCTATGGTCCAGGCTTGGTGAGAGGGAGCAAATATATCAGTGAGCACAGTGCCTGGCAGATGGCAAATGCATAAGCGCTGACAGTCAGGATGGCTGTTTATTACATTGTGTTGTAATGCTCTCTTTAGCTTTCTGTTTCTTCCACCAGATTTTGAGTCCTTTCCAGAGATCAGAGTCATCTTCCTTGTCTCCTTAACACAGGTCCTCAAAATAGGTTTAAGGAAAGGAAGTGCAGTAGGGGAAACATGGCCTCACTTTCTCCAACTGAGGGTCTATTTCCCTGCTCCTGATATGGGCGGGCCATGCGACCTGCTTTGACCAGTAGAACCCAGCAGAAGTGATGCCACCTGACCTCCAAGCCAGACCTTACTTGCAGCTTCTACGCCTTGGCTCTTGCCGCCCTGTGGCTACCGTGTAAGGAAGCCTCCTCGAGGGTGTGAAGCAGGTGGGGACAGGGGCCAGGCCACCATCCCAACCATCCTTGCCATTTTGCTTGCCTCCAGGCATGTGAGCGAGGTACCTGGAAGAAGCCTGGCCCCCAGCCATGCCTCTGATGGCAGCCTCAAAGGTGAGCCCCAGTGAGACCAGCAGAAGCCCAGCTCAAACCACAGAATCATAAGCAAATAGATGGTTGCCATTTTAAGCCACTGAGTACTGGGATGGTGTTTTATTTATTTATTTATTTATTTATTTATTTATTTATTTAAATGTAGCAATAGATAAATGATACAGGAAACTTGAGGCAAAGCCTTCCTAGAGTTTATAAGCAATGAAAGGAAAAGCTAGGTAGACATAGTCAGAATGGACCACAGAATTTCAGAAGGTAGAGTTGCCCAGGGTCAGGGAAAACAGTGTGGGTCCCATTGGCAGAGGCTGTACAGGGAACATGGTTCCAGAGAGCTAAGAGGCTCCCCAACACTGAGTTGGGACCCTGTGGTCATTAATGAGGCTGATGGGGAAAAGGAAGGCAGTGTGAAGGCAACACCCCGGTGCAGGAGGAGCTCTGTGGTGAGCTCAGGCTGTGAGTGGGTGGGGCATGTCCAAGACTGAGGGCGGTGGGGAGAGAGGAGGGTCCACATCCCAGGCAACCAAGAGCCATGGGAAGGGTACCAGTGACACCACAGTCCCAGGTGGGCTGGGAACACCAGCGACAGTGGGTACATTAAAGATTTTTGAAGCCCATTACAAGTGAACGAGGCCCATTCTTTAGGGAGGATGTTATAACATTGAGAGAGGCCCAAGTGAAACAACATTCCCACCCTGCTTGTTTCCTATTTAGGAAAACATTCAGCGCCCCAGTTGCAGGAAGCATTATAGAGGCAAGGGGCCCCTGGAGCAGTGAGTGGCGCCCCCACACTCCTTCCCGGGGAACTGCACTCAGCCTCTCAGCCTCCAGCCACCATAGTTGTGGACTGTGTGCGCATCAGGCCTTCATCTCGATTTCTTTTGTGCATCCGTTAGTGAGATGTGTCCTAAGGTTTGAGAAAAGCCTAAGAGAGGTTATTTTTTGGGTCTGGGAACACCTACACACTTTTCTACATCAGTGGATGGTTAACGGCTTCTTTGCTTTGCACCACTTTGACTTACAAAAGTTTTCATAGGATTGCTGCTTTCCGATAGCAGGGGAAACCTGTATTGGGGAAACCTGTATTTTGCTTGGGATTTTTATTCCCAGGCCAATGTGTGTTTCATCCCAGTGCTCGGGAAAAGGTTCACAGCAGGATGGACACATCATCATCCTTTCGGGGTGGTCGATCCACTACCATCAGAATGCACCTGGACACTCCCATTGAGAGCAGATTCCTGCCCACGGACTTCTCTCACCGGGCCTCAATCATCAGTTTCTAAGGTTGGGGACTGGTGACATCTATTTATTTGGCCAACACATACATACCACTTACTGGTACTGTTCTAAACGATTTATATACATACCTCTACTTTAATCATCATAACGATTCCACGTGGGAGATCCTCTTGTTACTTCTATTTTAGAGATAAGAAAGCGGAGGCCTGGAGAGACTGAGTCACGGAAAGTGACAGAGCCCAGATTTGAGCATGGGCAATCTGGCTCCTGAATCCACCATGCTGTGAATCACATGCCATGCAACCACTTGTAGATTTTAAACACTCTCCATAGGTATCCCCCCTGCACACTTACATTTGCAAACCACTGCTCTAAAGGATCCTGGGACTAGAAGAGGCAAATGGTACCCCCATTTACTTTAGAAAGGGAGATGGGGGAAGATCTTAGAGACTGTCATCCTCGGTAAAACTCCAGCATTGGTTTTTAAATAATAGATGGTTTATTTGGACACTAAGGGAAATGGTGAACACCAGGAACCAACATGGGCTTGTGAAGCAGGGCCAAGCCAAAATCATCTCATTTATTTCTCAAGAGCATGGCTGGACTTGAGGATCGGAATGTAGTGAACATATTCCGACATCCATTCCACCCCCAGATGACTGGTTCAGTTTGAGGCAGACCTAAAAGAACTGAGCCAAGGAGACACGAAGACAGACTTGCTCAGAGCTTTGGAGAAGAGAATCCAGTTTGTCTCTCCCTGGATAGGAGCAAGGTGTGTTGCTCCAATTACTCTGGCCGCCACCTTTTGAGTGTGAGGGTAATCGAACTTAAGAAGCTAATGCTGTGTGTCTCTTCCATAAACGGTGTTGGGAAAACTGGACAGTAGCATGCAAAAGAATGAAACTGGACCACGTTCTTACACCATACACAAAAAATAACTCTGAATGGATTAAAGACCTAAACATGAGACTTGAAACCATAGAAAATCCTAGAAGATAACACAGGCAAATAACCACTTTGGCATCATCTGTAGCAACTTCTTTCTAGATATGTCTCCTTGAGGCGAGAGAACCAAAAGCAAAAATAAGCTTATCAAAGCTTACTTTCACTATATCAAAGTGAAAAGCTTCTGCACAGCAAAGGAAACAATCAACAAAACTAAAAGATAACCTACTGAATGGGAGAAGATATTTGTAAATGACATATCTGATAATGGATTAGTAGCCAAAATATATAAAGAACATGTAAGAGTCAACACCTCAAAACCAAATGATCCAATTAGAAAATGGGCAGAAGCCATGAATAGCCATTTTCCAAAAAAAGACATGCAGATGGCCAATAGACACATGAGAAGGTGCTCGACATCACTCATCATCAGGGAAACATAAATCAAAACTACAAGGAGACTGTCAGGTTGGCTAAAAGCAAAAATACAAGAAACAACAGGTGTTGGCAAGGATGTGGAGAAAAAGGAACCCTCTCACACTGTTGGTGGGAATGCAAACTGGTGCAGCCACTCTGGAAAACAGTATGGAGGTTCCCCTAAAAGTTAAAAATAGAACAACCCTATGATCCAGCAGTCGCACTACTAGGTATTTACCCAAAGGATACAAAAATACCAATTTGAAGGGATACATGCACCCCTATGTTTATAGCAGCAGTATCTGCAATAGCCAACTTACAGAAACAGCTCAAGGGTCTATCAATTAATGAATGGATCAAGAAGATGTGGTATGCATGTATATGTCTAATTGATGGTTATCAGAAAGGAGTGGGGTGGAGGGAGGGGTGAATTAGGAGATGGAGATTAAGGAGTGCACTTGTCGTGATGAGCACCAGGTGATATATGGAAATGCTGAAACTTATTGAGACTAATATTACACTGTATATTAATTAGCTGGAATTTAAATTAAAACAAGCAAAAAAAAGATAAAGCTGTGGACAGCAAATAAAATGGATAGAATCTGAGCCTCTGGGAGACGTCATCAAGCTACCAAAGTAACCAGTCCCAAAGCTGCATCCATCTCTGGGCTTATGGTTACGTAAGACCAACAGTCTCCTTGCTGTTTAAACCGATTTGATTTAGGGGTTTCTATAACCTGCAGGGGAAAAAATATCCTAACTGATATAAGAGGAACGAATGCCTTACATACGAAACACTTCAATTTTAGAAAGTTATTGACCACAGTTTTCATCCTTATGGCAAAATGAAGAAACAAGGGCTAAACGATATCCTCAAGAAGATTCACAACCAGGAGATCTAAAGTTGACCAGAGGCCAGGTATAACAAGGCAGGTGGTACCTTTAAAGACAGCCAGGTGCATGCTCAGAAAGGTTGTGTATCTGTGCCTTTAAAAGGAGCCCCCCGCATCTTCTGGAATTCATTTGGACATTGCCTAAAATGACTCATTTGCGTCTGCAGATTCCTAAGCTTGGTGCATGCCTCAGACTCTAACTTTGGTGTGTGCTCCCCTGAGCTCTTGACGTTTCCAGACCTGATGCCACGACCTGGCACCCTTGCCTCCTGGACAGGTGTGATTTTTTGGCATTTCTCCCCTTGCCCTCACCCTTTTCTCCCAGATTGGAATTGACTTTTTGTCCTCTACTTTTCCCAAAGTGACCCCCGACGTGCCTCTAGTCTTAGTCCAGATACAAAGCTGTAACTGGCATTTGACATTGGAACTGAAGTTATGCCTCACAGATGAATGTCACCAGGTAGGCGGTTGCTAGTAAATGGTACGAGACACAGACCTTGAATCTTGGTCCAGCTTAGACCAACCACTCGGCATAGAAACTCAGTTTACCCAGTTTGCAAACACCTCCAAGCTGCAAAGCTAAAGTATCACCTGACAAACTCTACTTCAAAACGATCTTAAACATAGCTGGAATAATAAGTCGAAAGCGTTTTTTTGTTTGTTTTGTTTTTTTAAAATCTCAACTACAGAAGTAGCTTGTAGTAGTTTTTGTGAAGTCAAATGAGCTAACTAAAGTCAAATAAAAACCCGCAGTTTGTTTAAAACTGTCAATGATGTGATGTTGCTGCCCAAAAGGCCAGTCGCATTTTAGGGATGCACCCTCCAAGTAAGGTGTCCCGATGATGGAGGTGATATGCCACTGAAAACAGAATTCTTTTAGGGGTCTGTTTTTGGAAAAGGGCATCCAGAGTGCATCAAAGGACAGAGAAGGAGGAGGTGCAGCGGGGCAGGAGGGAACCTCTGCAAAGCTCCAGCTCAGGTCTGGGGTCAGTTACAGGAAAGCAGAGTTTGGTTCATCCTGAGCAACAATTTCCTACACAATATAACTTAAAGCAAGTTGTTAGTGTGACCCTGACAGGGCAAAGACTATGGAGTCACACGGCCCTAGGTTCAAACCCCAGCTCTGCGCCACCCTAGATGCATCACCACGGACAAGCCAGTTTTTATGAGGCTCGGTCTCAGCTCCCATTAAATGGCGATAAGAATGCCTACCTCACTGGCTCATCGGCCGCAGCCCACCTCGCGTGTTTAGCATAGCACCAGCACACACAGCGCTCGATACACGGTAGTTCTTAATCACAACAGTCAGATGGGGTTCCAAGTCGGGTAATAGGTTCTCCATCACTGCGGTGTTAAGCAGAGGCTATATGTCAACACGTCAGAATGTTAGAGAGGATTTTTATGTTCTAGGTTGGAGGTTGAAATAGCTGATTTGTAAGGCCCCTTTGAACTATAATTCTGTGATTTTAAGTCATTATGAGAGCCCCGACTTCTGGTCGGGTCAGGGACAGTAATGTATTAGTGGGATGGAAATCCACTGGTGGCCCCAGGGTAGAGAAATTTCACTGTGTGAATTACTGTTCAAATATGTCATGTGTGTGCCCATGCATATCCGTGCGGGGTGCAGATACGCAGTATCCGTGCGCATTGGAGCATTTGTACACACGGGAGTGTGTGTTTGCGTGTTTGCATGGAACCGAGCACTGCCCCAGATGACACCCACGTATGGCATGTGAAAGCACCCTCCCTGATGGCATAATAAAAGTAGATTCCGCTGTGAACCGGGCGCATGTCCATCTCAGCTCCTCTGCCAAACCTACTCGCAGGAGACGTGTCGCTCTTTTGATTTCTGGGATGTTTGTAGTTGCAGGGGAAGCTTATCAATAAGGGCTGTAGCACCATCGATTCTTTCCGACCACTGAGGGTCAGCCCTGGGAGCTGGGATCTGATCGCTTGGGGTTGGTACCCTGGGCTATCCCTTCCGAAAACCGTCTTCAAGCACCTGGGCTTTGGTTTTGGCCTCATTGATTCCCTCTCTAGACTTTTTAGACTTTCCCTTCAGCCCTATTGATTCCCTCTCTAGACTTTTCTCCCTTTAAAAAGCTTTTCCCGATCCCATCTGAGGCACCCTGTACAATCTGCTATCTCAGCTCCTCCTTCCTGGAGGAAAACCTTTTGATAGACAAGTCATTGCTGGTGGTTACTGCCTGAGGAGACCCACCTTTACCCACGGGGTCACTTGCTCACTGAGTACCAGTGCACGTCGGGACTGTGCCTACTACCACCAGCAGCACAAGGGCTTACCACTCACCAGGAAAGTCAGAGGTAAACAACCCCATAAGCAAAAAACTGTTTCAGCCACAGCTCAGAGGCCAGGTTAGGGAATAGGGAGGAAGAAGGCAATCCCACCTCCCCTAGGAGTTCCAAGCAGCTCTGCCTCCGTGAGAATGAAGGTAGGAGTGCTGGTCCTGGGGTAACTTGAGTGTGGCCAAAATACCTAGGAAAAGGAGGTGTTCCTGGGATACTGCCCATGCTCCCATGTGGGTAAGTGTCCAATAAAAACTGAATGGTTTGCAGAAAGCTTCTGCAATCTTCTCTCAGGCGATATCTCATAGCCACAAGTTAGCACTGTTGCCATTTTGCAAACCCGAGGCCCAAGGCTCAGGGTGGTGGTGTGACCTGCCCATCACCAGGTAGGATGAGCCAGGACTTCACACCAAGTCCTTGAATTCCACATCCCATGTCCTTTCCAGCACATCTGCTATCTCCAGGAAGCTGCCAGGGGATGGGCCCTGGCTGTGGCTGGTGCACCCCATGCTGTGAGATTTCTCTCTTCCACCGCCCCCCGCCCAGGCTCTCTCACATATGGCTGGTAACTGGCTTGAGGGCCCTTGGGTGGTATTTCGCTTGGCCACATCTTGTGCTTGTTGGCACCAGGCACTACCTCTGGGGAACTACTTTAGCTTAACCTATTCACTGGCTTCCCGTCCCAGCTCCTGTCGCAGCCGGGTTCCCTTTGGAATGCCACCTGGAGGAGTAGGGACCGCTGGGCAGGCGGGCCATGCAGCAGGGCGGCCGCTCCCCACAGCAAGCCGAGGGGCTGAGTGCATGTGGACAAGCCCAGGAAGCCTCTCTCTGTTTCTGCATAATCTGGCCCTGCTGCCATGGGGTCCTTTATAGACTCTCTCCTGAGTTATTCCCTATTTATTGTTGTTATTACTATTGATCCAGCCTCTAAATAGCGGAGACCCCAAGGCTCAATTGAAACCACCAGTCACATCGATAATTCCCTTATTTGTAATATTGTCACTTCTGAGACTCTTTGGATGCCTCTCGATATCCTGGAGAGGTGAAGGAACTGGAGAAGACGATTTCTCTGTGGGAAACTGAGGCACAGAACAGGCCCCAGTCTTCTGATGCTTGGCTTCCTTGCTCAGCAACTGGTAGTCTGTCCCCACTCCTGCTATGGGGTGTTCTGAGCTGGGTTGAGATTCTCAGCTCCATCGAAGATTCCCCAGCGCCCCCCATGAGGGTGAGGTGCCCTTAACAGAGTGTAGGTCCTCTGTACCTGTCTCTATTCCCCCAGGCCCTGGAGGCCCTCAGCCCTGCCTCCCCACCTTGTGCTCCAGCCTCAAAAGGGAAGAGCGAAGAGCTTTCCTGTTTTCCTCCACCCCAGCCCCCCAGATATTGTGAGCTGCTTTGTGAAAGCCGCAAGAATCTTTTTTGTAAATAGGGTGGGGGGGGGATGTTGGGGGTGGATGTAACATCACAGATGCTTGCCTTTTCCATTCTGAGAATATTGGCAGGAGAAGAGGAGTTAAGGTGGTACGTGGGTACCCGAGTTTCCTTATATGCACAGAACAATGTGTCTTCCGGTGGGGGCATGATAACCTCTTTCGGCAGCCAGTGGGGAGCGGTTCTCTTCCCCGGGGTCCACGGGCTGGCAAACAGTGGTGCCACCCCACCCTCCTGTTGGGAGGTTGAAGCTGCTGGCACATGTGGGCGATGCTCAAGCCCGGTTATTCAGCTCCTGAGGTGTCTCTAGCAGCAGCAGCCACGACAGCTTCCGTGGAGGTCAACCACCACCAAGTACGTACCTCTTCTCTAACGTACTACTTCGCTCTTCCTTGGCCCTGTTTGTTGGGGCTCTCGGGGTGTCTGTGCCCCTTTCCAGCTGCGATGCCCTTCCCCACGCCCCCGTTCCAACCTCAGGCCACGGGGACCTCACCTGTTGGCAGAAGCCAGCATGAGTCAAGCCCCCCATTTGCAATCTTCCGGGCTCATAAAACTTGCCACTCGGTGCAAGATGGGGCGGTTCATCCCCTATTTCATCTCTGGGGGAGCGCAGGCACCGATGCTGCTGATGGATGGGAAGTTTAGAAAACGAAGTCTTGGAAATCGATAGAAGAATATACAAGCTATGTATCATGTGAGCGCCTCTTGTCTGCTCTGCAGTAAATCAAAAGTAATGAATGGCAGGCTTCTGCAACCCAGGACCCCTGCCTCTCCCTGGGGGGGGGTTGGCTGCGGGGTTGGGTTTTCATAGTCTGAGCACATATTTTCTACTTCAATAGGCCTAAAAATAAGGGCTTTTACTGATTTTTTTCCCCCTTTTATTATCTCTGCCCCCACCTCAGGCCCTTTCCTCTGTAATTTCCACTGTGCAGGCGCTCGGCGTCCCTCGTAGAGGAGCGATGTATTGCAAGATAAGCGGCCTCGGTGGCTCCGCGAACGGACGGCTCATCCCCAGGGCTGTGTTACTGCGATATTAGCAACCTCTGATCCTGCTGCAGTCGGGACACCTCAGCGTCTCCAAGATGATTCTCTCTCAGCTTCCTCAGACACGAGGATGCGGGCAGCACTGGGCGAAGGAGCCACTTCGAGGAGATGTTCGAGGGGCTGGAGGAAAGGGGGGGCAGCTGGAGGGCCCGGGGCCCTACCTGGCCTGAGACACCTGTGGGCCAGGTGGGGTCCAGGCCTCTGGCTCGCCATCGGCAGTTCCCTCCCTCCACGCACCAGCCTCCCTCTGCCTCTTCTTTGAACGTGCCCTTCCCTCTTTTGCTAACTGAACCCCCTCTCTGTGGCTTCTTCCTGCAGCCCCCCCCCCAACCGACCTTGACACATAGGGGGTTGTTCTCTGTCCCTCCATCCTGGGGGCCGAAGAGGGTCCCCCTGGCTCCTCGAGGCTCAGCTCTCTGCCAAAATCCATCCCTCCTCCTGAGAGAAATACCCAGATCTGAATCTCGGGCCGAAGACTCCACCACTTTGAATTTATGATCCCTCAACTCAAGTGGGTGTTGGCTGATGGCTGGCACCGTTCATCATTTCTCTGGTCCATTCATTCTCCCATTCACCCTTCCTCTCTCCTTAAACCTCCAGCACCACCACCACCCCCCACCTGCATCTTCATCTCCACTCCGGACTCTGGTGATGTGGAATAACCTTGCTATCTACTCACGGGAGAAGTGGGAAGGGATTGAAGACAATCACATACTCTCTCCTCTACAACTGCTCTCCCACCACCGCTGTTTTCATTTTTTTTTTAATTTTTTTATTTTTCCCACTGCTGTTTTCAAATTCCGGGCCTCACTCCTCTGTGCCGTGGATGGACTGTTCCTGCCCTTGGCCGTGTGGCCAGCCCCCCGTCCAGCTTGTGCTCCAGCCCCCACTGCCCCCACCACAAGGTCATCACCTGAGCACCTGTCCCTGCCCTACCCTACCCTACATAGCTAGCTTCTCACTCGCTCCAGGGCCACTCCTATCAGCCTGCAAACCTGCTGTTATTTCTCCCACACGGAAAGAAAAGAACAAAAAAGAAAAGAGGAGAGGCACTCTGTGCCCAGCTTCCTCCTCCAGCTGACAGCTACACTCCTTGAAAGAGCTGTCCACCTTCACGCCTCTGATTCTTTTCCTCGGTGCTCCTTTAAGCATTCAGAGGCTCGTCCTGCCAGCCTGCTCGTCAAGGCCACTCTTACCTTCCAGAAAGCTGCATTCACCCACGAGCTCCCAATCCCCACTCTACTTGACCCATCAGCAGTGTCTGGCAGTATTGATCACTCCCTGCTTGTTCAAATACTCTCTTCACAAGAGTCCAGGACCCCACACACTCCTGGTTTTCCTCTTTCATCGCTGGCTCCCCCATCTCCTCTGCTGGCTTCCCTTCATCTTGACATTGGAGGCGCCCAACACTCAGCCCATGTACCGCTTCTTTTTTTCCTCTCTGCACACACAGCCTCTTGGTAATCTCATCCAGATACATGGCTTAAAATTGCCTTTATATGCAATCTATATGGTGGCAACTCTAAATTTATGTCTCCTCTGAACTCTGAAGTTCGCCCTGGACAGGTCGGCCTAAGCCCATCGGTGACTCTTGCAGCCTGAAGGATAAAACCCCAAAGCCTGAATGGGGCATAAAGGCTCCTATAGGCTTTGCCCCACTCCCTATATTTCCCATCCTTAATTCCTGGTCTGGCTGTGCCCTGTGCTTTGTGACACTCTGATTCTGTGGACATGCCACACTGTCACTCACTCGGGCCTTTGCACACTCTTGTGCCCACCCAGAGCCCCAACGATGCTCCTTCTCCTCCTTTGCTTGTCCAATTTCTACCTCTACTGGGGTGCTGTTCCTGCCAAGCCCTCCAGGGTGAGGGTAGATGTCCCTCCTAAGCTCACACAGTATCCCAGACCCTGGACTCTGGTGATGTGGAAACAAACAAAAGCGCACCCTCATCAGGCTAACTCTCTTCGATTACTTCTCTGTGATCCACTGCTGAGCACAATCCTAACCCAAACACACCCCCAGCCCTGGCTGTGTTCCTGGCACCTGGGAGACATGATGGTGTGGTGTGGGACCAGAAGGATCCACCATTCTCCAAACCCACACTGTACTGTCTGGCCTTTGCCTGGACTGTCCCCCTCTCAGCCCCTCTTCTACTCCCATTTTCACCTATTGGAAAGAAGTTTGTTTTTCACATCCCAGCAGGAATGGCTTCTCTCTCTCTCTCTCTCTCTTTTTTTAAGATTTATTTATTCATGAGAGACACAGAGAGAGAGAGAGGCAGAGACATAGGCAGAGGGAGGAGCAGGCTCCCTGCAGGGAGCCCAACGTGAGACTCGATCCCAGGACCCTAGAATCATGACCTGAGCCAAAGGCAGACGCTCAACCACTGAGCCACCCAGGTGCCCCAGGAATGCCTTCTCTTTAAGTTTGTGCTGATCCCCTCCATCCTCTGTGCTCCCAGATTTATTAATGTTTATCACCCACCTGCTGGTTCAACCCCTATGATGGGCATTGTGGCTACTCATGGCTGATTCTGAACTTAGAAGGCTCTGAGGAGTGAGTGGTTATGTTTATTTACCCCCTACGTCCCCCACCCCATACTGAGCCGAAACCCCTGCCTTGCATATCACACATCATCCAAGTGTTCTTTGGATCATGGGTGTGGCCGTTCAGTGACTCACCCACCTTCTCAGGGAAATCCTTCCTGACCACAGCACCCACTTCCCGCATGGCTTTTTCAGTGACTAGTTTCTGTTGCCTAGAAATACACTGAAAGCCCAAGTTTGGCAGGAAGCACATCCAATTCTATGTCTGTTCTCTTTTCCCCATTCCCCAGGTATTTACTGCCAGTGTTTCCTAGGTGGTGGGGGATAAAGCATGCTCAGACTGAGGCCGAAGCTGATGATTGCTGCTGGTGGTGTGGGTACAGAGCCTACCCCCCTCTCTGTCTGAAGGCCTTCCAGACCCATCAGATGGTTTTCAGAGCCTTGATTCCTCAGACCCCATGCAGAGATTCCAGAAGCACTCTGGCGCCTGGCTTCTATTTCTCAAAGCAGACTTCCTATAGCTCATGCCGGTTCTTGGTGGCACAGTTTGTTTCGACCCACCACATGCCTCCGATTTGTCCTCGGGTCTATCTTCTCTCCACTGCTTCCTCTGGGGCCCTACTTTTCTCAGAGGATTCTAGGTATGAGGGTGCTTCCCACTGGGGGGTAGACGGGGTGGATTAATTCTAAGAATCTCTCTAGGGGCCTCCCTGAAAGTATAATTTAAGACAAACTGAAACCCCCAGAACCTCATCTTTTAGAGCCCAGAGGCAGGAGAGAGTCCCCAGGAGCAGAAGTGTTTAGCCAATGAATCTAAGGAAGAATCTGTGCCCTCAGTTCTTGGAAATATAAGCCCATAGACTGATTGAGCAGAGGACGTAAGAGATCATTTGGTTCCGGAGTCCAAAATCAGGTGTCACAGGGACCAGAAAGGGGATGTGAATGAGAAAATGCAGGGTTCTGATGATAAATGACAGCTGACACCCGCCTTCAGTGTTGGAGATTGTCTTTGCCTGGCTTCCCCCAGAAAGCAGAGCCTGAGGCAAAGGCTTCTGTGGCATGATTTTATCAGGGAGTGTGAGCATGAGCAGCAAGGGGAGCGAGGCAGGGAAGGATGGAGAGATGATATGAAAGTGTGTTATCAAGCTGGTCACCACCATGGGTAACTCATTGCTCAATCTTGAAGAACCACCCCCAAGGACCTGCAAAAACCATCTGTCCAGGACGAGAAAAAGGAAGATTTAGCCACCAATTCCAACAGCCTGTTTGTTAAAGGTTGGCCCCACTGAGCACTAACCGCCCTTCCCTTCTGGACCATAATCCATGAGTGCCTGAACATACCCCTTGGCATCCCATGTCATGGCGTCAGCAGTGCCAGAGGTGAGGTGAGAGGGGTGCAGCGGGAAGCACAGACAGGAGGCAGGCCCTCTAGGCTAACACCCGCATGGTATCTGTTGAGTCCATGCAGAGATGCTCATCACTGCAGCAGGAAGAGAGGTGGGTCAGGCCAAAGGCATTTGAGTTAGTGCTTAAGAGATGTAGATATAGGCTACTCCGGGCCGGGCTCATCTGGACTTTCCATCATATCTGGCGCTCAAAATACAAAACAAGACCTCCTTCTTTTGCCTGCAGAGAACTTCCCCTGTTTCTGAAGAGGGAGCATAAGCACAATCAGTCACAGAGTCTCCCTCAAGATGGTGTCCAGATACAATTTGTCAGAGACTAAGGCGAGATTAGTGAAACAAACAACAGTCCTCACTGCTAACGTCTGGTCCTAAGGGTGTCATGGTTAGTCACCATCCTCTTTCTCCATTTTCCATCCTAGATTTGCCTCACTCTTGGCCGGCACCTTGGCTGGTCTGGGTTGCTTGCCTAGGGGCTGCTGGCCTTTCATTCCTGAGGAGTCGGGGCTCCTAATGGCCTTGTCCCTGTTCAGGTATGGCTGTCACTATGGAAACACCAAGAGATGCTCCCAAGTATCAAGGTAGTTGACGTAACTTCAAGTTTAGGAATATCCTTACTTTGTCCTCTGGCAGAAGCATTCATCACCAGGAACCAGGAGGCACAGATTTCTCAAGTGGGTCACTAGGAGTCATGGTGAGAGGACCAATTCTACTTCTACCCATCGATTCCCAGTTCTGTGCATTCTAGCTATTGGGGACCCAACACCATATATGGGTCATTCTTTCAGCACATATACTGTTTTCCTAGAGGACAGTACCCCAAGCCTCAGGGTATTGTCCCTAACCTGGTACCTAAGCTTAATAGGACATTTTACTATTCTTTTAGGCTGCCTGCTTCAGGGTGACAAGCACATGATAAGACCATGAATCCCATGAGTGTGAGCCTATTGGTGACACTTCCCTGGGTGACTTGGATTTCTTAGTTTGGGGCAACATTATATGAGATATTGGGTATTTTGTACATGTTCAGGTGCTGGTACTAATGGAGGTTGGGCAGACAGGGAAGGCAGACCTAGGTCCAGACTAGTATCTGGCAAGGATGAACTGCTACCCCTTCCAGGGCTGAAGGAAGCTGGTACAATCAACCTGCCAACAAGTGACTAGTGTCCTTAAAGAATGGCGCCATATTAAGGGCTCTGTGTCAGTCTTTACTGCTGACGGTTTGCATATCCAGCTGTAACAGTTGCAAGTTGGCCCACGCACGGCCTCTATTCCTGTCACCATTATCAGTCTGTACCTGCTCCCGGATGACTGACCAGAGAGGCAGTCTCCAGGATGACTCATCCTTTCTACGATTGGTGAGAATCAACCATAGCTGCTTCTGGTGGCACAAAGACGGCATATTTGTGCCCATCACCATCGGTCCAGCCATACACTCTTTCTCAAAGCTACTTTGTCCCTGATATTTCAATATTATTCTTTCTAACCCTCTGACTCAGCAACCAGGCCACTTGCCGCCACCCAGGAGTCCATGTGTATTCATACTTCAGAAGTATATTCATACTTCCATATGTTTCCCTCTATAAGGAGTGGACAACCAAGCATACTTAGTACTTGTGGCTCTGCCCAAGGATAGGATTTTCCATAACCACTGATCTTCAGGGCCATCTTCTGTTTCTGCCAACATGATGTGCTAGACAATTTGCTGTCCAGGTCCCAGTTCTTTCTGTCCCTGTTGGTTGGTTGTTTGGAACTCCTGCAGGAGTCCATAGGTGTGAGTTAGGGGAGAGGTGTTGGCACAATAAAGGTCATTGACATGGGAATCTGCTTATTTGTTCACTTATTTGTGCCTTTAGGTCCTGTGTGGGCCTGTTCCTGAATATACCATTCCCACCATACAAGGGACTATGTCTGCTTAACGCCATGACTCAGTGGACCCGGTAAGGAGCTGGCTCCTGATGAGAAGCTTGAGTCTCACAATCACTCGTTATTGGGTTATTGGGTCTCTACTGGGACCGAGGAACAAACCAAAAGGAGCTTCTGAAAGCATGGCTGCGGTCCCGAACCCCAGGGGGCATGTGCACTGCAATTCCCCTTCCAGGGCTTTGCCCAAGACTCCTCACAGCCTCCTTCTGTATCACATATACCTGCAGCACCCTCTGGTCTGCTGGGACATACAATCCCAGAGCTGGGCAGCTTGCACCAGAGGCAGAACCCCTCTCAGAGCCCTCTTTTGTTTGACAACCCCCCCTTCAAAACTGGTAGCTTTTCAAGTCGCCCAACAAATGGCTCAGGGCACTATTATTCCCAAATGTGCTGTATGCTGCCTCAAAAGTCCGAAGAGACCCACTAAGCACTATGCCTCTTTCTCAGTGGCAGGAGGTATGCAATGCAACCCTTTGTCTTTTACCTTAGAGAGGATGTTCTCGAATATTCCAGACTCCGAGAGATCAGCCATGTGGCAGATCCCCGGATTTTTGTCTGGTCATCTCCCACTTGTGGTTAATGGGGGACTCCCCAGGTACAATCTGCATGAGGACATCATTGCAGTGAGGCGGTGTGCTGTTCTGCAGAAGTCAAGATGATTGGGGTCCCTTGGACCACATTGTGACCACATTGTGACCACACTGGGAGAGAACCAGAGCCCCGGGGGAGACAACAAATGCATCCCAACTGCTTATGATCCTCCCTATGGATGCAGAAATAGGCATTTGCTTGATCAATAGTCTCATGCAAATGCCAGGGGCTATTTGACCTCTCCAGGAAAATGACCACATCTGGCATGGAAGCTGCAGTCAGGGTTGCCACCTGGTTAGGTTTATGCTCGTCCACAGCCGTTCCCCATGATCAATTTGGTTTTGGCAGGGCCAGAATGGGGAGCCGAACGAGGATGTGATGGGGAGCACCAGTTCTATATCCTCTAAGTTTTTAATGGTGGCACTAATCTCTGCAATTTCTCCCACAATGTGGCAATAATTCTTTTGATTTACTATCTTGGCTGGAACTGAGCTGGAGGGTAGTTTCAGAGCCTCCCACTTGGCCCATCCTACCGTAATGGCCCTTCATTCACATTTGTGGAACCAAATGTGAAGCTTCTGCCAGCATCTTAGTGTATCTATCCCAACTATACACTCAGGAACCAGGGAAATAACCACAGGGTTGGCCCATGGATCCACTAAAAGGCAGTCTTGGCCCAAAGTCCCTTTGCCACCTTTGCTCCAGAAGCCCCCACACTAACTGGAAGCCCACAGTGGCAGGCAGGTCAAGCCCCTTGTCAGCGTTGGCTCAGATCCAGTACCCAACGGCCCCTAGAAATGTGGGTAACATTGCCCTTTTCTTCATGCACAGTCATTCTAGCAAATGGCTGTGGGTCCTTTGGGAAGAGATTGGAGGAGTATTTATCATATGAACTTGTGGTGGCCTTGGATGGTCCTTCCTTAAAAAGGACTCTCTTCCCTTTCTATCAGTGGACCCTGGGTCTGGCCTTAGATCTGGAAACCAAGGGAGGGTCTGATGTCATCCTTCTGCTTTACCATTTCTTGATATTTTAAAATATTACATAAGTAACACCCTTGCCCACTGTCCCTTTTTCTCACATGATGGCTAATTAGTCACCACCAAGTATTCCTGCAGGTCAAGGCACCCTGGTTACTACTCTAGCCTTGCTGCCCATTTTGTCTCTGATACTGCAGTGTCCCTACCTGGCCTCTGCCCTTCCCAAATGCCCATTAGAAACGGGGAGCCCAGTTTCACCATCAGCTCCAGTTGGGGTGTTCCCCCCTGCCCCAGCACCACCAGGGCATCCCTTATTGTTTTGGGGTGGGGGTGTTTCTTCTGGGCACTCCTGGAGTTTCCAGGGCTGCCATTAACAAAATACCAGAACCAGGTTTAAAACAACAGAAATTTATTCTCTCACAATTCTGGAAGCCAGAAGTCTGAAATCAAGGTGTTGGCAGGCTCCCTCCAAAGGCCCTAAGGGAGGATCCTTCCTTGCCACTTCCAGTTCCCTGGACTGTGGCCACATAACTCCAGTCTCTGTCTCTGCTTCTCTGTGTGTCTGCTCCTCTCCTTATAAGGACAACAGTTACATTAGAACTCACCCTAAGAACTTCCTTGTAACTTGATTGCATCTCCAAAGACCCTATTTCCATACAAGATCACGTTCACAGGTCCTGGGAGTTATGAATTCAACATATTTTTTTGGAGGACATAGTCAACCCTAACAATCATCAGCAACAGTTTCCAGGTCTTACATAGAAAATCCATTCTAGAATTCTCTCTGAGCCTCCTGACCCCTTCTTCAATGCTATGCCAAGAAAGTTCTGATATCTCGACTCAATTTCTGTAGCCCATTGTTATGGCCGAGCTCTAAGAGGCCATCTCATCATACTGTGAGGACCAGCTCCTGACCTGACACTAGATCTTGAGTCTAGGGTGAGTGCTCCCACACTAGAGTCTCCCCTGGGCGGCTTCCCCTCCTCCACCACCACCCTCTACCCAACCCGGTCAAGCCCACATCCACCTGTGCTCATCCAGTCCCGGCAGCTAGTGCTAGTCAGGACCTGCCATCATTCAGCATATAAGCTAGTTCCTCTGGTGCAGGACTTTCCAGCTCAGGCTCTTTTGAGAACTAACCCTGCTTGTTGGCCTGGAGGCAACATATGATGACAGGGCAGATTTTGAGGGAAACAAGAATTATCTTGAGAGGGAGGCCCCTGTCTCAGGTGAAGTCCTTACATGCTCTCCAGGCCAGGGGAGGCTTCTCCCTCTGTCAGGGGGAAGGTGAATCCATTTGCCAGCCTGAAGCAGCCAGGGCCCTGGAAATTCTAGATTCTCAGGCTCATCCATATATTCCCATCCTGGGTTTCAGGGTTCTGTGCTTGAGTTAGCAAGAGCCTACCCTCTTTTTTTTCTCCAAGGCTTTCAAAATGCAGTTGACAAAAGGTTTTGTGCTACAATCACTACTATTACTATTGCCCCAATATTGTTCAGATACCATGGCCCCAGTGTATCCCAATGCCTTACCTTCCACCTGCACGTCTACCTAGGATTCCATAGAAGAGAGCTTTACTGAGTGATGCCTCTGCATGCCAGGGGTTTCCACCCAGCTAATCACCAAGCGATGGGGTTCTTAATGCCAGACCTCAGTGAGTAACCCAACTCCAAAACCTGACCTTGAGGGGCAGCCGTCTAGGGCCACTCCCGATACCGAGGTCTTGGCTTGGGTTTCCGGAAAGCAGAGCCCGAAGCAACAGCCCAGGCACTAGCTGCTTCTTTATTAGGGAGTGCAGTCTCAAGAAGGAAGAGGAGGCAGGGAGGGGAGAGCCACTAGAAGGACACATTACTGAGCTGGCTGCTGCCAAGTGCAACTGATTGCTCAATCTTGCAAGACCATTTTGAGAAGCTGTATGTCTCAGGAGCTTCTGTGGTGAGGGAGAAAAGGAAAAATTTTCCACTAGCTCCCATTTTCCATTGATCAAAGTTTTGCCTCACTGAGCATGAACTCCGCAGCACTTTTAGGTTGCACAAGTATGGGTGCCGAGAGGGGTTCTTCAGGGTCCTCAGCTCGACGTGAAAGGGAAGCCCAGGGGCATAAGGCTAGGGGCCAGTGCACACGGGGCAGGTACCAAACAAGAGCCTGCTTATTGCACCTGCATGAAGGCAGGTGGAGCCCACCCAGGGCTGGGAGCAGCAAAGGCTTTGAGACTGGAGATGGGCGGGGCCGAGAGGGTGGAAGGTGGTGCCAAATCCGGGCTCAGGGAGGGATTAGGGATCCCTGGGGCAGATGGCACTGTGGACCAGGTTTGCCTCCCAAGGGAAGCAGCTGTATTTAGCCCCAGCTGACTGCAAGATCTCCTGAATGTTTTTCAAGGAAGCGAGCAAGCTGGCTGCTTTTTCTTTCAAAGTTGACCATGGAGTCAGATTTAAAGCACGATGTGCGCCAACACTGTGCAGGTCCAAGAAAACACGTCCGATTATTGCCCCTGGGGGGTGGGGAGGTCTGCTGGTTTGCCATTTCCTGTTCTCTCATCCTGTGAAACCAAAGCCACGAGGGGATGGAGGAGATCTGGGCCTGGTGCTGGGCCTCCTGCTCCCAGACCAGCATTCTTTACTTCTGCAAGGTGCCCTCTTGGTGCTCAGGACCCCTAGCCTCTAGAAAGATCCCTCATCTGCCCTGAGCTGCTTTAGGGGCCTTTCCCCCCAACACACACACCCCCCTCCCCGGGCCCTAACTGCACAAGGGTGTAGCATCTTTTGGCCACAAAGTGATTCCACCCCTGCCCCGCCCCTCACTGTGACAGCCCCTTGGCCTCAGGATGGCACCGGGACCCACGCCCCCAGGACTCTCAGCCTTGTTGGCCTGGCTAATGAGATAGAGCCCGTGGCTTCCCACCACACCGCCAACCTGAGAGCCGGGACCCATCAATCCTCCTTCCCCATTGCTGAGGACGCCCCGAGTGACGGATGAAGGGCTCTGGCCATGAATCATCTCCTTACCTTTCCCCATCTCCCGGCCAGCCTCACGGAGCTGGGAAGATGAATGTCTGCAGAACCTCACCTGCTCTCCTGAATAATTTCCCTTTAAAAGAGGCCACTTATCAGTAATTCATTACTCGCCTTTGTTAGCATAAACAAGGCCTGGGAGGTGGGGAGTGGGCGGGCGCTGCCCCTCCTCCCCCCAGCCCTGCCAGCCGGCCTCCTCGGGCCTCCGCGGGCCTCCGCGGGCCTCCGGGGCCCTGTCACGTGCGTGGGCCTCCAGACTCTCCTTCCTACTGGGGGGGAAGCAGAGCCAGGGTCTTAAGGAGAGCTGTTCCAGCTGGTGGTACCCACTGTGGCAGATGGCATACAGCTGTTTCTGGTGACATCTGGATGAGCACAATCAGCTCCAATGGACAATTTCTTTTAATCTTGAATTAAATGTCACAGGCTGCCTCTTCCTTTTATGGCCCATATTCACCCCTGTCTGTGTTGTCTGTAGCCACAGCATAAGATATTCTAGGCCGGGGACCACTTCTTTACAAGGCAGCCTTGTCCCTCCATAGCCTCTGTTTGTCGGCTGGAGCACGAGGAAATACCTGGGACAGTAGGAGTGACCCCGGGAAGGATGAACATCCAGCCACAAGGGAGGTCAGTCCGGGCTGGGCCTGCTCCCCTGGGGACCCTCTTGGGGAGGTGGGTACCTGGAGCTGGTGGTGGTTTGTGCAGTAGGTGCTTATCAGAGGTGCGATTCCAGGGGTGCCCCAAGGGGGGGGGACAATTGGCAGGAACCAGGGCAGGCCCAGACAGGCAGGTAGGGCCCCACCCCTTGCTCCACACAGAAGCAGAAGCCGAGACAACAAGAGGACCTCAGATTTCAGCTCAGTTCGTCCCCCTGTTAGGGACTGTGGCTAACTTTTTTATGTCACTAGCAGAGGACCAGGAAGCAGAGATGTTTCTTGGGACCTCATCCCTCAGACCCAACTCCAGCTCCCCCACCACCCTGCCCCGCCCCGCCCGGCATCTGATACCTGGCAACACCTGTCGCATCCCACAATGACACCGGCCATTCAAGGACACTATTTTTATAGCTCTCACCTACTCCATCCATTCTCCAGCAGCTGCAGGGCATCTTGAAGTCATAAATCTGATCATGCCACCCCCTCGATTAAAAACCTTCAATGGCTTCTAGTCACTACCTTCAGGATCAAGCCCAAAGTCCTGAACATGGCCTGCCATGTGCCCTGGCCTCTGCCTGCCTTGACTCTCCTCCTCTTCCTTCATTTCCTCCTCTTCTTCCTCCTTGCTCATGCCACACAGGTCTTCTTGCAGCTGCTAGGGAGCCTTTTGCTTCTACCAACCCCAGGACCTTTGCACTTACTAGTCCCTCAGCCTAGAATGGACTTCCACTAAGGTAACTCCTATTTATCTTTTAGGTCTTAGCGTAAGTGCCAGGGCCCCAGGACGCCTTCCTTTCTGCCCCAGATTAGACTAGACGTGCCTTCTTCTCCTGCAGCTTCTCGATATCTCCCTTTAGTCAGTGCACCTAAAAATGGTTTGCTTATCCATTCTCCCCACCAGACCACATGTCCACAGGACGAGGGACTATGTCCTGTTCCTGCTCCTTCCCCAGCCGTGAGTATGCAGTTGGCCACAGAAGGGCCCCTTGTAGAATGAATGAATGGATGAGGGAGCGAGGGAGCGCACACGCATCAGAGAATCGAACCCCAGGCCTGACAGTTATCTTCATGGCAGTGTCCCCGCAGACCCACCTCTCCCAGGCTCTGCCGGCACCAGCCTCTGGTCCTTCCTCCACCATCAGAGATGTCTGCCCACTGTTCAGACTCCCTCGGCCATAGCCATGTCTCCTTGTCCTTTCTGGTTCCTGGAAGCGCAAGGTCCTGGCTCTGACCTCAAGCCCACCTCCTCTCTGGTTTCAAGATGAAATGGCTTTTTAAGGCCAAGGACCCCAGCCCCACTGGTCTCTTCCTCTGGGGGGATGTCAGGCTGCAGCCTCCCCACTGCACCCAGCTGTGTCTCCTCCTCCCTCTGGGCTCTGAGGCTGCCAAGGTTGGCTGGCTGGCTCCCCACCCCCCCACCGCCCCCACCTGCCTCAGGGAAGGGCCCGGCCAGAGCTCACACTGCCCATCATCTGGCTTTTTAGATTCCACTCTGGGGTCAGAGTTCATCTCAGACAACACTGGCATAGATTAAACAATACAGCACATTTGCAATTCAATCGCCACTCCATCCTTTTGTCTGGGCTGACCTGAACTGAGTTCCAGCTCCAGCATGATTTTAGGGAGGCTGGAGGATGTTTGCCACAGGATGGTGGAGTAATGACTGGTATCCTTGCTGCCAGTGGCGGGTGCTAATATCCTTTCTCTGGGAACGCGCAGAGTGGTGCCGTGACATCATTTGCATAGATTTGCATATCCTAGGCGGCCTTCTCTCCTGGGATCTGCAGCCTTGGGCTGGGCGGCCAAGCTGGCCAACAGGCTGGTGTCCTTTGGCAGGCAGACTGAAGGCCCCCACCCCGGCCATTCTTGCCATGGACTCTGCTTCTACACCCTCTGTGCCCCTCTCGGGTCACTCAGCTGGTGGCTCTACCTCTGACTCATCAATAGTCCCTCGGCCCATGCCCCTCCCTGCTGTCCCCTGTCCCACCCCCAGTGGAAAGGGCTTGGTAATCCAGCATTGGTTGGTTCATGTGCTATTCCACAGACTTCCTGAGGCTTTCCTTTGTGCCAAGTGCTGTGCTAGGGACGGGGGATATAAAGAAGGGGCCATCCTGAGACGCTAGCTCCCTTCTTCACCTCGCCTGGGGGTCCGCAGCCTGGAGCTGGGTTCTTCCCATTGTCCTTACTGTGCCATTCCTCACGCTGGACCTGAAGTCTCAGCATCTGGCTTTGCAATAGCTCCACTTTAGCAATGTCACCACCCCAGCCTCTCAGGGGTCCCCAGTCCACCCACTGGCACTGGAACCTGAGACCTCTCCCAGGAGGACAGGTGCCCTTCCTTTTGGGAGGTCACACCCAAATAAGCCTCCTGGAACTGACCCCTGCCCTTCCTTGGGAGCAGAAAGGGGTTACTGACTCCCCAGGGGCAGGTTGGGGTCTTTATAACAGTTTTCCT
This sequence comes from Canis lupus baileyi, assembly GCF_048164855.1. Lineage (NCBI taxonomy): Eukaryota > Metazoa > Chordata > Mammalia > Carnivora > Canidae > Canis > Canis lupus. Next base: position 75,105,678 of record NC_132840.1, read on the forward strand.
CTCTTGACTTCTGATCCCAAAATGTGGAAGGCAGACAGGGCAGCGAGGAGGAAAACTGACAGGGTTAGCAATGGGAGAGCCAAGTTCCAGAATGGGCTCTGTCCCAGGGGACTCTTGGGAGACCCTGGTCATGGCCCAGCTTTTCTGAGCAGGGTTGTCATTTGGCCAATCCCTCTTGGGGACACCAGACAACAGTTCAAAGGCTTCGACGGGCAATAGGAGCTTCCATTTTGCAGGCCTACAGAGGTAGAGATTTGTCAACATCTTTCCTCCTGGTGCTTTCTCCTCCCCTGATCCCTGTTTCTGTGGGAGACCCCTGTGGCCACCATTTCCCTAGGCTGTAAGCCTGACTCCTTTTAGGACACTGCCCTCCCTTATATGGTGGCCCATGTCCAGAGCATCACTACGTCCTGTCCTGTTCCACTGTCTCTGCTACCTTTGAGCTAAGGTGGGAATGATCTTTTACTGGAACCACTAATGCAGCCTTTGGTCTCCCCGCCCTTTGATCCCACGGCCAGGTTAAATTTCCTAAAACAAAATCACGTCGGCACCTTTTCATTCAAACGCTTTCACTGCTTCCCTAAAGCCCACAGAATAAGGTTACTTTCCACCCTTGGGCCATAGGTTTGTATTTGCTTTTTTTTTTTTTGCAATACCTAGTGCAGTGCCAACTACACAGAATAGTAATGACGGCTAACAATTTGGTATAATTACTATGTGCCAAATACTATTTTAAGTGTCTTATAGATATCATCTCTTGTAATCTATTCAGCAACCTGAGAAGTAGCTACTAATTATTACATCTGTACAAATGAGTCAGCTCAGGCCCCAAATGATTAGAGAACTTGCCCAAAGTCCCATAGCCAGTAGGTGATAGAGCTGGGACTTGAAGCCTGTGGTCTGATCCCAGAGACCCTGCTTTCAGCCATGATGCAGAATGCATGACCATACCCAGAGATGTGCAGTTAACATTTGTCTTGTGAATCCACACATGCATTTATGAATCAGTCAGTGAAAAAAAAATGAGTGAAGGAATGAATGAAGTTACTCCACCTGTAGGTCAGCAGACAAATGTTCTTTTTTTTTTTTAAGATTTTATTTATTTATTCAAGAGAGACAGAGAGAGAGAGAGAGAGAGGCAGAGACACAGGCAGAGGGAGAAGCAGGCTCCATGCAGGGAGCCCGACGTGGGACTCGATCTCGGGTCTCCAGGATCAGGCCCTGGCCTGAAGGCGGCGTTAAACCGCTGAGCCACCGGGGCTGCCCCAAATGTTCTAAAATAATCTTATTCTGTCCCCTTCTGAGCAGAGATAGTATAGCATCATGGTTAGGGACATGGGCTATGGAGTCAGACCCTGGGCTTGAATCCTGATACCACCATGTATTGGCTGCGTCAGATGGGGCAAACTATTTAAGCTCTGCAAGACTCCATTGCACATCTGAAAATGGGAATGAAGAGAGCATTTACTGTGAATGAGATGAAATTAGGGGTCTCTAGCATGTCACCTGGTACTTGGTACACCGTAGGACCTCAATACTTGGTCACCAATATTCCCATGGGAAATTGTCCCTAGTGCGCACTGCTCCTGTGGACAGTCTGGGTGGGAAGTCTGAAAGGTATAAAAAGTGATTTTTCTCTGTTGGCTAGAGGCAGCAGGTAGGATGGGTGATGAGGAGGACACCCAGAGGCAGAGAAGGGCCGTAGGATGAGGGTGACCCCAGTAAGATTCAGGACAGGGCCTTGGCTGGGAAGGAAGGTGGATAAAGAGAGAGGAAGCACCATTCAGTGCACACCTCACACAAAGAGGGTTCTGCAAAGCCTCTCTCCTGTCCTTCTCCTGGTTAATATGAAACACAGCAAGCATTGATGAAGTCATTTTTTAAACCATAAAGCACTGCAAACATATTTGTAATATTGTGCTTCTGTGCCATGGGTAGTGTTTGCGTTTTTCTTTTTCTGCTGCTGCTGCTTCTTCTTTCTTTCTTTTTTTTTTTTTATTTTTTTTTCCAGATTCTCTGCTGTTTAGCAAACCCAAACTGTCTTCTCCAAAATGTAATTCTTTCAATGGACACACTTAAGAATGTTATGCTCTGGTCAAATCCTTAATGGCTATTTTTTTCTATTGATGACTCCTCGTTTCAGTGAGTCACTGCCAAGAAAATTCACCTGGAGGCCAGAATTGACTCTAATGGTAAGTCTAAGACAAACATCCCAGCTTCAATCCTCTCCCTCCCAGGTGGTCAGCTGCCTGGGAACCAGGATTGAGTCCTTCCCATCTTTTATCTTGAGAGCCCCACGCCATGTCTGGCCCAGCTCAGACCCTCAGGGAAAGCCTGGGGGATTCTGGTTCTGGAGCTCTGTTACTCACTGTGTGGACTTGGGGAAATTATTTCATGCCTTTGTGGCTCAGTGTTCTCATCCATAAAATGGGAATAATCTTAGTAACCTATTTTGTAGGGTTATTGTGACTGCTCCCTCTCTCCCTCCTTCCATTCTCTCTCTCTCTCTCATCCAGTTGGACCCAAACAGTTGCTCTCATATTCAAAATCCCATGTGTTCCTATAGCACGCTGCTGTCCACAGGGCCTCTCAAATACATTATCTCATTTATTCTGAAGTAAGGGAATAAAGGAATCTCTCAGATGAGGCTACTAAATCCAAGTATGTGGCCAAGACCATATGGTTAGTAGTTAGCAGGGGTAGGACTCAAACCAGGTTTTCTTACACCAAGTCTCGATTCCTTTGGGTTAAAAGAAGCCGGGCGATAGTTCCAACATAAATGACATTTACTCAACCCGATTCTAATACAGCTCTCAGATAGCCTGTCATTTCACATGGGGAGAAATCCGTCAAAATGGATGTTTGACATTGAGGGAAGCAAACAACCAGTGGAAAGGCTGAATGTTCCCTTTTTCCCCCAGGGGGTTTTGGGGAGCAGGGCTCTGGGGAGAGCCTATGGAGGCCAGGGCTCAGTTTGACGTCCAGCAGGAAAGAGCTGCTGGTGTGCCTGCAGGTGACCTCTGTGAACCGGCTGCCTCGACGTGCTGGGTTCCCTAGGATGAAGCAGTGAAGGAAGGGGACACTCACTGAGGGACTTCCCTCAGACAAGTGTGTATCCACGTGGGAGCACCTCTCACCATCCCACTTCTCACTTTCCTAAGAAGGTAAGATGGTGAGTGCTCTGGTTTCCATTTTTAAGATGGATAAACTGAGGCTTGGGTTGGTCAAGGTCACCCAGCTAGTAGGTAATGAGCACACCACCAGCTGGGTGCACGCTTTCTCATCCTGGCTGTTTCTGGGCTTGAGAAGGGGCTTCATGGATGCCAGATGTCTCCAGTCACCAAGCGAGTCTGTGAAGGGTTGGGCAAGGAAGCTAGGTACGCGGCCTCCCGGCCCCATGCCGCCTCTTCGACCTCCCTGGAGGGTTTTCCGCATCGAAGAGGGAGCCCAGGCTACAAGACCCAGGTAGTCCCGGAATCCCAGCTCTACCTGAGAAGGGAAAGTTGCTGCCTGCCGAGAAAGAGCGAGGCTCCTGAGAGGAGTGAGCTTCTGGGGCGGCTGCGAAACGTCTGGTGACAATATTTGTGTCTAAAAATACAGCAGCCGAGAACCAGCTAATTACAGCCTCTGGAGTCATTCATAACTTGGCGTTTCCCTGTTAAACCCAATCTCTCACACGGCTCCTCCACAGCAGCAGCCCCTAAGGAGGCCACCTGTTGGTGGAAACCCAGTCAAGAGGGCCCAGGATCGGCCTCAGTCCATCTGTCCTTCCACCCAGGAGCCCAGCCTGGTACCTGGTACGTAGCTGGCACCTGCTGATGAAGTGCAAGAGAGCCGGGAGTTTCTCAGATCAGCTGAACACCCTCCACACACACATGCACACACAGCTGCCCTTGGCCACTTACCTGTCGGGAGTCTATCCCGACCTGCTGGGACCCTCCAAAGGTCAGTGGTCTGGGTGGAACCTCATGACGGATGAACTCCGCAGAGATGCTCAGGGCTCAGGCAGTGTGGTGCTGGAGGGCCTCTCTCCTGGGGCTGACGCAGGGTCCTGAGGCTCTGTGGGGCTGGCAGGTGGGCTAAGCAGGCATCGGGACCCTACACCTCCCTGCTCTGGACCCCCTCTCTCCCAGGGCCTCTCAGATGATTTGAGCCTCTCCTATCAAGAGGCAAACAATGACTCAGTTGCAGAAAGGAACAAATGATCTGAGACGAGACCAGGCACAGTCCTACTGTGCCTCATTCCTGCCTGAACGCTCACAGTGGACACAGGTGACAGCAGAAATGGGAGAACAAGTCCCATGTGAGAAGATGCCCTCACCCCTCCCAGAGAAGGGGTTTGTGTGTGTGTGTGTGTGTTTAATCAGGGACGCATTTGAAAGTACAAGACCTAACACTTGGAGGGTACGTTTCACTTGACTTGCTGCCACACACATAGTGCTCTGCGGTTCCCATATTAATTAGATGAAGCGGTATCTATGATTGTGCCCACTATATAGATAATTAAAAGGAGAGGTAGAGATGCTAAGTCATTTCCCCAAGGTTACCCAAGTAACAAGTAGCCTTGAACTCAGGGCTCAGCCTCACCTCCGAGAGTCTTCCTGCTGAGCCCGCAGCCCCATCTCCTACACCCCATGCCCACCTCTGAAGCTTGGATAGCCGGCCTGTGGGGGCCCCAGCTTGCAGAGCACACCACACTCACTGCTCCCTCCACACAGCACCAAATGCAACCTAAATCCAGCGCCACCTCCCCCTGTTTGGCTCCTGAAATACATTATAATCTCACTGGGAAGCTGGATCCATTAGCCTTTGACCTAAAAGAATAAGCCAGAGCCTAAGAGAAAGCAGGCAACGAGAAAACGGGCAAGGAGGGAAGGATGGCAAGATTGGTCCAGGGTGAGGCCACCTGCTTGTTGGCCAGCGCCCCTGCTGGGCCTGAGCCAGGTCAGCTGGGGCTCCCAGGGGCCAGGAGAGCGAGAGGCCCGGTCCCTGGCTGGGAGAGGCAGGGCTGTGGGTGAGACCCCACCACGCACCGGTCAGCAGCCCTGCGCCCCGAGAGCAGTGCCCCAGAAACAGGTGCACCTCACCTTCTTGCTGGTCAGCACGGGGCGGGGTTGAGCACCTTGACCTTCTTGCGCAAAGGGGCAGCTGGACCATGACACAGGGCGCTGCACGAGGAATGAGGCTCACGTGGAATCCCAGAGTCACAGAAATTACAGATGAGAAAGGATGCCGGGGTCAGAAGCATCCGTCCCCAGGGCCCTCTGGCAGGTCCTCTTCAGTAATAGACTCCTCCTGATTCCTCCCAGCTGGGCCGCTGCCTCCCCAGGTCCGCTCTCCCCCGTTCGCCAGACAAGCCGTTGTTCATAGGAATGAGGGACCTGCGCTGATCCCTCCAATGATTGGCTATGAGATTTAGTAATCATTCAGGAGCTGGGGAAGAGGGGAGAACCAAGGGTGTACAGTGCCCAGAGCCACGGTACCCGAGCAGGGCGAGAGGGAGCGCTGGAACCCTCGGGAGCTGGCTGGAGCCCTGGGGTAGCGGGGCACAGTGTGGCCTCAGCACTTACTTGCTGTGCAAACTTTGGCAAAATGCGAACCTCTCTGAGCCTCAGTTTCCTTATCTGCAACTCTAGGCTGATGAGGTTTAAGCACAAGGCCGCAGGAAGACTAGGGGAGTCAGTAGAGGAGAAACTCACTTGTGCCTGGCCCGTGTGAACTACTCCACACATGATTATTATCACGCCCCTTCCCTTTCCAGATCCATCTCCATGTCTGTAAAACAGAGCTAAGCAGGCTCTTGGTTTGGCTCACTCCACATTCCACCGACTTTTGCAGAGACGCTCCTACATGTCGCACTCACAGTCGTGATGATGGAGACAGACAGGTTCTCTGATCTCACTGAGCTTCCTGCCTTTATGAGTTTCCTGGAAGAAAGTTGCTAAGAAGCTAATAAGGTTGCTTGCCATCTGATGTGATGGTTGTCCTGCACAGGTTGTGACCCTGTGACTCTTCGGGGGCAAGGGAGGGGTCCCAGAAACAGGACAGCATTCCAAAGACAGTGTGGAGCTTTTCCCCCTCCAGGGGCACGACTCTAGCACCATCTTAACCCAGCTGGTCCCTTAGGCCCAGGGCCCGAGGTCCCAACGTCACCATATCCCCTAGTGCACCTCTGCCGGCATCAGCCAGAGGATGCTTCTGCACGGACACATACACACATACACCTTCTAGTAGCATCGAAACCGGTCACTCTTAACCTTGCTGCACATTAGTGGTCCCGACCCATGGCAGACTCCCGGCCACACCCAAATCAACTAAGTCAGAATGTGTGGGAGTGGGACCCAGCTGTCAGAATTATTTTCAGGGGCACCTGGGTGGCTCAGTCCATTAAGCGTCTGACACTTGATTTCCGCTCAGGTCGTGATCTCAGGGCCCTGGAACTGAACCCCACATCAGGCTCCACGCTCAGTGTGGCAGAGTCTGCTTGAGATTCTCTCTCTCCTTCTGCCTCTGCCCCTTTCCCCCTTTCTCTAAAATAAATAAATAAAGCTTTTCATTTTTTAAAAGAATGATTTCCAGCATCTTAGTAGAGACCCAATGCTCTAAGCAGTTGTGCCTGTGAAGGACTTGGGCGTTGGACCTCTGCTCCTTATCACTCTTTTTGATACAGCTGAACAGCCTCAGTTTCCCTGATCGGCCTAGAGACGACTAATACCTCTCTCATCAGGCTACAGCGAAGGTGATACCAGACCTTGTGCGGGTGCTCTGGGGTGGCCTGCAGGGTGAGCGGTCTCGGCCCTGTGACCCTCCTGGCAGAGGCTGCCTTTGGAAAGGCAGCGGGCACGAACATTTCCTTGGGGGCTCAGCACTGTGTGTACCCAGGGCTTGTCAGCGGGTGCTGGGAGGGTCACCTTAGTGAATGTCCCATGCAGAGTTCCCCTCTGACTCATCAGCACAGTGGGACAGTGGTCCTGAGGCTGAACTGTCAGCCCCAGGTGTCCCCTCCTCCATCCCCTTGCCTGGTCCTCTCTCCCCTCCTCCACCCAGCCCTAATCCCACTATCTCTAGATGCTGCATTTCCAGCACCTTTTGCCCAAGAAACATTTGTCGCTGGCAGGTGTCAGAGCCTGAAAGGGGCTTGTATTAATCACAGTGAGATACACTCTGCCGAGAGCGCAGCCAAGGTCCTTTGAAGAGCCGTGGAGGGGAGGAGCTGGGGAGGCAGGACCCATCCGCCATGCCACCGCCAGCTGCTGGCCACCGGCCGGGCCCACCAGACCAGCTCACGGAGTCTGTCTGTGGCCTCAGGCCTGGGCTGGCACCACGAGGGCTGCAGATGCAGTATAGAGCAGTCCCTGACCTCACCTCCTTTATAACCTATATCGAGAGTGACGCACACCAGGCTTGAAAATGCTTGCAAAGCAACATGCAGACAAGTGCAAAGTAGTGAATCAGGGTTGAGGAAGTGGTGAGGAGGAAACGATTCAGGTGAGAAGCAGATCTGGGGGGTGGGAGGGTGGGGTAGGAAGAGCCCTAGATATGGAGTATCAGTATCAGAGGAGCTATGCCCTGCTAGTGGGGAGAGAAGGGGGGTGAGATTTGCAGATAGTGAGGGAATTATTGTTTCATGAACCTTGGTTTTAGTTTTGTGGGATGTGTGTGGGTGGGTGTGTGCACGCCCGCATGCATGTGGGTGGACTAGGCCCTGATAGAAAATGTATTTCTTACTGCGACTTGTGGTCTAAAAAGTGTACGTCACGGGGAATCGAAGCTCTGGGTTTGGGATGAGCACGGTCACCGACTTTAGTCCATGTGACGTGGACAGAAAGCCCTTCACCTTTCAGCACCTCCCTTCCCTGCCAGAAAAATGTGAATGCCCCTCCCTGCCCCACTCTTTACCTTCCCGGATCGGCTGTGAGGCTGAAATAATGTATACGTGGAAGTGCTTCGTAAATTTTAATTCCGACTAGGAAGATGCCATTCTCGTTAGGTGACATCACTCAGAAACCTGTTCGGAAGAGGTGGAGAGAGGGCTGGATTCTGAAGGAGATGGTGATGATGACCAACAGCCCATCCTCAGACGGTGCTCGCTAGGTGCCCGCCACTGTGCCGTGAAGGGCCAGAATGTGGTCGGTGGGCAAGGAGGGGGCCGGGGCACTAGGACCAAGCCAGGTGACCAGAAAGCCTGGGTGCTGGGCCAGCAGCACAGGGTGAGTCACAGCCAACAGAAATGCCAAGGTTGGGTGCCAGGTGCCCCTCTGCACAAGGACGGCTAACGTCCCCAGCAGAGGTGTGCTGAAACAGGACCATGGGGTTCCCTTCCTGCAGGAGAGACAAGAGCCACAGCCTGACTCAAGCATGGCAGCCTGACTCCGCGAGCAGAGAAGGAACCGTTAGCTGTGAATCCTCTTTGAGCCGGAGTCCGCGTCCAGGAGGTCCAGCCTCTCCTGTCCTCAGAAAAAACAGACACATCGCTCTGGACAGACAGGTGCACCTGCATCCGGGGAGACACTCTTCTTCCTGGCCAGAGGCCCGTGCCCACCTCGGATGAGCCTGTGAAGGAGAAACCCGGGCCCCAGTGGGAAGGTTGTGATCAAAGAGCCATTGAAGACTTGCTGCAGGAAATTGGAGCTGCCAATCTCCTAACAATTGGGGTATTTTTCTACACTATGCATCTCACGAACGTATGGTAAGTGCTTGGGCATCACAAAGGTCCTATAAGTGCTCTGTATTACAAGTCAAATCCTGTTACCGCAAGTACCATTGCAATGAAACTTTCTGTATGACAAAAGCAATTTCCATGTCCTAGTCGATGGCCCACTTATTTCAAACAATATTCAATATGCCGACAGTGATAGTTCCCTTCTCTGAGCACTCGGCTTGCTGATTGTCCATTCTGCTCACTCTGTAATGCACGCGTGTACCAGCTTGAACCATTCACCGTCATTGGATGCTTATTATTCTTGCCTGCCCATCTGGGTGAAGAAGTCCTCAAGGACGGAGCAGGTCCTGCCCTGGGGACCAGCGTGTGTGGATGTGGAGACTGCTAGGCCTTCGTTGGTTCCTGACTATATGTTTCCTGCTCATCCACTACAAGCGTTACACCAGCTATGAGATGACCGTACTGGTAGGGTGCAGGTCCTGATCTCAGGGGGCTCCCAGGCTAGCAGGGGGAGCAGACAACTAATTCAGGATGAGAAGCCTGTCCTATAACAGGGCTCAGAGCAGAAATACAAGGAAGTGTCACCTAATGCAGGTCAAAGGGATCCAGGAAGACTTCCTGGAGGAGGTGACACCTAAAATACACCTTGACAGATGAGCAGGCAGTGGGGGAGGTGGAGGGTCAGGGCAGTGGAGGGAGCTGGATTAGAACCCAAGGGTTGCATCAACACCACAATAACAGCTCACTTTTATTAAATTCTTGCCATTTCCAGGCTCGAAATACAGGCTATAAAGACTCTATTTTTATTTAAGCCTCACATCGACCTGACTATCCCCGTTCTACAGGTGAGGAAACTGAGGCTTTAAGAGGTTAAATAATTGGCCTAAGTAATTTGCACAATCTGAGTATTAGCTGTCCTTATTATTATTATCATAATAATCACTGTCAGTGTTCTCTCCCAGCCTAAATTCACCTCTTTTGGTAAATTAGGTTTCTGATTAACCTCACCTACTGAGAAGGTCCCAGTGCTAGTTGAGGGGAGGCTTTGAACCCAGTACTTAAGGCTGCAGAGGTGAGATCAAGAACGGCAAGAAAGGGCCAACCTGGAGGGGTGGGTGGGCTGGTGGAGAGGTGGGCGGGATTGGCCGTGAGTAGCAACCACCCAAGGGGTCCAGGTGGGGAAGGCCGTGCCAGTCTGGGGCTTTACAAAGTGTCCTCTGGGTTCACTATGATGAAAGTATTTCAGGGGCGCAACCAGAAGCAGGGAGACAGGTTAGGAGCTGTTTTCTCATCTAAGCAAGAGATACGGGCCACCTGCATTCAGGCCTCATAGGCATCAAGAAGAGGGAGCATTTCAGGAGGAGGGCCGGTGGCGCCCCAGCCACCGGGACTGGTGAGAAGAAGGCAGCGTGGACCAGGGAGGAGACCCAATGACAGAGGTTGGCCCTGGAGGCGGGGAGGGCATCCGGAGGGCCCACTGTCCATGCCCAAGGGCACTGGAGAGGCAGAAGGGGCTCCGGTGGCATGGTGGGCATTTGGGTGGCAGGTCATGCTCACAGCCAAGGGGCAGTGGCCTCTGGTTCTGCAGGAGCAGCCCCTTCCCCTGCCCCCAGCCCTTGGCGAGGGCAACGGTACACACCAGATACAGCCAGGCAGGCTAGTTTCCCAAATAGTCGGGGGTCAGAGGGTTAAGGCCAGAAAAGAAAGACTAACTGGATCACCATGGACAGGTTGGGGTAGGAAGTGTTAGGGCTGCAACTCCAGGGTTTCAGGGGTGCCTGGTGCGCCCCACAGATAATGACAGGGCTGCCCTCGTGGTGCACCCACGGCAGCCGCCACCCTTCCTGAGGACCTGGGCACCAGGGACTCCAGCTGGCTGGGCCGACGGGGGCAGCATCTTTGTCCTGCCCAGCCCAGAGGTGGGGGCATGGTGGGCACTGGGCAGATGCAGGCCAGACCCACAGTCTAGCATCATGTTCCAATTCGCATCCCCCATCCCCAACTTTTGATGTCTGTGGTGTTGACACTGTGTAGACTTTGGAAATCCTAGAAGGAGACAAAGCGCTCAAGGGGATGATTCTAAAATAGGTAGTGATGCTCCCCAGCCAATATTTTGTGTGTTGTGGGGAGAGAAATATATCCAGAGATAGTGACATCAGAACGCTACAGGAAAGCTCTAGAGAATTTAGTGCCGCTGCGTCTCTGCTCCCACTCATTAGGAGAGAGCAGCGGTGTTTTAAATTCTTTAAAGTGGCTCTTCAGTCAAGGAGGAGTTTATAAAAATAATTTCTGCAGCAGAGAGGACAGCGGGTGACAGGCAGCAGCTGGGCGAGGGGTTGAGAGGGCCGGGGAGGGAAGCCGAGGAGGCCGGGAGGCAATTGCTGGTGGGTAAACAGGGCAAAGCCCTTCACCCCAGGGTGGAGCAGAGCAGGTTCCATCACAGGCAACGGTGCCAGCGGCAGGGAGAGGCTCGGCGGGCTGTGGCTGGGCTGACAGCTGGCGGGTCCCCACCTTTGGCCTCCCAAGACCTATCGGGGCTGGCCTCAGGTTGGTCACTCCTTGTCCATACAGACCCTTTCCAAGTGGTGGGGCTTGGAGAGCCCCCTAGGCAGACGCAGCTCTGCCCCAGGATGCAGGCGGGGCACAGCTGGATCTTAGCCCCTCGGCCAGGTGCCCTAGTGCCACAGTCCAGGGGAGAGAAGGGGCTGCATCCATCCTGCTGATGCTTCGGGAAAGAGAGCCTGCAAGCCAAACTGGAAATCCTAGCAACCCAAGAGGAATGAAGGCATTAAAAAAAAAAAAAAAAAGTACATTTTAAGATAAAGGAAGCAGAGAAGGTTCCTGGTTAGCCAAGGCAACAATGGGGCAGGGGGCAGGGGGCAGGGGGTGGGGAAGGCCACAGCGGTCCCTTCCTTCCCCAGCTAGAGCAGGCTGCCAGTGGCCAGGTGCTTTGCTAGCCGTAGCCTCACTAAATCCTGGCGGAAGGAATGCTGTAGAAGAGGGAAGCACGACTCGGGGGTCTCATGATTTCCCAAGTTCTTTCAAGAAATGGGACTCGACCTCAGGTCACCTGACCTCAAACCCAACCTTTGTCTTAGGCAGCCTGTGCGGTGTGGCAGGTTGCAAAGACAGCCACCAAGGTGTCTCCCCTCGCTGTACGCGCCTGTCCCCTCTCCATTAGGAAGCTGGATTTCTTTCCCTTTCCCCTTGACCGAGGCTGGCCCTGTAACTTGGCTTTGGCCAACGGAATGCCACAGAAGTGACATGGTGCCGGGCCTAGGCCTCAAATCTGGTTGCCATGTAGAGACTCAAGGGCCTGGCTGGTGGCTGCCGACAGATCACAGGGCTCAGTGGGGCACAGGGACGGGAGAAGCCGGCAGCCCTGCAGCCACCCCACGTCCCAGACTCGGCAGTGAAACCATTTTCAATGCTCCAGCCCCGGCCAACTGCAGCCTCGGCAGCGAGCAACCTGGACACCTGGAGTAAGGAAGAGCTGCCCAGCGGAGCCCAGCTGCCCCTGGAATCCTAGAAAATGAGAAGTCATTGATGTTTCTAACACTGCGCCATATAACTGAGACACCCAATTAGCGCCGCACTCTCCCCGTGGGGTGCTGGTATTGGAAGGGTGCCTGGGCTGCCTTCCTGGCTCTGATAATTGAACGACACCAACCAGGAATGATCTATAGCGACTTGACTACCATTCGTCTTGTCCTTGTTTATCTAGAGAGACCCTGCCCTGAATCTAGGACCATGTCTCCTCTGTTCGTCTTCCTTTATGTCCTAACACCCACCTTGGGCTGGGAACCCCACAAGCTCTGCTTTCTCTCCAGATGTTGGGACAATTCTCCACACAGAAAAGTGCTCGGTTGTGATGTGGGCCCATTCATGTGCCCATATACCTGGCTGACCATTAGGGTAAGTGCCCAGATCAGACTCCGCCGACCATCCACTGGAAGGGGCTGTCTTATTTAGTGCCTCTAGTGGGTGACTTATTTCAGTGGGATGATTCAACTTCAGTCTGTACTTTTGCTGCTAGCCCGGAGAGCTTGGTCCAGCTGAGGAGGGCATGCTTTTCGGCTCTTGCTGCATAGTCTTTGCTCTGTGGAAGTCGTCACAGGCAATTCAGAGGTTCTGGAATATGGCCCCACTCCCACCCAGCATCCTCTACCTGGAGGTACCTTGTTATATGTGCTGTGCCCCAGCTAATAATGTGTTGTCACATAAATTAATTATAAAATGACTAATGTCAGTTTCCCTTTCATCGGGGAAGGCGGAAGGACTGGGGACCTGGGGAGGGAATAGGAGAACTGTAAATGGAGCCACATCTTTTCCTTGGAGAGATAACTCCGCAGGATCTGGGCACTCCCAGCATTTCTCCACCTCCAGCCGCCTCCGTGAGCCTCTGCAGGGAGATTTTTCTGAATAATGGAACATTTTCCTGTTTTAATCAGATGCAATTTTGCAAGCAGTTTTTATGATTTAGCAAGTCCATTAAAACTAGCATTTGTTCTGCTCTGACACTCGGAAGGGGCTCCACAGAGCATAAACATTGGAAATTACTTGTAGGGAAAGACAATATTAAAATTCCCCAGCCTGGGCCTGTTGTCTGAGAAATTCTGTTATCAAGCATCATGCCAGCTACCATCAGAGGCGCTTGAGATAGATGCTGCATCCTCTTTACGCACTAGCTGGGGGCGCTGGAGCTCAGGCAGCAATAAAGATGGGATGTTGTTATCTTTCAGCACTTTTGGGCATCAGGAGGCGAGTGGGTTTTAAAGGGAACTCACTGGAAGGGCAGGTCACAAAGTGCAAAACCTCAAGGAAGAGGATGGGTGAGCACAGGCTTAAGGGCAAGCCCGGAAATTGCTTTCCTGCCCACAGTGAATGAGAGGGTGTGTTGGCACGTAATTAAGAAGGTCAGTTTATCAATTTCACTTGCAGTCAGTTCTCAATTATCCGTGTACCGACAGATGACCGGGGTCAAGTGAAAACTCTAATGAAACTCTCCTATCACTCTCCCTGCTTCCCGTCGTCAGCCCTTCTCCCCCACGTCTTCAGGGCAGCATTTCTGTTCTTTCAATCAAAGCAAAAGCAATAGCAGAAAGGTAAAGCCTGGCAGATCAAACTACGTAAAAATAAGAATTTATGCAAAAACCAAACACTCTGAAAAAAAACAAAGAGCGCCAGGCCAGCACAACAATAATTGATGTCATCAACCCACTACAGTACAGTATTAAAAAAAAAATTTTTTAATTTAAAAACAAGACTACGGGTGCCTGCGTGGCTCAGTGGGTTAAGCATCTGCCTTCAGCTCAGGTTGCCATCCCAGGGTCCCGGAATCGAGCCCCAGGTTGGGCTCCCGGCTTGGTGGGGAGTCTGCTGCTCCCTCTGCCCTTCCTTCTGCTCCTGCTCTCCTCTCTCTTACTCTCTTTCAATAATTTAAAAAAATATTTTATTTATTTATTCATGAGAGACACAGAGAGAGAGAGGCAGAGACACAGGCAGAGGGAGAAGCAGGCTCCACGCAGGGAGCCCGATGTGGGATTCGATCCTAGGTCTCCAGGATCACGCCCTGGGCTGAAGGCGGTGCCAAACTGCTGAGCCACCGGGGCTGCCCCTCTTACTCTCTTTTAAATAAATAAATAAAATCTTTGAAAAAAAAAAAAGAACTTAAAAATATTAAAAACAATACTAAAGAAAAATATCTGCTTCCAGTCTTCAGGCCAAGTGTTAATGTTTTAATATAAATAATTGATATGTAAATTAAAGGAACATTCTAGGGCAGCCAGGGTGGCTAAGCGGTTGAGCGCCACCTTCAGCCCAGGGTGTGATCCTGGAGTCCCAGGATCAAGTCCCGCATCAGGCTCCCTGCGTGGAGCCTGCTTCTTCCTCTGCCTGTGTCTCTGCCTCTCTCTCTCTGTGTCTCATGAATAAATAAATCAAATCTATAAATAAATAAATAAATAAATAAATAAATAAATAAATAAAGGAACATGCTAGCAGTCAAGATGGCATAGGGATGGGGTAAGGAGAATAAACACAAAACAGGTAGAGGATGTGAATGGCAATACAAAGATTTTTTTTTTTAATGAACATATGTTAGAAAGTGCAAGCTCACTTGTAATTAAAGAAATGTGACGATAAGATATAATTTGGACTTCCAGCTAACCATGGAGGATTGAGCATGTGTTTATTTCCTCTGCCTTCCAAATCCCACTGCAATGAAAATAAAGAATAAATGAAAGACATAAACTCACAAGAACCCACAGAATGGGGGTGGGGGGGAGGTGGTGGAGGAAGCCAAACACTAATAAGGATCTGCAGGAGGATGGACAGAAGCCTAGGGGTTCACCGCAGACCCCCAAAGCTCTGGAACTGGAAAGCGCTGAGGCTCAGGATCCGGCCAGAAAAGACTCAGAGGCAGATCAGAGGCTCCATGAGCTGGAAAGAAGGATATAGGGGTGGGTTGTGGTAGGATTTAGGGCTCAGGAAGCAGGGGCAGGACCCTTAGTTCAGCAGTGGGATGGCCTAGAGAACTAGATGCATACCCAGGACAAAGACTTAGGCAAATAGCCCAACTGACTTTTAAGAAAATAAGAAAATTCACCCTGGAGCCAGACATAAGAAACGTGGAGCAGGAGGCACTTGAATGGACACAGCAGCAATTGTGCGACTTTGCCAGCTTCAGTGACCCAAGGACGTGGAGTTAGTGCTCATGTGAGGCCTAACGACTAGGCTTTGGGCCTTCTCAGAAGGAGCGTTAGAACTGAGGTCCCTGCATGGAGACTTGACCCTTAAATGGTTACACTCGAACCAAAGAATGGGATGGAAAAGTCTACCATTGGTGGGGAAGGATGACAAGGAAGTTACAAGAGTAGAGTAGAGGTCTCACCTGGTAATTTATAATCTGGGACTAATTCCTCATGTGGAATTGGTCTTTGACTGTATGCTAGCCTCATGCCTAGAGATAAACAAGCTGATAATTTTATATTAAAAAGGGCCCTGGGTTATGGGGATAGATTTGGGCCTCCTAACATAAGCAAACACAAGCTGTCCTTGAAAGAAAATTTTCTCATCTGGAGTTGCTTAGGATCCTGGAGATGGAACGCTGGGAGAGATGAGTTTACAACACAAGTTAAAAACCCAGGAAGAGTTTAGTGGTGGAAGGAAGAAATGGAAAAGTGTTTGCCACAGTGGAGACCAGACTGGGAATGTTTGGCATGCTCACAGAAGTTAAAGGAGGGCAGGGTAGGGATGTGGGGGAAGATGGTGATGGAGAGTTTGCCGGAATTTGTGAAGAATCCCAAGTAGAATAGATGAAACCAAATGCACATCAAGAAACATTACTATGAAATTTCAGAGCACTAAAGGCAAAAAAGATCTTTGAAATCAGCAGAGATAAAAGACACAGATTATCCAAAAGAACATTTGTATTGAAAATAGTGGAATATTTGTCCAGAAAATACTGGAAGAATATATCTAAAGTTTGGAGAGAAAATAACTGTCAACCTTGAATTTTATACAAGCCAAGTCATTTTTTTCAAGAGTGAGGGTGAAGTAAAGATATTCTCAGATATGAAATGATTGAGAGTCTTTAACTGCAGAACTTTTTTGAAAGTACTGCTATGGAATAAATGCACAATAGCAAGCACAGCAAAACCATCTTAAAAATCATGGTACAGGGCAGCCCGTTGGCTCAGCGATTTAGCGCCTCCTTCAGCTCAGGGCCTGGTCCTGGAGACTGGGATTGAGTCCCGCGTCGGGCTCCCTGCGTGGAGCCTGCTTCTCCCTCTGCCTGTGTCTCTGCCTCTCTCTCTCTCTGTATCTCTAATAAATAAATAAAATCTTAAAAAAAAAATGAGTTCTGAGATCCTTGTTTTATTTCAGAGGAAAACAGACACCGATTAACTTTGGATTTTATGTTACATATAGATATTAAAAATTTAAGAGCATATGCTTTTTTTTAAAGATTTTTATTTTTTTAAGGTTTATTTATTTATTTATTCATTCATGAGAGATACAGAGAGAGACTCCAGGACTCCAGGATCATGCCCTGGGCCAAAGGCAGGTGCTAAACCGCTGAGCCACCCAGGGATCCACTTTTTTAAAGATTTTTAAAATGTTTAAGTCATCTCTACACCCAGCGTGGGGCTCAAACTCACAACCCCAAGATCAAGAGTCACATGCTCTACCGAATGAACTCCAAGGGTACACACTTAAAATTCAAAATAGAATGTGTAACTTCCAAAACCATGGGCAGAATTAAAAGGATACATTTTTAGAAGCCCCAGCTGCTGTCATTCCAACAGGAGGGAAGAAAGAATATTTTCTGAAAATGCCTACAACAGTATTTTTAATTCCACATGTTCTTCTAGAACATCGCCACTCCCACCAAGACGTAATGTATTCCTCCCCTTGAACCTGGGCAGGACCTTGTTATTACCTTGATAAACAGAATGTGGTGGAACTAATGCTCCATGATTTCTGAGGCTTCAGTATAAAAGGCAACATGCCTTCCACTTGGTGCTCTCTCTCAAGATTCTTGGCCTTGGAACTTGGCCACCACTACAGTGAGGAACTCCCAGCCATACAGACAGGCTGGGTGTAGTTTCTCTGGATTGACAGTCTCAGCCAAGGTCTCAACAGACAGATAGCATCAGCCGCCCACGGGGCAAGTCCTGAGACAAGTCCCACCTTTAGGTGTTCCAGATGAGGCCCCAAATATGGTAGAGCTGTGTCCTGTCCAGTTTCTGACCCCCAGAATCTAGAAGCATCATAAATGTTTGCTTTATACTACTAAGTGTTGGAAAAATTTGTTACACAGACATAGCAACAGTGTAAATAAAAAAGCACAAAATAAGATGGCAGCATTAAATCTAATATATAAATAATCACAAGAATGTAAACTGATGAAACTCACTTGTTAAAATAAAGATTGTCCGGTTGGGTTTTTAAAAAAGTTTTGTGTTGAAAAGTTGAACAAACAAACAAAAAACTTGGAAAAGATGTACCGGTCATAGACCAATCCCAAGGCATGGGAGTATTTCACTGTACATTAATGTAGCTTTTATTATTAAGAATAAGGATGGACCAAAAAAAGAATAAAGATGGACACACACAAAAGAATAGAAATGGACACTATATAACATTACTAAGATCCATTTGCCATGAATATATAGAAATTCTAAATTTGTGTGAAGCTACTAATACAGCTTTAAAGTATATAAAGCCAAGATTGACACAATTCTAAGGAGAAATTTACGTATCTAAAATCATAATGACCATTGTAACACAGCTCACAGCAATTGATAAACTAAGTAGATAAAAATGAGTAAGGATTAAAGGTTTGAAAAAATATAACCAAGACTGAGCTGTACTTAACAATTGGAGGGTGTACCTCCTTTCCAAGTGCACTAACACATCTACAAAAATAGACCATGTATGGGGTCCTATAACAAGTCACAACGCTAAGGAACTAATATCATAAAGGCTGTGTGCTTGATCCAGAGTGTAATTAAGCTATCAATATATTTTTAAATCTTTTTAGAATATTCCATACAGTTATAAAAAATTTTTTTTAGTAGGCTCCATGCTGGGCTTAAATGTGGGACTTAAATTCATGACCCTTGGGGATCCCTGGGTGGCTTAGTAATTTAGCGCCTGCTTTCGGCCCAGGGCATGATCCTGGAGTCCCAGGATCAAGTCCCACGTCAGGCTCCCTGCATGGAGCCTGCTTCTCCCTCTGCCTGTGTCTCTCATGAATAAATAAATAAAATCTTAAATAAATAAATTAATTAATTAATTAATTAATTAATTCATGACCCTGAGATCAAGACCTGAGCTGCAATCAAGATGTTGGATGCCTAACTGACTGATCCACCCAGGTGCCCCCAGTTATACATTTTAAAACACATTTTTAAATAACTTGTGGGCCAAAGACAACATAAAAAGGGAAACGAGAAGGCATTTAGACCTAAAAGAGGAAAAAAATACAAAACATCAAAATATGAGGGATGCATGGGGAGTAAATAGCCTCAAATGCTTTGGTCATAAAGGAAAGATTAAGCAGTTAATGAGCTAAGAGTTCAACTCAAAATGTTGGAAAAGGAAGACAGAGTAAACCCAAAAAAAGTACAAAGAAGATAAAGGCAGAAAATAATGAAATAGAAAATGTTATAAGAGAAGTCAATAAAACCAGAACCCGGTCCTTTGAAAAGACCAACAAAACAGACCAACTTCTGGCAGGATTGATGGTGGGACAGAGGGAATGCATACAAACAAAGGTGGAAAAGCAGATGTAACTCCAAATATAGCAGAGAATTTAAAAATCATAAGTTTCATATGAATATCTTGTTTCAAATAATTAAGTACTCTAAGAACCCTGGATAAAATGTATTTTTTAGGGAAAAAAAACTTGCTAAAAAAAAAAAAAAAACACTTGCTAAAACTTACTCAGAAGAAAATTAAAAAGTAGAATAAGCCTATAGTCATTGAAGACATTTGATAAGTAACTAAACATTTACCTATATCAACAACCTTAGCAATGACTAACAAAACATCATTCTCAAGTGATTTCACAGGGAGCGTCTACCATGGATTCAAGAGACAGGGAATCCCAGTCCTATACAAAATGTTCTAAATCAGTGCTTCTCAAACTTAAATGTGCAATCAAATCACCTGAGTATTGTTCAAATGAAGATTCCTAGCCAGTGGGCCGAGGGCGGGGCCTAAGATTCCACATTTCTAAAAAGCTCCCAGGTTACCCAGGTATAAAGGCTTCTAGAAATCACTGAGATAAAGATAAGCCAATGGAAAATTGGGCAAAAGCTATGTACAGACATACCTCAGAGATATTGCAGGTTCAGTTCCAGACCACCGCAACCAAGCACATATGATGATAACATGGGGCAATGAATTTTTTGGTTTCCCAGGGCCTATAAAAGTTATGTTTACACTATGCCGTGTTAAGTGTGCAATACCATTATGCCTAAAAAAGCAACATAATACATTAATTTAAAAATACTTTATTGCTAAAAAACGCAAACCATCATCTGAGCTTTTAGCGAGTCATAATTTTTTGTGCTGGTGGAGGGTCCTCCCTTGGTGTTAATGGCTGCCAACTCCTCAGGGTGGCGGTTGCTTACGGCTGGGGTGGCTGTGGCAATTTCTTAAAATAAGACAACAACGAAGTCTACTACTTTGATTGACTCTTCCTTTCACAAACCATTTCTCTGTGGCATGTGAAGATGTAAAATGCTAGCATTTTACCCACAGTAGGACTTCCTTCAAAATTGGAGTCAATCCTCTCAAAACTGCCACTGCCTTATCAACTAAGTTAATGTAATATTCTAAATCTTTGTTGTCACTTCAACTATCTTCACACCATCTTCTGTAGGAGTAGATTACATCTCAAGAAACCACTTTCTTTGTTCATCTGGAAGAAGCAACCCCTCATTTGTTCAAGTTTTTATCATGAGATGGCAACAATACAGTCCCATCTTTCAGGCGTGTCTTCTGATTCCAGTTCTCTTGCTGTTTCTACTGCATCTGCAGGTACTTCTTCCACTGAAGTCTTGGACTCCGTAATGTCTATACGAGGGTTGCAATCAAATTTTTCCCAACTCCTGTTAGTGTTGGTATATTGACCTTCTCCTGTGAATCATGAATGTTCTTAATGACATTTAGAATGGTGAATCCTCTCCAGAGGTTTCCAATTGATGTTCCCCAGATCCATAGAGGAATCACTATCTATGGTGGTAATAACCTTATGAAATGTATTTCTTGAATAATAAGACTTAAAGGCAAAATGACTCCTTGGTCACGGGCAGCAGAGCAGCTGCTGTGTTGGCAGGCACGGAAACAACATTCATCTCATACCTCCTCATCAGACCTCCTGTGCAATGTCAATGCACAGTAATATTTTTAAGTAAATTTTCTGAGCCCAACAATGGGCTTAAAATATTCAGTAAACCACGTTGTAGACAGCTGTGCTGCCATCCAGGTTTTGTTGTTCCATTTACAGAGCTCAAGCAGAGTGGATTTAGCATAATTCTTAAGGGCCCTAGGATTGTGGAATGGTAAGTGAGCACTGGCTTCAAGTTAAAGTCACCAGCTGCATGAGCCCCAAACAAAGAGTCAGACTGAGCTTTGAAGCTTTGAAGCCAGGCACTGATTTCTCTCTAGCTGTGAAAGCCCTAGATGGCATCTTTGTCCAGGCTGTTTGGTCAACACCGAAATATCTGTTGTTCACTGACTATCTTAGCTAGATCTTCTATAACTTGCTGCAGCTTCTTATGGAGATGGCTTTTTTCCTTAAATCCATGAACCCACTTCTGTTAGCTCCATGCTTTTCTTTCTTTTTCTTTCTTTCTTTCTTTCTTTCTTTCTTTCTTTCTTTCTTTCTTTCTTTCTTTCTTTCTTTTAATTTATTTATTCATGAGAGACACACAGAGAGAGAAGCATAGACACAGGAAGAGGGAGAAACAGGCCCCATGCAGGGAGCCCGAAATGGAACTCAATCCCAGGACTCCAGGATCATACCCTGGGCCGAAGGCAGACGCTCAACTGCTGAGCCACCCAGGAGCCCCTTCGTGCTTTTCTTCTGCAGCTTTCCCACCTCTCTCAGCCTTCACAGAATTGAAGAGAGTCAGGGCTTTGCTCTGGATTAGACTTTGGCTTAAAGGAATGTTGGGGCTAGTTTGCTCTTCTATCCAAATCACTCAAACTTTCTCTACATCAGCAATAAAGCTGGTTTGTTGTTGTTGTTTTATCATTCGTGTGTTCACTGCAATAGCGCTTTTAATTTCCTTCAAGAACTTCTCCTTTGCACTCACAACTTGGCTAACTGGTTCAAGAGATGTAGCTTTCAGTCTATCTTGGCTTTGGACATGCCTTCCCAGCGAAGCTTACTCATTTCTAGCTTTTGATTTAAAGTGACAGATGTGCAACTCTTCCTTTTCCTTGAACATTTAGGGGCCACTGTAGGGTCATTAATTGGCCTAATTTCAATATTGCTATATCTCAGGGAATGGGGAGGCCAGAGGTCAGGGAGAGAGATGATGCCTGGGTTAATGGTGTAATCAGAGGACACACACATTTATCAATTAAGGTTGTTGTCTTATGTTGGTGTGGTTCATAGCATCCCCAAACAATTACAATCGTAATATCAAAGATCACTGATCATAGACCATCATCACCAATACAATAATGATGAAAAAGTTTGAAATACTGTGAGAATTGCCAAAATGTGGCACCGAGACACTAAGCAAGCAAATACTCTTGGAAAAGCAGTGCAATAGCCTTGCTCAGCACAAGATTGCCACAAACCTTCAATTTGTGAAAAGTGCAATATCTGCAAAGCATAATAAAATGAGGTATGCCTGTGCATTGAGTCCACAGAAGAGGAAGCTTGAATGCCAATAAAAAGATGCCCAATTTGATTGTTATAAGCAAATGCAAACTAAGTGTAAGATACTGTTTCACACTAACCAGATTAGCAGATCTGGTTTGCTAAAAATATGAACTACTAGGAAATATGTGGAATAAGAAAACCCTCCATTGCTGCTGATGGGTGGGAGGATAAATTGGTATATTTACTTTGGAGAACAATTTGCCAACATGTGTGCAGTTGAAGAACTGTATATGCTATGACACAGCATATGTGTCCAGAGAAATTTTTGCATATATGCTCAGGAAGAAAAGCAGGAGAATGTTCAGACTAGCACTGTATATAAGAGTGAGAGATTGGAAACAGTTTAAATTTCCATTAGCAGGAGAATAATTGAATAACTAAAAACTATACAGCAGAAAAGCTGCATGTTGGACCTCAAAAAATGTTGAAAGAAGTAATTTGAAGATTCTTAGGTATACTTTGATACCTTTATATAAATACAACACATTTACTATAATAGCATGTATTGTATATCACACATATGTAGCAAATTATAAAAATATGCATGGGAATGAAAAATATCAAAGTCAGCAATGGTTGCAACTAGGGAGGCAGGGAAGTAGGATGGGGTAAGGGTATAATGCCAACTGAATTTATCATATTTTATTTTTAAAAAAGCTAGGAAGCAAATATACATAATGTTATGAATGATTTAACAAAACTGAAGGAGTAGGTATGTGACTATTTTCACATTACCCTCATACTTGCCTGTATGTTTATAATAACTTATAATAATAGTAATAATACATAACAAAGAGAATGAGAGAGAGCATAGCAAATGAGAGATATCTTTAAATGTCTTAAAGGCAACAGGTGGTGAAATGGTCACTGATAAAGCTAGAAAAAGAGGGATCTGCTACAGATAATGTAGCCAACCTGCCCAGAGAAACAGATTTTGATCTCAGATGTAAGGGACAACAGAGAATGAGAATGATATTTGGAACTAAATCAAGGAAGCTGATTGAAAATCCACATACCAAATAGTAGCTGCCCATACCTGCACTGTATAAGTTTCTGGAAATCATATTTCTACCCTCTAGACCAAAAAAAGTTTCTTTTAAAAATAAATTGAATAACCCTAAAATGAAAGTCCTGCTTTATTGTGATACTTTGGTGTCTCCCAGTAAAATGACTGGCTCATTGCCCAATCATCGCAAGATGAAGTCCATTAGTCAGCTGGGCCTGCTCATGAACACAAAGCTCCTAAGTGGCTTTTGATTTTCTTATTCTTATAGCTGAAAAGATATCCAAGAATCCCAAAGACTTGAGACTTAAATAGAGAAATAAATAACAACAAAAAAACAAACCCCAGCAGAAGATAATTCAGGCAACAGTAGATAATTTTTAAAAACACTAAAAAGACTGATTAGATCCTTAGGGAAATTAAAAAGATATTGTATACATGTAACAAGAACAGGATGCTATGAAACATGAGTAATTAAAACACAAAAGACCTCTTGAAAATTTATTTTTACATATATTTAAGATTTCATAAATTTTAGAAATTTCATAGAAAGCTAAGAAGAGGGCAGCCCCAGTAGTGCAGCGGTTTAGCGCCGCCTGCAGCCCAGGGTGTGATCCTGAAAACCCAGGATCGAGTCCCACATCAGGCTCCTTGCATGGAGCCTGCTTCTCCCTCTGCCTGTGTCTCTGCCTGTGTGTGTGTGTGTGTGTGTGTGTGTGTGTGTGTGTGTGTGTGTCTCATGAATAAATAAATAAAATCTTTTTTTAAAAAAACTTTCCTGTTCCTCAGTTTAAAAAAAAAAAAAGAAAGAAAGAAAGTTAAGAAGATAAGGTCAAGGAAATCTTCCTGAAGAAGAACCAAAAGAAATAGAAAACAGGAGGGGGTAAAAAGACATAGAAGAGCAATTGAGACAGTCCATCATCTGATTAAGAGGATCCGAGACAGGAAATAAACAAACAAAAAAAAATAGAGGGAAGGAAAATTTCACAACAATGCAATATAAGAATTTCCCAGAATTGGAGAAGATAATTTGGATTCAGTGGTTCTATGGGGCACTCAAGAATGAAAATTGAGAACGCTAAGATTACAAAAAGATGGAGTGTTAGCTCAGTTGTACAGGGGGAGGAGATGGTGATGGGTCATTTGCAGAGAACTAGCATCAGACTGGCATCACAATTTTCATCTGTTACATCAGGCTGAAGAAGGCACTCAAGCAAGTCCTCAATAATCTGAACAGGAATAACTTTTAACCCCAGAAATCTAGAATTCTATACCTAATCGAGCATAACAGCAAAGCACATATAATTTGGCACATGGGACTCAGATAATTTATCTTTCATGTGCCCTTTCTTAGGGATTTAGTTGGGAGTGTGCTGAAAAAATGGAATAAATCAAGAGAGAGGAAGATCCAGATTGAGGAAAACACTGGATCTAACCCACAAAATGAGTAGGAGGCAATCTCAAGACTGTTGGCTGTCCTGGTCATCCAAAGAGCAACCAGTCCAGATTACAACAGGAGGACCGAGGTGTCCAGGAACAGGTTTTCAAGAAAAACAAGAGAGGCTTATGGAATATCTGATGTGAGGAAACACTGGAGAAAATAAATAAATTAATTAAATACATGAGGAATTCTATAAACACAAATCATGCAAGACAAAAAGAAAGGAATTGGAAACTCTAGGGCAAATAAAAAGTTATACAAAAAGGTTGTGCAACTAATTTGATGAGGCAGTAAATGGTATTTCCGTAAGCAAAGTAATAATTGTTTATTGATTTTTACCAAAAATAGTAATAGTGGAAGGATGAAGGAAGGAAGGGGTAAAATAATTAAACACTCAACCATCATCACAGGGAATCAATAAATAGCATGTAAAGTACATAAATCAAGACACTTCAGTAAAAACATAATATTTAGAGATACAAAAGTAATTACCAGAATAAATCAATTGAAAAGATAAAAAATGGTAGTCCCTGGGGAACAGGACTGAAATCGTTGACAAAGTTGGAAGCAGGGACCGTTGTAGTTCATAATAAGCTGTTTAGTACTTTGGCTTTTAGATCATTTGTCCTGGGTTTTTTGTTTTGTTTTGTCTTTAAGATTTTATTTTTAAGTCATCTCTACACCCAATGGGCCTCAAACTCGCAACCCAGAGACCAAGAGTCACCTGCTCCACCAACTGAGCCAGTCAAACAAGCCCCTCGTTTGTCCCTGTGTTGATTTTTATTTATTTTATTTTTTTAAAGATTTTATTTATGTATTCATGCCTGTGTTGATTTTTAAAGCTGTTTTTCAACTTATCCGGGGCACCTGAGTAGCTCAGTGGTTGAGCATCTGCCTTTGACTCAGGTCATGATCCTGGGGTCCCGGGATCAAGTTCCACATTGCATTCCTGGCAGGGACCCTGCTTCTCCCTCTGCCTGTGTCTCTGCCTCTCTCTGTGTGTCTCTCATGAATAAATAAATAAAATCTTTTAAATAGATAGATAAATAGATAAATAGATAGATAGATAGATAGATAGATAGATAGATAGATAGATAGATAGATAGAAAAACAGCTTCTTTCAGGCCCTGGCCAGCTCTGAATTATTCCAGACCAAGAGACTACATTCAATTCTGTACACACAGGGCAGCCATGGGAGGTTTGGGGAGGTAGGAGGGAAGGATCACATCTAGACCTTGGTACAGCAAAGTCCCTCTCGAAATGGGACTTCCAGGGCTGAACACACTGCTCCCAGCATCAGCATAGACAGCGTACAAACCTACCAGATCCTCGGGGCTATAGCAAAGCAACAGCACTGACTTTTTTTTAAAAATCTGATCTTTCATCCTTCAAATGTAATCAAAACCATATTCAGGAGAAAATGTAAAATTTTCTGGACTTTGCCTACTCTTCTTCTTCTTCTTTTTTTTTTTTTTTTTTTTTTTTTTTTGTGGTCTGCTATTGATTCCTTCTGAGATAGTGGGTCGTGGGTACACCGTTCCACTTTTTAATGCTTCAAGGCCCTAACGTTGTAGTTCAAGCCTGGGTCTGGATGAGTTTAGACCATCTTTACCTCTGCAGCCTGGCCCCTATATTCCATCAACAAAGCCTGAGATTGTATTGATCTTATCCACAGCCACACCTATTCTATGGCTCAAGTTGAGCTTCGAATCAGCTAAAACCTCACGTTTGTCCCCTCCTTTCCCCCCTTCCATGAACTGCTATCAAGTCATAGTATCACCATTCCTTTTTTTTTTTTGGAATTCCTTTTTTAACTCAAGTACGGGATTATACATGCTGCTGTAAAAATTATTCCTTGGTTTCTGTCCCATATTATAATGTGCCCAGATGGTTTAAAATTTGACTCTAGCCTCCACACCCCCAACTTTAGGTCACCTCTAAATCAGATACACCTGCTTTCTTCACTCCAAATCATTAATAAACATGTTGAACAGGATTGAGTCCAGAAGAGTCCTGGGGCATGTGCCTAAGACTGACCTGTCAGTTGAGGATGGCTAATAGATGGCGTGTCTGTTCTGCTGGCTGCTGGCTGCTTGGAGCCCTACACCAAGAAGGATTCCAGAGCTCCATCTGGATTCACGGGAAAAGAGTGATGTAGCTGCTTAGTGATGCCGGCCTTGGGGAGAGCATGGTGGTGCACGTGTCACAGATCACCATCCCTGCTCCAGAACAGTGTCGCATCCACTAAAGTGTGTGATTTGCATTTGTTGTTCAATCTCCCTGAAGTCCACCTTTACGAAGTGTTGTCTCCCAGCCCACATTTCTCCGCCTTGTTCATAAGGACAGGAGAGGCTTTGTCAATAACACTGCAGAATCGATGCACATTATGTCTGTAACATTCTCCTTATCTACCCATCCAGTAACTTCATCCAAGAGGAAAATGAGGGGAGTCGGGGAGGCTTCATTCTTGGTGAACCCGAGGCAGAGTTACTAATGATCACCACTCTATTTTCTAAAATTGGGTGCAACATCTTCAGATGGCCTGTCTCCCGGATTATTTTCCCAGCCCCTGGGAATTCTCCAGATTTTTAAACAATGGCTCTGGCATCCTATTAGTACGTTTGCAGGACTAGAGAAGTAAGTCACTTGCACCTACAAATATGAACACTGAAAACAGTCAATTCCCTTACTACCTTTGTATCTATCATTTACCATTTGTGTCACTGTTGTATTCATTATAAAAATAATGCATGTCTCTTATAGACAACCTGGATGCTATGGAAAGTTGGGAGGAAGGAAAATCACCCACGATCTCAACTTCTTT
The DNA here is from genome assembly GCF_048164855.1 of Canis lupus baileyi. NCBI lineage: Eukaryota > Metazoa > Chordata > Mammalia > Carnivora > Canidae > Canis > Canis lupus. Next base: position 75,133,019 of record NC_132840.1, read on the forward strand.
TCCCTTGGGTAATTCTTGAGAGTTTGCTTTTGTGTCATTTTATATAGCTGTGACCATAATGTATGGACGACTTTGTATTTTGAGTTTTCACAGAACACTATATCTTCTGAATTTTTCAAGTCGATATTAATTTTTAATCAGCATAACTTTTAATACCTGCATAATATTCCATCTAGGGGATGTGCCGTGGTTTATTTAATCATGCCACTGCTGCTACTGACCACTGAGGCTGTTTCTATCATTTTCCTACTTAAAATGCCCATTCTTTTATGTATTCATTATTAATAAATGTGGATTATGTGTCAGGCACTCTGTGAGATGCTGGAGATGCAGAGATGAGCAGGCCCCAGCGAGTAAACATGGAATGACCATGGAAACAGGGCATGTGAAGAGGATGGGGGGTGCGGTGGGCCTAAACCCTACCTGTGGACAAGCTGGGGGAGCCTTCCTAGTAGAGGGAGTTGCGTGCAGACGCTTCCCAGCTTCTTGTGCCCTGGCAAGGAGTTGAGATGCAAACCCAAACAAGCTGCTGAAGGACTTCACACATGGTCAGAAGCCCTAAATGTGACTTCTAGCTCTGCTCCTGCAAGCCGAGCGCCCTTAGGTGAATCATGTATTTCCTGAGTCTCATTTTCTTTTTCTGGAAATTAAGGATACTGATTTATCTGCTACCTGCTTCCAACGTTAGGGTGAGAATCAAAGGAAGGTAATCAATATGAGTTTTGTCAACTAGAAAGCACCATAAAAAATGTGAAGCGCTGTAGGAAGGCTGGATAAATCCTCGTGGAGTTGAATTCAATTCTCTCTCAGAAACCTGGCTGCCAGTGGGGGTGGTGAGGGGGAGAGGACAGGGTGCAGGTGGCAGTGTCTGCTCCTCCTGGTCACCTTTACAACAGTGATGGGAAGTTAGAGGAAGTGCAGTCAACGTGAGGCAGTGAGTCAGAGGAGCTGCTTTCCAGACCAAACAGTCCCTGCCCCAAATCTCCTCTTCCAGGTGTCAGAGCCCAACTCCACCCGTGGTCTCTTGCTTTCCTTCTGGCACCAGGGTATAGACTGAGAGCATGGTTATTTCAAAGGCTGGCCTTCCTCCCAAACCCTTTCTACCCCAGTTAATTCTCACCGGAAGGTATTTGAGCTCTTCTGGTTTTCTCTAGTCCCCACTGTGTAGCAATTTACATGGGAAGCTTGGAATGACATCTCAGGGGAGCCAGTTTTCTCTCTGTCCCAATGGATCATATATAATACATACATTCATGCACACACGTGCACACACATACACCATGAAAACTTTCTGAAAAGTATTTATCACTTCATAGGGCCATTTGTAAGCATTATCTCATTTGATTCTTACCAACACTGCAAGAACAAAATAATGGGCTATTATCCCAATTTCACATAGGAGGAAGCTGTCAAACAAAATTTGCAAGGAGGCTGCAAGGCAAACAAAAGTTATTTGGGGCCTTTGAAATTGCAATCTGGGGAGACACAGGTTTGGGAGAAAACCCCAAATCGTGCTCTGCTGAGGGGTGGGGGAAGCAGAGGGTCTTGAAAGGCAAAAAGAGGAATGCCAGGAAGGCTTACCTAGATCGTTTTGCAGAATGACGATGAGCTGAAAGAGTCTATTATCTGTTGAATTTGCAGCCTGCTGTCTTGGGCTGCAAGAGGAAAGATATTGTGGTTTGGCAACGAGCTATATTTGAAGTTCATGTTCTGAGCAGGAGTGGACATGAATAAGCAGGCCCTACTCCCCTCATGGCTTCCCGGCTCCATTTGAGATGGACTCTCCTGACAGGAGGGATCCTACTTGAGGCTTTTCCTTTCCTTCAGGCTCCAAGAATTGAGATACTTTGCCCAAAATGCAGACGGTAAAAATAAGCAGAAGTCAGTCTTCTGATGGGGTGCCCCGGACTTTTCTTTGCACCCCACCAGGCCACATCTGAGCAGGCAAGACTCAAAAGAGGTGGCCTCCAGCTGAGATAAAGGGATGAAGGGAGGTGAACCTTAGCCCCAGTCAGCAACCTTCTCCCAGCACCCCCCTTCTCCCATTTCTCTGGCCACTCCCCCGTGGGACGAGGGATCAGAATTGATATCCTAAGTATGAAAATCTGCCCATGGAAGCCCGGGAAGGCTTGCAGTGACCCCAGACACCCAGAAGAGCCAGCTCCCTCCTTCCTTCACAATTGGACTTTGCACAGCCCTAGAAGCCAGCAGATGAAAGGGGGACCTTGGGATAGTTGGTGTGTTGCAAAAGCATGACGGACTCCAAACTGTCTTAGCAAGATCAGACCCCAAGGCTAAGGCTATGTAGGTAATTCCATCCCGAGGAATGTCTCTTGTTCCTTTGTTCTGGTTTTCACTTTTTTTTTTTGTATTTTTTTTTATTGGAGTTCGATTGCCAACATATAGTATAATGCCCAGTGCTCACCCCATCAAATGCCCCCCTCAGTGCCCGTCACCCAGTCACCCCATCCCCCCACCCACATCCTCTTCCACTACCCCTTGTTCGTTTCCCAGAGTTAGGAGTCTCTCATGTTCTGTCTCCCTCTCTGATATTTCCCACTCATTTTCTCTCCTTTCCCTTCTAATTTGAGGCAACAGGATAAATAAGCAAACAAAAGTATTCATGCAAGTCTCCAAATCTTAGGGAAGGAGAAGCCCTGGGCTCTGACATTCTCTACATTCCTGTCCCTAAGCTCTTTCAAAGCTGCGACTATCATTGAGGAGACTTGGGCTGAACCTACCAGAAGGGCCAGATTGTCTTTGTCCATTACAAAGCCATCCCTTTGGGGTCTGAATTCTGAACAGAGGTACCTCTGCCCAAACTCTCTGCTCTGATTGTCTCAATGGACAGAAATACGAGGTCTGGGGCCCATTGGGTCTCTCTCCCTTCCACACAGGTGCCTTGGAGAGGGCACCGGGATAGACCAAAAGCCCTGGTGTCCCATCCAGGGCCTCACATCTGAATGCCCTCTTTGCCCTCATCAAGTTGTGGGGTATTAAAAAGTTATTCCAACCCCACCCCATGCTTCAGCATTTGTAAAGAAAACAATCCCTGGTCAATTATTGGATCCATCTTTTAGGGGTAATATTTGTGTGTTGTCATAGGGTTTAGCTGTGGGGAATGCCTCTAAAAAGGTGGCATCTTGCCACAAAAAAAGTGCTATCAGAGAAAGAGAGGATCTCCTCCCCACCCCAAGAAACCTGCATTTGTGAGGGACACATGGATGCATCCACGGCCCTGGATATTGAGGATAGTAAATGTTTTATCTGAGCTTTGCTAGTTGATGGTCACTAAAATGGTGCCTGTCCTGTGGAGGAAAATCCAGAGATACACAACTATTTTTAACTCTTTGAGGAAACTCCATACAGTTTTCCAGAAAAAGTAGAGAAGGTGACAAAACATGAGAGACTCCTAACTCTGGGAAATGAACAAGGGGTACTGGAAGGGGAGGTGGGGGGAGATGGGGTGACTGGGTGACAGACACTGAGGGGACAGTTGACGGGATGAGCACTGGGTGTTACAGTATATGTTGGCAAATTGAACTCCAATAAAAAAATAAAAAATATTTTTATATATAAATAAATAAGTAAATAAATTATATATATATATATATATATATATTTATAAAAGGGGGAAAAAAAGAAACCAGTGGGGAGAGGATGCAACATTTAAGCCCTGGAGCGCCAGTCAGAGCTGGAACCAGATGGCCTAGATGTATCCCAGTCTCCCCCTTAGTGATTCCCTAGCTTCTTGTAAAGTATGTTTTGAACCAAGTTCCAACTTGGTCTCCCCCATGCCAGGGGGGGAAGAAAGGAGAGGATTCCATCCCTCCCCGGAGGGTGAATGTGACTAGAAAAGAGGCTAGGGTTAGCTGGAGCCAGAACGGAAGATCCCAAAGAAAGAAGCCTTTGAGACACAGAGACAAGACACATGGGTCATGTACCCCACTGCATCAGGAAAATCCCTCCAGTAGCCACTTTGGAAATTCTTATTTATTTATTCATGAGAGACACACAGAGAGAAGCAGAGACACAGGCAATGGGAGAAGCAGGCTCCCTGCAAGGAACCCGATGCAGGACTCGATCCCAGGACCCTGGGACCATGACCTGAGCTGAAGGCAGATGCTCAACCACTGAGCCACTCAGGCATCCTACCACCTTGGAAATTCTTGATCATATTTTTATTAAAGAAAGATGGCGTTTGTTTAGCATCTGTTTAACACACTGGTTAAACGTTTATTTAGAAGGATTTTCCCCTTGAGTAAAGGGACAAGGGCAGGCAGGGGGCCCAGGAGTACGCGATCACTCCCGGTAGATACACTGGTTTTCAAGCTTTTATGTTAGCAACGGGAACCTCTCCTCTTACCAAAATCTTCTGTGGGATGTCAGTATCGGAAACTGATCAAAGAGGAAGTGTTCGGGTTGAAGAGGGACACGAGGAAAATTCTTTCCCATTTGGACCCTTTCAGGTTCTCCTTCATCACAAATCATCCCTGAGGCTCTTCCCAGAATCCTAGAGGTCCATGACAAGCATTTGAGAAGCATTAATTTTATCCAAACTCCCCATTCATAGATGATGAATCCTAAATCCAGGGAAGTGAGGTGACCTGCCCGGGCTGGTTAGTGTACAAGTGGGACGCCAGCCCAAGGGTTCCAAGGTAGAGCTTCCCAAATGGTGGGCCACACTGCACTGATGAGCTGCTAGTAGGTCTCAAAGCTCTGAGACCGACAGGGGCTGTTGGAGTGCCCTTGCTAAGGTGCTCTGGAAAATAGCAGGAGTGGGGCAGGTGTCCTAGGGTCCTCCTCAGCAGTGACCCTGAGCAATCCTTCACAGTCTGCTATACCATGATGTACTAAGCCTGGCCCAGGAGATGCTGCTCTACCTGGATGTGTACTCGAATTGCCAGCTCAGGACAGGCCACTGCTGTATAGTTGCCGGCAGTATTTTGGGTTGGAGCACCCAGGTGCGTAGCAGAGACCCTAAGGTGCTGTCAGGGCTGGGGACAGGGAGGGTGAGCGGGGCTGCTGGTAGATGCATGTCCACGTAGTGTATCTTCACGATACTCTTCAACTCTGTATCTTCACAAATATCAAATGCTTCTAAACGTTTACAGCTCCTGTGTCCCTTTAGTGGCACCCAAGCAAAGCTGCAGGGCGACCCCCCCTGACAATGCACACACATCTCCTCAAAATCAGAGCTTCAGCATTATTTTAAATACCTGATACGAAAACACCCCGTAGCATTCAAATCCATTAGCATCATCACAAGATAGTTTAACGTTGCATTTGTCAATGAAAGAAAAGGAAGAGCTCTCCGAGAGGCTTTAAATATAATTCCAACGGCCGTAAAATTTTGAATGTGCTGCTGACTTTTGCACGTGAAGTTTCTTGTCAATGAAGATTATCAAGAATTTGAAGAGATCTGTATTGAAAACCTGGAACAGGAATTACCTGGAGGCATTTCAAACAGAAAACCCGATATAACGGTTATGTTCGTAGAAACAATATTAAGTTACCATCTAAAAATTGGAAAACGTTTTTTAAATTTCCAAAGTCTAAAATCTTGGCAAATTTAAATTTTTAATATCACCCTTGATATTTTTTATTTTTATTCACTCCTTCTACAAATATGATTGGAGAGCCAAGTAATATTCTAACTCTGGGGAACATATCCCTGAACAAACAGACAAAGACCTCTGTCCTTTGGAGTTTGTATTTTAGTGGAGAGAGGCAAAGAATAAGTAATAATATAATATAGCAAGTGAGGTGATGAGTACTAAGGAAAAAATCGAGCTGCATACAAGAGATAGAGAAGATAAGGCGGTCAGGGCAGGCCTTATTGAGAAGGTGACATTGGAGCAAAGATTTGCAAGACGTGGGGAAGTAAGCCACGTAGACATCTGAGGGCAAGGATTGGGGCAGAGAAGGTGACATTGGAGCAAAGATTTGCAAGACGTGGGGAACTAAGCCACGTAGACATCTGAGGACAAGGATTGGGGCAGAGGAAAGACCAGGTGCAAAGGCCCTGAGGCAGAGCAAGTTTGGCATGTTCAAACAACAGCAAGGAGGCTTCTGCGGCTGGAGAGCAGTGAGCTTAAGAGAGCAGTTGAAGATGAGATTGGAGAGGTGACGGAGGAGAGATTATAAGGGGCCTTGTGGGACATTTTAAGAATGTCACTCTTCACTCCGAGTGAACTGGGGAGACATCTGGGGCTTGTAGCAGTGAAGTGACACTTTCCAAGGATCACTCTGGCCATTGTATTTGAGAAAAGGCTGCAGGCGTGGAGATCAGAGGAGGCGGACTAGTTAGGAGGCTATTGTAAGAATTCAGAGGAGAAGTGACAATGGTTTAGAACAAAATGGGAGCAGGGAAAGTGGCTAGTTTATGAACACACTCTAAAGGTAGAGGCCAGAGGATGTTCCGGCGTGGCGCGTGTGCACACATAATACAGACACGCATACAAGGTGTTGAGCCTGTAGAATATGAAAGAACAGGTCGCAGGTGACTCCACAGGGTTTAGCCTGAGCAGCTAGAAGAATAAACAAGACCATTAACGGAGTTGGGGGAGACAGCAGATACAGCAAGCTGGTGGTGACGGTGGGGAGGCCAGGTGTTCAGATGGAGATACGCCATTTTTGAGATGTCTATTATACTTCGAAGTGGAGACGTCCAGCAGGTGGTTGGCTATCAAAGCTTGGAGTTCAGGGAGATTTTATTTTATTTATATCATCATAATATAATGTAAGGAAAATATAATGACCTTTCCCCTACCAAGCCATGCATCTCCGCCACCTCTCTCCCTCCCTCTCTCCCTCTCTCCCTCCCTCCTCACCACCCTGGCTTTCTCAATTGCCTCAAGTTCACCCCAGCGTGCCATCAAGTATTTTCATTTTCTATGGAAAGGCTTGGAAAGCATGTTCCCAACAGCATGGGCTCCTAGGCATCCAGGAGCCCTGAGTTTTAATTTTGCTTTGTGTGTAGAATGGATCATCAGCTTTGGGCATTGCCATGGAGGAACCCTTATTTCTGGCGGCATCTATTCAGATTGGCCAGAGTCAGTGTCCCACCAGTTGTTAGATATTTTGAATTTTACCACCCTGGTGGCAGTAGAGAAAGCGCATGATTTGGAACCAGGAGGACATGGTTTTGTGCTTGCTCGACCTCTTACCTGCTCTGTGGTGGCTGGGACCACTGGTCTGGGTTGCTCGTTCATTAGGTGTTGGCAGCTCTGTTCTAGAACCCCCATTCTGTATTTGGGAGCCCATCAGGTGATTCTTGGTAGGAGTTGGGATCCACTAAAGGGGCCCTGACCCCTGGCAGCATGACCTACTAACCTTCACATGATACCACTTGGCACTTGGGATTTTAAGATAAGGATATAAAGGCATGGAACTGATTTGAAATGCATTTTGGCAGTAGCCAAAGTGCAGTGGCCCCCAACGGACTCCTCCTGGTGTGGTCTTGACCCTGACTCCGCCATGTTGGTTCATGCATGTATTCTAAGCTTCCCACACAATCTGTAGGCTATCAGCATTTTCCTCTCCAATTTTCTTCTCTAAGTTAGCCAGAGTCCGTTTTTATTGCTTGCCATGAACTCCGACGCGTTGACCTAGGGCAGGCTGCTTACCTCCTCTGGGTCTCACACAGGCTCTTGTTCTCAGTTCTCTCTACACAGAGATATTATCTATCACACAAAATGCAATGAGACAATAACTTCCAGCACCTAGCACAGCACTTGGCAACCAGTAGCTACTCCAACACCAGTATTTCCCTAGAATAGTACTCTCTCCCCCTTGGCTGCCCTTGGCTCCTTCATCTTGGAAGTGGAGATGACAGAGAATGCAAATTCGTCTCATTCTCTTAAATCTCTGAAGAGGACAGCAGACTGGTTCACAGGGTCACAAGACACGGGTCTGCTTAAAAGGCTAGAGAATTGGGAACAGTGCAAAATGAGGGCAGTAACGGGCTTGCTAGTGTCAGGAGGAGTCTCATTAGCTAGTCCATAACTCAGCAGATCATAGCAGATATGCCCCTGGTTCCGGAGTGTTCTGCAGTGCGGGGGATGCGGCCTCATCCATCAGCCCGCCGAGCAGAAACGCAGACAGGAGCCACTGCAGTGACGCCTGAGTCAGCCGGGGAGCAGTTAGTTGTGGGACGGAGGCTGAGGCAGAGTGAGGTGTCGGTTCCACCAGCACCTGGCGTTTCTAAGGCTGTGTTAGCAGGGGGCTGTCAATCTCTGGGCAGAAAAACAAGAGACAGAAAGAAGAAACAATCGAGAATCAGACTGCATTGAGAGAGGAGCGAGAGGCTGGAGGACTATTTTAAGTAATGTTTGATAAATTACCTGCCTGTCCTGGCTTCCCCAGAAAGGAGATGCTGTGGAGTTGATGTTTGCATTTGACAACTCACCGAAACAGCAGGCCACAGGGACAAGACGGCACAGGGCCGTAGGAGGAAGCCGTGTGCTGAGTAGGCCCTCGGGCGGGGGCGTCATGTCCATCGGTCACAGGTGCACACTTGACCCCACGTGCAGTGCTGCGTGCACACACACATACACAAATGTCTATATGCACAGGGAAGGCGATAGCCACGCTCGTTCTCAAGCACAGGCACACGTAAAATACACATGTAAGTCCACGCCGTACTCCACGTGCTACCCGTGAGGCCCTCCCCCCCAGGTCAAGGACAGTCGCAAAAGGCGTTCATTGGTGGTTAGGGTGCTCTTTCCAGGTAGGCAAGAGAAGATGCCCAACCAGGAGGAGGCACCTTAATTGTTGGGGAAGGGAGACAGTGGCATTGCAATTTTCCAGAAATTAGCTGCTCCCTCCTGCATTTTCTCTGGATCTTTGTGCTGCCCTAGGGAACCCCACCAAAGCCTCTTAACAAGGACAATTAATTTAATTAACACCCTCCTGTGAAAGTGGTAAAAATGCTGTAGCAAGGAGGCTTCTAAACAGGGTATGTAGGTCTGAATGGACACACAGCTTCTGCCCTCACCCGCATTTCCTGACTTCTAGCCCATCCTCCCTGCTTCCCCCAACAGAACCATCTAGGCACAGGTTGAGCACATCGGATTCTCCATCTGTAAAACGGGGATCATATTACTGACTTTTGTCTGCCTCTCAGGGCTGTTATGAAATTAAGATGAGATTATGTCCATAGAGGTGTTTTGCATTTAGTCAGGTATCCTGGGGAACACACAGACTGGCTGTTAAGAGAAGCTACATGTTGTTGTGCAAATGTGGAAGACCCTGGTTGGAGTCCTCCTCTTTCTTATGACTTAAACAGAATGCTTTTAGCTCTTTCCCTCGGTTTTCTTGACACTCACCCTACTCTACCCTGGTGTCATGAGGATCCAATGAGATTACACATGTAAAAGTGCTTTATAACAGTACATGCGAGCCAAACTCGACTGTTAAGCTGGTTATGGGACCTGGAACACCTGGCCTTTGCCTGGGTGGGGTCGGAACTAACTCAGTCATGGGCCAATAGCCAGGGTACTCACCATCTAAGATTATAGGGGTGCCTGCTGCCCAGTGAAAGCCATGCCCTTCCAGTGGAATATTCTAGAAGCTCCTGACCTCCTGGAAGGACCTCAGGAAGGCTATAACAACCCTTTTCTGGACCTCATGACCAGAAAGGAAGCAGGTTGGATGTTTCTTCTAGAAATGTTACCAATGCCATGGACTTTGCAACAAATCCAGTCTTCATCTTTCATTTCCTTCCTTTCCTGTATGCCTGAGGATTCCCTACAAATAAGGTCCAGAAGACTCTGGACATTCTTGAGGAGTGTAAATCCTAATGCCTCTTGTGTCTCTGAATGTCCAAATGTACAAGGCCATGCAGTTCTTCCATTCCCTCATCGGTAACACAAAGACAGCATTGACCTCTTAGGGAAGTTGTGAAAATTCATCAAGAAAGGCCTCACCAGACAGACACAAGGCAAGGTTTCCACTTGGTTCCCCAGGACCTCAGAGCTGGGTTTTCCTGAGCCTTGTCCCGAGCAGAGGAGGAGGCCAGTACAGAGGCTATAGCCAACATGTGGCCGGGTGGGCTGGGAGGAAGGGAAGAATGTACTGAATTGTTCCAACCTTCCCAGAGCTGTGGTAGCCAGATGTGTGGCCTGGCCAGAGCTGCCTCTTGCTCTCTTCTCCTGGCCCTGCCTCTACGATGCCTCTGATAGCTGGGGCCAAGGGGAGAAGACTCTCAAGTCAACAGGAGACAGCAGGAATGCTACGTCTCATCTCTCACCCACTTGCTTTCTTGCTCTTGAGGGAAGATGGTCCAAGCATTTGTTCTTTCCTAAATGCTTATTGGGATCAATGAGCAAGCAGGCCCAGAGGGGAGCCATGTAATGGGAACATTGTCTTCCAAGTTCCAAGCTCTCCCCCGGGATTCCAGAAGGCCAACCGTGGCTGGCTGCCCAGTGAGAGCCCTACACAGATTTCTGCAGTATTGTCAAGATTTTCACCATAGGTACCAACTTGCTCCTCATCTGGTGGACACATAAATCTCCAGTCTGCCCGGGAAGGAATGTGCTGTAGTGGGAAGAACACGGGTCTTGGAGCGGGAATCCCAGGACCTAGTGCACCCCGGCCACTAATTCACTGTGAGTGATTCCTCATCTGTACAGTGGGATGAATAGCACCTGCTGCGCTTGCTCTGTGGGCTCAAATGAAACAGAATGCAAAAGCACTTTGAACGAGGGAAGAAAAGATTTATGCGTTGAACACCTGCTCCGTGCCAGGTACTTTACCTGCGTCTCCCCTACTTACTGATCACTTTGACATATGTCATCTCTTCGGTCCCCTCGGCAGCCTGATAGGTAGCTGTTCTCGTCTCCACTTTATAGATGAGGGACTGAGCCTTGGGGAGATTATATAATGGGCTCCAGGTCTCAGAGCCAGGAAATGGTGACACTACAGTGTCCTCAGCATCCACAGCACCTGGGAGCTGGTGAGGAATGCAGAATCTCAGGCACCAGGGCAGATCTATGGATCAAGGTCTGAGTTTTAACAAGGTCCCCAGCTACCTGCTTTCTACTGTGTTGGGTTTTTTTTTTCAAGTTTTCAAATGCAAGCCCCAAAGAAGATGCTACAGTAGTGTAATAATAGCATAACGACCTTTGGGGCAAACTCTCCCTCCAGAAGGGGTTTCTGAAAAACCTTGACTCTCGTTTCTTGGAATCAGATCTTACTTTCCATGGCAATTTGTCAGGAAGTCAGAAGCCACAGGCCCAACCAGGTTGCTGGAGCAACCTGGACAGTCATTTCCAGCCCCACCCTGAGCCTGGGGCCACTTCTCCTTCCTGGAAGCGAGGCAGAAAAAATGCTGCTTCAATGGTTCTGGAACTTGCTTCCCGGAGGAATTTCTAGCTGGGAAGGCAGCCTTTGAAGCATTTTTCCTCCCAATTTAACGCTACAGGCCTCCCACCGGGTGGTGATTGGCTGCATGGCCCATGTTGCCGGAGCCCTGCTAAGTGACTTGATCTCAGCGCTGGCACTCAGAGAAGCAGTCCCAGCTGCAGCTGTCCTGGCCTCCTGTGCCCCTCTCATGGGAGCTTTCCAGTCATTTACCTCTGCCACAGACTCCCAGCCAAAATTAACGGAGTCTCCCAGGGGCCCTCAAAGCTCTGCACCCACTCAAACACTCAGACACATTGGTATTCAACAGCCAGCCAGCGGGGAGCAGACCCTGGCTCATCCTCCCCTCTCACACTGTCTTCCAGGCCAGGGCTGGGCTGCTCCCAGAAAGAATCCAGCCTGGCCTGGGGTGACAAGCCATCCCTCTGCTGCTTGGTGCAGGTGGCACGGGCAGCACAGAGGGACAACAGCCAGAGCACCAGAGACGCCAAGCCTCACCTAGGAGGTTGGGGCACCTGAGCCTCCTCCCCAAGGAGCTAGGCCAGGTAGGTTAATCCAGGCGGTGAGTGGAGACCGTGTAGCCCAGTGTTCAAGTGGCCAAGCACTGGAATTGGACACGAGGGTTCGTGTGCAAATGTTCAGCAGTTAACCTCTCCGAGCCTGTTCCTCTATCTGTAAATTGGAAATAATAATGCTTAATAATATACCTGCCTCACCTAATGAGGATTTCGTGAGATCATGAATGTTAAGAATTTAGCAGATGCTTGACAAATGGTAAGACCTTAATAAGTTGGACTGTCTATTAGTCAGTGAGTGGGCTTGTCCCTGCTGCAGAACATACATAAAAAAGAAACTCAAAAATGAAGAAAAAGCTTATAAACAGCAGCCAACGAACATAGTCGTTTTTTTCAGAATGCCTGTTGTGAGACCCTACTGTGCTCGGGGCATTGGAAAGATGACATAGCACAGGATGTGGCCCCACTGCCTCGGGAGCTCACAGAGGGGACTGACCTGGTGGTTTACAAGCTTAGAGTACAGGGTGATAAGTGGTGCCCTGGTGGGCATTTGGCCTAGCCTGGTGACTGGAAAAGGGCTCCTGGGGGAAGGGATACCAGAACTGTCTCAGAAGATAAGGTAATAAAACTAGGAAGGAGCGATGGGACAAGGGGGAGAAGTGTCCCAGGGAGGAGGTAGAGAGCACACACCGAGGCACGGGAGGGTTAGAGGACTTGGCACCCCAGCCCAGGATGGGGTGGGGGCCCAGAGCAGAGCCAGGCCGTGAGGGACCTGGCACTCAGGCCCAGGAGTTAGGACTTTATCCAGAGTGCCTGGTGCACAGTAGGTACCTGACAAATATTTACTGTCGCCAAAGAAAAAATAATGCTAAGCCTCTGAAGGATTTTAAGCCAGGGAGTCACATGGGAAGTTATCAATTCAGAAAGCTCTCTCTGGGTGGCAGGGAGAGAGGCTGGCTGGGAGGAGACCCATGCCTAAGACCAGGACGGAGCTGACAGGGTGGGTACAGATGCGTTGGGAGCAGGGTGCCGCCCTGGGTGATGGGCACACGGGGTGGGAGGATCCTGTACAGAGGAATGGCCTGGTGGGATGGATGGGGTCAGACAAGACAGCTCTAGAACACAGTCGTGGAGACACAGAAGGACAATAACTCGGTAGAGAAGAGAAAGCCAATAGCTATGTGTCTGGGGGAAGAGAAGGGGATGGGAGGAGAGGGGGATGTGTGGGGGTGAGGAGTAGGCAAGTGGGAAAGACAGATTTGTTCACCCAGAATGTCCAGAAGAGAAGGACCACTGAAGAAGATGAAAACCAGATGCCCTTGTGTCTGGCTCTGCGGCGTCCCAGAGAAAGTCCCTGCCTTTCCTGACAATCCTTCACGCGTCGAGCATTTACCCTGGGCCAGGCTCTGGGCAGGGACGGGGCAAGTGAAGAGGAAACGTCTCGGTCCTGGTTCACCAGGCCCTCCCAGGGCAGGAATGTTGATAGAGCAGCATCCCAGTTCTTATCCGGGCTACAGAAGAGTCTCGGAGCTTGTGGCCTGTCCCGTGACAGCGTTTGGGGCAAAGAAGCACCCGGAAACTCTGTGTTTTGCTGATAAACATGGCAAGGCTTTCACTATGGTGTTCCACCACCCTGGAGGAAAGCCCCCCCCAACCCCAAGGAGCAAACTGTGCTGGGAAAACTCTCCCTGGGGTCACCAAATGGTTAGACATGCGTCAAGGTGAGGACGGAGAAGGTTATGATGGGGGGCGGTGGGCACAGGCCATAAATGCTCTACACAGGTAGAAAAAGCACACCTTGGATTTGAACCCAGGTTCATCTCAACCTCAGAAGTCCCAGACACTACCTGGTTGCTGGCTTTCACTACAGCTCTTTACGGAATTTTGTAAAGAGGGTCTACAGGTGCGTATGGTGACGCCTCCCCTCGGCACGCAGAGTCCTGCGCGACAACAGAGTCCCCAAGCTCACGCTCTTCCTCGCCAGCCTCATTCTGGCTGGGGGGCCCCCCCTCCCTTGTTCCCCTGTGCCCAGTTCCTTTCCCTCTGCTATGGAGGAGGGCGGCGGGGTGTGTGGGACCCCCAGGACAGCAGAGCTGTTGTTTTGAGATCCATTTATTTTAATAAAAGTTAAATCTCCCCCACTGCATTTCCATCCGCAAGCCATCAATATTTCAGGACTATTGCTCATCCCAGGGCGGCAGAGATGGCCCCCTCCGCGTCTGAGCGTGGCTTCCAGTTAAAAGTTCACCACAGAAAATTTGATGCCTAATAAATTGGAGCCTTCCCTGCTTTAAATCATTTTGAAACCACGATTGCCGCGCAAAATATAATTATTACAAACTGGTCATTTGTAACAGAGAAATCTCATTAAAATGATTCTGTGCTGGAAAGGCAGGTGGGAGGGGAGGAGAGAGGCGGCGGCTGCAGCAGGCAGAGGGGGCTGAAGGAGCAGGAGAAGGCCAAGGAAGGCTTGGAAGGGCTGGGGGATGCTTTTAATTACAGATTGATTATTTCTGGTGATTGAGCATGGAATATAATCAGCTCAACATTTTGAGACCAGAGCAGAAAGGGTGGGGACAGGCAAGATGACAAGGACCGAGGGGTCTCGATCTCTTTTCTGAGTCGAGCAGCCGGCCAAGGGGTGGGCTGCAGGGGGCCAGAGGGGCACAGAGTGGCGCCAGGCCTCCCCCCTCAGACTCCCGGCCAGCCCCTGGCCCAGGGAGGTAGCTGCGGCATTTGCAAGGGGCTGTGGAGCTACTTGCTTCATCCAGGGTAGAGAGGGACTGCGACGTTGTGGGACCTGTGGCCAGTTATCAGGAAACAGGATGCGGGATTTGAAATCAAAGTGTTTGCATCCCGGCTCTGACCCTTGGGAGCCAGAACCTGGGGGGATCGATTCACTCGAAGTCTCCCAGCCTCCGTTTCCCAGTGACTGAAATGGGCAGGGTCCTGCCCCCGGTGTCGCAGGGCTGATGGCTTCACCTGGCATAGAACACACCCTGCAAAGTCCGTCCCATCTAAATTTTCTGACCAAGACTGAGATACGGAAAGAAGCTGCCAGAATGTAATTTCTTTCCGGAGAGAATGTTAAGAACAAGGCAGGCACTTCTCTCCCAGGCTAGGTGTGGGGAGTCCCAGGTGGTCCTTCTCCAAGGTACGGGGGAGGGAAGTCTGGTCCCACCGGGAACCACCCAATGTGGTGGCTGCAGGGTCACTGCTCCGGAACCAGTCCTGGGCTCCGGTGTGTTGATGGTGCTGGGGGCTTCCTCACTTTGCCTGCTGCCCCTGGGATTGTTTACCCCTCTTCCAGGGCCTCTCTGGGACCTCCCCTAGAGGTGCTGGTGGCGGGGGAAAGCCACAGGCCCATCTCTGCTCTCCTGGAAGGCAGCCAAGGAAACACACCTGGAAGAGGGGCAAGAAAAGCCAGGGCAGCTCCCTGTCCTGGCCCTCAGCGCCCTGCCTCCTTCCTCAGCTCGGTGCCTCTGCCCCCCCAGCCCAGCCTCTGCGGTGAGGTTCACGACAGCCTAGGATCCCCCCTTGTTTCCCAGACTTCACCCCCTCACCTCCAGCCTCAGGCCTTAGGGATCTGAAGTACTCCTTGCTCCCTCCTGGCTCTGAGGAACCCTCCTGGGGACGAGTTCCAGGCTCCTGCATCAGGGCAGGAACTGGAAAGAATACAGGTGGTGTCTTAGTCCTCAGGCCACTACAGCAAAAGACCACAGACATTCATTTCTCACAGTCCCGGAGGCTGAGAAGTCTAAGATTACGATGCCAGCAACTTTGGTTTCTTGGCGAGGGCTCTCTCTCTGGCTGACAGAGAACCACCTTCTTGCTGTGTCCGCACATTGTGGATGTAGAGACAGAGCTCTGGTCTCTCTTCCTCTTCTAATAAGGGCACTGATCTCATGATGGGGGCTCCACCCTCATGGCCTCACGTAAACTGAATCACCTCCTCTAGGCCCCACCACACAACACCATCAAATGGGGGATCAGGGCCTCCACATAGAAATCTGGAGGAGGACAGACATTCATCCCATAACAGGTGGTCTTGGTCCTGGCAGGTCCTGGGCAGGTGAACCCCAGCCCCAGCCCCAGGGGATGCTTGCCTTCACATCTCCAGGCCTTGACACAGACAATCCCCTTGCGAGGTGGGACCCCCAACCCCAGGCCTCGGTGAGCCTACAGAACATGGCAGGCAGCATGCAGGCATGCATGTGAGCACAGGTGGGCACACACCTGCACCTGCCCTGTAGCCTCCAGAAGCCCCCTGAGGGCAGGACCACGGTTTCTCTATACTCCCCATCCCTAACCCGCACTCTGCCTACACATGGCAAGATCAACCCACCAGGAACAAAGATCTTCCCGGACATCCTCGGACCAGACGTTCCCTGGCGTCCTGGGTCTGAGCACCATTTCTAGCCGAGGGGCCCTGAGTAGGTCCCTTAACCTCTCTCTAAATTGGAGATGATAGTAACAGCTGTTCTGCTTACACAGGAAGGACAGAGGATAGGCGAGGTGGTGTTCATCCGATTGCCTTCATCACGCACCTTACTACTGACTGGCCCAGGGTCATGGGGGAAGCTGAGGAGGAAGAGGCCATGAGGCCATCCTCCTGATTGGGGCCCCTCGGTCCTCCCTGAGGACTGGAGGAGGAGGTGTCCAGCCGATGCTTACCCCAAGGGTCTCCTCCTGCTGCGTGCCTTCTGTGGGCACATCCCCGTGATAGGCTGGTCAGCCCAGGCTCCTGTAGGCTGGACGGGTTCAGCCAAGAGCCTGCACGCGGAGGCAGGTGCGCACAGAGGGACACCGGTGTGCGTGTTGGCGGGACCGTGGGTGACTATGTGGGCAGAGGGGCCTCCATGTCTCCAAAATAGCTCTGCGGCACAGCGGTGGCCAGGACACACCAGTACGTGCGGCCGGGGTGGGCGGCCGCCTGAGGGTTGCCAGGGAAACCATGGCTGCAGGAGCCCCCAGCCACTGCCTCCACTGCCTCCTCGCCATGGAGACAGCGAGCCGGAGGCAGCAAGGGTAACGGAACAGGTGGCCCCTGCCATGGGCTCTGAGAAACCACAGCAGCTCCCACACCTATCGCCAGGGGAGGGGGTGGCCTTGGGATCAATTTTCCGATGACAAAACCATGTTCAAATGTCAATTCTTTCTCTCCTGCTCGTGGGCTTCCTCCCTCTCCATCTCGTCGGTTTATCCCTGTGCTCTCTCCCGTTCCTGGCTTGCGTTTCATGTCAGCACGACGCTGATCTTAGAAGAATGAAATTTGGCAGCAATCGAGTGCCTAATATGACCTCATCCTGTCTGGTGTTTTCGGGGAAGGATGCCTCCTGAAAGGCGGGGGCGGCGTGGGGGCTGGGGTGCACAGGGTGACAGGCTGGGGAACCACGCGGGGAGCCTGTGGGCCCTCTAGATTTGAATGGGCAGCCTGCCCACACAGGGGTTGGGGGCCTGGGGCTTTTTTCCTCAGTCAGATCCCTGGAGCCCAGCGTTTTTCCATCTCTAAAGAAGACCATGAGCTTGGGCCAACTCTGGCAGTTTCCAGAGAACTTCTCTTATAGCAACAGCACATGGGATCCCTTCCAGGCTTTCTGGTTAAAAACTGGGCTAGGAGGGCTCTGTTGAGGTCACCCCATCCAGCCCTGGTCTCCCCAGCGGTGTCCAGGACACATGGCTGCCCCTTTTAGGGCCACCGGCCCTCTCTCACTACAATGCAAGCCCCCATCTGGGGGTCTGGGCTCACCAGAGATGGAGAGAGGTGCCCAGCATCTCCTCAAAATGAGCACCCAGGCCTGTATGGGAACAGGGACCCTTCCTGCTTCTCCCCATCCCTGCCCTTTACACCAGGGTTTTCTCATTTTCCCATTAACTTCGTTAGTCAAGCAACGTTAAATTTTGTTTATCATGACTCATTGGCTATTTCTCCAGGTAAGCCGACAGTGGAAAGCTAGGACTCCTAGAAGTCACCAACCTACAGGAAGCAGCTCCCCTCATCAACTCCTTAGGTCCTGACCTCTCAGCTGCCACCATGCCCAGCCTCCCCTCCCCCCCACCCCGACCATCTCAGTGCAGCCTCAGTTGGGTTCTGCACCACACTAGCATCCGCATCCTTTCCCCCTCCTGCTCTGGGTACCAGGTTATTGGCCTGCATACCCTGCCCACTGGCCCCACTCCACCCACCCTGGCCATCTGTCCATCTGTTGGGCTTGCTGACTTGTCTCTGCCTGTTTGATGTTCAAGCCGTCAGCTGTGACAATCATATCTGATCATTAATAATGCAATAATGGAACAGTGACTGGAGAGACACTTGGATAATCAGCTAGCACAGGCTCATTAGTGGCACAGAACAATCACAGCGATGTAATAACAGATCCCAGGAAATTTCAATTAAACCTGGAACTTTGTTAGGGTTTCATTTTATTTTCAGCACGACGAAGGACAGCGTAATTGCAATCAACTAAAGCCAATGCAAATCTCCAAAAGAGACCCCTTCCCCTGGGTCTGCTAGGGAATTAAGTCTCACTCTTCCTTAGCTCCTGCCCATCTTCATTCTGAGCCATTTAATGAACTCCTTCTCTGCCCCGAAGAATGTTCCAACTTCTGTCCCTAGCTTCTCTTAACGACAGGATCATTCTGGCTTCTGGCTGTAGCGATAAAGATGATGATGCTAGGAATTAGCACTCATTGAGTGCTCGACATATGCCCGGCGTCATGCTAAACCCTTTACGTGGATTATCTCATTTAAAACTCACTACAGCGTATTGAGAGGTACTGATTGATATTGTCACCATTTTACCTATGAGGTCACTGAGTCTCAAACTTAAGAAACACTTTCTGGGTAGCACATCTTGTAAATATTAGTGGTGTGGCCAGAAGTCCAAGCCAGATCTGCACAGGTCCAAAGCCCACCATATCCCTGTTCATTTCTTTTCTCTCTCTCACTCCATTAGGTATTGGAGAGACTAGAAAATTCAGAAGAAGGATGGGGTAACCCAAGTACTGTACTGCCCAACCATCTCTTGTGGGGTCCTGGGTCTCCAGTCTAGGGTGGGCAGCTGGGGAGATTTTTAAAGAGCGGTTTCCGTGAATGCTGCCTATGTCAAACCACCCAATCAGAATCTCTGGCCATGGCGCCCACACATCCATATTTTTCCAAAGCTCCTTAGGTCATCCTACAGTCCACTGTTCTTAAAACCTCACTCAGAACTTCTCCACCTGGCTGGTGGGAACAAGCATCTGGGCTGCTGGCCCAGCCCTGTATCCCATGGATCTGAGAGGGAAGGTGAGTCAGAACAAGGCTCCTTCTGAGAAGGCGTGTGATGACTCCCCTTCTATGACTTTGACTCTGGCTTCCATTTCCTCCTCCCCGACAGGACGGGTTGGACCGGGCGGTCCCTAAAATGCTTGCTAGCTCTGGCAGCCTGCAGAGGTTTCCTAGAATAGGCAACGCCTTATCTGAAGTTCACGAATTGCCATGGGCTTGGAGAGGAGATAATTCAGGGCCAGGAGTACCTTTCCAACACCCCTTAAGTCATTGTTTCTCTACAGTCAAGCCTCATTATTTTCAGACTTGCCCTTAAATTGATTCACTTTTACTTAAGTGTTTTTAAAACTAAATTTTACATCATTATTATATATGGAAAGCCATGTCCCCTGCCACAAATCGAAGGTAACCATAAAAATTTTACCATTTAATTAATCTGCATCACCAAGGGTGTGTGCAATACTCCGTCTAACTCCGTTCTGCAAGCGTGATCCTGATGGCTAACCACCTCTGGGCGGACTGCAGACCCACTCCTTTCACTCCTACAGAAAAGAACCCTGCGGGAAGGTCTAAGTCTTGAAGGAGGTAATCGGGTTTTTGTCCTACTGTTAGGGAGTCTTGTCCTTCCAGTGAGACTCAGTTCTAAATCTGCAGCCTTGCCCTTTTCTGAACCTCAGGTTTGACACCTGCAAAATAGGTGTCAGGAGACACAAGGTGCAACTCGTGGGCTTCGTGGTGGTGGGAGCTTGCTTGCTCCTCCTCTCTCAGCTCTGATGGTCTCAGGGGCAGAGGCAGGACGGACTAATGGAGAGAAAAAGAAGACAGATGATTGTGTGGTGAGTGGAGGCACTTTTGAAAAGTCCTTGAACCTCAAAGTAGCAACCTTCCAAACTCACATGAGACACCTTAGCAGCCAAAATTGGGTGGCTGTAGAGACCACTTAGACCCATCTAGGGCCCCTTTTCTCACTGCACACTTGTTACAGATCTGCACTCACTGGAAGGACTGTGACCCAGCCCTGCTGACCTAGAGCTCCATTCACGGGGCAGATACGTGAACAAAGGTGCACACCGCACTGTACTAGGTGCCACCCCCAGGGGGGGTGATCTCAGGGAAGGACAGGAGTCGTTCAGCACGTTCCCTCCACAAGCTCTTGCCTCGCAGCCCTGCACTCCACCTGCCCTGCCCAGAATGCGAGCCCTTGGTCTTGTGTATTTGGGGTCCACTTGTGAGTGGTAGCTTGCCTAGAGGTTAAGAGCACAGGCTTTGGGGCTGGCTCAATTTAGGATTTGTGTCACTCATGGCAAAGTATTAACCTTTTCAGCTTCAGCTTCTTTATCTGCAAAACAGGGACGCTATAAAATTATGTAATATGATGTCAGCGAATTGCTCAGCAGAGAGCTCGACACAGCCTTCCAGAAACATTACCTGTAGTTATTATTGTAGCTTCTAATAGAAATTCCAGCTTTGGAAGGGGACAGAACTGGATTCAAAGGCTGGATCCATTGCTTGCTGTCCATATAGCTTTGAGCCTTGAGTTCTCATCCATAAAGAGGAGCAGTGATGGTGGCTTCTCAGGCAAGGTTACGAATGCAAGGTCCCTAGTGCTGCCCACCTCCTTCCCCTGCCTTGAGCCAAGAAGAGGCCACGTGTCCAGCCAGCACAGGGCAAGTCTAGATGAAAGGCTCAAGGTTCACCTGTATGCCCCCCCACTCCCATCGACTCTGCCCCAACCCAGCCCAAAGTGGCCCTTCAGAGGTGCTGTTGGGCTCCATGTCACCGAAAGGACAGACCCAGCTTCCACTGCCAGATCAAGGCCGGCCACCCAGTGTGGACAACACTGCGGCCACCGGCCACGACAAGGACTGTACGCAGTCCAGAGAGGACGGGGCAGCTGCCCTGGGTCAGGTCAAGGGGCAGGGCTGTAGGAAGGAGAGAGAAGGGGAAGGAAAGAGAAAAATATTCCCCCCTCTTCTCCCTCTCTCAATCCCCCATTCCCTCCCCACTCATTTCAACCCTCAGAAGTTCCTCGAAACCCTTCAAGGCGAAGCGGTGGCAGAGGAGGGCCCGGAACTCCTTGTAGAAGACATGTGTTTCAATTCTGTTTCTGTCTTTGCCAGGTGAACTTGGATGTCCCTCCTCAGAGTCGGGGAGGGAAGAGCTCTCCTCCAACAGTTACTGTGAGCAGTAAACCAGACATTTTCAGAGACGCGGCTTCTGTTCTTCCCTCCTTTCTCCTCCTTAGAAGCCACAGCTTTTCAGAAGCCACAAGATCTTCACTTCCTCTTCCTTCCCACCTCTGAGCCCCTCTCTGTCTCCCAAGCCAGGACACCCTCACCACCACCCACGTGGTGATCCAGAAGCCGTATTTTCAGGTGTCATGACCTCCTGAAACATTAGGACATGGACAGTGGAGGCCCCTTTCTCAACAACTGGAGAAGATCCCTGCCCCACGAATACTTCCACCAGAGGGCATGAACGAAGACAGGATACCTCGGAAGGGCACACTGCGCTGCCCGGTGCTCCTGAGCCAGGAGATGCCCTCTACTGACCCCACTGGAGCCCACATCTCTCTCACCTGACATGTCTGGCCAGAAGCCACAAGTCCTCAGTTTACCCTGTGGCATCCCACACTCCGTACAAACAAGAGCCTGTGTGTGGCAAAAATCCTCCAGCAATTACCTGTAGAAACAGGGTGGAGAGTGTTGGGGACAGGAAGAGGAATTTATTTATTTGTTCTCTGTGCTTTGAGTTCGTTTTTAAATTGTCCTTCTGTAGATAAAGGCATCTCTCCAGCAGCTCAGCCCAGATCACGGCAGCTAATCTGCATCCGGCAGATCAAAATAGCCTCCAAACCAGATGGAGACCCAGAGCGCACCAGGAAAGCAGAACCGGTTCTAGTGCTGAAAGTGGGGATTTAAATAGAGTCACGTGAAGCCTTTTTGGGATTTTTCTGGGACGAGTGGGGGTAAGGAAAGGAGACTGGGATTGCCGAGACCAGGAAGCGGCAGGGAGGAGAGAGGCAGAAGTTAAGGAAGGGAAGTGAGAATTCACGCTGGCACTTTCCCTATAGATTTTTTTGGACCTCTGCCAGGAGGTCAAGGTGTCCGTGTGTCTGTAATGCTCAGACAGGAGCAATGCAGGAGGAGGTTTTGCGTGTTCCCCAGACACAGCACGGTGCTAGAGAAGGCACGGCTCTGGAGCCAGACCTGCTTACATCCTACCCATGCACCCTTGAGCTTCAGCTTCCTGGTCTGTAAATTGGGATTATGAAGTTTATCTTTTAGGATTTTGACAAGGCTTAAGATAAGGAATGGGTATCTACGTCTCCCCAAAACTCATATGTTGACCTAACTCCCAAGGTGATGATGTTAGGAGGCAGGGCCTTTGGGAGGCAGTTAGGTCTTGGGGGTGGGGCCCTTGGGAATAGGATTAGTGTTTTTATCAGAGACCCCAGAGAGCTCCCTAGCCCCTCCCACCACATAAGGACACACTGAGAAGGCTTCCTGGCGTCTATGAACTAGGAAGTGGGCTCTCACCAGACAAGGAATCTGCCAGCACCTTGATTTTGCATTTCCCAGCTTCCAGAACTGTGAGAAAAAACTGTGGCTGAAGCCATCTGATCTAATCCAGGATTCCAATCCCGGAATCCACCTTAGGGAAGGGCGTGTAGGGGGACACGATAGAACTTTGCCTGGTAGAAGAGGAGAGCTTCCATTTGGGTCTTCAGGGCCTCTTCTGGAGCCAGCGTACCCCCTCCCGGGAGCTCTGGGGTGCGGTCAGGCTGACTGACGTACGGACGCTCACTTCCAGATCCGAGATCCACTAGAGGGAAGGGGCCACGTGTGCTTTGCTCACTGCTGTACCCCAGGGCCAAGCACAGGGCCTGGTACACAGCGGGCACTCGGTAAGCACGGGCTGAGATGAGGTAGTGAGAGATTCCAGAAGAGGAGGAGAGCAGACTCTGACCATAACCAACAACAAAACTTTGGAACAAGGCAAATGACTCTTCGAGTACTTTGTAGGAACTTCCCCAAACGCTCCCATCTGGGGGCTGCCCCAGCCCAGCCCCGACCCCAGGTCTGTCTAAATCCCTGGCTTGGAGTCACTCAGAAATGAACACAAGCCCGCCTGCCCTGTCTCAGGCTGTCTCCTCTGTGCTGATAGGATCCCCCGCTCTGGGGGCCTGTGCTCCTCCTGGAATGGGAGCTCCTTGGGGGAGGGATAGACTTGGGAAGCCCCAGTCCTGGGTACCCGCACAAGGCCTGGCAGGTCTCTGGTGGGAGGGCAGGCAGGGAAATGGGGTGGGGGGCACGGTCCTGGAGGCGTGGGCCGTCTGGGGCCTCCCCTTCCTGCCCCTCTACCTGCCTCAGCTCCTGGCCGGAGGCCTGGCCCTGCCCCCCGCAGCAGGCGGCCCTCGCGCCCCGGCCTGGCCTCCACTCACGTGTCCGCCCGTGGCCAGTCCCCGGGGGCTGCCAGGGCTTGATGGACTGCCGAGCTGCTGAGGCTGCCTTTGTTCCCAGCGGTTGCGCACAGGAAATCGATCCCGTTAATGGAGAAAATCTGGGTCGTGATGCGGAGATTGGGGATTGGCCCGGTGGCCCCGAGAGTGCCCACCTGCTGCGGCTGGAGCCCCGCGGGGAAGCTGGGAGAGCGGGGGCGCAGGCTCCCGGAGAGCCGGGTCGGGAGGTGCAGCGACGGCCCAGAAGGCACAGAGATGCTGGGGGGCGACGCTGAGGCGGGGCAGCTCCAGGTGTGCTGGGGCAGGTGGGGGGCTGGCGGGCGGCAGGAGGCCCAGGAAGGGCTGCCCAGGGCACGCTGGCCTTGGTCGGGGCCCAGGCACAGGAGCGCCGGGTGCCGGTGGGACGTGGCTCCCGTGGACTCCCCGGTACTGAGCAGCGGGTGGGAAGCCTGAACCCGGAGTCGCAGTGGCAGGTGTGATGGGATCACCTGAGCACCGCCAGGCTGGCCGCCCCCCAGCAGGACCCACCACGCGGCCCCGTGTGGCTCCCCCACCGGGCCTGCGGGCCGCTCCCCATGCCCGCTGTGAGTGCTGTCGTCGTGCTGTCCCTGTGGAAGGCCCCCGCCCACGGGAAAGGCCCAGAGCACAGACTCAGTCAGTGTTTGCATCCGCACCAACTGGCTCTGTTTTGCCGGCACCGTGTTCCGCGTCCTGCTCCCTCTACCCCGGCGCCCGGCCCTGGGGTGATGGTGACGAGGCCTGCAAATTGCTCTGCCTTCCCTCTTTACACCTAGCGGCAGCCTGTCGCCTAAGCCAGCCTCCTTCCCACCTGGCCATCTGGCAGGGGCCCCGTGGGTTCCGGGGTCCCCCACAGCTCCGGGCTCCCAGGGGGGCCAGCACAACACAGGCTTCTCAGCACTCCAGCACCCCCCATGTGTCTCCTGGGTCCCAGGTCAGACCCAGAGCGCACGTCCGGGAGGGAGCCTGTCGTTGGTGAAGAGACACCAAGGGCCTGCACAGGAGGCCCGGCCTGGCCCTGCACCTGTCTGGGCCCTAACTTTGTACACGTCACTGCTCCTCCAGATCCTGAGGGCCTGCCCTGCTACCTCCTCACAGGACTCCGTCGAACCCACAAGAGGGGAAACAGGTGTGCAAATACTGCATAAAGTGCTGGGTATATGCAATTACTAATGCCGTGTGTACACACTTCGTATCCAATCACACGACACAGGAGCTCCTTCCCAGGGACAAGGATGACTCTGAACACTCTGTGAGATGCTCTGTCTGACCCTGATGGAGTTTATGGGCCAGGGTAGGTGGCAGGACAGGGTCAGAGTGAAGTTATGAGAGGAAACGTCACAAACAGACACAGAAATGTATGAAACTGCTCTGTGCCCCCCTCCCCACCGGTCCCTAAGGATGGAGTTTCGTGATCCCAACTTAGAAAAAGGGGTGCTCTTCCCGAGTGAGCCCCCAGGACTACAGGCACCCAGGGCCTTGGTTGGAGGTTGGTAGGAGGTGTGCTTGGTGTCCCGGCCCTGTCAGTTCAGCAAGGCAGCAGGTTGCAAGGAAAGATCTCCTGTGCTAGACGGGGAACAGGGTCCCTCTGCCCCTCACCTGGTCCTCAGACCCCTCAGACAAGAGGGCTGACTTCCTTAGGCTCGGCGGATGCCCTCCCCCTACCTCCACCCCCAGCATCCCAGAGGAGAGCACCTTGGTAGAGCCCCACCTGGCGCTTTGCAGACTGGCCAGCTCTCACACCTGGGAGGGGCATGAGCACTCAGTGCCCAGGGAACCAGTCTGGGTGTGGGAGAGATGCCATCCTGTGTTGTTTCCTCCCATTACAGGGCAGCTCAGGGGAGGGGGGAGCTTGCTAACAGCAGGAACCACTGCCCCCCTGTGAGAGCAGGGGAGGAGGCAGGTGTTCTGAAGCTTGCAGCCAGTGAGCTGTTCTCAGAGGGGGCAGGGCAGGGGTCTGGCATTGTTGGTTGTTGTCGGGGAAGGACGCCAGCCAGGGGGTTCATGCCAATGGGACTTACCAGAGGCAAGTCTCGGCAGGGCTTTTTGCTCAGTAGGGTAGAAAAACAGCCTCAGCCTCACCCCCAGCTCTGACCCGGCATAAACCTCCCCTGGGGTTCCTAGCCAAGGCCTGCCACGCCTTCTAGGGACCTGGGTCCAGGGCCAAGCAATGGTGAGGGAGCAGCAGCTCTCCATGGCACACTCACATCAGACGTGCCCTCCGTGGCCAAGGTGGCCTCCATGGCCTCCACCCTGCCTCATCTCTGGGCTTCTGAGCTCCATGACCGTGCCCACAGCCACAGAATCTGCTTTGCCACTCAGCAGTGAGATGGCAGTAAGGTTTCTGAAGATGTTGTTTTCCTATTTTTTAACCACAGGAATCAGGATGGGTCCGTGGTGAAAGTGAGGATGTTGACCCTGGAATCAGAGCCACACGAGAGCTGGAAGGATCTTTAGATCATGCATTGCGCATCCCTGATTTCATGGACCAGAGGGGCACATATGCCCAAGAATGCACAGCTGGTAGGGACAGAGCCCATCCCAGAGGAGGTCCAACCTGCCCCCAGTCTCCTTACCACGTGGGGTGCCTCTTCCCGCCCGTCCCTCAGAGTCCCGAGATGGGCTCTCAAAGGCCGGGTGGCCAGAGCCTAAGAGGGGCTCCATCCGATGCTTCCTGGAAACGTGCCTCTCAAAGGAGTGGAGGAGCCCCGTGGGGACAGGTGACAGTGGCAAGACCAGAAGAGAAGCCAGCTGGAACCACCACAGCTCTGACCGAGGCCACCCAAGTGATGGATTCTCCCGTGAGTTGTCATGACACAGAGGAAGCACTGGCCGTGAGTCAGGAGACCGAATCTGCTACTTGCAGCTTTGTGACTTCGTAGTCACAAGTAATGGAATCTCTCCAAGCCTCTGTGCTCATCCGGAAAATGGGCGCGCTCCACCTCCTTCACGGATGCATTGAGAGGGTAGAAACGCACCCACATTCAGAATGTGCAGCAAAGTGCGTGGTCCACAGTAGGCACCCAACCGTGCTGGCTGTTTCTCCTTACACCCCCCCCCTTTCCCTCTGTGGACTTGGTTTCCTGAGCTGTGAAAGGTAGAAGGGAATTAAAATGGTTTCTGTAGTATCTATGACTGCCATCTCCAAGCCCCAAGTCATTTTTAAAATCTTCTAGTGACTCGCTGGAGCTGGCGTGCACGTTCTGCAGCCCAGCCCTCTGCCGTATTGCACACACAAAGACACACCAGGCGCTCTGACTCTGTCACAAAATGGAATTTCAATCCTGGTTTACACGTGCCCCATGAATATAGCATTCATAGGTTTTCAAGAACAGTTCTGATTTATACCCGTTCGTCATCCAAACTGTGACATTTTTAGAATGAAAGTGTTGCCAGGACAACAGGTATAAACCAGGGATGCCCTGAGAATCCTAGAAATACCCATCAGAGCCTCAACCCTCGGGGTCAAAGAGCCTACCCTGCGCCCCTGCCTGAGATGCTCGTGACTCTGGGTCTCTGCTCGAAGAAGGTCTCCCGACCGTGTCGACACGTCTGTCTTTCTTCTCTCTTCACAATTACCTGCTGCCCTATCATCAGCCACTTGCCTCTCACACTAACCACAGCAGCTTAGCCATGGGAATCCTGTCCCTGACACGGCCTGGCGTATAGTATGTGCTCAATAAATGTGGATGGTAAGGAAAAAACGCATGAATGCCCCAGTGAGGAGAGAGTAACCAGCCGGAGAGTAGGGGGTTAACGCAGCTCCTGCTGGAAGCTGGAAGAAGTCAGCTTAGCAGTAAAGAAGGGAGCTATTGTTTCCTACCAGGCAAGCCAGAGCAGGCCTCTTCTGTGCTCTCCCCTCTATCCCCTACGCACACACCTCTGTGCATGGCACCTGGTGGTTGGCCCATGAGCTGACATCTTCGTGCCTGCAGGTGCAGGCCTAGAGGACAGCCAGTGCTTTGTTGAAAGGCTCTGGGAGTTGGAAAGTCTCAGCACCCAGAAGAACCCGGAGGGGACCGCACCCTCCCTCCCCAGACATGGCTCGCTCCAACCATGGCATCCAGTGAGTCCCCCGTGCACTCCAGCAGGCTGCCTGGGTGCTGTCACTTGTCACTTGACAATGGAGAAGGATGTTTCTCTATTTTCCAGCTCAGATGAGCTTTCGAAGATGCTATCTGGCTGTGATATAAATCCATTGAGAAAGCCCTGGAGGGAGCCCCTTGCAAAGCCCTAAATTGGACACTAAAAACAGATAAAAGCCAATGGTTTAAAGGCTTTGTGTGAGCTCCATTTGGGGGAAGGAATGAAAACAGGGATTTAGTTTGTCCTCGCTTACCAACACACTTCAGGCAGGTGTGGCCTGAGACTTTTAAATCCTCCATGTCCCTGTTGCATGGATCTGAGTGGCCAATGAGCTGACGCTGGCGTGGAGTCCTGAAGCTAAGACAGCTTCAAGGGCCTGCTCCCCTCGCCTCTCTCCACCACTGCTGCCCGTACCCCTGCTGGGATGGCCAAGCTCAGGGCTCAGCCCTTGAACAAATGAATGCATGACTCCCGACCCTGCCCCAGCCCAAGAGCTGCCCAGGGTTGACCCAGGTCCAGGTATGCAGCATTTCCTTAGGGTGAACCAGTCAAGTCCACACCTGCCACTTCTGCAACCTGGGGCCCTGGCTTCCCTAGACCCAGTCAGAGGACAGGCACGTCAAGTAACAAGATGTTGCAGCCTGCCTGGACATCACCTTCTCGCACACTTCTGTCTTTCTTGGCTGCCTGCAGCCAACGAACCTGGAATGTGGGAAGGAGGAAAGGCCAAAATGAAAATTCCCAGTGGGTTTTGGCCCACCACACAGCACACAGTACAAGCTGGAGTGACCAGGGCTCATGTAATCCTGCAGCCCTTCTTTGGGGTAATGGAAGTGTAGCTCTTCCAGTCAAAAGTGCAGGCCATCACTTTTGCGAAATATTGCCATGGGGGGAAGAGGGACAGTGCTAATCTTTAACTCAGTGGTTCTCAACCTACATATTAGAATGCTCCCCAGGATGCATTTTAAAATCGCAATATCGGGGCCATACCCCAGACCCTTGAAATCAGAACATCTGGGGTAAGACTCAAGCATCAACAGTTTCAAAGGTTCCGGATGATTTCAAGTCACAACCAAAGTGGGAAACCACTGTTCTAATTGGCTAGACCTATTAATGACCGTGTGGAGGCTGGGGTCAGTGGCTTCTGTATTTCTCAAGGCTCTTTCCACTCCTGCCTTCACCCTCACCCTTTAATTCAGACCTGAAGTGGAGGGAGAAGGGCTGGAGAGATGCCAAGTGATGGAGGTTAAAAATGCCACTATTTCTTTCCCTCAGGCACAGTGAACCTGACCTCGGTATGGTCTGCATTAGGATTTGCAGAATGTGGAAACAGTATCATGTTAGAGATGGAAGGAATGTTGGAAATCATATAGGTCAACCATCCCTCCAGTTTTAGAGGCAAAGGCACGGAGGAGAGTGGGGATGTGGCCTACTAGGGTCCCTGAGCACTTGCGTGAGTCCTGGGCTCTATCCTTTGGGTGATGACACCGATCTTGGGACTTCTGGTTCCATGCAGCTTCCAGCTCTGCCACTGAATGGTGGGGGCCTGGGACAGCAAAACCTTTTGGCTTCTGGTAACCTCTCTGTGAATACAGTCCCCAAGACAAAGAGGAAAAGAAGAGTCGTCATAGCACCACGTTCAGCAGACGTATTCTTGAAACTTGGCCCCACCGTTTAGAGGCTGCGTGACCTTGAAGCCACTCTTAGCCTCTGAGCTTCTGTTCTACTCATCTATAAGATGAGGAACCTATAACTATCACAGAGCTGTTAGGTAAAGGTTAAATGAGATAATACATCTAAAGTATCTAAGCTACTCTAAGAGTTTAGCAAAAGCTACTTTCTACCCTTCCCTTCCCTCCTCCTGGTCCTTTCCTAGAATCAAGATGATGAGTCCTCCAGGCAGGATCGCTGCTCTCAGCCCCTGGAGGCTGTGCTGACCTAGGCCAGTGTGGGATGTACGTCTCAAACACCCGTAGAAGGGTTCCCTCTTTGGCCAAGGGAACCCCTTGCATATACAGAAAGGGTAGGTCAGCTTTCTTCAAGCTTCATAGGAGTGTTCCCAGGAGGTCAAGCCTCTGACCAGAAGTTTTCAGAGTTTCTGGTTGGCTCCTCCAGCCCCAGACGAGGCATCCTTTACAGCCATCGACCTAAGTGACCTAGAACTAAATGAGATAATTAACTGATTTGTCAACAAGTGCCAATTGTTGAGTGCTCACTGGGGGTCAGGGATAAAGGAGTGACAAGATAGGCATAATTATGGGCTCTCATGGAGCTTCCAGGTAGATAATACATTAGACAACTAATTTCACTTTGAGGGGTACATGCTATGATGGGGGAAAGACATGGAGCTTTGGGAACACTAATGAGGAGAACTCACCCAGGCTCAGAGGAGGCCAGGAAAACTTCCTGGAGGAGGTGGCCACCATGCTAAGAACTAAAGGATAAGTAGGAAATATCCATGAGAACTTCTAGGGGGATGAATCCTGTTCTAGGAAAGGTGAAGAACATGAGGGTGGGTGAAGGAGGGGTGAAGATCATAGGTTCTAGAGAGAACCCTATGCCTTTGAAGATCTGGTAGATTGTTGAGAGACAAGCATGCAAAAGCCAGCTAACCCCAGACCTTTCAGTGCAGTGATCCTCCAACCTGAATACGTGTTAGTCACCGAGGAGGCTGGGTAAGCCCAGATTACTGCCCTGCCTCCAACCGGGGATTTCTGATTCAGTAGTTCTGGGGAGGGGCCTGTGAATTTGCCTTTCTCCCAAGTTCCCGGGTGACCCCCATTGGCTGGTGCCAGCCCTGCTGTGCTAGGCCGTGTGAGGTAGGGAGGACCTCAAGAGGAAGGAGAACAAGCAGTAGTCAGAAGTGGCCTCCAGAGATCCCGCCTGGCTGCAGTGCACAGACTGAAGGCTGTGGAGTGAGTGGGTGCCTGCGGGCAGGGGACCCCAGCATCCCCTGCCTCTCCCCACTGCAACCAGGAGTACACTCAGCTCCGACAGCTTTCAGCTCGAGCCAGAGAGGGAGCACTCTGCTCAAAGACAAATTTCCATAGACCCCTTGTGCTTCGGCAGGTCTCAACGATTAACTGGCTTTGCTCTGATTGTCTTTTTGAGAATGTTTGTTCAGTGAGCTTTGGGAGATGGAGACAGTGTGTCTCTGGAGCAAAGAAAAGGTTAGCTTCATGTCCAGGATGATAGAGATTATGTGTCCTTCTGGGGCAAAGGTCAGAACGGCTTATGTCCCGTTATAAAAGATTCAGGTTCCCTGAGCTCAGGCTTCCTTCTGGTAGAGCAGCCCACTGCCCATGCAGGCATCACCTGGTCCTCTTCCAGTCCCCCTGTAGGAACTGGGGAGCCGTGCCTGCTGACGCTCTGGCTACCACTATGGCTAACAACCTCTGTCCCTCACCAGGAAGTCTCCTGTCTTCTGCCAGCATCCAGGGAGCTGTGGCGGGCTAACTCAACAGCTTGTGAGTATGGTAAAATCCCAGACCCTGCCCAGCTCTCAACACTCCCCCACCCCATGGCACCCCTCTGCCTCAGGAGAGTGGTCTCTCCTGGCAGCCTTCCTCACCCCCACACTCCCACATAAAACTGTACTAGCCCAGCCTCCAATTCACATTCTGGTATATCCACGAGTCACAGACTCCTCTCCAGGACTTGGTAGCAGTGTTTTCTGCACTGACCCTCCACGTGCAGGTGGGTTTCCTCTTGAAGACTTCCATCCTCCAGGAATCTAGCACTTCGGAGCAGCAATGACATTTTCTTTTCTTTTTATTTATTTTTTTAAAGATTTTATTGATTTATTAGAGAGAGAGACAGAGAGAGAGAGAGAGAGTGCGAGAGCATGAGCAAGTGGGAGGTGCAGAGGGGGAGGGAGAAGCAGGCTCCACGCTGAGTGGAGAACCTGACGTGGGCCTCAATCCCAGGACCCTGAGATCACTGCCTGAGCTGAAGGCAGATGCTTAACTGACTGAGCCACCCTGGTGCCCCAGTTAATGGCATTTTCACAGTCCCACATGTGCTAGGCTTTTACAGATCCTAGGTATTTGTGCATCCATCACTGTATCTGACTTTGCCAACAAACCTGACGTGTGGAGGGGGGGGGTGCTGATTCAGGCCCCATTCTATGGATAGGGAAGCAGATGCCCAGACATTGAGACTCATCATTATTAGCAGGACAGGACCAGCTCCAAATCCCCTGCTCTTTTTCACAACCCCACAGTTGTTGGTGTTTTCTTGTTTTAATGTCAACCTGAGCCAGGCATGATTAGGTAGGTAAGGTCTGATGGCAGTTAAAAAAAAAAAAATTCTACAAAGCCAAAGAGAGATGGTTCACGAATTACATTAGCATTAATAATCAAGAGCTGACTGCCTGTACATTTAAACATTTCCAGACCTAGCTTTTACTCAAGACTGGGAACAAGAGCACGGGCCCCATCACATGCCCTTACACAAGGATGTGGTTGTAGGTAAGGAGGGGGGGGTTCCTTTTTAACAGTCCAGGAGAGGGACTGTGCTTCCCAGGTGGTGGTGGGGTTCGGAGGGGGGCAGGCTGCAGGCTCACTGCAGGCCTTATGGCTTGTTTTTGAATTGTAGATTGCCTGGTGTGATTGGAAAGTCAGAAGTGTAGCCAGGCCCCCTGCAGACCTATTTATGTAGAACTGGTCTCCTCTTTGAGGCTGAATAAACATCAGAGACTGCCCAGCCTATTGTCAAAGCAGGTGCCAACTTCAAACCAAAGCTGAACATTTGGGGAGCGCTGGAAGCCTGGCCGGGCCCCACTCCCACCCACCCCCCTCCGCGGTGTGCTCAGGATTTCCTTCTCTGGCTTCCGTCTGCAACCAGCCACATGAAACTTTTAGCACCTGCCTCCTCCTCGGCTCCTGTTCCGTCCTTCTTCTCCTCCACCACTTCCGTTTCATCTCTAAATGATCTAATATTAATGTTCTCGTCATTACAGTGTTCAGAGGAAAAGAACAGGTTTTGTCCACAGAGAGAGGGAGTTGAGAAATTAATATAATATTTGTTCAGGATTGATTTCAAGCTGTAATCCCTGCTGCCAGAGAGACCCATCTGTTTAAAACTATCAGACACTAATTACCCAGAGCTCAAACACAATAGCAGGATTGAGGAGCAATGTCCTGATACTCCCACACACACTTGCAATTTAGCATTGTTATTTATTAAGGGGAAAAAAATCTCTTAGTGAAGACGGATCCCCCATCCACTTGACTGGCAGAGGTTCCCAGAGGACCGAGCCCAGTAAGGAAGAAGCCCGAGGAATTTCTTGATCAAAGACTGCCTGGAATTGCATTCATCCAGCTATAAAGGCCAAATCCATTCCAAACTCTCGTCCCGTTGCTTCTCCACCCCAGTTGGACTCTCCAGTGAACTGAGTCTTTAGTGAGAGTTAATAAAGATAACCATCATATTCCGGGTAAATCAGGGTTGAAACTGCAGATTGATCTTTGAGTGTGTATCTTTCCTCC
The DNA here is from genome assembly GCF_048164855.1 of Canis lupus baileyi. Lineage (NCBI taxonomy): Eukaryota > Metazoa > Chordata > Mammalia > Carnivora > Canidae > Canis > Canis lupus. The sequence goes on from NC_132840.1 coordinate 75,166,223, forward strand.
TCTGGAATAATCGGGTGCCAAGCCCCACAAAGTCTGTTTCTACCACTTCGCTCACATCTGACCCTGCTCCTTTATTTTCAAGTAACACCCAAGTTCTTGGACAGTATTCCGAGTCATAGGTGCCCAACTCCTGTCTCTATCTCCCTCTGATCTATGTTAGACTCCATTGCTACCTGAGTCAGAGGACAGTGACGGGAGAGCGGGAAGAGGGAGAAGAGGGGGGAGAAGATGGAGAAGAAGAGGAGGAGGTCAGAGAAAGATGGGGAGGATGAAGGGGAGGAGGCAGTAGAGGAGGAGGAGGATGGAGAAGAGGAGGGAGAGGAGAGAAGTGAGAGGAGGAGGAAGATGACAAGGGGGAGGAGAAGGAAGATGGGGAAGAGAAGCAGGAGGAAGGGTAGGAAAGAGAGGACAGGGTGGATGGAGAGGAGAAGAAGATGGAGAAGAGGGTGGGGGGAGGACAGAGAGGAAGCAAAGGAGGATAGGGGGGAGGAGGGGAGGATGGAGAAGAGGAGGGAGAGAAGGGAGAGGAGGAGGGAGAGGACAAGGAGGAGGAGAGGAGGATGGGACGAGAAGCGGGAGAAGGAAAGAAAGAGAGAGAGGGAGGAGGGGGAAGAGGGAGATGACGGAAGGAGGAGAGGGGAAGGGGAGAAGAGCAGAGGAGGAAGAAGAGGAGGAGGAGAGAAGCAGAAAATTGGTAGTAACATAGCTAATTAAGTCATTCACCTGTTCAAAAACCCTCATGGCCCCCCTGGGCCACCAAATAATTGGATATTTAACACCCTCCAAGCTCTGGCCTCAAGGCATTTCCAGCTCTCCTTCCTACTCTTTTCCTTCTGTGAATATATAATATGAGATGGACCGTTCCAATCTCCAGATTCACTGCAGATGTTCTTGTGTCTTCCCTTTTGTCAAGTTCGTTCTTACTGTCTGGAAGGCCTGCCCTTGCTCTCTACACTCCTTCCTTCTCCAAGCTCTTCTGTAATCCCACAGCCAGATCTCCCTCCCTCTCCTCTGTGTCACTGTCCTGTTTTATTTGGGCTGTGCTTTACAGCACCTATGGTTTGCCTAATATACAAGTTTCTACCCCTAGTAGACCGAACCCTTCTTGAGTTGGTGACCAATATTTACAGAACCACTGTTCTGTACCAGACACTGGGCATGGCACCGGGAAATAGCAGTAAATGGAACAGATTTGATTCTTTTATGAAGAGTACAGTGTGGGAGGACAGACAGTAAACCACCCATTGGTGTCACGCACCACCACTGAGGAGGAGCTCTGGGTCTGAATCAGGGGTGTCCTAGTGAGGTTGGGGGATATCTCCAAGAAGAGGCATCATTTAAGGTAAGGACTATCTAGGCAAAGAGAGGAGAAGAACTTTTTGTTTCTATTTTCTATCTGGAAGAAACAGGTTGTATCAAGGCTTTTCAGAGGTCACACACAGGATCTAGAAAGCTCCCCTTGGAGGCATCATAGAGGACCAGAAACCCAGTTTTTAAAAGTATATTTTATTTATTCATGATAGAGAGAGAGACAGAGACACAGGGAGAAGCAGGCTCCATGCAGGGAGCCCAACGTGAGACTCGATCCCGGGACACCAGGATCACGCCCTGGGCCGAAGGCAGACTCTTAAACCTCTGAGCCACCTGGGCTGCCCCAGAAACCCACTTGAGAGGCTAACATAGGAGCTCAGATGTGAGGTAATAATGACTTAAATTAAACTAGGCTGGAGAGGAGGGGTCAAATTTAAGAGATACCAAGGAAAAAGAATCACCAGAACTTAATTTCCAAATGGCTATTGGGGGAAGAAGAGGAACAAGTCCAGGATGGCTCTCAGGTTTCTGGATTCTGAGTGGATGGCGGTGTCCCCAACCGGGAGGGGCTATGTCAGGAGCAAGAGCACATTGGAAGTCAGAAAAGGAGCACCATTTTGGATATACTGAGTCTGAGGTTCTGTAGATGTTGGGAAACTTCTGGCACTTTCTTAGGACCTGCCATGGTGTTATTTGAAACCACTTTACTGAAGTATAACTGACATATAATAAACCGCACAAATTCAAAATGGAGTTTGGTTAAGTTTTGACACATGTTTATACCTGTGAAACCATCACCACCTCAAATGGTAAACATACCCACCACTCTTAAAGTTCCCTCCTGCCCACTGTAACCTCTCCTTCCTCTCCTCCCAGGCAACCACTGATCTGTTTTCTGCCACTATAGATTAGTTTGAGTTTTCTCAAGTTTTTTGTAAATGAAAGCATACAGTACATACTCCCTCTTTGTGTGGCTTCTTGTTTTCAGCATAATTATTTTGAGACTCTTTGTGTTGTTCCATTTTTCATTAATTTCTCCCTTTTTATCAATGACTAGTATTCCATTGATTGGATAAATCACAATTTGTTTATCCATTCACTTACTGATGAACATTTGGACTGTTTCCAGTTTTGAACTATTACAAATAGAGCTGCCATAAACATTCATATACAAATTTTTCACCTGATGAAAAACTATATATTCTCTTTCTTTTTTTTTAGGATTTTAATGTATTTATTCATGAGAGACACAGAGAGAGAGGCAGAGACACAGGCAGAGGGAGAAGCAGGCTCCCTGCAGGGAGCCCGATGTGGGACTCAATCCCGGATCCCAGGATCACACCCTGAGCCAAAGGCATCATGCTCAACCACTGAGCCACCCAGGCGTCCCTATATATTTCTCTTTCTCTTGAGTAAATACAAAGAGTGAAATGCTTAGCTCATCTGTATGGCTATAACCCCGCAGTGCAGTCCTGGCACAAACCATCTGAGTTCATACAGGCTCCTCAGATTAAAGGCATAGTCTTCCATAAGACTGCCCTCGCTTCAGATGCCAGGCCACCTGCACTTCTGACCAACGGACAGAAAATTCAGACATTCTTGCAATTTCCTCAACTTTGATAAGTCACTAGATGAACTCCCAGGACTCTAGAAAGCATAATATTTACAATTACAGTTTATGATAAAGGATGCAAATCACAACCAGCCAAATGAAGAGACATAAGGGGAGGTCTGGGAAGGTCCTGAATACAGAACTCGCAGGCCCTTTCTTCCTGGAATCCAAACATGTTGCCCTCTTGGGTATGTTCACCAATCAGAGGATTGACTGAGCATCGGTGCCCATAATTTTTATTGGGGTTTTATTATGTGGAAAGGGATGATTGAATCCTTGGCCATGTGACTGAACTCTCTCTCCAAACGTCCATCTCTCTCTGAGGAACATTCAGGCCAAGTCACACAGCTCAAAACCTTACCCTCTAGTGTGACAAGGACCGCCCCCATCCTGAGTCATCTTTTTAGCCTCCACCCAGGTGTGGTCCCAGAGCCTGCCATGAATAGCAAATGTATTCCTTTCAAGGGTTTAGAAACTCCCTCCCAGGAACCAAGAAGAGAGATCAGTCAAATTCTTTGTGTACAACAATGGTGTCTGTAGCCAATAAATCTTTGTTAAATATATTAATGACTAAATTATAAATGAAAACCTACAGAAAATGAATGACCAGGAATAACCCTTTTTAGTTGCATACAAATGAAAATCGTCTCAAACGAATTAAGCAAAGTGTTGGCTTGCAAAGTGGAAAATAACTGTGAGCGTTCAAAGAATGAAGGGCTGCAGGTATCCAACCACCAGGAGCCAGAATCAGGAACCGGGGCTGTCAGAAATCTGCCTCCCTGCATCCAGACCTCATTTCCATTTGTCTATTCCATCGGCAGAAAGGCTTTCTGTCCCCTTGTGACAGGGAAGACAGCCTTCAAATGCCCTGCATCACAATCTTTTCTTTTGCTTTTTCAATCTCTTAGCACAAATATATAAATTGGAGGCAAGAACTCTAATTGGCCCTGTTTGGGTCACGTGCTCAGTTCTTGGTCTGATCACTGGTCCCAAGGGAGGAGGTGATTGTCCAGGCCTGGGTCACTTGCCTATCCCCGTGGCCTGCTGTTACGATTGACACACCAGTGAGAACATGGGAGACTGGTAGGCCCCCAAAGGGAGAGATGGCAAACAGATAAACATCAGATACACACTACACTTCATGTCTATGTTTTAAGGGGCTTCCCCATATATCATTTCACGTAATCTTCCCAGTGATTCTGGGAAGTAGGATTGCATTTCACAGATAAGGGAATGAGGTTTGGTGAGGTTTGGTTCGACTAGAAAATTCAGCTGCAGCTGGGGCATATTGATTCCCTGACTCCTCTGCACCGACGTGGGGGGCCGACCACCAGCCCACCCAGGCCACCTTCCTTGACCTGGAGGGACCCCTCTCTAACCCCTCAGTGATGAGCTTACCAGGTCTGAAATGTGAAGGAAACCAGAACCAGTGGGTAACACCCAAACTGCAGCTTGAATGATGGAAATGCAATGAAGGGCACTCTGTCAGACTCCTCAGAGAAGGAAAGCCTGGATTCTGTTTGGCAGGAGGATCTATTTTCACCTGGCGAAGGTGGTCCCCCAAGGACCTCGTGTGGTCTTTCCAGGGGCAGAGGCGTTGAACTAACGAGGGTCTGTTCCAGGTCCAGCCTTTGAAGCTATGATGGAAACCCAGCTCGTTTCTGGCTCTTGATCCGAAGGGAACAGAAAGAGAACGGCACGGCCATTCCTTTGGGAGGCTGGCACCTGCCTCCACGGTTGTAGGAAGCCATGTCCTACGTCTGAGTCAGAACCAATGACTCCTCTGGGAGACCATCAAATTAAGACCTTTCAATCGGGAAGGCCTAATGCTATTGATTAGAGAACAGACACCAAAATCCGAACTCCCCTGGCCCCTGGCTGAACAGATTTATGTTCTCCCTGCCTCTAAATCTTGAGCTTGTACCACCTGGCACCCCTAGGAACTCAGGACTCAGACAGTAAGCAGAGCCCTTTACCCTTTTCCTGGAACATTTCTGCATCAGCCTCGGTGAGGGGCTTGTCCTGATTCTGGGGCTCTGTGTGGCCTGGTGTCCCGCGTCTCTATGAACAGCAGCAAATGTCACATGCAAGGTACCTACTCAATTAAAAGAATTCACAATGTATTTCATAATTTCCCAATCTTTGCAACTTGGACACCCCTTCCCCCCCTCCCCACCCCCCCACCCCTCCACCCCCACCTCCCCGCCACACACACACACACATTGTGCTTTGCCCTATGAATGACAGGGCTGGAAAGTCAGGAAGTCTTTGTTCAATGAAGAATTCGATGAATGGATGAATGAATTACTTGAGCAGATGAGGGCCTTTCCTCGCTTTGAAATCTCTGTGGCCACGGGTCACGCGTTGGAGAACATTGATCAGAATCTCAGCCTAGTGCAACTGGTATGACGGTCTCAGCATCCCATGACCAGTCACCCCGCAAGTCACCTGTGCTTCCTCTGAGAAGCTGTCTCAATTCCCACCACCCCTGGGGATTTCGCACCTTGCAACAGAGATGCTAACAGGAAAACAGCCATTTCTGGGCCCTGAACCAAAGACACAGGTGAGATGGAGTGATGTGGATGGAAGCCACAAAGGAGACAGGGACACCTGAACCTGCCAGACTCCTGACCCTGGAGACCAGGGGAGTGAGACAACAGAAACTCCACACTGGTCCCTTCTAAGGGTAACTCCTTAAACGGCAGAGGGCTGGATTTAGGTTATACCAATTCCCTCTCACAGCAAGGCCCCAGAGGTGGGGAAGTGGGGAAGACGGAGAACAGAGTTTCCTTTTCTGCTGTTCTTAAAAAAGGCTACGACTTCTCCCACACCCCACCCTCCCCAACCCAGGCAGAGAGGCCAGGGCACAGTCCTCCTGCGGACAAGGGGAAAGAGACTGGCCTTGCCACCAGCAGAGAGAGGGATGTGGAAACAGCCTGGCATTCTGTCGCCAGCGTGCTGGACAGGCCACCAGGACGGCGTGGGGGGCTGCTCCAAGCCCCCCATCCCAGGCCCAGCAGTGTCAGTAATTAGAGCACGGTCCTTCCTGACCCAAGCAGAAGCGAGTGTAACCAGAGAGGCCCAGTCTTCCATGGAGGGAGGTCAGGGGGGAGGTGCTGCTACTGGCTGTGATCCTTCCTCCCCTCCCGGAGGGTGCGAGGCAGAGCAGGTGCAGGAAGCAGCTGAATTAAACAATGTCATGGGGCTGGGGGGAGGAGGGAGGGACGGTGGCGCTACAAGGAAATGCTCATTCTGACAAAAGGAAATGAAAGCCCCAATGATCCCACAGGGAGGAAAGGTGAGCTGGAGGGAAATGAAATGGAAAACAGCAACAAATTGGAAATCAGGCACAAGGGTGGTGGGAGGGAGTGTGGAGGCTGTCAAGCAGGGAGACAGCTCCCCAAAGGGCTGGGCTTTCTGGAGAGGACCCAAGACCCTGCAGGTCGGAATTGCCACTTCCCTGGAGTCAAGGGGAGCCCAGTGCCTGCTGCTGCTGCCGCCCACCAGGAAGAGCTGGCCATGGCTGAGGCACCTCCGGGCCTGGCGGTCCTCCTGCTGTTCCGTGGGGAAGTCAACTTAGCAGTCACCTTGCGAAGCTGGGTGAGTCTAGTGCCAACGGGGATCTTCTGGGAAGGCCTCTGGGTACCCTTGAGAAGATTCCTGATCTTGACTTCACTTACGTGAGAGTGCTGGGAGCCAGACACATCTGGGCAGGTGCATAAAGAAGCCAGGGCGCCAGCGTGGGCTCCACCAAGTTCCACATCCAAATGATCCCCTGTCCTTTGCGGGTCCCCTGGGGCTTGAGCATCATTGCTAGAAGGTTTCATAGGCACAGAGCTCCCCTCTCAAAGCCTCCTCCCAGGGTCTGGGAGCCACCTATGGATTGCCCATCTTCCCCTCTAATCTCCTGTCATCCCCCATATGGCCTTCCAGCTCCATCTGCATCGAAGTCTCTGGCTCCTGCCTCCTGCCGTTGGGAAGGTCTTCTCTCCTGCGTGCTGACTCTGCTTCCTCCAAAAGCCTTGGCAGGGGGTCACTGGCTGCTTCCTTCACTGTGCTGCTCTGGGTCCCTTGTGACTCTCACTCAGTCTCCCCTGTGGCTTCGAGCCTGCCTTAATCTGAGAGGCCTTCGGAGCCAGCTCCAGTCCCTTCCTTCCATGACCCCCTCTCTAAGCCTGGAGTTCAGGCCAGAGTGAGCACCCCACCAGCTGACTGACCCCAGGGGTCTGAACGTCATCCTCTGGGTAAGATATGCAGGGCTAACTTACTCGGGGGGCAGCAGTTATGATGTCACTTTTATAAACCAACACATTGGCCTCGGGGTTGTTGGTGCTACCTGCTAAGTCACCTGGAAGGAAGGAGTCTGAACTAAGAAGGATTTCCAGTGTTCATTTCCAATCAAAAAGACTTAAAACTATGTGTGAGAAGAACAGCGGTAGGAGGTAGCGCTGTTCCCCTGGAGGAGGTGTAGGCGCTAGCACCTTCCCGTGTGCGCAGGGCTGTCATGGAGCAGAGAATAGACTCCATCCTTGTGCTGCGGAGGGTAGAACCAGAGCCTGTGGGTAGCACTTCAGTGTGGACAGACTTCAGCTCAACGGCTGGAAAAGCCATAGAACCATCCAGGTGGCCCTGAGCCCTAAGACACACCGAGCTCCCTCCTGTCAGAAGGTTACAAGTGCAGTGATGACCAACTTGTAGAGAAGGTTTAAGCTTGGAAGAGGAGGAAGGAGAGGCTGTTGGTGGGGAGGGAGAGGCAAAGGGGCCCGATGACCTTCAAAGTCTTTCCAGTCCTGGAGAATCTGACCACGACTACACAGGACAATGGCTTCAACCAGCAAGGGACTTCCAAGGCCTCCAGAAACAATTGCCCTAATCATGCATCATAAAGTCTGCACGGAACTGCAGAGGTCATCGCCCCTGTGCCCGAGGTGCCCCGGCCCAGCAGTGAGTTTATGGCCCGTGCAGGTGGAATTTCTGTGGGGTCGTGGTGGCAGGTAGTGGAGGGCTCTGCGGTGGCAGGCGGAGGCGAGCTCTGGAGCCAGGCACCGAGCTGGGAGGCTCTTGCCGAGGCCCCTCCATCAGCCGCGAGTGGATAACAGCGTGCAGATGTCCTCTTCGGGCTGGAGGGAGCTCCGCTCAGCTGGCAGCAGTGAAACAAGTGTCTCTCCATTGTTGAGCTGCCTCGCCAGCTGCTGACAAGGGAGGGGTTTGCAGACAGATTGAACCCACGGAGGGATAAAAGTCGCTCGGAGACAAACACACACACTCACAGAATTTCCTGAGCTGAAGCTGTTTGGAAACTCCTGTCATACTCGCAACTCCAGCAAAGAGAAGGGAGGTGAGCGGGGAAGTGGCGGCTGCAGACAGAGGCTGGGGACGTTGGGCGCTGGTACTTCTCTAGAATTCTCCTCCTTCGTTATGGAAGCTTCCTTTCAGAATGACTGGGGAGTGGTGTGACTCATGACTGCAGTGCCTTCACTCCTCAAGGAGCAAGACGCTGGTGGCCTCGCTGCAGGCTGGCTCTCGCCAGGGATTTTTCCAGGTTCCTCTGGTGGGGAAGGGGGGGTACCTTGCGCTAGCTAACATGGGCCAGTGCCCCCGAGATGCCACCACTCCGAGCCTTGGAAACATCCGGTGAACCTTCCCCTCTTCTGTACAGGCGGTTGGTGTCCTGTGGGCACAACCACAGGATCTCAGAGCAGGTACGAGCCAAATTGTCCTGCCGATGGTAGAGCTAGGAGATTGACGGGGCTGAGGACGCATGACAGGACAGGAGTCTGTGCTGCTGGTTAAGTCCTGCAGGCCAGGGGCAGCCCGGGGGGCTCAGTGGTTTAGCGCCACCTTCAGCCCAAGGTGTGATCCTGGAGACCCGGGATCGAGTCCCACGTTGGGCTCCCTGCACGTTTGCTTCTCCCTCTGCTTATGTCTCTACCTCTCTCTCTGTGTGTCTCTCACGAATAAATAAATAAATCTTAAGAAAAAAAAAAAAAAAGTCCTGCAGGCCATCCTTCAGATTCTGCTCTGTTGCCACCTCCTCCCTGTGTCCTCATGACCCGGACAGCACAGTCTGTCTCTGTGTGCTATCCTACCTCACCCAGGAGACCCTGAGGTCTCCAGAGACCTCTGGGGGGGTCTGTTCAGTGGAGTGAGTCTGCATCCACGATTATAAATTGCTCAAGAGCAAAGCAGGGTGGGGGTGAGGGCGAACAAGCCAGGTGGCCACGCTGGGGCTCCCCCAAGGCCAGGTCCGCACCTGAGAATCAATGCCTTCCTGTGACACCTTAAACCCCCAGGCTGGGCTCCCCCAGCTCTTGGCCCCGGGGCACAGAAAGAGAAGCAAATAGTAATTGTTAGGACCCAACCACATAGAGACCATCTCTTAGCCCATTTACCCCTCAGAGCAGCTGGCCCCTCATAGGAAACATGAGGCAGGGGACACTTGGTATAGCCTTGGACTTTGCTGCTGCTGCTTCCAGAACTATTACAGGAGCAGAGCGTGACCTCCCCGAGCTCTGAACGCTGAGGCCGGTGCTCTTTGCACCAAGCCCACTGCCTGCAGCAACCGCGCACAGCTCCTGCCCAGGTCAGGCTAGGGCTACTCTGAAGGGCGGCCTCGGGGGCCTTAGAGGTCCCTGCTAACTAACCTAGAGGGGACAGAGGTCTACCACTCCCGACTTGATGACAGAGAGTGTCGCTCTGGCCCAGTGCACCCCAGTCCCGACTGGACTCCGTAGTTCCGGCGGGGCCCAGGTGATTCCAGTGCCTGTCCACCTGCTGGCGAGGCCCGCTTGCCTCCGTGAAGCCCCCCCACAGCCCCTCACTGCCTCTGCGCGGCTAGTCCTTGCTCGGGCCTCCCCTGACCTGCAAACCGTGGAAGGCACCCGCCTCCCCTCTCACCTGGGCCTCCTCCTCTGCGCAGACTCTATGCGGGTGCTTCCTGCGGGGAGCTCTCCAGGCTGCCAGGTCCTGCTGCTGCTCAGGTGGGACCCTGGGGTGGGGTGAGGGGGCCTCTGATTTGCCCGTTGCCTCTGTTTTGGAGGAGCAGCCCCTGGAGGGACCTAGGCCCTAGCAGCCCCTGGCCCTAGGGAGACTCTGCCCAGACTCAGACGGCCGAGCCACGGACAGGCACGGACACCTGTCGGCAGCACTGCCAGGCCTGGATGGTTCTGTATTACCCTCGGCCCCTCCTCTCCCGCTCCTGCCTTCGCTGCCGAGCTCCCTTCCCACCAGGGAGGGCCACAGAGATCGGGTGCAGACAGGGAGTGACAGGACGCCCAGAGGCGACCACTGGAGGGGCACAGGTGCCCCGGACAGCCTGAGGGGCCTCGTGAGCCCCCTGCAAGCAGCACCCCAGCAGTGACAGGGCCCGTGACTGTCTGGGCCAGGGAGAAAGCAGCCAGTGCTCAGGATGGATTCCGGGCAGGGGATCAGCAGGTGGCCCAACTTGGAGCCAGACTGTCTACCCTGATGGAGAGAGACCAGAGGCCCACCCAGGAAATAGGTCTCAGGAGAGGATTTTCTGACCCCTCCCAGCCACCACCACCCTCATGACCTCTCACTTGCCTGAAGTCCTCAGGGAAGACTCAGGGAGCACCCTCCCCACCCCCCCAGGCCACCTCCAGCCCAAACTTCAGAGCTTTGCATATTTACCTTCCTGAGCACAGTGGTGAGAAGGGGGGGGCGGCGGCTTTGTGAAACGCAGTGGACACAGCATCTGCAGGCAGGCACTGGAATCAGCAGGGTTCCCGCCAGAGCTGAGTCGGGATTGGGGGGCACTGGCCAGAGCAACCACCTGCCCCCACCCCTACCCCTCGGCCTGGCATCCCCAGGAAGCCGCAGGCTGGCCCCATCCCACCTTGTCTGTCCCCAGCCTCCTGGAGGATTCTCTGCGGCCCCTCAGCCCACCCCACACTTCCTCAACGTCTGCCCTCTTCCCCTGGCCCCCCCAGGCCCCTGTGCCCACCTCTCCTGGGTTCATCAGCCAACAGCTGACTTAGCTTGAAGATCCTTATCAATGCTTCCTCACTACCCCTTCTCCTGTGCCCTAAGTCTTGACCTCCTAGAGTCCTTTGCCCCATGCTTGCCACTGCATTAGCATCAACCGCCCTCCACCCCGCACTCCCCCCCCAAACTAATCTATAGGTCCCTTGAGGGCAGAGACCACACCATCCCCAGTGTCATGCTTCCCCTCTGCCCACCTGACCCCTTCCTCTCCCGCAGCTCCTTCAGCAACAGAGGCTCTTCCTTTAGCTGACCTTGTAGACAGGAAGTCCTGCCTAACATCTAGCCTAATTCCGCCCTGCTTGTAGTATGTTTCCATTCCTCCGTGGAGATGGAAAGCGGTGGATTATCTTCTCCTAAATAATAACCCTTCTTAGGCTTTAAGACTATTATTAAGTCACCTTTGAGCCACTTTCCTTCTCCAGGCTAAGTAATTCCAGTTCTTTTCATGTTCCTTCAGAATGTTACTCCCTGCCCTGTAATTAGCTTGGCAACGCTTGTGAATTCACTCCAGCTTCTCCACACCTGGGATGAAGATGGCATTCAAGAGGGTAACAGAAGGAATGGAATTGAGGGCCTACTGTGTGCCAGGGACTACCCCCCCCCGCCTCCCCCCCCCCACACACACACACCCACGCACTAAATTTAATCTTCCTAGCAATTAATGAGCAAGCTCCTCGCCCCGTTCTACAGATGAGGAAACAGAGGCTCACTATGGTTGGCGCGGTTTCTCAATCTAGGCATTAAGAACATCGTGGGACAGATCATTCTTTGTCGTGGGGACTGTTCTGTGCCCTGTAGGATGTTTATTTAGCAGCCTCCCTTGCCTCCCCCCACTTGATGCCAATAGCAAAACCACACTCCCAACTGGGACAATCAAAAATGCCTCTAGACGTTACCAGGTGTCCTTTGGGTGACAAAAATCACCCTGTTTTTGAAAACTACTGGGTTAGGGGTATTTCCCAGAGATCACTCAACTCCTAAGTAACAGAGACTAAACTCAGCTCAGTCAACTTCGAAGATTTTTCTTTCCACTATCTCCTACAACCTCCTAAGGCAGAGTCTCGCTCGGGAAAACTCTGGGAGAATATTAGTATGTTTTGTTCTGTATCCCTTCCCACCCTAACATTTAATCCTCTGTCCGTGTCCCTGGGATCAAGTAATAGATTACTCTGCTCCAGGCCTAACCTCACACTCTCCAGGATTGCCCATACTCAATTTGAAAGCATTAGCTTGGGTCCACTGCAACCATAGGAACTTTTTAAGAAATTATTAATGTTCAATCAATTTCTGGGTATCATTAATTTCAGCCCCCTTCAGGCACCTGAAAGCAAACAGCAAACTCCTCCTGCCTTCTCCAAGAGCCAAAGGTCTAATCTGGGAACTGGCCGTGCACAGGAGCAGTTTACTCTTTACTGGGAAAGGCACACACCATTCTTGCATCACCCCTAAGCAGGCATTTGGAAAGTAGGAACACTGAGTCCACCGAGCAGTTGCTTAGACTAAAGATGCCAAGCAGCCGGTTTGAGGAATCCACTGAGAGCAGCGTTGGCGCAGTGAGGACACTGCCATAAACCAAGGCAGATGAATATCGTGGACTGCAAACTGTGATGGGGACGTGTGTGCTGATGGGATGCGGTGGGATGGAAGCAGGTGCCTGCACGCTGCACTTGCCACTTCAGCGCTTTAGACCAGCCCGGGGGCCCACACTCTGCTCTGAGGCAGGTTCCCCGCTCCTGGTTTTACCTCCTCTCTTCCAGGTGCCAAACGTGGGGGGAAATGCCAGGCTCGTACAGGATGAACTTTTCCCTTGTTCTCCTGGGCATTCACAGGAAGCCACACAGAGCCTTACTGCAGCTCCTTCTTTTGCCTCCATCTGTCAAAATCAAGCTTCTGCTTCAAGTCCCTCTCCAGTCCGCGTCTCTCAACCCTGCCAAACCAGTCTGCCGGTCTCACCCAAACATACAATTTCCCCCTGAACATTCCTTTTCTCATCCATTCTGTCTACATCGAGCTTCTGAGAATCTTCTCTGTCTGGGCCCTATTCTAGGCACTGGGGATACAGCAGCTTGCAAAACAGACAGAAATCCCTGTTCTCATTCTTGAGGGGAAGGCCTGACATTCTGGAATTATTTTTTCTTTTCTTTTCTTTTCTTTTCTTTTCTTTTCTTTTCTTTTCTTTTCGTTTCTTTTCAGATTTTATTTATTTATCCATGAGAGACACACAGAGAGGGGCAGAGACACAGGCAGAGGGAGAAGCAGGCTCCCTGCGGGGAGCCCAATGTAGAACTCGATCCCAGGACTCCGGGATCACGCCCTGAGCTGAAGGCAGACGCTCAACTGCTGAGCCACCCAGGTGCCCCTGGAGTTATTTTTTTCTATCTGGATGCCTTGGCCTCTCCCATCCCATCTTATTGCTTAAAAACCCAAGCCTTCCCTCATCTATAGATCTGACCTCACTTCCTCCATGAAGCCCTCCTTCTTTATCCAAGGCAATGTCACTCCCAATTCTGGACTTCTATTGCCTTTATTCTATGAGCCACACTCCCCGTGCATGGATGTATGTATGCATCGTGCATTGCCTCTCACCGTCTGTGTGTGTCTGTCCTATCTCCCAACACTAATGTAAGCTCCCCAGAGGGCAGAAGACAGGTCTGTCTCACCTCTGTGGCCCTGCGGCACCCAGCAGAGTAGCCTACAGAGAGAAATGGCATATTAGAAAAATAACAATAACTAGTATTGACGCACGCTTACAAAGGCCCAGCTGTTGTCCCAAGTACTTCTTAAGGATCAGCTCATTTGATCCTGACAAGAAGCCCACAGGGCCTTGGGGGGAGGGGCTCACGCAGGGGTAGAAACACAGGTGGAGGTGGCGGTGGTGGCAGCAGCAGCAAGGAAAATATTGTGTGCCAGGAGGAGCAGGCCTGGTGGCAGCAGAATGTGGGCTTCGGAGCAGGACCTGGACTGAAGTCCTGGCTCCACCGTTTCCCAGCTGGGTGACCTTGGACAGGTGACTTCTCTCGCCTTGGCTCCTGTGTCCTTTCCAATGACGGGATAATGACAGCATCCGCGTCATAGAAATGCGTGACAATGACATGAACTAGTGCAGATGGCATGCCCCAAGCACAGCACCTGACACACCAGAAGCACTCAACGCGGGTGCCTATTATTATTACGGTCATCGTCATTGTTATCCCCCCTTCCGAGAATCGCCACCACCTGCTTCCTGTCCCACGGCTGGCCCAACCACCACCACCACCACCACCACCCCCATCCCCACTGCATGCACGCGCGCACACACACACACACACACACACACATGCAGCCCTCCTCCCCGCATCCTCGATGGAGCAGAGGAATCCTTGAGTGCAATATTCTGAGAAGAGACTCTTCAGTTGCCACTTTGTTCCTCCTCTTTCAACAAATGAGCCCTGAAACCAATAAATCCCAGAGGTCACGTCTCATTTATAATAACCCAGGGCCGTGGGGCCAGAGAGGGGATGGGAGCTCTACCTGGGGCGCTGCCAAAGCATCGAGGGCTCAGAAATACAAGGGCCCAAGGGGACAGCCCAGGAAGCCAGCTGCAGGTGAGATGAAACCACCTCTTCCTCAGCCACTGCGAACCTCTGGACGTCGGCTGAGTGCTCTCTCCAGAAGGCTCGTGCTGCTGCAGACATACACTAGTGGGCTCCAAGTATAGGCACAAAACAGTCTCCCGGGGGAAGCAGCCCTGTGCATGTCGGCGACTAGTCCTAAGCTTCACCCACCTTCTCGTTGAGTTCTTTAGCTCTGCAGCCTATGACCTTTGTCACTCCGTGTCTTGCAGGGTAGGTCCCAGGAGTGCCAAACCCTCCACTTTGCTCATACTGTATGGCAGCCTCCTTCTCCCTGGCTTTCATCTATGCATCCCTCCATTTCTGCCTGCAGCAGCGAAGCATCAATTATACACTCCAATTATGTGATTATGCATATTTTCACTAATTAATAATAATTCTTGCTACTCATCCTGCCAACTCCTATTGGAGTACCTCAGAGGCCATTCAAGAGGATAACTTGAAGCTTTGACACGAGGAGGGAATGAGCGAGGCCTGTAGAACTTCTGGGATGAAAGGGAAACTGAGTCACCACGAGGCACCTCCTCCAAGTCTGTGATAGAGGTGACCACTGACTCTAAGACTTGGCTTTGTCTGGTTAGATTATTTACCCAAACGTATGGGCCTGTTGGATGGTGCTGCTGCATGGAAGGTGGCAGGAAGAAGGAAGTAGTTTGACCAAGGGGCGGTACTTTGTGGGTGTCACACTGGTTGACATTAAGTTTAAAAGTTTCTCTTATTTCCAGAAATCCGGATTTTTTTTTTTTTTTTTTTTTTGGTTATATATAATACTGTGTCCTCCCCTCCTGAGACTCATTAACACACTGGGAAGTTACCTCATGATCTGGACAAGAGCATTGCTCTATTTCCAGAGATCATATTTCGGAGTAGGATAGCCCTGGGAGATCACGTAGTCCAGCGTCATCGTTCTTCACAGCAGAGGCTTGAAGCTCAAGCCAATAAAAACTACAAGTATACCTCAACATCATGTCCATTGTCAAATTCAATTATCAAGACAACACCATGAGGTATATTTCACTATTCCCATAGTAAGGAGAAAACAGGTCTTATAAACTTGCCCAAGGTCACACTGCTTCTAAGTGACAGAGCTGTGACTAAAGCCAGGTTCCAGTATATTCCAAAACCAATGACTTTTTCACCGTGTCATGTTGATAACACAGCCAATTAGTGGCAGAAGACTCGAGCACTTTAATGCATATGACAAATCCATGAGCTCTTGGAATAGAAGATAAGCCAAACTGACAAAGAGAACAAGACATTCCATCCTTAAGCTCAGTCTTCCTGAAGCCAAATTTCATTTTGATCAGTACAGTCAGACAGCAGTCCCAGTCATTGAAAAGAAAATCAATCAAAACAGTTTGCAGGCTGAACAGACTGATCAGTGTAAGAGACCTGATGAGTTCAGGTCTTATAGTTCATCCAGGTCTGAGCTTAAGCCTTGAGTGATGTTGGGATTAGATGTGCATGCCGCACAGTGACAGCCTCACAGGACAGAGTCCCGCCACCGGTGTGCTATGGCCCGGCTCCCCTGCTGCCCAGCTGCCTGGAGCCAGAACCAGCATGGAGAGCTGGACATGTGGGTCCCTCAGCCCTACCCCCAACCCCAACAGGGAAACCAAGGGTCAGGACCTTGTTCCTATTGACTGTGGCCAAGGGCAAAGCTGGCTTCAATGGGTTTGCAGAGTCAGAACTTAAACCCAGGGACAAGAGAACCTAAAAAAATGGAGGCAAAACTCTGGGTCTGCCACTCCTCCCAACAACCCTCCGCCCCACAGGTATCTGCCCAGCAGGGGAACCCAACAGAGAGGTGGCCAATAGCCAAGCACTGAACCATCCCCATCACAGAAATGGGTCTGAGACCCCTGCACCTGCCCCAGCTGCTTGGTTCTGGGAAAATGACAAAACCCCAGCATTCCAGTTCTAGATGTGAGCTTGTCTCCCTCTCACAGGTGGGACATCTTTTTACCAGTCCTTTTCATAGAACTGATTCGCTGTACTGCGAATGAATTTTCTGTATGATCTTCTTTTGCCTCTACTAGAGATTGAGAGAGTTGGTACTGGAGGGCTGTTATGTACAAATAGAGGAATGAATGGCCGATAAGTACGTGAAAAGATGTTCAACATCCTTAGTCATCAGGGAAGTGCAAATTAAAATTACAATTAGATACCACTACCCGCCCATTAGAATGACTAAAATCTAAAAGAATGAAATGCTGAGTGTTGTAAGGATATGGAACACCACACGTGCACCACGCAGCCCCATGAAATGGGCTCTTGTCCACTCCCGGTGGGAGTATAAAATGGTACAATGCCCATGTTGGGAAAATAGGCAGTTTCTTAAAAAGGTAAACACGCAGTTACCCATACACTAGACCCAAGATACACTGAACCCAACATAGGCTAGACCCGATCATTCCACTTCTAGATATTTACCCAAGAGAAATAAACATGTCTACACAAAGACCCACACATGTCCATTCATTGCAGACTGATTTGTAATACCCCAAACTAGAAACAACCCAAATAACCATCAACAAGTGAAGAGATACACAAACCGTAATGTAGCTATACAATCAGTGGAATATTGCTCAGGAAAAAAGGAACTGCTCATACTTGCAACACAATGGATGCATCTCGAAAAAAATTATACCGAGTGAAATAAGGCAGATAAAAGGAGTACACAGTACATGCTCCCATTTATATGAAATTCTACAAGGGAGAAATCTCAGCTATAGTGACAAGAAAGCAAATGAGTGATTGCCTGGGACCACGAATGGTAGGTGATTGGAAAGGAAGCAACACAGGAGAAGCTTGGGGTAGTGGAAATGTTCATGCCATGACTATGGTGGGGCTTACACGGGGGTATGCGTGTGTCAGAACACATGGAGCTCTACACACTCAAAACAGACCTGTAAATTCTACCTCGATAAAGCTGTGAACAGGCCATGTACAAGATTATTATGAACAACCCTAAGAATGGATTTAAATAAAACCTTTAAATTATTATTTAAATCCGACCCAAACTTAGAAAAAAAAGAACAAATGTCAAATAAATGTTCATAAAAGAAAATACACACACACATACACACAGATGCTGTTGTTGATGGACTCCGTCCTGGGGACCCAGGAAGACCTGAAAGCTGCCCCTAAGCAGATTCCTTAAAGAGAGAGAATATAAACACAGGAGGGAAGCAAGATAAAGAAATAAGTTTTTCATCAGTCATAGTGTTGCTCTCAAACTCCACTGTAGAACCCTAGTAAGCTAGCCCAGCCCATGTGGAAGTGTCCTTTTGCTAGGTCAGGTGGCCTTGAAAGGCATAAAGCCAGATGAGCCCCACCCTGCTCCTGCCCTCAGCACTCAAACCCAGGTCTCTGACTTTGCTCAGCCCATGTAAGCCACGACCATGGGCACCAGAGGAAAAGAAGCCAGGAATGGGCATTCACTCAGGATTATTTCATTTCCGAGAGCATCACCCACTGGCACAGACAGCCTAACCCATGGCCAGCACATCTTTCCTCTAAAGTAGGGTTTACAAATTCCAAGTCCTACAGGGGTCCATAAGTAAGATATAGGAATGGGCAAAGTGGGACTACCATGAGACAAGGGGGAGTGATGGGGATTGGGGTTTCCCCAGGTATACGTACCTCCTATGTAAAAGGAGCACCATTCCATAGGGCCAGCCCATTGTTGGCAAGTGGGGAGTAGGACTAGTGTTGTTAGGCCTTCCCATTTCTCAAGAGAAGCCAAAAATTCAAGCTTTTATGTGAAATGTCTCAATTTTAAATATTGGCAAGAAGTTTTTAAAATTTTAAACATGGTATGAGCCAAACAAAATACAGACTCAGGCCAAAGCAATGAAGAGCCACCAGGTTGTGATACTGCTCTAGAGGCTACCGTGGCAACATCCAAGGGTTGTATTCACCACTGAAAGATGGTGCTTAGCCTCCCGGTCAAGGCATAAATCCTCTATCCAACATTTCCAGCAAGTTGTTTTCCAGCTCATTCGTAAATCTCCAGTGACGGAGAGATTGACTGTTCCATCATATGATGGGTCACTTTATCCTCTATGCCCTTCAGCTGGCTCTGACTTCCTCCAGGATGCAGCCAAGATGCCATCTACTCCAGGGAGCTTCCCCTCAGCCCCATACCTAGACTGGAGATTCCTCCTGTTTGCTTCCATGGGCCCCTAGACTTCCCCATCTCAATACCTTCCATACCTGTCTCAGAGCTCAGGGAGGGTGGGGGTTGAGGGAGAAGGTGTATATCCTGTGATTAGTGCACACAGTAGGTATATGAGCCAGCCCTTTCTGATTGCAAGTGATACAGATCTATCAGATTACTTAAGTAAAAAGGAATTATATCTTCCATATAAGTGGCCGGGAAGGCATAAGGCCGGACTCAGGAATGACTGAATCAGGGCTTCATAGGGTGTCAGCCTTATCTGATCTCACTCCACCTCCAGCTCTGCTCTCCTCTGCACACTGACCTCCATCTCAGCGTCCATGCGGGAGGAGGATGGCGGCCAAGGGGGAGGGTAATGCAAGGTGTACGTGCGCATCGTTATTATCTGCCTTGTATGGTAAGGAATTGGAGGCACAAGGTATTAAGTAACTTGCTCCAATCACACAGTTATGAAGTGAAGGAGGAAGGAGACAGAGGAAGCAGTCTGCCCCCTGCACCTGTGCATTACACCCTATGTAATCCGGCCCCTCAAGATATGCCTTTTTCTTGGTCACTTCCAGATGTGGCCTCCTACGGGCAGGCAGCCTTTGTCTAAGTGCTGCAGCTAACATCCTCTCCCTGCCCCCTACAGCATCAACAGTATATAATAGAACAGAATAAGTCCTGATGAGCAAGAGAACGGGAGACAACCGACGCAGAGGGTACCGACCCATAGCACACACTTCTCTTGGCACTTGGTGGACAGCAAGGTTCTTAGCCCTTCGCTGTGTTTTCTGGGCAAGCTCCCTTGCCCCCTGCCTTCCATGGCCATGGCTGAGGTGGACACGGGAAGATACAACCTCTAGAAAGTAGCTCTCTACTTAATGAGGCAGTAGGGACCTGGGGACCACTCTAGATGATGCATCTTACATAGATTATTGGATAGATTGGGTGTTTCTCTTCTAGGATAGTTCCCTTGGGTCTTTGGTAGGCTGTTGGTGTTTGCTTCTGGGCTGGTCCATGGGTGCGCACCTGAAGCCAGAACTCTGGCTGAGACAGAGTCCTTGGAGGTATAACCCGACCAGTACTCTGCCCATCCCCCTAGCCAAGAGGTTCCCAGCCCCCAAGGTGCTCTCCACCTTTCTAATTGCAAACAATGGCCTTGGGTAAGAAGGGATAATCTTGCTCCTTGAGCCCTACCTACCACATCTCTTTCATGGAACAGGGGCTCATCACTGGTGACTGGGAAGGGCCTAGGGGACCGGTGCGTTCCCAGGATCCACTCTGATTTCTGCAGTTTCCCACTTCCCTGCCCTTACACTAATTTTAGGTTGGGAAAGATAATTTAGCTTTCCAACCCCGCAGGCCTCCGTATTTCTGGATTCTCAGCTGTTTTGGATTTCAGGCCACAGGCAGGAAGTGGCTCTCCTAGTCAATCAAGCCTCATGGAAAAACCCTCTGCTCTCAAGCAGGCCAGCTTCAACCTCAGCTTTGTCACTTCCCAATCGGGCCTTCCTGGAGGTCACTTCTGCGTGACAAGGCACCAGTCTTTTCACGCAGGGCGCCCCGTCCTCACTGCCCTGCACCTACCTCCACGCAGAGTGGTGTGCCACTCACAATGTCCCACTCCTGGAACTAACATCTGTACCAGTTTTGTTTAAAAAGTAATAAAAGAAGCAAAACTATCCTAAGTGGAAAAAAAGATGAGTTGGCTCATCGACCTAAAAATCCGATGTCTGGCTCCAGGCGCAGCCAGATTGAAGGCCTCACAATGTCTGCGGGTCACAGTCTCTCTGTTTCAGAGGTTTTGTCTCAGGGTAACACATGGTCCATAGTTCCAGACCTATGTCCTCACCGATTAATGTCCAGCAGGTTAAAGTTAGAGCTTTTCTTCTCCAGTAACCAAACTATCCCCTGACCCCTCGCCCCAGAGTACATTCTCACTGGACCAGACTTGTCCCAGGTCCATCCTTGCAACTGGTCACACTGCCCTGGAGATGCCGTGCTCTCCACGGGAATGAAGATAAAGGGGATTTCTTTCCAGAGGAGCTGGGGTACAGATGCCTCCTACAAGGCCAGCAGAGGTCTGGTGACTAAAACAGCAGGAATCCATACAACTGATGCTCAGTAGGTACCTATTCCCTGAATGAACACACAAGGGACCCGCCCTCTGAACAGGAGCAGGGAAGTACGCTGGAAATGAATGACGTCTGGTTTTTCTTCCTTACTCAGGGAAGTCTGAGCCAGCAAGAACAGTATGTCCTGAGAACATGTTTACATTAACAGTGAATTCCCAATGATTAGAATTGGCAGATCCTCTCTGGATTATCCAGATCATGTGTTTAACTCTCCCCTGCCACCACCCAGGGTCCTCTGGCACTGTGGGGCTCCAAGCAGAACCCACAAGGCCAAACTAAATGACTTTGAAGTTCCCTTCATTCAACAAGACCTTGCCCCATTGCTCTAGACTGAACTGTATCCTCCCCAAATTCACATGAAGGAGCCCCAGCCCCAGGGTGACTACATTTGGACGTAGGACTTTTATGGGAGTAATTAAGGTGAAATAAGTCATAAGGATAGGGCCCTGGTGCAATAGGATTCATGTCCTCCTCATAAGAAGAGGAGGAGAGGCCAGAGCTCTTTATGTGCACACACCAAGGAAAGGCCACATGAGCTCATAGCAAGAAGGTGACCATCTACAGGCCACCAGGCGACTCTCACCAGGAAGCGAACCCTGCACCTCAGACTCCCCTACCTCCAGAACCATAAGAGAGAACATCCATTGTTCGAGCCACCCTGTCTATGGTATTTTGTTGTAGGAGCCAGAGCCGACGAAGACACACCCATATGCCCGCCACCACACAGTGTGTACCCAGGGAGTGTAAGCTCATCGCCATATCTGTCCAAGCAAAGCAGATGTAGGAAAGCAAATCCGCTTTTGGCAGGAGGAGGCGGGGATAGGGCTGCGCTGGGAGGTCATAAAAATCCTCCAGAGCCAGACCTGAGTAGTGAGATGTGCACATGCATGCACGTGAGTACACACCTCGTATGTGGTTTGGGATTATAGGCCTTGCTGCCTCCAGCCACTGGCATGGGGGCTCAGGACCTGACCATCCTGGCGGGGCCACCACACTGTCCAACCTGATACAAACTAGGAAGTGTGTGGACTCACTGTTGCTATCCACGAGCCTCTTCCAGATATGCTTCGGGGTTTGTCCTGAGCTGGGCTCCCTGGAAGCCGAGGCTGAGAAAAGCAAACATGTGCAAGGAATTTATTAGAGGGATGCTACCTGGAGAAGCTGATCAGATGGCGGCGCCGTTAGTTAGCACCGGGAAGGGAAGGGTGTGGATTTCCAGCAAAGCCCCAATCTCAGCCTGAGCCCATGGAAAGCTCTGGAATGTAAATGCCACTGTAGAGTTTTTTTCCCCCCAAGTTGAGGCAAAAGTACCAGGCTTCTGTGCCCCTGCCTGGAGGTGGTGGGTGAGGGTGAGGGGTGAGGTCACCCTCCAGGTGCGTCCAGGTGAGGGGGGCTCCAGGAGCCCCAGAGCAATCCTCTGAAGGCTGCCCATGTGAGCTGTGAGCAGCGGGGCACACAAGCAGGGGCACAGAAGCATGAGAGGGACATGAGGGGACCTGGGCAGGGCCCCAGCCACATCCACAGCAGATGCAAAAGCAGAGATGTTGTGTTAGCTCACTTACCCTGAGCCCCACAGGAGCAGGCCCAGAGAAGTGGGGGCTTCTAGTCCTCTGGGTTCCTGACTCTGAGGCGTTTCCCTCTACTCCACCGTGCTCCTGGTATCTTCCCGGTATGTGCGTGGCCTTTCCTTCATTCCATCCCTCCAGACCACTCCAGGCTGGAGACAAGGTGGCTTGCTGGAAATTGCCCTTCTGCTCCTCCACCCCCACCCAGCCCAGGTCCCCAGCGGCAAGCAGGACACTGAGTCCTGGTTCCCCCTAAATGTGCAGCTCTGGCAAGGCTTCCTTCTCACCAGATGGATGACAGCAAGTTCGCTTTCTGTATCAATCACGTCACAAATCATTAAGCATATTGACACAGAGAGGAGCCAGCCTCAGCGCCTGCAAAGGGTGGGGGTTTTTCCACCCCTGAGATGGGGGTGGGGGGGGTGGGGGGGGCTCTTCTGCCCTGTGCTCAGCCAGGAGGCCTGCCCTCTCCAGGGCCCAAGACCGGGTTCCTTGGACCCACAGGGTAGACAGAGTTCACGGTGATTTATCTCATCCCTGTAAAGGCCCTTCCACAGGCCACAGCTTGCTCAGCTGCCCTTCCGTAGCCAGGGACAAGAGGGGCTGCCAAAGAGAGAGCCGTCTGGCTCTGAATTCATCCAACAGCTAGAATGGGTCTCATATACTCAGGACCTCCACCTGTGTAGACCATCAAGGAGCCTCCAAGTTACTCCAAGGTCATATCTTCCAACCCCCACCTCTGGGCAGGACCACACTCTCTGCATCATGAGAATCTCAGCACTTTCTAACATGATCTCACAATCCCCAGAAAAAACCTCCATGTGGTTCATATTTTGATTGGTATTTTACAGAATTGGCCCAGAGAAATCCAAGGTCACACAGCTGAAGAAGCAGCAGGGGCTGAGTTTCAAACTCAAGCCTGTGTGGCTTTACAGTCAGTCCCGGTAACCACCAGCGCTATATTCTTTGCCTTTCAACTGAGACTTCCCCCCTGCAATCCTGTTACACAGTCCTCGGGATCCCTGCTTTCCGATATCTAAATTAATCCCCTCTATTTATAATGTAAACCTACCTCCTGTCTCTTTTATAGAGTCCACCTTTATAATAAACTTCATTTCCTAGTGGACAGAAGGTGGCTCAACCCTCTGCCTTTCCTTTTCCAGATAAACTTGTAATGGTTGAGCTCACTTGGAGGAAAAAGGGAGAGGAGAGGGGAGGAGAGGAGAGGAGAGGAGAGGAGAGGAGAGGAGAGGAGAGGAGAGGAGAGGAGAGGAGAGGAG
This sequence comes from Canis lupus baileyi, assembly GCF_048164855.1. Taxonomy (NCBI): domain Eukaryota; kingdom Metazoa; phylum Chordata; class Mammalia; order Carnivora; family Canidae; genus Canis; species Canis lupus. The sequence goes on from NC_132840.1 coordinate 75,189,906, forward strand.
AGGGGAGGGGAGGGGAGGGGAGGGGAGGGAAAGGAGAAGACAAGGTTACGTGGTAGACAGAGTGACCCCCTCCCCTTAGAGATGTCCATAGCCTCGTTCTCAGAACCCGGGAATTGTTACCTTACCCAGTGAGACAGACTTCACCAGTGTGGTCAAGTTCAGGATCTTGAGATGGGAAGATTGTCCTGGATTTCTTGGGTGGGCCCAGTGTAACCAGAAGTGTCCTTACAACAGGGAACAGGTGTGTAACAGTGCCAGCAGGGGTCAGAGAGGGGCATTTGAAGATGCCACATGGCTGGCTTGGAAGCTGGAGGGAGAAGCCACAAACCAGGACACGAGGCAGGCCTGGAGCAGAGAGAAGAAGCAAGGAAATGGGTTTTCCTGCCAGAGCTTCCAGAAGGAACGCAGCTCTGCTGACGCCTTGACTTGGGCCCCGCGGGACTGATTTTGGACCTCTGACCTCCAGAACTCTAAGGCAATAAATCTGCGTTGTTTAAAGCCGCTCTGCTTGTGGTCATGGTCACAGGAGCAAGAGGAAACTAACCCGGCAAGTGAAACAAGAACATTGCCAAGCGGTTAGGAATCTGTTCTGGTGACAAATTTCCACAGGGTCGTAAAATCTGGGAGGAACCCCGAGAGCTCATCCAGCCTCCCTTCCTCATTTTGTACAGGAGCAAACTGTAATGTTGACAATCCTTCCGTGCCTCGGTGTCTTCATCTATAAAATGGGCACGTTCACAGCCACCCCTCAGGAGTTTGTGAGCTGCAAGTAAAAGACTGTCACCTAAAGCGCAGTCAGAATGTAAGCTATTGTCACAGGGCGAGAGGAGCCCCAAGAGGCTCAGATTGCCCAAGGTCACAGGTCTAGCGGGCATCAGAGCCAGGCCCCCCGACTACAGGCTGGTAAAACCCCTCCGCCATTCTACACACTCAACTCTCCATCCCATCAGCCGACAAACAGATATTTGAGGTAGGAGCCTGTCTCAAAGGGAGGGAAAGTTCCTTAAAACATGGCCAGGAGTCCCTCTAGAACCAGCTCCCATGAGCCCGGACCCCTGTCTGCTGAGCCCGACCTTGCAGGCTCTTGCAGGCCCTGTAGTCCTTGCGGACACATGTGATACACTCATGGCCAGAGCATCACAAACACAGAGGCGTGCAGCCCTCCCTCCCCTCTGCCGCAGTTCGAAGAACTCCCCAAACCATCCCTGCCTCCTCCTCCAGGAAGTCTCCCCAAAGAGAGAGAAGAGTCCTCTGCTCCTCAACCTCACCTTCCTGGACAGACACAACCGTGTGAGCCTCAACACCGTGGCAGGGCTCGGCTGCCTGTCCTCTGCTCGGTGTCCCTCCACCTTCTGTCTGTATCAGGGGTCTGCTGGGGGACCGTGAGCTAGGGCCTGGGTCCTCGGTGCCCCCTTGCCACAGGCCCCAGCCAGCACCCCGTGCAAATGAGAGTCCACTTGCACAAACCTGAGAGCCACGCGTCCTTAAGTTCTGTCCCCGAGGCGCCTCACGCCTCACCCTCGTCCAGGCTGTGGGACAGTGTGTGAGCGTGCTCCTGTCATCTTGCCGCCCCTCGAGCCCTCCCGCAGCGCTGCCCCAGGTCCCCTCTCCCTGTGCCCGGCCACACACAGCCGCCCACCCACCCCGCAGCCACCCCCACTAATGCGTGAAGCCCCACACAACCCTCCCTGACGATCTCCTCTGACTCCAGTGCCCTGGGTCCAACAGCAGAATCCACTTCTCCCGCAGAAGCCACCACGAAAGAATTGTGTTGTGATTTTCAAAGGAAATTGAAATCCTCTCTTTACTGCTTTATAAATGAACCTTATAATTTTTCCCTGTCTACAACATCCCTATGAATTGCCGTGTGTGTGCGTGTGTGTGTGTGTGTGTGTGTGTTCGTGTGGGAGAAAGAGCGTGCATGAGCCCAGTGCCAGCCAGCAGCCAGGCTGGGCATGTGCCTCTGGTCCATCAGATGAAGGACCACTGCCCCGACAGGGTTGAATTGTGCTCCGTGGCCACGAGCCACAGCTGGGCCAGGCAGGCTTCCCCACCCCACTCTCGGTCCCTCGGATCAGAGCCTCTAAAGCAGAAATGGGGAGGGGACTAGCCCAACCTTTCCAGGGAACTCAGGCTAGTGGGGGAAGATGGACAGCCCAGAGGGGGTACAGCAGGGAGCCCTGGTAGGTAGTGGGTGTGAGGATTGAAGGGTGGAAGGAAGGTCATGGGAGAACAATGACAGAGGTGGTCCTAGCAGAAAAGTCGCAGAAGGATCTAGAAGAGAAGCATAGGGGCTGGAGCAGGGAGGAAAAGGAGCCCAGGCCAGGGCAGCATGAGTGATGGGCACATTGGTAATACCTGTAGCATCTAGCTCTCCAGAAACTCTGGACCCTCCCTAAGTCTTCCACTCATCCAAGGAGGGTGGGAAATCAGGGACCCCCTTTGTCAGCAGGAGAGGGAAAGGGGAGTCCAGGCAGAGGGCGAGCCAGGCCCATACCGTTAGGAGCCAGCCAGGCCCCAACTGTCCTGCTCCGTCTGAGGGCAGTGGTCTTGGGTATTTGGGCTGCGGGTCCATAGAACAGTGAGTGGGACATTTTCTGCTGCACCAGAGGAGGAAACTGGGACCCACAGCTGGAAAAAGGGGGGCATCGGGACTCCCATATCCTAAAACACTTAGGCTCAGACCACTCCTCAGGGTGTGGGAAGGGGCTGCCCTGGGGACCCAATGCCACCCACGACTCCTCCTGCGTCTGTCTGTCTGTCAGGGGTGTAGCTCCTAGGCCTGGGGGAAGGAACTGGCTGTTCCTCTTCTGTCAGAAAAGGAGCCTGGGTGGGGGCAGAGCTTCTCCAGCCAGACATCATGCTTGGGGTCGGACTTGCAGCTCCAAGAGACTCGAAGGTTGGGAGAGCCTGCCAGCGGAGCACCCGGCCCCTCTCTGGCTGGAGGTCATCTGTCCAGGCAGCAGACGTGCTGAGCCACCCCGTACCTGCCGGGCAGGGAAAGGAGCCTGGAGATGGCAGCGTGGAGTGAGGGCCCGCACGGAGGGGCCGGCCCTAGCATCACGGCATGTGGCTGGGACGGATCCATCTTCCACGGGTCAAGGACACTGCAGAAGGTAATGGCTTAAATCACCTTGCTGGCAGCTCCCCCTGCAAGAGGGCAGCCCGCCAGGCCAGGGGACCCCCGTGAGGGAACTAATTGGTGGTGACTCAGCATCAGCCAGAGAAGCAGCTCCACTCAATAGAGAGAGGACCTCCATGCCTAGGTACAAGGCACTAGTCAGTACTAGTCAGTACTAGTCAGTGCTGGGTACAAGGCACGAGTCCCTCCCTCCCTGTCCTCCCTCTGCATGTGGAGCCTCCAGCGGGGAGGAGGCCATGAGCATGGAGAGGGAACATCCAGAAGGAAGTTGTCCCATCCCTACCCCCTTGCATGGGAGGAGGAGGACGACGACGAGGAAGAGTGAAAAGCAGACCCCTCCGGCCCCACTCCAGGCCCCAGGGCCACAGGCAGTGAGCAGAGGTAAGTTGCAATCAGGTGTAGGATTTGGATTCTTCAACTTGATTTATTTAATAACCAGAAAGAGGTTACAGAATCTGCCCAAGATATTGTCAAGGGACAGAAAAAGGAGATTCAACAGAGTACAGTTGAAAGCAGTGACTTGAGAAAAAAATTTTAAATAAATAGTTCATGTTTATGCTGAACTGAACTAAGCCTGAAAGATAAACCAGTTACACGAGGGACAGATGGCCTTTCGAGAGCTCAAGGATGCCTGGGGGAGGGGGGGGGGAGTGTGGTTAAGAAGACAACCAAAATCATGAGTAAGGAAACCAGAATCCCAAGGAAATCTGAACAGTGGGGCCAAGCCTCCCAGATAGGAGAACCCCAGGGCTGATCAGAGGCTGGGACGGTCCCACCCTCCATCCAGACCCCAGACTCGCAGAGCTTTGTGGTTGGGATTCAGATCCTGGCTCTGCCACTAATGGGCCATGTGAGCTTGGGAAAACAATTAAGCCCCCCTGTGCCTCAGTTTTCTCGTCTGTAAAATAGGAGAGTAGCACCCGTCCATAGGGTAGTTGTGAGGATTCAGTGAGTCAATACAATACAATGTAAGTTCTTAGAGGGGTGCTTGGCCTGGCCACTGTCCTTCCCTCTGGTGTTCTGTCTTTGTGGCTTCGCTACCCTCCCCCTGCCACCTGCTCCCATCCCCAGCCTCTCCCCAGCCTTTTCTCTACCTCCCGGCCTCTCTTTTCCATCCCATCCTGACCCGAGCTGGCCCAGAATCGACATCGGGGCCTCTTGGTGTCTGTGCAGGCTTTAGCCTCTCTTCTGGGCTCACGGTCTGATGCTTCCTGGCTTCCTGGTTCAACTTCTCAAGCGCAGGGAGCTGCATGGCCCCGCACTCCTGGTTTACCCGAGCCCCTCACAGGCCAGCGAACAGCTGGGGCCGGGGATGGAGGCGTCACATGGTATAAAACATGGGCGAAGAGGCTGCCCTTCAGCAGAGGCTGTGGGGGTGGGCGGTGGGGCGCGGTGTCTCCTAGAACGAGCTGCGTGTGAGCCAGGCAGGCCTCATGGTTGCACAAGCAGACTTACTCCGTCTCAAGGCCACCGTGATGGCAGGACTGGAAGAGTGTGAGGAAGACTCTACCAACAGTACCTTGTCAGGTCCCACCTGGGTGCCCAGGATAGTGGTGTGCGACCCACAGACCCAGCCAGTGCAGGACAGGAGCAAGGGGGAAGGGTGGCCCCCACCCTCAGGTGAGGAGGCAGATAGGTCAGGCATAGACTCAGGCCTCTTGAGTAGCAGACACCCCAGGATCTGGTGGAGCCACAGTGCGGCCCCAGGGCACCTCCCTCCCTCCCGCAGCACCCCTCCCCTATGTGGCAGCTTGGGCATCCCCAAGCCCAGGACCCTGTGAGACTCGGGTCCTGGCCCCCTGGCCCTCTTCATCCCCTGCAACAGAGGAGCTCCTGCTGCATTCAGGGTGGAGGAGGCGTGGAGGGGGCGTTCACTCCCCAAACCTGCCAAGTCAACTTCAGAGGAAGCTCTTCCTCGCCCCCCCTACAGCCATTCAATCCCCCGGGTCCCTGGTGGCCCACCTTTGTGTCTTCATTTTGTTTGCATATTTACGTATCAGTCTAACTGAGTTCTTTGAAGGCAGGGATCATGGCTCATTCATCTCTATATTCTGGCCCCTGGTGGCCCGAAAAAAAACTCTGCAAAATGAATAGCTGGCTAAGCTGAAGTTGTCTGGGAAAGCTTCCCTGAAGATGGAGAGCTCGAGAGGGGCAAGACTGGAGCAGGAGCAACGAGCCAGAGAGATAAGGTACTCTGGGGAGACAACGTGGGCAGAGGCAGGGGGATGGGACCGGGGGTGCACGGAGGCACCAGGGGACCCTACAACAGTAGGGTCCCCACCCCCAAAGTCCTCCCCAAGCCTCCCAACTTGACCCCTGCCCCGGATGGACCAAAGGGCTGTCCCGTGCGGAACTGATGCAGGGAGATCTCCCGAACAAGCTGGCTCTGAGTGCCAGGGCCAGCCTGCGGAAGGACTGGCCATCCTTACCTTGACAATGGCAGGATGGTCCTTGCCGGGAACCTGCTGGAACCTGCCTCTTCACCATGTCCGGCCAAGTCCTGTCCTCCTCTGGACGGCTCCCTTCACCTGCTCCTCCTGAGGCCTCCAGGATCATCCTGCGGTCAACGATTTCTTCTTCATTTTAAAGAATCTCTACACCCACATGGAGCTTGAGCTCATAACCCACAGAACAAGAGTTACATGCTCTCACAACTGAGCCAGCTAGGTACCCATCCTGGGGTCTCTTTGATGCCAGTGGTGGAAGGCTCACCCATTGAAGGGGCCTTTACTTGAGATCAGGCAAGCCAATCTTGTCACTGGCCTCAAAGAGGGAGGAAAAATGCCTAAGACCTCGGAGGGATTCTTGCAAACTCCCATCCTCTCTCCCTTTCTCTTCTTGGAGGGTGTTTCCTGGTTTGCCATGCTTCCCGGCCCTCACACTGTCTTTTCTGCCCCAGCCACCCTCGTAGGGACTCCGTAGAGTGAGAGTGGGGAAGGTGCACACAGGCTCAACTCGGACTAAATGTCACTGGCTTGGTGGCATCTCCTCACTTAACCCATCAGCGGGAGGTCTGAGCTCACTCCTAGGAGCTCTGGACCTTTCAGAGGAAGCCCCAGGATTTCAGAGGTTGGAAGAGAACTCCTGTCTCGTCCAGGTGCCCCCCACTCATTGCTCATCCCCTGCTATCTTCCCTGGACGTAGGAGGAATCACCTGGAAGACGTCTGGATGAGATGCCCGGGCCCCAACCTCTAGATGGGGCTGGGGAAGTCTGGAGTTGGCCAGGCCTCCCAAAGGTCAAGAATACAGATGAGGACCCCAGGATCAGAAGAGCAGTGACTCACCCCCGGTGAGTAGTGAAGGAGGCTGGTCCCCCCGTGTTCTTGCCCTGTGCTTCCTCAGGTCCTCTGGGACAGCTCAGGGGAGGTCCTGTCTCCACCACACCAGCCTGTCCCCATCAGCCCTCAGCCCTGCTGGTTCCCAGGCCCCCCTTCTCTCTGCTGCTCATCTCCTTCCCTCCTTCCGCATTGGGCACCCTCTTCCCACCTGGCCTCAGCCTCAGCCACTGCAGGACAAGAAGAAGGTCCCCATCCCTACAGCAGCCTTTACCCATTGCCTTCTGGTGGCTCACCACAGACGGAGACTGGGAGAAAGGGGCTCTGACTCTGTATCCCCAGAGCCGGGCCTGGCCTGGTCACGGGAAAGGAGCTCAGGACTCGTTGGGACAGTCTATGGAGGGGTGAGTTCATGACTTTGTTCCTTACATTTGTGGGGATATTTGCCATTTTTTAAGGGCAATGCTTAACCCAAAGGCATAACATGTTAATGGTGGGATTTTTGACACTTGTCACTCGCCAGTGGTGAGGGTTCTACGTGCTTCTAGTCCTCCCCTTACGACCATACCAGTCAGATGTGCCGAGACCTGACTACCTCTCTTTGAGGGCTCACAGGAACCACCACCCCCATTTCCTCCACTTGGTTCCAAGGAATTCTCCTTGACTGAGGAGCTGGCTCCCCTTAGCTCTGCTCCCCATCCCTCCACCTGCCAGCTGGACACAAGCCCCAGGCTCAACTCATTTGTGCTCCCCTGTTTATGGATTTCTAGCTTATGCATGAAGCTAGGGAACCTGACAGGCTCATTCAGCAGCCTCTTGGGGCCTTTGCCAGGCCAGCGGCCACCTCTGGCTGGGGTCTCCAGGAGACTGCTGGGGCAGAGGGAAGCAAGTTCACTTCTGGCGGGGGGGTGGGGGGGGGTGGGATTTGAACTGATGAATATATTGGTGCCTCTCACCTGCTGGCTCCTTCTTTCTGCAGATAATCTCACAGGCCATCCAGTTTCCTGTGACAAGAGAGAGGCTTTGTTCCGGAGACAGCGGCGGGCAGGCAGCTCATGTTGGAAGGCTTTGCATGATCTTCTGTAACCCCGCCAAGCCACCTTCTCACTGGAGCTGGACTCATGAGAAAGAGGGGGGCAGGTGGAGAGGAGACAGACGTCTACTGTGATCCCAGCTATGCCAGGTGTAAAAGGCCTTACAAATATTTTCCAAGTGATTGATTCCAAGGAAAGGTGCTGGTGAGAAAGAAAAAGAGGAGTCCCTTGCCAGGCCTACAGGATCTGCTTTGTAATTCATACACGTAATGGCATGGGGCTCAGTGCCCCCATGGCACCTGCTCCTTCCGCACACCCCTACCCACATCTGTCCCTAAGAGGCGCTCTCTGGAGCCCTCCTCCTCTGCTTCCCAGGGGCCTCAGAGTGTTTCTGCTCCGACTCTACCCAGAACATCTGGATTCCAGGACCTAGAAAACTCACACCCTGGCCCTTCTTTGTCTTCTTCCCAACCAGCATTCCCTGAAAGCCACACCATGGCTTCTAACACCTCCCACACCCCTTCTTTCAGACAACTGAGGCAACTGTGGCTCATAGTAATTAAGGAACTTACCCAAGATCTATCCAAGCAGCAGAACCAGAAACCCCATCCAGGCCTGTCTGAGTTCTCACCCCACCTCCATGAGAACAGAGACCCATACACGGGTCTGCTCCGACCCAATTTCATCCACTCCTCCTCCATCCACTCCTTCTGCTGCCCCAGGAGCAAGGCAAGGGTTGGGAACGGGGCTAGAAGTCACCTTAAATCTTTTCCAGAGCAAGATGAGGCAAGCAAACTCTAAGTGTCGAGGTGAGAAAAACTGAGAAATTTTTCATGAGGTCTGAGAAATGTATTGGGGTTCATTTCCATGGGTTAAATAATTCTGGTCAGAAGGGTGACTTTTTTTTTTTTTTTTTTACCTCTCAACCTTTTACTGTGAAAAAAAAAGTGTACATATAGGAAAGCTCAAAGAATAAAACAATAAGAGCTCCTAGGCCCCAAATCTACATTTCATAATCAACATTTTATCAAATTTGCTTTATCCAAGTATTTTTCTAGACCATTTGACTAGAAGTTGCAGTCCTTTTTTTTTTTTTTTTTTTAAATTAGGGGCTGGTTTTAATTTTTTTTTTTTTTAAGATTTTATTTATTTGTTCACGAGAGGCACAGAGAGAGGCAGAGACACGGGTAGAGGGAGAAGCAGGCTCCATGCAGGGAGCCCGATGTGGGACTCGATCCTGGGACGGAGGTATCACGCCCTGAGCTGAAGGCAGATGCTCAACGGCTGAGTCACCCAGGGATCCCAAGTTGCAGTCTTGAAATACTTCAGCCTGTATCTCTTAAAAAGAAGGACATTCCCCTGTGGAACCAAAATGTCACTTTCATAGCTTAAAAAAATTAATAACTTCCTAATATCATCCAACATCCAGCCTGTATTCAGATTTCCTCGGTTATTCCAGAAATGTCTTTTATGGCTGTGTTCGAAGAGCAGACCCCAATGGTCAAACACAGCATTTGGTGGTTCTATCTGTTGAGTCTTCTTCCACCTTAAAAGTAGTTCCCCTGACCTTTATTTTTTGGCATGGCATTGACTTTTTGAAGAAACTGAGCTGATGGTCTTGCAAAATGTCCTGCTTTTTGAGCTCTCGGGGTTATTTCCTTATGGTGCCATTGAACTTGTTGCTTTATTTCCTATAAATCATACCTTAGATCCTGAGCTTGATTAGAGTTAAAGATTTTTGGTGACAGAGTGTCGGTGGTAGCAGCTCCTAAGATCCCTGCCTCCTGGTATTTACATCCTTGTGTGTGGTTGCCTCTCCTGGAGCGGGGGCCGGACTTTGTGATTCACTTCTAATAAATAGAATACACCAGAAGTAATGGGTTGTCACTTCTGAGATTAGATTATCAAAAAGCTATGGCTTCTGTCATGGGTGTTCTCTCTTACTCTTGGGTTGTCTGTCCTGGAGGAAGCTAATTGAGACAGCTTCCTCTATCTGCCTCCCATCCTTCAACACATGCCATGCAAGCACTCCTGCTTTCTATTCAGCTCAGCCAACATTACTTAGATTTTCCTGCATTTAAGCCATACCCTAGCTTATGTGAGAAATATGACATAATTTTTTATGCTTTTGGTTTTATATTATTTTTCTTACTTTTTAAGATTTTATTTTTAAGTAATCTCTACACCCCACGTGGGGCCTTGAACTCATAACCCCAAGATCAAGAGCTGCATGTTCCATGGACTGAGCCAGTCAGGCACCCTGAGGATGCGCCAGGCATCTTTAAAAAAGGAGCTTAGAATATAATAGGGAAGATATAGATCAATGGAAGAGAATGGACAATCCAGAGATAGACCCTCACAGTTAGTCACTGGGTTTTTAACAAAGGTGACAAGACAATTCAATGGAGAAAAAGATAGTTCTTTCAACAAGTGGTGCAGGAGCAAATAGATATTCACAATGAAGAAAGTCAGATTACTCCCTCACACCATATGCAAACATTAACTTAAAATGAATCAAACATCTACATGGAAGAGCTAAAAGTGTAAAACTCTTAGAAAAAAATACAGACATACATCCTCATGACCTTGGATTAGACAACAGTTTCTCGCAAACAGCAAAAGAAAAAAATAAAATGGACATTATCAAAATGTCAAGGACATCATCAAGACTGTGCAAAGGTGCCCACAGAATAGAAGAGAATCTTAGCAAATCATATGTCTAATAAGGGACTTGTATCTAGACTATATAAAGAGCTACTAAAACTCAGTAATAAGAAGACAAATAATCCAATTTAAAAATGGGCAAAGAATCTGGACAGTTCTCCAAATAAGACCTATAATGGCCAAGAAGCACATGCGCAGATGCCCAACACCATTGGTCATCAGAAAGATGCAAATGAAAACCACACTTAGATACAACTATATCCATTAGAATGTCTAAAAACTAAAAGTAGCTTAGATTTAAATTCAGAAGATGTTACTAATCGGAGTAACCTGGGTAAAGGGCACCAGGGTGAACAGGATCTTTCCATACTATTCCTTATAATGGCATTACAATTGTCTTGAAATAAAAAGGTTCGTTTTAAAAATTTTTAGGCTGTTTATAAAGTCGCAGCACAAGTTCTAGAAGATTAAATGGGCTTTTTAAGAAAGTATAAATTATATGTATTTGTATGATACAAATCTTATGTATGGAAACACACAGGCACAGAGCATACATAGAGAAGGAGCATGGGTTTTCATGAGTTCAAGTCCCTTTGGAAGTCCAAAGGAGAGAAGCCAGAAAAACATTTAAGGGAAGGATTGCCTGGACTTAGGAGTTAATAGGATCTCATCTCCCCGATGTCCCTGAAGATGGCATCACGTGCACACTTGGGCATCTGCCCACCACCTCCAGTCAGTACACAATGTCTCTGCTCCCTCTCTTTTGCTTCACCTACTCTTTGTCATTGTCCTTTATTCACAAAGCCACTAGAGAACTCTATTTGTTAGGATAATTAATGGTGGATCTAGAGCAAACCACCCCAAATCTCAGCATTAACTTCTACTCAATACATACACTTGGGGTGTTTGTGATTGGGCAACTCTCCTGGGAAGGTCTCCTCTTAGTGGTGCTCTGGGCCTACCCTGCCACCATCCTGTGGCTTCCAAGGTCACTCCAACGTTGTCCAGGCAGCAGGGATTAGATTATCAAAAGAGAGACTGTCTTTCATGAGGAGGAGGTGAGCCCTAGAAGTGGAGCATCACTTCTGTCCACATTCTTCTGGCTGTAACTTAGAGATATGGCATCATCTGCTAGAGAGCTGGGAAATGCAGTCCTCCTATGTTCCCTTATGGCATCATTTCCTAATTGGTCCTACCAGTGGTCCCATACAAAAAGATGCTGTGCTCTGATGTTCCTACCACCCATCTCTGAGATGCCAGAGTAGGGTGGAGGGCTCACTCTGCACTCTGTTCTGCACTCTGCTTGTGCCCCAAGCAGCTCAGCTTGCACCCCAAGTTTCATAATGTGCCCATGGAAACAGCTCCTTCAGCTTCAGGGTTCAGTCTTCACCCCATGTGAGCCCCCTATCCCCACCGCCCTGGTCATTTGTCCTCCTAAGCCAACCTGAAGACTCACACAAAAAAGAATGTCTTTCCTTCTCTATTAGCCGAAAAATAAAACACCTAGGATATCACTTCAGAAGACTGATTACCCTGAGGGGCTCCAGCCCACCAAGTGTGAAAGCAGCTGAGCTCTGCACCAGTGGCCTGGGAGCCCTACTTCAGGGGGTAGAGACGCAACAGACCCAAACAGGTTAAGGGAGGAGCAGATTATGGTGCAAGGGGGATCTAATGGGCTCTAGCTCAGGCATCTTGTACTTACAGCTGAGATCCCAGATGTGGGTGCATATATGGATTTGAAGCTCAGGAGAGAAGTCTAGACCAGTTTCGCCATATATCTTATATTTTTTCTAGGATATGGGTTTAGCTGCTATTACAAAATGTGAAATAACAGTGGCTTAAATAGAATGAGGTCTCCTTCTCCCTCATAAGCATAAGCAATCCAGGCTGATGGGGAGCTTGGGGCTCGAAGGAGTTGGGGCCCAGGCTCTTCCTGTCTCATTGCGAATGTGCAATCCAAGGTGACTCACTACCATCTGCATTCCAGCTGGCCAAAAGGCGACATCAGGCAAGGGGAGAGCGTAACCCTGAGAGATGCATACATCACTTCTGCTCACATCCCATAAACTGGTCCCAAGGCTACACCAGGCTGAAAGGGGGTGCTGAGCAATGTGGCTATTATTTCAGGCAGCCTTATGACAGACTATTTCTGTTATTATGGAAGAAGGGCTGGGTGGACATTCTGGGATGACTGGGAATCTCTGCCACACACCCCATCAGTAAAAACATCTTTGAACACATACTCCCCCAATATATGTGTATTTGTTCATAATTCGTATTGTCAATATGTATATTATATATTTATAAAGATATTTGCTTGGAACGCCTGGGGATGGTTCATTTGGTTAAGCAGCTGACTCTTGATTTCATGATCTCAGGATTGTGAGATAGAGCCCCGTATTGGGCTCCATGCTGAGCACAGAGTCTGCTCATCTTTTTCCCTCTGCTCTTTCCTCTTGTTCACACTCTCTGTTTCTCTCTCTCCCTTTCTCAAATAAAGAAATAAAAGCTTAAAAAAAAGACATTTTCTTTCTTACTTTTTAGATAAAAATAAGAGCAATTTTTTTTTTTTATACCTCAAGAGATCCTCTTGTGCACACCCCCTTGGAGAGGAGTGGTCAAGGCTAAAGATGTAGATTTATAAATCAACAGCAAATACGGAGCAAATAGCCAAAGCACTGCCTCTGGACAAGATCACCCAAGGAAAGCACAGACAGAGAGTGAGAAGAAAATCCAAGGTTAGGAGATCAGGGAACATCAACATTTAAGATTTGGACAGAAAATAAAGAAGCAGGAATGATCTGAGACACTGAGCAGGTGTCATTGAGAGGTAGGAGGAGGAAAGAGATGTAGTGGTCATAAGAAATCTGGGGAAAAGAGAATTTCAGCAAAAGCCATGTACAGCAAAGATTGACACGAGACCATGATTCACACATGAAGGTGACTGGTAACCAGCCTGGGAAGCAAGAAAACTCAGGATGAATAAATAAGGATTAGATGGTATTTTGGCTTCTATGTTCTAGAAAAGAGGGAGCCATGGAAGGTCATTGAGTAGGAGGGGCACAGGAAGACAGCTGAAAGTAAGGAAGACACATTTGGGTATTTGAGTGAAAAGTGGATTAGAGGGGCTAGAGTCTAAAGTCTGGAGGCCCATGAGGATGTAAACTCAGACCAGGCTAACCAGAGTAGAAATGCCCTCAAACACATTGCTTTGGAGAAGTGGAAATGACCCTGTGACCAACTTGATATGGAGACTTATAGAGAAGGAAGAGATCATGGTCTTCAAGGTTGTGGGCCCTGGACGCCAAGGAAGCAGAAGCAGGACCATTGTTTGGCGAGGTTCTGGTGGGAAAATGCATGTCTGGTGGGGTTGTCCAGGAATGTTTCCTGGAGAAGGTGGGAATGCTGATCCCTGAGGGCCTGGTCTTCTATCCCAGGCTCTCCCGCATTCCTGGGCCTATAAACTCTCATGGGAGAGGTCTCCACCCCTGCCCCACAGTGCCAAGCATGTGATCATGACTGGATAGCATCCTAGAGACCCACAGACCAGCCAAGGCAACTTTATTGTGATGTCCGGGGACTGTGAGATTGTCACTGAGAGCAAAAGGAGCTGTTCCTCCCATGCAGAGTCAGGCTCCACCGTGTGCCAGCAGCAAAGGCCCTGTCAGGTGGCATCAAAGCAGGACATACCGAGGCCACAGTACAGCTCATCTCTGAGGCAACTGTACACACAGCTCTAGGAGTCAGGGTATAAGTCAGCACTTGCTAGAACGACCCTGAGCCATTAACATGGCCTAGGGATGTCTTGCCTACTCCCATCATCAAAAAATGGGTAAAAGGAAAAAAAAGAAGTAGTGAATTTCTATAAGTACTTGAGGAAGGAAATGCTATTCTCAACAGCAATAGAATCTGTCTGTGAGGAATGCCCCTCCATGGTGCTCCAGCCCTGGGGACCTCCCTGCAGGATTCTGGTCCGCCTGCAGGATGCTGGTCCTCTTGGTTTACCAGCTACAGTGCAACAGGACTGCCACTGGGAGCCCTCCCTGGGGAAGCTCCAAGGAGGCTGCTTTCCCAAGCCCCTCAGGGACCAGACGGAAGCTGGATTGTAGGACAAGTATGGCAAAAGGTATTCAGGGCACAGCTCACTGGGACCTGGATGAATCTGGACACCAGAAGGCAGGTACACCATCGTCCCACCTCTCCTGGCCACGTCCCAGGCTAGACCTGATGCTCTCCAGTGTGATAGTGGGTACTGAGGAGGCCTCCCTCAGCGGTCAAGAGAGGCCCCAGCCTTGGATGGTGCTTCTAACTAAAGATGAACAGGGGAGGCCCATTTACCTCCACATAAGGAGCAAAGGCTACTGACCGGGTTGCTTCTGTGCAGACACTTCCTCCACCAAATTATTATAAAGATAAAATAGGAAGCAATGAATCTCATAAAAAGGGCTAAGTTCTGATATTTGGGCCAAATAATGCTAAAACCTTCAAGGATCAAGTAGCTACACAGCCCCTTGGGTAAATGCCACAGAGGGGGGCACCCTGAGTTCCTTGAGCATCTCAGGGGGTGGGACTCATTTCTACCTGGTGAGTCTCCACTCTGCACCAGGCCTGTCTCTGGATCTTGAAGGACTAAGAGAAGTTTGAGCAGAGAGTAGAAGGTGTTCCAGGCTGTAGGAACTACTTGTCTAAGGGACCAAGGGAGAGAAAGCAGTCTATGCGGGCAGGGTTAAACACACGGTGAAAATCTAGATCGGCCTGGCCGCAGCAGAGGGGGAGAGGAAGGGAAGGAGGGGGAGTGGGGGGGGGGGCTAATTATGGACGGCTGTAATCCCAGGGCAGGAGAAGTGAGCTCCAGCCAGATCATGATGTGCTTACGTGGTGGGAGCTTGGGCTTTATCCAGAGGGCCATGGAGAGCCCCTGAAACGTTTTAAGCAGAGAGGAGACATGATCAGATCTGTTCTAGAAATGTAGCAGGGTGGTTTGGTAAGAATGTAATGTAGCAGAAGAGCCGATTGAAAGACTAGCTGTGTCTTGCTTTCTCCATTGTGGCTCCTGGATAAGGAATGAAAGGTATTTCCACCCCTCTTCCTCCTCATTCCCACCCCGGAGGGGAGCCAAGCCATCACATCTTTGAGGCCTGGGTTTTCCTTACCCATGGGGTGGGGGGACTGACAATGTTTTTTTGTGTGTGTTATAAGGCAAAAGAGGGAGAAGTTGCCCAGCGGGTCTGCCTCTTTGTTTTAGAAGGCCTGGGTCCAGCCAGGGAGTGTTCATGCTGAGCATTGAGGAACTAGACCCAGAGAGGTTATGGGATGTGTGGGGACTTGCAGACGGTCTGAGAACTATGAACCCAGGGGAAGGAGGAAATCTCACGGCTATCCTGCTGCCAAGCAGCCCATCGGTCTCTCCCACCCAGGCATTGACCCTCGAGAAGATCCCCAGGGCTGGTTCTGAAGACCCCTGTGCCCTGATGGGACGTACCCAGGGCAAGCTCCGACCTAGGAGTCAGGATCCTGGCCCACCGCTAAAGCGCCGTATGAGATGAAGTCCATCCCATGGGCTCTCAGGCTTCATTTTCATATTGGTAAAGTAAGTGCTTTGGATTTGATGTAGCACACGGCTCCTTCCGGCCTGTATATTCTGTGAGGTCTAAAGACACGCTTGAGTGCATTGTCTCAGCACAAAGACAGGGCACAGAGCAGCCCGGGGAGGTGGCCAGAACCCCTTAGGGCCACCTTCCTTCTAGGAAGGACTCCTAGAGAGGGAGCCCTGGAGCCGGGCATCAATCCCCGAAACCAGAGCACAGGAGTGCACAAGCACCTGGGTTCCAAGGGGCCCAAACGGGCCAGGTTCAGTGAGGCCTAACATCTCAAATACTGTCTCCGAAGGGCTGAAAATACTTCTAGGTTCATATAAGGAAAACCTGGGGGAAAAGTAGGTGGGTCCCTGTGAGGGCGGGTTGGGGGGGGGGTCAGTCAGGTGAGGCCCCTCCATCATTGTCTTATGATGGGTCACACAGGGGGTCCTGCTGGCTTCAGGGCAGTTTCTATTGCTTGAGGGCGTGGTTTCAGCTTTGCTCTTGGGGCCTTTTGTCTGAGTTTAGAGAGAAGCCAGAAAAAAACTTAATCAGAAAGTAAGGACTGAGGTCAAAATGGAAGTGCTTGAGTCCTCTTTCAGCCCCTGGGTTGTAAGTAAATTGAGAGCAGCAGTAAATTTCCTGGTGCCTCAGATCCAAGTGCTCCGCTGGGTGTAGGACGGCTGCCTGGCACCGGGCAGGGTGCAGCAGGCACCAGGGCCCCCTTGCTGGGTGGCCTGGAAAACAGACCAGGGTTACCACCCCTGACTCTGTGCTGTGGCCACAGGGCCGCTTCCCGCACGCTTCCCACTACTTCTCAGGGACGGCCTGACCAGAAAAAAGGCACTTTCAGAGGCTGTGGCTCATTTTCCATTCTCTTTCTCCAAGCAATTCCCCTCTCTCCACCAGTCTTTGCTCTTCTGATTGCCTTCCCCAGGGACTGGTTGCCCCAGAGAAAACAGAGAAGTAGGTGACCAAGTGGGCTGATGCCCTGGAGGATGGGAAGGGAAGTAGTTAATGGCAAGAGAAATGTAACTAACTTTAGGGCGGCTTACAACCTCCACACATAGGATAGTCATTGGAGGGGCTGTCATCCCATTTTACAGATGAGGAAAATGAGGTCGAAGAGTAAAATGAATTGCCCAAGGTCACAAAGGCCACAATATTTTTCTCCAACCTAGGTTCTTCAGCTGTGGCCCTGTATGAGACTGACCAAAGACAGGTTAGCAAAAGAAAACAAACAGGTATTAATGTGTGCAGCATCCCACAGTGAGTCCCTTAAAGGGTTGGATAGACTTGGACTCCTGTCCCATCTTAGATCATCCAAAGGAAAGGGGGCTTCTGGGCAGGGGTGGCAGGTTGTGGGAAGGTGGCCAGAAGAAGTGGGGGTGGGGGTGTACCAGTTGCTTAGCAGGGTTTGGTAGGTAGATGTTAAGTCAGGGCCTGCTCCCCTGGTAAGAGTCATGAAGAGTCTCCTCTACTCAGTACAGGAGAGGGAGACACTTCCAAATGGAGATTTCCTTTATTGATGTAAATCTCCCTTTACAAAGAAAACTTGTTCCCCTTTTAGAGCTTTCCCTATCAAGGCCGGCTCTAAAGAAGCCACATGCCAGAGACCTATTTGGGGGGACATACTCAAGTGATGTCAGGATTTAAGTCCAAATATCTTGGGCTTTCTTTAACTTTCGCTTCACAGCCTCCCCCAAAACGTTTACTGACCGTCTATTTTGTGCCGAACGCTGTATTGTGCACAGGAGAGAGTCAAAGTCAAATGATGCCATGTGTGGCCTTCAGGTGCTGAGGTCGGGATGGGAGACAGACCCCAAAACAAATGGTATGATGAGTGGCACATGGAGGCCCTTGCAAAGCCCTGCAGGACCCCAGAACAAGGCAAGCTAGGTAAGGCTTGGGGGAAGGGGATAGTGGGGGGTAGAGGAGTAGGGGGCATCCCAGGGGAGTTCCAGAGGATGACTTACAGTCCACCAGGCAGAGAAGGGGTCAGTAGGTGGGAAGGCCCCAGGGCGTGAAGGCAGGCGGTGTCATACCTTCGCACCTCCCAAGCAGGGATGCCTCCCACCAACATCTCTGGATGCCAGGACTGGTGTGAAGGTTGGGTCGGGCGGGGTGGTGCCCTCCCTCCCAGGGCCCCTTTCCAACGGACCTGGGCCTAGGACTGTACCCCATGCCTGGCTTCCTGAGGGATGGTTCCGCCAGTGCCTGAGGCCCTCCTGACAGCCGCAGCCCCCCTCCCTCAGACGGATCTTCAGTTTAGCTAAGCAGCCGGGTCCCTTTGGGTTTGATACCATCTAATTGGTTGTGGCTAATCCCATATTAACTCTCCCCGCAGAAGCTAGAGGGCCTCTCCCCACCCTCCATCACGTCCCAGCCCCTACAGAAGCTTCTGTTATCATGTTTATGAGCCTCCACAACCACAGACAGGCAAATTTGCATATAAATAACCTGCCAGCACAGGAGGCTGCAAGAGGCACCTGGTAACGACTCTGTTTATTACTCTGGAGAGAGAAGGGGAGCAGGAAGGCCTTGTGCTGGGTGGCCCAGTCGGGATGGTTACATTTCCACCTGCTGATTAACTGAGAAAGAGTCTATGACCCTCAAACGGCGGAGGAGGAACAAACATGAAGCCTCTCAGTTCCTCCCTTTGGGGAAACCCCACACCAATCTGTTTGTCACCCGAGACTGTAGGACCCATCGTTGTCACCCAGGCTGGCCCTGCCTGAGCATCCATTCAAGCAGCCAGGTACGGCCCTGGGCTTGGTGCAGTTTGGAGACATGATGCAAAGGGAGATGGGCCATGTCCTCATGTCCTATTGCAAAGGACGTGTCACAGGCCTAGCAGGGGACACTGAGAAGAAAAATCTTTGAGGTGAGGGCTGCACAGAGGGTGGCACGGGCCCCCGCAGGTGCCGAGGTGAGTCCTTACACCAGAGAAGATTCCAGGGGGAGGGGCATCTGGGCTGGTCCTTGAAAACAGACACGTCCAGGGTGGAGAGCAGAGCGGGGGAAACATCCGGGCCAGAGGGAATGAGGTCAGCAAAGGCAGGAAACGCTTGCATCGCTGAGTGGATTATCTGCAGGGTGGCCGGTGGGGGAGAGGAATGGGGAGATGAATTGGAAGCAGCAGAAGTTATATGCCCCTGTGGGGTGCCCGTGTGACTTAAGTTGTGACTTCATCTCTTCGACCTCAAAGATTTTTGAAGACTCAGGAGAGACATCAGTGGAGGAGGCAGGTCTATGGGCTAAACCTCCCCCAAAATGTGGGGTGGCCTAACAGTTACCTATGAAGGCAGGAAGGGATCACCCTTAGTGGTGTTCTGACATCCAGAACACAGCAGCGAGGCTTCATTCAGAATAGGCTCTGCCCCAGAGACTGGGAGGCTGGACATCGGTATAGAGCGTCCCGAGTCTTCGAGAAGGTAGGGGTGAGGAGCACAGATCCAAAGGACAGGGAACCTATGACTGGACTATAGAAGTAAAATTGGAGAAAAAAAAATCCTCTCTCAACCCAGAAAACCCCCACAACGGTCTTGGGGACAGTTTCCTTATCGAATAAGCATTAAACCAGAATGTGATGCGTATCACAGCTTATCTCCGAAGAGACTTCAAAGACAAAATGGAATCTCACCCCCTTCTACGGTGTAGGGGAGAGAACCCTTTCTCTCTACCCTCCTAGGTTCAGTGGCTGGGTTCAGTTTTTATCAAACTGATAAAAGACAGATTAACCAGAGAATAAAATGGTTTTAATTACACGCACTCTCGCACGGGAGTTCACAAAGAAAAATGTGGCTTGAAAAGGGAGCCAGAATTTAGGGACTTATTTTAGGCTAGACAAAGAAAAATGGGTTTGGGGCTTGGCAGCGGGGGGAGGAAAGTCATGGGAAGGTGACCAGGAAAAGTATGGCAAACAAGGGTTGTTTAGCAGAGTTTGACACGCAGATTTGAGTCTGCCTTTTCCTTTGATAAGAGCTGTTAAGAAGTCTCCTCCTCCTGCTACAGGAGACGGAAACACTTGTGCAAATGGAAATTTCCTTTATCGGTGTCAATTTTCTTGACAAAAGGGAAACGTATGCTCTGATTTTAGAGCTATTCCTGCTTCTGCTGTTCCTCAGTGGCCTTCCCCTCAAAATAATCCTCATGCCAAAGGGGACATCCTTTGGGGTGGCATATTCTGGTCCCCTTCAGTAGCCAAGCAGATGCAACTCATTATAAGGTACCCCTTGTTTATACACCATGATGGACGAGACCTCGTCTTCAAATAAGAGGTCTCGACAGCACCATTTCTCACCCATGGTTAGTTCATCTTGTCTTTACCTAGTACCTGGGCGACCATCCGCGTTAGCTGATTGGCTTTATCCAGAAGAAAAACAAGTGGCATAATTTGCAACTGGAGGTAGTTTTGCCAAGTGGGAGCCAGGCACCCACCAAGGTTAGGCTCCTACCCTCCCACAGGAACTGAGAGAGAGGGGCGGTCTCTCCCTTGATGTTTGCATTTCAAAAGGATGGCTCTTGGGTTTTTGAGGAAGTGCCTGAGCCTTGAGACCAGCGGGAGACTTACTTGGCCATTATGAAGATTTCCATACATTTGAAAAGGACACAGGAAAAAACTCTGAAAGAAAAGAGACAGGAGGTAGACATCTACTCCTTATTTTCAACAGGAAGAATTAAGCCTCCTGTTTCAATTTCTAGTCTCCCTTCCGGGACCCATAGGCTCAAGGTCAACGGTAGCTGGGACCTCGGGAGCAGCACTGGCCGCCTTGTCAGACTCGTTCGAGTTCCACCTCTGCCGTGCCCGCTGCCGGACACGTCAACTCCCCTCACCTTTGCAGTGCAGATTGGAATTGCCACCTCAGAAGGTTGGGAGGAATAAACGCGGTCCTATTGTAAAGTCACCTGGGGTGCATTGGCATCGCGAAATACCCTCATTTGAAATTAAAGCATATACTACCATGAGGGTTGGAAGGGCGGCCTGAAGGGCAGTTCACCAAACCCCAAAGCACCGAACCCGAGGGGATTCCTTGAGCACTTACATCAGCTGGGCATGGAGCAGATCGAGGGGACCGCTCCTCTGAGCAGCTGGGCATAAATTTAGGGGATTCATTTCTGTAGAGGGGTTGCAGTCTGAAAATATAAATGGGGAAGGGTTAAGGACACTCATGAGTCTGCTGACTCCAAAGGGGCTGACAGGAGAGTAACAGGTGTTGGGGCATGATCCTAATGCAGAGGTTGACAGCTTCTAGGGTAAAGCCTTTCCCATAATGTCTTGGGAACACTGTCACAGGCAAGCTCTGGCCAGACAGATGCATCACGGGTTTGGACTTAGTGGATAATTCTTCTATTTCTGTGCTCCACAGTTCACAGGTCCCCCAAATCCCCCCAGGATGACAGGCTGCATTTGCAGTGGCACCGTCTCTCCTTTCTCCATGCCATAAAGCCTGCAGCAGGACACCTGCCCACCCGAACTCCAGAAAGGCTACGTCCCCAGAGATGGGGGAAGGAGGACACAGCACAGCCACAGTGGTCAAATTCATGTCCTTCTGCATTCTCTGGCCCCCACCATGTTTGCATCTGTTTTGGGGAGGGGGGGAGGGGGGTGCCTTCGTGTTGCCATGGCAACTGGATTCCCAGGGAGGCAGGCCATCTTGGGACAGCCGTGCAGCCCCAAGATGAGGCCGCTGGAGCTAGAAGGAGGGAGTGTCCTGTAGGGAAACCGCACTCTCCGGGCTTTTACTGTTTGAGGCTGGGCAGGGGGGGTTGAGAAGAGCCATAGGCCCTGGCGCTTTTCCCAGCTTGCTTTGGTGATGTCAACCCACCTTGCCAGCACCTGGGGAGAGTCTGGAGCCTGAAAGGAGCAGAGGCCCCCTCTTCCCTCCCATCTTCCCACGACCCCCTGGGGGAGTCAGAAAGGGGCTAGGGTAGGCCCAGCCCAGCACCCTGGGTGGTAAAATCGGATTCCAGGGAGGACGGGCTGAGAAGGAGAAGAGCCAGAGTGACAGCAGGAAATGGATTTTCATCTGGGGTGGCTGCAGGGCAGGGGGGCCGCTGGCGGAGCAGGTGACAGGCTCAGGCAGGGTGATGGGGGTGCAGAGCTAAGCCGCGTGCTGGGGGGTGATTGAAGGGTGGCTTGGGAAGGATTGAAGCTGGAGATCGAGGATTTGCTGCAGAGCCCAGCGCCCTGGAGGAGCATGGGACAGGGTGTCCTGCCGCCGAGGCCCAGCGGGGCGGCCCTGCGGGGGGTGGGGGGGCGGAGAGGGACAGGATGGAGGCTGATTCAACACCTTGGCAGGCAGGACTGGTGGGACCAGTGCTCTGGGGCCTGTGCGTCCTGGGCTGAAGGCCGGGTGACAGAGCAGGCCCCGCGCAGGGCCGGCGGGCGGGCGGGCCCAGAGCGCAGAGCGCAGAGCTGCCCCGGAACGCAGCCCGCAAGCACATTTCGCCCTTAATGTTCAAACCCAATTCCAGGGCAGCTTTTCTCCGGAAAAGGAAGCATGGTTCAAAGAGAACATAATGAATTGGCTGAAATAAATAGCTGATTAGTTGCAGATAACATCAGAAGCTCGCCGAGCGCAGGGAACAGCGCACGGTCTTGGCAGCAGCTCCCCCGCTGCTGGACGCAGCCTCCCCGGGGCAGGGCTGCAGGCTCGGCCGAAAGCGGGTCCCCACGGCCGACACTGAGGGGCCTGGCCTGGTGGGGAAGAAACAAGGGACACAGAAAAGCACACGGGGAGCTGCAGTCCAGGCTCTCCAGCTGCCACCTCAGACATCTCCGAAAAATGAGCTAAAATTAATGTCTCCCCTGACCGCTCCCAGGGCCTTTTCAAGAATCAAATGAGAAAGAGTTAGGGCATGAACTCTGGTCATTATTATCCATCAGACACGGGACTCCGTAAGGCAAGGGGGTCTGTTTTGCTGACTTTTGCACTCCCGCCCCTGCATTTAATGCCTGGCACAAGCATGTGTTCGGTGTTGTTGAATAAATGTGGACCATCCACTACCCCAGTGGTTCCCCCCCAACCAGTCATTCACAGGTGGACTGGGGCCCAAAAAGTTGGGGGCCCAGCCTGGGGGCATTTGGTCATGATGCTGCCCTAAAGCCAACTTCCACTGATGTTTGGATGGGCCATAATTTTGAGCTAGCCATAGCTCTATTGTCCTGGAAGACCGAGAACAAAATGTTATTTAAAATTTGATGGAGGGCAGCCCGGGTGGCTCAGCAGTTTAGCGCCGCCTGCAGCCCAGGGCATGATCCTGGAGTCCTGGGATCGAGTCCCAGGTCAGGCTCCCTGCATGGAGCCTGCTTCTCCCTCTGCCTGTGTCTCTGCCTCTCTCTCTCTCTCTCTCTCTCTGTGTGTGTGTGTCTCTCGTGAATAAATAAATAACATCTTTTAAAAAATAAAAATAAAATAAAATTTGATGGAGAGGGTGGGCCATGAACTAGATTTGCCTTCCATGGCCCAGGAGCCCCACCATCAAGAGCAGAGCTGGGCTCTTCTCCCCGGAGTTCTTCATCTTCTGTTCTTTTTTCAGCTTTCTGATTCAGAAGCAGAGATGGGGTGGGGACGGGGTCATTTTATAACCTCCATCTGCTATTCAGTCTGATACTGGGAGGCCACACAATGTATCAATCATCTTAAGCTGCAGGCACACTCCACATTAATTATAATTTAGAATAACTGGGAGTTGAGTTAAGTGGCAGTTGACTAGTTGACATGTTTTGTAGACATGTAATCAAACATTTATTAATTTTGATTTTGCAGTTTTCTTTTGGGGTCGTGGGACCAATCAGTTCTTTTTTCAGGTACCAGACACTTGTGGAAGTCCTTCACTTCAGAGGACCTGGGCACCCAAGCAGCAGCTGGAGAAAGGGAGGGAACAGTCGGGGTGCCAGGACACCCTATGCTCCCCTAGAAAGGGGAGAAGCAGCATGGCCTGTGGCTTCAGCACGTTCGCACGAAATAGGACAAGTGCATCTGGATTTATATGCTGTGTGACCCTGGGCAAGCTGCGTGACTTATCTGGGCTTTAACTTGGAAGCCCTTGGAATAGTGTTTGAGAAGCAGGGATGGTGGCTACAGGCAAAAGATGGTCATCGGGCCTTCTCTCCCCAAGATCAGAAGATGTGACTGTGAGCACATGGTGGGAACTCAGGGCAGGGTGGTCTGGACACCTGCAAGAAGAGTGGAGGGCATCCTTGTTTCCCTGCCCCTGGGAGGCAGAGACCCTATGGGGGGTCAGTGAGGAGCTGGTGCAATGAAACTGGAGTCTATCTGGGCCCTTTTATGGTCTCCCATGACTCTCACTGGCCATTTTATATGATTTCTATCCCGTTTCCTGTCAGTCTGCACACAAAGGGCCTGGGAAGGGTACATCTTCTTTCTGACAACATCAGAATGCGGCATCTTCTTTCTGACGACAAATATGTGTGTGGCTTTCCCACCACAACCAATTCTGCAGTTCTCCGAAACCAACCGCCTGTCCTGTAATTCAACCCTAGTCCAACACTAACTCCCCAGAGTTAACATCAGACCCCACAGGTTTCAGGGCTCCATCCCACAATACTGCTCCCACTTCAAACCCCAGTCACAAGTCCTGAGGGGCCACCTGTACCTCTGACTGGTTATGAATCAGGGGTTCTCACAACCTCCTCTCGGGTATAATAACCCCACTCATGACTCACAGAACTCAGAAAAACTATTTATGTTTAGTGGTTTATTAGAAAGGACACAACTAACTGGAAGGGATGCTCTGCTCCGGGCAAGGTATGAGAGAGGGAGGGGTGGGGAGGAGGAGTTTGCACTCCTTCTCTGCCCACCACCTTCCCAGCACAACAGGTTGTCCACCAACTCAGAAGCTCTCCAAACCCTGCTGGTTAGGGCTTTTTCTGGAGGTGTCATTACACAGGCATAATGGATTAGATCATTAACCACTGGTGATTGGGACTCAGTCCCCAGGCCCACTCCCCGTCCCGGGACTGAAGATCATAACCCTCTAATCCAGGCTTGGGCTGTCTGGCCACCAGCTCCCATCCTGAAGCTGTCTGGTCCCCCCACACATTCCAACCCAGCTGGAGTCATAGCATCAGCACGCAAAAGAAAAGACACTCTCATCACTCAGGAGATTCCAAGGGCTTTAGGAGCTCTTGGCCAGGAACCCTGGACAAAGGCCAGAGGCTTTTATTTTTTATTTTATCTCACATAGTATTTTTTTATTATACCACCAGCAATTTGCAGCATTACCCCGCGGCCCTCAGGGGGAGGACTAAGTGTGAGCTGAGCTTGGGTTTCTCAAACATCCCCCCGGTGCACATCATTGGGCCACCCAGCAGACCCCAGTGTTTTTTCCAGATGTTTTCTAGGCTGCCCCGTTCCTGCACATCATCTTGTTAGTAGGGCCTAGGAGAAAGACCTAGAGAGACAGAGAGGAGGATAAAGATACTCTCCTGTCTCCTTTGAGCCCCTTTCTCAAGGACCCAAGTGTCTTTCCCCCCTCTGTCTCCATGTCTGGGTAGCAGGATCCACGCATTCTCTGACAAGTAACGTGTCTAATCCCGGCTTTTCCAGGAGTTCACCTTGGCTGGACCTCATGCTGGGGTCTTCTCTTCCTTCCCTTCCCACCCAAACATGCGAACACCATCTCCCCAGAGGGAAGAGAGGCCACAGCAAGCTTCTTGGGAGTGTGTGGAGAGAGAGATGAAAACACTTGGCCCTTGGCGATTTTCCTCTCTGGGTTTTATAAGCCAGTGCATTTTCCCAGTGAAATCGGATCCATGTGGGTCCTGATTCATTTGTGCACTGGGGAAGGTTTGTGCATCAGAGAGATGGAGATGCCAGGGGCCCCTTTTAGTTGATTTAACAAATCCCTTTCAAGCTTTTATTTTTTCATTAGGAAGCAGAAGTTGCTTGTTCCCAAACCACATGGAGACACATAGGCACATACACACACGCCCCACTGGTTTCAAATCTGTACCCTCCAGGCCCTGGAGCCTGGAATGGCCCCCATGAACCAAGAGTTCCATCTCCCCCACTTAGCACCTGCTGGGGAACGGCCTGAGAAAGAAGTCTAGCAAGAATTTGTAAGCACTGGGTGGAAGGAGGCGGGTACCCTCCTGCCCTAGGAAGCCACCCACCCTCTGCCCCCACCACCACCCCGGGCAGCCTCCTATTTCAGGACAGCAGTATCTCCAGGCCCACCTCTCAAGTCTGGGTTCAATTTCAGTGTGGTGGGAGGGCCTGGGCTAAGAACAAAGACCCAAAGGGGACGGGGGAGCCCTGAGAAGCATCATTGGCTTTCCATTCTCTCTGCTGGGCAGGACCATCCAGAGACACCACGTGGCCCATCATCCACAGTGCCAGACATGGCATGAGGTCAAAGGAGGAGAAATGGAGTCCGGAGGGCTTGGCTGTGGCACTAGCCCCCCGGTTATTGGCTGTGTGAACTTGGCCCATCACTGAACCGCTGAGGCTCATCTCCTTGCTATGCAAGTACCAGCATCTGATGACCTTACAGAAACAACTGAAGATGGGCAGTTTATTCTGTAAAGTGCCAAGTCCTTTGGAGAGGTGAGATGTCGGGAGGTGTCAGTATCAGTCCTGTTGGTAAATGTTTCCAGGGGGCAGGGCTAGGGTGGCCGCCCCCAGCCCTTGTCTCCTAAATACCTGGAGAGTCCTGCCTAGCATGCACCTGAATTGCTTCTGAAATGACTCACGTCTTATGTCATAAGCAGACCTGAGCATCTGTCCTGTGACAATCTTGTGGTCCTGACTGTGTGCACGCGCTCGGCACACATCCCACTGTGGGAGAATGAGCTTGATGGGTAGGGGAGGAAGGAGGAAGGTCTGGCCTCTGATGCCCGGCCCTCACAGAGCAGCATGGCACGGCACGTCCACTGCCCAGCAGGCCACAGAGCTAGGTCCCTCTACTTTCTCCATCAGAAGGAAAGTAATCTGAGCAGCTTTGACTGGTTTTCAAATCAGTGGGTGTGAAAAATACACCCAGATCTGAGGCTCTGCAATGTGTCATTTTCATCTGTGCAATCGGCACCCACTGACCCTACATCCTCCCCGAAGCTGGGGGACTTTCTCACCGCCTCCCTCCAATCTCATCTGCATCTGATTTGCCGGCAGACCTCAGACCCGTCTGCAGCTCTTGGAGCCATTTGCTTCCACTTAGGAGTAAATGGTGGTTCTAGGGAGCCGGGCTGATGGGACTCGCACTCACCCCGGTGGCTGGCACTCCTTCTGTCTTGCCCTTTTAGGACCTCGCCTAGCAAACACGGAAGGCCCAGCAAGCTGAGATTTGCATGCTGCCTCGGTCTGCACCCACAATTCAATCACACAACCTGTCTGTGAGCATAAAAACGGATTTTCTCTCCTAATGACTCCCTTAACTGAGCTGATGGCTGCCCTCCCTCAGGGCAAGAGCGCCCGAGAAAGATGGCCCTCTCGCCTCTGCATCCCTCCCCTCCGCCTCTTTGAAGCAGAGGTGCCCAGATGGACACATTCCTTGAATGGGCCCAGAGTGGGGAAGGGGGGAGAGTACGCTGAGAGACAGGAGGTGGGCTCCGTGGTCCCCATGGGGCTCTCCCTCTCCTGCCAGCCCTATCTCAGTTCCATTAACCTTGCTCTGCGTGTGCTGTGTTAATGGGCTGAGAAGGACAGATCACCCTGCTTGCCTGCTGAGAGGAGGAGCTGCTACTTGTTGCCAAACCCCCATCATCTGGGAGGGCAGGACTCAGGTCCCAGGCAGGCCTCGGCTTGTGGCCTGGCTCCCCGCTGCACCCCCAACCCCTGCTCCAGGGAGACGGACCTGTCAGCAGCCTGATGCTCACAGGGCTGGAGGGAAGTCCTCCCTGGATCCTCAGGGCCCCTCCTCAACAGCTAGGGAGATTCAATACTGTCAGCTTCCTAAGTGCAGTAAAAGAGTCTTTGAACAAGAATTCCTTTTATTAACTCTTCCACTACTGCTGGGTAGATCTATGATTCATTAGTATGCTTTTGAGGAAGAGGAAGCTGGGTGGTGGGGAGCCGCCACTAAAGCCAAGGGGCGAGCCATGTGGCGAGATGAATGTCACAGGCCTGAGCTGTGTAGACACCCAGCACTGGACTCCATGGCCGTACCTTGTTTGCAGCGTCCCAAGTGGGAGATTTCTCCTTGCCGCCTTTCAGGGTGCCATCTCAAGAGTGGGACTAGGCCCGGTCTTGTAACTGAGGCAGGATCGCAGTCTCCATGGACAAGGAAAGAAGAAAGCTGTTGGCATGGGTGGGAGAAATGGGAAGCCACAGGAGTCCTGGTGGTAATAGAGTCTGGAAAGAAGAGCAGAGAGCACTGGCTGTTGTGGGGCCCTGGAGAACCACATCCTGAGAGCTACCCTGCACCCCCTCCCACCTCACTTGGTCTTCCTTTGAGCCCCATGCCACACCTCCTGTCCTGAGATGTTATCATGAATATCCTTAGAGTTAATCTCCATGTTCTGGATAAGCTGGGGAAATAGCCAGCCCAGGGTTTCCCACATTTTACTTAATTAAAAATCACAAAGGTGGTTTATTAAACTACACATTCCTGAGTTCTTTCCCAGACCAAGGAACACAGTCTCCAGGATAGATCAGCGTATGCACTTTTCACCAACACCCAGAGTAGGTCTTACAGCAAGTTGGGAAATACACTGGCTTACTCTCATCCTCCTTAATTCATCCATGTACATCAGCTAAATTGAATGTGAAAAACCACATTACTTAAAAAAGAGGGGTAAATGCCCATTTGGTGGTGCAGCCGGGGAACAAAGGAAGCTGCACCGATTTTTTACCCCTTCCATTCCTCCCCAGATCCAAGGCAGGATATTCTAATATCATTGGAGCAGTTTCCCCAGGATAGATATATCTGTGACCCTTCCAGGACCAGGAATTCACTGCTGCTGGGTTACGGTCTCCAGTGGTATGAAAGTCGAATATTCCAGTTCTGTATTAACTTCAGTTGTCACCACATATTCATTTTCCTCTTCTTCTGTAGTAATAGAATTTTTAGCCAAACTCATAACAGCCCAAATAAAGAATACGTTTCCAGCCTCCCTTGCAGCTATATGTGACCACACACCTAAGCTGTGGTCAATGGATGTGAGCAAAGGTAATGTATGCAACTTACAGATCAAGGCTGATGGACAACGTATGTGCCCTGCCCTCCCCCTTCCTCCCTTCCTGCTGGTTGGAACACAGAGCTGTGGGGAGGAATCTTGGCTCATGCGAACAAGTCAGGGTTCTCCAGAGAAACAGAACCAATAGGGTGTGTGTGTGTATACATATGCATATATATGTAAATGTGCATGTGTGTAGATGTACGTGTGTGTACATGTGTGTATATACATGTAATTAACATATATACTTGCATATCTATAAATTATAATTACATATTAATAGATGCACATATAGATACAAAGGAATTTATTATAAGGAATTGACTCATGCACCTACAGAGGTTGACAAACCCAAGATCTGCAGTCAGCAGGAGGGTACCCAAGAGAGCCAGTGGTGTGGTTCCAGGCTGAGTCTGAAGGCCTGAGAACTGGAAGAGCTGATGGTGTGATTCTAGTCCAAAGGCTGGCAAGTTTGAGACCCAGGAAAAGCCAGTGCTTCGGTTCAGGTATGAAGGCAGGAAAAGACCAATGTCCCAGCACAAAGACAGGCAGGCAGGCAGGCACGAGGAATTCCCTCTTGCTCCAGGAAAGGTCAGCCTTTTGTTCCTAGTCTGGCCTTCCACTGAGTGGATGAGGCCCACTCATATTAGGAAGGGCAGTCTGCTTTACTCATTCTGCCAATTTAAATGCTAAACTCATCCAAAAGCACAGAAACGCTCACAACAACATTTGGCCAAATATTTAAATGGGCACTTCACGGCCCAATCAAGTTGACACATAAGATTAACCATCACCAAGGGCAACTCTCGGGATGCCAGAGAGCATAGGGATGCCCTATACTATGACACTCCCATACCAGCCCTGTGATGGGAGAGAGAAATAAATTATTTTGCGTAAGCCACTATTATTTTGGATTTTGTTACTCTTAACTACAGGGCCTTAGTGTAATCTTCACCCAAGAGGTGTGTTCACCACAGCTGTCACACTTTATGGCAGGGCTGAACCATCCCTAGAAGTTTCTCCCACATCTCTCCTGTCCATCACAGCAAGACCTGCACTCCATAGGGCCTTGTCCTAAGGGGGTGGGGGGACATCGCAAGGAGGAGTTTTCTCCTTTGGGAATATTCAGTGGCATCCTAGCATATTCCACACTCAGTGGATTTTTGAAAAAAACCTTTCCTATATTCAACAAAGTTATTTTCAGTAATAATCATGAAATGAAACAAATAATAAAGTACAGAAAAGAAACACAAAGAGTAAAAATGTTCTTAAACAATATATATATGCAATAAATAATATTTTAGATAAATAATTTTCTAGTAATTAATAAGTGAATTTTAATAAAACCCAAACATTTGCAAATGGCCCAATTCAGGCCATACTAAATTGCACCAATGATGTTATATTTTATCTTTTATAATCATTCTTTACCTTTAAACCATTAGCAAGTAATATATTTTTTTAAGATTTTATTTATTTATTCATGAAAGACACAGAGAGAGAGAGAGAGGCAGAGACACAGGCAGAGGGAGAAGCAGGCTCCTTGAAGGGAGCCGGATGTGGGACTTGATCCCAGGTCTCCAGGATCAGGCCCTGGGCTGAAGGTGGTGCTAAACCGCTGAGCCACCCAGGCTGCCCACAAGTAATATTTTTTAAAGAATAATGAATTTTAATTTTTTTGAATTTTAATTTTAAAGATATCATTGAAATTAAGCAAAATAGTTCATCTATTATTTTTTTTTAGTTCATCTATTTAAAAAAAATAATAGATAAAAGGATTTAAGGGTTTTTCATCGTCGTCATCGATATTGGCAGCAGCGGCATTATATTTAATCCACAAGTATCTGTCAAGATATTTGTTCTGTGCCCAGTGTTATTCTAGGCCTGGACAATTAGCAGCGAACAAAACAGAAATCCCTGCCTTCACAGAGCTCAGTTCTGATGGGAGAGACATAGGCAAATATGGGACCGGAAAGTGCCAAGAAGAAACCTAAGCCAGAGTTAGAAGGTGGATGGTGATGGGGGTGCTGTTTCCACTGGGGGCTCAGGGAGGGTCTCTGTGAGGGGGGCATAGGAGTCTTGGACCCCATTTCCTACCTCCCTAGCTCAGGGGGTCAGGCCCCCTGGGATCCAAGACCACAGGCTCCGAGCTAAGCACCTGTTACTAGGAGTGATGAGCACAGGGGAACATTTGCAAACCCCAGGGCCTGACTATCTCCGAGTTCAGACACATGTTGTGGGGAGACAGGGTGAGGAAAGAGACATCCATTGCCTTCAAGGGGATGGGCAGGCACGCGAGGGAGGGCATAAAGCACGCACCCAGAAGCAGAGGAGCAGACACCAATTAGCATGTTGCAAACTCCATCTGTCAGGCAGGCTGCATGGGGGAAGGGGGAGCACCAGTGGTGTCTATGGTGAATCGACATCCAAGTACAACCCGAATGTCACAGCTTCCCCATTCAGGAAGTAAAAAGGTCCCACTAACCTTAATGCCTAAATCCCAATGCTCCAAGCCCCCAGCTCTGTGGTGGCAGGAAGGCCAGTTTTTTAGGGAGTCACTGCTCACATATAGTTCTAAGCATCTTCAGAGAAGTCTCATGTGGGCTCAGTGCCCCTCTGGCCTTCTTCTCTGCACCCACCAGAGAAGCATCCCTGGGGCATCACTTCTAGATCTCCATTCTACTGCTAATATCTCGCCACTATCAAGTCCACTGACACTGTAGAGAAGACCTAGGTCAGAGGCGGGAAGTCGGGGTAGCCCAAGCTCAGTACTGTCACTCTTGCAAAGTGGAAAGGGAAATGCTCACAGTACAGAGAGAAAGACAAAGGGGTTGGTTCCTAAAATGTTATCCAATTAGGCCAGCAGCAAATCCACTCCCCTGGACAGGATCAGGGGATGGCCTCCATCGTGCCCCCCATCCTTGATGGCCATGTCAGAGCTGTCCCAGCCCAGAACAGGCACCACTCCAATGAGCCACCTCCTGCTTCTGCTCCAGTGGCAACTCTGACTTTGCAAACAGAGAGGATGATTCTGCTCACTCCGTCAAGGGGTATCACAAGGCAAGGGCTCCTGAGCCCCCACGTGTTATAGATATTTCAGTTCATGGACACACATAGCTCCTTTATCTCAAAACACACATGTCACCAAGCACCTGGATCAGGAGGATGGAGGCATTAACACTCCCTTATGAAGTACAGGACTAGAGACTAGGTCTGGCTTACTGTTCCAGACACCTTTCTCACTCAGGTGAGTTCATTTTGAGAGCCCCTGACATCTTCTCGTGTTTTCTGCTCTCCTTCGGGTATCATCCTTCCCGCGGCTCCCTCTAGCCCCCCATCCATCTGACATGTTTGTGTCCATGCTCCAAGGGTAGACAAGATTTGGCTCTTAATCCCTGGAAGGTCCGTGACCTTCACATACAGGTTGGGAGAGGACCCCCTCAACAGATCCAATGTCCAGAAACATTCAACCTCAACACGAGGAGTGGTGGGACAGAGTCCCAGCCAATGCCAAGATGCTTGGAATGTCCTGTTGCACATCATGTGCATTTACCTTACAAAGGTTTAAGTTTTCTTTCTTTTTTTTTAAGATTTTATTTATTTATTCATGAGAGACACAGAGAGAGCCAGAGACACAGAGGCAGAGGGAGAAGCAGGCTCCATGCAAGGAGCCTGATGTGGGACTCGAACCAGAGGCAGACCCTCAACCACTGAGCCACCCAGGCATCCCAGGGTTCAAGTTTTCATAGTGAGTGCTACCACCTTGAAAAAGAAAATGGGGGTGCCTGAGTGGCTCAGGGGTTCAGCGTCTGTCTTTGGCTCAGGGCATGGCCCTGGAGTCCCAGGATGGAGTCCCACATTGGGCTACCTGAATGGAGCCTGCTTCTCCCTCTGCCTGTGTCTCTGCCTCTCTCTCCCTGTGTGTCTCTCATGAATAAATAAAATAAAATCTTTAAAAAAAAAAAAAAAGGCTTTATATAGGCAATTGGTTGAATACACTCTGGCACATGCACATAGTACTAGGCAGCTGTGTAAAAAAAAATAAAAAGAGAGGGGGGCAACCCCTATGAATTGATATGGAGTGATTTCCAAATGTCATTGAGTGAAAAAGGCAAAGTGCAAAATAGCATATGTGCTATGCTACCTTCCATGTAAGAAATAAAGGAAAATAAGAAAATGTACATATATCAGCTTATGATTACAAAAGAAACACAGGAAAGATAAACCAGAAAATAATGAGGTTGATTATCTACAAGAAGTGGGAAGTGGTGCTATAAATGGAATATTTGTGTCCCCTCCAGATTTCATAGGTTGAAACCTAATCCCCAGTGGGATGGTGTTAGGAAGTGGGGCCTTCGGGAGGTGATGAGGCCATAAGGACATAAGGATGTCCCATCCTCAGGGATGGGAAAACCCAGCAAAAAGGACCCACAGTTATGAACCAGGAAGCAGGCCTTCACCAGACACCAAAATCTGCTGGTGCCTCAATCTTAGACTTCCAGCATCAGGAACTGTGAGAAAGAAATTTCCGTTGTCTGTAAGCCACTCGGTCCACTGTATTCTGTTAGAGCAGCCCGATCGGACTGAGACAGACGGGGTGGAAGGGTTAAGGCAGGAAACGGTACCTCTCTGAGTGTATCTTTTTTTTTTTAAATAGTGTTGACTTTTGCAAGCATGTAATAGTCTACAAACAATAAAATTAATAAGAATGAGGAAGAGAAAGAATGAAACAAATGAGCCTAATTATATTTCAAGTGAGGATCATAGCCATTCTACAGGGGGATAAAGAAAGAAAGAACTAATCCAGGTATAACTTATAAAAATAGTTTTTGAAAAAAAATAAAATAAATAGTTTTTGATGATTTATCCTTAATCTGGGCCAGGATAAGGTGTGTATGTGTGTGTGTGTGTGTGTGTGTGTGTGTGTGTGTTAAGGTGTGTTTTAGGAAATACATACTGAAGTGTTTAGGGGTAAAGAGCTACAATGTATATATCTTTTTTTCTTTTTTAAGATTTTATTTATTCATAGAGACAGAGAGAGAGGTGCAGAGACACAGGCAGAGGCAGAAGCAGGCTCCATGCAGGGAGCCCGATGTGGGACTCGATCCAGGGTCGCCAGGATCACGCCCTGAGCTGCAGGCGGCGCTAAACCGCTGCGCCACCGGGGCTGCCCTACAATGTATATATCTTACCACAAATGGTTCAGGAAAAAATTATGTATGAGCATGTATACATATAACACTATATGTGCATATGGCTTATATATATATATATATATATAGAGAGAGAGAGAGAGAGAGAGAGAGAGAGAGAGAGACTAAAGAACAAAGTAGATGGGGTTAACCGTCACCAACAGGCAAATCTGGGGCACCTGGGTGGCTCTGTTGCTTAAGCATCCGACTCCTGGTTTCAGCTCAGGTCATGATCTCAGGGTTGTGAGATCGAGCCCCATGTCAGGCTCTGCACTCAGCACAGAGTCTGCTTGGGATTTGCTCTCTCCCTCTCCCTCCCCCTCTGTTCATAGTTCTCTCTCATTCTCTTAAGTAAGTAAATAAAGAAATAAAATATTTTTAAAGAAATGGTTAATTTGGGCAGCCCAGGTGGCTCAGCAGTTCAGCGCCGCCTTTAGCCTAGGGCGTGATCCTGGAGTCCCAGGATCGAGTCCCAGGTCAGGCTCCCTACAAGGAGCCTGCTTCTCCCTCTGCCTGTGTCTCTGCCTCTCTTTCTCTGCGTTTCTCATGAATAAATAAAATCTTAAAAAAAAAAAAAAGAAATGGTTAATTCTAGGGAGAGGAGGGTTAACTTTCTATTAAAAAAGAAACAACAATAGGTAATTCTGGGCAAAGCATATGTGGATGTTCTTTGTTTTATTTTTAGTTTTGCAACCCTTGTGGGTTTGAAACTCTTTCCAAATAAAACACTTAAAAATACCCTTATATTTGCCTTGCACTTGGCCATTTTTCTTTTCTTTTTTTTTTTTTTTTTTTTTGGTGTGTTCATATGCACTGGTACTTCTCATCCTCCCAGCAACCCCATGAGGCAGGCAGGACACGCATTGTTTTTTTGTTTTTGTTTTTGTTTTCTTTAAGATTTTACTTATTTATTCATGAGAGACACAGAGAGGCAGAGACATAGGCAGAGGGAAAAGCAGGCTTCCCTGCAAGGAGCCTGATGCAGGACTCTATCCCAAGACCCCGAGATCATGACCTGAGTCGAAGGCACCCAGGTGCCCAGGACACGCATTGTTATTCTATGTCCCATTTTACAGATGAAGAAGCGGAGGCACAAGGGCGCTGAGCCCCTCACTAGGTGTTACCTGCTGTCAGATGGGGCCTGGACCCTCCCCAGCAGGTGTCAGGCATGGCTTCCTCTGTGACAGCCACACATGTTCTCTCATCCTATCAGAATCCATTACAGTTCCTGCTAGTAATCTCTCTGGGAGGTAATGAGTTCCATAATTCTATTTCCGTGAGTTTATTACCCAGGCCTTTGAAACCCAACGCGGGACTCCGCTTTTTCACTGATCCCCTGGCCCTGGTGTCCCCTCCCACAGCACTACAGCGGTCCCTCGTTTGTTCTCCCCAGAGCTGGGACACACACTTACTTCCGAAAGGCTTGCATATTCTATCCTCATGTCCTATGTGTTTCTGTTTGTCTCCCTAAAGGGTAGGGACCAAATATTGTTCCTCTGACCCTCAGCCCAGAGCTCTGTGCCTGGCCCTGAATACTTGCCTAATAAATGGCTCTGGGGATGAATGAAACCTCCTCTTATTTGACCCAAACTCACCTCAATCAAGTCTCAAAATGAGCCTTTCATCGTGGAATTGGAATTAAGTAGGATTCAAGTTAACACTGTCCTGGCTGGCATACCTCGATGGCTCCTTTCTTTTTCCTGCAGGGGGTTGCAGGTTAAGGGTAAGTCAGAGCCATAGGGAAGCAGGGTGGGTCCCCACCCCCAGTACAGTAAGGAAGAGCTTCCTAGTCAAAGTGGCACAGAGGGGAGCAGGAAGCAGCAAGTTCAGGGGATGAAGTGGACGGAGGAGGAGACGTCTGAGGGGGGTGAGTAAGAACCTACCACTGACCGTCACAGGCTCCACATGAAGCCAGGGTTCAGCCCTAAGGGAAGTGGGAATTTTGGTGGAACAATCTTTAACACAGTCTTGGTGACCACCTCTCCCACCCAAGTAGCCCAGAACGTAGCCCAAAGAAGAGACCCTGCACACCCATCCCCGGAAGCCTGATGGACACCCACCTTCATGAGTCAGCATGCACGGGGGTGGTGGGGTGAGGGGCGGGGGCGGCTGTGATCTAGGATCTTCCCAGCACAGCTCCACAAAGAGTGTGAGAAAGTAGAACTTCCAAATAAACCCCTGGATTTGAGACAAGGCTGAAATCT
Organism: Canis lupus baileyi; assembly: GCF_048164855.1. Lineage (NCBI taxonomy): Eukaryota > Metazoa > Chordata > Mammalia > Carnivora > Canidae > Canis > Canis lupus. The sequence goes on from NC_132840.1 coordinate 75,226,135, forward strand.
TATTTGAAGGGATTTGCTTTCGATTTCATTTTTTAAAATGCATTTTTAATAACAAGCCTATTCAATCAAAAGGGGGTATTTGACTGCTTGGAACAGCAGTGGGATCTCCCTCAATGTAATTTGGATCCTTTCCTAAACCCACTTCCTTTGAATCTGCCAGCTTAGATCTGTCTTTAGCTGGTAACTCACAAAGCCTGTTGTCAGTGGTGTGGACGAAATTCAGCTGGGAGCGTCCCTAAGTACATCTCCGGACCCGTCCCTGTAACGCAGGAGAGTAAGTTCCCATTCACTGGGCACCAACTAGTGACATCACACAGATACCTTAATGTCGGAGGGGAACGGGCCTTGGGTCATATGGGCCCAGCCCCTCTCATAGCAGGAGACCCACATGGCCAACCTTCTGGACCCCCTCCAGTGGCTGACCTGTCCTTCCTCTCATAGAGCAGGAGGCCAGACAGAGGGCTATGACCCCAGAGCATGGCACCAACTTTTCCTGGTTTTCTGCATCAATGGGAGAAGCAATGAGGACTCTGATCTGACGGGCAAGTCCGGAGACTCTAGGATTAACACCCTCAAGGATGCCAAGGGAGGCAATAGGTGCCGCTAACCTCTGGGGTTGGGCTGCTCCGAGTCATGGGTGGGCCAGGGAAGTCAGTCTAAGGTCAGAGAGCTGGAGGCCCTAGGCCTCGAACAGACCTGAGTTAGACACGACACTTTTGCTTGGATTCCTCCAATTCACAAGAGACAGCTGTAATCTAGGCATCTGCAGCAAGCAGCAGTGCCCACGTGGAGGAGTGGTGACACACCTGCCTGGGATGGGAGGTGGTCTCAGGGCCCCACAGCACAGAGAGAAGCTGTAGGATTGGGGAGGATTGGACCAGGGCAGGAGCCTGGGTGTCGGAGCTGGCTGTGGCTGGCACCCCTAATGTCAGGGCGGAAGATGAGGCAAGGGTCATACCGAGACTGAGCCAAGTCAGCCTCTTCGCTCATTGGTGCAAACTCGTGACACGTTCAGTTCAGTTCTTTCCTAGAAATGATCCGATCCTAGCAGAGTTTAGATGATCTGGTGATCATAGGGAGCTTTCCCAGTCCTGGCACAAAGACAGAGTAAGGATCTAATCTAAATTCCATGTATTCTCAACAGAGTGGCCACAAGGATCCTGGAAGAGCTCTCCTCTGTCAACATCCCTGTGGCTTCCTATCACGTCCCCAAAACCCTCACAGCAGCTGCAAAGCCCAAGGTGGTCTGGCCCCATTACTTCTCGGGCAGCATCCCCTGTGGTTCCCTACCTGTGGCCTCGTTCCAGCCGGGGGGGGGCCTCCTCTGTGTTCTCCCAGCTACCCAGCCTGTGGGCTTCATGCTCCTGCTCTGCCACCCCCCCTTGGGGTCTGCTTCTCCCAGGTATCCCCACAGCTTTGGCACTCATCTCCTGCAGTTCTCCACTGAAGCCTCATCTTCTCAGAAAGCCCTGCCCAGACCACCCAATTGTAATTGCACCCCCCCCACACACACACACCCTAGGCCCCTCCCCTGGGGTAGATTTTATTTACTATCTGACCCACTAGGTGTTTAAATGATCTGCTTATTACCTGGCTCCCTTGCTAAAAAGCAAAGCTCTGTTGCCATTGGAATTTTGACCTGTTTCATGGATCACTCACTCATGACAACCCAGAAGAGTGCCTGGCACACAGTAAATATGCCAAAATATCCATAGAATGAACAAAGGTGAAAAAAAGTGAAGACTACAGGCTCTTAGCTTGATCCATATCTGACCACCTCCTAATAGGCTTCCTCCCCCAGGCCCAGGATTTGCTTAGCTCAGCTCCTGGCTCCTGACTCCCTGCCTGCCTTCTGCCCTCTGCTACCACCTAGGTCAGTCCTGTCCCATCCCCATGATGACAGAAGGGCCGAAACACATGGGCCTGACCTCAGCATTTCCCCATTTCCCACAGCAGTCGATCAACCTGTTTCTATAACCTTCTAGAATTTGGAGTCCCAATGAGCAACCCAGTCTCTCACAGCCTCTTTCAGGCAAAGCAATCCCAATATCTTTAAAATATATATATTTGTGTGTGTGTATATATGTGTGTGTATATATCCTAGACCATGATACTCAGGCAAATAAGCATCAATTTGGTCACAACAGGTGATCCTCTAGCCAGAAGGGAGTCACCCCCAACAGGAGGCTTTTGGATTAAGCAGGCTTCTGTCCCAATAAAGGCCTGCCACACAACCCTCAGCCATGGGCAAACCTGGCCCAGGCCTCCTCCCCACAGACTCATCAGCGAGCCGATGCAAAAAAAGAGCCCCTTTTTTGAGGCTGCTCCCTAAATCAAAGGAACGTATGCTTTCAGAATCATAAAGTACATGACGACCCAAAAGAGAAATTCAGTAGACACATGTCCCATTTTGCCAGGGCAATTCTTTCAAGGCTCACCGACATTAACATCCAGAGCTGGTGTCGAAACAGCCCCACACAGACTCCAGGATTCCTCAAAGCAGTAGAGCAAAACAGAAACACCAGCCATCTGTCTCTTGAAATTTTCTGGGAGGGGCACCCCATAGCTGGGAAGACACATGGAGGCAGGTTTCAAGTCGGAGATGCAGCACAGTGAGTGATGGGAGCAGACTCTTTCGGGAGGCCTTCCCCCCCTCCCACGGCTGTGAGTGTGAAGCAGGGGTATTGCCCACCCACCGCCTGGTCCCCTCCACATCCAGCGGTGACAGCGGCCTGGGACCCCTGGGAGCCAGAGAGCCTGCGAGAATGCTGACTAGAGAGAAAAAACCCTGGCCCGGCGACGTCCCCAATCATCCTGGGCCAAATTCAGTTGAAATGAGACACTTTTCGAAAACAATTTCTGGGTAAGTGGTGGGGAAAATAAGATCACTCTGAACACACGGAGCAAAGAAAGGGGCAGCCCCACGAGTGTAGAGATGGGTCCTCGGTCGTCGGGGGTGGGGTGGGGGTGGGGTGAGCCCGACGACTGCGCCTCACGCACCTTGTGCAGAGGCATCAGCTCGGGACAATGACTTGTGTGGGTTGTCATGACGATGAAATTGAAACTGGGATAAACAATAGCCACTCAGCCAGCAGCCTCACCTCCGAGCTGACCTGTCATTACGCTGGCAGCTGCCTGGGGCTCAAGCAGACCTCAGGAGATGAGCATCCCTGGGCCAGGCTTTCATAACAGGTGGCCAAACAGGAGGCTGGAAATCAACCGGCCCTTTTGGCCCCTTCTCGAGCTCAACTAGGGAATGCGGCGGCCTCCAGTAAAAGGTCCCCTGAGCCTGCGGAAGGACCACAAAGCCCCGAAGTGGGCCCAAAGACCCAAGCATCCAGCAGAAAAGGCTAAGAATCTGTACCTCATCCTAAGTTCAAAACCTCAGAAATCGTTGCTCACTGGGGGTCACCCTTCCAAAGGACTTCCCGCATTCCTCACCAAATGGACTGATGCAAAATTGAATTATTGTCTCCGTGAGAATTCCAAAGTCCCTTTGTAGTTCCAAGGCAAATGCAAATGCACAGTCCTGTGGCACTCTGTCCCACCCTCGCTGGGGATTCTGTGATTCTGTGTGCCTCAGACTCCCAGCCTAAGCCCCCACCCACATCCGCAGGAGCTGGGCACCAGGAAAGAGAATTGAATATGCCCCCTAGGGCTCAACCCGGCTTTAAGAAATGCTATTGTTATTTATATTTAATAGGGGCTTCAGAAAACGCTGCAAATCCTAGGGCTTGGCAGAAATGTAAATGCTAACTGATTGTTATTCTTACAGAAACTTAGAATTCAAAAGTTTAATCACCCTCATTAGCATAATTTGGGTGACTTCAGTCCATAACCTTACCCTGGAGTTGATTATTTATGGCGCCCTGAACAGAAGTCGAAAATTAACTTTGATTTAATGTAACAATTCCATCCCCAATATAATTCATAATGCAGATACATTTGTCAAAAATAAATCAGGCTGCTTCGCCCATCTCAGAACAGGAAACCCAGAAAGGAATAGAAAGAGAATCCCTAATCTTTGGTTTCTGTATTTGTTCTGGCTCATCCTTCCCCTCCTCACGTCTGTGCCTGCCCAGGGACAGGCTTGGGAGAAGGCCGAGGCCATCAGTGTGTGGAGAAATCTATGGATCAAGGGGCCCCTGGGTGGCTCAGTCTGCTCACATCATGATCCCCAGGGTCTTGAGATGGAGCCCCACATCGGGAGCCTGCTACTCCCTCTCCTGCTCCCCCTGCTTGTGCTCTCTCTCTAGCTCCTCTCTCTCTCTCTCATTCTCTCTAAAATAAATAAATAAAATCTTTAACAAAAAAAAAAGAAATCTATGGATCAAGACATGAGCCAGGTGGGAGTGGGGTTCCCTCGGGATGAACACCTTGCTTCTCCTGAGGGTTTTATATCCAAGTAAGCAGCTTTCTAAGAAGATGGAATGAGAAAACTCATCACAGGAGGCTAGTCTGCTGGAAAGGCTGTTTGTGGAGAGCATAATTGAATGTCTTGCATGTGTTTTGAGGTCTCTCCGTTTGCAGCGTGCTTCCAACCTGCACCATTACTGCACTCAGTCCTCACAACAATGGCCAGGGCTGATGGAAACTGAGGCCCAGAGAAGTTAAGCAACTTGTCCACATCCCATGGCTGGGAAAAGGCGGTGCCTAGCCTGGAATGCTGGTCCCCGGCACCATGTGTCAGCAGGTGGGAAGAAAGGAGCCTGGCTGAGCAGTCTGTGTCCTGGCCCGGGAAAGCGGAGTGCTTGCGCACCCCATCAGGGGCTGGGGGTGACCGTGGGAGACACTGCTCCCAGTGTAGACAGGAGAAAGCCTCAGGACAGCGCCAGCTTACCGATTTCCAAGAACTCAGAAGTGGCATTCATTACTCCTACTTTCTAGAAAAACCCAGAAAATGTAGGTTTCCCACATATGCGGCAGAACGTACCGTATAGAACCTCCCCAGGGGATGCTGGGATCCTCTTTATCCCACTTCATATAAATTTGCCTCTGAGATGTACCAAGCTCTCTGCCAAGGAAGAAATATCTTTCCACGGGCAGCACCAAGGAGCCAGGCTGGCGTTGCTGTGCAGGCTCCCCCTCCGTGCTAATTCTCTGTCTGGACTGCTAAAGCCACCCAGACGTGCCAAGTTTTAGTGGCAACAGGTTTGCCTGCCAGTAACCAGCATCCTCTGCTTCCTCTTGCAAGCACCTACAGGCTAGGTAGTGCCAGCTCCCCTCTCCATGCCAGGCAGAGCCGATGCTCCCTCACAATGGGCCGCAGGGCCGTATGCCAGCAGCCAGAGCCTTGGCCAGTGGCTGGCAGGAAAGTGACCAAACTCAGACTATGCCATTTGGCTCTTTGGCTTCTGCGGTGGAAAAGCACTGGCTGAGAAGAGGTAAAAGCTGTTGGCGAAATATAAAGTTTGGGTTCTCTTGGTCCCAACTCAGCAGGGATAATCATGAGCTGGCAAGGCTCCCCCATATGAGTGCATGCATGTGTGTGCGTGTGTGTGCACATGTGCGTGTGCACCTGTCCTCATGCTTAATCACATAGCTTTTTTTTTTAATATTTTATTTGTTTATTCATGAGAGGCACAGAGAGAGAGAGGCAGAGGGAGAAGGCAGGCTCCATGCAGGGAGCCCAACCTGGGACTCGATCCCGGGACTCCAGGATCACACCCCGGGGTTAAGGCGGTGCTAAATCTCTGGGCCTAATCACATAGCTTTAACAGTTACAAAATTGAGAAGAAACCAGGCCACCCGAAACTAACATAACCCTGTATGTTAACTAACTGGAATTAAAATAAAAACTTAAAAAAAAAAAAGACAAAACCAGGCCAAAAGATTCAATGTGAAACAGAGAGCATCCAGAACCTTGGATCAAATTGTGACCAATCTCAGACTGGGTCACCATGATGACAGAACCATGACTTGATTCACCCGATTAGAAAAACCACTTGGTTTCATCCAATTCATGTAACCACCTGATCCCACCAATGGGGGAACACAACGTCAGTTGTTAGAGATTTTGTCGATCAAACACTCAAGGAATTGACTGAATTGATGTTTTATCAACTAAAGGCTGTGATGCTGTGTAGCTACAGCTCTGGCCCACTTCTTGGGTGTCACTCTGCTAAATGAGAAGCCACTCTTGCTTCCATTTCTGAATATACAACATTAATAATAACAAGAATGCACACAGGGGTACATCTACGCGAGCCAATACCCTACTGTGTGTCCTCCATATACGTTCTTCCAAGTAACCCTCAAAAACTCTATGAAACCTGTGCTTCTATCGTCATGACTTTAAAGCTGAGAAAACTGGGGCACCTAGGTGGCTCCGCGGTTGAGCATCTGCCTTTGGCTCAGGGTGTGATCCCAGGGTCCCAGGATCGAGTCCACATCGGGATCCCCACAGGGAGCCTGTTTCTTCCTCTGCCTATGTCTCTACCTCTGTGTGTGTGTGTGTGTCTCTCTCTCATGAATAAATAAATAAATAAAATCTTTTAAAAATTTTTTTAAAAGCTGAGAAAACTGAAGTTCAGAGCAGTTAAGTAGCTTGCCTAAGGTCACACAGCTAGTAAGTGACATATTTGAGGCCCAGGCCCATATCCATTCAGTTTCCCTCTTTACACTTGCTCACATGGAGAGTGTTGTCTCCCAACTAGATTGTAGGCTCCATGACAAAGGCATCTGGAGTCCCACATCTACAACAGAGCCAGCATACCGACACAGAATAGGCTTTCGATAAATATCTACCGAGTCACTAAACGATAGAATGAATAAATGAATGAGTCCCGCCATCACTATGTCATGAAACCAAACAGCTTCACACCCACCCCCTGACCCGAAGCCCCCAGCACAGAGTAGCTAAGGGTGCACATTGGGGTGCGCTGCTCCCAGGGGGCAAAGGCGAGGTGTGCCCATGCCCTCTGCTCTCTGGAGGGTACAGGAGGGATCCTGCCCTCACCACACCCCAGTGCAAGTTTCCCATCAGCCATATGTCTCCCTGACAGACCCCTGTGCTGGAACGCCCTGTGCCTCTTGGCATCCGTTATCATCACGGCCTAGTCATCCATGCTGCATCTTCACCAAACAGCTGTCAGGCCTGGGCAGCAGATGGCTTTGGCAATCTTGGCAATCCAGCCAGACACGTTTCTACCTGAACTTTGGCCCAGTCGGTGACTAGATGGAGGAGCCACAAGGGAGATCTTCTAGAAAGGAAGGTGCCTTCTGGTTTCTCATCCCCAACCACACAGGGCCAGGGGAAAGGGACACGCTAATGGCAGTGGGGACACAGCCATGGGAATGTACCTGCTTTGGACACATAGGAGCTTGTGACTCCCATTCATCACCTTGCTCCTGGGCATGCCTGCACACAACTCACCTGGGACAGACCTGTTCCTCCCCGCCCCCCAGACGGGAAGCTCTCTGATAATCGCATCTGTCCACCACATTCAGGCTGTGGTCCCTCCCTATGGGCAACGCCACGGGAGTGGGGAAATCCAACAATCGGATGACTCCCTCCAGGGCTCAGAATGGAGTCAGCATCAATTCTCAGTCCAGCTTCTCAGATCTATGTGTTGTTACTGCTGCTGTCTTCAAAGACCCTGACTCTATGCCTCTTTCCTTGCTCCCCCTCCTAGGACAAAAGACACCCAGTACCTAAGAAGGCAGGCTTCACCCCTCCCTTGGAAGGGATGGGAATTTGCCAGAATTGAGTAGTAGAAAGTTTGCAAAACAAATACATTGGGCTTACAAAATCCTTTATATTTGACAAAGCATTTTCTCACTGAGCCCTGCAGCTGTGAGATATTAAGCCCATATTACAGATGAGAGCACAGAGGCTCTGGGGCGCCTGGGCGGCTCAGATGCTTAAGTGTCTGCCTTCGGCTCAGGTCATGATCTCAGGGACCGAGGCCCACTTTGGGCTCCCTGCTCAGTGGAGAGCCTGCTTCTCCCCACACCCCTCTCCCTGCTCGTGTTCTCTCAAATAAATAAAATCTTCTGGGGAGAAAAAAGGACACAGGGACTAGGTCAAGGCCACAAAGCTTGTTCTAAGCCATCTTTCCCCTCCCCATTACCTAGGTTCTCAGCCCCTGGAGAGCAGGAGAAGAGAAACTGATGCCAACAGGCCACATCCCCAGCTGCAGTGGCCACTTGGTGGAAGGTCTCGTGTCACTAAGGCTGCTGTGTCCTCCTCCCTCTCAGCTCTGTGAGGGCTGGGACAGATAAAGGACCTGCCAAGTTAATTCTGTATGCCACGGGGAGCCCAGACAGTTAGTTTTTCTGGGTGTGTCTGTGAGGATGTTACAAGAGGGAATTACCCTCTGAATCCATAGAGGGAATCAAGCAGACTGCCCTCCCCAGCGTGGGTGGGCCTCATCCAATCAATTGAAGACCTCAATAGAACAAAAAGGATGAGTAAGAGGAAACTCCAGCTGTGTGCCTCTGGAGCTGGGACTTCCATTCTTTCCTGCTCTGCGCTGGATTGAAACATTGGCTCCTCCTGGGTCTTAAGCCTAGCAGCTCTCAGGCTGGGCCTATCCTACTGGCTCTCCTGCAGCTCCAGCTTGTAGATCTGGGACTTGTCAGCCTCCATAATCACATAAGCTAATTCCTTATCAGAACTCTCTTTCCATTTCAATATATCTGTATCTATACCTATTGGTTGTCTCTCTGGAGAATCCTGACTCTTCCAGGGTCCTGGACAGGCTCTGACTGGGGACATGAGCTGCAAAGCCAAGCCACGGCAGGCAGGCAGGCAGGCACGCCTCCCACCCTGGCATCGATCAAGAGAGGAAGTGTTTTCTGCTCTTTTGCAAGGACTCTTCCTCAGACACTGCCCTTTTTCCACAAAACGTTTTTTTGAAAATATTTATTGACACCCGCCTTGTGGCAGGTGCTATTTTGGAGTACAGGTCTATCTGTGAATGAAACAAAGATGCCTGCCCTCATGACACTCAGTTTCCACTGCAAATGTAATAAGGAAATTAGATAGTATATTACAAGGGAGAAATGGTTTGAAAAAATTAAAAATTGTCTAGGGTGAAGGGAACCTGGTATGGTGAGGAGGGCGGGCAAGTGTTGGTTGGCCTTGTGCTCAGGGAAGGACTCAATGGAGTGAAGTTTGAATAGAACTGCAAGAGGCAGAGGAGCCAAACAAGCAGGTATTTGGAGGAAGAGCATTCCAGGCAGGGAAAGCCAGTGCAAAGGCCCTAAGAGGAAAAGTGCCTAGAGGAAGAATTGTACAGAGGCCAGTGTGGCTGGCACAGTGAGGGCCGAGGGGCTGACAATAGGGACGGGGTCGGGATCCCTGGGTGGCGCAGCAGTTTAGCGCCTGCCTTTGGCCCAGGGCGCGATCCTGGAGACCTGGGATCGAATCCCACGTCGGGCTCCCGGTGCATGGAGCCTGTTTCTCCCTCTGCCTGTGTCTCTGCCCTCTCTCTCTCTCTCTCTCTCTGTGTGACTGTCATAAATAAATAAAAGATTTAAAAAAAAAATAGGGACAGGGTCGCAGAGGCAGGATGGCGCAGGGCAACTGGAAAGCCTTGGAAGGGGAGTTGAGGCAGGGCTTCCAAAAGAGGAAGGTATGATCTACTTTAGGTTTCAAAGGGATCTCCTTGGCTGTCTATTGACCCCTTCTGCAGGGAGGTGAAGGATAGAAGCAGGAAGATGAGGCTCTTTCAAAATTCAAGCCAGGGATGGTGGTGGCCCTGCCCCAGGCAGTGTCACCAGTCAGATTCCAGATGGAGTTGGACAACAGGTGGAAAGGCCTGCCCCCCAGAGCAGAACAGGCAAGTTCTGGTCTTGGGTCCTTCTGCTCTCTGCCCAGGAACATGCCCTAAGGATATCTCAGTCCCTGGGCCTCCTCCACCCAGAGGATATCCCTAGCCACAGCTTGGAATAGCTTTTAATGGACAGAGCTGGGGAGGATGATGAGAAGGCCAAGTTCTATCATCTCCCCCAACATCTGGAGCAGCCTTTAAGGTTGGACAGTACCACTCTCCGGGGAGAATGTTCTGTACCATAAACATAGACAGTGGTGTGCTGGTAAATATTCTACGACTGGCTCTCCAGGGGGAAAAATGTGGGTGTTTGTGCGTAATTTTACTGATATAAAAATATGTTGCATATATTTGACAAATACTCATAAAACACAATACCTTTTATGGTAACTTCTGTATAGCCGTTGGTTCTCACAAAATGCTACTGTTGATTTTTGCAAGACTCGTATCTGTGGCCAACTTACGGTTGCAATCGACAATCGAGAGTAGTTCCCACCTGATTGTTGGTTGAGACTTGAGTTTACATTAATGGGTAAAAAGAAAGAGAAACACAAAGATGTTCATTGGAACTTCCTTCTGTTTGTCACTGATGTGAGCGACTTCTTCCCGGCATCTGATAATAGTCTTCAATTACTGCAAGAATATTTCCTCGATTTTTTTGTGCCATTTACAATGTAATAGCTACACACACAAAACACTTCTAAGTTCAATCCCGCATTATTAAGATTTTCCCCATCACTGTTTAAGTCTAAACAAATAACAAAACAATAAATGAAGACCTGACTTAAAGCATCTGCTAATTTTCACGTTGTGAAGACTCCCACCCTGGCTGATTTCAATCTACCAGGGTGACATTACCGAATGTGGTTTTGGAAAGAGACGCTTAGCCATGAGCCATTATATAGTATTTCCAAAATACAGATACAGTTGACGTAAATAACCGCAGGAGTATAGATAATAGTAAAATGGAGTAAAATAATTAGGACTTGGTAATGAGTTTTGAGTATTTATTACCTTTGTGTTTAATATAACTTATTTAATTGTGAGTTTGTATAATTTAATTTTTGATAATGGCCGTGTTTATCAACCAGCTTGCAAAAATCACTGAAAGTTTAACAATCGGCCCCTGTGAGCCAATTCAAGGCAGCGCTGGCACCCCCTTGGACTGTGAGGTGCTTTCTAAGACATCATCCCTCTTCCTTAAAGAGAGATCCAGCTATTTGTCACAGAAATGGGGGAATTGAGGGAGGAGGAAGAAGGGGTGAGGTGAGATGCAGCTGAGGTCTCAGAGCAAGGGTGGCCTCAGGGAGGAGTGGCTGGTCTGGGGTCGGGGAGGGTGGGGGAAATCTGAGAGAGAGAGAAAGAGAGAGAGAGTGACTTGCACATGAGGGCAGTGAGGTCAGTGAAGGTTGTGGGTACCAAGGAGCTCAAGCCCAGGCTCACATCCCACCACCAGCAACAGTCAGGCTGCCTAGGCCAGCTTCTTAGAATGGGATCTTCTTGGTGGATCTTCACGCAGAGGCCGCCACACCCAACTTTGAGGCTGTGGTTGATTAAGAAATTAGCTGCAAATCACTCACCAATCAACATAAATAACAAGTGTCCACAAGATGCAGGCTCTGCCAGTGCCGACCTGCTCCCAGCATCAGCACATGAGGCCACAGGGAGTCAGGTGGAGGATCTGGCTCTGTTGGCCCAATGCATCGTGTTTTTTCGTCCCAGAACTTAGCAAAAAGCCAAGAGAGGGGTTGAGAGGCGAGAGCTGCACCTGCTGAGTACAATGTAGGATCTGCTCTCCCTCTCAACAGCTCGTCCTCCTCAAGCCCTCAGGGTCCTGTTTCCAGAGAAGGTTCAAGTTCCTTCTCTACCCACCAGGACCTCCAAAAGGCCCACTTGACCTTCGGGGTCCCAGAAGTGAGTTATGGCAGCAATGCCAGGCCTTCCCGACATCCTGGAGCCCACCGTGGTCTCAAACATGAAGGGGGAGTGGTGCGCAGTTCCCAAACAACCAGAGAGGATGAGCAGTCGCCTTGAGCTCAGTCACTCTGAGTCTGGCTCAGCTCAGAAGTTGAGGGCAGAGCAGGTGTCGTCGGGTTCTGGATCCTGTAAGAGGTGAGGGCTGCGGGGAGTGTAGCCAGGGCCTGGCACAGAGAGGCCCCACATCCTGGCCAAGCACAGGAGTGAGAGCCCGTCCAGCCCGGAGCTGTCTTTTCTGAATCCATTAGCTGTGTGACTGTAGGCAGGTTAAAAACCTTCTCTGAGTTTCCAGTTTCTTCATGTCAAAAAATAAGTTAATAATGCAATAAATCCTCAGCCTTCAAAAATTTCATATTTGGCCTGGTTTTTATACAGTGATCTGCCTATTTGCCTGGGAAGCACTCACTCGCTGGTCCCGTTTGCCTCCCTGGAAATCCTTGGTCTCAGGCTTCACCTGTCCTGATGAAAGCCTGGGAAGAAGGACGCAGCGTCTGTTTCTAGCCTCCTGTTCCCACTCCTCAGTCCAGAAGCTCGTTCCCCCGGGAGGCTTGGAACCTGGGTTCCTGTAGCTCACACCTTACAATGGGTGGCAAAGCCCCAGGAGCTCCACACAGGGGTCTGCGTGGCCCTAGGTGGGGCAGCTCTGCCCACACTCCTCATGTCCATACTTTCACAGCCTTGGGGATGGGGGAACACGTGGGCCTGCAGGGTCCCACAGACCGTGAGACATGGAGCTGGTTCTGCTATGGAACAGTTACTGAACATGACCAAGTGACTTGGCTTTTCTGCCTCCTTCCTGCCTTTTTCATGAGAGGCTTTATGGAGGATCACCTGCGACCACAGGCGGTGCTGCCTGCATGGTGCTGGGGGAAGGGGACACTCCACTCCCCCCACCCCTACCTGCCCAGCCCATCCTCAGATTTCCCCGCCACTAGTGATAGCTCAGCTCCAGAAAGGAGCTGAAATTAGGCCCAGCTCAGCCTTGGGCAACTCCTGGAGGGGAGAAGCAGGGTTGAGCAGCAGATAAAGGGAGGCCCAGCACCAGAATGGAAAGGTAGGAGAGGGAGGAAGCACCAATACAGCTCTTATTCTGCAAATTTCTGCCATAAATCACTCTCAGGAGTAGCCTGGGAGCCCTCAGAGCTGGAGGGAGAAGATTCTAGAAATCCCAGAGTCTTAAGCCTGGGAGAGTCTCCTGGAGGGCTGGGAATTTTGATCAGCTCTTGGTTCTTGCTGGGGGCCTCAGTGTGCCCCACTGCAAAATGGGGAGCACGAGCCCCTCCTCTTAGGCTCTGTGCAGAGACAATGCCCCCAGGAGCGCCGAGGTCCCCATGCAGCTGTGCGTACATAAGCAATGGGATTGTGATTAGCAGTTATCGTGCCTGACAGCGTTAGTTAAAAAAAAAAAAAAAAAAAATTCACACAGAGCTCAGGAACATGCTTGCTCTGGGGTGTGGAATCATAACTCATATTTATGTAGCTCCTCACAGCATGAAAACCCCAGGCATGTGCATTTTTCTCATTTGATTCCCACAACAAGGCAGGAATGCAGGTAAGGCGGAGATCTTTCCCCTGGTTTTACAAACTGGGACTTTCTGTCTCTAGGGATAGAGGGACTACCGCAGGCCCCGGAACCAGGTAGTTTGGGGGAGTGGGAATGAGAACCCACATTTTCCCTTTCCACTGCCTCAACCCAGGATGCGGGGAAACAGCAAACAAGCTGAATCCTGGGAAGGGGGGGTGTCACAGGGCTTTGGGGTCCAGGTTTGGCTTCCAAATGTCCTGCTTACCAGTGGAGTGGCCTCAGCTACTTCCCTGGTATAATGGAGGTCATACAAGCAGCCCCCACCCCCTGGGGTCCTTGGACTGTTTCAGAGAGATAAGGGATCAGGGGCTCAGCAAACTCCCAGCACAGAGTAAGTGCTCAGTTAATGCCAGCAATTGGCTTTCTCATTCTTAAGCTTTCTTTAAAATTAAAAAAAAAAAAATGTTTTAAGATTTTACTTGAGAGAGAGATCACAAACAGGGGGAAAGGGGAGAGAGAGAAGCAGACCCCTGCTGAGCAGGGACCCTCCCCACCATGTGGGGCTGGATCCCAGGACCCTGGGACCATGACCTGAGCCAAAGGCAAATGCTTAACCAGCTGAGCTACCCAGGCGCCTCATTCTTAAGCCTTAAGGGGAACGTACCCTTGGTTTGCTTGCCAACTAGACGCCGAGGGATGGAGGTGGTAACTGGGTCCCCCACCCCATTCTCTCCCAGTTTGAGGGGTCCAGAAAGTCATTTCCATGGTCTTTCTCACTTTCCCCTGGAGTCCCCATCCCGGGGGCTTCCAGGCCCACAAAAGCCAGCATCACCAGAGAGCCCAGAGGACATCACCAAGGTAATAGGTGTCCTGGGCTGAAGTGGAGGCAAGCAGGGATCCAGACTCTGGGGAGCTAAGAAGCTTCTGCTCTGACCCCGGTTTTGGAGCTGATCTAAGCACAAGGAAGGCCCAGGAAAGATCTGCTCCAAACCAAAGCCATGATGTGGGAGGAAGCTTGGGGCAGTGCCAGGAGCATGGGCTCTGGGTCCCGGCTGACCTGAAAGCTAACTCTGCCTCAGTTTCCTCAACTGTAAAGTGGAGCCTATAGTACTATAGTGAGAATCGAATGTGGTTACCTGGTAAAGAGGTTCTCTCCCTCCCTTTCTTCACTGTGGAGGCCAGAATAAGAAGGCTCAGGAGGCCAGGCCACCTGGTGGAGCTACCTAAAGACCTGGCTTCTCTTTTCATGAGTGTTCTCGGGTAGGGTTCCCAGGGCTGGGATCCACTTGTGGACCCCCTCGTCAGGCAGGACTGACGGACAGGAGTGCCAGTCACAGGAGCACGCAGCAGCTTCTCCCACCTTTTCAGGGCATAGCACCTGTCTCTCCCTTTCAGGATGTCCCCACCCACCGGACACTGTGAACCCTCAGACACTGCCCTGTCCCCCTCCATGGCTGCCTGAGTGCCCGGTCCCTGGGCCTCCCCCAGGGTCCCCACAGCCTCCATGCCACACCTGGGCACCGCACGTGGCCTCCTCCTGCCGTCCTCCCCCCCGTGGTGGGTGAGCCAGTCTGGTGACGTGTTGTGGACGCCGAGGGCTCCACTGCTAAGTGGTGTGATTTAGCCTGGGTTCTGTGTTTTGATTTTGCCCAGCTGCGTCTGTGTGCATTTAGATTAATCCTATTAGCTAGTGGGAGCGGGGCTACCTGCTGTTTATCAAGAGTGCTTGTGTGATTCCCTTTTAATATGTAGCCACCTTCCCCGGGCGGAGAGGCCTCCAGTTTTCTTCTGCCCACAGGTCCGGGGAGAAGTGCTGGGGTAGGCTGGGGGCTGCCGGGCACCTGCGTTCAGTCTCGCCCAGACCCACCTACCAGCCTGCCCTGCCTCTTCCATCCTCAGCCCCTATCCAGGGTCCCACTTGCATCACACGGCCTTTGATGTGCTGTATCTCCAAAGCCAGCAGGTGGCAGGTGCTCTGAATATTTGGAGACCCATCCTGCCTGACTCTGAGTTTTTTCACCTGTAGGATGGGATGAATGATACCCATTCCCACCTAAGCAGGAGCTTGCCCTGAGGGTGAAATGAGAGTATCTGTTGACAGCACTTCGACAGGAGTGGCCCTGGTGCATTGTCGACCTCAAGGCAGGCGGGTGGTGTGATGGGCATCATCAGAAGCAGGTCGGGCTCTGCTGAGATAGCTAGGGGACGGGGGCTATTCCCATTTTGCAGGTGAGGTAACTGAGGTCCAGAGAACTTGCTAATGATGAGGGACCCCACATCCATGGGATTCTTCCCAGGGTAGACAATCAGGTGCTGGATGAATGGGTGACTTCACCGACAGGGACCTTACGACCTCACAAAGCTCTACCGTGGGATACCTCTAGTTACTGCAAAATTCTTACTTTCATTGAGCAAATGCTGTCTGCCCTTTATCACACCTTCCCATTGGCCCTGGCTCTGCCCTGTACCAGTCTCCTGATCTCGAGGTGCTTGGGTCCCCACTGCTTACTGCAGCCCCCGGGATACGGAGGGTCCCCTCTCTCCCCACTCATGTCCTCAGGCACAAGCCCAGCCCTGCCCAGGGACCTCAGTGGGGAGTCCTGGGAGTGAGCCCGCCCCCCCACCCCCACTCCACCAGGTATACAGAGAGCCAGATCCCCCTCCCTCAGGGGCAGGGGCCTAGGCCTCCACGGGAGATAAAGGTCTTGTCACAGTGATGTGGGAGCCCTGGGTCCCGGCGTTGTAACCCTCCCTCGGCCACCCGTCCGGTTATGGCAGGAGCAGGACCCAGGTGAGAGCGGGCGGCCGGGAGGGGGTGCGCACGGAGGAGATGCTCATTCCAGCAATCTGAGCAATCTCATGCTTGGTTAGGTCTGCAAGTGACATTGCTTCGGAGCTGACCAGCTGCGGCCCCAAGGCTGACCTAACTAGAGGGCTGGGAGACCCAATCTCAGGCCTGAGGCCCCCACAGCACCCGGGGGCAGGTGAGGTGGGGGCAGATGTCAGGGCACGAGCCTCCCCACACCCCCAAGGAGCACAACCAGCCTGTGGTGAACTCAGGCAGGAGAGTGCAACTGAGTCCGGACGCTCCAGACAAGGTGGGAAGTGCACCTGTCTGCAGGAATCATCCTGCCCGAGCTGCCTCAGCACAGCAGGGGTCCCAGGGCAGGGGCCCCCTCTGTCTGCCCTTGAGGAGTCAGGCTGGGTGGGACAGGTGGGGTCTGCTCCCTCCTGCCTCAGGGGCCCTCGACAATCCAGGACCAGGACCTCCGGCCGGCCGTGTGCTGGATGCCCAGGGAGCTCCCCGCTGACGTGGGGACCATCAAGAGCCATCGGTTCCAGCAACACCTGCAAGTCAGTGTGACCTTCCCGAGCGTGGTGTGGGGCATCAGGGTGGGCTGAGCTGGAACCCCATCCCAGCAAGCGACTTCACTGCCCTGGCCTCAACTTGCATTTCTGTAAAATGGGGATCCACCTCACCAAATCACAGGAGTCATTCAAGCCAGTCCCGAAAGGTTACATGCCCTGTGATTCTATTTACTTGGCGTTCTTGAAATAACAAAATGAAAGAAATGGAGAGCAGATCAGCGGTTTCCAGGGGTCAGGGAAGAGGGAGGATGGGGAGGGGAGGATGCGTATGGAAGGACAACAGAAGACATCCTGGTGGAAAGAATGGAAATCGAGGGGGCGCCTGGATGGCTCAGTCCATTAAGCATCTGCCTTCAGCTCCGGTCCTGATCCTGGGGTCCTGGCTCGGGCTCCCTGCTCGGTGGGGAGTCTGCTTCTCCCTCTGCCCCTCCCCTCGCCCCTGCACTTGTGCTCGCTCTCAGAAAAAGAAAAAGAATAATAAAGAATGGAAACCAAGGAAATGCCCTGCACCTGGACCGCTTCGGTGTCGGTAGCCTGCTCGTGATATCGTGCTTGGGTTCGCAAGCTGGTGTTACTGGGGGCAACGTGGGGTCTCATTGTGTTCTTTGTTACAATTGCATGTGAATCTTCAACTGTCTCAAGAGGCTCATTTTTTTGAAAAACAGTTATTTTACATCTGGGGGAGAGTAAGCATCTGTAACAGAAGCTATTCATGCTCCCCATCCACTCGGGTTCCTCTATGAACCAGTATGGCCTGGGAATTGGCATCGTATAAAAGTGTCCTGGCAAATGGTGGTGGTGGCAGCTGTGGCAGCGGTGGCGGTGGGGGGGTAAGAAGAGCCTGAGACCATGTGTTTAGCATTATTTATTTCCCTGCCCGCCGTGGGTGCCTAATAAGTGCGCATGTGACGGAATGAGGGAGGGAGGGAAGGACCGCAGGCCCGGTACAGCAAGTCAGCTGGCAACCCCTCCAGAAATGAAGCGGACTTGAAAGCAAGAGCTACTTGGGATAGACTACAGGACCGACCTTGCAGCCCGGAGGCCGGCCAGGCCCCAGTCCCCGCGAGGCCGCATCCACCCCGGGGCTGCATGGCAGGGCGTGTCAGGGGAGGGAGGGCGGGCCACGGACCGCGGGGCTCTGGGGACAGCAGTGCGACACACTTTAATTAGCGCAAGAGTAAATTACATCAGACGTAGAGAGAGCCCGGACTTCTCCCGACGGCGTGGGGAAAATGGAAGCCTAGCATTTTCAATTTAAGGTTTAGTTAGATAATACGTATTGGTGCCAGTAGATTACAGAGTGGATATTAAATCCTGCAGGATTTGGAATCGTGAGCGTACAAATGGAATCCGTAAGTAGGGGAAGCAGCCGGAAGGGGCTGGCCCCCTGTCCTCAGCTCACAAGAAAGCCTCTCTGTGAAGCAGGAGCCAGCACAGACCTGGGTCCTTAAGCTCCTGCCAAAGCCTCCAGGCCGGTGAGGGGGGTTGGCGATCATTCTGGGGGCGCCCTGAGCAAATTCTTCCCATCCACCTTACAGGCACGGATGCCAGGGCTCCGGTGCACCCCACATTTTAACAATCAAAATGGGAACTCCCACTCCAGCTCCATCCAGCCCTTTCTCTCCTCTCCATCTGGTCAGCTCCTGTCCTCCCTCCCAAATGGCTCCAGCCTCCCTCCTCCAGGAAACCCTGAACTCCACTGGGAGTCCTCCCTGAGCCCAAGGAGGCTGGACTTCGGGGTGTTGCATTCACGGATGGTGATCTTCTCCAGGGATGACCTCGGGCCCCACCTCTCACTCTTCGGAGGAGGGAGTGACATGATCTACTCTCCTGCGGCCTTGCACCCCCCCCCCCCATGCACCGGGAGATCTAACACGGGTTGCACAAGTGGGGTGTTTACATTACATTTGTGTTGACTTCTGGACAGCTAATGATGCATTTGAATATGCGATACATTCACAGCATTCGAGACTCAAAAAGTAGAGAAGGATCGGGGCGGGAGGGCGGTGGAAGTCTCTCTCTGCCCTGCTTTGCAGGGCCCCAGCTTCTCCCCAGGACAGCCAGGCTCTGGAGGATCCCAGCCCGGCTGGGATCCTCCAAGCAAATCTTCATGGAGTTTGCCTCTTTCTTCACAAAATAGCAGAATACATTCCAGGTTACTCCCCTCCACCCTTCCCGGAGACTGGATTACTGGTTCACCGCAGGGGCAATCTGCAGGTTCCTGTCATCTTTGAACCAGGCAGGCCCTGCGGCTTCAGGACAGGGAGCCCGTGGAGCAGGGAGCTGTGAGGATGGACTCCCGGACCCCCTTCTGCCCACCCCAGATGAGCCTGAGGTCGATCGGATGACCTCTGAGGCCGCCCTGGACCGGCAAACCCGAGCGCGGGGACACAGGGCCTTGGAGCCTCGGGCTGGAGCCCGTGGGATGGCAGTGACGACGGTCATCGCTGCCGGGTGACATCCCTGGCAGGCCCAGCACGGAGTCTGGGGCTCAGTGAAGGAGGATACAGCAGCTTATTAGTTTAAGCAGGATGAAATGTGTAAATTAATTACCCCGGCCACCCGTGCATGTAGCGGCCGGCCCTGCGCTCCGGGAAGACAAGCTTTAGCCTCCGTTCCCGCAGGCTGGCAACCCTTGCAGCCTCGACGGGGGGCCCGGAGCCGCCTGCCCACTCGGGAGGCGGGTGGGTGCTGCTCAGCCCCTGCTCGGCCGGCGGTCCTGCGGGAGAAGCGGGTCGTCCCCGGGATGGTGAGCTTGAACTCGGCCTCCACCGCAGCAGGGGCAGGGGTCAGAAGAGAGCGGGCAAAGGGGGTAAGGGGCCCGCCCTCTGTCCTGTTCTCGGCACCCAGGCCCTGAGTCAGGTGATACCAGGTGCCAGTCACTGTGGGGACCCTTTCCTAGCTGCCCTTCATTTGATCCTCACCGAAACCCTAAGTGGGCTCTATCACTAGTCCCATTGCACAGATGAGAGAATCGAGAACAGGAAGAGTGAGTAACGTGTTCTGTTGACCCCGCGGCTCACTGGGAGCGTCAGATTTCGGGTTCAGGACAGCACCCTGTCTCCCAGGAGGACACACAGGCAAGGAGCCGTCTCCGGGGTCATGTCACCCAAATGTGCCTTCCCCGCTCCCGTGCCCCGTGGCAGGAGTCCCTCCCCTGTAGCCCGGTAGCCCACGCAGCTGAGCCGTGGCCTCCCTCCCCCTGAAGCTGGGACCCACTCTCCCACCCACCTTCCCAGCCCACGGGCCCTCCCTCTGCTCTCAGCCAGTCTCCCAAACTGCCACATCCTCCTGTGCTCCCAGCCCGCCCCCCCCCCCGCTTGTTCCTCCTCCCAGAATGCCACCAGCATCTCCTCCACCTGCCACAGTCAACCCCACTGTCCGTGTCTCCGGCTGTCATCATTGTCCACCTGGACCTCCACTCTAGCATCACCCCCACCCCTCCCAGAGCCCTCTTCTAAGGGCCTGAATCTGATCACTCCCCGTCCTGTGGTGGCAGTGCCACAGTTTAGGAAATCCCACATCCCCATGCAGTGCTGTGCGATGGGACCCCACCCACCTCACTGCTGCCCAGGGTACCCCCCTCAGCACCCCAGTCGGCTGGCCCCTGCCCCACAGTTCCCCACAGCTGCAGAACACACTCTCCAAGGCAGGTCCCCTGCCAGGCAATCCTCAGCCCCAGGCCTGCCCCCCACCCCAGGAGAGCCCCCCTCCCTCAGCCCTCCCTCAGCCCTGCTCCCCATGTCACTCTGCAGGGTTCTCATCACAGCTAAACCAGCCCACGTTCATTTATGACTTTAACCTCGGCTTCCCTGACCAGCTGTAAGTTCCACGGAGAGCAGTGCCTCTTGTCTCCTCACGCTGAGGTCTTGACACACCATCGATATTTGGGGATGAATGAGGAACCCCCTCTGTGCCACCATCCTGAATCCTCACCACTCCCCCAGCCCCCTGTCTCACCTGGGCTTGCACAGTGGACCCAACCCTGGGCTTCAGGATATCTGGTCCAGGTCCCCCTCCAGGCAGGTCCCCACCTGAGCCATCAAAGACTCACAACCTCACCTCCCAACGAATAATCATGGGTCCTCCCCAGGGACAGGCTGTCAAGGCCACTCCTTCCACCTATGGATCCGCTTTCTGCAAGTTGCCAGTAAGGACCAGGGTTTGCAGTCCATTGAGGGTCTTAACATGAGGATGGAACCAACCTCAGAGAAATGCAGATTTCCCCCCAAGGCCAACCACGAAGCCAGTGGGGAAACAAATTATCAGTCCATTTAGGATTAATTTCTTCACCAAGTGCCTGGGAGCCAGACCTTCCCTTCCTCCCAACCTGGCTTCTGTCCTCCCTGGAGGGACGCAGGGGGTCCAGCATCCTTCTCAGCCTGGGGCAGTTGCGGGGGGGGGGGGGGGTCCCTGCCTGCCTGCCCACCCTCCCTTGAAAGGGGGTCTAGTAGTTGCCATGACCCTCGTCCCACCCCCTCCTCCTTGCCTCTGCCGTCCTCAGCCTCAGCCCTGGCAGAGTGATGGATTAGGAACCAGCAGCTGGCACATGCACCCAGCAATTAGTGTTTATCTCCCTTGTTTATGTGGCTGAACAACAGTTCATTTTCAAACTTAATAGTCAATACTCAGAAAGATAAAACTGTCCGGGTCCCTCCTGGGAGGCGATTTGAGGATTTGGTGGGAAGAGGAGGCCCCGACAAGAGCTGGGCTCACAGCCTCCAAGACCCCTCTGGACCTGCCTCCCTGGCCCCAACTTTTATTTACCCTCCTCACCTCCCCGCACCGTCCATCAGGAGGAAGATACAGGTCTTCCCATCTTGTAGGCAGGAAATCCGAGGCCGAAGGAAGTCGAGGAGCTCTGCTCCTCAATTTTCTCTCGCCCCGGATGTTGAGGACTCTGGCTTCGTCTGAACCACCTCGCTTGCTGGCCTGGCCTGTGCCGAGTCCCCTCCACCTCCAGGGACTGCGAGCTGAACCTGACCTGCCCACCAGGCCCCCTCCCTTGGCCTGCGGGCCAGCAGGGAGAGCGCAAGGGCAGCAGCCCGGTGTGGGAGCCGACCAGCACCCCACCCTGCATGCAGCACCCCTGCCAGGCTGGGCAGGGTGTGGCGGGAGAGCTGCAAGCCTCTCATTCCTGCTCGGCTGGGGGATTGCCGGCCTGTAATCACACATTCCACACTCCAGGGCAAGGTCTATTTAGCTAATGCAGGAGGAGTGGAGAAAGGGGCTCCCGGGGCGCAGAGGCTGTGGGGCCCGGGTCCTGACCGCGCCTGGGGGCGGGGGGGGGGGGGGGGGTGCCCATTACCCGCGGTGAAATGCTGCCACCTGCTGGCCGCCTCTCAGAACTGCAGGGAGCCGCGGGGCTGGGAAAGTGGAAACTGACCCCCCACCCGCACCCGCACCCGCACCCCCACCCCGTCCCGGTGCCCCCGACCCGGGTCCAAGGGCGGAAGATACAAAGGTGGGGAAATCCAGCTTGGTCCCAGGGTGCTGTCGCTGCTGATGCTGCTGCGACAGCAATACTATTACCGCACCTTGTTTTCCTTGTCCCCAGCAATCCTATAAGATGCCGTTTGCTTCTGACATGCAGGTAGCTTGCAAAGGTCACCCGGCTGGTAAGTGCCACTGGAGGGGTTCTAACCCGGGCAGTCAGCCCCCAAACTGTCGCCCAAAGTCCGACTCCCAAGTGTAGGCTCCCCACGGGAAGGTCCCAATAACCCCCTCAACTGGCACCTTCTTGGTTCCTCTTTTGTGACTTTCATCCGCCGCCCGCACCCCATAACGGCTTCTTAGCCTCCAAGGCCTGTCCACATGCCCACACGACTCTTCTAGAACAAAAAGGAACAACCCCTGACGTCATGGAGTGCATGTTGCAGTGGGCCCTGCAGATCCAGGTCCAGACCACCCACCCCACCCGCCAGCCCCTCTGAACAGGGAAAGCTTCTGCTTGGATTGGAGCCCAAGCCCGGAAGGTCAGGATGTAGAGCTGAGGAGGGGCCCCTGGGCTGGGTAAGGGGCGCCTCAGGGATTGGAGAATCGGATCCACCTGGCTCTCAACCCGGTTCTGGTCACGGAGCCCCAGCTGGGATGGGGCTCAATTTTCCAGGCCCTGCCAACCACCCTTGCTGTGAGCCTTACCACACAAACTATTCCAGCGGGGAGAGGACTTCGGGAATGATCCAGTGAAAATACCACCTTCTTCTGTAGACAAGGAAGGTCAGGCCCAGAAAGGGCGAGCAGCTGGCCCAGATCACACAGCCCAAGGGGACTGAGCCCAAGTACCCAGCCAGGACTCAGTGCTGAGCCCCAGGTCTGCCTCCCTCCTCCCGCAGCCCAGACCCCTGCGGGTCCTCCCCCCATCTGCTAGCAGGTGACCCACAGCCTGGAATGGCCTAAAGCCCAGAGCTGGTGGGGACAAGACAAGGAGTGAACCAGGGCTTGGCTGGGGCTGAGAGGAACGCGAATGGAAATGGTCTTGCTCCTCTCCTGCTTTCTCTCTCGTTCTGGGGAGAGATGCCTCCCATTCCCTCCCCTCCGGTCCCTGAGCCACTCGGGGCAATGGTCCCATGTTTTCACTTGTGCTGAGGAGAGAGGCATCCTCCAGAAATGGAGGAAATTCTTCCCCCTGACTGCTTTATAATCACAGCTCCAGCGGTAACGGAACCAGCAGGGAATGATGGGGGGAGCATGGTGCTCAGGGGACATCCCCACCCAGGCCCCAGCCAAGGGCCCAGGGCCTCTGGACATGGCTGTCCTCCTGTCCTCCCCCGTGCCAGCCTCCACACTGCAGGTGGCAGCTCCAGGTGAGGCCCCGGCCCAGGACAGGCAGGGGCCCAGGGAATTCAGCGAGGCCGGGTCCTTGTCCTTCTTCCCTCCTCTGGAGTCCGTGGCTTTGGGAAGGGCCCCCAATGTGGGGGGAGGGGCTGGCAAAGCCTTTCTCAGAGAGTCTGGGCCTCCCTGGAGCCCCGGAAAGTGACCCTCATCCCCATCACAGCCACAGGGATTGCAGGTCCCTGTGAAGGTCCGGGAGGCTGTGGGGCACCGAGTGCCTGGGGGAGGGCGCCTGCTGGCCTGGGAGAGGAGGGGAGGGGGTTGCCCCTCCATATGCCCCAGGAGCTAGCTCATTTAGTACTGGTGGCACAGGTACAGGTGGCAGGGGAGAGGGCAGGGGAGCAGAGCAAGGAAGGACAGTGAGAATGAAGGAGGCTGGGAGGAGGCAGGGTCCCGGCCACACCGGGGAAAGTGTGTTTTACTTGTGCCCTCTTTCCCTCTCTTCCAAGTCATGCTTCCTCCTGTCATGCTTGCCTCTTTCAGGAGGCCTTCCCTGACTACCCCTCCAGGTCGCTCTGGGCCTCCAGGGCCTGGGCAGGCTCATCTCCTTCCTGCATGCCCCAGCATGGTGCTGCCTTCGGGGGCCTCGTGGTTCTCCTGCCAGGCCTTGGCTGTGGGGTCCCCCTGCCCAGGAAGCCCTCCCCACCACAGAGAAGCCCCCAGTCAGTGTCCACTCCAGCCTGTGCACAGCCATTCCTGGGGTCCTGCTCCTGGCCAGGGACTGGGATCTGAGCACTCACAGCCCTCAGGGTATTCAGTGTACCCCAGGGTACCCTAGCCCACCATCCTCACTTCTGTCCACTGTTCGCCGAGGCCCCCCTGACAAAGGTCCGGTCTCCTGCACTGCACCCCAGGACTCTGATGGGGGTAGGAGGGAGACCAGAGGAGCCACATTTTCTGGAAGAAAGGGGAAAGAGAACCCCCCACTAGTCAGTGGTAGCAGAGTGTTCAGAAGAACTGCAGCCAGTCCCTCTGGTGACCCTCGAGAAATGTTTGTTCCATACAAAAGAAGTCGGTGATCATTGGTTTATTCAGGAGGGGAAAGCCCAAGCTGTATGTCGCCCTCTCCTCCCCTGGCCAGCCGGCCCCCACCCCATTGCCCCCCCGCCCAGGGCCCTCAGGAGGGCTGGTGAGAGGAGGAGGGAGCCCACCTTGCTGCTCCTGCTCTGGTCCTCTCTCCAGGCCCTGAGCCCCATGACAGCGTGCGACATGGAAGGTAGTCAGAGGGAGGAGGAAGACCCATGCGGCCAGTGGGTAAGCCACCCTTAAAAATTACAGCAGCAGGTACCTGAAAATTGCAAGTTACCAGCCGAGACAGTGTCCCCAGCCCGCCCACTTCCCGTCGCAGCGAGAACCCCAGGATTCCGCAGGTGCGTGGCACGTCCCTTGGGCAGCTGGGCCAGTGGCTATTTTCATGGAAGGATTGTACCATGTTGAGGGACTGGCTTATCTCAGCTGGTAGAAGAGGAGAGATCTTGGCTAAGACCATCCCAGCAGCCAGGAGAGCCCATCCCCAGGGACCTCGGACTCGGCGTGGCTACGGTGACACCCAAAGTGGTTGGGATGATGGCTCGGCCCAGGGCTGCAGGCTCAGGCTGGGCAGCGGTCGGCAGGACCAGGGCAGGGCGCTCAGGGCCACTCTCCTGATGGGCCCTTTGGGCCCGTGCGGATGGCAGCTGGGCGCCTGTCATGGCCAGGCCCCTACTGACCACATCACAGGGAAGGAGCCTTGGAGAGAAATGGCCAACAGGCCTCGAGGCGGCAGGGGCACGGGCAGGAGAGGCAGGCCGCTCCCTCGGGGGCCCCAGCAATTACATCCAAGAGGAGGGTGGGGGGCTAGGCTAGTGAAGCCCACCTATGTCCCAGCCCTGCGATGGCTGGCCTCTGAGCACAGGAAAGATGGTGACCATTAGAAGCCCCAAGGCCGGGGAGGGGCCTGGATGGAGCGTGGCTGATGAGGGGGGGCGGGGGGAGGCTCCCTTCCACCCAGATGAGAACAGTAGCAAGAGCAGCAGGATCAGCCGGGGAGGGCAGGGGTAGCAGCGCCGCGTTGCTGCCTGCCTGGAACTCACGGGGCCTCGTTGGACCCCATCCCATTGCCTTTGTTGACGTAGAACGGCCGGTAGTGAGACTGTTGGGGGTGAAACAAGAGTGGTTAGGGAGGGCGGAGGGCAGCTGACCCTATTACCCAGACCCACCCTAGCCTAACCCCCCTGCACCCCACCCCTGGGGAAGCAGCAGTACTTCAAAACCCATGATTCTAGGGGCCTGTGACCTAACCCACAGGCTCTACTACCCTGTGACCAGGGTTGGGCCCCCATATTATCGGAGTCTCGGGGTTCATTTCCTAATCAGCTCATTCTCACCGGTTGATTGGTGAGCATAAACTTCAGCCCCCCCATCAAACCTTCTCTCTGTGGCCTAGGATCCCCCCACCACCACCCAGCACCGCCACGGCTCCCATTCGCACCACACCTTCACCTCTGCAGAAGGGCGCTGTGCTGTTACAGGTGCTTTGTTTAGAAGGACTCATGGAGTTTTTACAGCCGCCCAATTAAGTGGGTTACTAGTATCATATCCATTTTATAGATGAACAAATCAAGGCACAGAGAGGCTAAGCAACTCTCCCAAGGCCACCCAGCTGGTGAGTAGGGGAGCTGGGATTCAAGCCCTAGCAGTCCAGCTCCAGAGCTCCCCACCACCCCCTACAACCCCAACCATGTCTCTGAATTGCTCTGAGTCCCAAGGGCTTTAGGCATTTGCTTCTGTTCTCTCTGCACGATTCCCCTGACAGAGAGGGTACACAGAAGGCAACCTACTGCCCAGCCCGCCACGGATGGGGGCTCCCCAGCCCCAACGCCTCTCTCATCCCGGCCCCTCACTCAGGGAGCGTCCTCAGTGCGGAGCCAGCAACAACCTTCCCGCCAGCTCTGCGTGTGGCACCCCCTCCGCCCCCAGTCAGCTCACCTGGGCCCTGAGAAATCTCCCTCCAGCCACGAGGAGGCCGGGTTAGCTGCTGCTTGACCTATGTGAGCACACTCAGCCTTCTGTGGGGCTCTGGAAGCGGCTTTGTCCCTGAGCTGGGTCAGAGAGTGGACCCTCCTCACATGCCACTGATGCCAGCACAGGAGACACCAAGGATGTTCCCAGCCGCTGCCTTCAACCTTCCAGGCCGGCCTGGAAACTGGTATCCCCTAGTAGCTCCTTGCCTGCCCTACAACTGGCCCAGAGCGGGACGCTGGGGAGAGGAGGGCTGTGGAATGTGGGGCCGAGTCCCTAGCTCAGACCTTGGTTAAGCCACTGATGAAACAAATGCAAGAGACAGAGGTGCCCCGGAAGGAGAGAGACGTAGCCCAAGTCACACAGCTCTTAGCATCAGAACAGGGCCTGGACCCCAAAGCAATCGATAATAGACCTAGGAATGGCTCAAGTCTTTGTTTCTGGAAGGCTGGGCCACCCGACTCCTGCTACAGACGGAGGGATTGCAGCAGAGGAAGAATGGCTCACACGAGTCCCCACGGCAGGTTGGCACGAGGGCTGGGGCCAGACCCCAGGCGTCCTGGCTCCCAGGACAGCCTTCCTCGTGTCCCAGCACCGGCCCCCATGCTTCCAGCACTGCTTGCCAGCGGCAGACACCAGAACCCTGCCCTGCCAAGCGTCTCCAGGTGGTAATGAGCTTTCTCCGCTGGGACCCAGGCTCCGGGAGGTGGAAGAGTGTGTGGCAGGCACGGCAAGGACTCAGTCCAGTAACAAAAACCCTGGTTTTTTTTTTTTTTTCCCCTCCCCATATCTGCTTTGTGCAGTCCTGCTGTCGCCGTGCCCCTGGGCCCAGCTCCAAATTACACACACGATTACTTAGCTCCCATCACCAGCAAATTAAAGATTCTCTCCAATTAAACCAGCCCCAGCCACTGTGGCCCCGAGCAAATCACCTCCCCATGCTCTGACCTCCAAATGCAAAGACAGCAGGGAGCTGGGGACTCCGGCCCTTGTCCCCAGCAGAGCCATGATGCCACCCACATCTCGGGGCAGCTATCGGACTGCTTCAGCTCCAAGAGAGAAGCATTCCGGGAGGTGGAGGCCTAGCATGTGAAGGCAGCCCCCACTCACTGAGGTCCCGGGCAGCGGTCAGGTCTAAAGGCTACCAGGGATCACCTCAACTCAGTACTGCCTTATAACACCGAAGAAACTGAGTCTCAAAGAGGGAATCTGATTCACCCGGGATCCCCTGAGCTGGCTGGGCCCCAAGGCCATGCTTTCCTGTGTGTGGTTCAGGGCCATTAGCTATTGAACCCCTAAATATATCTGTTCCGGACTCTACAGCCTCTGTCTCATCATGCTATAACCCCAAGGGCCTCTGTGCTGTCAGAGCTGGGGAATGGCCCCGGGAAGGGGCAGGGGCACCCATCACTAGGATGTCCGTCCCCTGGATGAGAATTTCACACTCCCAGAGCTGATAGGGACATAATCATTCAGCAAGTACAGACACGCAGCCACCATTTGCCAAATGAAAAAAAAGCCAGGGCTGCCCACTTTACAGATTAGAAAACTGAGGCCCAGAAAGTGCCCAGGTCCGCTGCCTGTTAGTCCCGGGTCTCTACTACCCTTTGCTGAACATAGGAATTCAGGCCACTGCCACCCCCTCCTTCCATCCCATGGCCCAGAGATGTCACATCCTCCCACCACGTCCCCTGGGCAACTGGTGACCACTTGTCCCCCGGGGAGCCCCAGTCAGTGCCCATTCTGGACGCGTCTGTGCCCAGGCAGGCTGTCCTGGCAGCCCCTCACTCACCAGCAGTGTCTGCTTGCCAGATTTCCAGGTCTGGGGCTGGGCCTTGGGGCTCTGGCTCCTGATGAGGGAAGGATAGCCTGCAGAGACGAGAGGCGCTGGTCGGAGGGAGCAGGGCCTGGCCGTCAGGGCTGCCGAGGCCCTAGTGGCACAGCTACCGGCTCCCAAGTGACCACCAAGCTCCAGCCAGCCCGCTACCAAGCGCAGCTACCCCTGAAGAGGTGTGCAGCAGCCTCGGGGTGGGCAGGGTGGAAAATCCTGGGGAGGCCGGCCCAGGGGAGGAGGCACCCAGGCAAACAGAGGGAGGAGGAACAGGCCAGGTGGGCTGGGCCGGGCGGGGGCAGGGGAGCGTTGCCCCCAAATCCAGGTCAGGATCTCATTGCTCTGTAAGGATGTCCCCCTGCACCTGCCCTGAAGGTGCCCCACGGCCCCGCCCCTTCCCACGGGCACAGCCGGCCAGGGCTTCCACCAGGAGGCGCCCTTCCTACTGCCGGGCTGCCGGGACAGGGCCCACCCTTCACCACCCTGCAGGACCTCACACATCTTCTCCTTCAGCCTCACCCTGTTTCTGTGAGCAGTTTGCCCCGAGCTGCACCGCCAGGAAGTGGCAGCCAGGCTAGGAGCCCAGGTTTTGCAGGACGCCCAAACCCGTCCTCATGTTCCTCCTGCCCCATTCCACTGCCTGTCACCAGGTCCAGGAGCAGGAGGCTGGGGCTGGGGCCCAGCAGTTGTTTGCCATGTGGCCAAAGTCCATGGTTAAGACAGCAAGGCCACGGCGTTCTGGGCCTGGTCCTCCCGCCTGCCCTGCTCCCCTCAGCCCAGCGGGATCCGTAAGGGGCTCTGGTCCACAGAGCTGTGGGAAGCTCTCGGCCTCAGCCATCGGCCTGCAGGGACAAGCCGTGGAGCCTAGGAAGGAGCAGACTCTGACCCCAACAGGAGAAGCTCAAGAAATAACAGGGTCTGGCCTCGGCTGGGGCAGCCCGGGGCCCTGTTCTGGCCTGCTCTGAGGGGGGGTGCACTGGTCAAGCCCAGAAACCAGCTCAGCACCGCCAGGCCGCCAGCCGGGCTGACCTTTCCTTTTGGTTTGCATTTAGCAAGACGGTGGACGCAGAGCAGAGAACCCAGGTCTCCCCCTGCATCTGGGGGTTGTGGGAGTTGCAACCTTAGAAAGGGAGGGTTCCACGGGGCCTGAGTGGCAGATGGGACAGAGGGGGAATTCAGATCTCAATTCTTAGTTCCCAGAAAGAAAAACCCATGCCAGCCACGAGAGAGGTGAGGATGGGGATGGGGATGGGGATGGGGATGGGGGGGAAGGTGTGGTCCAGGAGACCAGCCTTGTGCAGCAGACAGAAATCCAGGGGAAGGGTGAGCTTGGGCTAGTGGTGCTGGGGTGGGGCGGGGTGGGGCGGGGTGGGGCGATGCATCCGTCTTCCAGGGAACTCTGGGGAGGAGGACCAGGACACCCTAGAAATGGCAGAGAGCCCCAGAGGATGTCCCGTCTGCCCTGCTGTAGGAGGGAGAAGGGGAGGGAAGACAGGCAGGTACCAGGATTATTTTTAAACCGCCCACTGCCGTCCAGTGGTTTGGAAAACTCTGTGGTGGCCTGTCCCAAGGTGGTGAACTGATAGGGGACTTTCCCAGTGCCTGATGGGAGAGAGAGAGGCATTAGCAGCACGGCCTGGTCCCACGAGGGGCCAGAGGGAGTCACATCTCACCCTGGCGCGCTGCTACTCTGGTGGCCCTAGTAGGTGCAGGTGGGGCCATCCTCACAGGCGGGGCTTCTGCTTGCACACGGGCAGGCCCCGGCCCAGAACCCGCCATCCAGGGCCGCTCCCAGCTGATCTGTGTGGAGGTGACCACAGGTGTTCCTGGGCTCTTCCTCTGGGGCTCGGTGTATTTCAGGAGGGGCTCTCCTAGGGCAAGACCTTTGCCAGGGGAGGTGCTACAAGCCGATGGGGGAGATACTGGGGAGCATATGGAAGCTCCAAATCACACCAGCTGGGAGGGGACCATCTTCTCTTTGATCCAGGTTTGACCAGAGAGCAGGGAGTTGCTGCTGGGAGCCAGACAGGTCAAGGCAAGTGCCAGAGTTTCCCAGCCCTGGCTTGGGGAGAGGACATCCCTGGGGGTCTTGCGGGCTGGGGACCCTCCAGTCATATTCCTTTCTAGCTGGTCCTTCCAAGAATCCCTGCCCTGGGTACAGGCTGGGATTCCAGCCTGGAAGGGACGGCTGAACGGTAAAGCCACCTTCGAAGACCACTGCTTGGGGGCCTGCCTCCCTCCGTCTCCCTAACCCCAGCCAGCCTGCTTCTCGTTGCTTCCAGGCGGGATGTCTCAGGGGTCAGAAGACGGACTGGCTTACACCACAGCCCACAGAGCTGTCCTAGGGCTTTTCAGAAGAGACACAAGGACCCTGGCCAACCTCAGGGGACAGGAGGCACTGACCCCTCAGCCTCGTCTGGGGAGCGGACTCAGACTCGGGAGGCTTTAGAGATGGTCCGGCCCTTCCTTCCTGAAGGAGGGCCCCTGACAGGACTCTGACCCTGCAGGTTGTTGGCGGCGGCTATGCAGCCACGGGGTTCTAGAGTCAACGGAGGCGTTGTTGCTGGATGAACAAAGTTGAACTTTGCAGCAGGAGGACTCAGAAGGTGGCCCTGACGGAGGCACCCTGGGGAGGTCAGGGGCAGGGGTGTGGAGTGTACGGCATCCCCAGCCCCCTGACAGTGCAGCTCATCGTAGGGACCAGCGTGACGGAAGCAAGCTCCGACCCACGCCGGTGCCGCCGAGCCTCCCCTGACCGCTCCCTGGCTCTCG
Organism: Canis lupus baileyi; assembly: GCF_048164855.1. Classification (NCBI taxonomy): domain Eukaryota; kingdom Metazoa; phylum Chordata; class Mammalia; order Carnivora; family Canidae; genus Canis; species Canis lupus. Next base: position 75,257,219 of record NC_132840.1, read on the forward strand.
GGACAGGGTCTGTCCCCTCCAGGGTGGACAGCTGGTGAGTGACGGAGCAGAGACCAGCGCAGAGCTTGGAGAGAGACGGGAGAAGCAGGGCAGGGTGGGGAGGGCTCACCTTTCAGAGAGAAGGAGGAGCTGCCTTGGACTGCGGGCAGGTCGTCAGAGCTCTGGATGGTGGAGGAGTACTCCCAGACCCTGGAGGTGTAGTTACCTGGCCGGACACAGGGAGAGGTGTCACACCGGTGTGGCCCAGCGTGGGGAGTGGGGGGCCGGACGAGACCATTTCTGCGACTCTGCCCAGTCCCTGTCACGCTTCCTGCCATCAGAGTTGTCCTAAACCACAAAGCGTCCTCATGCCCCTGCCCTACCTACGGGCCCACTGTCCTCAGACTCAGGTACCGAGTCCTTAAGCTTTCAGGGGCTGCTGCTGCACCCTGACCACCACCCCCACCCCCTGGCTTCACCTCCCTCAGCCCCTCCCCGATGCTCCATGTTGCACCCAGGTTGCCCCTGAGCAATCCGCACACACCTGGCTCTCTTGCCCCACCTGCTCCCCATCCCTAACAGATGTGTTGGGTCTTCTGGCATCGGCTTCCCTGTCATCTCCTTCAAGTCTTTGTGTACCTCAGCCCCAGGTCTCAGGTCATCCTGCACCCCCCCCCACCCCCCTGAGGCAGGGGATATGCCCGTCTGGCCCAGCATCACGTCCAGCACCTGGCGCTGTGCCTGGTCCCTAGAAGATTCCATTGTATGGTTGGCGGGTGAATGAAAGAACAAATAAGCAAATAAACAGAAACACATGCTAAACTTTGGGACAAAGGCAGCAGGTCCAAGTCCTGAAATTCTGTTTGCCGAGCTGAAGAGGCTGATGAGTGCCCCATAGTCTAGAGGAGAGAGGCAGTGGGGAGGGTGCGGAAGGACCAGCAGGAGCACCATGAGGGCACTCGAGTCTGGGGGGCTTCAGAGCCCCCCACAGTGATGCACCTGCTCCGGGCCCAGTCCTGGCGGTCCTGTCCCACCACTCCCTGCAGGAGGCTGGGGGCCTGACAGCGGGGCTCAGTGGTCAGAAGTGGCCAGGGCTGCCCACCCGCCCCTCGGTGAACCCCCTGCCACGGGGTCCTCCGGAGGCTCTCCAGGACGGCCCCCAGTGAGCACCGAGGGCCCAGAGGCCCATCCTTTCGTTCACCTCTTTGTCCACTCCTCTCTTCCGACTCGTGTTTGCTGAGCCCTCCTTCTGGGATTGCAGCAGTGAGCCAGACAGACCCAGCCTCTGCTCTCCCGGAGCGCACGGTCTACCCCGCATGTGGCGGTAACAACGCGAATCCAGTCCTGACACGAGGCCTGGGCATTGCCCTGCCACAGGTGCCCCTGACCGTCCAGATCTCCCGGGCCCATGTCCTCACCGAAGAGGCCCCTCCACTCCCCTCTTCAGACCTCCCGGTGCCACATCTGAGGCAGGGTTCTGGTGGAGCAGCCCCAGGCCCGGCCCCCTGCACACGGCTGGCAGGTGCCCCAGAGCCTCCAAAAACCTGGGCCTCTGGAGCGCATGGCCCTACCCTTGGCACAACGGTGCCCTCGGTGCACCGGGCAGAGGGGTATCTGTGCTTGGCAGCTCTCCCGGAGGAAACCACGTCTCCACCCCTCTCTCACTGTTTCTGGGTCTTAAGTGCGCGTCACTCACCTGGCATGGCAGCAGTTTTCCCGGATTTCCAGGGACAGCCCCCTTACATGCCACGCCATGCATTCTGTTTACAGCTACACTAGTCTCTTTTAACCATCATGATTTCTCAACACAGGAGTGCACACAGATCAGTTAAGGACCCAGGTCCTCTGCAGGTCCTTGTGTCGCGATACTTGCTAAGAGAAGCTTCCACCCCAAACCCCTGCTTCAGTTTCCCTGGCTCACCCTTCAGGGAAAAGAAGACTTCCCTGGACTCAGGGATTTCCAGGGATGCTGAGGTGCCCGGCTCCCTCTCCACAGCCTAACGAACGATGTCACTCACACACACACACACACACACACACACACACTTTGAGCTCAGTAGGACTCCTCCCCACCTGTCTTGGGGCCCCTAAGCCCATCCTAGCTCCCCACATTCCCCTCACATTGGGGAGTCCAGCCCCCCTGCCCATCGCCCACCCCTCACAGGCCCTGCCCATCCCCTTGCTGAGCCGTCCTCTCACCTTTGGTGCCATAGAGATTGTTGAAGTTCTTCTGGTTGGTCTCCTTGGAGAGGCGGCTGGGAGACCCTGGCTGGTATGATGTCCTGGCCCCACCTGTGAAGCAGATGCAGATGAACCATCATTGCAAAAAGGTGAGTCTGGTTCAAGGTAGGCCCGTGGCTTCTGACCTGAGGGGGTTATTTGGGACTCCTTGTCCCCATCCAGCCCCCACTTTCTGTCCCAGGACCTGGGTTCCATCACTAAGACAGCTCTTCTGGGTCTAGCATAGGCAGCCACTTAATTTGCCCTCCCAATCAGGACGCTTAACAGTGAAAGGAAGACTGTTGGTAAGTACACAAGAGCCTCAGGTACAAACCTGGAGCCTCCTGCATAGACTGGTATGGTCACCCTCCCTGGGGGCTCTGAGGATCACCAAGGCTGGAAAAGCCAACACTTCTCTCCTGAGCCACTCCTTGCATGATGGAGACCCCAGAGGCTGGGAGATGGGGTGCCCGTGATGAAGGAGGATCATGGCAGCTGTGGGGGGCACAGGTGTTGGGCCCTTGGCCAAGTGAGGGCTCACCAGTGATGATGAGCCGGTGCCCACGAACATCTCCCAGGTCCTTCCCCCTCCAGGGATAAGACCTTACATTACACAGAAGCCTCCAAATTTGGGTTCTCAGAACAATCTTGAGAGGCTGGCAGAGTGGGATCCATACTCCCACTTTACATGCTTCCCACATGTGTCAGCGTCCTTCCATCAGCTCCTCCCCTCCCACCTAACCAGCGACCCCACTCCCAGCTCTGGCCCACCACCCGGCCAAGCACCAGCTAGTTCTTCTGTAAGCCTCTGCCCTCTGGCTGCTCACACCTGGGTGCCCTCTGTCCATCACAGCCAAGCCTCTTCACAGAGCACACGGCCCCTCTTCCAGGGGCCCGGACACCAGCCTCCAAGGAGAAATCTCACTTCCCAGGCCTACTGCCCCAGAGTTCCCAGACTCACCTCGGGCCCTTGGGTGGCCTTGTCTCCCCATCCCCTTGCTGACTCTCCCTGGCCCTTCCCTCGCCTCTACCCTGAGCCTGGGAGCTCCCAGAGGGCAGATTTCCTCCTTCCTCCTGTCCTCAGTACAAGGGCAGGGACACCGGATGAACCTGTTTCTTCCACCTACAAATGTCACCGTCTGACTCAGTGACAAGCTGAAAGGCTTCCTAGCATCTGAGCCGAATTTCTCTCTTCTCAGGTGGGAGTACTGAGAGGGCAGTGACCTACCCAATGTCCCCAGGTCCTGGATTGAGGGCAACATCTTGGCAGGTCTGTGTCCCTGCCTCTACCCCCAGCTGCTCTGCTCCCCTCCCCACGACCCGCAGTGGAACCCACACCCCCCTCAGCCTCCTACGGAGCAGGGGGCAGCCAAGCAGGGGCCAGCTGGGGAATCAGTGCCCATCAGGGTCCTCGGAATGACTGGCCAAGGTAAGGGACACTGGGGAGGCTGGTCAGTGCCGCTTACTGGCTCCCCCGCTCCCAGGACTAGGCCCCCCAGACAGCACCCCGGGGAGGAAAGGGGCAAGGCTGGCGGGCCTGGCCCACACCAGGAATGTGGGGCAGGGGGGACTTGGGCGCTCAGGTGCCTCGCCAGGTCTCTGCCAGGGCCCAGGTGTTGTTTTCAAATTGGGTGGAGAGACCAGGTTCCTCCCACTGAGCTCATCTCTCTAAATCCCCAACGCCCTTCCCACGGTGTGTGTGCGCGTCTGAGGTGTGTGAATCAGTGCCCAGGCCCCGGAGGCTCCCCTCCCCAGCGCCTCGTGCCTTCCCCACGTCTCCACGGCTCCTTCCTCACCTTTCCTCACACCCCCCACTCTTCTCGAGACCACCTTGACACACGTGCACACAAATACACATGCCCTTTATTTGAGGGCTGACACACCTGGCACACCCACCCTTATGTAACGGGCATTGTTGTGGTTTGTTGCTGGTGCAAAAGAATGCAACAGGCTTCCCCAGGGCGAAGACAGGCAGGCTCTGGTCTATACCTCCACCCAGACTGGCACAGGCTGGGACCGTCCAGCGCCCCGAGAAGGAGGGCTCAGGGCCAGGCTGCGTGCAGGGAGGGACAGGCGAGGAAAGGTAGGCCAGCCACCCGTCTCCCTGCCCTTGAGGAGCAGAATGGCTCTGGGGGACCAGCCCCCCCCACAGCACTACCAAGACTCGAGCAGAAGCAGAACCCAGCTCAGGCCTGGCACACGGTTGCTGGTGAAAACAGCAGCCGGGAGACCCTCTGGAAGGAAAGGGAAAGAAGTGTTTGGCCTGGAGGCAGGGGCCGGAGCTCCAGGGAGGGGAGCCGTGGGGGGCAGGGTGCCAGTAATGTATCTCTGACCCGGATGCTTCTGAGGACGAAAGAGGACACCGCTCGTGGTTCCTCCGGGACAGCGGGTATGGGCCAGCACTTCCCCAGGCAAACCTAGCGATGGCCACTCTGCCACAGGGGGACCCAGCTGGGTCTCCAGAGCACCCTTAGGGGCAGGGTGCCCTCCCTTACCCTTGGGCGTGAGGTACATGGAGTATCTCTTCATGGTATCAGGTGCGCTCCACTCGCTCGCGTAGCTGTTAGTATAGTTGTTCATGTAGCGATGGTCAGCCCCTGGGAAGGACAGAGGTCACTCATCAGAGGGGCAGGTGGGGAGGAGAAGCTGGCCCCTGGGGATGCCCAGCTGATGGGCTCTGCTGGGTCGGCCCCTGGCACCCTGGCCCAGGCACAGGCAAGGTTCTCCAACCTCGGAGCAGGCCACGGCCTGCCCAGCATGCCCTCTGCTCCTGAGCTGCGAGGAGGTGAGAGAGGGGCTGCAGTGAGCCACCTACTTCCTCGACGGGCCCTTGGGAGTAACACACTGGGCACAGCACTTGGCACTTCACAAGGTGCTGTGTACAGCGCCCACCCTTGGGCTGGTATGGAGATCCTCATGTGACAGACAAGGAAACTGAGGCTCAGGAGTTAAGCAAAGTCACTTGCCCAGTGTCACACAGCCAATAAGAGCAGAGTTGGGGGCAGCATGAGCCCTCATCCCTACTTCATCACTTTGTCCCAGCCACGTTCGGCAGCCCAAGGGGATGGGTTGGGGTCCTCGCATCGGCCTCCACGGCCAGGGATCCAGCCGGCTGAGCAGAGGCATGCAGAGGGGAGTGAGCTGAGTTGGGGGGGGGTGCTGACTCTTCCCTGCCCCACCCCGCCCTCAAGTATACTCCCAAACCCAAACATATCTGTGGTGCCTCGCTGGCCTTCCCCCAGCTGCCCTCTACCCCACTCCTTCCTCTTACTGCTTCTCCACCTCCTACTTTCCCTCTGTCCTTCCCTCTCTGTCTCCCCAGGGCAAGAGAGGGAATGAATGGCTCAGGCCCTCATCCTTCATCTCCACCACCCGTACCTAGCAGGGGCCTGACACACAGGAGGCAACCCCGTGTCCTCCCAGGTGTTGGCCCAGCCCTCCTCCCATGCTCCCCATCCCCCCACCCCCAACTCCACAAGCTCAGGAGGACTATGCTCTGGTGCCCAGTCCCCAGGCCTTTGAGGGTAGGACTGAGTCTCTGGTCTGATGGGTAGGCTGGCATCCAGGAGGAGAGGAAGTCTGACTCACTGGCCACCCGTTTCCCCCCCCACCACCACCCCCTCATATGCACATACCACCCTATAGTCAGACACACTCCCAACAACAATACAGCAGCAACCAACAAACTAACAAACCCACGTGGAGGCCCAGGGCTCCAGGCACAGGTGCAGGGCTGCTGACATCAGCACCGATCCTGCTCCCGGCAGCACCTTCCTGTACAGGGCACAGGGCACAGGCCCACACCTGCTCAGAGGCTGTGGCCAACCAGTCATGACCTAGAAATGGCATATGGATGGGCAGCAGGCAGAGGTCCCCACAAGGCTCATGGGCCACCCTGGCCCAGTCACAGCCATCCTCATTTGTCTGGCCAGACCTCAGCAGAGGCCCTCCCCCTCCCCAGGCTTGTACCCCAGGGACCATGATCATCACACACCCCAACTGCTCTGCATGGCCACCAGCCATGGGAAGACACAGGAGACCGAGTAGCTGAGTGTAAATCCTAACTACGTCCCCAGCTCAGCTGCATGCCCTTTGAAAAGCTACTTCACAGACCCTCGGACCCTCAGATCCTTGGCCTTCTCGTCTGTGAAATGCGCTGCATTCTGCAGGGAAAGTAAGCCCTTGTAAGCAAAGAGCTCACAGGAAGCCAGCAGGCAGGGAGTCCTCAGGCACTGCCAGCCACCACCGTTAATGTCATCACCATTGTCATCAGAAGGAGGATTTCAGGATCCAAATGCCTCTTGAAGCCAAGTGGTTGTCTTGCTGCAGTGACTCATGGATCCCTCAGGTGTAACTGAATGTCCCCCACATTTCACAGGAACTCTGTGTGATGTCACCATCACCAGATATATAGATGCACCCCTCAACTCCAGCACACCTGCACACTATTACCCCCTCCTCATCCCCAAGAAATCACATGCTCCATCTGGAGACAAAAGACAGAGACCACTTCCTTGGGGTGTTTGGGCCAGAAGTGTCCTTAAAGCCCTGTGTTGGGCCTGGGCCACAGGATGGGGCCTTGGGGGAAAGTGCTCTAGCTTCAGATCCTGAAGGGATTGGGTTGGGCTGGTGAGAAAAGACTTAATGGAGTAGTTTCTCAGATGAGGAGGCTTTCTGTGAGGTGATTCAATTGGCCTCCATGGGGGACAGCATGACTCACAGAGAAGCTGACTTCAGGGGAGCTGGTGAATCACTGAGACATATGTGCCCCATTGTCCCCAGCCCAGCCCACTGGGCCAGTTCCAGCCTCCCAGCTCAACACCACTCAAGGCAGCCACGGTGACAGGCAAATCTCCCTCCAAGCGTGATGCGGTTCTAGGTCATGTCTCCAGGAGTCTGCAAAGTCACCAGGTTAGCATCTGGCCCTGACAAGTAGCATCATCCACACAGCTGCTGGACTGGGCCCCATCATCAGATGTAGATCTGAATGAAATTAATCCCCGAGTTTGATGGATGACCTGTAGAGAGGAGGCATTTGTGCAGCCGGGGCCCAGATGCCCACTGTCCTTGAGGGCCCTTGGAACACCGCATAACCTTGGCAGCCGGTTCAATGGAGGCTACAATCCCTGAGTCCCAGTCCCAACACCTTGGGCAGGACAAGTAGTTTGGAACAATGAGGGGCCAACTGGCTGGATGCTGACCCAGGCAGCAGGGATCGGCCTGGGAGGAAAGTGCCCAGGGCCCTGGGGCAGGCCCTGGGCAGGGCAGACCTACCGTTCTCCATGTGGTTCCTCTCGATGAAGTTACGACTCAGATCCGCCTTGCACATCTTCTCAACATGGCGCATGCACACATTGAGCAGGTCATCCTTGAAGTTGCCAAGGGACTGTCCCAGGCCCTCCCCCTCCAGCAGAACATGGTAGGTGGGCAGGGGTGGGGGGAGGGAGTAATTGCTCATCAATGCACCAAATTCCTACCAAGGAAGGAAAGAAGCCATTAACTCTATAGGTCTTTAGTAGCTGGGGGGGACCCTTCTCTGCAGGGAGTTCTCAGTCCAGCTGGAAGGCTCAACGCTGGGAGCCAGACAGGCTGGGTTCTAGACACAACTCTGCTACTAACTAGCCCCCCTTGGGTTTGACTAAACTCCACTAGACACTAACAACCTTGAGGGCGCTAGTCATCAGATATGGGACTGCATGGTCCCCCCCGCCGCCACACACACACAACTGGACACATCATCCTACCTCGCAGGGGTTGATGAGAGTGATACAAGCTGCGATGTCTTTGGGAGTAAAAACACTAGGAGCTTTTCTAGAACGCTCTGGGTCAGTCATGGTGCTACCTTCACCTTTTCATACCACGCTCGAAGCCTGCCTCTGCACTTTGTGCTTCTCTCTTCCCTTCCCCCTCACTGGAAAGTCCCTCTTCTTTCTCAAACCTTTATGAGCCTTCAAGACCCAGTTCAAATTCCACCTCCTCTACAAAGCTGTGTTAGATTACTCCCACGTGCTTGCCCTTCCCAGAGCTTCCATAGGCACTTATCTCCTGAACCACATGCTTTATCATTTAATTACATACTCTTCTGTATTGCTCTCTAATTGTGCATGTCTTATCTTCCCAGCTGAATTGCAGCTCCTTGGGGGCAAAAACCATGTCTTATACTTCTCTATTCTCTGCAGCACCCAGCAGAGTCCTGGGCATGTAGTGGTACCCAAAACTCTCCAGCAGTTGGAAGGATGAGTGGATGAATAGACAGATAAAGTCAAGGATATCACATGGGCAGCACTTCTACAACACACCCCATACCCTGAGCACACCTCACTAGTCAATCCCAGAACTCTTTCCTTCTGAGCCTGGAGCACTGTTAGTACATATCAACTGAAGTTGGTACAAGGTGATATTTGCTGCCATCTTTAGAGTAGGCAGGGAAATGGCTTGGATGGAAAAGTTAAATGGACAGATGGAATGGAGGAAGGAAGGAAGGAGGGATGGATGAGGAATGGTAGACAAATGGATGATGGACAGATGGATGCTGGATAAAGGTCTGGGAAAGTGGACCTAAGGATTGAAGGATCGAATGGTAGAAGAGTTGCTTTGTACCTGCAGAAACAGCACCGAGTCACTGATGCTCTGCATCTGCTCTCTGGTCTGCTTGTCCTCGTGCAGCACCTTGGCCCTCTCATCCAGAGCATCCACAATCACCTTCACTTGGTCCACAGCATCCCGCTCCCGCTGTTCCAAGGCAGCCCTCACCTCTTCCTTTTGCTTCTCCAGGTCCCGCACCAGGTCCTGGAAGTTTTGCTCTAGGATAGCCTTCTCACTGGTGGTGAAGCTCTGGGTCCAGAGTGAGAGGAGAGAGGAAGGAGGGTTTCAGGAATTTTAAAAACCTCCCTAGCCAAGTGTATTGTTAGGTCCCCACCCCACAGTCAGAACCAGGGCATTTCTACTGCCCCCACCCAGCAAGCCTGTTTGGCTAAGAATCTCATTCAAGGGATGCCATCTATTGACAGAGATGGCCAGGTTTGTTTACAGCCAACTCTTATCTGTGACTCCTCCCCTGGGTGGGTTGACTTGAGCCATCATTCCAATCTTGGGTGACTCCATGGACCCAGAAATTCTCCTATGAGTCAGGTTGCACTTAATGAAACCTCAACTAGAACCAAACATCATTCAGAAAGTGAATTTGACAAGCTGTTTATGCAGCCAGGGTCAAGAGTCAGTGATTTCAGATTATGGTTTCTAATTGCTCAAACCATAGCAGTCATGCATCTAACCATACTGGCACAAGTTAAAGGTCAACGTCATGCATTTGGTGGCTGGGTGGTCTGGTGGGTGGAGCAGCCAGCAGAGGATACTGGAGGACACAGTGGAGGACAGGTTGATCTAGGGTCTTGATTTGCTGGGATGATGTCAAACGAGCATGAGGTAATGGATAAGATCCCAACTGAATGCCTGGCCTAGACTTAGAAGGGAAATTGGTGGGGATGCCAGAAGGGTGGGTAAACCCAGAAGAAATAAGTGTGGGGTGTTAATGGGGGCCTGAGGCCTGGAGCCAACGTCTCTCCTCCTGCCAGTCAGGACAGGCAGGTTGAGCATAGAGCAAGGCCAAGGTCTGGGGGTGGCTCACCTTGATGCGGTCCTTCTCCTTCTGCCACTTCTCAGCCTCATCTTCAATCTCAATGATCTTGAGCTGCAGCTGTTCCTTTTGCAGTGACAGCTCTGTCTGCAGGGAAGGAGCCAGAGTTGGAGAAGTCCGGGGGAGGAGGTTGAAGAAAGAGCGCCAGAGAATCAGGGTGTGGGCCCAGCCAGGGAGCCAAGTTGGGCAGGGCTCCCCACTCAGCCCTTCAGCCCATATTCTGCAAACAGTCGCCGGGACCTCAGAAATGCCAGGCATCACACCTGTCACCAGGGATCTGGCAATAAGTCAAACACTATGTTGCTGTGAACTCGGGCCTCGGGGGCTAGACATCCCAGCCACGCCTTTAGAAGGACCAAACCTCCACCAGGTCCCTCTACCCAAAGTGAGCAGTAGGGATGGTTCATTTATGCCCCCCCCTTCTTTCAATGGATTTGAGGGCCCTAGAGAGAGGAAAGGAATCTCCTGCTTCCTTCAAGCTTAGAGAAAGGGGACACAGCCCAGCTTGGCCCAGCCCAGCCCAGGGAGTGTCCTGGGGCCGTAAGAGTATGCAGCGTTTCTATGCCATGACGTGGGGCCTGTGTTGCAAGCAGGAGCCCGGGCTGCAACCAGCAGGGACTCCGTCTGGACAGGTATAGCTATGAACCTGTTTATGGGAAAGGCAGTGCAGTCTGCAGTTTGGGCAAGATAGGGGCTTCTATTCAGGGTCTCTGGAGGAGGCTTGGCCAGTGAGGCAGTGAAGGGAGGAGGAGGGAAGATCAGCAGAGATTCCAGGCATCTCCAATCAGAGGAGGACACAGGCTGCTGGGGTCTGGGGTGAGGTTGAGAAGAGGACCCATGAGGGGTGCCTTGGGATGTGAGCTCTAATGGATATGGAAAGTATGTTCCTTCCATTTGGGGAAATTCTTTCTCTGGAAAGCAGCTACAACAGAGACAAAAGGGGGGCATGAAGCTAAGGCCAAGCCCATTCAGCCGAGTCAAGAGGCACCTCTTTGTTCTAGCTGGGGCCCCTGCCAGTGCTCTCAAAGTACCCTCCAGCTTGGAAGGACTGGTGGGTGATCTCCACCCACAGGCAGAAAGACTAAGGCATCCAAGAATGCATTGGGGTGCTCATGGTCTCCCCACTACCCTGGGTTTTGAGCGGAGATCCGTGCCTTTCTCCAGCTATCTCTTTGAGGAACCCACAAGAAAAGTCAAGATGAGGAAGCCACAAACCGCTAGGAATGTGAGCTCTGTTGGCAAGGAGTCCTGAGAGGGATACAGACTTTGGCACGTGTTGCCCCTCTGGAGGGCTCCACCAGGCCAGCAGGGTGCTCACTGGGTTCCCTCCACAGACACCTGGGGAAGTGGATTGGTGGTGGGGAGAGCTTCCCTGGCTTTCTTGGAAAGGGTGCCCAGAGCTCAGGGAGCTAGTAGAGGAGATGGGAAGGCCCAGTCAAGAGCTGTGGAGGTCCCAGACGGAGAGCCCCCGATCCCACCTTGCACCCCCTCTCTGCCCACACATACTCCTGGGCTCTCCAGGCAAAGAGACTCCACATTCTCAGGAAGCATCTGCCCCACCAGTAATGGGTTGCAAACCCCACAACATGGAAAATGCCATTCGCAGAGATGGAAAATGATTGTCAGGAGGAAAGGAGCGAAAGGAGATGAGGATAGGATTCAACCTTATTTCTAGAAAAAAGCTGGGGAGAAGCCAGGTGCCAATAGACACAGTGCTGGGAGAGTGGGGAGCAGAGGGATGAGACCCCACTGTGGATGCGCAGACTCACCCTTCACACACCCCGAGAATGCAGAGCCCAAGAGCCCAGAACATAGCAGGTGGCAGATCCAGTGGCCTGGAAGATTCTGAGCCATAAGGAAGAAACAAAGGGCTGGGTGATGGGTCTGTGCCAGGCACCTGGCCCACCCCAGGAGAGCTCCTGAGCCTGGCTCCAGGTCAATGGGACAGCTGGAAGCCATCCTCACTGCGGCTGACACCTCCTGACCTGGCGGAAGCGGGGCGGGGGCGGGGGAGGGTGGCACTGGTCCCTGGGTTTCTTGCCCCTACCTCGGCACCCACAGAACCAGGCCTGATGGTGGACAGGAAAGCTGAGAATGAAAGTGCGTTCACTCTCACCTGTACCTGTGTGGGGCCTGTACCCAGGAGAAAGGACAGTGTGGGGGATCCAGGAGAGAATCCGTCCAGAACTTGGGACTAGGAGTCCAAACATTTGAACCCAGTTACCACCACTTCCAAGCAGGTGGCATTTGCACGTGACTTAAGTTCTCCATGCCTCCTTACTATCTTTCATGGACATAGTAAGAGGATCACCCCCCGGGGATCATGAGATGACCTGGGAACAGGGAAATGAAGGCCTTAGAAAGAGTCCAGGGGGGATGCCTTGGTGGCTCAGCAGTTTAGCACCACCTTCCGCCCAGGGCGTGATCCTGGAGACCTGGGATCGAGTCCCACGTTGGGCTCCCTGCATGGGGCCTGCTTCTCCCTCTGCCTGTGTCTCTGCCTCTCTCTCTCTCTCTCTCTCTCTCTCTCTCTCTGTCACTCATAAATAAAGAAAATATTTAAGAAAGAAAAAGAAAGAAAAAAGAAAGAAAGAAAGAAAGAAAAAGAAAGAAAGAAGAAAGAAAGAAAGAAAGAAAGAAAGAAAGAAAGAAAGAAAGAAAGAAAGAAAGAAAGAAAGAAAGAAAGAAAGAAAAAGAAAGAGAAAGAAAGAGTCCAGGCCAGCCTCATATTGTGTGGGGCACCTTCCATGGACTAGGAGCCCTGCCGGATGCTCTCACTCACACCAGGCCTGGAAGAGGGGCCGCCGTGTGGCGAGCAGGCCAGCAGGGTACAGGTGAGCGAGGGGGTGGGCACAGGTGTTCGGTGGTGCCACTGCATTGGGTCCGGGGATAGTGTGTACACTGTCGGGACACAGGGGGAAGCGTGCACACAGGTGCTTGCATCGTGGAGAACTGAAGCCTGGAGGCCATGGAGGGAGAGAACGGGACGAGGCTAGGCCAACCTTGCCAGTGGGAGGAGGTATGAGCGGAGCAGATGAAGGCCCGAGGAGTCCCGTGGAGTGAGCAGAGGTGCTGGGGGTCCCTGCCAGGAGCCGTGGGAGCACGAGGCTGGGTGGGGGCCTACGGGTGAGAAGTCTCACCAGACAAGCACGGATTCACTGGCCAAGAGGGAGGAGGAAGCAGGGAGTGAGTACGAAGGAAGGGTGTTAGAACCGGGAAGAGCCCAGACCGAGGGCGAGGGAGTCAGACCCTGGGGGCCATCCTGCAGAAGGGAAGCGGGGAGGCGGGCAGCAGGGCTGGCTGAGGCATAGCGAGGGGAGCCAGAGGTGTCCCCCGGTGACCCGAGAGGGCAGGAGGGGGAGGCTCCTGATCTGGAAACATGCCAGGGCAGGGTCAAAAGTAGAGACGCACTGTCTGCAGCAGTGGGCGGACGACTCAGGGCAGGGGAGAGACTCATCTTATTTTCTTTGGGGCGCAGGGGATGTTGGACACAGGCTGGGAGGGGGCCTCGCAAGACCTGACTTGCAGGACATAGCAGGATGGGGGAAGGGGCCCGGGACTGGGAGCTCTGCACTGCCACCTCTGGGATGAGGGCTCCCCGCTTTGGAGGAGGGTTTGGAGTGTGCAACCCCTCCCTGGGGATGTATCCAGCATCTATGTGGCTCTGGGCAATTTTTCCCCTGCTAATAGAGCCGCACAAAGCTGGAAAAGGCAGGACAGGGATGCCTGGGTGGCTCAGCGGTTGAGCGTCTGCCTTTGGCTCAGGGTGTGATCCCGGAGTCCTGGGATCAAGTCCCACATTGGGCTCCCCATAGGGAGCCTGCTTCTCCCTCTGCATGTGTCTCTGCCTCTGTGTCTCTCATGAATAAATAAATAATTTTTTTTAAAAAAAGGCAGGATGTAGGAAAGAATATAACACAGGAAGGCTCCCAAATACTGGGTGCCCCCCGCAACATGAGGAGAAGGAAGGACACAAATTGTGTTGTTGAGTATTACTATGTGCCAGGCGTTTTCTTCTTGAATCTGCAAAGGTTGTTACCCCATTTTACAGATGCAGAAGCTAAGGCCTAAAAAGATGATGAACTTTGCTGAGTTCTCACAGCTAGAAAGCCCTTCCGGGCTCAGATCTCATTATGTGTCCTCTTAATCTCTAGGCTCTGCTCCGAATCTTCCGGGACAATGTCCCTTCACTCCTGCTAATTTAGGCCTGCCCAGGCTCCCCTGCTCACCGATGGAACAGTCTGGTCATCCTGCCTCTTCCCTCGTCACCCCCTTTTTCTCCTGGCACCCTCATCGCCCCCGGAGGCCCCAGCTCTCTCTCCCTCCCCCTCCTCTCTTGGAATCTGACTAAAGTCCCTGATATTTGATGTGGCCCCAGCTCCCCACCCCTCCATCCCTGCCTCCACCTCCCTCCTCACTTCCTCTTACTCCTGGTTCATTCCCTCCACCCTGCCCAGGCCTGTCCCTAAATGCCTCCTTTGTTCCCTGCTCCCACACTCGTCAGGTTGCCTCTCGCGCTGCTGCCTGGGATGGGCCCTGGGCAGGCCACCCTGCCGCAAATCCCTCTGGCCTTGGGGAAAGCAGAGGTTTCCCTGAGAGCAAAGTGATGGCACAGGCCCTGGTGGCGCCCCTGATCCGACAGGCCTGGGCCTTGGGGTACAGACACACCTGAGCACTCACCTGGACATATGTACCTGCGCTGCCCCCCGGGGACAGGGGAGATGAGGCTGTGATCCTCCTCAGGCTTGGTTTAGCTACATGGGCCGTTGGCTCTGATATTTGCCAAATGAGCCAGTTAATTGCCAAATTTGTACTCTCAGACAAATGGTAATTATCTGGATAAGAATCTGAAATGCTGGATAGATTTCCCCCATTTCCACCCAGATGTCAAATAGCCCAGTACTCGTCCGCTTGACTGGGGCTTATGGTCCCGTCTGCTTCCTCAGGTGTCAGGACAGGGACAGGGCAAGAGGATGCTAGACAGAGTCACACCCAGGTTGTCTCCAGACCAGCGGTGGGCCCTTGAGAAGGTCACCCCACCTTTCCCCAGGCCTCAGTTTCCTTCTGGTGAGGTGGGACAAGATGCCCGATTCCCAACCTGGCTACACATTGGAATCCCAGAGGGAGACTTAAAAAATACAGATCCCAGGCCCCCAACCCCCTGAACGAGCACCTCCCGGGGCAAAGAAAGGCCCAAGAAGCTGTGTCTTGATTCTCCAGGTGATTCCATTCTGAGGACGGCCCCCAGGAGAGCCTGCCATCCTATGAAAACCAAGTGTAAACTGGTGGAGGTGGAGAGGAAGGAGCCACCAGAAGAGTCTGAGTCCCAGCTCTGCCACCCTGTGCTGTGACTCTGGGGACGTGTCCTGACATCTTTGGGCCTATGTCTTCATCTATAAAATAGGTGCAGTAGCTCACGCCCTGTGGGGCTGCTGTCAGGAGTAGGGTAAACACCTGGCACATAGGTGCGCTCCATAAAAACCGGAATGTCTCCCAGCCTGTCACTTTCTTGCCCTGTCTCCTGTCTCTAAAGAGTTTACAAGATAAACTGCTTCCCCTCAGAGGTCGCCTGTCTCTTCTCTTGCCCACCCTGTCCCGGAGCACCCCCCCACAGCCCCCACCATTGACAGGATCCCCCAGGAGAGTCGCCTCTGCCTGGCCTGTACCCCAATCGCAGGCACCACTGTCTGCCCCAAGTGCCCACACCAGCACAGCTCCCAGAGCCCACGACCGACCGGTGATCGCCACGCCCGGTGACCTGGTGGCTCAGCCTCCGTGGAAGAACTGGGAGAAGCAAAGCCACAGGGCAGCGGAGAGAGGGGAACCGAGCCTGCTGGGGGCAGGGGAGTTGCTGAGGGCTTGGTCCACATGGGGATGAGCCGGGAGCTCATGCTCCCAGAGCCAGCCTCGGGCTGAGCGCCCCTCCACACAGGGAAGGGCGGCTGGAGGAGGAGGGGCCAGGCAGGCCACCCCCCCCCACCCCTGAGCACACAGTCATTGGCCAGGAGGAGTCCTCCATCCTGACCCAATGCAGCAGGAGGGACTTGGGATAGACAGGAGGGGCCGTGAGACACAGAAAAGGTGCATATGAACATCGTGATCTCATCAGCCTAATCCAGCCTGGGAAACGTCCAGAGGCAGGGGCGTGGATTGGAGTACACCTGTGGGACCCCTTCTAACATGTGGAGTGGACCTGGAACATTCTGACCTTGGGTCCACCAGAGGAAGGATCGTCGTGCTTTCACGTCAAGTGGCCTTCTCTCCAATGCTGCCTCTGCTCAGAGGCTACAGGTAGAGTCGAAATCCAGGAGATGAGCACCCACGGCCTTGGCTGTCATCTGCAGCCTCATGCAACCATTCGAGATAGGTCAAAGATGACCTCACCTGGGCCTTCACCAGCTGGCCTGCAGAACAGGTTCTGGACAGGGCTCCTTGCAAAAAAGGGTGTGTGGGCTGATGTTTGGGTCTGCAGGGGATGCCTCCAAAGGATGCCAGGATTGACACGCTTATTCATTTCAGTCAATCAACCCACTAACCCTGCTGTGTGCCAATGTCCCCCACGTCTGACCTACTAGCAAAGCCAAGCCTACACAAACAGTCGTGCTCCAGCCCAGGCTCCTGGCCACTCCATGCCTCTCCCTGCCTACCCTCTGCCGCTGGTGCACACTTGTGCACACACATACACACACACACACACATGCTGTCTGAAGCTCCCATTATTAACGTCACTCCCGTGGACCATTTTCCCCGGAAAGCACAGGTATCCTGAATCCCACCTCTTCGATGCCCTTCCCCTCAGTTGCTCTCAAATATTGGAAAAGAGTGGCTCCTGGGTGGCTCAGTGGTTGAGCATCTGCCTTTGGCTCAGGGTGTGATCCCGGGGTCCTGGGATCAAGTCCCTCATCAGGGACTTCGGGGTCCCCTCGGGGAGCCTGCTTCTCCTTCTGCCTGTGTCTCTGCCTCTCTGTGTTTCTCATGAATAAGTAAATAAAATCTTAAAAAATATATATTGGAAGAGAATTAGGAGACTTCTTCCCCCCTCTCTATGAGCTTGGAGAGGTCCCTTCCTCTCCCTGGGCCTGTGTGCGTCCCTGTCTGCAAGGTGAAGGAAGAGACAGATGAGATTGCTAGGACTCCAGCCAGCCCGGCATTCCACCCTCTACGATTTGATGTTGATCTACAGCTGCTTCTGTGTAACTGGGCGGATGCTCTCCGGGCTTGTTTGTGCGTCTGAGCTCTGCCTCTTGACCTACATCATGAGCCTTCAAGGGCGAGAGCTCTGTCTCTGAGTCCTATGCAGCCCCCCAAGCACCAGAAGGTGAACTCGAAGTTCCCAGTGCCTCCACAGAGGGTTGCCTGAGACCTTCCCATCCTCCAGGGACACCTGGGCTTTCCTCAGGTGATACTCTGGTTTCAGATGCAATTTGCAGGCAAACTCTAAGAAACAGATATATGGGTGACTCAGCGGTTGAGCATCTATCTGCCTTTGGCTCAGGTAGTGATCCCGGGGCCCTGGGATTGAGTCCCACATCGGGCTCCCTGCAGGGAGCCTGCTTCTCCCTCTGCCTGTGTCTCTGCCTCTGTCTCTCTCTGTCTCTCATGAATAAATAAATAAAATCTTAAAAAAAAAATACAGATATGCAAGAGTGTATATTGCTTGTGGTAGAAGTGAGCACCTGAAGCCACTGCCTTCTTGGCACCAATTTGCCCCCTCCTCATCCCTGACATTTCCAAGAATCCAGGGACTCCATGGCGGAGTTTGAAGACCACCAATCTAGTCCCACACCATAGGGAACCAGGACCGAGAGAACGGAAGGGCCTTGTCCGTGGTCCGACAGCTACCTAGAGGTAAAAACCAATGCTGGAACTCAGTTGGGTGGGAGACCCAGAACACCAGCCTGAGGCTCTGCACTGTTTTGGTTGCACCCAGTGAAGATGATTGCCCCTTGGTTCTGTTTTGGTTTCCCCAGTAAGCTCCGGAAGGATGGGTTCCACGGCCCTGCCCTGTCACTGTGTCCCAGCCTAAGGCTAGAAGCCGGGCTGGGGTTGGGGGTCATCCAGGAAGTGGGAACACCTTCCTGGGCTAAACAAGACTCCCAAAAAGGATCTTTGGGTCTTATCCCACTTGTAACCCATCTCCTTCTGCCCAGAGTGTGGGCGAGGGGCACCATAAGAGAGTAATCAGCCAACTCTCCATCAGGAAGACTGGGCGCAGAGGGGTCCTGGGCTGCCCTATTCAGATGGGTTGAGAAGCTGTTGAGGAAGGCCAAGTGTCCCACAGTGAGCACCAGGAGGTTCGCCCCGGCAGAGGGGTGGGGGTGCCCATGACTGCCAGCTGCGTGGCTGTCGTGGGACATTGGGCCCAGCATCTGTGCAGCAAGGGGCAGCAACCACAGCTGAGCCTTTGGCCCAGAACACCTTCTCCGTGTGCAACACTTTCACAAGTCTCCACACGCCTCTGCTCCTCCCCACGGAGGTACAAGGCAGGATCACACAGGCAGTACTCATGCAAACACACTTGCATATCGCGCGTACAAATGTATGCGCCAAACACCCACATGTATATGAAGCACATACACGTATATGGACAGCCCACCCACCCACAGACAGCAACCCTCCCCAAGTGTGTCCACATACAGGCACAGATGTACACACATGTGACCACACACAGCCCAATGAAAGAAAGGGACGAAGGAGGCCATTGGGGAAGTCAAGGGACTGGCCAGGGGATCAAGTAAGCAACAAGCAGCCACTGTACTGCAAATGCAGACTGTAAAGCCAGGAAAAAAAAAAAAAAAGAGCATTTAAGTGGCCCCCAAATTCCCTCCTCCTCATGCATGATCCCTGCCCCAGCAGGCAGTCCGGCTCAGGTGGTAAGAATTCAGTCTCCCTAGAATTAAAAAGAAGAAGGAGGAGGAGGAGGAGAAACCCTCCAGCCAGACACAGAGCTCAGCACTGAGCCCAGATGGATTCTCGGCTCAGACCTGAATATTTCCTAGGACCCTGGTCAAGCGCCCAGGCATCTCCAGGCCTCCGTTTGCTCATCTAGGCAATGCCCCTGTGTCCTGAGGCCTTAGAGGATTAGGGAACCGCCTCTGACCAGCCCCCCCTCCCCACTCCAGCCTGCGGGTGCAGAGGGGCGAGAAGTGTCTTCTGAAAGAGCCCAGGACAGTGGAGACGCGAGGCCCGCCCCCTCGGGAGCCCCCAGTGGAGAAGATGCCCCCTCGAATTACCTCCTTCTCGGCCTTGGCCTCTTCCACCGTCACCGTGCTGTGATTCTTGTGCTCCTGGAACATGCAGAGGTAGCAGATGCAGGTCTGGTCCGTCTGGCAGAAGAGCTCCATGGTCTTGCCGTGCAGGGGGCACTTGCGGGCCTCGAAGTCTCGGATGGGCTCGAGCAGCTGGTGGTCGCGGAAGGCGGCGCCCTCCAGGTGGGGCTTGAGGTGCAGCTCGCAGAAGGAGGCCTGGCACACCAGGCAGGACTTGACGGCCTTCTGCTTGGTGCCGATGCACGAGTCACACAGCACCTCCTCGGAGCCCGACTTGGGGCGCAGGAGGAGGCCGCCGTCGGCCCGGGGGTAGCTGTTCCTCCGGGCCTCCCCGGGCTCCACTATGGACCCGGCGGCCTTTCGGGGCTCCGAGAAGATGGACTTGCGCAGCTCCCCCTTCTCGGCGAAGGAGACGGGCGGCTTCCTGGCGGCCCCCAGCTGGAGCCCGGCGTACGGGGACCTCTTGCCGTCCCCCGAGTCCATGCTGAAGTAGCTGGAGGCCTTGTCGTCCACGGACTCGACGAACTGGATGATGGGGCGCCGCCACTCGTTCCCCGAGAACAGGGAGCTCTTGCCCTCCCCTGGCTTCGGGGCGCCGCCCGGGCTCTTGCCCTCGGCCGCCTCCCCGCCGTGCCCGTTGCTGGTCTTGGCATCTTGGCCTTCGGCCTTGGCCCCGTTCTCCAGGGGCCCGTTGGGGCCCGGCGGGCTGCGCGCATCCCTGGCTTCCGGGCTGGCCCCGTTGCTTCTGGAGGCATCTGCGGCTTCCATGGCCCGTCACTCGGCTGGCGCGCTGGGGACTTGCTGGGGCTGCAGGAGGGTGACCTCTCGGGCTGGCGTCTCCGCGGGGAGTGGGTCAGGTCGCCAGAGCCCGGAGACACACCTATAGGGAACAGGGGGGAGGAGGAGGAGGAGGAGGCCGAGGAGGAGGAGGCGGAGGAGGGGGTGGAGGAGGGGGTGGAGGAGGAGGAGAGGAGGGGAGGGCAGGCCCAAGCCTGACACAACGGCTGGCCGGGGAGGGCAGGCGGCTCCCAGAGCCAGCAGCGCGGCTAATTATACGGGAGGGCCACGCCCTACGCATTCATACCCAACCTGATTTCTAAAGGACCTGGGTTTTTTTTTTTTCCCCTCTCCTGGTTTAATTATTTTCCACAGCTCAGCAACCAGTCGGCCTGCTTCCTCCTGGCGCACTTTCCTCTCCTGAGGAAGTAGGGGAGCCTCTGTCCTCACGGGTGGGCAGGCTTCGCTGAGCCAAAGGGCCCCTGGGGCGAAAGGTGAGGTGTCTGCAGAGGCCCACGGGACAGAAGGCTATTAATTGGGTCACACAAGCCGAATAGCCTTATAATTTGCAGGCCCGGATTTCAGAGGAGAGATTTCCAACCCTGGGACAAGTGGGGTTCCCTTACAGAGAAAGGTGGGTTCGGTTTGATTTCGGTTGCAGGACGTGCAGTGAAATCGCTACTGATTACTGAACCCCACTTGCCGACTTCCAGGCATTGTCCTACACACGTCACCTACAGGGGGCTCATTTCATCCCCACCACAACCTGTTCGGTTATCCTATTTAACAAATGAGAAAACCGAAGCTCTAACAAGCTGCCTCACTGGCTTCAGTCAAGTAGTAGATTCTGAGATTTGAACCCGAGACCTCTGAGCTGCCAAAGTTCCTTCTTAGGCTTGGATATCACAGAGCCACCCGAATATCTCCGTGGAAGATGCCTTCTAGAAGTCGTGCCTGTCCCAGCAGTCCTAGCGAGATGGCATGTGGCCCTTGGGCCTTTTTTTTTTTAATTGGAGCTTCTTTTTCATATTTTTTTAATAGTTATTTTTTCACCAAGTTTTTTATTTTAATTAAAATTAAATTAAAAGTTAACATACAGTTATATTAGTTTCAGGTGTAGAATTTAGGGATTCAGTGCTTCCATACAACCCCTGGTGCTCATCACAAGTGCCCTCCTTACTCCCCATCTCCTATTCCCGCCCACCACCACCACCTCCGGTTGGGAACCAGCAATTCAGTCTCCAGTTAAGAGTCTGTTTCTGGGGCAGCCCCAGTGGCTCAGTGGTTTGGCACCCCCTTCAGCCCAGGGCCTGATCCTGGAGACCCAGGATTGAGTCCCACATCGGGCTCCCTGCATGGAGCCTGCTTCTCCCTCTGCCTGTGTCTCTGCCTCTCTCTCTGTGTCTCTCATGAATAAATAAAAATCTTTAAAAAAAAAATAAGAGTCTGTTTCTTGGTTTGTTTCTCTCTTCCTTTTTTTTTTTTTTTTTTTTCTGTTTTTTCTTTCACTGGTCTGTTTTGTTTTTTAAATTCCACCTAGGAGTGAAATCATATGGTATTAGTCGGCCCTTGCGTTATTGCCGTCAGAGCAGGTTGGAACCTGTTTGGACGGAAAGGACAGAGCAACAGTAATGAAGGGAATGCAGGCAACGGCAGGCAGGGTGGCTGAGGCCCCAGGGCCCAAACACTTCACTCTCCTCTGTCTCCACAGCAGTTTTGCCGTGTGACTCAGAAGATATCCACCTGCCCTCTCTGGGCCAGGCCACAGGCAATACCCTCCAAAAAGAAACCAGGGAAGTGTGGAACTCGGGTAATCTCAGAAGCCAGCTGTTTGACTATGACAATTACATAAATACAGACCTTGGGAGGAAAAGGGGAAACACTGCTCCTGCCACTTTCTCTCTCTCTGACTGCCTGCAGGAACGCCAGGACTTCCCAGCTTTTGCCAAGACATGCCACCTCGTCACCTCTGGCTGCAACCCACTGCCATAGGCCTGGGAAGCCAATATACTCATCAAGGAAAGGGCTTTACTCCTCCCCGGCTGGGCTAGATGGGGCGCAGCAGCAGATGAGTGTGACTGAGATGGCAGGTTCTGGGCTGTGTGTGGAGGGGAGTGGGTTTCCCTTCCTCCCTTCCAATCCAGGTCAAGTTCTGGGAGCCCTGCCCCTTCCGCTTACTAGGCTGAACTAGCTAATCCTTTGCAATAACAGCCCCTGGGAACAAGAGCAGAGGCAAGCTTTTCACAAAGCAGCCAGAGTTTTAAGGAGAGGTGTGGGGTGATGCTGGGGGTGGAGAGAGCTGGCTTCATGATGGGGTTTCCTCTCTGTTCCCAGGCCCCACCAAGGGCCCTCTTGGTTATACTCACTGATAAGTTGGTCAGGAGCTCATGGGGCCTTCTCAAGTGGAAAACCTTTTCTCAAAAAGTCAGGCCCAGGGATCTCTGGGTGACTCAACGGTTTGGTGCCTGCCTTCGGCCCAGGGCATGATCCTGGAGTCCCGGGATCTTGTCCCACATCGGGCTTCCTGCATGGAGCCTGCTTCTCCCTCTTCTTGTGTCTGCCTCTCTCTCTCTCTCTCTCATGAATAAATAAAATCTTAAAAAAAAAAAGTTAGGCCCAATTCCTCTGGGCTCTTGCTTGAAGCATGGAGAAGTAGAGAAAGAGAGATACTGGTCTGTTAGATGGGGACATGTCCCACCTTCTTCCCCTGATAGTGACTCTCCCATCCTATGAGAACAGGCTGTAAAGAGAAAGAGCAGGGAGGGCAAGAAAGAACAAAAGAGGAACGCCAAAGTGTTCTGGGTATGGATCCACATCAATGTTGTCTAAGTCTGAGGTGATGCACTATTAGAAAGACTAGTGGGTCTCTACTATTCCTTAGAATTCATACACCTGTCTTCCAGAAGTCCTGGCAAAGATTTTGGGAACAGGCCAACACAAAGTATATGCTCAAGAAACATTTGTGGATGGATGGGGGGATGGATGGGTGGGTGGGTGGGTCATTGGAAGATGGATGGATGATGGATATACAGGGGGTGGATGGGTGGGTAGGTGGATAATTGATAGACGGGGGTGGATGGATGGGTGGGCGGGTCATTGGATGGGTGGATGGATGATAGATGGATGGGGGTGAATGGATGGATGGGTGGGTGGATGATGGATGAATGGGAGGGTGGGTCATTGGCTGGCTGGCTAGATGGATGGACGGATGGATAGATGGGAGGGATGAGCAGACAGTTGGCAAATTGGATGCCATAATTGAAAAGAAAGGGGAAGGGATCCCTGGGTGGTGCAGTGGTTTAGCGCCTGCCTTTGGCCCAGGGCGCGATCCTGGAGACCCGGGATCGAATCCCACGTCGGGCTCCCGGTGCATGGAGCCTGCTTCTCCCTCTGCCTTTGTCTCTGCCTCTCTCTCTCTCTCTCTCTCTCTGTGACTATCATAAATAAATAAAAAATTTTAAAAAATTTTTTTAAATTAAAAAAAAAAAGAAAGGGGAAGAAGGGAGATAGGGAAGAGAAAGGAAGGAAGGAAGGAAGTAGGTAGATAAGTATACTGACAAATTTTAGCCCTGGGTTAAAAATCACTGGTTGGTAGCATTTGCCAATTTCTCCCATCCTAGCCAATTCTGAGCTACCAACATGAGGAGTTCTGGTAACTCCAGTGTGAGCCAGCTCTAGCACACCATGGAGGATTGGTGGGTGATTGAGGTAAATCCTCTGCAGGAAGGAAGACAGACAGATGCCCAAGAATGCTGCTCTCAATTGTCCTGAAGGAGGAAGATATGTTCAAGGAATTTCAAGGCAATGGCAGCCAAAGCTAATTTATCTGTTCCACGAGGCTTTTCCTCTGGTGAAGGTCCTCAATGATGGCTCTCTCCTCTGACATCCTGCAACATCCCTATCTGTCCTGCTGGAGGCATTGAGCTCAGGCCACACAATGCCACCAGTGATTCACTCATTCACACAGATTTCTCTAGCATCCTTCCACGTGCCAGGCACTAAACAGGGACTGATCACACAGACACCAATGAGTCCCAGACCTCGCTGTTGGGAAACTTACAGTCCGTCCAGTGAGAAAACAGACTAGTGAGTCAGTCATTTGAGTTTGGTGTGAACAGAGAATGAAAGACATCTGTGCAAGTGGCTCCGGCTGCCCAGAGGAGAGAAGCCTAGGATATGCTGAGAGAGGCTGGTCCCTCTAAGCAGGCCGAGCAGGGCTCACTTCCGGTGCCCAGGGTCACCTGCCAGGCTGGTCGGAGGCAGTACTTGACTTGACTCAGCAGATACTTATTTGGCTCAATTCTCAGTCAGTGCTGGTGGACTGGCTTTTCGGTCCTCTTGAGCAGGGGCCCGGATGTTCCCTGCAAATGCCTGGTAGATGGTACAGTCTTCTGGGGGGGGAGTCCCCAGAGTCCAGGGGCTGAAAAGACCTCAGGGAAAGAAGCCAAAGAAACAATGGTCCTTCCCAGGCTGCCTGCAGCTCTCACACAGTACCCCAAGCCCATCAGCCCATGGGGCTGAACCAGAGAGACAAGGATTTCTACCCACTGGAGTATTCGGGTCTGGGGTAAGTGCTGAGGATCATCCATGGAAAGTGATCACCCCCAGACCCCAGACCCCACCAACGGGCCTAAGTACACTCAACCTTACTTGCCCGGGCCTCACCCCTCTGCAACACCAAACCCGAAAAACAGATTTCCTGATAACCTGCAGAGCCTACATGTCACATGCAGACTGACCAAAAGCCCCCCAAAGGCCACCATATCCACCACTGCGACTTGGGAGTGGGGGCTGACAGCAGAAGAACCTCTTCGTTTTATAAAGGCTTTGAAAGAAAAGGATGCCATGAGCCCTCTCACTCATTCACTCATCTCTCATCTTAACCTGTTCACCCCCAGCCCCTCGTAAAGCCCTCCTGCTCCAACACATCTCCCTATACCAGGTGCGGATAGAACTGGGCTGCAGCCCCTACCCTACCCCGTGCAGGTTTAGGAGGTAAGAGCTGTCAGGTGTGGCCTCCGGAGAAGTAGCCTTATGGAGCTGGGGTGAAGTCTGCCTTTTCAGACGGGGCAGGTCCAGCCAGCCCCCACGGAGTCCCTTTGTCCCACGCCCACCTACCAGCCAACCCCAAGCTTTTTCCCAGGCTTCTTTCATGAGGCATCTCAAAGCTGTTCCCTTCCTAGAAGCCTCCCCTGATTCAGCAGGTGGAGCGGCCTCATCCACCCACAGCTGTGGCCTGGTAACACCTGACTCCATCACCAATCACCTGCAGATGAAAGAAGAAACCCCTTACAAGGGGAAAACTTTTCTGGCTTCCTGGGGATCCCAGGGTTGGGCGGGAGCCACTGCCTCTGAGCAAGACTGTATCTAGAAACGTCCTCTGAAGGACTTGCAAGATTTCACCACCCCTTCAGCCATCCACAGCAAGTTTTGGGACTGTTCGCTGCCAGAAGTTCTTCTCTAACTTAAATATTCTATAAGTAATGGAGGTAGAGATGAGGAACAGACCCTCCAGCCCAGTGACGGACAAGATAAGGGGCAACTGTATCCATGAGGGGATGGCTTTGGGCCAGTCTGATGCTTCTATGGTTCTTTCGAACTCCTTTGGGAGCAACTCTAGTTATAGACAGCAGCAAGAAGGCTGTGCTGGTTCAAAACTTTAGGCAGTAAGAAAATTTTTGGAAGCCTAATTTTCTCATTTCTGTTATCCTAAGTGTGGAGTTTACTGAAATTGGAGTGTAGACTGTATATTAAGAATTCTCTAGGGGCAGCCTGGGTGGCTCATCGTTTGAGCGCTGCCTTCAGCCCAGGGCATGATCCTGGAGACCCAGGATCAAGTCCCACATCAGGCTCCCTGCATGGAGCCTGCTTCTCCCTCTGCCTGTCTCTCTCTCTCTCTCTCTTTCTCTCTCTCTCTGTCTCTCTCATGAATAAATAAATAAAATCTTAAAAAAAAAAAAGAATTCTCTAGATTGAGAGGTACTATTCCTGCTTTCAAATTCTCTTCTTAGAAGAACGTTAAAGGCAGGACTGATCTCTACATGCCTAGACTGTTCCAGGCCTCTACCTGGTGGAGGAGACGGGGCCCTGGAAGGGGAGGGAACAGACCCTTGTAGCACGTCTTCATGAGCCATGGTCCCAGCCTGGGGTGCAAAAGAAATGAGACCCTGTGTTCACCATCAAGAGCCGTTGGCCTACTGAGTCCTCAGGATTCAAGCAATGATCTTACCCCTCCTCCTACTCCAAGGGCCCCTCCTTTGCTCCTTCCAGGACTTTTGCCCCCTGAGAAGACCCTGGGTCTTAACTGTAGCTCTCAAGTAAGCAGAAGCAAGGAGGGGCCTCGCCAGGGGCAAGTGGTCAGGCCTGGGTCTAGAGACCTTCAAAATGGGGAGATCCACAGAACGATCCACCATCCCCAAGTCCCCTGGCTTGGCACCTACCTACCCAGCACTTGCCCTGGACTCTGGGGATACGGCCCATTGGATCAAGCTGACTTCTCCCCATGGCTCCCCATCAACACCCATAAAGGAGGGCGTGATCATTAGCTTTATGTGTCAACTTGGTAAAGCTATAATACCCAGTTATTTAATCAAACACTAATCCAGGTGTCGCTGTGAAGGGATTTTATAGACATGGTTAATATCTACAGTCAGTTGACTTTAAATGAGGATTATCCTCTATAATGTGGTTGGGTCTCATTGAATCAGTTGACAGGCCTTAAGAGTCAAAACTGAGAGTTTCCTGGAGAAGAAGAAATCTTGCCTCAGAACTCTACCAGCAGCTCCGGCCTGAGTCTCCAACCTGCCAGCCTGCCCTCTGGATTTTGGACTTAGCAGCTCCCACAATTACAGGAGCCAATTCCTTGAAATGAATCTCTTGATATAAATATGTACATCCTGTAGGTTCTGTTTCTCTTTGAAATCCTGGCCGATTCCTGCCGCAGCCCAGCTCTGGTCTCCTGGGGGCTTTGACAGGCTTCTCATGAAGGGGGGGACGTGGGAAGGGCTCCCTCAGGGCCGTGGGTGTCGGCTCTCTGTGGGTGCAGCCCGGTCAGGGTGAGAGTAGCATGCATGCGGGGGGGCGGGGGGGAAGCTGGGTGGAGAAGCCCTGGGACTCTCTTGGTGTGTGAATTTGGGCAAGTTACTTAATCTCTTGGAGTCAGTTTCCTGGCCTACAAAATGAGGCTAATCACAGCTCCTTGGCAGGACTGTTGGGAGATTAAGGAGGTAACAGTTGTGAAAATGCCCAGACGGTGCACAGCTCACGAGAACTGCCGGACAAGGTTCTGTTTAAGGAAACACGAGCAGGGCTTTCCTCTGCTGGGGGAGGACTGGGGGCAGGAGGATTTGTCTGGGGGGCCCTGTGCTTCCTCCCCAGGCACCCCTTCCATCCCCGCCCCCAGGCTGGGTGGGATAAGGCCATTAACCCTCTGCGCCTGGCTCTCTTCCATGCATTACCCAGGTACCTTCCAGCTCTGAAATTCTATGATTATAGGGTAGCATCCCACAGAGAAGGGCAGTGCAAATAATTAAAGACTTGGAAAACACGACCGGAGAGGAAAGGGTGAAGGATACTGGGATTACTTAGCCTGGAGACGGGTGGCTTAATAACACCCTTCTCAACCAGGGAGGGTTATTTGGATGTAGGCGCTGGCTGGCCAGCTTCTCTCCCCTTCACCAGAGGGCAAACAAGAGGGAACTGGCTCCCAGCTCAGCTAGAGGGACTGGACTCAAGACAGCGAGGTGTCTGTCTCACCTGAGCTAACATCGACTCCTTTAGAGGCTTGGGAGGTGCGGGGAGGGTGATTTACAGACCTGCCTTGTGGTTGGCCACAGACGGGGTGACCTCTGGGTTTCCTCCCTGCTGTTCCATTTCTGGAAACTAATTTGTCCAGAATTGTGCAAGCTAGAAGGAAAAGAAAAACCTGAGAGCAGATGCACCAGGTAGGTGTGGGGAGGCCGGCCCAGAGGATCGGAGGGGGTCACTCAGCTCGAGTCCCAGGGAGCAGGGGAGGTCACCGAAAGAAGTCTGTGCCCCGGGCTGCTCCCAAGACCTCAGAACGCACCTGCCTTCCCCACCCCTTCCACGCATATTAAATGTGAACCTGCCCATTCTGGCAGTGCTAACTTCAGAGAGACATTAAGGAAAATAAAATGCACTCGTCATCCTAAGGTTGCAGGTGGGCGCTCTCGCTCCCAAGGAACATGCAGACACGTCCAGTTTCCTCCCGGAACCCTGAGCTTTTCTCCACCCAGTGACATTAGTAGCTACCATTTCTAACTGAGGGCCAGACACATTACGTGGATTATCCCTAATTTCACACACACACTCTCCCTGGTGCATGGTACATGGTTCAGGTGAGGAAACAGAAGCCAAGGCTCACGCAGCCGAGCTGGGACTCCGTCCTGTGCCATCCCTCCACACCACACCAAACTTCACTACTGGCCAGTGAGCTAGCGTTGTCCCCATCTTGCCAAGGGGGAGATGAAGACTGAGAACTATTCGTGAAGACGTTCCTGCTGCCAAACCTGAACATTTACCTCCCAAAAAACTGAGAATGATGGGGGGGCACCCCACCCCCGAGTCTGCAGGTCTCTCATCCCCAAAGACAGAGGCAATAAATCCCTGTGAAAACCCTCCGTGGATGGCAGACAAAGGTCACTCATCTGTCCATCAGGGAGAGTGGACAGAGTAATATTAATAAATAGCATTACTATCATTATTTATTAAACATTGACCATGTAGCAGGCACTATGCTCAACCCTAGACGTGGATCACCTCACTCCGCGCTCCCATAACCTTACGTGGACTACTTTCATTTTCCCCATGTTACAGAGGCGGGTACTGAGACACAGAGAGGTTAAGTCACTCGCCCAAGTTCACAAGGTTAATAAATAACAGAACCAGGTTTTGAACTCTGCAGAATCTGGGGGCAGAGCTCTCCTTCGAACCCTTTAAATTAAACTTAATTTTTTGCTGCTGATTTTAGAGTCGCACAGCTACCTCTGCAGTGTCCCAAACTTCTTTCCATGTCTTCTATGGTTTTCCAGTCCCTACCCCACCCCACGGCTGCCCCTGACGTCACCCTGGCCCAGGGATGGGGGAGCCCCCTCCCCAGGAGGAGACTGTGAGGTCAGAATCTGCCCTCCCGGCCCTGGCAAGGCCTGGCTTCCTGTGGATGGCCTCACCTGCTGGCATGACTGAACCCAGCATTGGAACCAGAGCCAGAACCCAAACCAGAGCCAGACCCCCCCAACCCAAAGCACGATCAGACCCAGAGCTAGAGCCACCACCAGAACTAGACCCAGACCCAGACCCAGAGCCACAACCAGGATCAGAACTAGAACTGGAGCCAGACACAGAGCTACAACCAGAGCCAGAGCCAGAGCACTCCCTGAAAGGCAAAGGGGGCACAGGAGGCCTCCCCACCCCATAGAGGCAGAGGCATGAGTCACATGGAAGAAGATGAGGCCAGCTCCCCTGGAGTCACTGCCCAGCCTGAGGGCTCTTTGGAGGAAGGACTGGTAAGGGGAGGATGGGAAATAAACTGAGGAACACCCAGGCGCAGCCCAGCTCCATCCTACACCAGTCCTGCTATTCCAGTCCTGTTCCAGGGGAGACCAGCCCACCTTAGAGTCCTCCTGATGGGGGCAGAAAGCACCAGTGCCCAGGGGAAGGGGTGCACAGGCAGGCCAGGTATGTCCTCATTTCTTGGCCAGGCCCACCCTTCACACTCAAAGTCTAACCAGACGGAACTCTCTGCAGTTTCCAGAAGGCCCTGCCACTGAAGATTCACCCCAGGGCTGTTTCACCTGCTGTTGCTTTGCCACTCCACCCACTCCGGGCCATCTCTATGGGGTGCCTAACTCAGGGCCCAGTATGCAGTGGGTGCTCCGTCAATTCCTGTTGAGTTCGTGGATGGTGAGAACAGAATAAAAGAGAGAGCAGCCTGTGGGCATCTTGTGTCCTGCCCTAAAGCCCGAAGTTTCCAGAGCAATGCCAGGCACTCAGCTGGTTTGCGGCAAGAGCAGTGGGGCAACAGTGCTGACAGCAGCCATAAGGCAGTTACCCTGATGGAAGACGGGGTAGGGCAGGGTGGCTCCAGGAAGGAGGTGGAACTGGGGTGCAGGGCTGGGAAACTGGCTCGAATTCCCCTCAAATCTGACAGCTTTCAGGGAGGCCAGCTGAGGAGGCATGCCAGGGCAAAGGCAGCCTGTCCGTCCTGTTACAGAGTGCTGGCACTCAGAGGGCCTGCAGCAAGAGCAGCCTGCCGCCTCCCAGGGGAGGCGTGAGGTGACAGAGCCAGAGCCATGAGAAAGGCAAGGGGCAGCACCTTCTGTAACCTCCCCGAGGCAGGCCACTTGCCGCAGTGCCAACAGCATCAAGACAGCGCCCTGACCCAGAGCCCTGACCCAGACCACTGCCCCTGGAGCCCTGGAGCAGCACTTGGGAGCTACGGTGACACTGGGCCATGGGGCAGGGAGGGGAGGTAGCCAGGCAGGTAACAAAGGGAAAGGATGGAGAGAGCAGCTGGAATGAAGATCTCCGAACAGAACAAGAACGCAGCAGAGATGGGAGAAGGGGAGATGGAGGCCCATCCCCTGGAGAAAGCTCCCGTCAAAATGCACTTCCCAGCCTACAAAACCCTTTCCCCAGCATTGTCTCACATAAACGCACAACAGCTCTGCAAGGTACAATTATCCTTCCCTTTCCTTTTATTTCACTTTTTATTATGGAAAACTTCAAAAATACACAATGTAAACATAATAGTATAATTTAGATCCCTACGTACCCATCACCCCACTTCAACAATGATCAAGCTGTGCCATTCTCCGTATTTCCGCTACATTCTCACCCACTCGGTTTTTATTATTGACACTGCTATTTTTTCGAAAAATTTGCATACATTAAAATGTACAAATATTAGCTGTGAAATGTTGATAAATCTTTTATCCAAGTAACCCACATCCCTGTCATAATATGGTACCTTACCAACTCCCAGGAAAATTGTCTCATGTTCCTTCCCAGTCAATCCCACTACCCGCCTCCACGGCAAACTAATCTCTTTTTTTTAATCGTTCTTACTTAGGACCTTCATTAACAGGTGTTTGCGGTTTGTTGACTTTTTGAAAAATCAAATTGTGACTTTTATTACAAATTTTTAAAAAATGAGGTTCTTAAAAAAAAAAATCTCAACTCGACCAGATATAAAATGATTTAAAAACTTTTAAAGAGGGGGATCCCTGGGTGGCTCAGCGGTTTAGCACATGACTTTGGCCCAGGGCGTGACCCTGGAGTCCTGGGATCGAGTCCAGCATCAGGCTTTCTGCATGGAGTCCGCTTCTCCCTCTGCCTGTGTCTCTGCCTCTCTCTCTGTCTCTGTGTCTCTCATGAATAAATAAGTAAAATCTTTTTAAAAAATAAATTAAAAAATTTAAAGATATATTAAAACCAGGTTTTAAGCACACACACACTTGTTATTACTAAAAAGAGACATCTTTAGATCAAAATAATACAATCCCCAGGCTGCATAGATATCACAGATAGTTCTAGTTATCTGGTCAACAGGGAAAAAAACACACAACTTGAGGTCTTCAGCTCCAGTCTTGTTCATTTCTTACTGCTGGAAATTAGTATGCTTTTCCTCTTGTTTGACTACCCTGATGATGGTAGCCACCAAGGCCAGCATTGACTCAGCCCGCCCGGCTCAGCCTCAGGGGGGATCAGGCAAGCAGATGAATTCTTAAGACTGGAATTACTCATTCAAAGAGTAGGTGTATGTTGAACTTTATAAAAAACTGTCAAACCTTTTCCCAGAGTGGTTGCACTCTTCTGCATTCCCACCAGCAATGTGCATGCGTTCTAACTGCACTACAGCCTTGTCAACATTTGGTTGCTGTCAGGCTTTTAAAATTTAGCCATTCTATGGGGTGCCTGGCTGACTCAGTCAGAGGAGCATGCAACTCTAGATCTCGGTGTCATGAGTTGAGCCTCACGTTGGGTATAGACATTACTTAAATAAATAAAACCTAAAATGAAATTAAATTAAATTAAATTTAGCCATGCTAGTGGGTATGTAGCGGTTGTAATGTGCATCACTCTGATGATTAAGGATGTCAAGCACTGTTCATGTGCTTACTGGCATTCACACATCTTTTATGAAGTATCTGTTCAAGTCTATTGCCTATTTTTAATGGATTTGCTTGACGTTTTATTATTGAATTATAGGAGTTCTTTATATATTCTGGGAACAAGCCTTTTATCAGATACAAGTTTTCTATTTTCTCCATATCTGTGTCCTGCCTATTAATTTTCCTCATGGTGTCCTTTTATCAGATTTATTAAGGCGTAATTCACATCTGATTCACTAATTTTAAGGGAACAATTTGATGAGTTTTCAACAAAAGTGTGAAGGTTTGGAACTACAGAAGCAGCATGATCTAGAACTCCATAAAGTCCCCTTGTGCTCCTTTGTAGTGAATCCCACACCCCTAGCCCCTGTAAATCACCAATCTACTTTCTGACGCTATAGTTCTAACTTTTCTAGAATTTCGTATAAATGAAATCTTGCAGTATATAATCATATATGTCTGGCTTCTTACACTCCACATAATGTTTTCGAGATTCATCCATGTTATTGCCTGTATAAGAAATTCCTTTTTATTGATGAATAGTATCCCATTGGATGGATAATCCACAATTTATCTATTTGCCACTTGATGGACATTTAGATATTTGCATTTGCAGCTAATATAGATGTAACTGCTATGAATATTTACATAAGTATCTTCATGTGTTTATTTTTATTTCCCCTGGATAAATTCCTAGGAGAGGGGTTGTTGGGTCATATAATAAGAATATGTTTAATTTTAGGGGCACCTGGGTGGCTCAGTCAGTGAAACATCCAACTCTTGATCTCAGCTCAGGTCTTGATCTCAGGGTCATGAGAGAGAAGAATATGTTTAACTTTATAAGTAACTATCAAACTGGTTTCCAAAGTGGGTATGCTATTTTGCATTCCCATGAACTAATATGATTTCCAGTTGCTCCTCATCCTGCCAGCACACTGTAGAATCAGTCTTTTTAAATCTTAGCTATGCTAGTGGTTGTGTAGTAGTATCTCAGTGTAATTTTCATATATATCTATCCAGTGATTAGGGATGTCGAGCTTCTTTTCATGTGCTGATTTGCCATTTGTTTACATCTATGGGTGAAATGTTTCTCTACATCTTCTGCCCAGTTTTTAATCAGGTTGTTTGTCTTATATTAAGCAGGGAGGATTTTTTTTTTAATATTCTAGAGCCAAGTCCTTTATTAGATACATGTCTTGCAAATATTTCTTACCTCATTGCCACTTGCCTTACCATTTTTTTGAACTGTGTCTTTTAAAAAGCAAAAGGTTTTCATTTTGATGAAACCAATCTATTGATTTTTTTTTCTTGTAAAGGTTGTGCTTTCTGTGTCCTATCTAAAAAGTCTTGGCTAAAAAAAATAATAAAAAAATAAAAATAAAAATAAAAAGTCTTGGCTAACCTGAGGTCACAAAGATTTCAGGTCTTTGACCCACCATTTCCAGTTAATTATTGTTATGGTATAAGACAAGTTCCTTTCTTTCTTTCTTTCTTTCTTTCTTTCTTTCTTTCTTTCTTTCTTTCTTTCTTCCTTCCTTCCTTCCTTCCTTCCTTCCTTCCTTCCTTCCTTCCTTTCTTTCTTGACATACAGCTATTCCAGCATCAGTATTTGTTGAAAAGACTGTCATTTCTCTCACTGAATTACCTTGACAGATTGGTGAGAAATCAATTAACCATCTATGTGTCAGGCTGTTTCTGGACTCTATTCTGTTCCATTATTTTGATCTAAAAGTCTACTCTAGGGATCCCTGGGTGGCGCAGTGGTTTAGCACCTGCCTTTGGCCCAGGGCGTGATCCTGGAGACCCGGGATCGAATCCCACATCAGGCTCCCGGTGCATGGAGCCTGCTTCTCCCTCTGCCTGTGTCTCTGTCTCTCTGTCTCTCTCTCTCTCTCTGTGGCTATCATAAATAAATAAATAAAAATAAAAAAAATAAAAGTCTACTCTATACCATACTACACTATCTTAATTACTGTAATTTCACTCTAAGTCTTGAAACCAGGTCGTAATTCCTCCAAACTTGTTCTTTGTTTTTCATATTTTTTCTAGTTATTATAGTCCTTTGCATTTCCATATGAATGTTAAAATCAGCTTGTCATTTTCTCAAAACACCTGCTGGGAGTTTGGCTGGGAGTACAATAAATCTGTAGATCGATTTGGGAGAATGGAAATCTCACCAATATCAAGTCTTCTGTCCACACATATGGCACAGCCTTCTATTTAGATCTTTAATTTCTGCCAGCAGTATTTTATTGTTTTCAGTATGCTGTATGAATTTTGCTAATTTGTCCCTAAGTATTCATGTTTTTATGCTGTTGTAAATGTTGTTTTCGATTTAAATTTTCCAGTTGTTAATTTCTAATATAGAGAAATACAATTAATTTTTCTAAATTGAACTTGGATACTGCAACCTTTCTAACCTCACTTATCAGTTCTAGTACCCTAGCTTTTTATGGGCCCTTTAAGATTTTCTAAACAAAAAAAAATCATGTTGACTGTAAATAAAGACAATTTTGGATCTTCCCTTCAAAACAACATACCCTTTATCTCTTTTTCTTAAATGGCCGCATTGTCTAGGATTTCTAGTACACTGCAGAATGGAAAAGTTAAAATGGCAGGGGGTGGAGGGATGGGTGAAAGTGGTCAAAAGGTACAAACTTCCAGTTATAGTATGAATAAGTCCTGGGAATGTAATGCACAGCATGGTGACCATAGTTAATAATACTGCATTGTATATTTGAAAATTGCTAAGAGAGTAGATCTTAAAAGCTCTTCTTATCACGGGGAAGAAAATGTAACTATATAAGTTGATGGATGTCAACTACACTTATTGTGGTAATCATTTTGCAATATTTATATTTATCAAATAATTATTTTGAATGCTGTAATACAATGTTATATGTTGAT
Source organism: Canis lupus baileyi (assembly GCF_048164855.1). Taxonomy (NCBI): domain Eukaryota; kingdom Metazoa; phylum Chordata; class Mammalia; order Carnivora; family Canidae; genus Canis; species Canis lupus. The sequence continues at coordinate 75,292,138 of NC_132840.1, forward strand.
TGTACCTCAATAAAATGGGGTTGGGGGATAGTTATAACAGATATCCTTGCCTTGTTCCTGATCTGAGAAGGAAAACATTTAATCTCTCACCAAGTATGATGTTACCTGTAGGTTTTTGTAAACACCATTTATTTCAGATTGTGTACATTTCCTTCTCTTCCTAGTTTGCTAATGTGCTTTAATGTCATTTCTCTTATTTTTATTCTACTTGGGTTCACTGGGGGGTTTTGATCTGTGGTCTTATGCTTCTTATCAAATCTGGAAGCATTTTAGTCATGAATTTTTGACATTTTTTTCCCTGCCCCTTTATGAGACTCTAATTACATGCATATTAGACTGTTTGCCATTGTTCCATAGATCACTGAAGCTCTGTTCATATTTTCCCAGTATTCCCAGTATATCACTGGGCTTCATTTTGAATAATTAATATTGCTGGGTCTTCAAGTTCACCGATCCTTTTTTTCTGCAGTGTCTAACCTGCTAGTAATCCCTTCCAATGTTTTTTTTTTTAATTTTTTTATTTATTCATGAGAGACACAGGCAGAGGGAGAAGCAGGCACCATGCAGGGATCCCAAAGCAGGACTCGATCCCGGGTCTCCAGGATCATGCCCTGGACTGAAGGCGGCACCAAACCGCTGAGCCACCTGGGCTGCCCCAATGTATTTTTTATTTCAGATATTACATTTTCATCTCTGGGAGTTCCATTTAGGTCTTTTTATATATCCATTTCTCTCACATTAGGTTCATGTCTTCCTCCACCTTCTTGAATCTGTGCAGCATCTTCATAATACCTCTTTTAACATTCTTGTTTGCTAATTTTATTGTATATGTTCTTCTATTGGTTGATTTATCTCCTGATTATGGGTTGTATTTTCCTAATTCATTTTACACTTAGAAATTTTTATTAAAAGCTGGGCATTGTAAATTTTATGTGTTGGGTGGTGTTTTTTGTTGCATGCATGCTTTTAAGTAGTGTTGTACTTTATCCTGGTGCACAGTTAAGTGACTTGTAATCAGATGGAGCCTTTTAAGCCTTGTGTTTCATTAAAGTGGACTCCAGCAGCCTTTAGACCAGAGTTAATTAAGCCCCACTCCTAAGGTAATACCCTTCTGAGCATTCGACCTAATGTCCCATAATAAAGTCTCTCTCCACTCTGGCTACAGGGAGCACAAGTTCCAAGTTCTCTAGACTCTAGAAATTGTTCTGCTCACTCCTTTTTGGTCCTCTCCCTAGCTTTGGGCCATTTCCTTTCCCATATTATAGGTCAGTAGCCAGTCAAAGACTGAAGGGACCCCCTCTGCAGATCTCCAGAGTTCTCTTTTTCTGGTAGCTTCCTCCTCTTTGGCACCCTGTCTGCAAGTCCACCATCTTGGGTCCTCTGAACACCAATCACTTTTCCTCAATTCAATGAGGCTACCAGGCATTCTTTTGGCCTCTCTGTCTCTCTCTGTCCCTGTTTTGTGACCTGGAAACTGCTGCCAGGAAATAAACAGAGGTGTTCATAAGCCTCACTTCAATTTATTTCCCTTCTCTCAAGGATCACGGCCCTGTGCTGACCTATTGTCTAATACTGAAAAAAACTTTTATTATATATTTTGTCCAGTTCTCTAGTTGTTTAAGGTGTCAGGGTGGATCTGGTCCCTGTTATTCCATCATGCTGGAAGCAGAAGTGTTTATTGAGAAATACAGTTTTAGTTGTTGTGTGTGTGTGCTTTTAATGAAGGCTAATTTATTATTTTTTCTTTTATAGTTATTGACTTTCAGGTCCAGTTCAAGACTTCTTTGCCTACCTTTAGATTTCAAAAACATTCTCTCCTATGCTCATTTTTATTTTATTTTTTTTAATTTTATTTTTTTTTTAATTTTTATTTATTTATGATAGTCACAGAGAGAGAGAGAGAGAGAGGCAGAGACATAGGCAGAGGGAGAAGCAGGCTCCATGCACCGGGAGCCTGATGTGGGATTCGATCCCGGGTCTCCAGGATCGCGCCCTGGGCCAAAGGCAGGCGCCAAACCGCTGCGCCACCCAGGGATCCCTCTCCTATGCTCATTTTTAAAAAAACTTTATAGTTCTAATTGATCCAACAGACTCTATGATCCAACAGACCCTAATTTTTTTTACATATGGTATAAGGTTCAGCAGTCAAGGCTTATTTTTTTTTCTAGATAAAGATGTCCAGTTGTTTCAACACCACTTGTTGAAAGGTTTTCTTTTCTCTATAGAATTGCTTTGAAACCTCCATCTAAAATCAATTAACTGTGTAAGTACAAGTCTATTTCTAGAATCTCTATTGTGTTCCATTGATCTATTTGTCTATCCTTATGCCAATACAACATGGCTTTGATTGCTGCAGCTTTATAGTAAATTTTACAGTGATCTACTATAAATTCTTGAGCTTTGTTTTTCTTTTTCAGGATTATTTTGGTTCTTTTGAACTTCCATATAAATTTCAGAAAAAGCCTATAAAATGCTACCAATAAAGCCTTCTAGGGTTATGATGGGAATTACATGAAATTATAGATTGATTAATTTGGCAAAAATTACATCTTATCAATGTTGAGTATTAATAAATATAATATATCTCTTCATTTATTTAGGTCTTCTTTTTTAAGATTTATTTATTTATTTGAGAGAGAGTGCATGTGCTGACGTGGAGCTCGATCTCAAGACCCATGAGATCATGACCTGAGTTGAAACCAAGAGTCAGATGCTTACACACCTGAGCCACCCAGGCACCCATAGGTCTCCTTTAATCTCACTCAGCAGTATTTTGTAATTCTCAGAGCACATCTCTTTCATTAAAGACTTTTCTATTTTGTTATTTATAATAAGTGGAATTTTTCATTTTCCATTTTTGTGCTGCCAATATGCAGAATTACAATGTACATGTTTATATTGACCTTGTATCCTACAATTTTACTAAATTCACTTATTAGTTCTAGGAAGGTTTTTATCCATATAAAATATTATGTCATCTGTGAAAACATACTGTTTTACTTCTTCCTTTCCAATATTTATATTTTTTATTTCTTTTTCTTGCCTTTTTGCAGTGACCATTATCTCTGTCACCGTATTGAGTAGAACTAGTAAAAGTAGACATCCTGATCTTATTGGGAATGTGTTCAGTCTTTTGCCAGTAAGGATATTAGCTGTAGGTCTCATATCAGATTGAAAAATCTCTTATTTTCCTAGTTTACTGAGAGTTTTTCTCATGAACAGGTAGGATTTTTGTCAAATGCTTTTTGTGCACTTATTGAAATAATCATATGAATTATTTGAATTATTACACCTCTGTAAATGAGGTGCATTATAATAATTGATTTACAAAGTGGATAAACCTCATATAGTCAGATATATTTTATATATTGTTGGATTCAACTTCTGAATATTTTGCTAACACATTTTATATGTATTTATATACATTGTTGGATTCAATTTGTAAGTATTTTGTTAAAGGCTTTTTTATATATGGGTTTTTTTCTTTCTAATTTTTATTTAAATTCTATTTAGTTAACGTATAGTGCAATATTGGTTTCAGGAGTAGAATTTAGTGATTCATCACTTACATACAACACCCAGTGCTCATTATATCAAGTGCCCTCTTTGATGCCCATCACCCATTTCGTCCATCCTCCACCCACCTCCCTCCATCATGTCTCAGTTTGTTCTGTCTTTAAGATTCTCTTATGGTGGGATCCCTAGGTAGCTCAGTGGTTTAGCGCCTGCCTTCAGCCCAGGGCATAATTCTGGAGTCCTGGGATTGAGTACCACATCGGGCTCCCTGCATGGAGCCTGCTTCTCCCTCTGCCTGTGTCTCTGTGTGTGTGTCTCTCATGAATAAATAACATCTTTGAAAAAAATTATCTTATGGTTTTTTTCTCTCTCTCTTTTCTTTTTTAATCCCCTCCCATATGTTCATCTGTTTTATTTCTTAAATTACACATAAAAGTGAAATCATATGGTATTTGTCTTTCTCTGACTGACTTATTTCACTGAGCGTAATACCCTCTAGTTCCATCCATGACATTGCAAACAAGATTTCATTTTTTTGATGGCTGAGTAACATTGTGTATATATACCACATCTTCTTTATCCCTCTTTATCCATTCATCAGTCTATGGACATTTGGGCTTTCTCCATAGTTTGGCTATTGTTGATAATGCTGCTATAAACATTGGGGTGCATGTACCCCTTCAAATCAGTGTTTTTATATCCTTTGGGTAAACACCCAGCAGTGCAAATACTGGATTGTAAGGTAGCTCTATTTTTAACTTCTTGAGGAAACTGCATACTGTTTTCCAGAGTGGTTGCACCAGCTTGCATTCCCACCAACAGTGTAGGAGGGTTCCCCTTTCTCCACATCCTCACCAACACCTGTTGTTTCTTGGGTTGTTGACTTTAGCCATGCGAGGTGATATCTCATTGTGGTCTTGATTTGTATTTCCCAGATGATGAGTGACGTTGAGCATCCTTTTATGTGTCTGTTAGCCATCTGGATGTTTTCTTCAGAAAAGGGTCTATTCATGTCTTTGGTCCATTTCTTAAGTGGATTATTTGTTTTTTGGGTGTTGAGTTTGATATGGATTTTTTTAAGATTTTATTTATTTATTTGATAGAGAGAGAGAGAGAGAGAGAGAGAGGGAGCAGGGGTAGAGGCAGAGGAAGAGGGAGAAAAAGGCTCCCTGCTGATCAGGAAGCCTGACACAGGCCTGGATCCCAGGAATGACCTGAGCCGAAGGCAGATCCTTAGCCAATTGAGCCACCCAGGAGCCCCTGATAAGCTCTTTATAGATACTATAAGGTATCTATTTTGGATACTACCCTTTATGATATATGTCATTTGCAAATATATTCTTCCATTCCATAGGCTACCTTTTAGTTTTGTTTGTTTTCTTCACTGTAGAGAAGCTTTTTATCTTGATGAAGTCCCAATAATTTTTGCTTTTGTTTCCCTTGCCTCTGGCAATGTGCCTAGTAAGAAGTTGCTATGGCCGAGGTCAAAGAGGGTTACTCCCTGTATTCTCCTCTAGGATTTTGATGGTTTCCTATCTCCCTTTCAGCCAGTTTAAGTCTATTTTTATGTATGGTGTAAGAAAGTGGTCCAGTTTCATTCTTTTCCATGTTGCTGTCCAGTTTTCCCAACACTATTTGTTGTTCCCAATACCACTTTTTTCCATTGGATAATCTTTCCTGCTTTATTGAATATTAGTTGACCATAGAGTTTTCTCTATGGTTTTCTGGGTTTTTCTATTCTGTTCCATTGATCTATATGTCTGTTTTTGTACTAGTACCATACTGTCTTGACGATCATAGCCTTGTAATAGAGCTTGAAGTCTTGATAGGTGATGTCACCAGCTTTGTTTTTCTTTTTCAGGATTGCTTTGGCTATTTAGGGTCTTTTGTAATTCCATACAAATTTTAGGATTTTTGTTCCAGCTCTGTGAACAATACTGGTAATATTTTGATAGAGATCGCTGTTATATATGTTTATGAGAGCCAGTAGCCTATAATTTTCTTGTCTTTGTCAAATTTTGGTCTCAAGGTTACATTGGACCCTGAAAGACTTGAGATATGTTCCTGCTCACCATATTTTCTGAAAGACTCTGTGTAGTATTGGTATTATCTCTTCCTAACATGGTTGATAAACAGTGAAGCTGTCTGGGCCGTGGTATTTCCTTTGTGGAGAAGTTGGGGTTTTTTTTTGCTGTTGTTGCTGTTTTTTTGTTTTTGTTTTTGTTTTTGTTTTTTGTGGAGAAGTTTTATATAACAAATTAAATGTACTGAATAGGTATAGGACTATTATTTTCTGTTTTATTGTATGTGTGTTTTGATAGGTTCAGGTTCAACACTGCAGTAATCAAGAAGTAATGGAGTAGCAGGAGGGCCAAAAAAGAAGAGATAGAATGTTTCCATGAGATCCAGTAATTCCTGGAGGAGATCTCTCATATATCTCCTGGGGAAGGACAGAGACATTTCAGGCACTAGGGAAGCATGTTCTATTGAAGGATGGGGGGATTTACTGGGCCTCACTAAGGACTTCCTGGTGACACTTTACAACAATGGATGAACCATCATCTGTTCTGAATACAAGCTAAATCCTAAGAACTTAATCAACATCCCAGAGAAGCACCATGGTTGGAAGATCCAAATATTTTACATGCTTTACATTCATGACAGTAACAGCTGACTTTCTCAGTACAGCTATATGCATGCACACATATGTGTGTGTCCCCTCAACATTTGAGTCTGCCAAATATGGTGTTAGGATACCTTACAACCTGTGAGAATCTTCTGTCCTGCATGGGTATTATGCTTTCTCTTATTTTTTATTTTTTTTTATATTATGCTTTCTATTTCAGCCTCCTGTATGTTTGTTTATCATGAATTGGTTTCCTGGAGATAGATTGTCTCCAGGTATAATGACAGAACCAAGCTTCAGGTTGTGAAAGCAACGGACAGACTACACATTTCAGTGATAGCCCTCCGCTCCCCCCCCCCACACACACACACATACACACAGTAGGTACTGCTCCCTTTTGAAGGCCTGACACGGGGTGTAGCCAAGCACACTGTAGTTTGAGATGGGTACCAGAAGTAAGGAAGGGCTGGACCAAGGGCTGAGTCCCGCAAACATATGTCACCCTGGGTACTGCATCTGTGTGACCCTGTCCCCATCACCACCCTGGGCTTCTCGGGAGCCTCCTGCTGCACTCCCCACAGTGACTCTGACCCACTCCAATTCATCCTCCCTGCAGCAGCCAGAGGGAACTTTCTGAAACATAAATTTGATCTTGCCATCACCGCCTCCTTCCTTCACAAGCCTGCCCAACCGAAATCCCTTCATGGTTTCCTATTTCTCTCAGGGTAAAGGCCCAAGTCCTTAAGATGGTCCAAAGCTTGCAAAGCCTGGCGGGGGCCATTGCATCCTCAGGGCATAGCACACAGCAGGTGCTTATTGGATGAATGGCGTCCTTGGGTGACCGGTGCTCCGAGAGCCATCCTTATGCCTCCTCAATTTGTGATGCAGATTAAATGAGTAACTCCAGGGAAAGCGCTCCCTAGAGCGGTAGAGCACCTCAAAGTAGTGTGTGGACTCATCAATGAAGCGGAACGTGGGAAGGAAGGGCAGCCAATGGGCCGGGCTCGCGGGCGCCCCCGTGTGGCGAGGTCTGGCAGGTGCGGCGGCGGGGAGGGTGGAGGAGGGAGTGGGGAGGTGGGGGGGAAGCCCGTGGCCCCCAGGCTCTGGGAGGTGGGGTAGGCGGGGGTGGGGTAGGTGGGGGGTGGGAGGTGGGGTAAGCGGGGGGGGGGATGGGGTAGGTGGGGGTGGGGGAGGTGGGGGGTGGGAGGTGGGGGAGGTGGGGAGGTGGGGGAGGTGGGGGAGGTGGGGGAGGTGGGGAGGTGGGGGAGGTGGGGAGGTGGGAGGGTGGGAAGCCCACAGCCCCCAGGTTCCCGGAGGTGGGGTAAGTGGGGGATGGGGTAGGTGGGGGTGGGGTAGGTGGGGGGTGGGAGGTGGAGGAGGTGGGGGAGGTGGGAGGTGGAGAAGGTGGGGTAGGTGGGGGATGGGGTAGGTGGGGGTGGGGTAGGTGGGGGTGGGAGGTGGGGGAGGTGGAGGGTGGGAAGCCCTCGGCAACCGGGCTCTCAGCTCGGGCTCCGGGCCTGCCCCGGCTCGCTGGCCTTTGATGGCTCCCCGCGCCCCCGCAAGGCCTGCTTCACGGCCCAGGCTGGAACGGGCCTTGTGGGTGCCTCGGGCTCCCGGCGGGAGACTGGGGGAGCCGAGCTGGGTGTCCGGCGCGCATCTGGGGGCGGCGGGCCTGAGCCCCAGAGGTTCTGCGGGGCTCGGGAGGTGTGATGGGCGAGGAGGCTGGGCGCTGTCCGAAATCCACGGTCAGCCAGGTCGGGGAAGGATGAAGCGGTGCTCCCCCGGAGCGGCATCCAGCCACCATCTGCGGTGGTGTGCGTGGTGCCGGACTCTGTACCCAGCCCCATTCTAGAAGTCTCCTGTTCTGTCTCTGGGTCTGCTTCCCTGCGCTGGGTCCCCTCCCCTCTTTGGAGGCAGGCCTCGCGCACTACTCATTGGTTTCCCATCCCTAACCAACCACCCCCGGCACAAAGCAGGATTGGTAAGGCATGCTGGATAAGCAGATATATAATGCCCACAAGTACCCTCTGTGGGGTGGAGGGAGGCGGTGGGTGTGGGGAGGTGTCTATTATTTTCATTTTCCTGATGAGGAATCTGGGGCCCAGAGAGGCCACCTGCCCAGGGTCATGCAGCTAGAAGGGAACAGGTGCAGGGGAGCTGGATTCACAAAATGTGCTTCTCATGGGAGCTCCGCTTGAGCTTCATGGGCTCTAACTGGTCAGCTCCAGGGCAGAGAGCCCACCCTGACCGACAGGCCCACCCCTGCAGAGCCCCGAAGCCCTGCAGTGTAGGAATGGCAGCCAGGAAGCAGTCACTTGCTGCTGAAGCAGCATCTCGTGTTCTGAGCTCCTGGAAGGGTGAGCAGTGACCTCAGCCTCACAACCTAAGATGCCCAGCTTGCCCCTGATCAATGCCCTCAGCAACCCCATGGTTTGGGCACAGGGGCAGCGCAGACAAGAACCTGGGGAGGCCCACTGGCTACACAGGTCGAAACCAAGGACGACTGGAACTTGGCCTCGACATTTCAGAGCCAAGGACTAAACAAAGCCTGGACTAACCCGCAGTCCACAGGGCCCGTCAGTTCAGCGGTGTCAGGCTCTGGACAATGGGACCAGCCTCTGAGTGGTCATCTGGGCACCCCAGGAGACAGTCTGTTCCTTTCCCTTCTATCACTGACTGTGGCCTAGGCAGGGATGGTTTCTGTGCCCCCATGGATCCATCTTCCACCCAGGAAGTCTCTCCTGGTATCCAACTACCAGGCCCCTTGCTGGCATTAGCTCACTCATCATGGTTTTTTTTTTTTTCCCCTTTTTAAATATTTTATTTATTCATGAGAGACACAGAGAGGCAGAGACACAGGCAGAGGGAGAAGCAGGCTCCCCGCGGGGAAACCGATATGGGACTCGATCCCAGGACCCCGGGATCATGACCCGAGCCGAAGACAGACGCTCAACCACTGAGCCACCAGGCACCCCTCACTCATCGTGTTCTGCCCCGAGAGGTGATGAAGGCTGGCTCTCCACTCTCCTCCCTGCCCCAGCCCAGGGAAGGTGGTGGCAAAGCTGAGGGGAGGAAGTATTCTTGAAGGTCAGACGTGAGGTCCTGCTGACCCTTTCTTGAGGTTCAGGAGCCTGACAACCAGACACCAGACAGATGCCCTACAGCTCAGCCTGACCAGCTCCAGGAGTGACCTGTTAGGCCGAGCAGTCTGGCATGTGGTGGCCACGTCCTGGAATCCCTTAGCCATCACAGGCCTGCGGGAACATGCCTGCACTCGGCCTGGCCCTGCTGCTGTCAGGCTGTGGAGGGGCCCTGCAGTGGGGAGCCAGGGGAGACCTGGGGGCCCGGCCTCCTGGTCCTCACATATTCCCAGGCAAGGTCCTACCCTGGTTCTTGGGGACAGGATCCCAGCCCAACCAGGCCGCACCCACCCCCAGGGACCTGAGTCAAAGCAGGACCCAACCACCGGCTGCCTAATCTGCCCAGCTGGCTCCAGAGGAGGAAGAGGCAGCCCTACCATCCTTTTAGGGGGCAAAGAGAAGACAAAGGGTGGGAGCAGAAATGCAGCTCAGCCCCCAGAGTGGCTCCCGGATGCACAAGGCTCCACTCACCCCCATCTCACAAACAATCCCCTAGCGATCCTCCTAGGGGAACCATGAACAGTGGGGAAGAAAAGTGGGTGAGAAAGGAGTGCCATCGGGAGCCTGTCACAGCAGTCCCGGTAGGAAGTCTGGGCCTCGAGGAAGGCCAGAGCAGCAGGGCCCAAGTCGGGAGCCCCTGGAAGAAGCACACCATGCACCCCAGCCCTGGCCTGGACAGAGGGCAGCCTGTGGAGCACCCAAGCTCAGGGATGGAGAGGGGAGCCCCGCAGCCCCATTTCGAACTGCCCCTTGCTAGTCCTGTCTTGCCCAGTTGGATTCACCAAGCCTATGATCTCCTCTTTAAAATGGGAGGGAGACACCCCTCAGGTGCTCCGGGGCGCCTGGTCCTGGGGGAGTGGAGGGGAAGTGGCAGAGAAGGGTAGCAGGAGGCCGGCAACATAGCTCTCCCCACCTCTGGTTCTGCCTCAGTGGCCTGAGCTGGACTGCGGGGAACTGGGTGTGGCCCATGGGCCCTCTCGCCGCCACCCCCCCCCCACCATGCGCTCTAGCTCCCACCGGCTTCATCTCAGGAATCAACATAGAACAAACACTCACTCAACAGTCCCAAGTCCGCTGCTTTTTGTGGGGGAAGGTGCCAGAAACCCGTGTCGAAGCCCTGAGACTGCAGGCACAACGGGCGTCCTCCAAGGCCAACCCTGATTTGGCTCTTAGGTGTGCAGACGTTAGGATGAGCACTTCCCCCCAACCCTGCGGCCACCCTCTGAACTATCCCATTTCACGGGCGAGAAAACCGAGGATCCCAGGTCGCGCCACCGGTGGAGGGTCAGAGCCTAGAAAGGGGACAGTCCCAACAGTCCCACAGTGAAGGAGACACTGGAGTTCCCACCTCCCACGGCCACTGCGCCCAGCAGGTGAGCTCTCCCGGGGAAAGTACCTGCCGGCACAGGTGTGCGCTCCAGCAAAGCTCGTTCCTGTCGGGCCCCACCACCTTTGCAAAGGAACGAGACTGTGGTTCCCCGTTCTGACCACAGGGTGTCTCCACGCCCCTGCTCAACCAGCCACCCCAGGGCCCTTGGTGGGGTCCGGTCTAGATCAGATCCTGCCAGCTACTAGTTAGCATATTTCCCCATTTGGTCTGCAGGGGAGCCGGCCTGGGCTGTTGCAAGCACAATGTCTGTCACCCCCCAGGCCGCCACCTTACTGGGCTGAGCTGAGGGGCCTGGAGCAGAAGGTGTTGCTTTCCGTGTGGGGCTGCTAATGGTCACCCACCATCCCGTGGACCCTTGGGTGGTGGATGACCAACTCAGGGACCTGCACCCCCTCTGTGTCTTGCCGGCAACTTGAGAATCATGGTGCAAGGAGCTTTTAGGAAATTCTGCATCTTCCCCCATCCCCATCACCCCATCCCGACTGTGAGCCTTGACCAGCCTGGAGCCTGGAGAGAGGCTCATGCCACCTGCTGGGGGGCGACCCCTCCCCGGTCTGACCCAGTAACTGGCGACCTGCTTTTCTCATCTCCCCCAACCCAGGTTCTCAGGAACTTCTCCCTGGGAGGGTAATTAGGAGAACCATAATTATCTCCTTTTGTTTTGTTGTTTCTTTTTGAAAGATTTTATTTATTTATTCATGAGAGAGAGAGAGAGGGGCAGAGACACAGGCAGAGGGAGAAGCAGGCCTCATGCAGGGAGCCTGATGTGGGACTCGATCCCAGAACCCCAGGATCATGACCTGAGCCGAAGGCAGACGCTTAAACGCTGAGCCACCCAGGCGTCCCTAATTATCTCCTTTTGGAAGATTAAATGAGGTTAAGTAGGTGAAAAATATTATGTAAGCTTTTTATTACAATTTAAATGTTGGTTGCCAAAAATAGGGAAACTGAGGCCCCACAAGCCACACAGCACGCCAGTGGTGGCCGCAGGGGAGATGCCCTGGCTCCTTGATCCCAACCTACCAATTCTCCCAAGAAATCAGATGTGGCTTTGGAATAGTTCCCCCTGTGTGACCGTAGTGGGGGGTTTGAAAGGGCAGCAGAACAGAGATCCAGGGAGAAAGGGGTTAAGGGGGCCTGAAGCTGGCTGGCTGAAGGCTATTAACAGACCAGTAGGAGAGGAAGAGGCCAGAGAGGAGGTCTGGCTTTGATTAGGTCCCAAGGCCATCTGGAGAGTCAGACTCTGGAGATTGGTTGGCCTTATAGGGGGCAGGTGGCATGAATTATAGGGGCTTTAATGGGGAAAGGGGGCTCTCCCCATAGTGCCTCTGAAAGGGGTCGGGGTGGGGCCTTTTCCCTAGCAGCCAGAGCCCATGCATCAGCTCCTACCCCTGCTGTGCTTTCCTGCCCACCATGCAGCACCCACCCCCTGAGGAGTCTGGGAGGACATGCCCTCACTCAGAGGAGAAAGGGACCCTCTGCTCTCTCTACAGAAGCCACATCAGCGCATGGTACCAGCCAGGAGCCACGGAGTGGTGGGTCAGCTGCCATGTGGCCCAGCGAAATACAAGCAGCCAGTTGTCCCCCAGCTAACTCCAGAACTTAGAAACCCAGCCATATCCTTGGTGGTGAGTAGCTCGGAGACCATCCCGTCCAAACGCTTCCACAGAGGCCCAAGGCCACACAACTAGCCATTCAGTGCCAGACTTGAACCTCAGACCCCCAACTCTCGAACCTGGCCCTCTTCATGACCCCACGGCAGCACCCCGCCTCTCTGGGTCTCAGTCTTCCCACCTAACCAACAATACCTGTTTGGCCTCCCTCACCGCTGAAATGAAATGAAATGTTGGCTGTAAAAGGCTTTGATAAGTTAGATCCATCGCACAGATGATCTCAGCACGATTGCGGTTTGGTGAAAGAGCCTGGAAGCCCATGGAGCTCCCTGGGGGCAGGCCAGCTAGCGGCTCTGCTCAGGGGAAGCAAGTAGTGCTCAGCCCAAGCAAACATCGTTATGAGGATGGGCCATTCTGGAAAACAAAAAACAAAACAGCCCTCTCTTCCCGCATCCCAAAACCAGAGATGACCTCTCGCCACCTTTGGAGGAGTTATCCTGGTGTCCCAGATGGGGAAGGGGAAGGGATGCGGGGTTGACAACCAGTTCTCCCCCCACTTTGGATATAATCTTGGCCAGCCAGAAAACAGCTGAGCAATGTCTAGCACCCCCCCCCCCCGGTACATTTCTCTGACATGACAGTTCCTCATCTCCCCATCTACCCCTCGCTTAGATTTCCACACATGTGTGTAGGGAAGCCCGTCCACTACAGCTTTGTTCGCAGTGACTAACAGCTGTCATTAGAGGATGGGGTAAGCATGATATGGAACCTCCATACTATATAATAACACCAGGCAAAGACTGAAGTAGATGTATATAGGTATATAAATGAATATACAAATAAATATAGGATTTCTAAGATACACTGTTAAGAATAAGTCAGGGGGATCAGTAGAACATGTAGTTTTTGATCCTGTAGTCCTGATTTCAAGCCCCGTATTGGATAAAGCTTCCTTTAAAAAAAGGTCGAAGAATGGGGCACCTGGGGCTCAGTGGGTTAGTGTCTGCCCCCAGCTCAGGTCACGATCCTGGGATCGAGTCCCGAGTCCTCGGGCTCCCTGTTCAGTGGGGACTCTGCTTCTCTCTCTGTTCTCCCCCGCTGCTCATGATCATTCTCTCTCACAAATAAAATCTGTTTTTTTAAAAAAGTCAAAGAACAAGTCCTATGTGGGACAATATGTATAATATGTTATTTACCACCAAAAAAAGGAGATGCATATAGAGCACAGAAAATTTCTGAGTGATACACAAAAAGCTGTTAATAGAGTTGCTTCCCTTTTGGGAGACAGGTGGTCTGTAGTAACAGGACTTACTTTTCAGTAGAGTCCTATTTTAGCACTTGTATATGTGCTACTTTTTCAGTTAAATGAAGGGGGGAAGGGCAGTCTAGAAAAATAACTGGGCTCAGACACATCTCTTGACTCCATCTCCCTTCCAACTTCCAAAGTTTTACCCCTGCTTCTGTCCCACCTGGCCCCAATCCACGCCAGCCCAGAAGGATATTTCCACCAAAGCCACAGCCCCCCAGACAGCCACCCTTCATTCTGTGAGGACCGAGCAAGGCCTCCCTTTCATGCCCAGCTGCAAGAGGCATATAAGGACCTCAGATGCTTGGAAGAGGGAAATTGCCCCAGGTGGGCGCCGTGGGAGCAAGCCAAGGGGCTTGGTTTCCTATTAAGTGCTGGAAGGAGTGGCAGTTAAACACCAAGCTTCAAAGAGTCTAGGATTTTCAAAAATCGCTTTTGGGGAATATGCAGCTTTTATTGGAGGTGTCAGACATTAATGAGAGTTCTGGATCTTTCCCAGCCTGAAGAGCACTCTCCCTCTCTTCCCCACCCCCACTCCTTCCAGCAAGCAGCTAGCCCCCCTTTGATGAATGGAGAGAGCCTGAAGGTTCCAGGGCTATTCCTGTCCCACTCCTCAGTCCACCTCTCTCCACCTCCTTCCCTTCTAGAAGTAGGTGTGGAAGCTGAGAGGATCCAAGGGGAGGGGAGTGGGAACCCAAGGGAAGGGCCGGGGGGCAGGTTCAGACAAAGGCAAAAAGACCAGCCTTGCTTCCCTGCTCCTTTGGAAAAGATTTCATGGCCAATGATGAGGAATTCTGAGGCCTACCCTTTGCCAGTTGGATGAAACCCTCAACACACAATTGCTCCCTCTGGGAAATAATCACGCTCTTAGGTATTTTGAGATCCTTAAACAGAAGGAATTGTGGGAGCTCCATTTTGTCTGAATATGTAGAATTACAACTGAGCGTACTTGACCACAGTGTAAATGCCACCTCACTCCCAGTCTTGGAATCTACCTAGTACGTTTGAAAAGTCAGCAGGATGTCCAAAATAGAGGAGAGTCTGCCAATAGACCCTGAACAGAGGACACCACAAAAGCATTTGTAGGATGAATATATGCAGAAGTGGATGCGTGTCTTACTTTTATCTTTACTTAAAACATGAAAACGTGACATTAGCTATTAGAGCTTATACATTAGATGATGTTAGATATGTAGGTTAGACATGAGAATTCAGTCCTGTTAGGCACTGGAACCTCTGAAAAGACTATCCCATGAGTTCTTAAAGGAAAAGATCCTTGTCTTATCTTTCAATAAAGGATGGATGGAAGGGTATATAGTCTCATGATCCCTGAAAATATAAAGTAATCTATATGAATCAGTAAGACAACTTTATATCAAGTTAGTCTGAGAAGCACCTGGGTGGCTCAGTTGGTTAAGTGTCTGCCTTCGGCTCAAGTCATGATCTCAGGGTCATGGAATCGAGCTCTACATCTGGCTCCCTGCTCAGCAGAGAGCCTGCTTCTTCCTCTCCCCACTCTCTCTCACTATCTCTCTCTCTCTCTCTCAAATAAAATCTTTTTATTTTTTAATCTTTTAAAAATATTTTATTTATTCATGAGAGACACACACACAGAAAGAGAGGCAGAGACACAGGCAGATGGAGAAGCAGGCTCCATGCAGGGAGCCCGATGTGGGACTCTATCCCAAGACTCCAGGATCATGCCCTGAGCTGAAGGCAGATGCTCTACCACTGAGCCACACAGGGATCCCTAAATAAAATCTTTTTTAAAAAATTTAGTCTACATAAGGCAGGAGGGGGGACAAGATGACCTACTGGGTCTGTTTCCAACTCAACTATCTACAGCTAGAAAGAGTATTTAGGAATATTTGTACCTAGACTCAGAGCACATGATGTTACTCACGTTTCCCAGAAGTTATTCCTTGCCAGCCTAGGAACAGCCATCAGGGAATCCAGTCTCTCCCTGCGAATGGGTAGGGTGGAGTGGTCATCTCCTACACTACTGGCTCCTGGATCCCTCTTCTGCCAGTAACCATGGTAACCCTACTTGGTAACCCACCAAGAGCTGGGTGCCCCTCTAGTCTCATCTCAGCAAAATCCCCTGCGAGAAGGTAGGGAAAGAGTTCTGTCCTTTTCTCAGTGACTTCTTCCCAGAGAGCATCTCAGGTCAAACAGAGAACTAAAATGGAGATATGCAGAGTTTATTTGTTCGTTTCACCCAAGGATCAAGTCGATCTTAACAGCAGCCAACCAACAGCCAACCCTGGAGGAAAGTTCGCTTATTAATTTCCAAGTACGGACAAAGAAAGGAGGCCCAACGGTCACTGGACCTGAGACACACTCTGTCCCCTTCCTCTCCAGATCTCCCTATGTCTCTCTTCTCTTCTCAATTTCCCATCCTTTCCCTAAAGTCCTTCCCTTCAAAGCCCAGTGTCCCTACTCCTTCCCTCCCCACAGACAGCCCTCGTCTTTATGGCCTCGAATTTAGCCAGATGCTCATGGAGACTCTCTTCTTGGCAGTGCTTGCTAGTGCTCTCCCACGGGAGAGCTGTGGCCAATGTCCTCATCAGCCAAGAAGCAAGCATGTCTCCAGTCAGTGTGAGCAATTGTCCTTTTTCCAGAGCCAACACAGTCTGGTCTCAGAGGAGGAAGGGCTATTTTTCCTCTTAGCTTGTCTTTGACCCTGCCCTTGTAAAACAATAATCCTAGCACTAATTTACCTAAGAAAGCATCACTCATTCCTGAGCTTGGCTTATGGTAGAAGCGTTACCACATCAGTTGCTAAGTGTTCTCAGCATCAAGAATGACTAATTAGATTCATTCTAATTTCTAATATCCCCTTGATGAAAGAAAGGGAGGCCACCTAGTTCATCCTGCCATAATAAGAATTATCATCTAGAATGGTCCATCCAGCTAGATCCTGTCTCTGACCAGGATATAGAGAGTAGACTGTTCCCATAATATCACCAGTGGGATACTAGCAGGGGAATGTATCCAAGCATCCCTTATTCCCCCGGTGGACATTTCAGAATGACTTGACCCTTTACAGTTTGCCAAGCGTGTTAATGTGCATTATCTCTTCTAATCCAACTCCTGGGAGGATGATAGTATTGTGACCCCTATTGCAGAGTTAAGGAAAAAGCAACTGAAGTTCGGGACTTGCCCAAGGTCATGTAATTGGTAGAAGACCAAGTCAAGCTATGAACACAGGTCTCTCAACCCTCTGCTTTCTCCACTTTACCTGTTTTGAAAATGTTATATTTCTACCTAGACCATCACAATTGGCGCAGAGATTGCTACTGTGCATGGGAAGAGTTACAAAAGCATTTCCTTCCTCCTGAGACAGGGCTGGATGCTGGATGTCCTGAAGCCATAGGGAAGCAAATGCCAGCATTTCTGATCTTCTAATGCCCAGAAGGAAAACAGGCCATGAACAAAGAGAGCCCATTACACCATCTAAAGGGGAGAGAGGAGGAAGGGGAAGAGAAGGAAGGAAGGAAGGAAGGAAGGAAGGAAGGAAGGAAGGAAGGAAGGAAGGAGAGAGGAGGGAGGAAAGGATCCTCTAAGAGAGGAGAACTTCTCTAAGAGAAGGAGAAACAATCCTCTAAGGATTTTGGGAAATCACATACACTCCAATACACAAAGCATGCGCGTGCACACACACACACCCTGCACATCTGTATGAGCGGGTGTTGGAATGAGCACAGGCTTCAGAGCCAGGTGGACCTGGTCAGTTTCCCAGCTCTAACATTACTGGCTGTGGGTCTGTAAGTACATCACCAGATCCTTCTAAGTCTCTGATTTTTTTTCGTCTGCAAAATGCGGGAAGTTATGCCCACCCAAAGGCCGCAAAAAGCTCAAGAAAAATGTTGAGCCAGAGGCTGGAGGGGAGGGGGAGTAGGGGAATCTGAGCAGAGGGAGACAGGGAGGCCCTAGTGGGAAAATGAGAACCTCAGATAAGTCATATTGGAGAAACCGTTCTCTAGAATTCACAAACCCCAAAAGAAAGTTCAAATTCTTTTCTCCTTACGATTTTGATACCAAGCCCAGCCCCCCTCCCCCTTGAGAAGCCTTCCCTTCCATCCCCACCCTAATGTGTCCTCCAGGCTTGGCAAGAGGACTCTCCCAGCTGCCTCTCTGCAGCCACGCTTCCTTCTGCCCTCGCCCCCAGCTCCCAGGACCAAAGCCAGCTCTCCCCGGACAGGCAAGCCTGACATAGACCTGAGCCTCCTGACCCTACCCACCCCCCCTGCAGACACAGCAGCCCAGAGGCAGAAAGCTCACACACAGGGGCCCAATGGCGGGACCTGGAAGGGTCAACCTGGAATGAAGATTTGAAAAGATCCAGGGTAGGGGAAGGGCCAGGCCGACCTAGGCGAAGGCCAAGGGCAAAGCTGAAAGACATACACTGAGGTTACTGAGCCAGACAAGCTTGGCTGAGGCCAGAGCCATGCTCAAGGTGAAGGTGGGTGGGAGTCCTGAGGTGGGGAGGACCCCGGGGGCCAGAGAAGGAGGCACAGCATTGATGAGAGGGTCGGTCTGCAGCCTCAGGCGTCCCTGAACATCCACCCAGTGGACTGAGTCAGCAACCCAAGCTGGAGGCGTGGAGAGGCCAATTGGGCTGGAACAGGCCTCTTCACAAGCAAGTGCAGGCAGAGGGCTGGGCAGGACAGAAACCAAGGCAGCTCCATCAGGGAGGCCCCGTGAGAAGCTCGGGCTGTAGCGGGCCTAGGGCCTAGCCTCCTTGCACTGTCCCAGCGAGCGAGGCCAGGGCGGCTTTGATCCTGGCGTCGAGGCCCAGCATCCGGGGGCGGGCAGCTTCTGTCCAGGCAGCCAGCCCCTCTCCTCTTCACCAGCCTCATTAAAATGGACCCTCCCTCCCCTCCCCTTCCTTGTGCAACATCCTAGACTCCTCTGCCCCCGGCTTCCCCACGACACCCCACCCTCACGCTCACTCTCCTATTCCAGCCGGCTGAGATCAACTGCTGAGCCTGAGTCAGCAAGCAGGCAGGCTGCCTCCCCCAAGCCTAGAAGGGTGAGAATGGACACCCTTTGAAGGCTTCTCCTTGGCAGCCTGGCTCTACTCCTGGCTGTGTGACCTGGAGCTTCCCACATCACCTCTCTGGGCTTCATGCCTGCGGGGAAATGAGGAAGGTTCTTGCCAATCCCTATCCTCTGCAATTCTTGCAATATTCATGGAGCTGGGATCTCCTGGGTTCTAGATGCTGAGCCAAGGAGCCTGCGAGGCAATTGAAGTTCAGAGAGGTTAAACCAATTACTCAGGATTGCACAGCTGACTCCAGACTCTGATCTGTTTGTCTGGGGCTGGATTCACAAGAGCCTCACTAAGCATTGGTTGATTTGCTTCAGTGAACGTTCTAACAGTGACAGGAGAAACTCCGCGGGGCCTGCTGGTAAAACAGCTTAGGGTCCCCAAGGCTTGTGGCTTTGGTAATATTTCCCCAGGATGGAAGATCTCCCCCCAAAATAGCTGAGCCTGTTTCCAGAATCCTAATGCTGCTGTGCACCCACCTCAGACCCTCTCTCTCCCTCTCTCCCCCACTTGCAAAAACACAGCTGTGCCGATGATCACCAAGAACAACAAAGATGGGCAGGGGTGCCCACTGCACTGGCTGCTGGGAGATCCAGCCTTGCAAAAGGCCTCTGGGTCCTCATGCAAGACTTTGATTCCCTCTTTGTGAAGGGACAGGCAAGGGGGAAATCAGACTGGCTTTTGCTTCCCTCTGTAACACCCTGCCTCCTGGAGCCTGGGGCAGAAGCCTAGGCCTCGGAGGTCCTGGGTTTGCTGGGTACCCAGTCAAGGCCTCATTCAGGGGAAAGTTGCCTCCACCAGGCTTGGGCCCCTGCTTTCTCCTGTTAATTGAGATAATGACCCAACTCCCAGGGCTGCTTGAGCTTGAAAGGGGCTTTGAGATGCTGGGATGAAAGGCAGTACAAAGCCAGTGCAAGCTGTCGGGGGAGTGGGAGGCCTGGCTCTGGGCCTCCTCCAGCCCCTGTGCTGAGTCACTTCCTCCCTCCTGCTTGCGTTTTGCCTCAGTAATCCAGAGACACTGAACTCTCCTTTCAGGACAGTTAGGGGGTGGAGTGGGGAGGTCTTCCCCCAGAGAGTGTATGTAGGACGCAGGACACAGGCCAGGCACGAAGCCCATTTCACCACAACGGGAGCCCCCACCCAGGAGGTGTGCTGGTCCGGATGCTGGTGAGGAAGCTGCTGCGCATTATAGCGTTATGACTCTCTCTCTCCCCTCCCGTGGTCGGGAGGGTGAGGTGGCTCAGGGATGGGCATCCTTTTGTTACACTTAAACTGAGGAACAAAGGGGTGAAGAGGCTTCCCAAGGTTTCCCAGCACATCTGAGGAGAGAGCAGATCTGAAGCCTTCTGACCCCTGTGTCCTGGCCCCAGAGGCAGCCAGACCCCAAGTTACTCATTCTTTTAAATATGGGACTTTCCTATGAGCTTCCTGGCCCCGTGCTCTGTGTTACCAGCAATTACGCAGGCTTTGCCTTCAAGAAATTTCTTCTCCTGGGGACACCTGGCTGGCTCAGCGGTTGAGCATCTGCCTTCGGCTCAGGACATGATCCTGGGGTCTGAGATCGAGTTCTGCATCAGGCTCCTTGCAGGGAGCTGCTTCTCCCTCTGCCTGTGTCTCTGCCTCTCTCTGTCTCTCGTGAATAAATTCAACAAAATCTTAAAAAAAATTTTTTTTTCTGGTCAACAAGGATCTCTTTGGTACATGGAAGGATCACTAGATACTCCAGGGTAAAGAAAAACACCTGAGGCTTGAGCAAGGGAGTGAGGTCTTCCCGAAGATCAGGGTAGAGAGGTGAGCATTGCCAGGGGCAGGATTCTGGTGTTGGCCTCTGCCCATGGCCTAGAACCGCAAAGTCCTCCAGGAAAGGCTCCTCCTGCAGGCCTTCAGTTGGCCTCTGTGAGACTGAGCTCCAGGCCAGGAGGCTTGAGTCCCCTTCATCTGGGGGACCTCAACTCACACCCCCCTCCTGAGAGCCTGGGTATCCAAGTCAGCATTCCCACAGGGAGATGACAGCCAGCCCCCCACTCTGGGCCAATCCTGTACGACAGACAGACAAACAAGATATGCTTCCCGTCCTTGAAGAAGAAACGGGAGCGGGCCCCAGACCAGGAGAGGGAGGAACAGACATGGGCTGGCAGGGAAGGAGGTGCAGGCATGGTGCTTTGGGGGCCCAGGAGGAGGACTGCGTGAAAGCCCAGAGGGCTATTCAGTGGCACTTCAGAACCGAGGGTTCCCCTTTTATGTTTTGACATCACCCCCAGTACAAGGCCTCTGGTGGCATTCCCTAAACCGGCAGGCCTGGCCTAGCTCAGATGGAGCTCTGGGTGGTTCTCCCCCTGTGAACTTTCTCATCCCCAGACACCCAAAAAGTAGGGGTGACGATACCACCGGCAGCCGGTGGGTCGTGGGTTTAGAGACACCGAGTGTTAGAGCAGCCGCAGCTCAGAGCTGGTGCCTCCAGAGGACTGGTTAATCCAGGTCCGGTCCACACCTTGCTTGTTGGGAAGCAGGGGGAGGGGCCTGTGTGCTTGGGTAGGAACTCTCTAGGCAGGCCGGCAAGGGTGGTCAAAGCCCAGAACCACAGGCTGAGGGAGGTTGTGTAAGGACTTTATGGGAGGGCTTTCCAGGTGGCTGGGGCTCGGGCCTGAGGCGGGGAGCTGCCTGCAGTGACCCCTCAGGTGTTCCAGGACTCGGGCAGGTCTGGAGGCCGCAGGACCCAGAAGGAGTGAATGTGAGGGAGGAAGCCGCAAGGGGTGTGTTTTTCCTATTTTTCTGGGGCTTGGGGCTCAGGGCTCCCTCCTCCTGGCACTGGTCCTTCCTGGGGCCCCAGCTCCAGCTTGTTAGTTTTAACTGGAACAATTTCCTTTGAACTCAGCTTGAATTAGCATCACCATGGCGATGGATCCGAGTGTTCAGGAGTCGACCTGGTCTTCACCCCTCAAGCAATTAGCTCCAAGGAGCAAAGCTGAAGGAGGAGGAGGAGGAAGAGAGAAGATGAAAGGGGGGAGACACCAGGAGGGAGGGGAAAGGTAACGGAGTAGGGGAGCGGGGAGACTGGAGGGGTGAAAGATGAGGAGGGGGCGGGCGGGATGCTGGCGGGAGGAGGAAGGAGCCCAGGAGGGGTAGGAGGGGGTCTCTGTGCGGCTGCTCCTCCAAAGCCCTTCCCAGGGCTGCACCTGCCTGTGGGGAAGAGGGGAAGCAGCATCCCCTCCTTCCTCGCGGAGCCTGGGAGGCAAGGTGCGCTGTCCCCACGTCCTGGGAGAAGAGCCAGCCCCTGGAGCAGTCACCCCCAGGCCGTGAGCCCCTTCCTCCTGCAGGGACCAGGCTGGTCAGAGTCAGATCAGGGCCTGGGAAGCTGAGAACCGAGGAGGGGTCGCCGATCCCACACTTACTTGCCCCGTGACCTCTGTAAATGGCAACGGGAGAGGGGGTTCAGGGGGAGGACTTCCCTGGCGCCCACTCTGCAGTGGTCTCTGTGAGGTCATTGCCGGCCTGCTCGTCAGCTCCCTCTCTGGTTTGGGAGCTTCGGGATGCCATAGTCCTTGGAGAATTCCCAGACACCAGCACCATGCCTGACACACAGTAGGCAGGCACTAAGGATTTTTGCAAATAAATTGACAATTTATGTCAATATGGATGAACTATTGGTTTGTTTGCTTTTTTTTTAAATGGATGGTAAAAGCAAAGAAAAGGGGATAGCAAACCAGAATCCTCCAGAATTTGATGGAGTTGAGATTCTCTCTTTTGTCCCACCTCCTCCAGGAAGCCCTCAGGGACTTGCCACTCCTCTGCCACCTCCCCAGGCCCCTGCAATCATCCTCCTGGCTCATCCATCTCCCCAGCTAGGTTGGGCTCCACCAGGCCAGGGACTATACCTCATTTGCCAGCTCCTTGCGTGCTCCAAGTACCAAGTCTGCGCTCTAGAAATGCCTGTGAATGCAGGGACCTCAGTATTTGTGGAACGCCTGGACCACAGCTCAGCTGTGGCCTGTGCAGGGCCAGGTGCCAGGCTATCCGAGGCCAGTAAAGGCGATCCCTGGGTAAAACAAATGTGTAAACGGGACTGACAGTGCAGCAAGCCAAGTGAAAACCAGGGCCCCTTGGGGGTGATGGTGATGGTGATGGGGGCAAGTGTTCTGAAGACACTAGTTCCTGTCTGCTCTCCAGAGAACAGAGGGAGGGGGGTGTTTTTTAGGCTCTTGGGGACACAGAGCATTTGAAGAAAGCAAAAAATGTCTCCTCTCAAAAGGAGTCAGATGGGGGCGAATGGGTGGCTCAGTCAGTTGAGCATCTGACTCGGGTTTGGCTCAGGTCATGATCTCGGGGTTTTGAGATGGAGCCCCGTGTTGGGCTCAGCACGGAGTTTGCTTGAGGTTCGCTCTCCCTCCCTGTGCCTCCTACTTGTGCTCTCTCTCAAATAAATAAATCTTAAAAAAAAAAAAAAAAGGAAGTCAGGGGCACCTGGGTGGCTCAGTCGGTTGAGCATCTGCCTTCAGCTCTGGTCATGATCTCAGGGTCCTGGGATCGAGCCCCGCAAGGGGTCCCCTGCTCAGCAGGAAGACTGCTTCCCCCTCTTGCTCTGCCTGCTTGTGCATGCTCTTTCTCTCTAAAATAAAATTTTACCGAAGGGGGTGGGTGGGTTGCCCAAATGGGAAATGTGCTCTGTCAAAGGCTGCGAGGGACCTTCTGAACTGACCCTGAAGGAAGGACCCAGGTGTGGCTCTACAGCCGGCACATGTGCCTTGCGGCCTCTAGGTGTGCTCGTGTATCATGTGTATCATGCCTTGGGGCTCTCTTCCCTGGGTTGTACCCTGTCATGCCCCCCTCCCCCGCAGCGTCGGGAGCTCAGTGGCTCAGCCATCCAGGGCTTCTGAGCTCTGAGCGGGCTGCCTCTCTGCCAGGAATCAGCTAACAGCCTGATTCTCAAGGTCTCTGGCTCTCCGCCTGGAAGGTGGGGATCCTGACAGCCTGGGGCTCCCATCGGTCCCCTTTGCTAGTCATGAGGACTGGTCGAGGCAGGGCTTTGCGAAGCACCCAGCACAGGCCCAGCGTGCTGGAGAGCTCAGTGGCCTGGTGGCCCTGTGAGTCTGGTTTCCCACACGTAAAATGGAAGTAAAATCCTTTCCTGGCACCTTCATTTCATCCACCCCCTGCCTCCCCCAAAGGAGCACCTCTCTCTCCAGGGGACCTCCCTCCATCACCATCAGTGGTCCCATCTGTCCCAGGAGCTGCCCAGCCCTCCCTCTGTCCACGGTTCTGCTCCCACCCTGCCACCCCTCCTCTCTTCTCCCAAGTCCCGCCTCGGGCCTCTCTGCCTCTCCCTCCCTCCCCTCTCCTCCTCTGCTGCTCATTATAAAAAAGAAATCTTTCTAAATACGCCAAAAATGCACTCTTCCCCCGCGGACCCCAGTCTAGCACAAAGGGCTGGTTCTTTCTGGCTGCTCCATGCGGCCTCCTTCTTGCCCACTGCCTTTGAATCGTGGCCCCGTTCACATGACTGGAAGGGCTCACTGGGGATTTTCCCATGTGGCCGGTGGGGAGGAGGCTGGGAGGGCCCCCCGCCGCCCCCCCCCAGAGTTGGTGGAAGGGGTGGAGATGGCAGGCTAGTATCTTCCTGGAGTTTGGTTTATCCTGGCAGGGGCCACTGGAGGGAGGGAGGGAGGGAGGACAAACTGCTTACTTGATATCACGAATACCTCCTGGAAACCTGAAGGATTTCACTGGATTTGCAGGAAGGATTCAAGGTAGAAATCAGGAGGATCATGCTGGACCAGGCTGCCACCGTGTGGAATATCAGGTCTCAAGGATAGTCGTGCAGAGGTGGCCTGTCCTCTGGGGCAGGTTGGCCTAGAGGCAGAGGAGGGGCTCCCCGATGGGAAGGGGGGTGGGTTGGGGGGGTGAGCACTGGGGTTCTGCAGGGAGTGCTGTGCTTTCTCTGCTCTGGGCTCCTCCCCACCCCACACCCCCACCCAGTGCCCAGAGGGTGAGCAGCTCCTCCCCTCCCAAGCCAGGATGACCTTGCTCAGGAAATAAAGACAACTCAAGGAAATGGGCAGAGGAGGGGGCATCCAGGGCCTGCTCACAGGGGCTCCGAGACAGGCCCCCAACTGGCTAGGTGGGGCTGTAGACCGCTCTGCCCCTGGCTGTGGCTGGAGAGGCCTTGGCCTCAGCCTTCCCTGCCCTCCTGTCCCCTGTGGATTTCTGAATTTCCCACTGTCCTTCCTGCATTCTCCCTCAGCAACCTCCTCCCCTCCCCTCCCCACCCCACCCCTCAGCAGCTGGCCGCTGGAAGTCAGTCGTGTTCCTGAGTTAATCACAAACTCCTGTACTTTGCCCTTGACTCAAGGCCATCGTTAGTTTGTCCCAGGGCAATAGGGACAGCTTGCTGTGCTCTGGCTTCAATGGTGTTGGGAGAGCAAAAGGCTGGGAGAAGGAGAAGGGAACTAGTGTTTAGCAAGGCCTCCTGCTGTTGTGCACTAGTCTGGGTGCTCAGCAGATGGTGACCTCACGAGGGTCCTACTGGTGGGGAAGAGCAGTTAAATGCAAACTCCAGTTTGCACTTGAGAAACTGAGGGGCAGGGGGGCGCCTGGGTGGCTCAGTTGGTTAAGCTTCTGACTCTTGGTTTTGGCTCAGGCCATGATGTCAGGAGCCTGGGATGGAGCCCCTCCTTGGGCTCTGGGCTCAGCAGGGAGTCTGCTGGAGATTTTCCCTCTGCCTTTATAGCTCCTCCTGCTTGAGTGTGCACATGTGTGCTCTCTTTTTTTTCTCTCTCTCTCTTAAATAAACAAATGAATAAAATTAAAAAAAAAAAAAAAAAAAACTAAGGTGCAGAAGCCTTACTTGCCCCGGAGCTCACAAATCTGAAATGAAGAATGGAGACTACCTGGAGGCTTCCAGTGGCGTTCTGAGAGGGTTTCCAACCATGGTTAGGTTAGAAAACCCTGTGATTTTCTGTGAATATGGACAGGAAGCTGTGGGAGCAGGGAGAGAGGAGTGGGGTCTGTGTACAGCCTGCACTTGCAGGCAGAGGGAGGGCCCCAAGGGGGATTGGGAAGGCCCACGAGGTTAGACATTTCTTTGGACCTGGAGGACACCAACACTGCCCTGCGTACTGACAGGGGTGTTGAAGAGCACTCCAGGCCCGGAACACCCCACACCAGAAGCCCTGGAGCACCATGGTCCGGCTTGAGAAGATCAGGAGTTTGGGACACTGTACTGGGGAGGCCAAGTTCATGGGTCTTGTTCCCTGCCCACCCCCCAGCAAGGTGGAGCCCTAAAATGGGTGTCCAGCAAAGCAAGGGGTCCTGGGGGAGCACAGCTCTGTCTTTGCTCTCTCCATACCTGCTCCCCTGGCCACCCCCAGACTGGGCATCCTGCCACCGCACCAAGCCCATCCCTCCTTCCCTCCTAGGCCCAAGTAAAAGTCCGTTCTTTTTGCTTCTTTCCACTTTCTCTTTCCCACTCACCCTCTCCCCCTTCCTCCGCCTGCTCCCCTCCCCCACCCCATCTGCCCTAAAGAGCAAATTCCTATCCTGACTGGGGAAGCTTTGCTGGAATCTGGAGGCCTGGTTTGGCTAAGGGAGAAGAGGCAGCAACTGCAGATCCAAGAGCAGGCCTGAAGGAATGAAAGGAGCAGAAGGAGGGGTCAGGGATGAGGACAGATGCGGTCCTGGGGGGGAGGCGGGGGATGGGGAAGGCTGGTGAGAGGAGTGGCCCCAGAACCCCCGAGACTTCTGGA
Source organism: Canis lupus baileyi (assembly GCF_048164855.1). NCBI lineage: Eukaryota > Metazoa > Chordata > Mammalia > Carnivora > Canidae > Canis > Canis lupus. Next base: position 75,318,521 of record NC_132840.1, read on the forward strand.
GACATATAGGATGCAGACACAAAAGAGGCATGTCAGGATAGGGGAGCCCCGGGTCCCCCGTCCTGCCCTGCGGAGGGGGCCCATGGTGGTTGGGGGCGCTAGGAAGGCACTTGGGTCCCAGCTCAGCCCACCAGGGTGTCTGGTGTAGGCTGCACTGGGAAGCAAAAGCAGAGAAGAGGAGCTGGAGTCCCAGGAGCTGGAGGAGTCAGCAGAAAAGGCAGCGCCCCAGGGTGTCACCAGGAACGCTGGCCACTCTAACTCAGAGGGCTCACTCAGGCCGGCCACCCTCCTACATCCTCCTAGCTCTCCTCCAGGCCTCCAGAATAATCTGAAGTCCCAGCAGCAGGGCTGGTTGGTCCCTTCCACCACCAGCCCAGGTTAACCCTTGCACAGCTGGGCAGCTTCCTCCGGTTTCAGCCCCTCTGGCACGTCCAGCGGTGACTCCTAGCCTCCCAGCACACAGTGGCCTTCCTCTGCCTGCCCAGCCAGCTCCTGGAACACTGACCCCTTCCCTGGCCCCAGTCTGCTCCTCACGGGCCCTATCTCGGGTACTCCCAAGAGCCCAGCAGTCCTGCCTCCCCAGAGGCCTGAGCACTGGGACCTGGGAGGGTAGGTAGCCTGTTCCTGGCCCAGTTGGCCCTAGACTGGGGAAATTCTCTCAAGGCTGAGAAGGTGCAAAGCATCAGAGCAGAAGGGCCTTGGCAGCCCCCCAGCACCACCCCGCCGCGTCCTTTGTAAGGAGACAACCGAGGCCCTGGGCACCCAGGGCCTGAGGACATCTCAGGCTGACCCACTGAGGAGGAGATCCTAGGTGCCCAGAGCCAAAAAGAAGGTGAGGGCAGCCTCTATCAAGGAAGGAGCAGAGGACAGGGAAGGACAGGGGCATTCCCAGGCTCCCGAAAGTACCTGGCTCTTCCAGGGGAGGGCGGGCCTATCCTGTTACCCAACGGGGCAGATGTTGCCTGAAGCTGAGGCCGCCCAGGGTGGGTTTCCGTAGGAGGCTGAAGATGAATCACACCTGGGACCTGTGTGCGTTGCCTGTCCACGTGTGGGGACGCTGAATCAGCGTCGTTGGCAGATAGAGGCGTTGCACGTGTGTGACAGGTCCCAGGGTGCCAGCCCTGTGTGTGTAAGTGGGTCCCCATACCCCAAGGAGCTATGCTCGAGATTATTCCCGGAATGTGCTGGCACACCTGTGTGCTCGTGCATCCTGGGCCTCGTATGTCACTGAGAAGTCGGGTCCCCGAGTGTGGGTGCGTGCAGACCGGGACCAGCAAAGGGCTCTCTATCTGAACAAGAACTCACTGCTGCGTGACAGTCGTGCAGAGATAGGGAAGCCCCAGTGTGCTCTGAATTCCAGAAAACTCCAGTTCCTGAGTTTCCAGCTGCCCCAGCTAAACTGTGCACAGATGTGTGCTGCTCTGCTGAAGCCATAAACAGACCTCCCAGGATTTTTCCAGAGGAAACAGAAATATTTTGGTGTCTGCTCTGGGCAGTAGGATAGGGAGTGGGGACGGTGCTGAAGAGAGGGCTTCAAAACGAAGGGATCATAAAGGAAAGCTGAAGCGGCAAGGGTGTCACCCAAAAGGCCCACAGAGAGGGGAGGCTCTGGTGGCTGCTAATCCTTTATAAAGCCCCAACTACCACCCAGGAGAGTAAAGTCCCAGCTGCAAGGGACCCCAAGATCCCAGACCACTGGTGCCCCACCTCTCCAGGGCCCTCTCTCTGTAAGGGTGCAGAGGACCTCTCGGGGCCCTGGGCAAGTGTCCCACTGCCTTCTGGAAGATCACAGGAGCATACCTCCATACCCTCCACAGCACACGCGGCACATACGCACGCGCACCAGCCATGCGCTGTCACCCCCACGCACCCAACCACACACGCATCCTATGCCAATATTTCAGACACAGTCACAGATACCACACAGACTCCCGCTGCGCACAGACTCAACAATACGATCCAGCAAAGTGCACCCCCACCTCCCCCATGCAGTGATCCCACACACGCAGCCCCTACTCTTCATCAAAATACAGAGACAGGAAAAATTTCCCCCACTCCCATGCATAGTTCCAGACCTTTCCAAGCCAAGGAATAGGCATGATACTCTTAGGCTCCTTGTCAAAGCAAACTATTTAAAAGTTTAAAAGAATTTGACTTGTTCCTGTTGGAGAATTACTTGGATTGGTTTAAATCCTCCACCCCAACCCCAACCCCAACCCTGGGATGAAATTTCTCATTTAACGATGCCCTCCCCCCTTTCCAGGGGACCAAAGTGGCTCTCTTCTCAGCCTATGACCTGGGGCTGGGCCCTGTGTGCTCTGGGCTCTGATGAGGTAGGAGAGATCCTTTTGCATTTTCCCAGCAGTTACTCTGCCCCTGGCATGTGCTGGGCAAGTGAAAGGCATAGAGCTGGAGATGATTTCTCTACCCTAGGGGAGCTTAGAGCTCAGCTGCCCGAGGGGACTCAGACTGTCTGAAAGCCACTGTGTGCACTGCCAGATGGCAGATAAAGTCTGGAGGTGAATGTGGGCGGGCCTTCTGGGAGGTACTTACCTGTGTAGGTCCTGGGGGTGGGGTGAAGAATTCAGCATCATTCCCACCACCCCACATCACTCTTTTCGCTGAACTCACAGCGCTTACCTGAATTTACCTGACTTCTTTGAATATCTGCTTTTATCTGGCTCCACCCCGTCATGTAAGATAAGTGAAAGGAAGTCCACTGCATTTAGAACAGGGTCTGGAGCCAGCTGGAGCTCTTTATTTATTTTTTTAAAATTTCCTTTTCCTTTTTTTTTTTTTAAGATTTTACTTATTTATTCATGAGAGACACACACAGAGAGAGAGGCAGAGACCCAGGCAGAGGGAGAAGCAGGCTCCATGCAGGGAGCCCGATGCAGGACTCGATCTCTGGTCTCCAGGATCATGCCCTAAGCTGAAGGTGGTGCTAAACCGCTGAGCCACCCGGGCTGCCCTGGAGCTCTTTAAATAGTGGAAGGAATGGGACACCTGGGTGGCTCAGTGGTGGAGCGTCTGCCTTAGGCTCAGATTGTGATCCCAGAGTCCCAGGATGGAGTCCCACGTCGGGCTCCCCGCAGTGAGCCTGCTTCTCCCTCTGCCTGTGTCTCTGCCTCTCTCTCTGTGTCTCTCATGATTAAATAAATAAATAAATAAATAAATAGATAGATAAATAAATAAATAATGGAAGGAAGGTAGAAAGGGAGGAAGAGAATCAACCTGGCAGGTCCAGGAAGATGGGGCCAAGCTTTGAGGGCCAAGGTGAGGAATGAGGCGCCCGAGCACAACCCTAGTGGAGAACCACTGGGTTTGCAAGCAGGACACTGATGAGAACAGACCCACAGGCCCCTGGGCCAGCTATTGAAAGTGCAAAATTCCTTTGACTGTGCAGCATCTGGGTTTTAGAGGCAGCTCACTGGTAGGTAAGCTATATAGTAACAGGATCCCAGTATATGACCTTAGCACTAGTTTATACACAGACCTATTATGGCATTATGGCTGATGGTGTAGGGGTGGGCCAGACAGACCAGATCGTCAATAAACAAGACAAGCTCAGATCATCTTCTCTCTCTTGGCTCCTGAGACCAGGCAACAAGAACCAATCTTAGAGGAGGGCAGGTTATAAGGCAAAAGTCTTATCTTGGAGAAAACACATTTATACGGAGCAGCCACTTGGGTGCCTTTATCTAGAGCACACGAGGAGTAGGGGTGCACGTGCCCAAAAAGGAAGTGTGTTAATCACTCACCCTGTCCTGGGAAGTTCTGAGTGGAGACTAAGCCAGTGCCCAGGGCTCACTGCTGCTAGGGAATAGCTCCCTCAAGTTCAGGGCCGAAGGGTAGGTGGGAGCTGAAAGAGAAGCCCTTGTGAGCTAGCTACCTGCCCGCTTTCCCGCTTTCCCGAGGCAGGATGTTAGGGGATGGTTTTCTTTTGTAAAATTTGTCCTGTTGGAGGGAGGGTTTTTTTAAAAAGATTTTATTTATTTATTCATGAGAGACACAGAGAGAGAGAGAGAGGAACAGAGACACAGGCAGAGGGAGAAGCAGCCTCCATGCAGGGAGCCCTATGTGGGACTTGATCCGGGGACTCCAGGATCATGCCCTGGGCTGAAGGCTGAAGGCGGCGCTAAACCACTGAGCCCCCCGGGGATCCCTGGAGGGAGGTTTTATGTCAGCCAACACCCCTAGGGAGGCCTGGAGGTGCGGGTGGGCACTCCCCGGCATCCAGCACATTAGCCTACTGTGTGGTGTGTGCCGAGCTCCCTGATACCACCCCTCGCACCCCAGCTGGAGCCCTCTGAAGACTCCCAGTCCTAGAGCAGGGAGCTCCAGGACCCACAGAGAGGCTGCAGGGGGAGGCAGAGGCCTGGCCGTGGGCCGGAGGCGGGATCCTGCCTTCTGGTCTTACCTCCCAGGACACCACCAGAGCAGAGCATCTGGTATCTGCTGCAGCCAGGTGGAGTCGGGTGCCCTGGGGCTCCAGGATGGAGGGGTAGAGCAGCAGAAGGGACCCCATCGGAGAGACGGAGTGGTGGGGGGGCACAAGCTGTGGACTCTGAGAATCGAACACCAGCCCCGCCTCTGCCGCTGGCCAGCTCTGCTTCCTTGGGCAGGTCACTCTCACTTTCTGCACCCCAGTGTCCGCATCTGTGAAATGGAGCCAACCATCACCGGACTGCCTGCTTCAGAGGGAAGCCACGGGGATCAGATAAGGCAGGAGACAGGAGCTTGTGCAGCACACCTGGGGAAGGTGCCATTCCCTCCTTTCCTGGAGGCAGGGAAGTGGCAGCGGCAGGGAATAGAAACCCACCCCCCCCCACTCTTGTTTCCCCGACTGCTGGGCCTGAGTTCCAGCCCCATCGCTCCAGCTAGGAGCTAGGTAGCCAGGAACCAGACATCTCTGCTCTCCGGGCCTTAGGGGTCTCATCTTTAACCTGGGAGATGGGAAGTGGCCGATGCTGAGTGATTGCTAAGCTCTGCACTTGCTCCCCAGTGGCTCCATCCCCAGACTCCAGGGTCTGAATTATCTCCTCTGCCCCATTTGAACCCTCAGCTGAAAGGAGGCTGGGGAAGGGGGGGACCGGGCTCCCCATGAACCCTCTGACTGGCTGGCAGCTGAGAATGGCTGTAGATGGGCACACAGCATGGGACTCACCAAGTGCCAGGAAGAGCAAAGGACCCAAATTGAGCCTACAACCGCTCCTTATACAGAAGGGCGGGGGGTGGCGCTGGGGGTGCCACAGGGGAGGCTCATGTACCCCCCTGGCTCCTCATCCTTTCTTCTGCAGCGCCTTCCATGTCATTCATGCACCTGCTTCGTCAGCAACCCTTTGTAGAGCCGCTGCTATGTGCCAGGCACCATTCCGGGGGTTGGGAATCCAGAAGTGTGTTCACAGCCTTGTGGGGGGTGTGGGGGGACGAGAGAGGTGGTAAACAGATGGCTCCACCCGGCGTGAGCAGCGCTGGGAGAGCGGCCTGCACCCAGGAGGCAGACCTGCGCCCAGCCAAGGAGGACAGCTCTCTCCTTCAACACACCAGTCAGCTTGCAGAGATGATAGGAAATACAGAAATTGCTCAGTGCCCCACAGCTTAGGGGGTGGTAAAGAAAAAAAAAAAAAAAACGCCCAAGAGAAAGGTTACCGGGTGGGATAATTAATGTTTTGCTAAGGAGGAAAAATATTAGTGTGTGTTGCTCAGCATGCAAACACCTCAACTAACAAACCACTCAGAGAAAACAAGTAGAACCACAGGATTTTTCTCACAAAGACTTTTTTTTTTTTTTTTTTTTAAAGAAAAGAAAAAGACAGCAGTCACAGATGTACCTCCTTTGTGGCTGAAAGAACATTCCCCACCTGGTGAGGAAAGCAGGGCCCAGCCCTGGAAAGAGACTTGCTGCTGTTCTCTCCTGGGGGAAGGCCTATCGCAGGCAAACCCCGCTCCCCAGCCCCTGACCCGGGCCTGCCTTTTCATTTCAAGGTACTCAGTCTCAGTTCTGGAGGTGAGGGGTGCTTTGCTGGGTATGTGAGCGAACAGAGATTTCTAACTCCCGAGGGTGTATAGAGCAGGTGCTACTTTCAGACACCTGCTCCTTAAACTTGATGGGGAAGGTTGCGTTGCCTACAGCTCAGGTTCACAGTCGAAGGACCTGATGAATAGGAAAAGACACAGAGTTATGTTTGTTTCTACTAATGTGAACTGGTAAGTATGTATTCAGAATCTTCAGGGGGATAAGGCGGCTCAGATGAGCCTCTTTCCAAATTGATGCCACAGCTTGACAGAGGATGGCAATTCATGCTAAGAAAACCCACCAGAACCAGGGTCATGTCTGCTGCTCTTCCCCTTATGCCATTTCAGGCCATCACCCCTCAGGGGGACGGCTCTCCAACTGGACCCAGGCCTCAAGAGACAAAAGTTCAGGAAGGGGCCAGAATGTTCAGGGCGCTGGGGCCTAAGGGAAAATCTGTAAGACAGGAGAGGGGGTCATCACTGCAGGTGGCAAAGTGACCTTGAACTCCCCCTTCCCTCCCTGACTGCAACCAGATCTGGCCCCAGGGTCCAGGCAGGGGGCAAGTCCTCAGCTCTGTGAGGGCCAGAGATGCTCAGGCTCCCCTTCCCCTCACTGGGACAGGGTCGTCTGGCTCTTGCCAACCAGCTGGAGCATGGGTGACCTTCGTGTGCCCTGGGGAGATGCAGAGCCAGCAGTCCCCACCACACAGGGCCCTAGGGAGGAGATTCGGGGTTTGCTGCTGTGGCTGCCGCTGGCCCAGGCTGGAGGTGTTTGCGGCTCTGGCTCCAGGATCCGTGGCCAGCCTGAGGTCTCCTTCCACCCGAGCTGCCTGCTGCCCCCTTGGCCGCCAGAGACCAACACATATGGCCACTGTTCCCCGCCCCCTTGCGTCCCCCACCTGCACCTGACTCATGAGCGCCCCTCCCATGGGTGCTCACATCCCTGCCTGAACGTGGTCTTAAACCCCACAGGTCAGGGTCAAGGGTCTTCCCCACTTCCCATACAGTGGGAAGAGGGCATCCTCAAAGTCACCGTGGATCTGAGTGAGAGTCCCAGCTTTGCCAGATACGACTTGGTCTGGACTTCTTTAACCTTTCCTCAATGATTAAAAACCAAAAATGTTTATTTCATAGATTTATTAAATGAAGCAATGTAGAAAGAAAGAAAGAAGAAAGAAAGAAGAAAGAAAGAAAGAAAGAAAGAAAGAAAGAAAGAAAGAAAGAAAGAGCATCCCGCTGATGTTAGCTCCCTTCTTCTGCCTGAAGTTCCCAGGAAATGCATCTCAGAAATACTGGGGTGCTGCTGGGATGACCGCCCCCCACCCCGTGTGGGGACAGAAGGAAGTGGGACTGGGCCAAGCCCACCAGCGGGGCCTTCTGGAGCTGAGTGGCCTGCAGAGATGTCCCACCCGTGGCAAGGGGCCCAGCCTCATACTCCACGTCAACCTGTCTTTAGATGGAAACTATCCCCCCCCCGCCCCCCACCCCAGTTCGGGAGGAGTCCTAACGTTCGGCCACACAGCTCCCTCCAGCTGAGGTGGTTCTGCAGGCCCAGAGCTGTGAGCCTCCCAACCAGGGCCTCCAGCCTGGAGGGGGGCTCTGGGCCCTGCACCCCAGCACCCACGACTACAGACTACAGCCTCCCGCCTCTCTCTTCCTACCCCGAGCATAACATCAGTTTCCAAGAGGGAGTTAAATTCCCTTGTAGGAGAGAAGCCGAATGGGAATGAGCAGCCGGCCATTCCTGCTGGGGCCCAATTCTTACTTAGGTGTGCTGCTTTGGGCAAGTTCTTTCATTTCTTTTTACTCCCATTTTTCTCATTTTTACTTTTTCAAAGGTTTATTTATTGATCTCAGGGTCCTGGGATCGATCCCCACATCAGGCTCCCTGCTCAGCTGGGAGCCTGCTTCTCCCTCTCCTTCTGCTTGTGCTGTCACTATCTCTGTCTCTGTCTCTCTCTCTCAAATAAATAAATCTTTAAAAAAAAAAAAAACAAAGATTGATTGATTTGAAGGAAGGAGGGACAGAGGCAGAGGGAGGGAGGGAATCACCAGCAGACTCCCTACTGAGTGCAGAGCCTGACACAGGGCTCTATCCCAGACCCCAAGACCACTGGGTACATGAGGGACCTGAGCCAAAATCAAGGGTCAGATGCTCAACTGACTGAGCCACCCAGGTGCCTCGTACCCTCATATTTGTCATTTTTAAAAAAGATTTTATTTATTTATTCATGAGAGACATACAGAGAGAGGCAGACACATAGGCAGAGGGAGAAGCAGGCTCCTCTTGGGACTCCATCCCAGGACCCCAGGATCACAGCCTGAGCCGAAGGTAGACACTCAACCACTGAGGTGCCCCATATTTGTCATTTTTAAATTGGATCTAATAACCTCTCTGCCTTCCTCTTGGGGTTGTGGGAAGCACAAAATACTGTAATGCAAATGGTGGAGTGCTGTAAAAGCTGCAGCACTAGGGTCACATTGTGAGCACACACACCATAAATTCAAAGTCAGCCCCTATTCCAGTAATTCTTTCTTGTGCCCCCACGAGTTCATCCCTTCCTGTTGCAGGCCATGTGTCATTTCGTGGGGGTGAAGAAAATGGATCACCATAGCCACGGCACCCCCAGAGGGCCTGGACGCCACTAATTGCAGGATGGGAAGTGGGGTTGGTGTGCAGGCAGCAGGTCCTGAGCCCCTGGACACTGTCCCTGGAGGGGGGTTTGGCCTCGGGCCTGGCTTTCTCAAGAGATTGAAGAACAGTACAGGGGTGCCCAGAAAGGAGATGGCAGGTGCGGGGCATTAGGGTGCTTCTCGTGAGCCAGGCTTTGCATGTGGGTGAGTCAGGTCCTGCTGGTGAAGCCGGCGGCCCTCCTGGCCCTCCCTCACCTCACCCCTGCTCCTGACCCTCAGGAAGTCTGGGCGGCCACATTCACCCACCATCAGCCTCCCTCCCTGGCAGTGAGATGTGCCCCAGAAGCACCTTTAAATCAGCAGGGCCGCCTGTACCCGCTCTGCGTCCAGCTGGCCCCCTGCAGACGTGAATCATCCTTCCTTCCCCAAGCCCAGCGTCATTTCTGGGTTTCAGGAGCCTGACTGTCCCGCCTTTCCTTTCAACTTATCATCATGCTAAACGGCTCTTCTAGACCATTCCACCCAATTTAATTCCTGCTTTTTTCTCTATCCCCCCACCCTCCCTTATCACTAACCTTTTTTTTGGTGGGAAGGAGTGAGCGAGGCCCTCAGGAAGTTGAATTTGCAACCCCAGTGCGCTCTGCGGCCGGGGAGCTCTCAGAAGGCTCAGAACACATGTTCCACTGGAGGACCCAGGCCAGCTCCGTGAGCACCTGTGGATGCTGGCCTCTGAGGCTCCCAGGTGACTCGGAAGCATGTGCAGTGGCATCTTGGAGTTGGCCTCACCTTCCCATTCACCTGAGCAGCAGTAACAGGAAAGGGAGCCTGAATTCTGGCAAGACCCCTCTCGCCAGCAGCGTCGGCATCACCTGAGAACTGATTAGAAATGCCCTTCTTGGACCCCACCTCGGACCTGCTGAAACAGAACTCTGGCAAGAGCCCCCTCACCCCCTCTGTCATTTCACAGGCCCTCCAGGTCATTCTGATGCCCGTGAAAGAGGAACATGCAGGAATTCCCCAGCCCACTCTTTCTCCTTCACTCAACCTTCAGGCAAGCCTGGTGGCTTTGACCCTTCCTCAGAATGGAGCACCCCCCACCCCACCCCCACCCCACTCCCCTGTCTATAAAGCAAAGAGGTTGAATGTGACCTCCCAGCAGAGTGTCCCGTTGTGGGTGGGGAGGAGGGAGTCCAGAAGGATTCCAGAGGAAGGTTCTGGAATGACGCCCATTATTCATAGAGACCCTGTAGGGCTTGAGCCCTACAGACCCCAGGGCTAAGGCGTGATGCTACTGTATGCAGTACCATCCAAGCCAGAGTCAACCTCTTAACAACTACTTCATATCCCAGGGAAAAAAAACCCAAAGTCTTGGGAGAAAAACAACAACAATACAAAATTAGTAACTTGCCCAAGGGGTCTCAGCAAATTACTGGCTGAACCAGACTCAGGCAGCAGGGAATGGATGTGAAAGAAATACCAGCCTCTGGGGTTACAGGGATTTGTGGATTCTTTTAGTCATTCGACAAACAGCACCTTCAGACAGCCACACACTGCCACAGGTTTACCTACACCAAGCCCCTGTGGTATGATGACTGTTTCCATTTTTCTGCCGAAAAGCATAGGCTTCCAAAGGTACCCTCGCCCACCCCCCCAAGACCTACAACAAGTCTCTGGGTCAGGATTTGAAGCCGGGTCAGGATTTGAAGCCCGGTGGCCAGCTCTAAGCCCAGTGTTTGGCCACCAGCTTATCTTTCCCATGAAATAATTCTTTTTTTTTTTTAACCCATGAAATAATTCTAACAGCTAATGCCAGCTGCTCCTCTTACCATCGAGAAAGCCGGTGAACAGTGATCTGTCCCCAACAGTGCCTCCCCCCCCCACCCCTGCAGGGACATAAGCCAGCTCTGCTGCCAGCACCAGGCTCAGCCCGAGAATGTGCAGAAAGGGCAGAGGAGAAAAAACCAGAGGGAGGGCTTTGGCTGTGCCCTTGGCTAGATTTGAGCCTGCCTCAAGACCTCCACCTCACTCCCTGAACCTGGAGCCCCTCCCCACCCCCATTTCAGTGGAGGCTGTGGGCAGGGCCCCACCATTAGTTGCAGACACCACGTCTCCTCTGTTTATGGGGTTTTCTCTTTGCTTCTGTGGTTCTCCCTGGATGAATGCCCCCTTCCCCTGATTTACAGCATCTTCCTGCGGTGGGGTTGATGTCACTTTAATGAGAGTTACAGCTGCCTTCAACAGTGAGTGCCACATTCTAATTTACTGTCTGGTCTCCAGGAGCCCAGCAGGACTTCTCTGGTGGGGAGGGGTGGCCTCGCTCCCTGGCCTAGGGAGTGGGGTGGAGGCCCCCTCCCCGGCCCCCCAGGGACTTGGCGTCTCCCCCTTGTGCCTGCAGACTGCCAGCCCCAGCTCTGAACCAGGGCTTCTGGCCCCTTGGCAAAGCTTGAGCAACAGGGAATGGTCAGAATCCGGACCACAGGGAGGGATAGGGGCCTTGTGCAGGCTTTACCCCAACACCAGAGGTTTGGGAAAAGAGATGTCTCAGCTCTCCGACCCCTTCCTCCCCTCCCCACCGTGAGAACGAAAGTTCTGAACTGGAGAAGGGTGGGGGTGCACAGAAGAAGGTGGAGGCCTTCACAGAAAGCCTGTTGTTCCCTAGTTGAATCCAGATGTGGACGGCAGGGTGGGGGGAGGAGGTGGGAGGGTGTGCTGGAGGCCGCCTGGGGGAGGAGGGCGAGGAGGAGGGGAAACGGGGAGCAGGAGTGCCCCTGAGATGCCCTGGAATTATTTCTGGATTTCAGTGCCTCTCCCTGGGGTCTCTGAGCGTCACTCCAAACTGGCCTGCATAGTCCCTAATGAATAAATATGGGGCAATGTTGCCAGAGGCTCAAACACCTACAGAAAAACTGCGGGGCCGGCACTCACCAGGTAGCTCTCCCTGTGCAGCCAAGACCTCCCGCTCCGTGGACTTTCCCCTCTGCTCACACCTCTGCCCCCTGCCCGGCTGTGGAGGTGAATACCCGGCCCTGACCAGGAGGCAGGGGTGTGGAGTGGGAGCCCAGGGCACTGAATGCGGCACTTCATTTAGTTCTCGCCACGACCTGATGATATAGGAATTATTACACCCATTTCTGATGAAGAACCGGGGCTCTAAGTCTCAGCGGTTGCTCACTTACCCAAAGTCCCACGGCTAGAAAGTGGTAGAGGCACAGCTCAAACTTGGGGCTGCCTCTACTGTCCCTGCTGTACTACCCAACCCCGGGGCTGCAGCATTTGCCCACAGAGGTGGGCCAACACCATCAACTATCCAGAGACACCCCCCCCCCAGTTTCTAGAAATCTGGTGTCAGTTCCAAGTTACCCCAGAGTCATGCTGGAGACAGGCTCCTAGGGCAAGACCCTGGCCCTGTATGTATGATGCCCCAGCTGCTTAACCCACCCTCACACTCTTCCGGGAGGCAGGAGGCATCTCCCCAGCAGGGAGACCAACTCTGCCCTAGGGGGTACAGGGTGTTGATTGTCCTATAGGTTCTTGACCCTGAAGAGGGGAAGGACCTGTCCCTGCCCTACCCCATCCGCCCTGTGGCGGCACCCTTTGCAGGAATAGGAAGTGCATGATCACATCCAAAGTCACAGCTAGGAGAGGGATCTAAAGGCCACAGCAGTATGGACATCTCCCTCTGCCAGCCCGTCTGTGGGACCCAACAGAGAGTGAACGTCTGTCTGGCTGTGGGCAAGAGGCAGTGGCTAGGGTGGGAACCCAGAGGGCTGTGAGTGTGGAAGCCCTGGAATGCAAGAGCAGGGGCTCAGACTTCAGAGTCAGATGGCTCCGGGTTGAGCCCCCTTGTGACCTTGGACTAGCTATTTGACCTTGGACAGAACACTGTATCTCACTGTGCTCCTCTGTAAAATTGGGGATGTCTTAGTACCTATCTCCTGGAGTACAAGTGGGTATTAAGTGGGATGCCATATGTAAAGCCTCTGGGCCAGTGCCTGCCATGTGGAGTGCTCAAGAAATGTTAGCTGTTAGGGCTGCCTGGGTGGCTCAGTGGTTGGGCGTCTGCCTTTGGCTCAGGGTGTGATCCTGGAGTCCCAGGATCCAGTCCCATGTTGGGCTCCCTGCGTGGAGCCTGCTTCTCTTTCTGCCTGTGTCTCTGCCTCTCTGTATGTGTCTCTCATTAATAAATACATAAAATCTTTAAAAAAATTATATTGTTCTAGATCCCATTTCCCATGCCACTGCCAAAGCCAGTCCCAGTCTCCTTATGCTTGCTTGGGAGGAAAGATCCTTTTGGATTGAAACCATTCAGTTTCTCCAGGACTCCCCAAACCTCTCATTCCAGGGACCCAAGGGACCATGGAGGCATTAATTAGCAAAGCCTCAGGACAGGCCCGGGCGGCGAGGGAGCCTTGTTGACGTTAATTGGTACTATCAGATCTTTGCCCAGCGAGGACGGAGCAGTGCAGGCTGAGACAGGGTCTCTGCCGTTGGGGTTCACAATCTGCCCGAGACTGCACCCCTGGTGCCCAGGCTGTGGTGGGCGGATAGGGCGGGCAGCTCTTCCCTCCCTCTCCCTCACAGGGCTGGCAGGGGAAGGAGGGCAAGGGGAACAAAGGAAGAGGGAAGGTTGGGACCATGTTTTCAGGCCAACCAACACTCTTTGAGTGCAGGCACAGTGCCGGGACCTCAGGCGTACCAATGGCAAGGGCTAGGAAAGATGCCAGGATCTAGCAATGGCTCTCAACTTGTTTAATGAGCCCAGGAAGCCTGTTTAAAATGCACAGTCCCAGGCAATGCCCTCGGTGGCCCAGGTGCAGGGGTCTATATTTTTAACCCAAAGGATTCTAATGAGGCTGGTCTATAGGAACACACTTTAGACATCAGAACACTGATGTTCAGTATTAGTGCAAAGCCAAGCACATTGTAGGTAATGGTAAATGCTGACTGATGGAATGAATGAATGAATGAATGAATGAGCCAAATAGAAAGACTATGAATGGTTCTGTTGGGTCTAAGCCAAAGGTCTGCCCTCCCCTACGAATTCCCTCCCTCAGGGAAGAGGTGGATTCTTCATCTCTGGTTCACTCCCTTTTGTGGTTGGGACCAGACTTTTCCCACTCAAGTTGCAAGTTGCTAAGTTCAAAGAAAGGTTCTAGAACACACTATCCCATCTCAAATCTATCCGGAGACATAGGAATCCCCGAGGATTCTAATACCAGAGAAGTATGAACACACAGGTTTGCTTCTAATTTCCAGAGCTCCCGACCCTGAAGTTACCCAAGGTAAGGATCCCTGCTGGGATGTCCTTTGATCTGTGAGTCATTGTTGACAGCAGGGACAAAGGGGAGGGGAGGACCAGGTGGAGGGTCTGGGCCAAAGCTGGGAGTGGCCAGGGCTCTTGCCCAGGAAGCCAGGGTTTGGCTTGGGTTTCTTGGCTCCCTAGTCCTTCTCCAGGGGAGCTCAGGTGTCACTTGGGCAGCAGGTTCGAGTTGGGGGTCTGAGGGACAGGAAGCTGCAGAGGTGACCCCAGAGGGTTACAAAGTGACACTCCACACTCACTCCGGGACCAGAGGACAAGGAAGGCAGCAAAGGAAGGGGAGAGTAAAAAGCTCTACTGGACTCCATTTGGGGTAGGCACTGGGCTCCTGGCACACCACCTTACATGCTGGCGCTGCTACAGATGCTGTTGTAAAAATTAATATCTCTATTTTATACAGGAGGGAGCATACTACATGCGGGCAGGCCCGGCATTGGCCCAGTTGCACACAGCCAGTAGATGGTAGGGCCGAGATTTCAGGTTCAGACCCCACAAACACCAAAGCCGGGATTACACTCACACACCTCCAATCTAGGGGACTGGGACAGGCTCAAACTGCAAACCCACTGGCTGCCAGGGGGGACAGTTTTGGTTCTCTGTCCTCCTCTGTTGCCACCACAAATCCTTCTGCATGTCTACTTCTGTTATTTGCAGGAAGTGATAGAGAAGTTCCTCGTGGGCTGTGAGAGCCAGATCCTTCCCCTCTGCCCTCACCCTGATGGCCCGGCCCCTCTCACCTCAACCTCACCCAGGGTCTTGGGTTTAAAAGCTGCTCTGGTCTTCTCTGACTCTTCAAGACCATGGGAGCCAGCCACAAGGACAGAGAGGGGCTTTCAGGCCTCCCAGCTTCTAGGAGGCAGAAAATAGTTAAAACAAACAAACAAACACCTAAGAACTGTGTAGCTGATACAGACCCAGAGACATTTAGAAGGGACAGGAGGCAGAGCCCAAAGCCCAAGACCTTGGAGTTAGACTTGGGCTGTAGGTCTGGCCCTACTCCTTTCTGGCATGACCTTGGGCAAGTGTCTTCACTTCTCTGAGTTTCAATTTCCTCCCATATTAAATGAGTAATAATAACTGCCTCCCAGAGGTATTAGAAGAATTAAGTAAGGAGATGAACCCAGAGACCCCAGGCTCCCAGCAAGCAACCCGTGCACAGTCACGCAGGCAGCTTTTCATTGCTTCATTTTTAATCAGTAGGGTATTGGGCTGGGGGGAGGGAAGTACTTTGAAATTCCAAATAGGAAACAAATATAATAAGGAATAATTTTTATAAGCTGGGGTTGAGTGGACTCTCTTCTCATTTGTAAAATGGAAATCATAGTAGTACCTACCTCAGAGGGTTGCTTGGGATTTCATGAGAATTCACAAAAAGCCCAGGACATTGTCCAGCAGAATATTAGCATATGGAAATGATTCATGATTCCTGTTACGCATCACACTCTCCTGATTTGCACAGGGACACCCTATACAGGCAAGAAAAACTGTCCACCCTTCTGAGAACAAAGTGGAAAGCTTAAATTCAAGGAGATTTGTATTGTGCATTGGATAGAACTTTCTATCCAAGTTGCAGCTTGTGTGTAATTAAGTCCCCTCTGGACATTCTAGGGTCTTTTCCCTTCACAGACATGAAAAGAGAAATGGAACACTCTGTCTCAGGGGCTGCTAGATAGGACCCTGGCTAGAGGCCGGACTTCAAGTTTATGTCCAGTGAGCCAACCTTTACAAAATGCATTGTTGTTATTCATATTATATCGATGCGTATATGAATCATATTCTGATCTACTTCTAAATCTATTCTGCAAGATAATATAGTATAAAAATAATAACAAATGACTAGAGTGAGCTATCAACTATTTAGACCATGGCATGTTCTAGAACTATTAGAAATAGCATGTGAACCAAGTCAATATATGAATATCCTCGTATGAAGTAATGCTGAGAAAAACAGAATAGGAAATAGCATAAAGTGTTAACTTCATAAAAGCCGCAAAAGCTCAAAAGAGCATTTAGAATGAATATCAATCAGGTTTTATTTTCTCTCTAGCCTAAGGCCATTATATACATTTAAAAATATATATGGCATGGGATGATAGGTGAGTTTAAGGTAGTGGAAATACTCTGTTTAATACTGTAATGGTGGATACATGTTATTATACATTTGTCAAAACCCATGGAATGTATGACACAAAGCATAAGCCATAACGTGAACTATAGACTGATGATAATGATGTGTCAGGACAGGGTCATGATTGTCGCAAAAGCCTCTTTACTTTGTATTTGCTTTTAAAGTTGTATTTGTTCACCTACCAGTGTTTATGAAATCCTATTTCTTGGGATGCTTTTTCTATAATAAAATATCTTCATTTTTTTTCTGGTGCGGGACATTGATAATGCAGGAAGCTGTGTGTATGCTGGGGCAAGGGATAGATGATATTGGGGGGTGCTCTATTTTCTTTTGCTTTTTTATTTTTTTTAATTTTTTTTAAATTTTTATTTATTTATGATAGTCATCACACACACAGAGAGAGAGAGAGAGAGGCAGAGACATAGGCAGAGGGAGAAGCAGGCTCCATGCACCGGGAGCCCGACGTGGGATTCAATCCCAGATCTCCAGGATCACGCCCTGGGCCAAAGGCAGGTGCCAAACCGCTGTGCCACCAAAGGATCCCTCTTTTGCTTTTTTAAAGTGGGCTCCATCCCCCACATAGAGCCCAACTTGGATCCTGAACTCATGACCCTATGATCAAGACCTAAGCTGATGAGGTGGCTGGGTGGCTCAGTCAAAGTGTCCAACTCTTGATCTTGGCTGAGGTCCCTATCTCAGGGTTGTGAGTTCAAGTCTCATGTTGGGCTCTACACAGGGTATGTGGAGTTACTTTAAAAGAAGAAGAAGGGATCCCTGGGTTGCGCAGTGGTTTGGCGCCTGCCTTTGGCCCAGGGCGTGATCCTGGAGACCCGGGATCGAATCCCACATCGGGATCCCGGTGCATGGAGCCTGCTTCTCCCTCTGCCTGTGTCTCTGCCTCTCTCTCTCTGTGACTATCATAAATAAATAAAAATTTAAAAAAAATAAAAATAAAAGAAGAAGAAGAAGAAGAAGAAGAAGAAGAAGAAGAAGAAGAAGAAGAAGAAAGAGGAGGAGGAGAAGAAAGAAAAGAAAAGAAGAAAAGAAGAAGAAGAAAGACCCGAGCTGATATCAAGAGTCAGACCCTTAACCAACTGAGCCAGCCAGGTGCCCCAAAAGAGTGCTCAATTTTCTACTCAATTTTGCTACCTAAAATCACTTGAAAAAAACGGAATCTATTAAAACAATCTAAAGCTCTGTTGGGATATGAATTGCTAATGCACTAAACGTACATATTATCATACTGTTTTCCCATCAATAAGCATGCTATCTTTCCATTTGTTCAGAAATGTAAAAATAAATCTTAGAAACAAGAAGTCATGACAGTGATGGTGGTTCTGAGTTTCTGGTTTTGAAGAAAGGGTGTCCCCTTTTCCATCAGATAATGAAGAGATATGATCCCCACCTTTGACCCCTACTGGGACCTGCCCCCCCCCCCCCCCCCGGGTAACCCTAGGCCCTTCCTAGGCCATCCTGTCACAGCCCTGATGATACCATCGGCCAGATGGGAGCCGGAGTACACGGAGATGCTACCCAACAGCAATAGTGACAGGCAAAGCTGATAACTCTGGTCTGAAATGGCCTTTGTCCAGGCCCAGCCTTCTCACACCCAGCTTCCTGATGAGCCAGCAAGACTTCTCATCCCAAGCCATAATGTGTTCATGCACTTTGTAAGAGCAGTAAGGAGCTAGGCTAAAAATCCAACCAATTTTTTTTAAGTAGTTAATTTTCCTTAGGGTTTTCCGTAAAAGAAAGAATATTTAGCCATGAAAAATATAATAAATGCAAGGCACACAACCCTGCCCAGCCCCCTCTTCTTGCTGCAAGCATACTCAGATCTCTGCTGGCGCTGAGGGTGTGGTTCCACAGAGTAGAGGCAAGGCCCCCTCTTCTCTAAGGTGATGGAATCATCGGGGCGTGAGGAGATGGGATGCCCTCAGGGACACACATGTGTCTGCTATGATCTATACTATACTCTGTGCTTCTTGTGGTTTTCCACGGGTGGGGAGTACTGCTGGCATGTACAAATGGCCTAAGGTCTTCTGTTTTGATGAGGAGGCCCAGCCTATTACCTGGAGGGCCCTATTTCTCCATAGACCACACACCAATAAGATTCTTGAGGGCAGGGACCTGTGCCTCAGATCCTCTTCCCCACGGCAGAGTACCAGATACACAGGCTATAGAAGACCTCATTTTTGAGCATCCTCTGTGTACAAGGCTCAAGAGCTCGAGGTGGTCACAAAGATGGCCCAGATCCAGTCCACCCTGTCTCCAGCAATGAAATAGAAACCCCATGTGGGTCACAGAAGGAGGCCAAGCCCAGCTTCAGAATGCTAGACTTCTTTTTTTTTTTAAGATTTTATTTGTGTATTCATGATAGACAGAGAGAGAGAGAGAGGCAGAGACACAGGCAGAGGGGAAGCAGGCTCCATGCAGGGAGCCCGATATGGGAGTCGATCCTGGGATTCCAGGATCACTCCCTGGGCAGAAGGCAGGCACTTAAACCGCTGAGCCACCCAGGCTGCCCAGAATGCTAGACTTCTAATCTAAGCAGTGCCACTAATAGCTGGCCTCAGTTCTTTTGTATCTTTGGTTCAAACACAAATGCTGTGAAATCATTACAACAAAGGACAGAGGGTGCAGAGCTACCAAAAAAATAATCTGAGGGCTCCTCCCTCAGTTTCCCAATCTCAGTTCACATTGCCACCCAACCACTCCAGCCAAATCCAGGAAGTTGTCCTCGATCCTTTTTCTCCCTCACCTCCGAATACAAAGAAATATCGAACTCTATTTCCAAATTCTACTTCCAAATCACAGCTGAAGTCTGACACATCTTCTTTCCATTCCTGCTGCCACCACTGTTGTGCAAGCCACCGTTATCACTCATCTGGACAACTACAATCCCCTTCCAAACTCTCTTTTTAAAATGCACATCTGATCATGTCACTGTCTTACAGAATACAGTGACTGCCCACTGCTCTTAGGAAAACAAAGCCCACATCCTGGCACTGCCTGCATCACCTGGCCTCTGCCAAACTCTCCTGTATTACTCGGAGCTGTTCTCCATCCTCATTACTCCTGGTACTTGGCGAAGTTTCCAGGGAGCCCATGACACTCAGGTCCCATACACAAGCTGTTCCCTCTGCCTGGAACCTCATCCCTGCTGACCCATCCTGATTCACTCTTTAAGTCAGTCTAGACATCACTGCCTTCCCAGGCCTCCTGGTCTAGGCTCAGATCCCCTCTAATTCTCCATAGTACCAGCTACAACAATTGTAACTTAAATATTTGTTTTCACACATGTTGTTAAAGCCCATTCCCCTTGCAGCTGTCAGCTCCATCCCAGGATAAGGAATTGCTGCATCTGCCTTATCCCACTGCTGTAACCATAGCATCTAGCACAGTAGTCCTGACTCTACATGAATGGATGGACAACTGGATGGATGGATGGATGGATGGATGGATGGATGGATGGATGAATGGATAGATGAATAGATGGATGGATGGATGGATGGATGGATGGTTGGATGGATAGATGGATAGATGGATGGACAAACGGATGGATGGATGGATGGATGGATGGATGGATGGATGGATGGATGGATGAATGGATGGATGGATGGATGGATGGATGAAGGGATAGATGGATAGATGGATGGATGGACCAGTGAGCATCCAGGTAAAGGAGGAAAGGCCTCCTGGAAGAACTAGCATGGAGAAGAAGACAGTTATATTCAGGAGCTCTAGAGTTGTGGGCCTGGAATTGGTGTAAGATGCACCTTCTCTTGCAGCTCTGATCATTCAAGCTTCCTTTTCCTTTCCTGAAAGTCACTGATTCAGCCTAACTCCCTTTAAACTTCTCCTCTGCCAGGTTTTCTGCCTGGAGAGAATGGCTGCTCACCCAGGCCTCTTTCCTTACCATTCTCTACCCTGGCCCGCTGCCTCTCCGGTCCACTTTCCCACCACACCCTTAGATTTATGTAACTGAGTAATTGCGTGATGCTGTAAAGCTAATTTGCACTTCTGCTTGGGCAGTGAAGTGACACGCTTTGCGGCCTTGAGAGGCAAGGTAGAGCAAGCACCCCGCCACATTCCCAGTTCCTCTTCAGACTCAACTCGCAGGTGGCCAGCCCTATCTGCAGCAGCCCAGTAACTGAGAACCCAAGGCAAATGCCAGCCACAGACAGAAACGGAAAGGCAAATCTTTCTACTGTTGCAAAGACAAGCTCCTTATTACATTCTTCTCCTCTCTGGATACAGTGATTGGTTTAGTTTCCCTTTCAAACTTCTACAGGACCCTGTCAGCACCTGTTTTCTCCATCACAGATTGGGAGACGACATGGCATTTCTCTTCCCACCAAATTGAGGCGCTCTAAGACCAAAAAGCAAAGGGAAAACGCCTCCCGATGTCTGGCAGCCCACCTCCCAGGTTGAGAGGTCCCGAGTGATATAAAACCGGAAGACCTTAAAAAAAGAGAATACAGAGAAAAGGTGTTCTTGAATGTATATGTGTATATGTGTGTCTGGAGGGTGAGCCAAGGGAGGAGAGGGTCATGTGCAGGCCACACAGGGATTTAATATTTGATACCATGTGAGAGAAAAAACAGTTTTAAGTAATAACAGCCACCATTTATTGGGCCGTCACTTTGTGCCAAACATATTGCAAAGTGTTTTGTATACAATCTTCCATTTAATTTTCAAAACAACCCAGTGGGGTAAGTGTCTATATGCCCATTTTACAGATGGAGGAACAGGCTCACTGAATCACACAGCTCGGGAGTGGCCAAGCTCCAGGATTGAGATCCCGAAGCCCTTGCTTTGAACCACACTACTCGCAACTGCTCTCGTAGGGCTGCAGATCAGAAAGGAAAGGAAATTGGTTTATGGTGGGGCAGAGGGCTTGAGATTAGACATAAAGAATGTTCCGACAATGAGGGCTGTTTGGTCGTAGTCAGGGTAATTAGGCTTGTTAGAGCTCTTCCTCTGAGGGCCTTTACATTTACAAAGAATGGATGCTTCTATGCCTGGCTGGTTTAAGGGACTGCACTCTGTGTTCCCAGCACGGGGGCCAGTCTGTTTGAGCGAACTGACAGCCTGGCTGGGGTACAAGACTACCACACATGAAACCGTTAGATTATAGGACAAGATAGCACAGAATGTGTGCCTGAAGGGGGCTGGTGGAAAGCATGGGCTCCTGGCAGGCACATACTGTTGTGGTTACAAGCAAGGGCTCTGTGGTCAGTCAGACCTGTGTTTGAGTCCCTGCTGGCTTCCCTCCTCGTGTGACCTTGGGTACATTACTTAACCTCTGTAAGCCTCTGTTTCCTAGTCAGTAAAAAAGAAGTTAAGAATAGAACCTATTTTGGACAGTTGCCATGAGAATTAACTAAGATGATACATGCAAAGTGCTTGGCACAGCACTTGGACATCGTAAGGATACAATCAATGGGAGGTGCTATAATAATTGTTATTGTGGGAGTCCAGAGGCCAGAGGGAGAACCACAGGGCAGAGCTGTCAGCAGCTGAGAAAGCCTTTTCTGGGAAACTCCAGTTTTGTTCTGGATCTTGAAGAGTTGTTTGGGTAAAATCCAAAGGGCTGGAGATGGGGGGGCGGGGGGCTCACAGGGTGGAGTGAAACTTCAGATTCTTTATCTTAAAAGAAAAATCTAATTTGGTCCATGGTTCAACTATAGGAGGAAGCTCATTAGGGCAAAGGGGTGATAGGGGAGATGAGGTCTTCCGTCTTTGTTTCCAAACCCAGAATTTGAATAGAGGTAAGGACAGCCCCAGAGACCGGAAAAAAAAAAAAAAAAAAGCCAGACACGCAAGTGCTTTTCTGCTTACTTCTGGGCTGTCATGGGGTGGGGGTGGGGAACATGGCTTGGGGCAGAGCTGGTGATGGATGGGGGGCAGGCCCAGAAACAGGGGAAGTTAGGAAATGTGGGTGATGCTCTAATGACTGTGGGGATTGACTCATATGAGAAGACCCGACTCAAAGGCTACGAGGCGATGAGTAGCCTAACAGGCAGGAGGCCAGTTTTGAGACCCTGGGCATCTCTCTCTTCTTCAGTTTTGCCAGCCCAAGGTGGGAGGGCCTAGGAGAGCAGTCTCTGTGCTAATCCATTATTCTCTGACAGCCGGCCTTATCTCCCCGATGTGAAGATAAACTCCATAGGGACAGGGCTAGTTCCCCAGGAAGGATGTTGTTTGTTTTAGATCCCCTGTGCTCAACCCTCTGTCAAGTACCAACTGTCAGATCCCTTTTATCAAGCCTCACCTGAGCCTTTGTTAAAAATGCAAATTCTCCGTTCTTTTCCCCAGGGAGCCTGTGTGGCTAGATTTAGGGACCCAGGTGTTTGGTTTTTTTCACAAGGGCCCCAAAGTTTCTTTTGAGAAGGCAAATTTGGAAGACACTGAGTTAGATGATCTCTTGAATCCTTCTGAGTCACTCTTCCTGTAAATGTAGGCAGCAGAGTGCAGTAGGAAGAGCCCTGGGTGGGCAGCAAGGACACAGGTTCACAGGGTCGGGGGCTGGGACTGCTGCTCTAACGGTACCTGGCTGTCTGCGTACCTGCTGTTATCTTTGCTGCTAATAAGAACATTGTGCTGGGGTGAACTGCAAAGGGAAGGAGGCCGCAGAGCAGAGGAGTGTCCCCATCTAGGATCGAGATCTCAGAAGGGACAGGGGACCTAGAAGCAACAGAAGTGACATGGACATCACAGAACAATAGGTTCTGAGGACCTCCCTGGGGCTTTCTCTTCCATGGAATTGGCAGGACATCTTAGGTCTCAGCAACTCCCACTATACACAGGGGAACGCTTAGGCCCAAAGAATTTTAAAAATGTTCCCAAAGCCCACAGCTAATCAGAGGAAGTAGGAATCCAGATCCCCCTGCCCTCCCGCCAGGTCATTGTTGGGGTGCCGGGCAGGGCAGTCCTATTTCCTCCGGACTAGTGGGAGACAGCCCAGTGGGTCAGGAGCCAGTGTCCCGAATTTGCTGGAATTGCCCCGGATTTGCTCAGCCTTTTACTGGGAGGGCGAGTAGGGGGTCTCGGGAGGCGGACAGGCCGCAGGGCAGGCGCCGAATGAGGCGAGCGAGGGGGACTGCCCTGAAGAGAAAGGCTGCCGCGGGGCTCGCAGAACGTGGGCGAGACAGAGGTGGCCGAGTCGGCAAGCTGTGTCGCCGGAGGGACCTCAAAGCAGGGCAAGGACCGCAGCTCATCTCTCCAGGCCTCGGGCCGTCAGACGGCTAACGGCGAGGCGAGGTCTGATCCTGATCCTGCAGCAAACTTTTTGGAAATCCGCTGTGTCAGAGAAGCGTAAAGAGCACACAAAACCCCTAGAACACCAAGCGGGATCATTTCGTCCACGTGGCACAAGAAGCAGCCAGAGCGGAGGGGAGGGGAGGGGAGGGGAGGCGAGGGGAGGGGAGGGGAGGACAGGGGAAGGGGGGAGTCGCCCGTCCCGCCCCTGCGGGGAGGAAGGGATTTGCCGGGACGGCCCAGCTCCTGGCACAGCCAGGTCGCCCGGGGCGCGGCGGGCGGGGAGGGGACGGAGAGGGCCGTCCTCCCACGGAGCTGCTGCGCGGCCGTGCCGGGTCCCCGGTCCCCCGCGCCCGCCCCGGGGCCGCCGCCGCCGAGCACGGGGCGCCGCCGCGAGCCCTTTAAGGGCCGGGAGGCGCGCGGTCTCTTTAAGGCAGGTCCCGGTGGTTTCTGTTTTCCGAAGGAAGTGACGGGGGGTGGGATTGAATGAAAAGTGCCAAACGGCGGCTCGCGGCGGGCGCGGGGCCCCGGGAGCGCCGCGAGCACCTGGGAGCCGCCGGGGGGCGCGCGGCCGAGCGGAGCCCACGCGCGCCCGAGCCCCCCCGCCGCGCCGCCGCCCCGCGCCCCGGGCCCGCCCGCCACTTGGCGCCGACTTGGGCCGCGCCGGTCCCCGCGCGCTCGCGGCGGGCCGGGCCCCCGGGGATGCTCGCGCCGCCGCGGCTGCTGCTGCTGCTGCTCGCGCCGCTGCTGGTGGGCGCGGGGCCGGGCGCGCCGGCCGAGCTGCGGGTCCGCGTGCGGCTGCCCGACGGCCAGGTCACCGACGAGAGCCTGCAGGCCGACAGCGACGCCGACAGCATCGGCCTCGAGCTGCGCAAGCCCGACGGCACCCTGGTCTCCTTCACCGCCGACTTCAAGAAGGTGAGGCAGCCTGGCTCGCCCGCCGGGCCCTGGGAGCCCGCGCGCCCCGGGGTCCCCGAGGCCGCACCGCGGAGGCCCGCAGCGGGAAGGCGCGCCAGGACAGGCACGCGACTGAGCCAGGGTCACCTCGTCGTCGGCTCCTGCCCGCACCTCTGGACAGGCTCCCCAGCCCCAGCCCCTGCCCCGCCCTGCGCTCTGCCCCAGGAATGCACCCCCTGCACGCACACACACACACACACACACACACACACACACACACACCCCCGCTGCAGCCCCTCCAGCCTTTCACCCCCGCCCTTCCCGCTCCCTGACCCCTTCCCGCTTCCTGACCCGCCTCTTGCCCACTTGCCCCGCAGCTCTCCCAGGGCCCTCCAGCTGCTGACTCTCCTGCAGAACCGTGGACTCCCTTCTAGGGGTCATTGCCCTTTGCTCTAGAGGAGAAAGTCCTGGGCTAGCCATCCGGGGCCCCCCGGGTCAGGCCCCTCTCCTTCTCGGAGCCTCCTTTTCCACCTCTGTTCAAGTCAGTGAGGTGGCTCCTGGCCTCTCAGCCCTGACATCTCAGAGACTGTAAACCAGGTCTCCCTTTCGCTTTCCTAGGCTGGAGACTGTGGGGGGAAGCAAGGTGGGGGTGGGAGGGGGTGTAGGAGCTGATTGTCCCTTGTCCCTCCTGAGCCTAGCAGAAGCTACCTCTTCTCTTTGGTCTGGAAGGCTGGAAAGCTTGCAGAAGGGGGGCGGGGGGACCTGGGCAGAGGCCCCGCGTGAAGTCCCCGCACTCTGGGAGAGCTGCCACTCCTTACCCTGCCTGGCAGGACAGCTGGCCAAACTCCATGTTTTGGCCCAGACTGCAGGAAGGGGGCAGAAACCAGCCTCTATTCAGTGTGTGTGTAAGAAACCAGAAGGAACCTTGAGGGACTAGAAGGTGGGCCTGGCCCCCAAGGTCTTTGGGGTTGGGGCAGGGAGGGGGGTACAGTGATGAGGGGGGAAGCGGAGGAGCTGGGGGATTATTAGCAAATGAGCCTGGAAGGACAGCGAGTGACTAACAGTGACCCAGCAGCAAGATTTCTGGAAGGAAAGAGGGTGGGTGAGGTGTAGGTACTCGAGGGGAATCTCCTGATACACACACACACACACACACACACACACACACACACACCAGCCCCTTGTCTGCTAAAAACAGGCCCTGTCTCTGGGGGCCTGGAGAGGTGGGGACAGTTAGATAACTGGACAGCTGGAGAAGCTCAGGGCTGTAGAGCCTTGCCCAAGCCACCCCCTCCCTCCTGCCTCTTAGAGAGTGTGAGCTTAAGAGGACAGGGTGCGGAATCTGGGGAGTCAGCTAGGGACCCAGAAAAGCTGCCATGGCACAGGCCAGAAAGCTGGGGTGGTGGTGGTGGGGAGTCCAGTGGACAGTGGGGGTAAGGCTTGACTGCTGATCTACCCCCAGACTACCGAGTTATCACCCACTTGGGACACAGGTGTTCCAGGGAGTGTGGAGTGTGGGGTGGTCACAGGTGGGAAGCCTTCACGGCCCTTCCTTACTCGGCAGGCCCAAGCTAGGTTCTTGCACTCCGGCAGGGAGACAGGTGAGTTTGTGTGTGGAGAGAGCGAAGCTGACAGCGCCTGAACACCTCCAGCCTCCCCACACCTGAATTCCATATGTGTTCTTTTCCTGGGAAATCCCAATAGTGGCTGGATCCCTCAGGAGGCAGTGGTCTAATCCTTGCCTCTAACCTTCCATCGAAGCCCTTTGTCCTTGACACTGAGCCTCTGGCCGGCCAGGAGTCTCCTACTTTCCTGTCCGCTGCCCGTTGTCCTATGGAACTGGAACCCTGGAGAAGGGCTTCCCCATACCCGGGACCTCAGCAGCAGAGCCTGTGGCTAGGACACAACGCGTCCGGCTGGGCTTCTATAGGCCCTGGCGGCAGCATGAACTATTTTATGGCTCTACCCATGCAGACAAGGAGACGAGAGAGCCCAGGTGGCAGTGGGGTGATAGACCGGGGCTATAGTTAGGGGGCTGGCGGCCCAGGTAGAGAACTCCTTTGGAGCCTCATTTTAATCCCTGCAGTGTGTTTAAACCTCCACCCAGGTTTCCAAAGTCTGCTTTTCAGGTTAGCCTCTGACCCAGAAGCTGGCATTTCACACCCGCCCTGGCATCTCCAATTGCACCAGCAAGGGCAGGAGTCGGGGGTGGAAGGTGCAGAAAGGGAAGCCACCCTCGGGTCTCTCCAGCTCTGGTTGCTCAGCTAGCCCGGGGCGGAGCAGAATAGCCTTCACCCCTGCCCCAGGCCATCGTCTGCATTGGCCAGAGCAGCTTTTGTACGCAGATCCTTCTGGGGTGGCTCACCTCTCCTGTGGCCCACTTAGTTTCCAAGGCCTCGTGCCCCATGGTCTTTGGCAGATTTGCACAAGGTTCTATCTGGAAGTAATGATTTTTCCTGTGGGAAAAAATCTTGGGCATTGTGTTTCTTTTGTGTACCAAACACATTTGGGGTGCCTTGGGAAAAATCCCTAGTCCACTTAGGAATGGTGACGGTTGCCCTTTCCTTGCCTTCCTCGACAGTCCAGGCTGAAATGAGACAGACCTGGTTTAACCTGGGCAAGGTACTTGATCCTTGCAGGCCTTCATTTCTTCTTCTGTAAAATGGGTGGTGATGATGGCACCAATCCCATGGCTATCAAGAAAACTAAACAGGTAATATGTCTGAAATACCCAGTATGTGTTGGCTGCTGTGCTAAGTGCTTAAGAAATAGAAGGCCGCTAGCTTTCATAATCCTTGCCCACATCACATTTCAGCGTGGGTCCTCACGCTTGGACTCAGAGATGTTGAAGGACGGACCCAGAGTCATCCTTCGGGAGTCAGCACTGAGCCTAGAGGTACCTTGAGCCCCTCATCATAACCTCCTCCTTGAAGCACCATCTATTAGAGCTCTCCAGAGAAACAAAACAATAGGACATAGAGCAAGATATATAGAAGGAAGTTTGTTGCAAAAAGATTGGCTCACATGATTTTGGAGGCTCTGAAGTCCTACGATCTGCCTGCCATTTGCGAGCCAGCGGCCCAGGAAAGCTGGCAGTGTGTTTCCAGTCTGAGTCCAAAGGCCTGAGAGCCAGGTGTACCAGCGTCTGAGGACCGAAGGTGGAGGTCCCAGCTCAGACAGAGAAGGAACATTTGCCCTTCCTCTGCTTTTTGTTCTATTCACACCCTCACCAGACTGGACGTTGCCACTCACACTGGTGAGGGCCATCTTCTTTGCTCATTCTGCCAATTGAAATGTTCATCTCTTCTGGAAACATCCTCACGGATACACCCAGCAATAATGTTTTACCAGCTATCTGGACATCCCTTCACCCGGTCAGATTGACACATAAAATTAACTGTCGCACTCCATAGCTGCTGGCCAGCCCCTCTGAACACAGAGCTGTCATTCTAGTCCTGCCAGGATATGCAGGGCTGCAGAGAGTGCCCCTGTGCTGGAGGCCTCCCAGCCCTCAGTCTGGCCCACTCTATGTCCACCTCCAGCACCCCCACCTCTCTGTTTGCCTCCTCCAAGAGGCAGCATTCTAGCACTGTCTGGCTCTCCCCACACTGCCACGCTGGACCTAGCAACCTAGGCATTGAGGCAGGGAGAGAGTGTTCAGTGTCTCGCTGTCGGACACATAGCCTGGAGCCCACGCAAGGATTATAAATGCCACAGGTAGCTTGGAGCTATCAAATGGCCGTCGTGTCACACCCTGCCCAAAGGCCTCTGACCATCAGATAGATGGAGCTGGGACTTTAAAAGAAGTGCCTTGGCTCAGTGGCTCCCAAACTTGGATGCCCATTAGAATCACTTGGGTAGCTTTGGAAACTCCCGATGCCTAAGCTGCACTCTAGAGCATTGAAATCCAATCTCTGTGTGCTATGATATTTTTAAAGAGGGCCCAGGGATTCCAAGGGGCAGCAAGTTTGGGAACCACTGGCCTGGCTGCTCCAGGGGAAGGGCAAGGAGGGGACTGGGAGGTGGGCCCAGGTTAGGCTGTTAAAAGAATGTAGAGCCCACACTCACCTCTTTGCAACCTGTCACTCTGCCCACAATAACCCTAAGGTGTGTGAAGCAGTGGATAGGCGCGTTCGGTCTAATTCCACATGCCCTCAGTACACAAACTGTAATTCATAACACACACCCAAGAGGCAATACCCTCCTTTATAATCCAAATCCCGTGTGTGTAATTATACCCTTATGTGCACACTCACTGGGCATATCTAATACTGGGCTCGCCACCACCCCCAGGTTCTAACCTGGCTCTTTGTTGGTCAGCTCCCATGCTCTCCCTTCCCCCAAGCTGGTGTCTCCATCCAAGTCCAAGTTCTCTTTCCCCTTTGGCCCTAGTCTGAATGTCCAAAAGCTGGGGGAGGGGATGAGTCATGTTCCAGCGGTGTGGTTTGGTGCTGACCGGATGGCTAGGGTGCAGCTGATAGATAGGAGAAAGTCATGCGCAACTGTTTCGGGGTGGCGGGTCCAATGGGAGGGAGGGAGGGAGGGAGGGAGGAACCACACACTCCAGAAGTGTGGCAGGAGGGATCCTTGGGCTTGGAGCCAATATAAGGGGAGCCATATGGTGGCGTGGGTCAGCCCAAGGTCATTCTGAAGGACCCAGGAGGAGTGGAAATGTGAGCCTTCTGGGCCCTGGCCTGAGCCCCGGTGGGTGAGTGGGAGTCAGAGGAGGGAACAGTCCAGAGAGCGCCAGAGTCCCTGCCTTGGGGGCTCATGGTTGGGCTGGGGGAGCAGCGTGGGAAGCTGCATGCTGTCAGAGGCGGTCTGGAAGATGTGGAATGTGTAAATGACCGCGCTGGGGCCAGAGGCTGTTTATTATAACAGGATGTCACATCACACAGAGGTCAGACAGGAGAAGCTTTTAGATACCCGGCTCCCCCTACCCGGTCTATGTGAGGTCTCTGAAATGTAGCAGTTTGGAACACAAGCGTGTGACGGATGGGTTGTTTTCCTGAGGAACAGAGGGCAGCAGAGATGCTTTCAGGAGACGCCCAGACATTTCTGGAGTCTGGAGCATTTTCTCATAGGAGTTTGTGAGAAGTCACCAGATGGAATGACCTGGCTTGTGTCCGTGGGGCCCTTGGATCTAAAAGCAGTCCCTCTGCCACATTTGAGGAATTCCTCCGTGGATCAGGGATTGGCAGCCCTGCTGGAAGGTTCAGACATGCTCCCTGGAGCTTGGCAAGCATCCCCCCACTCCCACCCCCCCCGAACACCATTGTCCATTGGCGAATCCTCACGAGAGATCCTGGATCAGGCTGTGAAGACTGCCACCTGGACCAAGGGCGGAGTGGCCTGCTAGAAATAAGATGGGGAGAGGCAGAGCGGGGCTCTTCCCTACTGGGCTGCCAAGCTACAGAGAAGTCGTGGTGGTAGCGGTTGTAGAAAAACACAGGACAGATTCCTGTTCGCAGGAAGACAGGGTGCAGCCTCGTGATGATAAGTGCACGTCCCTGGATCCCACACCCTGAGTGGTCACTCAAGTCACACGCCGTCGGTTGCTTTCATGCACTGTCGCATCTGATCCTCACTACTACATCACCGGGCACCCGTTGCCCCCATTTTGCAGACGTGCATACTGAGGCTTAGAGCTATGAAGTGACTTTGACAAGATGAAGTAGCTGATGATCCAGGATTAGGGCCCAGGGATCCTTCTATTATATTGTGATTGATTGTATGTGTTGTAACATAAGTAGGCTCCTTCCAGAAGGCTGGAGAAACCTGAATTGAGGTGGCAGGGGGAGGGGAGGCAGAGGTTGACAGAAAACCTTAGTGCAGAGGAATAAACCCTCCTCTGTAGAGACTTGGGCTGGATCCCTTCCCCTCCAGGCCCATGACCCTCAGTGGATAGGAGGATTGACCCCTTGGCTGCTTAGTGCCTGAGACTGTTCCTCGGGGCACGTCGGGGTGCAGGGACTGTGTGTGAGAGATCTCACAGAGACTCCTGAGCACCCACCGTGTACATTTGTCTGCCCTGTACCAGGCGTGCGACCTGACAAGCCACTCACCCTCTCAGACACAGCTCCCAGGCTGGCGAGGAGGGAATTGCTGTCACAAGCAGAGGCCAGTGTAGACCCTGGGGAGTGGAGTAGCAGTGCCAGCAGGTCACCCCACCCCAGCCCCCCTTCCTCGCTGGGAAGCGGTAGGGGCCAGAGCATCATTAGGAGCTCCCACCCCCGAAGTTGGCAAGTGTTTAAGCGGCTGCCACTGCGCATTCCGCTGAAGGGCAGGGAGCGAGGGAGGCGGTGGGGCTGGGAATCTGGGTGAGAGAGAAGCACGGAGCCCCATCTTAGGAGCCCTGAGTCAGCGGGACAGTGGGGCGCAGTTGATCCACACAAAGCCTCACATTGTTCCCTGGGGCAGTTGGAACAGTGGTGACCTTTGGGATTCGGCTGATAGAGAACTGGGGGCTCAGGGGGGCTGGGGGAGGGCAGGGGGGCCACTGCTCATGCCCCTTAACAAGAAGCTTTTGTCGAGGACTCGCCCCGAGGGCGTACAGGCGGCCCGGCCCGTAGTGGGGTCAGCCGAAGTCCCGGGGTGCCGGCCTGGGAATGGGCTTGGCCTGGCTCTGGGTTGGCTCCCCTGACCCCTGTTCCTGCTCCGGGACACTGTTCCTGCAGAGTGGCCACCGTGCACGGGGTTAGGGAGGTGCTGGTCCCTGGCTGCCTCTCCTCACCTCCCCGGCCCCATGAAACCGGCTCCTTGTCCAGCCACGAAGCAGCTCCAGCCAGGAGCAGAGGGGTAAATATTTAGATTGGCTCAGCCCGGCCTCGGAACCCTGCGCTGTGCTGCGAGGGGAAGGAGACAGATGACGGGGCACAGTCCCCGGACGGTGCGGCTGTCCCAGAGCAAGCAGCCTGGGGGACTTGGTGCCTCGCAGGACCCCAGAGAGAAGGCCCCCGGCCTGGGGTGCAGGAGAGTAGGGGAGTGCAGTGAGGGACAGGGCGGCCCCCACCCAGGCCCCTTGGTCCCCGGCTCCCCATGGCGGGGCGCTGCCCCCCTCCCCAGGCGGGCTCTCTGGAGAAGGGGACCGAGGGTGACCGCAGCATGAGGACCTTGTTCCGCGTGGCCGAGGGGGTGTGTGAGAGCCCTGGCAGTGACTCACAGAGAGGGGCGACGTGGAGGCTCCGGGGGGGACACTGAGGGAGGCAGCGTGCTCACGTGAGCATCCCTGGGGGCCGGGGAGAGACAGGAGCAGCTGTGTGCGAAAGAGACCGTTTGAGAAGCAGCAAGTGTGCGTGGAAGATTACAGACGTGGCCCGAGCATGGGGGGAAGCAGGTGGGCCTCCGTGTGTTTCCGCTCAGATTCCACTGGGCTGCCACGTAAAACCCCAACAGCGGCTGCAGCAAAAGAGAAGCTTGTTGAGGCTGGAAGTGGGCAGTGGGGGGCAGCGTGGCAGGTCCACGGCATCCCCGCTGAGCTCCCATGGGCTCTGTCTGCAGGGCTGCTTCCCCTGGGGCCTCTCCCCAGGAAGGCTGCCATTCCAGGGCGCAGGGCTGGGCCCCTGCTCTTCCCAGAGCAGCTCCTTGGGTGTCCACCCGGAGCCCCAGCAGGGCCCGGCCAGCGTAGCCTTCTCTCCGTGAGATGCGGCAGATCCCGGGAGTATAGCAGGGTGAGGAGTGGACACAGAGAGGGACAGTATCTGGACGGGGGCTGGCAGGGGGCTCGGAGGAACCTAACCATCACTGGATGGTGAGTCAGGAGACCCCCGGGCTTCTGGTCCTGGCTCTGCAGCCGCATGACTTGTGAAGGGCATGTCCCCAGCTGGAACCTCACTGGATCATGAACTAAATGATCCCCTAGACCTTCTAAAAGCCGAAATAGCAGTTGTAGGACTACCAGTCTCCTGGTTGGAGGTGAGGGAGTCGATAGAGGCCCCTGGGCATGCGTGCATTCACTCAGCTAATAAATGTTGAGCTTATTGTTGAGCTCCATGCCAGACCCTGAGGTCACTGCATCACTAAGGTCTAGTCTCTGCCCTAGAGCCAGGGGTAGATCTTACTGGGGGCCTGGATGACTTGTTACTTGGGCAGAAGATGCCACATGAGGATGGGGTCCTCGCTCAAGGCATTTAAATCACGTGCACACTGAACCGGTGCAAGGCAAGTTTCAGATCCAGCTCAGAACTTCCAGTGATCTGCTAGATGAGCTCAGGCTCCTCGGCTGGACTCTCAGACCCGCTGCCCTGCCCTCTTACCAGCCTCTTCCTTGGACCACTCTGCCCTCCCACACCCCACCCTGAGAAAACCACGCTCTTGTCTGTGCAGTCCTTCCTTCGTTTCCTCATTACCAGGCACTCACTGAGCACCTGCTGTGCTCAAGGGGGTGGGGAGGCACTGCAAATGAGCTACTTTCCCAGCCTCAAGGAGCTGAGTCTGGAAGCTAAGGCAAGAGAGAGAGAGAGAGAGAGATGCAAACACAATGGGATTTGTGCTGTAGAGGTTAGGAGTTGGGGCCGCCTGAGTCTACAAGTCATCCAGGCCCCCAGTAAGATCTACCCCTGGCTCTAGGGCAGTGAGGGCAGCATTGGGAAGACAGGCCAGAGGAGGGGATGCATGGGCACTGAGTCCTGAGAGATGGTAGGCAGATGGGGACAGGGCATTCCAGGAGAGGAATCAGCTCACGGAAAGGCACAAAGCCTCACTGCGCCTATTCTGGAAACTGTGAGCTCCTCAGCTCAATGCTCAGGGAATACAGGACAAGCTGTCAGCGGAGGTGGATGGGAGCCTCTGGAGGGTACACCTGATGGCGAGGGAAAAAGGAACTTTTGAATGGCATTAGGCAGATCAGTGACAATATGGAGGGCTAGATTGGGTGGGGGTGTGATGAGAGCCTCACGTTTCATTGTCTTCTGGAAATTCCTGTCTCTCTACTAGAGAGCATTCCTCTTCCTTTGATCGTCAAGGACCACTGAAATGTCCCACACTCTGGAGAAGTCTCCCCTCCCTCCTGGCCTCCAGTCCCACCCTTAAGGGGACAGCAAATGCCCCTTCATCTACCCTTTGCCCCATAGCCTTTACCACACACCTCAACCCTAGGCCTTCTGTGGGGCACTGGCTCTGGTTGTTGGAGGTCAGCCTCTCCATGAGCCCCTTGAAGACAGGGGCCAGGGCCTTGGTCTCAGCCATTTCCCCCACCCAGCCTGGTGCCTGTGAAGCCTTTCCCACCAATTTGTTGACTCCCTGCAAGCCAGGCCCCAGAGGAGTCCCCTGGCCTCACTGGGCCTTAGGTACATCGTTAGGAGAACAATCTTTGCTCTTGCTTCTGCAGGTCTAGAATAGGTCACAGCTGGAGCGAGGCCAGAGATTGCAACAATAATAGACAAAGAGTTCAGCCCACTATGTTCTGAGACCTTTCGCTCATTTTTTCCTCATGATAATCCCTGGAGGTGTAGGTATTGTTAGTTTAACTCCTTTAACAGATGTGGAAATTAAGGTGCAGGGAGGTGAATTCCCCTGAGGTGACATGGCTAGTATCAGCAAAGCCGGGATTTGAATGGAGGTAGCACGGGCTCCAGAGCTGTTGCTCAGAACTACCGTGCTGTCCTACAACCTGTCTACTCCTGCTCTTTACTTAAAACCACAAAGGACTTCAGCCGGGGCTCACGATCTCCGTGGCGCAGGTGCCACACCCTGTATGTGGCCCAGGTGCCAGCCCTGGTACCGTAATCCTCTGTGTCTTCCTGGTGGCCTGCTCCTGATAGGCTGGAGGTTCCCGGGAGCTCATGCAAGAAGGAGCCTTATAGAAACTTCCATCCTGGGAGTCCTAGCCTGAGTCCTAGACCTGCAGAACCTGCCTCCAGCACTTTGACATCTTCTCCAGCTGTGCCATCTGCGGCATTAGGCCACATCCGGCTGAATCATCCCAGAGCACTTGGGCGAGGAGGGAGCTTGGGAGCTGAGCTTCCATTTGGCCTGGGCCTCGCATCTGGCCAGATGTTTGCTGAAGTGGGACGACCTCTCCCCCTGCCCTTTCCTCTGTGCTGGAGGGAGGGGGCCCCTGGAACCTTCCCAATGAGTCTCAGGTGTGGAGGGTAGAAGGGAAGAGGGATACTGGTCAGGATGATGGAGCCAAGTAGATCCAGAAGCTAGGGGTGCCCACTCCCTCCCAGGGATCAGTGAGTAGAATACGGTTTCTCTGGAGAAATAGGATCTATAGAGGTTCTGGGCAGGCAGGCAGGAGGGTTAGAAGGGTGGCCTGCCTTGTGTTGCCCCTCCTGTCCGTGTCAGACGCTCGTTCTTACTAGTCACGCAGAACCGTGAGCGGGAACTGCCACACTGCTAGGGCAGGTCTACGCAAGACTTCAGGCATGGCTGGAAAACAGAACTGAGTTCTGATCCTTGCTCTGCCACTTGGCAGCAGTGTGGCCAAGGGCAGACCACCCTGCCTCTCTGGTCCTCGGTTTCTGGAGCGAGGCATCAAGTACATTTGGGAGGCAGTGATGCTTCCTGGTTGACACAGCCCTGGCTTTGGAGTCAGACTGCCCCGGGTTAAAATTCCAGCCACATTTCCTCCTAGTCCCATGACCTTGAGCAAGTAACCCATTCCAAACTAAGTAATAATCATCCTCCCCACCTCCTGTTGTTGTAAAGATTTTAAATAGGACAATACATCCTTTTTGACTCATAATAACAATGACTTGTCCCTTCCAGTTACAAACTTCAATGAATCTCTGCCCCTCCACGAGGAAACCTTCTATCTCAACGAGAGATCCTCATTCCCTCTCTTTGCCCCCAGATTCCCATTTTGGTATCATTCTGCTGTTGTTGCCAATGTTTTGTTTAATATAATAGAGTCAGGAGGAAAATTCAGAACAGGTATTTTGGGGGTTTTTTTGACTCCACTCTGGTCCAAGAGTTCAAATGCTATCTCTTAATGACGGGCAGGTGATATTCCTGAGCAAAAACACCACTCTGCAGCCATCAGACCACAGGTATGGGACGTGGCTGTGGCTTTGGAAAAGGTGCTGTGAATATTCCAGCTAAGGTTCTTTCAGAGTCCTTGCTGAAGACACCCGGGAGGTGGATGTTGGACTCTGCCTTGGGGTCCAGCCAGGGACACCAGGCTGACTCAAGCCCTAGGAGGGGAAGTCTGGTATCGGGTCTCACCTGGCAGGAAGTGAGCCCCAAGTAGAAAATACGCTAGTGGACCAGCCTCCAGGCAGTCTTCCCTTGGCCGACCCAAGGGAATGGAAAATCAGGTGGCCCAGGCTGGCAGGGCAAGGAGATTCCAGCCTCGTGGCCCAAGAACGGATTTCCTGTTGAGAGGAAGCTAGGGTTAAGCTGAGCTCTGATTCACCTTCCCCGTGAGTCTGGCATCAACAAAAACCTCTCCCGGGCCATCCTCACCAGCTGGGCCTCGGTCTCCCTTTCTGCACTATTGATGGAAAAATCTTCCCATATATGCCCACACCTCCTTGTCCTAGAGATCATCTGTAGTAAAAGGAAGCAGGAGAAGCTTCCCTGTAGAGGCAAGGGACCTCACAAGTGGGTGGGAATTTATGGGGTGGCAACACTCACTGGCTCCCATCACCTCCAGGGAGGAGATGGGCCACAGCTCTAGCACCTACTGAGCACTGACTCGGGGTGGGCATTTTTTCTGGGTCCTCCACACTCGCTCAGTTTTCACCACAACCCAACCCGCTAAATGCCTTAGGGTCCCCATCTTACAAGTGAGACTTCCAGAAGCTGGAAGATAGGCCTGGGAACTGGCTAATGCGTGGCGGAGATGGGGCACACCTTCCCCTCGCTGCCCATACAGGGGCCCAAGTGGGGACCCTCAGGCCCTGTTTCAGAGCACTTGTACTCTCGGTGCTCTTAGTGGGTGAAGCCAGGGCACATACTTTGAGAGATGAATAGCTATGCAGGGCTGTATATGCTCGGTGCCAACCCCCACTAGGGTTCTAGACGGAGATGCTCATTATGGTCCAGCTTCCTCCCTGGCAGGAGGGGTGCAGGGGGACGGTGGTCTTGACAGATTTAGACCACTTCTGACCAGGCCCTGCTAATAACTTCTCCCTGGGAGCAGTTGGCCAAGGCACAGAGTTGGTTGAGAGCAAGGGGGTACCTTGGGTACAGGTGGGTCAGGGCACAGGGTGCCAGCAGCCAGATTGGGAGGGGGACCCCATCCTGCCTTGCAGGTGCCCCCTCTCCCTTTGCCCTCTGCTGACTTCCATTCATGCAATGAATGAGTAATGGGAAGGAGCCATTGGCCTGCTAGCAATGCCATTAGTAATCCCATGGGGAAAGGGGAAGTGGAGATGGGAAGGGAAGAGAAGGGTGAGCCGTCCCAGCTTCCTTGGGCCAGAATGGCAACAACTGTGGCCAGCTTGTGCCGTGTCTGCCCTTAACCCCATCCTGTGCCCATGCCAGGAGTCCGGATGATGGGAAGCCCTGGGGCATTTTGGAAAGCACCAATTTCTGGGCTTTCCCCCAAACCTACCAAGTAAGAATATCTGTGAGAGAAACTCTGGAATCTATACTAGTAAAAAGTTCAGCCCCTCCCCTATTATGCCCTGGTTTAGGTAGTTATCGAGGTGGTGACCTCCCCCAACCTGGGTGACACAGGGGTGCCACCGCGGGGCAGCATCAGCTATGAATGAACCAGGCACCAAAAAAGGGTGCTGTTTCCTTTAAGGTGAAGTTCTGTGCTTTTAAATACAGCTCTGTTTTGAAAAGCTTTTTAGTGGTTCACTATGTGAATTTTCCAGGAGGCTTTGGAACATCTGGGGTGTGTTCTTTCTTTTAAGTTACAGGTTTAAATGGAAAAGATAAAAAAGTCCTAGATCAGCAGGAGGGAAATGTCCATTGCAGGGCAGGGCCCAGGCAGGTGTCCTGTGCAAGGCCTGAGATGAGCCCCGGGTGGGCTGGGAGCGAGCTGCACCCACCCCAGCCCATCCCTGTCCTCCTGCCCCTTCCCATCAGGATGTGAAGATTTTCCGAGCCCTGATCCTGGGGGAGCTGGAGAAGGGGCAGAGTCAGTTCCAGGCACTCTGCTTTGTCACCCGGCTGCACCACAATGAGATCATCCCCAGTGAGGCCATGGCTAAGCTTCGACAGGTGAGTGCCCGCCTCGGGCCTGCCCTGGCCCAGCTCCTGCCCTGGAGCCCCCATTCCCTGCAGCCATCGTGACCCCAAGCCTGGACCCCACCCCCCATCCTCAGTCTCCCACCCAGCACCTGAGCCACCCTGGTCCTCATCCCTGCTACCTACCCCACTCTCACCCTACAGTCCCAATCCCCTTGATTTTGCCCCAGGCCAAACCTAACTCTCTAATCCCAGATCGCTAATCTGCACAGTCCCCTAATCTCAGCTCCTCCCCCTGTATGGTGGAGGCTGGGGGCTTCAGATCTGCCTTCAGCCACCACTCCTTATCCAGGTGACATTGCACGAGCAACTTCGCCTGCAAAGCTTCTGTTTTCTTACTGGGAAATGAGTTCCACTGAGAATTAAATGAGCTGATGCGTGTAGTGTGCAGACGCTTCAGCCTGTTGGCCCGTGCCCCATTCCTTCCTGGACCTTGGGCCTCTCCCCAGCCTCATCTGAGTTCCCTAACCTCTCCAGTAGGGTCTGCTCTAGGCCCTTCCCCTTCTGGCTGCCCACCAACGCCACCCCCGGCCACTACCAGTATTATGTATCAGCCCCAGGTGTCAACCAGTGGCCAGTTGGAAAGGCCTGGCTGTGCCCTGAGCATTTGTTTCTCCATCAGCTAGAGGGGACGCTAGGCGCCCTTGACTGCCAGCCTGCCCCAAGGCTCTGAAGGCAACCAGCCTCAGTTTGAAACTCAGCCATCAGGCAAGGAATGGGCAGGGAGCCTTCTGAGGCCAGGTGGGAATGGCTCTTCTCCACACAGAAGAATCCACGGGCAGTGCGGCAGGCCGAGGAGGTGCGGGGCCTGGAGCACCTGCACATGGACGTCGCCGTCAACTTCAGCCAGGGGGGCCTGCTGAGCCCCCACCTCCGCAATGTGTGCGC
Source organism: Canis lupus baileyi (assembly GCF_048164855.1). Taxonomy (NCBI): domain Eukaryota; kingdom Metazoa; phylum Chordata; class Mammalia; order Carnivora; family Canidae; genus Canis; species Canis lupus. The sequence continues at coordinate 75,356,809 of NC_132840.1, forward strand.
CGAGGCCGCAGATACCATCTACACCCGCCAGGAGGACGTCCGGTTCTGGCTGGAGCAAGGTCAGCCGGGTGCTGCCCACTGTGGCATCACATCACCTGTGATAGAGTAATGAGGTGCGGGAGTTCAGAGGAGGGCCCCCTAAACCTTCCTGGAAGAAGGGGTGCCTGTGTGGCTTTTCAGTGAGAGGAGTCAGCCAGGTGAAAGCGACCCCTTCCAGGTAGGGACACACACAACTGTGACGTGCTAGGCCCCGTGGAGGGAGATACCTGGGCAGCGCCTGTCTCGTTCCTTCCCTTAGTGACAACACAGATCATGGGAGGGAGGCCCAGGTAGCAGGATCCAGGTGGCGCCCAAAGACCCATTCCTACCTGCCCACCTGTGCTGTCCCCCCACCCCCGCCTGAGAAGTCAGCTCCTCTCCTTCCTTCCATGCCCTCCCCAGTGGCAACATCTCTCCCCCAAGATCCTTGAGGGCCACCCCCCTCATCTTTGTGAGCTCCCTGCCTTTCTGCCGAGGTGGCTTTACTGCCGGCACACCTCCTGACACCCTTCCCAGGACTGCCCTCAGGTCCTCCATGCAGAGGGCACAAGGAGATGTCACAGTGCCAAGTCCGGGTTCCTGGTCTTTCTGCCCAGCCCACTGAGCACTAGAGAAGTGTCTGCCCCTCCCAGGGCCCCGCCGGATTTTGAAGTGCCCAACAGAGCTGTGGTCCTGCCCTCTGTACACAGCCCTCCCCGGTCGGCTGCACCCCCCAGAGGCCGGTCCTACCCGTGGCCACAGAGCCGAGCCAGGGGCCAGATTCCTGCCACGTCCCTCAAGCAACCCTGTGTGTGCGCTGGCCATGCTGACCGCCTGGCATGTCCGTGTCAGCCCTCCTCAGATACCCCTTCCTCGAAGAAGCTCTCCTTGATTTTTTTAAAAAAGATTTTATTTATTCATGAAAGACACACAGAATGAGAGAGAGGCAGAGACACAGGCAGAGGGAGCAGCAGGCTCCCTGCGGGGAGCCCGACGTGGGACTCGATCCCGGGTCTCCAGGATCACACCCTGGGCTGAAGGCGGCACTAAACCGCTGAGCCACCCCGGCTGCCCTCTCCTTGATCTTCTACTCATTCTCGCCTCGTCTCTATTCCATTGCATTCTAGTGTAACAATGTTTTTAAACATCGGGCTGAGCGCGGCCGAGTGGAGACTGAAGTCAGACAGCCCTGAGTTCCGTTCTCACCCCACTCCTAACTCTGTGACCTCAGTGAGATCATTAAACCTCTCCAGGCCGGGTGCCTCATCTAATAGAACAGGAATGATAATACTTAGCTCCTTGGGTCGACGGGATACCCCAAGAGGCCATGTGGGGGCAGGGGGCTCCCTCTTTTCCCTCTGCTGACCCTTGCCTGTCTCCCCAGGTGTGGACAGCTCCGTGTTTGAGCCTCTGCCCGAGGCCTCCGAGCAGATGCTGCTGCCGCGCTGCGGGCAGGTGGCAGACGGCGGAAGGCCCTGCGTGTGCCGCTACGGCCTGAGCCTGGCCTGGTACCCCTGCATGCTCAAGTACTGCCACAGCCGCGACCGACCCACCCCCTACAAGTGCGGCATCCGTAGCTGCCAGAAGAACTACAGTTTTGACTTCTACGTGCCCCAGCGGCAGCTGTGCCTCTGGGATGAGGACCCCTAGCTGGGCTGGGCGAAGGGGGTGGTCTCTGAGGTAGCTGCTCTGGGCCCACCGCTCTTCCCCCAGCCACTGGTGGGGGGCAGCCCCCCAACTGAGGCCTTACTTCCCTTCTCCCTTGACCCCGGAGCCTCTGGCCCCATCGTGCAAGACTGTGAAAAGGGGTGTGGCAGGGCAAGGGTTAACTCATGAAGGCAGCCCCCACTCCCACCCTGTGCCTCCCTTGGGGACAGGGAGGGGGGTTCTCCAGACTCGCCCCGCCTCCCCTTAATCTCCCCCGAAGTGTTCTCTCTCAAGCAACCAAAATGTGATGGCCCGTGATTCTATTTAACTCTGAAGGTTTAGATGCTAAAAGGTTTAGTCGGTGTCGGTGCCTGTGACACCGCCCTCCCCACACACACACCCCCACTCGCCCATCTGGAAGGAGCTGGCCCCTCTGCACCATCAAATGCCCAACAATGAGGGGATCCCTGCCCCGGAGAGGGGGCTGTCGGGGATCACTGCCAGGGCCCCTGCACCAGATCACAATGCATTCCTGTCCTCCCGGCCCCCAAGGGCGGGACAGGTGAGGACCTCCCAGCCCCCACACAAACCACACGTGCCTTTCCCCAGACCCAGACTCTGCGGGGAGACCAGGCGCCCGCGTTTCCCCCCAATCAACGGAAATATTTTTGTAAAGGTTCTGGGGGCAGCGAGGAAGCATAGAGTATGAGGAAAACTTGAATTCCAGATTTTTAATGCAAAGTATTTATCATTTGTACCAGAAATAAAATTTTAAATTTTTATTTGACTGACAGCTCGCGACTCAGAGTTCTGAGCGAACTCTTGGCCAATGCTGCCACCTGGTGTCAGGAGAAGTGTCCCGTTTACCGGCGACCGGGCTTGGGACCCCTCCTGAAGCACCTGCGGGGTGCTCACCCGTTGTGCGGCAGGCCGCGTGGGGACTGGGGGTGCATATTAGGGAAGGATAAGTTAAAACTACTGCGCTTAAGAGGAGACGTGCACAGATGAGCAAGCCGGACAGTAGTAGCGGAAGATAAGTGAAGGCAAGAAATAAGAAACTCCAGAACCAGACCTCCAGGGTTCAAATCCTCGCCTTGCTGCTGCGGCTTTGCTGTGCAGTCTTGGGCCGCGTTCCTTTACCTCTCTGTGTCTCGGCTCTCTTAGCCCTGAAATGGCCTTGCGTAGCTTCATACGTATGAAGCACCCAGCACATAGTGAGCGCTCGCTGCAGTCGCCGTTATTAGTATCTTCGCGTTAGCAAAAAGGGCAGACACCTCCTCAGCCATAGACCTGAGACGGCTTACGCTAGACCTCCTGAAGGCCCCTTCGCATCAAAAGTACCTTCTGGTATAAAGAGGCTGTAAGAGGAGGTGCCAAGATGGGTGCTGGAGGGCTTCCAGGGAAGGAGGGGTGTGGAGGCCGAATTTCTCGGGAGAGGTCTCCTGGGCCAGGTGGGACACCAGTTGAAGCTGAGGGATGGTCTGCATAGGGCAAAGGGGAGGAGACAGGGGTGCTCCGGGGGGGTGGGAAAGCCCCAGGGGTCCCCCCTACTCCGTAGGAAGGAGGAGACAGGAGAGGCAGCTCCTTCCTCATCAGCCTAAGAAAGGGCAACAGGTTTCAGGACAGCACCACCCCCCCCCGCCCCGCCCCCAACTTTGCTCCTCAGAACAGGCTGCTGCTCCTCCTTGAAGCTCTACAGGCCAGAGGGATGTGATGGGAGCCAGGCTTGCTTGGAATGGGTGGGGAGACATCCTTTACAGGGACGATATGCCTCTTTGCAAGGACCAGCTTCAGCTGTGCTGGGGAGCCAGGGAGGGAGGTGTTCCTCCCCGGCCCTTTCCTGCTTCCCCTGCCGTGGAATCCCAGGCCTCAGTCCTGCTCTGGGTTGGGGCGCGAGTGGGGGAGATTACTTGGAGAAGGCACCTCCCACCCCATATATGTGCCTTATTTGCTGGGGGTGGGGTTCCCGGGTCATATACCTTTTCTACTCACTTTCAAATAGCCAAAAATAAGGCTGTTTTTAAAAAAATGAAGACTGCTTCTCTAATCTTCCTTACGAATGACTAGCAACCCCAAGCCTGCCTGTCCCCTGCAGTGAGGGGGCTTCTGGACCCTGTCACTACAGACTACCCTGCCTGGGGTCCCTCCTTACTCGGTCTTAGGGCATGGGCAGGAGAATTAAGATTCCCTGAGACTTCGGGTCAACACTACGGTCAGGCAAAGCCCATACTTCCCCTCATTCCAAGCAACCCTCCGTACCTCCCCACTCCCTCTGTCAGGTGCCACCACTACAGTCACTCCTCTGGTGAGGGTCAGAATCACGTGGGAGCTCAGCTCACGGATGTCCAGGGTCAGCTGTTTGAGAAACCTCCAGATAAGGCTTTACTTTCCTCGAGTCCTTTGTGCACCTGTGCAAACCCTCGGGGTGGGGGGTCGGGTAACGCGCCTACAATGAATGCTCATTTCCTCTGGCGCTTTAGAGTTTACAAAGTGCCTTCGTATCAATTAGCTCTCTGCTCATTGTAGCAATCCTGTGACATTTTATGGATGTGGCTCACCAATAAAATGATGTGACTTACCCGAGGTCAGACAGCTAGTTAGAGCACAGTTGGGATCCGACCTTCACCCTTCTAACTCCTTGCATACCTACTAACCCGGTGGGTTTATCAGAGTGGCCTTCTGGAACCTCAGCGCACCTCACCTACGGGGTGGGGAGTGGGGCCGCAGTGCGAGGTATGAAGCACCCACGGGGGGCCAGTCCTGCGGTAGCAATCACTGAATATATGGGGGTGGGCCCACAGGTGCCCTGCCACTAGAGTTGGCAGGAACAGGCTCCTGGCTGGTCCCTTTTGCCAAGGTAAGGAGGGCTCTGGGTGGGAGGCCAGGACCCTAGGCCTCATTAGAGCCTCTTCAAGGCAGAGGAGCTGCAAATGGTACCAGGTACCCCCTGGCAGGATCACCCCAACCTGAGCTGGGCCTTGCTGTACGTTCTGTGGGTTTTCTTCAGGCTCTTCTCCCTTCAATCTTAGTCAATGAACGTCTTGTCTTCAAGGAAGTTAGATGTGGTAGGTAGAGCCAACGAGGAGTCTAGTAAAAAGTAGAGCAAGGACACTCCCAAGAAGCAAAGCTGTGAGGAATGTGGGTACCAGCCTCGTCTGAGCTGTGTGCAATCTGGGGTGGGTCACCCCCCTCCCCAGTTCCCCATCTGCTAAGAGGCGCTCACCTCAAAGCACTTCCTGACTACAATCAGTGTGGAATTGCTGGCTGGCATTTCGACCTCCGATGGTGAGGCATTTGGCTTCTGGGGGACAACTGAGCTTCCGTGACTTGCTCTTCCAAGCCATGCTGTAGAGAAATGGCAAAAATGGAGCGCCACAAAGCCCAGTATTTGGTGGAGACTGAACAGACTGCCCTCCAGACGGGGCTGTACCAATTTACACCCTCACCACCAAGTATAGGAGAGGCCTGTTTCCCCACATTCCTGCTGCATCGGTTGGGGTTCTCTAGAGAAAGAGAACCAATAGGATACAGAGAAAGAGATTTATAGCAAGGTGTTATAGGATTGTGGGGTCTAGCGAGTCCTAAATGCTGGCCGCGGGCAGGTTGGGCAAAAGTTGATGTTGCCATCTTGAGTCTGAAATCTGCAGGGCAGGTCAACTGTCTGGAAATTCAGGCAGGATTTCTGTTACAGTCCTGAAGCAGAATTCCTTCTTGGGGAAACCTCACTTTTTACTCTTAAGGCCTTCAACTGATTGGATGAGGCCCACCCACACTACGGAGGGTAATAATCTCTCCAAAGCCAACTGATGTTAATCACATCCACAAAGATACCTTCACAGGAACATCTGGACTCACATTAGACCAAACAACCAGGCACCATGGCCTATCCAAACTGACGTGTAAAATTAACCATCACACCTGCGATCGCTTGATCTTAACCTACGATGTTGGCCATTTTGACCTTGAGAAACATTAAATAAAACATTCTGAGGTTTCCTCCCAGATATCGACTATTGACTATAGCCAGGTAACAGCTGGTCATTCTTGTCTGCCCCGCCACCCCCACGCCATTCATCCCCTTCCCTCCCCTGCCCTGCTCTGTGCCTCAGGACACCCACCCGTGAATCGGCCTCACCTGGGCTCCTTTAGCCCTGGCTTAGCCAGTGAGAAGCACAAGAGACCAGAGGGCAGGACAAGAGGGAATTCCAGGCATATGTCCCTGCTCCTTGCTGCTTCTGGACCACACCTCTGCACTGGCTTCCTTCCTCCAAGCTCCAGACCTCCTTGGGCTCCTAGGCAACCATTTCCTCCTCCTGCCTCTTCAGCCCCAGCCCCAGTGTCCCAGCTCCCTGGTTCCCTTAACCCTGCTGGCACCTCTGTGAGTAAGCAGGACCTTCATTAAAGGCACTCCGCGTTGTTGCATTGATTCCCCCGCCCCATCCCTGCAGAGACCCTGAGCTAACAACAGCAGTCCCGGCTGGGGACCCAGAAGAATGGACGGTGGGCAGGAAGAAAGCCCAAGGGTGGTGGCAAACACAGGCTCACAGGGCAGGGCCTCGGGACATACCTTCTCCTTGGAGAAGAGCCCGGCCTCAAGGGGCTTCAGGTGGAGCGAGGGAGGGAAGGCGAGTCACAAGCTACCTTAGCCCCCAGCCCCAGTGGAGGTGGTGTCCGCCTCGGCCCTGTCTCCAGCTGTGTGTCGTGGACAGCGAATGTCCTGACTCTCCAGCAGGGAGAGGCGGGATGAGGTGACACTGCACTCACGGCTCCCTCGTCGCCTACATCACGGGCAGTGGGCACAGACCGCCACATCTCTCCTGGGCCTGCATGCCCAAGTCTTTCCTGACCCCTTCCTGCCGGAACCTTCCTGTGGGAGGTGCCCCCCTGTCTCCTGACCCCGGGGCCCTGAATCCCACCCCTTTCCTCTTCTCCCTGGAGAAACTATCCCCTCTCTCTCCCATTTCTCTTTCCTGCCTGGTTCCCATCAGGGTATTTAAATCTTTCCCACCTCAAAAACAAAATAACTAGCCTCTCGTACCCAGGGCCCTCTCCACCTCGCCCTATTTCTCCCTGTTTCTTCCATCAAGCTTCTTGCCAGAGTCCTCCTCCTCCTTGGCAATTCCCAACCTCACTGTCGCGATCAAGGCTATGTTGCAATCAGTGGCAAGGCGCGTGTTCCTGACACCGGTGAACCACTCCCACCTCAGTTGGGCCTCCTTGTACACACATCCTCACTCTCACTCGTGTTTTCCCGCTCCCTTGTTCAGTGACGCAGCCAGCCTCTCCTGCCGGGGGGACTCCGGGGCTCCATGCACCTGCTATTCTGGTTAACTTCCTTTGCGGGTACTGCTGACACCCATTCCCACTTCCCACTTCCTTCCTCTCTGCTGGGGGTCCCAGCTTAGATGTCTGTTCCTCTGAGAAGCTTTTCCTGGTGCCCACCCCCAGATTCGGGTAGGTCATGCCCCATAGCAGGCCCCCTTAGCATCCTCCATTTTTCTGTTAGAGGATGTGCCCCAGTAGGCCTTGCCCTACCTGTTTCCCTGCTCCGCAAGCATCATCAGACTGTGCACTTCCTGAGGACAGGGACAGTGTCTGGTCTCCAGTATGTTTCTAGCCCCTAGCTTAACACACAGCACCAGTGGGTACTCAGTACATGCTCTGAATGGGCGAACGGGCAAATGGCCAATGACCTGTGTGTCGGGGTGTAGGATTGCATGTAGCTCAGAAGCCCCAGAGAGCACTATGGGAAGTAGGACATTTAAAAAATATATTTTATTTATTTATTCATGAAAGACACACAGAGAGAGGCAGCAACATAGGTAGAGGGAGAGGCAGGCTCCCTCCAGGAATCCTGATGTAGCACCTGATCCCAGGACTCCGGGATCACATCCTGAGCCGAAGGCGCTCAACCACTGAGCCACCCAGGTGCTCAGGGAGGCATGACATTTTAACCAGCAGAGCTGTCCAGTGACAGGACGGCCACCGGACAAGGCCTGGGACTCCTGTCCTTGCATTGATTGGGCTAAGGCTGGCAAACTGAGGTTCCACGGGGATCACGGACCAAAGACCCAACAGCACTCTGAAACCAAGATTCAGCATCTTCAACTGGCCTGGAACTGGGGCCCTCACCTGTGTGTAGGTCCCCGGCCAAGGATGGGCACGTGTTGCAAGTAAGGAGGATGCTCAAGCGGAGGTCACACGCCCCCATCACCGCAAGAGGGCGCGCTGGCCTTAGACTTGCCCTGAGCGAGCGGGCGGACCTGGCGGCTCACCTCGTCTCAGGTAGACCTGGAGAGTCTGGAAAAGGACAGAGGCAGGGTTCTGCGGAAGGTGTGATCAGAGTGGCCAGCCCCGGGCCCAATGCAGTCCCCAAGATCAACAAAGCTCACTGGAAGTCAGTTGTTATGCTGTTTTAAAATCAAATCCGTATCATTACTATTTTTCAGAATCTTCAAGTGCCAAGTGGGCAGTACATTTGTGTGTACTCCTCCCTCTAGAGGTGAGCGAAGGCTGGGTACCAGGTGGAGCGGGCGGGTGTTGGGACTGGGGACTCGGCACTGGGATTATCAGGAGCAGGGAAGAGCTCAGGGTCCTGACTCCCTTGTCCTCCCTTGTCCTGGTTCCCAGAGCACCTCTCACTTTGTCACCCAACACTAACCCCCTCCGCCCCCATTCTGCAATACTCCTCCTGGCAGCGGTGCCATCAGATTACCTCTGAGGTGTGATTTTAAGAGGCCTGTAAGTTCTTCTTGGCCTCTGCTTTTCCTTCCATCTGCTCTTTTGGGAAGCCTGAGCTGGGATCCATTCCATTCCCTGTGGTTGCCCCAAGGCAGGGAGCTGACCCCCACCCGTACCCCCACGCTCTGGGCCCTACAGCCCATCTGGCAGACAGAAGGAGCTAGAAGGGACTTGTTGTTTGGTGGCCTTCCAGGACGCCTCGCTCCCCACCCTTCTCCCAGCCCTGACAACTCAATCCAGCTGACATGACAGGAAATGTGAATGAGCAACAGGGCACACGGCCAAAAAGGCCACTTCTCTGCTGAGGCGGAGAGCAGGGCCAGGGGGGGTGGGGGGCTGGGAGGCCCCCACCTCCCTCCCCCAAGTGCCTTCTCTGAACAGTGCAATACCAATCCAGCATCCCCATCCCCCGTGCATCCCCAGTCCAGCAATGTGCCTGAAAGGGGAGGCTAGACTCCTAGAGCCTTCTTCTGTCCTTTGAGGCAAAAGAAGCAGAGTGCATGCTCAAATAGAAATGGGGCCCAGGGTGCTAGTGACTTCCAAGAAGAGCAGCAAAGGGAATCAGATGTCACCCCAGGAAGACCAGGAGGACCTGGGGTAGAGTCCGAGTTGATCAGTTTGGGGAACTGCAGTCTCCTGGAGTGAGGTTTTGGCTACTCTCTGAAAAAGTCCTCCAGCTGTTGAGAAAGGGGAGGGGTAGGGAAGCAGTGTGCTGATTTGCATTCAATTTGCATGTAATTTGCATATACCTCTTTTGATGTCCAAAGGCAATGAAATTTCCTGTCCTTGCTTCTTTTTCCCTTTCTTTCTTCTGTTCCTTTTTAACCTCCAGGCAACCTACTATCTCTCTTCTCTTCCCCACAGCTTCTCCTCTCCCAAGCCAAACAGACACATGGAATATGAGGCCCAGGGTGGGTGGCACCTTCTCCGGGATCTCCCATCTGCCCAGAACTCAAAAAGCTGGTTTCCTGGAGATTCTCTGAGTTCTGGGAAAGAGGCAGGGCTAAAGAGGTCCTATGCACCCCCCACTCAGTTCACCTAATTGAGATGATCATCAAGCAAGTCAGAGAGGGAAGGAATAGAGACATCCAGCTTTGCCCCGGGCCCCATATTTGCACGCTGCAAACCCACCCAACCTTAGAGGATCCTGGAAGAGCATATGAAGGAGGAGTGGGAAGAAGGGAAAGATCTCTGTTCTTCTGTGACTTGTCTACTTGCCCTGTGATCTTGGGCAAGTCCCACCCCCTCTGCGGGCCTGGGTTCCTCATAGGAACAATAATCTAGATTCCTTCTGCCTAGAGGGACACGATCACAGAAGAGAAGGGGAGGCACAGGTAGGGACACTGCAGGATTAAAAGCACCAGCTTTGGCGTCAGGCAGACTTGCTCTAAATCCCAACTCTGCCATCTACTAGCTGCATTAACCTCCCTGAACCTCATCTCTAAAAGAAGCCTCAAAATTGTGTCTTCCTTCTAAAGTTGTGCCGAGTAAATGAGAAGGTGCATGCCCAGCCTGTAGCACCTCTCTTGGCAGATAGGAAGCACTCAATATTTATTGAATAAATGAGCACAGGGATGCAGGTGAGGTAACGTCTGTCACCCTCGCCCCACCCCCACCCCCTCACCCTCCCATCCTCCCACCGCCTGTCTGGAATCCAAAGCTGTGCTTCCAACTGTGAACCTCCAAGGTCCCACCTCTGCCTCAGTGGTTCACCATCCCCCAAAGCTCCACTCCCGCCTTAAACCCAGGGCCCCAGAATCCTAGCCTGCTGGAGCTCCAAGGCCCTTGGAAACCATTAGTCATATGCCCTCGGCTTCCTGCCTGCCCCCCACCCCCCACAATCGCTTCTGGAAAACCAAAGCCCAGAAAAGAAAGGTAACTGCACGTGGAAACAAGAAACAGCGGGTCCCAGATGTGGTGGTCAGAGAATCAGACCCTCGGTGTACGCAGCCACACAGATGCTATGCATATTGACATATGGAAATCGCAAGCACACAGGGGTATATAAACTACGTGCAGGCATTTTTCTAGCATGATGGTAGGCGGACTACAGTTGTAGATAAGAAAGGAGCCAGACTCGGAGTGGAGGAGGGAAGGGGAGGGAGGGAAGGAAGAGACAGGTTAGCGGTGTCCTGAAAGGGGTCCCTGGGCCCAGGAGGTCTCCAAGAAGCCTTTACTGATCTCTTCCCCCAGCCAAAGAATCAGGAAGGAAGTCCTTTTCCCTCTTGTTAAGAGTGGGAAGAAGGGAAGATGTGACTGGGGAAGGGTGGTTTGTATGAACCTGAGCATGTAGGTCCTCTTGAGCACTTCCTTTTCCTTCAGGGCCTCTGTGGCACCCACTGAGCCCTCCCTGGAGCCTGTGTGTCCCGGCCCCCCGCAGGGTACTCAGAGCCCTGGGGGCAGCCAATCAGTTAAGACCAGGAGATAGGATAAGAAAAGTCCCCCAGAACCCGCCACAAGGGCTATGAAGCACATTGAAGTGTTATGCTAATTTAATAAAAGATCAGATCACATCCAACTTCAGAAGGGAGGTGGCATTTAAACTGTGCAGAAGGAGTAGCGTGCAGTGCTTCAGAACAGGAGCCCTGATGCTTACTGGCTGTGCAACACCGGCAAGTTGCACTCTCAAAGCCTCATTTTCCCCACCTGTTAAATGGAAACAATAAGAGTCCCATTTACGAGTTGTTATGAGGACGAGACAAGATCAGAGCCTTTAAAGTGTTGGTTAGCACAGCGCCTGGCACCGAGCGAGAGCTCAGTAATTGCTGGATGTTATAACAGGGATCACTGGGGTGGGCGGTGGGTAACATACCAGATGGAAGGAACCCGGTGAACAAGGCAGGGAGGCAGAAAAGCGCAGGACCTGTTCTGTGAGCAGGAAACAGTCCTAGAGACTAAGAAGAAGGGAGAGGTAGGTTGGTAGGGACACCTGTCTGCAGAGGATGGCAAGATCCTGGGCTCCTGTCAGCAACTGGCTTTCTGGGCTTACAGACAGGTGGTCCCTTTGCCCTGGCACCACTCCCTGGGACCTAATGAACGGAAGAGAAGAGTGGAGGGAGCTTAGATGATGAGACTAGGATGGGTTCTACAAAGAGCACTGGAGCGGGAGTCCAGGGACCTGATTGAGCCAGGCTCTATCACTAGGGAATTGTGTGCCTTTGGCGAATCGCTTCCCAGCTCTGTCGATGAGGCAGGTGGCCGTCCCCCCAGTCCCTGACACTGGTAAATAATTTTCACATCATCTTCTCATAGAACCTCAGAGCCACGTGGGACCTGGAGGACAGGCAGGGGGCGAGGTCTTCCCCAGGAAAATGGGGTAATGAGCTGGGCCCCGTCTAACTCCCGGGATGTGGTGAGCGTGTATGGGGGCTAGGTGAATTTGGGCCGGCTGCTAAATTGCACATAGATAGATGCCCGTTATGGCGAGTCCCCCCGGCCCCGTTTTGCAGACGATTCAAATGGGTGCAGGAAGGCGAAGAGCCTTGAAGAGCCTCGTCTCTTGTCTCACAGCTGGAAAGCCGTTGAGAGATGGGATTCCAAGGCCAGAGTCTTTCCGGAACACCCCCACGGCTTTTCTAAACACTCTAGACTCCTTGCAGGGCTTACCCTCTGGGAGTCTGTCCAGACAGCAGCTCGGCCCCGGCCGGGTCATCCACCGGGGGTTCCTAACAAGGGCGAGCGGGCCCAGGCGTCTGGGTCGCTGCGGGCGCGGCAGGGGGGGGCCGCGGGCCGGGGCAGGGCGCGCAGGTGTCGCGCAGGGTCGGGGACCCGCCGCAGCCGCAGCCCGCCCCCTCCCCAGGTCCCCAGCTCCGCGCATGCAAATCACGGGTTTGCATGGGCCCGGGGCCAGGCGCGGGGGCCCTGCCAGGGGGCGTGGCCGGCGGCCCCCGCCCCGCGCCGCGCCGCGTGCTCACCTGGGCGTGTGGCAATCCCGGCCGAGCCGAGCGCTGCCCGGGCGGGAGCAGCGGAGCGCGCGACAGCGGCGGCGGCTTCCGCGGCGGCGGCGGGGGCGGAGGAGAGACCCTGGCTTCCCCGGGGGCCCGGCTGGGGCAGACGCGAGGGGCCTGGGGGGGCGCTGCCTTTGGCCCCGCCTGGGGCAGGATGGTCAATCTGGAACCCATGCGCACAGGTGAGCGGCGGGGGGAGCGAGCGCTGACAGGTGTCAGCGGAGGGGCGAGGGGGCGAAGGAGGGACGCACCGTTGGGGGGTCCATCTCTCCACGACCAGGAGATGGCAGTGTGGATAGCGGGTCACCGGGGGCCGGCGTGGGGAGGCGGATGGTGGGGGGGGGGGGGTTGGGGAGGCTGGAGAAGAATGGAGGTGGGGACTCCCCGGCGCGGGGTGGGAGGGTTTCTGAAGCCTCCAATCTGGAGCGGGGCAGAGGAGTGGGACCGGGTCTGCGCAGCCCTGGAGTCGGGCTGAAGTTGCTCTGTTCACTGCTTGCAGAAGGGTGGCTCACTCACTCGCTCAGCCAGGGGTGTGGACCTGGGAGTGCATAAGTGAGGAAAATACTTGTATCCACATGTTACGTGTTTTTTGTCTCCGTCCTTTAATGTGAAGTGGAGGCAAAGTGGGCATTTGTAAGGTCGGGTGGGGGGGCTGGCAGTTACAGAGGCACACCCCGGGGCAGGTGCCATGCCACACATGTATGTATGGATTAGGGCTTGTGACAGCGTGTCCCCGTGTAGCAGAGGGGAGTCTACTGTCCTCTTGTGTGTGTGGGGGGGGGGGAGGTGGAGCAGACCCCATGTGTGAAGGTGTGTCCACCCACAGGCTCTGTGGATACCGGCGGTGCTGGGGAAGCCGTGCTCTGGTGCGGGTCAGGAGCTCTGTGGGACCCCGAAGGAGGAGCCGCAGTGCCATGGCCCTGTGGGATAGGTGCTTCCAATATCTGTGTCTCAGAGGGGGTGGTGAAAAGGGCACTCTCCGTGTTCCACGTGCCATGGATTCAGATACCAAGCCCCCCTTTCCTCAGTGGAAGGAAGCTAGGAGATAGAAATGTTTTCCCAGGAGTCAGTATCCCCTATGTGAATGGTAGGTGGGCGTGATGTGAACTGAGGCCCCTCCATTCATCCTGCTGGTCCTTCCTTCAGCAGAGGGGCTGGGGCTGGGGCTACTAATCCTGAATGGTCATGCTTGGTGTTAGGGTGGGCCTTCTTCTTTTTTTTTTTTTTTAAGATTTTATTTATTCATGAGAGACAGAGAGAGAGGCAGAGACACAGGCAGAGGGAGAAGCAGGCTCCCCACAGTGAGCCTGATGTGGGACTTGATCCCAGGACCCCAGGATCATGACCTAAGCCAAAGGTAGACACTCAACCACTGAGCCACCCAGGTGCCCTAGGGTGGGCCTTCTCAGAGGTCCAAGGGTTTGAGTGGAGAACAGACTCAAGGTGTAGAAAGCTAAAACTGATTTGGCCACTTCAAACCAGCAATGTGCCTCTCAGAGAGGGAGGGCAGCACCACGTGACTTTTATTTAGGATCGCAGGGCTGTTGGTGGGAATTCTGTACCTGCTCTCCTTTCTGGAGGAGTAGGGAGGAAGAGTGAGGAGAGGCAGTTTTCCTGACTGACCCCAAGGAGCAGAGCAGTCTAGAGGCTTTGGCTTTTCCTGGGACCCACTCATCCTGAAAACAGACAACAGCAGGTGTGTGGAGAGACCCAGGGTCCACCATTCCCTGACAGGATCCTGGCAGGGTTGAATGAAGTCAGGCTACCACAGAGATGTTGACTCTGTGTGGATCCCCAGGTGCTAGGACGTGCCAGGAAGGGCCAGGTGAGGCCAAAGGAAGCATCCAACTGGGTGTCATCCAATATCTGGAGAAAGTGTTTCCAGGCCCTGTGGCACCACTATGGAGCTGGGCATTCCTGGGGGCAGTTTCCCTGCTCTCCCCACTTCACTTCCCATCAAGAATCCCTAGGCAGGAATGGGAACAAGGCCTCAGAAAGGTGGGCCTCAGTGGGAAGTTCTTTAGTGACAAGATCAGAGACTTCCTAGGGGTTTTCCATCCCATTGTCTACGCAGGCTGCTGCTCTGGGGGAGGTGGGAGGAGGTGGGACAGCTGGGACCCAGCAGGGAAATGCCTAAGGGGCTAAGAGCATCTGGCAGAGAGGAGGGCAGTGAGAGGGCCAAGCCCCCCTTACCCTGGCCTTGGAGGAAGCTCCAGGCTGACACCTCCCTCACCGTCTTGTCTCTCCCTCCGGGAGGCAGGGGTTCCAAACGTGAAAGGGGAGATTGAGCTAAACCCAAGGTAGGGTTCCCATCCGCCTGGGGTAGGTTACCTGACTCACTTGTCTACATTTCCCTCCCCAGCCCAATTCTTCAGTATGCCTGCACCCTCACCACCCTGTGAGCTCTCTCAGGCTCAGCCTCAGTGGTGTCTGGTTCCCCTTTAGTGGCATCTCAAAGGGACCTCTCAGCTTGGGACTTTCTGTGGATCCCTCTCCATTTTAGGGCTCTCCTTGCTGAGTCTTCTCGGGCTTTTCAATATGAGGTCATCGTGTGGGGTCTTTCAGTGTGGGCCTGGCCATGGGTCTGTGAGGGAGGGTCCCTCTCTAGGGTCTCAGTCCAGGATCCTCTTGGTGGAAATTTGGTCTCTTTGGAGTCTTATCCCCAGCCCCCAGCCCACAATAATTCTCCTCTTTCTTCACAAACAGCACTTTCCCCATGAATTTCCAGTCCTGGGCCCTTGGAGGACTCCTCCTCAGTTGATTTACTGGAACAGTTTGAGTGGGGGAAAGAGGGAGCACACTTTGTGTACTCTTGCACTGGGTCCCACACTCAGGTCCACAAGTCCTGTGGCCCCCAAGTTGGCCCATCTTTCTACTCGATGACCCGGGTGCAAGCCATGATTCAGGTTGGCCTGGGGTCTCTGCACTTTGTACCTTATAGAGCATCTCTCTCCAGGAGCATGAACACCTGGGTAGGTATGAGGTCACCAGACACAGGGGCACCCCAGCCAAGGAGGGGGAGGCTCCTGCTCCCAGATCAAAAATAGAGAAAAAAAAAAAAAAAAAGACAGAGGACTAGACCAGAGTCTGACAGACAGCTGGAGAGGGAGGGAAGAAACAGGAAAACACTGGGAATCTGGCCCCAGGGGGACACCTGGTTGCCCCCAGGGCATCTCTTTTTCTGTCTTTTTGCTCACAGTGAGCTGTTGCCTATCAAGGTTGGGATCAAGTCTCACAGATTGATACCAGCTACAGCTCTGGAATACTGTTGGGATTTGGAAGGTCTCGTGGTGAGAGGGAGTGGCTTCCTCTCGAAGAAGTGACAGAAATCTGTCTCAGGAGAGAATTGGAGCCATGACTGGCTCAGACAGAGGACCAGTGGGCCCCTTGGTTTCCTTCTGGTAGAAGTGCCCCCACTGGCCATCATGGGAGGAAGAAGTCTGGAGGGAGCTGCACTCCCTTCAGAGAAATGGAGCTGAGCAGTAGGAGAGAGAAGGGGAGGCTCTCTGCCTCCCCGGTGTAGCCTGGACCTGAGGTTCCAGTACACTGTGGACACAGCCTGCGGCCTGGGGAAGATGCCGCCCCTTGGACTTTGCTCCTCAGGCTCCCACGCACATCCTGGTTCACGGATGTATGAAGAAGGGCTGCTCATGGGTCATGCCAAGGCACAGGAAGGGCTAGGCCAGCAGCCAATGTCTTGCCCCAGCTTCAGAACGTGATGGTACTGGTGCCAGATGAGGGTCGGCGTCTGGGATCTGGGATCTTACACTGAGCAGTGGAGCCTCCCCAGGGAAGGGAGTGATGGCAAGGAGCCCACTCAGTCGCCTGCCTGCCTGCCTGCCTGCCGAGATAAGAACAGCCCCACCCCACACCTCCCTCCCTCAGCCCCGGCAAGTGCTGTCAGACAGGCAAAGGGCTATGGCGTCTTGGGGAGTTTCGGTGTTGGCCCATTTTTAGGCTGAGACCCAAGAGTTCGTCCCACCCATCAGCCTCAGCCTCCTACCCACTAGAACTGGTTCTCAGTATCTTAGCATCCTGTGGGACTGACCAAGAGCTTCTACAGATCATCGCAGCCTGCCCCTCCATCAGGCTCCAATCCCTGTCCGATCCTAAAGCGTTACCATGTCGCTCCCATAATGGGTGTATCAAAGGAGAAGATGTCCTGGCAAAGTGTGGGCCTTTGCCACCTTCAAAAGTCATTTTTAGACATGATTAGAAGGACCTTTTAAGCTAATTCAAAGGCTGAGTGAGAGATGGGTTTTGGCCACGTTTAAAGGCATGCAGGGAAAGGGTGTCGGAAGGGAATCTGGGTTACAGGCATGGAATTGTGGTTTAGCTAAACAGTTACCCTTCTTAAATGTCAGGAATTGGAAATAAGTTGATTTGAGAATCTGGTCATCGTCCCAGCCTTACTGCCTCTTAAACCCGTACCGTCCCCATGAGCTCTTTCCCTGTGAAGTCAGAATTTGGAGGATGTCTATCAGATAGTGCTGAGACAGAAAACCAAAGCTTGCTTGCTTGCTTGCTTTTTCTTAAAGATTTTAAAAAATCTTTAGGGATTTTTAAATCTCTCTCTGTGTCAGAGAGGCAGAGACACAGGTAGAGAGAGAGAGAGAGAGGCAGAGACACAGGTAGAGGGAGAAGCAGGTGGGGAGCCTGATGCAGGACTCGATCCCAGGACCCCAGGATCACACCCTGAGCCAAAGGCAGACACTCAAACACTGAGCCACGCGAGTGTCCCCAAAGCTATTTCTTATTGTGGGCCAAGGGGACTAACAGAGAAGCCTAAGTTATCTGTTTAGCTCATTCTTTTATTTCAAGCTTACTTTGTGCCAGGAACTGTGCCAGGCAGTTTTCTTTCATATTTTGTTGGCTGCTTAAAGAACTCTGGGAAGTAGCATTATTCCCATTTTTTAGTTGAGAAAACAGGTTCAAATACGTGGCCAAGGTCCCCCCGCTAGTTAGCCATGGCGCTGGGATTAAATCCAGGTCTGTTGGCCACCCAAACCGATGCTCTGGAATTCTGGGTGCTACTGAGGCAGTGTAAAAACCTGAGGGGCCAGTCTCTGACGTTTTCCTCAGCACCGTTGAGGAATCCCTGTGGGGGAAGCATGAGCTGAGCAGATCTGTTCGGCAATGCCCAGCTCCGGGGTAGTAGGAAGCAAGCCCATTTCTTTATTGGAGCAGAAGGTGAGCAGTAGCTGAACCCTTTGCAGATGCGTCCAGGTGACCCACGCTAGCTCTGCATATTCACGCATGACTACTCTACAGTTTCGAACTACAGCAGGAAGGACTTAGGTTAGGTTCAAGAAGAGCCTTCTTAAATGTAGTGCAGTGAGGCAGGTCGTAGGGTGTGGTTGCAAGATCTCCCCTAGAGGTCGGCTGACTGTGCGGGACAGTGCGGATGTCTGGAGGGCGCTGCATGGAGCTCCGAGGATTTACCTGGGAGTCGTCACTTTGGTGGGTCTCCAAAATATTCCTCAAGCCACAGCGGCTCCCCAAAGTGCCTTATTCCATCCTCTGCTTCTGGGGCGTTCTAAGGGCTGGAGAGCCTCTGAACCTCCGCCTCTGTCTTGCTTGGCGGGGCAGTCTCCCCTCCTGCGCTGCA
The DNA here is from genome assembly GCF_048164855.1 of Canis lupus baileyi. Lineage (NCBI taxonomy): Eukaryota > Metazoa > Chordata > Mammalia > Carnivora > Canidae > Canis > Canis lupus. The sequence continues at coordinate 75,374,770 of NC_132840.1, forward strand.
GTGACACCACACCCCCAGGGGCCACGATTCCAATCTCTGCCAGAGCCACCCACGTCATTGTTCTAAGATAAATAAATAAAAATTAAAAAGTAGGTTTCTCCCCGCTTTTCCTGGGGCGGAGGTCCACCCTTTCCCCTCACCCCGATCATCTCCAGACCTCAGGCGTCCAGACTGCCAACTGCCTGATTACCTGATGCAAATTAAGACTGCATGCTTAGCAGGGATTGGCTGGGGAGCCGGGTATGCAAATTGCCTCACCAAGACTTTATCTGGTTTGAAAGAGTTAAAGTGCTGCCCCAGAGAAGAGGGTGGGGGTAGTGGTAGGGGGGGTCAACACGATTTGAATAAAATATTCTTCTGTCTTTAACGGCTTCAGTATTTGGGTGGTTTAATAAGGAGAGGAGCTGAGAGAGGGAGTTAGTTCAAAGTTGCCTCTTTGCTTCTCTCTGCTGATCCTGGAGAAGACTTGGGGGCGGGGGGGGGGGGCCTCTTAGGTGGTGGCAGCTGTCTGTTATGGGTAAATGTTTAATTTATTGAAATGAAGCAGGGCAGAGAGGCCGGACCAGCAGCCCTAGGGGGCTGAGACCAGGCCTGGTGTAGGTATTCTCTGTCTGCGGGGCACTGACCCGCCCACCATCCCTTGCTCCCAGAGCACTTTGAAGGAGTAGGAAAGAAGGTAAGGCTTCCCAGAGGAGAAGGGATCTCCGGAGGGCCACGCTGGAGCTAGGATTTGGTCCCCAGACAGTGAGCTGACGTCTGAGAACCAGACAGAGAACAGGGGCAGGAACTGGTCAAGAAAGGTGAGAAGGGCAAGCCTAGGTTCAGGGGTACTCTCACCTCCCAGGGTAGAGTTATTACAGGGAGGGGAGGTGGGGGGGTGGGGAGACATATTTCTTATGCTACTTGAAAAAAATAAAATCAATCCCCCAAATCCCAGAGGCAATGAGGATTGGAAATGGGAAGCATTCTTCCCCACCCCCTACCTCACCCTGTACCCCTCCCCTTGTTAAATTTTTACCAACTGAACCTGGTGATGGAAGGAAGTGACAATGAATGATGCAAAAGGTGAGAGATCCCACAGTAGCAGCAGAGAAGAGGGGAAAGAAAGGGCCAGGGAAAGGAGGCGCGCCTGGGAGGAGGGGATTTGTGCCCCAAGCTTATGAATATTCTAATGGTTGTATGTTCGGGAATCAGGAATTTGAAAGTCTGATGGTTGTTGTAATTACACATTCATCTTTGCTGTTTAGTTAAAGCCACATATGTCATAGCAAGAAAAATTGTGACCTGTTATTAAAATCAGTTGTGTTTTCCCTGCAGATATCAAGATGAGTGGGGATGTAGCAGATTCCACGGATGCTCGCAGTGCCCTCAGCCAGGTGGAGACAGGTAAGGGTCTTCTCTTCTGGGGAATGAAACAAGAAAAGCACGGGTGGGAGCAAGTTGTTGCAAATGATCATCGAACAATGCGGTGTTTTGTTTTGTTTTGTTTTGTTTTTCTCTATCTCAGTCTTTGAGCCAATCAGACCCCAAAGCTGGGTCTTAGGAAGTGAAGGAATTCCCTTAGGCTATGACCCTGGAGGCTTCGAACTATAGATATCCATCTAGAGGGAGACAAAGTCTCTGGAACTAGGCTTGGAAAGGGCCAGCCAGATCCTTACAAACAAAATGGAAACACAAAAATTAGGGAGGAGGTCCACTTCTTGATGGGCCATGGGCCGTTCCAATACCCGTGGAAGCAGCAGGCTGTGGTCCCAGTTCCTGCTCAGGACAGAAAGCACAATGTGTCTTCAGTAGATGGGGACCAAGGCCTTTTAACCCCAGATTTCTCAACAGGCCTTACTCAAGGAACTAGCCAAAGAGGCCCGTGCGCAAGTGTTCCTCTTCCAAATTACATGCATGTGGGTGGTAAATAGACCAGAAAGAAAGGCTTGGTGCCTGGAAGATGACTTTGCTTTGTGAAGAAGAGAAAGAGGTCAGGAAAGAATTGAGAAGAAAGTTTCATAGCTCTCTGCTTTCAACTCCACAGTACAAGCTTTGCTTTGAAAGCTCCATATAATTAAAAAGAACTTAAAGAAACATGAGTATAAATTGTAACACCACCAAATAACTTTAATAGCCTTCCAACAAGACCTCAATTAGTCTTTCATCTGGATCATTAGAGACATAGAAATTAGAAGTGGAAGAGAATCAATGTCCCCCAGAGCTAAACTCTTTTCCCAAGTCTTCAGGTGCAGTCTAACCCCATTCTTGAAGCTTGGGTCAGGGACAAGATAATTGGGGGTCTTGTTGAGGGCACCTGCAGGATACACTTGCCATAAACTTTCCTGCCCCTCAATTTAATATTGAAACAGTGCCTACTGCACAGGTAGCAATAGACATTAGAGGTGTAGGTTCTATATTTTTCTTTGTGAGTGGGAATAGCTGGGCCAGGAGAATGTGGGCCAGTTGCACTCACTTTTCAATTGATTTAATTGCTGAGTATGTTTTACTGAGGGTCTGTGGAGGGAGGCACTTGTTCTCTCCAGTTGAGAAGAAAATTTCCTCCAACCTGACGAACAGGAGCAAGGCTTTAAAATCAGTTCAGTTGGGAGCACCTGGGTGGCTCAGTCAGATATGCATCCAACCCTTGATTTCAGGTCAAGTCACGATCTCAGGTTTGTGGGATCAAGCCCTGTGTCCGGTTCTGTGCTCAGTGAGGGGTCTGCTTGGAATTCTCTGTCTCCCTCTGCCCCTTCCCCTGTTCACTTGTACTCATTCTCTCTCTCTTTCAAAATAAATAAATAACATCTTTAATGAAATAAAATCAAATCAGTTCAGCTGGATAGGGACAATCTCAGCTCTGACACTCTTCCCTGGGGAAAAAAAAAATCAGACTCCAAAAGCCACTCTCAGGAGAAGCTGTGTTGCCCTCTTCTGATAGCAGGCTAGCTGGAGCCAACTCTGTTGGTATGTGGCCCCAGGTATGTGAGGGCACAGCTAAGAGAGTGTCCGTGTATGAAGAAGACCACACTTAGCAGGCTAGCACTGGTGTTCTGTTACCAAGTCCAGGTAACAGTGTTGGGAGTGGGAAGGAGCTACGTGGAACCCTAAAAGGTGGGCCAGGAGCGAGAGTGTTCAGATCCTGGGTGGGGGTGAGGAAGACGAAAGTGTTGGAGATAATCTGAGCACATTCTGACCTCCCTTCTGGAACCATGGGAGCTGTGTACAGAGGAAGTTGAAGGAGAAAGAATCCAGACACACGCTGGGACTTTGGGAATCTGAGTGCCATACCAGGGTTCTCCTGGGATTATAGCAGCCACTTTGCCTCTTTAGGAGGAAGGAACAGGTGATCTTCAAAGGGTATGGATGTAGAGTCAAACAGACCTGGGAGCTTAGGTGCTCACCAACTGATACGATCTGATAAGTTAGCTTAGCCTGGTCTCTGCTATAGAGGGGGGGCAATTAATGTCTGTCTTAGAGAGCTGGTTGGGAGTTCCCTGAGATGATGTTTAAAGCCTATTCACGGTGCTTGACACATGGCAGCTGTGATCATCATTACGTCTGGTGGCATCATCAAGATCCTATGATTCTGTAGTTTACAGAAAGAGCATCACTGCTAAGCACTTTGGGGTGCCAGGTAGCTGGGATGTCCTTCTCCCTGTCACTCAGGCCAAGTGGGTCAGCCCCGGAGGCTGGTTGTTCTCATTGCACATTCAAGGAAGGATTCTGTGTGGGTCTTCTTCAGCTCCAAGGAGACCACGAAGTCTGTGCTGTCTGCAAGTTCTCCACCCCTAGATTCTTCCCTTCTAGGGACTCAGCGCCGTGGCCGGTAGCATCCATACTTAGGTGATCATCAAATTACTGTATGTTTTTAAGGGCAAGAAAAAAGAGGTAGCTAATTAAAGTAACCAAACTTCCTGGAAAGTCATTGTGACTCATTTTTTTTTACAGAGAAAAGCTTATTATGAGTCACAATGGTTACCAACTTGGTTAAATGGCTTCCTTTGGATTTTTAAAAGGCAGATTCCCCCTTCCAAGCAGTGCATGAATTAGGGGGTGGTTTGTCTCTGAGTTTTAAAGGAACTACAAACAAAGGTGACCTAGAAACCCCCAGCTCCCTGAGAGCACCTTCTGTATTGTGTGAAATCCCCAAAGGGCACAAGGGTTGGGAGTGGGAAAGAGAAGTTATTTCCCCATCCACACAGGCTAGGACTGCAGAGGAGAGCATTCTCAGGTCCAGACACAGACCTCCTAGCTGGCAGAGACCTGGCAGGCAGCTCTTTCATTCTTCACTTTCCTCCTGCTTATAGGGAGCCAAGGCATGGACAAAGATAAACTAACTGCCCATAACCTCAGACTGCCTTTGTGGCAACACAAGAGACCAGAAAATCTCCCAATCCCCTGTCCAGTCCTCTTCCCAGCCCTCCTCCCCACCCCCAGAGGACTGGATCCAAGTTTCTAGATTTCTGAATCATCAGCTTTCCTATCCTTTCTTTTATTTCCCTGGTTGTTATTTTTCCTCTATTCTTGAAGCTGACAGCACCTTTTTTCCTATTCTCAGTTGAGTGGTTCATAAGAGTATACAGGCTTGCCCACATTTCAAAAGCCCCCGGGTCTGTAATTGACCACCCCCAAGCACCCATACTGCTAACCCTATGACTTTTGACCACACTAGTCGCAGAGTAGCCTCAAACACAGGGGTGGACAAATATGCTGGACGTGGCGGAGGCGGAGGGGGGAGAGAAAGTCCAGCCACATTCACAGAGCCTCTTCCCCATACCTGGGCACGTGCACGTGTGCCTCGGAGTTCACGTGCATCATCTCGTTCCATTCTTACCACCCCCATTTTTATCGATGAAGAAATGGTGGCTAAAGAATGAGACATGGGCTTGCCCAGGATTGTACAGCTTTTAACCAGGAATCAAACTCGGGCCTGAGTCCATTAGATTCTTATCTTGGCTCTGCCATTAACTCCCTGCAGATTAGGGGGCAAGTCGCTCCCCACTGGGACCTTTCTGTTCCTCCCATAAAGGAAGGATTTGGGCTGGATGATCTCTAGGAGCTGAATCTTGCAAACAGGGTACATGTATTGCTTTTCCAAATTCTCTGTCATCACTTGCCACTTCCTGCATTTGCATAAAGGCTTCCTCAGAGCTGAGCCCTCCCTAGTCCCTTCTTTCCAGTTGCCCTCTCCACACCCTCCTCTTGGACATCTCTAGCCTCTTTGCTCCATTTACCCCCAATCCTCCTCCCTGACCTAGCTGGTAGTCCCATACACAACATCTGCGGAGCATGTTTGTGTCAAACCCTAGGCTCAGAAAGATGAAGAAACAGCCCCTGTCCTCAAGGGGCTTTGCTTCTCTCACAGGAATTCATGGCAGAAGGGATGATGGTGCCAACTCGTGTCTAAAAGAGCACACTCAAACACCTAGTGCATTTGGCCTTTCCAACAATTCTGTGCGGTAGATGTCATCATTCCACTTTGAAGATGAGGGATTTGAGGCTGCTTTTCCCAAAATTCCCATGCCTAGCAAATGACAGAATTAAACATAGGTTTTTCCAGTGACTTTCTACCCAAAGATGGTGGTGGGAAGACTGAGGACCAACACAGGAACCAGGGACAGAAGACACAGGAAACAGGCATCAGGAGGGATGCCAAGATTATAGAGGGTGACATTGGCCAAAGGGACTGGGGGGAAGCCAAGCCCCTGAAAGGTGGGTTGGTATAATCCAAGAGGCAGAAGTCCTGTCTGGAGCTGAAACATGCTTGCTGGGGAAGAGTGGGAACTCTAGTGAACCGAGGAAGGTGAAAATCTAGGGAGAGGATTTTCTCCTTCCCTTCTCTTATCCTGGGCCAGCCTTACCGATGCCCCAGTCTTTCCTTCCACCACCACCCAACCCTTTGACGGGGCACTGGGGTGGGGTTGTGAACCCAGATGGTAGTGGAGCAAATTCCTTGGCACCCTTACCCTGCTCAGAGATGTGGGAAGAAAGAATTCTGTGGGGGGAGCCAGGGGAGGACAGAGAGCTAGAGATGGAGGAGGGACTGAGCTTTGTCAGTTGTCCATTCTTGCCGCCCTTCTCCACCATCAGTTGTCCTGTCTGTGAGGTGGAATGACTTAACATCTGCCCCCCCCCTTCCAGAAAGACCGCCAAGGCATCTTAGCTGTTTGGGGATCCTTTTGTACTTTCCCCCGAGAACTTCCAATATGGTTTTGGGAAGGAATGATGTGATCATGCAGAGGAACACAGAGAGGCTAGTGACTCTCATAAGGTCCCACAGGAACAATGAGTAACTGACCCAAGACTAGGAAGTCCTTCTCAACCAACTCCTTGCTCACCATCTCCACCCTACTGAGTCCTGAGGTTTCCATCCTCCTGAAGCTGAGGATAAAGAAATTATGTCTCATCACAACCAAGAAGTGAGGTTCTAGGCAGAAATAGGCAGAAGCCTTTGAGAGATGTGTATGGCTTTCAGACCAAATATTTATGGAATAAAACTATTCTTTCAATGACAGAGAGGACGGCAGACATCTAGGAAGTACTTGGCAGGCAGGGGGTGAAGAAGAGTCTCCCATTGCTAGCCCTTTTTAAATGAGGTACACGTGCACACACACGCCCACCCTTTTCATGATTAAATGACAGAGTGGGTATGAACGTGCTTCACAAAGTGTGCACCACTGTACAAATACAATCCATCATTAGGTGGATAATTATCAGAAACATTCAGGAGACAAGACAAAGCTCTGTCACTGAGCGATGTGGGACAAGTCTACTTGTGCCCTAGACTTGGGTCTCCTCATTGTGATAGGGGGAAGAGGGTTCTAGAAGAGCGAAAGGAAGGGACTGGACTGGTGGTCTCTAGGATTTGCACCGGGTGACTCTGTCCTGCACCTCCAAGTTACCTGCTCTGCCCCTTACTTCTCCTGAAGAGAGAAAGGAAGCCACAGCCCTTCCAAGTGTTCAGGGGGCACTGATATGAATTCTTGGGGAAGTTGGGATTCTTATTATTATTATTATTTTTTTAATGTCAGGATTCTTGTCCATGACTCTCTTCCTTTGGAGACATTTCAAAACGATCCCCAGAAAATGAAGGAACCTCCTGGTCTTAGGGATGTTTCCCTTAAGAAAACCTAACCCCACAATTTCTTTTGGGCACCTATTCTTGTAAGCTACACTCCCCAGTGCCTAGACGTCTTTTCTCATTTCTTGCCTGAGACCCCCATGCTGCAGCCTCAGCCTGTTACCTCTTATTATGGTCTTCTAACCGAGAGTGTTTCCCATTTTTGTGACAGGGAGATTAGAAGGTACTAATGCACTACCCAGGCTTCATCCCATGGCTCTGTGTGCCGGAAACCTCGGGAGAGCGGCCTATGGTGCCAGGAATTGCCTGTCTGCCTCTAGCAATCAGAGCACCCTAGCAAACAAAACAGCTACAGCAACTGCTCTCACCCGTACCAGCCTCACTCACCACTCACAGACTCTTGCTCATCCCTGATTCCCAAACCCAGGCCCCAGGGGCAAACAGGGCAGGATCGTGCTAACTAGATGAGCCATGGGTGACCAGGCCAGTCCTGCCTGGCACTGGCCCTTCTAACTTTTGTAGGTCTCTTGAAGGAAGTGACTCCCCACCACACTTGCCTCCATCTTTGAGGCCCCCCCCCAAGAAGAACATGGACCTCCTTTCTCTTCAGCCTGAAAGGGGACCGAGAGAGGGAGCCCAGTGTGGGGCATCCATGTGCTGTCTTTTACTGTCCGCATGGTCTCATCGGTGGGCATCGCTTAGGGTGCTCCCTCTCAAATAATCTGGGGTGCGGGACCAGTTGTTTCCCTTCCAGTCTGTCACAGACCAGCACGCAGTCCTAACCACGCAGGACTGCAGATCGTACCCACCACACATGCTCCACAGGGCCCAGGCTAGTCTACACCTGCCGTCCACGGGGAGAGCCCACTCATCACATGCTTGGGGCACTATGAACATTTCTAAATTCTCTGTGTTTGTATGATCCGGTCTCAGACTTTAGCAAACAGTTCGCAGGGCAGCCCTGACTGTTGGAGCATACTTTAGGGTGCCCTGCCTTAGAGGAGTTCACACCGTGTGTCAGAACACTGCTGTCCTTTGGCAGGCCATGGGCGATGGATACATCTGACCTTGGGTATATCTTATGATCTTCGCATTCCTCCCCTCACACTGTGGGTATCTTGGGTGTGATGCTGGAGAGATCCAGCAGGAGAGGTAGGTCCCGGGCTGTCCTCTGCTGGCAGGGGTACATGCCCCTCCCCACCCCCCACCCCCACACACACACAGTGGGGGACTCAGACCACTGCCTGTTCCTGGGCCTCAGCCCTTCATTAAAGGATCCGAGATTTACAGCCCACCCCCACCCTCCCAGGTGTGAGTAAACGCTTTTGCTCTCTTGGGTCTACCCTCTTCCTCAAGAAACAATTAGGGCAAAGAACACCTGGTGTGGAAAAGTGCTGACCAAGTGGAAAAAGAATTTAAAGAGAAATGAGCTACCAAATTAGGTTGCGTTTTAGGGGCTTGAAGAGCAGCCCAAGTCCAGGCAACTGAGATGCGGCCCCACCCTGCCCCCTCCCGCCCCCGCCCCCGCCCCCAGCACACAGACAGACCCACTGACGCACTTGCACTCCCAGCATCTCCACCTCCAAGCCCTCCTGTCCATGGGTTGCACCCCCTGGCAGTCTTCCCTTCTGGCAGAGGCTGCTCTCTCAAAGGCAGGTGGGAGATCCTTGGGGGGTGTGAACCCACTGGGGGGCGCCTGGGAGGATCAGCAGCATCTCAGGCCAGCATTTGCTAGGGTGTCCCCTGTATTGAAACCACCTCCCCTGGGAAGGGCTTTGCCTGGGATCACCCATCCTTAGGAAGAATGGCTGAGAGGGAGAGGCGGCTTTGGGAGGAGAAGGAGGGGTAGCAGAACTAAGTGTCCTTAAAAGGGAAATGGCATGAGGTCATCCCAGCTAGGGCCGGTCCACCCTCCCTGGAGTCCAGGGGTCTGGCTGGGCAGGGCAGAGAATGAGCAGAGCCCTCATTTCACTTCTAGGGACCTCAGTCAGTGACATTTCTGTCCCCTCCTGCCGCCTCCGTGAGCTGGTGCTCATTGGGGAGGGGGCACTTCTGGGGTAGCAGGAGGGCCCTGGGAGACCAGGCCTTTGTGCCAAGCCAGGAGCATGGGAAACTGAGCTCCTGGCATCTCCCAAAAAGCACCAGTGCTGTTGACTCAAAAAATAATAGGTGTTAATTTGCATGGCATTTTACATACAGGTTCCATGCTGGGCTTTTCATCTCCTACCTCGTACGGTGGAAGCCCCCTAGATCTCCCCGCTCCGCCACCTCCTTTGGGGGCCTTTCTGTGTCCTCCAGACTCCGGAACTTCCCCACCACCACCACCACCTAGCCCATCCTTGGATTGGCCCAGGCCAGGGAAAACAAAAAAACAAAAAACAAAAGACAGTGGTCAGCCTGGCTTGGGTAGGCTTGGTCCAGATTTGCTGGAGACAAGCCGGCAGGTGGGCTGGCAGGTCTGGACCCCGCAGGGCACCTTGGCTAGGGGTGCCCCGCCTGCCTGCTCTGGGCCGCGGTGAGGCCCCCTGGCAGGGGGCTCGCCCACCCCACCCCCCTACCTGCTCGGGCTGGGAGAGGAACAAAAAAATCTAAGTCAGAGAGCCCAGAGAGGTGCCGAAAGGAGAGGAAACCCAGTGGTTGCTATGACGATGGGGTCTTGGCGCCCGATTTGCATAGGGCGATGATTTCCATACTGCAGGGTGAATTTCCATATCCCTGCCTCAAAGCCTGTTGGGGCGGGGAGGGGGGAGAGGGGAGAGGTCATTTGAAATTCAAATGAGGATGATTAAGGTTTTCTTGAGGAGGGAAGCTCGGACAAAAGGGGGTGAAGCCGGCTGGCACATGTCTGCCCCGGGCTCAAAGTTATCAAAGGGAGGCGGCACCCGGTTGACTCCCTCCCTCCCCGCCTCCACAGGCCAGGGAGAGCTGATGGTGGTCAGGCTGGGCTGGGTGCTGGTGGCCTTTGCCTCCCGGGAGAACCAGCTAGGTCCCCCTCCTGCCTCTGGACTCAGTTTACCCCTGCATGGCCTGAGGACGCTGGCGCTCAGAGCCATCCTCGAGTGTGTTCTAGTTCCAGCCTCAGGCCTCCCTCCCTCCCTCCCTCCCTTCCTCCTTTCCTCCCTTCGGTGACCACAGATGAGTCGCCTCAGTTTTTCTATCCGTGACATTGGAAACACAATCTCTACTTTCTTGTTTGGCTGAGAAGATGCGAGGGCAGACCGATTCCAGCCTCTACCACCAGCCTGTCTCTTAGGCAATCACTTCTCATCCTTGGGCCCGAGTTGGCGCGTTGGACGGCAGGTGTGAACTTGACGGTCTCTAAGATCACTGCTAGCTCTAAGATGCCGTGATGTGAGAGCACTCTGATCCTTCGCACACACCGGTTATTGTTTGTAAGATGCTGATGTGAGCCCCTGCACCCCGGCCCCCCCGCTCACCGAAGTGCAGCCACGAAGAGTACTGCCTGCGTGTGAACCCCAGCTTCTCAGCTTACCAGTTTTATGACCTTGGGCTAGTTTCTTAATGGTTCCCTGCTCAGTTCCCTGGTCTGTAAAATGAGGGTAATAATTGTACCTATCTCATGAGGTTAAACACGCTTACCTCAGTGCCTGCCATGGAGTAATGCTGTTTGCTAGTATTAGGATCAGAAGCCATCAAGTGTCCATGCAAGCGGGTCAGGGATTCAACAGCCAATCCGGGAAGCCTTGATTAGGAATATGGACTGTGTCCTGAGTAGACCTGCCAGTGAATTCATTCACTTTGGCCAACACGCTCTTGTAGCCGCTGGTCTTTGGGAATGGGAAGCATGCTTCAGGGAAGGGCCCCAGGGGCAGCCCCCAAAGCTAAGTGGTCACCCCAACTGACAGCATGCCTGGCTAGAGGGCTCCTTGTTTTGATCCTGACTCCAGCCTGTCTTTACTTCTCAGGAAACAGAGAAATGGCGGGAAGAAGGGGAAGGAGCTGATAGAGGGACCCCCTCCTCTCAGGACCCAGTGCTAAAGGACAGGCCAGGTTCAGTGAGATGAGTTGATGTTGATAGTTCTGGAAAAATCCAAAGGTCCTTTATTTACTTCCTGCAAGTTTCTACAGCAACTGCATAGGAGGCCTTCTTTGGGGATAGCGTGATGTGGTATGGACAGCTTTACCTGGTGGACGGACGTGGGTTTGGGTTTCTGCTCAGTGATCTGTTAAATCAGGAACCTTGGGCAGACCGATGAACCCCTCTGAGCCTCCTTTCCTCACCTGTGAAATGGGGATAATAGGAGCACCTACTCATAGGGTGGTGGTGAGGATTAAATGCTGCTTGTGTATAAAATGTTTACTACAGAGCTTGGTGCGTAGTAAATGCTCAATAAATGTCAGCTACTAATTATTCCTTATTATTTGAAAACAGTGTTCTGCTGCCAAAATGTTTGAAAATTCTCTGATCTAGTCCTATTCTCCCGTTTTATGGTGGGGGAGAGACTAGGGTCAGAGAAGGGGAATGACTTTCCCAAGGTCATAGTGGGGATGTGAGACGGGAGGTTTTTTGAGGAACACTTTCTCCACCCCAGAGGCAGTAGGGGCACTATCCTCTGTCCTTTGTTTTTGCTTCCTTGGATTAAGCCTCTCCCCTCTCCCCGCCACCCTTGTCTCAGAGATAGCAGCTCCTCCAGCCCCAGGAGGGAGGAGGACTTTATACTCTAAGAGTGAAAGAGGAGAGGGGCGCCTGGGCGGCTCAGAGGTTGAGCGGCTGCCTTTGGCTCAGGCCATGACCCCGGGGTCCTGGGATCGAGTCCCACATCAGGCTCCCCGCAGGGAGCCTGCTTCTCCCTCTGCCTGTGTCTCTGCCTCTTTCTCTGTGTCTCTCATGAATAAATAAATAAAATCTTAAAAAAAAGAAAAAAGAAAAAGAAAAAGAAAAGGGTAAAAGAAGAGAGAACGGTGCCGGGGGGATCTGGGCTCAGCAGTCAGCTGTGTGTCCTATCACAGGCCTCACCCTCTGAGCCTCTAGTCACCTGTAAAACAGGAGTCCTATAATTCTGGCCCTTAGACCTCCCAGGCAGGTGGGGATCGCGGAGGAGCTAGGGACGAAGTGCACAGCAGAGGAAGAAACCAGTGCGTGTCACCGTGACCAATGCGTGTTGGCGAGGCCACTGGCCCTAGAGCCAGAGCTATGAGGTCCAAGCTCCTTCTCCCACCCCGCTCTCCGTCACTGGTGCTGGGACCCAGCCTCAGTTTCCTTGTCTGTAGAACAAGTCGTGAGGAAGCAATGAGATGAGAGTCCATGTGTGGGAGCTTTTGGAAGTGTGAGCTGTTCCACGAGCGTGAGATGGCATCTCCCGTCCAAGCTTTCCTCCTCCTACCCGCGCCCTGCGAGCCGCACGCGGACCCCTGCGTGCCCACAGGAGAGCCAGAGCCCAGCCGCGTGGCCCATCGCTTCTCACCCCACTTCACTCTCCTCCGGGAAAAGGGCGAGGATAGAGCCTCCTGGTCTCCCACTGACCTTAAACCTCTTTGAACCTCTTCCCTCCTGAGGCTGGGCCAAGGGCAGAGCGGTGCTGGTCTGGAGTCCGCCTTTAAAGAACACCCACAGGTGTTGTGCAGAGTCAAGTCTGGGCAGCGGAGCTCTGGGGATTAGCTCCTGCAGTGCCGTTTATTGCCTGTATTAACTTCAGCTCATCATTTGTCCTCTCGGGGACTCAGTTTCCTTACCTATAAATGGCAGGGATAGCATTAGAAGTCTCTGGGTCCTCTTGAGCATGGAAAACTGGTAGAAAAATAGCAGGCGAGGGGCTTCTCTGAGATGTGCCTGTTAGGGCAACCAGAACCCTGGCTTCCCCACAGAGTTCTCCCCTTGGAGTTAGACTTTTCTTGGTTCCCAGGCTCAGGAAACTGAGTTGAGACTTTGGTGGGGACCTGGCTCTTCTGGCAGCAGTCCTTGCCACAGGGGCCTGAGCCCCTGGTCTGTTATTCTGGAACTTGGCGCATCTGCCCAGGGGCTCCTTCAGCGTAGCCTCAGAGTGCCAAAGCTGCCCACTTTGGGCCCCCAGGAGATGAGGGGTCACTGCAGGGGAGCCCCAGGGAGCCCCATCTCCAGCTCAGGCTGAGAAGCAATAGGGATTATATGGCCTAAACAATTAGAAGACCGTGTGAGGAGCGTTTCATTTATCAAAGAGCAACAGGACAGATGGAGCTGGAAGGATGTGGGCTTCTCTTCCAGCCACGGGGTGCAGGGGAGCCGCTGGTGTCCACCGGGGCTCAGCCCCAGGCTCTTGATCTGTGGGAAGGGACAGTAGAGCAAGGCTTCAGGATTCAATCTCACAAGCATGTACGTGGAGAAAAGGCAACAGGTGGCTCGCACAGGCCGTGCCACAAGGAATCCCTAAGGATGTTTGCTGTGCCGGGCTTCCTTGGGGTAGAGAGGGAGAAGCTTTAAATCATGAGAATTCCCATCTCACAGATGGTCAGAGGTCAAGGGGACCCGAGAGATGACCCTATCCTGGGGTGGCCAGTGGGTTTCTTCAGGACAGCTCATTGTGACCATCCGTGGTGGTCACAAGCAGGGATGTTAGGACAAGGCGGAGGGTGCAGTGATCCATTAGTGACACCACCCTGGGCATGGCTCGCACCCATGGCCACGTCTGTATTTGCTGTCTACACCTACAGAGGTAAGGTGACTTGACTGAGGCCACCTAGCTAGAGGAGCCCTGGGGGTCAGTCTCCCCTAACCCCTAAGCTGGGCTCTTTCTCCTGTCCAGCCCAGGTCCTGTGTCCCATTCTTCAGGGGTATTCAGGGGTCGTCCGCGGGGGTCCTCCTGGGCATCCCCTTGCCCCCATGAAGGAGGTGGCAGGAATGCAGACAGAAACTTTTTTGTTTTAATATTTAAGGGAAGTTGAAGGCTGCGGAGATTAAGCCACTTGCCCCAAGTCCAGCGTAAAACAGCCTTTGAAGTAACCCTCGAGCTCAGTTTCCCGTGTGTTCTCTGTACAGAACTCTGACCATTAGGCAACACTGCCAGTTCCTTGGAGGAATCTCAAGTAACAAAAAAGGTAGGCCTGGTGTCTGTGGGGTCCTGGAAAAAAAAAACAAAAAACCGCTTTGACTGGTTTAAATGGCCATGCCGGGAAGTCTCCTGGTCTGCTCTGGTGGCCGGCTGCCCAGGAGCATTGCCAAGGGCCTGGTGGCCTTAATCACTGCTCTCCTAGGAAGTGCTAGCCAGCTGCCAAGTGGCCATAAAGTGGCCCTGGAAGCCTTACTGGGCTATACTGGGTGTGGAGCTGGTGAGAAGAGAAGCAGTCCGGAGCTGGGAGAGGTTCGGCCCCACTGCCGAGCACTCTGCATTGTTTACTGGGCAGAAGTGAAAAATCCTGCTTGGACGGTTCTCCATTCTTGTGCTTCCACCTCCCTCACCCAGAGAATTGCTCCCCAGGCAAACTCACATCCCAGTGCTGCCAAAGCTATGCAAATCAGCAGGCTCTGCTGCTCCCAGGTGGGAAAGCACAGGGCTGGTAGGGTTCCTCCTGCCTGGCGTCCGCCCGGGGTCCTGATCGCTTAACCCAGCTGGGACTCAGTCTCCTCACCTGTAAAATGGGGTGAGTAATAATGCTTCATCTTCCCGAAGGCAGGGAACTTGCCCTGATGATCTCCTGAGGTCTCTCTCCCAGGCCCATGAGCCAGGGTTTCAAGCTGTTTGCTTCTCCTCCTCCTTTCTTGAAGCCTCAGGGCCTAGAGATTGCCAGGAGGCCACGAGAACCCAAAGAAGCCCAGAGAGACCCCGGCGGGTGGCCCTTCTGGCTTGATGTAGATCTCACCCACTGGCCCCTAAGACCCCCACGTGGAGGTCCAGGGGGGTCCAGGACTTCCTCCTGGAGCCCTCTCTGCCCTCCCCCCTCCCTTCTGTGTCCTTATCTTTGGTTTGTGTGCAGAACAAACAGGACAGAGGGAAGTGGTGAGAAGAGCTCTTTGGTCCTTCGTGTGCCTCACTCTGCCTCGGCCACAGACAGGGACCAGTTTCTGGGAGTGGGGGAGAAAAAGCCGTGGTGCATTTCGATCAGCTGCATCGGGTGGAAAGACTTCAGAGATGGCAGCAATTTTGGGTTCCCTGCAATCCCCCTCTTGATGCCACCAAATTGTCCCTCGATGCAGAAACCTCTTCTGTAACATCCCTGAAACGAGCCGCCCCTGCCTGAATATTCCTAGCAATGGGGAGCTCTGTCGATGTGAAACTATGGAGTTCCACTGCCAAACAAACCCACTTCTCATAAAATTCTTCCTCCTACTGAGATGAGGCCTGCTTTCCAGCAGCTTCGCCAGTGGCCCTGCTCTGCTCCTTGCTGCTGCAGGCTAAGCCTGGTTCACTTCCATGCCAACATTTGGAGAGGAAGGAAAAGTCCACTGATATTTATTTAAGCACTTACTATGCACCAGGCATTGTGCCAAGTGCTTTCCAATGTTCCCTCATTGAATCGTTTTAATTTTTTTTTTTTTGAGAAGCCTCAAACGTATGGAAAAGATAGAAAACGGTTAATGAACAGCCACATACCCGTCACCTGGATTTAATAACTGTTAACATCTTGCCATATTTGCTTCATCCATTTGTTTCTGAAATCCTTTTTTTTCCCTCCCCTTTGCAACTTTTCCTCGTAGACATTTTCAAACACACATGACCATAGAGATGAATACAAAGAGCCCCCATATACTCATTCCCTACTCAGCAACCATCAAATTTCTGCCCTTCTGGCTGCTGGAATATTTTATTATACATTGTAGACATTAGAACATTTCCATCCTAAATATTGGCAAGGATGCATCTGCAAAACAGAAGGACATCTTCCTTCTTAACTACAATATCATTATTACACTTAAAACGAATTTCTCATTTAATTCTCGTGGCAATGCCACGCAGAAGGTTTTATATAAGGGCAAGTGTCTCTTCTTTAGGTCAAACATCCTTTCCTCATCTGGTGTGACGACTGGGCCTTTTACCCCCTTGGTCTTCATGCTCCACCGCCCAATTCATCAGGGTCCCTTTTTCAAAATGATGCCCTGTGCTGGGCATGATGCTCTCACTCAGGGAGCTGCCCTGATCTGTGTGTCTGGTAATGCACGGGACTGCCTTGGCTTTTTAAGCAGCTACCCCACACATGTGTAGCACGCTTTGGGCTCATGTTGAGCTTTGGCCAGCTCAAAATCTCCTTTTTTTGTCATTTCTTTTCCACGTGGGATACTCTGACGCCAGCCTCCCCCAGCTTCCCCTCCTCACAAGGAACTGCGATGTGTTTATTTCCAAATAATGTCCGCCAACAAACAGAAAGGAGAATTACGTTTTCATTTTTGTTTTTCTTTTTTGGCAGGGGAGGCATATTTGACCTCCTAGGAGTCTCAGCTTCTCTCAAAATGTAAAATACAGAGTACGGACATTTCAGTGGCCAAGTACCTGACACTATGCACGCTTGAATTTTAGTCACTCTAGGTACCAGCTATGATTATTTCTATTCTAGCCTGAAGTTTGTTATTGGTATTGTTGAAAAAGCTTTTTATGAGGCTTCCTATTGTAGCATGTAGTCTTTTTTTTTTTTTTCCAGCTTTACTGGGGTGCAAGTGGTAGATAAAATTGTAAGGTATTTATAGTGTTCATCATAGTGGTTTGATATGTGCATATACTGGGAAATGGTCCCTTCCATCTGGTTGATTATTACATCCATCATTTTCCATGTTTAACTTTTTTTGTATGTGAGAGAACCTTTTAGTTTTCCTCTTAGCAAATTTCAATTTAAAAAAAATATATATATATAGTGCTATCAACTATACTCACCACGCTCTATATATCCTCAGACTTTGTTCATCTTATAGCTGAAAGTTTGTACCCTTTTACCAACCTTTCCCTTTCCCCTAACCCCTTCAGCTTCTGGCAACCACTCTTCTACTCTCTCATGCTCTGTTTCTCGGAGTTTGACTTTTTATTTCTTTTTTAATTTTTTGAGATTCCACATGTAAGTGATACCATTTTGTATTTTTCTGTCTTATTTCACTTAGCCTACCACAAGTCCCTCTGTGTTGTCACAAATGGCAGGGTTTCCTTTTTTCTTGTGGCTGAATAATATTCTAGTATGTATGTGTGTGTTTAAATAAATAACATCTTCCTTATCTATTGATCCATTGATCACTTTAGGTTGATCTCACACTTTAGGTTGGGTCCATAGCTTGGCTATTATGAATAAAGCTCCAGTGAACCTGAGGTGCAGATATCTCCTTCATAGCTTGTTTTCTTTTCTTTTGGAACTCTACCCAGAAGTAGGACTGGTGGGTCATATGTAGCAGATAGTCTTCTGGTTGGGTATCACTTTGTGCAGTTTGACTACTTTAGTGGACTACTCAACATAAAGTAGAAAAGCCGATTTCTGGGCTAGCGTATTTGTTAAAACAGAATTCCCTAATTGGGGAATCTTTACTTCTTTCTGTTTCATTTTTGTTGAGGTAAAAAAAAAAAACCACATAACATAAAAATCAAAAAACATGGAATTTAAACAAAATTTACCATCTTAATCATTTCTAAGGGTACAGTTCAGCCTCCCCTATCGTTTCCATATACAGTTGATTTAGTTTAACCTAAGTGCAGGGCTTTATATTTATTCCTGTTATGTTTTACCTTGTTGGTTTTGGCTTCTATTAGAACATGCCAAAATATTTTCTAATCCTGATTCTATTCTCTAGTTTTCTATATTAATCTCCCTCTCTGTTTTGAATCGCTTCCAAATTCGAGCAGCATCTAGCCTGTTGATTTACCTAAGCTGTTGATCAAAGTTGAATCCTTGGTTTCTCTGTGTCAGCCACTGGATGCAGTGCCCTTTTTTCTTTTTTTAATATGAGCTCTATGCCCATCGTGGGGCTGGATCTTACAACCCCAAGATCAAGAGTCACATGCTCTACCAACTGAGCCAGCCAGGCGTCCCATGCAGTGCCTTTATTGGAAAAACTGTATGAGTACAGGAGTTGAGAAATCAAGCTTTGGTCTTGATTCAAGTTCTCTGAGGCTGTGTATCCTCTGCAAGGTGCTTCCCCTCTCAGTTTGGACTTCAGTATCTTTCTGACTCTTTCTACTATGTATCTGCCTGCTTTATTTTTTTCTGCAAGCGGCTGCCACCTTTCAGAGAGGGAGCCAGGGCTTGGAAATAAGATATGTTCAAGTTTCTGCAGTTGGTGGCACATGACTTTCTCAGGTCAGAATCAAAGATTTATTTTTGGAGCAGTTTCTTAGTAATTTGGATCAAGCACGTGGTCATTCAGCACCTAGTGTGTATTGGACAACTTAAGTCACTTGATGTACAAAGATGAACAAGATATAACAATGCTGGCTGCTAAGAGCTCACGATTTTATGAGAGAAACAGACACATGAACCACTGGGTCTAAAAAATGTGATATGTGCAATAGAGATAAATAAAAATAATAGGTGTGGCGATGCAGAGAAAATCCCTTATTTTGCTTTGGGTGAATTTCATGGAGGAGGTGACATTTGAGTTTGATCTTAGAGGATGAGTGTGTATTTTCTAGAGAGAGAAGGGCACAGCATGCGCAAAGTCCCTAACATACAACCAGGCTCAACCTGGGTAGAGGGGTGGCCCGGGATGTCTGGAGCCCAGCTCTACAACTGAGTAGTGTCTCCTAGCTCACAAGCATGGTCACCAGCTTTCTCTCATTTGAGCTTTACTATATTCCTGGAAAGTGGGTGGAATGGGAGTTATGACCTTATTTTGCCATTGAAGAGTGTGAGGCTCTGGAGCTACCTGCCTTGGCAAAACTCACACAGCTTGGGAGTGATGAAGCCAAGGCTTGACCCTCTATTCGCTCACTTCCGATCCAGGACTGTTTCCAGTAAGCCCTGCTGCTCCTCCACAGAGCACTGCAAAGGGGTAGAAAATAATGATCGTGGGTCACTGTTTCACATAATGTGATAATTGCATCCCCTGCTTTCTTCACGAAAGAGGAGCACCTTCCTCACTGTGTCAAAGATGAATAAGTTGAGTCCCGGGAATGGCTCACCAGTCCTCTCTCAATCAATAGAGCCTTAGCAGTGGAGTCAGAATCAGAACAGAAAATGCTTTGGGGAGCTGAGCCCTTACTAAGCACCCGGCACTGAGCTATATGGCACTCTCTGCTCTGTCGGAGTGTCATGGGACCAGTCTCCCTGAGAGGTCCTGGCCAACCCAGGTACCTCACTCAGCCTGGGATTCAGGGAAGCTTAGGTACAGATACTGAAGCAGGTGAGAATGAATTTGATGAGAAGGAGAATTGTCCTCATCACACTCCGAGAGCAGCAGGTGAATCCTCATGCTAAGAGGCCTCTTGAGAAGGACCATGAAAAAACTTCTAGGCAAGAGAAGTTAATTTTGTTGGCTGGTGAGTTTTAAAATTAATCTCTGAATTTTGCTTGTTCATCTTTTTCATTGTGTGGATCTCATAAACAACATGATAGTGGCACTTACAGAAATCAAAAGCAGAGATCTTTTTAAAATTGTTCACAAAGCCAATGACCTCCTCCAAGCCAAACTGTTCTGGCCCTCTGCTCTTTCTCTCACTGTATTATTACCTTCTTCTGGAAACATCTCCTCTTACCTCCCAGACACCACACTTGCCTGGTCTTCCTCCTACTCAGGTGCCCCCTCTTCCTCAGTCTCCTTTGCTGTCTCCTCCTCCTCATTCCAGCCTTGACTCTTTTTTCTTCTTCATCTGGACTCAGTTTCTTCATAACGTCACTGAGTCCTATGGCTTAAATGCCACCTATGAGCTGATAACTCCCCAGGTTATACAACTGACCTTACACCTCTCCTGAGTCCAAACTCACTTCCCCATCTCTACTGGGATATCTAATTGGCATCTCAAACTTCACACATTCAAAAATAAAGCTTTCCACATTCTACCATTGGCCTGCCTTCCCCCAAGTCACCCCCATTGGTGGTAATGGCACCACTGATGATCCCTTCGAGAAGGGCCAAAGCCTAGAAGTCATTCTTGATTCCTCTCCTCCCTTGCATAGCACCTCCCATCCATCAGCCAGTCCTGTCAGTTATCCCAAATGCGTTCTAAATCCAGGCCTTTCTTGCCACCACCACTGTTACTGTCCCATCCACTCTGCTGCCCTTTCTCTTCTGGGTCACTGCAATACCTCTCAGTTGGTGGTCTTCCCTCCTGCTCTCTAACCACCTACAAGCTCATCCCTGCAGGTTTAAACCCTGAAGTCAGATCGTGTTCCTCCTCTGCTCAAACCCTCTGTCACTTCCATCGTCCTTGGGTGAACGTTGAAGCTTCACTGTGACCTGTCTGCCAGATTCACGTCATCTTACCCCTGCTTACCCTATTCTTCAGCCATACTAGCCTCATTACTATTCCTCAGCATGCAAGCCTGCTCTTGCCTTATGTCTTGATACTTCTGTCTGGAATGATCTTCCTTAGGGGCTTCTGCTGTCTTCTCCAGTATTGTATTCCCAGGGCCTAGAACAGTGCCTGGTACCTAGAGTGTGCTGAGTAAATAAATGTGTGTTGAATGAATGAATTTGCTCTTTTGTCAAGTTTTAAAATTACTCCTTATTGGGCCGACTTGACCATGTCATGGAAGGATTTTTTTTTTTTTTTAAGATAAAGCTCCTCAAAAAATAAAATCTAGAACTATCAGATTATTTAGCAATACTGCTTCTGGGTATCTAGGCAAAGAAAATGAAGACACTAACTCAAAAAGGTATCTGCAGCCCTATGTTCAATGCAGTGTTATTTACAATAGCTAAGACATGGAAACAACCTACATATCCACCGGTGGATGAATAAGTAAAGAAAATATGGTGTATGTATATATATATATGTACACACACACACAGACACAAACAACATGGAACATCATTTAGCCCTGAAAGAGAATGAAATCTTGCCATTTATGATAACATGAACAGAACTTGAGGGCATTATGCTAAGTGAAAGAAATCAGACAGAGAAAGACAAATACCAAGGGATCTCAATTAACATGTGAAATCTAAAAAGCAAGTACACAACCACCCCCTGCCAAAACCAGGCACATAGATATAGAGAACAGATTGGTGGTTGCCAGAGGTAGGGGGTGGGGAGAGATGAAATGAATAAAGGGCATCAAACTTCCAGTTATGAAATAAATCTTGGGAAGTAACGAACCACGTGGTGACTATAGTTAATAAAACTGTATTGCATATTTGGAAGTTGCTAAGAGAGGAGGTCTTAAAAATTCTCATCACAAGAAAAAAATTATGTGACTATGTATGATGATGAATATTAGCTAGACTTACTGTGGTGACCAGTTGGCTCACAATGCATACAAAAGTTGAATCGTGGTACACCTGAAACCAATGTTATATGTCGGTTACACCACAATTAGAGAAAAAGATAAAACCAATTTTACCATTAAGTCTATCTCTGTGTACATCACAATTAGAAAAAAAGATAAAAGCAAGTTTACCTTTAAACCTGTCCAGTCTGTGGGTCCCTCCTACCTTTAGCTCCCCTTGCACATTTTATATATATCGTCTTAATTGATCTCAAAATCAGGCTGCTATCCAGAGGTCACTCTGTGTTTCCCATATGCTTTTCTCACGATCCTACCCCTCTTCATCTTCTGCTCTCATCTTGCTGCCCCCGTTGCTAGAGCAGGTGCCCTCCCAACCATACAGGAAAGGGCATGCTTCCCCATCCTCATTTAGAACACAGCAGGGCAAGGGGGCTTAAGTTAAAAGGCCAGAGGATCTCTTAGACCCCATTCCTTCTTCTACCAGGCATTTTTTGAGACACTGAGCTGTTCTAGGAGCCATGGTGGCCATTGAGTAGGGATGTTACGTCCTCGTTTTCAAGGAACCCACAGACTAGTAGGAGAGAGAAAAAAAGGAGTCGCACGATGTGCCATGCGGTAGTAGTAAGGGCTACTGGAGTCCAGAGTGACCAGGACTAACGCTCTGTGAAAGAGTGTGGTGCAAGGAAGTGTGGAAATGGGACAGGGTTGGTGTGTTTGCCCATGAGCTCAGGGTGCCTGGGAGGGAGTGAGGTGGGATCCTGAGGGACAGTCATATGGGGAATTGTATGTTGTGCTAAGAAACTGAGATTTTATTCCAAAGTTATTGAAGATCCAATGAAAAGCAGAAGAATTTTCTGATTGAAAGTTCTGAATTCATTCACTTGTCCATTTATTCTTTCATTCAACCAGTATATTTTGAACTCCTGTTACGTGCTAAGCCCAGTGCTAGGCTCTGAGTATATGGTATTTAGTAAACCATTCATCGTCCTTGCTATTACAGAGCCAGCCAGCTGTGGAGCACAAAGGAAGATTGTTTGGTGGCTCCTGCCATAAAAAGTTATAGGAAAAGGAAACTCATGCTTATCGTAGCTAACATTGGAAGCAAGTCCCCTAACAATAGGTGTATATTTAAGCAAATTATGGTTCACAGAATGGAATATTAGGGAACCATTAAAAATGATGTTTGCAAGCATAGGAGGAGGGGGAAAAAGATTTATGGTGCCCCTTAACAGTATAGGGGAAATATTAATGATGTTCACTGGAAAAAGCAGGGTAATATTTATACAGAGTGGTGAATATCAATGAGGCAAAACAAGCATTAAAAAAAAGACCATAACATATACAAACATGTAAATTACAGCTGCCCTTCAGCAGAGTGATTTTTCTGCTACTTTATACTTTTTTCTGTACCAAATATTTTTCTCTATGAAGCACACATTTATTCATTCCACCCGATGTTTACTATAAAGGAAAGAGGAACAGACAAGAAATGAAAGCCAGAAGGGAAAGGCAAGAACAGACACCTGTCTATCTGAGATGACTTAGGTGTCATCTCCTCAGGAGGCCTGGGGTAGTGAGGGGACTTCCTGCCTCAGGGCAATGCCATTAGGACCCCTGGCTGGTCATCCCTTCCTTAGCCACCAGAGCCTGTGCTCTGTCTGAGGGAGTGGAGCAGGACATGCGCCCTGGGATTGCAAGTTCAAGGCCTGGTGACTCCGTGTGACCTGGGACAAGTCAGTCTTCCTGGCAATCCACATCCCTGGAGGAGATTTTCCAAAGACCTCTCCAGGAAACAGGATAAGTGGGAGGATCCTGGCCACAGGGGAAGCGTGTTCTTTCTCGACATAGAGACAAGCTCCTCCCAACATCACCATTTCCCTCTAACCTTCAGGCTCTTCCAATCCTGCTAGCAACTCATATTTTTGTTTTTATCTCTTTCAGGAAATGATCGAAATGGCCTAGATTTCAACAGGCAGGTAAGTACTTTCAGAAGAAAACCTTTATTCTATAAATGGTGGGGTGGGGTGGAGTGGGCAGCCACTTAGATGACATCAGATGCAGGAGATATAAAGAAGATTAGGTCAAATTTGAGGGTGTTTATTCATAGACTCAATAGCTTTCAGGCTTGAGCCTGAGGGGCCTCTAAAGGGCCTTTGTGTCCACCCCCTTCCCCCAGTCCACAACCCAATGTCGGGTCTCCACTGTCCCCTCAAATGGAGCACTTATTTCGGATTAAGTGCTTGCCTGGTGTGGTGCAGAACCTAAGACCACAGATCTCCTCCCAGCATGGTCTCTAGTCTGAGTTGCCTCTTGGGTGAGTTCGTCTGCGTGGACCAACTGTACGGAGAAGAATTTATGGAGGTACCAAAGATGGAGGACTTGGGCCCCTCAGGGAACTACTGATCGAAAGGAAAAGATACGGGACAAAAAAGGAGGAATGGGACAAAGTATATAGCCTGGCCCAAAGGGACAATGTAGACACAAGCTTGGCGCCTTTGAAGAAAACTAAGTCGTGTAGGATTCCAGTTAGTCTAGGGAGTGGGGTTGGACAGGGTGTAGGATGGATGGATGTGGCATGTAAAGAGAAGGATGGAGCAGAGGGCGAGGGCTTTCCCCGCTGAGATCAGGGGCTGGAGAGAAGACTGGGGAGAGGGCTAGGACAGGGCATGATGTCAAAGCAGATGTGGGAGGGGACGTTGCAGGGAGGAAAGGGAAGGTGGTCTGAGTTTCTTATCAGAAAAATTAATTTATTCCATAAATTTGGTGGCAGTGGGGGGGGGCATGTATACTGTGCCAGGTGTGGAACTACAAAGAAAATTAAGACATGGTCTCTGCCCTGGAGGAGCTTAGAGTCTCGTGTGGGGAGTGGGAGAGAGAGGAGAGGGAGAGGGAGGAGAGAGAGACTCCTAAGGGAATAATTATAATACACTTGCATCCCTGCTTTACTAGAGGTGTGTAGAAAGCGTGGCGTGGAACAGAAATGGAAAGAGTCCATTGTTCCTGGGAACTCAGGGCAGGCTTCATGGAGGAGGTGCTATTTGAATCTAGCTCTAAAGGGTGAGTAGGACTGTGTCAGGCCGACAAGAGTGGGATTGAAGGGCTGAAAATCCCAGTGGGAGGGGGTGCATTGGATAATCACAGGTTCCTTCTCGCTCTGATCTTCCAGTCGAAGTTTAGGTGGCGGTCTGCGGTGGGGCTGGAGATCAGACTCCTTTATCTAGACTGTGATTTGCAGTCCCTACTAGCATTTCCTAAAGGGCTAGGTACTTTCTGGGTGTATCCTTCATGGCCAGAGAGAGGAATAATCTGAAGTCCTGAGCCAAAACCTCTTAGGCAGGTGCTTTCTGCATTTTGTTCACTGTGGAAGTTTGCTAACGAGCGGAGGCCAACTGCTCTCTCTGCACTCGAGGCCTGAAGTGCAGAGAGGCTTCAGACTTAGCTCCGAGGAAGGACTTG
This sequence comes from Canis lupus baileyi, assembly GCF_048164855.1. NCBI lineage: Eukaryota > Metazoa > Chordata > Mammalia > Carnivora > Canidae > Canis > Canis lupus. The sequence continues at coordinate 75,399,578 of NC_132840.1, forward strand.
CCGCCAACATGGTCTATTCAACTCCAGGACAGCCACCAAGGGAGACAGACGTGGAATCAGCTTCTGCTCCAAGGTCTTTGGATATGAGGCCGGTTCTTCCCTCGGGGGTGGCTTTGCCAGGCTTGCTGTAAGGGCGGGAGGATGGAGGAGATCCCCAAGGATTCTGTGATCCTGGAGGAGGTTGGGATGTGGCCCCGTGCCCTGTACTTCCACCCTGACGAGTCGGGATGGCAGCCTGGGGCCCACCTCTCACAGGCCCTTGGAGAAGACGTGCGAGAAGGAGCCCATTCCGCACCGAGATGTGACCACAGCAGCCCAGTCCGGAGGTGGCCTGCTGGCTTTAACCACTTGTGTGATCTTTTGGAAGCTTGGGAAGCCCTCGTGCTTGGGACAAGGCTGGGAGCAGCCCCCCTGGCCCTAGGCAGCCTGGAAAGAGGCCTCTGGCCCTTTGAACATCTTTTGGGGTGTGGTTCCTCCACCGGTTGGGAAAAAGTTGGCTGGCTTCTGCCAGGAGTGGGCCTCACTTGAGTTTGCTTTACTTAGATGAGCCCCATGGGGTGGGTTGTTCCCTCCCTCCCATGGAAAGGGTTTTTTTGATTTCTTATTACTGACAAGAACAGACACGAAAGATTTTTCCTTTCAAGAAGGGGGGAATTTTGGAGAAAGAGGCTCAGCCGGGTCACACTCCTGTATGCTCTCACGCCTAAGCTCTCCTGTGCTTAGGAACATACACTCATGCTCCCTCCTCCCTGTCACTCTGTCCCTCAGGGCCAGAGACACTGACCTCTGCAGGTTCATGCCTACAGGTGGGCACCCAGGATCTCTCAAGCCACTGCGTTGACGATCATACCTCCACCCTTCACAGGGAAAGTAAAGGAATATTCGCTACCTGCCAAGCTCTGTGCGAGGAGCCTTGGGTGCTTTATCTCATTTCATTCTCACTATAAACCAAGTGTTACTATCTGCATTAGACTGGTGAGGAAGGCGCCTCCCCAGAAGTCCCAGCTCTTTTTGACAAAGGATTTGGGAGATTAAATAATTTGCTGAAGCTCACGTGATTGGCCAACTGGCAGAGTCAGGATTTGAACCCACATCTCTTGGACTCCAGAGCCCATTTTTCCCATGATGTCCTGCTGCATTCCCCCCTCTACAGTCTCTCCACTCCCCATTCTCTGCACACACACCATCCTCAGGGAGAGGCCTGGGAGCCAGAGCTTGAGCGTGACCTCACTGTGACTAACTGGGAGGAAATGGGAGGCAGAGGGTGTGGGGAAGGGAAGAAAGGGCGGTTGTGTAGGAGCAGTCTGGTATGGTTCAGAGAAGGGGTTGGCAGACACAGGACAGCAGAGGATGAGCCGCTGCCCTCGGTGAAGCCCCAGTTGGAAAGCTGCAAGCCAACTGGTGCAATCGGGAGTTGCATGAGCAAAGGACACTGGCTCATCAGGAAATTTCACGCCGAACCTGTTAACTTCCTGGTCTCAGGAAAGCAGCCTGAGCCTTTTTGGAGCATAATTGTGGGAAGACCCAGGGACCCAGAAGCAGCACCATCCTGCCATCCCTGGGAAAGATAAGAAAGTGGAGAAGCAATAGGATAAGGCCAGATCCCCAGACGGGGAGGCGGACGTCCTGGTGCCAGTGCGGCTTCTCTACCTCTCACTAGTCACTTCTTTTCTTTCTTTTCTTTTCTTTTCTTTTTTTTTTTTTTTTTTTTTTTTTTTTTAAGATTGTACTTATCTTTTCATGAGAGACACAGAGAGGGAGAGACACAGAGACACAGGCAGAGGGAGAAGCAGGATCCCTCCCTGCAGGGAACCCAATGTGGGACTCATCTCAGGGCCCCGGGATCACAACCTGGGCCAAATGCAGACGCTCAACCACTGAGCCACCCAGGTGTCCCATTAGTCATTGCCTTTAGACAAACCTCATCTTCCTGGGCCTCAGTTTTCTCTTGGATAAAATGAAGATGTTTGTACAGGGTGACCTCTCAGCCCCCCCACCCAGTCTGTCTGCTATGTTTCCTCATTTTCCACATGCCCTATTCTGACTGGTTGCTTTGACTCTCCTTTCTTTCTTTCTTTCTTTTTTTTTTTTTCTGAAGAAAAGCAGGGAAGAGCATGTCCATTTCTTCACCCTGAGCCATAGAGAGTAGGGGGGAATTTAAGTCAGGTGAACTCTTTCCCATCTCTATGATTTTGTGTGACCCAGCAAAAAGGATCGTTTGAAATTTAGGGGGCAGAGGCAGAAGGACCTGGCAGGCTGGATGTGGGCCCATCATTCATTCTTTGCATAATTAGTCATTCCTAAGTGCTGGAGAGAGAGGGTGTCATGAGTAAGAAGATAAACTGCAAGGCTGTGTGGTAAAGTCCGTGAGAGACAAGTAGCACCGAGCTCCTGGGTACTTGCCTGGGGTCAGCACCAAAGAGATGGTGTCTGAAGTGTGGGGGTTAAGGAAGAGTAGGGGGTTTGCCGCAAAAGGGCAACAAGAATATTCCAGGCATAGGAGCCAGTGAGTGTGAGGGCTCACTGGAGAAGGGGCCTGGCTTCAAGGGATGTGTGAGAAGATGAGCATGGGGGAGATGCAGCAGGTGAAGCCGGAGCTGTGGGTGGGGCCAGGTCGTGAAGAACTCTGAATGCACAGCAAGGAAATTTCTCCCGTGGGCAGCAGGGAGCCACTAGGCGTTTTCCAGCACGACTAGTTTCATTTAATGGAAGGGCATTAGAGGGACTGTGGGTGAGGAGGAGAGGAAGGATGAAGGAGACGCCTGATGGAATGCTGTTGTGGTGGGAAGAAGTGGGCAAAGCTCAGGAGAGGGATTATAGCAAAGAGGTCAAGTACTCAAACATTCAGATTGCCAGGCTGGAATCGTGGCTATGTGGCCTTGGGAAAATTCTTCACCTTCCATGTTCCTCAGTCTCCTCATCTGGAAAATGGGGAGAATAATGGTACCTACCTCATAAGGTTGTGGCAAAGGTCAAATGAGAGTGTGTGTGTCTGTTTTCGACAAGTGTCTAGAATGTATAAACTGTGTATTTGCTATTTTATGACGGTGACAGTATGCACAGAGAGAGTCAGATTCGAGAGAGAGCTCCGATAGCAGATCCAGAGCATTTTGGCAACAGGTTGGCCATGGATGGCAAAGGAACAGGAAGCGTCCTTCATGATTTCTAGCTTGGGATGCTAAGCAGGAGAGGGACTATAAGCAGAGCTCTATAGGCACCAACACATGGTGAGGAATGGGTTCTGGAGCCCGGGGGACAGATGAGGATGCATATCAGGGAGTCACCATTGAATTGTGTTAAGTGACATGGGAGGGAGGGAGGCCCCCTAGAGATGGTGTGCTGAATGGGATGGGGACCCTGGGAAGACCTGCAGAAGAATCATGTTCGGGGCAGGCTGAGGAGCAGGTGCCTGTAGACGAGATGAAGAAGGAATGGTCAAAGGGATGGGGTGGGGGGCAAGGGGGGAGAACCACACCCACAAAGGAGAGCTTTTCATGACAGTGGGGGTAGCCATAGCATTAGGGCCTGCTCGGGTACCCTAGAGCCCAAAGCCTGAAAATGGGTTCTGGTTTGGCAGTGAGACGAGCAGTGATGTCCTCATCGTGGTGTCCGTGGTAAGAGCAGATGCCAGGTTGCTGCAGGTGGGGGACAAGTCGAAATGAAAGCAAGGAGGGAGATGTGGTCACCAGGTGACAAAGGGGTGGGGTGTTAGCCTGAAATGGAGACAGTGTGAAGAGAAGGCTTTGGGGGATGAGGGAGATCTCGGTGGATGTGGGCTTCGGGAGGGATAGGAAATGCCATCAGCATAGGGAATAAAAAAAGGGGAACATGGACAGAGGGCAGACCCACTGGAAGGTGTAGCTAGGAGAGGAGGACATGTCCGAGAGGGTAGCGGGGCTGGGCGCCCCCTCCGTGAGTTCAGGAGCCCAGGGTCAGCTCTCTGCTTCCCTTCCCTGCTCTTTGGACCAACAGCAAGCTTCAGAAGGATGCTGGAAGGTAGGATCGGCTTCGGGGGTGCTTAGAGAGTCCACAGTGACAGGTGCACACCTGGGGAGCCTTGAGCTGTTCTGAATCGCTCGCTCCCCGGGCCACGAACTTCTGCCAGACGGATCAGAGCAATGTTGCCACGTATGTTGGTGAGTGCTATCTTGCCAGAAGATTCCAAAAGTTCTCTGAGGCCAGAAGGATATCGGCAGCAAGTTGGCAGGTGTCCTGGTCCCTAGGAGTTTTGCCATCAAAGCTGAGAATCAGTGATGTGGGGTTTTCTCTCAGCGCTAGGCTTGACAGCTTTCTCATCTCACCTGCACCAAGATCTGACTCTCCCAAGCCAGCTAGCCAAGAGCAGTTACCCCAGCGTGCCCCCATAGAGCGTTTAGCTTTAACTTGGATGGGATTTCCTTCGCTGGTTTCCTGAGCATGAACCGCCATGGTTCTCTTGGCTGCTCCCAATGTGTGTTGGTTTGTAGTGTTTAATTGGCTCACTGGGGCATCTTCTCTATAAATCAACCAAATTCAGCCTAAGGGAAGGTGTCTGAGGGTCCAGAATGATGGAGCACCTTCTCCAGGGAGGCCCGTGAAGGGAGCACAGGCCTGGCCAGACCAGGCTCTCGAGCTGGCAAGTGAGTGTCTGCAGGGATGGCGGAGTGAGCCCTCTCCCCGGGGCATGCAGGGGGCAGCCACAGGAGAGCCAGCATCAGAGCAGCTGAGAAGGCAAGAGCAGGAAATGATTGACCAAGTTCAACCATGTTGTACTGTAGACCTGTACTTGGCTGGGGAGTAAGGAGTCAGAGGGGACTAGAACATGGGCCCTGCCCACAGGAGCTCCCAGCCGGGGGGTGGGGGGGTGGGGGGAATGCAGTAGAGGAAAGGGAGGGTCCCCTGCATTGTAATATTAGTGCCATTGGGGCTGGTTCCACGAGTCTCAGAAAGCCTGGCAGGCACGCATTGCCAGGCACAGCCAGGGAAGGGAAATGAGCCAGAGGGAGGCTCTGAGATCTCCCTGTGAGATCCCCAGGGGTTGGGAGCTAAGGATGGCAAGACTGTCGGTCCCCTGAGATTTGTTTCCCTCTGTGGGCCACCCGGCTTCCGGTTCTACGCTTCCAAGTAGAGACAGGATTATGGGGGGTGGGCAGCCTAAGAGACAGAAGAAGATGAGGAGCTAGCAAACCACATTTTGCCCAACCTAAACTGTTGATACAGAACGTCCCTCCTTTTGTCCCCTCTGAGGTGCCAAAGCAATTGAAAAGCAGATACCGGAGCCTCGCAGAACTGTGCTGGCGACAGGGCTTTGATGCGGGGCCACAGAGGGCTTCAGAATTAAATACAACCACCAGGCACAGGTGGACCTTAAAGTACCCTCCTAGCCAACAGGCAGGTCTGAAAAGAGGGACCAGAAGGGACCAACCCCCACACACCCACTTCCTTCTAAAACTGTGGTTCTCAGCCTTATCAGACCCAGTGTCCCTTGTAACAAGGATTCTGTAAAGCCCCTTTAATCTCCTAGAATGGAATTTGTAGAAAACATAAATAAACATCAACAGGATGCTCTGATTTGAATAAGAGAATGAAAAAAGGAATTTAAAATAAAATAATATCTATTTCAGCAAGCAAATCCTTGGGCTTCCTCCCCTGGAAGGTTAAAGGAGCCAGTAGGATGCTAATGCCCATGTGACACACACCAATACAGACTGATAATGGTATGTTCTCTTGGCAGCCCAAAAGCCATGCTTTTCTAAAATGTGAACTCTCCATAAAGGTCCAAAAAATAAGAGAAAATCTTTCCTCAATTTACACAAAGAAGCATCCCTGGAAAAAAACCAGAGCCTGTTAAAAGTATGCAAAAGGGCACTTGGTGCTCGTATTAAGAAAAAAAATGAATTGGCTTCTAGGCTCTCATGATTATAGGCAGGCTACCTACTGACACAAACATCTGGGGGTAGCTTTTGAAAGTTGTATAAAAGTTCTAGGTCAGGGAACCAAAACCAAAAACAAACAACAAAAAAAAAGAAGTTGTATGAAAGTTGCATGGGACATAATTACGGGCTTGTTTGGGAGACTTCTGCATTGCAGGGTGTCTAGAATGCCTGCCCTCTGCCCAGTAAATGCAAATCATGCCTCTCAATTAAGCAGAAAAACCACCCCACACAATTCGGAAAACAATTTCCAGGTTGGCCTTCATCGCCAGTGAGGACAGCTGGTCTAGACCCACCAGGCAGATAGGTCACTCCCACCAGGAGAGCAAGATTTACCCGGGGCCGTGGTCCTTCCACGTAGAAACACAAGGTAGTGGAAAAAACAGAGGCTCCCCGGCACTGGAAGGAGGCACCCCAGAAAGAGCACACGCAGCCTCTGCCCTCGGAGAACGTGCTTGCTATCCAATGAGGGAGGATGCCTACGTAGATGTGCAGCAGAATTAATTTCTCAGACAGGAGGGAACAGGTGAGATTGCATGACTCCTTTCTCCAGAGGGATTCCCTACTGCTGGCGGTGAAGATAATATAACAACAATCATATTTACTGGACCCTGCCTGTGTGCAGGCACCGAGTGCAAAATGCAAAATTACGAGCTGCTATTATGATGCCGAGTAGTATCCGTTATTCCAGGCAATACTCTGGCAACCCTGCGAGGCACTTGGGACCCTTCCAGGTCTATGGATAAGGAAACCGAGGCACTGAGTGAGTAAAGAATCTTCCCACAATCACACCGCCATCCAGAGGCGAGTTGAAAGCCAGGTGCGCCAGACCCCACGGCCCTGCTGGTCTGGGAGCAGCAGGCAGCAGGGTAGAGCCGACTGTGCGGTGCCTCCTGTTCCTCATCGGAAGCGGAGAACAGGGAGAGTGTCTCCTTCCTGGGCATGGCGCAAGGGCTAATTACAGCTACGATACATAACTCAGAAGAGTCTGTGACATACGGTAATCGACCAATAAACATTAGCTCCTATTACTTTCTGATGAACGAGAACCCATAATTTTCCCGTCCTCTCCTCTCCCTGTGTGGCTGCCGAGCCGGGCTCGCACCAGTTTAGATGAGCTGCAGATGCTACTAGAATGGTAATCTGTTCTGAGCTCCCTGAGCTCCCAAGCTAAGCCCCCAGCCACCCCAGGCTTGGATGGGAAGCAGTTGACAAGTGTCTTTGCTTTCGAAGAGGTGGGAATTTATCTTCCTTTGCCAGCCAGGCTTGGCTCTTCGGCCCGAAGCTTGGATGTCAGCTGTTTTGTGTTTGTGGCCCTGGGCATCAGCCCCGGGGTTGGACGGACCCAGCTTGTTGAGAGCCGGGCAGTGGGGAGCGGTCGGGGGCGGGAGCCGCTGTGGGTGCTCAGGAGGCGTGGCCCTACTACACCCTGGTTTACCAGATTGCGCCGCCACCACCACCACAAAGCCCCTCTGGGGCACTGTCCCTAGCACTGCCCAAGTGCATGGAAGGACCTAGATGGGGCGTGGAGATGGACTCTTCCTCTGTGTGCCTGTGCGGGATGGAGAGGCAGTGAGGACGCGACGCGAAGTGGCCGGCATCCAAACCCTCTTTCTGATTCTGCAGGGATACAGAGGTGGACCTTCCTCGGAGATTTCAGTGAGTTGCCTTTGGTGGACGCAGACTCCGGTGAAGGGCCAGCTCCTCCCCGCTCTCACGCAGGAGTCTTTTTGGAGCAGCCGTGTTGAAAGGGAAGCTGGATTTGGCCCCAGTCGCAGAAGGAGCTAGTACCATTCACTGAGCTCTCGGCTCAATGAGCACACTGCGCTGAGGCCTTCAGATCTAGTATCTCATCGCAACCTGGCAGCAATCCAGAGCAGTCGCTTTTGTGCTCTTCATTTTACAGATGGGGAAACCGAGTCTCAGAAAGGTCAAGGAGCTTGCTCGGAGGTAGGATTCAAGCCGAGGATGATGGAATGTGCCAGGCACTTTACGTAGAGTTATATCTCATTCACTATTACTTAATTCTTACAACAGCCTGGTGAGGTGAGCGTTATTATTCCCATTAGATAGCTAGGGAAACGATCACTCAGGTTAAGTAAGTTACCCGAGGTGGAGCTCAGATACACAATAGGCCTGTCTGCCTCTCCACCATACCAGGCTGCTGGAGAGAGAGAGAGAGAGAGAGATCCTGCAAGTGAGACGTGACCTCACGTTACCCAGAGCCCCTCATCTGACATCCGTACAGTACTTTTCCACATTTCCAGAGCCTTCTCACTCATACCGGCTGCTGCAGACCTCTCACAGCCACGGCTTGGCAGCTGGGGTGGCAGAGATAGCATCTGCAGGCTCAGGGAAGGTTGCCAGGTGAAGGGTGGGGTGAAGAAGGGTTCCCACCCAGAGGGTTCCCCTGGCCCCACGAGGAGCACCTCCCCGGGCCTGTGCGTGAGAAGGGTGCAGGGAGAGGAGTGTTCGCCTGTGTATAGGCCTGCAGGGCAGGGGGTGGGACCTGGCTTTCTCTCTGCCCCCCGGTCAGAGGGCTGTCAAGGCAGCTCTAGTAACCAGGAGATTACTTCTCCCAGACTTGCAGCTGCAGCTGAAAATACACTTTTTCCATCTCAAACTTCCTTCTCCTGGTCCAGCCCAAGAATGGCTTCAAAGGCCGCTCCCAGGGCTCGGGAGGCGTTCCTGTGTACCTGTTCAGTTCCCTAAAATGGTAAAGTGACTTGCAGTTCAGTGGTAGAGCCGGGCTGTATTCAGCTGACCTTTATTCTGTGTCTCCGTGCTGACGGGCACTCTGTTCAGTGCGGGTCTGCTGTCTCCAGATCCACCTTGTTCTGCAAATCGCAGCTGCCCCCCCCACCTGCTCCCACAGCCCCCTGGACCTCTGCTGCTTGGCTTCACCTCACATGTCAAGACCACCCCCCGACCCATGTGGCCACTAAAATGCCCTTGGCTCGCAACCTCCAAGGCTCCTTGGTTCACATCCTGGTTTGCTTTTGTTTCTTGGCGGCTCCTCTCCTGCGCTGGCGTCCAGAATTCGTTGACATGGACTGCCGCAGGGTGTCCCTGGGCTGAGGCTTCCAGATGACTGTGTGCGGGTCAGAGGTCCAGCTCTGGCATCGCACAGACCTGCGTTCGAATTTTGGCTCTACCAACGGGCCGTGTGTCATCTGGTCACTTCACCCTCAGCCTCAGTTTGTGCCTCTATAAAATGGGGGGAGATAATAGCACGAACCTTATAGCATTGTTAGGAGGAGGATTCAATGAGATTTTGAATGTAAAGTATCTGGGCCACAGTAAACTGGATACACATCAGTTATTGGTGCTGTCGCCATCACATTGGTCTGGAGGCCCGGGTTCCAGGTGGCAGTTCTGTTCAGATTCCCACAACTGCTGACCTTCCTCCGAGGATTCTTACCTGAGCCCTGGTACCTGACTTAGCCCGTTATTAGAGTAATAATAAGAAAAAGATGCCAGAGTCGATGTGTGCCAGGTAAACACAGGCAGGTCTCACTATACCTAAGACAATGGTTCCCAAATGTACATAAGTCAAAGTTATGTAAACTATATTTTTCTGCACCAAGAGAGCCTATTTAAGGGGTGTTAGACTGAATTTTCTTTTAACTTAAAGGTTGTATTTATTTGAATGGGGGAAGGGCAGAGGGAGAGAGAGAAAAAAGCAGCCTCCCTGCTGAGATGGGAGCCCCACCTGGGGCTCAATCCCAGGACCCAGAGATCATGACCTGAGCCAAAGTCAGATGTTTAACCGACGCCCCTAGACTGCATCTTTTCAAATAATGAAAAACACCCTTCTACAGCCAGTTGGAACCAAACATCATCTATAGTATTTGCTTAAAGTGTCTTATATGTTAATCTTGCTTTTCCCCCCTCATGACATCTCTCATAGAAAGTGTGTGATCCTAACAAGACAAACTTTTTAAATTTTACCCCATCTCTGTGTCTGGGCTCCTCTGAGGACTCAGAAGTAGGTTTCGCAGACTCCTTGTGTAGCTGGTAAATGAGGCCTGGAAACATTGGGAGACCTGGTCCCTGGGGGTAAACGTCAATTTCTGCAGGGGGCAGTGGTGGGGTGCTTCTGTGCCCCTGGTTCTGGGCTGGGACCCTCAAAGAGAAGAGTGATCAAGTTGCCAGGGCAAGAGCCACCAGGCCAGAACCACTCTGTCTGGAAGGGGAAGCAATGCAGCTGCAAAAGGGCAAGGAGTTCCTCTCTGACATGAACCAGAACAACTTCCTCTCTGAGGACTTGGTACTCCCCCTTACACTCAGCCTGGCAGCACAGAGGGCAGCTTCCTGGCGAGCAGGATACTTCCCAGAGCTTGCTTGGCCTTGCCCAAGGGGCCTGAGAGGGACAGACACTTTTCTGGCATAAGGCAAAGTGAGAACAACAGGACCTGGGGTTTGGACTTTGCTCACGACGTGTCAGCTCTGCAAGGGCCCAGTGTCCTCAGGGAATGTTCAGGCAGGCCTCAGAGGGAACAGGATCTGGAGGGTCCAACCTCACAAGAGGCTGTCAGGTTCCCTCATTCCCAGATCCCAAGGGCTTCTAAGTACTGCCAGGGTGCTCATAAGAATCCAGGAGAATCCTCTTTGAGATGATGGAGGGGTCTTGAAGGTAGGGAGACACAGGACTGTGCAGGCATCTCAGCTCTGTTTTGAGTGACCCTTGGCACTGGCTTTCACCGCCCCCCCCCACCCCGGCAGCCTCTCATTCATCTTTCCAGACTCAGCTCAAATGTCTCCTTCTCCAGGCCGCCCCCCGCCCCCTGGGACCCTCCCCTCCACCTTCTGTATCTTGACAAGCTTTTACTATGCGTGGATCTGCCTTCCAGACCAGACTGTGAGCGATTTGAGGGAAGGGACCGTATTTTACTTATTACAGTAGAGCAGTGCCTGGCACAGAGTGGACATTCAGCAAGCATTTCTTATTAAATGGATGGAGGGATAGTTGGCATGAACCTGTCTGCCGACTATCCACACATCCCTCTCTCCCGGGTGCCATGAACCCCTATGTCTCTCTGCTTTTCAGGGCCTTCTGTTCTTCGTGATGCTCTGCTCCCTGTCCTTTTTTTCTCAGCAAGTGATCCACAAAAACTCACCCCTTTCCCCAGGGAGGTGAGCTTGTTGGGTTTATGCAAATAGAGTATGTCATGGGCTCCATCCAGTCCAGTCGAGTAAATATTTCCTAACTCCTCCACTTGCTGGCTGGGCCCCAGGAGCCGTTGGCTGAGGCTCAGTGGTTGTTGGGTGCTAGGGCCTCCCGTCTAGGGAGGGTCTGCATAGAGGACTCTGACCAACCCAGTGTGTTTTTATTATTATTTATTTATTTATAGATTTTATTTATTTATTCATGAGAGACACAGAGAGGCAGAGATGTAGGCAGAGGGAGAAGCAGGCTCCATGTGGGGACCCCGATGTGGGATTCGATCCCGGCACTCTGGGATCACTCCCTGAGTCAAAGGCAGATGCTCAACTGCTGAACCACCCAGGCCAACCCAGTGTTTAAAAGGCTTTGAGATTGGGCCTCCGCGCCAAGCCATGTAGCCTAAGCCAGATCAGGGCCCCTTAACAAACACCCCTGGGGGGGTCATGTGGCTCTCCTGGGACTGCCCTCTCCTGGCCAGTTCATGGAAACAGTGGGGGCAGAGATATCCAATGACACCTGATATTACTGTGACTATTTTTCATCAGCAAATTTGGATTAAATCTCTAACTCTAGAGTCAAAGACTCACAGATCCTCAGGGCCGAAGGATCCCTTAGATCAAAGGTCCCCTGTTCCCAGAAGGGCTCCGCAGACCTCTGCTGTCTGCACAAAGGCTTTCCCCCCTCCCTTCTACCCTGTATGTCAATACGCTCATTCATAATATAACATCTTACAACTAAGCTTTCACTGTCTGCAGTGACATTTCAAAAGAAGAAAACAGAACAAATTTTTATATAATTTTATTCAATTTTTTCCATTTGAGATTTTGCTTCTTTCTTTGGTGTTAAAACATCAATCGTATGTAATGAAATGATCTCACACCCCAGTCAGATGGCCCTTGTTCCCATGTGTCTGCCAAAAGTCACCCAGGGATTTTGGCCTCAAGACCCAAAATACAGCCTCCTCTAGGGTTGAGCAAATGCCATTGTTAGGCCATTTTTTTTTCTTGTTAGACCCCGATCAACTCCCCATTGTCACCATCTCTGGAGTTGTCACTCTGCTTGCCTCATTTCCAGGACCTGAGTCCTTCCCCTTCACCTGACAGCTGCTCAAGAGTTAAGAAGAACTGTCACCCTGAAATCTTCCCCTTTACATGTAGACATCCAGGTTTCCCCAAATGATTCCACACATCAGGTTTCCGACTGCTTTACTTAAAGCAATTACATAATACATGAATATCTTCTGGAAGACTTTTGATCCCTGCCCCATCTCAGCCCTCTTCCCAGAAGTAACTCCTATTTACTGGTGTGTGGATATATATCTAGATAAATTTTCTCTCTGCACTTGTATGGACATGGGTTCAAATGGACATGTATAAATATTTGTGGGTTTTTAAAGATGCATATATACGTATATACATTTTCATAAATTATACTGTGCGTATTTTTCTGCCACTTTCTTTTTAAACTTAAAAATAGGATTTTTAGGCTCACCTGAGTGGCTCAGTGGTTGAGCATCTGCCTTCAGCTCAGGGCATGATCCTGGGTCTGGGGATCGAGCCCCCCACAGGGCTCCCTGCGAGGAGCTGGCTTCTCCCTCTGCCTGTGTCTCTGCCTTTCTCTCTCTGTGTCTCTCATGAATAAATAAACAAAATCTTTATAAAAATAGGATTTATAGATTGCTTCATGGCAATATATTTGGTTATATGATTTTTTTAATGACCACGTAACATTCTATGGTTCCAGTGTAATTTTACTTTTTTATTATCCTTCTGATGGACATTAGATCATTTCAAGTTTTTTTTGTTTTTGCCTTTTTTTTTTTTATGGTGCTCCGATGACCTCTTTGAACTCCTACGTGCCTTGATGCCTTTATATGCATATATTTTGGTCTACCAATCACCCTCTTTAAGTGTAATCTCCATAGGTGTGCAACGTTTAATTGTCAGATGACATCTGGTTAGGCCAGAGCACAGTGGGATCTCTTGTTCATTTGCTCATCCATTTACTCATTCAACGAATTTTTATTAAGCATGTGCTATATCTGTGTAATGCCCTGATTATAGTCGATCCAAGCCCAGATAAGGCTGTAGTAGGCCTATCTTCATGGAACTTACAGGATCAAACAGGGGAACCTCCCTAGATGTTCTACTTCCGTTAGTACAACCTAGCCTACAGATTGTTTTAAAAGATAATTATATCACACAGTCAACTTACATGCTCCTAAAAGTTATTAATGTCTCTCAAGTATTTTAAAATATTAACTGTTGCCTCAACTTGTAGAGTTAATTTTCATATTCTAAGTCAAGGATTTTTACATTTGCATTTTTATCTTACTACTTTCTTCCTATCTTTCCATATTTTTAAGCTTTTTAAAAAAATCTTGCTATCTTTGGGCATAGTACTAGGTAGACCTATTCCTCATACAGAAATTTATGAAGTATGCATGCTACACCTTCATGCAATTTACTGATAACATTCTTAGCAAGACTGGACCGTGTGCAGAGTCCTATGGCATGCCATCAGAGATGTCCCTCCTAGATGACAGTGGCTTGTGAATTAACCCTATCTCAACCATATGACCCCATCTTGACCTCCAGGGATAATATATATACACATGTATCAAGCATACATACAATACATGTATACATGCAATAATTACAGCATTCACCTGATCATCTTTTTTTTTTAAGATTTTATTTATTTATTCATGAGAGACACAGAGAGAGAGGCAGAGACATAGGTAGAGGGAGAAGCAGGCCCCCTGCAAGGGGCCTGATGTGGGACTCGGTCCTGGACCTCAGGATCACACCCTGAGCAGAAGGCAGGTGCTCAACCGCTGAGCCACCCAGGCATCCCCTGATCCTCATTTCAAGGAACCCTATAAGAAAGGGAAATCAGCCTAGACTAGCATGGCTTTTTGAGTCAGTGTGATATAGTAGAAAGGGTTGACTCTGGATCCAGACCTAGGTTCACATTCTTTCCCTGCCTCTTCCTGGCTGTATGACCTTCGGGAAATATTTGACTTCTCTGAGACCCAGTCTCCTGTATTCTAGGATTGTCGGAAGCATTTGTGCATTAATCCCCTGTGGATCTAATAAGCACTTACTAAGTAGCAGGCATCATGCTCTGCTGGGCAGGCCGTAGCAAGTAAGATAGATCTCCCAGGTATCATAATCTTCATGTTGTTTGATGACAGAAGCAAGGAAAACCTTCCCTGGGATATAATTTACAGACATTTAGCCTGAGTCCTTGAGACCCAGGTAAGAATCAGAGATTATCTCCCTTTTCTAGGTAGGAAAATAGATAGATGGTTGGAGAATCCCTTGACTCAAAGTCACTCAACGTTTTCATAAGAAGTTCAGTAAGTGCTCCCCAGCCTTAGAAAATTTAGCATGCACTGTCAATTGTGGGAGTTTGGCCAACCTTTGCCCCTGGAACCCTAACCCAGGCTAATAAGGGTAACAGCATAGATAGGTACTCCATACAAATTGAACCAGAGGGTGAGCCCGATGTGAAAGAGAGCTGCATGGAGCTACAGTAGTGCCTCACTTATCCAGAGAGCCTGAAGCCCAAGAATAAGAAGGAAGTAAAATCTCAGAGCCTTCAACTTTTATTTTAGAAACAGTTGTAATGAGCTTAATGATCTGGTTTTTCCAGCCCTTAGCAAATGAAAGCTGCAAATTTGAGCTGAAATAGGGGCTGCTAGAAGCAAGCATACCAACAGTAGCAGATAAAAATCTGGTGTGAGAAAGGAGTTTAAAAACCAGAACTGCAAAAAAGAAAAAAAAAAAGTAAAAGAAAAAAAAGCAATTGGGGGCCATTTAGTGCTCTGGCCAACAGAGGCCAAACACTTTGTACCCCCGAGGGCATGATTGCTTTTAAAAGGAGTTTACAATTATGACTTGAGTCATTCACTAAATTATCTTTCAGGTACTCTTCAAGGGAAAGTAGAGATATATATAATACCTTTAGCAAGGTCCCTATTCAAAATGAAACCAATCAATATCTACCCCAAACTGAAATAAAAGTCTTTGGAGCTGTAAGGGATAGATTTTGAGAATGAAAATTTGCCAATGTGGGAGGGAGAGAAATCCTAGGGATTTGAAAGATGTGTTAGATTTTAAATCAGAGGGGGATCCCTGGGTGGCGCAGTGGTTTAGCGCCTGCCTTTGGCCCAGGGCGCGATCCTGGAGACCCGGGATCGAATCCCACGTCAGGCTCCCGGTGCATGGAGCCTGCTTCTCCCTCTGCCTGTGTCTCTGCCTCTCTCTCTCTCTCTCTGTGACTATCATAAATAAATAAAAATTAAAAAAAAAAAAAAAAAAGATTTTAAATCAGAGGACTTGAGTTCAGATCCTAGTTCTCCTACTAGCCAGCCATGTACTGGGATAAATCTCTTCTCTTTCGTGAATTTTGTTTTCCTCAACCGTAGAATGGGAGTAACATCTCCTGCCTTTAAAATCTCGTGGGAATATGCTGAAAATCAATCAAAATTATATGTTTGAAAGTGCTTTGTATGCTGTAGGACATCACGGAAAGGTCTAAGGGAGATCTATAGGCCCAGGGGTTGCCTCCTGGTAGACGGTGACTCAAGATGCAAGAAGACAAGGAGATGAGTTTTTACTTATTGCTGAACACACACATACACCCAGGAACATCCACATCTGTATGTGTGCTCATTGACATCATGTGCCCTGAAACTACTCAAGAGTTTCCTCTCCCCAGGCAAAAAAAGAAACTCTACAACTAACTTTAACACCTCATAAACCAAAAAGTTCTATATGGATACATGATATTTTGAGTGCTTACTATTTTTTTTTAAGATTTTATTTATTTCATGAGAGATACACAGAAAGAGGCAGAGACATAGGCAGAGGGAGAAGCAGGCTCCCTGCAGGGAGCCTGTTGCAGGACTTGATCCCAGGACCCTGGGATCATGACCTGAGCCAAAGGCAGACGCTCAGCCTCTGAGCCCCCCAGGCATCCCGAGTGCTTACTATTTTTATTCATCATTTTTTTCTCATTTAAAATTAATAATTAGCTTTACAAAAAAATCAAACTTGAAGGAACTGGGTGACCTCGAAAGGGCACATCTTCTGGAACTCTAAAGGTCCTCCACTCCATCATCCAGCATTTGGGTTGTCCGTGGTCTTTGAGATTGTTGTCTGGATTGGTTCATTCAGCCCTGAAGCCTCAACAGGGAATTCCTGAAATGAACAGCCCTTTGTTACAAAGGATAAGGCTTCAGGGCCAGAAATATCTGTTTTGTCCCCAGATCTGTCCGTTCTGCCTCCTGGGCTCTGTTCTTAACATTTTGGCCATAGGCGCTTCCTCACCAGTTCTTCCTTGGGCTGCTACGCTCAACACCCTTTTCACCAGTTGCCCTGCTTGCACTGTATCCTCTTCCAACCCCTATTCCACACCGCTGTTGGCATAACAGAGCTCGTGGCCTCAACTCTTGTTACACTTCACCCCCAGAGTCCAGTCTGAACTTCTGCAAAGCACGCAGGGTGGCCAGGGGCCCTCTCCCCACCCCACACAGCAGCAGCTGAACCACTTGTTGCCCCCTCCCTCTGCAACTTCCGACAAGCTCTTTCCACTCCCTGGCATGCCCTTCCTCGCCTTCTCCCGGTGAGCCCCCTTCTTCGCCATTCAGGGCTGCTCAGAAGGGCTTTTTTCTGTGAAGCCTTCCTTACTGCATTCCCCCTTCCCTAGCTATGCCCTGCCCTGCTCACAGTGAGCGGTGAGCGACAACCCTTCCATGCCACCACTGTGTACCCTTCTGATTGTCGCAGGCCTCGCATGGCAACTGGTTCCTTCTTGTGAGCTGTCTCCTAATGCACCTGGGAGGCCTTTATTCATCTTCGTGCTTCTAGTTTCCCTGGGTATACAGCGGGTGCATACTAAATGCTTGTTGCACTAAACTGACCTAGGAAGGGGACCTTTATGGGGGCAGAAAGCCTGTGTTTCTAGCATGCCACATAGAAGGCCAGCTTAGCCCACTGTTATTAGAGCAGATCCAGCATCAGAGGGCCACAAGGGGTGCCTCACTTTATTTGGGGTCCTGCAGGAGTACAAGAGACAAGGACCTCAGCCTTACTAGAAGACTGTTCTCAAAGATGAAAATTACTAGGGAAAACCATTTCCTTTCATTGATAACCGATGCTCCGACTTTCAGGGCCAGGCTTCCAGGTCACAGACAGTAATCCAGGAGAGGCCGAGGACAATCCCACTTAGATTTGTGGTAGACTTTACTTTCAATAACTATGGGGGCCCCACGTACATGTAAAAATCCCAGGCTCCCCTGGTGGAAATGTTTACACCAACCATGCACCACATGTGAAAACAGCAGGACGCACAGAGGAGGCAGGGCTCCACAGGCACATTTCTGGGGGGCGGGGAGCCAATGGGGTTGCCTCATAGAGTGGTGTAGACAGAAGGGGCAGGGGTCTGGAAGCAAAAGACCCAAGTAGAAAGTTAAGCTCTGCTCCTCCTAGCTGTGTGGCAGTGGGCACGCTACATAAATTCTCCTAATTGTTTCTACATCTGTAAAAACATCTGATAAGATTATTTCTCTCCTTAACTTATCATGAAGAATGAATGATGATACATTCAAAAGTGCTTTTTCGTCTCTAAAGTGCTAAAAAATAGATTATGTGTTCTCTCTCTGGAGCTGAAGCTCTTGGAACTAATGGGTGGAGTGATTCGCAACTACAAGCTGGTGCGTTGTGTACACCCGTGTGCATGAGCATGCATGCGTGCGTGGGTGTGTGCATGCATGTGCACGTGTGTGTGTCCAGGACAAGCAGGACATCTGCCCTTCCTTTTGTTACTTTCCTTTGGAACCCATAGTAAAATACACACTGGGGTGGGGATTTCATGGTATGGGCTGAACCTTCTCTTTCCAGTCTTCATTTATCTTTCTCGTACTGAGGGAGGGAAACAGCAAATATCAAACCCCTAGAGTGAATTCCTACACATCCAGGAAATACAGAATGCTGGTTCCCGAGCCAAGTATGTTATGTTATCGTATCTGGTAGATGTGTGCTTTATCTGGACATAAACCTTACCCGGTGCAGTAATCGAGAACTTTGAATGGGGCCTTTCTTTTGATAAGAAAACAGTGGGATTAAGGTTACTGCTGAGTTGGGGCACCTGGGTGACTCAGTGGTTGAGCGTCTGCCTTCGGCTCAGGGCGTGATCCCGGGGTCCTGGGATCAAGTCCCACACTGGGCTCCCTGCATGGAGCCTGCTTCTCCCTCTGCCTGTGTCTCTGCCTCTCTCTCTGTGTGTGTCTCTCATGAATAAATAAATAAAATCTTAAAAAAAAAAAACTCACTGCTGAGTTATGACAGGAGACAGGGTATGCTCAACCTCTGAGTCACCCAGACGTCCCTCTTTTTTCTTTTTAAGAAAGCATCCCCTGCTCTGGGAAGAACAGCAAAGTCCGTCCATGATAGGCAGCCCAGGTGTATGCCCAAGAACCCAGGGTGATGGCAAACTGCTTTCACTCACTGACGCTTCCCAAGAATAGCCACTGGGCTCAGGAACCGTTCTCTGGGGTTGACTTAGAGACCATGTTCAGCATTTCTTCCCCCACTGCACCTCCTACTTCCTGCAGCTTCACTTATTTGGGGGCAGAACAGCTCTCTGGGCAAATCAACAGTTCCGTGGGCCTCCTCCCTGGAGAGTAGTAGCTCTGGGCTCTTCTCCACCAGGTGGGCTACCGGAGAGCCAGAAGGGTCTGATTCAATGGGATCGGGGTGACAAAAGAGCACTTCCGTCAACCCAAGGGAAGGGAGCAGCAGGAAGGGAGCTTCGCAGGCATCTCGGGAGGGCTCTGAAGGAATGCAGTGTAAAGCTGCTCGAGTCCACCAAGAAATATTTGTGAGAATGCGTCCTCAGCGAGGGCACGGCCCCTTCCCAGAGTTATTAAATTTGAATGCATGGACTTATGTGCCAGAGGGAGAAGAAAACTTTTATGGGTTTAAAATGATGGGGTTTTTCACACATGTGTCAGCACTAGCAATGCTATGTCTTAAGAACTGAAGCCAAAGCATTAAATAACACGACTGATAAGCCTGTTGCATTTCCAGAGTAGGTGCAAGCCAGAAAAACAGGGATGCCTCTTTGAAAAGTTTCTTTCCAGGAGGTGGCAACTCCAAGTGGCCCCGGCTTCCTAGGAAGTACTGGTTTATTCAAGGACTCCCCACCCCCACCCCAGCTCTTCTCTTCCTTTTCTAGAATTTTGGATGGGTTCAGGAAGAAGATCCCAGTGTCCATATGCAAAGGTGCATCTAGGCGGGTCTGACATAAGTGGGACTAGAGACCAGGGAATGGGTGAGGCCCTCTCCCCAGGTACTTCCCAGAGGCATCCTAAGGGGGCGGGAGCCTTGGACTCACAGGGAACAAGCAAGAACCGCAGAAAGAGGAGAGTCTCCCAGGTGAAAACGCAGCCAACATCTCCTGGGGGACTTTCAGCCTGGCTCATTGAGATGAGTTACCTGCCTGTCCCATTCCACCGCTTGAAATATATTTTTAGGATATTTTCATGAGCAACGTGTTCGCTGCCAACCCTTTATAGATCGGTTACAAAACAGAAACTCTTCCTTACTGCTCAGGAGAAGTGTAGAAGGGGGGGGGGGAGAAAAAAAAATCTTGCCTGTAATTGAAGGCAGGTTGGGAGATGTTCACGCTTTGAAATTCTCCTTCTTGTGAAATGTTTATGAAACACTTTCCACAAACGAGTTATGCAACCAGGACAACAGCTTTGATCGTTTTCATCGCCAGTGATCTGTTCATTAGTGTTGGGCTATTTCCCCCAAAGACAGCCATGTGAAAATGTCATGGGAGGGGCTAAGGATGAGCACCCCAGCACCCCCCATGCCCCATCACGTGACCCCAAAACAGATGGTTCATAAGGAGGTCCACGGGTAGGGCCTGGCCAGAACACCACCTTCTCCACCACCCATGGTCCCTGCTGTCTCCTACCCCCTGGGAAGTTTATAGTGCTGTTTGTAAAAAGAGCACCAGGAGAAAGTTGGAGGATCATTCCCTTAAGGGACCTTTGCCAGTGTCTTGTTATGTAACTTTATACCCATCTCTGGAGCTCTCTGGGCCTCTGAGAGATGGGAAGGTAAATCCGCATCCCTACGCCCCCCAGCTGGGAGGCGAAGCCAAGTAGGACTGTGTGAAGGCTCCCGGCTCCTCAGAGGGGGCTCTCTCCTTTCAGAATGAAGCTACTGCTTTTCTCAAGCAGGTGATGTCAGGGAGTTCATTGGGATTAGAAAACATAATCACCCATGATGACTTTTTACCTCCCTGGTCACTGCCCAAGACTCAGGGTAATACCTGTACATAGCGCAGTGGGTGGAGAAAATCCTGAACTAACAAACCTTGTCTGCTACAAGGACAGGATGGTCAATGGCTGCGACAGAGCAGAGCCCTCTGCGGTGGCCCATGTCCCCAGGGATTAGTCCACCCCAGCAGGGCCTGGAGAGAGATTCCATTTGCGTGACAAGAACCACCCCAAAGGGACCCTGGAGACAGTCCTCACCATTCCAGGCAGGCTGTGGGTTTGGTTGGGTTTTCACGAGTACGGGGGAAATTGGATTTTCACCCAATTTGCCTCGGGTTCTCACATTAGAAGTCAATGGGATTCCAACAGAAGCCTCTCTATCTCACCTTCCAGATCCACAGCCAACACCCAGTTGCCTGGAAAGGCTCCAATCTTTTCCATTCGACAGCACTGAAAGGGATTGCTTTTTTTTTTTTTTTTTTTTTTTTGATTTGGGAAGGACTTTGTTTCTTGATTTCGTAGTTTCTTAGCCCATGGACTCAGAGAATCGTTGGAGTGTGTGGGGAGGCTGGATGTGCTTCCCTCCCTTCAACTCTCTCGCAGAGATCCCCACCACCCCCATTCCCAAGCAAAGCAGAAGTTTTAGAACTTGTCCCCGAAAAAGAAATCTCCTTTCGTGTCTCTTAATTTGCTTTGTGGTGGACTCTCTTCTTTGGGGGTTACTGCCAGCAGCCCCTATCCAAAGGCTAATGAAGTAGGAAAAATGAAAGAGGAAAATGTTGGTGAAGCAAAAATCAGGAGGATGACACAGGGGGCGATGGTGGTGGTGGTGGTGGGGGCAGGTAGGGGATTGTCAGAACGCCCCAGATGAACACCCAAAGGGATTTTCTGCTATCACATCATATTTAGAACTGGGAGGCCAGCAGTGCCCCTAAAAGAGTTTGGAGGGCAATTGATCCAGGAAACAGATGAAAGGGTGCGTTTTCTTTTATGATGGCGCTCGCTTCTGAAATTAAGTGTTGCAGGAAGACCTGGCACTGATTCTAACAGATAGCACCCAGGTTGGAGGCAAAGCACATGTTTTCAAGCTCTGTCATAGCTGCACCTTCTTATCTCCATTGCGCATAATGAGTCTATAAAGGAGCCCTGCCACTTGCCTCTGAGCTGGAGCCGCGCCAGGCCGCCTGCGGTGGTTCTAGGAGCCTGGCTTTGGCTTCCCTGTTCTCCCTCTGTCCCCCTTCTTCCATCCTGCCTCACCTAGTCCCCCCACTGGAGTGAGGGATGCGCTGGGGCGGGAGGGGGGCCTAGGAGGGAGATGTGGGGAGGGGAGGCTGGCCCCAAAAGGCTTTGCTTAAGTCAAATCTCCTAGAGCAAACCTTAAGGGTGGTGGTGGTGGTGGTGGTGGTGGTGGTTTTAAATAAGTAGTCTTATCATCTATTCCTAGCTTTTTTAAACCTGCTAACAAATGTTTCCCCGGAATCTAGGATGTGAAAACTCTAATTTCTAGGGGAAGAACTAGGACACCAGAGCTTCTTAGACGGAGATGCCAAGCGTGGGTGGGAAGAGCTGAGGGGCACTCCGGGGGGTAGGGATGGGGCTGTCTTGGAAATCACTCCTGGGTGGCCATGCCTTGAGAGTTTTCAGAAAGTCTCAACTCTCTGCCCCCACGATGCGACTTCCTTGTCTCTCTCCCTTCCTCCTCTCTGCCTCCAAGGCTCCAGAATAAGTCTCTTTAGGTGGGAGAGGAAAGGAATGATTTGTGAAGGCTGTCCCTGAAAGAAGCACCCTCTTGACCAATTTTGGTGCAACCACAGCTTGTTGGTGCTGTTTAGGTCCGCTTTACCTCAGAACGTCATGTCAACGTGGACTAGACAAGTGTGCCAAATGCACTAGGGAACTGGAACTTATCATTCCATTTTTGGACCGGAAGAAGGAAAAAGCGTATAGAATCATAACAGATGGAGAAATCAAGTCTCCTACAGGCGAAATGATTGCTGGAGGTTATGTAGTAAATTAGACTTGGGGCTAGGACTTAGAAGCAGGGTCTAGCTCCCTGTTCAAAGTTTTCCTGACTGTACCTCCCTTGAAGATTGCAGAGAGATGGGTTCTCTCTATGCCTTTTATTCAATTAAGTCACCTTAATTCCCCACTATGTGCAAGGCACCACATTTAGGACATTCGCTCTTTTCTTGGTCTCTGACGTCACTCACTCGGATCTTCCTAGCTCTCCAGCCAAAGGGAAATCTTTCTTTAGTGATCCGAAGACCACTTCTCTGCAGCAATGAAGTGTAAATGCAGCTGTCCATCTGAATTTTTAACTTGGGGTCAACTAAGGCAGAAGCGATTCTAGGATGTCAGTGACATTCCCAGTGTAGACCAAGAAAATGGTTTGAGCAGGACATCCATGGTCAAGAATTTCCATCAAAAGGGTCTCCCGCCCCCCCAAAAAAAAAGGGTCTCCCCAGTGTCTTTTTAAAGGTGTGGTCTAGGGGCAGCCCAGGTGGCTCTGTGGTTTAGCGCCACCTTCAGTCCAGGGCATGATCCTGGAGACCTGGGATCGAGTCCCACATCAGGCTCCCTGCGTGGAGCCTGCTTCTCCCTCTGCCTGTGCCTCTGCCTCTCTCTCTGTGTCTCTCATGAATAAATAAATAAAAATCTTTTAAAAAAAATAAAGGTGTGGTCTAGATCCTATGCTCTTTTAAAAAATATTTTATTTATTTATTTATTTATTTATTTATTTATTTATTTATTTATTTATTTTTATTTGAGACAAAAAGAGAGCAAGAGAGAGAGCAGGAGCTGAGAGGCAAAGGGAGAGAGAGAAGCAGGGAGCCCAATGTGGGGCTGGATCCCAGGACCGGATCATGACCTGAGCTGGAGGCAGATGCTTAACCAACTGAGCCACCAAGGCACCCCTAGATCCTATGTTCTTTGTCATATTCTATGAATTCAAAGTCATTGGACTCCCCCCTCCCCACCGACTTCCCAAAGAAAAGCTGCCAGAGGGTAGTTAGTTGTTCTCTAGGTGGGAGGAAGGGTGGGCACAAATAGTGCTTCCCGCCCTGCCCTTGGACACCTGGGAAACCCACAGGTGGGTGGTTGGTGCTGTCATCCAAAGGTGGTGGAGAGAGGCTAGAAGGATTTAGAAGCCATCACAGGCCCCTCGGGCTGCAACTGCAGTAGTGACTATGAGGGAGACATGTCCCCACCTGTAGGGAGACAGGCAAACACTGTCACCAAAGCCACTGGGCAAAGAGGGCTGGCTGCAGAGGTAATCCACATGCAGGAGATGGATAATTGTGGAAAACGAGGAGGAGATGGAGGGGAAGCTGGCTCCCAGACTTTGGGATTCTCTGGACCAGGAAAATAAAAATAAAAAGCAGAGCATGGAGAAGATTGATAAAGGGCTGCCAATACGTTGTTTTGTTTTGTTTCACTTTACGAGGTGGGGAGTTTTTACTTATTTTTAAAGATGTGTTAATTTGAGAGAGAGGAGTATAAGCAGGGGAAGGAGCAGAGGGAGGGGGAGAGAAAGAATCTCAAGCAGTTTCTGCACTGAATTTAGAGCCCAGCAGGGGGCTTGATCCCACTACCCATGAGATCCTGACCTGACCCAAACCAAGAGTCAGACCCTCAACTGACTGAGGCAGCCAAGCAGGCTGCGAGGTGAGCAGTTCTTAAAATACTATTTAGAGGATGCCTGGCTGGCTCAGTCAGAGAAGCATGTAACTCTTGACCTCCAGGTTGTGAGTTTGAGCCCCATATTTGGGTGCAGAGATTACTAAAATAATAATAATAATAATAATGATAATAATAATAATAAACAATATAAACCAATAAACAAAAATAAAATAAAATACTTTTTAGGATCAGCATCATTTCGCAAAAGAAATCCTAAATCTCTCCCAAGAAAAAAAGAACATCATCTCAGAATTTGAAAGAAATGTAAAGTCATTAAATAAACTTATTTTTTTCTCATTTTATTGAGAAAAAGGGTGAGCTATAGTCTGTACCAACACAGCCTGCAGAATGGTGTTAGAGGATGATCCATTCTCAGTAAATTCCTCCTACTTATAGATTGTTATTCCTTTTTTTTTTAAGGATTTTATTTATTTACTTACTTACTTACTTATTCATGAGAGACACAGAGAGAGAGAGAGGCAGAGACACAGGCAGAGGGAGAAGCAGGCTCCATGCCCGGAGCCCGACGCGGGATTCGATCCCGGGTCTCCAGGATCGCGCCCTGGGCTGAAGGCGGCACTAAACCACTGAGCCACCCGGGCTGCCCACCTTTTTTTTTTTTTTTTTTTTTTTTAAAGATTTTATTTATTTATTCATGAGAGACACACACAGAGAAAGAGAGAGAGAGAGAGAGAGGCAGAGACATAGGCAGAGGGAAAAACAGGCTGATGTGGGACTCGATCCCAGGACCCTGAGCCAAAGGTGAGCCAACCACTGAGCCACCCAGGCACCCCCAGATTCTTACTCCTGAGCACAACTCACCTCTCTTACCTGCTGCCCCGGACTGAATGGCACAGGCAGGCTGGAGGCCCCGTAGGCACCGAGCTAGCCCTTTACTCTCTGGCCTAGTCCCTCATCCACCTTGACCATCTCTAAGTCTCCACATCTGCCTGCCTGGGGAGCCCAGACCTTATGTTGTCCTCCTACCTCCTCTTACAGATTAAAACTGAGGACCTCAGCGACTCCCTGCAGCAGAGCCTCTCACATCGGCCATGCCACCTGAGTCAAGGACCTGCCATGATGCCTGGAAACCAAATGTCTGGGGTAAATGCCAGCCCATGCCATGGAGCCCGGTAGTCCCAGCGGGCCAGTGAGTTTAATTCAAGCCTTCTGCAAAATGCTTGACCTCTAGACCTGGCTCTCAGGGAATCCAGATAAGTCTGAACACCCCCCCCCCCTTTGCCCCCTGCAGGGAATGTGACAAAGGGATGAAGGCCTGGGGTGGAGATTACAGAAGAACCTCATGAAAGGGAAGCTGGGCTCCCTCTATCTCTCTGGGACAAAGGGAGCCAATCTTGCCAAAACAATGGACCTAGCAGCTACGGGGCTGGTGTCTGCCCGCCATCTCTCCATCTCGGGGGAGCCCTGTGATGACAGCCACTGCTACAGATATAGAGCATTTCTGTTTCCAGTGAGCCCACTCTCCTCCCTCAAGCTTTTGCATCAAAGCCAAACTAGAACAGAGTGTGTTGGGGGAAGAAAGAGGCACCCTGAAACAGTAACGACAAATGTCTGAGAGGGCGGTTGTCCATGTGGCGAGCCTTTCTCCTGGTCTGGATTACCTGGGGAAGAAATGCCACCCCCTCTCTAGGAATATTTAAGAGTAGGATGTGCATGCATTCCTTCGCTTCTTCATCCAGCAGGGGATTACCGTCTTGGTGCACAGAGCCCTGGGGGTCAGGATCCCCCAAGCAAGCATAGGGGATTACTATTTCCCCTTTGGGAGCTGGTGGAAGGAACTCAGGGGACGTGGACTTTGTGTCCAATCTAATCGGTTGTATTACAAACTAATAACTTACTCTTTCTTCCAGGAAAAGCTCAGGCTCAGGAAAGGCCAAGATATATGCCTTTTAGCATAGTCAAGTGGCATGAGATTAAAAAAACAAAATTAGACGATTGGGATTCCATGTCGTTTCTAGGGTGAAGCTCTGAGAGATGGGTAATACTCAGCCTGTGGCTCCGACATTTACAGTCGAGTTGGGAGACAAGCCTGACAGACACAAAAGTTAAATAACAATGCAAAGTTTAAGGACACTAGGCTGCAAGGCACTGCTTGGCTGAGTGCGGGAGCTGTAACGATGCCAGCATTAATGGAATAGCTACTACGTGCCAGGCACTTGAGCTACGCAGAGCCATAAGGCAAGGTCACAGCCAACGAACACGCAGACTCTGGAGACCCCAGGGGACAGACAGGCAGGAGACAGATGGAGCCAGCACCTCCGGCTTGTAAATTCTGTGCTGTTTGTGTTTCCCGGTGTGCAGGACATGACCTCCCTCCATCCACTCCAGCAGCTCGTGCTGGTTCCTGGCCACCTCCAGTCTGTATCCCAGTTCCTGCTATCTCAGACCCAATCTGGGCAGCAAGGTAAGAAGGCTGGCTGGCATTTTCCACATTGACCCGTCCAGCAACTGCTTGCTGGATGAGGGAGCCCAAGTGTAGGGCATGGGTGAGTGGCTCACCCCTCTGGCTTTAAGACCAGATTGTCTACTTCAGGGCCCAAGGGAGGGACTGCCCAGCATTGCCTCTCCAGGCAGAGGGTCCTTCTCTGCTTCTCCCTCTCGCCTCCCTGTTTCATGGTCAGTACAGAGATGCAAGGTAGCAGAGAGCTGGGGGCGGGAGGAGGGGTTGTGCAGCAGTATAGGAAGGAGGAGCTCCTTGGGATGTGCAGTACAGGCAAGTCCTGGGAAGTCTTTTAGGATTTAGGATTAGGAGGATTTCACCTCCGGAAAGCCAGCTGTGCCTCTGTCTGGGTAGAGCGGCAGTGCCACCCACAGGCTGTAGAGGGGGTTTTCAGATATTCTTTGGCAGGGAAATTACTACCAGAGACCATCTCCTTGGCCAAGAGCAAACATATTATAATATTCATAGTAATAGCTAGTATTTCTTGAGCATAAATATGGCAGGGGCTCTGCTGAGTGATTTTCCTGGCTTTTTCAAAATAACCTTGTGCGGTAGAAGTTGTATTATGTAGGTCTCTGGTGACATAATGAAGTTCCATAGCAGTTTGTCTGAAAGCTGTGTTCTTGGCCATTGCCTCTCCCTCTCTCATCTCTATCAACTAGGGCCAAAGAGATGGAAAAAGTAGGGGTTTTCTACCAATGTACAAATCCCAGGTAGAGGCTCTGGAAATCCAGAATCCAAACAACTCTGTCTTCCATCCCTAGCACCTGCCAGAGTTACAGTCCCTGTCCCTAGGTCCCATGGCATCTCAGAGCATTTTTATAATGCTGACTAGGAACAGACTTGAACCTTGAAGTATTTTTTTTAGCTAAACAATGTGTATCATACTCCTAGACCAGGAAAGAGAAGGTTAACAGTTAATTCCCTTTCTCTTCAGAAGATAGTGATATCAAAATGGTCCAGATGTAATCATATCATCAATGGGGACAGTGTATGATGTAGGGGGAGAAACAAGCGAGGAAACAAAGACCCCCTCAAAATTTGGAGTCAGAAAACTCATTGGTTAGATTTTGTTTTTAATTTTAAAAATCACTTACTAGCTGTGTATCCTTGGGAAAGTTAACCGAACCTCTCTGAATAAAAATAGAGTAAAATGAAATAAAATAGAATAATAGTAAAATCCTACCTCATGAGGTTATGAAGGATTATTTGAGATAATGCATATGAAAAGGCTTTCAAAATGCAAAATCTGTGTTAGATTACTATTAGTATCCAAGCCTCTGACTCCTGGTTCAGAGCTCCTTATAAGAACTTTTTATTTATTTATTTATTTATTTATTTATTTATTTATTTATTTATTTATTTATTTATTTTATTTTATTTTATTTTATTTTATTTTTTATTTATTTATTTAAAAAATATTTATTTATTCATGACACACACACACACACACACACACACACACACACAGGCAGAGACACAGGCAGAGGGAGTAGCAGGCTCCATGCAGGGAGCCTGACGTGGGACTCGATCCCGGGTCTCTAGGATCAGGCCCTGGGGCTGAAGGCGGCGCTAAACCGCTGAGCCACCTGGGCTGCCCTATTTATTTTAATAAGGAAAAAATGAAGCCCTGACTTTTATAGACTGAGAGGCATGAAGGTCAGCATGAGCAGACGCTGTACATCAGTGACCCGGAGCAGCTTAGGCACAAGAGAGAACCGCCCCCAACCAGGGTTCTGGTTTGTGCTGAGTGATTGGGGTGACCTGCCCCATTGTCTGCTGTGGTAGCTTGATGGCTCCATTTCTTGCAGTGAGAGTGAGAGCTCCTGGCTGTGGCCCTTCCTAGAGGGAGGCCACCGTCATGACCTCCATTGACCTGGAGAGGGAAGGAGAAAGTGGTCCTCAGGCAGGACAACGAATGGGCAGAGGCCATACCACCGGGGAGAGTTTCCAGAGGCTTGGCCCTGGTCTTCCCTTCTCTCTCCACCTTTCCTCCAGAGAATACAATGTCCTTGCTCTGCCAAGAGCCTCTGGCCAATGGAGCTGTCTGGCCCCATGCACTCGGTCTGGCATCCTTGCAGATTTGCCCGGGCCTTCGTAGCCTACTTCCGTAGGCAAAATGGAACTCGTCAGCTCCTCAGCTCCAGCAGCCTTTCTTTCTCTGCTGGATTCCTTCAGCCCCGGTTATCAGATCCCAGAGCAGGCCGCCTCGAGCTCCCCAGCCCATGCACCAATCCAGGCTGGTGGGGCAAGCCGAAGGACTGGTTTGGGGGTTGCTGTTTACCTACTCATCCCCGGTCTCATTCACCTCCACCTGTGTGTGGCAATGGCTGGCCGTGCCTGTGGGGGCTTCGTTCACAGGGCTGGAGGTGGCTGGAGGGACCTGATGAGGGTGCAGGGGGTGGGGACAGTTATCTGGATTCCAAAGCTGTGGAGCGTGTCTTTCAGATGGCCTGGATTTTATTTGTTTGTTCCTCTGTCCCTCCCCTTCTCGCCCAGGTCTGCAGCCAAATCTTCTCCCCTTTCCACAGCAACAAAGCTCTCTCCTCCTCCCGCAGACAGGGCCTGGCCTGGCGTCCCAGGTAAACAACCACATTCTTCCTGTTTCCTCTGGGAATAACTCAGCTCTCCTCTCCACAGAGGAGCTCACTGGTTTGCCCCCACTCCCTCGATGGTGCACTTACCCCTCTGGGGAGAGGGGCTAGCGAGGGTCCATCCCTGCTCACACATGGGGAAGCCAAGCCACAGCCATGAGAAATGACTGATCCAATGTCCCCAGTGGAGCCAGAATCGGAGCCCAGATATTTCAGCTCCCTGCTCCCCTCCCTGCTCCGTGGTACTGGGCCTCCAATCCCACCCTGATGAGGCCCTGGCTTCACTCATTCCCCATAGGATCGGGAGTCAGCTAACTTTCCAGGGATGCCACGGTGACTGCAAAGCCCAAGGAGGAGGCCAGAGTCCCATAGGCCTGATGTCCCAAGATGGCAAGGCCACGGTCACTCACCTCTGGGGCCCTCTTAACACCTAGTATTCTAGACCGCCTCCTGCAGTGTGCACAGGTGTGGGTCAGGAGGGCTGAGATCTGCGAGAGGGGCAGTTTGTAGAGCTGCCATGTTCCCATCCAGCACCTGTTGGCCAGTTAGGAGGCACCTCTACCTCTGGCCAGATGCAGCCTGGTGCCAGGTGTGCAGCTTGCTACGAGCAACAGGAGCTGTGTGGTGGCTGCACCTCCTCCCCTATACGCTAACAACCTGCACAGCTGCAGGAGACGGCTTTGCAGGGACAGATGTGCAGAATTGCTGGGAATAACTGCAGGGCCCCGTGTCCCTTCTCTGAGCTTGGATCCCCATGGATCACTAGGGGCCCTGGCACTTGAGGGCTAGAGAGGCTGCTGAAGGGGAGAGGGTGCCATCTAGTGGCTGATAGGAATGGGGACGCCGGAGTCCTGAAGGCTTCCATTTGTTCCGGAAGACTCAGAATCTCATCACCATCGACATAGGTCCGGAAGAGATCTTAAGATCAACTCGTACATCTTAAAATATGAGAAGCAAAGAAACTGTTGAGGTTATTAAGATCGTCCTGGGCAGTGGTAATAAGGGACTTGCTTAGGGTGGCGGCAGTAAGAGTAGAGAGGAGGGAGCCAACCGGGTGATGTTTAGAGAGGTTGAAGGAATGCAAAATCCAATTTGGTTGGTATCTGATTGCATGTGAAAGGAAGGGAGAAGAAGGTCCAGCAAAGAACTTGGTATTTGTTAAAGAACAGATGAATCAAGGAAAAGGAAGTTTCAGGAGGGCTGAGGCCCTACCCTGCAAAATGGGATCAAATCCATAAGGCTTCCGAACCATTCTGTTCTAGAAGATCCTTCACCAGGGAAATGGGTCCTTCGCTTCTCTCTGGTCCTTTGACCTTCCTCATCCAGAAGATGCTCCTCTGAGTGGTAAATCTGCATATCATGGAGGAGAAAAGGAGGAAAGTTAACCCCAGTCTAGGAAAAGAGTAAACTGGGAAGGGGAGAGAAGAGGGTGGACATAGGCCAAGTTGTCCACGTGGGCAGTGAGTGGCCCCTGGACTGAACACAACGCCTGGCCCCCTCAGTCTGGGTCCTGAAACCTGTGAAGTGATGGATGTCTTCAGGAGCTGGATTCACTCCTGACCCCAAAAGGGCACAACATGGACTCTAGGTTTTAGGGTCCATTTTTCTATGGAAATAAACTGAAGGAAGACTATCTCTCAACAATCATAAGTGAGATCAGGCTATATTTAATTGGCACTAGATTACCTCTGACTTAAAACCAAGAAACACCACCAAAACACTGTCATGAAAGAAAACGATGGGTTAGAGAGTAAAATAGCGGTCACAAGAGTTTAAAATTCTATGAAAATTCTATTAATATAACGAGTCTCAGGTGTCTCTGTCATCCTCGGTTAATGCCTGTTGAACACCTTAGTTACTTTGCTTTGTGGAAAAGAACAGGCAAGGCAAACAACCTTTTCCCTGTCCCGCTCTAAGATTTGTTGTGGGGATCTTTGTAAACAACCGCGCTAGCTGGCTCCTTTTACGGGGAAAACTGAAAGAAGGAAGTTACCTGCTCAGAGTCAAACAATGAGTCATAGACTAAAACCCAGAAAGGCCACCTCCCCGTCCCACACTCCTCCTGTTTCTACCAAGCTATTCTAGCTATTTGGTGTCCCTTCGTAGAAACCCCAGTTTCTCACTGCCACACCACTGAAAAAAAGTAGGAATTAAGTGTACCCAGGGATCTGTCATCCCCTAAGTGAGCCTGTCAGTACACAATACCAGAAAATGCCATTTGATCCGTTGACTGTTTGTGGATCTGTTTGGCATTTGTTCCCTCTTAGGCAATTGGGCGCCCCGGGCTGCCAGGATCTTCTTTAGAACCTCATCTGGAAGCGTCCCCGCATCTCCCAGTGCCCAAGCATCTACCCAACTCTGGAGGGGCTGACGAGCCCAGTGATTTGGAAGAGCTGGAGAAGTTTGCCAAGACTTTCAAGCAGAGGCGCATTAAGCTGGGCTTCACACAGGTTTGGTTTGCAGGGATCTAGTAGGAATTGGGTTGAGTGAGTGGACACTGGACTTCCCGAGTGCACATTTCAGGAGCAGCCTGAGGTTCCAAGTGTTTGGGGCAAGCCCATCATGTCTCTGTGTTCCTAGAGAATAGGGCACAGCTATCATTGCTAAGGAAACTGAGGACACTGCTGGAGGTCAGGGGAGGAATAAGAGCCAGGCAAGGGGTTAGGCACATGGGCATGGCCTAGTCGGAGTCTGGGGAGGGAAATGAACCAAATTCTCCCTCTTAGAGGGAAAGAAACCTGGAGAGGAGCCAAGGTGATGGGTAGGTGCTTGAAGGTTCTCCGGGTGAGTGATCCTAGGATGGTGGGACAAAGACGAGAAGGAGCCTGTCTCTCCAGCTCCTTCTTCCCTCTTTATCCCCATGTGCAGGGAGATGTGGGGCTGGCGATGGGAAAGCTGTACGGCAACGACTTCAGCCAGACCACCATCTCACGATTCGAGGCCCTCAATCTGAGCTTCAAGAACATGTGCAAGCTCAAGCCACTGCTGGAGAAGTGGTTGCATGATGCAGGTAGGCATCAAGGACACAAGGATGGATGGCGCCCTAGAGGATTCTGCAGGGAAGGGGCCAGTGACTTGTCTGTGTTGAAGCTAGAGGAGTGAATATGTAAGACCCCTCCTCCTCCTGAGTCTGGAACCATTTGAGAAATAAGACACAGGAAACAGGCAAGTGGAGATGGAAATGTCCGCTTCATTACTGAGAAGACCCTTTGGAGGACATGGCATTAGGTCTGTGGTCATCAAGACTTGGCCCCATTCTCCACCAGAGACCCACGCAGTCTGGACCTTAGGACAGCTTCCCAGAGTGAACACACCTGTCTTGTGCTCTGGACCATGTGTGGGTTAGGAAGATAGGGAAGTGGGCCCTCTAGGGTCTCATGGGGGAGAGGGGGAGCCCTTTATCTGGCTAATCTTGAGTAGGTCTTCAGAGGTCAGAGAGTTACTATGAGCTAGACTAGCAGGAAAGCTGGCAGCAGGAGTGGGGTTCACAGGATTCAGTCCACAGGGTCGCCTGGGAGGTGTTCCAGGAAGTCAAGGGTGCAAGCCAAGGGCGAAGCGTTTGGAATACTAGATGGAAGCATTTGAAGTCAGAGAGCAGCGTGGGACAGGGTTTCACCACGGCACTATTGATATCTTGGGCCAGAGAATTCTTTGTTAGAGGAAGCTGTCCTGTGAATTATAGGGTATTTAGCAGCATCTTTGGTCTCTACCCCCTAGATGCCAGCAGCACCTGCCTCCCATTAAGACATGCAAAAAAAAATGTCTCCCGATCCTGCCAAAGGCCCCCTGGGTGACCAGTGGTGGTGCAAAATCACCCCTGGCTGAGAACCAGTGGTGTTGGCAGAAAGAGAAGGAGCAGGGCCAGGGCCAGGCTGGGCTCTAGTCAGTAGATACAGGACGAGGAGTTACTGTGGAGAGGAGGGGTAGGGTGGGATAGGCAGCCAAGGGGGTTACCCCCTCACAAGTCCCTCTGCATGGACCATGGGGAGGGGGCAAGGAAGCTGCCCCCCATAGGCAGCTTTCCTCGGGGCACTGAAGTGAGAGATGACCAGAGCCCTTCTAGGTCATTTCTGGTGTGCCCCCCTACCCAACCCCTGAATCCTTCCTGAAGGGTATCCCTGCCCATCAATCCTACAGCCTCAGCTCCCACACTTAACACTGAAAAGTGACTTCAACACCCACATTCCTCCAAGTGCCATTGCTTTTAGCTCAAAACCCCACTTCCCCCTTTTACTGGGTATTCGCATCCAGACACCCACGAGTGTGCCTCGCAGGACCCCTGCCGGCACCCACTCACACCTACGCAGGCCGCCCGTGGCCGAGTGTCTCTGAACCATGACCGCAAACAGTGGAGGCGCTGGCGTGGGAGTTGTGGAGGACCTTTGCCCAGAGCAGTGAGGAGAAGCAGGATTCTTGGCCCGCTCCGGCTCCCCTGCTGGGTGGGGAGGGGAGAGGCCTGGTGCTGAGAGAGCCCCTGCAGAGCTCACCCCGAGGCCCTGTTGGATCTCCAGGCCATGAACACAGAGCCTGAACTGGCTGTGCGTTCTCTTCTCTGAGTTTCCTCTACTTTCCACCTCCCGACAGAAACCTCTCCATCAGACCCCTCGATGAACACCCCCAGCTCTTTCCCCACCCTCAACGAAGTGTTCGGGAGGAAGAGGAAGAAACGGACCAGCATCGAGACCAATATCCGCCTGACTCTGGAGAAGAGATTTCAAGATGTGAGTGGCTCCTCCGGGTGGGGGCGGGTAGGCCGCTGTGCACGGCTGGATGAGCAGACACGCTCAGGCCCCTGCGCTCCATACGTGCCCTGGGAAGGGGTCAGGAAGCAAGTGCACACACCCTCTGCAGGCACCCGTGTATTCCGATGAAAGGGTGCATTCCTCCTCCGTTCCAGGAACTTCTTCCCCCACTGACCCTGACTTTATTTTTTAAAGATCTTATTTATTTATTTATTCATGAGAGATACACAGAGAGAGGCAGAGACATAGGCAGAGGGAGAAGCAGGCTTCCTGCAGGGGAGCCCGATGCAGGACTCGATCCCAGGACCCCAGGATCATGCTCCAAACCAGAAGGCAGCCACTCAACCACTGAGCCACCCAGGTGCCCCAACCCTGACTTTTTTGAGAGCCCATTGTCTCCTTCACTGGGAGATTTAAAGAATGGGGTATAGGGTCCCAGAAGAGCATGTCCAGCTGAGGTGAAGGGATCAAAGCCAGAGCACTGTATGTGAATTTTCTTTTTTCATTTGTTTTTTATTGAAGTATAGTTGACATATTATATTAGTTTTGGGTGTATGACAGAGACTCAACAGTTTTACATATTACAAAATGCTTATCATGATAAGTATAGTTGCCATCTGAAATTCTTCACTTTCTATGCATTGATTTATTATTTTTTTGGTTTTTATTTTTTAAAGATTTTATTTATTTATTCATGAGAGACCCAGAATGAGAGAGAGAGGCAGAGACACAGGCAGAGGGAGAAGCAGGCTCCATGCAGGGAGCCTGATGTGGGACTTGATCCGGGGACTCCAGGATCACACCCTGGGCTGAAGGCAGGCGCTAAACCACTGAGCCACCCAGGGATCCAATTTATTGTTTTTTTAACTATAAATCTAGGAAATGCTCATCGTAAACAATGAAGAAAACATGGAAGTAGAAAGAAAAAAATCTACCACCAAATGGCTTTCCTTCTATTTCTTTCTTCCCCACGCATTTAAATGCTTGTGATCATATTATACATACATTTGTTTGAACTTGTAGCAGAAGCTACAAGTTTCCTGAGCCAGTATGTGGAAGCTGATAATACCCAGCTATGTGCCCCGTAGTTGCTGGGGAAGAGAAGAGGGAAAAGCAGGCGTGTCTAAACAGCTTCTCATCAGGATTCCTTAGGTACCAGCCTCCAGAGCCTCCATCCACACCACATGGGTCCCCAGAGGATGTGTCCTTGGCCTCATTTAACATTATGGGCTCGAGGCCTCCAAGACTGCTGCCCACTCTGGCCAATCCGCCAGTGCATCTGGCTCAAGGATTTGATGGCCACTTCCTGCTGGCAGGATGACAAGAGCTGGCTTTTCCTGCTGATTAGATTTCTTGGAGCAGCATGAGTGAGGGAGGAGGATGCAGGAAGGAGGGAAGGGGGCTGAGACCAAAGATTGAGTGGAGGGAGGGGTTGGAACAGAAGAGCGCTGAATATGTATATGTATATATTATCTTCACATTCTCGACGGATCCACATGCTTTAGCTTTTCCTATGTGAGGTAGGACAGGAAGTAATAACAAAAGAAGAGGATATCAGGCCACAAGGGAAACATGGGTTTCGGGATTTTGCCTGCCCCTCTGAACTCAGTGGTGGACTCCTGTCTCTAGAACTTCCTCTGAAGGAAGATGTGAGAGAAGAGAACTATGTTTATGGATCCTTTCTTCTGGGGCAGGCCTCGTGCTGGGCAGTTTACATACATTTTCTCGTTGTATCCTCACAACAATCCTGAATGGTAGACATTATTTTTCTCCCTTCATAGATGATAAGACTGAGGCTCAGAGAGGTTAAGAAAGTCTTCTAAGGAGACACAGTAAATGATGAAGCCAGTATGCCATCTTAGGTCTGATTCTAAAGCCTTTCATCCATCTCTTGTTCTGTCTTGTTCCCATGGAACATCTAGCCCCTACCCCTGATTCTCGACCCCATTCCCTCTTTCCTCCTGACCACACTCTATCCCTTTGGTCTCTGTAGAACCCCAAACCCAGCTCAGAGGAGATCTCCATGATTGCAGAGCAGCTGTCCATGGAGAAGGAGGTGGTAAGAGTCTGGTTCTGCAACCGACGTCAGAAGGAGAAGCGAATCAACTGCCCTGTGACCACACCCATCAAATCACCCATTTACAACTCCCGCCTGGTGAGTGGCCTGGAACCAAGCTGCCACCAAGCACTGGGGGGAAGGTCAGGAATGGTGCCTGGAAGTCATCCTGGGGAAGATGGCAGTCAGGAGTTGTGAGGGGCATGCCATAAATAAATAAGCAAATAGATGGCATATATAAAATCTACATAACATAAAGGAGAACAAAGAAGGGTAAGGGGATTGAAAGTGACTGTGGGGGGGGGATGCTTTTTTAAGAGAGAGGTCACAGAGGACATTCCTGGTGAGGTGACATTAAGTGGAGCCCAGAATGTTGAAAAGGAAAGAACTATCTAGAATAAAGAGTGTTCCAGGCAGAGGAACCAGCACGTCTGAGGTATAGGAGGAAGTCAGTGTAGCTGGGGCAGAGTGAAGAAGGAGGAGGGACTAGGAGGTGCCGTCAGAAGAGTAGCACAGAGCAGACTGCCCTAGGTCATGGAGGTCACTGAAAGGACCCTGGCTTTGAGTTTGTATGAAAGAAGCCGCTGGAGGGCTGTGAGCAGAGAAGCCTGAGCTGGCTGAGGTGGGCTGCCACGTGGAGAATGGTCTACGTGGAAGCACACACCAGTGAGGAGAACTCCAACAATGAGGCTGAGCATAGAGATAGATTAGGCTAGGATGCTAGCCATGATGGTGACAAGAAGTGGTTGGATTCTGAATACACTTCAACTGTGGAGCCAACAAGATATGCTGACAACTCAGATACGGAGTATGAGAAATGAGGCCAAAGAGACTTCAAGGATTTTGGCCCAAGCAACCAGTTAGAGGTGTTGACACTTTATAGGATGATGAAGAATGGTGGAGGTACAGGTATGAGGGAGAAAACTAAAAATTTGGAGCTGATCTGATTAAGTTGGACATGCATCTAAGCATCCAAGAAGAGGTACCAAGTAGACAGTTATATCTATGATTCTGGAGGTCAGGGGAGAGGTCAGGGCTGGGAATAATCTGTAGTTTAGGCAGACTTGGGAGTTTGGGGAGTAGGACATGTCTTCTTTATTCAGGGAGAGATGGTGCCTGGAGGGTGGGGGTGGGAAGGTTCTTCTCCATCCCAGGGGATGGTAGGGTTGGAAGGCTAAGGGAATTGAAGACAATGGCGCTGTCCTCAAATCTTTCAGCACTCAAGAATGGGTGAAATTCAGCCTTGTCCGGGATGGAACATAGCTGACACATAAAACAATACCATTGTTCATTCTTTCACCAACATTCCTTGACTATCTACCATATATTGATCTTTGTGCAGAGTGCTAGGGATACACAAATAAATAACATCTGTCCCCAGTCTCAGAGGACCTCACCGCCAATTCAGAGCAGAGGAGACAGACAAACAAATAATAAACAACATGATAATTTCTATCGGAGAATTTAGGAGTTGCAGCTAACAAAGCTGGCAAGGTGGTGGTTAGAGAAGGCTTCCCCAAGGAGATAATTAATACCTGAGCTGAGTCCGAAAGGACAAAGAGTGAAGAGGCAAATAAGTGTGGGGTGGAGTTCTCATGGGGGAAAGTATGGGAACAGTAGCATGAAGCAGGGACGATGTATGACATGTTCCCGGAACCGTAGGTGGTTCCCTGCAGAGGGATGTTGAAAGATGAGGCTAGACAGACCAGCAAGGGCCAGACTGAGGCGACTCTGTGCAATGCTGAGGAACTTGAAGGCTTGGGGGAGTCACTGAAGGATTTTTGAGCAGGGCATTGGCACAATCAGATTTGCCTTTTAGAATGATGTTCAGATTGTGGTGTAAAGGGTGGTTTGAAAGACAGAAGACCAGTGGCAGGGAAACCACCTAGGATGTGTCTGCAGTTATCTGGAAGAGAAGAAATGAGGGCTGAAGCAAACCTAAGAGATAAGAAATTCAAGAGACAATTAGAAGGTAGAATTATTAGGTCTTGGTTAATGAATCAGAAATCAAGTGGGGGCAGGGAGAATGATGACGGCAAGAGAATATTCTGCACTGACTCTCAGCATTCAGGTTGGGTTGATGGGGCAGGTGGTAGTGCCATTGATGGAACAAGCAAACAGAGGGAGGAGCTGATTTGGGAGTAGGAAAAAGTGACGATTTCCAGTCTTTACATCATTATAATGTACAGTGAAGCCTCTGGGACACCCAAGTGGGAATGTCCTTGGGCACCTGGAGTTATGGGGTCAGAAGAGAAGGCCAGGATAGAGACACAGATCAGGGAGTCATACGCATAAGGTGGTGGTTGAAATCCTCGGATTGGAGGGTGAGGGAGGAGCTCAACTATGGAGTTTTCACAAAGGAGCCAAGAGAAAAACCTAGATCTTAACCCTAGAGAACATCAGCATTTGAGGGACAGGTAAGGGAAGAGGATCAAGGGAGGAAACTAAGAAGGAGAAGCCAGAAGAGTCAAGACAAGGGCAGGAGGTCAGTGAAGATGTGAGGAGTTCTGTAGGAGTGCTATGGGAAAGTAGAGGAGTGCAGATCAATGACACTCCAATCAGAATGGAGTCCAGGAGGGCTGACCCCCCGATTGGTTTGTAGAACAAATTAAAGTTAGCAAGAACAGCAAACCAGGCAGGAGGAACCATCTGTGAGGAGGCACCGAATTATAAAACAACATGCTACATTTTGGGAATCGCAAGCACTTCCATCTGGCTGGAGCTAAGGCCTGGTGACTACGAGAGGTTGATGAGGGCCGATCACAATGGGCCACAGATACTAAATTACCCTGCAAACTCTGAGGAACCCAAAAATTTTAAGTTGGAGGCAACAGGATATTCATTCACTATTCCTTTCTTAAATATTTATCAAGTACCCACCAAATGTTTGGCACAGGACGCTTGGGATCCCTGCTTCCAGTCCAGCAGGGAAAAGTCCAGTCAGTCCCAGACATTGAACAAATACTCTCTGGGATGAAATCTCCAGAGGAGAAGCAGGAGGATTTAGAGGACCTAACCTAGTGCAGGTGTCAGGAGCTTCTCTGAGGAATGATGCTCAAACTGACAGAAGAAGAATGAGTAGACAGTAATGGGGGTGAGGGTGCCCGGGGAGGGGAGAGTGTAGGAAGAACATTCTAGGCAGAGGAAAGAGTCTATACGAAGGCCCTGAGGCTAGGACAGGGTGAAAGGAGGAAGCACAGCAGGCTATGATGGGCTGGAACCGGGGGAGTGTGAATGAGGAAGCTGGAGTGTTGGGCGGGGGTGAGGTGGGGTGAGGTTATGTCGGGTGTGTTAAGGAAATGGAGCCATGTCAGAAGAGCATTGGAATCTTCAAACACAGGCTTTTGGGAAGTAGGTTCTCTTTTTGGTTCAATCCCAACCCAGGACACCTACAGTGAGAAAAGCAGTGGGAAGCATGGAGGAGCTGGGAAGGAGCCTGATTCATTCTCATCATTCATGCAACACATATTGACTGAACTTTGCACCTGCAAGTTTCCAGGTGCTGCAGTAGACACCGTAGATCTCCATGGGCATCATCCTGCCCTTGGGAAGCCGACAGCCTACTAGAGGAGAAAGATGTTAAATAAGTAATGACATTCATATTTGTGATATTATGAAAGAAGCAGAGAAAGAAAATGTTCTGACCCTGTCTTCTCCTCAGGTCTCATTGGGATGGGCTCCTTGGGACCAGGACATAGTTTCTTCTGCTCTGATATGAAATGATCTCTAAGATATACAGTCAAGCCAAAAAATAAAATAAAAAAGAAAGAAAGAAAGAAAGAAAAAAGCGAAATGGCACAAACCAGGGTGGGCAAAATGCTACCATTTATATAAACAATTAAAAAGGGGAACCATATATGCCAAGATGTATATATATACATATATATACCTGCTTGCATATGCATGGCCTGCCTCCAGAAGGAAACAGAGGAAGCTGGTCGCAGTGACTAAATACATTATTTATTTTAAAACAACAACAAATTTCTTGGGTGTGCCAGTTGGGAGGGGAGGAGGAGGAGGAGAGAGATGGGTGATAACATCTCTTACCACGCGGCCCCACACCTGTCTCCACCCTCCGTGGGCCCCCTGCCTACTGAGGAGGTTCATTGTAAAAGCACAGGTAGGTGAAGAGAGCCGAACCGCAGCTGATTAATTGGGAAATGAATACGTGCTGCATCCTGTTGGGACGGGTGGATCCAAACTGGGGAGGGGAGGAGTATCAAATCCCAGCTCCCCGAGCAAAGCTTCCTTCCAACATCCTTTGAAAACATTGATGGGAGCTTCCCCGGTCTGGCATGTGAGAGAACAAAGGGGAGGCAAAGTGTGCCGACTCCAGCTCAGATGGAGAGGTGAACAGTGTCCAGCGACACTTGACGGCAGCCTTCAGGGAGGATGGGAACTAACATTTAACAACCCTGGCACTCTTTGGCAGGCATTGAGTTGGAAGCTTTATGGACATTATCTTATTAAATCTTAATTAAAAGGAAATACAAGGGAGGCATTACCTCTGTATCATGGATGAGAAAACCAGATCTCAGTGGGGTTAGGTCACTTTGCTCAAAGTCACATGGTGGAGCCAGGTTCTCTCCCCCAGATCCGTTGGGCCCCCAAAGTCCATTCTTTCTATTACATCTTGTTCTAAGTTGTGCTAGGGTAGTAATCTTAAGGGGGGGGGGGCGGGGAGAATCCTAAAATGTTTAAATCCTCGTCTCTTCCCAAGCTCAGAGTTGACGATGCTGTGAGGTCTCCAGGGCCAAATGAAAAGCTTTGGAGTGCAAAGTTCAGCCCCTCCAGTGTTTTCTGGGGAGTTGAGGGTCCTCTCATATATCAGGCTGGGAAGCCGGGAACAGGGCTGTCAGGGCTAGGCTCTGCTGCCCTGAGCAAAAGGATCTTTATAAAAATACATACATACATACATACATACATACATACATACATACATAAATACAAAAAAAAAAAAAAAAAAAAGAAAGGGTTACTGACAGGGGCAGCTTTGCCTTGGCAGTGCCAAAGAAGCCAGGGGACACAGGGAGGGCAGAGCCTGGTGGCAGCAGTGGGCAGCCATCATCAGAGCAGGGCAGAGCTGGAGCTGATGCCGCACATGGTCCAGAGGCCTTCCTGCAGAAGCAAGGGATGGAATGTAGGTTCGGGACTAGGCAATCATCAAGGACGCTGAGGCCTGAGGCCTGCACTCTGGGCCCGGCACCCCAGAGAAGCACTCAGGATCATGGATAAGGGAGCAGACACAGACACTGACAAGCTTCCATTGCCTTTCAGGTCTCTCCCTCTGGGTCTCTGGGCCCCCTCTCTGTCCCTCCTGTCCACAGCACCATGCCTGGAACAGGTAAGCCTTATCGTGGGGTTTCTGAATAACACCAGAATTCTATAAATACCGGGACGGTAGAGGCACAAGCTGACTGCTTAGGTCAGCATTCCTTAAATGTCTCTGAAAGGCGATTAAAATCTGTGCTAGAAGAAGAAGGGTTCCACCATCAAGTAAGTTTGGGAAATGCTGAAGAAGCAGCGTTTAGGGCAAGTGTTTGCTTTCTGTTTTGGTTGCCACCCTTCTCAGCCCTGGAGTGCATTTTATATCCCTGCAGGAGTGAAGGAGCTGGATGGAAGGCAGGGGGTTTCCAAACCAATTTCCTACAGAACTCTTATTTTTCAAAAAGCACTGATAGCCTTTCAAAGAACCCAAAGGGTGACCGTATGTCTGGATGTGCCCAGGATAGTCCAAGGGTCTGCCTGTTGTCCTGACATAATTATCGATGGCACTGCTTCCCACTCTCCAAAGTATCTTGGCTTGCTTGGATGCTAAGATAGACCTGTCACCTTATTCACAGAATACTGTTTGGGAAACCCAAAAACAAGAATCCAAATCTGCCATATTGCAGAAGACAAAATGTGTTTCAGGGAAGCAGTACAGGCTAGGATTACTTAGTGAATGGCCAGGGACCGAGGCTTGGGTCTCCTCTCTCATGGCTGTGCTCTTTCTAGAAGACTGTGGGTCTTTTCTGTGGAGATGGGAACATGGAAGAGGCTGGCAATCTTTATTATGCTCTCAGATTCTCTTTCCCTCCCCTGTTCACTTTTCTCTCTCTGCCTCTCCTCCTTTCTTGTTCTTTTGCCTCTCCTGTCTCTTGGTCTGGGGCTACATATGCCCTGCCCAGGGTGTGTCCTGGAGTAGGAGGATTTTGGCATCTGTCCTTTTGCATTTGGCAAGTCCTGGACCTGCAGAACCAGCCATGCCGCTCTCCAGGGCCTGCGCTGAGAAGAACATTTATGATGAGAGCCCCTCTGGGGCCGGGTGTTGATGCTAACATGGCAGGAGGTGGGCAGGTGGGTGGGAGGTAGGGAGGGGGTGGGAGTCCTCTGGGGGGACATGTCTGAGGGCCATGTCAGGAGGTCCCAGGACCCAGCAGCATTATTTTCCCCTTGTTTTTGCCTCTCTTCGTCCTCAGTAACGTCATCCTGTTCCCCTGGGAACAACAGCAGGCCTTCGTCTCCTGGCTCAGGACTCCACGCCAACAGCCCCACTGCATCTCAAAATAACTCCAAAGCGGCAGTGAGCTCCTCCAGTTTTAACTCTTCAGGGTAAGGTGGAGGAGAGAATGCCCCAACATTACAGCAGGGTCAGGGGACATGCAAGAAGTTGGGTCCATACCTCTGGAAAGAAAGCTCATCTCAGGGCTGGAAAGGGAAGCGGGGTGGCAGGGGGTGGGGATGGGGTGCAGAGTGGACAGCCAGGCTGGACCACATCCCTAGGGAGCGGGCTTTAAAGAGAAGCTTCGGCCAGTGAGCAGTCCTGGCAAGGAGCTGATGTCAACAAAGCCAAAATTTCCATCCTCACTAGGAGGGTGGAAATTTCCAAACACTCCTGTTAGAAAGGGCCAGGTCCTTCAGTGGGCTTAGGAGTGCTCCACTTCATGCCAGGAACAGGGTGCTCTCGGGGTGCTCTGATGTGAGCCAGAGCTGCCGGTGCGGCTGACGGAATGAGAGAGGGAAGTATTGCCCGATCCCTATCTCCAGCTCTTACCTGCGATGCAATGAGGGAAGCGGCCTCTGGGGCCTGAGTCTGCTCTATAGAGTATTCTTGAGCAGAGGCTTTGAGAAAGTCTTCCCTGATTCAGAACAAAGCAGAGATTTGAAAGTTAGGCAGTTCCCTTGTGGGAAATGAGTCCACTTGTCCAAACCCAGGCTATTGAGCAAGACAGCCAGCTCTTATGGCCAAATGTTGTACTGGATCTCCTCAACCACTGTAGCCATAAAGGGAGGAAAAAATATAATGTACATTTAAAAAAGATTTTATTTATTATTTGAGAGAGAGGGAGAGAGCATGAACAGAGTGAGGGACACAGGAGGAAGAAGACCCCCAGCTGAGCAAGAAGACCGATGCGAGGCTCTGTCCACCCAGATCAGTCAGTTTAGCGTCTGCCTTCAGCTCAGGTCATGATCCCGGGGTCCTGGGATCAAGCCCCACATTGGTCTTCCTGTTCAGTGGGTAGTCTGCCCCTCATCCTGCTCATGTTCTCCACCCCCTCAATAAATAAATAAAATCTTTAAAAAAATGTTTTGAGATAGAATTTATATACCATAAAATTTACCATCTAAAGTATAGGATGCAGTGGATTTTAGTGTATTCACAATTTTTACGTAACCATCACCATAATCACCATAATCTAATTCCAGAACGTTTACATCACCCCAGAAAGAAAACCCCATACCTGTTGGCAGTTTGTTACTCATTCACCTCTTCCATCATACCATTAGCAGCTTCGGGATTGACTTGCTTTTTCTTCCTTCCAGATCTTGGTACCGATGGAATCATCCCACCTACCTCCACTAAGACCAAAAAGTTTCTTCGAATTCACCTGGCCCCGTATGCCCCCCTGGAAGGAAGGGAATCACGCCTTCGCCCTCTGTATGGACAGATTACTGTCAGGAGAGTGGAAGAGAATCCCCACTATCAACCCAAACTCTTGCTTCTTCAGGAGTGAGGGCATCCAGAGATCCAAACTGTGATTGAACCATGCTTTGGCTCCAAGAGCTCTTGAAACACATGCCCTTCCCACCCCCCCACCCCCAGGTGTTGACCATGTTCGCCTTCTTTCCCTGTTTTGTCTTCCAATCCTCCAGTTCTAAATACTTCAGACGGCTTCACTGTGGCAGTAGTCTTTCAGAGAAGGACACCTTGCCATTATTTTCCAACTCATCTGCGGGCTTCTGGGGACAGTGGTTTGCCTGGTGCACCAAGCCACCAGGAGAGAGATCACAGTTCTGACTTCGAACTCGGCCACCATCTCTGAACCGGTTTCTAAAATCTGCGAAAGGATTGAAATCTGATGACCACAGCCTGGATGCTCTCTCTGTTCTGCAGACTTTTCTGATCGAATCCTCATTTCACCCCGTGTTCTCTGTAGCCCCGCCCCCCTTTTCTAGAACCAAATCCAGTCACGATTGCCTCCTTTTTACA
This sequence comes from Canis lupus baileyi, assembly GCF_048164855.1. Classification (NCBI taxonomy): domain Eukaryota; kingdom Metazoa; phylum Chordata; class Mammalia; order Carnivora; family Canidae; genus Canis; species Canis lupus. The sequence continues at coordinate 75,443,962 of NC_132840.1, forward strand.
GAAGGCTGAGCCACCCTCAGTCCCCTGGGCGCATCTCTCTGCCCACAGGTGCTCTTCTGTCTGCTACACCTGCCCCAGAGTTCAGGAGTGCTTATTCCTTCTCTCCTTCCTTGTCTTTCTCTGGTCCTCTCTCCCTTCCCCTGGTCGCAGGAGGAAGGACCCAAAAACAAACCTATAACAATTATGTTGGCAAAATACCTGTATATAGCCCCTTTTTCTTTTTGCAGTTATGTTCTCTCCTTAATGTGGAATTGTCCAGCAAAATGTTTAACTCAGGTGTGAATTTTGAAGATATCTCTGTAATATTTTATCTTTTTAGAAAAAAGAAAAAGGAAAAAAAATGCCAAAGTGTGAAATACTGTGCTAGCTTCCACAAGAGAGTTCCCGCATAGGCTGGGAATCTTGGTTGACTTCTCGGGAACCTTCTCTCTAGTCTCCTTCTTTGTGGGCCAGTGTGTAGAGATGTAACATGAAGCCATTCCAGAAATGGTAACTTTTTTTTTTTTTTAAAAAGATTGTATATCCAAGAAAATGTTGAGATTCAAAGGAATCTCTCTGTTCCTAAATAAATTTGTATAGTTATGATATAAATGAGTCCACTATTGATAAGAAGAGGTTTAGATTATTGTTCTGTGTCTTTTGTTGAGGGAGGGAATCTGAGTGCATATAGTAAAATGGGATGGGGGGGGAGGCACCTGGCTGGTTCAGCCAGTGGAGTGTGACACTCTCGATCTCAGGGCTGTGAGTTCGAGCCTCACATTGGGCGCAGAGATTACTTTAAAAAAGCGGGATGGGGAAAATATTTCAAATCAGTGCATTAAGTCTGTTAGTCCCCAGACTGATGCTAAAGATGACATACACACACGGGGCTTTGAAGAGTTCAGAGTTCTTAATCTTTTTGATAGAACTCCCTTGAGGGCAGAGTAGCAGGTGACTGATTGTAAGTGGGAGGATTTTGTAAGTGGGAGGATGGTAAATGTTTAAGGCCAAGTCATTCAGACTTTAGAGGCAGAGGCTGAAAAACTCCTATTCCAGGTATCCTGAAGGTCAATTATTCAGTATTCACAATGGGAAGCAATAGATATATAATAGATATGTAGACAAGAAGCAAAGCACAATCCGATAATCCAATATATTTGGGTTCGGAATGCACTGGGACTTTTGCTGAGGGGTTTGAGGGACAAGGAAGCTCTCCTGGTGGTTTTCCTGAGGTTAATAAAAATTTAAATAGCTACCATTCCTAGGGTAAACACTGACCTGTGGGAAAGGGAGTTCCTTCAAAACTGTAATGGCTCATGGGGGAAAACTGAAATTGGGATGAAACATTAGTTGTGAACAACATCCACGTGAGAAATCTGTATGTAAATAATTAAGACTTAACTATTCCTGATGTTTAAATGGGACTTATATTCAGACTCAAACTTCATGTCATGAAGCTGGAGAAGAAAGCCTATTGGTAGTGGTCACTGTCTCCAGAAAAGATTCAGTTGGAAGGGGCGAGGGATACAGCAAAGAGACAGCAAGAGGAACCTTCGGGACTCATTTAAGTATATAAAGGGACAACTCTGCCAACCATGAGCCCATGTGTACTTACCTGTGCATGCACTGTCCACAATGCTGGTTTTCTTTTTCTTTTTCTTTTTTTTTTTTTTGTCCCTTTGGCATCCCTGGATGGGCACGAACCACATACTGGTTTTCATTCATTTCATCTTTTTAAAAATACTTATTTTTTTAGAGCAGTTTAAGATTTATAACAAAATTGAGAAGAAGGTACAGAGATTTCCCATACACCCCTGTCCCCTCACATGCATAGCCTCTCCCATCATCAACATCACTCACCAGAAAGTGTGATTTTTTTTTTTTAAACCAAGGATGAACCTACATTGACACACAATAATCACACAAAATTCACAGTTCATCTTAGAGCTCACTCTTGGTGGTATACATGCTACAGGTTTGTACCAAAATATAATGACATACACCCATCATTATAAGGTACAGGGTATTTTCACTGCCCTAATCCTCTCTGCTCCACCTGTTCATCTCTCTCCCCTCCCATACCCTGTAACCACAGATCTTTTTACCATCTCTAATAGCTTTGCGTTTTCCAGAATGTCCTATAGTTGGGATCATAGTACGTAGCCTTTCCGGATCGGCTTCTTTCTTCTTTCACCTAGTAATGTGCATTTAAAATTCCTCCATGCCTTCATGGCTTGATAGCTCGTCTCATTTTAGCACTCAATAAATAATATTCTATTATCTGGATACACCACAGTTTATCCATTCCTCTACCGAAAGACATCTTGGTTGCTTCCAAGTTCTGGCAATTATGACAAAAGCTGCTATGAACATCTGTGTGTGGGATTTTGATGTGGACAGAAGTTTACAATTCCTTTGAATAAATACCAAGGAGCGTAATTGCTCAATAATATGGTAAGAGTAGATTTAGTTTTACAAGAAACCTCCAAACTGTCTCCCAACAGAATGTGGCTGTACCATTTTGCATTCCCACCAAACAATGTATGAGAGTTCCCATTGCTCCACATCTTTGCCAGCATCTGGTCTTGCCAAGTGTTCTAGATCTTGGTCATTCTAATAGGTGTGTAGTAATAGTACAGTTGTTTTCATTTGCATTTTCCTGATGACATAGGATGTGAAGCATCTATTCATGTGCTTATTTGCCATCTGTATGTCTTCTTTGGTGAGGTGTCTGTTCAGGTCTTTGGCCCATTTTTAAATCAGGTTATTTTTTTTCTTATTGTTGCATGTTAATATCAAGAGATATCCCTGTCTGCAGAGCAGAGGTTTTTAATTTTAATGAAGTCCATCTTACCCATTATTTCTGTCATGGGTTGTATCTTTGTTGTTGTATCTAAAAAGGCATGACCAAAAAAATAAAATAAAAGGCATGACCATACCTAGGGTCATCTAGTTTTCTCCATCATGGTGTTATCTTCCTGAAGTTTTATAGTTTCCCATTTTACACTTAGGTCTCTGATCCATTTTTTTTCTCTGATCCATTTTAAGTTCATTTTTGTGAAGGATGTAAGGTCTGTGTCTAGATGCATTTGTTTGCATGTGGATGCTCGGTTGTTTCGGCACCATACGTTGAAGACACCATCTTTTTCTCCTTTGTATTGCCTTAGCTCCTTTGTCAAAGATCAGTTGCCTCTATTTATGAGGGTCTATTTCTGGGTCTATATCTGACTGTAGTTTTACGGCATGAAAGAAATGCAGAATTACAGCCTCACTGCTCAGCATTCAATAGCTTCCATCATCCATTGTCTTGGGACAACTATTTAATAGAGTCAAACCCGAAAGTGGGCACTGATTCACCTTTCACATCTGCATGATTCTATAAATTCCAGTGAAGTTTTAACCAAAGCTTGGTTAGCTTCTTCAGCAGCTAATTAGGCATAAGAGATCCTCCAGGCAAAAACTAGTCATTGACCAGGCAGAAAAAAAGAGAAGAATTTCTCCTGCTATTTTTCAAATTCTCATACTTAAATTTTTAGTTGACTCAAGACTGGTGGGCCCGGCTGTGGACCCACAACACTAAGGACTTTTGGTGTGACTCAGAGAATGAGCTTAGTTCCAGGACTCAAATTAGGAATCCTGTTCCAAACCCCAGGTTTCAGGCTCTGCTCCTCTCTCTGTTCACTCTGCATGTACCTGTTATAACTTATGTACTGCATTTGCTGATTCTTCTGCTTCTCCTTCTAGATTGTGGGGAGCTCCTTATAGTTGCAGTTCTTTTTCTCTGTATCCCCATGATTAACATTGTGCCTAGTACTGGGACACCTGGGTGGCTCAGTCGGTCAAGTGTCTGACTTCCACTCAGGTCATAACAGGGTCCTGGGTTGGAGCCCAGAGGCAAGCTCCCTGCTCAGCAGGGAGTCTGCTTATCCCTCTCCCTCTACCCCTCCCCAACTTGTGCTCTCTCTCTCTCATAAATAAATAAAATCTTAAAAAAACACTGTGCCTAGTATATAATAGGTAAATAAGAGTTTTGAAAATTAAGTTCTTTTTTTTAAAACCTCTGAACAACTTCTAGTGCCCTTCACTGAGGTTAGGAGGTGTGAATACTGAATAATACAGTACACATCTGTAGGGGATTCTAGTCAAGTGCAGGCAGCTTATCCTGGTGGTTGAGAGCATGACCTCTAGAGCCATATTGCCCAGGTTCATACTCAAATCTGCCTCCTACTAATCATGTCACCTTAAGCAAGTTCCTTGACTGATCTGTGTCTTGGCTTCTCACCTGTAAAATGGAGATAATGATAGCAACCGTCTCATAGACCTGTGAGAATTCAATGAGTTGAGAATATATGTAAAGCGCTTGGAACAATGCCTGGCACATTAATAAGCATTGTCTATTATCATTGTGATTATGATCACAATTATTGTCCTTATAATTCTAATAAATTGTTGGGGAGCTTCCTTTCCTCTGCTCTCCCTTACAGCCCAGAACTTCTTGGAGTGATGCCACTGTTGACAAATACCTGTCTGGTAGAAGAAGGGTTATGGCCAAAGACCTATAAATCATTAAATTTAATCCCAGGTAATGAAGCCTGAACGTGGAATATCGATCATCCTAGGATGTAAAGGCCCAATAAAGACCCCATTGGAAGAGCTAGTACTTTTCCTTATCCCTTCAATCTTTAGACCCTTGAAGCCTTTTAGTACTCTGTTCTTGCCTGGAAAATAGTGGCCGCAAGAAGGTAATTCTAAATTCAGATACTAGAAGAAGAAGAAGAAGAAAAAAAAAAAAACCACTGCAACAATTATAAGCACTTGGGAAAAGCTGAAATTTGCACCTATCCATTTAGTGAAATGGATCCTTCCCCGTTCTCTTTCTTCAGGCTCTCATTACCTCTTATCTGGTCTGTTCCAATCCACTTGAAGCAGGTTGTCTTCTCTAGTTCATCTTATAACTTCAGTTGAGCGCATAGCAGGGATTCTCAACTTTGGTTACACATTAGAATCACCCGGGGAGCTTTATTTTTATTTCTCCAAAGATTTATTTATTTATTCATGAGAGAAACAGAGAGAGGTGGAGACATAGGCAGAGGGAGAAGCAAGCTCCCTGTGGGGAGCCCAATGTGGGACTGGATGCCAGGACCCCGGGATCATGCCCTAAGCCAAAGGCAGGTGCTCAACCACTGAGCCACTCAGGCACCACACCTGGGGAGCTTTAAAAAAAGACAGATAACCACACAGATTCTGACTTACTTTGGACTGTGGCCTGGGCCCTGTGATTTTTAAAAGCGCCTCAAATAATTTTATTGTGCCATCAAGGTTGAGACCAATGCCTAAATGTGCGTACAAAATCACTGTGAACCTTGTTGACATGCAGTGCTGATTCAGTAGGTCTGGAGTTAGGGTCTGAGATTCTTTCTTTTTTTCTTTCTTTCTTTCTTTCTTTCTTTCTTTCTTTCTTTCTTTCTTCTTTCTTCTTTCTTTCCTTTTTAAAGATTTTATTTATTTATTCATGAGAGACACGTAGAAAGAAGCAGAGACACAGGCAGAGGGAGAAGCAGGCTCCCTGTGGGGAGCCTGATGTGGGAGTGGATCCTGGACCCTGGGATCCCACCCTGAGCAGAAGGCAGGCGGCTGGCAACAGAATCATTTAAAGTCCACTAACACCAGTGATTCTTAAATGTGATTGCTATCTGAACGACCTGTGGGTATGTTTTATTTATTTATTTATTTATTATTTTTTATTTTTGGGTATGTTTTAAAAGATACATATTCTAGGCCCCATATTAAGCCTATTAAATCATACTTTTCAAGGTACAGCCTACAGTGGTATTTGGGAAACACTTCCTACGTGGTGTAGAAGGTCAACAAGGCTTAGGAATCCCGATATACTTCTAATACATTTTCCAGGCCCATTTCCCATTGATCCAACCAGAAAACATCTATTGCACCTGCCTACCAGGTATTAGAAAAACAAAGATGAAAACAGTTTGATCCATGGGGCCCCTGGGAAGCTCAGTGGTTGAGCATCTGCCTTTGGCTCAGGTCATGATCCTGGGGTTCTGGGATCGAGTCCCGCATCAGGCTCCCTGCATAGAGCCTGCTTCTCCCTCTGCCTATGTCTCCACCTCTCTCTGTGTCTCTCCTGAATAAATAAATTCTTTAAAAAAAAGAGTTTGATCCTTACTCATGAGAGATTGACACGAATAATGCCAAAACTAGATTATTATTCCTATATTATTAATACTTGCCAGCCGTGGTGTGAATGCTCACATCTCTACTTAACAACTTCTCTTTTCAAGACTGTGGGGGCCCTTGGCATCCAAATAAACCAATCCAGATGCCCTCTTTGCCGCATTTAAGCCTCCATATCTGTTTGGTCATCTCTTCCAACTTATTTTCTTTGGTATTAAAATAGATCTCAAAGAGGAGAAAGGATTTACCCCAAGTGTCACCATCACCCAAGGATCAACTTTTTTTTTTTTTTTAAAGATTTTATTTACTTATTCATGACAGAGAGAGAGAGAGAGAGAGAGAGAAAGAGGCAGAGACATAGGTAGAGGAGAAGCAGGCTCCATGCAGGGAGCCTGATGTGGGACTCGATCCTGGGACTCCAGGATCACACCCTGGGCTGAAGGCAGGCACTAAACCGCTGAGCTACCCAGGGATCTCCAGGCCCAACACTTATATGATGTCTTCCTTGGGTTCGCCACCGTTCCAAGCGCTTTGCACAGGTCAAGCGTGTCAAAGTCTCACACTAGCCTTCTAAGAGATAGCTCTTATTACCATCCCCATTTTCTGTTTGAGAAAACGGAGACGCAGAAAAGCTAAGTAACTTGCCCCAAGACACACAGTCGAGCGCCCAAGCCGGGTTTATTTTGACGCCTTATATCCATCCTACCGCCAGGTTGGTGACAAGGCCGTAAGGAAGAGGAATTCACTTGGAATTCCCAGGCCTAAGCACTTTGCTGGCAAGTTAGTGATCTGTGCGCTTGTTGCACGAGTGAGACTCAGAGCGTGCGGGGGGCGACTCGGTCTCGGCATCTCCCCGGCGGCGCCCAGTAGGGATGCAGGCGCTCGGTCACCGGATGGGCTGTCCCATTGTTGGGGGGGGAGGGGGATTAGTCAAAGGAGCAAACAAGCAGGCCGACAGGGGCAGCGGCGGGCGGGCCTCACGTGACCACGGGGTGACCCGGCGCGCTCCGGCCCCCCGCGGCCCCCCAGCCCCGAGCGCGGGAGGGGGACCCTCCGGCTCCCTCCAGGGACGTCCCTCGGGCCCAGCTCGGGTTCTGCGCTCCGTCCTCCCGGCCGCAAGGTGCCCCCAGACCCCCGGCTCCTCTTCCGCCGCCGCCGGAGCCTCGTCCTCCATCCCTCCTCCATCCCTCCGGGTCCCCGCCGCTTCCTGCTCCCGGGATCGGCGCTCTCGGCTCCGGGGCCCAGGCGCCCGAGGCTGCCCGGCGCTCGGCCAGGTAACACCGCCCCACCCCCGGGCCTGGGCGCCGAGGAGCGGGCTGCGGGCTGCGGGCTGCGGGTGGGCGTCGCGGGGATGCCCTCCGGCCGGGGGCGCGGGCTGCGCGCGGAGCAGGTGCACGGCCGCGGTCCGGGGCGGTCCGGGGCCCCCGCCCCCCGCCCCGCGCTCCTCCTCCCGAGTCCGGCCCTGCGACCCGAGCGGCCGGGACCGATCCGCCGCCTCCATACCCTTCCGTCCTTTCACCCGAGAGCAAAAAAAAAAAAAAAAACCAACCCGAAATCCAGAGAGATGGAGTGACTTTCCCAAGGTCACAGACTCGTATCTGCCCCCTACAAACGTCTATTCTTTTATTTAAGTGTTTGTAAATAGACTACTGTTTCCTCTGTTCTGTTAGGGAATTAGGATTCAGGGAAGAGGACTCTAAAAATACTAATCAGCAGATCCAAATGAGCTGATCCGCATTACTGGCCGGTGACCCTGGCATTTAGAAGGAAATAAGCGAGGACGGTTCTTTTCACTCTGGGTACTTTGTATTTCTGGCCCTTGCTCTGAAAACTGGCCTAGATGTTTTACAAAATTTATCTCAGAACTCCTTGTCAGAACTGGGCCGGATTAGAGTTTTCAATCCTCTTTTCTTCTCTTTTTCCTTTTTTTTTTTTTTTTTTTTTTTTTAAACGGAGGCTCAAGAGGTGAAAGTGATTTGCCCACACTCTTAGGCCTAGTTAGAGGCACAGACAAATTTGGAACTCAGGACTCTGGTGGACACCTACTGTTTTCTTGAATAGAATCCTGATTTCAGATGAACTCTGTACAGAACTTGACCTTCATAAAGCTCTCTCTGGATAGCATTCTCGGGAGTGGTTTGTGTATTGAAGTGTGTTGGTCCACGGATACTATTTCACTTGTCAGAATAGGGTTAAGCAATAAGGGTAGCCATGCAGAAAATTCCTGCTGAGATGAGACAGATATCTAAAATGTTTTTGACTTTTTTGTTTGTACTTTCAATAGAAGAGCTAACAAGTATTCATAATAACATCCTGGTTATTTTAAGATCTTAGTTCTGTATGGCTAAATTGACTGTTACATCATTCTTGGCTTGATATATTTGTCATCAGTAAAAATTTCAAAGTGTAGCTTTCTGACTTTGTTTTATGTTTTTTTTTTTTTTAAATATTTTATTTACTTATTCATAAGAGACACACAGGGAGAGAGAGACAGAGAGACAGAGACACAGGCAGAGGGAGAAACAGGCTCCATGCAGGGAGCCCGACATGGGACTTAATCCCAGGTCTCCAGGATCAGGCCCTTGGGCCCAAGGTGGCACTAAACTGCTGAGCCACCCACGCTGCCCTGTTTTATGGTTAACTGAAGAACCACCTTAAGGATATTTGTATATCTCATCAAAAATTTCCCACTTATACTTCTAAATCCTTCTGCTTCCTCCTGGGTCAGTCTTTGAGTTGGATTTCAAAACTGAACAGAACTAGGATTTTTTTTTCTCTTTCTGAAATTCCTAGACTTGGTTTAGTTCGCTATTCTGGTTTACCTCAAGTTTCGATTTTAATAGATAAACCCATGACCCAAATCCAACTTCAGTTGAGTTTAGTATCAGCTTCAAACCACATGAAACTGCTGTGCGTCATATGACCTCTAGCAGAAACCACAGGTGGCGGTACTGTTTTTTTCACGAGAGCTTCTTGTTGGGATTTTTGAAGCCTGAACACATTATCTAATACATGTATTATATTACTCATGTTCATCATCCAAGGTCAGTGATCACTGGCGGGCTGTTATTGACATTTACTCATCATAACAACACGTTATATCAGGCAGCCTACCAACTCAGAATATAGTTCCTGGTTTTCAGTTTACAGCTCTTACCAGTTATCTCTAAGGAACATGGAACCAGAACCACAGCCACCCTTTAATAGAAGATCTTGGCTGTGTAGGTAATGAGAAGTGTTTCAGTGTAGGCAATGTTTTTGGACTATTCTAGAGTAGAAATGAAGATTATATGCAAATTGACTCAATGCTGTTTTCTTAGGGTACATACTTTGTTTTTCTGGTTTTGGTCTTTTCACATAGGATGGCATTAGCTCTGTGTCCGCAGGTGCTGTGCAGCTTGGGGGGCTGGCTCTCACTCTACATTTCTTTCTGCCGCCTGAATAAGCACCGAAGCTATGAGTGGAGCTGCCGGCTGGTAACATTCACCCATGGAATCCTCTCCATAGGCCTCTCAGCTTATATTGGCTTCATTGATGGCCCTTGGCCTTTTACCCACCCAGGTAGGTAGGAGACATTAGATGATTTTCTCTAAGGGATCTATAATTTGGGGGGTAGTCTTGGAAGGATGGGACACTTTCACAGAATTTGTACAATATTGAAGAATATTGAAGAATAATTACGAATTGCAATTTGTGTCAGGAGTCTTCATTTTTAACTCTGATACTGTATATGTCCCTATTTCTGCTTTTTGTAACTCTCTACTTTTAAAACAAATTTTAAATGCTTGTTACATTGTATGTAATCCACTGAAATATACAAAACATAAAGCCAATATTAACATCTTCCACCACTACCTCCAAACAGAAAGGAATGGACTGTATTACATATGCTTTTTGACAACCTGCAATTTTCACTTGATTGTATATTCAAAGGACATCTATGTATATAGGTTTTTTTGATCCTTAACCGTCATGTAATATTGTGTTGTATGGATATATCATCATTTATTTGACCAATGTCTCATTATTTGAGGCACCTATATTGATAAGCTGCTAGATGTACAAGTATTACCTCCTTAGAATAAAAAAGGTTGTATCCCCTTGAATTAGTTTGCTGGGGCTACCATAACAAAAAGCACAGGCCAGGGAGCATAAACAACAGAAACTTATGTTTTCATAATTCTGCAGGCTAGAAGTCCAAGATCAAGTTGTTGGCTGGTTTGGTTTCTTCTAAGGCTCCACTCTTTTGCTTGCCGGTGGCTTCTTTCCTGCCATGTCCTCACATGGTCTTCCCTTTTAATGTGTCTGTGTCCTGATCTCTTTATTTTATAAGGACAGCAGCCGTATTGGATTAGAGCCCATCCTAACAACCTCATTTTAACTGAATTACCTCTTTAAAGGCCTTTTCTCCAAATATAGTCACATTCTGAGGAATTTTGGGGTTAGGGCTTTGACATAAGAATTTAGGGGGTACAATTAAGGCCAGAAGTCCCCTAGGAGGGACACCTGGGTGGCTCAGTGGTTGAGTGTCTGCCTTTGGCTCAGGGCGTGATCCCGGACTTCCTGGATCAAGTCCCATATGGGGCTCCTTGCATGGAGCCTGCTTCTTCTGTCTCTGCCTCTCTGTGTGCTTCTCTCTCTGCCTCTCTCTGTGTCTCTTATGAATAAATAAACAAAATCTTAAAAAAAAATAGGTTCCCCTAGGATATGATTTTTTTGTTAATTCCTTAGATTTGGGATCCCTGGGTGGTGCAGCAGTTTGGCGCCTGCCTTTGGCCCAGGGCGCCATCCTGGAGACCTGGGATTGAATCCCACGTCGGGCTCCCGGTGCATGGAGCCTGCTTCTCCCTCTGCCTGTGTCTCTGCCTCTCTCTCTCTCTCTCTCTGTGTGTGACTATCATAAAAAAAAAAAAAAAAAAAAGAATTATAAAAAAAAATAATTCCTTAGATTCTTTTTTTTTTTTTATTTCCTTAAAATCGTATGTGGAGCTTCTGAGGTTTTCCTAAAACTATCAAACTGATGTGAAAGCAGCTATTAAGCTTTATGTCTTACATGAAGTTTTTAAATAGACTTGAATATGTCATGTCCTTATACTTGATTTTCTTGGGATTGGGAACACACTAATTTCTAGGGTTCTTTCTTTCCAGGGTCCACTTTAAAGAAGGGTGTGGTCACCAGTGTCCCAACAGTCTAACCCATTAAGCTAAGAAAAATTTTTTTTTAAGATTTTATTTATATATTCATGAGAGACACACAGAGAGAAGCAGAGACATAGGCAGAGGGAGAAGCAGGCTCCCTATGGGGAGCCTGATGTGAGACTTGATCCCAGAACCCCGGGATCACGACCTGAACCAAAGGCAGATGCTCAACCACTTAGCCACCCACCCAATCTCTGAGAAACTGGGATTTTAATTGAAAGGACAAAATAGCTCAATGTTATGCTGCTCCATAGAGAGGACACTGAAATTGTGGCTGGCGCTCAGGCCACACATTGAGATCGGATTAATCAAAACAGCATTTCCCAGGCCTGTGACATTACTGGGTTTGATCAAGACCAAGGTTTTAGATTTTACTCTTTCACGAGTGTCATTCAAAGTCACTGGCCTGCCTTTGTTTTTGCTCCCAGTGGCTCAGGAACGCTTGGGAGATGTTGGAGCGCTGTGCAAGGTAGCTCCATTCCCAGTGGCTCAGTTGGCTTCTGTCTTGGTTTATTTCAGGCTCGCCCAATACTCCTCTCCAAGTGCACGTTCTCTGTCTCACCTTGGGCTACTTCATCTTCGACTTGGGCTGGTGCATCTACTTCCAGTCTGAGGGGGCCCTGATGCTGGCTCACCACACACTGAGCATCCTGGGCATCATCATGGCCCTGGTGCTCGGAGAGTCAGGCACAGAGGTCAATGCAGTCCTGTTTGGAAGTGAGATTACCAACCCCTTGCTACAGATGCGCTGGTTTCTCCGTGAAACAGGCCACTACCACAGTTTCACTGGAGACGTGGTGGACTTCCTCTTTGTGGCCCTGTTTACTGGAGTGAGGATTGGAGTAGGAGCTCGCCTCCTTTTCTGTGAAATGGTCTCACCCAAGCCCAAGTGGTTTGTGAAGTTTGGAGGAGTAGCAATGTACGCCGTGTCTTGGTGTTTCATGTTTAGCATCTGGCGCTTTGCGTGGAGGAAAAGCATCAAGAAGTACCATGCCTGGAGAAGCAGGTGCAGTGAGGAGCGGCAGCTGAAGCACAACGGCCATCTCAAGACGCATTAGCCAAGCCTTTCTCCAGGTGATACAAGGGGTTTAGTCGGCCACGGGAACCGGTTGGAGACACGGCTGTTAAAGAATCATGCTCACAACCAACTTAGCTTTCAAGAAAGGGCTAAACTCTTCAGTCAGCCTGGTCAGTTTTCTAGTGAAGCCCATACCAGTATTAAAACACTAACGTCTGCTGTGGCCCAGTTGTAGAAAGTGAGAATACTCGATGGTAGTTGGAGTAAGTCAGCACCGTGAGATGAGCAATTGCTGCATTCTTTTAGCTTCTGGTGTCCCTGGGTCCTTTTGTCTCTGGGATGCCTGATGGCTAGATAGCTCAGGAAGGAATCTGAGAATTCCTTTGAGAATTTCTCCGAGAATTGACTTCTTGAACAAACCCTTATTCCTATTTTCCATGTAGCAATTTAAGTAAAGTCACCCCCTTTACTGTAAAGGGAGGGATTTTGGGGAAGATGCACTTCTGGCATTCTGAGCTTTGGATCAGGGGACTGGATGTGCTTAAAGAAAGGGAAAGAGTTGTGAGAAGGATGGTGGTGAAACTGGCTGTGGTGGTAGGTCACTTCTTGAGCCCCTCTATACCAACTGTTGAGGGTCCTCAAGACACACCCCCAGGTTTGGTGCTTTGCTACGGGGACTCACATGACCCAGAATGTTGTCAAATTCCTGGCTATGATTAGTTACAGTGTACAAAGAGAGCAGCCAAGGGACAAGGTGCCTGGGGAAGAGTCCAAGGGAAACCAGGCCCAAGCTTCCAGAGTCCTCTCCTACTGGGATCACCCAGGATGTGCTTCATTGCTCTAGCAACGATTTGGGGCCATATGTGTGAAATGTCCAATGAGGAAGCTCATTAGATGCTCAGTGCCCAAGTTTTTTACTGGGGGTTGTAGGCAGCCATTGCCTGGCATGTAGCAAAATTCCTGACTCCCAGAAGGAACATACATGTTCAGCATGAACCATTTTGTTTGCACAAACAATTTAAGCATGGTGACCATTATCAGCAATTCGTGGAGGGAGAGCTCCTGAAATCTACATTCCCAGATGCCCGCCCTTGGCCAACCTTGCAAGTTGGCCTTTCCAAGGACAGGAGTTCAGGCCTGCCCTGTTAACTCTTTTCTGTGCAAAAAGCAGAGAGCTAGAGCTTTGGATGAGAGATGAATGAGCTGTAGGCAGATTTACCGAGTCCTGCTGTACGGGTTCTGCTCTACCGGGAAAACTATGCCAATTCTCAGGGCTTTTGTGCATTAATCTCCCAGGCATGAGAGGCTGTGAGTGAATTCCATAGGGATTTACCATGTGGATTCCACTGTGCTTGAGATGGCAGTTCAAGTTTCAACTCTGCTATACATACTGCAAACCAGAACCAAAGACTGAGGTGTGCTGGCCGCAGGGTGATGAGGCTAATTAAAAAAAAAAAAAAAATCATATACATTCCCTTTAGCCCTCTTTACTACCTTTTCTTTTCTCTGAAAAAGGTGCCACTGTCTATAAAACATTATGACAAGGCCGGTCTCGGAAGGAAACAAAATATTTCTTAGTGCAATAGTCTCGAATCTCACCCAGGAAAAGGGATAATGTAAGCTTAGAACGAGAGGTTAGGAATCAAGACTTTCTGGGTTCCTTTAACTAATTTGGCTACTCACCTGCCAGATCATTTGGGCAGGTCACTGGTGTACCCTTTGTCTCGGTTTAAACTCTGTTGTGAATGAATGAAATACCCCGCTGTGTATTTCACAGCGACACTGTGGCATTTTATTAAGGGGTGTCTGTAATGTAGGATGTCTATGGGGGGTGGGAAATGAACTATTATTTATTTATTTTATTTATTTGCTGTTTATTTGTTTATTTATTTGTTGTTTATTTGTTTATTTGATTATGGATTATGTTATTTAGACCACTGGGGAGCGATCAGCTCAGTGAGCAAATGTGTGGGGCTACTGAAGCCTAAGCCTCGGTCAGTAGGAAGTCTCTATCCATTCTGTGGTCCCTGGTCATACCTAATGAGTGGTCCATGTGCAAAATGGATGTCACTGGCCAGGCATGACGGAGCGTTGGAACCGCATAAAGTCATCGTGGGTCTAAGAAAAGCAGTTTCCAAGGCATGTTAACAGTGGGTCTTTTAAAATGACTGTCAGCTGATTACCGAGTTTTGTTGCACATGGAAATAATCTGACAGTAGCGTCTCCGTTCTCTTTTCTTCTGTGATCAGTATCCCCAGAATGCTGGTGAGCTTCTTTCCAGCAAAACTGTGGTCAACGTTGGATGCTGGGGAATGCTGATTTTAGCAAAAGCCTAGTAAAAAAGAGTGGCTTGGCGCAGGAGCTTAAAAAAAGAAAAAGCTGGCTCTTGAATTTTGGCACAGTGCAACCTGTTCCATACCAGACAAATGAATAGGCTTAATCTGGTACCAATTTTTTTTTTTTTTTTACTCCTCAGAAGTGAAGGGATTGCAGATCTTGCTGTTTGAGGGGTACTCTCATTGGGAAATGTATGTAGGTTTCTTTTGGATTTTTGATTAGCCTAAATAATAAGAAAAGAAAAATGTTCATTTTGGCTTTTCCTGATGTTTTACCTAATAACTATGAAGGAACCTCCCTGAGAGAAAAATGGGACATGAAGGTGAGTCAGCAGTTAAGATGGGGAGTTTTAATCTTAGGTAAATGAAGGGCTAATTAACATGTGCTGTGGTCAGACAAAATGAAGTATTTTATTCATTTGCCTTTGGATTACTATGTAATAATTCCTAACACTGCTCAAGAAAGATTTATATTTCAGTGAGATTTGTACTAAATTTTATAAAAATAAACAATTTTTTATCAACCCAGAGTCTGCCTTTATATCTTTATTGTGGTTTTGCCAAGCAATTAGGAAAAAAAGTCTTTTGGCTTGTAGAAGTGTTGACCCAAATTAATACTTCTCTGTGAAATACCTCTTATCTGCTCTTACCATCAACCATCCCTAATACTGTTTACTTTTTTGGGCAACAATCTACATACAGGAAAAGTTTGCCAAAGAGATAGGAAGAACTAAATTTCTTTAATTTACCACCTATTTGGGCAGCTGCCTTGAAGATTTAAAAAAAATTTTTTTTAAAAGATTTTATTTATTCATGAGAGACACAGCGAGAGAGAGAGAGAGAGAGAGAGAGAGAGAGAAAGGCAGAGACATAGGCAGAGGGAGAAGCAGGCTCCCCACAGGGAGCCCGATGTGGAACTCAATCCCAGGACTCTGGGATCATGCCCTGAGCCGAAGGCAGATGCTCAACCACAGAGCCACCCAGGCATCCCGAAGATTGATTGATTGATTGATTGATTGATTATTTTGAGCAGTGTTAGAGGCAGAGGGAGAAGGAGGACCCCAAGCAAATTTCCTGCTGAGCATGGAACCTGACGATGGGGCTCAATCCCACAACCCTGAGATCATGACCTGAGCTGAAACCAAGAATTGGATTCTTAACCAACTGACAGGAACCCCTGGGCATTGCCTTGAAAATGATGTTGAATGGGTTCCATGAAGACAAGGGCCCTACGTTCTCTTCAGAACTGTGGTTAGAATGCCTAGAACAGTGTTAAGACATGCAGTAGGTCCTCAGTAAATGTTGAAAGAGTGGATAAGGATGTGGTTTAGAGTCACCACCCTGCCCCCACCCTCCAGGGGGGGAACCTCAAAGAGCATGTGCCATGAATTGTGTCTCCAGTGTTATTTTTTTTTTTTTTTTTTTTTGTAGGTAAGGAAGGAACTAATGACCATGAGGACTGTGTTCTACCTAGACTGGTGTGATTCTTCTCAAGGCATTCCATAGATAGAGCTTTTAGAGCAGTCTAGAGCTACCAACAGCTCTAAAGAGGCTTTCAGGGATGTTTTTACCATTAGAGCTTTGTGGGTGAACATAGAGATTTTCATCATTGAAAAAAATAGTTCTGGAATGAATAACCACTGGCTTAATTAAATCCTTTGCTTACCATCTTCTGAAGCTTTCCCACAGCAAATGCCTTCTTTGCTCACAGCTAGAACTTTGGGTCTGTTTAAGTTTGGAAAGATCTTGAAAGCAGCCTGCCAAGAGGTTTTGTATGCAAGGAAGAGAAGGTGAATTAGGAAACTTTCCCAGTTTGTTTTATTCCTGAAGCTCAAGTAGTGAGACATTCTTGAAGGGAAGAGGAGAATTCACTTTTTTTTTTAAACGCATGATTCGATGAGTCATTGGGTCCAAATAATTTCATACCTACCCTGTAAATTATTAGAATTTGGCAAAAACATATTTAGCATGTTTAAGAAAGGTGTAAGTCTGGGGGTGAAGTCCGCATTTTGGTTATTTTATATGGATGGAAGGAGCTCTCTTTCCAGTTAATAGGCAAAAAACCCCCACACAATTTAATTAACAGGAGTTCTCAGGGTAGAATTATGCTAGGGTACACCAGCAGGTGGCAATGTATCCTGGTCTGATCATTAGGAAAGTGGCTTGGAACCTTAATCTGCTGCTATTCTTTCCCAAAATAAACATTACAAAATTAGCTGGCTGTGCCTTGAACTTAAAAAAAAAAAAAAAAAAATCAAGCAATAAAGAGTCATCTTTGGCCTCTGTTTATCTTTTCCTTTTTTTTTTTTTTTTCCACCCCGTCCTAACGTCAGCCTTAGATCATGCATCTATTCAGGGATAATGATCTTTTCATGGACTGTTGCGGGTTGACTTTTTAGAAACAGCATTAAGAGGTAACTGATTTCCTCTCCGCATCCCCTCTTTATCAAATTTGCTTTACCACTTGATGGCGCCACAACGAGGCTGAGGCCCCCCACCCACCCGTACAGGGCTGAACTCATGAAGCCCGAAAACTGGTAAAGGGACAGCCAGAGTGGACGTTGGCAGGCAGAACTGAACTATTCTGTATGTGGTACTTAAATTGTTACACTATGGGATTATGCAATCATAAAACTAGATGGATATCTAAATGTACCCGGTAGGAAAAAGAAAAAAAAAAAAAAGATAGAGGAGAACCCTTCAGAGACAACTGCAGCGCTTTCTGCTGGATAAATACACTTCATTTGCTGCAGCACCATCTCTGTCCTCCGCAAGCTTGTGAAGTCGCTTTGGAAAAAGCATCATGCTTTCTCCATCTGGCAAATCATACATTTTTTTTTTAAAGATTTTATTTACTTATTTATTTATTTATCTATTTATTTATTGACAGGGAAAGGCAGAGAAACCTAGGCAGAGGGAGAAGCAGGCTCCCCGCCAGGACCCCCAGGATCACGACCTGAGCCACGCAGGTGCCCCAAATCATACGTTTCATTTTTGCCAAGGTAGAAGCAGGCTCAGAGTAATATTATACCAAGAAATCCTGGATCCAATTCCCACCCCCCCCCACCCCCACCCCCCAAGCCCCACACGCCTCCGTCCTCTAACTTCCCCTGGCAGCCAGCGCTTGTGCGCGGCGGCCCCAGACCTGGGACGAGGCCAGCAGGTGCCCCAGGTGAGCATCCGAGGCCAAACCCTCTCCCTGCAGGTCCAGGTGCCCGACAGCGTCCTTCGCTTCCAGCCGTCACCGTTCTTTACGAGCTATCAGAAAGTCACGACAAGTACAGCGCGTTAAGGAATAAAGGTTTGCAGGGTAAGGGGGCCGGGTAATGCCCGAGGAGCCTCCCGTCCGGGCCCCTGGGGACCGGGGGCCGGGCGAGCGCTCTCCGGCGGCGTCTCCGGGGGCAGCCAGACTCCGGCGCGCAGCTCCCCGGGGGCCCGGGGCCGACGAGCGGCGGGGGGGGGTGGGGGCCTCCGCGCCCGGCCGGCCCCCGCCTCCCTCCGCCCCGCAGAACTACTTTTCCGGCGGAGGCGTCCGCGCGGCCCTGGCGCGCTCCGCAAGGCGCGGGGGAGACGAGGGCGGCGGGCGGCGGGGCGGCCCCGCGCGCCGCGGAGGGATCCCGGGTGAGGCGGCTTCCCGAAGTCAGAGGGGAGGAGGCCAAAAAAAAAAAAAAAAAAAAAGAGAGTCGGCGGCGGGGGAGGGGAAGAGCTCGCTCGCGCTGGACGCGGCCGGGGCCGGGAAAGACAGAACCGGAACCGGAACCCGCGCGCGCGCCCGCGGCCGTCGTGCGCCCCCCCTCCGCCCCCCCGCGGCCTCCTCCGCCCGCCGCGCGCGCTCCCGCGAGAGCTCCGCGACCCCGCGACCCGGCCCCGCGCGCCGAGTGGCCGCCGCCGCCGCCGCCTCCGCCGCCGCCGCCTCCGCCGCCTCAGCCGCCGCCGCCGCTCTCGAGGCCGGACCGGACGGGAACCTCCCGCCCCTCGCGGGAACGGCCGCCTACCGGCGCGTCGGGGAGGAGCCGCCGCCGCCGCCCGCCGCCCGCCGCCCGCCGCCCGCGCCGACTGCGGAAGAGTCCGGGCCTCCCGGGGATGGGGAGCAGCCCGCGGCGCTGAGACACCGGCTTCCCGTCCCCTCCGGCCGCGGGAGCCCTGCCCCGGAGCCCCAGGCGGCGAGGACGACGGCAGCGGCCCCCGGGCCGGGGGCATGGAGCGGCGCGAGCCCGGCGCAGGGCGGCCCGAGCCGCGGCCGGCGCGGTGGCCACGAGCGGCGGGCAGCCCCAGATAGACGGCCCGCCCGCCCGCCCGCCGCCCCGACCTGCTCCCTCTCCCCGACCCCTTCCCGCCGGACGTCCTCGATGACTGCATGGAGCCTTGAGCCGGACTGCGGCGTCGCCTGCGGAGTCGGGCCTGGTCCCAGGGCACGGGGGGTGGGGCGGAGGTGTTCCGTACCATGCAAGTTGGATAGAAGGAGGACCTCTCGCCACGGGCCCCAATGAGCGGCACACAGCCCACTATCACCGACAGGTGGGTACGCGGCGCCCGGCCCGCCCGGCCCGGCGAGCCCACGGCCCCCGACCGCCCCCGACCGCCCCCGACCGCCCCCGACCGCCCTGCCCGGCGCCGCTGACAGGCAGAGCAGGGACGCGCGCCCTGGAGCTCCGCAGTTAGTCTGGGGCTGCTGCCAACTTACCCACTCGATCGAGTTTGGAAATGTAGCTGCTGCTGCTTCTTTTTTTTTTTTTTTTTGGAGAGAAACTTTTCTCCAGATTTGTCCGCGGATGGGGTAGGTGCACGCCACGGTAGCGGCGCTCTGTGGGGCGCGCGTGCACTGGGATCCGGCACTTCTCTTGGAACCCAGGGGAAGGTCATTTGGGGTGAAGGTCAGCGCCCGACCTCGGCCGGGGGTATTGGTGCATCACCTATCGGTCTTCCTCCTGCCCCTCCCCCCCCCCCGCCGTGGTCCCCCCAGACGCCGTGTTTAGGTTCTAGGAATTGCCGTCTGTGGACTTCGTCCTGAGACGGCTGCAGGATGATTTTTGAGCTGGCTCTTCTTTGAATATTGAGCTGCGTAGTGTTTATTATCTAATCATTTTCCAGAATGTTGAAATTACTAGTAGATCTCAGGCTCCTGATGGAGCTTAAAAAAAAAAAAAACAGGTGGGGGGGGAGGCGAGGGAGAGTCATGGGGTTTGATTTTAATTGTTGCATTTTTCGTATTTCATCTCCCAGAAGCTTTTGCATTCAAGAGATACAAACCCTAAGCGAATTAGGTAGTTAGAAGCATGGCAGGTGGATGTGCTGAGTTCTGTGAGTCCTTTCTGCTGCTGATCTGTGTTGCCTGGTGGTTGGTGAATTGAGCTCAGGCTATGTAGTTTTAAGTGGAGCTTCTTTACTCTTAGGGGTTATTCTTTGGAATATTGGTTTAAACAGTAAATTCCTTTTACTGTATTTTATTTCTCAATTTCATTATGACCTTGTATCCTGGTTCCAAATTTCAGCCAGTCTTTTTTTTGTTTTTTTTTTTTAAGTCCGTATTCAGACTATTACATCATTTAAAAAAAAAAAAAAGATCAAATAACTGAATTAGGGGGGCAAAACAAAGCACTTTGATGAAAAGTGCAACAATAGTGCTCTTGCAGAAAATGTGGAGTTTCCTAATACAGAGTTTCACCCAATGGTCAGACTCATTTGTTGATTTTAAAAGGGCCAAATTCCATTATCATACCATAACAGCTACTCCAGAAACAGAACTTCCTCTTCCTGTTGATGCTTTCCAGTGTCACGTGAATGTTCACCTAAAAGATTCCATTAAATATTTAAACTATATTCGTTGCGTATTTTTTTAAAATTAATTTTAGTTTTCAACTTTTCTGATTGTACCCGTAACAACAAGTAGCAGCAGTGCTTATCTTTAATTTCTTTCGATCATCCCCATCCCTTTTCCTTTCAGGGTGTTTTGCTACTGAGAAATCACGTTGTGTTTTTATTTTCCTGGTTCATTCACTTCTTGGCCTCTGTATGAGCCTTTAGACAAGAAGTCTTATTAGGGACTAATGTAGTATTAGTAGTTTTTACTGTGGTACTAGGGGTGCTTAATTTTGTAGAAACAGAACCAAGGGTCACTAGCTCATTTCACATGAGAACCACTTAATAATAGTGCCCACTTAATAACCTTCCTCTCTGCTTCTCAGAGATTTTTTTCCTTTTTCTATTATCTTGAAATTAAATCTTGGGACTTTTTTTTTTTTAATAAGTTAGATGAGATACAGATATACAATAAATATGTAGTCAGTGGATGTCCTTTGCCAGGCCCCGTGCTAAGCACAAAAGATTAAAAGACGAGTATTCTAAGTATAAGATGAATCTGCAAATTGGTTTGGGTATTTATGTCCTTGAATAAGTTCAGGTGTTGGCTGATGTTACATTTTAAAAAAGAAAAACACCTTTAAAAACCACTTAATTTAGAATGCATTGCCAAGACATTGTGGATACCCGTATCTTAGAAATTTGCTACTAGTTTTTTTTTTTTTTTAACAAGATTATTCTTAGGTGACTATTACATTTTCTTTAAACACATCTTACTCTGTAGATATCAAGCATCCATTTGCTGGCTAGGAGAGTAGTTGTCCCTGATTTAAATATATGTTGGGGTGAAATCCAGAAGCGCGCCAGTTTAGTGTTATTTTTTTTCCCAGGGTACCTTAACAAAGTTATGGGTACAGAGTAGTTCTTAGCTGCTTCTCTGCTATGTCTACCCCATTCTTGTTTCTCACTGTCTAATTCCAGTGTACTGTAGGTGTATTTTGCTGATTCTAGAGCTATTGGCAAATTAACAGTGCCAGTGTAGCTTTTTAAAGATCCTTTCAAGTTTGAAGTACTGTATGTGGTATGGCTTTGTTTGGTAGAGTGTGCAGACCCACCAGGCCAGCTGTGTGAGTTAGAGTTCTTTCATTGTGGTGCTTCTGACTACAGAGTCTGTCTGTCCTCATTTGAAATCAGACTAGCTGGTTTTGGGCGTTGTTCTGTTTTGCAGTTTGTGGCAGGCGACACATGGCTGAACAAGATAAGAAGGGTTTTATTCTTGTGTTAGGGACGTGCTGGGGCTGGGATGGAATTCAGCTATGTTTAGGCTCTGATTGGTCACTGTGGATACTCAGAACTCTGTTATATCCTGTTATTATTTTACAGTTAAATTAACACAGTCATTTTATTCCCTTCTCTTCCTCTTCATCTTCTATTCCTCAGACCCCTCACCCCATTTCCCCCCTTTTTAAAAGGTGTACTTATCAATTTAAAATCCAAACTATGTTTATGGTAACTGCTGTTTTTATACAGTGTATCTGAATAGTGTTGTGGTTTTGTTTTTTTTTTGTTTTTTTTTTTTGTTTTTTAAATCTAAGCAGCTAATGAATACCATCTAGTGTTTTGCTTTGTAACTTCTGTGAGACGTATAGTTTTCCACTTTTAGAATCAGCACTTGAAAAGTTGTATTAGCATCTGATCGCTATTTTTCAGTTTGCATCAATTGCTATATTCAGTCCTAAAAATACATCCTAATTCTTTGCAGTCCTCTTAGGTGCCTGTCTTCTGTTCCTGAGAGAACAGAAGACAGTTTAGGGGGTCTTATGGCACTTGGAAATTCTTCTGAGAGAGAGAGAGGAGAGTGCTCTTTCAGTGGACTCCCTAAACCGTTTCAGGCTAGATTCTAGAACAGTGAGTTTTCAGGGACGATACAGGTAAGGTTTTGTTATAAGTGTCTTACTTGAAATAAATGGATCTTTGTCTGGTCTAGGACTTAGGGGCTTTGTTGTTCTGATTGACAGATAAACAAAGGTTTTTAATATATTGGCATTTTCTTAGTACTGAGTTCAGGTCTAAGCTTGTTTAATTGAAGCAAACTTTTGGTGAGTATGCAAACTTGTGACTTTACATGTGTATACACAGTAATTGGCGTTTTCATCCAGGATACTTTTTCTGCCATCATTGCCATATAATGCTTTTGATTAGAAAACAAAACTAAACAACTCCTGTATGTGTGCTGTTTTCAAGTTTATCTGAGTCATCTGCAAGGTTAGGTTATTTGTAACGTTTACTTGTAAAGTCGGTCATTTGATAAATACAAAATTGAGATTAGGGACCAGGATCCCAGAGCTAGCTTTGTATTCAGTTTAATGTTCTTTTCTCCCAGTACGGTATAAAATCCTGATTCATATAGACGTGCAATAGTACATTCACTTGTACGCTTTTACATGAGTCAACAGATACAGTACAAAGTAAACTTTTTAAAAAGTGCAGAGCTGTCGTCTTCCTGATTAATGGTACATTTATAAGATGTTCGTATTTGTTTAGTGAGGTGACAAGAGAATCTATTTGAATCACTGTAAAAATATGGTAACCTGGTAATGCTCCCTAACACATTGGTGGTTTCTCGTTAAAATGTAGTAGATAACATTGAGTTAACATACAGGATTTTTTTTAACTAAGTTTGGAGTTTCAGTGAAATTTGAGGCAGACATTGATGAAATCCATAAACGGTGGATTTTACATATTTTTCTGTGGAGCATTTTGATTCCAGAGAAAACAGTCAGAAAATCTTTGAGTAAACATATGTGGTGGCCTCTTCTGAAAGCCATCTCGAAATGGGTATGAATTGCCAATCAAACTGGTGTGGGTCACAGAAAGCAGGATATTTTAATGGTTTTTCGAGAGGTCATCGGAGAGACTTTTATATCGTGGCTGTCTGACAAAATTACTAGAAATGTTTCTTATCATGTAATTGTTTATCTCCTAGAAATTGACCATGTCACATTTTCAGGAACAGGGAGCTGGAGCATAATAACTTCTTTCTGTCTCTGTTAAAACTTGATGATGTTTTAAAGCCTCATTTGAAGACATTCTCTCTTCTTCCCTTTGTCCCTGTCTCCTTCCCTTTGTCCTCAAAATAGTGACATTTGAACTGAAATTTTAAAATGAGCAAAATTATAAATATTTTGTTTCTTTTTGAGTAAAATACTCTCATGTATCTAACAATATCTTATTATAGTGTAATTCTTTAACACTTGCAATATTTTCACTCCACATAGGGCAGATCATCCTTAACATTTAGACAACTTATACTGTTTTAAGTCAAGATTATAAAACTGGAAAGGACGATTTTAACCTAGATCTTCTGACTTTCAAGTCCTCTTTCTACTTTAAATTATTGTCTTACTATGTGTATTATTTTTTCTGTCCTACTTTACTTTTGTAATTTTCCAATCTGGCCAAGTTAGAGTTGGATTTTTCTCTTAGGGGATGCTTTCTAATGCCTTACCTATTCTAGAGGGTCAAGTTCTCGGCACTTCCTCACGAGACTGAACAGTAATCTGATAGATCTAGTAGTCAGGAAGTTTTTCCTGATCTTTAGCTCAGACTTTTAATTTGTCCTCTTACTTGTATATACTTGCTGTAGCAGGCTAAATAATGCTGTCCTCCCATGTTGTGTTTATACGACTCTAAATGGTTCAGACAGTTACCCAGCACCCTTTCCCTACCCCCACCCTTATTCTTTGCTTTGCAAAGTTGTATGTTCTGTTGATTTGTTGTCTAAAAATCACCCTGTCCCTCCTAATGTTTTATTAGCTTTTCCCTAATTGCTCTCTTAGTGCAGAGGTTTTTTTTTCCCCCTTAGATGTGCTCCTAGGACCAAATATAGTATTCTGTATTTTATCTTTACCCATATTCTAGAGCAGCAAGTTCCCACTTTAAGTTTAATATAATTCAGGGGGTCTTCAGTTTTCTCTAGGCATAGCCCAAAATTAGGGCTAAAGAGATTCTCAAGTTTATTTTAATTCACTTTTATGTTAGTTTTTAGAATGGATATGGGAGATGTTGGGATCAAATAAATTTATACGAACAGCATAGTTACTAAATCAGCTAAGCAATTACTCGCGTTATAAAAGGCTTCTTTACAAAGTGATTCTTTAAAATATGAGTGCCCCTAATGTAACAAGTGTTATCAATTATGTGACAGATGGGTAGCAAACAAAAATAATAAGTGTTAGGAGCCATCCTTGGTTGAAAATCAATCAGAAGTGAAGATAAGACATCTCTGAACTTGTAAGTAAATGAAGAGATGTGATTGTAGCTCTAAATTATCTGTCGCAATGTGGTGATACATCTGGAAGTTGTTATTTTTTAATTTTTTAATTTTTTTTGCAGTGGTTTTTCAGTCTCACCTTAAATTGTATGTCACTTTTTCCATTTCTTTTGTATATTGAGTTTTACCTTCTTTTTTCTGTCCCCCCCCCACATATGAGTGAAAAGAACTTGACCTGAAAATACTTAGCATTATTTTTCCAGTGAAATACACTATTGTTAAAATTAACATAACATTTTACTTTTTTGCCACTGTATTTATAAGCACTGTTACTAATGATGAGACCATAAAAGAAGGAAAAAGTGCATATTTAAATTATAAAATGCATAAGAGTATAGAACTCTTGAATATTTTATTGGTAGGATTTTTTCATCGATAGCAACTTAGTTTAAAATTATTTAAATAGATGTCTTTGTTCTTTTGTATTTTGCTAGTGATTTTGTTTCCTCAAACTTTAGAGTTTTGGTGAGATGCCAAAGTTAGGGCATTTTACTTTTTCAACTGAGAATATGTGGAGTACCGAGATAGCCATATACGAAAGATTTTGTGAGACAGCTTCTAACTCCAAGAGAACCTTATGAAGCTAGTGCCTTAGGATAATTTTTAGCTTTTTGATTCTGTGCAGGTACCACATGATGGTCTGAAGGTCAGAGGCTTTGCCTGAATTGCACAAGCATACATTATTGACTTTCAGGAAAAGAAGAAATACACTATGTTTACCTTATTGAATTAGCATGCACCAATGCAGCTGACAGTTTAGATTCATACCAAAACAGGATCTTTTACTAATTCAAAAGCTGAATCTTGGTTTTTGAGATCATAGTCACATGATAGGCCTGGGTAGCTTCCCAGTGTTGAAAGACAAGCCAATCTAATGGCCAATGAAAAATTAGATTTCCTGTCTTGGGACTATGAGTAACAATTCATGAAAAAATTCACACAAAAAAATTTAAGAAAACCTGGTTTACTCAATGCTTAGCAATTAGCCACTTGTTACACTGCTTTTTCTTTAATATTGTAAAGCCTGTTGTATGTAGTCATTTAAAGCTATTGCTCAGAGACTACAATTTTGGTCAAATATTACATTTAAATGCTGATGTTAGGTTCACACCCTCAAGATATCAAAGAGAATTTTGTAGGTAGTCTTTGGTTTTAGAAAATGTAGATTTGGGCAGCTCTGGTGGCTCAGCGGTTTAGTGCCGCCTTCAGCCCAGGGCGTGATCCTGGAGACCCAGTATCAAGTCCCACATTGGGCTCCCTGCATGGAGCCTGCTTCTCCCTCTGCTTGTGTCTCTGCCTCTCTCTCTCTCTCTCTCTCTCTCTCTCTCTCTCTGTCTCTCATGAATAAATACATAAAAAAATCTTTAAAAAAATGTAGATTTTATATAGTTGAAAAACTGGAATTTCATTGTCTTCTGAAGATGTTACATGTGAAATTGAACATGTAATGCAGAAGTTGGCTGGTCTTGTCTAGACAGAATAACAAGTCCCTCAAAATACAGATTGTTCCCAGCCTACAGTGTTTGACTTCAAGATAATGCAGAAGTGATATGCATTCCGTAGAAATGGTACTTTGAATTTTGATATTCTTCTAGGCTAGTAGGCAGTACCAGTACTCTCTCTTGATGCTGGTTAGCAGCAGCAAGCCCCACTGCTCTCATCCTTATGATCGTGAGGGTAAACAACCAATATATTTAAAACCATTCTGTACCCATATAATCATCCTATTTTTTACTTTCAGGACAGTATTTAATACATGAGATATCTAACACTTTATTATGAAAGTGGTTTATAGGGTTGT
Source organism: Canis lupus baileyi (assembly GCF_048164855.1). Taxonomy (NCBI): domain Eukaryota; kingdom Metazoa; phylum Chordata; class Mammalia; order Carnivora; family Canidae; genus Canis; species Canis lupus. The sequence continues at coordinate 75,470,622 of NC_132840.1, forward strand.
CTGTTAGATGATTTTGCCCAACCTTAGGCTGAGAGGTGAGTGTTCCGAGCACAGTTCAGGTAGGCTTAGCTAGGCTGTGATGTTCAGTAAGTTATATGTATTATGTGTGTTTTCAACTTATGATATTTTCAACTTACAGTGGATTTTTTGGGATATAACTCCATTATAACTTGAGATCGATGTCTACATTTAAATGTATATGGAAAGTCTCATGAAGGGGCTTAGACATACCTTTCCATAGATTTTAGATGGGTTATCTTCCTGTGTCCCACACACAAACTGGTATGTGGTTTGCCCTGTACAGTCTCTGTGGTTTATTCAGAGGAAGTGGTTCTTGTGGGTGAAGGTCTGATCTTTTCAGAGATTGTTGGTGGCACATGCACCGTCAGCTTATTTCCTGTTTTATTGGCTGTTTGGGCAAGACCTTCTCAGAGCAAGTACTGCTGAAGGGGTATTTAAACATTTTGTAGTGGCAGGATAGATGGTTATAATGTATAATATCTACCTCTCAGGTGATATGAGGGTTAAATTAATGTTTGTGAAATGCTTTGAGATCCTAAGATGAATAGTGCAGACCTATTCCTAATCATGTTTGCAAGTTGCAGCTATATTCAGATACTGCTCAAATTTGTGGAAAAACGTGTTCCTGCAATAAAGAATTGCTGTGTGGACCTTGACTTCTGTAACCATTCAAGTGTTGTTTAATCACTGTAAGAGTTACAGTTAGAATTTTTTCTTTTTCTTTTTTTTTTCTTCTCTTTAGAATTTTACCCTACATGGGTTAACTTAATGGAGTAGATACTTCATTTATGGAACTAATTAATGCTTTTTCACAAAACTTAATGGTTCGAACATACTTCTTCTCTAGTTTTTTTTTTTTTTCTTCTTCTCTAGTTTTAACTGGTATACTGAAATAATAGAATTTAGAGAATTTTTTTTGAGATCAGCGGCTGTACCACCCATATACAAAACCCTTTATTGGCTTTGCTGGAACCTTAAGAACAAACTGATTGAATTGCAAATGTCATACTTCTAATTTTTTTTTTTTTTTGGACCTTGCATACTGTATCCTTTGCCACTTTAGAAAATTAATAATTTTTTTTGGTCTATCTTTCAAAACATCCTTACAAGTACAGCAGTCTATCATTTTAATATTCTTCGTACCTAGTCCATAGTAGGTATATATATCAGTTTCTGCTAGCTTGTGTTACCGTAACACCAGCTTCAAATTTTAGTGGCTTACAATACTGGTTTATTTCTTGCTTACATTACACCTTGTCATCTGTGGATTGGCTGCAGCATTTTCAGAACCCTGGCTGAAGGAGCAGCCTCTGTCTGGGATATGTCATTTGCATGGCAGAAGGAAAGAGCAGGAAAGCTGATGCAAGCATGCAGTGGCTCTTAAAAGTTTCTCCTCAGTCATGGTGTACATAAATCATGTCATTGGCCAAAGCAAGTCAAATGGTCAGGCTCATTGTCAGTGTGCCAGGGATGAATATTCCTCCCACAGGTGGTGTTGCAAGTCACATAATGATGGGTAAGGATGTATAATTCTCTTAGGGGAAGGGGAGAGTAAAAAATTAGGGATGACATAGTCCACCATGCTTACTAGATGGGTTGTTTTCAATCCGTATAAGTTTTATTTTATTTTTTATTTTTGTTTTTATTATTATTTTTTAATATTTATTTGTTCATGAGAGACACACGGGGGCGGGGGGCAGAGACAGAGGCAGAGGGAGAAGCAGGCTCCACGTAGGGAGCCCGATGTGGGACTCAATCCTGGGTCTCCAGGATCACGCCCTGAGCCAAAGGAGGCACTAAACCGCTGAGCCACCCGAGCTGCCCAGTTTTTTTGTTTGTTTGTTTTGTTTTTTGTGGAATATTTCAAACATACACAGAAGTACAGAGAATAAAAGTATGATGAACCTCCATGTCCCCATAATTAGCTTCAATAATTATCAGTGCGTGGACAGTCTTGGTTCATCTGTTTCCTTGCCCTGCTTCTCCATCAGATTATTTTGAAGCAGTTTCTGGATACTTCACCCATAAATACTTCACTAAGTATCTCTGAAAAATAAAGTCTGAAAGTGCGACTTCCTTTAATCTTGCTGTCTAATAGTTTGAGGTAATGGTACTAGGGACTGACAGGTGTCAAGTAGGAGAGGATGTTCATGGAGTGTATCTGCAATTTGACAGCCAGAAACCTGTTTTGATTTCATTTTGAGTATTTCTGGAGGAGGCTTATAGAGAAGAATGTCATCTGTTTTCCCAGAACCTCCTCTTCTCCACTTCAGTGTGTGTGTGTGTGTGTGTGTGTGTGTGTGTGTGTGTGTATAGCAGAAGCAGGTAATTAACCCCTGGAAAAAAAAAAACATTGCAACAGATTTGATTTGCAGGAGGTTTCATTTCTCACTGAGCCTCTGTTGGAATGATGCCAACTGAAAGGAATCCCAGCCCTTAATGGCTCTAAGTGTTCTGGGAGTTCCCAGTGATGTTATTTACTTTGAAGGAAAAACATCAGAACCGTTTGTAAAAATCTTATATTCACCTATCCTATTTGCTGTGCAGAGAAAGGCTCTATCAATCTTTAAGGAGGTTCCTGAGATGATCCAAAAGTAAGGGAGAGAGTCTGTCCAACTGTGGTTTAGAAGTAATGAAAGCCACTTGCCACTGCTTAGGTTAGTTGTCTAAGGGATATAAAGCCTCCATTTTGACTCAAGACTTTACAGAGGTTATTATCACACAGTATGATACAATAAGTATACTTGTCATTTCTTCATTATGCATCCAGGATCATCAGCTTCACAGGAAATTCTTTGGGGAAAGTGTTATGTAATCAACAGTGGGAAGCAAATTAAACAGAGTCCCTTCATCAGTTTGTAGATTGGCAGGTGACAGTGAGGTGATCAAGGAGGATTTATCCAGACCAATGAATAAATTATATAAAACATGATGAAAGTACTTTATTTTAGTAGAGTCCTACTAGCTAATTTTGTTTTCTTGATGGGCTTCTTTCACTGTGCTTAGAGACACTTAGGTTAAAATTATCTTTCTAGGTATCAAAATGGTTCGTTTTCTTTAATTAAGTTATATTGTTAGTCTCATTTCAGAATCCGTTTAGTAACTGCAGTAGAAAATGCTTGGCTTGTAAAATCATTGGCTTGTAAATACAATTTTTATTTAAATTTGAGTTTTTCTTGGCATTCAACTGATTCTGGCTTTGGTTGCTTGGGACAATGTAGTCTATTTAAAATGTAAATAGTTTTTTCCCATGGAGAATAACTCTTGGACTTGGCCATTGTTCGTTATTTTTCTGTTGCATCACAATAGAAAAACATTCATTTTCAGAGATAATAATTTGTTGGTACCTTTGTCAGAATAATATATTTGTACTTCAGTTGTATTTGTTAGTTGCACAATTTGGGGAAAGGTTTGTGGTTTCTAGTTACTGTATTTACCCAGAAGCTCTACAAGATCAGAATTCTTTGGATGGTGTTTAAAAGTAAGTTGGGTGTGTTGCCTGGATGTGACTAATAAAAAGAAGCTTCTCCCCATGCAATTATTGCTTAGTAGGGTACAAGGTGCATTTTGTTTCCAAAAATAGGAATTAAGTAAAATATTATATGGATAAATATTAGCAATTATATTAATTTTGACTCCACTGGCAGCCTTCTTTTTGAAACTATCTTTGTCAGAAATTAAAAGTAGTTAAAAGAAAAGATTTCAGCTCTTAATTTTATATCTGTGTATCTCTGTGTGTTTAGCTTTTGTAAAAGAAAGCAATAGAAAGGAACTGATCGAAGATGATGTAGAAAAAAAAGCCTCCTGGGCTTAGTGTGTCAGACTTGTTCTGCTGCTTATTATATCTGGGAGACCATAGGCAAACCCTCTGCACAACAGTTTAGTTTTCTCATCTGTATAAATGAGATATCACAGTATCCTTACTGTGATAGTATTCCTTATCCTTTATATTTCAAGTTATAGGTTGTTTTTAGAATTAAGATACATTTGGAAGTGAGGAACAGGCCAAAGAGAGACGGTTATTTCGGTTCAGACTGAAACAATAACCTCTCTGGTTGCTGAATTGGTAAGACTTGTAGGCTTGGCAATCGACTTTTAAATCTGCCTTTGATCACTCAGGATTTGTTCAGTTCCCGTCTTTACAACATTAGGTCATTTACTTATTCATTTATTCAGTAAATAATGAATGCCCACTCTGCATAGGTCATTGCATTGGCAAAGTTACTTTGAGCTTCTGCTACCTGCTGATTTATATTTAACAATTAAGAAATTTACCTGTAAGAGTGATATCCATTGATTCATGCTGATGATTAACATGAGAAGTCACTTTTTTGGGGGTGAAATAGTGGTATGAAACTATCAATGGTGAAATTTATCTTGTTTTCCAAATTAAATTGTTCTGTCCCATCACATACTGTCCAGTTGTTTCCTTTTTATTTTTCAGTTTAATTATATTTTGGTGAGTTACCTAAAGTGAGAAGTGCAGTGTTTTTTAAGTTGAAATTTAAGAAGCTTTAGATGTTCGTTGCCTTTGAATAGAAGAAATCACATTTTTCTGATTAGGTATTGCTTTAGTCACTATTTGAAGGAGAACATCTCTCCTCATTAGCTACCTCTTTGAAGGTACTAGCAACTTTGTACATCCAGTGGTAAATATGTTGATCAGTGAAAGATTCTGGAAGCTACAGTAGTTTGTTTATTTAGCAAGACCGTGCTTAAATCCTGATGAGTTGCTGCACTAATGTTTTATATTTCAGAAAGGTGGGAAGATGACTGTGGGTGAAAAGAAATATTTTAAGGTAGGGGAAATTTAGTCTTATAAAGAAATTTGGGATGTGGTAAAGGATTTTATGTTTATTGAGTACATATTAAGTGCTCTGCACTGTTCCAGGAACTTTCTATGCATTGTCTTTTTTACTCTTTTAGCTGTGTAATTTAAATATTGTCCTCATCTTAAAACAGAGAAAAATGAAATTTTAAGACATGGATTAACTTGCATAAAGTCACATAGTTTTTCAGTAGAGGAGTTGGGATTGTGATTCCAATTGTCATTTTCTTTGGGCCTTTTGGTCTCAGGCTTGCTTATACTAAGTAAGATGGCTCATCTGGATCAGTCAGTTGATCTTTTGAATCAGTTGGATAAAGCCCAGAAAGTGGATTTTTGCCTTCAACACCATTAAAGTGTTGTCTTACATTATAATTTCATACTATATTTTATTCTTTTGTATTTTTAATCACCTATTTACTTACTCCCTTTTCCAGATTTCTGACGTGAGGCATTTTGTCTCATTTCCTCTAAAGAATGGCTACATTGTGTTTTGATTTCTTATTCATTGCTTTTAATATACACACATCTGTAAACATTGGATTCTTTTGAAGCCTAATATACATTGCTTATAAGTCATTTTCCATTGTAACTATTCTGAAGTTCTTTTAAAAAGTTTAAGGTCCATCTAAAACAAGATTTGTGGGTTTTTTCTTTTTCTTTTTTTTTGGTGGTGTGTGTGTGTGTGTGTAGAGTGTGGTAGGCACACAAAGCGGTAAGAAGGGACTCAAAGAATTGTTATATTGAGAGGAAGAAAAGGCAGCAAATGAATGATTTTAATGCTAGGTAATCAGGTCTTTGTGAAGTGTAAGTGATTTAAGCAAATCGGGTTTAAATTTTTCCTAAGTAAGTGGCAATGGGGATAATATTTTCTTTTTAAGGATTTCTTGTTATAGTAGTGATCTTCCCTTTATATTTTATCATTCAGTTTATATTTTCTACCACTTAAAGAAATGTATAAATATCCCTTTTATTCGAAAGCTCTAGATTTATCTTTTAAGCCATAAAGCAGTGACTTTTTGTTCATTTTTTTTGTGACTTTTTTTTGTTGTTACTGAAATTCTATGGCATGAATCATTTTAGTTCAGCCACTTTTTATGCTGTAGCATTGGAAAGAAAATTAAGAGATACTTACGTGTATTTTTTAGCCTAATCTTTTTTAACTATATTGTTGTTTTTGCATTTTCTTAATAACCTCAGAGAATCTAGAACAGAGGTAGGCAGATAGCTGATTCAAAAAAGAAGCTACAAACTAAATTTTTTATTGACTAAGTACTGTTTCTAGGTAGAGAAAGAGTAGGAAATTATAATTTGAGAATTTTACTTGGTTTAAAAGCCACAGAGAGGATGCATGCAAAAAAGCAATGCCCTTTGAAGCATTCTTATGGATGTGGAGACTTTTCTAGCCCTTAGGGAGATCTACAGACATCCGCTATGCTCAGTTCTGGGAAGCTGTTTTTTCCCATGCTTGCAGCCTCCCTGTGGGGTAAAGGTCTGTTAATTTTGCATAAATATTTACCATATCTCATTTTAGCTAGCATTGCTTCCTTACACTGTTGGCAATAAGGAAACCATTGCTTATCCAGCTTGAAAAGTTTACTGTTCTCAATATGACTGGTCTGGAGTATGTTCTGTTATGTTCTGAGGGTTGCTAAAGTTAAAAAATCAGATTGGAAAAAATAACGAGTAGGTAAACAACCAATTCATGGTCTATACATAATCTGGTTATTATAGAAATATTTGCCCATGCTTATTTTTTTTGTATTTAAAAATGAGACGTTTATTATCACATAAGAGTGTGATTCACTTCCATCCTATCACATCTAGTAAGTCAAATTATTGTCATCTTCATATATATGTTTAGATGATTTAGCAGTAGTTTACATTTACTATACGTTTACAACTGTTTTCTCACTTAGTAACAATAACAAACAGCTTTTGTTTATCAAGCATCATTCTCAATGCTTTATAGGCATTATATTTAATACACATAACAATACCACCAGGCAGATGTCATTCCCATTTTACAGATGAGGGGAATTTAGATTCAGTGACATTCATTGACTAGTCCAGTATTTCTCAGCTAGTACATTTTTGGAGTCAGGTTTCTAATCTAGGTCTTTTGACTCTTGGTTCATTGTATTTGCTACTGCACTTAATTATGGGCACCTATCATTTCTGTAAAGTTAGAATCCAAACGCAAATAGTATAAAATTCAAATATAAGAAGTTTCAGCCAAAGAAGGTTATTTAGTTTCTTTTAATATAATTTACAGCAGCAGTTTCTAAATTGTGTTCCAGAGAACATCAGGATCCTTTAATAGAAGTATAATTTAAAATTTTGCCAAACTGTCTTATTATCCCTACATTGTTTCAGGCTCCCAAGGCAAAAGGTGGAATGTAAAATGGAATCAATGTGTCATCACCAAATTTTTATTACTTTAAAAATGTCTAATCCATTTTACTAGTCAAAAGCAGTCCGGTATTTGCAATTCATATTATTTATCCTGGGAGTATTATCTTTATGAATATATCTTAGGTCTTGTCATTGCTTAGACGGATTCTGCTTTCAAAAAAATTTTTGTGTTTTTCTATCTCTTACCTTCTCTTCATTCTCCCTCATATCCTTTTGCATGTAGTCTTTGCCTTCATTGTCATCACCAGCCTTCTCATCTTTCCTATCTGATGCCATCTAGAACCTCTGCTCTTCCTCAACCTTTTATTTATTTTCTAGGTGAGCTCTTTTGCCATTCCCTGCACTTTTCTGACCACATAGTAGATACCCAATAGGCTTCCTGGATTACCTATCATTTTTTCTCTAGAGTGGCCTAACAAAAGTTATTTCAAACATGTTATCTCTATTTTGACCTTTCTCACTCTTTTTTTACCTACGTAGGGGAGGTAGTAGCCCAACCATTAATCTCTCTATCCAAAATTTATTGATTGAGTAAAAGTTATATAATATGTACTATAATATTTTATACATACTATTTTACTGAATTTCTTTTTTTAAAATATTTTATTTATTTATTCATGAGAGACACAGAGAGAGAGAGAGAGCCAGAGACACAGGCAGAGGGAGAAGCAGGCTCCCTGCAGGGAGCCCGATGTGGGACTCGATCCCTGGTCTCCAGGATCACACCCTGGGTCGAAGGGGGCACTAAACCGCTGAGCCACCAGGGCTGCCCTTTACTGAATTTCATAATGACTCTGTGAAGTAATGGGTTTTGTTATAAAATTCCATTTGACAGTGGAAGAAACAACATTAAAAGGTTTAGGTGACATGCGTAGTGAGTGGTAAAACTGGGATTGTAGTCTGAATTTGTGTATCTTTGCAACCTGTATTAAATACTATGCTATACTATCAGATATCATTAGCATTGAATCAGGTACAGTTTCTGCATTTTAGAAGTTCTGGTCTAATGGAGACAAACGTGTAGGCAGCTAAGTGCACAAGGTACAGTGGGGACTTGAGAAAAACCAGTACTTTCAGGATAAATCAGAAATTGCTTCATAGAGGAGGTGAATACCTCCTTTGAATCTTGAAAAAAAGGGTATAGTTACCAGAGAGGTGAGGGGTAGAAAAGCATTTCAGGTGGAAGAAGTAGCAATGTGAACAAAGGCACAGAGGTGAAATAGGTCATGTTTTCTAGGAATGCATGAGGTGATTAGAGTGGGGAGGTTGATGATGGGCACAGCAGCTGGTAAATTGAAGTGATAAGAGACACCAGATTATTTTTATGTTCTGAGGAGGTCGGGTTTTATCTTCTGGATTGTGGGAAGCCACTGAAGACCTTTAATCAGAAAGGTAATAAGATCAGTGTTATGTCAAAGAATGATCGTTCAAGGGGCAATATGAAGAATGGGTTGGTCTCGAGAAGCAGTTTTAGGGATAGAGAGACCAGAAAGGAGGCATTTTTGGTAATCCAGATGAAAAAATGAAGTCCTAAACTGAAGTTGTAACAATATCCAGAAAAGAGAAGAGACAAATAGAGCTATTGAGAAGATGTTAAGAATACCAGTAGTATGAAAAGGGTAGGTGGTGAAAGTGAGGACCCTTCTGGCTTGGGTGTTTAGGTGTTGGTATCATTTGCCAAGCTGGGGAATATAAAAGGGCGGAGTCAGTTTTATTTTGTTTTGTTATTTTTGTTTGGTTAACTGGTTAGATGAAAGATTGAGAGGAGAATAGATATAGTAAGAGGCAGATTTTGTTTAAGGTACCATAGTAGTTCTCTTGCTGCCTGTAGATGATACTAGATCAATAAATATACTTGCACTGTCCAACATGTGGCCATTTAAATTTAAATTAGTTAAAATCATATAAAATTAAAAATTAATTCTTCAGTCACACTAACCACATTTGAGTGATCAGTAGCTATAGTGTAGTCAGCAGGTACTGTGTTGGACGTTAGACATAGAACATTTTCATCAGGGGCAGCTGGGTGGCTCAGTTGGTTAAACCTCTGGCTCTTGTTTTCCACTCAGGTCATGATCTCATCAGGGTCATGTGTTTGAGCCCCATGTTAGGCTTTAGCTTAGTGCAGAGTCTGCTTGTCCCTCTCCCTCTGCTCTTCCCTCCACTGGCCTCTCTCTCAAATAAATAAAATCTTTAAAAACAAACAAAAGAGCGTAGCCCCGGTGGCTTGGCGGTTTAGCGCCTGCTTTCAGCCCAGGGCCTGATTCTGGAGACCCGTCCCACGTCGGGCTCTCTCCAGGGAGCCTGCTTCTCCCTCTGCCTGTGTCTCTGCCTCTCTCTGTGTCTCTCATGAATGAATAAATAAAATCTTAAAAAAATAAAAATACATAAAAACAAACAAAAGAACATTTTAATCGTTACTAAAAGTTCTGTTGGACTTTGCTGCTAAACATTTATTATCTCATAGTTTGCTGTGATCAAATCTGGGAGCCACTTAGCTGAGTAGTTCTGCTTCAAGGTCTCTAATGAGCTTGTAGTCAAGATGTCTGTTCTTGAAGCAAAGGCTTGAATGGAGCTGATGGATCCACTTCTAAGGTGACTCATTCACATGCTGGGCAAGTGAGTGCTGGTTGTTGACAGGAGGCCTCAGTTCCTCAGAGACCTCTCTATAAGGATGGTTGAGGCAGCTAGCTTTACCCAGAACAAATGATCTTAGAGAACAAGGTGGAAGCCATAATAACTTTTATGAACTGGCCTGGATCAGAAGGCACACGGTCATTTTTGTACTGTCTGCTGGTAACACAGATCACTTCTGTTCACTGTGGGGAAGGACCTATACAGAGCATGCATTCCAGGAGGCAGGATTCATTGGGGGATATTTTAGAAGCTGCCCACCACAGGTACCCTATGGAATATCCAGGTGTTCATGGCTAATCAATGACATATGTGTCACCTATAGAGAAGTGAGGGTTTGGCTGCTGCTGTTGTGTTTGTGATGGTAGTTGAAGTAACTTAAATAGGCAAGTTCAGAAGAATGAGATTATAAGGGAAGGATGGCTAAAATAATATCTTGGGTCACAAGTGTGGGGGAGGACAGAAGTGCTCTCAAAGCCTATTAAGAAATTGTTACAGAGAATCAAGTCAGTGGTTACAGAGGAGTAGGAGGAGAGCACAGTGTATACAAAGGAAACCTCATGAAGGGATGAAAGTTGAAAGTAAAATGTAATGTTGCTAAGTGATACATAGTAGTCAAGTAAAACATTGGAGAGTTCTTCCAAAAATTATCTGTTGAATAACTATGCTGAGAACCAGAGAAAGGTATGTAGTGAATAAGACAACGTTTCTAAGATCTGATAGAGGCATATCTGGGAGATGTTGTGGGTTTGGTTCCAGAATACTGCAGTAAATACCATAATACAGCAAGCCAAATAAATTTTTTGGTTTTCCAGTGCATGTAAAAGTGAAGTTTGTACCATACTGTAGTCTGTTAAGCATAGAGTTGTATTACGTCCAAAAAACAAAAAAATACATACCTTAACTAAAAATACTTAGTACTAAAAAATGCTAACCATCCTCTGAGCTTTCAGCAAGCCGTAATCACTGATCACAGATCACTATAACAAGTGTAATTTTAAAAAGTTTGAAATATTGTGAGACAAGAGATACGAAGTAAACAAATGTTGTCGGAAAATGTCATCCATAGATTTGCTCAATGCAGGGTTACCACAAACCTCCAATTTGTGAAAAATGCAGTATATGTAAAATGCTATAAAATGAGGTATGACTGTAATACAGTCTGAGGAGACGTGGTTAAGGGAAGTTTTCTTGGAGGAAAGTAGTAGGTAAAGAACCTCTTTAAAGGTAAGGATTTGAGTTAGATATTTAGATGTGGGGTGTGTGTGTAGGTGGTGGCAGTGCTGCTGACATGGATAATAGACATTTTAGAAAGTATAGTTTTTTTTATTTATGGGATATTGCTAGAACATGAAATTTGAGATGAAGGAAAGTGGTGAGAAAAGAGACTGGAAGGATAATTAGAGTGGTCTTGAATGCATGTTAAGAAACTTGGCCTTTATCTTGTCGGCTCTTTTTTTCTATATTTAAATTATTTGGATATTACCTTAATAACCTGCAATAGTCTTATAATCACTGAACTATCAGTTAATTTTTAAAGATAGAATATTGTTTTATTTTGCTTATAATTTTAACATGAGTTGTACTGTTTTTTAACATTGGTTTTTAAATTGAAAATCCGTTCCCAAAGGAAACTTTATTTCCTTATTATAAATATAAAATCAATATTCTTGCCACTTACAGAAGGCAACAGTAGAAAATTAGACACTATTAAATTTTTAAAAATTAAAAATGAAATCTGTAACGCATCCTTTGATTTACAGAAATGTCTGCCTGAAAATCAGTTCCTCAGTGAGAAAATAGTTTTTAGTCAGCAATGAAGGGATATTGTTTGGACACTGCCTGGCATATAAGATGAGACTCAAGATCATTAGGACAGGTGCATTGTTAAAATTTTGATGTTAACAAATACCAGCAACCCCAACTCTCACGTATTTGTAGTTGGAAAGGTCAGAAGCTAATTAATGGACAACTTTGATCAGTGGTTCCATACTCATAAATATTAGGTCTTTTGTTCCAAGAAATCATCTAAAGGAATTTTTAGAATCTGTTCTTCTGAATGTGTCAAGTTATTTATTAGATATTGATGATATGGAAAAGGGGTTCCTCATCTGCTTTTTGCTGCCATCCAATTTGGGAAAATTCTTGTGAAAACATATCAAATCTTTCAAGTATCTTTTAAAACACTCAAAATATTTTCAGTAGTTTTTCAGGAGTCCTCAAGTGGTCCTCAGAGAAGAAAAAAAATCACATATCTTGTGGTTCTAGTTTTGCGGTTATCTTGTTCACTTTGTTTTGTACACAGAATACTTAAATTTATCAGGATAGATTTAAGTTGTTCACATGAGCAGATATATTTGTCAAGATGTGCTTATTTGCAGAGCCTGTCTCAGTCATGCATATGATCTCACAAATTGAAGATTTCTTCCAAAATATTTGAAATTCCTCCTCCATCTCAAATGGATGTGTGAAGACTTTTCCACTATTCCTGCCAGACTATACATAGTTCCAATTTTGAAGTTAAGATAGGGAATACTTTCATAAGATTTTTTAATGAATGTTTTCGAGCTGTAATGCTGATAGAAAGCATGAAAATAACAGGATGAGAGATGCTGCAAATGTGCCTGGGGAGAGTATCATTCTTGATGTTGAGATACAGTTTTGGAGTGTCTCAAGGTGGCCGGTTACAGTTAAGGAACTGTTGGAGGAAACATGGTCAAGAAGGGTGGTCATTTAGGAATTCATGAAGTCCTGTAACATCCAGGGTAGCTACACATGATCAAGTCTTGAAAAATGTGGCCAGTATATTTAAAAGAAGAGAGGAGAGAAGCAATCACTGAAATCTCTTGGTCAACCTCAATTTCATGGGCTCACTCCAATTCCTCTGTAGAGCATGACTTTTAACCTGCAGCAAGTTAAATGCGTGTGTGTAGGAGGCCACTTCGTAGTATGTCTGAATACTTCTGCTTCCATTTGAACAGCATCATCCCAACCTGTTGTACTTGTATTGGAATTAGATAGTTGAGTTAAATATATGAAAAATGAGGAAAAATATGAGCATAAAAAAAGAAAGGTATTTCTGTGACAACTGAGTTGTGTGCACTTTGGAAATGCCAGTAGAGACACCATCACTAAAGAAATTGGTGTCCAGGGATCCCTGGGTGGCTCAGCGGTTTAGTGCCTGCCTTCGGCCCAGGATGTGATCCTGGAGTGTCAGGATTGAGTCCCACATCAGGCTCCTTGCATGGAGCCTGCTTCTCCCTCTGCCTGTGTCTCTACCTCTCTCTCTCTCTGTGTCTCATGAATAAATAAATAAAATCTTAAAAAAAGAAAAAGAAATTGCTGTCCATATTAAATGTGAGTGAAAAACAACTATTAGCTATTTGGGAAAAAAGTAGAGTCCAATGAGTATTTTTAGTTTCTTGCTCCACTGTAAGGAAACTGAAACAGGAAATAAATCATAGCTGAGGTATTTTAGTACAGTTTATACAAGAAAGATAATAGGGCACTGCAATCAACACATCCTTATTTAAGGAAGAGGCCTTGGTCCTACATTTAAAAATTGGTAAATGTACACTTATGTATTTTACATTGAAATGAAACATCAGGTATATATGAGTGTTTATTTACTTTTTTAACACTTTTTTGCTTTAACTGTTGTTTTCCATTGAATGACCAATCACTAGTATCAGTGAACTGAGTAAGGCTAAAGGCATGTCATGACTTCAGGGGATTTGAAGATACTGAAACATTGAAATGCCTCATTTTCAAGGCTGCTGTGATGACCATGTAACAGATGTGCTAATTGTTAGTGTTCCTACTTCCAAGAATACTTTATTTGCATTTCACTTTTACTTTTTAAAAATTTAATAATGGTTTATATTTTTTGCCTACTAATGCCTTCTACTTGTGGCCAATAATGCTGGCTTTTTATTTATCATCGTGAAGTAAAGCTTCCTTCTGAAATTAAAGCATTGATACTTAAAGGAAAACATTAAGTAACTAATAGTCCAGGAGTTATGTGACTGGCAGATGAGTAAGGTAGTGTTTAAGTGTGGGAGACAGTAGCCTAGAGGCTAAAGGCAAGTTCTTTGACATGTATTCAAGACCACTCATGATTTGGCCTTTGTCTAACTTTTCCAGTGACCTATCTCTCCACTTTCAGTTACCTCAGACGTCATGTTGGTCAACATAGGGACAACCTTGTCTCAAGAATTGAGCCCTTACTGGATCTGGAAGGGAGTTAGTACAGAGGAGATTTGATAGCTCTAAGGACAATGCTTTTGATGGAGAAATCTTGGAGCTAATTTTTCCAACTTTGCTGACCTTGTCTGTCCGACTCACTTTTGTGTTCTATACCTGGAAGACAAAAGGCAATAAATATTTGAATAGATAAATGAATAAACAGATAAACCCAAAGTAAGAGTTACATTGCTGTACAACATAAGGCATAATCTTGAGTACCAAGCAAAAAATTCAAGAAAGATCTCTGGGGCCATGCCTTGCTGTGTGAAGAACTTTCTCTTTTTTTCTTTTACCCCCTTTTTTTTCTTTCTTAGATTTTATTTATTTATTCATGAGAGAGACACAGGCAGAGACACAGGCAGAGACACCGGCAGAGGGAGAAGCAGGCTCCTTGCAGAGAGCCTGATGCCCAGGTCGGGGGATCGTGCCCTGAGCCAAAGGCAGATGGTCAACCACTGAGATACCCATGCATCCCTTTTCTTTTCTATTCTTTTTTTTTTCTTTTTTTTTTTTCTTTTCTATTCTTAATTGTAATCTAACTAAATATGTCATGCCAGGAAGGATTGTGGTAAAGCAGTGTTTTTATCCTCTACATTTGAGTATGTAAATTGGCTTTAAACTTCATAGAAAACAATTTGACAGTATAGCTCAAAAGCCTAAGAAATATTTAAACGTTTTGAGCCAGTGATGCCAATATGGTATATATCTCAAGACATAAAAGGAAATAAAGATTTAGTTGTCAATTTTTATGCAGAGATGTCAACCCCACCATTATTTGTAGTAGGGGCAAAGAGCAATCAATTTAAGTCTGGTACTCTGAAGAGGTAGACCTAGAAATTATAAGGGCAAGGAGCAGTTAGGACACCAGTGTTACCATATGATATTTGATAGAATATTATATATTCAGCAACTGTAGTCATTTTCAGGTAAACTATAATGGAAAAGTGTCCAAGGTATGTGAAAAGTAGGAGATAAAACTTCAAATATAATGCCAATTATGTTTTAAAAAACAAATATAGTGCTTAAAATTTAATATATAGACTTTCTAGGTCATGCTAATTTTTAAAATGTTTCTGTTTCTGGGTTGTGAGATTATGGGTGATTTTTGTTTTTATATTTATCTGAATTTTTTTAGGCTTTCAATGATTAATATATTACTGCTTTTGTAATTAGAAATGTTTTTAAGTGAAAACTCTAGTTTTTATTTATATTTTTGATTTTTATTTTAGTGAATAACTAAGGTAGTAATCTGAAAGATGATCTTTTTCTTTTTTAAGAAGTTTTTTTTTTTTTTTTTTTTTTTTTTTAAGTGAACTGTAGGCCCAGTGTGGGTCTTGAATTCGTGATCCCAAGACCAAGAATCACATGGTCTACCAACTGAGCCAGGCGCCCTGAGAGGGAAGTAAATCTTGAGATAGGAATGCAATTGAGAGGCTGTAGTGGGAGACAGAAGTTCCTGCAGTGGGGCAGTGGTGAGAGGGTTGCAGAGGGCTGTAGTGACCATAAGATAGAGGGATAAAGGAAAATGAGGGCTGTAGGAAGCCCCTGTCTCTGGATGTTTAATGTAAATGTAAAGAATTTGAGGTGAAAGTTTGGCTCTTAAAAATGTATTCTTATTTGCAGAACATAAAAATTTCATGTAGTCATTAACAACTTCAGGTTCTTTTTCTTTATACTTCCTTAAATCCCGTATGTTGCTGAAGATCCTGTTTCTAACTTGTTAGGGTTAAGAAGAGATATGTGATATGACTATGAAGATAATATGTTTCTGACACGTGTCACCCCGTGGATTGCCTAGTCAGTGGACCTGGTTGTCTTGATAGGTATTAGCCAACTTGCTCGCCAACTTACGTGCAAGCACTCCTGAAGCTATAATCTTAGTGATAAAGGGCATTTCCCAAGTAAGGAAGGATAGATAATGTTTAGGTCAAATTGGAGAAATTACATGTACCTCTGGTAGCACTTCCAACAACAACAACAAAAGAGGCAGGAAAAAAAAATAACCTAACTATTCCTCCATTGCAAGACTCTGGAAAAAAGGGTCAATTAAAAATAGAAAAGAGTATCTTCCTTGATGACTCCAAATTAATTTAAATTTATATATATCTGGGGGCACCAGGGTGGCTTAGTCAGTTGGACATCCAGCTCTTGGTTTTGGCTCAGGTCATGATCTCAGAGTTGTGGGATCAAACTCTACTTCAGGCTCCACACTCAGCCTGGAGTCAGCTTGAGATTCTCTCCCTCTCCCCTTCACCCCACTTGTGCTCTCCTGCTAGAACTCTTTGTCTCTCTCTCAAATAAATAAATAAGTAAGTAAATAAATAAATAAAATCCTTAAATCTAAATGTATCTGCTTTGGAGGAGTACATTCGATTTCTTTTTAAAATCTTTTCATGATGCTCTGGACAATGAAATAATACAATGAGTGGCCTGTTCTTGTCTGTCACCTATGAGGTTCCTTATTTTCCCATAGAAGTATTGGCTGGTCTCTTCCCTTTTCTGTCTGTGAGCAACAGGTAAATTAGTGTGACCACAGTCTGACCCCTAAATCCTGGCTCCAGTTACCTAATCTAAACTCACCTGTATTCCTTTCCTGGAATCCACGTGATAATGTATGTTCCATGGGTGGATAGCAGTAACTAGAAAAGAAAAAATTGTAGCTGGATACTACTATGCTATGGCCAAGGAGAGTTGGTAGTTTTATTTATTTATTTTTTAAATATTTTATTTATTTACTCCTAACAGACAGAGAGAGGAACGGAGAGACAGGCAGAGGGAGAAGCAGGCTCCATGCAGGGAGCCTGACATGGGATTTGATCCCGGGTCTCCAGGATCACACCCCTGGCTGTAAGCGCCGCTAAACCACTGGGCCACTGGAACTGCCCAGGTTGGTAGTTTTAAGAAGCTTCATTGCTGTCCAATAGCCTTACTGCATCTGATTCTTTTGGAGATTACATAAGTAGAGATCAAGACCCCTTGGGAAGGAAAGAGTATATGAGTGACTATAATTCTGCAATTCACATCTTAGAACTGTTGTGATATGTAAATATTTTTTAGACTTACACTTTTGGGGAAAAAATATGTCAAAGGGAGTTTTCCAAGGTTATAAAACAGCACAAAAAGATTGGTTTATTTCTGTTGCTTACATGCTTTTAATCATTTAAAAAAAAGTGTTGATATGTTTTTTCATGATAAACTAAGACCCACAGGTTGCATTGTGGAATAGATAAGGAAACTTAGATGGAATGTAGAATTTAAGATAGTATCTTTTACTTGAGAAAGATTTTGATGAAAGGAAATCAACATTTGTTTATTACCTGGTACATCGTAAGTACTGGGCCATACACTTATCTCATTTAATCCTCACAACATTCCTGTAAAGCAAGTTCTTAGTTTATTTTTTTCTAAAGACTTTATTTATTTATTCATGAAAGACACAGAGAGAGATCGAGGCAGAGACATAGGCAGAGGGAGAAGCAGGCTCCATGCAGGGAGCCCGACCTGGGACTCAATCCTGGGATCCCAGGATCATGCCCTGGGCCGAAGGCAGGCGCTAATAACTGCTGAGCCACCCAGGCATCCCTACAAGTTCTTAGTTTAATCACTTGTGAGGAAACTGAGGTTCAGTGAAGTTCAGTAAACTTCTCAGGGTCACACAAAGCATTGAATAGCTGTGCCAGATATTGACCGCAGCCTGACCAATACCAAAACCCCTGTTTTTTCCTATGTATGTTTCCCTTTTAGAAAAGTTTTAGAATAAATATTGTCTGGCCTCCAGCATTTATAATACAGAAGTGTTATTCTTTAGCTGCTGAAAAAGTAGAATTGGTTTTGTCCTTGGTTTCTAGCTGTCTCCATGATCGCAGTGTGATCTTATGTAGTGACTAATGACTACAGAAGTGTACACAGAAATCTCTTGTTTTTAATTGAAAACTTACAATAAATTTCATAGATAAGAGTCAGCTATTTCAGTACTGGTGCTTGCTGATAAGTCTTAGAGAGTTTTAAGTCAATGAACTGGTGGCATAAGCCCTTCTAAATATTACATTTATCATTTTATAGAGATTAATTGGAGTGATGAAGTTTTAACAACTAGGATTTTGGAGGAACATAAGAATATTTTCTTGGGATCCCTGGGTGGCGCAGCGGTTTGGCGCCTGCCTTTGGCCCAGGGCGCGATCCTGGAGACCTGGGATCGAGTCCCATGTCGGGCTCCCGGTGCATGGAGCCTGCTTCTCCCTCTGCCTGTGTCTCTGCCTCTCTCTCTCTCTGTGTGACTATCATAAATAAATAAAAATTAAAAAAAATATATTTTCTTTCAGTGAGTTCTAAATTTAAAAAAAAAGGGAAAAATATGCTTTCTCAGTGTTATTAAATAGAAGCCCCAATTATAACATCTAATTTTCTTTTCTTCTCATTTTACTTTGTTGTGAAATATTTCAAGCATAAGCCAAAAAAAAAGAAAATAATATAATGAATATTTGTGCATCTACTACCTGGCATCATCATTCTTGGGGGAAGGGGAAGAACTAAAATTACAGATAAAGTGCCACTCCTGTGTACTTTTCCCTAATCCTATTCTCTTCCTCGGCAGAAGTAAACACTATTGTAGATTGGGTGTTTGTTGCCTTCATGCATGTTTATATGCTTTTTCTACACAGTTATTGCATCTTCACACATTATAGAGCTTTGAGGGGCATATTTTTTAACTTTATAAAAATTGAATTCGTGTTGAATGTATCCTGCAACTAGTGTTTTTTTTTTTTTTTAAAGGTTTTATTTATTTATTCATGAGAGACACAGAGAAAGAGAGAGGCAGAGACACAGGCAGAGGGAGAAGCAGGTTCCTTGCAGGGAGCCCGACGTGGAACTCGATCCCAGGTCTCCAGGATCACACCCAGGCTGCAGGTGGCGCTAAACCGCAGCACCACCAGAGCTGCCCTAACTAGTGTTTTTAATTAATAAAATATGATTATGGTATGAGGTAGAGATCGTTTTATTTTTCCTTCTAGATAACCAGTTGTCTTGCTTCTTCTGTATAGTCTTTTCCCCATTGATTTGCTGTGCTAAATTTGTAATTATATCATGGTTCCATATGTTGTGAGTTTCTTAGCTTTTTGTTCTGTTCCCTTGGTTTGACTGGGTTTGTTTTGTTTTTGCTGTTTTGTTTTTAGTTTCAGAGGTAGAATTTCGTGATTCATCAGTTGCGTGTATAACACCCAGTGCTCATTCCATCAAGTGCCTTCCTTAATGCCCATCACCCAGTTATCTTCCCCACCTCCCCTCCATCAACCCTCAGTTCACTAGTTTGACTATTTCTATACCAAACCAAAGTGTCCAAATTACTTAAGCCTATAAGTAGAGTAAGTCTCCTTACCTGGTTCTTTTTCAAAATTTTCATTGCTATTCTTGGCCTTTTCTTTTCCCATGTAAATTTTGAGATCAACCTGTCAGGTTTCATAAAAAGCCCTACTAGATTTTTTTATTGTAATTGCATTGACTATCTAGCTAAATTTAGGGAAATTGAACATCTTTATGATATCATCTTCCTATACATGAACGTGGTATTTCTTTAGAAACTTCAGGTCTTCTTTTATGTTCTTCAGTAATAATTTGTAATTTCATTCATAGAGGCCTCAGAACATTTTTTGTTAAGTTTAATTCCTAGATCCTTTATGATTTTCACTATTGTTATGAAGGTCAGTTGGTCTCCCTCTTTTCTTTCCTTCCCCACTCTTTTTCTTCTTTCCTCCTTTCTTTCTCCCTTCCTTTTTTTCTTTTCCCCTGGTACCTCTCCATTCCCATCTCATTTCTCTTGTTGTTCTCTCATCATCTAATATTTTAATTTTATGTTGTCTTTGCTGAAAGCCCTATTTAAGGTGGTGTGGTATAGAAGAAAGCCTATGAGAGTCAGAATTGCCAGAAATGAATCCTGGCTTTGTCCCTCAAAGATATGTTAACCATATCTTTATTTTTTTTTTAATTTTTTTTATTTATTTATGATAGTCATACAGAGAGAGAGAGAGAGAGAGAGAGAGGCAGAGACACAGGCACAGGGAGAAGCAGGCTCCATGCACAGGGAGCCCGACGTGGGATTCGATCCCGGGTCTCCAGGATCGCGCCCTGGGCCAAAGGCAGGCGCCAAACCGCTGCGCCACCCAGGGATCCCCTAACCATATCTTTTTTTGTGTGTTATTTGAGCCTACCTCTCCTAATCTATATAGGGAGTCATACTTTTATAGTGTCTCTCGAATGGGTTCAAATGAGATTAGATCATTTTTCCCAATTAAAATTCCACGAGAAAAAGAGTAATGTCTAGTGGAGGGGGAGTGCATTTTCTAAAATCAGACTATAGATATCTATTAAAATCAGTACTATTAAATTCTGGAATCGAGCCCCGAGTCGGGCTTTTTTGCTCAGCGGGGAGCCTGCTTCTTCCTCTCCTGCTCTGCCTGCTTGTGCTTTCCCTATCTATCTATCTCTGTGTCAAATAAATAAAGTCTTAAAAAAAAAAAAAAGAGTCGAGCATTTAATAACTGAGCTATCTAGGTGCCCCTAAAAATTAGGGATGCCTGGGTGGCTCAGCGGTTGAACATTTATTTGCCTTTGGCTCAGTGTGTGATCTTGGAGTCCCGGATCAAGTCCCACATAGGGCTTCCTGCATGGAGCCTCTGCAGGAGGCTATGTGTGTCTCTGCCTATGTGTGTCTCATGAGTAAATAAAATCTTTAAAAAAATAAAAATTATTTTTAATGCTTATGTTCTATATCACATCCCAAAAAGATGAGAAGTGGTTTATAATAAAGAATACACACACACACACACACACACACACAAGTCCCTATTAAAGACATTAAAATAAATATAGAAGATCAAGTTAAAAAAAAAGATAAAGTTTTTACAGTGATGGAAATGAAAATATGACTATTATAAAGGTTGATAAAACCATTGTGAGTAAGCCTCTCTGCTTTCAGGATGCTGTGGGTTAAAAACTTTAAAAAAAATTGGAGACATTTAACTATAGAGAACAAACAGGATTGCTGGAGGGGAGGTGTATGGGGGAATGGACTAATTGGGTGATGGGCGCATTAAGGGGAGCATTTGGTATAATGAACATTGGGTGTTATATGCAACTCATGAAACACTAAATTCTACCCCCCAAATAATAATACACTATATGTTAACTAACTTGAATTTAAGTAAAACAAAACAAAACAAAATTTAAATCAGGATGCTTTGGGAAAAAGATAAATATGATTCAGCTGTTGGGGAGTGTGTTTCCTCCTGTCATTTGTCATTAGCTTCATAAAAAATATTATTCACATAGATTTCAAGACAAAAATGGGTTTAGTGTCTCCTGCAACAGTTTTATAACAAGTTATGAGCAACTTTTTAAATGTCTTTTCTAGTGACCACTAGTAAAAACTTGAAGGGATGAGAGTATAGCTCACCAAAACTATCTT
Source organism: Canis lupus baileyi (assembly GCF_048164855.1). Taxonomy (NCBI): domain Eukaryota; kingdom Metazoa; phylum Chordata; class Mammalia; order Carnivora; family Canidae; genus Canis; species Canis lupus. Next base: position 75,492,224 of record NC_132840.1, read on the forward strand.
TTTCATGGGCTAAGCTACTGCTACTTGGATATTTTATAATCTATAAGGCACAGACTTAGGTTATAATCTAGAAAAGTGGTACTTTAATCAGTTTTATATTACCTTCATACTTTTGAATATTGGAATTTTTAAAAAAGATTTTATTTATTTATTCATGAGAGACACAGAGAGAGAGAGAGAGAGGCAGAGACACTAGCAGAGGGAGAAGCAGGCTCCATGCAGGGAGCCCGTTGTGGGACTCAATCCCAGGACCCTGGGATCACATCCTGAGCCAAAGGCAGATGCTCAACTGCTGAGCCACCCAGGCATCCCTCGAATATTGGAATTTTTGATGGCACCCTGAAAGCCACTAAAGCTTTTTTAAAGAGAACATTAGATAAGTGATAGTAACTACAAAGTAACCACTACTACAGTAAAAAAAAAAAAATGCCTTGTAAATTACAAAAGATTTTAAATTACTTCATTATTCAAGGGTCGCCATTAGCACTACTACCTGGGTTTCAGTAGAACTATTTACTGCTCTGATCTGCTGATAATGTTTTCTTTTGTATTCAGGAAGTAAAGTTCTCATATATCCTAATAGAGATACCATCTTTAACATGGACTTGATACTGTTTAATGCCTCTCAATTATACTTATTTGTGCTTCAGTACACTGTCATATACCAGCTCAATGCACAGTTCTTTTTGGCAGACCTTTGCCCCAATGTGTTACTAACCAGTTTGCTTTGCAGAGTTCAGTCTGCTCTCAAATATAGCTTGAATTTCCTAGGCAAGTGAGCAGTAGAGTATAGGAATCCTTTCTTGGTTTACTCCTTGCATTTGAAAGATTTATTTATGGGAAACTGAAGTTTGTTTCTTAGAGATAAGAGAGATGCTCAATTTTTGTAAGGTTTTCCCCCACAAAATTTTCCCTCTTTTGATAGAGACAGAATTTACAATCAGATATTTGTTAGCTAAAATACTTAAAATTAGACTCTGACTTAGCTTTTGTCTCTTTATCTGTAATGTCTACTATAATATCTACTTCAAGGGATTTTGAAATATATATATATATATATATTTTTTTTTTTTTTAAGATTTTATTTACTCATGAGAGACACACACAGAGGCAGAGAGGCAGAGACATAGGCAGAGGGAGAAGCAGGATCCATGCAGGGACCCCAATGTGGGACTCCATCCCGGGTCTCCAGGATCATGCCCTGGACTAAAAGCGGTGCTAAACCGCTGAGCCCCCCGGGCTGCCCACAATATATTTTTTAAATTATTGTACGTGGTTGATAATTTTTTGTTTAAGGGGGATCTAGCTGAGATACCTATCTCTAGAATTAAAAACAAATGCAGACACAAATAGAAAAGCTCTTCAGGATGAAACCAGTCTCAAACATTTTTTTCTTTAGAAGTATAAAGTACATTTTTATGTGATTTTATAATGTAAAATTTTAGACATACATTTAAGTTAGAAAAGAGTAATGAACCTTTATATACCTGTTAGCAGCTTCAGTACTAAAATTATAGTTTTGTTTTTTTTAAGATTTATTTATTTATATGAGAGGTGAGGGAGGGGCAGAAGGCAAGGGGGACAGAAACCCAAGTGGACTCCACAGGTGAGCACCCGATGTGGGCTGGATCCCACGACCCTGAGATCATGACCTGAGCCGAAACCAATAGTTAGAGGCCCAACTGACTGTACCACCCAGGTGCCCCTAAAACTAGTTTAATCTTTTCAACCATAGAAGAAGGTATAAAGTGACAGGTTCCCTCTCTTCACCCAGATGTAGCTATCAGATGTAGCAACCATTAAGTTGCTTTACACAAATGAAATTACTCTATATGTACTGTTTTGTAACAATGTTTTCATTTAGCAGTATACTTTTTTTTTTAAGATTTTATTTATTTATTCATGAGACACACACACAGAGAGAGGGGCAGAGACACAGGCAGAGGGAGAAGGCAGGCTCCATCATACGGGACTCAATCCCAGGACTCCAGGATCACTCCCTGGGCCAAAGGCAGGTGCTAAACCGGTGAGCCACTCAGGGATCCCCAGCAGTATACTTTTTTTTTAAAAAAAAAAGATTTTATTTATTTATTGATACACAGAGAGGCAGAGACACAGGCAGAGGGAGAAGCAGGCTCCATGCAGGGAATCCAACGTGGGACTCGATCCCGGGTATCCAGGATCACACCCTGGGCTGCAGGCGGCGCTAAACCGCTGTGCCACCGGAGCCACACCCCAGCAGTATACTTTTTATACATGTTTTATTTCTCTGTGAGTGCCTGTGCTTTGTGGCTGTACTGTATTTTATTATATAGCTATATAATTAATTTAGTAGAATAATGATGGGTGGTAAGGTGTTAGGTGATTTTTTTCCCTATGTTTTTTTTCCATATTATTTTCAATGAACAACTATTTTTTTTATAATGATGGAAATTAATTTGAGAACAAAATTAAAATATGAAAAATGGATTTTTATGGTTATCCATAGTCAAATTTTTCCCTTTCTTGTGCTTCCTTTAAATTTGACGTGGTGGCTGTCATTAACCACCTTCTCCCACATCCCTCCCGTGTCCTTCTCCTGTGATCATTTCAGAGTGGCACCTTTATTCAGTGTAGGAGAGATGCTTTGACTTTCAGATATGCTTTTTCTCATAAAAATGAATTGCATAGTGAGAACTTTTAAAAAAATGTCCATAACAGTTCTGTAATTTTGACATTGCTGGCATATATTTTCCTTGGTCGAGAAGAAACATTCACTCCTTTCGATTTAATCACCAGTTAAGAGTAGGGAGGTACTTCTGGAGATAAAGTTGAGATTGTTGTGTACAGCTGAATATATACACGAATGTTAGGATACTTGATAAAGACAGCTTTATTGAACTACTGAGCATCTCTCGCTGATTTTTCTGTTCAGCTCCAGAGGTTCACAAAGGTAAGAATACAACTTGGGGCCCCTTTGGTGGCCCCCCAGTTCTTGATTTCTGCTCAGGTCATGATCTCAGGGTTGTGAGGTTCAGCTCTGCATCGGGCGCCATGAGCTCAGCACAGAGTCTGCTTTCTGCCTCTCTCCTTCTCCTCACTCTCTGTCTCAAATAAATAATTAAAATCTTAAAAAAAAAAAAAAAAAGAATGCAACATATATGACATGGCAGAAATTACCTTTCAAAATGCAAAATTAACCTTGTGAATTTTGGTATAACAGTTCTCGTGTAGTTGCAAATTTAGGAAAAAAAGTATTGTTTATAACATATTTCTCTTGGGATAGTGAAGATTCATTGTGATGGTTTTAGCAAAGAATATGCTTTTGTGAATAACCAAATACATTGAATCATACCAATTAGTGATTCAAATCACTAATATAACTCTATTAAGTTAAATCTACCATACAAAACACAGATATTGCAGAGACTGAAATTTCAGACATTTTTGGATATCAGTCCTCAGTTAAGGGCAAGTTAATTGCTTTTACCAAACCACATCTTTTTCAAATTTGTAAAAGAAATGAATGAGATTTGTATTTCACTTTAGTTTCCCAGTGAAGCTTTAAGAATGAGAAGGTAAATGTCTTCTTGGTCTGAGAGAGAGGACTTCCTTTAAACTCAAATGAGCATGTTCAAAATGACCCTCTCTGTTTCTCCTCCTCCCCATTCTTAGCCACTGTATTTCTCAGATTTTAAGCAAAATTAGTCTTCTCATCATGGAAACTGTGAACATTCATTAACAACTGGGTTTCACTTTGAAATTTATACAGCAAACACCAAAGAAGGAATTGTTGTTATAATCCATGGGAGTCTTGAGATTGACGTCAAAACACCAGTACAGCTGTATAAGCAGTGGCAAGAGTATTTTTAACATCCCTGTTAGATCATCTTTTGACCTTTCTTTTTATGCTTTCTCTTGTTCCACTAAATAGTTAAAGAGAGAAAAAGAGACAGAGAGAGAAAAGAAAAACTATATAACATAGTTTTCTACCCAGGCTGTACGGATGTTCTTTAAATTACACCTGTACAGTCCTTTTCTTGATTCTCTTCCCCTAGTATCTTTCCTTCTCTTTTCCTATAGTGTTCTAAACTTTGCTGCTGCAGTGGACTTTTTTGAATTGGTAGTGGACGGAGGGCGACTGTTTTTGTAACAGTTTATTTTTCAGAATGGGGTTAGATTTAAAGAAAAATTAAAAAGCTAGTATAGAGAGGAACAGGTACTTCATACTTGCACTCAGAGTCCTCTGTTATTAATATATTACCTTAGAATGATACTTCTGTTAAAATTAATGACTGAGTTTTAATACATCAATATTTATTAAGTCCAGAGTTTATTCTGATTTCCTTAGTTTTTACCTATTGTCCTTCTTCTGTTCCAGGATCCCATGCAGAATACCACATCTCATTTAGCTGTCATGTCTCCCTGGGCTCCTCTCAGCTGTGACAGTTTCTTAGACTTGTTTTTGATGATCTTGACAGTTTTTGAGGAGTACTGGTCAGGTATTTTATAATAGTCTCTACATTGAAATTTGTCTGTTTTCCTCATGATGAGACTGGAGTTATGAGTTGTTGGAAGGAAGATCACAGAGGAATAGTGCCATTTTCATCACATCATATCAAGGTAGTACTGTCGATATAGTTTATGACTATTGATGACCTTGATCTACCTGGCCAAAGTGGTGTTCATCAGGTTCCTTTGCTGTGTGTGGAGTGTTGTAATGTCCTGATAAGAATATCCTAGTTAAGTGAATTGCTTTGGTAATTGCTTGGGCTTTAGATATTGAAGTAAGCCAGCATATTGATATAGTGCTCATCAAAATGTTAAATATTTTTTTAAATAACATGTTCAGAGCTAAGAATTAAAATTTTACAATGCTCAGCATTTCAAGCTTTATTTTTGAAATAAAAGTTTATTTTTCTGTGGAATTCTGAAGATTTTATGTTTAAAGCAACAACTTAGGTTTTATAATTTAGGTAGGGAGTTAGAGAAATTAGTCAACTTATCAGCTATTTATGGACTTAAAGATGCCAGGGTGGCTCAATCAGTTAAACATCCTACTCTTGGTTTTTGGCTCAAGTTATGATCTCAGGGTCCTGAGATCAAGCCCCACAGCAGGCTCCCTGTGGAGTTGGCTTGTCTCTCTCCTTCCCCCTCTGTCCCTCCCCACCACTGGAGGTTGCCCACACACTCTTGTGTACTCAGTCTTTTTAATTTTGGTTTTTTAGTGGGTGTGAATGGCCATCTTATTGTATTTTTTATATGCATTTCCCTTAATCATACTGAGGACTTTTCATGTGCTTTTTGCCATTTGTTTTCTTTTGTGAAGTGTCTGTTCAAATCTTTTAAAAAATTAGCTTTTCTTCTTACTACTGAGATGTAAGTTAGGAATCCTTTATCGGGTATGTGTTTTGAAAATATTTCTCCTAGTTTGTGCCATGTCTTTTTATTTCCTTAACAATGTCTTTAAAAGAATAAAAGTTTTAAATTTTGACTAAGTTCAAATTGTCAACATCTGTAAAACAAAACAAAACAAATCACACACACAAAAAAAACAATAAAGTTTTTACTTTTTGGGTCCTACCTGAAAAATTTTGACCTAACTCTTAAGTCAAGGTTGCAAGAATTTAGTCCTAATTTTTTCTAGAAGTTCTGTAGTTTTTCTCTTATTGTTAGTCCCATGATATATATCAAGTTAACATTTGTATATGGTATGAGGTAAGGATTAAGGTCTATTTGTGTGTGTTTGTTTTGGCATATGCTCCAGGGTTTTTTTTTTTTTTTTTAGATTTTTTAAAATTTATTTTTTCATGAGAGACACAGAGAGGCAGAGACACAGGCAGAGGGAGAAGCAGGATCCACGCAGGGAGCCCGACGTGGGACTTGATCCTGGGTCTCTAGGATCACCCCTGGGCCAAAGGCGGTGCTAAGCCGCTGAACCACCCGGGCTGCCCTCCAGGGATATTTGTAGAAAAGACTATTCCTGTTAAATTACATTGCCACTTTTGTTTAAAAAAAAAAAAAAAAAAAAATCAATCCTCTACACATGGTTCTATTTATGCTCTCTATATTGTGTTCTTCTGATAAATATACCTATCTTTATGTCATGAGTATCGTAGCTTTATCTTAAATCTTAGAAACAAGATAGTATAAGCCTTCCAATTTTGTTGTTTTCTGAAAAAAGTGTCTTGGCTTTTTTAGAGTCTTTGTATTGAATGGATCTGAATTTGAGAATCTACATGTCAGTTTGTATTTTTTTTTAAATGCTGTGATTTTTGAGGATGATTGTGTCAAATATAGGTTTGGGAGGTTAGGGAGAATCAGTATCTTAACAGTGTGAGTCTTCTAATTCATGAACATAATCTCACTGTATGTATTGAAGTCTTATTTCTCTCAAAAAATTCTGTAGTTTTCGATGTATAGGTCTTGCACGTCTAATTCAGCTCTGTATTTTTCATATGTTTTGATGAAATGGTAATTAAAAGTTGTTAATTTTTGCTAGTATATAGAAATATTATTGCTTTTTGTATATTATCTTATGTATTATTATCTTGCTAAACATTCTCTTTTTTTAAAATATAGATTTCTGGGCACCTGGGTGGCTCAGTGGTTAAGCGTCTGCCTTTGGCTCAGGGCGTGATCCTGGGGTCCGGGATCGAGTCCCACATCGGGCTCCCTGCAAGGAGCCTGCTTCTCCCTCTGCCTGTGTCTCTACCTGTCTCTCTGCCTGTCTCTCTGTGTGTCCATGAATAAATAAAATCTTAAAAAAAATATATATATATATATATATTTCTTTGGATCTTTTACAAAGATGATCATGTCATCTGTGGTTAAAGACAATAATATTTTTTTCTTTTCCGTCTCTAAGCCTTTTATATATTTACTTTATTGTCTTATCTCTGGCTAACATGTTAAATAGAAATTGTGAACAAAGACACCTAGACATCCTGCCTTATTCTCAATCGTAGAGGGAAGGTATTTAATTTGTTATCATTAAATGTGATGTTATCTGTGCCTTTTATCAGTTTTGGGAAGTTATCTTCTTAGTTTGTGAGATATTTTATTATTAACAGGTATTGAATTTTGTAAAATGCTTTTTCAGCATCTATTGAAATGACCATATGGTGGTGGTTTTTTTGACTGGTGGTATGGTGAATTACATTGAATGTTTAATGTTGACCCAACCTTGCATTCCTGGGATAAATCCCATTTGGTCATTATGTATTATTCTTTCTATGTATTGATAGATTTGGTTCACTAGTATTTTTTTTTTTTAAAGTTTTTATTTATTTATTCATAGACAGAGAGAGAGAGAGAGGCAGAGACACAGGGAGAGGGAGAAGCAGGCTCCATGCAGGGAGCCCGATGTGGGACTTGATCCCGGGTCTCCAGGATCACACCCCAGGCTGCAGGCGGCGCCAAACCGCTGTGCTACCAGGGCTGCCCGGTTCACTAGTATTTTGATGAAGATTTTTACATCTGTATTCATGAGGGATATTGGTTTTCGTTTTCGTTTTCTTTTCTTTTTTTTAAGATTTTATTTATTCATGTGAGAGAGAGAGAGAGAGAGGCAGAGACACAGGCAGAGGGAGAAGCAGGCTCCATGCAGGGAGCCCAACATGGGACTTGATCCCAGGTCTCCAGGATCATGCCCTGGGCCTAAGGCAGCACTAAACTGCTGAGCCACCCAGGCTGCCCCGGTTTTTGTTTTCTTATAATGTCATTGCCTTGTTTTGATATTGAGTGTAATGTTGGCCTCAGACAATGAATTGGGAAGTGTCATGTGTTTTCAGAAAGAGTAAGTAGGATGTTATTATCTCTTCCTTTAAATGTTTGTGACAATCATCATGAAGTCATCTGAGCCTGGAGTTTTCCTTGTGGGAATGTTTTTAACCAAAAATCTAAGTCACTACCTAAGAGCACCTACTATTCTGACTTTCTAGCATCATATACTAGTTACTCTATAACTTCTTTATTTTGAACTTTTTAAAAAAATTTTTATTTATTTATGATAGCCACACAGAGAGAGAGATAGTGAGAGAGAGAGAGAGAGAGGCAGAGACATAGGCAGAGGGAGAAGCAGGCTCCATGCACCGGGAGCCCGACGTGGGATTCGATCCCGGGTCTCCAGGATCGCATCCCGGGCCAAAGGCAGGCACCAAAACCGCTGCGCCACCCAGGGATCCCCTAACTTCTTTATTTTGGAATAATTTTAGATTTACAGAAAAGATGTAAAGATAGTGTTGGAACTCCATATACCTTACACCTAGTTATCTTCATTGTTAACATCTTGCATTACTATGGTTCATCTGTCAAACTAAGAAACTGACATTGGTATTAACTAAACTAGAGACTTTATTTGTATCTCTTCAGTTTTTGCATTAATGATCTCTATTTGTTCCAGGGTCCAATTCAGAATTCCACATTGCTTCCTGTTTGTGAAAGTTTCTTAGGCTCGCCTTGTTTTTTATGACTGTAACAGATTTGAGGAGTACTGACCAGTGATTTTTTAGAATTTCCCATAGTCTGGTTTTGCTGCTGTTTATTATTATTAGGGTTATGTATTTTTTGGAAGAATACGACAGAGATGAAGTCCTCTTTCATTTTGTGTCAGGGGTATATTATGTCTATATGATCATCCATATGACATCATTGGTGATATTAACTTTGATGACTTGGCTAAGATAGTGTATGCCAGGTTTCTCCCATCTAAAGTGACTCTTTCTCTCTCCCATACTTTTCTTTTTTCTTTTTTTAAAGATTTTATTTATTCATGAAAGACACAGAGAGAGAAAGAGGGGGGCGGGGCAAAGACACAGGCAGAGGGAAAAGCAGGCTCCATGCAGGGAGCCCGACGTGGGACTCGATCCCGGGTCTCCAGGATCATGCCCTGGGCTGAAGGCAGGTGGTAAACCGCTGAGCCACCCAGCCCCCCCCCCCCCCCTTCTTTAGAAGCAATATCCAATCCACACTTAGGGGAGCGAGGAGGTATCTACATATATGATTTAGAATTCTTCTGTAAGGAAGATTTTTGTGTCTTCCTGTTTAGTTATTTAATTACTTATATCAGTGTGGACTAGTGTTTATTTTATATTTTGAATTCTACTGCAATACTATGTTTTTATTTTGTTGCTCATATTGTTCCAGCTTTGACCATTGGAAAAGCTTTTAGGTTGGCACTTGCTGCTATCTTTTTCGTTTTTTGAGTACTTCCTTATTTTCTGTTACTCTGAGATGCTCATTTTGCTCTAGTTGTAGCCATTTTCCCAAGGAGCTATGATTCCTTTTATAGGAGAATGGTATTTAGAATCCAAACTATGGGTACTGGGTATGCTCATGGCTGTTGGGGTGCCATTGCTTTTAAGCCCTCTCAAGCAATACAGCTAGGTAATATATGTATATATAGATGATATATGTATATATACCCAGGTATACACACATATCCATAATTGTTTTTATATCCATTTGTAAATATATTACGCAAGAGTTCTTACTGGTATATCTGATTTTAATCCAGTACCATTGGGCTCACTCTAGTCTTCCTTTCTTGTTTTTGTGTGAATTTCACAATGAGAAACCTGGTTCCAACCATATATTATCCATTTACTTATTTGTTCAGCTCCAGTATACATGAGAAGCTATTTCAGAACTGTTAACCTACCTGTGTGCCCATGAGAAACAAACCTTCCGATTAGAGTCCAGGGTTTATTTTTGTTGTTAGCCTTACAATTTCTAGTCAGAACATCACTTTCCAAAGTTAATTAGGTCAGCTCATTTTCTCCCCACCCTTTCAGTGCAGTTATGTCATAATTTTTCATGCAGTTAGATTCATTTATCACAGTTCTACATTCCATCGTGGAGTCTTCCAACATTTTGGTTGATGGATTTTTGTTGTTATTTGGCCAGCATTCATAGAAACTCACTCTTCAGAATGTGTAGTTCTGTGGTTTCTAACTTAAGAGTAGAATCATGTATCCACACCTCTATTATTGCACGGAGAAGATCTGTACTCTAAATGTGTCCCTCTACATCCCCTTAGTAGCAAGTACTCTCCTCTCTGCTAATCGTAACTAGTAATAGCAGTCCCTAGTAACTGCTAATCTGTTTGTCTAATTTGTTTTTAATTTTGCATTTTCCTGGGTGTCCTGTGAATATAATGTTATGAAAATCTTTGGATTTTGCATCTGACTCCTTTGACATAGTAAAATGCATTTAAGATTTATCCATATTGAAAAAAAAAGATTTATCCATATTGTGTGAAATGATATTTCATTCTTTTTATTTTTTTAAAGAATCATTATGTTTATTACCATCTTTATTTCTCTATCCTTTTTTTTTTTTTTTTTTAAGATTTATCTATTCATGAGAGACACAGAGAGAGAAACAGAGACACAGGCAGAGGGGAAGCAGGCTCCATGCAGGGAGCCCAATGGGGGACTCGATCCCGGGACTCCAGGATCATGCCCTGGGCTGAAGGCAGGCGCAAAACCGCTGAGCCACCCAGGCATCCCTATTTCATTCTTTTTAAATGTTGAATAATATTCCATGTATCAGTGAATCATAGTTTATCCATTCCCCCACTGAAGGACATTCTGGTTACTTCCAGTGTTTATTAGCACTGATAAGTTAGTAAACCTGCTATAAACATCACAAATATTTTTCTTTGGACATAAATTTTCACATCATTTGGGCAAAATACCTTAGCATGCAATTTCTGGGTCACATGGTTGTATGGTAACTTGTATCACTGATTCTCTTATTAAATACTTAGAAATCATAAATTCAATGAATTTGTACTTAGTCCAGGGAAAGCATTAAAATCATTAGTCTCTAGTTAATAAACCTAAAGATCTACCCATCTATCTAACCCTTTGGTTCTTCTTCTTTTTTTGTTTATTTTTTACAAACCGCATTCACCAAGGTGTGGTTCCATGGAACTAATTCTTCATAGATCACTGACTGTGACTGAGGTTCTGTGAAGTTGTTTAGAAATTCACAGAACCCTAGGCTATAATTTAAGCGAGTGCAATGATTACTGGGTTTTCACTTAAAATTAGATATATTCAGATGTTTTAGGGAATATGTTTTATCAAACAAAGAATATGTTTGTTATTCATTAGTAATCTACTGATCCCATAAATTACGTGTGTGCAAATTGTCAAATTGGGTTGGAGCTTCAGGAAAGGAAAATAGAGGCTAACGAGTCTTCTTAGGGTGACAGTGCCTTTGTTAGAGAGCAGTATTTGAGGCAAATTACTGTTTTAGCAAAATTACATGGCTTGCAGGGATTAAATTGAATGAGTATGTGTCTCTGTCCCTCCCTCATTGTACTGTAAGTGGCAGGGATGCAAGTTAACAGAGTGCCAGACATCATAATGCCTGGGGCATAGTTAGAGACCAGGGAAGATTTAACAATAATCAAACACAGACAAAGTAGCATGAAGAAATTTCAATCCTCCCAGCCTTGCTTATAAACTTAATTAGGCTTATTGGGGCAGAAAGTATTTTTCCTCCTTTCATTTTTTTATCTTTTCTCCTCCATCCCCACCTCCTGTCCCAGATTATCATTGAAGGGGTCAAACTAGCAACAAAAGGATATATATATATATATATTTTTTTTGTAAATCTTAATTTATTTGGTTGATTTTCTTTTGGGGAAAGGGGCAGGAGCAGTAACAACATTTTAAGATATTTGAGGAACTCCATTTTTCATAGAGACACTATGTTTTTCTAAAAATCATACTTTATTCACGAAATTCTAAAGAAAACTAATTTTTGTGTCTCTACAATTAGACCCTTTACAAGTATATTTAATTTTGTGGGAGCTGCTTGGCCTCCTCCCTTAAAAAAACTTGTCAGCTAAATCTTTGCTTTCTTTATCATTTAAGTATTTTTGTGGTGTAACCTGGAGTCGTGTTCATGGATGCTGTTCTGTGCCTTTTTCCTTTGGCAGCACAGTGTTGGGCTTCGGATGATGATGGTAGACGACTGGGGGTGGGAGAAGAGGTGGGGTTTCTTCATATCATCCCTCTTGTGGGCAGTAAAATCATCCAGCAAATGCCTTTCCAAGGATGTCGAGTGTATATATAAAGGAGAAGCCTAAGGTTGCTAAGGGAGTGGTGTTTTGGTGAGGATTTCATTCTTTTGCTCCATGGAAACAAGCCTTTTTGAGCTCTTACTTGTCTGCTGATTTGTCTGGTGATCCAGGTAATCTATAGCAGTCTTTGTTTTCTCGGTGGTGTATGAAATGTAGCAAAATGGTAGAAAAATAGCTTCAGTGAAAGGGATGTACCTATCACAGAGGAGCAAGATAGAAAAGGAAGAGGATATCTTTACATTATTCATTATTCTTAAAATAGCTTTTAAGATTTTTTCATGTTTTAAAAAACCTGATTTGACTTAAAGGAAGAAAATTTCTAGTTTTGATAATCTGTGCTTTAATTGCTTAGCTTGAGAACAAAGGTTTTAACAACCAGCATTGCAAGGATATTTGTATTCAAAAGGATAGGAAGCAGCATCCTTTTTTTTACCTTTTTTAGAACTGAATTGACATAACTTCTCTTGAATCTTAGCTAGGGACTTTGATTTATTATTCTGTAAATTGTGATTTAATTATCTGAAGCTTCAGGATGGTGGTTTTCCTTTGATACCCAAGGGACCTCGGATGGGGTATGGGAGGACAGGGATTAATCCTACGGTGGGGGGAAGGGAATGTTTTTATAGGGTAATCTTCATGATTGTTTTTTCATTTGAAACTAAAATGAAACATACAGTCATTTGAAAAAGGTGATATCCATGGTGCCAAATATTCTTAGCAATTTGAATTATTTTATCCTTTGTTTGGTTTGTGGTATTTTTGCCTTTGTCAGCTAAAATGTTGGTTATAAATATGAAGAAGCTGCCGGATTGCTATGTGATGGCATTGGAATTGCCTTCTGCTTTTTTTTTTTTTTTCCTGCATTCATATCTGTGAATACAAGAGAAGAGGCATGAATGTGAAAAGAAGTGGTATAAAATGCTGCAGGCTTTTTTGTTTCATCCTGAATGTGTTTTTCATGGTGGAAGTTATTTTCTTGTAGACAGAAAGATCCAGGACCATAGTTTACGACACCAAAAAGTGTTTAGCACTACAGATGCCTCTATTTAGAAAAGACAGCCTGAAATTATTTTCAAGCATAACGCTGAAGCTTTCATTTAATTTGATCATCTCCATCATGGTGATATGAGTGATCCTACTGTTTGCCACATTTTGACAGCTGGTTGACTTAGAATATTAACAAATTAACAATTACTTATTGAATGTTTATATTACGGTCTGTGCTTTAGATACATATAGGATTTATAGTGAAGGGTGTAAAAACACTCATGCCTATGATGTACTATTTTTGGTGCTAGGGTATGAGTACTGGTTATATACTCCTGTACTAACATGTTGGTATTTTACATAAGCTGCTGCTACATTTAATCCTCATAACAACCCAGTTACAAAATTACGACTGTCCCTTTTTTTAGATGAGGAAATTTATATTTTGAGAGGTTAAGTAATACAAACAAAACCATGAAGCCCAGGCCAGTCAAATCCCACAACTCTTTCCACTGTTTCCATATAAGCAGATTAAAACATTTTATCACAATTATTTGACATCAGAAAGAGTGATGGCAATGGAGATAACAGGACATAGGGATCCTAATCTCTGCCAAGCCCTGGGTGATTCTGTAAATTATTTAACATCATCTGTCAAGTGTAAGACTGGAATAAGTTACCTTAAACTTCCACTCTAACATTATATGATTGTATTCAGTGTAAGAGATTTTTCATGTGTGCCTTATGGAAACAAGTCTCATTAATGTGTTATAATTTGTACCACATTCTAACAGTATAAATTTATTTATTAAGATCATTATTGCCTGTTGTCTCCCTCTTCCCTTTACTCCAAATATATTGCAAGGACCTAGATTAGTGCTTGGCTACGGAGTATGTAGTAATAAATTAATTTATTGAATAAAGGAATGAATGAATGAATACTAGACCTGTGTAGTACATTGATAAAATATATAAATGACTTTGTACTTTTTAATACCAGCACATTCTGTTGGGGCTAAAATTATTTTATTATTACAATGATCTTTTGAAGAATTAAATAGTGTGAGGATCTTGAAAGATCCTACAAAATAATTTTTATAGAGAACCTACAAAATAATCAAATTTAGGCAAGTAAACTTAAGTTTGCTGAAATTTCTTTTTTTTTTAAAGGAAGAGTTTCTTTCTTTTTTTTTTTTTTACAGATTATTTATTTATTTATTCATGACAGACAGAGAGAGAGGGAGAGAGAGAGAGCGGCAGAGACACAGGCAGAGGGAGAAGCAGGCTCCATGCAGGGAGCCCAATGTGGGACTGGATCCCGGGTCTCCAGGATCACACCCTGGGCTGAAGGCGGCGCTAAACCGCTGAGCCACCAGGGCTGCCCAAGTTTGCTGAAATTTCTTGATGCAAAATTATTGTTAGTATAGAACTTGATGACCATAGGCTTACTTGATATTATATTTTAAAATAACTTTAAAGTACTAAAAAGCATTATTGGATGATTCCACATAAGCAAACACAGCAAAGTTCCTTTTTGGTTTATCCTTTAATTTATACTCTCAAATGCTATTAGTTTACAATGGGTAGAAAATATTTAGACCATTGAGTCTTTTACTTAAGATATTTCTTGGAGGCCGCCTGGGTGGCTCAGTCAGTTAAATGTCTGCCTTCAGCTCAGGTCATGATCCCAGGGGCCCAGAATGGAGCCCTGCATCAGGCTCCCTGCTAGCAGGAATCTGCTTCTCTCTCTCCCCCCTTCCCTCTCTCCTGGTTGTGCCTGTGCTCATGCACACCTGTGTGTGCGTGCGCTCTCTCTCTCTCTCTCACACTCTTGCAAAAATACATTTTAAAAAGTCAAAACCTTTAAAAAAAAGATATTTCTTGAAGTATGATAATGTTTACTGGTAGTTATGGTTCATTTGAACATTAATTAGGCTTTTGAGATTTTAACAGTTTATTTTTATAATAGTATAATGAACTGTATATGCTTAAAGTACACAGTTTGATAGGTTTTGAGTTTTGCATACCACAGGGAAACTTTCTGCTACAATTAAGACAGTAAACATATTCCTCACCTAAAAAGTTTCTTTGTGCCTTTTACAATTCTTTTTGAATCCTTCCCACCCATCCCCAGCTACCACTGTTACTGTCATTATGGATTAGTTTGCATTTTTTTGAGCTTTTGTATCATTGGAATCTTATGGTATATGTTCTTTTTTGTTTGACTTTTAAAATTCTGCATAATTACTTTGAGATTTGTCCATGTTGTGTATATCAGTAGTTCATACCTTTTTATTGCTGAGTAATTCAACATATGGATAGCTCTAATTTGTTTATCCATTTATGTTGATAGTCATTTGGTTGTTTCAAGTTTTAGACTATTAAGAATAGATTTACTTTGGACATATGTCTTTGTAGGGACATATGTTTTCATTTCACCTAGGATTAGAATGGCTGGATCATGTGGAAGGAGTCTATTTAACTTTTTAAAGAACTGCCAAATTGTTGAAGTGAGTGTATTGTATTAAGTTTTTACCAGCAATATTCCAATTGCTCCATAGCCTCACCAATATTTGGTATTGTCAGTCTTTTAAATTTTATTCACGTTAGTGGGTGTATAATGACGTCATATTGTAGTTTTTATGTGCATTTCATCTAATGACCAGTAATGTTAAGCATCTTTCCATTCGTTTATTACCATTCATGCGTTTTTCTTTCATGAGTTGTCTGTTCAAGTCTTGTTTTTAGTTATGCTTTTTATTATTGAGTTCTAAGAGTTCATTATATATTCTGGATCTGAGTCCATTATTCGATATTTGATTTAGAAATATTTTGTTCCAGTCTTTGATTTGTCTTTTCATTCTTTTAGTATTCCCTTTCTCCTTTTTTTTAAAAATAGCTTTATTGATAATATAGTTCACATTTCAAAGCTTTTAACTTTGAGCTCCAGTCTGTCAGGTTTTCCTTTTATGGATTGTGCTTTTGGTATATCTAAGAAGTATTTTCCTAATCAGTATTTTCTCCTGTGTTTGCTTTTTTTTTTTTTAATTAAAGATTTTATTTATTTATTCATGAGAGACATGGAGAGAGAGAGGCAGAGACACAGGCAGAGGGAGAAGCAGGCTTCACACAGGGAGCCTGACATGGGACTCGATCCCAGGACTCCAGGATCACGCCCTGGGCCGAAGGCAGGCACTCAACCACGGAGCCATCCAGGGATCCCCTGTGTTTGCTTTTAGAAGTTTTATAGCTTCAATGTTACTTTTAGTCTGGGATACATTGTGAAGTAATTTTTTTATATAGTGTGAGGTATAAATTGAAGTGTAGTTTTTGTTTTTTTTTTATATGGATATCCAAATATTCCAGCACCATTTTTTGAAAAAAACTGATCTGCTTTTGCACCTTTGTCAAAAATCAGTTGTTCATATATATAGAGGTCTCTATTCTAGTGATCTGCTTGTCTTTCTTGGTGCCAATACCACACTGTGTTGACTATTATTGCTTTCTAATAAGTCCTAAAATCAGATAGAGTTGGTCTTCTAGTTATATTCTTTTTCAAAGTTGTTGGTCTTCCAGGCCCTTTGCATTTCCATATGAACTTCAGAATCAGTTTATTCATTTCTGGAAAAAAGCCTGTTGGGATTTTGATTGGAATTGCATTGAATCTATAGATCAATTTGTGGATGAATGACATTTTAACAGTACTGGGATTTCCAGTCCATAAACATTTACTTCTTCCTTTCCAATATGGGTGCATTGTATTTCTTTTTTTTTTGCCTTACTGCACTAGCTGTAAGAATAGTACAGTGTGGAGTAAAAGTGATGAGGGGGGACATCTTTGTCCTGTTCTTGATCCTAGAGGAAAAGCCTTCTATTCTTCACCATAAGTGTGATATCAGCTGTAGAGTTTTGTAAATGCCAGCAATGAGATTAGGTTTTTTATGAGTATTTATAGCTATAAGAACTAGAAATATGATTGATAGTACTCTTCAAATTAAGCAAAAAAAATTTTAATTTACGAAACACCATATTTACATTTTTAAAGAACAAAGACTTTCAGTATTTTGCAATATGTTAATATTCTTTTTAACAATGAAATCTACCACTGCCAAACTTCTGGCACTGCAAGAGAAGTTACAAGTAAACAATTTCTTAGTATCTTTTCTGCTCTGTAATAGTTGTGACATAAATTTATAAGAACATGATGAGGAAGTAGAAACTATAGGTATATAATATAAACTTTGAAATACAGTTTACCCTTCAAAAACATGGGGGTTTGGGGTGCTAACACTTACTCTGTACTGTTGGAAATCATGTATAATATTTGACTCCCCCAAACTTAACTATTCATGACCTCCTGTTGACTGAAGCCTTATGGGTAACATAGTCTATTAACACCTGTTTTGTATGATTTATGTATTATATACTGTGTTCTTACAAGAAAGTAAGCAAGAGAAAATGTTACTAAGAACATGGTAAGGAAAAAAACATTTACAGAGCTGTATTGTATTTATAAAAAAAAAAAAAAAAAAAAGAATTTTGGGTTCCTGGATGGCTCAGTTGGTTGACTGTCTGACCCTTGATTATGAATCAGGTCATGATCTCAGGGTTGTGAGTCAATCCCCAAGTTGGGGGTCCTGTGCTCAGTGGGGAGTCTGCTTGAGATTCTCTCTCTCCCTCTTCCATCCTGCATGCATGTGCTTGCTCTTTCAAATAAATTAATCTTTTAAAAAATCCACAAGAGAGTAAACTTGTGCAGTTCAAACTCATGTTCAAGGATCAGCTGTAATAAACTTTTTTTGCATTTGCTTATGGATTTTTTTATTTCATAAAAATCAGTAAGGAGTAAAATCACATTATTTATTATAAGAGATTTTTAAAATTTTTATTTATTTATTCATGAGAGACACACAGGCAGAGACACAGGCAGAGGGAGAAGCAGGCTCCATGCAGGGAACCCGACATGGGACTCGATCCCGGGTCTCCAGGATCAGGCCCTGGGCTGAAGGTGGCACTAAACTGCTGAGCCACCCGGGCTGCCCAAATCACATTACTTTAGAAATGTCTTTCAGATTTAGTCTAGTCCTTACATTTTATAGATGACGTTAAACGACTGTCGGGGCAATTGCACCTACTCTCATGAACACTGCTGTCCTCCAAATCTGAATTTCCAGACCAGTCTCTTCTCTGAACTCAAGTCCTTCGTAGACATGTCTATTATAGTGTCCTTTAGGTACCTTGACACACGTAAAACTGCTTCTTACCCAAACTTGCCCTGTATTTCTTTCCATGGTGATTGGCACATTCAACTGTTTTGTCAACCAAATCAAAATCCTGGGAGTTAGTCTTCCACTCCTCCTTTTCTAGGTCTGCTGGAGGTTCAGTGCTTATTTCTGTAATATTATTTTTTGTATTTATTCCTTTCTCTTTATTGCCTTTGATATTGTTGAGATCCTTATCAGTTTAGAAATTTGTAGTATTAGTATTTTCTAATTGGCTTCCCTGGGCCACAATTTCATTCATTTTGTTTCCAGGAGGCTATTTCTAAAATACATACTGGATCATGGTACTGCCTGGCTTAAAATCTGTCAGTGTTCCTGCATTGTCTCTAGCACAGTTCTTTGAAGGAGGTCTCTCTCTCTCTCTCTTTTTCTCATTTTTTTTAAGATTTTATTTATGTATTCATGAGAGACACAGAGAGAGAGAGAGAGAGAGAAAGGCAGAGACACAGACTCCACACAGGGAGCCTGATGTGGGACTCGATTCTGGGACTCCAGGGTCATGCTCTGGGCCGAAGGCAGACGCTCAACCACTGAGCCACCCAGGCATCCCAGGAGATCTCTTTTTTAATGGACTTCTTTTGAGACTATTTCTAGATTTATCCCATAATGTTTAATACCTATAGAAGCTGAAGTTTGGGTTAAGAACCTTTCTGTTCCTCTGTATGGTATACAGACCCCTCTGCAGACATTATTACTCACCCCCAACTGAATCCTCATGCTTTAGCCATACTGAGCTATTTGCATTTTCTCCAAACACATCAACATATGCTTCGTCCCATGCTTAGAATTTCTCTATGTGTCTCTTTCCGTGGTTGAATTATTAATTCATTCAAGAAATATTAATTGAACACTTTGAGGAGTCGTGCCAGGGGCTGAATTTACCATGTACTCGTAGAGCTGCCTAATGATACAAACTAACATTAAATACAAGATAATTGTGAAATGTGAGTCACATTCACAATTGTGAAATTGTGAAGAGTGAGAGAGAGAGAGAACAGAGTAATTGTGGGAACTTGACTTAAATTGGGGGAGAAGTCAGGGAAGGCCTTTCTGAGGTAGCAGCCTTTAAGCAAAGAACTAAAGTATACTCAGGAATTGGATTAGTAAGGAGAGGGGTTCCAAATAGAGCAGCATGCAGAGTATTCCTTTTTGGGGGAAGCACACATGTGAAGCACTGAAAGAAGGCCATTATAGCTGGAACATAGTAAGTGAGCAGGAGAGCAGTAGAAGTTGGAATGAGGTAACAAGGATTATATTTTATATTTGGGTCTTGCATGTCATGTTCGGTGTTTGGATTTTTTTGTTTTTTCTAAATGCAGTGGGAAACTTTTGAAAGAACTTAAGCAGAAGAGGAACACACTAAGATTTGTGTTTTGAAATTGATAGGGAAATGAATTGGAGGATCCATGCAAGAGTAGAAGTGGCAAGACCTGTTAAATTATTATAATAGTCTAGGCTTGGGACTCTAAGCTAAGCAATGGTGAAAGTCAGAAATAAATCTGAGATATCTGTGGAAGGTAAGATCAGTAGAATGCAAAGATGGCTGTTAACTCCAAGAAAAGGGAGACTTACTTATTTTGTGTCTTCAGCCTTTAGAACAATGTGTGGTATATAGTAAGTGCTCAGTAAGTACTGTTGGTTGGATGAAGAGTTGGTTATATTGGATATGGGGAAGGAAAGGAAGGTGTCATTAATGACTTCTAGATTTCTGACTAGATCAAGTAGGTGGATGACGGTCTATTTGTTAAGATGAAGAAGTAAGCTTTGAGAGACAGAGTAAGAATTTAGTTTCGTACTTTTTGAATTTGAGATGCTAGTGGTGTATCTAAATGAATATGCCCAGATAGCAATTCTGTAGAGCCCAGAAGATAGAAGTCCATTTGCCTGAGTCTAATACCCACTATTTCATTAGACAAATATTTACTGAGCACCTGCTCTGTGTGTAGCACTGTCCTGGGATATGGCAGTAAACCAGAGATCATGGAGTTTATATTCTTGCAGGTGGGGGGCTGAATGGGGGTGTAATATATCAGATGATCATTTTTTAAAAGTATTTATTTTTTGAGTACTGTGTGCAGAAGTACCATATAGGATATGGTGAGGATACAAAGTGAAGACAAATTTTCCATTGAGGAAATACTCATGTTTTAGTGAATGGCAGTAGGGGAGGTGGCTTTTGTTTACAAGCATTTAATAGTTTCTCTATGTTAACTGATCCAGTGCTCACCCTCAGTCCTTTTACTGTGGCTTCTACATTCCTGAGTTCTTTATTTTGAGGATATTTTTATTGGGTGGATTTTGTCTTTAAGCAGTTTAATCCCCATCACCTATTTCACCTATCCCCTATCCTGAAGCAGTTTAATCCCCATCACCTATTTCACCTATCCCCTATCCTCTCCCCTCTGGTGACCATCAGTTTGTTCTCTAGAGTTAAGAATCTTTTTCTTGGTTTGTCTCTCTTTTTTTTACCTTTGCTTGTTTGTTTTGTTTCTTATATTCCACATGAGTGAAACCATATGGTATTTGTCTTTCTCTGACTTCTTTCACTCAACGTTATTCTTTACAGTTCCATCTATGTCATTGCAAATGACAAGATTTCATTTTTTATGACTGAATAATATTCTATTTTAAGCAGAGTGTGTGTGTGTGTGTGTGTGTGTGTGTGTGTGTGTGTATACACACACTACATCTTTATCCATTTATCAATCAATACACACTTGGGCTCCTTCCATATGGCTATTGTAAATAGTGCTGCTCTAAACATAGGGGTGCATGTATTCCTTTGAAATAGCGTTCTCGTATTCTTTGGGTAAATACTCAGTAGTGCAATTGTTGGATTATTAGGTAGTTCTATTTTTAACTTTTTGAGAAAACTCCAGTTGCTGTACCAGTTTGCATTCCCACCAGCAGTGCCTAAGTGTTCCTTTTTTTTCCACATCCAACAGCCAACACCTGTTGTTTCTTGTGTTGTTGATTCTAGCCATCCTGACAAATGTGAGGTGATATCTCATTGTAGTTTTGATTTACATTTCCCTGATGGTAAGTGATGATGAGCATCTTTCTGTGTGTCTGTTGGCCATCTGAATATCTTCTTTGGAAAAATGTCTGTTCTTGTCTTCTTCCCATTTTTTAATTGGATTATTAGTGTTTTGGGTTTTAAGTTTTATAAGTTCTTTATATATTTTAGATACTGACCCTTTATCAGATATCTCATTTGCAAGTATCTTCTCCCATTCTGTAGGTTGTCTTTTAGTTTTGTTGGTTATTTCCTTTGCTGTACAGAAGCTTTTTTTATTTTGATGTAGTTCCAATAGTTTATTTTTGCTTTTGTTTCTTTTGCCTCAGGAGACACATCTAGAAAAATGTTGCTGTGGCCAGTGTCAGAAAAATTACTGCCTGTGCTCTCTTCTAGGATTTTTATGGTTTCAGTTCTCACAGTTAGGTCTTTAATAATTTTGAATTTATTTTTGTGTATGGTGTACGAAAGTGGTTCAGTGTTTTTTTTTTTTTTTTTTTTTTTTTGCTTGTAGCTGTCCAGTTTTCCCAGCATCGTTTCTTGAAGAGACTGTTCTTTTCCCATTGGATATTCTTTCCTACTTTGTCAGAGAGTAATTGCCCATAGAGTTGTGGGTTTATTTCTGGGTTTTCTATTCTGTTCTGTTGATCTCGTGTCTATTTTTGTGCCAATACCATACCATTTTGATACTATGGCATTGTAATATAACTTGAAGTCTGGAATTGTGATGCCTCCAGCTTTGCTTTGCTTTTTCAAGGGTACCTTGGCTATTCAGGGTCTTTGTAGTTCCATACAAATTTTAGGATTCTTTGTTCCAGTTCTGTGAAAAATGCTGTTGTCTTATTTAAAAATCTTATATTTTAATAACTCTAGCAGTATATATGTTATATATATATATAGCAGTATATATGTTAGTGTTTATTTTGTGTCTGGTTTTACAGTATGACATGTTCAGATTTCACTTATTTAGTATGTGGGGGGATTTTTTTTTTTTTGGTGTATTTTTGAATATTTTTAATTATGTAAAACATAGTGATTAAAAACAAGAACTGTAAGGTCTCCTCGGTTCACTTCTCAGCTTCTCTGCTTACTAATTGGCCTTGGGCAAATTTCTTAATCTTTCTGTGCCTTAGTTTCTTCGTCTATAAAACAGGGATAATAATAGTATTTACAGAGGATTAAATAAGTTAATACATGTAATATGGTTACAACAGTTACTGGCATATGTTAATGAACAGTAAATGTTAGCTGTTATTATTAACTATTCCATTTTTCTTACTTAATGTTCATTTTTGTGTTCAAAAGGCCTGTGTGGTTCACAGCAATATTCTTGAAGTTTCAGGGTTCTCTGTGTCATGTTCTGATGGCAGGTGCTTTTTCCTTCATTATTTCCACTTTATCAGCAGCAGTATAATAAACCTAGGAATGTGTTAGCATGTTTTTGTTCTTTAATTTTACTTCCTCCTGCTATTCTGCGTCTCTATAGGGCCCCCTACTCCCTTGTTCTATTCCTAATTGGATATTGACTTCCTAATCAAAGAACAGTTAGGTTTTCATTTCAGATCTATGATCCTTATGTTTTGGGAAATTGGTTTCCTGTTCAGGTCTACTAAGACTTTTTTTTTTATATAGGTAGATCCAGAATTTAATAGATTTGGCAAGAATGTTTTGTGTTAGTGATTTAAGGTTATAATCATGTCCTTCTTTCATAGAAGATGGATTTTTTTTCATTTCTGTTTTTGCTTTTAGTGTTGAGGAAGGCTGGTTGAGTAAAATTGTTTTATTATCTTTCATCTTTACCTGGAATAAATGTGTATTTATTGAAGGAACCAGTGGTTTGTGAGAGTGTTGCCCTAAAGAAACACATTCAGGTGGAAACAGGTTTCCTTAATGATATGTAGCTGGCAAGTTGCCTGTATGGCCCATCGATATTAACTGAATTCTCCACTGAGCTTTGGGATTTGGAAACACAGATTCTATAGGATTGGGAGTTCTTTTGTAACCAGTTTATGTTGGCTTATCTTTGCCTACAACTATATAAAAGGCATGAATACCGTTTTAGCTAAATATTTAATAGTTATACAAGATCTAATTTTCTGATCCTCACTCCTGTGAAAACTTTTTGTTAACTATAAAAAAACTATCAAAGGGGGGAAGATAATGTTTTGTGGTAATGCAGTAGTTCAGAGGTTGAGAGCAGGAACTGTAGACCATGAGGGTTTGAATCAAAGGTCTTCCATCTACTGGTTATGTAACTTGTATAAGTTACTTTCACCTCTTTGAACTTAACATTTTTCTATTATAAAATGAGGCTAAAAGTGGTATTTATCTCTTAGGATTATTGTTAAAATTAAATCAATATATGGAAAGTACTTTATGCAGAGACTGGCATATGTTAAGAACTGTAGCAGGACTAGTCAAGTAAAGTTTAGCCATTATTATCAGACTTTTAATTGTTAATCATTATTCTTATGAATAATGGGGTACATATATTTAGAGCAGTTTATCTAGCATAATTTGTAACTACCCAGTATGACTTGAAGGTATTGAGTGTTTCTCAACTAATTATTCTTTCCCAATGAGTATTTTTCAGGGAGTCTGATCCCAGGAAATATGCAACAGCTTACTGTGTTATTCTTCACCTCTCTAATTTACAGTTATTTCCAACCAGCTCATCTCCTCTTTAAATACAAGTTCAGTAGAATGTTTTTTCCTCATAAGAATTCAGAAATTTTTGTTCTGATGATGAGCTCATTTAAATTTGGGTTTGAGCACTGATAGAAAACTGAGCTGGGTTCCCTTAATGGGGAATCTGGTCATTCATCCTCCTTCACCCTCCCAGAGTAGAATTTTTTTCAGGAACTAAATAGCTTTATCTAGCAGGGTCTTCCTGCCTTTAGCAGTGGAACAGTACAAAGGCCACATTGAGCATAGCTGCTGGGGAAACCCTTTTTCCTTCTCTGGCCTGTAAATGCTGTTCTGTCTCTGTGAAAAGCCCTGACATCAGCTCTTGGAAAAATCCAAATACTTGTGTTAGAACAGGACTGAAACACTTGCCTGGGCAGACACTAAATGGCTGAACTATAGTTCTAAGTTTACCACATGCCTCTCAGTCATGTTATGTTTTTTTTTTTTTTTTTTTTTTTAAGTTACATCTGAGTTTCAGACTCTCATTATGTAGAGAAATTAGGATAGAAATGACAATTTAGCAGCCCCCTCATCCTCATTTTATTCTTCTTAAAAAATAAAATCTAACTTCAAGATAATATGGAATTCACACATAGTGGGGATGGAATATTTCAACATTATAGACTTTGTGCAGTGTTCTTCACATATTAGGTGTTTTATAGTTATTTGATGTTTGGGGAAGAATACACTTATTGTAAATGGACTGAATTGGACTTTCTTGGTGTTCAGATCTATGGCATATGAAGATTTATTCATTTATCACAGTGTTGTTTAAAATCTCAATTAGGTCATACCTTAAAACTCTCGTTTTCATTGTACTTTGAAAGAAATCTAACATTGATGGCTTATATTCTTATATTATTTGGCCCCTGTCTGTATCTGTTAATCTTGTCTCATTACTGCTCTCTTGCTCATTTTCTATGCTCAAGCCGCACTGGACTTTGTATTTCTCAAATACACTAGACTTCTTCTCTGTACTATTCCCTTTGCCTATAATTCTCTGCCCCCAGACCTTCTCATGGCTGGCTTCTTCAGCTCATTTAGGTCTCAGCTCAAATGCCCTGGAAGTCTTCTGTGAATAAACAAAATTAAGCCAATTAGTCACAGTCACATCTCTTTTATTTTTCTCATAGCACTTAACACTATCTTAAATAATTTGGTTCAATTATTCATCTAGTCTGTCTTCTTGTAGAATGTAAGCTTCTTGAGAGCAGATCCTTTATCTGTTCTTGGATGTAAACTTGCGTGACCAGAACAGTGCGTGGCACAGATTGCTGTTTGTGTAATTTAGTGTATGCTTGATGGCCTGTAACAGGAATCTAAGTAGTAAGGACATTATTGGGTCACATAAAAAGAAGTCTACAGGTAGGGTTCATGGATTTTTGATCTAGTGAATACCCATGTCATGGGCCCAGGTTCTTCCCAATTTTCCACCTTTGCCATCAGTGTCAACTTCATCTTAAACTAGTTCTTAAGGATGATGCTAAGTAGCAGTTAGGGCTACTTGTTTCCTCATTCCTGTCCAGTGGGAAAGAGGAAAAGAAGTTTCATTTTGTTTCCTAAGAGTAAGAAAATACTTTCACAGATGCTTTTAGTAAACTTTGTTTCTATTCTCCTTGTCTCTTTCTGAACCAATTACTTACCCAACAGTGGACTTACCATTCAGTGCAGAAAGGCCCATCTCTGTTGCTGCAGATAGAGTCAGCTCCCTTGAGTCATCTGAGCTCTGAGGAAAGTGGTAGTTAACTGAATAAAATTGGCATTAGAAGGAGGATTGTGGTCTGGATTGGGAATCACTTATGTCCTCTGTCATTGTAAATAAAAGTGTTTTGAATGAGTGAATTCATTCAGTAAACATGTATTGAACTAATATATGCTCAGCACTATACCAGTAAATTAGAAAAAAAATCAGATAAAACATGGCCCTCACCTTCAGATAATTTAAGGTCTAGTGAGAGGGACAAGTTAACAGAATATTAAAATTATTTCAAAAATCAGTTGATTACAGTAATTTAATCCAAAAGAAAGCAAAAAAAAAACAAAAACAAAAACAAAAAAAAACGGGGAAACAAAGATGAGACAGGAAGCAAATCACAAGGTGATAGGTTTAAACTTATACATATCAATAATCAGTAATCACATTAAAGGTAAATGGTCTAAACAGCTCAGTTAAAGGCAGAGGTTATCAGATTGGATAAAACAGCAAAGCCCACCTATATGCTACAAGAAACACACCTTAAACATAAAGACATTATAGTTTAAAAGGATAGAAGATATGCCCATGCTACTGTTAATCAAAAGAAAGCTAGAGTGATACATCAATATCAGATAAGGTAAACTTCAGAACAAAAATGTTAGGGATAAAAAAATCATTACATAATGGTAAAAGCATCAAGTAAATAGACTAACAGTTCTAAACTTTTATATACCTCATAACAGAGCTTTAAAATTCATGAAAGAAAAACTGATATAATTGCAAGGACAAACAGATAGAGCCACAATTCTTACTGGTGATTTCAGTATCCCTCAGTAATTGAGAGAAGTATAAAATCAGTAAGGGTATAGAATACCTAACACTACTGACCAATTTGATCTAATTTCATTTTTATAATATTGTATCGAACACTTAGTACACACTATAGTACACTTTTTGAGGGGAGGAGCAAGTATACATGGAACATTTACTAAGATAGACCAAGAAGCTTAAGCTGGACTAGCCTTATTTGCAAGTGAAGGATCTGGTGCTGCTTTCAGATGTTTATCCTTTGTGTTTTTAAATTTTTTCTTAAGCTTTAATCTTTGTTATTGGCTTAAAGTCAGCTGGTGTTTCTGGTTCATGGACTTTGGTATGGTGGTGCTTAAGGATGCATTTATATTTTAATGGCCAGCATTTGGTCAGCCCGTGTCTACCATTCACTTCCCCCTTTTCATAAAATAAGTGCTTTAATTGTAAACTATATAAAAATACCTTATATAAATTCCCTTTTGATTATTACAATAAGCTGAGTTGTAACAAATGAAATGTTGATTTTTATAATTAAACCGTGGAAAGTAAAAAAAAAAAAAAGATAAGACTTACGCGCTATAAGTAAGTTTAAATAAATGAGAAGGATCAAGTCAGGGGAGCCTGAGTGGATCAGTCAGTTGAGTGTCCAACTTGATTTTAGCTCAGGTCATGATCTTGCAGTTGTGGGATCAAGCCCTGTGTTGGGCTCCATGTTGAGTGTGGAGTCTGCCTTAGATAAAATAAAAGATGAATCTAGAGTACCTTGCAGTGCCAGAAGCAAGGAAGTGCTCAAAAAACCCCCAAAGGCTGGGGGCATGTCAAAGGGAAACAGATGCCAAACTGAAATGCCTCTGAATGGTTTAAACTGAAATAATTTGAGCAAGAAAATAAGTAACATAGTATTGGATTAGAACTCAAAGTATAACTATATAGTATATATAGTATATATGAGTTCAGTATTGACATAAATGATTGCATAAGTAAGTGAAGGAGAAGATAAAATATAAATATAAATATAGATATAAAATAAAATATTCCTCATGGAAGAATTCCAAATAGCATATGTACATGCTCCCTCATCCAGGAAATGGAGTTTAATCTTTTCAACCCCTAGTCTGGGTTGGATTTAGTAACTTGATTTTAAAGAATAGAGTATGAAAAAATGAAAAAAGGTGATTTTACAGGGAGAAGTCTGGCAAACACTACCTTGACCAAATGATCATGGTTAACATTACTAATGACAAATCATATTGATAATGTACATCCCCTGATATGTAAATGAAAGGGAACTTCACCTCTTTGGTATTCCAGAAATAGAGACCGGCATCTCTATGGATGATTTTTAACAAAAGTGCAAAGACAATTTAGTGGAGAAAGGATGGTCTTCTCACTAAATGATGCTGGAACAATGGGATATTCATATTAAAAAAATAAAGTTTAATTCATACCTCATGCTCTATGCCAAAATTAATGCAAAATGTCTAAAAGTACCTAAAAGTAAAATTGAAAGTCATTAAACTTAGAGGAAATATGGGAGAAAATCTCTGACTTTGGGTTAAGCAAAGACTTCTTAGATATGACATACAGAGCATGTGCAATGACCCTATTTCCAAATGAGGATATATTCACAGATACCAGGGGTTAAGACTTCAACGTACCTTTGTGAGGGACACAATTCAATCCATAACAAATGTAGTAGTTCCCAGTTTAGGAATTGATTTCATGTTTACCACTGGGGAACTGAGAATCTCTATAGGTACTTAATGCAGTTCCTGCAGTGCATAAGTAATGCATCTTTCACATCTATATTTACTTTTTTTTCAAATGTAATGATGGTGTTATGATTAATAAAATACAAATGTTGCTTTTTGGTATTCAGTTTGTGGAGAACATGCCTCTGCTTTTATGTGGTTCCCTGCTTTGTTTTCACTTAAAAAAAAAAAAGAGATTTATTTATTTTTAGGGAGAAAGGTGTGAGTGTGAGTGGGGGGGAGGGGCAGAGGGCAAGGTGGAGAGAATCTCCAGCAGACTCCCCACTGAGCATAGAGCTCTGTCCCAAGACCCTGAGATCATGACCTGAGCAGAAAACACAAGTCAGACACTCAACCAACCAAGCCACCCATTGTTTTCACTTAAAAAAAAAAAAAAAAAAAAAAAGATTGATTTATTTTTAAGAGGGGGAAGGGCAGAGGGAGTGAATCTTCAGGCAGCCTTCCTCTGAGCCCAGAGCCCCACGCTGGGCTCAGTCTCACCACCAATAAGGTCATAACCTGAGCCAAAACCAAGAGTCAGATGCTCAACTGCCTGAGCCACCCAGGCTCAGTGTTTTCACTTTTAACAGAGAATCTCTTTCATGTATTTAGTAAGAATTTTGTCAACTTGGACACCAAAGTATAATGTTACTCTGACCCCTTATCTTATAGGATCTATTCCCAGAATGGCTCCTTCAGCTTCTTGCTGCTGTGTCTTTCCATAAGTCCATGGAATTGAGTTAGGGAAACAGGGAGTTCTTTTTTCTGTTTACGTGATACACAAACTCCTCTTCTAGTGCAAACTTCCATTTAGGTTCCTTATTCTAGATAAATTAGTCCTAAGGAAGAAATCAAGAGGGAATGAATAACTTGAATTACAAGGTTATTTGTTATAACAATGTCTGTTTTACTGAAAAAACAAAAAACAAAACAAAACAAAACCTGGCCTAGCCCGAATATTTACTAAAGAGAATGGTTTAAATTAAATAAATATCCATATCTCAAACTACTTTGCAGCTATCAGGATTTATTTAGAGATATCTTTTTCAAATCATTATCTTATTTGGAAGTTCAATATACAAAAATAAATAAAAGCTAAGCAGCTACGGGGGCACCTGGGTGGTGCAGTTAAGTGTACAGCACTTGGTTTTGGCTCAGGCAGGTCATGATCTCAGAGTCATGAGATTAAGCCCCACATTGGCTCTGCACTCAGTGGAGAGTCTGCTTAAGAGTCTCTCTCTCTCTCTCTCTCAAATAAATACATCTATATTAAAAAAAAAAAGGCTAAGCAGCTCTTATGTGGGGAGCCTGGATCCCCATCTACCCACTCTTGGTCCTTGAGGGGCATCTTTTAAATCCTTAGGCTTGTGTGCAGCACATTTTAAAACCAGTGCTGTAGTGAGATATTTAATGATGTAAAATTATGTCAGTGTTTTATTAGTTAAAAAGGTTACCAAACAATATATCCTATACACTGTAATTTTGATAAAGATAAATTTTATATACTGTATCTGTATCATATGTAAAAAGAGAAATCTTTATCTTTAGAAAAGATGTAGAAGTATTCATAAAAATGCTGGGTATTGGGGCACCTGGGTGGTTCAGTGGTTGTGCATCTGCCTTTAGCTCAGGCTGTGATCCTGGGGTCCTGGGATCGAGTCCCACATCAGGCTTCCTGCATGGAGCCTGCTTCTCCCTCTGCCTATGTCTCTGCCTCTCTCTCTCTGTCTCTCATGAATAAATACATTTTTTAAAAAAATGCTGGGTATTGAGTCTATGTGTGACTTTTATTTTCTATTTTGTTTTTTACTTAAAAAATGTTTGTATATGTGTTTTGGGGGGGATAAAGATATTTCTTTAAAAAAAATATTTAAGAGAGAAAGCAACAGCTGGGGAGGGGTAGAGGGAGAGGAAGCAGCAGACTCCTCTGCTGAGCGGGGAGCCTGATGTTGGGCTTGATCCCAGGACCCTGGGACATGACCCAAGTTGAAGGCAGATGCTTAACTGACTGAGCCACCCAGGCACCTGGAGAAGATAGTTCTTCATGTTAAAAAGTAGAAAACCATTGCTTTATAGGAAACTTTTGGAAAGATAATGGTCCCATTCCTTAATCTCTTGAGAGAGAGGAATTATCTTGAAAATTTATGAAAATAGTATTAGTAACAGATCTATTTAGAAGTTAACATCAGTAGTCTTATGTGTTAAAAGTGTGTTAGGATAAATCACATTTTTAGCATCTAAGGGAAAAAATAGAACTGAATGTCAGTGAATTAAAAATGAACTGGACATTGTAAAGCAGTGATTCCCAATTCTGGAGTGATTTAAGAGGAATGTGAAGATATTTAAAACACACTTTCCCTCCATCTTCCCAAATTGAGTGCTGAGCCATTGTTACTGATAAGAGTATACCCCTTATTCTAGTTTTGTGTTTTTGGGCCAAGAAAAACTCTTGTAGAAGAAAGTGTGAAATGGCATGCATATAACTAATTCTCTTTTCCCCTCAGAATCAGGGGTCTTTTTCCCTTTGTGCTGGTTTGAAAGTTTGAGGTATTAAGATTTGGTTTAGGGGATCCCTGGGTGGCTCAGTGGTTTGGTGCCTGCCTTTGGCCCAGGGTGCAATCCTGGAGTCCTGGGATTGAGTCCTGTGTCGGGCTCCCGGTGTGGAGCCTGCTTCTCCCTCTGCCTGTGTCTCTGCCTCTCTCTCTGTGTCTGTCATGAATAAATAAATAAAATCTTAAAAAAAAAAAGATTTGGCATAGACTATGTGGTTTCATGATAAACTAAGTGCATAGCTAAGAAGAATTGAAGAACTGTTAATATTTGATGCCAGAACCAAAGCATGTGTGAAAAGAAGCTCTAGTTTAAAACCAAAAGTTGCATTTTAACATTCATTATATACATAGCCAGTAAAAGTAGTTTTAATGAAAAATAATTTCTATGAAGAAAATAAGACGCTTTTATGAATGCAGAATGTGTGTTATATAGAAGATTTAATTGTCATGATACTGGCTCTGATCAGTTTTTTTTATTAGTCTTTGCCGATATTTTATATTCATATAGCCTGTTTTATTATGTATGGAAATATTTCACCAACTAAGGAGTATGACATATAAATTTAATGATATGTAATTAAAATACTCATAATGCATTTCTTATATAATTTAAAAAATTATAAGTGGAAAACATGGAATGTGCATAATCCTTATTCTCTGTGTTCTTCCTGGAAAGTATATGAGGTTTTATTTCTTTAAGAAATAGGCCTGTGTTGCTTTAGTTCAAGGAAATTGTGAACATTTTTAGAGTATATGGGAACCATGTTTATACTTCTCTGATTTGCTGTGTTTCCTTGTGCTGTGATTTTTTTTGGCAAATCTTTGTCTATTCAGCTTTGTGGTATAGATATGATGGTGAATTAGCCTTCTTTGTATTCAAGGAATGAGTGTATACCAAGTACAATACCTGAAGGTAAACAGAGCTCTGTGATTTGAGTATTAGTGTAATTCTGACCATTTTTCCTTCTCTTATTAAGATTCTTGAAATAAGATTCCTCTTATAATTGTGTTGGCACTTGGTAAGAAATGTTAAGGAACATTTAAGATAAATCCATAATAATTTGTTTTCTTGTTGAATTGATATTCCTTGCTATGGAATGCTATTTTTATGGATGCCTTAGATTTTTTTCTTTAATAAAAATTCAAACAAACTGCAAATATATATGTGCTTTAAAGGGATACATTAAGAATTTACCACCTGGGTGGTTCAGTTGGTTGGGCATCTGTCTTCAGCTTGGGTCATGATCTCAGGGTCTTGGGATCCAGCCCTACACCAGGCTCCCTGGTTGGCGAGGAGCCTGCTTCTCCCTATCCCTCTGTCACTCCCCCTTCTTGTGTTCTTTCACTTTCTCAAATAAATAAAATCTTTTTAAAAATTTACATTTTGGGTAGAGCTTTTTTACATCATAGAAGATAGAATAATACTTGAATTTTATATTTTAATTTTATATTGTTATAAAATTCTCAAGTTCAGATTAATGGTGCAGTTTGTCTCAATGACACCCAATAAGAAAGGTAAAAAAAAGCTAACTAAGACTTTCTACTTTTTCAAAAGTACACTTGTATCCTTTGGCAAATCTGGGGAAAGCAGCTTGTCCCAACAAATTTTACAGAGTTCTCACTTCAGTTTACAAGATTTGAACATTCAATCTTAATGCATTTTATATAAAACCTTATTGAGAAGCATACCCATCCAAGATTAAGAGGGCATTTTTTCCCCTCATATTCTTTTTATGTTCACAAATATACTCTTTTTTTTTTTTTAAAGATTTATCTATTTGAGAGAGCATGCACGTGCACACATGAGTGAGGGGTGAGCCAGTGGGAGAAAGGGGGGAGAGAGAATTTTCAAGGAGACTTCTTGCTGAGCATGAGCCCAAGAGAGGACTGGATCTGAGATCATGACTTGAGCTGAAACCAAGAGTTGGTTGCTTAACCTACTGAGCTACCCAGGTGCCCCTATTCTGTTTCTTGAAACATGTTCTCATTGCTATGAATTGCCCTCTTCTGATTGCTTTTACTGCATCACATAGATTATTGAATGTTGTGTTTCTGTTTTCAGTTGTCTATAGGCATTTTTTTATATCTCAGATTTCTCTGATGATCCCATGGTTGTTTAGTAGCATGGTTAGCCTCCACATTTTTGTGGTTTTTCCAGTTTTCTTCTTATAATTGATTTCTAGTTTAATACCATTTTGGTGGGACAAAGTGCTTGATGGATTTCTTTCTTCTTTAATTTATTGAAACTTGCTTTGTGATTTAACATGTGATCTGTCCTGGAGAATATTCCATGTGCACTTGAGAAGAATGTGTATTCTGTTGCTTTTGGATGGAATGTTCCATATATATCTATTAAGAACATCTGGTCTGATGTATTGTGTAAAGTCAGTGTTTTCTTACTGATTTTCTGTGTGGATGATTTATCTATTGGTGTTTAGTATTATATTTTTATTGGTTTATTCCTTTAGCTCTATAAATATTTATTTTGGTGTTCCTATGTTGATGCATATATATTTATAAATGTTATATCTTCTTCCTGGATTGACCCCTTTATCATTATGTAATGCCTTTCTTTAACTTATTAAAGTCTTTAAAGTTTATTTTTTCTGTTAGAAGCACAGTTCACATTTGCATGGAATATCTTTTTATTTCCCTTTACTCAGTCTCTATGTTACTTCTGAAATTAGTGTACTGTAAGCAGCATATATGTAAGTCTTCTTTTTTTTAATCCATTCAACCACTCTGTACTTTTTGGCTCGGGAATTTAGTCCATTTACATTTAAAGTAATTATTAATAGGTATGTATTATTGTCACTTTATTTTTTATTTTTTGAGATTTTATTTAATTATTTATGAGAGACACAGAGACAAGCAGAGACATATGGAGATGGAGAAGCAGGCTCCCTTTAGGGAGCCTGATGTGGGACTCAATCCCAGGACCCCAAAATCACCTGATCGGAAAGCAGACAATTGACCAGTGAGCCACCCAGGCGTCCCTTATTGTCATTTTAGTAATTATTTTCTGGCTGTTTTTGTAGTTCTTGTTTCTTTTTCTCCTTTCTCTTCCCTTGTGGCTTAATAACTTTCTTTAGTGTTATGTACATATTTCTCTTCATTTTCTTTTGCATACATACTATAAATTTCTGCTTTGTAGTTATTATGAGGTTCACAAATAACATCCCATGTATATGACAGTCTGTTTTAAGTTGATGACAACTTAAATTTGAATACATTCTAAAATTACATTTTTATACTGCCCATGTTTTGTTTCTGATGTCACATTTCACAGCTTTTTATGTTATGTATCCCCTGATGAATTATTGTAGTTATAGATATTTTTACTACTTTTGTCTTTTGACATTCATACTAGCTTTATAAGTGATTAATCCACTACTTTAACTACATATATTACCTTTTTCAGTAAGGTTTTTACTTTCATATTTTCCCGGCATTAATTAGTGCTATTGCTTTTTACCTTAAAAAAATCCTTTTAACTTTTTTTTTGTAAGGACAGTTTAGTGGTGATGTACTTTCAGCTTTTGCTTATCTGAAAAATTCTTTATCTTCTATTTTTTTAAGATTTTATTTATTTATTCAGGAGAGACAGAGAGAAAGAGAGAGGCAGAGACACAGGCAGAGGGAGAAGTAGGCTCCATGCAGGGATGCCGACGTGGGACTCGATCCCAGGACTCTAAAATCAGGTCGTGGGCTGAAAGTGGTGCTAAACCACTGAGCCACCTGGGCTGCCCTATCCTCCTCTATTTTGAATACTAACCTGGGCAGGTAGAATTAACATCCCCCCCCCCCCCCCAGTAGTGTATTCCTGGTTGGAAGTTTTTTCCTTTCGGTACCTTGAATATGTCTTGCCACTCTCTTCTCCCTGCAAATTTTCTGCTGAAAAGTCTGCTAATGGCCTTATGGGATTTCCCTTGTACCTAACAAATTTTTTTCTCTTGCTGCTTTTCAGATTCTCTCTTTAACTTCTGACATTTTAATTGTAATATTTCTTGGTGTAGATTTCTTTGGGTTTGTTTTATGTAGAATTCTCTGTGCTTCCTGGACCTGGATGTCTCTTTCCTTCCCCAAGTTAATGAAGTTTTCAGCCATTATTTCTTCAAATAAGTCTTCTGCCACTTTCTCTTTCTGTTTTCCTTCTGGGACCCCCATAATGAGGATGTTATTCCACTTGATATTATTCCATATGTCCTTTAACGTATCTTCATTTTCTAAAGTTTCTTTCTTTTTCTGTTTCTGTTTATTTTTTTAATTTTTTTTTTTCCTGCTCTGGTTGGGTGAGCCTGTTGCTTTGTCTTGTAGCTCACTAGTAGTTCTGCTTCATCTGGTGTGCTGCCAAACTCCTCTAGTGTATTTTTTTAGTCTAGTTATTGTATTCTTCTGTTCTGTGATTCTTTTTGGTACTTTCTTGTGTTTTATCTTTGTTGATGTTCTCACTTGTGTTCATCTGTTCCTCTACCAAGTTTGGTGACTGTCACTTTGAACTCTTTAGCAGGTAGATTACTTACCTCTTTCATTAAGGACTTTTTCTCAAGTTTCGTCTTGTACTTTTGTTTACAACTTATTCTTGTCCTCTCATTTTGCTTGAGTCTCTGTGTTTGTTTCCGTGTAATAGGCAAAACAGCTACCTCTCCAAGTCTTGAAGGAATAGCCTTCTGTAGGAGGTGACCCATGGGGCCCAGAATTACAGTATCCCTGTTCACCAGAGCCAGGCTCTCAAGGGGGATCTCCTCTGTGTGCTGCGCATGCCTGCTGGCTGTGGTGGGGCTGTGGCTGGGCCACCAGAAGTGGAGACTGGGCACATGATATAATCAGGCTTTTGCCTGATTGTGGCATGGTTAGGCACTGGATTTGTGGATACCAACCTGCACTGGCAGGTTAGAGGGAAATTGTGAAAGTTAGCAAGGTCGTGTTAGCAAGGTAGAATGTGATCACAAAAATAGCACTTTCCAGTGCTTCAGTTGTTGGAGAGAGTTGCAGTAGGTTCCTGCCTCTCTGGCAGTTGTTTTAAGATGAGTAATTAGGTCTCCTTCGCATATGGTCTAAGAACTTTTCAGACTGCTGCTTTTGGATTGGGTCTCAGGACATGTGAGTCAGCCTGCAAGCCCTTTAAGAGTGGGTTCACAGTTCCCTACATATCTGTGGTTCTCCTGGACCAATTCCTGTTTATGTTACATTTTGGGGGATCATCTCTCTGGTGCATGACCCAGGGATTGAGGTGCCTGTTGGGGGGCACAAACCCCTTACTCCTCAGGGAAAAGTTGCATATTTTTTGAGATCTCTTCTGATTGTGGGTCACTGTGCCTGGGGTGGGGTTTTGGCAAGAGCATGTCTCTGCCTCGCCTACCTGTCTCAATGTGGCCCTTTTATCTTTTGCTGTAGAGATAATGTTCATCTAGTTTTCAGAACTTTTTCTTAGGAAACTAGTCCATTTTAGCTGTTGAAGTTTTGTGTCCATAGGAAGAGGTGAGCTTAGGATATTCCTACACTGCCATCTTGAACCAGCTTTCCAAACAGATTCTGAAATAGGGAATTGTGAAATAAGATTTGAGTCCCTATCTGCTAAGAAAAATAAGTCAGGGAAAGACAAGTATCATGAATTCACTCATATATGCAATTTAAGAAACAAAACAGATGAACATAGGAGAAGGGAAGGAAAAATAAGACAAAAACAGAGAGGGAGGCAAACTGTAAGAGACTGTTAACTCTAGTAAACTGAGGGTCGCTGGAAGGGAGGAGGGGTGGAGGATGGGGTAACTGGGTGATGGCGTTAAGTAGGGCACATGATGTAATGAATACTGGGTTGTATGCAACTGATGAATCATTCTATCTCAAACTAATAATATAGCACATGTTAATTAAATTGAATTTAAATAAAAAATTTAAATCCCTATAAAATGAAAATTACATATCATCACTATTTTATCAATTTTGAGATTCTTCTGTAGAGTCTAGGTTGTTTGTTTATATTTCTTTAATGATAATATTTCATGTAAACATGGATTTGATAGTTTGAGTGATATCGAATGGAATGAAAATACTAAGTAGTAGTTTGAGGGTCTCATTAATTTTTCTGGCAGTTCCCTGTACTTGGTTTTTTTGAAGTGAATAATTGGAAGTCTGAAAAGACTCTGTGTAAGTTAATGATGATACTCATGATCTCAAAGGAGAGTAATTTAGCAACCTCACAGGAGACTTTCCCAAAAGTGATGCTGTTCTAGACTGTCAATGAGAGCCTGTAATAAATGAGCTGGGATTTTTTTTGTTTTTTTTTTGTTTGTTTGTTTGTTTTGGAACTGCTTTTCTCAGTTCAGAAACAACGAATATCCAATTTATAATATCTGGCAGAGGCAATTAAAATAATTTAGAATTTACTATTTGGTTTGTCAAGGTACATCCAGGAAAGAAGAGCCACTTACTAAGGGTCCTCATGTGTTTAAGTTCTTTAATAAAAGTGGCAGTGTCCTAAGCTATATTTAAGAAGTTAATTTGAGATCTTCTTACATCACATTCTAGTGAATCATTTTTGGATTTTACACCACAACTGAACTCCCTGGTCCTTGTTTCTGTGGTTTTGTATTGCAAGGTCCGGAGGTTTAAAACTAATAACACCATGAAAATTCTCCATGAGTCATCCTGTCAGCTGTAGCTTCTGTTTGAATCTTTCTGATATAACTAACTAATGTTTATTGCCAGCTCTGCTAAGAACTTTTTATGCTTTAGATTTAAATCCTAATGAGAAGGTACAATGGTCGATAAATTTCAGGCTTTTTTTTTTCTTCTATTTCCATAGTTTTTAGTTCTTTTAGTGACTCTAAGCTAGACCAGTTATAAATTGTAGGTGGTTAAAGGATTTATGACTGGTGTTTTTGGGGGGAGAGGAGTGGTAGTGGTCATTACTACTTTTGGTTCTATGAATCTTACTGTCCAGAGATAGAAAGATTGAATTAACAGTTAGCTGAAGTCAGCAGTATGTTCTAAATCCCTATACTTAAGGGTACTTATGTATTACAGACAAATGCCCTTTTAGCTGTTTTGTTTGTTATTTTGTGAAAAATGATATAATACTAGAGCTAGCTAGTTCATATTCACATTGGAGTAATTTCAAACTTTAGTGTTGTGCTTTAGGCTATTTAAATTATTTTGAGGAAATAGATAAATAAAAAATTTGACTTATATCCAGGACATGGAATGCCTTAATCATTCTTGATACTCTAAAGGAGATACGGAAATAATGGACTTTCTTGCTAAGTGGCAGGTATGGTCGACAGTTTCACAGGCTTAAAAAAAAATCACTGACCCTACTTGCTAGGAAAATTAAAAGTTTGGGTTGTAACCTGATCTTTTCTCTTACCCTGCAGCATCTGGGAAGTTTGTTAACTTGAGTATTGACGTTAATTTTATATGACTTGGCAAGTTAAACCTATAGTTTCATCATTGGCTTTGAATTATGCATTTCTGTGGATTTTACTGAGCTAAAAACCTATGTGAACATTGTTAGTCTTTAAGTTTATTTTTCTTTTCTACTTAATTTGAAGTCTCTAAAATTCAGATTTTATTTTTGTTCTAGCAGCTAATAATAATTAAGTGGTTATGTATGTGCTAAGCAGTGTTTCTGATTTAATGCTTTGCATTTTCTAATTCTCAAAACAAATTTGTAAGTAGGAAGTAGTATTATCACTATTTTACAGATGATTGTTAGGTTAAGCAACATGTACAAGTGTAAGGACACCTTTTAAATCGCAAAACTAGACTATGAACCTTGTTATTTTGGGGCTTTTCCTGAGGAACTCCTATCCCTGAGGCCTTGAGATCACATGCAGTTTTTGTTGACTATAACAGTATTGGGAATGCTATATTTTTTGCATTGACGTTTGTTATCATTTTATGAGGATGGAGCCTTAGACTTAATCTGTGGTCCGTTTTGCAGAGTTCTTTGTCTAGAAACTCTCTGGACTGGCATGAATTCCAGTAAGCCAGTGGCATATTTCATTGATTCCAAAGTGCACGGGCTTTTCACCCTGCCGTTTAACATTGCTAAAATCAGGATGTATCTTACAATGGAATTTTTGAGAATTCTAAATTTAGTAGCTAACATTGTTTGCTAATGAAAACTTGCCTGCTATCCAGTATAGGTAAAATATCCTGAACTGAATTCTCTATGTTTCAATCATCCCATATGAAGAACCATCCTGAACCCAAATTCTTCATCATAACCAAACCCCCAAAAAACCATCTAATACCTTGAAGGAGAGGAGGGTAGATTAAGATTTGAGTGTGTTATCTCTCTTTTTCTTTCAGGACACTTCTCACAGGAGTAATGTCAAGGGCTGTCTCTTTTCTCACACACACACAAAAAAATCTATAACAGGAAAAAATGACTTCTAATAGTCTATATATTATAAGCAAACATATGATAACACAAACTTTGACAGCTGTTTGCAATTTTTTTTAATGTAAAAGAATTTCTGTTTTAACAGTCCTAAAGGGATATCCTGATTGGAAAATCATATACATGTATATATATTATAGAGTTAAATATGTGTATATGTATGGTTAAGCCTGGCTAAAACTGGAAGTTTTACCAAAGGAAGTATTATTTATTGAGTTAGAATTCTTTAATTATAAAATCACAACTCCCTTTACACTGTAATAACATATTGGGAGGAGTATGAAAATTAAAACTTTGGGGGAGCTTCTATATATTACTACATACGGGGTTAATATTACAGCCCAGAACTTATAAAGAAGAAGGCACCCTGAATCAAGTGAATAAATGTAATTGTGACCCTTTAGGCTCTTGTTTAGGATTTGTGGCATTCAAGTATGTTTAGTATCATAGGTAATCAAAAGTAAGAGCATCTAGTTATCTTACTCCAGTGGCTCACATTTCTGACAACACTTTGCTTTTTAAAACATGGTTCTTCATATTGGTACTTGGACTTTGTCTTACATCTGGAAACATACATACACACATATGTAAGTATGCACAAACATGTTCAATGTTGGCTAGATGTCCAAGCCGTCGATATGATATTTTCAAAAGCCACATACAGTTTAATTAAGCACATCTAATATAATTCAGCATTCAACTACAGCTCTTTCCCGTAAATATCTCACCAGAGGAGGTTGTCACAGTTTTATAATTGGGTACAGAATGGACAGGGACTTGAAAATAGAGGATTTTGTGCACCAGAATTCTTTCGTCAGCCTAGTGTTGGGCTAATTGTGGCATTTAATGATTGTAGAAAAAAGTATTGATTT
This sequence comes from Canis lupus baileyi, assembly GCF_048164855.1. NCBI lineage: Eukaryota > Metazoa > Chordata > Mammalia > Carnivora > Canidae > Canis > Canis lupus. The sequence continues at coordinate 75,532,361 of NC_132840.1, forward strand.
AAAAATTTTTGTTTGAGAGAAGTTCTTCATCTGTTCTTTAAGAATATAGTAAGTAGATTTTGATAAACAAATTTTACTGCACAGGAGTCCTTGTTCTTCATCTTTTCATTCCATTTTTATCATCCTCTTTCCCCTCCTTTTCCATTCCCTCATAAGAGAAAGCTGCTCAGGAAGCTGGTTTACAATCACTAGTCTGGGAACTTCCGGGATTCTTTACCAGAATCTCCCTGGATGTTGCAGTCCCTGACGCAAGCAGCATTGTTTTGGGGTAGGAGTTTTTATAATGGCTATCAGGAAGAGTGGCTAAGGTTGCTAACTGCAGGTATTATCCTTTGTAGAAATCAGTTGGGAATTCTTTTCTGCCAACTTCTATATTCATTTCTAAATTAAAAAACATATTCCCACCTCCCCACTCCCCTAACAAGTAAGGATGGGCTTCCTATTTCTGACAATTTGATGATCTTTTGTCATCAGTATATTCTCTAGAGCAGTGTACTCTTATCCAGAATCTCTTTTCCTTATTATCCCTAACTTTGTTGGGAGTTAACATGCACTCATTATAGAAGTTTTCAGATTCTTTGTCTTTTTCTTTGGATCACTTTTGGCTTATATAGGAGTTAAAGGAGATTGTAATTAAACTTTTACTTTAGAGATTATTTTTTAACTAAACTGTCTCCAGGCCAAATAAAATAGCATTCAAGTATCATTGTTTTATGTTTGTTTCTTACTGTGTTTACTAATAACTTTAAAACAGTTTTGTTGATACTCTTAATAAACCCCATTTTTATTACCCAGGCTAAATAATACTCACATAAAATGCCATGGGTTGAGGTAATTTCTGAAATGACAGACCTGAAAAGAGGAATAGGAGGAAATTTGAAAACACTTGTAGACTTAGTGTTTATGTGTAACATCAAATTCTTCTCAAGGAGCCTCAGTAATATTTCTTTCAAAAAAGGCAACCAAGAGGAAATACAGTAGTTCTTAATAGCTTATAGAACCGAAGAAAGAAAAGATGTACCCTTTGTTTTCTACTTTTGGAACATAGTCTTTAAAAAAAAAAAAAGATTTTATTTATTCATGAGAGACACAGAGTGAGAGAGGCAGAGACACAGGCAGAGGGAGAAGCAGGCTCCATGCAGGGAACCTGATGTGGGGCTTGATCCCAGGACTCCAGGATCACGCCGTGGGCCCAAGGCAGGTGCTCGCTAAACCACTGAGCCACCCAGGGATCCCCCTGGAACATAGTCTTAATAACTGGTAGTACTGCAATGGTATTTTCTCTAGATTTCTATTATAAATGCTAAACACAAATAAATGAGAATTGTAATTTGAGGGAAGTAGACACAGATCCATAGAGTAATTAGCACCCAGATATCTTGGGGGATGGGGAGTAGTGATGGACAGGAAGAAACTTTCCTTGCTAGGAAAACTTAACGTTTTAATAGTAAGATATTTCTCTTTGCCTTAGTTTTTTAAAATCTGTAAAATGGATATAGGTTTATAGATCTCTTTTAGGATTAGATAGCACGTGTCAACAGTTTAGTACAGTGCTTAGTATCTAGTAAGCTCTCAATAAATTTAACTGTTGCTATTAGTATTTAGATTTTTACAAAGAGAACCTATACTCAGTGACGGTTCATGGTAAATGCACCTGCAATTTAAGATTTATCTAAGGAGATACTTAAAAATAGCATCCAGCTTCTTACTCATACTTACCCTGTTTGTTGAGTCTTGCTTTGGGTAAGTTAGCATAAGATGTAAATCTCTTATTCTGGTTTAGTAGAATGGCTAAATTTAGTAACAATCTTATAAGTGAAATAACTACATCTTTCTTTTTTTTCCCCCTTTGTTTCAGGTTTCCCCTCAAAAAACCTATAAGGTAAGTTGTTCAGTTGCCCTTCGTACGCTTAGGTTAAATCTTAATTAGAAGCATTCCTTCAAAATTATGGCGGATTTTTGTGGCTTTTGAAAATGTGGATTTAAGTAGTTTAAAATATCAAAATGTTTTACAAATTTAAAATATAACAGGTGTTGCATATTTTTTCTGGAAGACAGCTTTGTTTTGATAACATTTTCAATGTTTTTAATATAAGCATTTTAAAAGTTTGTTCAAATTGATAGTTAAGGTCACTCCCTATGAAGAGATTTAATTTTAAAATCTATTGTGACTGTTTCCAGTTGTGAGTAGCTTGAGGAGTGTAAATGGCTTGCCAGTTTTTGATGTGTTTTATCACTTGGGTAACTACAGCTGCCTTTGGTTAATGAACTTTGGCAAACTGAATCAGTCTTAATTACTTTAAGACAGTAAAGGAAAAAATCCAAAATGTTCAAATATGCCTGTGCATGAGCCATATCTCCATATGTATTCATATCCTGGAATTAAATGCCTTTTCCTCAGTACTTGTTCTCACTGCTCTCTCATCCTCGGTGTCATAAATATTATTTAAAATGTAGGTAGTATATCATTCCTAATTATGTTAGTGCTTTTATCAGTTTTAGTGACTGCATTGCATGGTCCAGGATACCAATGCTAACCTTGGCATTTCAGTTAATTAGTAGTGTATGTATCATAGTGAGGGCTTATTTGCTGCCCAACCATTATCTGATCAGTATAATTGGGTAAGCCATACAGAAAATAATAATTCTGGTGTCATCTGGGCCTGCCTGATTTCTGTAGCTAGAGGTCTAGTGAGGCTTGCCTAAGACTTTTTTTTTTTTTTTTTAAACTATTCTCATCCATGCTACATTAACACCGTGATTTTGAACCTGACCATAGTATATGTAGGTTCAGGTTGGGGAATGTGTTGAATTACTTTCAGGCACTGTTTTCTTACCTGTTTAATGGAAGTCATAACAACCTGTGAAAGCTACTGAAAGAATTTACTTCTAAGAATAAAATAGATTGTAATACTAAATCCCATTTCTAGGTTCTTTCTAGGAATAAAATAGATGTAATACTAAATACTAGTTTTATTATTTTTAAGCATTTTTTATAACCAAATAACTAGATTCCTTATTATACATAGCATAGACTGAATTTAAAACTTCTTGAAAAATATGAAAAAAAAATAAATCAAAAATAGATTTATGAGGATGTATAAGATTACTTGGATTCTCTTTGTAAGACACACTTGCAGTTTTTAAATTAAGATTTTATTCTCTTGGTTTGCTTACAGTAAATATTTGATTGCTTTGCTTTAATTTAGGCATGGGAGTATTTTGAACCGAGAGTCACCAACAGATAAGAAGCAGAAAGTTGAGCGCAGTGCATCACATGATTTTGATCCCACAGGTAAAACACTGTTTGTTCTTCCAAAGAATATTGAGAATAGTGCAGTTCAGAATAACTCAGCTGAAGCTGTATAACTACCTGAAACACCCAGGAGTTATTGTTTGGTCTACTTGTGATTCTCCTTCCTCTTCAGCAGTATAATATAAATCCTTTGCATTCAGGAGGAATGCAAGCATTTGTAACATTCAACAATTCCACTATGGAAACAATATTGTAGAGCGTCTTTTATTCAAAAATAACGATGATAATAAAAATCGTCATTATATCGTAATTTGGAGATTCTAGTCAGACCAAGGACTTGGCATTAAAATAAACCATTAAGTATGAGCGGTAGCATCTCATAAAATCAAAGCTATAACTACTACAGATTTCTATAGTCATTTAAAAATTCATGTGTGATCATGGTAAATTGGAGTATTAGATAAAATCCACATCAGAGATTCATGATCATCTAATTTTAGAGTCAGCAAATGAATAGGGATCCCTTTTTCTTCAGTCAAAAATATTCTGAGCTTAGAGACTCTTTTAAGTAATGTCGATCTTTCCTGAAATTTTCATGCTAGTAGACTTCTGACTATTTATATTCTTAATTTTATGCAAATAGATTGAACTCCTGTTGTAAAATATGTGTTTTTGCTTTCTCCTTTGTGAAATCATTCAGTATTTAATTTATAAAAAAAATGATAATTTTGCTTCTGCTACTTGAAGCTGATGTGTGTTCTTTGTACACATATAGTGTTACTCAGTTGTATGTTCCTATAACAAAAGGAAGTAAATGCTGAGGTCTTGGATACACAAATGAAATGTATCTTTTTACATATTTTTGTTAAGAAATGCTTTTTTTAATAGAGTATATTTTTTGTATCTAACTCAGATGTTTCATATTTTTAGTATAAATTGTTCTTTTGAAAAACTATTATAAATATTATCCAGGAAGGGAAGACTAAGAAGTGAATAGCTAATAATTTACCTGCATCTTGGGTCATGGGTAAAAATGAAATCCCAATCATTAATTTTAGGCTTTGTTGGTAGGGTATAGCTTCTGGATCTCCATTAAAAGAGAATTCTTTATTTCTCACACCTAATTTTAACATCATGGGGCTCAGAGGCTTTTATTTATATGATTAGTTATAGTCTTGCTAATGGGTTTCTGCCCTGTGTTCATATAATTATTAGAGTCTTGTTAGATTGGCCTCCTCTGTATTACTCTGCTGTGATGTGCCCATGTCCATAGACAGATTTGGTGAAGCAGTGTGCAGTGCTTCAAAATGAGGTTATGACAACTTTTAATGTCACCTCAATGATTGTCAGACGATATATTTTGTAGACTATTCACGTGTTGTTTTGTTTGAACATATTTTTATTGCACTGTCTTTTCTTCGATAAATCTTTAAAGTATGTCATTACTTGTGCTGTTCGTGACTGTTCTAAGTGCTATCACCTGTGATGTTCATACTTTGTGTTTGCACGATTTAACTTGATCATGATTCATTCTTTTTCCCCCCCATGAATTTTTTTTCCCCTTACATTGGTCTCCATATTTTCTATATCTCTCTCCTTTTCTCCCGCTCCTGTGCAGATAGCTCCTCCAAGAAGACAAAGTCTAGTTCAGAGGAGAGTAGATCCGAGATATATGGTAAGCTAATGTAGCCAATTCAGCCTTGCACCTTTGGAGCTTGCTTCATGCTGTTTTTTGTTTTGTTTTTTTGTTTTTTGTTTTTTGTTTTTTTAATAACTGCAGCCTTCCTTGTGTCTGCTCTGCATGGCATGGCAGGGAAAGGGAGCCTGGGGTTTTACTGTGGCTGCAGCTGGGGAACTGAAGGTTGCTAGAAACTAACATCGTAGAGTAAGAGTAGGCCACATGACCCATCTTCTCTTTCATCTTGCCTATGATGGGAAAGTGATGATGTCTCATATGTTTGAGTTGGGCTCCTTCACATAACATAGGTGGGCTTTGAATTCTTGTCATCTTCTTCTCGTGTCCCATTTGCCAAGTTTGGGTCATGTAGGATTTTATGGCGACCGGTCTTTCCCTCTAAGTGTAGCACTGGTGTGACTTAGAGGTGTTAGCGTTTCATTGGAATTTTTATTGGATTTTTTTCTTTGTTTCTCTTTATTGGCCTTACCGCCTGGAAATGCTGTTTGTATATGATTTATATACAATAGCAGAAATATCTTAGTATTTTATTTCTGTGGCTTCCAGAGTTTGTTTTTGCCTTTCAGAAGTTTCCCTGAAGCTTATTCTGAATGGGAAGATGTTAAAATGATACCTCTTCAGAATAATTTTCACAAAGAGCAGGTTTAATCTGAACAGTTAACTTTGGCAACAGATGATTGAAACACTAATATTTCTAGACTGTGTTCTGTCTCCCAAAGATAATATAAACCATGTTTGTGACGTTCATACATATTTTTCTCTTTCCTTTGCACAGTTTCACCTGCCCTCTTCCCTTGTTTTGGCATCCAATTAGTGCTTTGAGAAAAGCGAATAGGAGAAGCACTGCTTGGAACCATGACTTCTAAAATCATCTCTGAGAGACTAATAAGTTATTTCATTTTAAAAAGATTCCAAATTTGGCCTCAAAGGAAAATCAGGTCTTCTCTAAAAGAGCCAAAATTCTACCAAATGGAAGTTTCCCCAGATGTAGCTATTTCCTAGCCTGACATACATGAAAGGAAAAAAATACATGAAAGCACCCCTCCCCCTACTTGAAGACATTTTATAATTTATATCTCCTGACACTTGAGCCCATAGTATCACATATTTTTTTAATATTATGAGACCTTGGTGTTTGGTTTTAAACCAGCAAATGCTTCTGTGTTAAATAAATATAGTTCTCTGCTTTGGTTTTTGTGGCCAGTGCCTTTTTCTGTGTAGTCAAACCTTTTACAGTAGCTCAAGACGAAATGTGTACCATGCTGTATGGCATGGCAAGTTTGTGTTTTCTTCCTTCCAAAGTACTTGGCTCCTCGTAAGTAAGAAATAGCTTCTGGATTTCTCAAGACTCTGTCTTTCTGTTCTATATAAAGAGCTTCCTATGGTTTATTCTCTCCTTAGGAATGTGAACACTATCTTTATGGCTCCCTTCTTTTCCAGTAGCCTTTGCAATGTTATATTTCACCTCCCCCACCATTTTCCTAGATATGTGGTATGTATGCAAAAGCTTGCTGTTTGCTTTGGATGCCAGGATGTTTGCTTTGGATGATAGGATGATAGGTATGTATGCAAAAGCTTGCTGTTTGATTTGGATGTTAATATTTCGGTGATAGGAATATTAACACTAGTTCAGACATGCCATTCACTTGTTAGTAATAGAAACATTTTAAGTGGTAAATGGGGAAATAAGGTGTGGTTTCTTCGTATGTTTGTTTCTTGTAAACCCTCGAAATACCTTTTTTGGAAGCTCATGAGTCCTTAAAAAGCACTTATAAAAGGGATGACTTGATCAGAACAGAGTTAGCATGCACACTGAAATCTCTTTGACATTACAAATATTTTATCACCTGTGTGAATAGATTTCCTCAGACTAGTTAACAGAGAAGAAAAACAATCTCTAGGGAGTAAAAAAAAAAAAAAAAGCTTAGAAATAATGGATTATGATTGAATAGAGTCATAGTGCTGACATTGCTTTAGTGTAGGATCTCTTAACAAGCCCGTTTCTGACTTGAGATTTTACATCATCTTGGGGTCAAATTCACTAGCTCAATATTTAGATAAATGCTAGTTCTTCACTTACAAATGATTTATTTTGAATCTTCCTAGCTGTTTTTAGAGCTGTTTTATGAGATACATTTACTTTGCTCATTTTAAAAGAAAACCAAGTGTCTGTTTTGTGTTGTTCTTCTGTTAAGTTTCTGCCCAGTGCAGTAGATCAGTATTTATTCCATTTCTCTTTATTTTTCCCTCTATACCTTTTGGAATCTGTTGATCACCTGCAGATCATGTTTCTGATCTACAATTTTAATTATACTTAATTTTCTATTTTTTTCATGAAAATCATAATGGAGAAATTTTGTGGACTTTTGTGGAATAGGAGAGAGTTAGCGAGGGAATTTGGAGTTTGACTGCAGCCTTTTCCTGCCTTCTGTCTTAGATTCATGAAGAGATTCTAGCTGATAGTATTATGTACAAAAAAGCTATGTCTTTTTGAAACTGTTTTAATCTGCTGGGGTTCTTATAACAAAATACCAGAGACTTGGCTTAAATAACAGAATGTATTTTCTCTCACTTTTAGAGGGTAGAAAGATGAGATCAGGGTGCCAGGTTCTGGTGAGAGCTCTTTCCTGGCTTGCAGACAGCTACCTTTTTGCTTTGTGCTCACATCGTCCTTCTTTGGTGCAAGTACATGTAGAGAGAGAAGTCTTTCTGGTGTCTCTTCTTATAAAAGGACACTAACCGCATCATGAGGGCCCCATTCTTTTTTTCAATTTTTTAAAAAACATTTTAGATATTTATTCTTGAGGGACACAGAGAGAGAGGCAGAGACACAGGCAGAGGGAGAAGCAGGCCCCCTACAGGGAGCCCGATGTGGGACTCCATCCCAGGACTCCAGGATTATGCCCTGAGCCAAAGGCAGATGCTCAACCACTGAGCCACCTGGGTGTCCCAAGGGGGAGGCCCCACTCTTATGACCTCATCTAATTCTAATTACCTCCCTAAAGCCCTGCCTCCAAATACCATTACGTTAATATTAGGGGTTAAGGTTCAGTGTGTAAATTTGGAAGGGGGCGTAAATAGCAGTCCATGGCAGAAGCAAACTGCTAATACTTGCACATTCCTGGTTTTCTGGAATATATTCCTTCAGAATATATTTTTTAAAAAATCTTACCTTTTTTCAATTCAGTTTTCTCAGATGTATAAAGGTGAAAGTCATCAAGCTCTTTCTGCTTTCTTCAGCCTGGCAGAGAGCATTCTGCAGCATGAACCTTCTAAGTCCTCATAGATCCCTCGCCTCTTAACCTCTTGAAGTCTGACTTCTGAACACATGCTATCTGGAAGGTGAATCAAAAGATCCTGCTTGAAATCTGTTAACTTTTTCTCAGTTCTCACCTTCCTCTGAACAGATTGGCAATGCTGATGCCCTTTTTTGGCTCCTGTAATATTACATCAATCTGGTTCTTTTCTCTCTGCAACTGTTTTGTCTTTTCTGTACTTGGCTGCTTTTCCCCTTTTATAGATGGAGGCATGGCCTGCGTTTCTGTCCTTGATCTCTTCTGCTGTTTCCAGTCTTATATTTTTAACTGTTTACTGAATACTTCCACCCTAACCATCTTTCAAATTCAGAATGACCAGTGTGAAATTCATCATTTTTCCCTGTGGCTAGAAATCCATCTTTCTCATGATTCCCACCATTCTTTTCATGGCACTGCCTTTCTGCCATTCCCCTTGTCTTGGTTTCTTAAAGTTTTCTCTGACTACTGCCTTTCCCTGTCCTCAGCGGTTTGCCAGGCACCATTGATTCTACCACTTTCTTTCACTTTAATTTCACAGTGATTCCCTTCCCTTTCTCCATTAGATATATTTTATTAAAGTAAGGATTTGGTCATTCACTTATGAGGCAAGTACAAATGGTTAATTAAGTTGTGCTATAATTTGTTTCTGGTTTATCATTCTCTCTTAATCCACTCCTATTACTTCTACTACCATTTACCTAAAGGCACCAGCCGCTCCTCCACATTTTCCCTTTCCAAATATGGCTTGGGGGTTCTTTCTTTGCTCATGCCATTCCCATTGTCTTGAATGGCTTACCCCCTATAACTCCCCATCCTACAAGGCCCAGTTCAAATACTGCCTCCAACACAGGACTTTCCTAGGTTTGCCCCCTTCTCTGTTGTCTGACCTCTGACATCCTGCTTTGTATCTAGTTATTTGTGTTTCTACCCATCTTTGCATCTCCCACAATGCCTGACACAGCAGAGGCTCTCGTTAAATGAATTTTGAATGAATGATTATTGATATTAGAGTGAAGCATTTTAGTAAGGAGAACTAATAGAATACAATGTTGACTCATCTTGATTGGATTTTTCTTCTCTTCAGAAAGATTTTAAGGTATAAGAAAATGTAACTTAGAAAAGAGACTTGCTGCTGGTAATAGTCTAAAAGGATGAAATCAGCCCACTTGGAAGTTAAAGCTTCCTCTTGCTTGGCAGCATTGTACATTTAGAATCCAGAAGCTTCTTAATCAAAGGATTATCTGAGGTCTTACTCATAAAACATGTATGTCTGGCAGCAGTTTAAAAATGAGCTGTTTTTATGAGGTTGCACATGGTCTTTTTCCACACCCTTCCCTGAAGCTAATTCTTGAGAGGTGAGACTTTGAGAAGTTTGGTCATGTAATAAAATCAAAGGTGAAGAATGACTAGTGTGCTTTCACTAGAATGAATGTAGTAGGGAAGGTTCAGTATGCTGCCCTGTGTATTTAACCTTCCATTTTCAGGAATTTGCTTTTTGGTACTGTCGCTGTTGTTTTGTTTTGTTTGTTTGTTTTTTCCCAGGAATGTATCATAGTGAATTCTGAGAGTATTTTCTCCTCTTTTTCAAAGTACCTTTTTATGACTTCTTCTCCCCACTCCAAAGCTTTACAAAGGCTTAATTTCTTTCACTTTCAAAATACCATCCTTGGTAATTATCTTTTGAATAAAAAACAGTCATTTTATGTTGGTTTCAAATACCACACTGTCATAACAAGGAAAAGAAATGTCCTTTGTTAGAAAGAGAATATAAAATTTAGGAAAGGATAGTATTTATATAAACTTTTATAGAACATTTTTACTTCACCAATGATATGAAGCATGATATCTATTATTAGCTTCCAGGTGAAATAGCATAATCCTTAAAAGACAGGAAATAAAGAAAAAATGTATTTTTAACTAGAGGAGTTTTTTTAGGGTAGAAGAATCAGATTGTTTTAGTTAGAAATTAGGCAGGGCAGTAGGTTAGTGTCCTGAAAGTATTTCTCTACTTTGCATGGTTTTCAGGACAATGATTTTACTTTTTCCTAAGAAGTAATTGAGTATGATTAAAATTTCCTGTATATAAAATAAACTCAAATTTTACTTAGTAAATATTCATTCAGTACCTCTTGTGTGTCAGGCACTATGACAAGGGATAGAGAGACAAAGATGATAGGATCTGCACCTGCTTTCTAGAAGTTCACAGTCTAACACAAAAGAATTTTAATAGATTTTGGTAATTACATGAGATATGCAGTTACCAATACTCCATATGCCCTTACAAAGTAGACAGTTGTGAAAAAAAAAAAAAACAAAAACTCCTATGGCACTAAGAACAATGAGAATGGAGAAATATTACCATGACCAAGTTTTAGGAGAGGTTGTTCCTTATCATTATCTCATTTGTTGGATACTCTGCCTGTCTTCACACATAGTGCTTGGATACAGCTCACATTAAAGTGATTTGTGACCTTATAAAAACTCATATTCAGAGGTAAACACATTGTATGGTAATTCTAACAGACAATAAGTGATCTAGCAAAGCCAACAAACAAATCGTAGACTATACATGTGTGTAAAAACCAGGAAAAGTGAAAATGATGGAAAGTGTTGGCTGCATGGTTGGTTTTAATTAATAAAATGTGAAAATGGCTATTTTTGGAGTTAGGTAGGGCTTTACTTTTCACTTTATCTTCTTTCATAAAACATATAAAGCCTGTTATCTGTCCTATACTCTGATTTTTCATTAGATATTGCCATTGTCATAGACATTCCCTGTGTCTCTGTGGTCCTTTCCTGCCAAGATTTTAAATTCTTCAAGGGCAAAGATGTTTAGTAGTTTTGTATTCCTCACAAACTGCAGTGTTAAATAACTGGTAGACAGTTGTTCAGTGCAGATTTGCTAAAACAAAAAAGTAGTTTTTTGTTTGTCAAAAAGAACATTTCAGCGATGTGTTAATTTAGTCTTGTTGGTGTATCCATGATTTCAATGTGAAGTATTGGTGATTCCAGTGTTAAGGGTGTGAAAGGTGGAATTTATCCTCTGTGATGGGTTAAAACACCTTGTGGTCTATAACAAGTAGAACATTTCTCTCAAGGAAAAAAAAAACATTTTATTTTATTTTGAATGGGAAGGAACATAATAGATCTAAGCATTTGAAAGACTGGATTTCTGAATTTTGAATGGCATGACAGCTTAGTTTTTACTTAATTATAACTGCAATTCCAAGTTGATGCACATGGCATAGATTCCTACTACAAAATAGTATCATTAATTTGAAATATGTAGATTCTGAATTGGCTGTATATGTAAGGCATGTTTTCCTTTTGTATTGTTCTAGTGATTCTTATATGTTAAAGTACATCAGATTCTCAGATTAGCAGATAGAATAATAATAAATGGACACTATAGTGGGGTTGAGACGAGAAACACGAATAGTATATACACATAGCACTTTCTCTGTTTCCTCCTTTTCTTTGGCCTCATCTCCTTTTGATGTAGAGTTAAGAGGGAAAGTTATCAGGCTGGGCAATTTTGAATTATGGAAAACAGGTTTGCAGTATTTTGAGGTAATCCTACTACATTTACTCAATTTTTAGCAGTTTATTAGGTCCTAGGGCATATTTGCTAAAATTGACTTCTGTGATATTTTTCTCATAATGACCTCCCTCTCTGAGCTTCCATCCGTCTCTAGACTCTTGGCTTTTTCCCATTTTTATTAATTTACAAGCAATTTTAAAAATTTTCCTTTGGTGTCTAAACATTTGCCAGTTCCTGAAATTGTAAATGAGGACAGAGCCCCTACATTCTTGAAGCATATCATCTAGTGAGTGGATAAAAACAATAGGTATCAATTGTGAGTGATAATGAGTGAAAATATCAGTGAGGGTGACAAAACATGAGAGACACCTAACTCTGGGAAATGAACAAGGGGTAGTGGAAGGGGAAGTGGGCAGGGGGGGGGGTTGGGGTGAGTGAGTGATGGGCACTGAGGGGGGCACTTGGCAGGATGAGCACTGGGTGTTACATTATATGTTGGCAAATTGAACTCCAATAAATTTTTTTTTTTAAATTGTGAATGATAATGATAGTAGGGGAGTAAATAGAGGGCACTGCCGGGCTGGGGGGACCTAACCTGGTCTGGGTATTTAGGAAAAGCTTATAAGAGAAGGTGATTTCTTTCTTCATACCTTCTTGCTGTCTCCTATATTCTAAAGTTGCCTTCTTAGAAGAAGCCCTGCTCCATAATATTTCCCTTCTCTGTTCCTTCCCCATCCAAAACTAATTTGCTTGTTTGTTAAAACAAAACAAAAAACAAAACAAAACAAAAAAAATTTAGACAAAGACGTAAATGAGGATTCATCTTTTTACTTTGCAGTAACAATAGGAGTTTAACATAAAAGTTTTTTTTTTTTTCTCAAAGATTTTATTTATTCATGAGAGACACACAGAGAGAGGCAGAGACAAAGGCAGAGGGAGAAGCAGGCTCCTCGAGGGGGAGCCGATGTAGGACTCAATCCCAGGACCCTGGGATCATGACCTGAGCCAGAGGCAGATGCTCAACAACTGAGCCACTCAGGCATCCCTAACATAAAAGTGTTTTTAATTGATTTTTTAATTGATGGCGTGGTTAGATGAGTAATATATTTCTGAGCAGGTAAATCCAAAGGCAGTGTACCCCTAATCATAATAAAATACTTAACACTTATGAATCTTTATTTGTATTTATCAGGGATTAAGCTAAATACTTAATATATATTATATTCAAGTGAAATACACAAATGTACAGCATGCATAAGTGAGGGGAGTGCAAAGGAAGAGAGAGAAAGAGAATCTTGAGCAGACTCCCCACAGAATGTGGGCCTGACATGGGGCTTGATCTCACAACCCCAAGATCATGACTGGAGCCAAAATCAAGAGTCAGACACTCAACTCACTGAGCCACCCAGGTGCTCCAAAACATAGCAAACTCTTACTGCCCACTCTGCCTCCCTCATTTTTTACAAGCATCTTCTTATTTACAGGGATCAGAAAAATAGTCTATTTAAGAAGCCTAGTGGCTTAACACAGCAAACCCCGACATTAGAAACCTCTAATTCACTGATTTTCATTCAGCATAGGAAGTGGGATGGGAGAAGGATATAGTATGGGAAATACATATATTATGTTACAAGTATCTTGATTTTTATGTTGAAGTCACAGTATCTTATTTTGAAACTTTAAATAATTGTAAAGGAGATCATCAAATGTTTGTTTCTAAAACTGAATGTGGATTTTAAAAGATTTTGGTAAAACATTGTCCTTATTCTATTCTGAGTCTCTAATTCTGGGTCTCTAATTCTTATATTTATTGTATTATGTACCAGGAATTTATGAAGAATGCTTCCTCCTTGATTTTATGTATTATATCTATTCTAATTATAGTTTTCCCCAATTACTTGAAGGATGCAAGTCAAAGACTGAATTCTGTGAGGTTTAGATTGTCTTTCCTCTGCCCTCATTACAATGTACTATTTTGTGGGTGTGGTCAATTTGCTAATTCAAATACTGTTTGGTGTTTAGTAGTCTCTAGAATTGAAGGTTACTAATTGATGTGATGTGTTGATGTGGAAGGTCAACTTTCTTAGGTACAACTTACATAAAATAAGCTGTCCTTTTAAGGGTGCAGTTGGATGAGTTTTGACAGAGGAATGCACTCATGTAACCGTTACCTTAATTAAGATAAAGAACATTTCCATCACCCCAGAAAGTTCCTTTATGTCTCTTTGTGGTCATCCTCACCCTTCCTCCCCTTGTCCCTAGGCAACCACTAATCTGCTTTTTGTTACTATCCTTTAGTTTTGCCTGTTCTCCACTGGAATCATATAGTATGTACTCTGTTTTGTATCTGCTTTCTTTTGCTTATTAGCATGATGTTTTTGTGATTCATCCATGTTTGTTGCATGTGTTAGTTATTCCTTTTTTTCCCTTGCTAAGTAATATTTTATTATAATGGATGTATGACAGTTTATCTGTTCATCCGTTGATAGATCTTAGAGTTGTTTCTAGTTTTTGGCTCTGAGGAACAAAACTACCATAAGTATTTGTGTACCAACCGTTATGCGGACATGCGTTTTCATTTCTCTTGGGAGTGAAATTGCTGGGTCATGTGTAAATGTATACTTACATTTATAAGAAATTTCTAAACTGTTTTCCAAAGTGTTTGTATGGTTTTACACTCTTACCAGCAATGCGTGAGAGTTCCAGTTGTTCCACATCCTTGTCCAGCATTTGGTACTATCAGTCTTTTTATTTTTAGCCATTCAAGTTAGTGTATCTCATTGTGGCTTTAGTTTTCATTTTCCTGATGACTGCAGTTGTTGAGCATCCTTGCATGTGCTTTTTGGCCATTTGGGTATCTTTATTTGTTCTGTGTTTATTCAGATCTTTTGTTCTTTTTTTTTTTTAATTTATTTTTAAATAATCTTTATGCCCACATAGAGCTCAAACTCACAACCCCAGGATCAAGAGTGGCACACTCTACTCACTAAGCCAGCCGGGTGCCCTGAAATCTTTTGTTCTTTTTAAAATGTGTCCCCCGTTATTGAACTGTAGAGTTGTTGTTTTTTAAATATAATCTGATACAACTCCTTTATCAGATATTTGTATTATGAATATTTTCTTCCACTCTGTACCTTGCCTTTTCGTTTTCTTATCAGTTTCTTTAAAGGAGAGTGTATTTAAAATTTTGAGTACAATTTCCTAGTTTTTTTCTTTTATGGCTGGTGCATTTTCCATCCTAAAAGATCTCTGCTTACCTAAGATCTTGACTTTTTTTCCTATATTTTCTTATGAAGAAAAGTTGTAGCCTTTGTGTTTAGGTCCATGATTTTTCTTAAGTTAATTTTTTGTGTAGGCTTATGAATAAGGTTCATAGTTCGTGTTTTCTGTACTGTGATGCACTTATTCCAGGCTTTCATTTGTAGTAGGCTCACATACCTGTGACATTTCATTAACAGCAAGAAATACATGTATTCATTAATATGCAATCTTTAACATATCCTTCATTTTATACATCAGACTTATTTAAAAGCATTTACATAAAAAATGCTGTTTGTGTAAAAATCTTTATTTTGAAGAAATTTTTATTTTCTAATCATCACTATACTTGCATTATTTATCATGTTTTATATATTGATTTTTGGTGAAACACTTAGATCCTGCAAAGCTAAAGTATTAAATCTCTGGCTAACACAGAGTTCAGGATCTTCAGATCTTGATCTGTGATCAGACAGCCCTGGGTACAAATCAGGGTTCTGTGATGGGACATTCCTGTTCCTTTGGTTGTGGTCCTCTTTCTTTTACCTTGCCTTGACTACTTTTGTTTGCCGTTTGGTAGAAGGAAAACAAACTCTCCTGTAGAAATCAGGTAAGTACGTGAAAGGAGTGAAAGAATTGGTTGAGTTCAAAGGTTCTTTCTTGATCTTCTCTATTTTTTTCTCCTCTTTATTTTTTCTATGAGCCAATGCCTTTCTTGTCTTTGAACTTGTTCTTTCTCCCTTTTGGGAGAAGAACTGCCCATGCTCTGCAAGTACCTCCTTTCTTTATATAGTCTTTTTCTGAGAGTGAGATTGGATTTCTCTGGGGTTTACATGGGATGCTTTGAGCCTAATGTCCCCAGATGTTAGATTTTCTTGGGTTTAAACACCAGTGAGAGCACTCAAAACAGAGGGCAGTGGGGAGGATTTCATGTTACAAATAAATAGCAAGGATGCAAACAGGCCTTCCTTCTGTCTCCTAATACTTCATCTGTTCTACTTTGCCATAGCTGTTTTTAAATCTTGGAGCAGTTCTACTCTACCTGTCCAGCGAGAAACCAATATATATGACGCTTTGTGATATTCTTGCATTTGTTTTGTTTATGGGGTTAGTTCTCTGGTTTGTGATACTGGTTTCACATGCCATCTTGTGTTTCTCCAGATAGAATATAGTTCTTTACAGTTCGTTACTAATATGTCATTATGTCTTTTTCTCTCTCCCATTTTCTCTTCTCTCTTTACCCTGTGGTTCTTGTGCAGGTCTGGTTCAGCGTTGTGTGATCATCCAGAAGGATGACAATGGATTTGGGCTGACGGTCAGTGGAGACAATCCAGTCTTCGTACAGTCTGTCAAAGAAGGCAAGGCATTTTTAAAAAAAGTCTTGTCACTTGGGAGCAGAGTTAAGAATAGAAAAACTTAATGTCTATTGCCTAGAATAAAATAATCACATACATTATACAGGTCATAATGGTCCATTGTGTTAGATTGTCTTTAGTGTCATTTATAGACATGAATTCTCCCCAATTGATTTTCTTTGTACTTACTAGAAAGAAAACAGCCTTAGTTTTAGAAACTATATGACTCCTTGTTTGTGTTGCTTTTTGATGTATAAAGCAACTTTATACATCAAAAAGCAATACAAAGTTTATAGAATTTTATAGAAGTTTATAGAATTTTATTTCTTCCTGGCACCAGAGATATTTTTAGACCAGATTAAAGAAATGGTTATATGCACCAAAACACCTACTTTTCCCAAAATGACAGTAATAGTATATTCTATTACATATATTGAATACATTCTTTATGCTGTAATTTGAGGTAGGTATTTTTTATCCCCATTTACAGGGGATATTGAGGCTTAGAGTGAAAAAAAAAAACAACACATAAAACCAATCCATGGTCACACAACTAGTGAGTGGCAGAGGCACATGTTTTTTAACCATTTGGCTATACTGCCTCTCCTTCAAGAAAATTATCGGCACATGCAAATGATTTACATTTTAAGTAATTAATTTCTCTTACAGATGGAGCAGCCATGCGGGCTGGGGTACAGACAGGTGATCGAATCATCAAGGTAAGGAAAAGACTATTACGGAATTTATGATAGATTTTAAAACAGCATATATTAACTGTATTTGATTTTTTTCACTTGGATTTTTATAAAAAGCAGTGCATTATATATATTTGTTGACTATAAAAAACACTTCATTTATTTTAAAATTAGTATTACTCTTTACTGAAGGGCATAATAAAAGGCATGAATAAATGGAGTCATGTGTATTCTTAGATAGGAAAGTAACTCATTGTGATAAAGACCATTTCTTTCCAAACTACTCTGTTAGCAAGAAAGTCTCATCAGAATATATTAATATGACTGGGGAGATGTGTTATTATTTGTCAAACTCATGAGTCTTCCAAATGAATTTTACAGAGGTTTAAGAATAGCTTAAGAAAAAAAATATTATATATATGGGTATGTGTGAGATGAGATGGTAGGGATTAATTCAAAGCAAGTTGCTCTAGTCTAGGTATAGGCCTGTCCGTCCAGAAACAGGGAGGAGTGGAACGATCAGTCATTACTCTTGAGATGTTGAATAATTTGAATACTTAAAATCAAATTATTATATAGGAAAAGGCACCATGAGTATTTACAAACAACTATCTAGAAATAAGTATTTGAAGTTTCAAATACCTACTACAGAGTAGAATGCCTTACTTGTAAAGAGAGAGCACTTTTAAATTCCTAAGAGAATAATAAATAAATAAATAAATAAATAAATAAATAGCCTAATCAAAACAAGGTGAAGAATTTTATCAGGCTCCCCAAAATAATTGAAATAAATAATATATTAAGGAGGATAGGTCTCATCTCATTAATAACAAAGAAGTAGAAATTAAAATGATAGCTTAAGGGGTACCTGGGTGGATCAGTTGGTTAACATCCAGTTCTTGGTTCTGGCTCGGTCATGATCTCTAGGTTGTGAGATTGAGCCCTGCATTGGGCTCTGAACTGGGCCATTGAGCCTGCTTAAGATTCTCTCTTTCCCTCTACTTCTCACCCCCTTTTCTCTCTCCCTCTCTAAAGCATAAAATAAAATAAATAAAATGATAGGTGAAAATATATTTGGTTGTCAGAAATTTTAAAGATTATTGATAATATAACTTTGGCATGGCTTGGGCATGGTAAAATGGCTAGTCTCATAAACTTGTGAGTATAAATTGGGTAAACTCTATTTGGATGTCAATTTGTGAATGTATCAAAAATGATATACTATTTATTTTATTTTATTTTATTTTATTTTATTTTATTTTATTTTATTTTATTTTATTATTTAATTTATTTTATTTTATTTTTTTAAAGTGAGAAGGAGAGCAGGGCAGGGGCAGGGGCAGGGATAGAAGGAGAGGGAATATATTGAGCAGGCTCCACACCCAGCAGGGAGCCTGATGTGAGGCTAGATCGCATTACCTGGAGATTATCACCTGAACTGAACCCAAGAGTCACATGCTTAATTGACTCTGCCACCCAGGTGCCCCCCAAATTACATACTTTTAGAGAAATATATAGCTTTTGACCAGCAAGTTTGCTTTTAGGACTTACCTAAGGAAATAAGTGTATAAATGTGAACTGACATATGTATAGGGAAATTCATTTCAGCTTTGTCATATTGAAAATTTGTGCGGGCACCTGGGTGGCACAGTTGGTTAAGTGTCTGACTCTTGGTTACAGCACAGGTCGTCCTCTCAGGGTAATGGGATGGAGCCCAACTGGGCTCTGCACTCAGCATGAAGTCTGCTTAAAAAGATTCTCTCTCCCTCTCCCTCTGCCCCTATTCCCTGCACTCACTCACTCTCTCTCTCTCAAATAAGTCTTAAAAAAAATTGTAAACAGTTCAAATGTGCATAAATGGAGGGCTAGAAAAAGAAATTACATTTCGTTCACAGATGTTAAAAAGAATGGATTAGGTCTATGTGTATCTATATTGAAAGAAAACCATATACAACAAAAAAGTATTTATGTGCAGAAAAAAAGGCAATTATAATATATGTGTGTATATATATGTGTCTATGCCTGTGTCTGTGTATCTGGTGTGTGTATCCTAGAACATTGTCTCAGAGATTAAACTTCATGATTAACAGCTATCATCTCTGGTAGGCATGACTAGTATCTTTTTACTGCTATTTTAGACACTGATATATTTGAACTTGTAAAGATTAGCATTACCCATGTCAAGGAAAATAGCGTTGGTTCCATGTTTAAGAGTTTTTCTTCATTTGGGTTAGTGGAAGTTTTGGATAACATTTCTTGCAGTTAGCCTATCTGAAAATTAGTTTTCTTTGTAAAGATTAGGTCATGGTTGGAAAACTTAAAGTAGAGTGAGTATTGTTAGGGAAATAATGCTTATTTTTTTATCTTTTAAAAAAATCAGTATGATTTTGAATCATGATTGAAAATTCATGATTGATTTTTGAATTTGTAGTTAAAAGCAAAATGGTCTTTTTTGTTTGCAAGAACCCTTCACTGTGAAGGACTTATAAAACCTGTTGTATAATATGTTTTGTTATTTTTCATGATAAGTTATAATATCCTTTAAATCAAGGCATTGTTTTATATTCAAGTTCATTTTGTTGCCAAGTTTGCTGAGTACACCTTATAGAATAGTGATAAAAGTGAATATTGAATCAAATATATACATATTTTAATATAGTTCTGTGTACTATATTCTAATCGGTTGTATTATGTACAATAATTTCTAAGGTCAATATAGCCATTCTCAATGGAATGTGTCTGACATTTTTTTATTTTCTTACAGGTGAATGGAACTCTGGTGACTCATTCAAACCATTTGGAAGTGGTGAAGCTAATCAAATGTAGGTGAATTTTATTCTCAGTTTTAATTAGTTTCTGAATCCTTTAAAGGAAGGATCAAAAAACATTTATGTAATAAGCCAGATAGTAAAATATTTTAGGGTTTGTGGGCCTTACCATCTTCTATTTTCTCATGATTGCACAAAAAGCCATTTGCAAATGAACAGTTGTGGCTGTATCTCAATAAAACTTTGTCAGGGATCCCTGGGTGGCTCAGCGGTTTAGCGCCTGCCTTCTTCCCAAGGCATGATCCTATAGTCCCAGGATCGAGACCCACATCGGGCTCCCTGCATTGAGCCTGTTTCTCCCTCTGCCTGTGTCTCTGCCACGGTCTCTCTATGTCTCTCATGAATAAATAAATGGAATCTTTTTTTTAAAAAAAAAAATTATTTTGTTAAAACAATCTGTGGGCTGGATATAGCCTCTTGGCTAGAGTTTGCTTTAACTCTGCATTAAAGGAAAGTCTGAAGTGAAAATCCCTAATTTACTAATAACTATATTTTATCTGCTTCATATATGTGGTAGATGATAATATCTTGTCATTCTTGGTAACATGGAAGGCATATATTTGAACGACATGCATGAGTCATCTGAGGGGGAAGAGATAGAGAATTCACATGGAATGGCCCAGATGAACTGAAATGGAACTTTAAAAATCATCCAGCATAGTCATGTTTCCTCAAATAAGTAAATCATAAAATAAAATCCAGGGTAATGATCTCTTGGAAATCTCCAGGGTTAAGGCTTTGGAATCATCTGCATCATCAGACTATTCCATAGTAGACTACAAGTAAGATAGTTGTTTATGGCCAAGCAGAAACACTACTACTTTATTTAATCCTGTTTTTGTTTCATAGGGTGGACATCTTGAGAATTAATTTAATAAACTGAGTTCCTTCTTAGCTGTCTTACCACTGTTTAACTAAAGCAACCCCTGAATCCTGTTTACCTTTTTATCAGACAGCTAGGCTCTAAAAGGTCCCTAGGATCATAGTTCTTAACTTTAGTACTTTTTAAAAAGGAATGAGATGATCACAATTAGATCCCCATCCTCGAATCAGTTTATTTATGTAATGAGATTGTGATTTGTACATTTTTATGTGCTACATAACTATGATGGTTTATGATAATAAATAAATATAAACCTGATCACTATTGAGGAGTATAAAAAGTCAGATTATTTCTTTAACTTTTTAGATTATATATTTTACTCATTCTAGTGTAAATTTTACTTAATAAAAAGGAAATCATAGCCCTATAGCAGGTAAGATGACTTATCCAATACTGAAAGCCTGGCTAAAAACTTAAAGGTAAACATAAATCACTGTGAGCATCCACAACAGATCTAAATTTGCAATGCCTTGCACTGTGTACTCTCTTTATACTGGAGGTCCCTCACATCCTACCCTGTAATGCATCTTCTGGACATGATAAAAGGGATTTCAGATGAAAGCAGTTTAAACATAGCTGAAGAGGGAAGGGAAGAAATAGGAAACCAGTGGAGGTGAACACATGGATAAGTAAATAAGCTATTACTAATGGAGGGCATTCTGACAGAAATACAAGTGAAAAACCTTACAAAGTATATATCCCTAAATTCTCCCAAATCATAGCATTTGTGACCACTAAATGTACCAAAAAAAAAAAAAAAAAAGGCTTTTAGAACCTCAAACACTGACACAATTGATGGTGAGTTCTGCAGGCAGTTAAATAGGGAGACAAGTATGAAATGCATTTAAATTCTCTGTTGAAAAGTCTAAGAGGAAGATATTGTCACTTTAAGGTCTGTTATCTAGAAAAGTCATTTATTTGGAAAGTCTCCTCTCGATGCTAGATAAATCATGAATGTCTGTTCTGGAGTCTTTCTGGTTAAGGTTGGTT
Source organism: Canis lupus baileyi (assembly GCF_048164855.1). NCBI lineage: Eukaryota > Metazoa > Chordata > Mammalia > Carnivora > Canidae > Canis > Canis lupus. The sequence goes on from NC_132840.1 coordinate 75,554,159, forward strand.
TTGCCCTCTGTCCTTTATGCCTAGTGAAGTTCTGTCTTCACATTTAAAGTAGAAAAACTCAAATTTATTGCGTGTTCTTTCCTGTTTTCGTGGGATATTTTTTGTCCTACTCATTTTTTTTTAAAGATTTTATTTATTTATTTATGAGAGAGAGAGAGAGAGAGAGGCAGAGATACAGGCAGAGGGAGAAGCAGGCTCCATGCAGGGAGCCTGATGTGGGACTCGATCCTGGGACTCCAGGATCACGCCCTGGGCTGAAGGCAGGCGCTAAACCGCTTAGCCACCCAGGGATCCCCTGTCCTACTCATTTTTTAAAGTTAATTTAAAATTGCATCATGATATTCCCGAAAATTAGTTGAACCCTGCCTAGTTAGTATCATCTCAAAATATGATGGTTTCCTGAATTTAAGAAATTAATTGAACATAGTCATTAGTAGATGGTTGCTAATAACTCACCCTTCCAGAAATTAAGAACAATTCTTGGGATTATAAATTTTATTTGCCTTTGTGTCATATCTGATCGTATGAATAGTAATTTGCTATCTGAAAATGGCATCGTTCATTTAGATTTTTAGAGGACTCATAAAAAAGAAATGACAAGTTGGATTCTTTTTCTGTGGAGCAGTGATTAGTAGGTAATCAAACTTGCTCACATTACTGGATCTTACAGAACTGTCAAAGGTGAAGTAGCAAAATACCACAGACAAGTCTTTGACTTTGTTATTTTTCCTGTTCTCCCTCCCCAAGCTGGTTCCTATGTAGCTCTCACTGTTCAGGGACGCCCACCTGGGTCGCCCCAGATTCCACTCGCTGATTCTGAAGTAGAGCCATCAGTCATTGGACATATGTCTCCCATCATGACATCCCCTCATTCACCTGGAGCATCTGGGAACATGGAGAGAATTACTAGTCCTGTGCTCATGGGGGTAAGAGGGGGGAAAGCTTCTTTTAAATGCTCAGTGTGTAATGATGACTTTGCTTTATATTAAGAGTTTTAAAGCATTGATCTGATAAATTTAAGTTCAAGATACTGGAAAATAGCTTCCTTATATAAAAATTATGTATTAATTTGAAATTATTACAGAGTATTAGGATAGCAGATTGAATTAAGAAAGATTTAACACCTGTCATATATAGAACAAGGTGTCATTCACAAAAATATAATTAAGATACCCTATGTTCAAGGACCTTAGTTGTCTTCGGATATAAACTTTAAGAGGACAGAGTTTTGTTTGTTTGTTTATTGCATATTATATTACATATAATATATTCATATTAAGTCCTGTGACAATTCAAAGGAGGGAGGAAGCATATCAGTTGTAATAAGGAAGGACTTTATGGAAAGCTACTATTTGAATTGAGCCTTGAAAAACAGGTAACATTTAAGTAGTGGCCATGGGGAGGGAAGTAAACCAGGTAAAAGAAATAGAATAAACAGAGATAAAGAGCCAGGAAAGCACCAAGTATGTGGGGGAAGTTCCAAGATTCTTGTTTGGCTGGTGCCTGTTAAGGATTTAAGTAGTGGGAGATGAGGCTTGAAAAAAGTAAGACTATTTATTTTGAAAAATCACAACTACCAGGCTTATTTACATGTACCCGAAGAGGCAGTACGAATCCATTAAAATTGGGGAGTGGAGGTGGGCAAGAGAGTGACGTGATTGTAGCAGGATTTGAGGAAGGATAATTAGATAAAATCTTATAGGGTTGTGAAACAAAGATAGATGGTGAAGAGGAGTTAGGGAGCTGTCTTAACATTTTAGGCAGGAGGTACTGAGAAGTGTCATGCATGGGGATTGACAATACGGATCCAAAGGATGGATGGAAAGTGTAACATAATGATATTATACTTAAGGCAACTTCATTTCTCCAGCTAATATCAAAATGTAATGTCTTGAACCTAGTTTAATTTTGACTTTGAGCGTCAGGTCTCCCAGCCTGTCTTTATAACCGCTGCTTATTTTAGCTTCACGTCACTATATGGGTTCTTGTTTGTTTGTTTGTTGTTGTTGGTTTGTGTTTTTTTTTATCTTTTTTCTAGGAGGAAAACAATGTGGTTCATAACCAGAAAGTAGAAATTCTGAGAAAGATGTTACAGAAAGAACAGGAACGGCTACAGGTACTAAAGTTAGAAATGGGGCTTTTTACAGGCTAATGAAACTGAGTGGGCGTAGTTGAGTTGATATTTGTCATGATCACAGTCAAGTAGTACTGTAATCAATGCCATCACTATTTTATTAAGAATGGACTTTTTCTATATTTTCTTGCCACAAGTAATTAATTCTCAAAATATTTTTATAACTTTTCAGTTATTGCAGGAAGATTACAACCGAACACCTGCCCAAAGATTGCTAAAAGAGATCCAAGAGGCCAAGAAACACATTCCTCAGCTGCAAGAGCAGTTATCCAAAGCCACAGGCTCTGCTCAGGTAGCATCACTATTAAAAGTGCTACCCAACTTTTTGCAGGAGATTTTTCTTCTGGGAATGTGTTAGAGAATGTTGCAATTGCCTTTTTTAAAAGTTTTTTTTTTTTCTAGCATAGGCCAAGAGGATGTCCTGTGTAGCATGTTACAGAAATGATGTAACTACAAGAAATGTGGGCTTCCGATTCTTTGCTTGCTCATGATATCATGTTCCTTTGTTCCATAATTTAAAAAGAACTGAGTGCTTTTGCTTTGATGTGACAAACTACTAAAATGTATTTATATACGTTTGCATTTTTGAGGCTCATTCTGCCATTTTGAAAGAGAACGACATGTTTTTAAGTAGGAACGTAAGATTTTGTAAAGTGACAGGCATTATCCTAAATACAGAGACAAACATGTTCTTGCTAATCTTTACAGCAACCCTCTGAGATTAGATACTACTATTGTTTGCCCTCATTTTACGTGTACCTTTAGAGAAACTCAGATTAAATAATTTGCCTGAAGTCATATAGCTCAAAAGCAATGGAACTGGAATTTAGACCCAGTCTGATGAGTTACAAAGCACTTTCATGTTCTTAGCAACTATATTTTTACTGAAGTTTTAAACTAGATATAAACAGAATTTATTACACAGGTGTAAGTTATGGAGATGATGGTCTTACTAGAAACAGTAGCTCAGCCAGATTTGTAATCTCTAATATTCATGTTTGAGATAGGAAAAGGTCCTTATATCTCATCTTAAAGTAAAATGGACCATATTCCTGTACCATTTAAAATGAGTAAAAGCTGTTGATTCATTATGCTTTCTGAGTCTGTGAGTGAAAGCCACAGTTTCATAGAACTCAAAGGATTCTTTGAGATCATGTAGCCTCATTGGCTCATCTTAAAGTCAAAACATCCTTCAGTTGAGAAAATTAGAGCCTAAACTGGTTAAATGACATAGCCAAGGTCACATCACTGTAAGGTCTCCTGACTTCCTGGTTTGATGTACTTGTGGCTACATGGTATTTAGTTTTTTTCATTACTCTCAGTCCCATTAGCTCTATGAGATTTTGATTATTATGCCTCAGTAATGTTGACAGTTTTATGTTGTTATAATTACTGAATGAAGACAACATTTTTATTCTGTTCAAACAATAAAAACGTGGTTCCTGATCTAAAAGCCTGTATTCTATTATAGCATTGTGTTCCAGAATTGGCTACTTATTGAAATTCAAAAGTGTTGGAAGGCAGTTAACGAGAAGTTATAGTGTAATAATCTTTACTATAATGGGCAGGAAATATGAATCATCTAATTTAACCAACTCTTTTACCTTTCTGCCCTATTCAGAAGTTTGAACTTTTATTCTCCTTGCTAAAACATCATTTTCCCTGTCTTTGAAATCATGCCATATTAGAACCACAGAATTGGTAGTTATTTATACTTTAAGTTTTTAGAGGTTTAAGCCTCCTTGATCACATCAAACTGGCCAGATTTTTGGTAAATCTCCAATTAGGTGACAGTGTGAGTCTGTTTATGCAGTCAGTAATGAATGTTTCTTTTATTGTGTTGGTGTGTGTGTGTGTGTATTTAATCTGTTTTAGGATGGAGCTGTAGTTACCTCCTCCAAGCCTGTAGGTGAGCCGCTGACAGCCAGTGAGGTAGAAGCAGATCCTGGTGAGGGAATAGGCAGACTTGACTACTGCACTGGAGATGCTTCTCGGCCCGGCAGTGACAGCGCTGACGTAAGTGTTCTGCATCATGGTTTTCTTCTCTACAGCTCCTTTCCATATTTGATTTTAAGTTACATGAATTAGAGGTGTTCTCTTATTACTTACCTTTATCACCACCTTTAATATAGCAATGAGCAGAAATTCTGCAGAAATGAGCAGAAATTCTGCACTCTGTTGTCTATGTTCAGAGTTCACTTTTCCCCTTAGATACACATTGCCAAATGTTTCTTTTGAGGAGGTGGAATTTCCCAGCAGGCATCTTGTTTGTGGGTTGAGAAGTTAATAATGCTTTTTTTTTTTTTTTTTTAACTGAACCAAGAGGCCAACTGTTGATATCTTTAAGAGCATGTTAATATTCCATTTGTGGTCAGAGTGACTCAGTCTTGAATCACGGGGCACTTTGCCATTACAAAGAGGAAAAGCCTTAGTCCTATTAGATAGACTTGAGTTAATAGTCCTTGTTTAGTAACACTTTCTTGATTAACCCCCAAACTGCCAGATGAAGATGGATCTTTGTTAAGATGAATACGATGTACCACCATGGTCGTAGGAGTACTGACCAGTTGAATTCACTGTTGCTTACTCAGCATTCCTTTTTTTTTTTTTTTAAAGATTTTATTTATTTATTCATAGACACAGAGAGAAAGAGACAGAGACACAGGCAGAGGGAGAAGCAGGTTCCATGCAGGGAGCCTGATGTGGGACTCGATCCTGGAACCCCAGGATCACACCCCAGGCTGCAGGCGGCGCCAAACCGCTGCACCACAGGGGCTGCCCTTACTCAGCATTCCTTTGTAGGTAGTATGCAGTGATAGGAATAATGACTTAAGAATAGACCACCCTCTTTATTTTATTTTAATTTTTTAAAAGATTTTATTTATTCATGAGAGACACAGAGAGAAGCAGAGACATAAGCAGAGGGAGAAGCAGGCTCCCTGCAGGGAGCCCAGTGTGGGACTCGATCCCAGGACCCCAGGATCACGACCTGAGCCAAAGGCAGACACTCAACCATTGAGCCATGCAGGCACCCCAGTCACCCTCTTTAAAAGTGATAAGGAAAATAGTCTAAACCAGTGTTTTGAAAACTGTGGATCATGGAATCAATTTAGTGGGTTGGGGCTAGCATTAAAAAAAAAAGAATAGGGGATCACTGGGTGGCTCAGTGGTTTGGCCCCTGCCTTTGGCCCAGGGTGTGATCCTGGAGTCCCGGGATCGAGTCCCACATCAGGCTCCTGCATGGAGCCTGCTTCTCCCTCTGCCTGTGTCTGCCTCTCTCTCTCTCTCTCTCTCTCTCTCTCTAATGAATGAGTAAATAAAATATTTAAAAAACAAAAGAATAGAATAGAAAATAATGCTTTGTAAGATACAGATAAACTAAGTGTTACTTCTTGTGACTTTTATTATATATAAACGTACAATGCACATGTGTGTGTTCACATGCTGGTTAACAATGTAAAGTTTCTTATTGAAGGTAGTGGAAAAAAAAATTTGAAAGCCACTGGTTAAAGCCATCATTCAGGCTTTAACCTGAATGATGAGGCTTAGGCCCAATGACTCAGAACTTCATTCAAGGAAAATTTGAGGATTTTTTTTGGGGGGGAGTGGTGAGGGGTAAGGGGGAAGATAGTGCTAGCAGTCTTATGATTGGATGGGTGAAACTGACTCAAAAAAACACTTACTGGGCATACATACCATATGCTATAATGAGTGTTTTACATTCCTTATTTTAGTTAATTCTACTGTTATCATAATTTTACAAAAGAAAAAACTGGCCAAAGGGAGTTAACTAATTTGCTAATAACTTACACAGATAATCTGTAATCTGCCTACGTCTAGCTCTAAAGTACTAGTACTCTAAATATAAACGAAAGTACTGAGGAGTAGAAATGCATAACATTTGGGGAGAGCAGTGAAAACTTTACTGATGTATTAGGGTTATGGACGGAATGGCTAGAGTTTATCTTAGAAATAAAGGCTTGACTTCAGGTTCTAAAAGGCTTCATGTTGTTCTCGCAGAACTGTTTTTAAGGATTTTTCTTGCATTCTCCTTTTAGATTTAGTGCTGTTTCTCCTGTCTGTTTTCATCTCTACCACTAGATATTTTCTTGAGAGGACAGGGACATCTTTGACTTTATGTCACCAAAGCTTGGCAGATCCTACAATTAGGAATTTGCAACAAATGGCACAAAAGAAAAATTTGAATATTATCTTGTATTTAGAGGAACATTGCAATAAAATGTGTGGCTTAGAAATATAACTTTAAAAAAAAGAAATATAACTTTATGGAACACAGAATGAATTGACAAGTGTAGAAATAGGCATCCCAGTGACTTGAGACTGAGATATGATTTGTATTTAGTAAGTATTTGAATGAACAACAGAATGAATGAGAGTTTGGGCTTTATCTTGCATGTAGAAGTGAGAAGCATAGTCAGAAACATGTCAGAGTAGAAACGAATTCGAATAAAGAGACAGAAGACTGCTTAGCTTACTAGGATCTTTCCAAATGTATATTGAATGGCTAATAAATATTGGCTCCCTACTTTGTGCCAGTAGTTGGGCCTAATGCTGTACAGATACTCTTCTAAACTCTCCTAATAGTATTAAAGAAGTATCACCATTTTTTAGATGAGGACATTGAAACCGGGTAAATAATAAACCGGATGTTGTGGAAATCCAGGTGAGAGATGATAGAATGCAGGCGAGGATATTCACTGAACACATAAGAAATTCGTTTAATTCTTATAAGCATCTGTGTGGGGCAGCCCTGGTGGCTCAGCGGTTTGGTGCCGCCTTCAGTACAGGGCCTGATGCTGGAGACCGGGATCAAGTCCCACATCGGGCTCCCTGCATGGAGCCTGCTTCTCCCTCTGCCTGTGTCTCTGCCTCTGTGTGTGTGTGTCTCTCTCATGAATAAATAAATAAAATCTTAAAAACAACAACAAAAAAAGCAAGCGTCTGTGTGAAGCCTTACACACAGACGCTGTGCTGCTTTTTCCTTACAGATTCCCACCGTTGTTCCATGTGGACTCTATTAAGACTGTAGGAGCCAGTCTTCTATCTTTTGTATCAGTGGTTTTAAATTTTTCTCCATTTTCTACTTGTCTAAAATAATCTTCTTGTGATGTTTGTGATATCATTCTTATTGTAAAGCTCCCTGCTCATGCTAACCTCAGAAAAGGCTTTGAATACCCAACACCCAGTTCTCACAATAGAAGCAAGTTCATTCACAAATCATCTAAAATTTAGAGCATCTGCCTCTCAGATTTTTGTGAATTTGTGGCTGGTGTTTTTTAAGAACTTGTTTTGAAAGAATTTTAAACCTATTCAAAAATAGAGACTAGCATAACATTCCTTTCTATGTACCTGATCAGCCTCAGAAGTCATCAACAAGTGTTCATTTTCTGGTCTGTGTACCCCATTCTTCACACCCTCCAAATACTGGAGTATTTTCAAGTAAATCCAAGACATTATTTCATTAATCTGTGTTTTTAAGAGAAAATAAGACTTTTTCAAGAAATACAGCCATAATAACATTATCATCAAATCACATTTCTTAATATGCAATTTAATTATTCTAATTGTCTCATAATGATCTTTCTGCATTTGGTTTATGTGAGTCAGGATCTAGTCAAGGTCTTTAAGCCTTTGGTTTCTAAGTCTCTTAATTCGTTACCTTTTTTTGTCTGTGTGACAGAAACTGGGTCATATGCCCAGTAAAACAAACTCACATTTTAATTGTATTTTCATGGTGGTGTTTAATGTGTTCATCCCTCTATGTTTCCTGAGAGCCATTAGTGAGATCTAGAGTCTTGATCAGATTAAGAGCTGTTGTTTGGCAAGAACAATGCATGGGTGGACCTGTGTACATCCTGTTACATCATATCAGGAGGTGAATGTCTGGTTGTCTTTCTGTGACTGTAGGTTTGTTGAAGGTGTTCAGATGATGTCAGCATGGTTCCTTCATAATCAACTTTTCCATTAAGCTTTTATGTAATGTTCTTACCAGTCATTGATGATCAAATGCCTGCATCCATTATTTAATTAGTGGTTTCAAAAGGATGCTATTATAATTTTGTCATTCCTTCTGTGTTTACTAGATGGAATTATTTGACAAAGAAGAATTTTCTCTTAATAGCTTTTAGATTACCCTAAAATGTAGCTTATACAGGAAATGAAGTTTACTAGCTTACTGCAAACAGATACATAGAGTTGGTACCCTAACAAAATCTAAAGGTCACCAATGGGGGGGGGGGTGTGTGTTCACATGCATATGTGTAATATTTTGAATTCATAGACTTTAACATATTTGCTTGTTGTGTTTGAGTCCATTGTAATCATTACTTTTTGTTGTTGCTGAAACTGTCCCTCTTTGGGGCGGTGGGAGCTCCCTTGAGTTGTCCTCTCTGTTCTTTTAACATGACTTCCTAGTAATTTTGATAGCTTTCTTGCTTTTTGGTGTGACAAGATTATTCTAGCTTTATCTTTTATATTTCTTGTCCTAGACCTAGAGTCCTCCATTTCCCCAAGATGGGGCTTATGTTTGAAGCTACTATTGTCTTTATCTTGTGCTAGCTTGGTATATGTATAAATAGAATGCATCTTCCCAATTGATGTTCACACAAAAATCTCTTGTACCTCGTTTTCAGCTGTTCTGAAGAATGCCTCCTCAAAGGAATATTTTGGGGTGTTCCTCATCCTCCAGAATTGAAGTTCTGCACATCATATTGTTTCTGTTTTACATTAGGTCATCCTAGACATACCATGTAAATTTTATATATAAGAATCTACCCATCACTTTCACATGATACAGAAACATAGAAGCTTAATTTTATTCATATAAATAGGCCAAAATGTTTTTAACTTGCACAGAAAGAAGAGTTGGAGGCAGAGGGGGTTAGAAGAAGTCATAAAGACAGAGTTTAACTTTGACATATTGAGTTTGAGGTACGTAAATACATCTAGTTGGGATTACTTGGTAGAAATTAGCTGTCAGGCCTGGAGATACAGTACAGCTGTTCTCTTAATGCGATATTATTTATCAACATAAAACTTAGATCAGTTGAGAAAATAAGTGTCTTGCCAAAGTCAGGAAAACAAATAGTGGAGCTAAGTATTCTATGAAAGGTATATCGTGGTTTCAGACACAAATGTGAAGTTCAGAACCTTATTTTTCCTTATCCCTTTCTGATGAGCCTATTGAAATGAACTGAATGTCTTTTTTTAGAGTCCCAAGAGTGCCCTGAAAGAGAGGATTTGTCTAGAGGAAAACCCAGAGAAAAGTGAAGTGATTCAGGACACTGTGAGTATGAAATCCATGAAATGGTAGTGCTTTCTTTAGCTTTCCTTCTACTTCAGTGACAGACACACCTGATATTTGTGGATTGTGTGTGTGCAGGTAGAGAGAGAAAAAACTTAAACTTATTAATAAATATTCGATAAATGGAGAGCTACTCCCATGATAGTTAGTTGGTATTATTAGGTGGTTTAATGTTATTTTACTTATTGTAGTAAAATGTACTTAACATTTACTATTTTAATAATTTTTAAGTAAACAGTTCATTGTCATCAAGTTGTATGTATCACTGTGTACAGCCATCACCATATCTGTCTCTAGAACATTTTCCTCTTCCCCAACTCAACCTCAGTACCCATTCAACGCTGACTCCTCATTATCCTCAGCACTGGGCAACTACCATTTTACTCTGAATTTGACTACTTTAGAAACCTCTATGAGAAGCATCATATGTGTTGTCCTTCTGTGACTGGCTTATTTCACTTAGCATAAGTCTTCCAAGTTCATTTATATCGTAGCATGTGTCAGAATTTCCTTTTTAAGGCTGAATAATAGTCCATTGTATGTATAGACCATGTTTTGCTTATCTACTCATCACTCAGTGAACATTTGGGTTGTCTCCACCTTTTGGCTATTATGAATAATGCTACTATGACATGGGCCTACAAATATCTATTCAAGTTCTTTCTTTTAGTTCATTTGGCTGTTTTTTTCAGAAGTAGAGTTGCTGGATTTTGCATATTCTTAAGTAAATGCTTTTACTTTAGCATTCTCATTTTGTTTTTTAATCAGATTTATAAAAAGTTTTATAGTATAAGATTTAACAGAATATTGTGACTCATCAGTTATTAGCAACATAAGGACTATTGGAAAATCAGAGACACTGAAACAGCTAGAGTCTAACAACCACTCAAAACAAGTTTCTCATTTTACTTTTTTTTTAAACTTTAAAAAAAATTCCTAACGCCTTGAGGTTCAAAAAACAAGTAGTAAAAAAGGCAGAATCACGTTTAGAAGATGCAGATACAGAGTTCTGCACCACACCTGAGGAGGGAAGACCACAGCTACATAGTGCTTAAACTGTTTATATCTTGTGGATACATGTGCAGAGCTTCAGCTGTAACTCCTATACAGATAACCCCTGAATCAGGATAGCTTCACATCCTGCATGTCTGATTGCTCTCAGGTTGAGCCAAGATCTTCCCAAATTTGTGTTTATCTTCATACTGTATGGCCTTTGATTTTAGTATTTGTGGTCTTCAAACATCCATAATTTGTACATTACATATACATGCCTTTACACTACCTTTTTCATGCTAAATCCAACTTTGCAAGTGAGCTGACAAATGGAGGAGCCATTGCATGGGAGGGAGATCTGCCAACCTACAATTTATGTTTGCAATTTTGGTTCTTTGTTTCTATACAAAATGATTTTAATTTTGTGTGATTACTTGAAAATTTTGTTGCATTATGCCAGCGATTTTCAACCAGGAGTGATTTTGTCCCTCAGGGAACATTTGGCAGTGTATGGAAACATTTTTGATCGTCATGACTGGGAGGCTGCCGCTGGCATGTAGTGGGTGGGTGGACGCCCAGGATGCTGCTCAACATCGTACAATGCATAGGACAGCCCCCACAACAAAGAATTATCCGGCCCCAAATGTCAGCAGTACCAGGGTTGAAAAACCCTGCATTATGCACTTACGAAAATGAATTGAAAATGAAAAAACAGGGTTAAGGGACAGCTTTCAGTTATGCGATGTTAATAGAAGTCTTTGTATTAACCTCTCTCCTCACTTGTCTTATCATTTCTGCTCTCATTTTTCCTTTGTTCTGTTGTCTTCATTTACTTTTCTTACTCTAGCTCTTTAGAATTGTAATTGTTTACATAAGCCAACTATCTGTCTATGACAAGGTTTATATGAAATGAATGGAGTACACACAGAGTGATTAGAATCAGATATCCAAGAGTATAGTGAGCAAAAGGTGTTAATTATTTCCAGAGGAAATTTTTTTTCTTCCCGAGAAACAGTTGATACTGTTGTGCTTTTCTTTGCTAAAGCAGTTGATTGCTTTGAAAATTTGAGAACCACTTCTTTGAAAATCACTAAAAGAAAATAAAACGGAATCTTTTAGTGAACAATTTCTTTCTTTCTTTTTTTTTTTTGGAAAGCTTTTATTTATTTATTCATGAGAGACACATAGAGAAGCAGAGATATAGGCAGAGGGAGAAGCAGGCTCCCTGTGGGGAGCCTGATGCGGGACTTGATTCCAGGACCTGGGATCACAACCTGATTCCAGGACCCCAGGATCACGACCTGAGCCAAAGGCAGACGCTCAACACTGAGCCACCCAGGCATCCCTAGTGAACCATTTATTTTTGATGATTTGGCTTCATTCTGTGAATTTGACCAAGAGCTAATTTCTATTCCTTTTCTCTGCATGTTACCAGGATACCCAGTCTCTCTTTGGGAGCCCCTCTCCCCGTATAGCAGCTCATATTATTGGAGCAGAGGATGATGATTTCGGTACTGAACATGAACAGGTAGGTGATGACATTTTTTTCTAAAACACGGATTATTAATTTTTCAACGTGTTCAATTTTGTTGCAAAAAAATAAATGCTTTTTGGAGACTGGGATTATATTTGTAAAGATTTAAAGCTGTGTCCTAGAACTGAGATTGTTTAATTGCTTGGATTGTTTAGCTTTGACCAGAAGAAATGGCTTTGCCTTTAAAGCTGATAAGTGATTGATTTACACTTAAGTACTTCAATTTGGGAGATGGAAATATAATTGTAAATATATATTTTTTTATTTAAAATTCCAGTTGTTTATTGATGGTGTATAGAAATGTGAGTGGCATGATTCTTGTCCTTGTATCCCATGGTCTTACTAATAAACTCATTTACCACTTCTAGGAGCTTTTTAAAATAACTTTTTGGGATTTTTGACATAGACAACCAAATTTATTTCCTTGTTTACTTGTTTTCAATCTGTTTATCTTTTATTTCTTTTTTTTAAAGATTTTATTTATTTATTCATGAGAGGTGCTGAGAGAGAGGCAGAGACATAGGCAGAGGGAGACACAGACACAGACTCCCCGCAGGAAGCCCAATATGGAACTTGATCCCCGACCAGGGATCACGCCCTGAGCTGAAGGCAGATACTCAACTGCTGAGCCACTCAGGCGTCCCTGTTTATCTTTTATTTCTTGTTTGTACCTTTATTGCACTGGTTAGGTCTTCCACCATGAGGTTGAATTGGAGTGCTAAGACAGGACATTCTTGCCTTATTCCTAACCTTGAGGAGAAAAATATTTAGTCTTTCATCATTAAGTGAGATGTTAGCTATAGGTATTTTGTAGTTACTTTTTATTAGGTTATCGAAGTTTACTTCTATTTCTGGTTGCTGAGATTTTTCATCATGAATGGATATTGAACTTTGTTGAATAATTGAGATGATTGTGGGTTTTGTTTTTTTTTTTTTAATTTAGTCTCTAAATAGAGTAAATTACATTGATATTAGCATGTTGGCCAGCTTTGCATTCCTGGGATAAACTACAATTGGCCATAATGTATTTTCTTTTGTATATATTTCCAGATTCAGTTTGCTATTATTTTGTTGAAGATTTTTACATTGGTTTTTATGGGGGATATTGGTTTGTCATTTTCTTTTTTTATGATGTCTTTGGTATTTGAGTAATGCTGTGGCCCCCTTTTTAAATTTTATTTACTTACTCATTCAGAGAGAGAGAGCATGTAAGTGGGGAGAGGGGCAGAGAGAGAGAGAGAGAAAGAGAGAGAGAGAATCCCAAGCGGGCTCCCCCACTGAGGTGAAATCAAGAGTCAGACCCTTAACCAGCTGAGCTACTCAGGTACCCTTCATGCCGGCCTCTGAAAATAACTCGAGAAGCATTCCCTCCTCTTGTATTTTCTGAAAGAGATCATGCAGAATTGGTGTTATTTGTTTAGATTAACTTTCTTCTCTATTTGGATGTGAGAAGTTAAATGGAAATTGTGATTCGAGGTTTCCTTAAGTTTAACTCCTAGTTTTCTGTGTTCAGTGTAGTTCGGGAATATCTTCTCAGAGTCATCTTGCTTAAAACTATACCTCTCCATTTTCATACCACTATTTTTGCAATTAGCTCAAAAGGAAAGGAAGACGTCTATTTCATTATTAGGCAGAGAGCCTCCCCTTACATTTTTAGAAGTGTTTTTAATGCTGTTTTTTGCATCCTGATTTATAGACACCTGAGCTCCTCGATCATCATCTTCTAAATTTACATTCTCCTAAGATGGGCTTTCTTTCAACCTGTTTCCAAGAGGTTATTAATTTTCAGGGGAAGAAATCCCATAAGCTCATGTACTAATAAATTTCAGTGAAATTTTTGAAATCTTGAGTTGTTTTAGGGTAGGTCAAAGTGAAGTGTAGGTAGCTGTGTTTAACTGTGCTTACCTTACATTGTGCACCTGGGTGTGGAGTTATTGATGTATCCATACTTCACTTTCCTAGATCAATGGGCAGTGCAGCTGTTTCCAGAGCATTGAACTGCTGAAATCTCGCCCTGCTCACCTGGCTGTTTTCTTACACCATGTAGTCTCACAGTTTGACCCCGCCACACTGGTAATGTATTTGTTCATTTAGCCAGTTCAAAGTTCTTACACTGATTCTTATACCGTAAAACCTCTCACTTCTGCAAGATGAGTTTCTAAACATATCAGGATAGATAAGATAATTAAAATACAGTTGATTTTTTTTTTTTAAACTTGGTTGTGTAGAAATGAGGACTTTGCTTATGGTGGCTTACTTGTTGGAAATTTTCCTGCCCAGTGAACATCTAATAGATGATGTTTTTCATGATTTCTCCCTTTTACTCTCTTATCCATTTCTCCCTCTACTACAGCTTTGTTATCTGTATTCAGACCTGTATAAGCAGACCAATTCCAAGGAGACTCGTCGCGTCTTCCTTGAGTTTCATCAGTTCTTCCTGGATCGATCTGCAGTAAGTTACCAAGTTAACGTTATATAATCTTTGCTATAGTACATTGAGTTACTGGTCTCCTACTTCCAGTCTTCCCCTGCTTTTGGACTTTATTGTTGTGGACTTTCTGACATCTGTGTTGTATGTAATCAGTTACTGATTACTCTTGACTGTTACTTTTATTATTTCTGAATTAGTTGTAGGCTATGAATTCTCACAGTAGGTGTTAGGGAGTACATATGTATATTTGGGTTTATACATGTGCATAATTAGGACAAGAGAGTGCAAAGAGAACACAAATGATATACATACATATGTATGAGGATCCAGAGGATAATACTTGCATAATGAACTCGGGTTGGCCTCTTTGAAGTTTGGAGCCACAAGGGTAACTAAAAAGTGGTAGAAAAGATCTTACAGAAATGATAATAGTGTTTTATTTTACCAGTAGGAATCTTTGTAAGGTTTTTAAACTAATGAGTTTTATAATTCTTAGCTTTGCAATAGGGTAACAGCCTTTAATGCTTCCTGCGTAATCATGCTCCACTCCCTGGGCCTTCCACAGTTGTACTCCTCTTTGATGACTGTTCCCCACCCTTCCTCTCCCGAAACCTCACTTCCTCTCCTGCCCTTTCTCAGCTGAGGCTCTTGCAGTTTCTGTGGGAAATCTGAAGTATTTGCAGAGAACTTCTACCGAATATTTCCCCCACCTTCATCATTCTGTACGCTCTTGCCTTTCCCCTGATGCTGTGGATAGCTAGCTTGCCTTCTTTTCTCCAAGGCCTACTCTTGCCCTCTTCACCTGGGTTGGTGTATTTCCTTCTACCTGCTCAACATGATCCAAGCAACTGTCATCTCTCCAGCACCATCAGTTCTTTGTTTCCTGCTGAATCATTCACATTAGCATGCAAACATTGTGAGTTTACCTATCTTAAAAGAGACTTACACTGAAACAGACCACTTCTCCCTCCAGCTCCTGCCCCATTTTCCTTATATTTTTTTATTTTCTTATATTCCTTTATATTACCTACATGCCTACACATTGTGAAATACAGTTACCTTCTCAGTGAGGCCTTCCCTGAGCACCCTACTTGAAATTTTATGTCTTCACTGTCTGTCCCCTTTCCTGTGTTATTTTTGTCTGTAGAACTGAGATTATATGTGAAGCTTTCATTTTTTTTTTTTTTTTTTTTTTAGATTTTTAAAATTTATTCATGAGAGACACAGAGAGAGAGGCAGAGACCTAGGCACGGGGAGAAGCAGGCTCTCTGCAGGGAGCACGATATGGGACTCGATTCTGGGACCCCAGGATCACGACCTGGGCAGAAGGCAGGCACTAAACCGCTGAGCCACCCAGGCATCCCTAAAGCTTCCATTAAGGCAGATATTTTTGTTCTGTTTATTGCTGTTTCTACAACACTAAATAGATCCTGGCACAGACTGATCACTCAGGTATTTATTGAGTGAATTAATTAGGGTTCTCATTATGCTGATATTATGAATACTGCCAGTGTAAAATATTATACATTATATTTATTAAGAAAATTTACTTCCATGAAGAAATGACAGTATGTTGAAGTATATTTGAATTTTATATTTCCTTTTTTAAAGATTGAAGTACAATTGACATTGTTTTATTAGTTTCAAGTGTATAGTATAGTAATTCAACAATTCCATACATCACTCAGTGTTAATAACAAGTGCACTCCTTGTATCTCCTATTTGATCCAAATCCCACCCCACTCCCTCTGGTAACTCTCAGTTTGTTCTCTATAATTAAGAATCTGTTTCTTGGTTTGTCTCTGTCTTTTTTCCCTTTGCTCATTTGTTTTATGAATGAAATCATGGTATTTGTCTTTCTCTAACATTCTCTGACCTATTTCACTTAGCATTATACTCTCTGGCTCCATACAAGTCATTGCAAATGGCAAGATTTCATTCTTCTTTATGGCTAAATAATTTTCATTGTCTAACTATGCGCCATCTTCTTTATTCATCGATCAGAGTGTACTTGAGCTGCTTCCATATCTTGGCTATTGTAAATAATGTTGCTATAAACATAGAAGGGCATATATCCCCTTGAATTAGTGTTTTTGTATTCTTTGGGTAAATACCCAGTAGTGCAACTGCTGAATAGTAAGATAGCTCTATTTTTAACTTTTGAGGAACCTCCATTCTGTTTTCCAGACTGGTGGTATCAGTTTGCATTCCACAGTGCAAGAGGGACTTTTTCTCCTTTTTCTCTACATCCTTGCCAATGCCTGTTGTTTCTTGCGTTGTTGATTTTAGCCGTTCTGACAGATGTGAGGTGGTGTCTCACTGTGGTTTTGGTTTGCATTTCCTTGATGTAGGTTAGGATGAGCATCTTTTCATGTGTTTGTTGGCCATCTGTAGATCTTTGGAGAAATGTCTGTTCATGTCTTTTGCCCATTTTCAAATTAGATTATTTGTTTTTTGGGTGTTGAGTTTTGTAAGTTCTTTATATATTTTGGATACTAATCCTCCATTGGGTATGTCATTTGCAGATATCCTCTCCCATTCCATAATTGCCTTTTAGTTTTGTCATTTCCACCACTGTGCAGAAGCTTTTTATTTTGATATGGCCTTAGTAGTTTATTTTTGTTTTTGTTTCCCTTGCCTCAGGAGATGTATCTAGAAAAAAGTTGCTACAGCCAATGTCAAGAGGTTACTGCCTGTGTTCTCACAGTATTTATATGACTTCAGGTCTCACATTTAGATCTTTAAAATGGTTTGAATTTATTTTTGTGTATGGTGTAAGAAAGTGGTCCAGTTTCATTCTTTTGCATGTAGCTGTCCAGTTTTCCCAACACTATTTATTGGAGAAATTTTCCTTTTCCCATTGGATATTCTTTCTTGCTTTGTTAAAGATTAGTTGACTGTATAGTTGTAGATTTATTTCTGGGTTTTCTGTTCTGTTCCATTGATCTATGTGTCTGTTTTGTGTCAGTACCATATTGTACTGATCACTACAGGTTTATAATAGAACTTGAAGTCCAGAATTGTGATGCCACCAGTTTTGCTTTTCTTTTTCAAGGTTACTTTGGCTATTCAAGATCTTTGTGGTTCCTTAAAAATTTTAGAATTGTTTGTTCTAGTTCTGTAAAAAATGCTGTTGCTGTTTTGATAGGGATTGTGTTGATGTGTACTTTGCTTTGGGTAATATAGACATTTTAATAATATTTGTTCTTCTAATCTTTGAGAATGAAATTCTATTTCTTTGTGTCATCTTCAGTTTCCTTTATCAGAGTACACGTCTTTCACCTCTTTGGTTAGGTTTATTCCTAGATATCTTAATATTTGTAGTGCAGTTACAAATGGGATTGTTTTCTTAATTTCTCTTTCAGTTGCTTCATTATTAGTGTATAGAAATGTAATACATCTCTGTATGTTGATTTTGTATCTTGCAACTTTACTGAATTCGTTTGTCAGTTCCAGCCGGCTTTTGGTGGAATCTTTTAGGTTTTCTCTATATGGTTCATGTCATCTGTAAATAGTAAAAGTTTTACCTCTTCCTTAACAATCTGGGTGCCTCTTCTTTTTGTTGTCTGCTTTCTGTGGCTAGGACTTCAGAACTTAGTTGAATAGAAGTCGTGAGAGTGGACATCCTTGTCTTGTTCCTGACCTTAGGGGGAAAACTCTGTTTTTTCCCATTGAGTTTGATGTTAGCTGTGGGTTTTTCAAATATGGGCTTTATTATGTTGATATATGTTCCCTCTAGATCTGCCTTGTCAAGAGTTTTTATCAGGAATGGATGTTGTACTTTGTGACTTACTTATTTTATGATTGCAAGTTTGTGCCTCTTAATCACCACCACTCATTTCACCCATTCTCCACCCCATTTACCCTCTGGCAGCCATCAGTCCACTCTGTATTTATGAATCCATTTCTATTTTTTTTGTGTGTTTGCTCATAGGTTTTAGTTTTTTATATTTCCCATATAAGTGAAATCATATGGTATTTATCTTCTCTCTCTGAACCATTTTCCTTAGCACAATTCCCACTTGGTCCATCCATGTTGTCATGGGTGGCTAGTTGTCATTCTTTTTTTATGGCCAAGTAATATTCCATTATGTATATTTACCACATCTTCTTTATTCATTCATCTGTTGATGGACACTTAGGCTGCTTCCATATCTTGGCTATTGTAAATAATGCTGCAATGAACAGAGAGGTGCATATATCTTTTTGATTTACTTCATTTATTTCAGGTAAATCTCGAAATTAATTTCACATTTCTTAATAGCTTCAAACTAAGTCAAATCTTTATTTTGCTGCTCATGATCTGTATTAAATTTATCAACATTAGAGTATAAGAACCCTGCTAAATTTATTTGCTAATGATTCTTTAATACCACTGGTGATATTAATTTCATATAAATACAGAAATGAGCATGTAAATCTTTTTTTGCATTTGTGCTGGCAGGACTTCTAGGACAGTTGATTTGAGCTACTGTGTGGCAACTTCAGTTAAAGAGAAAGCTTTGAAATCTATTTCATTGTTCTGATGAATATTGGAGATCTCATAATTTTCACCAATGACTTTTTAATATAAAGCTTTAGATCTTAAAGGAATTGTTTAAATTCTGGAAGTAGATGACTTAAGTAAGTATATAATACAAAGTAAGCATGAAGAGGTTAAGATAGTTTCTCTAAATGGAAAATTTCCCAGATGGTGAGACGGAAAACACAGTTATATGATAATGGGACAAGAAACTGCAGTTATTATGGGGAAAATCCTAGCTAAGAAGAAGTTAATTATGACACAGTTATCTTCGTTGGCTCAATAGTAAAAACTACAGATAGTTATTGGAGGTCTAATACTCCAAAGCCTCAACATTGACATCCAATACCTTCTCACTGAGGCGTGAATGTCATGAGGGTCCTTTAACTTTACATAGGAAATTACCAGCAATATATGATCTATGGTCTCAAATACAGCAAAAAAAAAAAAAAATCGTGGTTGTATATGACAAAGTTTTCCATATAATATACACACTGTTTAGATTTTAGCTATATTGATTTCAAATGATGTATAACTGAGTATATTAACCAAACTACAGATATTTCCCCGATAGTGTGATCCTTGGGGAAAGGGCTTATTTTCAAGTTTAAACAGTGAGACTATCCACAGCTGTGACATTTGGATGGGGTAGGTGAGCTTATCCCTGAATGTGATTATAAAAATAGCTATCCAAGTTGCATCTCTTCACTTTATATGAATTCTTATATATATATCTCTAAGAGTGCTTAGTGTTGTGTGACTTTCTGTTTGCATTTTTGTTTTAGCACCTGAAAGTTTCTGTGCCTGATGAAATATCAGTAGATCTAGGTAAGTCTGGAGCATCCGTATCCTGGAGAATCCGTAGCTCAGCTCAGCTCAGCTCTAAAGGTGTTATCTATCACATGACGGCTAGTAGGGCATCTCAATCACAATGGAAAGAGAGTCTGTAATACATTTAAAATATAGTATATGAAATCTGCGATGTGAAGTAGAATACGTAAATGCATTGAAGACCTTCTCTTGCTCTACTTTGAGTTCTCACCAAATAGCATTGATATATTGCCAGTTACAACACACAGAACATACCCTTAAGACTTATATATTTACTTGAGAGAAAGTGAGAGACCAAGCATGAACAGAGGGAGGGACAGAGGGAGAAGAAGCAGACTCCCTGTTGAGCAGAGAGCCCGATGTGAGACTCAATCCCAGGACCCCAGGATCATGACCTGAGCTGAAGGCAGACACTTAACTGAGCCACCCAGGCACTCCCAGAACGTACCTTTAAAATCACATAACTCTTTGCCTTTCCGTGATGCAGAAAAAAGGAGACCTGAGCTTATACCTGAGGATCTACACCGCCACTATATCCAAACAATGCAGGAAAGAGTCCACCCAGAAGTTCAGAGGCACTTGGAGGATTTTCGGTAAGCTTGCTGGGTGATAGAAGCTGATGTGGTTATTCTGAATTAATCTTCTTTTTAGGTAGCAAAAGTTTACACGTTAAGTCCTTGGCTCAGAGTACGGTCTTTATCACTGTGATTAAAACATAATGAGCAAAAAAAAAAAAAAAAAATGTGCACCTGGAGTCAGAGTTGGTGTGTACTGAGTCTGTAGTCCCCATTCCATACGCTTCCAGGACTCACTGAACCCACTGTTCTTCTAGGCTAAGTGTGCTCCGTCAGGATGTGTCCTGTTGAGCGATCACCTCTAGAATTCTTTTCCTCCGGTGTCCTAGGTGACAGGGGCCCCAAAATAGAAAACTGACATTTTACCTGTTGCTAGAAACTCTTAGCTATGGAAAGTCTGATGAAGGATTTCCAGAGGGAGATAGTGCTTCTCTGGGCTATCTCAGGAAGTTGTCCTGTTCCCTTTAGGCAGAAGCGTAGCATGGGACTGACCTTGGCTGAAAGCGAGCTGACTAAACTCGACGCAGAGCGAGACAAGGACCGGGTAACTTTGGAGAAGGAACGGGCATGTGCAGAACAGATTGTTGCCAAAATCGAAGAAGTGTTGTAAGTAACAGAAGTATATGTAGACATACCCTCTCTCTGGAGATGCTCATTATGCTTCATGCACACCTTGAACAAATTTAGAAGGGGTGGCAGATTGCATATGTGGAGCTATGTATTTGGGTTTTAATGGTTTAATTTTTCAGTTTTGCTGATGTTTTAGCAAAGCTCTTGTGTTTCTTTTTCTGGGTATTGGTAAAATGAGTGACTATAAAATTTCTAACTGATGAAAAACAGGTTGAGCACTTTCAGTGGTCTCAGTTCATCGGCTTTGAAATGATCTCATGCCAGAAAATATTGACGATTGATGACATGAGTGAGGAAAGCATATGGTCCCTTGAGGGGTTTGCATTTTTTTTGGTATTTTATGCCAGGTGACAAAGATTGAGGGTGGCCCAAAGCATCTAGCTCTGCTCTGTTGTTTCAGGTGTTGTCTGAGTGAGTAGCATCTCTTTCATTATATGACAGTATTTAATTTTGAAATATTTTTATTTTTAGGATGACTGCTCAGCCTGTGGAAGAAGATAAGAGGTAATATAACTGGGGTTTTTTTTCCCCTAGAATTTGATGAAAAAAAGAAACTTTTTTCCTGTCAGTCCTAAATAGGATTTCTCTCTTTTAACTTCAAAATTCAGACTGTCTCCCTCTGGTGGCCTCAATTTTACTTGACTAATATCCTCGCATCTTGAGTAGAATCTTTTTCTATTTGCAACAAATAGATTCTTCCTTAGTTTTTCCTTGATGAATGATTTCTAAGGATTCCAGCATTGGGGTTTTTGAAGCCATTTGATATCTTTATTCTACCTACCCTCCCTTCTCAGAATTCTTTTTTTAAGATTTTATTTATTTGTTTATGAGAGACACAGAGAGAGAGGCAGAGACATAGGGAGAAGGAGAAGCAGGCTCCTCATAGGGAGCCCAGTGTGGGACTCAGTCCCAGAACTCCAGGATCATACCCTGAGCCAGAGGCAGATGCTCAACCGCTGAGCCATCCAGGAGTCCCCCTTCGTAGAATTCTTATTTTATTTAATTTTTCTCCTCCAGTTCAACAATGCAGTATGTTATCCTAATGTACATGAAGCATTTGGGGGTAAAAGTGAAAGAACCTCGAAATTTGGAGCACAAGCGGGGTCGGATTGGATTCCTTCCAAAAATCAAGGTAAAACTGGGTAATAATGTGTTTGGGTCTCCATGCTTCTTTCCACAGGTTGCAGTGGTGTCCTTCTTGGTACTTACCGTTCCAGCAGGTTGGTACTAGGCATGCTAATAGGTGTATGATATGGCCCCTCCTCTCAGGAAGCTCAGAAATCTAGCGAGAAATCCAAGCATGTAAAGCAAGGATGAGACAGTGAGGAGTGCAGATAGCAGTTTATATAGAGAGTGCCATCCCAACAGCCTTGTCTTTCCTTTTATGACCCCTGTCATGGTTGTAATTATGTATGTTTCTCTTTAGTTTTTGTTAGACTCTGAAGCTCTGTGAGGGCAAGGGCCTCCCTCATTGTATCCCCAGCTTTTAGCACTTTGCCCTCACACATTAAGAGCTTATTAAGTACTCGTTCAGTAGTTGGATGAACTGCTTGGCACAAGGTCCCAGTAAATGTGTCCTAAAATTACCTTTGTTTTCCAAAAATGCCAGCTTTAAAGGGGTTGAAAAGACACCTTGCATTTGATGTGTGCACAGTACCACATGCCGCCCTCTATCAAGTGCTCTGTGTGTGTGTCCTTCACTCCCATTTAACCAATTCTCTCAGCTGACCATTAGAATTGCCTTTCTGTGTTTGAAAGCCACAAAAGAAGTCTACTCTGTTATCTATCTCCTAACCTCTCTGATTGTACCTCAACTCTAGCAGAGTATGAAGAAAGATCGAGAAGGCGAAGAAAAAGGAAAGCGCAGAGGATTCCCCAGCATCCTGGGACCCCCAAGGAGACCAAGCCGTCACGACAACAGTGCAAGTATGTTAAGTCGGAAAAGCAGCCTTCTCACCAGCTCCCACCATCTTCCCTCAGAGGCTCACTTAGCTAGAATGAATTGCTGGACAAAGGTGTTCCTGAAATGATTCCATTGAGCTTCCATTGTGCCTTTATTTCAAGGTTACTTCTGAACCAACTACCCCCATGTGGCTCTATAATTATCTTAAACATCTTCTTTAATGGCATTATCCCAGCAGTTGTCCATAACGTAATTTACTTACCTGTTCTGATTTTTGTTTGCATCCAACATCTGTTAAATTAAAAAAACTAAATGTGCCTGGATTTCTCCACCATTCTTTGTTTAATCTTTTCATACACATATTACTCACCATACTTCTGCAGTTTCTCCACCTCTCCATTGTGCTTTATTTCCTGACCTCCCTCCACCCTTGGGCCCAATAGAGAGAGAGATCAGGCCACTGATCTGGGGGAAAAATAGGGAGGATGGAAGCTCAGCCAGGGAAATCAGGTTATGTACTGGTCTTCAACTGGGCAGCTCTACATTTGAAATCATTGGCCAGGCTGGAGTAGGGGTGGGATTGTGGTACAGTGCGAAATTCTCAGACACCAGTGGTGCCCCTTGCTCAAGAAACACTGAGAAGATGAAGGAAATTCAAAGAGAAGAGGTTGAAGAGAATGGAGTATTTCACAGATGCTGACCATGAGTTCCAAGGGATGTAGAAGAGGAATTGAGGAATAAGAGAAGGAAGAATTTGAAGATTAGGTTTATCCAGAGCTGTGTGAGGGAGTGCAGTGCTTCTGGGCGATGATGACAACTGAGGACATGAGTGTGTTTTGACTTCTTATAGTTACTGACCTGAGCAGGAGTGGTGAGCTGGCTGCCAGCAGTTTCTGTAGTCTCTGAGGCACAATGTAAGAATGAAGCTGCGAGTATCGGGGAGGGGTGGGGGGCCATGAGCTCCCAGGAATAACAGGCTTCATTCTCACTCTCACAAGTAAGCATAGTTCTGTGTGCCTCTGTCTTCCTCTCTCAGTATTCCTGCCATTGCTCTCCTGTCCTTTTCTCCCTCCCGTCATTCCCCCTCATCTTCCATCTTCTTCTTCCTTCTCTCCAGCCCTCCTCCACCTGCCTTCATCTCTTTCTCTCCCTCCTCTCTCTCTTCCTCCCTCTTCCCTTTCTTTTCTTTTCATCCTTCCTTTCACTCTCTTTTCTTCCTTCTGCCATTTTTTCCTATCTATCTATTCCTCACTCTGTAACAATTCATAGATATTTTTCTAGGGTCCACCATGTTCCAGACATCTTTTTTTAAATCCTTTGCATCATCTTTTTTTTTTTAAGCCTTTTTGCAACATAAATTGTTAACCATTGCTTTCTGTTCAGTTGGCAGAGCCATGGAACTACAGAAGCAGCGCCACCCGAAGCACTTATCCACACCTTCTTCTGTGAGTCCTGAGCCTCAGGACCCTGCCAAGTTGCGCCAGAGTGCATTAGCAGGCGAAGGAACAGAGGTCGGATACCTGCCAGCCAATCCCATGTCCTCTGTGGCTGCTGGGGCCACTCTTTCCCAGGAAGGAGGGAAGGAGAATGATACAGGTAAGCCGGTGCTATAGTTCGATTTAGTAACTAAGTATTGAGATTTTCAGTCCCACTAAGTAAGAAATAGAGTGGCATATTGTTTTAACCAAGACTGAATCCAATTTCATTTTAACATTTTAATGTTCTACAAGTGATAAATCCATGCTGAATGCTCATTTTGAGTTCTTGTCAATTCAGAAATACTGACTGAGCTGTCAGACATTTGCTTTGTATCAGATGTTAGCACACAATAATTATACATAGATTCTTGCCCTGTGCCACTTAGTCTCATAAATAAAAATAGTCACATAAATAAAAATTCAAATTGTGCCAGATCTAGTAATGAAAGGGTAAAAGGCGTGTTGAGGGGACTTAGTAGCTAGGGGCAGATGTGGGAGGAGTCTAAAAAAGACTTTTTTTAAAAATCTGAGTTACTGGAGATTTTTTTTTTTTTAATACTAAAGGGAAGCTAGTTGAGAGGAAGAGGTTGAAGATGCAGGAAATAACTGTCTATAACTAGTAGGACAAGGTTTTGAGAAGGAGAGCAGAGATGAGAGCCAGAGTGTGTGTGAGGGCAAGATTATTAGCTGAGCAAGAAGGCCAAGAGGCCTTAAAGAGTAGAGAAAGATGTGAAGTAATTGTAGATCATTGGGGAAGAAAGCTTGTGACCATATTTCTTCATGCTTGTTATAATGGGTTTCTTAAGCAAGTAAGATAAGAGAATTGGTGCTGTATTTGGAGAAGGGAATGCCTATCTGTATTAGTGATTTTGGAAGCAGTTCAATTTCTGGTATGACAAGGTCAAGGATAAAGCTGTGGGACTTGTCACTGGAGTGGCAGAGGGGAAATTACTAGAGATGAAGAAAGTAAGGAGCCAAGAAGCCAAGAGTTGGAATACCTTAACATCCCTGGGGTTTGAGGTCACCCCTTGTGATAGCAGCAAAGAGATGAAAACGGCACCAGCAGCCGAAGGTTCAGTACTACTAGATGATTGTCATAAAGAGGGAGAGCCTCAGTGCAGAAAGGGATTTCTCTAAGAAGGCAAGATAGTGGTCTAAAAGTAGTGTTGAGGAACAAGGGTATCTATTTGTCTCATCTCCACACTGAAGTATGTATTATATAATGGAAACATCTGTCTCCATTTGAGAGGGCTGTAGCAGAACGGGGTGGGGGGCAAGGAAGCATGGATTTGAGACAAAGCAGGAGGGGTGACATGCATAGAAAAATCTGGAGGTTTGCCTTATATGGAATTCTGAAGACGTTGAGTTGAGTAGATGTACGAATTCATGGCTCCCAGCTCACATTGAAATAAAAACATGGCAGATAGGTAACCAGTAACAACTAAATAAAAAACATGAAGAGAAGGGAAGTAGAGGAAGGGAAGATATTAACAAGTAAGATATTTTACCAAATTTGGGGGAGATTAAAAGTGGACAAGAGTGATTTGAGGGATAAAACATCATAGAGGAAGCTGGAGTCTATAATGTATTCAAGGAGGCCCAGGTGGGAGCCAGGCTGCCTGTTGGAAACTTTGGAGAGATGTTGGGCTCAGAGTTGGCATGTCTTATGGAGTGCATGAGTAAGAAGTAAAGCTGAAAATAATGAATTAATTGGAGGTCTATAATCAAAACAATGATGTCAGCAGTTTCTGGTCCTTGCATTGTAAAATATGAGCCGCATGTTGTATACACCAGAAGAAAATGAGTGTGTTCTCTTAGAAAAGTTGAATTATGTAGGGCAAGGTAAGTCCTCTGTAATATTAGTGCTGTGGAGTTCTAACATTGGGAGCCTAAAACCTGAGTGTAAACATGCCAGGGTCTCACTCTGCCCAGGGAGCTCCCAGCTACAATGGGCTTACATCCGTATGGCTGTAAAGGAAAGCCACAGCAGCTACCCAGCCCTGCATTCTCAAATATGAATAGTATTACTCATTCTTGGTAAAATTTCCTTGTTAGAACCAAGTCCTAAGATAATACATAATGCCAACTATATCAATGACATAAAAAAGAGAATACAAAATAAACATAAAAACTGTCCCTGCAATTTACACGTTTAATGCAATCCCTATCAAAATACTATGGACTTTCTTCAGAGAGTTGGAACAAATTATTTTAAGATTTGTGTGGAATCAGTTTTTTTTTTTTTTTAAATCATTTATTCATTCATGAGAGACACAGGGAGAGAGAGAGACAGAGACATAGGCAGAGGAAGAAGCAGGCTCCATGCAGGGAGCCCCATGTGGGACTTGATCCCGGGTCCCCAGGATCACGCCCTGGGCTGACGGCAGCACTAAACTGCTGAGCCACCCGGGCTGCCCAAGATTTGTGTGGAATCAGAAAAGACCCCAAATAGCCAGGGGAATTTTAAAAAAGAAAACCATAGCTGGGGGCATCACAATGCCAGATTTCAGGTTGTACTACAAAGCGGTGGTCATCAAGACAGTGTGGTACTGGCACAAAAACAGACACATAGATCAATGGAACAGATTAGAGAATCCAGAAGTGGACCCTCAGCTTTATGGTCAACTAATATTCGACAAAGGAGCAAAGATTATCCACTGGAAAAAAGACACTCTTCAATAAATGGTGCTGGGAAAATTGGACATCCACATGCAGAAGAATGAAACTAGACCACTCTCTTGTGCCATACCATACACAAAGACAAACTCAAAATGGATGAAAGATCTAAATGTGAGACAAGATTCCATCAAAATCCTAGAGGAGAACGCAGGCAACCCCCTTTTTGAACTTGGCCACAGTAACTTCTTGCAAGATACATCCACGAAGGCAAGAGAAACAAAAGCAAAAATGAACTATTGGGACTTCATCAAGATAAGAAGCTTTTGCACAGCAAAAGATACAGTCAACAAAACTAAAAGACAACCTACAGAATGGGAGAAGATATTTGCAAATGACGTATCAGATAAAGGGCTAGTTTCCAAGATGTATAAAGAACTTCTTAAACTCAACAGCAAAGAAACAAACAATCCAATCATGAAATGGGCAAAAGACATGAACAGAAATCTCACAGAGAAAGACATAGACATGGCCAACAAGCACATGAGAAAATGCTCTGCATCACTTGTCATCAGGGAAATACAAATCAAAACCACAGTGAGATACCACCTCACACCAGTGAGAATGGGGAAAATTAACAAGGCAGGAAACCACAAATGTTGGAGAGGATGTGGAGAAAGGGGAACCCTCTTGCACTGTTGGTGGGAATGTGAACTGACGCAGCCACTCTGGAAAACTGTGTAGAGGTTCCTCAAAGAGTTAAAAATAGATCTGCCCTACGACCCAGCAATTGCACTGCTGGGGATTTACCCCAAAGATACAGATGCAATGAAATGCCGGGACACCTGCACACCAATGTTTATAGCAGCAATGTCCACAATAGCCAAACTGTGGAAGGAGCCTCGGTGTCCATCGAAAGATGAATGGATAAAGAAGATGTAGTCTATGTATACAATGGAATATTACTCAGCCATTAGAAACGACAAATACCCACCATTTGCTTCATTGTAGATGGAACTGGAGGCTATTATGCTGAATGAAATAAGTCAATCGGAGAAGGACAAACATTATATGGTCTCATTCATTTGGGGAATATAAAAATAGTGAAAGGGAATAAAGGGGAAAGGAGTAAAAAATGAGTGGGAAATATCAGGGAGGAGACAGAACATGAAAGACTCCTAACTCTGGGAAACAAACTAGGGGTAGTGGAAGGGGAGGTGGGCGGGGGGTGGAGATGACTGGGTGACGGGCACTGGGGGGGGGGCACTTAATGGGATGAGCACTGGGTGTTATTCTATATCTTGGCAAATTGAACATCAATAAAAAATAAATTTATAAAAAAAATTTTAAAAAAACTGCCCCTGGCCGAAAACAATAATTTAGGTAAAAGACAAAAACTTAAAAAAATACCTCTAAGTTAGTATGCTTGGGGAAATTTTAAAAGTTATTACACTTATAAAACAAGAATAATAATGCTGGGCAGCCCGGGTGGCTCAGTGATTTAGCACCTCCTTTCGCCCAGGGCATGATCCTTGAGACCGGGATTGAGTCCCACGTTGGGCTCCCTGCATGGAGCCTGCTTCTCCCTCTGCCTGTGTCTCTGCCACTCTCTCTCTCTCTCTCTCTCTGTGTCTCTCATTAGTGAATAAATAAAATGTTTAAAAATAATAATATAACTATTACATAGAATACAATAACTACTGTGATAAACTACCTTAAAACTTCATAGCTTCACACAAAACATATTTATTATGTCACATTTTTGGTGAGGAACTTGAGAGCAGCTTAGCTGGGCAATTCTATTTCCTGTAGTGGCAGTCAAGATGTCAATCAGCCATCTGAAAGTTTAGCTGGGGCCAGACACATGCATCTGCACTCACACTGGTAGCTGGTGGCCTTGGGCCTATGCTCCTTGCTGGAGGCCTTGGCTCCTCACCACATGGGCTTCTCCACAGAACAGCATGAGTGTTCATGACATGGTAGCTAACTTTCCCCTAAGTGATCCAAAAGAGAGCACAAGAAAGGAGCCCCCCTATCTTTAATGACTTAGTCTCTGTGGTCACACATTGTCATTTCAGCAAGTTAAAGCCAGCCCCTAAATCGAGCTCACACTCAAGCAGGAAGGAGTTAGGCTCCACCCCCAGAAGGGAGGGAGGAGTAGCAAAGAATTTGTGCACATATTTTCAAACCACCACAGCTGCCAAGAGTTTAAAAAAAAAAAAAGTCCCTAAAAATAAAGTCAAGGAAATATTTCAGAATGTATATCAGAAATGTTGAGAGATAGAAATCAGAGAGACAGGAATTACGTAGAGAGCCACTTGAGAGGTCCAACGTCTCTCTCTTCTTTGACGAAACATCAGCAGGAGAAATAAGAGGCGAGGCAATTGGAGAAATGATAGAAGAGACCATCTCAAAGGGAAAAAGACTTGTCTTCAGACAGAGTTCGCTGGGAACCACCTATGATGAATTAATATCAGTAAGAAAAGTAACAACAAGAACCATACCTAGAATGTCTCTAAAAATTTCTGTACACCAGAGATCAAGTCCCAAAAGCTTTGAGGGGAAGGAAAATGAGGATTATGCTGCATCACATTTCTCATGATCACACCAGGGGCTAGATTACATGGGAATCAGGCCTTGCAACTTACTATAAAAAAATTATTGAACTTAGAATTCTATGTCCATCCAAATTACCCATCAGACGTGAAGAAGGGTATAAAGACATTTTCAGATATGCTAGGATTCAAAGCTTAACTGAAGTGTGTCCTTTCCTGAACATGATTTGAAGATACATACTTCAGCAAAATGAGAGAAAAATGAAAGAAGGCAGTGTTACGGGGTCTGGGAAATACTGGAAACATCCCAGGGAAGTGGTGAAGGGCAAGCAAGTCTCAGATGATGGTTAGGTCATAGGCAAAGGGAGCCACTGCCCCAGATTGGAACATAAGGAGTAGGGGATAAGAAAAAGGGAGGTTTTAAGCAGTTGGTAGTATGATGTAACAAATGAAGAAATCTGAGATGTGAATAAAATGACAGTGTTTTGACAGCAATCAAAGTAATTTAGAAATACTAAGAAAAACAAAGTTGTTCAAGAAAGTTAAGTCATGGAGCACCTGGGTGGCTCAGTGGTTGAGCAGTCTCCTTTCACCTCAGAGTGTGATCCTGTGGTCCTGGGATGGAGTCCCACACTGGGCTCCCTGCAGGGAGTCTGCTTCTCCCTCTGCCTGTGTCTCTGTCTCTGTCTCATGAATAAATAAATGAAATCTTATAAAAAAAAATACAATGAAAGGGAAGAATATGGATACTAAATACCTACTTTGATAGACAAGAGTGTTAAGGTACTAACTCCTTGATGAAACAAAAATGTAGATACAATTCTATCATTTAAACTTAAGTAATAACCAATAATAACCCCATAATAATAATAATAATAATATTAAACATTGGGAAGAAATGAGGGGGAAGTGAAGATGGGAAGTATAAGTGAGTAAAATCCTCAGAAGAGGGAGAAACAGATATTACATAAAGAGGGGCAGGAGAGAAGGAGAGAATCTCAAACCAACTCCATGCACAGTGCTGAACTCCACATGGGGCTCGGTCTCACTCACGACTCTGAGATCATGACCTGAGCTGAAACGAAGTTGGGGGCTTAACTGACTGAGCCGCCCAAGCACCCCATTATGTTGATTTTTTTAAAGTTGCTTAAACATGATATTCCTAGGAACAGTTTTTAGTGCATTTAAAATTTTATGTATTAAAATTTTGGTTCTAGATGACATGCAACTGTTTGAATAGGAATGTGGCTATGGATAGATTGAAGTTCTCTTCCAGGACGAATTTTTTTTGGAATCATTATCTTCATTAGCACCATCTGAGTTTTTGAATTTTGTCTTTCCAGGATCAAAGCAAGTTGGAGAAACACCAGCATCTGGAGACTGCATAGATAATACCCCTCGGACTCCCAATACCATCTTTGATTTCCCACCTCCTCCCTTAGACCAAGTGCAGGAGGAGGAATGGGAAGTGGAAAGGTGATTCAGTGGTATCTTTGGAGGGTGGGGATGTTAGGAGAACCCTCAGCTATTTCATTGTATATTATTCCTACACTTAGTAGCATTTCCCCCACATGTGCTTTTTGGGAAAGTCCTAGAACTTATTGGTAGTAAATATTAGGTACTGAAATGTTTTATTTTATTTTATTTTTTTAAAGGATTATGTATTTATTCATGAGAGAGACACAGAGAGAGGCAGAGACATAGGCAAAAGGAGAAGCAGGCTTCCTGCAGGGAGCCCAATACAGGACTTGATCCCAGGACCCTGGGATCAGGCCCTGAGCTGAAGGCAGATTCTCAATCACTGTGCCACTCAGGTGTCTCTACTGAAGTGTTTTAAATTTATTTTGTATCAAATCATTTGACTATCTAGAAGAATTATTTATCCGTCACTGTAGTTTAACCCAGTTTTTAGTATTGCTGGCATAAATTTCTTTTTTCTCCTTTTCATTGAAGTGTAGTTGACATACAGCATTGCCTTCACTTTGGGTATAGGACATAGTGATAACAAATGTATACCTTATGTTGTGCTAGCCAAAGGTGTAGCTGCTGCCTGTCATCATAGAACACCACTGACTGTATTCGCTATGCTGTACCTTTTGAAATTAGTGTTTTTGTTTTCTCTGGGTAAATACCCAGTAATGAACTTAGTAGACTGTACGGTATTTCTATTTTTAATTTTTTGGGGAACCTCCTTACTGTTTTCCACAGTGGCTGCACCATTTTACATTTCCACCAACAGTGCACAAGGGTTCCTTTTTCTCCACATCCTCGCCAACACTTGTTATTTCTTGTCTTTTTGATACTAGCCATTCTGACAAGATGATATCTCCTTGTGGTTTTGATTTGCATTTTCCTGATGATGAGTGATGTTGAACATCTTTTCTTATCTTGTTGGCCATTTGTATGTTTGGAAAATGTTCAGGCATAAATTTCTTGATTACTGTTTTGTTTTCTTGTTGACCCTTTGTTCCCCATTGTTTTAGGGTGACTGAGCATGGGACACCAAAACCCTTTCGAAAGTAAGTAATCCTAAAGTAGCTTTCAATAGAGGCATATTTTAAGAAATAATATCTTTTTTTCTCTGACATCGTAGTTTTAAAGGAAAGGAAAACCTGTATACAAATCTGTTAGTATAAAAGAAAATTCTTAATAAACACACATCATTCAAAAGATATTTATAGAGGTATATATAACATAGATAAGTCATTTTGTAGGAGAGGGTGATGTTTCAGGCCCTGTGCTAAGCAGTACTTCAGAAATATGACTTATTTACTGTAATAGAAAAACTTGTTCTATTTCCCATTGTCCATCTGATGTCCCCAAATAGAATTCATTGTTGTTTTTTGGTTTTTGGTTTTTTTCATTCAGGTTTGACAGCATAGCTTTTGGAGAAAGTCAAAGTGAGGATGAACAGTTTGAAAATGACTTAGAGACAGATCCACCCAACTGGCAACAGCTCGTTAGTCGAGAAGTGTTACTGGGCCTAAAGCCTTCTGAGATCAAAAGACAGGAAGTAATTAATGGTGAGTTTAATTAGACTTTGTTGTTGTTCACATACAGTGAGTTTTATTAGACTAAAACAAGCCCCCAAGCTTTGGAGTTGGCTTCAAAATTTCTGCTAGCCTTTTGTTCTATACAGAGGGGAGTTAAACTAGATAGATGATCCTTGAGCTTTCCAACTCAAAACATGCAAATGATTCTGTGTTCTTAATGGTAATTTAAAAGGAAAAGGTGTTTAGCTTTCAAGATGTTTAAGATTCATAGGATTATAGATCTTGAAGTTGAACAGTCATTAAGGCAGCCTGGTCTCATCGTTAAGTTATTTTTATGCATAGTATAAATGGGGAAGCTCAGGCCCAGGGTGGTTGAATGAATCAAGATCATATAGCTAGCTGATAAATGATAGGGACAAAACTGGGAGTCAGGTGTCCCTTTACCCTAGTGCAGTGTTCTTTATTTTGCCCTAATATATATATGTGACAAAGATGTGGGTGACATGGATGCTGTGCCCTCCACTATCCTTAGGATGCGATTTCAATAAATACCTTTCCTGTGTCTGATAACTTTGAGACATAGTGAAATAACAAGTCTAGCCTCAGAAATGAGGGTTTATAGGCAAATCAGATAACCAAAAGTACTATTATTTTGAAGAAATAATAGGCTAAATGGTGTTTGGGCTTACTGCTTTCTGATGTTATTAGCTATGATTGGTGAATAGTGTTGTGAAAAGACAAAAGGATTTTGGAGTACATTGTTAACTTTAAAGATTTTATTTATTTGTGAGAGAGCAAGAGAGAGAGAGAGAGACAGACAGCACAAACAGGAGAAGGGGCAGAAGGAAGGGGACAAGCAGACTCCCTCCCAAGCAGGGAGCCCAATGTGGGGCTTGATCCCAGGACCCCAAGATCATGACCTGTCAAAGGCAGACACTTAACCAACTGAGCTCTCCAGGAGCCCCATTGTTAACTTTAATATACAGAATAGTTTTGGGGTTTTTTTGTTTGTTTGTTTAAAAGATTGTATTTGAGAGAGAGAGCACAAACAGAGGGCATGGATAGAGGGAGAAGCAGATTCCCCACTGAGCAGGAAGCCCAATGCGGTTCTCCATCCCAGAACCCCGGGATCGTGACCTGAGCTAAAGGCAGACGCTTAACCCACTGAGCCACCCCAGGGCCCCCAGAATAGTTTTGAATGATATTTTTCATTTGCCAGCACTCAGCTCTTAGAGCCGGTATGTAGGAGGGTCTCATGCAATCTAGAAAGTGACATGAGAGATACTACATCCTTTTAAAACTATAAATAA
This sequence comes from Canis lupus baileyi, assembly GCF_048164855.1. Classification (NCBI taxonomy): domain Eukaryota; kingdom Metazoa; phylum Chordata; class Mammalia; order Carnivora; family Canidae; genus Canis; species Canis lupus. The sequence goes on from NC_132840.1 coordinate 75,587,988, forward strand.
TTATTATAGAGCTCATTTGCTGCTTAATTCCAGCTAGAGCCTGTGTTTGGTCTCACGGAATTATTCAGAACGAGGTAACATTTCATGTTTCCTTTTTTCTCTGCTTAGAATTGTTCTACACTGAAAGAGCTCATGTCCGAACACTAAAGGTTCTTGATCAAGTATTCTATCAGCGAGTGTCCAGGGAAGGAATTCTGTCCCCTTCAGAACTACGGAAGATTTTTTCAAACTTGGAAGATATTCTTCAACTTCACAGTAAGAAAAATCTTTGTCCCTAACATTTTTAATAGATGAAAGATTGTGAGTATATAAAAGCATCATAACAGTAAACTTTTCTAAGTGCATCCATGTTGTATGTGAGCATATAACATAAAGAAGTGATCAGATCATTGAACATCCCCCTCCCCAGACGCTCATCCACACCATTAGCCTTTTGTATATGAAGTGCTACCACAGGACTTAGGATCTAAAGTTAATGTCAAAGATGAAAAATATAAATACCCTTGGAAATTTCTTATCAATTGTAGTGTATATGTTTTTAAATATATATATGCCATATAATTTGTGTGGTGTGTGTATATATACTTATATATAATACTCAGCATCTAATATCACGATGGGGTAATTTTTAGGAATTATCTTATTGTTGCTTGAAATGCTTGAGTAAATCTATAAAAATTCTACCTTGCTGGCTTTCCTTGGTTATAGTCTCCTGAGACTTTTGTAGACACAGTTCCTTTCTCTGTAAGTCACTGCTTCTCTGTGATCCTTAATTCTCAAGCTTTCTTTCATCAAGGATGCCATCGCCAACTGCCAACACCTGCCTACCAAATTGATGCCTTTTTATGTCTTTGTGGGTGATCTTAGGTTTCAACAGCATGCATCGACAGGTTCAGGTTGATTATAACAACTGCCTGTGAACAAAAACATTTTGAGAGGAACAGGGGGCAGAATCACCTGTTCTATTGAAATTTCTTTATGAGCATGGTTATGATGGCGTCTTGAAGTTAAATGCATATTTGATGTACATATACAGTGTGTAATGTGCTAGTTTCCACATTGTTTCAATGCTCTGGCACCTGTTTTTCGGATAGAGCTCAACAATATCTGTATGCAGAAGAATTGCTTTCAGATTTATATTTAAGGAGACCAGAGGCAGCCATACTACTGTGAAAATCCTTTTTTAAAAATTTAGGTTCCTTTAAAAAATTTAGGTTCTAAAAATCCTTTTTTAAAAAATTTAGGTTCTAAATTTTCAGTACAACCAGTAATGCGAACTAAAATGCAGGTATACTTAATTATTTTCTGTTTTTCCCCCCTTAGTTGGATTGAATGAGCAAATGAAGGCTGTTCGAAAGAGGAATGAGACCTCAGTTATTGATCAGATTGGGGAAGATTTGCTGACCTGGGTAAGGAAATTGGCTATTTCACTTTAATATTTTTATAGACACTTAAAGATCAGACTCAAGGTGGAGTAATCTTTCCAAATATGCAAACTCATACATCTTGCAAAGTTACCATAAAGACGAAAGGGGTCCAAGTATGTATTCTCTTGGTTAGTATCTTTTTATTCTTGGTAATATTTTTTTTAAGATTTTATTTATTTATTTATTCACAAGAGACACACAGAGAGAGAGGCAGAGACACAGGCAGAGGTAGAAGCAGGCTTCATGCAAGGAGCCTGACGGACTTGATCCTAGGTCTCCAGGATCCCGCCCTGGGCTGAAGGCAGCGCTAAACCGCTGAGCCACTGGGGCTGCCCTTGGTAATATTTTTTTTAATATTTGTGCTCATTCAAACTAAGTGCTCTCTTTTCATCAAAATAAAGATATTCTCTGTGTTTTAATGAACAGAGAGCAAAATGAATCTTGATAAAAATAATTTAACTAATGTAGAATTTTCAGTCTTCCATTGTCCAAATCACAGAATTATGCTGTAAAACATTACAGTTGTAAATCCAGAACTACCATCACAAAGGTAGAAAAGTGAAAATTACTTAATCTCATTTACAGTATAAGGAAAGAGTTCAGAGACCATCAGAGCTGTTAGACACATTCTGTTTTTCTGTCCGACTCTTTGTATGTCCCCCACAGTATGTACACTGTTCCAGGTGCTGGGGATACACGCTGGGGATACAGTGGCAATCACAGCGAGCACGGCTCCTGCCTGGGTGGAGCTGATAACCAGTGAGAAAACAGTCATTAGTCCTTTCAAGTACGATAAGAATTATAAAAAAGGGAGAGTATGGGTTGTTATGGGAAGATACAGCAGGGAGACCCAAAGTAGGACATACAGAAAATTTTTCTAGGGGAAAGTAGGTATGATCCAAACTTTTAAAGAAAATGTTGTAGTTAAGGCTATGAGTAATAGTGAAACAGATGACACAGTTCTCAAAATGCTAAATGTCCAGGTTGAACAGAAACTGTGTAGATATGCCCACAGAAATTTATAGATTGCTTGGGGAAATGCCACAAGGTTTTGGTAACTTTATAATGCTAACTTTTTAGAAGATCAAATACTAGAAAGTTGACTAAGACAATGTTCATCTTACTCCCTTCGTTGATGTTGAGATCATAGCTGAGAATCTAATCCCATAGGAGATCTTCTCTTAGCCACTTGACTCATAGAAAAGATCAGGAAATCACTGTCCAGTCTCATCTTGTATTTACTCAGCTTTTCAAAGCATCTTCTCAGGCTCATTCTGGCATTATTCTTGTTAAGGAGATTTCACTTCCTTGAAAAACCCAAGTTACTCTACAGCTACTCTGTGATAGTGTAGCTCATTTTGTAGATCTCAGGGTAGCAGGAAAGGTTTTAACTGAGTTCTCTTAGCTTGGCAGCACACTACTCGAAACAAATTTTTATTTTAAAAGAGTTATCCATTTATTTTAGAAAGAGAGCATGAGTGGGGGAGAGGGACATAGAGAGAGAGCCTTGAGCAGACTCTACGCTGAGCAGGGAGCCCAATGTGGGACTCAGTCCCAGGACTCTGAGACCGTGACCTGAGCTATAACCAAGAGTCAGATGCTCAGCTGATTGAGCCATCTACGAGCCCCTGAAACAAAAAATTTGTGGTATAATATAGTAAAGTATCAACTAAAATCTCAAAGATTTTCTTTATGGAGCAGTTAGTAATTTTTGTGAGCTATCAGATTCTAAAAAAATCAGATTTTAACTTCAGTCTTTAAGCCTTTTGTGTCTCCTGTTCCCCCAGTGTCAGCCTTTCTAAGTTGTGGTAGGCTGTGAGCAGGAAAACATTGTGATAGGCTATGATCAGAAAAGGCCTGCATGTGTCAGTCTGACCTTTTTTAATGGAGAAACATTGATAATCCACAGAGATATGTAAGTCTCCATTCACTTGAGAGCACTTAGTGGAATACTGAAAGGATTGGTGGTTGTCTCTCATTTTGCCTGGCCTTAAGATAAGCTCAGTATGCCATTCTCTGCTGTGTTCTTTGCATTCTTGGCACAGTTCAGTGGACCAGGGGAGGACAAGCTGAAGCACGCCGCTGCTACCTTTTGCAGTAACCAACCTTTTGCCCTGGAAATGATCAAGTCTCGTCAGAAAAAGGATTCTCGATTCCAGACCTTTGTGCAAGTGAGTTGAGTGAGTCATGTGAGAAAAAAAAAAAGAATAATGTGATTTTTTTATGGAATATAGAATAAACTAGGAAAATTCTAAGACTAAGATATTTATAAGGATTATGTTAACACTTTTTAAAGCCATATGTTCCTTCTTAAATTCTTGGAGTATATAAAGGTGAGAGTGGAATGGTAAATAATAAATAATTAATTATAGTAAATAATAAAAGATTAAAATACCTGACACACACAAAAAAATAAAATACCTGACATAGGAGTCCACATTGCCATGGTGATATTGTCAGAAAATATCCCATGTACACTGTTACAATACTATGGTCATAACATGAGAATGGGCCCACAGAAGAGTGTGACACCAGTCATGCTTATTGAGGTGTATATATTGGTGTAACTCAAGGGTCAGTAAACTGTGGCCCACAGGTCCTATCCAGCCTCTTGCCTGTTTTTGTGGAGTTTTATTATGGTATAGTAAATTTTTACTGCAGTAGAACAAATTACCGCAAATGTAGCAACTGAATACAAATATATTAGGTCACAGTTTTTGTGGTTTGGGAGTACAGATATTATTTAGCTGGGTCCTCCCTTCATGCTTGCACCGGGCTGAAGGAAGGGGTTAGCTGGAGCTGCAGTTCTCATCTGAGACTTGCAGTCCTCTTCTCAGTTCCCTTATTGTTCACAGAATTCATTTCCCTGTAAATGTATAACCAAGATTCCAGCCTTCTTGTCATTGTTGGCTAGAAACTGCTCTCGGCTCCTGGAGAATGCCCAGATCTTTGCCACGTGGCCCCTACAGGCAATTTATAAGATAGTTATTTCCTTTCTTGCAGGTCAGAAGGATTGTATCTCTCTGACAGCTTTTTTTTTTTTTTTTTTAAGGTCTATTCTGATTAAGTCAGACTCACCTTGGAAAAGCTTTCCTTTTTCTTAACACGAAGTTAACTTATAGTAACCTAATCATATCAGTGATACCCCATCATGTTCACAGGTTCTGTCCACGGTCCAGGGGAGATTATACAGGCTGCGTACACCAGAGAGTGGGAATCTAGCAGACTCTCAGAACTCTTTACTACACACAGTCATGTTTGTTCATTTACATACTGTCTGTGGTTGCTTTTGCACTAAAACAGCAAAATAGAGTAGTTATGACAAGGACTGTATGGCATGAAAAGCCTAAAGTATTTATTATCTGGCGCTTTACTGAAGAGTTTGCAGACCCCCATTTGAGATGAGCTGGTGTGTGTATGTATATCCAGACTGATGATCCGTTGTACCTACTTGGAATGGCAAATAGCAAATCAGCTGACTAACTTTTGGTAGGAATGCCAATCATAGGAAAATGAATATGTAAAGATAAAACTGTTTTATCACAAGCAAGCAGTTCTTAGAGTTGATTGTGGATATTCTCAATTTTTGCTTAAACAGATAAGAAAGAAACCACTGGCTTAGTGATAAAGGCTCCCCTTCCCCATTATGTGAGTAGAAGTATAGTGTGGCCATAGTATACCTCACCATGCTTTACGTCTTGATTTAATAACCAGAACTGTGATGTTGTAGACTTATGATGGGTATGTGGCACATATTAGGAAACTATAGTCCTAATAAGAATCACAAATTCCCTTATTTAATTTTAATTTTAGGATGCTGAGAGTAATCCTCTGTGTCGTCGTCTGCAGCTGAAGGATATCATTCCTACCCAGATGCAGAGGCTTACCAAGTACCCTCTTCTGTTGGATAATATTGCCAAATACACAGGTACAGCGTTCTCAGTGAAATTAAAAAGCTTGGGAACAAAACAAGAAAACTCCATGTCCTGCTAAATAATCTCTCACGGCATCCTGATGCCCATGGGTTCAATTTCCAGAGTATGGCAGCATTTTCTAACAAGATTCAGTCCAGTCTTCTCTAGGCTATTTGATTTAATGTACTCCCTTAGTAGCTTTTAACACAGCATTTGGCAAAGTATGGATCATGGGCCAAATTTGGGTCATCACATAGGTTTGTAAAAAAGTTTTGTTAGAACATAGACGTGCTCATTGGTTGACAAATTGTCTCTGACTGCTTTTGCACTACAACAAGCAGAATTAAGTAGTTGTGACAGAGACCATTTAGTCCCTCAAGTGCACAGTATTTGTCATCTGGCTCTTTATAGATAGAATACACTTTGTGCAGTCCTTCCTATATAGTATATGTCATATTTGCTTTGAAGATGTCTTATCCTGGGTGAAGAGATGCTTTGCTTTGTGTCTATACATGTACTTTATTAAGCCCGATCAATATGTTGTAACTCCAGTTCTGTTTTAAACCGGGAAGTGAATCCAAGTTTCTCAGTTGGGCTTTAGGCTCTTATACTCAGTTCTAATTAATAATAATTTTATGCAATCAAACTACTGTTAATAGTTAATAATATTATTAATAATAATAATTTAATAATTAATAATTATTATGCAATCAAATAATTTTATGCAATCAAACTACTGTTTCATATGCCTGAGAATTTGAAAATACTCATAAATGTTAATTTTTATACTTTAACATATCTGTTCAATATAGGTGGACTGTTCAGAAGACTGTAATTTTAAATATTCTGATTTTGACTTTACATTGTAGACCTCAATGTAATCTCAATGTATTTTCGTGAATTTCATCTTTTAATCATACACATGCTGTAATCTATTTTCTTTCTTTAAATGTAATCTTAAATTCAAAAAAAGACTTATTCTGGAGTTATTTTGAATTGTGTTATCATTAAAAAATTACTTACTGCTTAACAGGTCCACGGTACATACCACATTGGGTACGCACTTGGGAGATCCTAGGGGGAGAAGGGGTCCCATTCATACAGCTTACAACATGAGTGAGACCCAATCCCTAGAGTGCGTAACTTAGAGGAGCTGATACTCGAAGGAAGGCATAGCTCCTGAACCTGGGATTCCATACAGTGGCTTCTTTTTAAAGATGAGTGTTTATCTTTTAATGTACTATCATCAGAGGTCTCATCTGTGGAAAAATGATCTGAATTGAGACTTTGCCACAGATCTTAGCCTGGCATAAAAATATTTAGGGTCTTAGTACATTCTTGTAGCTGTTGACATATAATGGTATCTCATTTATACATACATATACTTATGTTCTTCTCTGTTTTCCTTTATTTTACGTTCTGGATTTTTTGCCCCATGCTTAGAATGGCCAATGGAAAGGGAGAAGGTGAAGAAAGCCGCAGATCACTGTCGTCAGATCTTAAATTACGTAAATCAGGCTGTCAAGGAGGCAGAAAACAAACAGGTAAGATGGGGAAGAGCAAGAAGATACAGGACAATGTAGTGAGAGTATTAAACTAGTGTGTTAACTGGAGTCTCTGAAATAGTAATTGAAATTACCATTACATGATTGACAGGTGGGGCATTTGGTAGCTGTTTATGCACTAGGTGGGCCCAGACTAATTTGTGGTAGAACATCAGGCTAGTGTTTGACCTTTTTGAGCATCAGAAGCTATGTGTTTGCTCTCTGATTCATCTCTCCATTCAACAAATATTTCTAGAGCATCTGTATACTGAGTGTAGGATGTAGAGTGCTTAAGTAAATGAGTAAACTAAGTGCCCACACTGAGCTTATTTTCTAGCAGGATAGAAAGGTATTGAGCAGATGTTAGTATAAGTATTTTATGTGAGTTGTTGATAGCTGCTATGAAGGAGAATTTTGGGATGCTAGGAGTGTGTCACTAGTGGGAGCATGTAGGGCAAGCCTTATTGAGGGCGTTGAGTGGTGGCCATTGGAGAAAGCTTCCTTCAAGAATTGACATTTAAGCCAAGCTTGGAAAAATGAAATAAACCAAAAGAAGGTAGAAGGGTGCAATCTTACAAGTAGAGGGAACAGCATGTACAAAAGTCCTGGGGTAAGAAGGAAGCATGGCCTGTTTGAGGAACTGAAAAATTAGGTTAGTGTGGATCATGCCAAAAAAAGCAAAGTCAAAGTGGTATGAAATAAGGAAAAATATAGATCAGGGCCAAGTCATATAGGGCCCTACTGTAGACAGTGTTAAAGATTGTGATTTTTGAGAGCAGTAGGAATTCATTATAGACATTTAAGAAGAAGAATGACGTGTTCAGGTTTTTCACCTTGTAAGTACCACTCATACCAGTCTGTGGAGAATCAGTTGAAGGAGGCAGAGAGGAGATGAAAGAGCTCAGTATAGTCTGTTGCAGCAGTTCAGGACAGATGCAAGAATTGTAAAAGTATTTAGAAGGTAAAACTGATAGGATGTGGTGACTGTGATTTAGAGAAGGATTTGAAAAGAGGTGTGATGGTAGGAATAAATCACAGGCCTCTGGCTTGCGTATTTGGGTGGACAGGATGAGGGAAGAAGCCCCAGGTTTGTGGGAAAATGGAGAGAGTTCAGTTTGGAACGTCAAGTGAAGATATACAGTATGCAGTTGGCTCTATGGATCTACTTCTAAGAGGACTGTACCAAAGATAAAAATAATCAGATTGTGAGCATAAATAGAACTTAATTTAATCCATGGACCAGGATATAGTTTCTTAGGAACTGAGTATGACAATAGCTCTGTTGATGAGGCTGTAGGAAAACAGGAACTTCCAAATGTGTTGTTTGGAGTGTAAAATGATAAAATCCCAGAGGGCAGTTTGGCAATATGAACTTAAATTTAAAATGCACATATTCATACATCTACCCTTTGGCCCAGCAATTTTATTCCTGGTAATCTACCCAGGAGGAATGAAGATCTGTGCCCACAGACTTGTATAAGAATGTTTCTAGCATAAACCGAATGAGGTATAGTCACAAACTAGGAGAATAAATTCCAGCAATAAAAAGGAATGAATTGCTGATACATACAACGTGGATGAATCCCACAAACATGATGCTGAGTGAAAAAGAGCAGACAAGAGTACATATATATAATTTTATTTATATGTACTTCTAGAACAGACTAATCTATGGTGGAAAAAAAGGTCAGAAAAGTGGTTGTCACTGGGGATATGGGGAGAGATATTAACTAGGTGTAGGTCTAAGAAGTGAGAGGAAACGTTCTGTGGTGAAGGTAATATTTTGTATCTTGACAGGAGTTTGATGGCACAGGTGCATGCATGTGTAAAAACTTGTGGAAAGGTACACTTAAAATATATGCATTTCACTGCATGTAAATTTTACTTTGAAAAATAACTAAATATAGAACTCTTGTTAATGATATCCACACTAAAATGTTTAAAAGTAAAGTGTGCTTACAACTGTTAAATTATTTTGAATTGTATTCAAAATATGTGGTGGATTGATGGATAGCTAGAGGAATGAACAGATGTGATAAAACAAATACAGTAAATATCAACAGGAATGTAAATGATAGATCTATTGAGTGCTGACTATACACATTCAGACTTTTCTATGTACTTGGACATTCTTATAATCTTAGGGGAAAATGCACATATGCTTTGATCTCTAACAATTGTTTCTTTAGAAATTTATCTTACAGGGCAGCCCCAGTGGCTCAGCGGTTTAGCGCCGCCTTCAGTCCAGGGCCTGATCCTGGAGACCTGGGATCGAGTCCCACATCGGGCTCCTGGTGCATGGAGCCTGCTTCTCCCTCTGCCTGTGTCTCTGCCTCTCTCTCTCTCTCTCTGTATGTGTCTCTCATGAATAAATAAAGTCTTTAAAAAAAATTTATCTTACAGATATATATACACACACATCTATAAAAATACATGTTTTAAGGACATTATATCACTGTATTTGTTATGGGAGAAGATTGGAAGTAACTTATATATCCATCAGTAAAGTGTAGTTAGATTAACTGTAGTTCATTCACAGAGCTGAATACCATAGAGCCATTCAAAAAGTGAGTTTTCTAAAAAAATAAATAAATTAAAAGAGTTTTCTCTATATGTGCTAATGTGGAGCAGTCTCGAAGGTACATTGATGAGTGATACTAACAGATGTGTACATGATTATGCTACCATTTGAGTAGTATATATATTAACATATTATACTGCCATGTCTTTTTAAAAGGATGCATATACACACACCATGTACAGAAATAAGCATACTTATATATGCATATATTCTATTTGTTTAGAATTTTTCTCATAGGCTGCCTAAGAAATGGGTGTTAGGGATTGCTTTTTTAGAGAACATTAGGAGAGGATCCCTGGATGGCTCAGTGGTTTAGTGCTTTCCTTCGGCCCAGGGCGTGGTCCTGGAGTCCCAGGATCGAGTCCCACATCAGGCTCCCTGCATGGAGCCTGCTTCTCTCTCTGCCTGTGTCTCTGCCTCTCTTTCTGTGTGTCTCTCATGAATAAATAAATAAAATCTTTAAAAAAAAAGAGAGAGAGAATATTGGGAGTGGGAGGCAAGAGGACAGGATTGGAGGGAGACTTCATTGTGTGCCTTATATTTTCACATTTTGTACCATGTACATGCTTACGTATTCGAAAAATAGCCATAAGCTAGTTAAAGGTCAGTGAGTTTGAAAAGCAGATTGAGCAAGAACAGCCAAAAATTCCTAGACAACTAGGAATATGTGATATCTCCAAAGCCAGGGAAAAGGGATGTTTTAAGAAAGAGTAAGCTGTGAGGCACCTGGGGTGGCATAGTTGGTTGAGTGATCCACTCTTGGTTTCTGCTCAGGTCGTGATCTCAAGGTCCTAGGATTGAGCCTCTTGTCAGGCTCATGCTCAGTGCAGAGTCTGCTTGAGCTTCTCTCTCCCTTTCTCTTTGCTCCTCCCACCTTACATGCTCGCTCGCGCGCGCTCTCTCTCTCTCTCTCTCTCTCTCTCTCTCTCTCTTTCTTAAAGAAGGAAGACCTGTCAGTGATGTCTGGTGTTGAAGAGAGCTCTGTAAAATGCGAGTGAAAAACATCCATTTGGCTTAGGAACAGGGAGGTTATTAATATCCAAAGCAGTGACCTTGGTTCCATCTTGTCTTAATTTTCAGCGACTAGAAGACTACCAGCGTCGCCTGGATACCTCCAATCTGAAGTTGTCAGAGTACCCAAATGTGGAAGAGCTCAGGGTGAGAGATAGTCTAATCATAATTTAAAAAAATAAAACACAGTTTACTAAAGACCTGGCAGGTTATTAACATCTCAGAGGGGATAATCCATCACCTGAAGTTCTTGTATCTTAGATTGTCTATATTTATGATTCTTTTCTTCCTTTTCAACATCTGATCTGTGTGAAGATGACTTAGCCTTTTACTAGAGGAATATTTTATGTAAAACTAACTTTTTGTAACAGGAGTTTGCTGGACACTTAATGAGCATCAATCATTTAATTTTATTGTGTTCTTATAGTTTGAATGAGAGTAGGGGTGTTCACTCTGGGAACTTAACAGATTATTGAGTAAAACAAGATAATTTTTTCATGAAACTCTTCAAAAGCATGAGTGTTGAAATCATTATGGGAATGATAGTAAAAAATTTTGTAATTGCCATTTCTATTACATGAGGCTTTTGTATTAAGGAACTGCTTAGGATTTTCTTTCTTGTGCTCTTTCAGTAGGGGGTTGCTTTTGCAAATTGTATTTGGTGGCTGGTAGACTAGACTTGTATCACAGAGAGCAGCTTATCAAAAAGCACGCTTAATACGCTTAGCCTTCACTTCCAGAGGATGAGATTTTTCTAGAGCTACCTATACTAAGGGCTGATTTTCTTACTAAATTATTAATATTTAGTAGGAGTGCCTGGGTGGCTCAGTCGGTTAAGTGTCCGACTCTCGATTTTCAGCTCAGGCCATGATCTCAGGGTCCCACATTGGGCTCCATGCTCAGCAGGGAGTATGCTTGGAATTCTCTCTCTCCCTCTACCCTTCCCTCCCTTAAATGAATGAATGAATGAATGAATGAATGAATGAACGAACGAATGAATGAACGAACGAACGAATGAATCTTTTGATAAAATAAATTATTAATATTTAGAGCAAGATCAAGTACTACTTGGACTTTTTCATGAGTACTGTTCCTTAGAACTTTGTTTGGAACTAGAGCCTGGCACTCACAGGCCTCTTACAGATAGATAAACTATGCATCATCCTCATCTAGCTATTCATAGAATAATTAGATGGGCTGCAAATCCAGTGGCTGAATGCTTGCAACTTCATTTTCATAAGCAATTATCATATATTTATTGTGAGACTTGGAAGGCAGTCCTCTGAATGTTTTTCAAGATACCTCTAATTTTTTAGGAAATTGTATGCAGCTTACTGTAACTTGATCTTTATTCCATGTTCAGCAGTTCGCAAATACCAATAATGATAGTGAAGGTAAATGGTATCTTTTATATAAAGAATTTATTGAAAAGAGACTCTATGGCATATCGTCTCAGAGCTTGGAAATAATTTGTGTGTAATTCTCTTTATTTTGGCAGAATTTGGATTTAACGAAAAGGAAGATGATTCATGAAGGGCCATTGGTCTGGAAGGTGAATCGAGATAAAACTATTGGTAGGTATCGTGTCTGTCAGTTTTACGGAGAGTGGAGAAATTAAAGTTCCTTTGGGCCAAAGAGAAGAAACAACCGTTCACAGATTTTGGCAACAGCAGTGAGCAGTGCTGCCCTGTGTTATATTTGCAGATCTGCTTATGGTATTTCTTTATAGGTGAAGTACATTAAATGTTCACTGAGGGGGAAAAGCAGAAAAATTTGTCATGATTCAGTCATGTCTCCATCATTCTTGTATTCTAATGAGCTCTCTAATAAGCTTTCTTTAAACCACTCCATTTCAAACTATCTATGCTGAGGAATCATGGTGGCTTTTTTTTAATTTCTTGTCAGTCACCGACTGACGCTTTGGTGCGATACAATATAAAAATGAATTATTAAAAAATGGAACTAAAAAAGACAATAGCAAGTCAATTTTTTAAATGTATTAGCTTTAACAGAAATAAATTTTCTCTGTCAAATTGTTACAAAGTTTATAAAACACATCTCAGTTTCTACACTAATCACCTTCTCTACATTTTGGTTTCCAGATCTATACACATTGCTGCTGGAAGACATTCTTGTATTGTTACAAAAGCAGGATGATAGACTGGTGTTAAGATGTCATAGTAAGATTCTGGCATCCACGGCTGACAGCAAACACACATTTAGCCCTGTCATTAAGTTGAATACAGTGTTGGTTCGACAAGTGGCAACAGGCAAGTATGTCCACAGAGTGACAGTAGCTTTCAGGTTCATCATAAAGTTGCATGAGATCCTTGGTATTGTTTAAACAGCCCAGCTGGTAGAGAGTTTCTGTTTCATTCTTAAACAAATGAAATGAAATTTGGTTACTACTTAAAGAGTTTCTACCCCCAAATTCTTTGGGGTGCCTAGATTCTCTGAGCAATTTTCTGCTCTTGAAAATTTCCTGCATACCGCTTTAATCTTTAGTCCATGTTCACATCATTGACAGACTACCACGGAAGATGGTGAATTGAGGGATAATCCCAATGAAAAGAGTTACATGAGAGTGGTATGCTTTTTGATTTGTGGTAAAAGAGCAAACAAAAACAGAGAGGTGGGTGTAGTTTGGGTTTTTTGAAATCAGTTTAAGTTAGCAAATTATACATTAACCGTAGTAACAGTGGGATCCCTTTTCAAACTTGTCAGTTCCATAGTGGCAAGATAAGCTGACGACCTCTTTTCTTCATCATTTACTAAATTTCATTAATTAACAATTTAGCAACAGGGCAATTCAAAATAAATGCAAAAATGTCATCGTGTTGAGTAATTCAGATGTATGTACACCTCCTTGTTTCTATGTGGAACCCGGGCTAGTTTTTAGGATCTTTGTTTTATTGGAGTATAACATAGACAATGTAACATATGATAAATTACACAAATTTTAACTTTATAGCTTGATGAATTTTTACAAAGTGAGCACATTAACCTTTACCCAGATTAAGATGCAGAATAAACCAGGACCCGAGAAGTATCCTTCACGGCTTCTGTAGGTCATATCCATGTTGTGAGAGTAATTTTTGTCTTGTTTCTTCCAGATAACAAAGCTTTATTTGTCATCTCCATGTCAGACAATGGAGCCCAGATTTATGAACTGGTGGCACAGACTGTTTCTGAAAAGACTGTGTATGTATTAGATACAGCTACCTTGCTCTAATAGTTTTTGTTATAGATATATAGAATATAACATTCTATAAACTTGGTTTTTGTAATACTTCGGGAACCAAAAACTATATTGAAAAAACCACTTCCTCTATATTTTTTAAGAGATACTGTCTAAGAACGTGGTCCTCTCAAGATTGATGTCCCTTGTTTTAGCGCTATGCTATTGAAAGTATCTTTTCTAAAGAACAATTCTCAGAAGCATCAAGCAAAGGTTTTTAATGCGTGCTGTATCCATAACATTGTTTGCTTAGGTTTTTCTTGAAGGTCCAGTGTTTTTTATCATCTCTACCTAATGTTGCCAAAATAAAGACACTCTCTGGTGGAAATAGAGTTTTTTTGTTGGATTGGCTTGGTTTGGTTTCTGGTTTGTTTTTGTTATTATTTCTTTCTGAGTGTATATTTAAAGGGCATTTTTTTTTCCTTTCCCTTTTGGATTTTGGATCCTTTTCACACTTCCTGCAGCTGGCAAGACCTAATCTGTCGGATGGCTGCATCAGTGAAGGAACAGTCCGCAAAGCCAATCCCATTGCCACAGTCACCACCTTGCGAGTGAGTGTGCATTTGCGTTGTAGTAGGACTGACTCTGTGTTTTGATCAGGAAAGGAACGGATGATCCTTACCTTTCACTGCAGTGATGTTTGGGCATCTCTTGAAGCTGAAAGATTGTTTTCTTTCTTGTACAGAGGAGACAACGATGAAGAAGCAGCTCCAAAGTTAAAAGTGGAACATCATAGCATTTCAGTCCCTGGTTTGCAGAGTCCAGGTAAACTGATCCATTAGGTTTACCTGGAAGAATGTAGTCTATACATTACTTATTAAAATGCAAAGAAACTTTAAGTCTTTTGGTTTATGCAGTTCTCACATCAGCTATTTAACAAACCGCTTACGAGCCTCCTGTGTGCCATTGTAACACTGCTCTAAGTGCCGTGTATTTTACTTAACAGCCGATGATCTCTGTACTCACGTGGTTATTTTTTTTCTAAGTATTTCCTGAATGCTTCATGTTAAAAGTTCAAAGTTTTGTTTAAGATCTATTCTACTTTTTCTGTTCCATTGAACAGACAGAGATTTGGGATTAGAGTCTCCCTTAATATCATCAAAACCTCAGTCTCATTCACTGGGTACCTCTGGGAAATCCGAGGTAGATGATCTGTTTGTGGCCGAGAGGCAGTTTGCTAAGGAGCAGCATACAGATGGGACTCTGCAGGAAGCTGGAGGAAGTTATCAGATCACAATCCCAGATCCACACTTGCCTGCCTCCGAAGAACGGTGGGCACTGGATGCACTAAGGAATTGTAAGTTTTATTCATAAGTTAACACAGATACTTAAGAAGTAGTGGGTTGTGTAATGTACTGTGCAGCCATTTAGGAAGAAACCAGAGAAGTGAAAACGCTGACTTTTCCCATAAAGAATTTTACCATCTAGTTGGGAAGATGATAGAAAACCTCCCACCTTTTTAAGTAATCAGTACATCTATGCCAGAATTGATTTGGTGGCAGTGACCAGAGAGGCAGGTGTCAGGACACAAGAAGGAGGTGATTATCGCCTTGAAGAGTAGGTAAGATTCAGATAGGTGTGCAGAAAATATGCAGGTAAGAATAATGGTCGGACCAGAACACAGAGGCCCGAGGTCCTGAGGGTGCTCACATAACCAGAAGAGGCATGGGAGAGGAAGGGTAGAAAACAGGATGCGGAGGCCAGCCATTGTGAACCTTGACAACTACATTGAGTGCTCTGGATTTTAAGGATGGCACAGCACCTGGGGCACCTAGGGGGGCTCAGTCAGTCAAGCATCCAACTCTTGATTTTGGCTCAGGTCGTCATCTCAGGGTCATGAGATCGAGCCCCACATCGGGCCTACACTGGACATAGAACCTGCTTAAGATTCTCTCTCTTTCTCTCTCTCTCTCTCTCTCCCCCCCCCCCCACTCTGACCCATCCTCTCCCTCCTCCTCCCCTTCTTCTCTTTCCCTCCATGACACACACACCCGCATACTCACAAGATGGGTGGCCCTTGCCCTTGGCTACCCCCTCCCCTTCCCTCTCCAGCTGGCTGAAAATCACAAATGGGAGCCTGTCCCATCTCACAGGTGTACTGGCAGTGGGGAAAGGCTGAGAAGGGTTTCTCTAGCTGCAGAGAACCATTTGAAGTTTTTAAGCTAGGGTGTGACCAGTAAGAACAGATGGCTCTGGCTGAGAGGGTAGAAGGGTTGGAGTGAGAGGAGGCCAGGAAATCATGGCTAGGGTGAAGCCGCTGTAGTAGCCTGGGCTTGAGGCTAAAACGGTTTGGACTAGAACAGTATCAGAGGAATAAAAATAAAGTGGGGACAAATTGAACACCAATAAAAAATAAAGTTATTATTATAAATAAATAAATAAAGTGGGGAGTCAAGAAATACTTCAAACGATTGGCTTGGTTGGTATCAGGGCTAAGAAAAGGGCAGTATTTAGATAATTTCAGTGTTCTTGTCAGAAATCAGAGTCAGGAAGGACCACCACTGGTCACTGCTGCACTCTTCCCCCGCCTTTTTCTTTGTTTGCCAGAGACTATGGGATCAATTTAAAAAGTGGCAGGCTATTTAAGAGGAAGTAACAAGCAGGAAGTTGGAATCTTAAGACTAGAGCTTTGGCAAGAGGGTAGGGAAAGGATGGATTTGAGTGTCAGAGCCGTAGGAACGCATAGCATCTCTCAGGGAGTATTGGTAGAACCAAAGAACAGAGGGCTAATGTCCAGACCTGTGTGGAGACTGTTTGTCAAAAGAAACAGGAGATAGAAATTAAGCCAGAGTTAAAAGTACAGAATCGGTCACGTTCTCTAAGATCTAATTTATTGTCAATTCTCCTGAATGAGCAGTCAGAATGATTTCTCAGAGTTTGACACTGTCGCAGTGACTCTGTCATTGGCTAAGTGGCCTCACAGCATACACTTGCCCATTTAAAATTAAGTCGCTTCTCTTTTTAACAGCCCAAGGAAGTTTCTCATCTGTGAGGTCATTTTTAAAAACTAAAAAACATTTTCTTCTTCAGAAGTATGCATGCTTTCAAGTCATTGAAAGTAAATTTTGTTTTCATTTGACAGATAGAGAGACAGTATAAGCAGGGGGAGTGACAGGCAGAGGGAGAGGGAGAAGCAGGCTCCCTGCTTAGCAGGGGACTCGATCTCAGGACCTGAGATCATGACCTGAGCTGAAGGCAGACGTTTAGCCACGGAGCCACCCAGGAGCCCCTGAAAGTCGATCTTACTACAGGGCAGCTTTATTTTCTTCACCACTTAAGGATTCCATGGATTATTATAAATGATAAAATAAATGTTCTGTGTGTCTAATAAGTTGGAAAAAATAACGCCTGTGTTATATACTGTCTGCTTCTGGAAAAAGCAAACTTTTTCAGGGCTTCTTTTCTAGCATAACACAGCTTTTTAACATCCTTTTAAGAAGTTCCTTAAGGGTATCATTCAGGTTACGTGGAGGAAAAAAAAAAAAAAGAGAGGTAGGCCTGGTATTGGTTATTTAGGAGTGCCTCCTCATTCAGAGGGCTTACATCTTTCCAAGTCTCGTTTAATATTAAATCTGCTCTCGATAGCGCTTTATTTCAGTTTTCAATGCAAAACCAAGAAATGATTGTACGAAATTAATATTTCGACTTTATGTTACTAAAAGGTACTTACTTTTAGAAATAATGGTTAATTCCTCAAACTAATTTAGTCCTGGCAGTCTGCGGGTGCTGTTGTGAATGTGATTTTTTCCTCTCCCTTCCTAAATCTTCCAGTGGGCTTGCTGAAGCAGTTGCTCGTCCAACAGCTGGGTTTGACCGAGAAGAGTGCTCAGGAAGACTGGCCACATTTCCCGAGATACAGGACGGCGTCTTCAGGGGTGCAGACAGACAGTGGAACCCAGAACTCTGAAAACAGTAAGGCCTATCCTCCTGGTGAAGGACAGATGCCCTTTAGAACTGGAACTGGTGACATTTCAACTTGTTACAGTCCACGGACTTCCACTGAATCTTCTGCTCCACGGGATTCAGTGGTCCTGGCATTCCAAGAGAGCCAGGCAAGTAACATTTTAGTAATGGACCACATGATTATGACCCCAGAGATGCCTCCTGCAGAGCCAGAAGGGAGTCTTGATGAGAGTGGAGAGCACTTTTTTGATGCCCGTGAAGCACATAGTGATGATAATCCATCAGAAGGTGATGGAGCAGTTAAGAAGGAAGAGGATGTTAATTTGCGCATCTCAGGCAAGTTTCTTTCACAGTCAAACTTTGATTTTGATTGTTATTAGCTAAGTGATGTGCTGAGATGGATGTTGTTTGGGTACCCACACGTCATCCTCTGTGTGTATGTGTATGTGTAGGGTTTATTCTTTGACGCAGTAAATAATTACTGAATCTGCTCAGTGCCAGACCCCATCCTGAGTGCTGGGAAATACGGCATCGAGTAAAACACAGAAAAAAATCCATTGTCCTTGTGAAGCTTAAGTACTGGTGAGGAAACAGTCATGGTAAATAAGTAAACAGATGTCAGAGGAATTAGGAGGGCACATAAGTCAGACCCAGGGGCAGACAGGGTGATCAGGGAAGAGGGCCTCAGTGAGGTAGCATGAGAGCAAGAGCCACCTGGGGAGTGAGGGAAGAAGCTGTGTGGTGTGCGGGAGCAGGGGGGTCCAGCAGAGAACCAGGGCACCCAGGCTGCCAGCAGGTGCTTGGTAGTGACGGCATGCAGGGGTGAGGGGGGAAGATGGTGGGAGGTGAGGCATGAGAGCTCTGTGGCCGGGGAAGTGGTGGCAGGATCATACGGGGACTTGGTAGTTTCCAGCTTGTAACTTTTAAGATGCTCACTAATGTGAAATTATTCGGAAATATGAAAGTTTGCTAAGTTTAGCTTTTACCTGAAGTGAGAAGACTCTGCTGTACTTAAAACTGAACCTGGGAAGTGGGGAATTGATGGCTTTCCTCCATCTTTAATGGCTTTTAAGGTTGTCAGCATATCACCTCATCTCTCTTTTTTGATGTGAGGATGGCAGCGTGAAGCTCATCAAGCTGTTGTGTCTGTCAACAGGAAACTATTTGATTCTTGATGGCTATGAAGCGGTGCAGGAGAGCTCCACGGACGAGGAGGTTGCTTCCTCGCTTCCCCCGCCGCCCACGGCAGGCATCCCCGCCATGGACTGTGCCCGCCCACAGCAGCACTCTCCCCAGCATGCCCATTCCGATGGGGCGGCTTCACCATTCACCCCAGAATTCCTGGTCCAGCAGCGCTGGGGAGCTATGGAGGATTCCTGTTTTGAGATCCAGAGCCCCCCCTCTTGTGCAGACTCACAAAGCCAGATCATGGAGTACATTCGTAAGATCGAGGCTGACCTAGAACACCTAAAGGTACCTCAGACCTCAGCGTCCTCGTGGCTTGGGTAAAGAAACAGAGAGGAGGGAGGTAGAGGATAGTCAAAATGTTGATGCCGGTGAGCTTGTTCAGGTTCTAGATTTGCTGTTCTCCTTGACCATTACCCATAAGTAGTCTTGGATAGAAAGCTGAGAACAGTATGGTTCAACTGGTTGCAGATCACAAGAACAGAAACACCGTAGGGCTGTAGACTGCCTGCTTGTGTGGGTTTCTCCGTGTAAGAACCCAAGTATATTTGGGATGATTGGCTGGCCTCTGTGAGAAAACGTGAACAGCAAGCCAGTGGCATGGGCAGGGCTCGTGTCTCCTCTAGAAAATGCTTTCACTTATGAATTATCTATGAATTGTTAGGGCGATACAGGTAGTTTCCCAGACACTCTAACACACAGAAATTGGCTCCAGGGGCCCCTGTGATCTGGAGACCGGCGCACGAAAGGATTTTTGTGAATTGGAGTTGAAGTTGTCACTGTACAGGCCACTATTTCAAAGCTGACTTATGTGGTGATTTCTGAGAAAAGGACTTAAAGTTTGTCATCGGTAGACACAGCTGCCAGCACCTAAACATTTTTTTCATGACTTGGTTTAGTTAGAGGCTTAGGGACAACATTAAAAGTGTTCTTAGAAGCCTTTGAGCTGAAGAATGGTCTCCCTTAGTTTTTCATTTAGCTTTATGTGATAGGTTTTCCCTTCTTCATGTGATTATAAGGAGTGTCATCCAAGGGCAGACGAGGTATCTAGAAGGCCATCGTGGGCCAGCTGGCTCTAATGCAGCTCCTGTCCCCCGTGGGGCCGTCTTCAGGGTGCCTCCGGGGGTGGGGGAATCATCTTTAACCTGAAGAAGTTATAGGTTACTCAAGGGAGAGACAGGTAAAAGGAATGCGGTTCACTTTTCTTCCTCACTAACAAAATCTTTAACAACATTCATGTTGAAATCTAGAAGCATGTACTGGCAATATGAAAAGGTTTCTTCCCTGTTTTCATAAAGGAAAATTATGATGTTCAAATGAGAACCCCGTGGGTTTTATCTTACAGAAGGTGGAAGAGAGTTACAGCATTCTTTGCCAAAGGCTGGCTGGATCAGCCCTCACAGACAAGCACTCAGGTATGTGAAAATCGTGGATTCCAGACTCTAGAATCATTCTGCCAACAGTATGTCCAACAGAATGATTTATTATTCTTTAAAGTGGAAACCTTCTGAGATTCCATTTCTTTCCTGTCTTTAAAAAACCACTTGTTTCCAAACATCATATATCAAGCAGAGGCTGTTGTTTGCTGACTCTGCTCTTCCTTTTCTAAGAGAAGCTGTGGTTGTCAGTTCTTGTGCCGTCCTCCCCGGCCCCCTGGCTCCCCACTCCTCCCCTCTACCCACCCCTCTCCTCTACCCACCCCAGGCTTTACTTCACCTTTGCAAAAGCAGAAAACAGGGCAGGGGTAAGCCTGATAAATCCTAGATCCCTGAGACCCTGCCAGTGCTGCCGAGGGAGGCTCTGGGCCCACCAGGCCTTGCTGGACGTGGGTATCTGTCCTAATAGCGAGAGCGCCATCTCCCCGTGATCGCAAATGGATCTGTGCTCAGTGCAGCAATTTGTACTCTGTTGTTGGCTCACATGGTTTTGAATGAGTGAATGAGGCCTTTCTTTTTTTTTTTTTTTTTTTCAAGATTTTATTTATTTACTCACGAGAGACACAGAGAGAGGCAGAGACATAGGCAGAGGGAGAGGCAAGCTTCCTACAGGGAGCCCAATGTGGAACTCGATCCCAGGACCCCGGGATCACGACCTGAGCCAAAGGCAGACGCTCAACCACTGAGCCACCCAGGCGCCCCTTGAATGAGGCCTTTCTAATCCAGAAAGACACACACAACAAGCCCCACAGGTGCCTAGGTATTCTCTATTAGTCTGTTCTTAATTTGATCTCTGCCTATCATTATTCTTCCCAGATAAGAGTTAGAACCACGTGTCCTGGAGGTGACTGAAGGTTGTTGGACTCTGAGCACCGGCCTTGTATCACCCATCCTGGCTGCAGCGTGGACGCAGAGAGAGTGTGTGACGGAGGGTCTGCCTGTGAACCCCCCACCCCAGGGGTCGCCGCGTGCCTGGGCGCCCAGAGCGGGACTAGTTCTTCCAAGTCCGGCAGCTGCACTAGCCTGTCAGTGAGGGAGCCTTGACTCTCTCGCTCTGCGCTCCTCACCATCGGAAATTCATTTTGATTCAGAACAAAAACCAAATGTATAGAGCTTTGGGTGTAGGATATGAAATTTTACTTAGACTTAAGAAGAAGAGAAAAATCAGATGTATTTATTTGACTTCATTCCGTATTTGAAAGCACATTTTAATTTTTATTTTGCCATGTTTTGTTTTAATTGAGTAGTGAGAGTTTTAGCCCTTTGTATTTAGGACACCCAAGGGTCAGTTGCCCCTGAAGCCAAGAGTTCCGGATGAGGTATTGGGAGGCTGGGTAGAGAGGTGGAGAGAGGGTAAGCCGGGGGAGGGAGGAGCATCCAGCCTTCACTGAAGTCTGTCCCGTGGCCCCTGCTGTCCAGTAGGCGTCTTCGTTGAGGAGCACCTCCTTGAAGGCACAGCATGCCCGTGGTTCCTGTGCACAGAGGACTCGAGCTGTGTGCTGCCCAGGTGGGCAGAGTTAGGTGGGCTTCCTCCCACCTGAGGCAAGCACCTCTTCTCTGTAGCTGGGCTCCACCTGCAATTAACAGAAATCCTCAATGTACTAAATAGCAGGCACTTGAAAATGGGTGTGTTTTCTTCTTTTGTCTTTTTTTCTATTGAGGGGAGGGACTTGGGAGGGGGAGGAAAGCAAATTTTATTTTCTTGGCTATAAATTTGTTATTCTTGGTATTGTTTCATTTTTATGATGATACATTAGACTTCGGCACTTGTGGAAAATTATCCCTGCAGATTGAGCAGGAAGGAAGAAAACAAACAAAGATGCTTCAACTGGTGGCAGGGGTGGGGGCTGCTGAGGAGGGGTGGGTTGGGAGCGGGGGCAAGAGTCTAGGAAGGTTATCTAACGGAATCACTACTGAGTTGAACCATGGCTCTCATTAGCCACGGGTACTGCTGAATAGAAGGCCAGTAAAATTTTAGTACCTGGAGGTTTAACTCGAATATTAATTTTGCACTGATGGTGCCAAAGGGCTCTTTGAGTTAAAAGGAGAGCCACGCGTGGAGCGGAGAGAGAGGTGGTGGAGAAGGCAGGGCTGCTCAAACCAGCTCCAGAAGCACTTCCTCTGACTTCGCTGCCGGAGCTTTCTCCACACTGGTGCGTGACCTTACAAATTGCAGACCAGAACATACACTGGAAACTGTGGGCAAGGGGTTGCTGGCTGGCTGCTCTAGAGTGACTTGTAGAATGGGCAGCACCCTGCAGGGGACAGATGTTTCAGAATCGTAACTGGAGAACTCCGTCAGTTACGTTGGCTTTCTGTGGTTTTCCTTGTGCATCGGGTATACACGTCTTGGAGTATTTTTGCCAACTAAAACGAAATCATTGGTCAAATCTTCCAGTTCTGTTAATACGCAACGCGTGTTCCTCCACTGCTCACACCTTTCAGTAGTGCCCTCTGAACCCTGGGGGTAATCGGGATGTGACTTTCCTCTTCCCCGGCACTCTCATCGCAAGTAATGATGATTCCCTACTCCTCCTGTAAACACCACTACGACTTGACAAGCTCATCTCTGTCCACATTCCTATTTCCTGCCTTTTCAAGTCTGACCTGTGTTTTTAAGTAGACCAACTTGGACCATTCGTTGGACCTCATCTATAAATTAGACTGATATTTTGAGTTGCAGGCCCAGCATGAACGAAATCAGAATTGGGTGTAAACATTTTAGAAGCAGAAGCAGAAGCTAGTAAGACAAGCTTGGGACTTGACTTTCTGTATCTCGTAAGAGAAGCAGGTAGAAACCGAATGGTTAGGTGGGGCTGGAAAGGGGGTAGTCACTCCCAACTCACAGGGTGATACGCCTGTGGCCCCCTGACACCAGCGTCATCATCCGCGGGCATTTAATCAGGAGCAAGGTAAACAATAGAACTTTCACCCTAAGTTCAAACAGCACAGGGTAAGTTCATGTAATTCTTCGGCCCTTGTTTAAGGAACGTTTAGGTTTCTCTTCCAGCTCCGCCAGTATCTTGTCCTTAACAACGATCTGCTTGTCTTCTCCTACAGTTTTCACCTCTCCTTGGAACCGGGCTAACTGGAAAAATGCTTTGACCATAGCTCTAGTACCTCCAAATAAATTTATATCTGGATTTTTAAATGAAGCCCCAAAGCAAAGTCTTAGGTCTGAAAAGATTCTAGTTTTTGAGTGTTCTTTTTGTCCTACCAGCCTAACTTCTCCCCTCCTCCTTCCCAGCCCCGCCTTTTCTTTCCGGCCTTTAGAATCACATGCACTCTGCTCTGATACCATATCTGCCTTTCAGGATGATGGAATTAGATAGTCGCCCTGGGTTTTGAGTGACAGTGATCCCCATCAAAGCTGTTTTCTCATAGTTAACTGGAGGAGAAGCTGGATCCAAGGGTGGTGAACAAAGCAACCTCCCCAGAGCAGGAGAGCTGGGTTTTAGCCACTGAAGTGACCTGCTGTGACCCTGTGCTCTCTTCTGGGGGCCTAATGGCTCCTTTGCTATTAAGTGGCAAATTACGTTTGGAGTGTCTCCTTCCTTTTCAGAGAACAGAGTTAATCAAGGCAAATCAGCAAGCCCCCAAAGTGCTATAATTTAAAATCATGATTACAGCCCTAGAAGCCATATATTTTGCATACTTTAAAATCAGCTGACTTGGACTGCTTGAGTTCTCTCGGCTTTTAGGACCTAAACTGAAACCATTTACTATATTGTACCATAAGAAGGTGCATTTCATTACCTTTATGGCTTCCCATTCCCCAAAACAACTTCTGACTACTGTTAGGATGTGTCTCTTTATTTTAATTTTTTTGTAAAGATTTTCTTTTGAAGTAATCTCGATACCCAACGAGGAGCTCAAACTCATAACCTCAAGATCAGGAGTCACATGCTTTACAGACTGAGCCAGCCAGGTGCCCCAAGATAAAAGTTTTTTTTGGAGGAGAGAGGGGAAATCTAATGTGAAAAGTTTTTTTCCCCCCTTCTTTTTAGAAGCTAAAGAAAATAATTATGCTTCCATTGAGTTGTCTTTTACTTACTTTTTTCTTTTTTTCTTTTCTTTTCTTTTTTTTTTTTTTTTTGGTGATGCTGGTAAATTTGGTGTATTACCTGGAGCTTCTATATTTCAAACTGGAAACTGTCTTCTCTGAAGGTGGTATATGATGTTATTTTGAGCTACTAGAACTTTGGTCAATCTTTCCTTCCCTGTGTGTCACAGAGAGCATCACTGAGAAGTGTGTACAGAGGACCTCAAGATAGAAAATTGGCAGGACCTTCTAGTCCTCTTTCTGCTGGCTAGTTTTTTCGCCTCTACTGTTAAAGTCTTTGTTTGATAAACCATGTTTTCTTCTGACAGGTCCACGCCTTTTCAGTGATCTGCAAAATTGTTCTTTCTTCAAGAAAGGAGTTTCTTTTGCCTCGTTCCTTACACCTTCCCCACTGGTACTGATGGTTTTGATAATAAATTGGTAGAAAAAAAAAATGTACCTCGTAGAAGGAAGCCCTGTCTGCCATTTCCGGGTGCCAATGGCTAAGCAGATGTCCTGCAAAAGTGATAACTGTAATGTGCACACTATTGGTTATTTTTAATAAGCCTCTTCCTACTAGAACATTTTATTTTCCTTGTTCACCATACAATCATGTACTCTTTAACAGAAATTACTTTTAAAAAAATCTGGAACTATCTTTAAAAAAAAAACTTTATTAATAATCATGTATTTTTACTGATCACATTTTGAAATGCCTAAAAGACTTTATTGTTCTAATTATCCAGATGTACCTTTGTAAAATAGCTCTTTTATGAATTAGCTGATAAGACTATGTTTCTGGAACAAAATATTGGTCATCTAAAAACTTTCTGTTTTCTGGGGTCTGGGAAAATAGAAAATGAAAGTTCAAATATTAAATATGCTTAAAATAACTAAGGATGTGACTTTTTATTTATATTCTTCTTGCTCTGTCTTATACAAGTTACATTAGAAAAGCTTAGGCACTAGCACTTGGGTAGCTCAGCAGTTGAGCATCTGCCTTCGGCTCAGGTCGGGATCCCGGGGTCCTGGGATCGAGTCCTGCATCCGGTTCCCTACGGGGACCCTGCTTCTCCCCCTGCCTGTGTCTCTGCCTCTCTCTCTGTGTGTCTCATGAATAAATAAAATCTTTGAAACGAAAG
Source organism: Canis lupus baileyi (assembly GCF_048164855.1). Lineage (NCBI taxonomy): Eukaryota > Metazoa > Chordata > Mammalia > Carnivora > Canidae > Canis > Canis lupus. The sequence continues at coordinate 75,613,411 of NC_132840.1, forward strand.
AAAAGCTTAGGCACCAAGGAGGCCTTGATTAATCTTCCTGGCAGTGACCGTCCAACATCTTCCTGCTTATGAGAACATCTTTACTGGGGAGCTGGCCACTAATGTGTGAGCTTCTGTGAAGACACCAGCAGTTGGCAATGTTGCAGCACCTGGGCCAGCTTCATTGAGACCTAATGCACATGTTATACAGTTCATTCCTTTAAAGAGTACAATTCAATGACTTGATATACTTTTTTAAATTGTAAAACATATGCACATAAGATTTGTCATTTTAACCATTTTTAAAGTATATAAGTCAGTGGAATTAATGGTTCACTTGAAAATAACTTCGGCTTAATGCTACCCTAAATGAAAATAGGATGTCTTTATTACCATTCTCATCCCCAACGCTGGATTTCCTAAGATAGCAACATTTCTTTTTTTTCTTTTCTTTTTTTTTTAATCCCATTTCCATCCTGAAAGCTTGCTGATTTGGGGACTTGTTGGTATGTTAGTTTTGACATAGACGTATCATTTGACTAATTCTTAGGATGACATTTAAATGTTCAGTCATTCGGGGGCACATTTGGCCAGTAGATCTGATAAGTACAGCGAAAAATGCTTTATATTTTGCAGGATTTTTTAGTTAAGCCCTTTAAAAATTGAGACTTTAAATATACTTTGTGGCCATTAAACTGTTAGTGCTTGCAAGTGTGTTTATGAACGTAGGTTGTGGGGGAGATGAATACCTGTTCCATTCCCACTTGGTCCTGGATGCCTATCTTCTAAGAGGAACAGCAAAAATTAAGCACTGTCTCTGCCTGTGAGCAGTTACTTATATTGTTTCCATCCCTCTCCCAAGCCACGGGACTGGCTCACCAAAGGTTTAGTACCAACTGGAAAGATCAGAGGATCTATCCCGATGAATAATTGCTTTTCAGTTGATGTCTTCCTGACGAATGTCCTCAAACATTACAGATAAATAGCTAGATCTAGGTGTTTCCCATTTTTTCCTATAATGGCAAGTGTCACCCATACTGCTAACTGCAAGCACTTGCTTGATTTTAGCCACCAGGAAGCATGTTTGTTTTGCCACCTATTGCTAGTGAGACACCAGCATTCCCTGAGCATCAGCCAAGGCCTCGGTGTGAAACCATTTAGGGTAGATAGAGAGCTCTCTTTCTATTCCAGTCTTTCCCCCTTACTTGGTGAGGGTGCTTTTGGGCCTACCTTTAATTTAAGGCTTCCTTTACAGCATTTTATTCTAGGGTATCCCTTTCTTTGTATACATGTAATTTTTTTTTTTTTTTGGAGAAGTATCTGCACAGATCAATTTTTTTCTGCTCTCATTATTTTAAATAAGGGCAGCCAAGCTCAATCGTTTTGATCTCAAGATCACTTCATACTCCTAAAAGTTATTGTAGGCCTCCTGGAGGATCTCGTATTCATGTGGAATGTGTCTACTGACCTTGACCTCGTTAGGGAAATGAGAAAATTCCTTATGAGAAAGGAGAAAACCAATAAAAAACATTAATTCATTTAAAAATAATTGTAAACCCATTTTTCACAAAATGATTCATGAGAAGAGTGTTACAGTTTTTCAGATGTCTTTAATGTCTGTCATAGTAAAAGACAACTGGATTCTCGTATCTACTTTTGCATGCAATCTGGTGTGCTATGTTGCTTCGATTGAAGTATATGAAGAAAATCCAGCCTTACACAGACACATATTTTAAAAAGGGAAAAGTATTTTAATAGCCTTTTCAGATGGTTGTGGATATTTTGATACTACACTGAAACTTGACGAGTGGTAGTTTCTTAAAAGAGCAGCAATGTGGAATCTGAAGCCACATCAATGAAATTTTTATACTTTGTGACACTAAAATACATCAGTCCATTTTAAACTTCAAGTGTGTGAAAAATGGCATCTTTTACCCATGCATGGTTTTATAATACCCCGTATCAGTAATTTGGAAAATAACTGGTTTCCTGAACTACACAGACCTTCACTTGTTGACACATTTCTTTACATAAAATCAAAAGCTCACGTTCATTGGTATTGATAACTGATCTCATTGGAGAAGTCTCACGGTGGTGGACACAAATTTCCAAATTAGTAGTCTGATGAAAATAGTTATGATTGGATCCCTGAAAATCTTGGCAACACCAGGGGTTTGCAGACCATACTTTGGGAAGTGTTGGGGTGGTGAAAAGAGCCTGAAGGGTCAGGTTCAGTTCTAGCTCTTCTGTTCACTTGCTGTGTGACCCCGAGCAGGTCAACCCCTGGGTCCCATTTCCTCAGCTCCAGATCAGGGTCAGTAATACTTAATGGAGTTATTGTGGGGCATGAATAAGAAATTTCCAAGCATGTGATCGGTGTCTCTCTAGAAAGCTGGTGGTGGCAGTATTTTATTCTAGGAGCTGAATACTTAAAGTGGGAAAGGTGAAAAGATGATGAATGCATTTAGGATATGGAAATCTCTCTCTTACAAAGGCAGCCCTATTTCAGGTTTTATCATGGTTTTGTGTGTCCAAATGCTAGGCTTACGTGTATGTGTGTGAGAGAGGAGGGAGAGAATGTATGTTCATTTTTTAAAAATTGGTTGCTAGCCTATATAATAATATACTTGTTTAACCTATTTCTTTTAAATGTAAAGGAAGAAAGAAATGGTGATTTAGTAAGAACTTTGGTTTTAAGATTTTATTTATTTGAGAGAGAGCGTGAGCAGAGGAAGGAGCAGAGGGAGAGGGAGAAGCAGACTCCCCACTAAGCAGGGAACCCAACGTGGGACTCGATCCCAGGACCCCAAGATCATGACCTGAGCTGAAGGTGACACTCAATCCACTGAGCCACCCAGGTGCCCCCAGAACCTTGGTTTTAAGAAACCTATATATTGAACTTGTGCTGCTTTGGTGCTACTGTTATAAGGGGGTGGAGTGTGGTCGCAGGAGACGTCCCAGAAATTACGCAGTCCTGTGTAACTAATGGTTTTTTTCCATCTTGCTGAAAGCCTCCTTCCATACGCAGTGTGCTGATGCTATTTGGGTTTATCTTCCCATTAAAGCTAGACCTTGGTAGTTTGGAAACATCTTTAATTTCCTTAAAATATATGAGCTGCTTACATTTTTAATTAATGGGAGACTGAGTTATAGTGTGATTATTTAATGAAACTTTGCGTTTTATCTTCCTAAAAATGCATATATTACCATAGCTACTGCGGTAAAGAGCATAAGCGATTTTCATATTCATGTATGGATATGAACTTCTTATGCTTTAGGACCTTTTCTGGAGAACGCAAACCCTGTAGCCCAGACAGCATGGCCTGAAGGGTGATGTGGGGCAGGGTTTCTGGGGCTTTCCCTGTCTTCCCCTCCTATCTGTACGTCAGACCAAGGAAGCATGACCAGACCAAACTAAAGTCCTTTCTACTCTCTGCTCTCATTTAGCTCATTGTCTAACCCGGAACAAGTCATTTGCCAGGTTTCTCATCTTCTCCTGAGGAAGTTAGGTGCCAGTTCTCTCTTGGGTCCCTCCAGTCCTGACAGGGTCCAAGGTCGATGACCCAAGAGCACAGAGGTGCAGCTTAGAGGGGGCTCGCTGGGCCAGGTGACCCCAGCCTTTCCTGGCCTCGTGTGTTCCTCCAAATAAGAGCATAATTTTAATGTCACTCGCTGAAGTCTGTCCCTGGAAATCTCCCTTTGCCCTCTTCTTCTTTGGCATCTCTTCTTTTGATAGATTCCTCTAGTTGAGCATGACCTACAGTCTTCTGAGGTATTATTTATATTTTCTCTGTTGTCCTCATCTCCATGCCAGTTTACAAGAATCTTGAGGGCTTTTGGGGAAGCGGATGTGACATTCCTGGTTCAGAGAAGACTTTCTGAGCATTGGCTGAGAGAGACTGACAGGTCTTTTTTTTTTTTTTTTTCTTTTTTTAATATAGAACACTTCTCAGATTTGTGTGTCATCCTAGCGCAGGGGCCGTGCTAATCTTCTCTGGATCATTCCAATTTTAGTATATGTGCTCAAAGCGAGCCTGAGACTGACAGAGCTTACCTCCATTCCCTCTCGTGTCCTGATTGATGGCCTCTTCTGAAAGGCTTCTGAAATTTGGCAAATTCACAAAAGTTGAGTGCCCGGAACCTGAGGTAGCTGGATTGATTATTTAGCCAGCAAGTGCAGCAGCAGCAAAACGGGCCCAGCCAGCAAGAATGAGTCCCAGAGAACTTGGAGGCTTTCATGCAATCAAATATTTATAAACAGCTCCAGTGGAAGGAAAAGAGGCACAAAACTCTCCCTATGCCTTGCCACCTATTGAAAGTAAAAGCTTCAAATTTGGGGCGCCTGGGTGGCTCAGTCGGTTAAGTGTCTGCCTTTGGCTCAGGTCATGATTTCAGGGCGCTGGGGTCGAGCCCCGTGTGGGCTTCCTTGCTCGGGGGGGGGGGGGGGGGAGTCTGCTTCTCCCTCTCCTGCTCCCCCTGCTTGTGCTCTCTCTCTCTATCAAATAAATAAATAAAATCTTTTTTAAAAAGGCCTCAAAATTTCTTGACCTTTTTCTTTTTCCTTTTAGAAAGTGGCCTCTTTGCCACATTCTAATTTGATGGGGGCAGCCAGTGATATTTGGCTGCAGTACCTACGGAGCCTAATGTTTGCCTCCTGTGGGGTATCTGTACTCTAATAGGAGTGTGGGGGAAGGTTCTGGAGCTGTAAATGTGAGTTTTGATTGATTACCTGACATGCTCAACTTCTTCCTGTCTCTTCAGGGAAGCGCCGCATCGCAATTAAGCCTGGGCACAGGTAGGCAGATTAAGATAACCCGGAATCTTTCTATCTTGGGTCGGAGTACCTGGACAGCCACGACTGATAGGGTTTCCTGACTAATCGGTCAAGTTTATTTCTAGCTTTGTTTCAGAAAAGAAAGGATTGGAGGAACAAGGTGTTTGAAGATGTTTGGAGGGAAAAAATAAAATGTTGGCCTTCGGGGAAAGAGGCAAAAGTTCAGGATCGTTTATCGTTTTTGTTACTAGGGAAGGCCTGTAATGCTTTTTTCTTTCAAAATGTATTCTTTTTTAAGATTTTATTTATTTATTCATGAGAGACACACAGAGAGAAGCAGAGACACAGGCAGAGGGAGCAGCAGGTTCCATGCAGGGAGCCCAACGTGGGACTCGATCCCGGGTCTCCAGGATCACGCCCTGTGCCGAAGGCAGATGCTCAACCACTGAGCCCCCCAGCACTCAAAATGTCTTTCTGGTGTGCTCCTTGCTCTATCCCCAGCGTGGCCGGGTCGTTTTGGGCAAACACCAGCATGAGCGTGGGTTCCTGCTCCTCCCGTCACTTGTCAGCCCAAGAACCGTAATGGCTCTGTGGGGACTCCCACGGGGAGATCCAACTCTACTTAGTTTCTGAGCTGTTCATGATTTCTTTGGCCAACTTGATTTCCCTCTCCTACCCATCATGGCCCTTCACCCGAGTGAGGCTTAGCCTCCTCCCTGCCCCCCGCACCTTGCCCCCAGGTAGTCCTGCCTCAGCCTTTGCCTTCAGGCCAGCCCAGAACGTACCTGTCCATCCATGTCTTGCTCGTGTTTCCAAGCTCCCTCTTTTCATTCTCTGCAACTGCCAGCTACTGTTCTCTTTCCCTGACTCCTTCCGCAGTTGGGGCTTCCCCCTGTATCCCACCAAATCCCCACATTTCCATTTAGCAGTCCGAGTATTGGGTGCCCGCTCTGCAGAGCAGTGTGCAGCATCTCGGGGAGGACGAAAGCAGGGGCCACAGTTCATTGTGTACAAGCTACACGTCAGGTGTTGTCCCCTTATGTACCTTACGTCTCATCTTCACAAGCACCCCAAGAGGTAAGTAGTTTTTCTCCTTTTTTTTTTATTCACAAATGAGGTGATGGAAGCTTGGGGTGATTCTCGTGTCCCTGATGGAATAGGTAGGCTTCAAGAGAGGGCCTGGCTTCCACCAAAGCCTTGTCTTTCTCACCCTGCTGTGGAAATAGTTTCTTCCCTTAAAGATGTTTGCAATCAAATAGCGAAGGCAAGGGTATGACTATCACTTATCTGCCTTTCTTCCTTTACTAAATTGCAAGCTATTTACGCTGGACCAAGGGTTAGAAATTTGCATTTCATTTCAGCCGTTTGATCCCGGGACAGGTTTGGACACAGCTGCACATAAAAAGGATAAATCCAGCAACTGAATCACACTGAGTAGAAAGGGGACAGTTAGCAAATGGGGAAGCTGGTGAAAACCTACACTGACAGCCAAGAGGCTTGAAATCGGTCATGACAATGGGAGGAAATGGTATAGTCGAGGTAGGGTCTACACAGGTTGGCATGTGAGTTACTATGCAGAAGAAGGAGGGGTTAAAAAAAAGAAGAAGAAGAAGACTGTTGCATGGACCTGAGAGATTGGTGTTGCCATTAGCAAAAGTGGGGAAGCGTGAAGGAGGGAGGCTGTCAGGGGAAATTAGTTCCATTTGGCATGTGCAGTTGAGGCAGCCGTCTATCAACAGCCACGTCATCCAAGAAGCTGCAAGTGTGGTGCTGGAGGCCAACTGGAGTCCCACCTGTTGGTGTCCCAGCCGGATGCAGAACGGGAACCCTGCGTCCATAAACCTCAGAGTGGAAAGTGCTTCCGAGTCCATCCGCTGATGAACGGGTCAGCAAAATGACACATCCACCCAATGGAATGTTATCTGGCCCTTGCACGCTACATCATGATGGTCCTCGGAAACTTCACACCAAGGGAAGAAGCCAGTTACAAAATACCCACAGATTGTATGATTCATTTACATGAAACGTCTAAAATAGGTGATTCCATAGAAACAGAGAGCAGATTTCTGGTTGCCAGAGGCTGGGAGATGGGAGAGTCCAAATGGGTTTGGAGGGATCAAAATGTTCTGGAATTCGAAGATGGTGACAGTTACACAACCTCACAAATACACAAAGAAACATTGGATGGTACGCTTAAGGAAGGTGAATCCTATGGTATGCGAATTATGTCTTTTCTTTTTTTAATGGAAGTAAAAAAAGGACCTCAGAGATCGCCCACTTTGTTCCCATCCTGAGTGATTCAATGCTTTCATCCATCCCCTACCTACACTCCTTAAACATGCTTCAACAGCTCCCGTCACAGGGAACTCACCATCCCGCACACCTCGTAGGGTTGTGTTGATGAAAATGAAGGAATAAATGGAAAGTTTTGTCGTACCTAGCATATAGTCAACACTTGATAAATGATCTTTTTTTTTTCTTACTTCTCTCCTGCCCTTTACAACACTAGAAACCCAGTAAGAGCTCAAATACTACATGTGTTTGGTCCTCCAATAGCCTAAAAAGCCCGAAGCACCAAGCTGAAGAAATGATCTTGTTGGAATAATCTGTGCGAACGTAAGGTTGGTTAGGGATTTTGTTTTTTAAGAGTCTTGATGGGGTCTACGGATGCTTTTCCTGCCAATGAGCTCAGTTTGCTAGCAAGTTTGTTTTTCCCCTTCATGAGGTGTGCACCCAGCGTGGCCAGAGATCTGAGGTGCTGTTGGTTGGAGACAACTGGGTGACTACCCAGCAACATGCCAGGGGAGCTTTGATCCCAGGGTCCTGGGATCAGGTCCTGCATTGAGCTCCCCACAGGGAGCCTGCTTCTCCCTCTGCCTGTGTCTCTGCCTCTCTCTCTCTGTGTCTCTCATGAATAAACAAATAAAATCTAAAAAAAAAAAAATTGAGAGCAGTCTTTATTTAACATAAAAATAAACATATTTAACATAAGGCAGGTGACCCAAACCTTCCTAGTAACCCTCTGCATTTTGGTAAATAGAAGACAGAACCAAAGCTACTTTATACAGTGAGCGAAAGTAATGAGTCACTTCCCCAGATTCTTATCCTAATCTCAGATTTTATCCCTGTTTTGGCTGAGGTCAGGCGAATACTATGAAATGGTATGGCACCAAAATCCTAGGCAGGAGACGCTTTATTTAGGGTCAATCATCTACAACACTTGGTCACCTTTTACAAGCCGTTTGATATAATCTGTTGGTCTGACGCAGCCCTGGCCATGGCTGAAGACGTCTGGGTGATCTCCTGGATTGCTTCCTAAACCACTGCAATAAACCCAACAGGAGAAGGCCTCAATGGCTTTGCCCCAAGGGGGCGTCCCTCCCACCTCTCATTCCCTCGGCTTCCAACCCCCCCCCCACCGCCCCCTAACCCTCCCCCGATGCTAGGCAGCTAGGCCCACAGGACACCAGCGTTACTCTCAGAGGAACAAAACAACCGAAATGTCCCCACCTGCTTTTTTAACTGGTCGGGTGGTTTCCAGATGTCAGTGTGAAGCATTTTTCCAGTGGCTCAGCGGTTTAGCGCTGCATTCAGTCCAGGGCGTGGTCCTGGAGACCCAGGATCAAGTCCCAAGTCAGGCTCCTGCATGGAGTCTCCTTTTCCCTCTGCCTGTGTCTCTGACTCTCTGTGTGTGTCTTTCATGAATAAATAAATAAAATCTTTTTTTAAAAAAAAAACAGTATTTTTCCTAATCAACATTGTAACCTTCTGGATATTTGTTCAGCTACGTTGAATATACTCTATTAAGTGGAACTCTACAGACGGGAAAGCAGGTCTGAACCTCGCTTCTCTGGAGACATCATGATATTTCTTATTATTTGATGGTGTTAGTGTTTTGCTAGGATATTAGCAAGCAGTTTGCCTGCTGGAGGGTTGTCATTGCCTCTTCCTTCAGTCGCCAGTTTTTTTTTTATTATAAATTTATTTTTTATTGGTGTTCTATTTGCCAACATGTAGAATAGCACCCAGTGCTCATCCCCTCAAGTGCCCACTTCAGTGCCCATCACCCAGTCACCCCCACCTCCAGCCCACGTCCCCTTCCACCACCCCTAGTTCGGTTCCCAGAGTTAGGAGTCTCTCAAGTTCTGTCTCCCTTTCTGATATTTCCCACTCATTTTTTCTCCTTTCCCCTTTATTCCCTTTCACTATTTTTTATATTCCCCCGATGAATGAGACCATATAATGTTTGTCCTTCTCCGACTGACTTATTTCACTCAGCATAATACCCTCCAGTTCCATGCACGTCGAAGCAAATGGTGGGTATTTTTCGTTTCTAATGGCTGAGGAATATTCCATTGTATACATAAACCACATCTTCTTTATCCATTCATCTTTCCAAACAAACAGTTTTGAATGAACTTGGAAAACCAAGCTTAGTTTCTTGACTCCTCCTCTGGCCTTGCATCTCTTTCTCTGCTCCTTGCCACTGTGGATAATTTGCTGTTCCCATCTGTCCATTTCCTCTGACCCTTGCCACTGATAATATGATTAAAACCTCCACTCTGTTGCTTTTCATTTACTTCAAATCATTTCTGATTATGTGTGCTGTATTTTCTTTATTTAGACCCAAGGTATAATTAGGGAAGAGAACTGGACAAAAGAATCTTTTTTTTTTTTTTTCCTGTCTCTCACCATGGTGTTGGATGGAAAATGCTGCCCAGCATGTCGGGTAAGATCCTAGCTGCTCCGTGTCTTTTGTAGCAGTCGGGGGGAAAGGTGCCTAGCTACGCCAATCCAGATGTGCGATGGTAGCTTGTTTATCTTACTTTGTGTTAATGAGATTCTTCAGCTATTGTTACTTTGAAGTACGGCTTCTATTTTATCTAGCATTTATTAAATGTCAGCCATGTGCTCTGTTGCACACAAGGGATACTATGGTTCTTTTTCTTATTTTTTAAAGATTTTATTTATTCATTCATGAGAGACACAGAGAGAGAGAGAGAGAGACAGGCAGAGGGAGAAGCAGGCTCCCAATGTGGGACTTGATCCCAGGACCCCGGGATCACACCCTGGGCAGAAGGCAGATGCCCAACCGCTGAGCCACCCAGGAGCCCCCAGAATAGGATGGTTCTGTCTGGATTAAGAATGTAAAATGCTTGTGAGTTTAGTTTCAATGCTGGTGATTAAAAATATGTACCTAGTGGACAGTGTATGTCATCGTCGGGTATGTTTTCCAAATATTTTCTATGAAATAAATAAACATTAGACCCTGCCCCTGGGAAAGACATATCTAAGACAAGGCACAAGGAAAGAGGAATAAAACTCACTTTAAAAGTAAGATTGATTTAAAAAAAAAAAAGTAAGATTGATTTAAAAGCAAGATTTAATTTTTGCTTTTGTTTCAAGTGATAGGTTGGATTTTTTTTTTTTTTTAGCTCTTTTGGTTTTGGGTCTTACCAATGTTTTCCATTCTACAAAGAACGTTTTGATCTTTTCATCTGGCCCAAGGCGAAATTGGTGGCTTGGCTCCGTTACAAGGGAAAAGCCTGGAACGGGAAGAAGCAGGAGTTTGGACGGCAGCGTGCTTCACCAAGAAGTGGCATAGCTTTGTTCAATTAAATGCTTTGTTCCTCAGGTTCTTTACCTGCTACAGCAGGGGGCGCCTGGCTGGCTCAGCCCCCAAGAGCGCATGCTTCTTGATCTCAAGGTGGTGAGTTCAAGCCCCACATGGGGCATGGAGGCTTTTTAACACAAAAGTTTAAATAAATAAAAATAAGTGTATAGGTATTACGTGAGGATGGCGGAGTGGTTAAGCTAGAACGGTAGTGGAAGGGGACTTTGCTGGTTTAAAATCAGAAAATACAACTTAGGGATCCCTGGGTGGCGCAGCGGTTTGGCGCCTGCCTTTGGCCCAGGGCACCATCCTGGAGACCCGGGATCGAATCCCACATCAGGCTCCCGGTGCATGGAGCCTGCTTCTCCCTCTGCCTGTGTCTCTGCCTCTCTCTCTCTCTGTGACTATCATAAATAAATAAAAATTAAAAAAAAAAAAAAAAAAAGAAAATACAACTTGAAGGCTCATCATTTACTACTAAATGGGTTATGTCCCCGTCTTTGAAATGGGGCTAACCCCACACGTCACAGGGCCCTGATGATGAACCCATAAGTATGATGGTGGCTTCGAGTGCGTTATAAGCTGTGAAGTGTCGTGCAAATATCAGTTGTTAGAGTGGTAGGGAGATGGATCAGCTACCTGCATGATGACAGAATTGAAAGGTTTTTATCTTGAGAATGCTTTCCACATAAGAGATGTATTTTGTTTTGTAGCGAGGAGGGAGCAGGGGCAGCAGTGTTGAGCTGAGGACTGATGTTAAGCGGGCTGACGCCTACAGAAGGGCCTCTCCAAGCCCCTCAGGAGTGAGGGAGCTTCGGGAGGGCAGGGCCCCATCTCCCCACACCTGCCTGCACCACCCCCCCACGACAGGGCCTGGCACCTAGCAGCCAGTGAGCAAACTGCTCACCAAACCCCACTGAACCTTGAAGACACCCCAGCAGGAACTCTGTTATCTGACAACATAACAATGGCATCCCATTCACTTTTTTATCCAACTAGTCCATAAAGCAGATCCTTATATGAACATGAAAAACTAAAAATTAAAAAAAAAAAATAAAAATCTTGTCTCTAGGGGTTGGGAGAGAGAAGACCTATATCCTGTTCTGGTTATTGTCTAAATATTTATGCAGAAGTATTTTTTCTTGGGTCTGCTTTGCCTCTTTCTTTTTTTTTTTTCAATTTAGTTTCTATTTCTCTTTCCCCGCCAAATTTTTAAGTCAACCATATCACCTCTACAGTCTGCCTAATTAGCATTTGAAAAGCAGTGCACTCCATCAGACTGGGGGGGGGGGTGCAGAGAAGGATAACCTGGAGTCGATTTGTATTCCAAAGAACAGGGTATTATTGTGCGTGCTGAGCTTCACCCAAGTGCTTAATGCTTGAAAATGCATGAAGAAAACCATCCTTCCTCTAGCAGGTGGTACAGTCTGACTCCGAGGCATAAAAGCAGTAGATATATTGAGATACTTTTTCATTTTTCTCCACTGACTGTTTTCCTTTCTGAATGTGTACGCATGTGTGCATGTTATAAGAAGTCATTTAAAAAACAAGCACGATGTTCGTCTATTCAAATTGGTCTTGTTTGAGAACTATCGTCCTGTCTTGTAAATAGATTTCCTTTTTTTAACAAGGCCATTAATGCTATTTACCTAGTAACACTTGAGTGTATCAATAATATTAATTTTGTCAATAGAGCATTTAAGTGATTATTGCATTTTCTAATATTAAGTATCTTCACTGCACTTAAAGAAAAGTGCCCATGCATCTAAAGAGAAAAGCCCAATCCATGAGGCACATGTTTACTTGCAACAATAGGAGTTTCTCCAAAGATTGAAAAAAAATTTTTTTTTTTTTGCCTCGGGCCAAGGAGACAGACTGAGAATCCACGAATTTAGAGATGGAAGGTACCTCATTCAACCTCCTAAACCAATGCTGGAATCCCTTCTCTGGCAATCCTGGCAGATGGCCATCCATCTGCTTGTATACTTCCAATGCTGGGGAGCTCATTATCTCCCGAGGCAACTCATAAATTCTTTCTTATTTGAACTAAAATCGGCCTATAACTTCTATCCATTGGTCCTGGTTGTGGAGCAAATGGGAACGATCTTCAGTATTTGAAGACAACGACCACATCTTCCTTTAGTCTTTTTAAAATTAAGATAACTAGATGGCTCTAAATTAAGGCTTTCGCCTGGAATCTGGAAGAGTAACGACGTAAACAACTGAGTGTTAAACCGTGCAGTACCCAACACAGAACTTCCTCTACAAAGGAGCTCGCGGGTAAGCGTCTCTTCCATATCCACACTTGGCCGCGGCCCACTGCGCAGTACAGTTCGTGAACGTAACTCATCCCTCATTTAGCGGAGAGTAGTAAGAAATCTGCCCTGAGTGAATAGAAATCCCACCATCTTATTCTTTTTTACTATTCTGAATTCCTTCAGAGGGCACGAGCTCCTAAAAATTGCTATGAGATAAAATGTAAAGGTTTTCCTTTAGAAGGGAAAATTAAACGCACCAGAACATAAATTTTTGAAAGCAGGAACTATGTCCAGATCTTCTTTCTGTACCCCTTAGTGCCTAATATCATTCCTGGCAGGTGGAAGCTGCTGCTGATTTACTGTTTTGTTGAGCTGAAAAAGGGAACTGGCCAACATTATGTTGAAATATACGTGTCTCTGGGAATGCGCACACACATCTGTCTGTCCACCTACCTGGCTGTGTGTCTGTAAAGAGAGACATATATACACATGCATATGCACACACATTTTTTTTCTACTTTTTACTCTCCTGGGATTGTTTCCTAATGATTCACAGGACGACCTAATGCCACAGTGCAGACAAAACTGTTCTCTGGATGAACTGCCAACCCCACACACCTGGGGTGATCTGGAAGGTGGCATCTTATTTACATATTTTGGCATCTTATGTATTTTTAAAAGATTTTAATTTATTTATTTGAGAGAGAGAGAGAGAGAGAGAGACTGGGGCAGGGGGCAGAGGGAGAGAGGGAATCCTAAGCCGATTCCCCAACTGAGCGAGCGCAGAGCCCGATGCGGGGCTGGACCCTGGGCTCTGAGATCAGGACCCAGGCTGTAACCAAGGGTCGGACACCCAGCCGGTGAGCCACCCCGGCGCCCTCGGCATCCTATTTTTGTATCCTGAGATTGTCGCATCAAGAAGGCAGATCCTCTCCTGTGTGCCCCTCATTGCTAAAGCGATCGTACCTTGCTCCCAGGTAGCTCCCCATTCCTCGTCTGTCCTAGCTCTCGCTCCCGCTCCCCTGTACAGCTTTCTCCGTTGCTCTTGTTCTTGGAGATCAAGAAGGACAACAGGGAAATGGTGAGAAAAAGTACTTTAGTCTTTGTCTAGCACAGACTTCAGTGGGCTTGTCCCCATCTCATAGTGGTCTCTGCCCAGCATCCTTCTCGAAGCATGCTTCTCACCCTCCCTGAGCCAGAAGCCCCGACTTGTTTTTGTTTTTTAAGATTTTATTTTTTTATTCATGAGATACACAGAGAGAGGCAGAGACACAGGCAGAGGGAGAAGCAGTCCGATGCGGGACTCGATCCCTGGACCCTGGGATCCTGACCTGAGCCGAAGGCAAATGCTCAACCGCTGAGCCACCCAGGGGCCCCCAGAAGCCCTGAGTTTTAACCCAGCTTTGCTGCTTCCTTACTGATTTCTGTCTGGAACATGGGCTCTCGAAACCTGCCTCGCCTGTGAGAGCCCATGAGGAGAGGCGGATGTGGAAGTAGAAAGCCCACCACAGGTACGATGCTGGCTTAGAAGCAAGCATAGCACCCCTGCTCTCTGGGCACCAGCTGCCAGGCTTGACCGTGCAGGCGGGCCCCACGCCCCACTTCCTAGCAGGTGCGGCCGCAGGGGCCGGCCTGCAGCTGCAGCCCAGGTCTGTGGGAGATCCGGGCAGAGAATTACAGGTGCACACCCAAGCCCGTATGTGCCGAAGACCCTCGGTCCCAGCGCTGGACTTTCCATAAGCCACAGGTCCCTGGTGCTTGCCGCCACCCCCACACAGTCTGCCGGCCTAGACTATGCCCCCGCGACTGTGTTAACTGTATGTGAGGTATCCTACAGAAAAGACCTGATCTCCGAATGGATCAGACTGTGAGAAGACAATGTATGGCCTCTACGATATTTTTCATTTGCCTGAACCCCAAGAGGCCAAGCCCTGGATTTGTCTTGTTTTCTACTTTGTCTCCAGGGCCCGGCGCATAATAGGCACCAAAGATTTCTGGAAGAAGAACGCATTGCCATGGCAGCTTATCTCCTCTACAGGGTAGTAAATGGAAATTGAGATATGGGGTGGGAATGAATTAGGTTCTTATGCTGGGAGGAGAGCTCGAATACAGAAGGGGAGGCAGGTTGTATTCCGATCAAGGAGGATCCAAGTTTCCCCTGTAATTTCAGTGTGAGCGGGATTCTGTACGCCTAGACTAATAAGATGGAGGTAAGAGAGGCTGGGGCAGGAGAGCTGCCTCAGAACATGGTCCTCAAGTGGAGGGGCTGCTTTTTCACAGTAGACATAGTCTTTGCAGTCAGCTAGGCTGAGCAATGTGCTGCCACGGGGCCTGGGGGCTGCGTGCATCTCAGCCCCCAGGTGTGCATGTTTGCTCTTCACCGACACTTGGCTACAATGTCCATGAAGCAAAACTGCTGTTTAGAGCATCCTTTAAGGCAGGAGTCAAAATCAAAGTGAAATCCAAGACCCATTCTCTTTCTAATATCAATTCTTTTTTTCTTTTTAAAGATTTCGTTTATTCATGGGAGACACAGGCAGAGGGAGAAGCAGGTCCCCTGCGGGGAGCCCGATGTGGGACTCGATCCCAGGACCCCGGGATCACAGCCAGAGCCAAAGGCAGATGCTCAACCGCTGAGCCACCCAGGTGCCCCTCATATCAATTCTGCTTCTAAGCTGGTTCTGTTAGACATTATTCTTTAGGAATGAACCATTTATATCCCAAACAGGTGACCAAAGGACAGAGAATTATTTCATCTCATCTGGAGTTTGAGTGTAGTACACTAGCAGGGTTGCCGCACGTCACACCAAGAGGCGATAAGGATCCTCGGTCAGGCCCTTGCTGTCTCCAACCTCAAGGCGCTCCACCAGAACCCTACCTTCAGCTTAGGTTTGTAAAGACTTCAGGTTTAGTGGAGGCCAGTAGTTTCACACTGCGTGTCAGGAAAACCCATCTGGCTCCCCCAAATCAGTGGTGGAAGTAAATTTGATTTGCCAGAACTGCAGACCTCACTAACCCCCACTTCATGTCGGCTCATTCATCCAACACATTTACTGAGCACCTGCTATCTTGGGAATTCTGCTGCTAATATAGATTTTTTTTTTTAAAAATCCACACTCTCATTATGAACTTGTGGTTAACCTTCAAAGGGATCTTCAGAAAAGAGATGGTAGGCAAATTTAAGAACAACTATTCTGCTCTGTGGATCTACCTGAGAAAAATACAAAAAAGGGAGAAGCTAAAAATAAATCCAAGGGAACAAGTCCATAGTCTTTAAGTGAATGCAGACATGGATCGAGTGAGTAACCATAAGTGCAAGAGAATTCTAGAGCGGGGAGTAATTAATTCTGTCGGGAGGGGACCCGATAGCAGGGCAGGAGCAACTTCTTGTAGGAGGAAATTCCTAAACTGAGGTTTTTTGTACCTGTGTGTGTGTGTGTGTGTGTGTGTGAGGCTTCTTGACCGAAATCGATGTGTTAGAGCACAGAAGCATAAAATAGGAGGACCAGGGAACTAACTGTGGGCAGTTTGGCACTGATGGAGCCTGAGATGGGCAGTGGTGGGAGATGGGTGTGGCCAGAGGAGTGAGCAGGGATCTTAGGTGCTATGCTGAGGAGTGTTGGGCTCAGTTGTACTTTATAGGCCATACGGGGTCATGAAAAGGGGTTTAACCTGGGGTGCGAAGGAGTAATGCTCATTTTAGATCCATCACTGGGGCAGCCATCTGTGGGGTGTTAGGGGCCAGTCTAAAGTCATCAGTTAGAGACTGCTGGCATGGTTTCTAAGAGACACAGGGATGGCATGTCCCACGAAGTCAAGCGTGGATAAGTCACCCAGTCACATCCGTTGGCCCTACTGATGCAGTGGGTTCATTATGCACTTGTGATAAACCTTCACAGGGACTTTTGGAAAAGACAAGGCAGGTAAATTTAAGATCAAGTATTCTTTGCGGAACTACCTGAGGCAAATACAAAGAAGGAAGAAGCTGTACATCAATCCAGAAGAACAGACTCCTTCCTGTGGGCTCCAGCCACCGAAGAACTCAGGTCCACCAGGGCTTCACCAGGCTGCCCAGGCACGCTGAACCCTGGCTGGGCCGGATGCCTCAGTTAAGGGATGCTTCAGTTGAGAAGGTCCAGGGGCAGGAGTCCCATTTCCCAACCTCTCTGGAATCCCCCAAATGGCCCGGACTGACATCCCCACCCCATCCCCACTCCCAGCTGAGCTCGGGAACTTAGCTTGTCATCTGGAACGAAATTCTGATTGACAAGTGGCATTGATGTTCTGGAGAAAAGAAAGAGGAGAGCAAGCAGTGAGTACTCAAAACAACTCATCAGCTGGTGGCAGAAAGAAGAGACAGGTTGTCCCTTGGCAACCACCAGGGTGGGGCTGACAGCGGGCTTCCCTGGCACTGCCGCCTGCCTCCTAGAGGACCCCTTGCTTCTAGGGGCAGAGGCCTGATGGGGAAAGAGAATGATCCTCGCAGCAAGGGGGAGAAACCGAGGTCCTCATTAGGTCACAGCCAAGTCTACCTTGGACCCATCAGCAATCTCTCTGACCTTGTCAAAAGCTCCTTCCCGCCTCCTTGGTTAATAGGATGAGCTCACCAGGCAAAAGAATAAGATGAAGCATTTCACTTAGTGTTTTTCCTCCAAAACCCTTAAGCTACCATGGTCTTGCTGATCTTGCAGCCTTCCCGTAACAGAGGCCCTGGATCCACACTTGGCATTTCACAGTTTGAAGTAACTTTAGAGATTACTTAGTTTGCTTTTCTGGTGTGTACAGATGTGGAAACAGAAGCCAAGGGTCCTGAAATCTCTTGCCCGCGATCCCCGGGGTGCCCCTCCAGGGAACCTCCTGCTTGGCCCAATGCAGTCCTTCTGCCCCTTTCGCCAATGAGGCCCAGGCTGAGGGACTAGAGCTGGAATTAGGAGGTAGTTCTGTGCAGCCTCTTCACCGCCGGTGTGGCTGGTGTGCAGGCTTCCTCCTCTGTGCAATGGGGGCAGCGTCACCTTGCAAGGTTGATGCCAAGGTGATTGCAAACAACGGTGTCTAAGAGCTGTGTTCAGGGCACACAGTCGGTGCTAAATGGTGTCTTCCCTAAGGAGCGAGCACCCAGCCGGCGAGGGGAGGTGGGGCATGGCAGGATGGGAGCCACATTCCGGCCTGCAGCCCGGGGGGCAGGGAAGCGGCCAGGGCAGGGCGGCCAACCCTGCGTGGGGGGCGCAGTGCCAGCCAGGACGCTACCCCTTGAGGCCAAGACCCTGCGGGCGTGGCTGGGAGCGAGCCGTTCCCCCCCCACCCCGGGGTCTGGGTCTGATGGGGCTGCGGGTGCGCGGGCGCGGCGGGGAGGACCGGCGGGCAGCCCCCTGGCGTGGGGGGTTGGAACTAGTGTCTGCGGGCCAGGCCGTCCTGTCCTCGGGCCTCCTGCCGCCGCCTCCCCCTGGGCGCAGCTGCGGGGCGGGGCGCCCGGCGCCGACTGTGTGGGAAGGCTTGGTTGCCCTCCTGGCCCCGCCGCTCGCTACCTGGCTCGGGCTCAGGCGGGGCCCTGGGCCGCACCGGGCGCCCCTCCCGGCCTCGGGGCCTCTGGACGCACCGCACCGCGCCCTGGAAGCCTCGACGGGCTCCCCGGCCCACCTCCCCCCACCCCTCCCCACCCCCGGCCCCCCGCGGGGTCCCGCCGGCTCTCCCGCTCTGGTCCTCGCGCCGCAGCCCGGCCCGCTCCTGCCCCGCGCGGTGCCCGCGGCCCCACCAGGGGGCGCCCTTCGCCCGCCGAAGCCGGCCGCGCCGCACCTCCGGGGCCCGGGCCCCTCGCGCGGGGCGTGCGGGTGCGGGTGCGGGAGCGGGAGCGGGAGCGGGAGCGGGAGCGGGTGCGCGCCGGGAGCCCCCCAGCCCCCGCCTCCAGGGCGCAGCGCCCGCCCTCGTCCCGCGGCCCCCGGCCCCCCCTACCGCGGAGGCGGCAAGTTTGCCCCCGGCCGCCCGCCCCGCCGCCCCACTCCCCCGGCTCCCCCGGCTCCTCCGGCGCTCGGCTGCGGAGCACGTCGGCGGGGCCCGAGCGGGTGCCCGGGGCGCGCGGGCCGCCCTGCCCCGAGGGGCGCCCCCCCCCGCCGGCGTGCGCGGGCCGCTGCAGTCCCCGCGCTGACCGCCGGGCGGCGCCCCGGCCGCGCTCCTCCCGCCGCCCGCTCCCCGCTCCCCGCTCCCCGCTCCCCGCGCTCGCGGCCGGACACACACCGCCTTCGGCTGCCGGCGGAGCGCGCTGGGGCCGCCGCGGCTGCTGCGGAAGCGGGGAGACCGGAGAGCGACGGCCCGGCCGCCCGGCCCGGCCCCCGGAGCGCGGAGCCGCCCAGGTAAGGGGCCCGCCGCGCGCCCCCGCCCCCGACTCCCGCGCCCCGGGCCGCCGCCCGCCCCCGCCCCCGCCCCCGGCCCCGGCCCCGGCCCCCGCGCTTGGCCCCCGCGCTGCGCCCGCGGCTCCCCGGGCCCGCCGCCCGCCGCAGCCCTCCCCGGTCCCCGGTGCTGCCGCCGGTGCTGCCGCCGGTGCTGCGGGTCCTGCGGGTCCTGCGGGTCCTCCGGGTCCGCCGCCCCCGCCCCCGCCCGCCCCGCCCCGCCCCGGGGCACCCGCGTCCTACCCGAGGGGACCCTCTTCCCCCGACGAACGCGGCTCCCACCCGCCTCACCCTAGTTCACCCGAGTGGGAAGCGACGGAGAAACTCCGGGACCCGCATTCGGGCGCGCGGGGGGGGCGGGGGGGGCGGGGGGCGGGGCGGGGGGGCCGGGCCGGGCCGGGGTCGCGGTCGGGGTCGGGGCGCCCGGAGCACCTGTGCCCGCCTCCCCGCCGGGCTCCCTCGAGCCGAAGAAAGTGAGCGAGGAGCAGCGGGCGCGGGCGCGGGGCCGGGCGGGGCGAGTGGGCGGGGGGGGCCTGGCAGCCGCGGGGCACTGCGGCCTCAGCCTCTCCCCGCCGGACCTGGGGCTCGCGGCTCCCGGCGTCGCCACTTGACGCTGCCATCTTCCTCCCGGCGCTGTTGTCTGGCGGTGCCACGAGGTGCCACCTCCCTGCCTCCCTCCAGCGGCTCTCCTGGGCATGTCTCCCAGGGGCCTGGGGTGCCTGGCGGGAGGGGGGCGCTCCGGGCCCGGCCCGGCCCCTCGGAACCACGCCGAGCGCCCCAGGACCGGCCCGGCCGCGGGCACACGGGCCACCCTCACTTCGGCTCCCCGCGGGGCACCGGGGTGACAGGGACGCTTCCGGGAGCACCTGCAAGCAGCGTGGTGTCCCCGGGATGGAGGCCGCCGGGCGGGCAGTGGGCGGCGGGAGCAGCCTGGTGGCTCTTCGCTCCGCCCTCCCTCCGCCCTCCCCCCTCCGCCCTCCCCCCTCCCCCGTGTCTGCGCTCGGGGGACCCGCCCTGAGGGCCCGGGGAGGTCCTCCGTGCCGCGCGCCTCCCCCCCCGCCCCCGGGAAGGAAGCCCCAGGAACTCCGCGGGGCCTCGTGGGGCCGGCGGGGTTTGCTGAAGCTGCAGCCCGTGCCTCATCATTAATCAGGTTTATTATTTTCCTCACTGGCCGGATGTGTTCCTCAAGGTCGCGACCCTTTGGAGAGTTAATCTAATATGCACACATTACAGTGTCTGGGTTTGTTTAATTTTCCGTATTTTGTTCATTTCTTGCGGAGCCAGCTTCCCGCGGGGAGCTGTGGCCGGGCTCGCCCACCGGGCTCCTGCCACCCGGCTGGCCCCGTCCCCTGGGCCTCCTCCGCCCGCCACCTGGGACCCGAGGGAGGCCGATGGGGAAGGGCCAGGGGCTGCCACCGCCACGGGGGGGACACGCTGGCCTGTCTTGCTCCCGCCCCCCCTTCCCCCCAGGCGTCCTGATCGTCGCTGACATTTCGGGCAGCACCAAAAGTTCTTTCCAGAGCCTGGGTCTGCGCCTGGGTCTGGCTGCCCTCCCCGAGGATGGGAGGACGCAGAGGGAACTTGGGCAGAGAGGGAGGGAAGCGGGGACCCCCAGGGGTGACGCGGGGCTCCTGGAGAGGGGGTCCGAGCCACATCCAGACGGAGGGAAGGAAGAAGGGCCGAGGAGCCGTCCTGGGCCGGAGCCGCTGCTGGAGAGGGAGGGAGCGGCGGGAGTAGGGGCGAGTAGGGGCGGGCGGGGCGCGCCGGAGCGGCGGGAGCGTGTGGGGAGGAAGCCTCTCCTGTTACTTGTGCGAGTACGAATCCCTTATGCGTGTGACGAGCGCGCAGCTTTCCAAATGCTTTTTAGGAGAATTACTTCATCTGATCTCCACCAGGGCCCTACGAGCGTTTCGTCTGCACCATCACCCCGTAAGGAGGCGTCACTGACCCCCAGACCCCCGGGCGCCGAGAGCTCAGTGTCCAAGGCTCGGCAGCCGCGCGGGAGGCCTCTGGACTCCGGGCCCAGTGCTCCGGTGCTGCTACCTGTTGCTTGTTAAGGTCCCTGCCGTCCGGCCCTCGCTCTCCCCGGCCCATGCTTCGGTTCATCTTCCCGTTCTCTGGGTCGGCTCCACGCTTTCCCCTCCCCGGGCTGGGGCGGGGGGGGGGGGGGGGGGCGCGCTGGCTGGTGGTCCCCACGCGCGTCCCACGTCTTAGATCAGGCTAATTCTTGGCTCCGCATTCACAGTCCCTAGACTGGCCGCTCCAGCTCCGTGGATGTCTCCCAACCCTCTGCATGTCCCTCCAGCCCTCTGGATGTCCCCCCAGGCCCCTGGATGCCCCCCAGCCCCCTGCATGTTCCCCCAACCCCCTGGATGCCCCCCCAGCCCCCTGGATGCCCCCCACCCCCTGCATGTCCCCCCAGCCCCCTGCATGTCCCCCCAGCCCCCTGGATGCCCCCCCAGCCCTCTGGATGTCCCCGCAGCCCCCTGGATGCCCCCCAGCCCTCTGCATGTCCCCCCAGCCCTCTGCATGTCCCCCCAGTCCTCTGGATGTCCCCCCAGCCCCCTGGATGCCCCTCAGCCCCCTCTGCATGTCCCACCAGCCCCCTGCATTTTCCCCCCAGCCCCCTGGATGTCCCCCAGCCCCCTGCATGTCCCCCCAGCCCCGTGGATGCCCCCCCAGCCCCCTGGATGCCCCCCACCCCCTGCATGTCCCCCCAGCCCCCTGGATGCCCCCCAGCCCTCTGCATGTCCCCCCAGCCCTCTGCATGTCCCCCCAGCCCCCTGCATGTCCCTCCAGCCCCCTGGATGCCCCCCCCCCAGCCCCCTGCATGTCCCCCCAGCACTCTGGATGTCCCACCAGCCTCGTGGATGTCCTCCTAGCCCCCTGGATGTCCCACCAGCCCCTGTGGATGTCCCGCGATCCCTGCCCCAGACAGGTGGTTCCTCTTGACTGTCCCTCGCAGGGAGTTCCAGGTTCTCCCAGGCACTGTCCGGATACCACAGAGACCTTGGTTCCGCCTTCTTCCTCTGTCTCCCTCATCCCACTCCTCGGCGCCTTATCTCTTCAGACCTCAGTTCTTTTGGGCGCTTCTGGTGCCCGGCCCGAGCTTTCCTTGCACACTGCCACTGTCCCATGTGGGGCTTTAGCAGCTCAGGGCCTGGGGGTGGTGGTGGGGGTGGTGGTATCGCAGCCTCCTCCCCGCGGGCTCAGTTTCCAGGCACCTGCTGCCCCACCTGCTTCCCTACAGAAGATGGCTTTGGTAATGTGTGACCAGGTCTCCCGAGCCTCCGTGGCGCCCCTGGCTCCTGGACACGGTCCCGGGTAGTAGCTTGGACTTGATGGCCTTCTGCTTGCACGGCCCCGCCTTCTGCCTTGGGACCCATCCTTGACCCGCTCTCACTCTGGGCACCTGACGCGCTGGGCCCTCATCCTTCCCCTTCCTCCTCTTTTCTGCCCACTTACACTTTGCCAGCCTTCAAGGGGCAGCCCGGGAAGCCCTCCCCACGCCCCAGCCCGTCACCCTCTGCAGGACCTGGTGGCAGCTTCAGCCACCAAGTCTCAGGCAGGTCTGGCTTCCTATCCTGGTGTCACTCTCTGAGTGACTTTGAACAAATTGCGTAACCTCTCTGGGCCTCACCTGTCTCACCCATAAAATGGGGACAGTCTCACCTGCCTGAAAGGCTTGCTATCAGCATGACCATATGTGGGGGGGGGTTGTGGTTTGTGGGTCCCCGCAGGGCACCTGCAGGTAGGGTCCTCTCACGCCACCATCTCCTACCTGCTGTTGCTGTTTCTTTGTCCCTGTTTGTCTCCCCACCCAGAAGGCAGGTCCCTTGAGGAGAAAGACCTTTCCCTGGTGCCTGAATTTTCAGTCCTCGGCTCCTCACCGAGCGTGCACTGTCTTTCGACACCCATACGTTGGCCCCTGCTTACAGTAGGGATGTAAGGAATCGTTGTTGCTTGCTGATGACATTTGGTTACATAAAATAGGGTCTGCCTTACATTTAACAAATCCAACACGAAAAAGCAGTTTATGCCACGGTACCAGCCCAGGTAAACCATGGGAAGGAAGGAGGGAATCTAACGCTGTATTGACTGTGCGCTCTGCTCATTTCGGAGTCACCCCACCTCTGTTTTTACAGACTAGGAAAGGGGGCCAGAGGGGGTTCCTCTGAGCCGTGCCATAGTCCAGGGAGCACTCCAGAACCCCACTTCCTTCCCCTATACGTGGGCCCAGAAAGGGCAGTGGGAGGCGCCTTAAGAAAATATTTGAGACAGGTTTTCTTTGAACAACTCCCCACTTCAGCAGGGATGGGGTAGGTGTGAGCACGTCAGAGAGGCAGGGCCAGCGAGGCAGGTTTAGGGTTTGGGTGGGGAGCCCGGGGGGACAGGCCGCATGGGAGCAGGAAGGGTGTGTGGATGTGCTCTGGCCACGTGGGCCCTGGCGGTCAGGTGGGGCTGGAGCTCAGTGAGGAGGAGGAAGGGCCTTCCCGCAAGGAGAGCTGCCCAGACGGAGTCGGGGACAGAGACAGCTTGAAGGCTGGGTGACCGGGGTCTTGTCTGCCTGGTGGCGAGTGGGCCCTGGGGGGGGGGGAGGTAAGGGTGGGCGGGAGGGGGGGTTAGGGCGGAACTAACAAGTTCAAGGGGACCTCGAAGCCAAGGAGGGGAGGTCCAGGTTGATGCATCAGGGTCTGGGGGGGTGGGGAGGATCCTGGGCGATGGGCAAGTGCCCGGCGAGGCCTTGAGGGCTGGGGGTGCGGGCAGAAGGATGGGGGGTGCGTTTGAGTGGCATTTCCAAGGAACAGCAGAATGTGCGGACAGATTGGGAACAGCAGAGGAGGGAGCAGGAAGTGTCGCAGAGAACTTTGAGATTTGGAGCCCCGGAGGCTCGCAGGATGGTGGTGCCACTTCAGAAATAGGGAAGCCAGAAGGGGAAGTGGGCCTCGGGGAGGGCTGAGGGCTGTGTTCGCAGACCTGCTGCGAGGCGCCGCCGGGAGCATTTGGGGATGGAGCCCGGGAGCCTGCGGACCAGCTGAGAGTCTTGTGCGACCAGCAGTGGCTGTCGCGCTGAAGCTGCTCCCGGGCCTGTGGCCTTCAGGGGTCCCGAGCCCAGCTGTCCTTCCGGGGGACCCCAGTGCCACGCACGGAGTGGGTGCTAAGTAAATATTTGTCTCACTGAAGTGGCCCCAAGTGATGTTCAATAAATGTTTGTTACAGAGAGAGATTCCTAGTGGATCCTGGCAGGTGAGGAGGGGACCGGGAGCCTGCGTGGACCCCGGCTTCCAGGAACCGGGTGTCCCGGGGCTCCCCCTGCCCTCCCCACCTGTCAGAATCCGGGCTACTTCTGGCTGCCTCAGTTTACTCTTGGTAATCTCCATAGTCTCAGGCCTGTAAGTCCCTCGACCTCAGGGACAGAATCGTGGGCAGGCTCCCTGGCAGGGGGTGCAAGCCGGGGGCGCCATGCCCAGAATGGGGGTGTCCCAGCGGCGGGAGGAAACACATGTTTCGAATTGAAGTTTGAGGGCCGGAGTTAAAGAGGATTTAATAGAATGAGAAATCAATAGCCCAGAGGAGGTTAAGATGTGTAAGTGAGAGGCTGGCTACAAGGCGCACTTAATAAAAAAGATTTTCCGAAGCCGTGGAGGATGGCTGCACATGGGGGGACAGTGGGGTGCTTTTGCTGCCCTGCAGCCTGGAGGCTCCTCCGGAGGGAGACTGGGGGTTTCAGGAGTCTCTGTCTTTCCGGGTGGCCGGAGTGCGACATCCCTGTCCCCCCGGCCGGAGGCTGTGTGATGTAGTCGCCAGCCCCCTGGCTCAGATCGCACGGGGTTCAAATCCCGGCCCTTCCAGCTGTTGGGCAGGGACCTACGGGGCCTAATAGTGACCAAAGTAAATCTCAGCAGGTGCATGGGGCGCCCAGTGAATGATCACATTTGCTGCTGTGACAAGTACCATTGCGTTTCCACCCTTGCAGTCTCTCCTGGTGCAGTTGAGCCGCTACAGAGTCACGTCCCTGGCGGGCCGGTGAGAGGAGGGAACTGGGTGCGACCCTCTGGGCCTTGGTCCCAGTTACAGGGTGGGCCGTGGCCGAGCTGCGGCATCAGGCTGGCTTCCAGGATCCCCCCCGTGTCCCTCTTGGTGGGCTCAGTGGCCGTCCACACAGGATCCAGAGGGGCAGCAAGGCAGGACAGACGTCAGGAGACCATTTGGTCCCATCTCGGCATCCAAACCGGATCCGATCGGCACTAAGCAGGAAAACCATCTTAATTCTTTAAGGCGCTTAGACTGGGAGCTCCTCGGGATCAGGAAGGCAGCCGGTGGTTTTGTGTCTGGCAGGAGGCTCACGTCCCGGGCCTCAGTCAGTATTTGTTAGGGAGAAAGACTAGTTGACGGCAACAATACTGATGGCAATAATAATAGCTAATATTTTCCCAATGCCTGTTGGGTGCTGAGCATGATGCAAACGGCTTTCCATATAGTATCTTAGTTCCTCCCCTTACTAACCTTAAGCTTTCAGATACTATTTAGGGTGCTGTGGTTGTTTTAGGCACTACTTAGGGTACTGTTATACCCATTTCACAGGCGTGGAGGCTGAGATTTGGGGTAGCTAATGCATTAGCCCAGAGTCTCGTAGCTGGTAAGAAGCAGAGTTGGGATTTGCACCCAGGTGGTCTGATTTAAAAGAAAATTTTTTTTCTTTTTATTAAATGAACTCTGTCCCCATCGTGGGGCTCAAACTCACGACCCTGAGCTCAAGAGTCACATGCCCTGCCACCTGAGCCAGCCAGATGCCCCTCAGGCTGTCTGATTTCAAACTAGGTGTTAGAGATTTCTGTGTGCCTGTGTGGGTGCATGCACATGTGTGCACACGTGTGTGTGTATGTGAAATATCCACTGATTGTCCCCTGACTTCCTAGCTCCCCCTCGGGCTCCCTCGCCCTCCTAGTCCTCGTCTCATAGGCAAGGAGGCCAGGCATGGAGGGGGCATGGATCTTCCCTACACTCTGGTGCCTTGGCCTGATTTCTTTGACCTCCCGGAGTGAGAGGTCCCTGGCAATGTTGGAGAAGCGGTCAAAGACCACCCTCATCAGAGCTCCTGTGTGGGCCCTGAGTCATGTGCCAGTCTTTGCCAGCACAGAGGCCATCGGTGGGCCTGGGGTGAAAGCCAGAACAAGGCAGCATCGTGAGCCACGGATGGGACTCTCCCATGACATGAAAAGTTTGAGGATTGGTGGAGCTCAGATGACACGTGGCCCCTCGAGGTCACAGCATCCCCCCCTCATCAGAGGGGGATCTCGCTGGGGTCTTGGACTCTCAGAAGCATGACGGGGTATCACTGGAAGAAATCTGTTAGAGCGCTCCTGTCACAGTTGTGTTTATTGATCTTTCCAGCATCCTCCCTGGCCTGATTCAGCTCATAAGGTCACACAGAACGTCCCCAGTAAGGTGGGTGACAGGGGAGGAATTTGGGCATCTCATTCCAGAGGCAGCAGAGACTCTTTCAGGGCAGAGAAGACTAGACTGGGCGTCGGGGGGTCCAGAAGGCCCCTCTGGAGTCCTTTCCTGGGGGTGGTTTCCAGCTGTTCGCTGCTCCTGACCTTCCACCTGACAGTCAGCCCTTCTGCCGAAGCTGCTAATGCCACTTCCTGGTGGGTATCACGTATCTTCTCAGCGGTTCTGCGCCTGCCCCCAGGATCTCTGTCAGAGGTGGAGTGGGCAGCTAGGAATTATCACCCCAGACTCTCAGGATTTCAGCGACTAGCTGGGAACCAGTGTTACTCGGTGGGGAGGTTGGATCAGGATCCAGGACTCCTGCCCCCCGCCCGGGGCTCCGTCCACACACCTGGTGCCTTCTGAAGGTCACCCCCGGCCCGTGCAGACAGTGGAGGCAGTGGTCCTTGGGCACACCTGCTCTTCCCAAGGCTGAGAATAGTACGCAGAGTAAAACAGTATTTGTCCAGAAATGATAATGCCAGTTTCATTGCTGGGAAAACAGAAACCCAGGGAGGGAAATGAAACATAGAGTCTTGTTCCTGGAAGGGACCTGAGCGCGTTCGTTCAGCAGCCTACCTGACGCGCTCTCATCTGCAGACACAATCTCCGCGGGCTGGTTATCCAGCCCCGGCTGCCGCCTCTCTCCACCCCCCCCCCCCCCCCCCCGTCTTCTGAAAGCTGACATTATTGAGCACTGATTATGTTCTAGATACTTTATACCTATTAAGTTGATCTACCGACAACCAACCCTGTGAGTGAACTGAGGCCCAGAGAGGTCGCGTAGCTTGCTCAAGGTGACACGCTAGTAAGTGGTCGAGCCAGGACATGGATTTGGCCCTCGGGGCCATGCTCTTGACCACTCATGAGGCAGCTGCAAACCAGGGAGCATGTGAGAACACCCAGCATGCTGTCTGGCATCCAGAAGGTGCCCAGGAAATGCTAGGGATTTTCTTCAAAAAATACCAGAAGGTTTTCCCTTAAACTGAGCCAAATCTACTTTTCATGGGGCCACGTTCTGCACCCCTCCTTGGAACCCCACGAGGCGCTTCCACCCTCCTTCCTGTTCCAGTCCTCGGGCTGTGAGCAGAAGCAAAGCCAGGATTCAGGCTCTTCCTAACTGGGTTTCTGTCCAAGACTCTTTTCCCCAAATCGAATCCTCTGGCTGGGAAGATGATGGGGGAGCCCAGAGAAATGTCCAAGGCTGGGACTCATGGGCGGGTAGTGGCCTGATCCTTGGCCACAGGGCTATGCGGACGGTGGCCACACATCCATTCCCAGGGCACGTTTCCTGAGGGCCTCTGGGGTGCCAGGCATGGCCACAGAGTGGCACTGGGTGGGTGCAGCCCAGGCCCGGCCCCTTACACGATACGCGTGCAGATATTGAGTCTGTCAGATGCCCTGGGCCTCGGGTCCTGGGGGCAGGGGGCTGAGGACCGAGGTGACCACCTTGGTCCTTGGAGCTCCTGCCAGGCTAGGGGATGCTGCAGACACTCCCCCCTCCCCCGAAGAGGACCAGAAAGTTCAGATGACCCAAATCTCGTAGTACAGAGTGGGCAATTAGATGGAGAAAGCGCACCAGTGCATTTGAGCTAAAATAGCACCATCCCCTTCTCCTTTGAAAAGTGAGAGTCCTGCCAGAGTCCAAAGTAAATAGGCTGGAACATGAGGCCTGCCAGGTGGGGTGCAGATTAGAAGTAACAAGGCCACTGGGCCATGCAGGTAGCGGGGAGTCAGCGGAGAAAGTGCATTTCCAGCAGCACGAGGCTGACCAGGCAGGAGGCTGGGCTGGCACCTCTCTGGTCCCCTCTGCTCCTCCTTGGGGAGGGGGTAGCCGGGGACGCTTGGCCTGGCACCTGAGGAGCTGCGACGGAGCCGACCTTTGTGCCGTGTTCCTGGCGCTCTTGTGTCTCGCTGTGTCCCTTGCCCCGTGTCATCGCGGGACCCCACGGCAGCCCTGCCCCGTGAGGGGTATTAGTTCCATCTGATGCAGGAAGGAGGGGGTGCTCCAGGGGCCCGGGGTACAGGAACCACAGCATGGCCCTTTCTCCGTGTCCCTGGCTTCTGCACCGTGGCCTGTGCTGCTCTAAGGAGCCAGTAGATGTCTCTGTTCAGCTCCGGCCCCCAGCGGGGGAACTTGAGCGGCTCACCTGGCTCACCTCTGGGAGGGTCCACCACACTGGTGCCCCTGGGAGGTCAGCAGAGGTCATGTGTTCCCCCCCCCCCCCCCCCCGCATGAGACACGGCTCCCTGGTGCAGGGACTCTGTCTGCTCCTCAGCATCAGAGCCCCAGCAACTAGGATGGCCCAGCATGTAGTAGGTGCTCAATAAATATCTGGGGAACAGATGGCTGCTTTCGTGAGCTCCTTGTCTGCAGAGGCCACAGATCGGGGAGCTCTAGGCTAATGACGAGCATTGGCTCTGGAAAGCTCGATGGGCCGCTTTAACTCACAGACATGTGTGGCTGAAGAGTCAGCTGTGTGGATCTCAAAAGACATTTTCTCCCAGGATCGTGGTGTTCGTGTGACCTGTACAAACAGCAACCCTGGGTCTCCCTGGACCTTGGCCCCAGGCACTGCATGCCATCCTCAAACCCAGCTGAGCCTGGCCTGAGGGTCAGGGAGGGGGGCTGGACAGGGGTGTCTGAGTGAGAGCAGCAGTGGTACACACAGGTGGGGAGCTCTGACTTCGAGATCGGAGGGGGTGCTCTTGCTCCTGAGGGTCAGGAGGGGGCTCTGGGAACAAGGGCCTGAGCTCCTCCAGACACCCCGTGTGACCTGGGACCGTGTGCACCCACCCTGGAATTCATTTACTGGCAAGTGGCATTTGCTGCATGGGAGGGTGGGGGTGCTGGCGCAGAGCCCAGGAAGAGGCTGCCCTTGTGTGGGGACCAGGAAAAGGGGCCCAGGATCTAGGGGATGAGAGGAGGCATTTCTGGGGCACGATCAGGAGCTACATGTGGAAGCAGAGCCTCGGTGGCTCTGGCTACCTGCTGCTGGCCATGGTCAGCGTGTCTGCTGCGTTTCCCCGAGCCCCTCTCTGCTGATTGGTGGTAGTACCTACAGAGGGCTCTGGGGCCGAGTGAGGGCTCCTGGGACGGGGCCTGGTTCGACTTGTGTCTGCCGCGGGCACGGGGCCTGATGAACTTGTCAGAAGAGATTTAGGCCAAGCATCTCATTTTACAGATAAGGAGATTACTCAGAGAGTGGAGGTAGCTGGCCCAGGGTCACATGGCTTGAAGAATCAAGGTTCAGGATTACAGGTTGGGGTTCCCCTGACCCCTGGTTTGTTCTTGTCTCGTGCCTCTCGGACTCCCACGGAGCCTCTTATCAAACCGAGGGAGCCAGTGCCCTGCCCCACTGCTCCCCCTCCCACTGGGGCCTCCCCAGCTTCTAGCCAGCCCCATCCATCCTGGGCAGGGTGTGGAATGCAGGCCCTGCTCTCCGGGAGCTGTGACCTCAGAGGCATGCGGAGAAGACACAAGCAGAGGCGTCCCACAAACCCCCACACACACCTGCCAGGTCCACCCCAGGTTGGCTGGGCTGTAAGACTCAGTGTCCAGGTTGACACGGGCAGAGCAGGACAGGCTGGTGCCTCTCCCCTGAGCAGTCCACAGAAGCTTCCTGGAAGAGGGGGCTTCCTGGCAACACGAGTCCCTGGCTCTTTACTTACCGTGCAGCCTTGGACATGGGAGTTCGCGTACCTGCAGCCTCCGCTCTGAGAGAAAACGGGGATGGAAAGAGCCTCTTCTCACAGGGCTTGGGGAGGAGCAGGTCGGTAACATCTGCAAAAGCGCATCTTAAATCATCAGGTGCTTTCGG
Source organism: Canis lupus baileyi (assembly GCF_048164855.1). Classification (NCBI taxonomy): domain Eukaryota; kingdom Metazoa; phylum Chordata; class Mammalia; order Carnivora; family Canidae; genus Canis; species Canis lupus. Next base: position 75,643,734 of record NC_132840.1, read on the forward strand.
TAGATGCCGTGTGACTTTATATAAGATTCAAGAACAGGCAAGGTCATCTTTGGGAATGGAAGTCAGGCTAGGAGTTACCCTCGGAAGGGGAGGAGGGGCCCTCCAGAGTGCTGGCAATGCTGTGTCTCCACCTGGGAGCAGATTATGTGGGAAATGCACTGCGCTCTCCGCGTACGTGCACTTTCCACTACCTGCGGGATACTTCCCTTTTGAAAGTTTTTCAAGTGGTTCTAATGGCTCGAGTCCGGTCACTTGATAGAATGTCGAAGAGGAGGCCTGGAATGGCCTTCATACCTTTTCTCAGGTAGTCCTTACAACAAACCCCTTTTACAAGGCTCAGGGAAGGGACACACACTGCCCAGCGTCACACAGCCATCCTGTGGCGGAGGTGGGCACGGGCCAGGTGTCTGAAGGCCGCCAGTGCTGCCCTAACCACCCCCCCAACTCCGCTAACTGGGGGTGAACCTCCCGCCTGCACTGCCTTTGCGACGCTGACCTGCCAGGCTCCTGCCGGGCCCTGCCGCTCGCAGGGGGATGTGCAGTGGGGCCGCAGTGCTGCTCCCAATCTGGAGATGCCTCCAGAATGGAATTAAGTGGGAAGCAGGAGCCAGAAGGAGGGCGTCTGGGGAACAGTGAGTCTGCTCTGCTCGGCGAGGGTCCCCCAGGGGGCTGCATGGAGGCCCCAAGGGGGCAGATGGTGCTGTGCTGCCCTGAAACCCTCCAGGGCAGACCCCTGCCAGGTGAGAGAGGGAGAACCAGTCCAAGGCCGGAGGGAGCCGCTCTGCATAATGCGAGTTCCCCCACTGTTTCGCCAGGCCAGGTGGGGGATTTGCGTCTTCAGGGAGGCCTCCCTGCTGGTCCCGAGGAGCCAGGGCATGGCCCAGCGTCTTGGCGTCCTCCCCTGGGCTGGGCCTGGGGGTGAGATGGGAAGTCAGGTGCTTCTGTTGCCTGGATTATTTGGCTAAGCGAGGCAGCGCCCTTCAAACTAAGCCACCTGACGTGCGGCCTTGTCTGGTGGGAGAGAGGTGGCATTGTGCTCGCGTTTATATGCAACTGGCAAAACAGATAAAGCCTTACTGTGGTCCAAGGTTTCCAATCAGATGGAGAAAAAGAGGGCCTGGTGGCTTCATTCGGGGTGTGGGAGAGCAGACAGCTTCTTTACGGGGCAGGGGGAGAGCCCGCTCACCTCCTCTGGGAGGCCTGCCCTGATTCATCCCTTTGGACCCCTCCCGTTACATCCCGGTCCTTGGGAAGACACAGTGAGGAGAGTGAGTACCTTGGCAAGTTCTGGGTGTTTACGCTTGATTTTGTCTTAGGTGTCTGTCCAGGGCATTGGGAGGCTGGCTGCAGGCAGGGAGCACCAGGCCCTTCCCCTGGGGTGCCCTCCTTTTAGCAGCTGCCCATCTAGCGCAGCTAGCTGACTCTGGCTCCCCGGGGAGCTTTGGCTCTGTGCCTCAGGATGTTTGCGTGTGCTGTTTACCCTGCTTGGAACCCCTTCCTCCACCCCGCCTCCTTCTCTTGCTTCACTCCTGCATCTGGATTCCTCGTCCAGGCAGCCCCCTGCTGCTGCCTCCTGTAGCCCGAATGAGGCTCGTCTTGTGTGCTCTCAGCCTCCAACACGCCTTCCCTTTGGAGCACAACCCCACACGGCCTCCGAACTGCCTGTTCAAGGCTTGGGCTCCCCAGCTGGGTCCTGAGCTCTGGGGAGCCAGGGAGCCAGGGATCGGATTGGGCTGCCACGGCCACTTCTGTGCCACAGGCTCCAGCACAGAGCCCGGCACGCGGGAGGATCTCGCTGAATGATTGTGGGAAGGGGTGAGGCCGTTGAGCACCAAAGTGAGGAGCAGAGTTCCAGAGTTGCTGCTCCGGGAGCCCAGTTGCTCTGCCCGCTTGTGTCGGAAGGGTGGCCCCCGTCCGTGCCCAGCTGAGTCTGAGCCCCAAGACAGCTGCTAGAGGCAGGCGTCGAAAGCCCAGCCTGGGCACCGGCGACCACGTTTTTTCTGCTCCGTGCCGAGTTCCTGGCAGCTGCGCACAGATGCGGGGTAATTGTGTTCCCCAGAAATGCCTGGATGTCAGGTGTGTAAGACCCCTGAGGGAGTGGGGAGGGGGCCGGGAAAGGTGCTGCCTTCATTTATCCTTCCATGGAACCAGGGGAGGGTAATTCAGGTTATCTTACAGTTCTTGGTAGAGAGAAGCCTTCCTGCCTCATGCACCCCACAGCCACCATCCTCACTGTGGGCACGTTTGCTTTTTGGTGCTTTCATATCCAGCTTGTCCATTGAAGACTCCCAGCACCCCTGGGTGGGGTGGAGTGAGTGTTACTGACCGATTTTACAGATGAGGAAACAAGTTCAGAGTGGTTACGCGGACATGCTTGCATCCTGGCTCTTGCCTGGTAGGCAGCAGAGCTGGGATCCGGTTCTTCTGGAATTCTCTGCCCTAGCTGCCCTTCCTTCTAGGCAGCCCAGTGCCCTGCCTAAGGAATCAGGGAGCCCCAAGTGCGAGTCCTCAGAGCGCCCCCGTTCTCACTTGGCCGCCTGGGAGTCAGTGACCTTGGAAGGGCCTGTGTCCCGACCACAAAGTGCAGGTGGGAGGGGGAAATCTGGCTTTGACAAATGGCCCTGTGGTCCCAGGACATGCAGGGCTAATTCAAGTGCAAACAGTGTATTAGTATTTATTACTCATGCTCCACTGCTAATAAAATTTGAGTTTTAAAAATAATGGTGAGCAAATGAATTGGTCGATGGCCTGTGGGAAGAGGATGCGGGGAAGGATATTTCATGGAGAGGAGTGACGGGGGGACTCAGCTCCTGCAGGCTCCTGGCTGGGTGGGGGGCGGGAAGGACTGTTGCTGGGGGCAGCCCTCCACTGCCTGTCCAGTCCGGGAAGTCATTCATCTGCCTGTTAACGTTTGTTGGAGAGCATTTGTCATGGTGGCGGCGTCTCCAGGCGGGGTGCCTACATCCCAAATATCCATTTCAATCCTCTGGGCTTAAAATCCGTGAGTGGGAAAGTCACCTGCCGCAAGGTCCTGTGCCTGTGATCCCGCGGGTGCCTCCACCTCTGACCCCTGCGCTGGGAGGGCTGGCTGAGGTCTTCCAGGCAGGGCAGAGATCTAAGGAGTGTCTCAGACAGACGGAGGGACGTACCGTAGGCCCCATGATGTCTGAGAGTGTGGGAAGAGAGAGAGAGGGCCCTGGGGTGCTTAGCCCTCTGGGGTGAGGACAGGTCTGATTGTTAGATCCCTCTCCTCTGCAGCAGCAGCACCCCCAGCCCTGTGATTCACTGGTCCCACTTGTGTCTCAGGAGCATCGTGGGCTGGAAGCAAAATATAATTTAAGAAAGACAAGATCTGGGTGGCTCAGTGGTTGAGCATCGGCCTTAGGCTCAGGGTGTGACCCCGGGGTCCCGGGATCGAGTCCCACATTGGGCTCCCTGCATGGAGCCTGCTTCTCCCTCTGCCTGTGTCTCTGCCTCTCTCTCTCTCTCTCTCGTAAATAAAATCTTTAATTAATTAATTAATTAATTATGATAGTCACACACACACAGAGAGAGAGAGAGGGACAGAGACACAGGTAGAGGGAGAAGCAGGCTCCATGCACCGGGAGCCCGATGTGGGATTCGATCCCGGGTTTCCAGGATCGTGCCCTGGGCCAAAGGCAGGTGCCAAACCACTGGGCCACCCAGGGATCCCTAAATAAAATCTTTAAATAAAAAAAAAAGAAAGAAAAGACAAGACCCGCTACTGTGCGACTTGGAGCAAATCATTTAACCTGTTTGTGACTTAGTTTCCTGATCTATAAAGTAGGAATGATGGGACCTGCCTGGGCCATCGTGGGATCAAGAGGGAAAACAGGGCTGTGTCAGCAGCAGGGACCCGGCGGGCCTTCCGCTGTCTGAAGGCTGCGCTCACACTCTCCTCCGGAAATCACTTTGCTGAAGGCTGGGCTGCTGCAGGGCTTAGAGCATGTGAGGGGACTTGGGATTTGTGTGTGTAGGTAGTGCTTGCGACAGCTTAGTCCGTATCTGAAGGGGAATAGCATTTTCTCCCCCCGCCAACCCCCGTCCCCTGCCCCTAACTGCCCCAGCACCCACTCATGCGCCCACCTCATGCCCCACCTCATGCACCTGCTCTGTAGTCCTGCCCCACTTGGTGCTTAGGCACCCAGCGTCACCGGCGTGCCGGACTGGGCGCTCTGCCCACATGCTGTCCAACTCTCACCCCCCCTCGAGGTGGGCACCAGTGTGATCCCATTTTACTGGAGCAGGAAACTGAGGCCCGGGGCAGGGAGGGGCCTACCCAAGGTCACAGTTAGAATTGACCTCTGCCTGGCTCCTTCAGCACCCTCCTCCCTCCAGGTTCTGGTCCAAGGATGTCATGCCGAGGGCTGCGTCCGTGACCTTGGGGTGTCCCTGTGGAGTGAGTGTCTTCCCTTTCTCTCCCCGGTGCCCCCCAATGGAGACCTGAGTCCTGCCCTGTCTCTGGATGCCCTGGGGGTGAAGCTGGACTTCGGCGCACCTGGCAGGTGTTTTGCCTTCCGCGTGCCGTGGGCTGCGAGGAGCAGGACTTCCGAAGGCCCAGCCAGGGTCTGTGGCCACTCAGGTGCCCGCCTGGTTCTGATTCTTGGAGTCTCTGGTTGTTCCTCTCCAGTTCCAGACGTGACCCGGCCACCTGCTCTGAGCATCCTCGCCCCGGCCCGGCCCCAGCTCTGTGCAGCTGCTCAGGGCCACCCTTTACCCCCAGGATCTTTCCGGTCTGGCTGCCCCACCCTGTGGGGTCTGCCCTGGGGTGGGCACAGTTGCCCTGAGGGGTGAGCAGGGAACGTCCCACCTGCTGGGAAGCATTGCATCAAGATCTTGCCGGAGGGGGAAAGGGTATTGTTTAGACATTTTGTGTAAATTAGTAATATTGTAACTGCTAATTGAATGTCCATCGATTGCCTGTCAGAGGTTTGATTTAATGTGTCCTTCCCTTCTGAGTCTCAGTCGACTGCTTCGATGGTCCGCTTGCTTGCCTGCCTCGTTTCTCTCGCTCTAATGTGGGCTCCTCCCCTGCACCCCCGAACCTTGGTTTCATTTCGCTGGCTTCATAATGAGCATCTTTTGTTTTCTGGCACCAGCTTCGGCCTCCCTGTAGCCACTTGTCCCTCCCAAGTGGATTCACATGACTCATTCCTCAACTGGAGTTCTCTCAAGTATCTGGAGACCCAGGCGACAAGGCATCCACTTTGTACCAGGCCCTGTGTTCAGCTCTCAGGGAACAGATTCCTGACTTCAGCATTTTTGGAGTGAAGACGGGGAGGCGGGTGGATAACAGCGCGGCGTGATGTGCTGAGGGGTGGCCACGGCAGAGAGCCGGGGGGACACAGAGAGGATGTCGAAATCAGATGTGGGCAGCAGGGAGGCCTTCCTGGAGGAGGAGCAATACCTGCAATACGGCTTGAGCTGACTTCAGAGGACAGGTGAGAGTTAGTCTGGCAAAGAAAAGGTCAGAGGCATCTTAGGCAGAGGGAACAGTGTGCGATGGCTGGACCAGAGCCTGAGGGAGAGGAGGCCAGGAATAAGGCAAGGGGCTAATCACCACGCACTAAGCCTGGGCAGTGGCTAGAGACTTTCCTTGGATTATCTAGTTTGTACCTGCAGAAATCCTACACGCAGATGCCAGTAGCATCCTAAATAGTTGTTTTTTTAAAGATCTTATTTATTAAAAAAAAAAGATCTTATTTATTTATTGGATAGAGAGAGAGAGTGCACCAGAGAGTACAAGCTGGGGGAACGGCAGAAAGAGAGGGAGAAGCAGATGCCCTGCTGAGCAGGGAGCTTGATGGGTCCTGGGGTCACAACCTGGGCTGAAGGTGGACACTTAGCCGACTGAGCCACCCGGGCGTCCCACTAGTAACATCTTTAATCTCTGAGGAGACAGATCCTGGATCCCACATGTCCTTGGTAGGGGCCCAGAGATAGGAACACAGGCCTCCGATTCAGGAGTGCTGCTTCCTTCAGCTGCTTCATGGCTGTTGTCTGGCCCCAGGATGTTGTGCCAGAGGGTTGGTGACCTCGGGGGGATCCCGGTAGAGCCAGATTATGGAGCGTCTTAAATGAACTGAAAAGTTGAAACCGTATCCTGAAAGCTGCAGAGAGCCACGGAGATGCTTTAAACAGAACAGTAGCTTGGTGAAGTTTATTTCTAGAAGTAATCGCCCTCTAGAAGTTATTTCTAGAAGTAAGGGATGGAGGATGGATGGTCGTGACCCAGGCCGCGGGCACAGAGAGCAGTAACCGGGCCTGGCGGTGACCCTGGGCAGAGGCTGGGTGCTGGCGAAGGCGGGGAGGCGCGGGGAGCACAGAGGAGACGGGACACCTCGGGGTCGACTGTGTGTGGGTGAGGGCAGGTGGGTGAAAGGCAGGTGTTGAGAGGATTCTCAGATTCTTTGTTTTTTTAACCAGAGGTTACAAAGCTTTATTTTTGTAAAATACATGAGTAAATCTCAACCAGATAAAGTCTTGTCAAAAGCAAAAGTATTACCTGTTACAGCTTCCAAATTGATGGGAAATATCTTTGGGGATCACAGAGAGGCCTCACACTCACCTTCCCTAAGACGAGAAGGAACGTGGGTAGCCGCCGCGTGCTGGGTCTGCCCCCGACGAGGAGGCTCACCTGGGGCATGGGCCTAACGCTAACACCTGGAAGCTGAGCCACCGCCGACTCCCTGGCGTTATTTAATAGCACTGTTTCCCCCACGTGGAAAAGATGCATGGGAAAACCACACAGGGTGAAAAAGAAAGCCTTCCGGTACTTCATCCTCCGAGCCCTCTCACTGCAACCACAAGGCTCATTAGCTGCAGAAGTTCCTCCGAGCAGTTACCCCATCCAGGACGGAGTGGCTGCTTCTCCCCAGTTCTACTGAGACATAATTGACATACGTCGCGGTGCAAGTTTAAGCTGCCCGGCTCCAGTGTGATGCTTTGGCTTCCGTGCCCCGTGGAATGATTTACGAATTTAGTTAGCATCTGATGGATAGAATATAATCAAAAGAAAAAGATGCACAGATACAAAAAAGGCAAAAGCAGGGACACCTGGGTGGCTCAGTGGTTGAGCATCTGCCTTTGGCTCAGGTCTTGATCCCCGGGTCCTGGGATTGAGTCCCGTATCAGGCTCCCTGCTTCTCCCTCTGTGTCTCTCCCTCTCTGTCTCTCATGAATAAATAAATAAAATCTTTAAAAAAAGGTTAAAGAAAAAAAAATCTCCTTGTGATGAGAACTCTCAGTGGCTTCCTCGTGTCTCCTCTAGCCATGGTAACTACGGTCATCACGTCGTACACGACGCTCCAGGACATATTCACCCCGTAACTGGAAGTTTGTACCTGTCGACCACCTTCTAAGATCCCTCTCCCTCCTCCCCATCTCTGGTAACCACAAGCTGATCTCTTTTTCTGTGAATTTGGATTTTGGGTTTGGGTTTATCTTTATTTTTTTTAGATTCCGCACAGAAGTCAGATCGTATAGTACCTGTCTTTCTCTGACTTATTTCATTTAGCATAACGCTTTCAAGCTCTGTCCGTGTTGTTGCAGATGGCAGGATTTCCTTGTTTTTTTTTTTTTTTTTTTTTTTTTGTAGCTAAATAATATTCTGTTGTGTATATACCACATCTTTTTTTTTTTTTTAAGATTTTATTTATTTACTCATGAGAGACAGAGAGAGAGGCAGAGACACAGGCAGAGGGAGAAGCAGGCTCCTCGCGGGGAGCCCGATATGGGACTTGATCCTAGGACCCTGGGATCATGACCTGAGCCGAAGGCAGATGCTCAACCACTGAGCCACCCAGGTGTCCCTGCACCACATCTTCTTTATTCACTCATCTGTCGGTGGACACTTTGACTGTTTCCATGTCTTGGCTGTTGTAAGTAATGCCCGATGAACATGGGGGTGCAGCTAGGTCTTCGGTATAATGTTCTCATTTTCGTCGGATAAATATCCAGAGGTGGGATTATGGGATAATATGGTAGTTCTCTTTTTTATTTTTCTGAGGACACTCCATAGTGCTTTCCACAGTGGCTGCACCAGCTTGCACGCCCACCAGCAGTGCACGAGGGGTCCCTTTGCTCCACATCCTCGCCAGCACTGGTTATTCTCAGATTCTTCCTTTGGGGCAGCTGGGAGTCATTGACCAGGGCGGGGCATATGGGGCAGGACTGCGTGGTCTAGTGGATGGTCTAGTAGATGATGATGGACTCAGCTTTGTTTTAGACTAGATTTGAAGTGATTTGAAGTGACCGTGGTGATGTCCACATGGTGATGTCTGGTGAGCAGCTGAATACGCCCACCCAGAACCCAGGAGACAGGCTGGGGCTGGGGTACAGATTTGGGAACTGGAGCGAGAGGGGCCACAGGGGTTTGGATGAACTCCTCTTGAAAGACATTTAATGTGAGAAGAGAGGGGGGCCAGTGACAAGCTCTGGGGACTGTCCGCTTGGAGAGCTTGAGTCAACAAAAGGCCAGAAGTAGACAGAGGTAGAAGGACTGCTGGGAGAGAAAGGTGTCTCAGAAGCTGGGTGGATGTGAGGGAGGGACCCCTGGGGAATGCTGTTGAAAGGTACAGTAAGTAGGGCAAGAGCAAACAGTGCTTAGGGATTTGGGAACCCAGGGGTCCTTGGTGACCTTCTAGGTAGAAGACTGGGCTGGGAGGTTCCAGGAGGGGAACAGTGTTGGACAGGACAGCAAAGGACTTGGGACAGGTGGCCTCCACAGCCTGGCTGGGAGGACAGGAGAGACCAGGAAAAGCCTGGGGCAGGGGCAGAGGTTCCAGGGAGGGCTTCTCCAGCCTGAGAGGCCTGACCACGCTGGTTACTGATGGAGAAAGATCAGCGGAGGTAGAGAGATGAGGGTGACCAGCCATTGTGCTGCCCGGGACTCAGGGGCTTCCTGGACTCGGACTAAACCTGGGATGGTCCCGGGCAAATTGAGACAGTTGGTCATTCTAGAAGAGTTTGCTTCCCTGGTGAGCTGGTCAGTGTTTGACAAAGGGCTCTTGTGGGGGGAAACCCCGACACATGCTGTTTACTGAATGCCATGTGTGAACACTCCTGCCACGGTGGAACACTCTTGCCAAGGTGTGAACACGCCTGCCACAGTGTGAACACTCTTGCCAAGGTGTGAACACTCCTGCCATGGTGTGAACACTCTTGCCACAGTCCATTTTAAGCTACCCGTGCACCGTCACTGAAGGCAGAGTTGGGAAGTCTTGTGAGCTGGTCTGTGCCAGCTCCATCCAGCACACACGTCAGAAAAGAGCCAGAGTGAAGGGTCTGGAGGGCTGCGGGCAGGAGGGGCTTCCCCTCAATGGGGACCAGAGGGAGGAGAGAGGGCTCTGGGTCACACTTAATGCAGCAGTTGGCCATGGATTTCAGACCCGTCAGGCAGGTGAGACCCTGCTTGGAAGAGGGGGAGTGGGCCAGGGGCCAGGGCCAGGAGAATGAAGAGGTGAGCCTGGGAGGGAGTCTGAGCCACTGGGGCAGATGTGCTCAGGGGCACAGGGGAAAGTCCTAGAGTCGGTGCTGGTTTGGGGAAAGAAGAAACAGTGACCAGGAGCTGGGCAGCCCCAGGGGCCAGGCTCCGCATGAGCCGGAGGCCACAGGTGGGCAGCCAAAGGCACATTTGGAAAAGCATGTCTGTGCTGTCACTTGGCTGCTAAGAGGGACAACGAGGGGACCCTCTTACCACGTGGGCAAGGTTGGGGTGTGGTACGGCCACACTGGGCTGACCTGGGGAGGCAGGAGAGGCATGTGGGGGAGCCCAGGAGGGAAGCACCTGGTCAGGCATGGCCACGGGTCTTGGAACCTCAGCCGCACCCACTGTTCTGGCTTCGGAGCTGAATGCTGAGTCCAGGGGCCAGCCTGCATCCCAGGACTGTCTCGGGCCCTCGTCTAGGACAGGGCTCGGCATTGAGAGTCCCTCTCTGTTCCCTGTCAGGCACTTTGTCTCTGCTCTTGGACATGTTTTGGGGCTGACCCAGGCCACAGGATGCGTGGCTGGTGTAACTCAGGTGCGATTGCTGTGGACAGGTGTCCGCTGTAGCTGTGCCCTCAGATGTTCTTTCTCATCGGCATCTACCCCCTCAGGTGAGCGGGATGGTCTTGGCTCCCTGTCAGCACTGCTAGAGGTGGAAGGGAGGCTGCTGAGGGGCCCTGCATTTTCCCTGAAGTTCTGTCCAAGTTCAGTGGCTCGCTCAAGGATCACCTGCTGGTTGGCCCTCAGGTTGGCATCTTCTAGTGGCAGCAGAGAACAAGTTTTAGAGTAGGATCCAATGGCAAAACATCCCTGTCACTCCCCTCTGCTCTCCCTCCCTCCTGACTCCTCCCCACAGTACTCGATGCCTGCTAATATGCTATTTATTTTACCTATTTTACTTATCATATATCTCCCCTCACTAGAATGTAAGCTCCATGAGGGGGGAATGGCTGTGTTTGTTCACTGTCCTATCCCCCGGATCAAGAATAGTGCCTGGTATACAGTAGGTATTAAATAAATATTTTTTGAATGAATTAATGAGTAACAGCCTCCAATAACTTGCAAAGTTCATTCTTGCTATTTTAAAACTTTTTTTAAGATTTTATTTATTTATTCATGAGAGACACAGAAAGAGGCAGAGACACAGGCAGAGGGAGAAGCAGGCTCCTCGGGGGAGCCCAATGCAGGACTCGATCCCAGGACCACGCCCTGAGCCAAAGGCAGATGCTCAACCACTGAGCCACCCAGGTGTCCCTTAAATTTTTTATTTATTTTTTATTTTTTTCCCTTAAATTTTTTTTAAAAAAGGTTTTATTTGTTTATTTGAAGGAGAGAGAGAGAGAGAGAGAGTGAGCTAGGGGGAGGGGCAGGGGGAGAGGGAGAAGCAGGCTCCCCTCTGAGCAGGGAGCCCAATGTGGGGCTCAACTCCAGGACCCTGGGATCCATCATGACCTGAGCCAAAGACAGACACTTAACTGACTGAGCCACCCGGGCACCCCCAGTCTTGCTATCTTTGTCAGCTCTTACAGTAATCTTTGCTCCAGAATCTTCCACTATAAAGCCTGATGGAGATGGTCTTGCTATAGTGTAGTACAAACAGCTTGCTGTAGGACCGGGAAGGAGGGAAAAGACCATTCCACCTGGGGTGAGACTAGGACAGGATTCACAGAGAAGACGGCATTGAACTAGGCTTTGAAGGATGAATAGGAGTTTTCTGAATGGGCAAGAGGAGATAGGATATTCCAGGCAGAGCCAGTAGCATGAGGCCAAGTGGTGTAAAAAGACACGGAATGTTCACAGAATAATAAGGCGTATGTGGGTGTAAAGAATGTGACGCATGCTGTGGGCTGGAGGAAATGCAGTGGAAGGCTTGGGATGGGGTCTCGCTGATGCAGGGAAACATACCAAACAAGAGGCGACAGTGGTTGGGAGCCCAGACTCTCGCGGGTCCCCAGCCCAGCTCTCCCGCTCACAGCTGCATGCTTGTTTGCTGTAAAGTGGGGATAATCACAGTGCTCACCTCTCGGGCCATAGTGGGGATTAAACGAATAAAATATATGGAGCACTTAGTACCTGAGCAAAGTGATATAAAATATTAACTATGATTATTACAGCAGGAACTCAATGCATGCTGAATTTTTTATATACACATCCATGCACATATGCTCACATTTGCATCGCCCCTCCTGTTCATCCCTTGCTCATACATAATGAGTGGTCCTTAGCATACGAGGATGACGCTATAACCTGCCTTCAAATCAGCGGGCATGGTTTTAATTTTTCGGTGGTAGGCATGAGCGTACGTGAATACGGTGTTAGTGAGCTCGGCTGGCTCGTCCTGCCCACAGGGCTGCATTTCTGCCTTGGTGGGCCAAAGCCAGGGCTAAGTCTGAGACCAGGACAAACAAAGGTGACCGTAAAGTCATTCTTAGGAGAGCCGTGAAAGATTGTAAATGGGATTCTGGAAGCATCGTGCTGAGAAATTGTGGAGAGGGCGAGGGGTGCCGGAAGTCTGCAGATGGGCAGATGTTTTCACAAAGAAGGGAAAGGTAGATTTAAAAATATTATAAAGCAATAAGTGTTATGCCATTTTCCTCCAACGTTTTGAAAGAGTTTATGAAGCAGATGGTTTTGGAGCTCTGGGCAAATAAAGAGGTGCTCACCAGAGTTGGCAGCAGTTTGTGGAGAACAAGCCAGGTCAAACCTATCTCCCTTTCTTTTTCTTTTCTTTTCTTTTTTTTTAAGTTTTTTTTTTTTTAAGGTTTTATATATTTATTTGACACACAGAGAGAGGGAGAGCACAAGCAGGGAGAGCGACAGGGAGAGGGAGAAGCAGACTCCCCGCTGAGCAGGGAGCCTGATGCGGGACTTGATCCCAGGACTCTGAGATCATGACCCGAGCCGAAGGCAGACGCTTAACAGACTGAGCCACCCAGGCGTCCCTCCCTTTTTCTTTTTTTTCCCCAAAAGCTTATAGTGTTTAAATATCTTAGACATGGGTGTCTTCATTTCAGGGAGCCTTAAACCATGTCTTGATGGTGTCTTTAGAGATAAGATGGAAAGCTATGAAAAAAAAAGGGGGGGAAGGAAGAGCAGTAAACTGCCGTGTGGTAGAGACAGGTGGATTCATAGCTGGCTGAAGAGTCAGACGCAGGGCATTGATGAAAGACCAGGGTGGACCTAGAGAAAACTCACTCTCATCTGTTTATTCATTCAGTTGCTCATGTATTTGTGTGATGAATGCTAACTGAGTCCTTCCTGTAGGTCTCTGGTGCCAAGGGTGTCATCCTTGGGCCCGTCCTGGTGACATATTTGTCGATGTCTTGGAGGGGGAGAGAGACTATCAAATTCACACATGGCAGCAGGCTGGCCAGGAAAGGAGCTGCCCCCACTGGCTGACATGATCAGCATGGAGAATGATCGATAGGCAGGACGATGGGCCCAAACCAAAGAAGATGGAATTAGCCACGAGCAAATGAGAACTCCTGCATATAGATTTTTTAACAAAATCAATTGCATGAACACAGGATGGGGAGGCCTGGCTTGGCGTCTTCCAGGGCGGAGGACTTGGCCATGGGGCTGACCACAAGCACCACGTGGTCAGCCGAGGGGCGTGTGCCCCACCCTGCACCCTCATGAGAGCATCCTCCGGGGTGCGCTGTGCCCAGACCGGAGAGTCTCCCTCTGAGACACGTTGGTAAAAGCCACAGTGCGCCCAGGAGCAGGCCGGCAAAATGGCAAGGGGCTGCAGGAAGGTGGGAGAGAAGATGCAGAGTGGCCGCTTCGGACATTTGAAGCTTTGCGGTGTGGCTGAGGGAAAGAGCCTAACTCTTTTGTGTCACTCTCCCTTACTCTTGGTCCCACCAGTGAACTTACAGGCCCCCCCACCTCCCTATTTTCCCCACCCTTCCATCAGCCTCTCCCGACCTGGCTAATGGATTCTTTAGAAGTGGGGGGAATGGAAAGCAGGCGGAAATATGGGTTGTGGGCAGTGGGGCGAAGCACCTAGCTGGAGAAGTGCAAATGCTGTAGGGCCCTAGCCGTCTAGCAAGCTTCAGGATAGGCACTGTCCTTGATAGGGATGTGGCAGTGCTGTTTACTGGGCATGAAGACAAGGCCGACGAGTGTGTACAAATGAGGTCTCTGGGATCTCACCAGAGCAGCTTCTGTACTGTCTGGGGGAATCCTACTGGAAGCAGAAGCAAAGGCCTCCTGGAAGTTCTTTCCAAGCCCCGGGGGCAGAATTAATCATTCCTTCTTCTCTGGTTTCCAGACTCTTTGTACACCACGTCTCAGGTATGTATATGTATATATGCACATTATTCGTGTGCACACATACACATAATGGATGGGCATTTGGGAGCTACCCCCCCACCACGCCGAGGAGCTGCCTTCCTCTAGTTACAGCTTCCACCTTGGCCCCCTGCCATGCACAAAGTAGGCGCTCAATAATGGATGAGTGAATCTGTTGTAGAATAAATATACGTTCTTCTGTGTACAGGTTGGAATGCAGACTCACTTGTTCTACAAACAGCTCGGACAAACAAGCCTTTGAGTGGATTTTTCTTAGTGAGGGGATGGACCCAGGGTAGGGAGGGCAGGGAAACACATTTACGTGTCACACGGCAAGGAAAACCACAGAGCAAGTTTGTGATGTATGGCCAAGGCCAATGTTGAAATAAAAACCTTGTCTTAATTATTTAGCTTTCATAAACAGGCAAGCGTGTTGTCGTGTCACCGCCACAGACTTTCATATAGCACACAGCCGTAATGAGGGCAGAAGCCTTTCTGTAGAGATAGGAAGAAGCCAGCATCCGACGCCACCCGCAGTCTCTGACGCCCCGCGCATCCCTCCGATGCGCACCTGTCTCCAGGGTGGGCCTGCTTTCCCGGACAGGTTTGGCACCAGGTCAGTGGGGAGAGGGCATGTTTTTGGAGTTGTCCCTCCCTGGGAAGAAAGAATGGAGCCCAGCAGTTGGTCACAGGCAGGTGTTTGTAAGGGAATTAGACAGTGTCCAGGTGGCACCCCCACCCCCCACCCCAGTCCACCCCGGGCAGAAGTCTGATTCCCCACCACGAGGTCCACCTCATAAAAGGCTCACTCCCCAAGGGCAGGCACATTCAGCCATTCCAAATCCTTGGGACTTAACATTCCAAGCATATTTTCCCTTTCTTTCTCCATGAGTTAGAATCAATTTTCACATTAGTAATGAAATTGTGTGTATTGCATTAGCCATTATCATTGGCTTCCTTGCTGCCTTGGGCTGGCCGGGCAGACTGCCTCAGGCCCCTTCTCGTCCTGAAGTATGGAGATAGGCCAGGTGCTGGAGTTTGCTGCTTGTCTGAGACCTTTGAACTGGCAGCCTACCTGGTCAATCACCTAGCTCATCCCAGAGACGCAGGAAGCCAAGAGGGGAATAAAGGGTGGTTTTTCTTCCATTGGCGAGTCAGTGCAGTTCATTAAGTGAAGTCTACAGGACAACAATGCTGAGTCCAGGCCAGGACTCAGGGCTCTGAGTGCATCCCAGGATGGGTGAGGGGTCCTCCTGTGAGTGTCAGAGGGAAGGCCAGTGTCCTCACTGGGCCAGCGGCCAGGTTAGCGGTTCCTCTCTCCTTGGTCTCTGGGCTGGGGAATTCTGAGTAAATGAAAGAAAGCAAAAAGCAGCCCTGATTACCTGTCCCCCAAACTCTGTGGGGATCTCCAAGGCCAACACCACTTCCAGATGAGGTGAGGGGAGCTCATCTTAGGCTCTGGCTGGGGGAGGGCTCCCTAAGGTAGCAGGTTAGCACCTGGGGCTCTCTGCCTAAGGGAGGGTGCCCTCAGAGGGACCATCTCCCTGTGGGGGGAGAATGTAGCCCCCTTGCTGGGCTTGGGGTGGCTTTTGGGGGCCTCTGGGATAGTCCTGGGCCTTGTGTCCCTGTGGTCTTGAAGAGGTTCTGGGTAAGAGGTCTGGCACTTCCCAAGAAGCACCCCTGCGGATGAGCTGTGAGCATCTTAAACTATCAGTGGTAATGGTTCCTTTCCTTTGTATCCACTTAATAATGGGTCACCAAAGAAGGCAGTTTGGCAAACAGTCTCCTTTCCTTTTTTACACCACCACACAGGAAAGAGTACTGTTCACCCCTCTTTGCAGATGGACTCCAAGTCCAGTGCTCTGCCTGGGAGGCACAGCTGCCCCTGGTGGCCATCTGCTGTAAGGGAAGCTGGCCAGAGACCTAACTAGAAGGATTTTAGTTCCCACAAATCTTATTTGATCTGGAGCTTAATTCGAGCTGCCATCAGCAAAGTTATTATCATTACCAGCGTATTTAAAGTGGTTAAATATTTAAAGCCATGTCGGCTTCTCCCAGCTGGACAGGGTCGCCAAACGCATAAGCCAGACGCCTCCCAGGGGAGCCAGATGGTGGGTCTCTGCAGATGGAGTGTGTGCTGGGCTGGTTCCGGGGAGCGCTTGAAGGGTGCAGGGGGGCAGCCAGGTCGAGGGACCCGCCAAGCTCTAACCTGCTTGGCTTTTGGGGTCCTTCCAAGGTTGCCCCCAAAGGCCGTTTACAAGCAGTTGAGTTTCTGTGCGGCTCTGACTTTGTCACAGGTGGAGGGAGTGTTTGGCAGCAGCACAGGGTCGGGTGGACGCGGATGCGAGTGGACAGGGGCCTGGGCTGGCCCGGCCCGGGCTCGTTGTGTCCCGGGGTCAGTGGTGGTGACTGTGGGTTTGTCAGAGGCTCTTCTGGGCCTCTGGGGGGAGATCGCCGAGGTCCCACAGGCCTGGGCAACGTGCCGAGAAAGAGCAGGGCAGCCTTACCGTGACAAGGCTGGATGGTGTTTTTAGAGGGAAAAACCCAGACCACCGAGTGCAGGCTCTGAGCATAGGATGTGGCCAAGTGACTGGGCTTCTTCCTGAAGACACTCAGCTGGGGTTTATTTTTTTATTTTTTAAAGATTTTATTTATTTATTCATGAGAGAGAGGGAGGGAGAGAGAGAGAGAGAGAGAGAGAGAGAGAGAGAGGGAGAAGCAGGCTCCATGCAGGGAGCCTGATGTGGGACTTGATCCCGGGTCTCCAGCATCAGGCCCTGGGCTGAGGGTGGTGCTAAATCGCTGGGCCATCCGGGTTGCCCGTCGCCCTCAGCTGGGGTTTATAACGTAAGGTTTATAACTACGTAGGGGTCACTGAGAGGGTTCAGAGTGGGGTACAAGGTCGATAACACTCATCAGGTTCTCCAGGAGGGTTGTAGCCTCAACAATACCAAGAACCACTTGTCTGCTGTGTCACGCCCTCCGCAACCTGCCCTGCCCATGGTGCTGGCGTATTTTATCCACCCCCACCCCTAGGCCTGGGGCCTAGGCACAGGATTTAGGTATAATTTCTCGAACGTTCCATGCTAGTTCAGGCTCCAAGGCCTTTGCTGGAGCTGCTCTCTCTTTGCCTCCTTCCCGACCTACCGAACTCCTACTCTCTCTAAGACACAGCTCAAGCCTTTGCTGGACCGTTCCCTCTGGGCAGAGCCCACTACCCCCTCCTTTGAGCCACCAGGAAGCCTTAGCTGGTTTTCCTGGAGCACTGGTCACTCAGGGTGTTGACATTATTTATTACTGTGTCTGGTTCCCCAAAAGAGGAGGCACTTTGGGAGGGCAGGAGCAGTCCTGTTCAATTCCAAATAAACCTTTTATTTTTTTTTTAAGATTTTATTTATTTATTCATGAGAGACACACAGAGAGAGGCAGAGACACAGGCAGAGGGAGAAGCGGGCTCCCTGCGGGGAGCCCGATGTGGGACTCGATCCCAGGTCTCCAGGATCACACCCTGGGCTGAAGGCTGCGCTAAACCGCTGAGCCACCAGGGCTGCCCAAAGATTTTATTTATTCATGAGAGACACACAGAGAGGCAGAGACACAGGCAGAGGGAGAAGCAGGAAGCCTGATGTGGGACTTGATCCCTTCCATGCAGGAAGCCTGATGTGGGACTTGATCCGGGACCCCAGGATCACGCCCTGGGCTAAAGGCAGACCCTCAATCACTGAGCCACCCAGGTGCCCCTGAATAAGCTTTTTTGAGTAGACTTTCAATACAGGGTGGTAAATGGAACTAAGTCCCTTCAACCATGAGGGTCACAAGGGGTAGGTGACAGGAAAAATGCCCTTTGCTTTAAACTTGGAAATTGGAACAGTTGTAGGCCTGCTGTTATTTGGAAGTGGTGTCCCTCCTCCTCCTCCCTCAGTGCTCCTTCCTCAGGGTTAGAGCAGGCTGTTTGAGTCACCAGGGCAACAAGGATGGGGGATATCCTGTGGGCCATCAGAACTCTGGTCCTAGAGTTAGGGGAGCGAGGTCAGGGCTGCACTGGGGGGTTGGGGGCAATCACCTGCCATGTCATCAGGGAAACCACGTTTGGTAATGTCACCAAGGGAGTGGAAAAAGGAGAGCGGGGAGGACTCGGATGGGGAGGAGGACCCAAGGCTTGTTAGTTCCTAGGATGGTGTCAAACATGGTGTCTGGCATGTCCCATGTGATCGCCACTGCAACTCTATGTGGTGGTGGTGGCGGTTCCCATGTTCTCTTGCTTGTGTGTGGGGAAACTGAGGCAGAGCGCTTGCACAGTTCCCCAGGGCACATGGCCAGTGAGCAGCAGAGTCAGAAGTCGGCTGCTGTGGTCCAGTGGTGAGGCCAGGGCATCGCCGTCTCCACAGTTGTGTTGGGGGAGGCATCTCAGAGCTGGGGGAGGTCTCCCCCGGGCTCTAATCCCTCAGCCTGGGCTGTGAGGAAACCACCGGGGTTGTTGCTAAGAGCACTGAGAGCACCTTTATGTGTTACAGAGGCATCCCAGATGCCGAGCCCGGCTCACTCAAGACCAGCTTATCTCCAGTCTTTGGAATGTTCTTTTGGCTGAAACTATATTAAGTTAATTTAATTGCAGGTTATTTTCCTAAGATACTTTTTTTTTCTAATTATAAAATGATATATGCTCATTGAAGACAGTTTAAAAATACAAGGAGGCAAATGTAAGGGGGTGGGGAGTCATCCATCATCCTACCGTGGAGTAGAACGCACCATTCGAAGGTCTCTAATACACTATTACTATTAACCCTTCTTTATGTGCAAGGAAAGCAGATTCTGAGAGGTTAAGTAACTCGGCAAAGGTCACACAGCCAGGAAGTGAGGACATTATGTTACACGCAGTCAGCTCCAGGGTCCCCGCTCTTGAATTCCCTCTTTTTTTTTTTTTTTTGAATTCGCTCTTTCTTATGTGAAATAGCAACAGCAATGAATCTTGAAAGGGAGGAGCTGAAGCTGTTTACTGGGTTTTAACTACTCAGGACTGTAGAAATCTTGGTTATAATTGCCCGGTAGGGACCACCAGTTTCAGGAATCTTTAGATAACAACACCTAGAGGTTCTCTAACTCAGGCTTTATGAAGACAGAGCAAGAGTTATTGAGAACCACTGAGCTGCACTTCATAATGAGCAGTTCACTCGGTTGATGCTGTGTGATGAGCGTGGGATGGAACAGGATCCTTCCCTCCTCAGCGAGGGGTGTGGCTCGGGGGCGACTGCTTCTCATGTCACCTGTGGGCCTCCCGCTGTGCTCAGGTGTCCCACAGTGTGGCCTGGGTACCCTCGGGCTCTCCCCAAGGTGCAGCCAGGGACCCAGAGGCCTCGATCTTCGTGGGTTCGTCTGGGGGTTGGCCCTGACACCGCAGTTCCCTGTTTCCCACCGAGTCCTCCCCAGGAACCAGCGTGGGGAGGAGACAGGCAGGAGCCCTCACTGAAAACCTCCCCTGATGGCTTTGGCTTAGCCATTTCAGTTTAATGGATTCATCCCCAGTTTGCTCCTGGATTACTTAGGGTTGCACCTTGAAAGAATGATGTGCTAAAACTAGATCTGGTTCTGAGAAATGATCAGGGGTGTGTTCTAAGGAGGCCAGGGTGTGGAGACAGGGTGAGCTGTGTGAGCCCAGACCAGACAATTGGGAATGAATGATTCCTTCTGGAACGGCAAAGGACTCCCTGGGGGACTGCACCTGCCCACTAAGGACTCCCTGGGGGACTGCACCTGCCCACTTCCTGCCGGGCTGTGGCTGTATGGCCTCTGTACCTGTCGTCCCAATAGCACCATTCCTTCTCCCCAGGGATCCACTCAGAAGAGCGGGGGGGCTGCAGCCTGGACAGCAGTCCAGCACCCCGAGGGGGCTGGGCACAGCCTGTCCCCGTGGGAGTCAGGCCGGGGTCTCTGGCATGCACACGTTAGGTGCATGGGGAGGCCTGGGGCCTTGAATGCTTTAACGTGTCAGTACCCATCCTGAGTCGCAGATACCGCCCCCCACCGCAATATAACCTTCTAGAATCCCCTCCCCACCATGGGGCTTCTAGGACCAAGGATGGAATTTGCGGCAAGCTTCAGGCCTCCATGGACAGGATATATTTTGGAAATGCAAGAAGTTGATTCAGACTCTTGCTTGAAGAACCAGATACAACTTCGATCTCTAATCTCGGGTTCTGAAGCCAAGCACGGCTTCCACATGGCGAGGGGCTTTCGTATCACCTGACCATCCAGGTTGAAGCTCCAGCGTGCAGAGCCCCGGGAGCCTCCCTGCCACCCTGCCTCCTGGACTCTGGCAGCTTTCCCTCTGCATTGCTGGCGTCTGGTGCGCCTCAGGCCCTTGCGTGGCCATCCGGTCTACTGAGCACCCTCCTCTCTCTGCCCACCTCCACTCCTCCTCCTCCTCTCTCTTCTTTTCCTCCTCCCTCTTCTCCTCCACAGTTGGTATAGTGGTCCCCCCTACAGAGCCTCACCTGAAAGCCTTCCCTAGAAACACTCATCTCCTCTTGCCCCCACGGCACCCTAGGGGCACCTCCACTGTGGCCTTTAGCCTCTGTGCTAGTTTGTTTTGACATCTCTCTTTCCAGCTAGACTGGGGGCTCCCGGAGGTCAGTGACCTCGCGCCCCGCATCTCCGGCATCTCCGCGGGTCTAGCTCCCAGCACACAGTGACCTCAGCAGGTGGCTGCACGGCTGGAGGAACAGACAGGTGAATGTGGTGAAGTGGAGCGGGGCTCACTCAGAATCGGGTCACAGCGGCCTGAGGTCTCCCACACACTCTCAAGGCAGTAACGAGAGAACTGGGGGTTGGAGCTGGTGAGACCAAACTGGGAAGACTTCCTGTTTCCAGCCACTCAGATGGTTTCTGTCCTAACAAAAACATGCAGGTTTTCTACTTGGAAAATCAGAAAATCTGTCTTAGGAAGAGACCAGAAATTACATGAGCTCATCATTATTTTTTAATTAAAAGACAGCAACTGCCAGTATTTGGTAAATTCCAGGCTCCTCCCTGTGGGTCCACTAATGCGCCGAATTTATTTTTTATAAGAATCTGTTACTGAACCTGCTCGATGGAAAGAGCCTTGTTAGAGCTTTAAGAAACTTCTCATTAGCGGGATAAATGTGCTGGGTGCAAGGGGAGTGTGCAGCACGCTGCTGCTGGGCGCCTGCCAGGGTGAGCAGGCTGCTTGGCCTGATGTCAGGGGGACTCCTGAGCGTTCCTGTGGGAGCACACACGGGGGGCTGCTGTGCGCGGGGGGAGACGCCAGGGAGGCGTGTGGGCATCCAGCTGAGAGTCTTCCCCTGAGCCCTCACCCATTACCTGGTGCCGGTAGGCAAGGCAGCCTGCTGGTAACACGAGCCTGCCAGACCCCGAGGCCTGCCCTCCCCCCTGCCCTGCCAGCACCCAGGAGCGCCCTGAGGAGTCAAGATGGGCATGGGGCCATGTTACAGGTGCTGGCTATGGTAGGGGTGTAGAGAACCAGGGCATGGATGCCTGGGTCATGGGCCTTCAGTTCTGGGGTCGGCGAGGGTGCTCGGAGGATATTGAAGCAGAACCTTGATTCTTAGGTAGAATTGCACAGGGTGGGGCCACAGGACACGAAAGCCAGGGAGGGATTCCAAGCAGAGGGAACATCTGAGCCGAGGCACAGCGGCGTGGAAATAGGAGAGGTGGTCAGAGAAGAGCCCTCACTGGGCTGGACATCAGGCTCGCGGGAGTCAGAGAGAAGCAGCTAGAGGCGGCTAGGTTCCTGATTGCCTCTCTGGAGGTTTAGATATTTTCTTCTAGGCACTGGGGTCTGAGGGAAATGACACGATCCTGTTGGTGTTTTGGGAAGAGCACTCTGGTGGCAGCATGGAGGATCCACAGGTGGGGAGAGGAGGGTCTCTGGAGCAAACACCCTAGAGCAGAGACACATACCTGGGCCACTTAACTCCAGCCCCTAGACCCCTTATGTTGTCAGCAAACTTCTCTGGGGCCGGATGTTTTGTATGGAAGCACAACTCCAAAGTAACATTCTACGCCAGTGAAGTGTTAGAAAAGCATCGTGTATAGAGAAGTGTCAAGTGTTAGAGAAGCATCGTATGTTAGAGAAACATTGTGTGTTAGAGAAGCATCGCGTGTTAGAGCCAGAAGAGGCCCTGAGGTCCCTCTCCAACCCCTTCGTTTTACAGACAGGACACAGGAGCCCTGAGAGGCTGAGCTTCATCAAAGTCACTTGGCAGAGGTGGCAGGATTTGCAGGGAAGAAAGGGTGCTCTTGCCCAGGAGGGGCCCGGGAGCCTGCACCACACAGTGCTGCTCAGATGGGTGCACAGTCCGAGGTAGGCCCAGGCACCGGACATGGTCCAGTACGTGGTCTGGTACGTGGCCAGAGGAGTCAAGTGCCTCCTTCCTACTTCATCATCGCAGGCAGCCGTGGGACCCGGGGGCTCCGAAGGCTGCTCTGTTTCCTGGCCAGTTCTCACAGAAGACACATGCCCCCATGGGGTCCCTTTAGATGGCAATTGTGGACAGACAGAGTGTAGCAAAGAGAGAATGATCCTTTTATGGAGAGCCGCAGGAACACCTGTTGAAAGGGCTCTTTCCTTTAAAAGGACGCAGAGAAGGAGAGAAGGGGAGGCACAGCCAGCATCCTGGCCCTGAGCTTGGAAAGGGGACATGCCCCCGACATGCGGCTCAGCTCACACCAGGAGCCTGGGACCAGAAAGAGCCGAGGCTGAGGAGGGGTGGCATGGGGGCAGCGGGTGGAGATGGGGTGCAGAGCAGGAGCCGGAGAGGCAGGCCTCTGGGAAGTGAGCCCCTCAGGGCTCCCCCCGGCTGCCCAGGCTGCTGCTCCTGGGACCACTGTGCTATTTGGAAGAGGCACCCCCGGACATGGAGGTATGAAGAGCTGAGCTCCGCAACAGCTTGGGCCATTTCGCTATCAGTGCATTAGCTCTTATCATTTAAGCCAGTTTGAGTTGGGTTTTCTTTTTTTTTTTCCTTTTTTAGATTTTATTTATTTGAGCTAGAGAGACAGTGTGCACGAGTTGGAGGGAGGCAGAGGGAGAAGCAGATTCCCTGCTGAGTAGGGAGCCTGATGCGGGGCTCCATCCCAGGCCCATGAGATCATGACCTAAGCTGAAGGCAGATGCTCCACCGTCTGGGCCCCCCAGGCGCCCTGAGTTGGGTTTTCTGTCACTTGCATGGATTTGGTTCTCAGTGCAATGAAAGCTGCTAAAGGATTTTGAGCTGAGGGGTGACGGGATCTGCTTTATATTTTAAGAACATCACTCTGGCAGCCATGGGGAGAAGGGACTGTGGATGGGGCAAGAGTAGGAGCCAGAGACCACTCAGGAGGCGAGAGAAGAGGCTTAAACATGAGGATTGGTCATACCAGAAATGGGCAGACGCCAGGAGTCGAGGTGCGAGCCGGCACAGAGTCTGCTGGACTGCTGTCGATGGTCTGGAAGGATCGGGGGCCCTGGGAGTTGGACGGGGCTGCTGCGTAACCCTGGACAGCTGCAGGGTTTGAGGAGGGCATGTCTTGGATGCAAGGGGCTGGGGGTTCTCTTTTGAGCAAGTTACATTTAAGATGCATTGAAGATTTAAGATACATTTAAGATTACACAAGTGAGTATAGAGATAGAGAGTCAGTAGTTGGATATGGGTCTCTTGCCCAGGCTAGAGGTCGGGGTTGGGGAGACACCAGTGATTAAGAGGAAAAACAGTAATGTGGGGAGAGAACAGAAATATTGAGGAGCAGAAGAGGGGTGAGGACAGAGCCCTGGGGTAGGAGAGCCAGGACGAGGTGGAGAGATGGGCATGGACATGAGAAGTCGTGGCTGGAGAGCCAGGAGGCCGAGAATGGGGAGAGGAGGGAGCGGTCTGCTGCATCCCTGGTGCTGCGGGGTCACACAGGAGATGAGGGCAGACGTGTCTGCTTCATGCAGATGGGGGGCTCTAGGGCACCAGACCCGAGCCACTGCGGAGTGGACAGGAGGAGGGGGCCGGGGAGGAGCACGGGAAGGGCTTCGAGGGGCCCTGTGAGCGGGTGCAGGGACCTGAGCAGTGGCTGGTGGGGGAGAACCAAGGCTCCAGGGATCACATTTTATGTTTAAAGACCAGAGATGGCCGAGCACGTGTGTACAGTGATGGGAATGACATGGGCTATGGGGACCAAACTGATAATAGGGGAGAGGGGGTGGCTTCCAGAATGAAGGCCTTGAGAGAGTGAGCGGTTGGGAAACAAATGGTTTGGCGTCTGATGGGAGTAAAGTCAGACGGATGACAGAGAAGGTGTCAGCAGACGGAGGCAAGCTGTAGGTGAGCTGGTGGGAAGTTTAGGGGGTTCCTGTTTACTAGTTCCCCCTGTGGACTTTGGGGCAAAGGCATGAGCTACAAGTGAGATGCCAGCCTGAGGGAGTTGGGGTCAGTTTACCAGGGATCTGTGGGGTGGGGGTAGGGATCACAGGGCAGTGATGAGTGCCTGTTGGAAGCCTATGGTTATAAAGTAAAGTGCAAGTCGTCAGCTGGCTGCGTGGGTCTGTCTGGAAACACTCAGGTGCTGAGGTGCAGACGTGGAGAAGAGGCATAGCTGGGTGCGCGTGGACTGGGGATTTCGCCAGGTGAGAAGAGGTAAGGAGGAAGGTGCGAGGGATCAGGAGTGATTTGCAGGGGACAGATTTTTTTTAAGCTTTAATTTTTCTTTATTTGAAAGAAAGAGAGAACACGAGGGGGGAAGGTCAGCGGTAAAGGAAGCAGGCCTCCCCCCCCAAGAAGAGAGCTCGATTTGGGGCTCGATCCCTACTCTCCAGGATCATGACCCGAGCCGGAGGCAGATGCCCAACCAACTGAGCCACCCAGGTGCCCTGCAAGGGGCAGATTCGAGTGAGCTGTAATTAGGCATATCCCAAAAACTGTCTAGATGGAAGGGATGCAGAAAATGCTGGTTTGGGGTCATGAGCTAACGGGCCGTGGTGAGGGTTTAGACACAGATTGCCATGGGCGAGTGTGCAGTGAGGAAGAGGACCAGTGACCAAAGCTGGAAAATCAGCACTTAAGGGGTGATTGGGGAGCCTTCTGGGGAGACGGAGGGAGGGCAAACCAGGCGAGGTGGTGCCAGGCAGACCAGGAGGGAGGAGGAGAAGCTGGGCCCGGCTGTGTGGCCTGCTTCCAGGCAGTCCCGGAGGCTGGAACTGTTCATCTGGAGGCCACCCCGACCAGGGACCAGGCGAGGTTTTCAGGGGCGACGCCGCAGGGGCTGGCCAGAGTGAGGACGGGAAGGGGGGAGGCGGGGAAACAGTGAGTAGGGTCAGAGGATCGACGGCGTTAGAAAAGGAGAGAACTGGACCCCGGTCTGGAGAAATGAGAAATCGGTTAATTTTCCAAGAAGCTGTAGGAAAAAGAAGTTACAATTTGAACTCGGGGGTTATATTTGGAACCAGAAAACAGCACTTGGCTTCCTCGGGGCCCGGAGCTGTGAGTGAGCGAACCCTCTGGGCCTTGGAAGGGCGGGGGGAGTTAAAAGGGGTCAGAGAATAGGCCGGGAGTGAGGACTGGCGCTGCCGAAGCTGAACCAGCCGAGTAGCTGCTCATCGCCCACCCGTGTGTCTCCTGTGCCCCCAGATTTCTCACCACCACCCACCACCCCCCACCCTGTACTGAAGTAGATTGTGTGCTCTGAACCTACCTCGAAGAGTAGGGGAGGGGTGGAAGCTGGGGTGGGAGGGGTTCCAGGCCCCAAGGTCAAGGTCAGGCTAAAAACCCAAGAATACACTTTGGAGGGAGGTGCTGACGAGCAGGGCTGGATGTGGGGACACTTACATGAAAGGGAATGTTGTAGGTTCCCCCCTGGCACTCCCCCCCATACCTGCCCCATGCCGTTGGCACCCACAAGGCTCCATGAATGCAAGACAGCTGGATGAATGTCTGCTGTTAAAAAACTCGGGTGAGGCCTGGCTGGGGCCAGCAAAAATATCCGTGGATTCCATGGGTGTGAGCGCAGGATCTCACTGGCAGGGACAGTGTGTGCTCTGCAACAGCCCCGGAGGCTTGGCAGGGGCAATTCATTATTCTTTGCCATGAAAGCCTTTGCACGCCTCCCAGTGTGTTCTGCGCTCTCTTTTTGTGTCAGGGTGGCGGTCAGGTCTCCGCCTGGGAAGACCTTATCTCTCAGCCTTGTGACCTCTGCGAGGGCGGCTGCCTCCCCGAAGTTTTTTGTTTCTCACAGTTTCTCCAAGCTGGTGTGCGGCATCGAATCAAGGGGGAGCTCGAGTCAAGGGGGAGCTCGGGGTCCCTCTTCCTTTCCCTGCTCCTGGGAGGGGCTTGGTTGGAGAGACCCCCCCCCCCACTTCCTGTGCATCTTTTCGTCTCTTGCCAGATGAGGGATGTGCTCAGCTTGAGGGTGTGGTTAGGGCAGCACTGGAGGTGGGGTGGGGAGACGGCAGCCACACTGCAAGGCCAGCATCGTGGAAGGGTGGGCCACTCTTCCAAGCCCACCGGGTCGGGGGTTGCTCCTGCTGGAAGGTTCTCTGCAGCTCCAGACCACACGCTGATGCACCCTTGGCCCACAAAGCACAGGTGTCTCCGTGTTACCTACCTGTCCTTGCCATGACTTCATGCTTGGCTCCTGCAAACGGAGACCTGAAGCCCTGGAAAGCACGACGTTTCGGTGTTTTCCGCAGGCTGGGGTTTTGAGTGGAGGGCCCAGCTCATGGCTTCCTGTTTATTCATTTTTTCTGGGAGCTCTCAGTACCAAGTGGTGAACCAGAAGCCCCAGTGGGGCGGCGGGGCCAGATGAGAAGTGGAGAAGCATCTCTGGAGCTGACACAGCACTCACAGGTCCGCCTTTTGTTTCTCCAAGTCTGATCTGCACCGAGGTTGCTAAGGAAGCTTTCGACTGGGTCTGCTGTGTGCTCGGCGAGCCTCGCCAGCACTCACGGACTATCTCATCTTCCCTCAGCAGAACTCACAGTGGGGCGGAGGCTCCTGCCAGATGCACACAGTGGGCATCCTTCTCTCTCCCAGTCCACCGGCCTTTCCCGACCTACCCACCTCTAGGCAGTTTATTTGGCAGGTAGCATTGGGAAGCATCCAGTGTCTTGATGGGAAGGGGGGGAGGAGGTGGGGCAGAGAGGTTTGCCCTCCACCTACTGTTCTTTCGCCTCCCAGGAGAGCTGTGAGTGGCACAAGGGATGCAAGTTCCTTTTATGTCTGTCCCCAGCCACTCTGTCATCTCTAGAGGCCTTGGGGCTTATTCCCTCCGTCACCGTTACTGATGCCCCTGCCCACTGAGAATCATGGCCAGGCTGAGGCCGTTAGTCTCAGGGGCAACAGAAATTGCTTTGCCTTGGATTTGACGATTTGGGCAATGACAGCGTTTATACAGGCACTGCCTATTTATGTACAGGTCGTATTTCTAGTGGTTTATTTACAAATTGGCTGTTGGCTACTTGAAACCGGCTCTTACACATTTTCGGGTGGGGGTTTAGGTTTCTAAGCCAGCCCGCCGACGCAGACGGGTGTTTAACTTGGATCAAAGCCAGGGATCAGATAGTCGGAAGGGAAGGGGCAGGTTACAGGTCAAGGTTTACACCGAGGAGAGGACGTGCAGGGGTGGGGGTTAGCCCGGGTGAGGAAGGTTCCTGCACAGAATGCAGTCAGGCTGGGGCATTCATTCATTCGTGAGTCCTTTCTTCACCTCATACCCCTATTCAGTTCCCGTTTGCTCCATCCTCAGAACGTACCCCACATCCAGCCCCTTCCACTAGCTTCCACCACCCTAGTCCCATTGCTGCCCACCTCTACATCCCTGCCTCTCCCCTCCACCCCTCCCCACCGCCCAGAGTGAAGCTTTTATTTTAATTCAGTTTTAGATTTCATTTATTTGCCCACAAGAGACACACAGAGAGAGGCAGAGACACAGGCAGAGGGAGAAGCAGGCTTCATGCAGGGAGCCCGACGTGGGACTTGATTCCAGGACCCCGGGATCACGACTTGAGCCAAAGGCAGACGCTCAACCACCGAGCCACCCAGGCGCCCCCAGAGTGAAGCTTTTAAAATGCAAGTCAGCTCGAGTCACTTTGCCAGGATAACCCGGAGGCAGCACCTGCCCCTCTAACCCTTCAACCCCATGGATTCCACTTACCTCCTGCCAACTCCTCAGAGAGGCAGGGGTGTGTGTGTCAAGGTTTCCTGCTTTCTTTTGGATCTGCCTGGTTTCCTTTTGTCCCCAGGCTCCTGCTTACCTCCCCAACATCCTGGGTGACGTCTGTCTTGGGAATGGGCTCACTGCCTGCCCTCGTCTCCCCTGCTGTGTACACACGCAAGAGGACGGGAGGACACTTTTTTTTTTTTTTAACCGTGCTCCACAAGCTCATAACTGCAGTAATTCATCTCTTCTGCGCTCCTTCCTTAATTGTGAGTGGCGGTCACGTTCCCGCCCCTGTGTCAGCTTAGCTCGACTCCGCGCACCAGGCCTCGGATTCCTCCTCATTAGTCACTCTCTCCCCCCAGCATCTCGCCAGCCTTCCCTCCTGGGCCTCCAGCCTCCCCTTCCTGGGGTGAACTGACATCCCACCTTGAGCTGACCCATCCGGGTGCCTCCTGCCCACAAGAGGCACCCACCTCTAGCCACGTTGGCCTGATAGGTTTAAGTCACCCTGACTCTCATGCAGGCGGCTGCTTCTTGGAGCTGCCCAGTGGCAGCATCCGAGGATGCCTGTTTCCTCCTGTGGCTTCACCAGTGAATTTCTGGGCCCCAGGTGATGGCTGCAGAGAATCTTGGATGGCAGGAGCCCCCCAGGGTCATTTTGCTCCTCTCTGGCCCTCTGCCATTGGCCGGCACCTTCTCATCAAGGAAGAACCGTCTTCCCTGGCCAGGGCCTGTCGTGTTCAGCGTGCTCCTCTTCCATCCACCTGCAGGCTTCTTGTCCCAGGCTCCTGTCCTTGCACTGGGGGAAAGACAGCAGTACGTCCGCCCTGCTGCTGGAGTCGCCTGGCTCTGGTGCTGCACGCCCGCCTGCCCTCCCAGCCTCTTCTCTCGACCACTTGTTTACAGTTTCCCAGCCTCTCCGCCGTCTGGGTGACGGGAGCACCCAGCCAAGACAATCTGAATTAATTCTGCAAGTAAAATTTCATC
Source organism: Canis lupus baileyi (assembly GCF_048164855.1). Taxonomy (NCBI): domain Eukaryota; kingdom Metazoa; phylum Chordata; class Mammalia; order Carnivora; family Canidae; genus Canis; species Canis lupus. The sequence goes on from NC_132840.1 coordinate 75,672,676, forward strand.
AGACGACCTATCAAGCGCTTCACTAAATCAAGACATATTACATCTCGTGTGTGCCCTGAGCCCATTTATCACGAAAGTCAGCCCCTGAAATGTCAGACAAGCTTAGGCCAGAAGGAAGAACATTCTCATGTGAAGTGAGAGGGGTCTCCCTTTTCTCTAGATGTGTGACCTGAGAGCCTTTGCTCTGCTCTTTTTGCTGAGAAGGCTCTGCTGATGCTTGAGAGTCAGGGTCAGAACCCCTGCTTTGATGCTTCCTCGCTGTGCCACTCTGAACAAGTTGCTTAACCTCTCTGAGCTGCAGTTTTCTTGGGTGTGAAAGGGAAATAATGTCTACCTTCGAGGGCTGTTAGGATGTTAAATGAGATGAGCCTCCATGAAGTGTCTGTATGATAGCAAGTGCTCTACGAATGTCAGCTCCTTTCACCCATACCAAGGAAGTTCAAAACCCCATGGATGTTTTTGGTTCAGTCATGCTGGCTTGGCAGTATCTGCACACCACGTGAATGATAGAAAATTAATAAGTGAGTAGGTGCTATACACATGACAGGTAAAAATATGTCGTTGGTAGAGGGGTGGGAGATGGCTTCAGGGGACATTTTCTGTTGACACAGAAAGAAAGCAAGCAGAAGCTGTCACCTTCCAGACATGGTACGGGTTCTGTACGTTGGTGCCTCTTTTGCGTCTTATATTTTTTCTTGCTTGGGCTCATCACCTGCAAGTTGTTGGTTTTGCAAAGACCTCTGAGAGCCTCGATAGGGCCTCACTACGGTGATACTGATGGACCCTCACCTTTTTGCTTTGTTGTTCGGCTTTCTTTCTGTTACCTTTCCAGGCAGCGGTTGACCAGAGCCGTTTTAGCAGCAGGCAAAGAGAGGCAGAGACACGTCCTCTCTTACCTGCCGACAACTTAGGTTGGGACTCCTTCTAGAGAAGTCTGGGAGTGGTGACCCCTGTGGGATGACAGAGAGCCCCTTCATGACAATTCTGTAAGCCTGGCCTCCTGGGAGATGGGAAAGTTAGGTCCTGGGCTCCCCAGGATTGGTGGTGGAGGGGATCCCCTGCTCCCTCTCTTTTCCCAGCAATGCACGCATGAGGCATGTGGGCACCAGCACCCCTGTGAAGGTCGGTCATCTTTTGCTGGGTGCTTCCCGGTGCTGGGCCCTCAGCAGAGAGGGCCAGCCAGCTAGAACCTTTCTGTCCACTGGGAGCTTCCAGTTCTGACTGGCTGTGGTGCCAAAGTACAGAATGAGTTACGGGATGTAACTCACCTCTTTAAGAACCAACATTAAAAAATATATATATTGTGGCCACTTTAAATATTTCCATCCCAATGGACATAAGTATCCATTATATACTATATAATGCATATATAATATATGCATTATATTTAATATATGCATTATATATACTATGCGTATATAATATGCATCTCTCTTAAACGGTCTACACAGAGCACGATTTGATGATTGTTCTCATTACTCTGGGTCATTGTTACTACTGGGTCATGAGCTACTACCTGGATATTCTGTGTCCCATACCGAGTGGCCCCAGATTGCTGGCTTCTTGGCTTGTTTATCCATCTGAGGATTTTCACCTCTCTCCTGCTTACTCAGTTGCTTCTTGTTGCTTTTGCCAGCCTGCCTGCCTCTCTTCTGCTTTGCATTTAGAGTAAATAAACTCCATCAGCATCAGGCATGGAATGGAGTCTGGAAGTGTCTCTCTAGCTTATTTTGAGGTTTTTTTTTTTTAAGAGAGAACTTGCGACAGAGGGAGTTGTGGGGGGTCAGAGGGAGGGACAATGGGAAAGAGACATTCTCAGGCAGGTTCCATGTCCAGCCCAGAGCCTGACACAGGGCACAGTCTCATGACCCTGAGATCATGACCTGAGCTGAAACCAACAGTGGGATGCTTAACTATCTGAGCCACCCAGACATCCCTGTTGTTTCTTCTTTTATCTCAGTAGGGTTGTGTCCCCTGGGTAGGTGGTGTTATACTACCTTGTACTGATGCTCCATTTGTTTGCCTATATGCCCTGTTTTGAATTTGTTTAATTTATTGAGATATAATTGACACACCACATATTAGTTTCAGGTGTACGACATAATGATTTGATATTTGTACAGGTTGTACAATGATCAATTATGACCAGTGTTCCAGATAGATTTTTTCAGATCGTGGTAGACAAGGGACCTCGCCTCACATTTGTTAAGCTCCCACAGCAAGGCAGGGACCTCACACATATATACACACTGAATTTATCAATGAATCGACTTAATGAGATAGGGAATGAAACTGAATGTATCATAGTTGTACCGCTAGAAAGCAAGAGAGTATTTCTATCAGGTATACCAAAGAGACAGTATGATAGTGGGTAAGACAGTAAAATTGGGGCTGTCATTTCTGCCTTTCCCTTTACTGGTTGGGTGATTTTAGATTGCTGTGCCTCAGTTTCCTTGTCTCAGAAACGGGATAATTACAGTGACTACCTCCTAGAGTTGTAAATTAAATGATAAGATGGCAGTTACAATTGCTTAGCACATACCTGGCAAATAATGAGCACTGAGATGTTAATAACGATGATAAAAGAGCCTCAGTGTTTGATTTGGTGGAAGAGTGGCGGAGATGGTAGGAGCTTCATGGGAGGGGCGGGCGGGGGACGGGTTTCTAGGGGCCATTCCTTTCTGCCCAGGATTTCCTCCTCCTCTTCCTTCCCCTCTTCCCCGCCTCTGGGAAGATCTTTATTTGGTCTCAGCGCTAGATAGATATTAATGCAGAAATGTTAAGGCTGGAGATTTCCACAGCCTTTGAATAATAGGCATTTGGAAAATTAAATATTTCTGTCAAGTCTGCCATAAATCTTGGCTGTTTAGGAAGGTGAGAAATTAAAATGCAAAACAGCCAGGGAGGGAGGGAGTTGTCCAGCCCCCTGTGTGTGGTCTCAGGGGAGGGTGGGCGGAGCACAGGGCTCCCAGCTGCAGCGGCTTTGGAGCAGGAGCAGGAGCAGGAGCAGGAGCAGGAAGGGGAGCAGGCCTGGGGGGGCGGGGTAGAGGCAGTCAGGAGAGGGTTGCTTGCTGCAGGTCCTCAGCCTGGCAGACTTTGAAGTTCAGATGGTTTTGATGGAGGCTTCCCGCTTTGTGTTCTAGATCTGCATCCAGCCTGCTCCTGCTGGGGGCTTCAAGCCTTCTTCTCTTCTTTCCCTCCTACTTTGGCCTTCCTGCCCACCCACCAGCTCACCAGCTAGGCCCCCTGCCCTCCTCCTGCCTCAGAGGAAGCAGGTGGCGCTGCTGACAGGGCACCCTTCCATTAGTTCCTTATGCTGCTGAGAGCCACACAGGAAGGGGGCAGCTCGTTCTGGGCATCCCCTGCCCCAGCAAAGGCAAATGCTGTGCATGGGTCTTGTGTAAAGAAAGGGTCTCCTGGACCACATCTCCTGGACCACACAGGGGGGCAGCCATGTATTCCCCAGGGGTCAGGAAACAGCAAAGACAAGGAGATATGGGTGAGGCCCCTTTACATAGGACACTCTGTCTTCCAGAAGAACACGGCCATCCCTACAGCTCCTTCTTCCCTCCCTAAGCCCCAGGATGGCCCAGAGACTCTCAGCCTCCTGTGTATGTATTTCTTTCCTGTCTTCTTACCCATTCACGTATCAGGACTTGACTCTTGTCTACTATACTACATACATGCGGTGTTAGGAGTGTGAATGAGTCACCAGTTTTGGGGACCCATATGAAAAGGGCTACCAGCAAAGCAAAGGCTATCTAGGGGAGAACGGCCAGGTGTGGTGTCTCAGAGCCACATCATGTTCTTCCCTTCATGCATTCACTTACTCAGAAAGCATGGATAAGCGGTTAGGACATTCCTGATATGCTAGATGCCTGGGAAATATAAGTAATAGCTAGAACAGACTATCCTACCTTGTGGGCATTGTGCTACAGCCTTTAAACACATTAATTCATTTAGCCCCAAGAATCTTAAGACAATATTATGTTTTAATAAGGAAGCTCTGATTCAGAGCAATGAAGTGGCCTTCCCAGATGGAAGAGATGAGAATCAAACCCATATCTGACTTGAAATCACTTTTGATCACTTACTAATAAGGCCTTGTTGAAAATTCGGCAGGGAGTCGGGCCTTGCTCCTAAGCAGCTCAGTGTGGGAGGCGAGCAGGTGAGTATGTTTAAGGGGGTAAACTCAGTCTTGGAAGGGAATAGGGAAGGCTTCCTGGTGGAGGTGATGCCCAAGCTGAGTCCAGAAGGATGCATAAGAGCCAGCCCAGAGAAGAAACAGAGGTAGGGTGTTATGAAGCTGAGGGAAGAGCTTCAACAAATACCCAGAACTGAGTGAGAATTTGTGTCTTGGTAACAGGAAGCAGGCAGGAACGAGGGAGAGAGAAGAAGCCGGAGAAGTGGCAGAGATCAGACACAAAGGGCCTTGTATGTCAGGCCAAAGACACCAGGAGGATTTAAACAAAAGGGAACAGGTGGAGATCCTCCGGTGGTGGTAGGGTGGCTGGGTAATAGGAGGTGGAAAAAATGAGGCTATGGCCGATTTTGTGAGAAATGTAGGCTTAAACTGAGATCTGCAAGGGTACAAACTTGAGAAACTCTAGAAGATAGAATCAGCGGGACTTAGTGGTGATTAGACATGGGGGGTGTCATGGATGAAGAAGGGAGGAGCCAGGTCTGAGAGACCAGGCTGGGCAGCATGTCCCCAGACACGTGTGGCCCACCTGCTTGGTGGCAGTGGGGATCATCATCGTGGCCCTGGGCCCCATTCTGGCCCTGTGTGGAGGAAGTGGATGCATTCTGACCACGGGCTCTGGGATGCATGTGATTATTGAGATGTCACTTATGCAGGCGGGGGTCCAGCTGGCCCAGCTCCCACCTCTCTGTCCCCTCCAGGCAAACCCCGTCTTTGTCTCTTACGAAGGAAGTAGACTCTTTCTGTACTGGACATATGGACAGTGTCATGATTGGCCTCCTTTCTTGTATGGCCTAGGGGTTGCTTGGCCAGCAGGCACTGTGCTTGGACCTAGCTTCTTCTAGGTTACTAGCATATGGCCATCGGCAAGGCAGCTGTTGGGAAGCCCCTAGTCTTGGAGCTCCAAATTCCAAGCTCCCTGACACCCTGGCTTCTCTGGGCTTTAGAGAACACCTTCTGGGGGGCTGGGAGAACTGGTGCCCAAGGAGAAGCTTGTGAAAAAGGAGATAAGACAATCCCTGTATTTCTGGGTTCTTGGGAAGAAAGCACGGTGGGTGGCAACTGTAACTTTCTGGAGACAAATGTGAATGTTTAAAAACTTGAGGAGGGCAGCCCCAGTGGCGCAGCGGTTTAGCGCCGCCTGCAGCCCAGGGCGTGATCCTGGAGATCCAGGATCGAGTCCCACATTGGGCTCTCTGCATGGAGCTTGCTTCTCCCTCTGCCTGTGTGTGTCTGCGCCTCTCTCTGTGTCTTTATGAATAAATAAATAAAAATATTTTAAAAATAAATAAAAACTTGAGGACCCCAAACGCAGTTCAGTCTTAGGCCAAAAGCTAGGCCAGCGGCTGGGAGGGAGCAACAGCAGCTATCCTGTGGGTAAAGGTGGGCTGGGTGGGTTTTGTTCCCCATCCAGTTGGCTCCCTCTCTCAGCTTAGCAGACCTAAGCATTTTTGGAACTTTCTCCTTTGGTCCTCCATCTAAGGAAATTAGATGTGGCACTGCCGGTTATCCGGCTCTGAATTCCTCTCCAACCTTTCCTGGAGCTTCAGAGAAGCCCACCTCCAGTTCAGAGAATTTATGAATCTGCCTGCCTGTTGTGCCGGGTCTGGCACCTGCCACACCTGGGACGGGGGACGCTTCCTGGGCCTACCTTGAGCCACCAGTCTGGTTTGACTCCTGACTGATGCCCGAGGGCCTGGCACATGATCTGTCCATCCCGGAGTCGGTGTGCCAGGTGTGTCTCATGAATTCAGTTCAAGCTGCGGGGGGAGCCTTGGAGAGGTTGGGAGTTGGGGCTTGGCGGCGGGGGAGGGGGTGGCCACTGGGGGGGAGCTGGGGTGGGGACGGCGGCGTCGGGGAGGGGAGGGCCCGATGGGAGGCCGCTGCAGGGCCCGGGGCTGCGAGCCTGGAGCCCCCCGCGGCCCCCTCCCCCCGCGTGCGCGCCAGGCCCGCGTTACTCTGGCAACTCGCCCCGCTCAGCCGGCACCAGGCAGCTGAATCCAGCCCCTTGTTACGGCGGAAAATGCTCTCATTGAGGCGCCCGAGCGGAGCTTCTGCCTTTTATTGCAACCGGCGCCACCGGCTTCCATTTGTAAACTTATTAGTGTGCGCGCGCGGCGAGCGGCCGGGAGCGGGGAGCCCGGAGCCCGGAGCCGGGAGCCGGGAGCGGGCGGGGAGCGGGCGGCGGAGGGGGCGGCGGAGGGGGCGGCGGCCGCCGCATGCTAATCAGGGCCCGGGGCGCCGAGGGGCGCGGGGGGCCCCGCCCCGGCCTTGCCCTCCGCCCTGCGGGCTCCGACTCCCCGGCGTCGCGCCCGGAGCGGGGTCCCAGGGCGCACGGTTGGGAAGGGCCTTAGGAGCCGGAGAGGAGACGGGTGGCTCGGGTGGGGGTGGGGGTGGGGAGGGCACGGGGAGGGGCGGCTCCCTGCGCCGCCCTGGGGGTGCCTGGTCCCCGGGCCCGGGGCTCCCTGCAGCGCAGCCCGGGGGCGCCGCCTGCGCCCCCCAGTGGTCGTGCCCGCGCCTCCTTGCTCCGCGGGGGCCGCGGGCAGGTGCGGCGCGGCGCGGCGCGGAGGTGGCGTCCCCGGAGGCCCCCCGAGGGCGCCGACCCGCGGAGCGTGGGCCTCCCGGAAGCCGGCTGCTCGGGCCCCATCTCAGGACCTCGCACAAGGGCAGCTCTTTGTTTCTCTCCGCCCCCCAGTTCCTTCTCTCCCGCCTCCTCCCCCTTTCCGGTGATGGGCTCGGTGCGGGGGCAGGGCGCGGGGGCGGGGCGGGGCGGGGGGGCTCCCTCCCAGGCCTGCCCGATCTGATCTGCTGGGGACCCCTCCCCGGGGAGCTGGCACCTGCCCCCGGCCGAGGCGGTGATGCTGGGGCGGGCGCGGGAGGACGGACAGACTGCGGAGCCCGCGTCATGCGCCCCTGGGGGGCTCCGGGAGCGCGGCGCTGCTCTCCCGCTGGCGGGCGGGGGGGCCGGCCTCCGAGGTGGAGGTGGCCGAGCCTGCCTCGTCACCACCAGCCGCTGACCTCATTAGGGCTCGGCTCCTGGAGGAGCGGGCGGTTGAAGGACCGGGAGAACCCGAGCTAAGTGGCTGCGAAGATGTGGACAGCCTCTCCGGAAAGTCGCTTTCCAATGAGCTGCTGCGTCCCCTCCTCCTTTAATTAGCAGGAGGGAGCCGGACAAGTTGTTACAACTGCAGGGAAAACGATAAAAGATGGCTTTGTATGAGTGTGGCAAATTTTATTAAACCGAGAGAAAGGGTAACTGAAACATGACAGCCGTGTGTGTAGTGCCTCCTGAATTTGTAATAACCCAATCTTGTTCTGAATCATCTCTGCGTTGGCAAACGGAATATAAAGCATTTAACAGATCCAATATTGTAGGAGGTACAACAGAGACCAGCCAGCCGAGTGGGGAGGGACAGGTAGGGGGGAAGAGGGCCTCCAACCCCGGGGCAGCCTCGGCTGGTTAATGAGACCCGAGCAGAAATACAGGGCCTGGCTCGGGGCTTTGTCTCATTAATTACTCGGGGCCCCCGGCTCTTCCTTACATCTCAATGTTTCCACTTAGAATTCAGAGGTAATATCAGGCCACAAGAGAAAACTTAACTAATAGCATATTAGTTGGTAGGGAATGGACAAAGCCATCTTTTCCTAGAGGAAGTAAAAAGTGACGACAGGAAATCAGAGGCGAGGAGCTGAGCCGCGTGGCTGCTCTGGCTTGGGGGATGAGTTTGACTCACTCCAGAACAGGGGTGACGTGCGCTCCCGAGCTGTAGCTGTGGGGTGCCAGCGGCTGTCATCTTGGTGATAGCCCTGTGCGTGAGGCCCAGACAGGTCAAGTCCTACCCCCAGGGTTTAGTGAATGGCAAGCTTGGTCTTGCACTTCGGTCCTTTAGACTCCAGAGCCTATGCTTTGCCTGTTACCCTGGGTCTCCGATTGCAGTTGACAAATGAAAAGGAGGAAAGAAATATTCTTCATTTGTAGAGGCCCTTGAATGAGGAATTGTAGCTCTCAAACTCCAGGGGACTTCAAGATCTTCTGATCTACCTAAGATATTATTTACTCATCTTTTCAGAGGAAGTGACTGGGTTCCAGAGATGTTAAGCCACCTGTCCAGGGTCACCCAGCCAGGAGATGACTGAGAGAGGAGACCGGACTGCACATTCCTTTCTACTACCGAGTAAGGCCTCAGATGCCCCATAAATCCACGCTTCATTAGAATAGGGTCTATTTAAGATGATCGCAAGTTAAATCTGTGGATAGAGCCTGACTTCTTACTCCTGCCATTTTCTGTTCTGTCCTCAGTGGAGACAGAGATGTATACCACCGTCTTTCCTGTCGCTCTTCCTAAATCTGAAGGCTGGCATTTAAATCCGACCTCTCCCCTCGCTGAAATTCTTCCTGCCAAAGACTGAGCTAGACCCTCTCAGGGGTTTCACTTCCCACTCAGGAGTGATTAACGTGTCCCTTTTCCCAGCACGGAGAGGAAATGAGCAAAGCACTTCTGTTGAAAAAGAGAGAGAGAGAGAGAGAGAGAGAGAGAGGAGACCAAAAAAAAAAAAAAAAAAAAAATATGTAACACAACCCCAGGTTCCAGTTTGGGTTTGCAAAGTGGAAAACAAAACAGAACCATTTCCCAGGTACTTTTATGTTATTGCCTCTATAATGTGCCCAAAAATATTTTCCAAGTGATTCATCTACAATCCAATAAGAACAACGGCTGTTGCTATTCGTATGAAAGGAGCCGGAGAGCATTAGTGAGCAATTTTATTTTATGGAGGGGAAGTGGCACAGGTGTTTGGAGCCATTTGCCTGAGGCATCAAGGACTGTGCCCGGGGCGTCTGTAGCTCCAGGCAGGGCAGCTGGCACTGCTGCAGGTTGGATAATACACCAACCAGACAGTACCCAATGGTTAACCTGGGACAGGACTACCCGTGGTGGAGGCTTTTAAACTTCAGTGCACTGGTCTCCTGCCACTCAAAGATCTCTTTGTAGTCTGCCGATTTTCAAAAAGTATCATTAACAGTAATAATTCACATTTGTAAGAGACTTTGTGGTTTACACTGCTGCCTTTTACCGTCGTCTGGTGCAATCTTGATAAGCACCCTGAGATTGAAACAGATACGGTCATCCCCATTTTACAGATGAGAAGACTGAGGTTTTGGAAAGTTTACTACTTTGTCCAGAATAAGAGGCTCCCTTCCCCCCCATCCCTGCCCTGCGCCCTCAGCCGTTTCCATGTGTCGGTGTCCCCCCTTGGGGATTCTTATGTTGAATTCTGATTTGGAGCCGGAGCTGTGGGCTTCCCTAACGGGTGGTGCCACGCAGTGTCAGTCACTGAGACAAGACGAAGATCCTTAGCTAGGAAACGGGAGTGGTCAGGAGGACCTCAGGGCGGCAGGGGAGAAACTCTGGGCCCTGCGCTGGTGACTACAGACTTGGAGGAAGCTGGGCACGGGGAATGGTGCTGTCTCCGTGCGGCGGGCCGTGGCTAGGAATGGTGAACAGGGAACCTCGGAGAGGATCTAAGTGGATGCACAAAGGCCAGATTGGGTGGATGAGTGTCCCTCTTGTTCCTTTCCCTTTCATATTTCCAGACCGTTAGAAAAGTCTTAATTAATCATTCCAGTCTCATCAGAGGTGCTTTTGGGATTAAGGCGAAGGACCTGTGTCTGTAGCAAAGCACTCCTTGGAACGGGTGGTGGCTGTTTCTTACCCACCCTACCTTCTTGGTGTCAGCGATAATGAGTGGGACAAGGTGAATCTTAGGGGACAGGGGTCAGGGGAAGAAGAGCCCGCTGCCTGCCTCACTGGGAAGCCTCCTTCCCCTGCCAACCAGAGAAGGTCGGCGCTTGAGGCTTTTGAAACCTATTGTACACAACATGAATTTACTTAACACTTAACTGCACCCTTGAAAATGATTAAGATGGTACATTTTATTTTGTGTATTTTACCAATAAGAAAAATAACTAGTTGTAACAATTGCTCATGGTTTATAAATCAAAAGGCTCTAACAATAAATGGTATTTCTCTGCCCTACCCTTCCCTAACCCCTCAGGCTCCCCTCTTGGAAGCAATGGCTTTCCACATTTTATCTGTTTCTTCTGACATTTACATATCTCTAGAGTTCTAAATAATATGTATGTATAGTTTAGCTTAATGCATTAATTATATTATCAATTGACTTTCTATTTATGCTAATGAGGATTTAGTTCTCTTACACTGCCATCCCCTCTGATTCTCACCCTCTATATAGAGTATTTAAATTCTAGTTAAATCAATAGTCAGGATTTACATTGTGCCTGTTTGACTATTATTCACAGCTGACTATTATATTATGGTTATGTTTCTTTTTATTTTTTTCTTTTCCTGAAGTTAATAACCACCTTGTTCTGCTTAATTTTTTTTTGCTTTAATTTTCTTTGTACTTACCAATAGCCTCTGAGAATAATCTTCCTGAAGGTCAGTCTCATCAGACAATCGGTCAGTTCTGACACGTGTCTCGGAGACTTTGCTTCTGGACACCGCTGTAATGTCTGGTTGGCTTTGCTCCTAGGCCTGTGGTGCGGCTGTCACCGTAGGACTTCCCTCTGCTCTGGTCCCAGGAATTCCCTTCTCCTTTTTGTAATATACATTCCTCCTTTCTAGGACCTTGCATCCTCTCTTTTTTTGATTTGCTCCATTGTTTTGATGGAGCACATTTACCAGGAGTTTTCTCAGGTTCGGAAGATGTATGCAGCGTCCAGAGGGCTGGTGAGGACAATCCATGGTGTGGTGCTAACACGCTCTGGGCTGCTGCCTTTTGCACCTGGGGCACTGCCATCTCCTATTGCCTGTGTAGGATCTCCTGCTTTCTGTAGCCCCCCTTGGCCATTTTTTCCTATCTTTTCATCCTGCTAAAGGACTTTGATTTTTAGGAAGGCAGGGCCCTCACACATGTCACACTATGAAGGGGCAGCACTGTGACTTGAACCCAGATCTGTGGGCTCAAGTCCAGTGCTCTTCTTCGGTCTGCGCTGTGATCTGACCACCTTCTACCATAGCCAGGACCCATGCTCCCTGGTCTTTGCCACTCGTCAGCCACCTGGCCTCACCTAACATCCCTCCCCTCTTTTCCCATTCCTCCCTTGCCAGCCCCATTGTTGATGTGTGCCTCTCCAGCGCCCTACACCTGTGCCTGGACCCTGTCCAGGGCATGGTCTCCCCATGGGAAGCCCCAGGGTCTGTGGGACGGCCTGGTGTTTTATCCTTTTCTGGGTAGCAGGGTCTGCTTGGTGTTGGAGAATGTGGTTTATAAGGATGGAGGCCATCACTGCCTCCTCCCTTTGTCTGCCACACAGCCCTCCTTGCTCATGCTCCTTTGAACTAGCAGGAGGTCAGAGGAAGGGATCCCCTCTACAACATGCCTGGTCACCTTTGCCTGGAAAAATTCAGATCTGAATCAAGCAAGGGAAGGCATAGTGCATCGGGGAGAATGTCAGGCTCTTCTCTCCATCCAGTCCCTTGTAACTCAGTAGGTAAGAGCGTGTTGTGACAGCAGTTGGGGCGGGAGAGCTGGTCCTCCTCCCAGGCTGTCTCTGGAAGGATTTGCCTGGCCTGCTGAAGGAGGCTGCAGGCTCCCTGCCCTCCCTCATCCCCTCCTACAGCATTGCCTTCCTTGGGAAGTTTTCCAGGCAGAGTGGAAGCAAGATGGCCAGGGATGCCAGAAGTCATGCATAAGTAAAATCCACAGATAATTCCCAAGCTCTGCTTTAGCCATTAATTTTCATCTTCCCGCAAAACCTTTCTCCAAACTGCCAAAAGGAAAAACACTGATTGATTTGTGACTTTCCCCCTTTACGTTTCCTCTGCTCCCTCCCTCTGCTTCTGATTGAGAGATAGAAATTAGCTATGAAATGACCCAAGGAAGCCCATTAGACATTCTGCAAGAAGACAGGAAAACAAGAGGCCTCAGTAATCCATAAATTAGATACTTAGGCCCAAAGCCATTGGATGTGATTCTGCGCTGTTTACTCATTCATTCATTCCTTCACTCCATGCTATATTCTGGATTGAATAAAGGTCTAGGTTCTGGTGTGATGAAATCATGGCATCTCACCTCATGTTTGAGGTAGTTGAAGTGTGTTTGAGGCAGTGTGACCTCTTGCAGATTGTAGTCACCCCAAGGCCCTGAGCCCAGCTGGTTTTGCTCACATGGTATGGGGTCCTCCGGGTACGGCTTGGGCTGCAGGACAGGCAGCTTGCTCAGAGTGAGAGCCCCATAAATGTTTGTTGTTGATGGTGATGCTCGATCAATAAAGCTAATCCTGCCATTGTCATCAGGGGATAAATCAGTACTCGTGTGTGTGAGAATTTCCCCTTGAACGTGTTTCTGAGGATGCTCAATCAGACTCTTTATGGTTTCCAAGAGCTGGGGCATGATAAAAAGGGCCTTGGCAATCTGCTGCTGTGGAGAAGTTGAGCCGAAAACAGGGAGGTCGGGATCCCTGGGTGGCTCAGTGGTTTAGCGCCTGCCTTTGGCCCAGGGCCTGATCCTGGATACCTGGGATCGAGTCCCACGTTGGGCTCCCTGCGTGGAGCCTGCTTCTCCCTCTGCTGTCTCTCTCTCTCTCTCTCTCTCTCTCTGTATGTCTCTCATTAATAAATAAATAAATAAAATCTTAAAAAAAGAAAACAGGGAGGCAATGAACTAGTCAGAGCCCCACTGTTCACCCAGGCTACCCCACAGCCTCCGAGGACCCTGGGCTTCCACTCAGCAATCTTGAGCTCAAGCTTGTGGGTTTTTTGATGGCAGCTCAATTCTCATCTCTCTGGGTGGGAGGAGGAGGTAGACGTGAGGATGGATCGTTGGCACTGGAACACTTGGGAATCAGAACGGTTGAGTGCAGGTGTGTAAGAGGGCAGGCCAGGAGTGGGCAGGGGAGCAGCTCGGGCTGGACCTGGACTCAGCGGGCCGTGGGCTTGGCTGCCACAGACAGTATGTGTGCGTGAGTGTGAATCAGGAGTCAGGGAGCCACTGGGGTCCAGGATTTGGGGTTCAGGCCCTGCTCCCAGCCCCTTCTGTGTGTGTGGGTGGCCTGGACTGACAGCTCCGCCTGTGCTCGAGCTCTGGCTCTTCAGTTCCTAGAGGCCTGGTTGGAAGGTGGCTGAAGCGCAGCTGATGGTAAGGCCTTGGGACTCCTGCTGACTCCCCTCCACTGGCTCAGGGGTTGGAGGTGTCACAGCCCTGAGAACATCTCTTGTGACACATCCTCTCACCTCTGGGACCAACCCCAGGGCCTCTAGGACAGACTATCCGATGCGAGATTTAGTTCTCTGTTACGTATCTTCTCTCCAGCCTTACTGTGAGCTTCCTGAGAACAAGTCATGAATGTCTTCCCTAGTTCAAACATGCCCTCACATGCACCAGGCATGCGGCAGGGGCTCCGTAAGTGCTGGTGAATAGAGCAGGGGCCACATTGCGTGGTTGTGCCTGAATGGATGGGGGCAGCCCACTAAGCAGGTATCTAAGCTGGAGCCGCTGGGCAGGATGGACCGCTATGGTTTAAGGTCTTCTCCCAGGGAGGGGATGGTGGGGCGGGGGGCGGTGATGATCATGAGCAAACACTGACAGAGCCCGAAAGAATGCCTTACACAGGTTCCCTCATTTAATTCCCCCCTCCTCATTTAATTCTTAGTATAGCCCTAAGAGGCAGGTATTCTTTTTTTTTTTTTTTAAGCTTTTATTTATTTGTGAGAGAGACACAAACTGAGGTAGACACATAGGCAGAGGGAGAAGCAGGGTCCATGCAGGGAGCCTGATGCAGGACTCAATCCCAGGATCACGACCTGAGCCAAAGGCAGATGCTCAACCACTGAGCCCCCCAGGCACCCCGAGGCAGGTATTCTTATTACTCTAAGAATGAGGGAGGAAACGGAGTCATCCTGGCTCACTCCTGTGCATTTTCCACTTCTCTTCCTTTGTAAAGGCTCTACTACCCTCTACCTCCCTGTCACTGCATTTCTCACTCCTCCTGGCTATTCGCTTGTCCCGCTTCCCTAGGATGGGCCGTAAGTTCTGTCTGGGCAGGGACTGGGCCTGTCTTGCACATATTGAACCCCTGGCACCTGGCATACAGTTGGTATGGCGGAGATGCCCCATAAATGTCCTTGAACGAATGAACGAGCAGATCGTGAGAGCATCACTTCCTGTCCCTTGAAGCTCTCCACTGGTCTGCGGGGAGGATAGCTCTTCTTCTGTGTCACCCATAGTGCCTGCTGAGTAGAAGGGTGGTCCAGAACCAGGTACCTCTGTTTAACCCATGTCTGTTGAGCACCTACTGTGCGCCTAGGTCCAAACCGAGTGCCAGGAAAGGGGTCCCTAATATCAAGGTGTTTCCAACATCTTCTACAAAGACATCCCTTAACTTGAATTTCTCCTCAAGCTCTCCTGTGCTTTTGGGGAATTACCCCCACCTTGCCTTCTGTGAGTTCTAGGAAGGGGTGAATGAGCACCATTCTCAGCAGCTTTCTCAGCCTCGGAGGACCCCGTGATAGCCACCACCCCTCATGTAGACCAGCCGAGATGATTCAGTTATGCACATTAATGCTGGGATCCTTTGCTCGCTCCTTTTGAGGACATGAGTACTTTTTGTGAGATCTGAGGCGTCTGAGTTTTCTGCTCAGCCCATGGCAGGCCGAGGGTACTTTCCATGTACTGTCTCCAGCGTCTTCTCCTCTGTCACTGCCCAGACACTGCCTTTGACCTGATGCAATTTTCACACCTTATTCAGTGGCTCCTCATGGAACTCATCCACATCACTTCCCTCTGAAGCCTGCATCTTCCCACCATCTTCCAGGCTTTCTTTGGAATATCCCACTGGAACATTTTTGCAGGAAATAGAGGGTTTTCTGAATGGGGTGTGCTTGTGAGAGTGTGAATGTATTTGGGGCATGTGCCTCACACACCGCCCCAGGCAGAATTGTATATTCACCTCCTGCTCTTGGCCAGTTCTCTGCCATTTTCCCCCCAGACACCACCAGCCTTTCTGACCTCCTACTTGGCACCACCGGGGATGTGACTCCAGGTAGGCATCTAGCACCCTCCGCCCTCACCTTGTGCTTATGAACTGAATAGCAGAAAGCTCTTGAAGGGGAACCTGAGCAGAGTGGCTCAAACGTGGTCCACATGGCATTTTGCTGCTGCTGGAAGACGCAGCCCCTTGTATTTTTGAGGAGGCGACCATAGGAAAACAGAGTATGAATGGCCATAATTTCCTGGGCTCCTCAGCAAATTTGTATTTCATTCTGATTATTGAATGTGTTGCCTAATTGTAGCTATAAAAAGGAATAGTCCATCTTCCCCATGAAAGCCTGGTGCTGGCTAATTGTTGTTTAATTAGTTGATTCCAGTGGTCGAGGGGTGAGTTTGGAATTACAATTACAACTCCTATTATTTCAGGGAGATTGCTGAATTAATTAGTGGGACAATAGGATTCCTCATTGTTGACATCTTAAGAATCCACAATATAACTTTCAAATGGGTTGCAATAATGGAATTTGGTAAGAGATTTATCTTGTCTGCTGGCCAAAGCTGGACTTCAGGAGGACTGGGGCCTCCCTGACTGCCCCCCTTCCCAGGGGACGGATGGGAGTATGGAGAGGCAGGTGCTCTTGGTGAGAGTTTTGACTGGCCAGACGTGGTGGAGGAAGCAGGGAGGGATCACACACCTTTGGTTGGCTTTCTCATGACCTGAGCGGGTGGAGGCCAAAGGTAATGTAAGATGAGAGAGAAGAGGAAGGAAAGGGTCCAGCCAAGAACGTGTAGGGTTTAATTCAAGGTCAGTGAAGAGGAACTTTGCTTATAGCTCTGATGATCATGGATAGCCACGTTGGCCAGGGGCAAGAGGCAGTGCTTCTGGAAGGCAGGCCCAAGTGGTGACAAGGCCAAGGTCATGCAAGGAGCTCTTGGAGCTGGATGGGTCCTCGTGAGCCCGTGTTCCCTAAGCCTCTCTGTGACCACCAGCCTGTGCTGGGCCAGGGACAAGGTTGGTGGTTGTTTGGTTCCAGGTGACCTTCAGCTTCCTGCCTGAGATCTTACCTTAGCTCCCTCTGGGCATGCCCAGGTTAGGATGGGAGCTGGGCAGACTCTGCTCCCTCTCCTTCCTTGTTATTTCCCCCCTCTCCCCAGGAGTCACCAGCAGCATCTTCCACTCTGGATATAAAAGAGAAATATTGCACTGTAGCTTCAGCAAGAGAGGTGATAATGAGGATATAGGAGAAACTGTTTATCCAGGTAGTTAATGTATGAATCATCCTGAAGGTCACGTGGTATCTCTTTCGAAGAGACATTCCTACCCCAGCCTCAGCCGCACACATGGAGCAGTGGGGCAGGGTACAGTTCTGTCCCGGATTCTGGATCTTGTGGAATTGGAGCCTGGAGACCTTAAGCAAAAGCCTGGGATGGAGGTGGGGGTGGTGGTGAGTGGGCTGTGGCCTCAGAGGAGAGCAGGAGGGGGTGAGGTCCTGTGGAAAGCGCTGAATGGGATGTTGGAGATCTCCTGGTTTAGAAGGACCTTCTTCCTTCAGGTTCTGAAGACAGTCTCCCAGTGAAAGCTGGATGGGAGCTCGTTCCTGACCCCGTGTCCTGGGTGTGCATCTTCTCCTCCCCCCCTCCCCCCCAGCATCCCACTCTGCACTTCCAGGGCTAGGCGTCCTCCAAGGGGACAGAGGGCCTGGAGTTTCTTGGAAGGCAGACCATTAAGATTTAATGGGACATTTCCTGCCAGACCAGGGGATTGTAAAATGCAACTAATTAAGATAGCTGGGGGATCTAGTCATTTCGCCTGTCGGCTAGCAAAGGCCAGACGTGAAATTATGCCAGTCCCTGCTCTCCTCTCTGCAGCCCTCCCCAGCCTCACCGCTGGGCTGCAGCTGGGCTGCCCCGGAGCAGCTGCTGGACGGCGCCCCTCCCCTCCGGCGGCCAGGTGTGCAGCGCAGCCCACACGGGGTAGGTAGCGGCGCCGAGGGCTTAATGAGGAACGCGATGCCGAGCAGGGTCCAGGCAGCCACGAGTCCCTGTGTGTGCACAGACTCCATGGCTCTGGCCCTGGGGACCAAAGCCGCAGCCCCGGCATCCTTTTGATCCCCTTGATCCCCTGCAGCGGGTTTTCCAGAGCCTTGATCTGTCAGGATCCTGTCCTTTTGGCAGAGTGAGCTGAGCAGCTGAAGGAAGTGGCTTGGAGAAGGAGTTGCGGTGTGCGAGTGAGTGCATGTGTGTGCATGTGTGTGCATGCGCGTGCGAGAGACAAAGAATCAGAGACAGGCAGACAAAGGGAGAGGCGGCAGACGGGGAGAAGGAGAGAAATGAGGCCGGGAGCAGGGAAGTAGAAGAGCAGTGGTTGCCTTCCCCAGGGCAGGGACATTTGGTCAAAGCTGGTCTCGTCTGTGAGTCTACACCCACAGGAGCCTAGAAATGAGGACACGGAGGGACAGAGGTGGGCACAGCCCATATTCCTCTGGGGCTCCCTGGTCCGCGCCTCCACTCTCGGGCTGACAGTGCGCTGGATTAAAGACGCCCAGGAAGCCAGAGAGAGGCGGGAGTTTAGAGCTGCCCGTAGGCATGTGATGGAAAGCTCTAGATGTGGACTCCAGAAGGCTCTGCCTCTTACAGTGGGTGTGACCTCTCTGAGGTCACATAAAAGTGAGGGTGCTATTGCCAGCCTCACAGGGTTGTCTTGGGTGTTCATGAGGCACCACAGCCAGGACTTCTGGGACGTACCAGGTACCCAGTGAGCTGACGTCAGCCACCTTCCCTTCCTCCTGTAAAAGAGGTGCCTGATGCAGTGTCAGATACATGCTTGGCTTTTACTACTAACCTGGTATAAGCAGCCTCTGGAACCTGAGAACCATTTGGGAGCTGCGCAGCAGGACGTGGGGCTGGGCCCAACGTGCCAGCAGGTCCCTAGGGGCCTGCCATGTATTCCTTTCTTGCGTGGCTCAACTTGCCCATCTCCACAGGTACTCAGAATGAAAGGTGGGGACGGTTGCTAATGCCACGAGCTCCCCAGTGGTTGGATTTGAGCCCTGGCTCTGCCACTCAATGGCCATTGCAAGCTCCAGGTTACTATTCCACCCAGAGTGGGGGTGAGGGCGGGACATCCCGCGGGCAGTGCTGTGCCTGCCCTGTGTCTGGGTTACCTCCCACCCCGAGGTGAGTGCCGGGAAGGCTCGGAGGCAGACTCCTTCCTGAGGATAACAGTAGGCCCAAGCAGCATTTGTGATGTACCTACCGTGTGCCGGGCCCTGCCCTGGCACGGAGGATTCCGAAGAGGCTAAGGTTGGCATGATGACACTCTAGTGGAGTAAGGATGACCAGGGGTGAGTGAGGATGATCAGGATGTGATACGTGTCATGATGAAATGAAAACCCTGGGACGGATGAAGTGTGGGGGTGCAGGGTGAGGTGGGGGGCTTTTTAAGGGGACCCGATGGGGCACCTTTCTGAGGAGGTGACAGTTTAATGCTTGGACCCGGAAGGTCAGAAGGAGCCCTCCACACAGAGGTCAGGGCAGAGCCTTCCTGGTGAAGGGAATGAGGCTGGAGCAAAATCCCCCACGTGGGGCATGCTTGGTGTCCTCGAGAGATAGAAAGTGGCCTGAGTGGCTGGCTCGTGGCACATGAAGGGGAGGGTGTGTGGGGAGGCCAGAGCTCCAGGCGCGGCCTTGCAGGCTGGGCAGGAATTCGGATTTTACTCTCAAATGAGATGAGAAGACAGCGGAGTTTTAAGCAGGGAGTGACATAATCTGATTTATATTTTAAAAAAGTAGTTCTGACTACTCTTTAAGAATACGTTTTAGGGGAGGAAAAATGAAAAACTGACGTAGCAGGCTGGCTGCGAGCTGACGGTGGCTTGCACACAGGGCAGCCCCGGCAGCGGCAGATAGATGTCCCTTGGGCAGGATCCAGATATGTGTGCTCTCCTTGTGTTATTGAGGTACACTTGGCATACGTTAAAACTCACCGTGTGGTGCGAAGCTCTGTGAATTTTGATGCGTGCGCACACTGTGTGACCACCGCCACACAAGATACGGGACGTTCCCGTCACCCCACAAATTCCCCTATGCCCATTGTCAGCCTCTCCCCCACCGCCCACCCCTGCCAACCGCTGATCTGGTTCTGTCCCTCTGGGTTTCTCTTTTCTTTTCTTTTCTTTTTTTTTTTTCTCTGTAGAATCAGCAGTAATGTGCCTCTTTTATTATGATTTTAATTTTTAAAAAAAAATTTTTTTTTTTTATTTATTTATGATAGTCACACAGAGAGAGAGAGAGAGAGGCAGAGACATAGGCAGAGGGAGAAGCAGGCTCCATGCACCGGGAGCCCGACGTGGGACTCAATCCCGGGTCTCCAGGATCGCGCCCTGGGCCAAAGGCAGGCGCCAAACCGCTGCGCCACCCAGGGATCCCTTATTATGATTTTAATAGTTCGTCTTCCCTCTTTCTCTTAGTCCATCTAGCTAAAGGTTTGTCAAACTCGTTAATCTTTCCAATGGGTTTCTCTTTTCTAAAGAAAAGTCACGTAAATGGAATCCTATAGTTTGTGGCTTTTGGAACCTTAGTACCATGTGTCCCTTTCACTTAGCGCAGCCCATCTGAGAGCCAGCCATGCTGCCACAGAAATGCGGAGCTCACTCCTTATTGCTGGGTAGTATTCCAGTCTTTGAAAATACCAATTTTTTCATTCACCACTCAAAGGACGTTTGGGCTGTTTTCCATGTTTGGCAATTTCAAGTAAAGCTGCTGTAAGCCATCGAGTACAGGTTTTTATGTGAACTAAGTTTTCATGTCACCAGGGTCATGTCACCAAAGAGTGGAATTGCTGGGTCATCAGGTCAATGTATGTTTCACTTCGTTAGCCCTGTTTTTCTGCGGTACAATTTTGCATCCCCACTAGCAAGGTATGAGAGCTCTAGTGGCCTCGAGTGCTCGCCAACACTTGGTATTGTCCTTTTTTAAAAAAAATTAAAATTCTGTCCTCCATTCTAATAGATACATAGTGAGTGATATCTCATTGTGGTTTTAATTTTCATGTCCCCAAGGACTAATGGTATCAGTATCTTTTCATCTGCCTTTTTGCCTTTCCTCTATCTCCTTGGGTGAAGTATCTGTTTAAGTTTTTTGTACATTTTTGCATTGTTTGTTAGTTTTCTTATTATTGAGTTTTGAGAGTTCTTTATATATTTTGGATGTAAGTTCTTTATCAGATATGTGATTTGCACATATTCTCTCCCCTCTCTGGCTTGTCCTTTCATGCTCACTCACTCTGGCTTGCTCTCTCTTAAATCACAAGACCAAGGATATTCATGAAAATAGAACAAAGACTAAAGCAAACATAATTCTTTTATCACAGACCACTCCTCTGTTGGCATTCAGAGAATGGTTTCAGAAGACAGCCTCTATGAGAATCTTATCTTGATGGTCCAGATTTTGTAGTTTCTATTTTTTTTAATTACAGTAAAATACACATAACACAAATTTAGTATCATAGCCATTTTTAAGTGTACAGTACCATAGCACTAAATACATGTACATTATTGTGTAACCAGTCTCTAGAGCTCTTTTTATCTTTCAGAACTGAAATCTTACACCCATTAAGCAACAGCTCTCCATTCCCAGCTCCCCCAGGCCCTGGCAACGACCATTCTTTCTGCCTCTCTGAATTTGGCTGCTCATTAAGTGGAATCCTACAGTATTTATCCTTTTGTGACTAGCTTATTTCACTTAAGATAGAGTCCTCAAGGTTCATCTGTGTTATCACATGGGACAGATTTTCTTCCTTTTTAAGGCTGAATGATATTCCAGTGTATGTATATGCCACATTTTTTTATCCATTCATATGTCAATGGACATATGTTTTGCTTACATTTTTTTAAGAGTTTTACTTATTTATTTGAGAAAGAGAGTGCATGCAGGCACAAGAGAGAAGGGGGCAGAGCAGGGGGAGAGGGAGAGGGAAAGAATCTCAAGGAGAGTTCCCGCTGAGTGTGGAATCCTGACGTGGGGCTCCATCTCAAGACCCTGAGATCATGACCTGAGCCAAAACCAAGAGTTGGATGCTTAACTTGACTGAGCCACCCAGACGCTCCTTGCTTATACTTTTTGATTATTGTGAATGATGCTGCTATAAAATTGGCTGTAAGCATATCTCTTTGAGACTTTGCTTTCAACTCTTTCGTATTCTTTTCATTCTTTTGACAGTGCCATTGAAGAGCAGAAGTTCTTAATTTGATAAAGTCTAATTTGTCAGTTTTTTCTTTTATGGATTGTGCTTTGGTATTGTATCTGAGTACTCACTGCCTGATTCAAGGTCATAAATATTTCCTCCTATGTTTTCTTCTAGAAATTTTGTAATTTTAGATTTTACATTTTGGGCCACGATCCATTTTGAGCTTATTTATTTATTTATTTATTTATTTATTTTTAATGGTGAGGGGTATGGTTTAAGGATTTTTTTCTGTTTGTCTTTTTTTTTTTTTGGTGTTTTTTGTTTTGTTTTGCAAATGGATATCCAATCATTTCAGGATCATTTGTTGAAAAGACTATTCTTCCTCCACTGAATTACTTTTATATTGGATATGTTTTTGAGATAGGATTCATAGGACTTATGTTTGGATGTGGAACAGGAGGGAAAAAGAGGAATTAAGGTTCACTGAGTTTTGGCTCAAGCATCTGGTTGGATTATGGTGCCATTTTCTAAGATGAGGGAAGATAGAGGAGAACAGTTTGGGAGTTGGGAGTTTGGAGTTATGTTTTGGAAAAGCCCATGAGGCATAAGAGCATTTGGCAAGGAGACAGCTGACAAAGGAGTCTGGAGTTCAGGAGAAGTAAAGGCTGGAGATACACATTTTGCAAGTCATTGGTGCATTGAAACAGGTAAGCCAACACTTAGAGTGCCATGTGCTGAGTGCAGCAATAGAGCTTTGTGCAAGGGGTGGCAGGGTTCTGGGGCAAGGAGTAAGGGAGGGGGAGCACAGAAGGGCCTCAGAGGAGGTCGAGTGAGTGGGTCTTAATGAATAAGTAGGAATTTGCCAAGAGAGGACCTGGGGAATGGCATTTCAGGGGATGGATCCAAATGTGCACAGGTGTAGAAGTGTGAAGTGTAGGGTCTTCAGGAAACTGCAGAGTTTGGAGCAGCCAGAGAGAAGATGCCTGGGTGGGAGGATGGGGAGGGGGTTGAGTCTAGAAGAAGACAAGGCCAACTCAGGAAGAGCTCTTATTTAGAGAAAAGGGTTTAAACTTTCATGTGTAGACATTGGGCGAAGCAATGATAGACTTTCTGTGCGGTCGTGACCATTCCTCTGCCCTCACATGTTTGTTTACGTAAATAACCAGGGCCATGGTGAGGAGTGGAGGCCATGAGACAGGAAAGGAGAAGGACAGGGAGGAGGAGTTGTTGGCTATGAGAAGGTTTTGTCTACACTTGGCAGTGGTTGGAGGAATGGGAAGTTGGAGGTGACAGTGAGGACATTTAGGATGAGTGCACTTCTCTTTTAGTGCCCCCTCTTTGTGCTCTGCCAGCCAGGCTGCCCTTCTCTGACCCAGAGAATGTGTTTGTCCCTAGGGATCCCTGATTGGATCAAACCCCACAATTTAGATGAATCTAAATCTCTGTGCTTTGAACTTCCCCAAACCTGATGTGCAGTTGAAATCAAGACACTTGTTCATTCCCCCTCTGCCCCGGCACCGCAGCGAGGGGGGACCAGACACAGGCCTTCAGTGGTCGGGTGTTGGGTCCGATCCTTCATCTGTCGCCCTAATCAGACCCTGTCTGTCCTGACAGGAATACAGATGTGATGCTTCTTTTTCACTCTGTCTGAAATTGCTTTGTAATAACAGTAGGAGTTAGAGAGGCATTTTTATTGATTAAACAATCGAGGCGATTTGTCTTTACAAAACTGAAAATATAGAGGTGTCTCTTTCTC
This sequence comes from Canis lupus baileyi, assembly GCF_048164855.1. Taxonomy (NCBI): domain Eukaryota; kingdom Metazoa; phylum Chordata; class Mammalia; order Carnivora; family Canidae; genus Canis; species Canis lupus. Next base: position 75,695,830 of record NC_132840.1, read on the forward strand.
CCTCTGTATACATTACGCATGCTTATTTATTAGAGGCAACAGTCTCTGCTTATAATCAAGCTGATGTTTATGATGGGGCTGCTTTACAATGCCAGGCTGAGATGATATAATGGGAGCTGGAGTGAAAAGAAGCCTAATGTAATGACACTGACAATCAGGGGTGAGAGGCCCCCGGGGAAGGCAGCACCGGCAGGGATGAGTGGTTGGAGGGAACCATGGAGCCATTTTGATACAGAAAAAGGATTCTTACAATGTCACATGGGGAGAACAACATGGCTCTGGATCGGATGGCTCAAGGTTTGAATCCTAGCTCTGCCATTTAGTGCCTGTGTCACCTGAGAGAAGTTGCTTTGCCTCTGACACCCAAAATAGAGATAATGATGTCTAATAGGATGGCCTATGTGAATTGCTTCACATAGTATTAGACATATGGAGTTATTATCTTGATCTTTCCAAAATGGGGTTTGAGGCAGGGATGGGTGTGTCAGGGTGCTTGGTCTACTGAGCTAGTTAGGAGCTGCTCAGGATCGAAGTTCAGGTGCAGCTCATTCATCTTTGATCCTGCTTGCAAGGCTGGCCTGCTGGCTAAGACAGGCAGAGCCACCTAATGTGCGGTCTAGCCTGCTGGATTACCTGGCCAGGTACTGGTCAGCTGTGGCACTGGGTGAGTCTTCAGGGGGAGGGAACAGGCTGCCAAGGTTGGTGAGCTGCCTTTCCAATTGAGTGGTTGGAGCGTGGTCTTGTTGGTCAAGGATGCTGCTGTTGGAGCAACCAGCTGCATTATTCAGAGATCTTACTAATTCCAAACTGATATGGCGTAATTGTTCCAGCTCTGCAGGACTCTGTATTAAAGCCTCTGGCAGTCACTTGGCTGCTGGGTTTGCTAAATCGTTTTCACGAATTCAGTTTATCACCTTTTGATTGTGAGCTTCAGCACCCAGACCATGGGCATTTAGACTCAGAGGGGCAGGCAGCTGGAGGTGAGTAAGACGCATGTCTGGAACCCACCTCTGCTTGTGTGTGGCTGGCCTTGGCCTGCTCTTGGGGATAGCCAGAAGCCAGGTGAAATAGCTTAGATTGGGTTCTCTGTATGTTTCTGGTCCTCAGGGTTCTCAGTGCCTGGATTTGGGGTCCGATGGGGCATACATTTCTTGGAGTATGATATTCTTGGTGTTGGAATGTTAGAGTGAGGTGAACACCCTGCCAGCCAGTTCTCTTTCTTACTGCCTGGCAACTGATCAGTAATTGCATACCTGGTACCTACTGTGTATAAGCGGCGGCAAGCATAATACAAGGTCTTTACTGGCTAATCTTGAGTAGGTTTTCAGAAGCCAGGGAGTTACTGTGAATTAACTAGACTAGTGAGGAAGGAAGGCCTTACAGCAGGAGTGGGGTTTGCAGGATCCAGTCTGCAGGGTGGCCTGGGAGGTGTGCCAGAAGGTCAGGGTGTAAGCCAAGGGCAAAGTGTTTAGAATAATGAATGGAAGAGTTGCCAGGGAATAGTGCAGGGCAGTGTTCTCAACATTTTGGGTCAGACGATTCTTTGTTATGGGGGCTACTCTGGCATTGTAGGATACTAAGCAGCATCTCTGGTCTCTATTAGATGCCAGTCATATCCAAGGCCTCCAGTCCCCAGATTGTGACAACCAAATATGTCTCCAGACTTGCCAGACATCTGTGTGCAAAGTAGCACCATCCTCATCCCCCCCACCCCTGCCTATGTTGAGAACCACTTGTGTAGGGAATAGTCGGAGATAAGAGTGAAAGGTTGGCTGGGCCAAGTCTGGAAGGACCTTGTGTTTCATGTTAAGGTTGGGACTACAACTCAACAACAAAAAAAATCAACCTGTTTGAAAAATGGGCAAAAGACTCGAATAGGCATTTCGCCAAAGATAAATAAAGGGCCAATAAGCATATCAAAGGATGTTTGATATCACTAATCATCAGAAGTGCAAATCGAAACCACAGTAAGGGACCCCTGGGTGGCTCAGCAGTTGGGCTTTGACTCGGGGTGCCTTTGGCTCGGGGTGTGATCCCAGGGTCCCAGGATGGAGTCCTGCATGGGACTTCCTGCATGGAGTCTGCTTCTCCCTCTGCCTGTCTCTGCCTCTCCCTCCATGTCTCTCATGAATAAATAGATAAAATCTAAAACAAAAAAACAAAAAAAACAAAACACACTGAGATATCACTTCACACTCATTGGGATGGCTACTATGAAAAAAAATAGAAATAATAAGTATTGACAAGGATATAGAGTTGTGTGGTGCACTCTTGAGCCATTGTGGAAACACAATATGGCAACTCCTCAGAAAATTAAGAGTAGAATTACTATATGATTTGGAAATCCCACTTCCGGGTATACATCCAAAAATAATTGAAAGCAGGATCTGAACAGGTATCTGCACACCTGTGTGCATAGCAGCACAATTCACAATAGCCAGGAGGTAGAAGGATGGATGGATGGATAAACAAAATGTAGCATATACTAGAATAGAATATTAGTCAGCCTTTAGAAAGGAAGAAGATTCCGTCACATGCTACAACATGAGTGAGCCTTGAAGACATTATGCTAAGTGAAATAAACCAGTCATAAAAGGATAAATGTGGTCTGATTCCACCCATATGAGGTATATAGTTAAGTTCGTAGTTATATAAAGTAGAATGGTGGTTACTCAGGGCTGGGGAGAAGGGGGCAAAAGGGAGTTGTTTGATGGGTTATAGAGTTTCAGTTCTGCAAGAAGAAAAAGTTCTGGAGATCTGTTTCACAACAATGTAAATGTACCCAATGCTACTGAACTGTGTGCCCCAAATGGGTAAGATGGTAAGTTTTATGATAATGTATTTTTTACCCCAATTAAAAAACAAAACTGAAGGAAGTTAGGACTTTATTCTGGAAATAACAGGGAGATATGGGTAGATGATTCAGAGAGGTCTTGCTATGCAACCATCACTGCTATTCATCTCTAGAATTTTTCACCTTTCCAACCTGAAACTCTGTAGCCATTAGATACTAACTCTCTGTTCCTCTCTCCCCCAACCCCTGGAGTCACCATTCTGTTCTGTCTCTATAAATTTGACACAGAAGCTACCTCAAAGAAGTGAAATCATACGATATTTGCCCTTTTGTATCTGGCTTATTTTATTTAGTATAATGCCTTCAAGTTCTTCCCTTTTAAAAGCCGAATAATATTCCATTGTGTGTATATACTGCGTTTTGTTTACCCATTTATCCACTGATGGGCATTTGGTCACCAAGAGCTTTTGCTCAATTTGGCACTACCTTCTCTGCCAAGGGTCACTAGAGACGGACACAGTTGGGGGCCCAGCTGGCTGGTAATAGAAATGCAACAAGCAGCCCAAGCGGGAGGCAAAACTTGTTAAACAGCTTGTATTTGGGCCTCGGAATGACCCCTGTCTGGTTATGCTACTTCATTGGTTCTCATCATGTGGAAGGCTGGCGAAAACACAGATTGCTGGGTCCCACCCCGAGTTTCTGATTCAGTAGAGAGTCAGAAAAATTTGCATTTTTATCAAGTTCCCAGGTAATGGTTACACTGCTGGTCTGGGAGAGCCACTGTACTCTGTCATTTTAACTCATGGCCCAGGCCAAACCAAACAGTTTGCAGGCTGTAGGCATGCAGTGCCTGGCCTCTTCCTAGCAGAGCTCAAAAATCCTACCTTTGGCCATCTTCTAAATAGTGAAGACCTGTCTAGGGAGGCCTTGAAAGATTGGAGACACTGCTTTGGGCCCAAGATAAAGTCTCAGGAACGCCTATTGGCTCAGTCACTGGAACTTTCTCAGTGCTGGCTATCCGTGTCTCATTCTCTTGAGCCTTTTGAATTAGATGCAGCTGCTGGAAGATAGAGCTCAGAATGTTTGAAAAATGCACAAAGGCATTGAGCCTTTGACCCTTTAGCTTTGGGAGCGGTTCCTGTTTGCACTCCCTGCCTGCAGGGGGATCTCAGAAAACAAAACATGACCCTTCCCAAAGAGGACCCCCTTGGGCCTCTTACTACCCCCCCGCCTGCCTTGCCCCTCTGTCCACAATAACAGCTGTCCTCAGCAGGGCAGAGCACATTTGTCTCTTGTAATATATATTTAAAAGGTATTGATAGCCCAAAGGGCCGGAGGGACCCATACTCAGCCCTGCCTGGGCGGCTGGCATTTTCACATGTAAAGGCTACTTCTCCTTCACTCTTGAAGGGTGGAGAAGGAAGGGGCCTCAAAGGTCCGTCTACCTAAGCCCCTGAGGCCAGAATCTGAGACCCTGGTCTTTCTTAGTGATGCGTCTTGCCAACTCAAGTTACATACCTATACCAAGGCCAAGGAGGCCTCAGTGCTCTTTTCATCCAGGAAGGATTATTTCCCATCGGCTTTTTCTTCTTTCTCTTTAGTGTTTCAACTCTACCCCGGCACCTGCCCCTCACCCTGCCTCTGCTTCTTTTCAGCTGGCCGGCCCTTACCCATAGGCCCTAGAACCCCAGTTCTCGAGTTCACCCTGCCTCTGTAGAACATTTCCTCACAGCCTCAAGACTTTATCTTTCTCAGGGAAATAGAATGAAATAGTTTTGCAGGCTCTGCTGTCCTCCTGGAAAGGGGCGTTTGGCTGTATGGGTCAGCCTGGTGCCTGGGGTCTCTGGTCCCAGGTGAACTTTTAGTACTGATTCCCTGCACCGGCATGTCCAGCTGCCACCTGCTGGGCGGTTCTCTCTCTCTCTCTCTCTCTCTCTCTGCTGTTTTTCTAGGCTGTGCACAAGGCTTGAAATATAAGCGGCACTCAGTTCACTTGTAGAGTGATACTGGATGCATAAATACGCTTTGTTCCTTCCCTTGAGTTGGATTTGGGTCTCTTCTCGGGAACTCCAAGTCTGGCCATACAGTGACTCATGCATGCCTCAGTGACCCATGTCAGTGGGATCTTAGGCCCTTCATGCCACAGGGTCCCTTTCTCCGGGCTCCGTCTAACCCTCTTTTGGGGAGTGCTCACCAATGCCAGGCACCTGCTGGGTGATTTACGTACATTGTTGATTCTTTCAGCAGTCCCTGAGGTGGGTACTGCTATCTTTATTTTATAGGTGGGTTAAATGAAGATATTGGGAGATTAAGGAGCTTCTAAGGGCCTTGCCTCAATTAGTCCTCCCTTTCCTGGCTCTGTCCCCTGACCCTGATCTGAGGCTTGAGACAGTCACAGATCATGATGGTTACTGCCAAGAGATGGTGCGTTTGGGTTTAAATCACACGAGGTCTGGCTTTTTATTGTGCTTCCTTCTTGTCTGGAGGGGTAAACTGAGGCAAGTCACCCTGCCCCCCCCCCCTTGGAGGATCCAGCCATATCTGGGGCCTGGGCTCTCTCACCCCTCTTCCTGGGCCTACAGCTGGGCTCTAGCAGGCGGGCCTGGGCATGACCGTGCCCCTTGCTGGCAGGGGAGCTAATGTATCCTGAGGGCCATCCTCCAGCTGCCTTCCCTACACACGGCTGTGCAACTCCTTGTCACCTCCCACTCTTCTTGATGTCTCTCATTGTAGCCAGAGCACTGATCCCATCAGGGTTTCAGGCTAAGAATGTGTTGGAAGGGTGAACCCCAGATAATCAAGGGGTACCCCTGCTCCCTTCTGCTCCTCCCACCCTCCCCTCCACAGCCACCGAAGTTCTCTTGGTCAGGACAATAGCAGCTCCCCCCGGTGTTTGTCCCATGTGGTCCTGCTGTTCACCTCTGGATTGATGCTCACAGACACACATGTTTGGTGCCAGCAAAGTGCTGATACTTCCATTTTGCTGAGTTCTACGTTCTGTTCTGGCCCCCCCTCGGAGCTCCCCTTCCTCATCTGTATTTGCCAGCACAGGAGCTCCCTGTTCCCATCAGATGAGTCAGGGGAGAGATCTTGGAAGAGTAATTAATTTGAGCAGATGTGTGTCAATGTCCCAGGAAATAAAAGATCTCGGTACAAGCCACCTGTGCTTGCTCTGACCACCAGAGCTCCAGGAATGCAGGTAGGCCTCTCTTTAGGAAAACCCTCTAGATCAAGGCCGTTTGCATTACAAAAAAAAAAAAAAAAAAAAAATCACTTTATAGAAGGATTTGCTGCTAGATTCTTTAAAATTAGAGCTCTTTTAGTTTATGTAAATGGTTTACAGGTCATTAAGTACTTGACAGAGGGACTTTAGGGACAGGGAAACTTTATGTTCAAGCTTGAGAACGGGTGCCAATTACACATCCTTTAGAAATGAAGATGAAGCATCTCAGAAATTGTATGTAAGCCCTGGGGGAAATGCTGTCTGGCTCGCCAAAACATGGCCCCATACACCCTTCCAGAGATGGTTGCCAGGAATTCCTACAGAAATGCACCTGTTGCTCTTTAACAATGAACCCTGCACCACTTCCCCGATTGATCCCCTGCTCAGAGCTATGTCCCGGGAGCTGTGGGGGGAGATGGCCCAGCTGAAAATCAGAATTTAGTTCACGGCCTTTTAGGATTTTCTATCCAATGCTGTTTCTCTAGTAGACTCCCTTTCTGTTCCCCAAGGCTTCCTTTCTTCTCTTCTATCACTTCCCACCTTCCTGCTCACCCCCATACCCCCGGGCTGAGCTCAGCACCTCATCCTGGAGCTAGAGGAGGACATGGAAGGCCTGGGATGGGCGCCCTCATCACTCCACCGCGATCTGCAAGCCTGTGTGCGGTGGTGTTCAGACATCCTTGCTGGAGCTCCGAGGGCTGGTCCCCCCATGGGACAGCTGGAACCCACCTTGTCACCTTGTTGCCCACCTCCCCCCAGGATCGGCCCAGGATGCACTGGCATGTTCTCTCATTGGTCATCACTGAAAAGTCTGCCACTGCCTCTTCTCCTGCTGTCTGCTCCAGCTCTGCTCCTTTTTCTGGCCCAGCAACTGAGAAGAGTTGTGGGTGCACTTGGCCCCCCACTCCTTCACCTCCCAGTCATTCTCCTGCCCCCTTCAGTCTGGCCTCTGTCCATGCCACCCCACTGCTCATAGAAGCCACTGGTAGCTTTCACATGGCTCAGTCCCATGGACACTGCTCATCTTGACTTGTCAACAGCATTCAACACCCTCTTCTGCTTGGAGACACTTTCTCCAGGCTCTGGACATGGCACTCTTCTGGCTCCCTTTCCACCCCTTCTGCTTATTCCTCCCTTATTCTTGTCTAAATATTGAATGTCCCAAGAGTTGGCCTCTGGCTTTCTTCTCTCTTCTCATTTCTATGCTCTCTGTTCTTGCTAGGTGAGCTCACCGATTACCAGGCTTTAAATACCATCTATATAGTGATGACTTCCAGATTTCTCTCGATCTCTCATCTTGCAATTCTATGTACTTGAATTTTCCATCTGAATGTCCTGCAGGTATTGCAAACATATGTGTATGTATGTGTATATATATATGTGTGTGTACGTATATGTGTGTGTGTATACATATAAAACACCAACAGTGCAAACTCTTGGTTTCTTTTCCCAAATCTGTGTCTCCCTAAATCTTTGCCATCTTGGTAAATGGCATCTACCAATTTGCAAGGCCAGAAACCTGGGAGTCATTCCTGATTTCTCCTGTCTCACCTCACATCTCAAGTCCTGCCAGTGTACCTCCTTCATATGTCTCAGATCTGTACTTGTCTCTCCATCTGTCCTGCCACCCATGAGTGTAGGCCGCCATCATCTCTTTCCTGACATAGGACAGAAGCCTTCTGATTGGTCTCTCTACTTCCACTTTTGCTTTCTGGTCTTCACATAGTTCAGCATTTTTATTTTATTTTATTTATTTTATTTTATTATTTTATTTATTTTAAAAAGATTTTATTTATTTATTCATGAGAGACACACAAAGAGAGAGAGGGGAGGGCAGAGACAGGCAGAGGGAGTAGCAGGCTCCATGCAGGAAGTCTGATGTGGGACTCGATCCCGGGACACCGGGATCACACACTGAGCCAAAAGCAGATGCTCAACCGCTGAGCCACCCAGACATCCCATAGCTCAGCATTTTTAAAAACATAAGATGTTTCTTTTTTTTTTGAAGACCTCAAGTGTAACCTTGGGCAAGTTTATTAACCTTTTCTAATCTAAACACTCACACAGCTATAAAATGGTTATCCTAATGCCAGGTTCACAGCACAGTATAAGGGGCTAGCTAGCTCTCAAGCTCAATGGTTGTAGAAAGAGGGCATTGGGGGCTCTTCTGAAGCCAACCTTGAAACCCCTCACCAGGATTTGAGATCAGTCTTATCAATCTGGATTTCAGAAATAAATGCCTGCAATATCCTTGAATGGTCAGATTTCAGGGATGTCAAACAGGGAAGAATTAGGAGACTAACAAAGTCACTGCCCCTCCTCCTGAGCAATGAAGAGCTCTTCTTTATCCCAAGCAAAAGCTTTGGCGTCAGTGTCTCTTTTGGGGGGCTCCATCTGCCTGCGTAGGCTTGGAATTCCTCTGAAAGAGGAAGAACCACTTCCACTGAGGTAAGAGTCCAGAGCCCCAGATTGTGGTTGGTGGGGCAACTCTTTATGGCACTTGCGCCTGGGCTAGCGCAGCATCCTGGACTTCTCGCGGGCGTAGCCCACCCAACGTTGTCAGTTTGTTGGTGAAGGGGTGCCACTGGCCCTGGACGCTAGGACTGTCAGTGTGGAAGGGCTTGCGATGCGGATCACATCCAGGCCCGACTGGTTCGCCAGCTTCTGCACCAGCGTCGCAGTCTCCTCGACTGACTTGCAGTGGATGCTCTCCTTGGCACTGCCCCATTAAGGTATTCGGCCACTACTCTGGGCACACAGCGCGGCCTCGACTTCACGTATATTACGACCCCCGGTTCCGTCGCGCGGAGTCGGCCACCTCCCGTTCCACGAACTCCCTGGCACCGCGGGACGAGGGCGCATCGCGGCTGAGGTTAAAGCTGAGACGCTGCAACTGCTGCACGTACCGGCCCAGCCCGTTGTAGAGGACACTGGCCAGGAAGCGGCTCGGGGTCCCGCGCGCCGTCAGAGCCACCAAAAACGTAAGATGTTTCATGTTACTCCTCGGCTTAGAACCCTTCAGTGGTCGTAAAGGTAATGAATAACTCCTTGCTGTGCCTTTTAAGGCTCTGTATGATCTGGCCCATCCATGAAATTATCCAGCTGGCACACTCTTCTCGTTTGGTGGTCCTCCCAACAACCCTTCCTCCCATCTTCCATTGTAGCAGAAGCCTGATTCTGTTCAGACTGGGGGGAATTTTTTGTGAGAGTCATATTTTCAGGGAAGATGAGTCTTCTCCCCTCCACCTCCACTCCAGGAGGTGATCATGGTGGATCTGAGCTATAATCATGGTAATGCCATGACTCCATTGCCAGTACTTGGTTTCAGGGGGAGCGTGTGATTGTCCTGTGCCTTGGGACTTAATGAAAAGTCTACTGGCCACATGTAGGAGAGATGTACCGCCCTCATGAGAGAGTTGTGCATGGGGGTGATGCCTCCATGGCACCCTTCTGCTTTACTGATGTTGGGTGAGGATGTGGTCTGGGACACCGTGAGGGGAGACACTGCAAATGCTGAGGGTGGCAGTGGAGGGGAGGCAGGTCCTCAGACACATGGCTGAATCCACCCTGTGATCGACCATCTCCCTTGAGTGGGATAATAGATGTCTTTAGGGTCCTGGTCACTTTTAGGAAGACTTTCCAAATTCTTTTCTGTCTGCCTGTCTGTCTGTCTGTCGTCAAAACACAACGTGTCAGCACTTTCCAAATTCTTTTTTTTTTTTTTTTTTTTTTATTTATGATAGTCACAGAGATAGAGAGAGAGAGAGGCAGAGACACAGGCAGAGGGAGAAGCAGGCTCCATGCACCAGGAGCCTGATGTGGGATTTGATCCCGGGTCTCCAGGATCGCGCCCTGGGCCAAAGGCAGGCGCCAAACCGCTACGCCACCCAGGGATCCCTCCAAATTCTTAAAAAAAAAAAAAAAAAAAAGGAAGACTTTCCATTGCTTTAATCAACCCTATCCTAACTGATATTCTTCTTCCTCAGGCTGTGTTTCACTGTCATAGCCCTGTCAGCCCTTGGACAGGCCACGCTCTTTCCTGCCCCCAGGAGATTTGCACATACTGTCCCCTCTGTGTGGAGCCTCTCCACTTGCTTTTCCCATGGCCAGTGCTTGTCCATCCTTGGGTCTCACATCGCTCTCACATCAAGGTTTCCCTACACCTGTTATTTTTGTCTATGCTCTGATTAGTTTTGTTCGTAGCCCCTACCACATTTTTAAAGTATTTCTTGTGTTTACTCTTTTTCTTCTCCGTAGGGGCAGCGACTGTATGTCTTGTACAGCACTGTGGCCCAGCCAGCTTACACAGTACATCATGGAGAGAAGGTCCTATGTGCTCATTGATTGCACAACTGGAGGAATGGCCTGATCTATCCTAATTTCCCCACCTTTATCCTTTGCTCCTTGGTGACATCTCATGCTTTATACTCTAGCCCTACTGACCTATGATAAGATAGTTTGTAGAACGTTCTGTAGTCTCTCTCACCTCCAGACCTCCACATATGCCTGGAACAGCTCTTCCTTCTCTCAGATACTCCCACTCTCCCGGAGGTCTTGGCGGAGATGCCACCTCTTCCCAGGGATTCCCTCCCCAGATCATGTGCCTTCAGGATGCTGTTACCGATCCACCAAAGCACTTACCAGACCGTAGGTCCCTAATTGCCCTCCTCTTCAAGACTCTGAGCTCCTTGAGGGGGTGCCTCATCACTTCCTGATGACTGTATCCCTAACACCCAGCTCATAGTCAGTACTCAACACTTGGTTGTTGAATCAATTCCTTTGACTAATATTTCCGAGTGCCCCTGTGTGTCAAACATTGTGCCAAGTGTTCAGGATACAATAATAAATCGAATAAGAAATTGTCTTTATTCTCACATTCTAGAAAAGGACACCAGCTTATTATCCATTAAATATAATACAATGTGGTGAGTGTGGGAAAAGGGGCACAGATGAGCAAGTTCTGCCTGGGGAGTAGGATGTGGGGTGCTGGGAAAGCTTCCGAGATGAAGTAGGAGAACAGCTAGAGTGGGAATCGAGCCCACAGAGTTACTTCCAAAGAGGAAGGATGACTATCTGTGTTAATGTGCATTGGCATCGGTAGTATGTAGTGAAGAAGGGGCCAGGCTAGGGAGGTAATTTGGGGGCGGGGTCTGAAAAGGGGCTTCAGCTGCTAGGCTTGTGTTTGATCCAGGTCTCCCCTCACCTGGTGCTTCTTTATATATAAATACTGGGCTGGGGGATGGTGGTGGGGGTGGTGGGGCTTCGGGATCCTGGCTTCGTCGGTGGCTACTCTCACAGAGCTGGGAACACACCAACCCCATGCCAGTCCAGCCTGAGGTGACTTTGTTCCTGGGGTCCCTAGTGGCCAGAAGCATCTCGACTCACCTTGGAGGGTTGTTGACCCCTTTCCTTCTGGGTTCCAATCTGGTTCTGCTCCTTACCCTCTGGGTGACCGGGACTGAGGCCCTTCCCACTGTCATGAGGGGATGATGCTTCCCAAGTGGGGGGTCTTCAGAGGACTCGGGGATCGTGAAGCAGGCACAGCAGGGCGGGAGCTTGGTGATTGCCACCTCCCTCCTTCCTCATCCCCTCCTCGCCTGGCTTGACCCAACAGGTGCTGCCTCAGCCCAGCTCCTGCCACCACCCCCCCAGCCCCCCAGCTGAGCCCCTTGGCCGACAGCAGCATCCCTGTGTAACATCGAGGCAGTTTCCTTAGCTGCTGCTTTTGAAACAACAAAAATAAACTTGCGTCTCCGTCTTCCTTGGCTGCTTCTGAGGAGCGCCTTGCCAACCTGTTTACATTAAGGGATCTGCGGGGGTCCTCCTGGTTGTGGGCTGTGTGTGTTTTGCCTCTTTGGTGCGGCTCCCACTTTGTCTAATTTCCTGATACGGTGCAGCATGCTAATTTTTTCTCCTAAGATGTGAGAGGAAGAGGGCAATTGGGGCTCCGGAGGAGTCCCTGCTCAGCGGCCTCTGTGCCATCCCCCCAGTGTCATGCTCCAGCCCAATTAGAAACCTGCTTGGCTTTTAGGAGCTACAGTGCCTGCCGACGAAGATTCCTATTCCAGGCCCTAATTACCGCTTGATGGAATGAATAAAGACATTGTGTTTCCTGCATTTTACTTACAGAGTTGCTGATGCAGTGAATGTTGGATGAAACGTCTCTTTCCTCCTAGAGATTAAAAAACCAAGTGCCTCAGCGACTGATCCAAGTGGCTGTTTTGGCGACAGACTCCCTCCTGCCCCTGCCTGGCTCGGCAGTTTGAGCTGATCCAGGGTCAGGGAGCGTGCATCCCAAGAGGGACCTGTATTTTCTCCTCTTCTTCATCAGGGTGGAAGACCCCTTGACCACCTGGTCTGCTGAATCCAACAGAGAGGAGGATTCATGGAGCACTTGCTGTGTGTCTGGGGTTTTCCTTCTCATTCTGTCCTTGCGAGGGATTGCCGCCGGTCCCACTGTGCAGATGAGAAGCTAGCTCAGAGAGATGCTCAGGATCCTGCCCAAGGTCACACACAACTAGCAGATGGCAAAATGGTGGCTGGAATTCAGCCTTGTTGTGCTGAGTTCGTGGTCTTTCTCACTGGCTACCCTGGATACTTGCCTGGCCTGTCTGGTCCTGCCTGCCCTAACCCCCGGGGAGCCAGCCAGCTCTTGCCCTGGGGAGTGGATAGCAGAGTAGAGTGGTTAACTTCCACAGTATAACTAACCTCCCCAAAACTTAGTGGCTTAAAGCAACCAACTTTATGGTTTTTCACAGCTCTGTGTTAGGACGGTTGTTCTTTCGGTTTGGACTAAGGCAAGGTCTGGGAGGGCCTTACTCAGTCTCAGCTGGGGCAAGGGCCATATGGTCTCTCGCTTCCCCAGGAGGCTACCCCGGACCCCTTCGTCCATATATTTTATATGCAGGTGTAGATGTAGAAAGAGGAAGGATGGGCATCTGTACCTATGTCTATCTTTACTCATTCGTGTGGCAGTGAAATGTTCCTAGCAGTGGAAGAGGGAAGCCCTAATAATAACCCTGTTTTTCTATGTTAACTAATGTCTGGCTGGCCAAAGGAGGTCATAGGTATGTGTTCAGATTCGAGAGGTGGAGAAGAGACTCCTCCTCCTACCTGGAAGGGCTGGGGAGCCCTATTACAAAGGGTGTGCATCCTGAGATGGGAAAACTGTGATCATTTTGCCATCTATCATAAAGGGTAATGTTCTTCAGAAGGTGGTTTCACGATTCCTAGTCCTGTAAGCTAAAGGCGTGGAGTGGTGGTGATGGGGGACCTCACTGATCCTCTGTCCCTGGACAGGGTGTCACCAAGGCTGTTCCAGACAGATGTTTCTTTTCTTTTCTTTTTTAACATGCAGAGAACGAGAAAACAAAACCTCCCTGTGGTAATTTATCCCCATTCTCATAACTGGCTATTATCATTCATTATTTTTTATTTCTCTGGACCAGATGCTTCAGATGCCTGGGAGTACATGTTTGGACTTGGTGGCCGGGCCCTTCCCTCCTCCATGGCTTGTTGCTACAGGGATGGTGGAGGGGACAGCCCTGTACTGCGTGCCTCATGCTTTCTCTAGGGCTTGTGGTGGGCTCTGGTTTCTCCATCTGAATTGTACATATGTCATCTCCCTCACCCCCCAACCCCAGTACCTGGGACTTGCAGACCAGGGAGTGTTAGGCTCATTGAAGGAGGGAGAGGTTCAGGAGCCTCAGTGCAGTGATGGAGTCTCTGTGTATATTGCCAGCTCCATCTCAGATTCTGTATTCCCGGCCCCCCATCTGCCCTTCTGTGCTTCCAAGGCCATGGTGATCTGTTTTCTGAGTAGAAACAGCTTTCATCAGAGATTTGTGGGAGCCAGTTCCAAGGCAACCTGCCTTGGGTACTTTTGGGGTGTGGGCCTCATTTCAAGGTTGCTCTGGGACTCTCCTTCCAGCCAGGAGAGAACAGGGCAGTAGGCAGTATGGGCACCTTGGGCCTTTCCCCAGCTCTAGGTTCTTGGGTCAGTCTGGACTCTGGGGACAAGTCAAGGCCCCAAGACCTTGTGACCCAAAGGCAAAATGCTTTGGGGTTGCTTTAAACTGCTTTTTTTTTTTTTTTTTTTTTGATATTATCCTTTCCTGCGTGGGCTTGAGCACCTAGCACCGGGACCTGGCCTAGGAGGAATGCTCCAGAGGGGGAACTCACCCATTGACCCCTGTCAAAGGCTGATGCCCTCTGGTGGGAAGACTCCAGGGAGGATGGTTCTGGATGGTTCTGGCAGCTTTGATTCTGTTGGAAATGCAATGGGTTGCTCAGGTTGCTACGAGGGAAGGAGGAAAAGAGGGAGGTGAGTCCCTCAGTGTGGGGGCCCTGAGGCTACATCACTGAAGCCTTCGTGCTCTGCCCTCGGAGCGGAGGCGCTCCCCTCCCCTCTGGCTTTCAGCACCCGTGAGGCGTGAGGCGAGATACTTCTTCACTGGCAGCCTTTATGGGTCCCATTAGAGCAAAAGAGTAAAAGGTTTTATGAGGGTGTTTTTTTCCCCTTTGTCTTAAAAAAAAAAAAAAAAAGGTAAAGCATTTTCCTGCAAATTACACAAATGGCAAATCAGCTTTGTTTGCCCCAATGGCAGCCTTCCAGAAGCAGTGCCTCAGGCTAACCCAGGGAAGCTGGAGTTTCCACTCTCAGGGTCTCCCTGGAAGGCCTGCCTGGTTCTTATCAGGTCCTTCTATTGACAGCTGAGGAGGGGTGTCCGTCTTCATTTTGCTCCTCCAGTCGGGGCTGCAGGAGATCCCTTTCGGGGAATGTTCCATATTACATATGGAAAGTGAGATTGGTGCAGGGGGCAAATCAGTAGCTCTTCTTCACATCCTCAAAGAGGCTCGCGGCCCTAGGGCCGAGAGCTCCTGAGCTTCTCTGATTTTGGACCAGAAGAACCTCAGGCCCAGACAGGGCAAGTGACTTGATTTTGAATCACACAGAACATCAGTGGCTTCTTGTTTAAAGATCAAATCCCCATGTTTGAGGGGAGGGAGGCCTCGGTGAGGAGGGGAGGCTTTTTCTCATTTGCTGGCGATTTGCAAAGCAGCTTGTTTCTTAATTGATTGTGTGTGTGGTGGTGGTTTTTTGTTGTTGTTGTTGCTGGTGTTGGAATCACTCCCAGAAGTAAAGGGGCTGAGATGAACAAAATAAATAAGGAATAAACAGGCCCGTGGCGTGGGGGAAGTGGAAAGGAAACCGCCCGCTGCGAGTCTGGGGTAGAAGAGACTCAGCTGAATGGGGTACAGCTGGGGCTGGGCCGGATGCGTTCTTCATCCCGGAGTTAATGAGATGGGCTAAAGGAGCCGCATAGATGATGAAAACCTGGAGCAAGGTTCTGTATTCTGTTTTCTGCCAAAGCAGGGCCGAGGGGGTTGGTGTTTGCTTTAAATGAGGAGCCCCAGGCTTGGCGGGGCCCCCGACTTCCGTAGGCCCCTGCAGGCCCCGAGGACTGAGATGGAACTCTAGCTTTCTGGGCCATTGATCGTCGCCTTTGATTTTGCCAGGGTCCCCAGCACCCAGCTAGTCACCCGCCAGGTACCTCGGGGCTGGCTTCCATCCGCTCTCATCCTTCTCTTTCATCCGACGGCTCCTTAAACTTCCAGCTTGCACCACTTACAGTATTGATCCTGGAGCTCCTGGGGGCCAGCTCCACGCGGAGGGGCCCCTCCTTCTGGTTACCTTTGACAAGCCATGGATCCCCCACTTCTGGCCTCTTACAATGACAACAACGGTGAAAAATATCATTTTGTAATTCTCGGCTCATCAGAGGTTTTGCTTCCCGGGGCCAGTTTAGTGGATAAAATAGAACTTTGTAGGAATTGATTCGCACCCCCTGGCTCCTCGTGGCCTGGCAGCCCTGTCCAGGGGCTGGAAATGGGTGGGTGGCCGTTTGGGGACCTGCCCAAAGAGGAAGGAAGACACGGGCTCGGCTTCTTACAGAACGTTCCCAAAGGCTGGTGTCATCACCACCCTCGGGGGCAGGCATTGACAGCCCATCGTGAAGATGAGATTATTTTCTTTACATAGATCGGCCCAGAGAAGTGAAGGAGCAGGTCCAGTCTTGACAAAAGGAGGCTGGACTACAGAATGGGCTGCACCCAAGCTCGTTGCCCTGGTGGAAGGCCCGACGGCGTGTGAGGGTCCCCTCCACTCCTGTGTTTTCATTAGTATCTCGTTAATGCTGGAGATACGTCCACCGTGTTCAGCGCTAGCTCTGATAGCAGAGGCTGAAGGTGGAAGAGAAGAAAGAAGAAGGTGAGGAATGAATTTTGATGGGGAATCTCCAGAGCAGAGATCACAACTGGCTGAGGGGCCTGGGTCCTGTGGGCCGACAGGCTTTGTCCAGAAATGCCATTGCTTTGAAACGCCTTTGAACGCCTTTGAGCAGGGCGGGCACTCTCCAGGGAGGTCACAGGCCCGCCTTTCCCTCCCGCCACCTGCCGGCCCGGGTCACACTTACTGTATTGGCTTGGCTGGCTCAGGAGAGCGATTCTGCACATCTCGCCCCAATTCTGCATTCAGCAGCATCAGGTTGGTAGTTTGAAATTGGCCATTTTGGGTATTCTCACACCATAGAAATCGGCAAACACTACAAATCAGAACTTTTTATTTACCTTAGTTGTTTTTCATTTGAGAGCTGGTTATACCTGCACACCAATTCGTACGGGCATTTGCTTTCCACACTTGCTCTAAAAATCTCTCCAATTTGTTCTAGGCATGTTCACCCAAGCTCATTTATTTAATTCAGTCTCATTTACTTGTCTCAAACACTCTGCATGAGGGATGTCATTGACCCTATCTTGAAGACAAAGAAATGCATGCAGGCTAGGGCCTGAGTTGGGATTCAGACGTCCTTTGCCTCAAGGTCTGTGCTCCTTGATAGCTTAGCATCTTGGTTCTCATCTGGGGGCAGTTTTGTGCCCCCCCCCCCCCGGGGACGTTTCGCAGTGTTGGGAGACATTTTTGGTTATGGGTGGAGTTGGCACTGCTGGCATCAAGTGAGCAGAAGCCAGGATGCTGCTACAAATGTACAGTGCACAGGACTGCCTCCTCAAGAATTATCCAGTCCCAGATGTCAGTGGTGCCAAGGTTGGGACCCCTGGCATAGCTGGTGGTGCCCCCATGAGTTTTTCCCTTCCTTCTCGGTCTCAGGAAGAGATGAACTAAATCAAGGGAACTTTTTTTTTTTTTTCCAAAGATTTTATTTATTTGACAGCACAAGCAGGGGGAGCTGCAGGCAGAAGGAGATGGAGAGGGAGAGGGAGAGGGAGAAGCAGGCTCTCTACTGAGCAAGGAGCCTCATGTGGGGCTCGATCCCAGGACCCTGGGATCATGACCTGAGCCAAAGGCAGACACTCAACTGACTGAGCCACCCAGGCTCCCATAAAGGGATCTTTCATCTCGGCTGGGAAGGGGGAGCATCCTTTGGGAAGAGCTGATTATCCAGCTGACGCAGATTTCAGAATGATGCTGGCTCAGCCCTGACTGGTTTATGCCCAGACCTAGGAGTCAGAATAAGGTCAGAGAGACTCACAGTCATCATTGAGCAGAGGGAGCTGTGCCCTGAATGAAGACATGGGAGGATTTCACAGAAAAAAGAAGTCAGGGCAAGGTGATAATAAGCAGAAAGAGTTCCTGTCCCAAGAAGGGCTCCCAAGGAGATTCCATTAGCCCTAATGTCTGAGCTGGATAAAATGTAGTCAAAATTCAGAAGAGAGGTTTAGAGGGCCACATTGGTGGTACCCAAATCTGCCTCATTGTCAGAATAGGCCAGGGGAAAAAAAAATGTATGTGGCCACCTAGGACTTAATTGAAAATGCCAGGAGTGGGGCCCAGAACTCTTGAGTTTTTAAAATATCTGAAGTCAAGCACCAGGGTGGCTCAGTCAGTTAAGTTAAGCATCTGTCTGCCTTTGGCTCAGGTCATGATCCCAGAGTCCCAGGATTGAGGCTCCCTGCTTAGAGGGGAGTCTGCTGCTCCCTCTCCCTCTACTTGTGCTCACTTGCTCTCTCTCAAATAAATAAATAGAATCTTTAAAAAATATTTTCCAGGGCAGCCTGGGTGGCTCAGCGGTTTAGCGCTGCTTTCAGCTCAGGTTGTGATCCTGGAGACCTGGGATGGAGTCCCGCGTCAGGCTCCCTGCATGGACCTGCTTCTCCCTCTTCCTGTGTCTCTCCCCCCTCCTCTTTCTTCTCTGTGTATTCTCATGAATAAATAAATAAAATCTTAAAAAAAATATTTTCCAAAGTGACAGTGATGACCCCTGGCATAGATGGGTATGAGGGCTGTTAAACATCAAAATGAGGATCTGGGTTTTTGAGGGAGGCTAGGAATCAGTAGTCATTCATGCACCAGATATTTGAAAACTTGCTCCATGCCAGGCCCGGCTCTGGGCTCACAGCGGGAGGATGCTCAGTCCTTCTGTCCTTTAGGAGTGCACAGAATAGTGTTAGGCATAGGCAACAAAGTCCCTCTGAGTCTCATTTTTCTCACCAGTTAGGATGGAACAAATACTACTTAGAGCACAGGGTGTTTGTGAAGTTTATGTCAAAGAGCAGTGTGAAAGCCATCAGCAAGTTCCTAGGTGAGTGTCTGAGCCACAGTGGTTCTCCAGAGCTGCCTGCAGTCTGTGGTTCTCGGTACAAGAACTTCCTTTCTTTCAGTTCAAATTCCATGTAGATGGAGGGTCTACTTTGTGTCTGGGATGTTCCAGGCTCTGAAGGATATTGAAGTGAGGGAGACCTGGTCTTGATCACCAGAGAGCTTTGAGTGTGGTAGGGAGGCAGGCGTGTAAAGCCCCCAGCCATCACACGGTGCACAGAGCGACACATGCTCTACTTTCTGTGGGTCTGGGATGAGAGGTTACAAGGGCCAGGGGAAGCTGCCTAGAGAGAATTCCCAAGGAAGTTGCTGGATTTTGGAGGATGAATAAAGTTCTTTAGACAAGGAGGTGCAGAAGGCTTGTAGATAGCCAGCACAGAATGTGCAGGGCGAGGTGGGGGCTGGCTTCAAACAAGTGTGTCCAGGGGTCTCTTGAGTCTCACCTTCCAGAGTCTCTAGGCCCTTCAATCTTGCCCTCATTTCCTCTCTTTCTTCCTTCTTTTCCTCCTGGGGAATGGCACATATCAGGTGCAGACACTTGAAAAAGTTCATCTGCTCTGTGCTTGATTTATCGTTCAAACCTTCGGTAACCGATTTCCAGTCTCATAAAATATTAAATACATCCATATATTGAATATCACATTTTGATATGTTTTCACGCCTCATTTGCCACTGAAGTCAAGGACAGACTCACATTTTTCATGGCATGGGGCCCAGATTTGTCCTCGTACAGTGTTTTATTATATCCCCTTTCCCACCTCTCCCCCGAAGATCCGTATTCCTCGGTGTCTCACTTAAGCAGCCAAACTGCCAGCCCACTTGGCATGGACCTTCACGGGCCCAGGGCAGAAAGGCCACATTTATCATCTCCAGGAAAGGTTATTTACATAGCACTGTAAACATTTGACGAAGGGCAAGGTCTCTGCCAGACATCTCCAGATCCTACATCAAGTGGCCAAGCCAGTGGCAGATCCTAAGGGGAATGAGGCTGTAGGTTCATTCTTTTTACCCATTCCAGGTCTTATGCTTGCAACTACCATTGACTGAGCACCTATGAAGTGTCAGGTACTGAGCTAAGCTGTGTGCATTTTAAGATGATAAACTGTGGGGCTCCTGGGTAGCTCAGTGGTTGAGCATCTGCCTTTGTCTCAGGTTGTGATCCTGGGGTCCTGGGGTTGAGTCCTACCTCTGCCTCTGCCTATGTCTCTACCTCTCTCTCTGTGTCTCTCATGAATAAATAAATAAAATCTTAAAAGACCAAAAGATAAACTGTTGCCTCACCTTCAAAGAGAAAGGTGTATTTGCCATTCAGGCCATTCACAAGAGTGCCACAGGTATCCAAGAGAAGCATGTCATGGGGACCGTGAGCGTGGAGAGGAAGGCCTGGAGTTCTCTCGTGGGAAGCATGGGGAGGTGATGCTCAGTGGGAAAGACTTCATAAAAGGAGTGATCCATGAGCATGGAGTTGGACTCAGTAAGTGTGCAGAAGGTACCAGGGAGGACAAAGCCAAGCCAGGGAGGGGTGGACCAGCCTGTGCCTCAGCTGGGAGCTCTTCATGGCTGGGTTGTGGGGTTCAGGGAAGAGCTGATGAAGCTTGAATGTAGACAGAGGTGACGATCATGAAGAGTCTCTGAAGCCATGAGAATAAAGGAAATGGGCTGTATCCTAGAGACAGTGGTCTCCACTCAGGTATTTCAGGCAAGAGAATGCCATGATCAGATGTGTAATTGAAGATGGTTCAGGACAGGCCAGTCAGGAGGCTGGGTCTATAGTCTAGGTGGGAAATGATGAAGATGGAATCAGGTGCAGGAGCAGGGTAGGTCTTTGAGACATGTAGGAAATGAGCTTGACATTGGTGACTGAGCTAGGATTGGGTGGGCAGATAGGTTGAGTTCCCCCAAGAGTGGACCCTGAGACCAGGATTTAGGTTGTAAGAGGTTTGTTTGAGAGAGGTGATGAAGGCAAAGCGAGATAGGGAAGGGAGCCAATGCAGGGAATATTAAAGAGCAGGGTACTGCTGCAGACACACGGGTTCAATCCCATTGGGGTCTCAGAGAGACAGCGGGGAAATGCAACTCTAATGTATCCTCCTAGATGGGCCAGGAAGCTGGGTTCCTCATCATCCAGTTCCTCTATGGCATTGGCTGAGAGTCATGTCTGTGTTGAACTCCCCAGTACTGTGGTCTGCAGGAGGAAGCCTTCAGACAGGAAGTCCAGGTACTTGTAGTACGAGGCTGGCACTTGCCAGGGGATGCAGGCAGGGCACTGCCAACATCTATGTGGTGGGTAAGCGGGAGGGGCGAGTCAACAATGATTCCTGGGACAACTGGTTGGCTGGTGATACCATTCAGAAAGAGAATTTGGGAGGAGTAGTCTTTTGGGGGCAGAAAGGGGGATGACTAGTTCAGTTTGGACACGTTGAGTTTGGGGTGTCACAGGGAAGCATCTAATTGATGCCAGCAGCTATGATAATGGGATCTGGAATCCAGGAGCGGGATGTGGGCTCGAGACCCAGATTTGGGCTTCGTTTAGGTAGAGATGCAACCAAAGCCATGGACTCAGATGAAGTCACAGTCACATAAGGGGTAAGAGGAAAGGTGACTAAGAGCCAGGGAACGCAAGAATTTATGGAGCAATCTAAGGGAAAAAGCCGGAAAGCCACTTGAGTAACCAGAGACGTAGAAGGACAAACAGAAGCCAATGAGACTGCAGGAACCCAGGGAGGCAGTTTCCAGGAAGGAGGTGGTTGGAGGTGACAGGAGCTGCTGAGAGAAGGTGCAGTAAGGTGGGATGGGAGGCACCCATCTGGCAGTGAGGGGCTCACGAGGCCTCTCGGGGGAGCACTTTCAGTGGGGCAGCGGGAGCAGGAGCTAAGAGCAGAGGCCGCTGTGTGAGGTTCACGAGCAAGGCAGTGGTAAGGTCAACGTGGCATTTTAGATTATTCTGGAACTGGTGTGCGAGACTGGAGAGAGGGGAGGCGGCTTCGTGTGTCCTGGGTCCTGCCCTGGAATGTAGCAGTGGGCTGAGACCAGAGGAGACCGATGGGCGGCGGCTTGCAAGGAAGATTCCACGGGGCTCCAAGTCGCCAAGCTGAGCAGGGCCTGTTTGCGGTGGCCCCCAGGGCCGCCCCACTGCTCCCACTCCTCAGGGAGCCCACCCTGCGAGGAGCCCGCCCGCTCTGCTGGAGCAGGGGGGTGTCTGTGTTCCCGGGCTCACTGCCATTGTCATCAGCACACAGAGTGGCCGCCCTCCCCCTCCCGAGAGGGTGACCTTGGCCGTGCTCCTGACCCCTCTGAGGCTCAGTGTGGAGCGATGCCCACCTCGCCCACCTCCTAAGTTGTGAGGCTGATCTCAAAGCACTGCGTGGGGTGTGCTGACCTGCGTGGGGTTTTAACCACGGTCACAATGACCGTCGGGGCCCGTGTCTTTGGATGGCCCAGGACGGCGTCCACCGAAGCTGATCCTGCCGCCTCCTGCCCCTGCTTCTCTGCTCGCTGGGCTCCGAGCCCCCACTTGTACCCTCCTGCAGGTGCCAGCGTGCTGACCTTGGATGATTCCAACCTCAAGGTGGACGGGCCTGGCTGGCTGGCAGCCTGTAGACAAAAAAGTGACCTGCCAGCAGGAGCCCTTTTGTCTCTTCCCTCTTCAATTCCGGGCTGGTCTGCAACCCACTGGCAGGGAGATTATGGAATCTGATTTGCTGAAGGACAATAGCGGATTGATTTTGTAGCCACCAGTGCCTGTAACAAATTCCGAGGGAAGTTTGGACAGCACCATTGTGGGGTAATGACATTTTAATTGTGTGCCATATTTAGCCTGGCTACATTTTGGAGGCCTGGGTCAAAGACCCAACCCCAGCTCCTCTCTCCCT
Source organism: Canis lupus baileyi (assembly GCF_048164855.1). Lineage (NCBI taxonomy): Eukaryota > Metazoa > Chordata > Mammalia > Carnivora > Canidae > Canis > Canis lupus. The sequence continues at coordinate 75,718,335 of NC_132840.1, forward strand.
CTTAAGCCCGGTCTGTCCCAGATCACCCCCTTGCCCAGCCATCGCCTGCCCTGGGGATTTGGGTGCTGAGCAGTTGGAGGTGACATTGGAGCCAGCTCTGGGTTAGCTGGCTCAGATGTCCTCCCTCCTTCACTCATCCTTTGTCTGTCCTTCTCTGCTTTTTCTTTTTTTTGCCCTTTTTATACTTTACAGACCTGCCTCCTGCCACCTTGCCCTCCTCTCGCCTTGTCCTCTTCCACACTCCGTTTTTTCTACTCCTTCTTTCCTCTTTCCTCTAACCTGCTGTGTGATCTGGGCATGTCACTCACCGTCTCTGAGCCACAGTCCTCTCATTTATGGTTATACCAGGTGGTTAGACTCTGTGGATTCAGTTCCTCCATGTGTCTCTCTCTCCCTACCCCATGCCTTCTCCTCCCTCTTTGGATTTCTTCCTTTCACTTCTTGGCTTTAGCTGCTTTTTTTTTTTTTTTTTTCATGACCAGCCTGCATTTGGGCCAGACAGCTGCCCTGATGGCCTCGGGAGCAGGACCTCCCCTCTCCAGTGCTGATGGGGAGGCCCAGGCTGCCTTTTATGACCTCTGAGCCGTCCACAGGAGATGGATTTAGGAGGCAGCTGACTGCTCCCCTCCCCCAGAACAGCCAAGTAATTGAAGAAAACATGAATGTTAATGATGCATTTAGCATTTGGAAGTTAGAGGGGTGATTAATATGTTGTAAGTTGTATATTAACACCTTCACGGTGGCATAATGAAGACAAAATATACACTTGGAGATGAGATTGTTTATTCTTGTGTGTAGCACTCCTGGATCCCAGCCCCTTAAGCCTGAGAAAACACGCTGTTGCTGTGTGTGTGTGCGGGAGGGAGTGGGTGGAGGGACAGCTTTCTGGCAGGATGGGTCCTGCTAGTGAGCTGTTCCTCCCACCTGTCTCTCACCTGGCCCAGGAGCTGAAGTGGAGGGCAGAAGCTTGGCAGGCAGGGACCTGGGGTCAGCGGGGACCAGATGGTGGAGAACACCGTCCTTCCGAGCAGCCTGCCCAGAAGACAGTGTGGCATGTTCTTCGTGGCTCATGGAGTGGACTCTAGGTCTTTGAGGGAGCAAACGGACGGGGTGCTATCTTCAGACAGCACCACTTTGGAGAGGGTGGCGTGAGGGATGCTGAGGGAGCTAGGAACACCTGAGGCCTCTTGAGCTTCAGGGACTTTGGGGATTTGCCTCCCCCCGCCCAGCCTCATCCTCTGAGGAGGTCTCCTCCCCTGGATGGGGAATCCTTGCTGAGTCACAGGTTGGCCCACATGAGACACGATGATGGGACACTCGTTGATCTTTGTTGATGCCTCTGTCAGGCCTCTCAGATGAGAGCCAGTGTTGGAGAGTGTCAGAGCAGAAGTCTTGAAAGGGCTTCTCGTCCCTATTTCATAGTCGACCCCTGGAAGTGATGCATAGCTTGAGGCAGAGCCGGGAGAGGGCTGACCCCCCTTGGTTGCCCCTCCGGGATGCTAGACCACAGTGCACTGCGTGAACCTGTGGACCTCTCAGTGGTCCTGGAGGCCAGGGAGGAATTCATTCCTGACCTTCCCCGCCACTCGCCCCACCCAAGTTCCAAAGTGTGGGACAGAAGATGGAACAGGGATGGATTTGAAGCTCAGCATGACCGCTTGCTGGCTATAGGGCCGTGAGAAAGTCATTTCATGTCTCTCCCATTTATCCAATGGGCTAATGATATTTAAGATGTAGTGCGGTTGTAAGGATCGCTTGTATCCCAAGCAGACACACTCAAACGTGATTAGAATTGATGTGTCCGTGTGTACGTGTGCAAGGGTGTGAGTGAAATACCAAGTACAGTTTCTGCCATGAAGGAGAGGCCCTCCCGAACTGATGGTACTGATGGTGCGTCATAATTCTTGGTACCGTCGTCATCGTCATTTACTTTCGTGGCTGTAGCCTGAACACCCACCTGCTACCTGTGCATCGGGATGCAGCTGAGTCATGGCCACTGGGCCCGTCACCTTGCCACCCACCACCTGAGTCTGGATTTTTCACTCTCGTGTGTGGTTCAAACATTTATCCATCTGTATTGTCACTGGGGTGTGCTTGTCTTCTCCCCACCTGACTCTAAACTCCGTGAGGGCACAGCCTGGGCCCCGTTCTCTCTGGCATCCTCAGTTATCATCCTTTGGCAAACGTTCAATGAATGAATGAGTGATCTAAGTCCAGGTCTGGTGAGCACAGTGTGGAATGAAGCCAGCAGGCACAAACATACCAGTTTCTCTTTTTCCAAGATTAATCATATGTTCTTTCATGCTATGCAGGGAGTGTGCTTTTGGGGTTACAGAGTCCCCTCATAGTGATGGGGAACCTGAGACTCAGCTTACCTCTCTCTGCATGGCTAGTCATGATTTCAATCTTGCTGCTTCCCTACTAATTCCCTCTTTTCTGAACTACTCCCAGGGTACTTGGCTCATTCTTCTCCTGACGTACTTATCATTTTACTTGTCCTCTACTCACTTGCTTACAAAGCCTATTTCCTCCAGGCTCTTTGAGGATATACCCCATCTCTATTCCTACTGGATACCTTTCACCACTTTGAACCATCGGGGTGTCTCTCTGTAGTAGACTCTACTATGAGTATCATCTAAATGGTATTTCACTGAATGAATGAATGAATCTTAGTGTATTTCTGGTACAGGAGCCCATCCACCTGTTACCTCACGGTTTTTTTTTTTTTCATGTTTTTGTTATGCTAATTTTCTTACTCATCCAGGGTTCTAAGCTCTCAGAAAACAAGGATCTTTTGAGACATTTCTGTGTCTTCACAGTACTAAGCAAATAATGTCTAATGGGTAATTAGTTACTCATTGATTTCTTCAAATTCTCTATCCCATTAAGACTTTTGAAGGGAAAAAAAATCTTATTAGCCTTGTTAAGGAGTAACAGCATTTGAAAGAATTGACTGAGCCTGAGTCCCATTGATGAAACATATGGCATGTGGGAATCAAAATGACGGGTGAAAATCCTAAGAGGTTTTTTTTGATCATTTCCTGATAGGCACTGATTACATTAATGAAAGCAAAACATCTCAGTTAAAGGGAATTATTAGACTTGACAATAGAAGCTGTAAATGTATCCCTCATTAACGACTTGGTTAATTGAGCTGCGTAGCGGTGGAGGGTGACTGGGGTCGAAGCTTTCGCTGTGACATCTGTGAAAGAAAGAGGGCATCTCTGCTCTTCTGTGGGCCAGGCGGAGACCACACCCCATGGATCTGAGCTGCCCCTCTGCGTGGAGTCCTGAGCTAGGGGCTCTTGTGGGCATGGGGAAAGAGACCTGACCATTGACAACTCAGAGTCTGGGGGGAGCGGAGGGGCTGTGATCACACCATGTGAACCAGAGTGTCTGTGCCAGGAAAACTGTTCAAAACCGTCACGCACCTAGGAAGTAGAGCTCTGTGTGTGAGTGGCAGGGATGCTGGGGTAAACGCATTTGAGGCCAGAAGGACTGGTCTCTGCTAGGTCATGTTGAAGTGTGAGAATCACGGGAGTGATAACTGCTCTCTGTATGGAGTCGTGGTTAAGAGCGTGGGCTCTGGAGGCTGGAGAGACCTAAGTGTGCAGCCAAGCCCAGCCGCTTCCTAGCTGCCTGGCCTCAGCTTCGTCACCTACTGCCTCTTGTTTCTTCCTCTCTTGTGCGAGGTGTCGTAGTAACTACAGGCACACCTTGTTTTACTGTGCTTCACTTTATTGCACGTTGCAGATACTGAAATTTTATTTATCTTTATTTATTTATTTTTAAAATATTTTATTTATTTATTCGTGAAAGACATGCAGAGAGAGGCAAAGACATAGGCAGAGGGAAAAGCAGGCTCCCCTAGGGGAGCTCGATGTAGGACTGGATACTAGGACTCCAGGATCATGCCCTGAGCCGCAGGCAGATGCTCAACCGCTGAGCCACCCAGTATCCCTATTTTTATTTTTGTTTTTTTGCAAATTGAAGGTTTGTGACAACCCTGCATGGAGCAAGTCTAGTGGTGCTGTTTTTCCAACAGCATTTGCTCACTTTGTGTCTCTATGTCTCATTTTGGTAATTCTCCAGAATATTACACATTTTTTATTACTACTCCATTTATTTATGTGATCAGTGATTACAGCTCCCTGAAAGCTCAGATTACTTTATTGCTAAAACAGTGTTAACCATATTTTTTAAAAATTTAGGTATGTACATTGTCTTTTAGATGTAATGCTATTGTGTCCTTTAACAGACCACAGTATAGTGTAAACATGACTTTTATAGGGACTGGGAAACCAAAGAGTTCACTTGGCTTGTTTTATTGCAATATTCGCTGTACTGTGGTGGTCTGGAACCAAACCTGCAGTATCTCAGGAATGCCTATATTTCTCTGCATTTTGTAGAAGGAGATGCGGTTCCCCACCTGAGACTAGAACCCGGGTCTCATTAACTCATGTCTTACACTTTCCATACACGACAGCCAAGGGAAAGGGGACTATGTCTGTTTAATTAGCTAGTGTTGGTAAGAGCTTTGGAGATACAAAGCCCTCTGTAAGAGCTAATCCTCTTAATCTTTGTAGGGCTAATGTGTGAATGGAATATACAAGGCAAATAGCACCGGAGAAAGGGACCAGGAGTGCAGGGAAGCCCAGAGAGAGAGAGAGAGAGAGAATATGCACATGTGCATTTGCATGCACACACGTTTGTATGTGTGTCTGTGTGTGTGTGTGTGTGTGTGTGTGTGTGTACGTATTGTTTATGCTCACCTTGAGGGTGCAGGAGAAATGATGGATGTAGAATAATGTATCAGATGGGATTGGGGGGAGATGCCTTTCAGGTCTTTCCTTCGCAGAGATTCTGTGATTCTATCCTTGATTTGGAGGTGACCTCAGGTTTGGGGACAAGAAGCTCCTAAGTCCTGAATGCTCATCTATGTAGCCCAAGCAAATGATCTCAGAGCCTGGTCCGGAGTGGGCTCTCTGCATGCCTCCCCACTTACCATCTCGCGATGTCTGGAGAATTTAAGAATTGGCTGATGAATCCTTTTGGCAATGTTGCCAGCCCTGCTGTAGCCTGAAATTGGGGAAATCCATGAACGCTCTGTTCTGCTTTGACTCGGTGGTGGACAGCCTTTTCTTCCAGGGTTCAGTTTTGGTCTTAAGTTACTGGTGGGTTCACCCTCTCTTCTGTTTCATCCTCCTCTCCTTAAGAAGCCTCTGCCCACATCCTTGCTAGCTTCCTTCTTCCTTCTTTCCTCCTTCCCTCTGCTAGGTGATGAGAATAGACCGTCATCACTATAGGGCCTGGCCCACACCCTGTGTTGGACTTGCTTCCCTAGAAGCGGACTTGGCACAAAGATGTAAGTGTGGATATTTACTTGCAAGGTGATACCAGGAAAATACTCATTTGCTTGAGAAACAAGCTAGTAAAGAGAAAGAAGACAATAAGGTAGGTTATAGGTTATCACTGTGGGCAACCAGCGCCCAGTCCACTGGGTCTATTAGTGAGAGAGCAGAGCAATGGGCAGGGTATCCTGTTGGCCACTGACTGCACATTGTAGCACTTGGCCCCGCCTGTGTCCATGGGTTGTGTGGGCTCCAGAGACCAGAAAGTTCTCAGGTGAGCTGCAGGTGCCTGTAGCTGGAAGCCCTTGGGTTGCTGAATGTGAGGTGCGGTGGGTAGGGCCCGACGGCTTCTCTTGGCCATTCCAAACCTAGCTGCAGACCAGACCTGCGCTTGGTCCATGGGGTGAGGGTAGCTCCTGTGGCCATAACCCACTCACTCGTAGATGCCAGCTGTCCTCTAGATTTAGGAGTGTTTCTACAATGTTTGTTCCCTACGAAGAGCCTGGCAGTGATCTGACTTATTAAAACTGCAAACAAGTAATCATTTGTCGACTGTGTGCCCGACACCGTGCTAAGTATTTTCCTGCATAACTCATCTTGGTACTCATGGTATTCCATGAAACAGGTCTTGTGATGCTTATTTTCCATTTGAGATGACTGAGGTGCAGCGGTTGGCTGATTTGCCCCAGTTCACGCAGCTTGGAAGAGGCAGACCTGGGACTCTGACCAGGCCCTTCGTCCTGCCCCGCACAGCTCCCTCACCTCATCTCTGGCTCTGGGAGCTGGTGTATGCCAGCAGGCATGCCCATGTGCTGAACGGGTTGAGTGGGCCACTTCTGTGAGCCTCCTTGTGCAGATACCCGAATGAGATAGAATTCGTCTAAAAGTCTATTACTCCCTGCATTATGGATCGATGGGTACCTGCACCCAGAGGGATGGCAGCTGCCTTTAAACTGGGCTCCCAGGAATGGCCCAGCCTCTGGCTTTGATGAATTTATCTCTGCCTGGCAGGGCCTGGCAGCTGCCTGGGCTCAGCTCTCTCCTCCATTCAAGGAGGCCCAGCCTTGCCAGCTTCTGCTTGTCACTCCCTTTGTCCCAGGGAGCCCATGGGGACCTCTCAGTAACACATTCTACCTGTTGGGTCTGGCTGGCACTCTCTGCCCCCATGGCCTGCTACAGTGACTTTGCCATCAGGCTTCGTGATTATAACTTACGGGCAGGGGACCCCAGGGTCCTCTTTAATAGGGTGCTCAGTTTTCGTCTGAATCATACAGCTGAGGAGCCCTGGAGTAGGAGATCTTGATTTAAATCCCACTAATTGCTTATGTGTCCTTGTACTCCTCTGGTCCTCTTTTCTTCAGGTGATAAGTAATGGAATCTGGTATCCCTTCTAGTGCTCAGATCCCAGGAGTCGTGGAGACCTAGAATGTGATGGGTACACAGAGGGAGGTGGGTTAATAGCTGATTTCAGGCACGGGTCTCCCTTGGGTCACAGCTGTCTGCCAGCTGACAGTTCAAGCACCTAGGAGCCTTTGAACAGTCCCAGAGACCTTGGATCCTGCCTGTCCTAGGAGCTTTAAAAAACTGCTGGCCATCGATCTTTATGGGGATAAGGGGCAGAGGGAAAATGGGGAGATCTGCGCATACATAGTGTGCTCGTGCAGAAGTGCTGTGGACGCAGCCAGATTTGAGCCCCTGGAATCTGGGCCAGCCCCAGGAGCAGAAGGGCTGGTGGAATGGACCAGGATATGATGGATTGTACCCGCTGGGCTTCTGGGTCAGTAGTCCCTTCACTGAGGGATCCCCAGGTACAGCTTAACCAGAGCTCAGTCGTAAAGACAGTGCTGGAGAACAGAGCTTTCATAAGGGGGGTCCTGAGCAAAAGCCCATTAGATTGTTCTTTCAAATTGGCTCTGACAGACATGGCCCTCAAGGAGCCATTATGAGCTCTCTGTCTCATCAGATGGAAGCTGGCTACTTTGTTCCAGAAGATTTGACCCTAAGCTGTTCAGCCAGGGTGGATGGAATTGGAGGTTGGCGCCCGTGCTGCCTCAGCCTGAGGACACTGGGCTCAGCTAGCATGCCTGAGTGTCTTCATCAGCCCCCCAGCTTGCCCCTGTAGTCTCTGCTGTCCCCAAAAAGAAAGCATCATCAACTGAGTGCCTGTTAGGGGCCTGGTGCTGGGTTAGGCTCTGGGGGATTCCAAGGTAGATCAGACAAGGACTCTTTCCTCAAGCAGCTTAGCTCCTATGGGCAGAGACAGGACATGTGCATATGTTCCTGGCACCCCTGGAAGATGTATACAGAAGAGGAGAGAGTGCCATGGACTGGGATATCCGTGGGTATTCCCCAGGATTTACCAGGGTGAGGGAGAGACAGTGGGGTGAGATTCCTCTCTAGGGCAACTGTGTAAGCAAAGGCCTGATGGCAGGATCAGGTCCCTGCCCAGCTTGGATGAGCTGGGGAATGGGGTGGGGAATGAGGCTAGGTCCTGCCCACCTGGGAACAGTGGGCAGCTCTGGCCTGTGTGCAGGAAGGGAGGCAGATCCTTGGGTGGGCAGGAGGAGGACTGGAGATGGATAAGCATGAGCCACTGATCCCCTCCCAAGGGTGCTCAGAGAACCCAAGACCAGCAGGTAAAGCCAAGTGGATACTTTGAGGAAGCAGACAGATTACAGACATATAGGGTTGGGCTGCTTGGATTTTACCAGATACCCCTCTGCATCAGGCAGTGAACCAGTGAGCTTCTCTTGCTCTGAACAAGCCTGTGATACACTGTGATTACCTGTATTAGTGATCCCAGTACCCTCTCCGCATCAAGCTGTTTTTATCAGGCTCTGGGGTTCATGAAGACTCCTCTTGGCCTCTGCAAGATTGCTCAGGGGGCAGTCCAGGGGTGGTAGCAGACAGGTGTGGCTGGAGCAGAAGGTTCATGTAGGACAGAGACTTTCATGGACCACCTTCTCTGAACCCCGAATGTTGATAAAATGGTATGTATAGGTAGTGATACGTGTTTTTCCAGAAGAGAGGCTGAAACTTTCAATCAGATTTTCAAAATGGCCTTTCCCCCCTAACCAGCTAAGGCCTAGAACCACAATAAGCTGTGGTTCTGTGAAAGCAGTACTCTGTCTACCTTGTTCTCTACTGTATTCCCAGACCTAGCTCAGCACCTGACACCCCCTAGGTGCACGCTGTAGTGTGTTTGGGCTGCCAAAACAAAATACCACAGACCGGGTGGCTTATAAACAACAGGCATTTATTCCTCCCAGTTCTGGAGGCTGGCAGTCCAAGGTCAAGGCGGCAGCAAGTTCAGCATAGCCATCTTTTCACTACTATCTCACATGGTGGAAGGGGTGAGGGAGCTCTCTGGAGCCTCAGTTATGGCTCTAATCCCATTCACAAGGGCTCCACTCTCATGACCTCATCACCCCTCGAACTTCTCCCCCTTCCTAATACCATGTCATTGAGGGTTGCGGTTCCAACATATGAGTTTTAGGGGGATGCATTTAGTTTATAGCAGTGCTTAATAATTGTTGGATGACTAGATGATTCAAAGGAATAATGGTTCATTTGGGAGGGGAAAGCATTTAATGCAGACGTTCCCAGCCCTGTGGAAAACTTCTTGTTCAATTTGTTCAATTAGTGTCTATTTAGCTCTTGCTAAGTATTATAGTATAATTATTGCCACAGCAGCCACCACCGCTAGGTCTCCCCTTCTACCAACCCCCATTTACTAGGCATGTGCCAAACATTGTGCTAAACCCTTTACAAGCACGATCTCCTTAATCCTTGCAACAGCCCAGTGAAATAGACCTCATTACCCCTCTTTTACAAACGAGGCCCGGACAAGTTAAATCACTTGCCTAAGATCATACAACCAGTAAGTGGAAAAGCTCGAATTCCAAACCCAAGTCTGCCCAACCCCAAAACCTGTATCCTCGGCCATTATTTCAGGGCCAGGTGGTTCAGTGCTGAGAAAGAGGACTCCTTTAGCCTTGTCCCCATTGCCGCAGATTGGGGTGAAGTCTCTTTGGCTGATTGATGCCAGGGAGCAGTCTACACAGCCTGCCTGGCCCAAAGTCCCTGGCAGCTAGGAAAGGAACACAATCCCTTGGAGTCCCGGCTGAGGTCAGGAATGCTGCAGGGGCTACATGGTGTGTCTGGGGAGGATGGGCAGATGATCTGAGAATCCTCTCCCCAGTCAGGCCTTTCCCACACTCCATCCTGTTGTCTCCAGTTAGCTGGCTGCTTGGACGCCTGCAGGCACTCCTGCTAGACAGGATCAGGGAATCAGGCACTTGGAGCTGTCAGGGAGAAATATTGGAATCATTTGAACAGGTAATCATAGGATATTGTGAGTTTGTTCAGTGCAAGGAAAGCTCATTGGCAAAGAAGCCCTCTCCCAGATAATCAATGGGCTTTGCATCTACAGTATTTCCTGTGGGTTGGACACAAAGGAGGCTTATCTAGGGCCCCGGTTGTGGGACAAAGGCTTGGGCTGCAAAGAGGCCCATAGGAGTGGTGGCCATGGTGTCCTAAGGGCAAATAAGAGGTTATGAGGAGTTGGAGTTGGTGTGCCTTTGCCTTGGCCTGGTGTTCAGAGACTAAGATCCAATCCCATTTGGGTCAGTCTCAGTTTCCCCCTTGCTGAAATGAAGGGACTTGCTGGCATGATTGTAGTCCGTTCCCTTTACAGTTCAGCCTTCCCTAGAGGCTTCACAGCTGGAGCAGCAAAGAGCCTTTGTGATAATTAACATGGCATGAGGTATGCTTGTGCCCGTCTCCCCGTCTGTCTGGTATTATTATTATTAACCATGACAACAAATACGCGACTACTAACATTCCTTGAGGATGCAGTACGTGGTGGGCTCTGTGGGAGGTGCATGATTTCATGTAATCTTCACAGGAACCTTATTCTGTAGCGCAGGATGAGAGGTTTGGAGAGGGTCAAGTGACTTGCCTGAGGCCTGTCGGGAGCAGAAGTGAGTTGCTTGTCTGCACTTTGACTCCAAAGCTCAGGATCTCAGCCACTGGGCCAGTTTTTCAATCTTTCTGAACACGATCCACAGCAAGAAATACGTTTCGGAGCCCAACCCCGATGACCCACAGATAGATAGATGTGGTATCAAACTGAGCTACGGTGTCTGTGTGCTCTGACAGTTCTGTCTTCATCGCTCTTGGCTTTCTCTTTTTTTGGGTATCATTATTGCACTAGTTTCTTGTGGCTGCCGTAACAAATGACCACAATCTGCATGGCTTAAAACAGCACAAGTTTGTTCTGTCACAGTTCTAGAGCCTGGGTGTCCAAAACCAAGGTGTTGTCAGAACTGGGCTCCTTCCAAAGGCTCTCGGGGAGAATCTGTTCCATGCCTCTCCCAGCTTCTGGGGGCTTCAGGCCATCACTGGCTTTCGGCGATCTCTCTCCAATCCTGCCTGCAAGGCCACATCCTCCCCTGCGTGTCTGTATCATATGGATACGGGTGATTACATTCAGGGCCCACCTGAATCCCAGGGGAAGCTTTCCCTTCAAGATCTTTAACTGAATCAAACCATTTGCCATATAAGGTAGTATCCCAGGTTCCAAGGATTAGGACGTGAGCCTAGGTTTTGGGGGACCACCTTTTATCCCACTACAGTTATGGATTTGTGAATGATTCAGTATATTTCCATCAGTTATCCTCACTCTTCTTCCTGACGCTCAAATTGTCCCATCCTCAGCCAGGGGGATCTTTCTGGTCAACCCCTGGCTCATTAGCTAGGACCCCGAACTCATATAACACTGTGTGTTCATTATACTGGGATTTTAAAAAGATCAATTAAAAATTTACAAAATTTAAAAAAAAAAAATTGGATTCCACCTGGATAGTCTGGAAGCAATTCCTTGCTATCCGGCACAGGCTGTCCCAGGCTTCCCTGGGTTTTCCTTGCCTCTGACCTGGCATTTGTCCTGGTTGCCCTGTTTGCCCTGATTGATTGCTGTAGTGAGCAGTATTTCTTTGTGACACAATTCATTCTATTTCATTAAAAAAATATACGGATTGCAATCTATTTACATGGTTTCAGGGACCCACAGCTTGAAAATCACTGTACCAGGCCAGTCTGCCTTTCCTGGCCCTTCCCGAAGATTTTAGGAGCTTCTACCCCATTTGACTGTGGAATACCCCAAAGGCAGGGCCAGATCTGCATTCACTGGCTCACCCTTGGCCCTGGGATGGTGGTGTGTGGCTGGTTCTGGCAACAGGCCTTTCCCTTCCTTTCTGGGCTTCAGCTCGTCCTGCCCCTCCCCCTGGACCCCTTCCCCTCCCCTTCTCTCCGCCCTCTCCCCTCCTCCCGTATCCCCCTTCCCCCACTCCCCCCCCCCCCCCCCCCGCCCCCTCCTCCTCACTCTACCCCTCTACATCACTATGGGGCCTCTGCTTTGCCATTCTAAGAGGCTAATGTGAAAATTGCTCACAGATGGCACAAACAATATGGAACAGAGCCTCTCTTTTCATTAGAGCAACACAAGATAGTGTTTTTAAATGATTAAATTGTTATCGCAATAATTATGGCCAAATCCAAACATCTCTTGTGCTGCTCCAGCCTTCCATCAAGGGCTCCTGAGGCCCCCCCCATGGGGATTTCTCGGGGAGCAACACCTCCAGAGAACCCAAGGATGGGCAGCCCAGGCCTTTGAGTGGCCTTCAGTGTGGGGCCCCATGGACAGAAATCCGGGCTGCCTAGGTGTCTCCAGCCCCTCACCTGTAATCAGGTGCTCAGGCAGGCCCCAGGCCAGGCTCTAGCAAACTTTAGTCTTTGGTGGCTCCTCCCTCGGCTGTCTCCTCCTTGCCCCACACCCAGGCTCTGAGCTGGAAATAGCCCATGACAGCTCCCAGAGGGCTGAGCCTGTCCATCCCTCTGTGCTGACTGCCTGGCTTCCAGAATTCCTGGTTCTCTCAGCACCCTCTCTGGAGTCAGTGGGCACGGAGGGAGGAAAATAAATTGGGTGAATGCCTTAATCAGGACAGACACTTGGTGTCTTTCTTGCCCTCTCCAGATTATTTGCATTTTTGGAGTAAGTTTTGGGGATCGCTGGCATTTTAGCCCTCCCTCTTTACCCGTTAATGCCTGAGTTAGGGGGGGACCTTCGGGTCTTCCTTCTAGAACTGGAAGCCAGCTCCACCTCCCCTCCTGTCCTCTATCCTTCACCCCACCTGCTGCCCCCAACACAAAGCTCAGAAAGTAACGCCAGATACAGGCAGCTTTATGCATCTGGTGATCTGAGTGGGGAGGCCATGGGGTGGCCATTAGGTAAGGTGAAATGCACCCATGTTAAGAGTAGAGACTAGGGCGCCTGGATGGCTCAGTGGTTGAGTGTCTGTCTGCCTTTGGCTCAGGTCATCCTGAGCCACATCCTAGGTTCCTGTGATCAAGTCCCACATTGGGCTCCCTGCAGGGAGCCTGCTTCTCCCTCTGCCTCTGTCCCTGCATCTCTCTGTGTTTCTCATGAATGAATGAATAAATAAATATTTAAAAAGAGAGAGAGAGAGAGAGTAGAGACTAGCAATCAGGAGCCTTCTTTTAAAACAAATATTTGAAAATAGATTTTAATTTCACAGTGTGGTCTGTTGGGAAAGAGATCTAGAGGGAGGGCACTAAAAAAGGGAAGGGTCTAAGAGCAGGTAGGAGGGAAAGAGGAGCCAGGGGAGGCCGAGAGAGAAGTGGGTAAATTATTAACAGACTGCTTCATTTTAGGTTAGGAATTCAGTGTTGTGGGACACCTAGGTGGCTCAGCGGTTGAGTGTCTGCCTTTGGCCCAGGGCGTGATCCTGGGGTCCTGGGATCAAGTCCCACATCGGGCTCCCTGCATGGAGTCTGCATCTCCCTCTGCCTGTGTCTCTGCCTCTTTCTCTCTTTCTGTCTCTCATGAATAAGGAATCTTCAAAAAAAAAAAAAAAAAAAAAGGAATTCAGTATTCAGTATGGCTACCTCTTGTCAGTAACATTAGAAATGCTGATGGGTCAGCCCTTCAGGTGCTCTTTCTCTTTAGATCTTTCTGTCCCCACTTTTTATAGGTACAGCTCCATCTGTCCAGGAGAGGAGACATTTTGGTCCGGGTTTCAGTGGACACAGGTCTGACCTGGCTTGGATATTCCTCTCGTCTTCAATTCCAAGCTGAATGCCAGAGATACGGTATCAGAGGCATGTTTGGTGGGAGGCAGGTGCACGGACAGGTGATTCAGCACTTCCAGGTGGAATTGTCATGTTGGGGGACCGATTAGTCAGCAGAGGGAGATAGCAGGGGGGGACCCCTGGGGGTGTGAGGAGGTATCTGTGGTGGCCACCTCTGTCCCACCCCAGGCTCTGATGGACAGATGCTGCTCCATCCCTCTCCCATTCAGATTCTATGTCTGATGAAGGGCCCTAACACAATATTTGAAGAAATATGAAAAGCCAAGTTCATCTGCCGGGACAGAATTACATTAAGGAGGGTGAAATTAAAGGCTTTTCATGGAAAGAGATCTCTAGGATAATTTGATGGAAGACTTTAATTATTTCAGAGTGCCCCTCCCCCAAAAAAGATGCTTTAAAAAGGAATTCATCTGGGGAGAATCACATAAAAATATTATGTATGAGTGTCTCTTTGAGTTGGTACAGCTGCTATTGATCTAGAGCCTGTTGGCAGTCCACAAAAGGGAGCTTCGATTCACTGCCCACTCCCCTATGTGCTGGTGACAGATGAGGCAAGACAGCCAGCCACCAGCGAAACAGAACAGCTCATGGAAAGTGGGTTTAAGTTACTCTGATTAGACACCAGGAAGGACTTTGAAGCCATTTTACCTGCTTTGATTGACTTGGCTCAGGTGCTTTTGGGGAAGGAAGCTAATGAGTTTCCCCTGGAAAGACAAAGTGCCAGAGGGTGTGCTGTCTCGGGGCCACACGGGGTAGGGGTTCTAGGATCCTGGTATCCTGTGGCCTGAGCATCTTTCCACTGCCAGACCCGTACTCCTTCCAGGTGCACTCACATCTCAGGCTCATCTCGAGCAGGCTTTTCCCAGGGAGTGCCGAGCCCCTAAAGATTCCCAGAGTTCACTCAGTTCATCCCTCGGTCCGAACCCCCATTTGGATCAAATCTCAAGAGCGACAAAGCTGCTGTCCTTCCATTGCTCTGTACCTACACAGTCTAGAAACCCTCTGCCCTTTTGGCCCCCTTCCTCCTTGTTTAGGGCTTTTCCAGAAGGATGGTGGAACAGAGAATGTTTGCTTTATAGTCGGCTCTGAAGTGGCACCTGCTGATGTGGTTGGCGGAGAGCTGACCCCAGCAGTGAGCGACACCGATGGTCAGCACACCAGTTCCTTGATGTGCTCACCCGACTCCTGGTGGCTAGGAGACCCTAGCACCCCTGACACCACTCACTGCCTCTCTTCTGCCCCGGGCTCTGGGCTCCCCGCTCAGTGGCGCCTGGGAGCAGCCCCATCCATGCTGATCTTGTCTTGGGAGCCCCTGGGCCGGGACTAGGGGTGCGTCTGGGCTTGTGTGGTTCATTGGCCATTCGCATCATAGTCCAATTATTTTCTGATGAATCCCCAAGGACAGAACGTAGTAGGTGTTTCACTAATCTTGGTTGATGAATGAACGTTACGGAGCTTGAGTTCATCCAGTTCTTTGTTCAGGAGAGATTATAACACTTGCCATTCACTCACAAAACTGACATGAGGTGGGAACCTTCATTGTCTCAATCTTCCCCAGAGGAGAAGGCGCACAGTCGGTGCAGGGAGAGAACCAGACTGAGTCCTGAAGCTGAGTTCCGTCCCCAGCTCTGCGGGCACTGGCTCTGGAGCCCCAGGCTCTGTGCCTCTCTGCCCTGGGGCAGGCGGGCTCTGCTACCTTCCTCCAACTTTAGAGAATCCTCTTCTGTCTCCTGCTGCCTCCTCTGCCCTGTGCCTCCCAGAGCACCAGGCTGGGCGGTGGGATGAGGCCTGCAGGACCAGCTGTGCCAAGCCTCCTCCCTATCGTCCTCACCTCCTGCCTGGAGGTGTATAACCGAGGCCATGTTAGTCTTCCCGTGCTCTGCCGTATACAGCCTGGGGCTGCCTGGTAGCTCCTGAAGACCCAAGTCACCTCCTGGGGAGAAAGGTCACCTGTCCTGGGGCAGGTGCTCCTGCTGCAGCAAAGCTGTCACTATTGTCCTGTCGGCCACTGGGCCATAGGCAGCACAAGCTTGTGGCCTGTGGGCACCTGGTGGAGCCGTGTGTGAGGACCTGCTGAGCCAGACAAGCAGAGAGGGGCCCTTAAGAGTGCCCCCGCCCCCATCAGGCTGCACCCTCCACAGTTCCCGCATGAAATCATTCTTCAGGTCATAACATATACCCTGAAGGAGAAGTGTCAAGGGACACTCCGAAGAAAACCCTTGGGTCATGTCAGGGTGCTGCCAACAATTGCTGTGCCACTTAATTCCCCTGGTCCTCAGTCTCCTTGTCTGCCAAATGGACCTAGAGTAAGAGATGGTAAGAGGCAAAGCCTGTGAAGGTGCTTTGAAAAGTGTAGGAGGGGGTGAGGAGAGGACAGGAGAGGACAGGACAGGAGAGGAGGCAGCCTGTGTGGCAGGGGTGCTAAGGAAGGCAGGGGGTGGGGTGAGGGCTCCATGGAGGGGTTCTATAGAGATGGCTCAGATGTGGGGAGAAACTCAGAGGCTTGGCAAGCTGGTAGGTGGAGGGAGGGTGAGTGGGCTCTGTCTTTATCCCCTGGCCCTTCATCTGACATTTCTGGCCCAGGCTGCTGGTGGATTTGAGTGCTGCATTCTTCCCGGCTTGGAGGAGTTATTAATCTTGCCCTAGAAATATATCTTCAGTCCATGGTATCAGGAGACCCTAGCACCCCTGACACCACTCACTGCCTCTCAGCTGCCCGTTCCCTTGGCAGAAATGAAGACTCTGACTCTTGAAAACCTGTTTATTTGGTATTTGCTGGGCCTCCCTGACTGCCATGTGCCCCTTTGGGTAAGAGCATCCCTTGGGAGGGTCATAGGCTCCCCGAAGCCAGGAACTGGGCTCCTAGCATCCCTCTGAGCACATATAGCCTGTGCAGAGAGGGGCTTGTGGGGGCGAGAGTCCATGATGCCACAGAGATTGCCAGCTGCATCCCTGCACTGGTCCATGTCACTGCCGCATAGAGGGGGATGGGGAAGAGGAGCTCCTTGGGGTCCTGCGGAAGTCTGCTCTGTGGGACCCTCATGCACCTGAGGGTAAGAGCCATCTGGTCAGCTGTTGGGGTGGAAGGCTTCTCCAGAAAGGGTGAGAAGCCCCACGCTCAGTTTTCATTTTTGTTTTCTGTACCATGAAAAATAAATGTGAAGTAAAGAAGGTTTCAGGAAAAAATCCATCCCTCCTCCCTCCCTCCCTTCCTTAAATATTTATTGAGCAAGCTGTGTATGCCTTACGTTACGCTAGGACACCGAGCGTGAAGAACATGTCTCCTGCCCTCCTTGGAACTCACAGTCAGCAAGATGAAATAACCACCCAACAGGACAGTCAAGGCGGGCGTGCAGGCCCTGAGAGGGGCGCCGTAGCCCTCCCGGCCTGGGTGAGCTTGGGGAAGCCTCGTGGGGTCAAGGAGGACACACGGAGATGGCGGCCCAGAGTTGGGCCGTGGGTGACAGCAGGGATCTGGAGAAATGGGAAAGGCCGGATGCACAAGGGCAGAACAGAACCGGTTCAGGGTAGTGGTTGATGATCTGAACTGGTATCCTGTCTATACCACGGAATATCCACGTGGTCTCGGACCAGCCACCTTCCTATGTGAGCTTCAGTTTCTTCATTTGAAAAATGAGGGCAATAACAGTATCTGTCTCATAGGGTTGTTTGAGGATTGAGTGAAATAGCGTACCGAGCGCGTAGGGCCAAGGGGCTCCGGAGTGGGCGCGCCTTAGGAAGTGGTGGCCATTGTCATCCCTAGGACTCCTGGGGCTCCTCTCTCCTCTCTCCCTCCCAGCCTCCCCGAAGCCCTCTCCTGGGCCACAGGGACACCTGGTTCCGTACTCAGTCCCCTCTCCCCAAGCAGAAGAGGCCAGAGCACCTCAAGCCCGTGTGAATTCAACCCAGCTTCTCTCCTCTGCTCCAATTTGTCCTCCCGGCAGAAAGTAGGTTCCCCTGCCAGGCTGTTGCTGTTTGTATTGACAGCTTCCAGCCACCTTTTCCTCCCTGACGTTCCTCCCATGCTGGGCGGCTGCGGAACTGGCCTTTTGCGAGGAGGAGGGGGGATGCTTGGCCCTCAGAGGCCGTGTCTGCCCACCCTCCTCCGGAGCCTGACATTTCGTCTGCACCAGGCCAGAGGCCTCTGTGCTAATTGGGCCCGTCCTGGCTGTGCTGGTGTTAATCCAGTATCTGCCTGCAGGAGTCACTTTGGACTGGTGGAGCTCGGGTGCAGAGTGCCCAGCCGGGGCATGAAAGGCACCTGGCAACTGTGCTGGTGGCAGGGCCACCTTGGGGTCCAGGGCAGCACAGCCTCCCATCTGGGCATCTAGGAGCACCCTGAGCTCATTCTGCCAGGAAAGGGGCTGCAGAGCCCTTCCTCCCCCAGGCCTCCTCGGCCCTGCCTCTCGCCCGTCAGCCTCTGGGGTTGCAGAAGGCCCTTCAGCCCCGCGGATGCTGAGCCCCTTGGGAGTGGGCAAGTGAGGCCTCCCGTGGCCTGCTCTTCAGCTCAAACCAAAGGCTGCCTGGCCACTTTGTGATGATCTTCCCAGAGTGTTTCTGAAACAAATTGAGATGTGCCTGAGGAAGAGTGAATCAGAATCTCCTTGGGTTGCACATGCCCCTGGCAGCCCACTGGGAAGAGGAGGCTCTCCAGACTCTGGAGCAGGATTGCCACGGTTCTGAGCTAGCAGCCATCTCCGCCCTTCCCTGCGCTGCCGGGAAACGTGACATCCGAAGAGAAGCCAGCTCCTGACTCCTCTTACCGGGGCGCTGGGCTGTGTTCTGGGTGGCCGGGACCCTGTCTCGGGAACTTCAGGTAAGGGAGGAACTCCCAGGAGTGGGCTTCTCTTACGGTCCATGGGTCCATATCATGTTGAGCAAAAATGGACTAATGATTTAAATGGTTTTGCCTACTTTAAAATTATTCCAGGCTCTTTTGTGTAACACGAGTGGATGCTGGTGAAGGGCGGTATAAGGATACTGGGCAGGACACCGACCAGGGTTCTGGAGTCTTGGCTGTGGGATCTTGGGCAGGGCCCCGTCTCTTGCTTGACCTGTTTCTTCACCTGTAAGATGAGAACGTGGCCTGGGTGCCCTCTGAGTTCTTGGAGAAGCCCTTTGGCCAAGGAGGTGAGAATGTGGCAGGGGCCGCAGCGTTGGAGGGTCCGGGTCCAGGTCCCAGCTTTGTCCTTTACCAGCTGGCTGGCCCGTCTCTGCCTCAGTTCTCTTGTTTGCAGAATGGGCATCATCCCAGCACCAGCCGCTCTGGGCTTTTGTGAGGTTTGGTACAGCTGCCCAGAGAGCCTGGCTCATGGCGCTCAGCTCAGAGAGGGCACCTCAGACATGTCATCCGTCACGTCTTTGCTCACCGCTGGCGTCATCGTTGTCACCATGCCTTCCAGTTCTGACAGTGCCGGCTGTGAGGCTGGTTGGGAGTTCCAGAACACTTTTCAAACTTTAATCTGCTCATGAATCACTTGGAGACCTTGTCAGAAGGCAGATTCTGACTCAGTAGGACTCTGAAAGGGAGCCCGAGGAGGTGCATTTCTCACAAGCTCCCTGGTGATGCCGCTGCCACTGTCACGCTCAGAGTGGGCAGGCTGCAGGTGCACAGCGCGGGCATCGATGCACAGTGTGGGGCGGTGTGTTATCTGGGGCCAGGCCTCTGACGGGGAGGGGAGCCGAGTGGGGTCCAGGAAGAGCTGTGGCCAGCCTGGTAAGCTCAGCAACCCCGTCATCAGAGGAGGGCGGAGGCCTCGGGGGTGGGGTGGGCATGAGGTCGGGAGAGGTCTTCCCCTCTGAGAGAGAGTTTGGAGAGGATTCTTTCCGTGAACTCTTAATTTTCTCATAATTTAGAGCTGATTGTTATGATTGCCTCATGAGTCTTGGGCTTGTCTCTCAAATTCTGCTGAAAGCTCTGTGAGAACAAGGGTCTGTCTCCTGTTCCTCTTCACCCCGGAGCTCCCAGAATCCAGCTGGGCTTGTAAGAGGCACGCGGGCCACGTCTGCCTGGAGCCCCAGCCTTGGAGCTTGGTGGTCAGGTGGGGGGAGGATGTGGGCTTTGGACTTGGGTGGCCCGGGCCGTGGTCCAGCTCAGCCATGTACTGTCCCGCAGTGGGCGGGGGCACGTGCCCTTTCCCCCCGCAGGCTTCCCCATCTGGAAAGATAGGGAGGACAGAAGCCACTCGGAGATTTAGCAGGATTCGGCGAGACAAAGCATGGAAAGGACCCAGCTCTTAGTGGGGCTTCAGTACCAGCTGCTCCCTTTCTGTCCTCCCCATCCCCATTATGTGTCTCTCTTTTTTTTTTAAAGATTTTATTTATATATTTGAGAAAGAGAGAGAGAGCAGGGGGAGGGGCAGAGGGAGAAGCAGACTCCCCCCTGAACAGGGAGCCCCATGCTGAGCTCGAGCCCAGGACGCTGAGATCACGATCTGAGCTGAAATCAGACGCTTAACCGACTGAGACCCCCAGGTGCCCCCATCCCCATGCTGTGTCTTCACCCGCACTCTCTCAAGCTGCAGCATGCCTTCTTGGAATCCTGGAGCCACTTCAAGCTCCGTGCTCATCGCCCAGGGCTTCACCGTGCCAGCCGGCCCTACCTCCAGGTTAGCTCTAGGCCCTGAAAACTGACAGTCTAAAGCTTGTCCGTCTTTTCCGGAGTGTCCCTCCCCCTTTTATCTGTCCCCCTGGTCATCTTACGGAGAACTTTAGCTTTCAGGGGTGGTGTTCAAATCGAGCTGCCGAGTGGGTCCTGGGGGGTGGGGCGGAGAAGCACCCCCTGAACTCGGTTGGGGCTTCCCAGTGCCCTGTAGCCCTCTGCACTACCCCTGGCAGCCCACTGTGGCCTGTGTGTGTTCGTGATGAACAGGCCTTTCTCCGGGGAGCCCGGGCACCTTCATCCTGTGTGCGGAGAAACAGGAGCTCTAACGCCCCACTTACCCTTCGGGCATTGCTGCCGAGGGACACCTGGGTTGGGGGCATTGCTGCTCATGCCTCATTAATTGCTCGTGTCTGTAACCCTCTTAGAGCTCACAGGTGCTCTCCTTCTTCCTCACGTAGAACCCTGAGGCAGGCCCAGTATTTTACAGATGAGGAGACCTAGAAGTTACCTGGCTCACGCAGGGACACCGTGTGATGGTGGCACCTCTGTCACACGGCTCTAAGTTCATTGCCTTTTGCCGTAAGAGCTGCCCACGGGGCCGCCCGAGCAATGGCGAGGATTAGTGTCAAATGGGGTATCGTCTGCGTGGTGACAATGATTTCCGAGTCTTCTCGGGCCTGAGCCTTCACTTAGGATGACACGCTGTCAGCAGGGTAATTATCATTATCGGCATATTTCAAGTGCTTAAATATTTGAAGCCATGTCCGGCTTGCACGGCTCCCTGAATCAGAGAGGCAGCTGCTCTGGGGCCGGTGTCCGGAATCTCAGCCCTTCATAGACAGCACATTACCCCGTGTCTGAAGTCAGGCTGCTGCACCTGCCTTTGGTGGTATTCAGTTTGGGACCCGAGAGCCTGCTAACTGTTTTTATCTAAGAAAGATAAATTCTAAGCATTGAAACTGTCCTGTTCTAGCTTTTCCAAGTAAAGAGGAATATGAAAATGATGTTTCCTAGGTGAGAGGGCAAGGGCTGTGTTGGGGTGCGCGGTGGGGCAGGGCTGGGAGAGGGTACTTGAACTTCTCTCCCCTCTGCTCAGGGCTTTCTGGTGTTCGCTGGGGGCAGCCAAGCAGAGACAGAAGGAAAGCATGGCTAGGTTTGGAGATGTTTTTGAGAGAGGTGTCCCACTTGTAGAGTATCTACCATGAGATGTGCAAAAAGGCCACCTTGAACCTCTTAGCTTATGTTGAGTAGCTGTGAGCAGGTGAGGGTTGGGGAGAGCTGGCGTCGCAGTGAGCAGGGTAGGCTCTGGAGGTGGCCAAATGTGGGTTCAGATCCCATTGTTTCCACGTGAAGGCTGTGTAATGTCAGAGCAGCAGCTGCACCTCCCTGGACCCTGTCTCCAACATGGGGCTCTTGAGACCTGCCTTTCAGTTTGTATGGGGATTGAGAGCGATAATGTACATAAAGTGCGTGGAGTGGTACCTGACGTGTTGTAAGGTCCCCTAATAAATGGCAAGGGGTAGACTCTGGGGCCCTGCATTCAATGGCACTCCCTCTTTGTCTCTCTAAGGTGTTTTGTGCCTTTGTCCTGGAACACAACAGCTAATATGCACAACACCCATCTGTGTGCCAGGACCATGCCTGAGGTGCCACCACTCATAAAGGTGGAGGTGGAAGCAGAGGGAGCCCAGAGAGGCCTCCACCTGCCACACAGAGTCTCCTCCTCCCTCCAGGGTCCTGCCCTGGTTAGCCTTCTGCACAGCCTGTGTGCAGGACCCTGCCCGGGCTGTTCTGGAAAGAGGCTTCCCAGGTGCGAGGCTCCGGGCCTGCCAGCCTGCCTTCCCCAGAGGCACTTCAGAGAGTCTTTGTTCCCCTGGGGACCTATTCAGGGCAGAGTCTGTCAGACGAGGAACCTGTTGCTATGTCTGGAAAACCCACTGATCTGGAGACAGCAGGTTTGGGAGCAGAGTCGGGAGACTGTGAGAGCTTCATCTCCAGAGTTCTCATGAGGCCCTGGCAGGCAGGGGGGGTGACTCCCCGCTGCCAGGGACTTACCTCTCTCTCTCCTCTCTGCTGGTCTCCTTGCCCAGCCCATGGAGCCAGCCAGCGTGTGACCTCCTGAATACTGGAGCAGGTGGCCAGACTGAGTGGCCTTTCATCTCTTGCTGTGTGGGGAAGAGAGAGGCCAGCGTCCCCGCCGTCCCAGTCCACCCCCTACCTGTGCTCACTTGTGATCAGCTTTGACAGCAAAGCCTGGGAGGAAATAGACCAGTGGGACTCAGGGACGTTGAGCAGCCCAAGGGGTTCGTTTCCTGGTCTCTTATCCCATTTCAGGACTGAGAAGATGGAAGGGCAGCAGGTGCCAGCCAGGTGGGGCCAGCAGTCCCTGTGGGAGCCCTACGTCCTGGCCCCCACAATGCCTCTGGTTCCTCCTCTGCCTGCCATGAATTTTTGTCAGAGATCACAAACCTAGCAATTCCCCCCTGCTCAGAAGCAGGGAAATATTTGGATAATTCTTAGAAGCATGATAGAGCTGCCCAAAGTACACTAAATCAGCTATGCAAATTAAGAGATATAGGTCAAAATCCTGTTTGTTCTTTGGCAGTGTAAAATTGCAGATTCCCCTGGCAAGCCTTGCACGGACACACCCATGACATCTGCCAGCACCCCTCTGCCTGGAGCATTTGTACATTGCTGTCGCCTACTCTCCTTACCTGGGGGCTGACCCCAGGGCCCCCTGCAAAAGGTGCCTCCCCCCACCGTGGCTCATTCTCCAGGAAGAAGAAGCTCTGCATGTCCCATGGCCTTTGGGTTAAGCAGTGGCATTGGGTGCGTTGAAGGGGGTGCTAGGGACGTGCCCACCACCCCATACCACTTATGTCTCCTTGTTCCTGCCTGGCAGTAGTTACTAGTTGGGAGTTCAGGCAAATCTGCTTTATTAAAAAGGAAATCCCCCAGGGAGGGGTAATACTGTTGAACTGCTTTTAGTCATGGACAATTTAGCGTGAATTAATTAATCCGATGCTTTCCGGGGTGACTGTAGAGTGAAAGGTGTGTTATAGATTGGAAGGGGCTTAGGGTCACTTGGGTGATAGCAGAGAGATGAGGAACGGAGCCCAGGGCTTTGAAGACAAGCAAGATCTCTGTTTTGCCAGCTTCCCTCTTCTTTGTCTTAGCCTTTTTTTTAAATGTACACTTTTTCGGGATCCCTGGGTGGCGCAGCGGTTTGGCGCCTGCCTTTGGCCCAGGGCACGATCCTGGAGACTCAGGATCGAATCCCACGTCGGGCTCCCGGTGCATGGAGCCTGCTTCTCCCTCTGCCTATGTCTCTGCCTCTCTCTCCCTCTCTCTGTGTGACTATCATAAATAAATAAAAATTTATAAATAAATAAATAAATAAATAAATGTACACTTTTTCATGGAAGTCCATCAAATATATCAACAAATGAATAAATCATAAATGTAAGGCGTTGAATTTTTACAGTGAACACACCCTTATATCCAACACCTGGGTTGAGAAACAGCATGGTTGACCCACTGAGACCCCCAGCTAGTCTCTGTGACCCCACGATCTCCGCTGCCCTGACAGCCAGTACCGTAGATAAGTTTGTCCCTTTCTGAAGCACATGAACGTGGAATCATACAGTATGCGTCTTTCTTTCTGTCTGGCTTTCTTTTGTACATCGTTCCCTCTGTGGGTGGGACTCATCCATGTTGTGGTGGTTGGTTTCATTGCTGTGCTGCATTGTGTGAATATACTGCAGTTTATCGATTCCGTGGTTGGTGGATGTTGGGATGTCTAGTTTTTGACTGTCATGAATAGTGAGGCCTCAGATATTCTTGGGCATAGCTTTCTTATTTCTCTCTTTTTAAAAAAGATTTTATTTATTTATTCATGAGACACACACAGAGAGAGGCAGAGACACAGGCAGAGGGAGAAGCAGGCTCCCCACGGTGAGCCTGATGAGGGACTCGATCCTGGGACCCCGGGATCACGCCCTGACCTGAAGGCAGACGCTCAACCTCTGAGCCACCCAGGTGCCCCTTATTTTTCTTTTACACCTCAGGTTGGATAGTGTTCTCCTGGGAACCCTTCTCTGACCTCAATCTGCAGGTGACCCTCTGTGTGCCCCTGTGCATGGCACGCTGCAGTACACCGTGAGGGCAGGAGCATTGAACAGTGAAATTTTTGGCTCCTAGGCCAGGGCGTGGCACTGAGTAGATGCTCAGAAGTGTTGGTTGAACTGAATGAGCGAACAGATTTTATGTATATCACAGTTTTGCCCGGGGCTTGTCTTTCTACCAGCTGGTCTAAGAAAAGTAGCTTCGGAAAGCTGTATGGGGAGGTCATGGGGCCCAACCAGGATTCCTCCCTAGAGACTGTTGCTGTCTGGGTCCTGAGTGCCCCTGAGAATGGGACAGGTCCAGAACCGTGGCCAGAGGTGCCTGGTTGGGCAGGAACAGCCTTTCCTGGAAGTTTCACAGAGACCTAGAGACTAAGCTGCTGCAAGGTGAGCTTCTGATCTGACTGTGTGTCTGAGGGCCCTGATGCCCTGGACTGCTCTGGACAGAGGCCTGTGGTAGCCAGCTGGGAGGGAGGAGTCATGAAGAACAGAAGAGAATAAAAAGACGCAGGAGGAAGGAGAAGAGGACGGGGGGCAAGAAGGAGAACAGGCACATGAGCAAATATTTTTCCTTTCCTTTCTAGAAGCAAGGCATGGATGGGGACAGCCACGTGGGCCCCTGTGATCTCTGGGGAAGCGAGTGACCTCGTGTTTGGGCTGTATTGTTTTCACTAGCAAGTGACAAAGTAGAAGCAGGAACACGAGCCCGGTAGAAATACAATGTCAGGGTGCCCTCGTGGGATGGGCTTTGTCTCCCTCCCCCCCCCTTGGTGCTTGGCAAACCCCTTCCACAGGCAGAGTGAGTCGCTTCTCAGGCTCTCTGGCTGAGCGGTGTTGATTGAGCAGGTTATTCTTTATTCATACACCTTTTGCTGAGCTGCATAGCAAATGTGCTGTAAATTTTAGTGCTTTAGAGAGAGAGAGCCTGATACATAAAACAGGACTCCCTCCCCTAATATCACGGAGGCTGGTCAAATTCCACATACATCAGAGCTATTTGGGGTGCCTTTGCTGGGTTTCCGAAGGAGACATCACTTCTTAAAGAAGATCCACACACAGAATAATTATTTCTCGGAGTGATCTGAGGCTAAAGCTGGTTTCATCTACTCATTTGGCTCAGCCCAGTATTTTCCCTAGTGAGGAGCACGCCAGAGTGCTTGAAGCCCACACTGCAGAAGGCTCCTTCTCCCTCCTGGGCCCCTTTGCCTGCAGAACCACACCTCCCTGACTCCCAATTATCTCGTTCCCGGCGATGGCATCTAAATCCCTATGTTCTGCGAGTATTTTTATTAATTCAACAAATATGTCGTGCTTACTGTCTGCCAGGCCCTCTCCTAAGCTCTTTCACAAATGTTAATTCACTTAACCTCCGCAGCTCTGTGAAAAGGCACGTATTTTTAACCCCATCTTCCTACGAAGGGAAACCAGGCACAGAGAAGTTAAGTAACCTGCCCAAGATCACACAGGTAGGCGCTGGCGGAGTTGGAATCTGTCCCCAGGGTCTGAGTTCTTCATGACCACGCTCTGCCGTCATCCTGTCTTCTAAAGTGGCGTGCAAAGCAGGGGCCTGCCTTTTTTCAGGAATGAGAAATAACTTTCTGTGCCTTTCTTTTTTTTTAATATTTTATTTATTTATTCATGAGAGACACAGACAGAGAGAGAGAGGCAGAGACACAGGCAGAGGGAGAAGCAGGCTCCATGCAGGGAGCCTGATGTGGGACTCGATCCCGGGTCTCCAGGATCGCGCCCTGCCAAAGGCAGGCGCTAAACTGCTGAGCCACCCAGGGATCCCCTCTGTGCCTTTCTTAACATTCTCCCTCTCCAAGTTGGGCCCCTGACCTCAGAAGAGCAGAGGGTCAGCTGCTGGGAAGTCGCAGGCCATGAGGTACACCTGCCCTGAAGCTCAGCTGAATAGGGAGCTTTCCACTGGTGGAAAAGGTGAACTTGGAGCCTAGGCCCAAACAGTCTGAGCTCTCGGCATCTTGAAACCTCAAGAGGTCCCTTTCTCCTGATTGTTCCTTTCTCTGCTGTCCAGAGAGAACAGAGAACCAGGAGTGATTCTCCATTCCTGCCCCAACCTGGCCGCCCCAGGCTCTTCCCCTGGTAGCACCAACGCGCACACGGTTGCTCCTTCTCGAAGCCTGGAAGTCATCTTATTTCCCGTTTCTTCAGGAGCTTCAGGAGTGGAATCACTGTCAGCTACCTCCTGAAAAGGTCTCAAAGGCAAGCATTAGTTTGCCTGCATTAGTTCATGTCATCCTTATCTCTCACCAGGACTTCGACACCATCCAGCTGATCGTCCCAGACTCCAGACTGAACCCTCTAAAACTGTGCAGGTTGCAATCAGAGTGATCTTTCTAGAGGGAATTCTGATTATGTCATGCGTTTACTTCTAACCATTCAATGACTCATGTTACCCTTAGGATAACATTCCAGTTTCTTAGCGTGGCTGCCAAAGCCTTCGATGACAGGGTCCTGCCTCCCTCTGGGCATCGTTTCTCACCGTTTACAGATCCCTCAAGATCCCTGTTTCCTCTCCCCTTCAGGCCATGGACGTGCTGTGACTCTTCCCGCCGCTCCCCTTCCCTCTGGTCGACTCCAAGCTTAAACCTCCTTGCTTCAAAAAAAACAACAACAACAAAAAAAAAACCAAAACCTCCTTGCTTCTGAGGCGTCCTCCTGATGTCCCGACTGTGGCCTGGGGACCCCTTCCCAGTGTTCCCATGGCAACCGAGCCACACTTCCTCCGTGATAACACTGTGCACCTTGTGTGTGAATGTGACGCTGCCTGTGTGTTTATCTGCTCTGCATAGTGTCTGTGTCCCCAACACCTAGTAGAGTGCTGGTTTTTGGGAGACAGTAAAACAAAACACAAAAGCTCAAAACATGTTAACGCGCGAGTGCTACATGAAAAGGCATTGACCAAGCAGTCAGGAGACTTGGGTTTTAGAACCTGCTCTGCCACCAATGCTGGACCTCGGTTAAGTCACTTTCCCTCTCCGATCCTCATTTTTGTGTCTGTGAGGTGAGGAGCCTGTGCTAGGTGGTATTTGCAAGGTTCCTTGCTGCCCTGAGATTCTGGGATCTGTCTTCACCAAGGGTTTGATTTTCCTCGACTGTTTTGACATTCCAGGCTGTGAGGACCCGCCGTCACCCTGCCCCTTTGCCATGTCCCTGTCCCTTCAGGATGTGCCAATAAGCAGAGCCTGGCTTCCTGGCTTCTTCTGGGCTCTGACATGGCCTTGGGTTCTCCTTGTATCCAGGACAAGAACGCCTGGAAATTCTCTGATGCCCTTCTTCTCACTTCATCTTGTTTGCTGTCAGAACATTGTAAATAGGAAGCTTCTAGTGCTGCCTTTGTGTCTGGATCATCACGGTAATCAATAGGAAGTCCTCCAGTTTCCATGCTCCTAAGGCTGCCCTTCCTCTAGCAGAAGTGGGAGACTCCCAGTGGCCGCAGCCCCCACCCCAGAATACACACAGCCTCATCAGCACTCTGAATCTTCAATGTTAATAGCCACTTAGCGTTCACAGCTTTCTCACATTTGTTTAGCACATTTACTGAGCGCCTGCTGTATGGCAGGCGTCGCTCCAGGTGCACTGCACACATAAAGTACAAAGGAGACAAAATTCTTTCTCTGGGGAGCTTTACACTGTAGAAAACGTGTGCCAGGGCATCCCATACAAATAACAAAGATAAATAAGTCAACAAATTTTATAATAAGCTGGGGGTGGTTAGTGTTAAGGGAAGAAAGGAAAAGTAGAACAGGGAGGATGAAGCCCTCCTGAGACAGGGATTTGAGTCAAGGCCCAGAAGAAGGTGAAGGCACTTGCCAGTCTTCTGGGGGAAGAATGTTCTAGGCAAAGGCGGGATGCACACAGAGGTCCCCAGGTGGAACCGCAAGGACTCAGCATTGCCCCTCAGAGCGCACTGCCGGGTGCATAGTAGGCCCGCCACCAGTATTGTGGGAGGTCAGAGCACAGGCTGCTGGGCCTGCAGCCAGACAGGCTACAATTAATCAGAACTGTGCCACGTACTAAATCTTCTCTGGTCCCGTGGGAGAAGCTGGCGGGTCTGAGTCAGACGTACCGTTTGCATCCTGGCCTGTCACTTATTAGCTTTGTGATCCTTGGCGAATTACTTACCCTTGCTGAATTTCTGTTTCTTCATCTTTTCAGGAGGGTTCCAAGTAGGGCCTCAGAGGGTTATTGTGAGACTGGATGGCGTGAGCATATGGAAGTGGCTAACTTAACCTGTGCACGTGTGGTGCAGAATGGGTGCCTGGTAATGTTAGTCCTGGGGACATCCTTCTTCTAGTCTCTGGGTCAGACATTTATTTTCTCTAAGTCCCAGATTCCTCTTCTAGAAACAGTACAGTCATTCCCATGCCGCCTCGTGCTTAGACTCTAACAACCCCCAGGTCCCACAGTGTGGCTAATAGTAATTTCAGCGTAGATGACAAGTTATCAGGGGCAGGGGCTCTGTGTTTACGTGTGCATGCAGAAGCGTATGCACGTATGTGTATATACATACGTGATTGTGTGTGGGTATGTGTACAGTTCTGCAGGACACAGGTGAGTAAATACTTCAAGGGCAAGGATGACACTGTCATTTTGCATAAGAGCTCATGCTTCCACAGACTAGGTGCTCAGTACATCCTTGTTGAATGAAAGAAATAGTGCTGATGAAAATGCTCTTTGCTGGATTCAATGTGTGGACCAAAATCAGTAGAGCTGTTTGCTTCTAAGTAGCAGGAATGTGGTGCCATTGTGAATTATATTTGGAATATATTCTGGAGGCTTAACTATGCTCCAGGCACTGTACTAAACACTTTATATGCATTTCTCATTTAAAACTGCCAACAGCCCTCTGAGGTTGGTTTTATAGATGAGGCAGCCCAGGCTGAGGGGTCAGTGTCTTGACCCCAGCTAGTAAATGAGGGAGCTGGGATTGGAAGCCAGCCTTCCAGAGCTGATGCCCCTGCCTGCTATTCTCATGGCTTCCTGAAATGTCACTGCCCCTTTTCATGGTCTGATTTCTTGGGAGGAGGAAGAGGAAGGCTGCTGTAAAGGCACTTCTCTGGTCCTCGGCAAGGCTTTTCCGGTAGAGGGGGAAAAGAGGAAGGGCTCAACTTTTCTTGCCGGGAAGAGACAGTGAAGGTGGTCAGAGACAAGGTTTGCTTTCTGCTGTGTATTGCCCGGAACTTGAGCACAGGGGGACACACAGCAGGCAGGAAACACATTAAATGTGGGGAGGACCGACTTCCCAACGCTTTCCTTCTCCACACAGACCCAAGGAGAAGCCAGCAGGCAAGGGGACCAGAAGCCAGCAAGGCTCCAGATGGGGAACGCTCCAGAAGCGCAGAAGAAAGGTCTTCCAGCAGACCACAGCTGGCTGTCCGGCCCAGTGCCCTCCACAGATCTGAGAGCAGCTTCAGATCTCAAAAGTTTGTCCTTTTTCTTTGGCTTCAGAGCATGTGGGAACTTGGTGGGAACATGAGAGCCTTGGGCTGTGTGCTTCTCTTTTAGATGCCTAGAGCCTACATACATGCACCTGGTGAATGTCTGTATGAGGGGTGCGTGTGTGTGTGTCTCCATCCTTTAAGACCTGCGTAATGGTCCTTTTCTACCGAGCCTCCTGGGCCGAGTGTATGGATGAAGAGATGAACCGTCTCCATGCCACCATGGTCTGTCGCAGCTTTGGGAGCCCATTGTCTACCCCGATCACTTGTGTATGTGTGTGTCAGGGGGTCGTGTGTCAGGGAGGGTGCCTTCCCTGGGGTGGAGCCCTTGGCCATGCTGGACATCCGTGGTGTCCAAGCTCACATAAGTAAGGTATCAGGCAGCGTGAAGCTGCTCTCAGATCTGTGGAGGGCGCTGGGCCAGACAGCCAGCTGTGGTCTGCTGGAAGACCTTTCTTCTGCGCTTCTGGAGCGTTCCCCATCTGGTGCCTTGTTGGCTTCCGGTCCCCTTGCCTGCTGGCTTCTCCTTGGGTCTGTGTGGAGAAGGAAAGTGTTGGGAAGTCGGTCCTCCCCACATTTAATGTGTTTCCTGCCTGCTGTGTCCCCCTGTGCTCAAGTTCCGGGCAATTACCCTCCTGCCGGGTTTTGTTGCTGAGCACAGCAGGTGGGCCTTGTTTGTAATTCACTTGCACCATTAACGCTGGGTTAGCACCATAAGGGCGACTGATCCATTCGGTGCCCCCAGCCCCAGATGCCACTTGATAGCAGGATGTGAGATTGGCTTGGGGGTCGAGGCATTGCAGAGCTCCGCGTAATGTGCTTTCTCCAGTTGAAGGCAATGAGAAGCTTGATCTATTGGCAGTCAGAGAGCGCACACCATCATCCACACTAATGGGAAGTCTGTACCCAAATACCAATCCCCCCACCACCACCACCTCCGGTGATTTGGCTCTGGACGATAATAGCAGTAGTCACAATAACACAATAACAGTTCTCAGTAAGCTCAGTACCAGGGCAAGCATTGTGCGCTTTCTGTTTGCAGCCGCGCTCTTAAGATCGTGGTGAACCTTTGAAGGCAACCTTAGGAAGGTCTAACATTTTCTCCATTTTGTGGGTAGGAAAACAGGTTTAGGGAGGTGACCCAGTTGCCCAAGGCCACTGCTAGTAAGAAGTAGAGCCTGGACTCAGGGAACTGTCTGAAGGGGACACAGAGCTTGTGCTGCTAACCACTGCCTTATCCTGCCTTCCTCCGGGAGGGATTATGTGAAGTTTTGTGAATGAAGATGGGGCAGGGGAGAGAGATCTCCCAAACTGCCATCCTAATTATTTTTTTTTTCCGCTAGCACTGATGTTAATATGAGTCACTGAATAGGAGAATGATGAATAAGATTAAAACATCCTCTATAGGTTCACTTTTATTAATTAATCATACATGTATTGAGCTCTAACTAGGTGGAAAACATTGTCCTTGGTGTTTTATAGAAAACAATGATAAATCATTCATCTGTTCGATCAGTCTGAGAGTTGGGGTGTCAGACATACATTCTAGGACCAAAGACAGGGAATAAAATGTTGGAGGGATGAGGGTTGCAGTGGAGGAGGTAAGAATGAAGAAACCACAGAGACCGATTTAGAAGAAAATCTTCCAGGGCACCTCAGTAGCTCAGCATCTGCCTTTGGCTCAGAGCATGATCCTGGGATCGAGTCCGACATCGGGCTCCCTGCAGAAAGCCTGCTTTTCCCTCTGCCTCTGTCTCTGCCTTTCTCTGTGTCTCTCATGAATAAATAAATACTTTTTTTTTTGTAAAAAAGGAAGAAAATCTTCCTGACTTTCTGATTACATGTTATGAAAATATTTTTGGACATTTAACGTCCTCTTTCATTTTTGGACGACCCTGTGAAGTAGATGGGGCCTGTAGCGCTGTCTCCCGGTTCATGGTTTTATGGGGAATGAAGGGGCGGGGGGGAGGGGGGGGGAGCACAGGACCCGCCCACACCACGGTCCTGCAGGGAACAGTGGTGAAGCCAGCTTTGAACACAGGCCTTCTGACTCCAAGACCAGACTCTTCCACAGAGTCACTCCCATCTGGGCCCCATCCAGGCTCTGCCGAATGATGTCCCGTGTCCTGCTGGAGCTGGTTCCAGAGCTGCCTGGGGCTCTGCTTTCTTTGGAGACCCATGAAGTCTATGCTCTGGCCCAAAGCTTGGCAGCCCAGAACCTTTCTTTTCCAGTCTGTGGGCAAACGTAGCACCCGTAGCACCCTGTTCAGCAGTACAGGGACTGTTCCCTTCAGGAATAGCTTCCTTCACTTTCTTGGCCCTTCCCGAGTGGCTAAGTGCCCACTCATGGGCCTCTCTGGCCTCCAGGCCATCTGGCACACCTTGATCACATTGATTCCCTTAAAGTACAGCTCCAGTATTCACCCGCCCCCCTTGCCCAGAAACTTTCAGGGGCTCTTTATTGCCCAGACGATAAAGTCCGAGCTCCTTGACCTTGGCATTCAAGGCCTGCTCGAATCTGACCCCAGCACTTATCTCTCTCTGGGAAGTGTGCCTCTGCCAAGCTGGTTGGTCACTGCCCTTTGGCCACCTCTTGCTTTTCCTGGCACCCTGCTGGAAGGTCTCCTTTCCTAAGCAGCGTGTGTCCACACTGTCCAAGAATCCTGCACACCTGTCCAGGCCCAGGGATGCTTTCTGCCTCTGTCTTCCCAGCCCTCCTTTCTCATTTGGTGACACGAAGTCTGCCCTGCCTTGTGAGAGCTGCTTTCTGACTGTCCCACGTCATGTGTTCACAAGCGTGCTGCTTGTGATGTCATGCTTTTCCAGGAAGCTCCTTGACGGCAGACAGCACACGGGAGAGAGCTGGGCTCCCAGGGTTATGTCATGTGCTCCTTTCATCCCGGCCCCTGGGCAGGGGATGCTGAGTGTGGGGACAGCTCCCCTGCTTAGCTAAGGAGGTCACGGTTCCCCCCACCCCCCGGGGTTGCCCTGAGACTATACATGTCCCTGGACTTCCAGTCCACAGACTTGCCTGACCTCTGGATTCCATGACCTCTCCAGGCTGTGGCAGAGGGAAAGTAATGGGACTTCGGCAGGCTGATTGAGAGCTGGGCTGTCCTCTGTGGCCTCTGACAAATGCAGAAGCCCGGGGCAGCTGCTGGAGAGTGTGTCCTCTGTGTCCCTAAACCCCTCACAGACTGGCTGAACATAGCCCCCACCTTACCCCAGTGTTTCTCCTTCAGAGGGAGGGCTCTCCTCTGGCCTGGGGCCTGGGATCCAGCCAAGAACCAGAGCCCAGGTGTGTGTATGGGGGGAGGAGTTTGCTCAGAGGTGAGCACTGACACTGCAGGTAGGCTGGGGGGTGGCTGTTGGGCTTGGGCTGTGGCTGGGAGGGGAGTGTGATTTCGGACCAGGCTCCAGGGTCAGCTCAGAACAGCCAGTGCCGAGTGGCCCATAAAGCCTGCAAGGGACCTGGACGGGCCCAGCAGTCAGTCGCTGAGCACGTGAACCTGAGGTGATTAGCTTCACTATACAGAGGAGGGGGACCCAGGCTCAGTAACATGCCCACGTCTTGGAGCCAATCATTGAGAAAGTTGGGATTCTTTATTGTTTTCTAAATTATTAATTAGATTTCTTAATTGAAAAAGCAATCCAATCTCTTAAAATGCACACAGTAGAGAACACTTTAGGATGAAAAGCAACTCTCCTTCCTACCCTGACTGCCGTTCCAGAGCCCTCTCCAGGGGGCAGCTGGCCAGCAGCCAGTGACTGTTCCCTGCCCCTCACAGAGCCTGGTGCCAGGCCTTCCCTAAGTAGACAGTAGTAGTGCTAACAGAGCAGGGTGGCGGGAAGGGGTGGATGGTCCCTCTGTGTGCTCTTTGGCAAGTCCCAGAGACTCCTTAGCTTGGATGACACCCATAGAATAAGTCCAACTGCTTTGCATTTTGAAGAGGACACCACCTGCTTTGTTATGCACCTTTATTTTACCATATCTAACTTTCTTGTCCTCCTCACCCCCCACTCCTCCTCCACCCCTGGAAGTGCCAGCCAAGGGGCTGGTCCTGGGCTTCCCCAAGGAACGCTACACCTATGGAGGGCTGCTTTGTTCCCTGTTCTGGCCAGGACTCCGAAAAAGAGGACAGGACCTTGCTCTCTGGTGTCAGAGACCCCAGATGCAGCAGGGCTTCCACTTGGGCATGATAGAGCTGTGCCAAGGGATGACTCCATATCTGTGACCCAGCAGCTCTCATTTCAGGACTTGCTTCTCTTCTTCTTCTTTTTAAGGATTCCATTTATTTATTTGACACAGAGAGAGAGAAAGCCTGGGAGCACAAGCAGGGGGAACAGCAGAGGGAGAGGGAGAAGCAGGGAGCCGGATGTGGGGCTCCATCCCAGGACTCTGGGATGGTGACCTGAGCTCAAGGCAGCCGCTCAACCAACTGAGGCACCCAGACAGCCTAGGGCTTGCTTGCTTCTTTATCACTAACATTCAGAGCCCTTTCCTCCAGCTTTGACCTCAGTGGAGCTGGAGATAGTGTACCATCACCCACGAGTCTGTAATAACCCGTCTCTGGCTTCAGAGAGTTAAATTCTGATGTACCTCCCCTCCCCCGTCACACGGCTCCCACCCAGCTCTCTTCAGATCTCCTTCTGGAAGGCTGCAGTGCATACAGCCTCACTCCAGGGCATGGCCAACCCTCTCCAGGATAGCCCCTGTCCTCCCCACACCCAGATAGATCCCGAGCAGGGAAGGGAGAGCTGTGTCTATCCGGAGGCAATTAACACGCTGTCCCTAAAAAGCGGTTTCTCTCTGTGTCTGTCCCCTGCTCACTCTCTATTTCCTCTGTGGACACTCCTGCAAGGCCTCTCTGCTCTAAATGTGTTACCAACAGCTCCAGCACTGGGCAATTTTATTTCAAAGCCTCGGCTCATGTGGTCTCTGCTAGGCGTCCTTTCCCCCTGGGCCAAGCCTGGTGGCCTCAGATAAATGCCAGGGACGTTTTTCACCATCCTGAGCCAGCCTTGGCCTTCACATCCTACCCTGGGATCCTCTTCCCGCCTTCCCCAGCTCACTGAGACTGGTGATTAACTCCCCATCTTCTCACCTCTAACCACTTCCTTTGCATTGAAAGGGGATCGAGATGCAGTGGTCCCTTGCCTTGTCTGCGAAGGCCGCTGGGTCCAGTCCAAGGTTCACGGAGGCAGTTGGCTTTAGATGCAGAGCTGTATCCAGGAGCTGGGGGTGCCTAATGGGGGAGACTGGACATAAATACAGCAGATCAAGAAGATGTTTCGGCTTCCCACCCTCGTGGATGCCTCGCCATTTCTGAAACGCGCTGCGCTGGCTGCCACCTGAGGCCTCTGGGTCTCCTCCGTGTTGTTCCTCTGTCTGGGATCTTCTTCTCCCTGTTCACTGTGTCCCCTTTGAGAGACCTGGCCAACTCAGGTCAAACCTTTGTCCTCAGGGAAGCCTTCCCTTCCCACCACATGAGGTCCCCCTGCCATGCGCTCTGTAGCATCCTGCACTTTTCCTTCGTTGTCTGTAACTATGGCATCTGGTTACCTGGATGTGGGATTAATATCCCTCCCCTGACTGTACGCTCCAGGGCCTGGACAGGGCCTGCTAGTAGGCACTCAGTAAAAATATTTGTTGAATGAATAAAGTATAAATCTTGTAGTGCTATTGAGTATGTTCATATGCTTTGGCCAGCCTAGAGGAAAGGAACAATATACACCATTGTGCTTAGAAAGCACTTCACTCATCTGCAAAGAAATGCTCCACTCATTTTCTCATTTGGTTTTCTTAGCAACCCTGCAAGGGAGATGGTAGGAGTATAATTTCCCCATTTTACAGAAGAGAGGTTAAGAGATGAGTCCAAGATCAGCTCTCCACCTCCAATCCCTGATTTTTTTTTTTTTTTTTCTCCTCTGCTAGGCTGGATCTGAGTAAGGAAGGAAGACTGATTTCAGGGAAAACTTCTGGGATGGGCTTGACTTGGAGCAGCATTCTGGGGATGAGAGGGCTGTGCATTAATATTGGCTGGAGGCATGGGAGGCAGTCTTGTTGGGCGAAGATGCAGATGCGGTTTGGGATACATGCATATGGGGCTGGAGGGAGCCCTGAACAAGGGTGGAGAGAGGAAAGAAAGGAAGTTCACATTGATCCTATTACAGCCAAAACCTATTGCAGCAGCTTTTCAAGGGAGGTGCCATTGTTGCCCATGGTTTACATTCGTGGAAATGGAGCTCTTAAGTAACCAGTTTAAGGACACATAGTGGCATCTGGGATTAGAAACCAAGTATGTCTGCTCAGGCCCCTGGTGAGGGGCCACTCTTTTGAAGTGGATTGAGGGCTTCAGTCTGAAATCTACACGGGGAGGTGGCTTGGAGGGGAGAAGAGACTGGTTATTCCTTACGTTTTGCTCATTAGTGTCTGAGGATGGGGGACAGCTACCCCTAGACACATGCCCGCGGTGCTAGCCGATGCCTGGGGATGCTGTGCCGCCTGAATACCCTTCCCTAATATCAGGCCTGGGCTGGGGCCAGCCACTGCTCTTCAGTTTATCCTGACGAGTCAGACCAGGTCCAACTCCCATGCCAACGCAAGTGTTGGCTAACCTGCCACATTGTAACTCATCACTAACGCCTGGGCGCATCTCCTGATGGTAAATCCTAACAATTGAGGACACCTGGGCTGATCATTTTGCCAAGGGACATACTCAGACTCATTTCTCTTTGCTTGCTTCCTCCGATGTGAAAAATGTGCAAATGGGCCCTAGATCTGCTTGGATTTAACTCCTCTCTTTCAACATCATGATAATCATTATAATCACAGCCCAACATTTCTTCAAGTGCCAATTGTGTGCCAGGTTCTGGGATGCAGAGAGAAGGGATGTATAGAGAAGAGTGAGGAAGAACAGGTCTTGGAGCTGGTGGCCTGGCACTCCCATTGGCCAGCCAGGTGACCTTAGGAGGCATCATTCAACCTGTGCACCTTTAGTTTCCACATCTACAGGTGGAGAAGGTGAGAGAATCTGCCTCACAGGGCTCTTCTGAGGAGCGCTGTGGCTGAAATAGTCCTTTTTATGTAGTAAGTATATATTCAGTAAATGTAAGCATGAAGTATAATTTCTAGAACTGTGGAATTACACCACTTAAAAGATTATCTGGGCCAATTCCCTCATTTTTACAGAATAAGAAACTGAGGCTCAGAGGAGTATCTCCCAGAGCCAGTGAATACCCAGGTCCCTGCCTCCCGGGACAGGCCTGGGTCCTGGCATCACACTACTTTCCAGAGAGAGAATACTTACCTGTCCTGCCCAGCAGCATCAGGTTCCAGAGTTTGATTCTCCCTCAAGGGGACCACAGAGCCGGGGGTGGCCCTACTCCCTTGCCCTGGCCACCCTGCCACCCAGCGTACTTTGTCCAAGCTGCTGGCTGCGCTGGAAGTGTCATCCAGTTGGGGGGTTCAGAACAGCAGAGAAGCCCACATCCATTTGTCTTGAGGAGCCCGGAGCGTCATGAGGAGTAATCAGGATCTTGTTGCTCACAGACGAGAGAAAACCTGTAATTAATCTGGCTGCCCCTCTGATTTCCTCTGTCATCTCTGCCACCAAACACCGTCTGGCAGCTGTCGGCCTCCTCTCAGACCCACCCTGGAAAATCACGATTAATGGTGTAACAGCCCAGTGAGGACGAGAGAGAGACTGGCAGAGGGACTGCTGACAAATCAGGAGAGGAGAGGCCACTTAGCACAGCTGGGCCAGGGGTCCAGGCAGCATGCTCAGGGCCTGAACACAGTGGGCTGGCGGTGGGCTGTGCTGTCTCTGTGTTGCACCGGTGTCAGTTGGGGATCTACACTTACTGAGCTTCTGAGTGATACGGGCACTATAGCAAAGTGTGTCAGGAAGATATGTGCACGAAAGAGATGTTCCCCTGCTTCCCGGGAGCCTATGGCCTGGTCGTGGAGAGAGGATGGAATTTAAGCACAGGGTTAAACGGCCACTCGCTCATGCAAGGCTTGAGCAAGGGGTGTTTGCGGTCCCAGGGAGCCGGGCGCTGTTCCTGGTGCTGAACACCCAGCAGTGAGTAAGGGGACGAAGAGCCTGCCCTCAGGGCGCAAGAAATCCAAGTAGAAGCACGGAAGTGAGCCAGAGATGTCTGGACACATTTGTCTGGATCCTCTGGCTTGGGGAAGCTGACCTGTCCTGAGATTCTGAAAAAAAAAAAAAAAAAAAGAAAAAGAAACAGAAAAAGAAAATTAGGTTATCCTTCTGGAACAAGTGGGGACAAGTGGTTTTTGGTGTTTGGATGAGGAAATGCCCCTGGGCAGGTAAGCAGTAGGGCCAAGGTGGGGACGTGGCACATCCTCTCAGTGCTCACGGGGGCGGTGTGTAGTCACACTGCCCTGCATCACGGACTGGAGCAGGGCTGGAGCTTCCCAGGACAGCCTGTGCCGCAGAGAAGTGGGGTCTGGGTTGTAGGTTCCTTGTGGGCAAGGGCTCCAAATGTCAGTCACGGTCTGCTTCATGCTGCCAGAGCCTTTTCCCACGTATGTTATCTGACTGGATTCTTTCATTATTTCCACAGATATTTTTTGAGTGCCTACTATGTGCCAGCCTGTGCTAGGCATTGGAGACACAGGTGGAAAATTGCAGCGTGTTACCCGCTCTCCTGGTGCTCATCACCCTGTGAGGTAGGCATTGCTACTCCCGTGTTACTGACGAAGAGGTGGGCTTTGAAAGAGGTAGGCCGCCTGAGAGTGTTCCCTCAGCGAGGTCCGGAGCCACACCCAGCCTGGCTTCCATCCCGGGGTGGCCACAGCAGCAGAGCTGTCCCCATGCTGTCTGGAGCAGTGTCCTCAATGACCCAGGAAAGGGCTGCATTTTGACTGTTAGCCTTCCAAGTTCCCCGAAGTCCAGGAGTGAGGCCCAGCTCTGGTTAGGTGGAGACAGAGACCCTCAGAGATCCTGCTCTGAACTTAAATTCTGCTAGAAAAGAGCAGTACATGCTTGCTTCCCCCTCCGTGCTGTGATCCCTCCTTGCCCAGATCCACACCATGATGTCCACTTGGATTGTTTGTTGTAACCACAGCAGATACACAAAATGTACAAGTCAAATGGGAATTTATTTCATACTTGTGTACACTTAGTCTTTTTTAAAATGACCCCTTTATATTTTTAACTAAATTACCGCCAACACGGGGCTCAAACCCATGACCCCAAGACCAAAAGTCATGTACTTTACTGACTGAGCCAGCCAGAGCACCCCGGCCCATGCCTTTTTTTTTTCTTAAAGATTTTATTTATTTGAAAAAGAGAGAGTAGGAGCAGGGGGGAGGGGCAGAGGGAGAGGGAGAAGCAGATTCCCTGCTGAGCAGGGAGCCCCACCTCCATCCCAGGACCTGAGATCATGACCTGAGTCGAAGGCAGATGCTTAACGGACCAAGCCACCCAGGTGCCATCAATCCATTTTTAATGCCATCTGTTCATTTATTCATTTGTCCAGTATTAATAGAGAACCTACTATGTGCCAAATAGCATGCTAGATGCTTGTCACAGTCCCTCCTATCACTTTTGATGGTTCTGTGGGAAGACAGCATCCTTGTAGCAGGTTGTGTGCCTTAAGGACGAATATTTCAGGTATGGTGGCAACATATGGGGAAGGGATCACAGAGCCTCAGAGGAGAGATAATGCATTGATCCTGTAGAAAACTGGTTCCAGGCCATCAGGGGTTGAGACCACATCCCACCTGGAAGTTCATACAGAAGTGGCATATTGGGGAAGTCAGGGCTTAAGCTCTGGTGGAGTGTCAGGTGCAGTGGGCTGGATGGTCTGGACAGGTGAGTAGGAGCCAAGTCATGAAGGGTTTGCCTGTTGGAGTGAGGAGCGCCCTTGATCCCTGAGGCAGCAGAGAGCTAGGCGAGACTGGGCCTAGGTGTGTCATTATCATGTTTGCGTTTTAGCAAGAATCCCTGCTACCCGGCTGCTATGGCCAGGGTCCAGGTCATGGCTGATAGACATCTGGACAAGGGTGGGATGGAGGTGGGAGTTCATGGTGATGCAGAGACAGTCATGGTGTTTAGGAGGCAGAGCTGTTGGGATGTGGTGACTGATCAGAGTAGGGTGTGGGGAAGGAACAATCTGGGGCGACTTCAGCTTTCAGGGTTGGGTGATGAGTAGGGTGTGGTGCTGCCTTCCAAGAAGAAGGGTGTAGGAGAAGGAGCAGGTGGGTGCGGTGGAGAGGTTGTCTTTTGCCTAGAACGAGGTGGGTCTGAAGTGCTCTGCAACATCCAGAGAATGGTGGAGACGGCTGTATTGTGCAAGAACACTGGGCATGGGCCGCTCATTTAGAAGCCACACCATGCGGGCGGGCGGTGAGGAGCCACAGCAGGAGGGAAAACTCCCCAAGGAGGGACAGGGTTAGTGGGAAGGGGGCCTTGGTGCTGTATCTCCCGGATAATTTCTTTTCCCTCCCTAAATTATTTAAATAGTTTTAGTTGATAAAAGCTGCCCTTTTTGATTCTAAGACCAGATTCATCTAAACATTAAAATGAAAACAAGACCTCAGATTTCTTTGTGCTTTCTTATGATAAAGAATCTGAAAGCTTCATCTTCCTGCTCCTCTGTGTAAACAGTGAAGCTATACAAGGAAAGCCTGTGGAATCAGAGACTGGGCTGTCCCTGGCTTCGCCTCGTGACAGCTGTGTGACCTTGAGGTAGGCACTTGACCTTTCACAGGCTCAGCTTCCTCAGCTGTAATAGAGCTTGTCTCGTGGATTAAATAAGAAGGAGACCGTGGAAAGAATTTTGCAAACCAGCGGGGCTTACAATCATGTAACACCATGGTTCTCTGTATTCCTGTAAGGTTTGGAAGGGGATTATTGCTCATCTTTATGCCCTGGGTTATACGGTCGAGGCCCCAGAGCAGCCCAGGACCTCCGTCACCGTAGTGCTTGCACGCTATCTCCAGGGTCAACTAGGCTTTAGGGCCATGAACGACAAGAGTCAGGCCTGCACGAACTGAGTGTAGTTGTGTCATCAAATAGAATTTACACAGGCTAATCTGACACCTATTTAGCAGTCTGAATAATAATTACCGTGCGGCGTGCTGATCGGGCATAAATGGAAGGCATTTGACATAAATGATTATAGTTAGTATTGCTTTTATATAGCCCAACCAGATTTTTACAGTTCTTTCCTCTTTGACAGCGGATTTATTTATCCATTCAACAAATATTTCTTGAGGCTGTAAAATATGCCAGGTCCTGTTCTGGGCCCCATGGAGACAGACGAACAAGATTTCTGCCCCCTTGCCCCACCTCCTTTGTTTGAGCTTGCATTCCAGTGGGGAGATAATCACTGAACAATCGACTTTATCCATAATGAGTAAGAATGTCAAGCTTCTCTTGAGACTGTGTTTGCTGTCATCTATCCTTGCACCAACACCTACGAAGGAAAGGACAGAGATTCTGGGCCTGATCGGCCAACAGCACAGTTGCCTTTGTGCTAGTCCTTTACCTTTTGTTAACTCTGACTCCTGATTCCGGGTAATTGCTTGAGGCCTTCTGCTCATCGAACAAGTATGTACTGTGCATCTGTTGTGTATAAGTACGGCAGCACACTGGCAACTGTCCTTGGCCTTGAGGAGTCCACACTGATTCCCCATGTGGACACCCAAAGGCAGCAGAAGTGGGAGGAAAGTGCTGTTAGAGTCACTGTGACCTGCTGTCGTGGCATATAGAGAGGCTCCAGACTTTGGCAAGTGGCAGGGGTCGGTGAGGGGGGCAACAGGCCGATGGAACCAGACCAGGTGTGCTCAGGAAGCTGCCAGGTGCTGGGTGTGGCTGGAAAATCAATCAAGGGTGTGGTGCTGGGGAGCATCATTAAATGAAGACCTACTAAAGTATGCAACACACACACAGGAAAGTGAATATAAGAAACAGGACATCGTCAGCACCCTCCAGAAGACCCCACATGTTTCTTTCTAGTCAGTGCCTGCCCCCAAGAATAAACCACCTGCTGGGCTACTAACAATTTTTTGTACTTTTTTATAGAAAGAATCGTAGTAAATGGGTTCTTCTGTGCCTGGTTTCTTTGCTCACATTATGTTTATGAGGTTCATCCAGACAGTTACATGTAGTTGTTAAGTATTTTTATTTCCATGTAACTTTGTTGTGTGACACATAGTATTTCTCCATTCTGCTGCTGAACATCTGGGTAGTTTCCAGTTTGGGGAAATGCAAAGTGCTGCTATGAATATTCTGATACATCTAATGCATCTGAGCACATACTTGTACATTCTGTTGGAAGTACACTTATTGTGGGGTTACTGGGTCCCTAGGATCTATGTAAAGCTCTGGGTTTTGAGGCCAAAGAGACCAATTTTCAAAAACAGTTATATCAATTCATGCTTACGTTGACACTGTACGAGAGTTCAGTTGCTCCATGTCCTTGTCAACACTTGATATTGTCTTTTTAAAAAAGTCATTCTGGGAAGCCCTGATGGCTCAGCGATTTAGTGCTGCCTTCAACCCAGGACGTGATCCTGGAGACCTGGGATCGAGTCCCACGTCGGGCTCCCTGCATGGAGCCTGCTTCTTCCTCTGCCTGTGTCTCTGCTCCCCCCCCCATGTCTCTCATGAATAAATAAATAAATCTTTTTTAAAAAAGTCATTCTGGTCGGTGTATAGTAGTATCTTTTTAAAAAAAAATATTTTATTCATTTTAGAGAGAGAGGCAGAGACATAGGCAGAGGGAGAAGCAGGTCCCATGCAAGGAGCCCGATGTGGGACTCAATCCCAGGATCCCAGGATCACGCCCTGAGCCAAAGGCAGATGCTCAACTGCTGAGCCACTCAGGTGCCCCTGGTCAGTGGTATCTCATTGTGGTTTCAAATTGCATTTCCTGGTGCCCAGGGAAGTTGAGACTCTTTTCACATGTTTATAGGCTTTTGGACATAGTTCCTAGCAGAGTGTCTGTTCTAGTCTCTTGCCCATTTTTCTTTGGATTCTCTGTCCAGGGGGTGGGAGGAGGAAACATTTTAACACTACTTTCCTAACCAGGGGTGACTCAGGATTAGCATATCCAGGTGTTTACCAGCCCCACGTGACCCACTGATGGGGTGCAGACTCTGTTCCTAGGGTGTCAGAGGTCTCAGGGAGGGGACAGCTCCCATACTGCTGGGGGGAGGCAGTCCCCTCCAAGGCTCTGGTTTGTCATCAGAGGTCGATTGGCCTCAGGAGGAAGGGGGTTTGGTGGACAGAAGATGGGGAGGGGTTAGTTTCCAGCAGGTGGCAGGGGCAGATGTGGAAATCAGCTGATGCCCTGGTATGTGTGGTTCTGTCCTCAGTATTTGCTAAGAATAGACCTCTCTCATCTGGGCCAGGGAGGGACTGACGGTGTCCAGCCCATCCTTTAGGCCAGGGCTGAGCACAGCTGCTTTCCTCATGTTATCTTGGGCCGCAGCTCAGCTCCACCACCTGAGTGTTGTCATGCTCATTTTACCTGTGAGGGAACGGAGTTGAGTGGTGGAGGGAAGTCCTCCTGAAGTCCACCTCGCTAGCATGTGGAGGAGCAGAACTTGAACCCAGCTCCTTCCCCACGTCACTCCCCAGTGAGGGGGTACATGTGGCGTGTCCCTGGGCAGTGGCACCACCTTGCCACCTCTTCCTCTTCTGCTCACTCATGGCTCTTGTTTCTTAAGAGCAGATAAAGGTTTTCATCCCCGATTAGAGATCTAAAAACAGTGGAGCCCCTTCCATCATTCGGCCACAGTTACTCCCATGTGCCCCCAATTTGATTTGAGGGGTGGGAGTTAGAACCTGAGCCTTCTGTGGGCCTGGCCTAGGGAGGAAGAGCGGAGGCCCCGAGCTGGCCAGCAGTGCTCCCGCAGGCACTACTAGCAGCTCTGCAGGGGACCGTGGGCCCCTCCCCACGGAGGCTCCGGCCTGGTAGCTCTGGTCACAGGGCCTGGTGGGTGGCTACCTCTTGGGGGCAGAGGACTCACGCGCTCCCACCGCTCTCTCACAGAGTTATGTCATGCCCAGACCAGCAGAGGGCTCCATGAGGATTTATAGAAGATGCCCCGCGTCTCGGCGCCTTTGGTGCTGCTTCCCGCGTGGCTCGTGATGGTCGCCTGCAGCCCGCACTCCTTGAGGATCGGTAAGTGCTGCTCGTATGGCACCCTGGGGGCAGCCCAGAGCTGGCTCCTGTCCCCTTCTTACCCCAGGTGTCCACGGGGGACATCTGGTCCTGCCCTGTGCCCTCCCTGGGTACAGCTGGGCTCGCAGTGGTGGTAGGGGCTGGCGGGGCTGGGGGTGAAGGTGCACTGCCCCCTTGTGAGAATAAAGATGCTGCGTCCCTGTTACAGTCTGTGACTTACTCAGCCGGGCACAC
This sequence comes from Canis lupus baileyi, assembly GCF_048164855.1. Taxonomy (NCBI): domain Eukaryota; kingdom Metazoa; phylum Chordata; class Mammalia; order Carnivora; family Canidae; genus Canis; species Canis lupus. The sequence goes on from NC_132840.1 coordinate 75,762,445, forward strand.
TAAGGTGCAGCTGTCAGGTGAAGGAGGAGGATGGGAATGGCCGTGGGGGTTCTAAATCCAGGGCTGGAAATTAGGGCAGAGATCACCTCTCCTCTCCTCCGATCAATCCAAGAAGGCTTCCTGGAGAGTGTGCCTCAGATAGTCAGGGAGTGCGCTCGGGGCCCCTGGCCGGCTGCTTGGCAGGGCCCTCGACTTGGTGTGTCTCCCGGACTGCTGCTTCAAGGCCACGTGGATGACACATGCTCTCTCCCCGGCCTTGCTGCTGTGGGGGTGCCCACTCTAGGCGTGGGCAGGCAGTGCGGCTACCTACCCTGTCAGCAGCAGCCTGGTTCCTGGAGCAAGGCCTTGCTCCCCAGGGAATCCGGGAGTGCCTGGGACGTCCAGTGCCTCTTCTTCCCCAGGACCCTGCAGGGCTCGTTAATGGCAGGCTGAGGCACTGCTAACCTGGGTTGTAGGGACACGGCCCCAGCTGCAGGGAGAAATATGGGCCATCAGATGACAGCCTAACACTGATGTGGGGTATCAGGGACTGGGGGATTGCATGTATATGGGGGTGGGGGTCAGTGAAGACAGATGGGGGGGGGGCGTGCAAAGCATTGAGAAGCCTAGGCAGGTGGGCCTTTGGTCCTAAGAGGGCTGGTTGAACAGTAGGACCCCTGGGGCATGGCTAAGCAACAGCCCTAGAAGGACTCAAACCTAGGCAGGTTTTACAGACAGGTACCCATCTGGTGCCCCTCTTCCTAGACTGGGGTGGGGAGCCAGGTGTGGGGGGGAGTGAGTACTGCCAAAGGCAAGATCCTAAATCTAAATTTGAATCTGAAAGCGTTAGAGCTGATTGGGAAGGAAGGTATCTCGATGCCAAGTCCCAGGGAATTGGCTTAAAGCTGTAGAATTCCTCCGGTTGCAATCAGGCTGGGTCCTGAGTCCTGGAGGCCGGCCTGCTGGTGGTGGTCAGGAGGCCGAGGGTGGGCAGAGGCAAGTCGGAGGCGGAGACCCTGGCTAGGCCATGCACCGCGGCCCAGAGGCCGAGCTGCGGGTCTCCGGGCTGCCTGTGTGAACTTGCGGGCACACCTCTCCATGCATATGCAGCAGCGGCTGATTGGAATCAGAAATGCAGACAGGTGACTTCGTTCTTCCCCTCACCCTGCCCTCGGCTCACCGCTCCGCATGCTTAGAGAAAAGGAATTAAAAACAAAATCTTCCCTCCCTCTTCCCCATTCACTGCTGCCGAAAACTTCAAAACCTAATTTAATTCTGCTTAGCAGCAATGCAAAACGGTTCGTATCCTTAAGATGCTTAATTTATAAGATGCCTACAGTTATTCAGCGTTTGCTGCAAGGTTTTCTCCCCCTCTAAATGAGTGGATAAAGCGGTAACCCATCAATTTCCATTTGTCGCTAATGGGAAGCGGAAAGGGATTGAGCCAGAAACAGCAGCGCCTCATGGCCTTGGCTCTCCTGACACTTGTTCCCCGGGAGGGAAGCAGAAACTGGAGCTGACAGTTCCCTCTCTTGGCTGCTACGCTGACAATAGAAGGCTTCAAAGGGACCCCCTCCTGCCCCCGGACCCACTCCTGGAGCATTGCTTGTCCGGTTCTGTCAAGATGCTGTTGGCCCTCTGTTTTGGTTCACGCCGGGCCACTTGCAGCCGAGTTCCAGCCAGGCGCCCTGCTGGCTGGCAAGGTCAAACCGGGCCTGATCTCCCGCCGAGGCCAGGAAGCAGAGTTAAGCCAACAAAGGGAAAGAAAAGAAAAGGAAAACCAAGCCCGGCAATGCCAGAACCCATTTTCCTGTCTCCTTGGTTATCCTGGGAGCCAGGAGCTTTCTCAAGTCTCCCAAACCTAATGGACGGAAAGGTGCTAATTACTGTGGACTCCAGAGGGGATCTGGAGTGGAGTAGGGATGGGAAGAGAAGTAGGTCAAGAAAACAAGTAGCTGAGCTTGGCAGCAGGCAGCCTTGAGTGCGAAGGGCCAGGCCAGCGCTGGTGCTGCTGGCGTCTCCAGCGTCCTCCAGGGGCGCACGGGGAGGGAGGGGAGGGATGCTGCTCCTCCTCCTTCCCAGGGCTCACTTCTCCCTGCGTTTGGTGCTTTCTGGGGTTCCTTCCAAACCCCTCAGCCTCAGGATGCATAGCTGTAAGAGCGAGGCTGCAGGAAGGGATGGGGAATCTCAGAGATGAATTGTCCCGCCTGCTTCGTCCTCAGCCTGCTTGTCTGCTCGTGACAATATGGATGTTTGTAAAGGGGCGGCCAAACCCATTACCCTGCCTGGGGACTGCTGTTTTTCATTCAAGTGAGGCACGGGGTGGGAGATACAGCCAAATTGTCTGTTACAGTGCCCAGTGTTTACCCCCTGAATGAGATTTTGGGTAAGAGAAAGGGATTTTATTTATGACTATGAGGCTGCCCACATAAATTCCCCAAACTCTCTCACATATGTCAGCCCCCTTCAGTCATTTATCTTCTGGAAATGTCTTTTGATTTTGCTTCTGTCCCTTGGGGTTCTCTGAGTGATGACTATGGGATCCACAGTTAATAAATGCTCCGAGAAGACCCCACCGCATCTCTCCCCCTGCCCTTTATTACTTTGAGGGATCAGCATCCTATCTCAGAGCCCTAAAGGATTCTGAGGTTCCCATTCCCCACGCAGCTTATTTCACACATGAGGAAGGAGGCCCCAAGGGGACATCGCGAGTAGGTGGCCGGGCTGGTGGCAGCCCACGCTAGAGCCCTGTCTCCTTGACTCCTCTTGCACTGCTTGCTTCGCCGCCCACCAGCGGGCTCCCCTGGCCACTGGGGAAGCAGATTCGCCATCAGCAGGGTTGTCGCTGGTGCTTTTTTTCCCCCCAGCCTGTTCCTGACATTAGCAAATGTTACCCTTGCCCTGAACATGTGAAGCCTCAATAAGTATTTGTCAGCTTTCTAGACTGTCTCCTGTTACACTTTCCTTGGCCCCAGTCACAGCCACACTGAACCACTGTTACCCAAAATACCAGGAAGGTTTAGTCTGGGCTTTACGCATCCCCCTCCTGTGCCTGGAGCTGTTCTTCCCAGCCTGGAAAACTGCTACCACTACTCTTCCTCTTCCCATCTCCTCTTCCTCCTTGGAAAGCTACTACCACTGCTACCCCTTCCTCTCCTCCTCCATCACGGTTCTCCCAGGCTTAGATAGCTCTTCCTCCGCCAAGTCCTTTCTCAGGATTTCCTGTCCTTCCTGGGGGAGAAATCCTCTCTTTCCTGCCCCTTTGCCCATTCCCTGGTACTTCACGCCTATTCCGGCACCTACTGGGGTGTGCTCTAGTTATTTTTCCCACCAGACTCTGAACTCCAGGGGTGATTGACCACCTGACATACTTCGTGTATGCAAACGTATCGCTCAGACTCAGTGAACGGGATGTGTGGAGGATCCATGGCCCCTTGCAAGACCTGGTTCCCCAAGAACATGTTTGGTATCCTTGTTTTAAAGTACTGTCTTCTGGTCTTGCATATGCTTAAGGAGGTAGGCTTACTGGAAGAATGGGAAGAGGAAGGAGAAAAAGGAGGAGAAAATGTGCTTCTATTTTCTTTCTTTATTATTATCTTTTAGATTTATATGTTTATTTATTCATGAGAGAGACAGCGAGAGAGGGAGAGACACAGGCAAAGGGCAAAGCAGGACTTGAGTTCCTTGAGGGGAACCCAATGCAGGACTCGATCCCAAGACCCCGGGATCATGTCCTGAGCCAGAGGCAGATGCTCAACCGCTGAGCCACCCAGGTGTCCCCTGTCTTTCTTATTTAGAACAGATAACAAGAATGGGCTGAGGATCCCGATGGGGTTCTACTGCAGATTTTGGCTAAGAGGATAAATACGGTGATTCAGTTATCCATTCCTCAGTTCACCCAGCAGGTGTCTGTTGAGTGCTCTGTGCCAAGCACTGAGGGTATGGGGGCACAGTAGTAATCACCAGAGTACCTCCCACTCGGAAAGGCCTTCCTCTCTGCTAGGCGCTGTGCTGGGTATCTCACGTCTATCAGGCAATCCTCACATCAGAATTAATGACCTGATGTTAAAGATGAAGGGGTGAAGGCTCGGGGAGTTTAAATAACTCCTCCAAGGTCACGGAGATACTGAAATTTGAACCTGTTTCCAAAGCCATCTCTTTCTACTCTACTCCAGTGCAGCTGGTACACCCTGGAGACCTTAGGGATTTCCCATTATCAGAGCCGTCACATTAACTATACCGTGTTCCACCGGGTAAAGGAATTGACGGATGGAGTCTTTGCCTTGGTAGTCTCTAGCTTTTCATTGGTTCCTTTACCTGTAAACAATTTCCCAAGGCCACAGAGAAAATCCACCTGATAGATGTGGAAACTGAGGCCTGGGGACCTGAGAGGCTTGCTCATGGTGGCACAGAAGTCCCGATGAGCGTGGGTGGCACCAGACGCATCCGCAGGTTATGGGAGCGATTGCCTCTCTTTTTGTTTAAAGTTTCCCTGGGTGGTAAAGCAGCAAGAGCCTGGATTTATTTGACACACTGCCTTACTAGGACACCCAGGCACTTTACAACGACCATTTTTTACTTGTTTGGTTCCCCCAATGAGCTCTAAGTCCTGTAGGGAGAACGTTAAACATAGAACATTACAATGTTAGAATGATGCAGATTATAAGAGAACTGGGGGAGGTAAGGAGGGAGCGTAGAAACACTGTTGTTGTTTTTTTCATCCTGTTCTGTGTATTAAATCTATCTGACACACCAAGATCCAGATCTACCAGCTGAATTCTGTGCCTTGCCAAATATTCACCATGGGTTTTCTTTCTTTCTTTCTTTTTTTTTTTGAGGAGTGGGCTCCCCTTAATGATGTTACCACATGACGTGATTTATGGAATTTTGATGGCCACGTAACTTTTCATCGTTCTTCCAAATTGAGTCACCCGGATAGGCAATCAATTGGTCTTTTACATTAGTGACAAATAGAAATTGATGACTTTCCCCTTCATCTGTCATCTAGAGCAGGAATATGGAAAGACTTCTGGGGCACAGATCTCTCCCCTGCTGAACACCTTTGGGGGTCTGTGTCTTTCTTATGATTCCTAGGATTCCTGGGTCTCCACGACACCTGCCCCAGAGCACTGCCTACCAGCTGTTTGCTAGACGCATGATCTGAGGATAACTTTTGGGTCTTGAGCTTGACCCGTCCGTTTTCAGATTTCTCTCTCCCACATATTGGTTGGTACTCAGAAACACCAAGCAGTGTTGTTTAACGATAAGTGTACAATGTATGTAATTCGGAGAGTAAATATTTTACCAAAAAATGAAGAAGCCTGTGTGTATATGTGTGTGTGTACGTGTCTACATGCAGATGTGCCTGCCCGAGGCTGTCTCTCCCTGCTTCCCACCTCACCCCTGCTGCCATATCTGTAGTGGGGAGGAGGGAGCCTTAGCTGTGTTTAGAAGGCATCCAGGCCAGGGTGCTTTGTGGGGTCGCTCCGCCCACGATGTCATCATTTGCCTTTACCTGCAGCTTGTCTTCTTCTAAGAGCACCACACAGGATGCTTTCAGGAAGTTTAAATTCTCTCTCAACCTTTCCAGAACCTTTTTGTGAAGTGCAGCTTCAGGCCATAGTCTCTTCTGCGAAGTGAGGATTGATTTCGGTCCAGGTGGGCTTCAGGTTACTGATAAGAAAGACCAGGGTCCCCGTAAGGTGAAGTAAGTCAGCAAAGGGCCCCTCTGGCTGTGCCACAGCTCCTGACCCGCAGCTGCCTGGAGACATTCTGTGCCATGGTTTGCAGCGTGTAACATGCTCTTGTTCTTCCACACATGTTTGTTCAATTTCCCTAACAACCTGCAAGGCAGGTAGGAGTAAGGATATCTTCTGGAAGAGGGTCCTGAGGTTCACAGAGTTTGTGACTTGCCCTGGCTCATCCACAGGGTGGGGGTGGCGGTGGCCTCAAAGGGAGGAGAGAAGAGGAGAGGACACGTCCCAGGTGGCGGCAGAGGGGTTCTGGTGGGCAGAGTTGGAGCATAGCCAAGGTGACAGAGTCCCGAATAGCCTCTTGGTGTACATTCTTGATGGGTGGGACTGGAAGCCACCAGAGGTTGGTGTACCAACACCCAAGGCCTCACAAAATCCGGCTGAGCTAAAGCGAATAGGCAAGTAACAGTAGCAAACATTGTGTTTCCTTAAACATATCGTGGATGATCTCTGGGAGGAAATTGGGAAAGGTCCCAGGAGCAGGTGTATCAGAGCAAAAGGATGGGGTTATTGTTCCCCCACTAAAAGTTCTAGATAACAGCTGATTTTCAGATTAATTTGGGTGTGCAACTGCCTGTGTTCACGTGTGCTAGAGTGGCCTGGTCTCCCCTGGGCTCTCATTTTGGCCCTCCCCACGTGTGGGGGTCTGACGGCAGCTGCTACTCTGTTGGATGAAGCCCCGCCTGGCAGAGATGCACGTGGCCTGAGAGGACAGCCATAACGGCATCCCGTCAGACTTCCAAAAAACCTGTCTCCAGTCCTGTGAGATGGTTTACAGAAGTCTTGAAACGGGGAGTGACTCATTAGCAAGATCTATTTTTCTTTCCCCCGTGGTGGTTTGGGGTATGTGTGGGGAAGGTGGAAATCATGGAGAGAAATTTGGATTTGATGTAAAAAAAAAAAAAAAAAAAAAACTTATGAGACAGATGGGATGAGCCATTCTGGGGACTGAGGCACCCACAGCTGGAGGTGGCCACAGATTAGGTTGGACAGGGATTCCAGCCTCAAAGGTGGGGGGTTGGACCTGTTACCACTGAGGCCACTTTGAACCTGGGATTCTGTGAGAGGAGACTTTGGCCTTTGGTCTGTTCTTATACTCACAGAGGGAGACATTCCATTATCCTGTGTCCTCATTAACAACCGTTAATAAGGTTTTAGAATGGAGGCAGCCATCTGCTTAACTTAAGCCCTGACCCCATTTGGCCCCAGTTGCTTGGGCGAGCCAGATAAGACATGAAGCCGTACTGATTCTTTTTACTTGTCAGTGTAGACCTGTCTGTGTGTTTCTTTTCTCCCTGTAGCCACTGATAGGGGAGTTAGGGGAGCACGGGTGATGGTGGGAGCTGCTGCTGGACCTCACCCGAGTGCCTGAGTGTTTGTGTGAGTGAGCTTGAGTGGGTGGGATACACCTGCGTGCACCATGAGAGCCCACACGTCCCACACCCAGCCTTGCGGCTTGGCTCCATATCTCCTTGACGGGGCCTGACCCTCGGCTGCTGGGGAGCACTGGACAGTGAGCACCCCTGTGTCTCCTTGCGTGTTTCTTCCCATCGAGCTGAGTCATGGGGCCCAGCTATCATGGTGATGGGCTTGGTGAGGCCCGTTAAAGCCCACACTGATGAAGAGGGTTGTGGAGAAGGAAGAGAGCCCAGACCAGTGGAGGCTCAGCATGTACCTCTGTTGGCACGCCCAGGCAGATGTACCACCATGCTGGACTCAGGAGGCATTTCAGCCCTGATTGGGGCTTTCTAGAGTTGAGATTCTATTAGCAGAACCCTTCTCAGACAAGAGGTTCACCATTCTGAAACTCTCTACTGCAGGGGCAGACATTAGCCACATCCTCTCAGATCCCCTCATTCTGTCTTGTGTTCCTCCCGGGGATGAGTGGCCATCTGTGGCGGCCCGGGAGAGGTTCCCTCAGGGGTCTCTTCCTCTCGGCCCCTTCCACCCAGACTTTCCCAGGTGTCTTCCATGGCTGATTCCAAGCTGATCGGCGTCTAGAGGGAAAGAATAAAAACCCATTTGTTCTGGGTAGCACTGGGCTTGGCCCTGGAAGTCTCCAGCATCGTGTAGGGGTTGATGTCAGAGCATGGGCTCTAGCCAGATGGCCCGGGTTTGAATCTGAGCTCCACTCTTTATTAGTCGTATGATCTCAGGCAAGAACTTGATTTCTCCGTGCTTTAATTTCTTTATCCATAACGTGGGGTAACAGCAGTCCCCACCTCAGGCTTTCATGGGAGTTCAATACGTCACCACAGAGAGAGCCCTTAGATCCGCAGCAGGCAATGATAGCTGTGATTTTGAGGAGCACTTATGGGTCAACCCTGTCTCTGTCCCCTCCCCGGGGCCCCCTTCTGCCTTCCTCCACCAAATGCTCTCTTTCCTCTTTTTTTCTAAACCCTGCTTTAAATTCATCTCTGTCTGGGAGCTGAGACTCCGCACCTGATCGGGAAAGCTCTTGCTTCCAGAATCCTCAGAGTGCAAGTCGTGTGCATGTTTGTGCGTGCATTGCGCCGCGTTCATTGATGCATGCCCACCTGTTCCTTATTTGAATTCCATCTACCCTATAAGCCTAAGAGCTTCCTGAGAGATGGAACTCTGTCTTCTCTACCCTCGGCGTGGGCTTTTTTTCACATTGGGGTGATGGTCCCAGGTCCTGGCTAAGGGATCTGAAAGGTCTCCCGTCTTAAAAACGTCCCCAGCCCCACATCCCTCTTCGGCAAACCCCCTGTTTCTCTCCTTCCCTTTACACACAAACTCTGCTCAAAGCTGTCTCCATTCCCTGTCCTCTCTCGTCCTATCAGTAGGACTCCCTCCTGTCAGAACGTTGCCCCAGCTGTGATGCCTGCTGGGCTGCATCCGGGTCGTAGGTCCTCAGGCCTCAACTTACCAGCAGCATTGACATAGCCTCGCACTCCCTCTCCCTTGAAACATTTCTCTCTCTGGGCGTCTGGTTATGTTCCATTTTGCTTCTTGCCCTGCCCCACTGGCTGCTCCCTCCCAGCCTCCTCTGCTGCTTCCTCCTCCTCTCCCTGACCTCTGGATACGGAGGCGCCCCAGGGTTCTATCCTTATACACCTCTCTCCACACCCACTCCTTAGTGATGTCATTCGGTCTCAGGGCTTTACGTGCTTATGGCTCATCTCCTCTCATCTCCAGCTCCAACCTCTCCCATAACGCCAGGCTTCTGTGCCTACTCACCATCCCCACGTGGATGTCTGAGAGTGACTCCAGTGTTTCATATCCAAAATCCAGGTGTGGCTGTCTCCCTCCGTGCCTGCTGCTCCTACTGTCTCCCCCAGTTCATAAATGGGAATCCCATTCCATCTATTTGGACTCAGATGCCAGCCTTTGGAGTCACACTTGATCCTGTCTTTCTCTGACATCCCACAGACTCTCCACCTGAAAATCCTATTTGCTGTACCTCCCAGCCATACCCAGAGCCCAGCCACTTCTTACCACTTCACAGTTTCTTTCCTGTCCAAGGCAGTATTATCTTGCACCTGGTTTCTCTGCTCCCGCTCACTCAATCACTTTTGTTCCTCAAAGTGGCAGCAAGAATGATTATTTCAAAATGTGAGTTGAATCATGTCAGTTCACCTCCCCAGTGCCCTCTTGTCTCAGAGTAAAAGAAAACACCCCTACGGTGTCCCACAAGACCCTCCATGGTCTGCCCCACTGTTGTGTCACCTTTCCATCCCCTCCCTTACCGCTCTGCCTCGTGCTCGCTCCACACCAACCCTGACCCCACCAGTTTCCTGGCTTTTCCTCAGACATGCCAAGTACGCTGTCACCACAGGGCTTTTGCACTTGCTGTGCTCTCTGCCTAGCACACTCCTCACCTAGATACCTGCATGGTCCACTCTGTCACCTCCTGCAGGCCATGCCCCTGCCCCACAACCCTCCTGCAGGCCATCCCCTCCCCAACCCCTTGCTTGCTTGATTTTTTTCGAGAGCTCTAACCACCCCCTGACAAACTGATCCTAGTTGTTTCTCTCTGAGTCCTCTCCCATCAGGAAAAGCCCTTGGTTTTGTACTCTGCCGTTTCCCTGGCACATCAGACAGTGCTTGGTGTATTATAGAAAGTACTCACTGAATATCTACTGGGCAGATGAATGATGCAGCCCCAAAGGAGGTCCCAGCGGAGCTTCAGATTTGCAAGCCATTAGAAGCCAGAGACTGTGATGATCTCCCTTGGCACAGAAGCGGGTCTGAACAAGTGCTCCTTGCTAGGGAGGGTGCAGCAGGCCCTGCTGGCTCCCTGTCCCTATGTTCTCTGGTCCCTGCAGCAAACACCAGGTTCTGGGGCCAATCTTGATCCTATTCTGAGGAAGTCCACGCCAGCAGTTAATGACTCAGCATCACAATGAACCTTGCTGCTGGTCTTCGTCCCCTTACATCCAAACAGCAGGCTGTTGACTTGTGATCATCCCCCACCTGGCTGCCACTGCAATGCCCAAGGTTCTGTGTTGTCAGCAAGTCTGAGCCTCCGTCTGTTATTCTGACTGCGCCCAAGCTTCCCTGTGCCTCTGTGGTCAGGCCTTGCTTGTCTCCATCTTCCGAGAGCCTGGAGGCCTGAATCTGGATCCACGCTCCCAGCTGCGGCCCTGCCACCTGCTTCCAGCTTTTTCCTGGGGCTGCCAGTGTTGGCCAGGGTACCTGCCTGTTGTCTGCCAGCAGATGCTCCCGGTGCTCTACTCCGCCTGTCTGTTTGTACTTCGATTCATAAAATCTTGATGGTGGCAGGGACCCTGGTACAACCCATTCCACTTTGAATAATGCCGACTATTGGTTTTTCTTTCTCTGAAGCCCAGGTCTGTCTATCTGTGCTTTCCAGCTACTGTCCTAGGTCTAGCTGTCCCTGAAGAGTGTGCAGAGCAGGTCTCTGCTCTTCCCAGTGATGGCATCTCTGAAATCCAAGATGCCATCATTTCACAGCTCCTGGTGTCTCCTTTCTTCCAGAGATTCATCATCAGCGCCTTTGTTCCTTTCTTCTCAGCATCCTGAGAACCCTCCTCCAAATGGGTTTTCTCTTTTCTTCTTCCCAGTTAGTATGTGGCCCCCAAATCAGAGGCAAGCCCTCCCCCTTAACTGCTTCCAACTGAACACAAGCACCTGCTCCAGCCTGGTGGGGTCTGGTCTGTGGGTTCAAAGCCCCTGTTGGACCCATTCCTACCAAGCCCTGGCTGACCACTCTTTAAGTTAAGGAAAGCCCATCTAGGTCCCACCTATGCCTGTGAAATCTTCCCTTCCCCCCTTTGGCTCTTTCCATGATGGGCTTTGCTCTCGGCACCCAGAGCCGATGGCACTCTTTGAGTGCCTTGCAGCAGGATGCCCCAGTGTCACCTGCTGTAGGTGACACTGGGGCATCTTTAACCTGTGTTAAAGAGCCCGGCGCTGGAGATTTATTACGTTGTGACCCCTGTGGCTTCTCCCAAGAAGTGCTTTTTCCCCATCCTTTCTAGTGCATGGTCTTTCAAGCAGGGAGTGACACAGGCAGGGGAGGGAATGCCACTTTGCTGGCAACACTCATAAATTCCCCCCAGTGGCAGGGATCTAACAACATGAGACTTTGAGCTTTCAGCTCACAGATGAAAGAACAGGGATTTTCCCCAAGATGACAGAAAAGGGAAGCATACAGCCCCGGGGGCCTCAGCAGGAAGCTCTGCTAAGGAGTTGTTCCAGAGCAGCATCAGCCACCCCTTCGTATGGGAGTAGACTTGCACTGGGTGGCCCCAGAGCTCTGGGCAGCCACCCAGAAGTCTCGGGTCAACAGACTGGGCAAGAGGGTGAGCTCTCCGAAGGCCATCGGTAAGGAATTCTCCTGGCACTTTCTGAACCTAAAAGGACCTTTACCTGGAAACAGTGGTTGAATATGAATCTCCCCTTCAGAGCCAGTTTGGAAAGCCAGAAGCGTCAGAGGAATTAAGGTTGTTACGTGGACATAAGTGGTATTGGTGGAGATGAGAGGAGGTATTTGGGGATCCCTTCTATGGGAGCTCTCCTTATACTTAATTAGCTTCTTCCTTATCTGCCAGGAGAGGAATATTGGCTCCTGGGCAGGCTTGAACAGGGCAGGTAGGGCCACAGTCTCTTGGAGGGCTGCTGCTGTTGGCTTGTGGTTCCAGCCTGGGTTGGGGACCTCCCTTTTGGGTCACCAGCTGGTGCCTCTCTTAGTGGGAAGCCAGGAGGGTGGTCACCTGGGGGAGCTTGGAGTTCACATTCGAGTCTTCCTATCTTGGGCACTAGGGAACAAGTCGGCCTTGGATTAAAAATTCACGGGTATGAATCTCCCTTCCTGGCCATATTCCTTTAGGCAAATTACTCAACCTTTCTTGCACTCAATTTCCCATCTGTACACTGGAGATAACAGTGTACCATAGGAGGTTATTGTATTAATTGAGAGATGTGTAAAGTTCTGTACACAGTGTGTGCATCTAGTAATATTTAATAAACAGCTCATTTCCTTTTGTTTCTTTAAAAAGTAGTAATATTATACTATAAAAATAGCAGCAATTTGCTCAACATTGTGGCAAGCATGATTTTGGATGTTGTCTTAGGGTAGTGGGATTGGGGATGGGCTTTATTGACAAATAAAGTTGGAATTGAATTATAGTTTCAGCATGTGACCTTGGACAAACTACTTGGCATCTGTTTTCTCCTATAAAAGGGGAGTAATACTACTTACCCTGGATGATTGTTGAGGTTTATGTATGATAACATATGCAAAATGGCTAGCATGGTGCCAGATAATTAATAGGTCAATAAATAATAGTTATCAGTAGTTCTATTAATTATTATTACCATAGTTAATAATCATAATTATTACTACTCAAGTTTTCCGTTGCTGCCATAACAAATTACTATGTATTTAGTGGCTCCACCAAGAAACATTCATTATCTTATGGTCTGTAATTCTGATGTCCAACATAGCTCTTGCTGGACTATGATGTCGGTAGAGCTGTATCCTTTTTGGAGGCTCTAGGGGAAAATCTGCTTCCTGCTCATTTGAGTTTTTGGCAGAATTCAGTACTTTGCAGTTATAAAATCAAGGTTTCCGTTTTATTGCTGGCTGTCAGCTAAGGCTGTTCTCAGCTTCTGGAGTCTGCTATATCCCTTGGCTCGTGGCCCCCTTCCTCCATCCTCAGAGCTGAGGGTCAAGTCATTTTCACATGGGAGCTCAGTCAGGCAAGGCTCTCTGATTTTAAGAACTCATGAGATTATACTGAGCCTACTGGGATCAACCAGGATAATCTCCCCCCACCTCAGGGTCTGTAACCTTAATCACATCTGCAGAGTCCCCTTTGCCATGGAAGGTAGTGCATTCCCAAGTTCCAGGGAGTAGGAGGTGGACGTCTTTGGGGGCCAAGAAAGGCTCTCTGATTTTTAAGAACTCATGAGATTACATTGAGCCTACTGGGATCATCCAGGATAATCTCCCCCATCTCAGGGGTTGTAACCTTAATCACATCTGCAGAGTCCCTTTTGCCATGGAAGGGTAACACATTCCCAGTTCCGGGGAGTAGGAGGTAGATGTCTTTGGGAGGGGCCATTATCCTGCTCCTCTGTTTGGATGGCCCCCAAGATGAGAGGCTGAGCCCCCTTGAAAGCCTTCTTGTGAGCAGTGCCTGGTGCAGGGGGATGTGCCTGCCCTTGGAAACTGTCCCTAGTGCAATCCTTGGCCCGAGCTGCCTGACTGCTGTTACAGTCAACCATTTTGCATGAGAACTGGGCAGCCTGGAGCACCAAAGCCACTGCGTTTCCTTGATGGGTAGAGGGAACTGGATAGGACAGCCATATGACTGTGACTGAGATTGTACCACATGGGGAGAGCGAGCCGGGAAGAGACGGTGTAACAGGAAGCCCTTCATCATGTTGATTTAAGGTGTCAGGGTTCTAAAGGAGTAACCTACCAGCTGAGTGTTACCTGGGGCCGTGTCACATGGGCTTTGCGGGGCCTGCCTTGGAGTGATGTGTTTATTTTCTGCCACAGGGCCCAGAGAGAATAACGTCCCCCCAGAGTCTCAGCAGACTGTCTCTTACTCTGCCTGTCATCCTTCCAGAAGGGGACAGATCTCTAGTTGCTTTGAGGAGCAACACGATGTAGGAAGGTACTGCTCTGAGCAGGGAATTAGGAGACCTGGAAGCTGGTGCAACCTGTCCCTCCATCTCCTAGTCCTTACTGAATGCTGACGGTGCCCTGCAGTGGGCTAGCCTCTGTGGGACATACAGGAAGCTGGAGGGACAGGTTTTGAGCTTCCCTATAGTTCCTTTATGTCTGGGAGTTGTGCCTTTCCATATTTAGAACATTAACAAAACATTTTCTGTCCTGTATGTCCAGCGGGGATGGTGGTGATCCAGGGACCAGGGGCATGTTGGCATTTTGGGCTTCTTTTGCCTTTCTTGATGTATCCCCTGCTTCCATCTAGAGTGGGCTTAATGGAATTGTGGTGGACCGGCCTTTTAAAGGGCCTTATCACAGGGGATGGAATGGCATTCATGTTTACTGAGCACCCAAAGTGTGCCTATCACTTCCTATAGCTTATGTGCTTTATGTCTTGCAACAGTCTCCAGAGGTGGGGTTGATAATGTCTGGTAGTTAGGGATGGAAACTGAGGCATGGAGAGACTAGGGTCACTCATGCAGGACCTGGAAGACTCTGGATTTGAACCCAGAATTTTCTGGCTGCGACCCTGTACTCTGTCCTCCACACCAGGCACCTCCCGTTTGTTTGTTTGTTTGTTTGTTTGTTTTTAAATATTTTATTTATTTGTTCATGAGAGAGACAGAGAGAGGCAGAGACATAGGCTGAGGGAAAAGCAGGCTCCCTCTGGGGATCCTGTTGTGAAACTTCATCCCAGGACCCCAGGATCACACCCTGAGCTGAAGGCAGACACTCAACTGCTGAGCCACCCAGGTGTCCCCAGGCACTTCCCTTTTCTTGCCCCCTGCCATGGAACCCCAGGGAGAGGCATGGGAGGAAGGCACAAATGAGGTCTGTCCTCCCAAGACCCCTGGGACACTTCAGTTTCCTTAAGCAGAAGGCAGAGGCTGCCCTCGAACCCTCCTCGTTGTCCTACCCTTGCAGGCTTCCTTTTCAGACATTTGGGAGAGAGAAATTAAGTTGAAATGGAACCATAGGAGTAGCGCAGAAGGCACCTTTAGGCTAAAAATAAGAGCAGAGGCTGCACCGCTCAGAGGGGACGAGTCTGCATGCTGCCTTTATTTATAGCCACTTATTTATTAGATTCCAAATGATGTTTAACCAGGAATCATATGGCAGTGATCTTTGATTACTTATGCGGCTAATGGCTGAACATATATTATTATTGCTATTTATTCAGCCCTGTTAAATGTACCGGGTGCTGCTTTTCCTGGAAGGCACCAAGGAAAGGGGCCCAGGGAGTCCTTGCTGTGTAATCACAGGGCCCTAGGGGTAGGAGTAGAGAAGGTGGCGTGACAGGTGGCCCTAAAGACCAGATGGGGGGTCCCACCAGGAGTTTTTTTTTATGATTTTTTATTTATTTATTCATGAGAGAGAGAGGTGCAGAGACACAGGCAGAGGGAGAAGCAGAAGCAGGCCTCACGCAGGGAGCCCGACATGGGACTTGATCCTGGGTCTGCAGGATCAGGCCCTGGACCGAAGGCAGGCGCCAAACCACTGAGCCACCCAGGGATCCCCCCACCAGGAGTTTTTATAAAATGGGGCAACCCTTTGAGGTAAAGGGCGTGGGGAGGGGAGTGAGAAGGAACATGCTGAAAGGGAAAGAAGAGTTTAGGGTGAGATTTGGGCCTTTGAGGGCCAGAAACATCTAGCCTTACAATAATAGCAACAATTATTGAGTATGTATTACATGCCAGGGACTGTGCTGTTCAAAATTATTTAATCCTATCATCATGTCCGTTTTACAGATGAGATAGCTGAGGCTCAGAGATGTTAAACAACTTAGCCAAGGTCACACAGCTGGCATGAGGCTGGAGCCCCATCCACCTCTGGAGACTATATGCTCCTTATTCCATCTGCCCAACTTCAAAAGCAGGGCCCTTCTCCTCTTTTGACTAAGCTTAACTTTTTTGAGTAAACAGCTCAGGAAGATAATGGTAAACTTCTGGTCCCTGGAGACCGGAATTTATGGCTCCCCTGTGCTCTCCCATGGTGCTTTACAAGCTACTCAGGGTGAGCTGTCAGCTGTCCCCGGGCGGGCACAGGCTGCCTACCTAACACATCCTACCTGGGAGGCCCCTTGGGGAGAGGCAGGGAATGCAACATTCAGGATGCTGAGTGGAAGTTAACTCAGACCCCGCCCCCCCCCCCCCCCCAATCTATGGGCTCTGACAGCCAGGATGGTGGCACGTGGCAGGTGCAGGGTCTTGGGTGGTTCAGGCCCTGATGCACCAGGATCCAAAGCCAAGGCATCCCCACTCAGACGTCTGAGGAGAGCAAGACCTGCCTCACGGGGAGAGCGTGGCTCACTGAACTTCTCCACACTCACTGCCACCACTGCCAGCCCCTGCCATCCTCCCTGTCACCTCTCACTTCCTGACTCTTTCCTAGTTTTATCTTTCTAGAAGAAAGTGCCAACTTATTCCCAGGGTCTGTGAAGCCTTTATAGTCAGGCTGCAGTCTTGCTAGATGGCATTGTTCCCTAGCACTCCCTCCTCCCCATACCCTGCCCCATAACCACTCACTAGCATGCCTCCCACCCACAAGACACATAGGGGTTTCCAGAACATTCTTGCCTCTCAGGTGTTAGGGCCTTTGCTCCCCCTGCCTGGAATCCTCACCCTCTCACCTTTCCGGAGCAGTGGGATTTTATTCATATTCAAGGCTTTGCTGACCTATGAGCTCCTCCCATGACCCCGCCCTTCTATCTCAAGGATTTTTGCCTCTCTCGTGCTCCCATTCCACAGTGTGTGGGACTCACAAGACATAGTGATGGGAGTTGTAGGCACTGGTTTCTCTTTTTACCTGCACTCTGCTGGCCTTGCTCATAGCAGGTGGTAAACAAACATCGGTGGAATGAATGAGGAGATGAATGACTCATTCTCAATTCGTGGCTGCTGTGGGGGAGATATTTGTTCCACATGGGACCATATACCCACTGGCTTTGAAAATGGGGACATTGGGGCAGGAAATGGGGACTACATGAGCTAAGTTATGCATCTCGAAATAGAACAGCAAAGAGCCTGGAACATTCTGGTTGGGGGGGAGGAGGGAGGCTGTTAACTGGCTGTCTCAGAGTTTGGAAGGGAGGAAAGAGACCTGGGGGGGTGGAGGGGGCGTGGGGGGGAGAGGGGGATTTCAGGAGAGTGCCCTCTCTGTGCCTCATCCTCCCTGTCATCACAACATGCAGTCTCCAGCCTTCCAGTCATAATGGAATACGCTGTGGGGGGCATTTGACCCTTATTGATGGTATATGCTTGGCCCAGTATCGCAGAGGCCCCCTGCCCTGCCTGGCTCTGATGCCCGAGGCCGCCCGGGAGGTGCCACCCTGCACTGGGGTGCGCTGACCTCAGGCCTTGTCACCCTCCACCCTCCTCTCTCAGTGCCCTTCCCTTCATCCCTGCAGACACAGCCAGCAGCTGCCTGGGGCTTGGCCAGATGCCAGGGGGCTCCAAGAGCGGATTCTCACAGGGTCAGGTCAGGTTGGAGGAGGAGTAGAGAGGCACTCTCTAGGGGACAAAGCCAGGCTGGGGAGGCAGGAATGGAGAGGCCCAGGGCTTGGGAGGGGAGCCCCGGATGAGAATGGGTCCCAGGCTGTGGCACCTGCCGCCTTGCAGGGTCACGGGCACCTCTCTCTCTGGGCCTCAGGTGTCACAAGCTGTGGGCCCCCAGGGGGCCTGCAGCCCAGGATTCTGTGCTTCCCTTCTCTGCCTCTCTGGAGGCTGCAACAGATGCATATTAACCTCCCCATCCTCCTCCTCCTCTGCTTTCTCTCCCCTCCCTCTCTTACTTCTGCCCCTCCAAGTATTTACTGTCCACCTGGGTCTAGATTATCCCCTGATTAAGTGCCATTTAGCTGTTGGCTGCCTGTTCGCTCAGTTTTATAGACACATTCAGCATGGCACAGAGGCCAAGGCCTGATTTTGGAGAGGGAGGGTAATGAGAACAGAGCACAGCGGCGGCCCACTTAGATTGGATTTTAATAAAGTTTCCAGCTAACCTAAATCATCCTCGTCACAGGCTGCCTAGAGACCGCGGCAGGCGACTGTCAGCCCAGTGCTGCCTCCCCAGGCTGGGGCAGGCAGGAGGGTGCAGAACTGGGGTCTGGGGGGGGTGGTCTGGGGGAGCTGCCTGGAGGCGGGGGAGGGGGGCCCTGTTGGAGAGGAAGTGCCCATCCCCAGCAGGAAGACCCTCCTCAGGGGACAAGGGTGAGGCCTTGGTAAAGTGGTAAAGGCTCTTGGAGGGGAAGCCTATCGCCTTCTCCTGGAGCAGCTGTTAATTAGTTGCAGATGATGAGATAATTCATAAAAATTAGCAGTGATTTCCTTCATTGTGTTAATATCACCGGGCAATAAAACTGCTGTTAAGGATGACTTTTCTCTGCATCGAGGAGCAGGATGTCAAGGAAAAAAAACAGCCCTCCACAGGGGTGGAGGGAAAAAAAGGAAAACAGGACCTCAGAGAGAATGACGGGGGGAGCAATTTCCAAGCTTTGGCTGGAATCATCGGAAAGAAGTCAAATTGAAATGCAAATCCTGGTGTCTCTCGGAGCACTGGCTGGGAAGAAATGCATTTGGTGGTGTCACCTTGGCGTTGATGGGCAGACAGCCGGGGCTGCAGGGAGGGCTTCCCTGGCTGCTCGGTGGAAAGAGAAAGATGGCAACAACCAGAGGCTGTGGCTTCAGCTTCTGCCCTCAAGCGGGCCCTTCCAGTTGGCCTGGAAATTTCCAGGAAAATTCTCCAGAGAGGGGACACCCTTGCTGTAGAGGCCTAGGAAGCATGATCTAGCCTCCATCCCATCCCTCTGCATCCTCTCCCCGAGCTCTGGCCACTCTGACCTGGTGTCCTTATCTTCAGTGTGGCCAGAGCTTCCTGTCTTAGGGGCTGCACACATGCTCTGGTCTTTGTCTAGAATGTTCTCTGCCTTGCTGCATTTTTTTTTTTTTTTTAAATCTGGCCAACTCCTATTCATCCCTTCAGTAAAATATCATTTCTGCAGATAAACCTTTGGACTGTATTTCTAGTTCCTGGCATAGTTCCCACATTGTATATAGGGACTGATAGTGGCTAAAGAGTATTTCCCTGCTTAACCCCTTCCCTGGTTGCCTGTTACCTCTAGGATAAGGTCCCAACTCAGTTGTGTAGAGTAACAATTTTACAGTAGAATGAATTTGCTAGGGCAGCCGTAACAAAGTACCGCAGGCTGGGTGGCTTATAAGGGAAAAGTCTTGTCTCATGGTGCTGGAGGCTGCAAGTCCAAGATCCAGGTGTTGGCAGGTTTGGTTTCTCCTGAGCCCTCTGTCCTTGGATTGCAGATGGTCACCTTCTCACTGTTTCTTCACGTGGTCTTTCTTCTGTGCATGTGCTTTCCTGGTGTGTCTCTGGGTGTCCCAGTATCCTCTTCTTATAAGGGCACCGTTCAAGTTGGATGAGGACCCACCCTAATACCTCGTTTTAATTTAATGACCTCTTTAAAGGTGCTCTCTCCAAATACAGTCACACTCTGATGTATAGGGGGTTAGGGTTTCCATTTATGAATTTTAGAGGAATACAGGCCAGTTCATTACAGTACCCCATGTTATCTGACCCCTGCTTACCCCACCAGTCACAGTGCCATCTACCCACCTAGCTCTGCGCTGTGCTTGATGTGCCCTGAAAGTGCCATGCTTTTCTACCTGCCACTGCACCCAGAAGGCTTTTGTCTGAAATGTCCAAAATGCAATTTGTTTATTTGTTTGTTTGTTTATTTTTTCAAAATGCAGTTTAAATGTTGTGTTCCCCTTGCAGAGCTCCCTGATACATTTTCCCTTCCTCCAAGAGCTTATATCCTTCTTTTGTGTCATTATGCCTTATAAATACGTTTAGTGTAGGGGCACCTAGGTGGCTTGTCAGTTAAGTGTCTGAATTCAGCTCAGATTATGCTCTCAGGGTCCTGGGATGGAGCCCCTTGTCAGCCTCCCTGCTCACAGTGGGGAGTCTGCTTCTCCTTCTTCCTGTCCCTCTTCACTGATTGTGCAGTCTCTCGCTCTCTCTCAAATAAATAGAATCTTTAAGGGGAAAAATAAATACCTTTAGTGTAGCAGGTTTGTTTATGAGTATTTCCTGAACTTATCATGCTCCACAGAGTGGGTACCCCACCAGTTGTTGAATGAACAAATGAACGAGCAAATTGAAAGATCAAAACATAAAATAATAATCAAAATCAACAAATAATCCAGGCCAGAGATGATGTTGGCTTAGATTAGGGGGCTGACAGTGGAGATACTGAGAAGTAAACAGTTCTTTCTGAAGCTGAATTGACCAGTCTTGGTAGTAGATTGATGTGGAAGATGAAGGAAAGGTCAAGGAGGACCAGGTTTCTGGCTTGAGCAGCTAGGAGGTCAGAAGTATCATTTTTAAGAAGGGAAACAATGGAAGGGGAGCAGCCCTGGTTGAGGTGGAGGGTATGTAAGGGGAGATCTAGGATTCCATCTGGGAAATGTTAAATTCTACTGACCTTAAAGTGGAGATGTCAGGGAGTCAAATGGAAATAATGTGATATTCAGAAGGGAAGTCGGATGGAGATATAAATAGGGGTGTTATTAGCAGTCTTCTAGGGAGAAAACAATGTGGAGGGCCTACATCTGAGCAACCTGAAATGTTTGCTTAGAAAAGAAGGATGATCAAGACTCCTGGGCCATTTTGCAAAATAGACATAGTCTAGTGAATCCATAATAAACTGCAAAGTTAAAGTATACATGAAGAGCGCTTGGGTGGCTCGGTTGGTTAAGCATCTGACTCTTTTTTTTTTTTTTTTTTTTTTTTTTAGCATCTGACTCTTGATCTCAGATCTTGATTTCAGGGTTGTGAGTTCAAGCCCCACATTGGGCTCCACACTGGGCATGGAGCCTACATTAAAACAAAACAAACATTAACTAAAATATGTATGAATCTCAGCCAGCCAAAATATTTTAACTGGCAAGAAAGAGTAGAAGTTGTGAATTTATTGGCTAATGATGCTAAGTTAGCCACAGGAAAGTCAACAATTGTCTTGAACAACCAGCATGTCTTCTGGTGACCAGCGGACACTGTGTTATGCATCCTGCCATGGGTGAAGTAAGTGAAAGCCCTGGAGTGTCTATTTGCCAGGCTAGAAGAAGTGTTCCCTAGTGATGTGTTAGATGATTCTCAAGGGAGAAGTCACAAATGCAGATGTGCAAGTAAGTAAAGAATTTTTTCAGACCATTAACATTTTCTGGTAAGCATTCTTTGTTCCTGAGAAGAATGAGTGAAATATGCGATATGCATTTGATCTCATTGATGGCCGATTGATCCAGTCACTGGTTCATTCCCAATATTATGAGCAAACTGCCAGTCAAGGTTAAGAAGATAAAGGATCGTAGTTGATCCCTGGCCGCTGAGAGCTTGTGGAGACAATATTAATACGTGTGAAAAATTGAAGGACCATGCACGACAATCTAATAACTAGAGTAAGGCAAAACATATCTTAAGTGTCCAGTGACTAGTACAGACAGTATATGGTGTAAGAGCCTAGCAGAGGGAGCACTCGCCCTCGCTGTACTGAAGTACTCAAGGGATGCTTTTCTGTGCTGACCTGATCCACTTGTGTATCTTGGAAGAGTGAATAAAGGGTGTTCTCTAAGGCCTATAGGAAGTCCAGAGCGGATGGAATCTGCAGTTCTGTGGAAGATGACTTTTAGATCTGCTGCCATCTGTTGGTGAGTGTGGAAAGGAGCCAGGAACGTGGTCCTCAGGTGGTAACAGACAAAAGCTGCTAAGAAGGGCCAGGTGTTGTTACCTACCTGTCTGGGACAAGTAAGCCTTGGTTTGGACCATTGTATTAAAAATATGGTTCTCAGATCAGCGGCATTGACATTGCGTGGGAATATGGAGACTCTCAAGCCCTGCTCCGGACCTACAAAACCAGTATCTACAAGTTTAGCCAAATCCCCAGGTGATTCTCACAATCATTCCAGTTTGAGAGACACTGATCTAGTCATGGCGATAGAGGAATCTTTTGGAGGTGCCTGGGTGGCTCGATCAGTTAAATGTCTGACTCTCTATCTAAGTTCAGGTCTTGATCTCAGAGTCATGAGTTCAAGCCCAGTGTGGAGCCTACTTAAAAAAAAAAAAAAAAAAAAAAAAAAAAAAAAAGATCTTTTGGGCTACTTCCTAGACCCTCCTCCTAGCAATTCTGATTGGTGAGACTGGGATAAGACTGCGAAATTCATATTTTTAATAAATATCCTCAGATGATTCCTGCCATCAGGAACGTTTTAAAAGCTCTGCCTCAGATGTGGCCACATCTTGGGTTAGGCTGGCTTTCTCACCATGCGTACACCTCGCCGTAGGCTTTCTTCTCTTCACGAAATCCTTCTGTTGAATCTTCGCCGCCAAAAAAATGGTACTTTCTTGGTCGTCAACTTATCCTTTTTTACCTCTTTCTGACTGGGGTGGTCTTGACTACCTTTTCCTTTTTGATCTCAATTACCATTCAGATCTCTGTTGATCCTGGTTTCCATGAGACCAGGATCTTCCTTCTCCTGACTCCCTCTCACTTTTTTTTTTTTTTTTTACTCCTAACTCTTTCTTCATCTCTTTTTTTCTGGTTACTCTTTTGTTCTTGAGCCCTTTATGCTTCCCTCACCCTTTCTGGGCTGTCTTGTCCACTCTGTGGCTGTAAATACCATCTCTGTGGAAATAAGTTCCAGGGCATCTGCAGTCCTATCCCTCTGCAGCTCCAGCTGTGTGCAGGAGGTCCCACATGTGTGGTAGTGCCACTTAGGCCGTGGATCAGTAATGCCACCCTTAGGCAGCAAATGTATGGGCTTTAGAGCCAAACACACTTGGATCTGAATCCTGCTTTCCATGTGCCAGCTGAGGGATCTCAGGTAAATTAATTTACTTTTGAATCTCAGTTTACCTCTAAAGAGTGAGATTAATAATACATGCTTCAGAGGATTATTTCCAAGTCCAGTTGGGTAATGTATATAAAATGATACCACATAGTAGGTGCTTAATAAATACTCGTTTCTTTTTAAAAAAAATTTATTCATGATTGGTAGATCTGTCGAACTGAACTCAATTCCTTGTACTGATCTGTGTTTTCTTAGCTCTGTGTCTTTGCTTCGAACTCTTCCTTCTCCTTGGATTATTTCCAATTTTGTTGTCTTTCAAGGCCAAAATCTGTTGTAACTTGGCCAAGACTGTGATCAACTCGATCCCAAGTCAGCTTTCACACAACCTATGCTTCTTTAACTATCACTCTGATGGTACATAAGTCACTTTATACCTTGCATTGTAACTATTTGGGTACATGACATCTTCCCTATGAGACTAAAAGCTCCAGTCAGTCTAGCTTATGACCTTACAATAGTTTTATTCTCTAAAAGGCCTAGTGCAGTGCCTGTCCATGCCAGAGAGTTCAAATGTCCTATCGGTAGGGGATGTGCTGCATTGCCTTTACTTGTGAAAGGAAATCATTATTCTCCCTTACATATACTAGTGGAGTGTGGAGAATCAAAATAACAGACTGTCCCAACATTACTGCTGTTGGATTTGGAAGGCATTGAGGTATTTGTGCTTCAAATTTACCTTGCTGATTATGTTTCGTCTGGCATACATTAATGTGGGTTTGAATTTCACGAGCGTGCGCCATCTGGAAAACTGAAGGGGATGATCCAGAAGCATGCTGAGCAGTGGGAGAAGCTAGGTTAGGATTTTTGATTGTCTGGGGATAACCCGCAGAGTGAATACTCAACCCCAACATAACTGAGCATTGACCGTTTCATTTATTATTCCTCTCTTAGCTTTCTCTGGTCAGAACCCTTTATGACAATATCAGCATCAGTCAAGGGCACACTAATTACCTATCAGAGCCATAAAATACTTCTGGTGATGGAGCAGAAACATTTGGTTTCGAATTGATGTCAGACTGTGACAATAATGGTACCTTACATTTGTATAATGAGTGGTAACTTATAAAGAGCTTTCACTTATGTTATTTAATTGTCTTCTTGATGCCATGAGGTAGGTAGAGTAGGTCTATCCTATTTGACAGATGGGGAAACCAAGGCTCAGAGGAGGTAAGTGACATCCCAGGCTCTCTTAGCTAGATATAGGCAGAGCCAGGGAACAGAGCCTGGGTCTTTTCACTCTTGGGTCCCAGTGCTTTCCCCCACTTTACCATGTTCCTTAATAAACCTCTAGGTCTTGGCAACATTTATTATTATTCACTTGTAAAATTTCCAGGCGATTCTTTTAATAGTTTATAATTTTCTAGTGAAATTCTCTATTTTCATCTGTTTTCTACATTTTCTTACCACTTTTGAGCAAATTTATCACAAAGTCCTTTTAACTCTGATATCTGAATCACCCATGGGTCTGTTTCTATTGTCTGTTGTTTCCCCCCCCTCTTGGATTTTGGTCATATGATTCTATGTTTGGGCATGCCTAATAATTTTTTTTTTTTAATTGAATGCTAGATGTAGGCTGTAGACACTGTGACCTTCAAGAGAGTGTTTTACTTTTTGCTAGGCAGAGTACAACCAAGATATTAATCCAATTAAAACCGAACTGAGTCCAAGCTGGGTTGTGTTTTGATAAGGTTTAATCTACTTCTGAGTCACCCCTTTCCGAGGAAATAGCCAGCATTAATTGAGAGCTTGGTGTGTTCACTGATTCCCTTCTCTGCTGGGTCCTGATTCTAGTCTGGTCTCCTCGGTGGGGCC
The DNA here is from genome assembly GCF_048164855.1 of Canis lupus baileyi. Taxonomy (NCBI): domain Eukaryota; kingdom Metazoa; phylum Chordata; class Mammalia; order Carnivora; family Canidae; genus Canis; species Canis lupus. The sequence goes on from NC_132840.1 coordinate 75,787,071, forward strand.
TTGAGACTGCAGGAAAATCTGTTTTATAGAGGCTTTCTGCTTAAGCTTTTTGTTTGTTTGCTTGCTTGCTTGTTGGCCTTCTGCTCTGTTCAGTGGTAGAGCTCTATAAATGACCTCAGGGGATAACCAGCCATGCATTTGAGGCCCCTTACATTCCTAATTTTCTCTTTGTAGTCCTAAGTCTGCCAGAAGCTCTCTTGGCTTTTTTGTCCTCTAGCAGCAGCCCTACATTGGTGCAAAGCCTGGACTCCCAGCCTCTCATCCTCTGCCCAGAAATGGCAAAGCCCTCCAGGTTAGAAGCAACTACAGAACATCAGCTCATTCCCCTCCCTTTCCACTCTCTGTCATTATATCCTCTCTGATCCTTGTTGCTCCAGAAGATCTAAGATGCCTTGAAACAGATGATTATTGTTTTTTATTTAGCATTTCTACTTGTTCTCAGTGGAAGTATTGATCTGCCACAAACTAGCCCATCCTACTCGGAAGTAGAAATCAGGTGTTTATTATGAATGTATAAAAGCCACAGGATTACAAGAGCAGTTCTTAGCTGGGGGTCTTGGTAGGTGGCCCAGCCAACTAGGGGTGAACCTTCCTTGAGGCATTCTCTAGAGTCTCTGGGCTGCCCAGCCACGAAGAAGGCAGGGAAATGGATGGGTTGTAAGCACGTGCCCAGGAGGAAGGCATTCATTAGGCTGAGGAATGAGTGTTCGGCAAGCTCAGGAGGCCTCACTACTCCATCAGGTTTCTAATGATTTTGTCAGAGTGTTAATCCCCCGGGTGAGCAGCAGCATTTTGATATCAGCAAACAGATTGTGTTTCAGCCCAGATAACCCAATATGGAGTCCGAACTGAGTCCTGCATGAGAGCAGAAAACAATTCATCATATTTTAATGGGGTGGAGAGAGGCTAGGCAGGATAATTTACACTGGAAATAGGGCGTGGGGGCTCACAGTGAGGGTGGGATGGTGGAGAGGCACTGGACATGGGACTGGTCCCTACGTGTGCCCCAGTGGAGTGTGCTTGTGTGTGTCGGTGTGAAAGAAGGAAACTGTATGCACAGAGAGCACTTCAGGGACCTTCCCTTCTTCATGGAGCCCTTTCTGAGCACCCAGTCTGGACCCGGTCCTGGGAATACAGAGATAAAGAAGACCAAAGTCCAGCCCTTAAGGACCTCACAGTCTGATGGCAGAGGTCAACATGTAACCAGATGACGAATAACAGTGGTACAGGTGCTGGGTGGAAGAACGTGCCTGTGGCATTGGGAGCACAGAGCAGGGACAGGGCTTGGGTGGGCCAGGAAATGCTCCACTTGACCTCTGAAGTGAGGTGGATGGATGGGATGCAGGACATTCCAGGCAGGAGGAACAGGCTGAGGAAATGGGCTGCTCCAGGATTGCTATAATATGCCCATGATTTGGCAGAAACAGGATTCCCATGGTCTCTGCCACTGCCCTAGTTGGGTCCTTCTGACCTCTTGCCTAGGAGAACCTTCTATCTGCTTCCAGTCTCTCACTTCTTGAATCCGATGTGCACGTCAAACCCATGTTCTCTTCTGAACACGCAGGACCTAGTCACTGTTGTTCACAGCTCCAGGACTTCCTAGGGTTTCTCTCATTCTTAAGGTAAAGTAAATAATCCTTGGTGTGTGTTAAGCCCTTCCACCTTCTGACCCTAATGTATTTTCCTTTTACCATCCTCCTCTGCACCCTCCCTGGCCCTACGCTGGGGCCCTGTTCCCTGCTCTAGTTTTACTGGGCCACTCACTCTTCCATAGACAACCAGCGTTCTCCTGCCCCCATGGCTTTGTTCATGGCATCCCTTAAACCTGATGAAATATATTCTTTACTCAAGACCCAGATCATATGTCACCTCCTCTCTGAAAACTTCCCTGAACCTCCCCATCAGAATGATTCATTTCTCCTCTGAGTTACCTGATAGTTTGCTCCTCTGTTAAAAGCCATCCCATTCTGTCTCTCTTTTCGCTTTTTGTGTTCCACTGGTAGCAGCCCGACCTGTGCCAGGGCAATCTCCTTGAAGGCAGGGAAAATGCCTTTTTCATCTTGTAGCCTCACAATGCCTGTGTGTTCCTGGTCCTCGATAAATATTTATTGATTGAATGAATAAATGAGTATTGAATGGGCTTTCCATGTGTTTTGCTCCAGGTGTCTCTTATTGTAATTAAAGGTTTGGTTTTTTTTTTTTTTTTCAGTCAATTTCAGGCAAAAAGCAAGATAAATTTTATGTGAGCTTTGAGAAGAACTGTAAAAGTGATTTATGGCTGGGTGCAAGGATCTGTGCAAACAGGTTGGGGAGATGCTCAGCGGCAGCATCAGCTGGGGCTCCTCGCATCACTCCAGACCCCCCGGTGCAGAGTCACAGCCGCTCTCAGCAGCCATGGCCAAGGCCCGGGGCCCTCATGCTGAATGCACCCCCCACCCTCCTGGCGTGTGAGAGGCTTTCATGTGTGGTGTTGAAGTGCTGGATAAAAACGCTCGCTCTGAGAGTGTGTGAAGGTGCTGATGAGTAGCATCCCCATACAATACTGTGCAGCCCCGTGTTTGGCAATGGTCCTTTTGTGTGGGGCTTGTGGTCTTAGGCACATTTGCACTGAGGGGGATACCTCCTGCCTAGCACATTCTGTCACTGTGACCCTGGCAAAGCCCACGCGGGGCTCACACTTGTGACCTTGGCCTCCTGGCCTCCCGCTCTCACCAGCCGGGCCAACTGCCACAGCAGGAGCTGGCTGCACCTGTCTCTATTTCAAGAGCGAAGTTGAGGCTGGGTAGCCGGAGCCAGGGCCCTGCCTGTCGTGGATCGGATGCCTGGAAACAGCCGTTCAGCGTGGAGAGTGAGAACACCTTCTGAGCAGCCAAGATGGGTCCCGAAGGGGCCGTTTCTCCCAAACAGGGACAACAGCCCTGGGACCTGTGGCTTTTGCTTTCTGATGACTTGGCACCAACAGCCAGGTGCCATCTTATCCCCCTACTGCCCCCACCTGCTGTTGTTCCCAAGGTCCAGATTTAACTTTCTCTTATTTTAGTTTCAGGCCATTTCTTCTTTTAATGGTGTCCCAAGCTGCCTGAAATAATTCTTGCCCTTCTTTTATGTGGCTCTGTCTCGCATATTTATGGGAAGTTATCATGTCCTCATAGGCCCTGGTTCTCTGGGTTCCACATATTATGTGCCTTTAACCTCCCTTTATAGGTCAAGCCTTCTAATTCCCTTAATCATTTTTATTACCTTCCTTTGTATTCAGACTCTCTCCTTAGCTTCTTTTAAAAACAAGGATGCCCAAACTTCAGAATGCATTCTAAGAATGACCCGAATCCAGGGGCAGTCAGGGACCTTGTTGTGGAGGCTTTTTTGCTCCTTTTTCCTGATGATGCTCTTGTGTATCTCTCGTCATACTTTGGCCTCACCATTCTCCAGTCATCTACCCTAAACTTGACCTTCCCAGGCAATGGGCTTATTCTCACAATGGCCCAATTCCCTGACTTGGGAATGAGGGATGAGGTGATGGGGATGAGGCAACTTTAAGAGTGCAGAAATTGAGATTGGGAAGAGGCACGAGCCAGCAGGTGCTGAGCGCCTGTGATGTCCAGGGCACGGTGTGAGACATGCCACATACAGCATCTCCATGATTGACACACGACCAGGTGAGATAGACATTCTGCCTCCTTTTGACAGTTAAGGAAACTGAGGCTCACTGTTATAAAATAACTTACTGTAGGGCGTATAGCTAATAAATGGCACATGTGGGATTTGAAGTCAGGCTCTGTAAGATGACCCCAAACAGCCTTTCTTTCCACTTGACGCAGCCTCCTCCAGGAAGGTAGGAGAGAGGGTTTTGCAAAGGGAGCATTTTAACTCAGAGGAGCACGAAGGCAAGGACTCTGTTTCCTTTGTCTTCGTTGAACCCAGATTCTGGGAGACCAGTGCCTTTCTTTGGGCATGGTCTGATAGGAAAAAAAAAAAATCCAGATGACAAATGCCTTTGTTTTAGACCAAAGGCCTCTTCCAGTATCCTGGACTCATGTTATTTCTGGCCTCCTGTGCAGTGGGATGAGTGTTCCTCCAGCTGCCCTGCCACTGGCCTCAGGGGCATATTGGGGTTACTCTTGTACTCCCGACACCCCTACAGCTGAGCTGGATGGAGAGCATTCTTTATCCTTGAGTTTGAGAATTTTCCCCATAGGTTGATGCTGTACCCAAACTTCTCCTGCTCCCTACCGGGGCTGCCAAGAGTGTGCCCTCCTGTGACCTGTGCATTGGATTGGCCTGAGCATGGCCCCTGTGTGGGTGGCCTCCCATCCCATCCTCTATGAGACCAGCCAGGCAGCAGAGGGATGGCATGATCGCCCAGCAAAGCCCCCTAGCCAAGTTTCAGTAGCCCCGGGTATAATGGCTACCTTCTCTGTTGCTTGGTGGAAGGTGAGGAAGGGTCTACCACCATGCTGGTGCCCCCCAAGCCCTGCCTTACCTTGTCCTGAGAGTAAATACACAAGAGCAGTGCCCCATCAGGAAATGTCAAGGGAAAGGCTTGGCTCTTCCAGGGTGGAGACACCCCTCCCTCCAGAGCATACTCAGCTCTGGGGAAGATTTCTGAGGGGGTCTTGGTTCTCAGAAATAACCACATGGGAGCACATTTACTCACTTGAAACCCAACTATGGTCCTTATGCTGATCTTTGAGCTGGGCGTTGGGGAGATAGATGAGTAAGATGCAGGACTTGTTTCCAAGGAGTGAGCAGTCTTGTGGGAGAGATGACACATAATCAGATCATGACAACCCAGCATGGCAACTGCAGGGATGGATATTTGCACCTTGAACCAGAGGTCAGGCGCCCAGCAGCCTAGAACAGGAATGGGCAGAGCTAGGACTCGTTTCTAAGGGACATGTCCCCTGAGCTGGGTTTAAAAGAAGACTGAAAAGTGGGTCAGGTGAAGGAGGAGGATGTGCCACAGAAAACTAAAAGGTAGGACAGTCAGGGAGGTGAGGCTAGAGAAGAACCCAGGACCAAGTCATGGAGACCTGGTGTGTCAGAGAACTTTGGGAGTAACAGGGAACTCTTGAAGAGGGATTTTAGGTGAGAGGGTAGAGGACAGCAATCTACATGTTAGATAAGTCATCTCAGTAGTAAGATGGAAGGAATATTTGAGGGTGATACCATTTTAAAGAGAGAGACCAGTCAAGAGAAGGTTACAATAGTCCATCCATCCACCCATCCATCTGTCCATTCATCCTTTTGTGTAGGTATTTACCGAGCACCCGCTACATGTCTGGTACTTGGAGAGTGTCAGGGATACCGAGAAAGGTAAGAAGAGGTGGAGTCCTGCCCTCCAAAGCTGATAGAGGAGAGGTGAGGAAGCCTGGACCTGTCTTATAGAGCAGATAGAAGAAGGAAGATGAAGTAAGGAGTCATTTGGGAGGTCCGTTTAGTAGGATTTGGTCATTGATTGGATGGGGCGGTGGAGAACAAGGAGGAGGTAAGGATGTCTCACATTTTCTACTCCGGATGACTGCAGTGGCTGAGTCAGGAGGAGGTCTTCTGTTAAATCCTCAGCACCCCGATTAAGTATATAACCTCAGGAAAAGCAGTGTGCCTGTCACGCAGACTCAGCTGTGAGACAAGTTCAGTAGCACCATTTTCTCTTTGACCTCCGCTGCCTTTTATTTGCTCCTGTAAAAATGCTGGAGCCGCCGCTGGGTGCCTGGGTGGCTGGATGGTCCGTCCGCTGAGGCTGGCGTCCAGCAGGGGTGGATGGTGAGTGGTAGATGTGGGGGACTGCAGGTGCCCACAGACATCTAAGTAGAGACATCCAGCAGCGCTGGATAGCCAGCTGTGAAACGTGAAGGTCTGGATCCGAAGTACAGCTTTGGCATCAGCAGCAGAGGAAGCCATGAGAGCATGGCTGGTGGAGGGGAGGGTGGTATCAGAAGAGGAACACTGGACTAAATGTCAAGATACCTTGGCTTGAGACTCAGATTTGCCATTCATTCACAGTGTGACCTAAGCCCTTCTTGCTTGGAGAGCCTCGGAGCCCTCATCCGTAAAATGATCAGACCAGATCAGCCAGATGAGTTTTCCAAACTGGTATTTAGTGGTTAAATCTTCTGCTCAAATAAAATGACACACAGAATCCCCGTAGGTAAAAAGGCGGTCGAAACAGTTCATCAGGAGCTTGGGGTTTGAGCTCCCTTAGCTTCCAACACCCAGTCTGGGGAGCACACTTTGAGAACTGGAAATTAGTGAGATTTTTGAGCTCCCTTCTATCCAGCACCGGCCTCCTGAAGCCTGATTCATAGGTCACTTGGGTGTGGTTGTGTAGACACTTGAGTCTCCTGGAGGTCGCAGTAGGGCTAGCAGGAGGCTTGAGGGGATGAGTGGGGAAGAGGCAGCCTGGAACCCATTCCTGCTCCAACAAACTCAGGATAATTTTTATCTTTCTGTGGCCTCATTAAAATCCAAGCCCTTTAATTTGTTTCCCTCAAAAAAAAAAAAAAAAAAAAAAGGATCGAGAAGCAAAGAAGAGCAGCACAGACCATAAAACACTGCAGCCTTCTCCTAATGTTTCCCAGTTCCCTCCTGCAGTTTGAGTTCTTCCTACTTTATCATCCTCAGGCTTGATCACAGGAACTTGATTATTTCCTTTTCCCCTCCAGAGCGTTTAGGAAGGTTAAAAAAAAAAAAAAAAAAAAAAAAGATCCTGAGCCTCATCTGAAGCCACTTGTGAACACCACCCCTCCTCCTTTCAGAAGCCTGTGCTATTTATGGTCCATAGTCTCACTGGAGGAGACCCAGGGACCCCTGGCTAAGAGCCCTCGCCCCAGCACCCCCTCCAGGCCTAGAAATGGGGGAGGTCCCTCCCATAAGCTGGGCTGCGCCTGCAGACAGAGGTGGGTGACCTGTGTTCCTAGCTGTGAGCTTGCCAGCTGTTGCACGACCCCAGAGGAGCTATAAATAAGCCGGTGGCCTTCAGCTCTGGTGGCACTGGGCTTTACTTGGAATCATGCTGCCCAACCCCCTTCTAGCCTGTCATGGCATCCGTCTGCTCTTCCAGAGAGGCCTTGGCTCTCCCTCCGGCCAGGGTGGCTGCCGTGACCTGCCATGAAGGGCCTTGTGTGGCTCGCCTAGGGATCATTTCCAAGACACATATTTCACCCAGGCCCCCATGAGAACGACTCACTCTGTTCTCCCTGCGAAGTGAGAGAGCGGTTTCTCCGGCCACATCAAGACGTCAGCTTTTAGTGCCAGGGTGCTCGAGGCCATGCTTGTCAGAAATTTCATTTATGCAGAAGAGGAAGAGAGGTCAGCCTGCGGGATCTGGCCTGCCCACTGCGTCCTGGGCCTGGAAGGCAGCCACGGATGGGGAGGTGGAGATGGGCAGAGCCATCCTTGCCTCGTTAGCACGACCAAAGGCCTGTTTTGAGCTGAAGCTGCTGCAGGCCGACACCCTTTGTGATGGGGGTACGATGCGGTGTCATTAGCAGGGCAGCCTGGCTGGGTGTTGATGGGTCCTGCAGAGGCCCGGCGGGTTGGCAGATGGAGTCACCGCGCTCACCACTGCTCGTGGACCTGGCTGTGTGCAGCCCCCGGCAGGAGCATTCTGACATGAAAGCCCCAGAAGGGGCCTGGGGGGACCTCACACCGCTCATGCACAGCCCTGCTCTGTGGATTGGAAAAACCCGAGGCTCTCATGTGCTTCCACCTGGGGGCCTGGAGGCTCTCTCCCCCCTCGGCGCTCTTCCTGAAGCCCTTGTATCAGCAGCGGGCCTCCAGCTCTCCCTCACCAGCAGAGGGATGTGGGCTACCTGCTTCTGCAAGATGGGAACACCTCTGTGACTTGTCCTACAAATGACAATACAGCTAACAAGATCTAATTGGCTATTAAAGGAGAAGGAAACCCTATAGATGCTGCAGGCTAATTAACCCTGGTAGTGCAGAGCAAGAGGATGACTCTCTGTAGGGGCGCTGTGTGAGCATGTCTGTGCTGAAGTGGGTCTGCCCCAGTAGCACCCAGGGAGATATATGCCCCGAATAGCAGGCCTCAAGCCACCCACGTGGTGTCCTGAAGTCCTGCTGAGTGGGCAGGGAGGGGCAGCCCCATCCCAAGTCAGAGCCCAGAGCATCAGACCAGAATGGAGCCACAGAATCAGGTCCTGTGTACTCATTCTACAGATAAGGAAACTGAGGCCCACAGAGGAGGTAGGTAGGACTTACCCAAGGCTGCAAAGCTAGCTGGTTGACAATGGAGCTGTGATTGAACTTGGGATTTGGGAAGGCCAGTGTTCCCTGCCTCATGTCTGGGACAGTGTGTGAGGGTCCCCCTCTGTCTTGAGGTGTTCAGGGTCTAATGAGGGAGGCAGTCTCTACAGATAATTATAACCTGGTGTGCATAGCCTTGGAGTTACAGTCTGAGCTGAGTAGCAAACGCTCCACTATGTTGCAGGAAAGCTTCCTAGGGGAGGTGAAGTCTGGGCTCAGTTTTGAGTAAGATGGTTCTAAAGAGAAATGTCAGAGGAGGGCATGTGGCAGAGGAGCCCGGGAAGCTCAAATTCACATTAGGAGCCTAATGTGAGAGAGCTGAGGTCGGAGAGGGGCTGTGATGCCCTCTGTCCAGCGTGGAGTCGAGATGTTATCCTGGGTGCAGTGGGGAGTCCGTGTAGGTGGTGGCTTCTTCATATTTCTCTTTGGAAGGAAACTGGAGGCAGCCAGATGGACTTGGGCTGGCGGTAGGGCAGGGGCAGGGAGAGCTGGGATGAAGCCAGTGCTGCAGGCCAGGTGAGCGGTGTTGAGGGTTTGGCAAGGCAGTGGCAGTGGGGATGGATGTGCAGGCCAGGAAGGAGCCCCAGGGTGACTCCAAGACCTTGGCACTTTCAGCAGTGACAGTGATCCTGCTCTGCTCTCTGCACCGTCCTTGCCAACGGACTCCCCAGCTTCTAGGCTGTCACACCTGAGCAGAGGCCTTTAGAGGTCTTCTGGTCCAGCTCCTTCGTGTTTCAGAAGAGAAGCAGACCCCGGGAGTAGATCAGGCGTGGTGGGACTTCTCCCCACCTGCAAGCCTGGTGTCCAGCCCTTGCCCAGTGTGTTTGTGTGTTGCCTTCTGATAAAGAAGCTGCCTTATGCCTCTGCCCATCCTCAGTCACCTTCCTCCCCCAATTTTCCCCTTGGTCCCTCTGACTGTGTAGCCCTCCAGCCCCACCCAGGGCCAGCTCCGCCTTGCAGTTCAACTTAGATTCAGCGGCCAGTTCTATTCCAGTTCTATTCGTAAAGCAGGGACGGTTGGAGACCTTGGTTGGTCATGTGAGTGAAGGGGAACAGCAAAGCACAGCCCAAGACACCAGCCAACTCCAAACCCTAAAGGCCCGACAGCACACTGAGTTCTAACTTGTCTCACTAAGTGTGACCTTTGAGACACCGTGTGTTCCTTTAGCACACGCCAGCTGCCAGAGGGAAGGGTAGCTCCAGGGTTCCACAGGAGCTAGGAGTGAGTCGCAGAGCACATTAGGGCGAATTTACCTTATGCAGATTGGCTCTTGTGCACACTCCCAAGGGCCGGGGGTAGGGGGGTACCTGGGGCTGTTGGGTTGGGGCCCACCCCTCTGGGAAGGGCTGGAAACCATGAGTGGGGGCCCAGAGTGGTCTGGACAGCGGGTCTCACCCGCTGCACCTGTCCTGTCCTCCCTCCTCTTGCTACAGGCAACCCTGTCTGCTTTCCAGGCCCCAGGGGTAGGGGCGGAGTGGTTTGGCTGGAGCCAAAATGCCACTCACCTTTCTGGCTCTGTATGGTGCGGTGTTTCCCAGTTCGGTGCAATCCATTTCATAACAGATATTTTGAAACGTCCACTGTACTGTCCCTAAAATGAAATTCAGAGATACTATCACCTTTCTGCACACATGATTTAAAAACACATCATGTCCTAAATATAACCTAAAGGATAAATTAAAAGGAACTAACAGAATGTATCTCAATACATAAATGCTTAGGCATTACTACACCTATAGGGCAGAAATGTGCCCAAGTTTTCAGGAAGCCTCATGGGGCTCCTGTTAAGAACCACTAGCTTTGGAGGTAGAGGGACTTCTATTCAAATTCTGTCCCGGCCGCTGATAGCTGTGTGACCTTGGGCAAGTGCACCTCTTTGAGCCCCGGCTCCTCATCTGTGAATTGCACAGAACTGTGGCTGCACCCTGGGTGGATGAGGTCTTAACAAGATGCTGTATTTTAAAGCTCTTTACATGGCGCTGACTTCTCCCCTGTTTCTTTTGCTCCTGATACCCATCTCCTGGCAATAGGCATAATATCCTTACCCTCACCTTTGTTCTATACTTCACCTTTGGAAGCAATTTTGCTTTGTCATGCCAAGGTCGCCCGCTGCTTCCCACTCCCCATCCCTCTGCGGCTTGCAGCCAGCTCAGCAACCCAGTACCTGCTTCTTACCTGCCCTCCAGCCCTCCATCCCCTCCCCAGCCTCTGTTTGGCTCCACAATCTGGGGGCGGAGGGAATACACATCTCAGGAGCCCGTTTAACCCACCCTGAGTACATACATTTTCCTATAGTGTCAATGCATTGTTGTAATCAGGGGAAGTGGGTTCTTGGCTTTCATCTGTCCCCAGGGAGCTGTTGCCCCAGGTAAGAGTTTTTAATAAATACTCCATCGCCTTCCCTGCCTTGCATAATGGGGAGAAACCCTATCTGGCTCAGGGAAGTCTTCCTCACTGGCAGTTCCAAGCTCATACTGCATCTCATGCTTTATAGCTCCCATTGACACCAGATGCCAGTAGAACCAGTTGTTGCAGTTTGCACAGCTGCCTGTGACCCTCTGGCCCCCGGTGGCAAAGCGCTGTCCAGCTGCTCTGATCCTCTCTTGGTGGCTCCTCTTCCTACCCCCCCTCCTCCAAAGCCTGAGGCAAACTGAGGAAAGATTAGCCTGGCTCCTCCAGGGCTCCTGCCCTTTAGTTTTGGGACTTATGACCACTGGTGATCACTGCAGGCTCCACAGCCCCATGAAGGAGAAAGTCTATAACCAGGGCCTCTTGGTTCACTCATTCACTGAACAAATGTTTATTTAGTGTGTACTATGGACCAGGTACTTTTTAGGCACTGGGCATGAAGTGGCGATTTAATTATCCCTGCTTCATAAGGAATATAAACAATAAATCGTGTGCATCACATGTGTGTGCGCACACGTGTGTGTGCATGTGTGTTTGTATCTAGTCTGTTGGGGATGAGTATTAAGGAGGAAAATAAAGCAGGGAAGGAGATAGGGTCCGAGGGAAGGGGTGTGAATGTTTAGGGTGGCCTGGGAAAGCTTGAGAAAGTGACATTTGAATAAAGACTTAAGGGAAGTGACAGAAGGAGCCAAGTGGATGTGAGGGGAAGATCACATGGGGGGGGAGCAGCAAGTGCGGAGACTCAGAGGCAGGAGTGGGCCTGGCCTGTTCAAGGGCACAGCCCTGGGGCTGACGTGGCTGGTTCACTGTGAACAGTGGGGGCACAGCAGGAGGTAAGGCCAGAGATGTGGGCGTGAGGGTCAAACCATATGGATTCTTTAAGAGTAAAATGGGAACAGTCAGAAGGTTTTAGGCCAAAGCAAGGCCATGATCTGACTTAGATTTTAAAGGGAGCACTGTGTTGCTGCATTGAAAACAAACCAGAGGGGGCCAGGGAGGAAGCAGGAAGCCCGCTGAGGCAGTGCTTGCAGTTCTTTAGGTGAGAGGTGGGGGCGGCTTGCACAGGCAGTAAGATGCCGTGGAATTCTGGACGGATTTGGAAGGTAAATCAGAATTTCTCGATGGTTTAAATATGCGATGTGAGAGGAGGAAAGGGGATACGTGTGACTCCAGGCCTTTTGGCTTGGCTCTGGAAGGATGGAGTTGGCATTCGCTGGGACAGGGAAGGGGCCTGGGCTGGTGTGCGGAGAAGGAGCTGCCTGAGTTCAGCCTTGGGCCGAGTCTGAGATGCCAGCTAGGGGACTGTGCGCTGGCAGTTGGAATGTGCATCTGGAGTTCAAGCGACTGGAGTCTGCCTGAGATATGGGTTTAAAAGTTATTAGCCTACAGATGGTATTTAATGCTGTGAGAATGGGTTTGTGTGGCTAGAGAAGGGGACCAAGGACAAAGCTCTTCAACATTAAGAGATTAAAGAAAGAAAGAAAAAAGAGGTTAAAGAGTTGGAGAGGTGCAAGCAGGGCATAGTGGGAGAACCAGGTGAGCATGGTCTTCTGGAAGCCAAGGGAAGAATGCTCCTAAGAGATCCAGTAGCATGTAGACAGAGGCGGGCGGGATCACTCCTGTGGGGATTTTTGTTTCATTTTGCTTTTTATTATTCTTAAATTATTTTTAAAGATTTATTTATTTCAAAGAGAGTGTGTGCAGGGGAGGGGGGGCAGACTCTGCACTAAGCATGGAGCCCAACTCAGGGCTCGATCTCACGACCTTGAGATCATGACCTGTGCCAAAACCAAGAGTTGGCCACTCAACCGCCAACTATCCGCCTGAGCTATCCAGGCGCCTCTCATTTTGCTTTTTATTGTTCCACGTTGTTTTTACTCCATGATCACAGCTTGGGGAAGAGTAGTGGAGCCAAGGGTGGGGGTGTTCTGAAGGGCGCAATCCTGCAGGGAACAGTTGAGGGGTTGAGGGAGGAAGAAATATTGTATCAGAAGGGAAAGAGGAAGACACTAACACACCTGCAAGTTTGCCATCTCATTTTATTTCCACAGCAAGTTTTAGGGAGGTATTTGTAGTGTTATTCCCATTTTAAGTGTTATTCTTCATTTTAAGATGAAGAGAATGAGGTGCAAGGAGGAAACATAGCTGCATTTAGGTCTTGGACCTTGTTTTTTAGAAGCAGGGATAGGGAGGGACAGAGAGAGAGGAAGAGAGGGAATCTTAAGCAGGACCCTAACATGGGGCTTGATCTCAGGATCCTGAGGTCATGACCTGAGCTGAAACCAAGAGTTGGACGCTTAGCCAACTGAGCCACCCAGGTGCCCCAGGTCTTGGACTTTTTAGTCAGTGTTGGCGGATGGAACATTCAGTGGTGATGATGGAAGTGTTCTGTGTATGCTTGGCCCAATATTGGATCTATGGGCTACATGTGGCCATTGAGCACTTGACATGTGTCTAGTACAACTGAGCTGTCTTCTTAATTGTGTTTAAGTTAATTTAGATTTAAATTTAAAAAGCAACCAGTGGCTAGAGGCCATGTTAATGGACAGTGCCATTCTAAGCGGTGGAAACTGGATTTAAACTCAAGGCTTCTGACCCCAGGCCTGGGATCTTCTCAATCTGCCCTCTGCTTCCAAAGAAGGTGGTGCAATGTTCCAAAGAGGTAGTCAGGCCTGAGCTGGGTGAGATGTTTTGAAGAGAGCAGAGGGGGAGAAGGAGATAGTATATGTAAGCTAAGGGCTCACCTAGAGTTCTTGTGTGCGTTGGTCAGTTTCTAGGTTCTCCAAGGGGTCCTGAAGCCTTTAGCTCTGTGAGCTGGGTAGACCAGAGGGAAGACTATACCTACTACTTACGATTATTTGTAAATCCTGTCATCCATCCATTTCCTCTCTTTCTTGAAGCTTTCCCTGTTTCTTGTATCCCTAAGCAATTCCTTTGAAATATTGTTATTTAAACCTTTTTAGGGGCACTTAGGATGTACCTGGTGTTATTGTCACTGTCTCATTAATGTCCGTGTCCCACTTTCTGAATCACTAATAAACTCCTGCGGGCAGATGAATTATGCTGTGTCCTATTTCCTGTTCATGGTGGATACTGGATGGTGTGGTGTAAAGAGTGCTAGTCTCCATCATCATTGTGTCCTTAGAGCCTAGAGTGATGCTTAGAATATTGGGAGAACTCTATATATGTCAATTTAATAATTTAATGCTTAACCTTAAATTCATATAGTCTGAGTTCAGATTTCTGGGTTTCCATCCACCAGCTTTGTGACCCAGAGAAAAATACTAAGCTCTTTGAAACTCAGTCTCCTCTATCAAATGTGTTAACAGACTTTCTTGTGTTCCCATAATGGCTGAATGAGGTAATGACTATAAAGTTTTTTTGTATAGTGCTTGGCATCTATCAAGTACTCATTAAGTGATAGTATTTTATTATTTCTGTTACGGTGATGTGTCTTTGGTATATTTTTCACTAGATTGTGAACTTCTGCAATGTAGGAACTGTATTTTACTCACCATTGTCCTCTATAGCACTTACACAATGCTCTAAATATATTAGGATCTCTGGAAGAGCTGTAAGATTTATTGCATGCTGGACACTTCTGGCCCCAACTCAGGAGATGTGGCTGAATGAGACATGACCCATAGCCAACAGGGAGCATTTAGGTGAGCCCAAGCTTAGAGCCAACCTCAGAGCTTGTATCTCAGCTTGGAAACCTTATAATTTACAGACAGTCTCAATGCTTCTCCTCCCTAAGGGGCCATTGAATTTCCTTAGATTGCTGGACTCTCCTGGATAGTTCACCTACTAGAATGTAAGCTCCATGAGGACATTTTAGTCTGTTCTGTTCAGTGTTGTATCTAGAGTAATACCTACTACATAAATGTGGTAGATGCTCAATAAATGTTGAATGAAGGAATGTCCACAGATAGGCATGAGAAGCAGTATTTTATATAAGGATCTGCAAACTTTTTTTGGGGGGGTGGGGTAAAGGACCAAATAATAGATATTTTAGAGTTACAGGCTTTATCATCTCTGTTGTGATTTAATGAACTCTTCCATGATAGCACCAAAGCAGCCATAGACAAATGAGCAAGTCTATGTTCCAATAAAACTTAATTTACAAAAACAGGTGGCATGTGGTATTCCAGTTGTCCCAGCACCATTTGCTGAAGAGGTTGTTCTTTCACCATTTTGAATGTCCTAGCACTCTTGTTGAAAATCAGTTGGCCATAGATGTTTGAATTTATTCTAGATTTTTAATTCTATTTCATTGGTTTACGTGTCTATCTTTATTCCAGTACTGTAATGTTTTGATTACTGTAGCTTTGTAGGTATTTTTTGAAATCGGGAAATCTGAGTCCTCCAATTTTTTTGTTTTCCAATATTGTTTTGGCTATATGGGTCCTCTGCAATTCTCTAGAAACTAGAAGATCAGCTTTTCCATTTTTGTAAAGTGCCATTGGAATTTTGATAGGGATGCATTGAATTTGTAGAACACTTTGGGGAATACTGCTACCTTAATAGTATTAAGTCTTCCAATCCATGAACATGGAATATCTTTCCATTTAATTAGATTTTCTTTCATTTCAGCAAATTTTTAGTCCTCAGTATACAAGTCTTTCATCTTCTTCATTTAATTTATTATTAGCTATTTTATGCTTCTTAATATTAACATGAATGGAAATGATGTCTTAATTTCTTTTTTGAATTATTTGCTGGTATCTGAAACACAACTAATTTTTTAATATTG
Source organism: Canis lupus baileyi (assembly GCF_048164855.1). Taxonomy (NCBI): domain Eukaryota; kingdom Metazoa; phylum Chordata; class Mammalia; order Carnivora; family Canidae; genus Canis; species Canis lupus. The sequence continues at coordinate 75,802,499 of NC_132840.1, forward strand.
ATCTTGTGCCCTGCAATTCTGCTGAATTTATTAGCTTTAGTAGTATCTTGGTGGATTCTTCAGGATTTTCTATACATAGAAAAATGTCAAAAAAAAAAAAAAAGAAAAAAATGTCATCTGCTAAGAATGAAGTTAGGCCCCTTCTTCACTCTATATACAGAATCGAACTCAAAATGAATCAAAACTCTAAGTATAAGAGCTAAAACTATAAAACAATGAAAAGAAAACAGAGGAGTATATCTTCATGACCTTAGACGTGGCAGTGGATTCTTAGATTTTACACAATAAGCATAAGCAGCAAAAGGAAAAAATAATAGAATTTCATCAAAATCAGAAGCATCTAGAAATCAAAGAACATTATCAACAGTTAAAAAGGCAATGTATAAAATGGGGGGAAAATATTTGCAAATCATGTGTTTGGTAAGAGCTTAGTATCTTAGAACATATAAAGAACTCAACAACAAAAAGACAACCTAATTGAAAAGTGGACAGTAGATTTGAATTGTCATTTTTTTCAAAGAAGATCTACAAATATCTATTGTCTGTGCTTGAAAAGATATTAAGCTTTAAGGAAATGCAAACCAAAACCACAATAAAGTATCACCTCACATCCGGTAGAATGGTTATATAAAAGAATAAATAAACATTTTTAAAAACCCCAGAAAATAACAAACATTGGTAAGGATGTGGAGAAATGTGAGCCTTTGTACACTGCGGTGGGAATATAAAATGGTGTAGCTACTGTGGAAACCAGTTTGGCAGTTCCTCAAAAAGTTAGCTATAGAATCACTGTATGGTCCACCAAATCCACTCATAGGTACGTGCCCAAGAAAATGAAAACACATATCCACCAAAAACTTGCATATGAATATTTATAGCATCATTAAAAGGTGGAAACAACCCAAATGTCCATCAATAGATGAATCAATAAGCAAATAGTGGTCTATCCATACAATGAAATATTAGTGAGCCATAAAAAGGAATGGAGTCCTGAAGCATTCTATGACATGGATGAATGTGGAAGTCAATCACAAAAAGACAAATATTTTATCATTCCTTTATGTGAGATATCCCAAATAGGCAAATCTATAGCGATAGAGTGCAGATTAGTGGTTGCTAGGGGATGGGGGGGGTAGGTAGGACATGGATGATTACTGAAAGGGTATAGAGTATTTTCCACAGTGTTGAAAAAGTCTTGAACCTAGAGAGAAATGGTTGCACAACACTCTAAATGCATCCACCAAATGCCACTTAAATGTACATTTTAAAATATGTGTATGAGGGCACCTGGGTGGTTCAGTGGTCGAGCATCTGCTTTTGGCTCAGGGCGTGATCCCGGGGTCCTGGGATCGAGTCCCGCATCGGGCTCCCCTGCATGGAGCCTGCTTCTCCCTCTGCCTGGGTCTCTGCCTTTCTGTGTATGTCTCTCATGAATGAATAAATAAAGTCTTTAACAATAAATAAAATATGTGTATGAAATCATATTAACTGAATGAATTTCACCTCAGTTAAAAAACAAGCCAAGCAGGTTGCACGTTTTGGCCCATGGGCCATAATTAACTGACCCTTATTCTACAGTTCTGTTTTCCAAACTGCAGGCCAAGACCCATTAGTAGTTGGGAAGTCAATTTAGTGGGTGACAACCAGCAATTTTAAAAAACTAAAAAAGAATGTACTAGAACACACTGGGGGCATCGCAGACTGTAAAAAGTTATTGTTTCATGAACTGTTCTTTCTGTTTTATACATATATTTAGGTATGTGGGTCTTGGTTAATGATGTGATATTTTTCCCTATGGGTCATGGTTAATAAAACTTCAGAGCCGCGTTTTACATAGTTCTGTGGCCTCTTTTTGGGGTCAAGTCCATTGCCAAAGTCTAAGGCCAAAGTGCATTTTCTGCTGGTCCTCCCTGGAGGCCTGGTGTCTCAGGCTACTGTTTGACTTCTTCCTTTGGCCACCTCAAGGCCTCCAGCATTGGATCCTCAACACCAGGCAGCTGCTTCCCATGTCCAGCCTGGTCTGAGCAGTGGGCAGTTCCGTGCTCATGGTCCATGTCTGGGTCCATTTGGTACCCACTCAGGAGAGACACAGAAACCTCTTCCTGCCTGTGTGCAGGAATCTGATGATCCACCTTAAAATCTATGCATCTCCCAGGAGGGTTTGAGGTCTCACCCTGATATCTGCCTTTAACCCTCCTACCATGTTTTTACCCCCAACCCTACCTACCTTTCTAGGCACTCTGTGTAGATTTCTTGTCAACATTCAGACCCAATTTTTTTCTGGTCTCCTGGCTGATTCAGTCCCAGTGTTTTGTTCATAGCTCTCATTTCCTGCTTCCCCACCTTCATCATGACCCTGTCAGCTGCTGGGGCTCTGAGGGGGAGTGGGTGTGGATGCACACATGGGCATGTCCTCATGTGTCTGTATGTGACCTCTGCTCAGCCCTGTCCTGGGTCACCCCCCTTCTGCAGGACACAGGAGCGTGGGTGCCATGGAGAAGCCACGCAGGGAATGGGGTGGAGGCTGGACTGTAAAGGCTGATAGGCAGTGTGTGTGGTCTTCTGAAGTTTTAGGAGCACAGGGGACCCCTTCAGGACTGGGGTTGATTTCTGGCCCAGGAAATACTCGACCTGCTGGGATCTTTATCACTTTACACAAACAGGAACAGGTAGTCTGTTCCGTGTAGTGTCAGAGCAATGTGGGAGGTTAAGAGAAGAGGGATTATGACCAAAGCCCTGGGGAACCATGGCTGGATTGGTGGCAACTAGTCCCAACAACTCTGTGGCTGCCTTCCCCGGAGGCCCTCCTGATTTCTCTTTGGTGGCCTTGTCTCTCCCAAGCACCATTCTTGTTTGTTCTGGTCACCGTGTTAACATACCAGATGATGGCAGCTACACCACATCTCCATGGACTGACATTGTGTCAGGCACCATGAAAGGAATACATAGCCATGGATCCTCTCTGACTCAGGGCTCCTGTTACGACCAAGCCGGGCATTTTTGTCTTTATCAATGCTGAACCCCTAGGCTTGGGTGAACTTGCCAGTATAGGGCTTCTTGGGAGAATGCTGCAGCATGATGCTCATTCACAGAGATCCGGAGACAAGGGGATCGAGAAAGTCAGGAAACAGGAACTCTAGAGAGCTGTGAAGGGGGTTAAGTACATGAGTTAGAACCATAGGCCCTGGGAGCTCTGAAGCTGGCAGCTCTTAATGTATCGGTTCACTGGCTAAGACCACTCAGTTGGCCACCAGCCTGCCAGGCACATCCCTTCTGCTCAGAGTGAACCATCAAGGGGAAGCCTGAAGAAGGACCTGTCTGTGTAGGCTGAATCAACTCAACCATCCCCTACAGATCCCACACATTTGTGTCTCTACCTTTATAACCTCAGAAACCCCTCTTGGTGACAGACTGGCAAGGGTTAAGCGGAGTGACTCAGAGTCTGGGTAACCATAATGACTTAACACAACCATGGTCATTTATTTAGCTCACAAATCTCCAGTGAGGAAGGCTCAATGGGGGTGGATTGAGAAGGCTCACCTCTGACCCATGTAGTATTGACTGGGGTGACCGATTGTAGGGTGTGCATGTGTGTGCACGTGTGTTTGGAACTAGACAGTCTGCTTCAAGATGGCTCACTTCCATGACTGGCAGGTTGTGCTGGCTGGAGACTCAGCCAGGAGTCTGAGGGAACAGAACTGAGGGCCAGGAACCTCTCTCTTCCCCTCCACATGGACCTCTCCATGTGGGCTCCTCCGCAGGCTACTTGAATGTCCTCACAGCCCAGTGGCTGCGTTCCAAGACTGCACAACCCAAAAGAACTATGCAGAAGCGTTTTGCCTTTTATGGTTGACCTAGAATCATAAAGCATCACTTGCACTGTAACCCCACGCCCACATGGACTCTAGAGGAGGGCCACAGACCCCACCAATGGGATGTGTGCCAGGGTCACATCTTAAGATGAGCATATGGGTTGGAAGATGTTGTGACCATTTCTGGAAAATACCATGTCCATATGAACCTCAGAGAAGGAAGAGTCATTTAGATGTTATCACATACTTGGAACCCTTAGGGACTTAATGACTTAGTAATGAGTATAAAGGCTAGGTGCCGAAGAAGTGGGTGTTGGCCACAAAGAACCTTTGTTTCTGCACAGAGCTTTTGATCTGCTTCTTTGTTCTATGTGGAAGACCCTTTGTGAGAAAAACACTAAATAGGATTTGTGTGTGTGGAGTCTCCCCACCCTCTCCCACATCTATCTCAGCTCAACAGAAAACCCTGATGAAAAATCCTGATCAGGGAGGAAGGAGAAATATCTTTCTACTGAGCAGCCAGGCAGAGGCGGGGATGAGCACAGGGCTCGAAGGTGTAGCCTCAACAGCTGGCAGATTGGCCAGCTTGGGTTTCTTTCTTTCTTGTTTTTTTTCCCCCCCCTTTTGAATCTCTGGGCCCTGGAACAGAGCCACATCCAGGGAGATGCCCTCAGCCTGGTGCTCCTTGTGGGAATATGAACAGGCTCCAGAAGACAGAGGCAGCCGCTTGTTCCAGAAATGAAGCTGCTCCTCTAAAGGTTAATTGCCCTCAACTGTGTTGGGCCAGAAAACAGTTGCTGGGCCCCGCTGTCCTTGTGATGCGCTCCTCTCAGCTCACAGAGTCAAAGGCTTTGGTTTGTGGCCATCAGGTACGGTATTCTGTGGCCTGTTGGCAGCCCAGGTCTGATGTCCACAGATGCTCCTCTTCCGTCTCCCACCTCCTTCCCTCTCTCACCAGGTGAGAAGCTTTTCTCTGTGTTCTTAGGACTCCAGCAGGTCAGCTGTCTCCTTCTAATGGCCTAGAGCCTGAGGATATTTATAAAACCCAAGAGCTTGGGGGCAGACCTGTGAACAGGAGACCTAGTAATAGCCCTCAGAAGGACCACCAGCTGGGGAATTCAGACTTTCTGAGCTGTATTTTTCAGTTGGGGAGGGGGGCAAAGATCACCCATTTAGAATGTTCCCTGGAGTACTTATTTAAAATGCAGATTTTCAGACCTACCGAATTTAGAATCTCCAATTCTGGCATTTGCATTTTGTTTTTTAAAAAATATTTATTTATTTATTTTAGAAAGAATGCTTGTATGAAAAAGCATGAGGCAGAGGGGCAGAGGGAGAAGGAGAGAAAGTCTCAAGCAGACTCCACGCTGAGCACAGAGCCTCATGCACGGCTAGACCTCAAGACCCTTAGATCAGGACCTGAGCTAAAAACAAAAGTCAGAGATGCTCAACTGACTGAGCCACCGAGGCACCCCTAGCATTTGCATTTTAACAAGCACTCCAGGAATTCATAGGAATTCTAAAGTTTGAGAGTTGCAGTCCCTACTCCCAACCTAGATTGCCAAAGGCGGCAGTTCCCCATACCTCTGTTGAGTACCCACTCTTTGCTTTGAGCTGTGTTAAGTGCTGCAGATGTGAGGATAAATAAGACGTGGGACCTGCCAGGGAAGGAATACTCCAGAAATAGTTTCAGAAGTTCTCAGACTAAGTGTTGTCATCTGAAAATGAGGATTCACTTCCCTGACCCCTTTCATCACCTTCCACCAGGTTTTGGAATTATTTCCTAAGGGATACTCTACAAATGCTAACTAGCTTATAGAAAATAAAAGGTCAGTTTGATAGGAGTCCTGGGGAATTGATGCCATCTGGTTTTGCAATGTGGGATTTTAATAATAACCGTACTTTACTTTTATATGGCACCTTTGACTATCCCTGCAAATAGACAAATCTAGAAGTGTTTGTTTCATCCACAGAATGCTTTGGACAGCTGTTCACACGTTTCCCAAAGCTCCTTCTTTTCTGAGGCTCTTTTAGGTCTTCTGATTATACCAAAGAGAGTCTTCAGTTTTCCATTACCAGAAAAAAACAAAAACAAAAACAAAAAACAGAGTGGTGTAGAAAAATGAGTCCTGGACAGAGAATGAGACAACCAGGGTTCAAGTCCTCTCTCAGCCACTTATGACCCATGAGACGTAGAGTGTGCCTTTCTGTCTGCATTTTCCCACTTGCCACATTGATACCCCCAGACTCCCTCACAGGGACCAGACGTGTAAGGCAGATGAGGGTGTTTTGAACACTGGGCAGCAGCCACATGCATGCAAAGCATTCTGATTAGGAGCAAGAACTCTATGCCTTGATTTCAGAGTCACCTCAGGTCACAGCTGTGAATAGTGGTCATCAAGAGGCAAGGCCGAAACAAAATGAAATGACTGACCCCACGTCCAATCTTAAATCCTGAATCCACAAGTACAGGAGTCCTGTTTTCCAATTAACCCTTACAGCAGCGTTGAGACATAGGGAAGACAGATGTTATCTGTACAACGAGAAGATTGGACTAGATATTTTCTGGGGCGTCTTCCAGTTCTAAAATGAAATAATTCTATCATTTGTCAGATGAGAAAATGGAGTTGAACTGAGCTGAAGCAGGGGGAGGTTAGGAGCTCTGGCTAAGAAGTGTAGCTCATTGATGACAAAAGTCAAGATGGTACCTCTGGCCCTCCACCCATGCTCTCCCAGTGGGCTGCCCCTTCTCACCTTGACCCCTCGACTGATGGAGCAAACGTTGGTTCTGAGTCTGACCTTCCGTTGGGGTGAACTGGTCCCTGATTCCAGCTGTGCGAGGCACCAGTTGTGTGGGCCCCTTGCTCCTGAGCACCTGGATTCATGGTAGAGTATTTCTTGATAGATTGGAATGACTGGGCCATTTCTGTGCGCTGAGGGGCCAGGAGTACCTGGCCTTTCTCCGAGGAGGAAAGGTCACCCCTAGACTCTGTCTCTCCGGTGGGTCTGACCTGTGAAGACGGAGGCTTGCACTTCCCACCCCCAGCTCCTGTCTCTCTCAGCTGCTTTGCCATCTTTGGAGAGTAGAACGCACTGTTGCCACTTTGCTGTTTTAAATGTTAATGATTTGTATTATTTTAAAATCTGTTTGTGCGCCCAGAGGCCTCTTTGCCAGAGGCCGGGTGAGTAAGGAAGCAGGTAAATAAATAAGCAGGGAGCCTTCGGCAGACTCCAGGGCTGGGGTTCCCAGGAGGGCAGCGCAGAACCCCAGCATCCAGCCTCCCCGCTGTCCCCGGGATGCCCGCAGCGGGTGGGCAGGACACCCTGGCTGCTGTAGGGCTCAGGGTGGGCCCTGCCGAGCTGCGACAGGCAGGGAGGTCCGCGTCCGTCTCTCTGATGAGCGCCGCGCCAGAGCCTGTTATGTCCGGGAAGCGTGCCTTCCTCGAGAGACATTAAATATTAATAGCAACAGCAGCAAGTAGAGGCAGAGGGTAAACAAAAATGAGCTATAAAATGTTCATTTTAAGGACAACTGCGCTCACTCCTGAGAGGAGAAGCAGTGTTTTAGGAACAGGGCAAAGGAAGGCATCTAATTCCTTGGGTCTTAACTTTCTCCGTGAGCTGACCCAGTTGAGGTGGGTGGTCTGCATTTTATCTGTTGTCTCCAGATGGAGACCTTCTGGTGCCCCTCACCTGTCTCGACCACAAGCCAAGGTGTGCAGGGAGAAAGCATATTCCTGCTGGCGTGACGCAGGCCTCTGGCTTGGGGGTGCTGCGGATCTATCTGCTGAGTCACACCCTGGAATGGGGCATATTTTCATTTAAGGGGCATCTCCCAGGATGACCCAAGTTCAGGAAGGTAGGCCCGCCTTTCTAGAATCCCAGGGCTGAAAGAGGACTGTCTTTTCCAGTCCCTGGCAAACCATATCAAACAGATCAATCCTTACTGTATTCCAGGGAAGAATTTCCCCACATGTCTCCTGCAGGTGTATTCAGTGGTAAAGCACAGCTAGCTAGTCCACTTCAAAGCTGCAGAAGTCCTGTTGGGTTGGAGGGGAGAGGGTCTTCCTCCCCAGAGCTTAAGGCCAGGGCAGAAATGCCTCAAAGCTGATACGCAGGAGACAGGAGGTGGATTCTGAAGGGATGAGAAACCTGGAAGCCCTAGCAACTGATCCTACCCGTGCATACTGTGGTCTGAATCGCTTCATTTAGAATCAGTTCATTCCTACATTCATGCATTCAGAAATCCTCATTTTGCACCTGCAGTGTGCCAAGCACTGGGCCAGGTGCTCCAGACTCGGTAATGAGCAAACCTGACCAGGTCTCTGCCTTCTTCGGCCTTGAGCAGCAGGGAACTAAGATAAGCAACTGGTCACTGTCAAGGGGCTAAGTGCTTCGTGCTCAGGGAGTACTTCGTGCTCTAAAGGGGAAAGTACTTTGTGCTAAGGGAACTGGGATGCTGGGGCACTTGACCCGCTTTTGGGGGTCCTAGAAGCCTCCTCAGAAGAGCTGATGGAGAAGCTGAGTCCCAATGTCCAGCATAGTTTGGGAGTTGTCTGGAGAGGGGACAGAAATGACAGAAAATGAGTCCTGAGAGGCAGGACTTAGGAGAGAAGGAGCTTGGCCTGCTGGTCTCCAGAAGCACCTGCGCCCAAGCGCTCTGTAACCATTCCCTGCTCCGTCAGGAGATGCTCCGCACAGTTCTGTGCCCTGCAGAGGCGATAGCAGCAGAGGCCACTGGCTCTTCTGTGTTTGTTCTCCTCCTGAATTCATCCTCTGCTTAAATGCTGCCAGAGATGGGTTGCTTGCTGCTTCTTGACGCAGAGGCCCTGCCTGTTGGTCAGTTTTTTCTGATATCAAGTCCAAATCTGAGCCTTGTCACTTCCCCTCTGCGAGGCCTGGTTTGGCCCTCATGGCCCTAAGAGAAGTAGGCTCCTAATTCTTCCCAATGGTCCTTTGCATGCTTGAAGTCAGCCACTGTGCCCCTTCTAGATGGGGATGGGTGCTTCCTGCACTTCCTGAGCCCTTCAGCCACTTGATTTCTATTTCTGTCACTAGCCCAGACTCTTTCCTCATCTAGCTTGTCATTGTCCTGAAAGTGGTGACCACACTGATCACCTTGTTGGGCATTATTAGTCTGGCTATAGCAGAGATCAGGGAGGCAGTCTCCTCCTTGTCTTGGATGTCATGCTATTATTAACACAGCCCAGACTGCACTTTAAAAGAAAAAAAGCAGTCAGTCCTCATCAAGCTTGTGGTTTGTTTTTTTAAAAGACTTTTTACTTACTGTTTATTTGACACAGAGAAAGAGAGCAAGGGAGCGAGAGAGAGTGAGAGGGCACAAGCAGGGGAAGCAGCAGAGGGAGAGGGAGAAGCAGACTCCCCGCTGAGCAGGGAGCCTGATGCAGGACTCGATCCCGGGACCCCAGCATCATGCCTGAGTCGATGGCAGATGCTCAAGCACTGAGCCACCCAGGTGTCCCTCAGGCTTGAGGTTTTAATAACAAATGAACAAGCAAAGCCCACATCTTTTTCTTTTTGTAAACCTATTCAAGCCAGGTGTCCTGTTTATGGGCCTACAACTGATTTCTAGAATCCAAATGTAAAACCACATTTTCCACCCAAGATTTTATTTTTGGGGGGGCCCACAGTGTTCTCCACTGGTCATTTTTAAAAAATATTTAATTTATTTATTCATGAGCAACAGAGAGAGAGAGAGAGGCAGAGAGGCAGAGGGAGATGCAGAGACACAGGCAGAGGGAGAAGCAGGCTCCATGCGGGGAGCCTGACATGGGACTTGATCCAGGGACTCCAGAATCACACCCTGGGCTGAAGGCGGTGCTAAACCGCTGAGCCACCCGGGCTGCCCTCCACTGGACATTTTGAGTTTGGATTCCGTCACCTGACAGGCTGAGTGCAGGCCTTCCCAGTTTTGTGGCCTCTGCAGGTTTGATGGGCCGGCAGGTGCGGGGTGTCCCCCTCCCCAGCACCTGCTTCGAGGCCCCAGCTGGTACACCCCGTTAGGGAGCCGGAGGAAGGCCGAGTGGGCCCCCCTTGCATCGCAGACACTGGGCTACTCAGTCATTGTCAGGTCGTAATTGGCAAATGCAAAGGCAGCAGCATGTTTTGTGCTCCAAGCCCTTTCCCGGGCTAGGTTTAATTGCGGTGGGATTTATGACCGTAGCTCGTAGGAGGTAATAGATGTGGCTGTGTCTCCTTCATCCTCGCCGGCTACAGAGGATTTCTAAGGGAGGAGGGAAGACGAGCGGGACTGGAACTGGGACCCTGCACCCTGGAGAGGTGGCTACAAGTGACTTGATGAGTGGCGGCCGCCAGGGTCGTCCTAAGAGATGTGCCACATGAATATTCATGGCTCCCTTTGCCTCCGTGGTGCATGTCTAGCCTTATCTCTTCTCGGCAGCCTTGGAAGACTGGGGAAGGAGGGCTGAGTCTCCATTTTACAGAGCGGGAGATTGAGTCGAGAACGGATTTGCAGCGACTCCAGGTCCCCCTGTGAGGCAGGGACAAGATGGGGGCCGGGATCTGGGTGTCAGGCTCTGATCTTGCCCCAGAGGGTGCCGCCCCCCCACTGTTATGCCCAGGATCCCCTCTGCTCCTCACTCATCCCTCTTCCACCTTTCTGCGAGCGATCATGGGTGTGATGGGCTGAGAACTTGCTGCGTGCGTGCAAGACACCGCGCTGCACCCCACGCGGGATGCACAGAGTGCGATGCGCTCTCCTGACTTTTAAACGGCAGGGATGATGTTTAATAACGGCAGGCATTCACCCAGCCTGGGGGCTCGTCTTGACTTCAGATCCATGCACGACCTGAGGCTTTTGGAGAAGGGAAAATGCTAGTGCGTGAGTCTATTGCAACCTAGAGTAAAGACAGGGAATTTCAGAAAGAAAAGACTGACCCCTCCCTTCCCTTCTTACTCCCTGCCTTCCTTCTTTCTCTCCTGTCCTCCCTCCCTCCCTCCCTCCCTCCCTCCCTCCCTCCCTCCCTCCATTCTTTTTTTCTCCCAGATCTATTTTCTATCAGCAACTATTTATTGAGCATCTATTGTATACATGCCATGGACACAGTGGTGAGCCAGCAGATGCAGTTTCTAGCCTCTCAGGACTTAGAATCTAGTGGCGGCTACGGAAGACCGAGCCCTTATTGCAAAGTGTCAAATACATCCTGATAGACCAAGTATGGGGTACTGAAGGGTCACCTAGTAAGGCCCTCCTGGACAAAATCATAGCCTGAACTGAGAACTGAAATTTAAATAAAAGGGGAGGAGTTAGCACAGGTGCAGAGTGTGTGGAAGGGTGGTGTAGTCAGAGGGAAAAGCGTGTTCATAGGCTCAGGTGAGAGAGAACATGATATTCTCATGGGATGGAGCGGGGAGGAGAAGACGGGAAGAGGTGGGCCTGCAGGGGTAGGATAGGGGCCAGATCATAAAGGGCCTTAGCAATCCTGTTGAGGAGGGTTGGACTTTAGCCTAGTACAGGGGTAAAGCTACTGAAGAGTTCTAAGCAGGGAAGAACATGATCAGATTTCTATTTAGAGAGGCTCCTCCAGCTGTAGCGAGGAGAATGAATTGGAGGTGTTCAGTTAAAGTCCTGCTGATTTTGAAGTGCCTCTGGGCTTCCCCGTGGAGCTGTGTGTCCTCTGGGTAACTTCGTATGTATGTGGGTCTGGAGCTCAGGAGACAGGAGCGGCTGGCAATAGGCATGCACCACGTCTGTGCTAGCACAGGGGCCCTCATGCTGGTCCCGGCCGGACCCCAGTCAGCTTCAAGCCGTAATGGAGGCGATGGGTATGGATGCTCCCACTGGACATAGCACAGGGCCTAGGACAGAATCCAGAGGAGCCCCAGCCTATGAGGGCAAGCAGATAAATCCAGGAAAAAGAAGCCTGTTTTGGAGGCATCGTAGAATCCAATGAAAGCTGTGGGTCCTTTTGCAAAACAAATAGACGAAGAGATCCGAGGCTCTTGTACCTCCCAGAGGCTGGTTGGTGAAGTCCGATGAAGAACCCCTGGCCCAGGGCACCTCCCTAGAGGGAGCACAGGTCCCTGCTCCTTCGCCCCCCTCCACCTTTCCCTAATTGTCTGCTTCCTGCTCTCCCTCACCTTCTCTCCCTTCACGTTTCCTTTTCTAGACATTCGTTTTCCCCACCGATGACTTCCCAGTCAGGTATGGAGAATGACATTTGGAAAGGGCTCTAAGATTCTCGAATCCCGCTGGCCCCAAGCCACGCTCCCACAGCATTCGTTCGCACCAGGCCGTGCAGGTGACTCGCTGGCTGTCTGGCTGGCGCGGGGCTGGTGGACTCGGGGCACAGATCCCACTTTGCAGATAGCACTGGAGAAACTGAAGCAGAAAATATGACACGGCCTCCTCCGGGTTCCAAATTCAATTAAATTCAAATGAGTTCAGCATGCCCTCCTGAGCTCTTGCTCCGGGTGGAGTGCCATGGATTCCAGGTGGGGGAAATAATCCGAGCAAAGGCACTGGGGCAGCGCCACCCTGAGCAGAGGAGGGGCTTCAGGGTCGCTTAAGAACTGGGTGTGTGGGAAGTCGCCGTGAGGGGAGTGAGGCCAGAGGGTAGGCTGGCGCCTGATGCTGGCGGCCTGAAGTACAAGGAGGGTGCAGAGTGCAGACTGTTCTGTAGAGAGTGGAGTGCTGGCAGTGGTCTCTGAGATGGGAATGACCATGTCAGAGCCAAGGCAGGGGAACCCGGAGCCCGATTTGCAGAAGCTCAAACCTGGGTTTGTAGCTACCGGACTCATGAATTTACCCAACGTGAATTGAGTGCCTGCTATTTGTAGGCTCAGATTTCAAACCAAAGCATGCAAAGAGAAGATGCAGCCCGGGCCTTCAAAGAGTTGGCAGCCTGGCTGAGGAAACAGAAACACTGTGACAAATAGATGAGGAGCAAGCTCAGGCCCCCTGGCACGTCCCCTCCCCAGCCATCACCCACCTTGTGTGGGGTCCCTTCTTTTTTTCCATATTTTATTTAAATTTAACTTGCCACCATATAGAACAACACTCAGTGTTATAGGGTCCCTTCTAAGAGGAAAAGAGAATCTTCTCTCCTGGGGACTACCTGGAGAGAAAGCCTCCCTGAGCAGAGACCTAATGATGGATTCAGAGGGAGAGGGGTGGTCTCTGCTGGATGACAGTTCCCTGAACTGCACTTAGTGGCTCAGGGCCCTGGTACCAAAGCCTGTTTGCCCGACCCTGAACTGGGATTTAGCTTGAAGGGTCAGTGAGGGTCTTGGCAGGGATGAGGATCCAAATCCTCTAAATATTAGCTGTGGTCCTCAAGTGGAGAGGAATGCAGAGGAAGTAGCCCCCTGACGCTCAGACTGGCAGTTTCGGGTCCAGCCAGGAGATGGCCACCCAATGACCTTTCAGGGGAGGCCACATGCCCCTTGCTTAATGCAGACCTGGTCACCTTAATGCAAGCTGGGGGGTGGGATTGCCTGGCTAGAGTAACACAGATGGGACCTGGGCTGGGAAGCAGGGAGGGACTGCACACACTCAGGGGGTGGGCAGCACTGCAGGAGCAGATGCTTCCAGAAAGGTGACCACTGTGGGGTCCTGGTGGAAGTGTTTGCATTGTCACCAGGGTGGGGACTCCACTGCCCCTTTGGGTTTCTCAAAAAGAAAGAGTCTGCCCACAGGTGCTGCGAGCCTGCTAAGGACCCAGGAATGATAAGGTAGTGGAGAGAGACGGGGCCCACTTCTCTCTGCCACCCCCACCCCGACCTCCTCGCCTCTTGAGAAGGACCATGTAGAGCCAGGCAATGTGACTGTTGGAGCCAAAAAAAAAAAAAAAAAAAAAGGAAAAAACAAACAAACAAACAAACCTGGTTTCCAGAGTTTGATTTGTGACTGTGGCTGTATCAGCTGACCTCCATCCTTACTTCCTTGTAAGGAGGGAAATAAGAGCACCCTGCTCCATGTGTCACCAAGATGATACGAGGAGGCTGCACCAGGTGGTAAAAGAGCTTATGGGTGGGGAGCACCCTCCTTGTGTGCGTGCGGAGGGGCTTCTCAGCCAGAAACCAGGCCCCGTGTGGCCCCGCAGCTGGATGGGCATGCTCGGGGCTGAGCTCCGCACTGTGCTGGAGCAGAAAATCACCAAGGCACAGCACCCAGAGCCTCGCTCGTTGCCCGCTCTGCCCCCTGAACTGAGACAGACACCTGCTGCAAGAGGGCTTGAGGAAATTGCAAACTGAATTAAGTCAGGGCGGCTTTTCCCCTTTAAGTGTCTGTCTAGACACACACCTGGTTCCGGGAGTGGAAGGTCATAAGTCATGTGCTTCCCACTCTGGGTGCTAAGAAGCCTGTCGTCTCCCTTCTATTGTGATGCCTTCCTTCCTCCATCTCCTCACCAAGAACAAAGACAGGGCTTAGCGCTGGAGCCAGTCCTGAGACTGTCACTGCAGTTCCCAAGGAAGTGCACACCCACCCCCATAAATGCACCTGTAAGACAGTCTCTCCTCTGTCTTTACCCGGGCATTCCAGAAACAGCAGGAAAACCTCCATCTCCATAGACTGAGGAGTGATGTGGCCAACGTGTCTAAGTGGCTAAAGCATCCATATTCAGGAGTGGATGCTGGCCAGTTTCCATTTTTCCCTGAGGACGGAGCGAGAAGAAATAGACGTAGACAGCCACAAGCCAGATTTAGGCCGAGGTGAAGAAAGAGCTCACTGCCGTTGAATAGAGTGATTTGCTCGGCTCCTTGCTCCTGCTTCTCCTCGGTATTCTAAGCTGGGGACACTTAACCTCCAGCTGTAAGTATAGCCTTGTCTCAGCATGGGATTAATCCTGTCCCCAAGATGGAAGAGAGGAGGGAGAGAGTCCAGCATGTATTGAGCACCATCTGTATGCTGGGGATTTCATGTTGCGTGCAGTCCTAGCTCCGGCAGACAGATGGACATCCAGGGCTGGAGCCTGTCACGTTGGGAGGGTCAGCCAAGCTGCCCTTGCCTCTCTCTGAGCTTAGGGTCTGACAGCACCCTGCTTTGATTTGGTACTGCCTTGACTTCGCGTCCTTGCCTGGGCCCTTACCCCAAGGCTGCAGGAACCTCCTTACTCTGTTGCTGCCTGCCTCTCAAGCTGGCTGCCTGGACCTTTCCCTGCTTCCCGGTCATTCTGGCTGGCTTCCAGGCCATGATAACTCTGATCCGAATCATTTCATGAGTGGCTGAGCCTCATCTTAACAGGAGTTACTAAAACCCTCCAATCCTTTCTAGAATAAGGTGGTGCTTAAAGAAGAAAAACAATGGGCTGTTAGCGTATAGAAAGAATATAACAACTTCTATGGACACACATGAAGCAGTATTTCCTATATTCTGGCCTAAGTAGGGGAAGGGGTGGTGGTCGAACAGCAGGCCCCCTCCCAGGAACAACCTAGTAGAAGGTGAAGATTCTAGATGCAGATCTGGCTTCAGATCCCAACCTGGACACTCAGCCGTCTGTGTGACCTTGGGCCAATTACCTGACCTGTTGGATCTGGAGTGCTGTCTCTTCGTAAAGTCAAATTGATAATAATCTCTACCTCGTAGTCATGAAGTTGAGCTAAAACATGAAATCAGTCTCCAGGAGGCCTGGTGTCTTCATGCATATTACTACTTCTACCACTTGCCCTTCCCATTTTCCTTCAGGCCTCAAGGGTCCAGAGTTGTTTGTGGATCCCTCTTCTCAGACTAAAAAGGATTTTGTTTCAGAATCAGATTTAGCTGGAATGAGACAGTAGTTAGAGAAGCTTCTCCCCCACCTCATATTTTTTTTTAAAGATTTTATTCATTTATTCATGAGAGACACACAAAGAGAGGCAGAGACACAGGCAGAGGGAGAAGCAGGCTCCATGCAGGGAGCCCGATGTGGGACTCGATCCCAGGTCTCTAGGATCACGCCCTGGACCGAAGGCGGGTGCTAAACCACTGAGCCACCCAGGGATCCTAGGAAACAAGTTTTACATAAAGCAAAGTATACCTAAATGGAGGAGCAGCACAGTGCTGCCCCATCTCTAGAAGGTGGAGCACATTTGTGTGTGTGTGTGTGTGTGTGTGTAGAGAAGGGGGAGGTTGAGAAATGAGGGTTCCTATTGGCATGACCATTAAAATTACTTCTGCCGGTTACAGTCATAGCACATTAAGGTCTGCCAAGGCAGGATTGGTCATGAAATCAATCAACACTGCATTTTGTGTTTGACTCTGGTTTATTGTAGCCTGTTTTCTCCAGACATCCTCTGATGCATCTTTGGCCATGAGCAAACCAATACAGATTTGTCCACTACAGTCCAGGTCTCAAGGCTGAATCTTCCACAGTTCTACAGTTATGGGGGAGAAGGAGCTATCTAGAACGGTGCAGGAGCCCCATCCCAGGCATGGACAGTGTAGGAGGCAGGATGTGAGTGTTTGTGTACTCTGCCTTGGTCAGGTTCTGCTCAGGACTGGGAAGACAGCTCTCAGGTGGGAGATGTTGGTGCACAGTCATGGGTAGTTGGAGGAGAGGAGGAGGAGATTGCAAGAGGAAGAGGCGCTAACACTAGGATGAGCAATTGGGACTTGGTATTTATTTTGGGAGGGCAGAGGCTGGGGAGGGGAAGGGAGGGGCAGAGACTAAAGAATTTAGTTATGATTTAAGGATGTAATGTGGTGGGTACAGTACAGGTTGGAGGGGAGATACTAGACAAAGGAAATGGGAGAAGGGGTAACTGCTGTGTTTCATAGCACGATGGGAAGGACAGAGGAGCAGGGGGAGGCGGTGGAAGAGGAAAGAAGGGAGAAGAATGAGGGACAGAAGAGAGATGAAGAATTGAGGTTGAATGAGTTGTACAAACTGGATGAGTGCGTTTCTGGTAATAGTTAGTGAGCACCAGGCATCGTGCTGTAAGTTGAAGGGAGGACATGGCTCGAGCACTCCTGGGTTGACTTCCTAATGGAGGGTCTGCAGCTACAGAAACGGGCAATGACAGTAGCTATGGGAGGGGGGGCACTGACCAGTGCCTCAGGGCTTGGGGAGGTGGTCGTGGAAGACCTCTTGGAACAGGTGACCTCTAAGCTGTGAGCTGGTCAACCAAGCCAGATACTAGAATAAAGGCAAGAGAAAGAATAGACACAGATGGGGCTGCCTGGTTGGCAATAAGGCATCATGGGTGATGTTCAAGAGAGCAGTTTGGGGAACATGAAAGCTATGACGAAGGCAGTGTTTTAAAATACAGTGTGTTAATAGAAAATTTGAGGAATGGTCAGGCCAACAGATCGGGAGATGACTGCCATTGAAAAGATGGTTTGTTGCTTGCAGTTCCCCAGGAGGGTGGTTGGGTGTGCCAGGCCATGGGGTGGGGGGCACACAGGGAAACCCCAGGAATGGACAGTAAGCAGAGGAATGAGGGTAACACATGAGCAAGAACCTTTATTGTGGTTTTTCTGGGTAGAGATGGGTGAGGCCAGGTGAGCAGGCTTAGGATTGGCTCATTTGAGTAATTTCAGTGGGTTGTGGAGCATCAGGGCTGGCCCTCATTGCCCAGTTGCTGGCCCTGGGATAACTAGGGCAGGTGGACGCTGGAGTGGAAGTGCTCAACGGGAGAAGCGATTGGGGAGGTGGGCTCAGGATTGGTTTGTAGTTGAAAAATGCCTCCACGAGAGAATTGTTCACTGTCTTTAGGAATTGGCTGACCCTGAGAAGGTCAGTCCATCTGGCCTGTAACGCCCTGGATGCCAAAGCCTGGATACAGAGAATGAAGGATGTGGTTAATCCAGGCAGTTAAAGGCATGATCCAAAAAAATAAAAAAAATAAAGGCATGATCCATAGATAATGTTTAATGACACTATGTGTCAGGTACTCTTTTCAGGAATTTATATGTTTCAGCTCGGTTCTCATCGCATCTTTAGGAATGAAGTCCTGGTTTCCAGATGAGGAAACTGAATTCAGAGAGGCTTAGGAGCTTGAGCTAAGTCACGCAGCTAGTGAATGGCTGTTGTCCTACCCAGCCAGCACCGGGCTTTCAGGCAAGCTCCATCACTCTGCTGTACCACCACTCAAGTCGGTGACGGGCAAGTCGCAGCAAAGAGCAAGTGACATTCAACCTGTGGTGACCATTTTAATTACAGCAGAGAATGTCCTGCATTTCTATGTGACATTTTTCTTTTCAAAACTCTCTACTTGAGCCTACTGCTTCCACCGTGGTAGAGGTAATGGCATTTTGCAGCGGGATTAACTGAGGATCAGAAAGATTTTGAGGCTTTTCCAGAGAGACATCTTGATTCAGTCGGGGAGCTAGACTCCCAGCTTCGCTCTCCTGAAAGGAACTGGTGCTTCCCTCCCCAGACAGCACAATCAGGCTTCCCCCAAAACTTCGCTCTTCCTTCATTTGCATGCACACAAAGTGTCTCCAGGCTTCAAGGAATCTTTTGAAAGGGCAAAGACAGTCTGTGCTGAAACCTTTGGAGCATTGAGTGAACCCAAATGAGATTTACTTGGTAATTATGTTTTCCTTAAGGAAGAGTAAAGGAGGCGGTAACTAACAGGGCCTTATTCAGGGACACCAGCCATTGCTCATCAGTAAATGGTGCTTCATGAGCAGAACCATAAACAAAAGATTTTGAAGGGTTCAGATTCCAAAGACTAACATGAGCTGAAGAGGGAGAAAGAAAGTACTGAGGATT
The DNA here is from genome assembly GCF_048164855.1 of Canis lupus baileyi. NCBI lineage: Eukaryota > Metazoa > Chordata > Mammalia > Carnivora > Canidae > Canis > Canis lupus. The sequence goes on from NC_132840.1 coordinate 75,820,989, forward strand.
GGAGAATCTGTTTCAATTTCTGATCACCCGCCTTCCCACCAGGCCTCCCTTAGCCTGGTGTGGCTAGGGCTCCAGAGTCTGTAACCAGCCTCACTTAGTATTAGCTCTTCTTGGAAGTATGCTAGGAGGTTCACTTGGAGGCTGGGGCTCAATATCCGGTGTACCCAGTGTACCCAGAGTGCCGGGAAGGCACTCTGGAGGTTTGTGGTGTCAAGTGTCTTCCTTTACCCCCTAAACATGATTAGAGAGGTAGCCTGTGGGAAAGATTGAGCCTTAGGTGTACTGTAAATGGGGCAGCCGAGTAAGAAAGGGAAAGAAGGAAAAAAGTAGCCCCTGGGAATCCCTGGGCTGTTGGTCATTAGAAAAAAGAGCTTATCAAGGTCAGGATAGTTTTTTTGTTGTTGGTTTTTTGTTTGTTTGTTTTGTTTTTGTTTTGTTTTGTTTTTTTTGTCAGGATAGTTTTGCAACAAGAATGGCCTTGACTTCTGATTTTGTCATAAAGTCACCTCGCCCAGGCAAGTGACACCTTCTGGACTTCCCACCTGCAGTGCGTGCCTCCCTCCACTGCCCAGTATCTGTGATTTCCACTCGCTGCTCTGCTGGGCTTTGTTCCCATCCTCAGTCCTTTGTGCTGACCCTCAGCAGGAGGGGACAGCAGATGGGTCTTCCCTAGTGCATTGCCTGTGAGAAGTCTCCTAGTTATTAGCACAGAGAAGGTATGGGTAATGATCAGGACTTTGAAGCCTATCATTAACCAGCCGTATGGCTTAGGACAAATTGATGAATCAAAGAAGGTCAGGATTGACAGTTAAGAAATTGAGGTTCAGAGGAGAAATGTACTTGCCGTGGGTCACACAAATATACCTTCAAGCGGTCGATTTCAGGCTTTGGAACCAGATCATCAACATAAGTGCTGGTTTTCCCACATAAAATCCCATAGAGTTTCACATGTGCTATCCTGCTTATTTCCAGAACTGGGTCAGTGAGTCTTGCCCAACCTCCCTCACAGTGGGCAGGACATGTGGAAGTGCTTTGAAGCTAGGAAGCTCTATACCAGCGGTTCTCAGTGGGGGGTGGTACCAATTTTTTTGAACACTTAAAAAATTTGAGATACAATTACATACAGTAAAATTCACTTCTTACAGCATACAGTTCTGTGCATTTTTGACAAACACTAGCATGTAATCTCCACTGTAATTAAGACCTAGAACAGACCTAGAATCACCCCCTGGAAATTCCCTTGTGTGGTTTTGTCAGTCCTTCTCCCTGCCTCCAGCTCCTGGCAGCCACTGATCTGTTTTCTGGTCCTTTAATGTTGCCTTTTCCAAAAGATCATAGGAGTGGAATCACGCAGTGCTATAGACTGGGAGGGGGTTAGGTCCCGAGGCTGGAGTCCTCACGAATGGGATTAGTGCCCTTATGAAAGAGGCCCCAGAGAGCTCCCTCTCTCTCCTTCCACCATGTTAGAGAAGAAGACTGTGTATGAACCAGGAAGTAAGCCCTCACCGGAAACTGAATCTGCTGATGCCTTGATCTTGGACTTCTCCACCTCCAGAACCATGAGAAACAAATTTCTGTTGTTTATAAGCCACTTAGTCTATGGAATTCTAAGACATACAGTATGACAGCCTTTCAGCCTGGCCATTTTTCACTTAGCATAATGCGTTTGAGAGTCATTCGTGTTGTTGTCTGCAATGTAAGTGTATTCCTTCTTTATTGCCAAGTAGTATTCCTTTGTGTGGATGGGCCACAGTGTGTCTATCTGTTCACCAGTTGAACATTTGGGTTGTTGCCAGTTTTTGGCAACTGTGAGCAAGGCTGCTGTTTTACAGTAATATGAACCAAGGAGGTGTTTTTGTTAGTGTGTTGGGTCACTTTTAGTTTTATATTCATTGAGGAGGGAGCACTCCTGGAACTTGATGGGCCAGTGCTCCTCAAGATTCAGGAAAGTCCAACACAAGGAAGACGTGTCCTGCTTCCAGCAAGACACTGAGGTGTTTAAGTGATCAACTTACTGTCCTGCTTCCAGCAAGACATTGGGCATGTGTTTGTCAACTTACTGACTTCTAAATACCTGAGCCTAGAAACTAACTACATTTTATTTATAAATATGGAATATTTTTTGGAAAAACTGAGTATGTATTAACTCTTCCATTAATGTAATGACTAATGTAACTTTGTTTTGTTCTGAACTTTACCAAACGTTGTTTAGCACTTTGGAAAATCATATCACTCTTCATCAGTCTGGCCAACACAGCATGTGACCTTTGAGTTACTACTAATACAATATTCTCATATTATTCTGTATTTACAGTGTGATCACAGTGATTCTCCATAAGGTGCAAACATCTCATTACTTCATTGTGTCTTTTGGTTTAGCCATACTCAAGTATTCACATAATAAAATACTTATTTTATTATAAATTACTTTTAAAGTCATTTCTTTGTATTATAATTAGAGAACCATGAGGTGTATGTAGTTATATATCGATTTTATTTCAGAACAGAAAATGTGTGTTATAAAATATTGGTTATGGTAGGGACACTTGGGTAGTTCAGTGGTTGAGCATCTGCCTTCAGCTCAGGGCGTAATCCTGGGTCCTGGAATCGAGTCTTCTATTGGGCTCCCCACAGGGAGCCTGCTTCTCGCTCTGCCTGTGTCTCTGCCTCTTTCTCTGTGTCTCTCATGAATAAATATATAAAATTAAAAAAATATTGGTTACAGTAGAAAGGGAGTATTAATTCTAATAGACTTTATGACCACTATTTTTTACATAAGTTAGGTGGTCCAGACATTGTAGCTAGAAGCCTAGACACGGCTCTGTCCTGAGTGAAAGGTTTAGATTGGCAGCTGGCAATTTTAGGAAAAGATTCATGTTCCAGAGTTTACTGTGGCATAGGACTTGGTTCCCTTGGCCATATCCAGAAATATTTGGAAAAAAATTCACTGATAAATGTTGATTGAGCACCTACTAGTATTACTCCCCACAAGGAGAATTCTTGTGGTGGTGGTGGGAGGAAGGTATGCATACTGACAATATTTATATATACAAATCAATGAAAAAGATAAATGCAGACACTATAAGAGCTAGAATAAGAGAAAATAGTTAACAGTTTTGCCTAGGCTAAAAAGTAAGTCTTAGTTCAGACCTACATGGTGAGAAATAGGCAGTATTGCAAAGGTGTAGGGAAGAGCATTCTAACCACAGGGAACAGCATATATAGAGACCCTGAGATGAGAAAGACATGGGGATGTTTTGGGAACAAAAAAAGAAGGCCAGGTGTCTGGAACATAGAGAATATAGAGAAAGTGGAGGGAGATGAGGTCAAAGGAAACACTGTGCTTCAAATTACACAGGGTCTAATAGGCCATGGTTAGGTGTTAGAATTAGGTTGTTTGTAGTGGGAAGTCTTTGGGTTGTGTTAAACATAGATATGATGTCATCTGAGTTATGCTTTAGAAAGACCATCCTATCCTCTAAAGGGATAGTGGGGTAGAGAGACCAGGAAGCTCATGCAGAAGTCCAAAAGAGGAGGCTGAGACCAGGTGATAGCATGGAGGTGGGAACTAGTAATTGGCTAGTAATTGAATGTATTCTGGAGGGAGAATGACCAGGGCCTAAGGATATGATTAATTTTGGGGTGTGAGGGTAAGGGACTTATGTCCTAGGTTTTAGCCTGAGCAACTGGAAGAGAAATTGTGCCATTTATTGAGATGCTTAGAGATGGTAGACTTGAGGGGAGAAATTGGCTTCTTTTGGCCAAGTTAAATTTGAGACACCTAGTAGACATCCATGTGGACATATCAATTCATAATCAGGGTGTATAAGGTCAGGTGAGAAATGCAGTCTGGAGATAAAATTTGAAAGTTAGCAGGAGAGATTTTGGTAAGCTAATGGAGCAGAGTTTTAGGATTGCATCATCCCAAATCCCCACATAAATCAGAGAGAACAATGGAATAGCAAAACCGAAATGCTGTAGGTAACACTGACAATAAAACTAGGTGATAGGGTATCCCAGTGAACTCCAAGTTATAACAAACTGGGGAGGGCCCATTAACAAATACAAGATTTGTCTGTTATTCATGTCCATACATGATAAGCAGGGAGAATGGAGTCGAGAGATTGACCTGAGATCAGGAGAACCTTCAAGTAGCAACAGGTATCTGGTGGAGATCATGTTGGGACACTTTGAGAGGAGTGGCTGAAATTAGGGGACTACCCTGGTTCTGCTCCCTGCAGTAGCAGGTGAGTGCAGGGAGCCTACCAGGTGGACTGAAGGGGTCAAATCTTCACTATTCTCAAACCTGACCTGCCAGGGCTTCCTGCAAGGGTCCCCACTGGAGAGAAACTACAGGGGTTGTAATCAAAACCCAACAGGGTTGAGATTATTAAAATGAGGTCCAGGTAAGAGATGGAGAAGGGAACAGGGCCAGGAAATCTCAGAAAGCAAGCCACTGTATTTTTGATATTATATAAATAGTAGAAGAGGAAGCTTTGTGGAGTTAGAAAGGGCACCTACCTCTTTCTAAAAGTTCAGGAAAACTCAGGGCACCAGGCTGGCTCATTTGTTTAAGCATCTGACTCTTGATTTCAGCTCAGGTCATGATCTCAGGGTCCTGAGACTGAGCTCCAGGTCAGACTCTGCTCAGTGGGGAGTCTGCTTGGGATTCTTCTCCCTCTCCCTTTCTCTCTGCTCTGCCTCCCCACTCATACTCTTTCTCTCTCAAAAAACAAAACAAAATAAAAAACAACCCAAAGTTCAGGAAAACTCATTTCACACAAAAATGAAATGATTATATCCAAACCCCCAAAAAACTATAAGATTGAATGAGGAGAGTAACATCCCCGCAGGCAGTGAAAGCAGGTGTGTCCAAGCAGGAAGACATGCTCCAAAACAAGAAAAAAAAGAAAAGAGAGAAACCACCCTATATCATGCTGTTTTCCCAATGAGCTAAAAGGCACTTAACAATGATACAAGAAATGAAGCATAACACAAATGGGGATTAGAAAAACTTAGCAACTTAGTGATAGAATTTAAGAAAGGATTAGAGATCAAAGAAAAAAAACCCCATCACTGTACAAATAAAGATTAATAACAAGGAACAAGAGAGCAAATAAACATTGTCAATAGTGCCTTACAAGAAATAGAAGGCATAAAAGAAGGAAAAATTTTAAACCAAAAAGAAATTAAGTAAGTGATAAGCACGGTTTGAGAGGAAGTGACAAATACTGAAGACAAAGAAGATTCAATACACGGATAATAGGTATCCCTGAAGGAAAAAAGCAAAAACAAAAAGATTAAAGCAAGATCAGGAAGCATATCCTGAAAATTATAATGCAGAAAAATCTGAAGTTAAAAAACTATATTTAAAGCGACACGTTGAAAGAGCACACTACACTTGAGAATACTGACCCAGAAGAAGCAAGATATATTCTAGTAAAATTACTGAGCCTTAAAGAAAAAGAAAAAAAGAATCCTTTGGTCATCTAAGCAGAAGAGCGAGTGGCTGGTAAGAGGAAGAAAATGATACAGTCATCAGACTTTTCTGCAGCCCCATGTTATGACAGGAGAAAATGGAGTGACATTTTCAAGGTACTCCAGAAAGAGAAAGTGAATATGTGAGGCAAGGATTTTATACTCAGCGAAATTGACCTTCAAGTATTAAGAGCACATGCTATGGTCAAAATAGTGTGTACGAACTCAGATTTGTCCCCATGAGTCCTTCCTCAGGAACCTGCTAGAGAATGAGTTCAGACAACCAAATGACCAAAGATATGTTGACATGAGCCCAGGAGTGAGCATTAAACATGTAGTTACTTCTAGCACCAGGACTACATGAGGACTGAAAGGGTCGTATTGTATGATGCAAAGTCAACATGATCTGACAGTAAGGCATAGTATATTAAGAAAGGCAGAAATATGGGGATCCCTGGGTGGCTCAGCGGTTTAGCGCCTGCCTTCGGCCCAGGGCGCAGTCCTGGAGTCCCGGGATCGAGTCCCGCATCGGACTCCCGGTATGGAGCCTGCTTCTCCCTCTGCCTGTGTCTCTGCCTCTCTCTCTATGTTTATCATGAATAAAATTTTTTAAAAATCTTAAAAAAAATGGCAGAAATAGAGATGGCATTGGCATTTGTAAAGAACATTCTAAACCTTTTTAATAATCATAACTGCCCATCGTGGTGTTCCTTTTGCTACTGTTTTTCTAAGACTGTTGTATGTATGGTGTGAGATAAAGCAAGTGCATAATTATGAGTTCTAATTCCATCATTCCTGTGACCTTGAGAGCTAGGATTCTCAGTGCAAAAAGAATGGAAATACAGATGTAGTAGAGCAGGGGCAAAGTAAAAACTCTATAAACCTGAATTGATTTTTTTATCTTATAAATTTTGTTTTATATACATTATATACATTATATACATTATATACATTATATGTCATAGTTCTATATAATATTTCTATCTCTAGCTACTTGTCTATCTTATTTTGTCCCCTGGCTCTGTCCACTGAAAAAGGCATAGAAACTGTGGCCAGGAGACGCAACCAGATTGTGGTCTTGCTGTACCTTTTCCCACTGAAAGACTAGGACTTCTTGGAGAAATGGCTGATCTCAGTTCTGGGCAGGAAATGTACAAAATAAGCCTGGAACAGGTCAGGTCAAAGGCCAACTTTAAAGGGGCTCCTGCTGACCAAAGATGACAGTATGAGCTTTAAGAAAGATAATAATTGCAATGAAGTGAAACCCATGTTTAAGCATGGGCTCAATATGCATGTATCCAAGAGTTCATGATGACTTTTTTTAAAGTTTATTATTTTTTTTAGTAATTTCTACACCCAGTGTGAGGCTCGAACCCGCAACCGTGAGATCAAGAATCACATGCCCTCCTCCTCCTCCTCCTCTTCTTTTTTTTTAAAGACTTATTTATTTATTTATTTATTTATTTATTTATTTATTTATTTATTCATTCATTCATTCATTCATTCATTCATGATAGATGTAGAGAGAGAAAGAGAGAGGCAGAGACACAGGAGGACAGAGAAGCAGTCTCCATGCCAGGAGCCCGATGCGAGACTCGATCCCAGGACTCCAGGATCGCTCCCTGGGCCAAAGGCAGGCGCTACACCGCTGAGCCACCCAGGGATCCCCCTCCTCCTCTTCTTTTTAAAAAGGCTTATTTGTTTGAGAGAGAGCATGAGCGCAAGTGGGGGGAGAAGCAGAGGGAAAGAATCTCAAGCAGACTCGCTCCTGAGCATGGAACCCCATGCAGAGCTTCATCTCACCACCCCAGGGTCATGACCTGAGCAGAAATCAAGTCGCACATTTAACCAACTATGCCACCCAGGTGCCGCCTCATAGTGACATTTTAAAACTTAGCTAATTAATTGGTCATCATCTGAGGATGACAGGGAACTAACTTATTATCTTAAAAACCAGATGAATAAAAGGAAATGCACATGTATCCTATTCTTCCTGTGTGAACTGTGCCCCTGGGTAACCAAATAATAGATGAAAGGTTAGCCTCTGAATAAAATTGTCCAGGTTGATCTATGAAAACTAAAATTGAATTAATGAATCTAGGTCTAGATTTTAGACATTGAGCAGCAATAGTTGCTAACGCAGAACAAAGAATAAAAGGCAGATACTACGTGCCTCACGATGAGAGAGCACGGCACTGCTTAGTCTCGGCTAAAGGTTTGGACTTGAGCTTGATTAGGCCTCTGGATCCAGCTGCCAGTTCATGAGAACACAGACAGAGTTGCATGCAGGACTGTATGAGGAGCACACAGGCCAAGGATTCTCGGCTGTGGGAATCCCCACAGGGCAAGCAAATGGATAAATTGTAAAGAAAAAGAGATGAAGGAGAAATGTGTAAAATAAGATAATTAAAAGAGTTTCAAAAAATGGGCAAGAAATCCACTTGGATGATAAAATCATAAAAGAAAAAAAAAACAAACAAGAAATGACTATAAAGGTCAGGAAAGTGGATACAGGTGGAGGGGAGGGTGGAGCTCTGGTTGGGTCTGGGACCAGCAGGCCTTCTGGGTGGCCAACAAGGTTCTATATTGTAACCTGTGAAGTTATTATGAGGAAGTTCACCTTAGCGTAACTCACTGAATTATTTACTTGTCTTGTGTGGTTTTCCATATTAATCTTTTATAATAAATGGGAAGAACAATATTTTTAAGTCATGAATCTGTAAGTGGATGTTAAAGCCATGAGAATGGTGAGGTCACCTGAGAGAGAGAGAGTGAGTGTAGACAGGGACCACAATCTAGAACTGAATCTTGGGAGCACCGCAACATTTGGAAGTCTGGGATGAAGGAGAGATTGAGAGCGGGAGCAGTCATTGAGGTGGAAAGTAAAACCACAGCTAGGAAAAAAACAGGTGATTGAACTATCAGGGAAGAATCGGGAAGAAGGTATTTCACTGGTGAATGCTTCAGCGCCATGCAGGTGATTGGTGACTTTAGCCAGCATCATCTTGGAGTGGAGGAGATGAAGCCCAATGGGGTGAGTTGAGATGAGAATGGATGTGAGTTGGAGACTATAAAGACCACAATTTTGAGGGCACATTGCATGATATATAAGGGGGACAGAGGGATGGGTCTGCAAAGCCCTTGAACTACCTTAGTGCCAGGCAGGAAGGGCATATCCTACCCAGCTCCATGACATGGCCATTCTGCTCAGATGTGCCACATGGCATGTTCTTCTGCCAAAGTCTGTCGCCCTCCACCCCATACCCTGCCCTGTCCTACTCCCTACTCCGGCCAGTATGGGACGCTGAGATCTGCAGCGAGGGGGCCAGCTGGCATTTTCCATGTTGGGCCAGCAGGGCCTGAAGGGCAGGAGGTACCACGCTTGTGAGTAACAACAGCCAACTGTTGAGAGGATGCTGCTCAGATCAGTGAGCCATCAGCCAGGATTTCTGATCTCTGTCACCACCTGCTTTGGCAAAGCGGAGAGAGCCAGTTCTCCCGTGTCTTGTTCATGCCTTCCTTCCAAAGCTCAGCGGCGGCCCTGTCTCATCTCGATGAGACAGGAGGGTCTGGCGCCTGATGACAAGGCAGGCGTGGGGGTGGGGGGTGCTTCTGGAGACACAGCCGGTGGGGAGCCAGCTCTGACTTGTTCAAATAGAGAAGCAGAGTAGCCCTTTGTTCGTGGAAAGATCAGAGCCAAAAAGTTGGAGCAGAGAAACTTAAACAGCAGGTCTGGATGCCTTCCTTCAGAGCAGCCTGGCATTTTAAAAGGAGCATTGTAGCCCTTGATCCACACCTGTACCCCAAGCTTCCACTGCCCAGTTTGGTTACTGAGGCTGCAAATCTGCCCACCCTGGAGCCACGTACCTTGCGGTGGGTATAGTGATGGAGAGCCAGACTTGGGGTTCCTCATTCGTATGGAGATGGCACCAGTGCCCACCTCCTAGAATTACCGTAAGAGTGAAATGAGTTGCTCTCCTGAAAGGGGACAGACCTCGCCACACAGTGGGGCTAGTATAGCTGATCTGGCCCTTGGAGCTTTCCATAGGTTCTATCTGGAGTCTGTGAGTCTGGGCCTGGGCCTCCGCCGAGGATTGCTCTACCTACCAGAGCTTGCACAGGGCTACACATCTGCTCATTCGGCGTGCTCACTGCCCGGGGAGCTGGGAGGCGCAAGGGAGCCCAAAGATGATTTTGTAAATGTGAAAACTGAAGGCCATAGGGGAGAAATCCTTCTCTATTGCTTCTAGAGTTTTCTTTCCCATTCTGGTTTTCTCTGAGACAAAATGTTTAACTATCTCATATATATACTTTGCAGCCAGAATTGCTCCATATTTATATATATGCTTTGTGGATAAATATCTTTTCTATCCTCAAGTGGCAATGCTCAACATTGGTTATACATAAAAAGTTGTCATCTAGTATTGGTGGTGAATTTACATGGAACCGGCCCAATCCACGCCTGCCTAATTTCCAAAGGACAGGCCTAGGTTAAAGGTGACTTTTGTGGCTATAAACAGAATCACACTAACAGGATCATACACCCACCAAAGCCATTGCCCGTGTCATAGGACTGTGCTCCAGCCAGCAGGCGTCACATGTGCTGCACCCTTGTCCACCAGGACAGCCCATCTGGTGGCCAGAGTCTGTACTTGGTAAATGCAGATGGCTGGTTTGCATGACATTGAACAGCTTGGAATCTGGACTACATGGACACTTGGCTGAGCTTGCGCAGATCCAACCAGATGTCTGGCATCATATAGGTCTGGCTTGCTCTCTACTCCCCTTTCTGAGCCCGCTCTCAGCCTCCGGGAATTTTAATAAATGCCTGAGCCTGGCGGGACTCTAGAATCTACAATCTGTTATACCTGCACATAGCAGTGGGTTGTAGTTAGGCCACTGGGACAGTCATCTGCTGCCCACGCAGCTGCTTTTGATTTGAAGATCAAGGGGACTGAGGACAATCACAGCTGGTGTCTCAGTGGCAGTAGCTCTCAGCCCCTGGCCCCCCCACCTTCACACGAAGAGCAGAACCTCTGGCTAGAGTAAATGTAAGGATTAGGGCATCCCCTCAGGAACCTGCCGACCCTTCATCATCCGCAGCTGCCCCATGGCCCTGTCTCACCTGGGGCTCTGAGCTTCATGACCTGCCATGCACCCCACCCGTGGAGAGCCCCAGCAGGCAGAGGGCAGGGGGACTGCCAGGGAAGCAATCCAGCATTGCCTGGTGACCTGGGTAGCTTTGTCTACCTGAGATCCTGGCTTCCCCAGGTTGGTCCAGAAGAGATGGTCCCTGCCACTTTGACTCGCGGGGGATGGGAACACTGTGACTATCCCCCTCCTGCCCATCGGTCCCCTTCCCCTGGCCAGGTGCTTTGCAAAAGTCTCTGATTATGGGCCATCTCCTGTGTCTCTTCCAGAGCTTCTGTGTGCCCTCACCTTGTCATGGAGACGGTGTCTTCCTTTGGTTCTATGCGAACCCAAGGGCTGAGACTGCATTGAGGTGCCTGACCCTACCCACCCCATATTTCTGGGACTTCCAGCTGGGCCAGGGACCTAACCATTGGAGGGTGGCGGGGCCTCAGAGAGGCGTGGGTTGTGTGTGAGGTATGCACTCAGGCACATTCTCTGGGGCAGATCTTTGGTAAGTGCTCCAGAGCCCCCACTGCCATGCTCTCCTCCTCCCTGGCATAATTGCTAGCATGGAGCATTTAGCAGATGCCAGGTGTCATTCTGAGCCCCTGCATGCATTTACTGTTCACCGCATCCCCCACTGTACAGTTGAGAAATTGAGAGATGGGAGAGGTCAAGAAACTGGCTCCAGGTGTCACAGCTAAAAGGCATCAGAATAAGCAGTGTACTCTTAACCATTGTGTAATCCTGCCTTTCCTCAAAGAACAAGCGTGCAGACTTCGCTTCTCTGGCGGCTTTCTGTTCCTGGGAATGAATGCCACAGATGGGACCCTGACCTTCCAGGTCAGATGTAAGATGCCTCTGTTCTCCTGGGCGTCAATTCGTAGGCACGTGTCCACAGAAACACCCATCAGCAGTCATGGCCTTGCTCTTCATTCGTTCTTCATTCATTCTTTTATTCAAACAATCAGAACCTGTTGAGCCCCACTGAGCCCTGTGGTGGATGCTGGGGCTTGAGAAAGAAGTAAGATGTGGTCCCTGCCCCGGGGGTGTTTCAGGCTAAGAGGACAGACCTAGAGACAGACAGTGACCTGAAGCAGGTGCAGCAGTAGAGGTGTAGAGGAACATGCCTGACCCGGGAACCTGGAGAGGGGGCTGTCATCCAGGAAGGGAGGAACATTGCATATAATGGGATCTTGGAGTTAGTATAAGGCTGGCCTGGGTTCTGGTCCTAGCCCTGCCAATTACTAGCTGGGAAGTCATTGCAGAGTGTCTAAGGATAGAGCATTAGGTTTAGCGTGGATGAAGTCTCATGAATTTTTTTTTTTTTTTTTTTTTTTACCAACTAGCTTTGTGACCTTAAAGACATTAGTGAATCTCCTTGAGCCTCAATTGTCCCACTTATAAAATGGGAGCAATCTTATCTGCCTTGACTACCTTTCAAGATTATGGTGAAAAGACAATTTGCTTCAGATGAAAGAGCTTCAGTGTGTGAACTGGCCTTTTCACCATAACAAATGGCCTGGCATTGTGTGGAGGGAAGCTGGGATCTCGGGTTGTGGCAGGAAACTTGGTCCTTTTTGGGTGCTCTGCAGAAGGACTCCAGGGACAGCAGCCACTGGGGTACGATTTTTCCAGCACCTTGGTTTCTCCCATGCAGTGGCTGTAAAGCACTTCACAGTGACAGAGTCTTTGTAAGTCCTTCGTAATAACGACAACCTACATGATATCCAGTGGGGAGAGGGGCTGGAGGGAGCGTTAAGGAAGCTGTTGGCTGTCTTTTCAAGCCAGGCTCCGTCAGACTCTGCACAGACTTGGGAATGTTCAAGAAGCTGTGAGGCTCAAGCCCCTTCCTTTCCCCTGGGCCTCAACATGGGGCACAGCAGGACCCAGGGTACCAGGATCCCTGGCTCCTGTCCATCAGTTTGGCTTTTTGTTGTTTATGCATTTTACTGTGGGGTTTTAATTAGTACTAAAGAGGCAGGACAAAAAAAACTGCTGAAAGGCCCATTCTCTGGCTGGTAGAGGGAGTAGGACTGCAAACAATGACAATGATAATGATCATGTCAGCCACCATTTACTCTGTGCCAGGTCTCGGGCAAAGCAGGTGGCAGTGTCATACCAGCTACTGGCTGGCCAACCAGGGGATGGGGTGTTCTTTTTCTGGGGAAAAGGAGATGAAGAGGATGCAGGAACAGAGATCAGTGCAGGGAGTGGGGCGGTGCAGTGTAGAAAGAATGATATTTGGGAAAAAGACTCACGAGGAGATGTATATAGAAGGTAGTGCTGGAAAAAGCAACAGTTCTAAAGTGGAATATTAATGGAATCCATTTTCTTGCTGTTTCCTGCAGGAACACTTTGGAAGTGCAAGGGAAAAAATCACTTTGCAGTAATAACTGTTATTTATATAAGAGAACAGCATTAGATAGATCAAAATGTGAGGTTTCAAGGTAATAACTGGACCCTCACAATCATCATTATCCATTTAAAAGGCAATTTCTGGGCTAGCAAATTGATAGAAGAAAAATGGCCTGATCCTACCATGGTGGTAAATAAATTTACGTTTCAGTTTTATGATTTGATTTCATTCTGAATTGGTTGGGACTTGGGGGCTGAGAGAGTTGGGTAAGGGTGTAAATAGGAATGACCTTGCCCAGAGCATCTTTACTGATGTCTAAATAGGACTGTTGGGGAAAAGCCCTGAGCTTCTGTCCACATCGCAGCCAGAGGGCCAACGGTGGAGGCAGGTGGATTTCCTGCCAGAGCCTACTGGGCATCTTCTGGAAGGTTTACTCTCACCCCCTGAGGTTTTCCTCCTCCCACCTGCCAGCTTAACAACCATGAAGGAACATTCCTTTGGATTTTTTTCTATTCATACTAAATCCATACGCTTTTCTCCTTTCCAAAACAAATGGGGAATCATCCTATTCATATTGTATTGTGATTGGCCTTTTTCACTATATTGTGAAGAGCTTTCTATGTCAGTTTATATAAATGCACCTACTTCCTTTTAAAAGCTGCCTATGCTTCCTTTATGTGAATATTCTCTTGTTTAAGTAATTGGTTCCCCTTTTGATGGACATGTGGGTTATTTCCACCCCTGTACATGAGTCTTTGTGCATTTGCAGGAGATTTTCTGGAGAGTAATTCTTTGAAGTGAAAGATTTGGGTCAGAGGGTATGAACGTTGCACATCAGAATCAACTAAACCATTATTGACCTTGAAAAATGAGGTCTGACAACCTCTGTCCTATAGGTCAAATGGCAGACAGGTGAGCAGAATTGTGAAAGATCTTTCTGGAAATTGGTGTTTTTGCTTATTTAGGGGCCAGGATAAAGATTGAGAAAGGAGATGGAGCTGGGTTTGGGATATAGAATGTCAAGCCTCATCCCCAGTGATGTCAGTGGTGTGACCTGGGAGGGATTTGGGGGTCACAATAACTCCCTTTGCTACTTCAGCTAGTGACAAGAACACCTACTGTTGAGCACTAAGCATGAATGACACACTCAAGACTCGCCCTCCAATACCAAAACAGAGATTCCAGTGGTGCTGTTAAGGAGCCCAGGACTTGGGTGTGGTTTTTAATATCTTCCTGGGTGAGATGGATACCATCACAGAGTTAACTATTATAATTCTTGTAATATTGCTTTGTAAAGTAGAAAGTGCTGCTGAAATGTCAGTGTCGATTGATAATGGATCTGAGGTTGATTAAAGCTGACTAGTGCTCCCCCTTACGTCCCCAGCCCCCACCACAGTGTCCTAGGACCCCAGGTACAAGTGTGTTTCTTCCTCTTTGCTCTTTGACCTTGGGAAAATTACTAAACCTTTCTAAGCCAGACTTTTCTCTCCTGAAAACTTGAAGTTAGCACAGTTATTTAATGAGGCTCAAACTTCTGGTGATCGGTAGCATCTTTTGCCGGAGGACACCCACCCAGCTAGCTTGCACCCAAGCAAGGAGGCTCTGCTGGTTTTTAGATAGAGTGTGGGTTAGGTAGGTAAGTAGGTAGGACAGGTATGTAGGTAGATACATAGGTCATGGGAGCAAGATGAGGAAAGCTACCTGCTTTCTCCTCCAAACCCCTCTTCTGTCCTGGCTAAGAGGGGAGGGCTCTGTGTCCTCAGAGACCAAGGACTCAGAACACGGAGCCCTGGCATAGAAAACATCTTAGGAGCCAAGGAATTGTCCCAGAGAGCAGATGGGCAGCAGCTTGCACGCACCCAAACGGTAGAATAAAGCTACCATTTGTATTCAGCCACAGTGTGGAGAAATCAAGAAATATTCAAGAATTGCAAGCATCAGATGAAAAGGTCTCTCTGTCATCATCGGGAATCCTAGATGCCTCAGAAGAGAGGCCATAGAGCTCAGGCTTTCTCACCTTCTCTTAACATATCACTCAACAGAAGTTCAAACACAGACAACTCTTGAATTAATGCAGACGCTGTGTATGAAGGCAGGTGTGGGAAGAGCGGGGACAGCTCAACAGAGTGGTTAAGACCATGGAGTTGGGATTCTTGCTCCACCACTGGTAAGCTGTGTGACCTTATGTAAATCACTTAACCTCTCTGAGCCACAGTTTCCACATTTCTAAAACAGGGATCACAATACCTTCCTAGCACGTTTGCTGTGAGAATGAAATGAGGTAAAATGCCTGGAACATAGCACTCTCTCGTTCTCAGCTCTCAGTCTGGGCAGCTCTGTGAGAGAGAGCACCCCTAAAGTAACGGCTGTGTATGCTATTGCCCAACTCCTAACAACCAATTAAGGTCCACAAACAGGACTTTCCCAGTATCAGCAGACACTGCCTTGATGTGCTAACAACCCCTAATGAGTACCGTGATCATCAGTTACATAAACAAGCAATTAGTGGGCGAGCAGAAGGCTCTTTCTCAGCATTTCCTATTAATCTGCTGGTCGTTAGCTCACATTAGCTGGAAGCTGATTAACAACACGTCCTAACAGGCGCTGGACAACCTCAATTCTCAGCCAGACCTGGGCCTCACCAGCCTGTCTCAACGTGCTGCAGTCCCCTCCCTTCTGAGGGTTTGTGACAAACCGAGTCGACATTAGGGATAGTGAAGATGTCTGGAAGGAAGCCAGGGAGTGATGGAAAAAGTCCCAAACCCCCCCATAAATGGATTACTCTAGATGTAAAGTCAGGAGTGTTAAGGTGGTTTGAGGCTCATGAGAAACTTAGACAAATAGCTAAGGCTTTAGAAATTGCTTTAGAGGTATTCAGAACACTGGGGGTGGGGGGGGTGTGTGTGAGGGGTTAGGGGAGGTATCCAGGCTTCCAGAACGCCTGGCTCCATACGCCATTTCTCATACTTCTGCTTAATGACTTATTGTGAGCACAGTCCAGTGTAACTGTTAATATTTTTAGTATTGTGGTTCATATGGCAGACATTATTGTCAGATAACTTAATCGGAGTTTTATCATGGTTTCTGGAAATGGGCACAAGGCCTGGCACAAAGTCTTTGAGTGCAGAGATACATACACAGACACACACACACACACCCCAGTTCTGAAGGCTCACCCTGTCCAAATATGCTTTTCAAATAAGACCCAGGGTGAGGGCCATGTGGGTTTGAATCCTTAACATGAGGTGCGAACTTGACTGTTGCAACCCAAGCCCATGATCCGGTAACTGAATGGTTTAATTAAGCTTATCACGGCTACCCCGAGCCAGGCGCCTCTGTGGATTAATGTAGTTAATTCAGTATCCTCTCTAAGAAGCACCATCCAGGACTGTGATTCTACTCTAAGAACCAGCCTTCAGCCTCTCCATTCACCACCAAACCCTGGTTGGGGTGTTTATGGTTGTCTCCCAAAGCGGTCTCTGGGAAGCCTGCAAACAGGTGAACCTCCCTCCCTCTGTGGCCCTCCTCAGGTGAGGGGCTGTTGGGTCCACTGGACACCTTCCCAGGCTCCCCCTTCCTCCTTCCATCATCTCCTTCCACCCCTGCTGAGCACTTCTAATTTGCTTGGAATAATTGATTCTGTCTTCTTCTTGCACCTCATTTTCTGCTCGCTTTTATTTATCACTTTTAAACCTCTCCTTGATAGAAGCAGGCCCTGGCGTCTACGGGGAGAAGAGAGAGTGAGGGTATGTGTCACAGGCTGCTGTGTGGCAGACAGACGGGAACAGTGCTCGTCTAGCGCTGGAATCCACCATTTCCACTTCCCTGATTCCCCATGCACTGGTGCCCTCATGACTGTGACCTCAGTGTCTAGACCTGGCACGTAAGAGAGTAATAAATAGCTGGACAAGATGATGAATAAGCAAATGAATAAATGAACGAATAAATGAAAGAAAGAAATGTGCTTTGTCTTTTCCTCGCTCTAGCCTTCGTATCAGGCTCTCACCTGACGACCAGTGCCCTCCCTTGCACCTCACCCCTACTCAGCATTCACAGTAGGACTCTAAACCTACTTCTTCTGTGTAGCCCTCCCTGGTTGCCAGTGGAAGTCATCTGGTTCCAAACTCTGGTTTTATAAAAGAGGGAACTGACACTCCCAAGAGTCACCATTCCAAGATTGTCCCGCAGCAGACCTAGGGCAAGAGTTCTGATCTCGAGACTCCTTTGGAGCTCCCCACTTCTCTCTCCTGGCACTTTATTATTTGTTTTCTATTTTTACTGGTTGTTGTTTCTCCTCCTGCAATTATTTAAGTTGTTTCTGGGGGCCTGGTATCGGGTTATGTTGTTGGAGACCCTTCGTGAGATCGATGACAGTGCTCACTACCCAGTATTGAGCCTCCCATTAATATCTGCCAGGACTTATGATGATGATATTAGTACCTTGCATCTGAGAATTTTGGTGGTGGATAGATATCCTGTAGCATTTTGCATGCAGAAGATAAGGGTTCTATTGAAACCACTGGACAGGGAGTCACCCAAGGTCCTTTGGGAGCCAGAGTCGCTGGGCATACCTCTTACTAAGCAACCCTATCTTTCTCAAAAAAATGGTAATGCCCTTTAACCAATTTCTGAGCAGGAAAATGGTAACGCCCTTTAACCAAATTTTAATCATTCACGCGGCATCCGTATGCATGTTGGGAGTGAGGCATGGGGGAGGGGGTGTTGAGGCCAAAGGAGCTTGAGGCCCTCTTGAATCCAGTGGCCCTATGTGTGCTACCAACCACACCCATTACCTGGATTGGAAACTTCGTGGGTTCCTCTTTTTAACTCCCTGGATTTGGCTCAGTGGCTCTTCTCAAGCGTTCCCCACTCCCCGAAGATTTTATTTATTTATTCATGAGAGACACACAGAGAGAGGCAGAGACACAGGCAGAGGGAGGAGCAGGCTCCCCGCAAGGAGCCCGATGGGGAACTTGATCCCAAATCACAGGATCAGGACCTGAGCGGAAGGCAGCCACTCAAATGCTGAGCCACCCAGGCGTCCCTCTTCTCGAGTGTTTGAAGCCACCTGCTTCCCCCTGAGGAGTGGAATCGGCTGAGGCGGGCATATTGAGGCATGCCTGCGAGTTCCACGGGCCTGGGATGTGTAGCAGAGTCACACCTGTGCTTGGCACCTGAGCCTTGTTCGTGCCCCGGGGCAGTCCTGCCAACACTTCCTCCCTCTTCTCCCTGCCCATCAGTCTTCTGCTGATCCCATACAGTGGGGAAGACGCAGAGCTCCCCAGAACGCCACGGAGGAGTGGCCCTCTGGACGCTGACAGCTGTGGTACCAGGTGAGAAGGGAGCTCCTCTCACTCTGCAGTGCAGGCGCTGTGGGCATGACTTGAGGAAGGGGGCTGCAGCAGGACCAGAGGGCCCGTCTTTGCCCAGCTCTCACGTGGTGACAAGGAGCCACAGAGAAGCCAATGGTCCTGCGTCTGTCCCAGTGTCCACCCCTACTTGTGGAAGCCATGCTGCTGCGTGGATCAGAGCAACCTGAAGAGCTTCCTGGGCAGATTGAGAGGGTGCAACAGAGCAGAGAACTCCCCAGAAAGGGTCAGACCCCAAAGGCCTGGGTTTGCTTAGCAGAGACTCAGAGGCTTAGCCAACTGCAGTTAGCACAGTCCCAGATCCCAGAGAGGCAGCAGAAAGATGGGAAGTGCCCACCGCTGCTCTGCAGAAGGGTGATCCCACTGAGGCAGCCTTGGCTTGACTCTCTGGGAGGGCTGATGGACTCCTTGGTTGGGGGGGGGGGCAAAAAGTTCTAGAAATATTTTAAAATTTACTTTTATTATTTTGTACTGTGTGTGCAAGAGCCCTTTGCTTATGTGCTTTCTTGGCAGTACCAAGAAAGGGAGTGGAGGCCAGAGCCTCCGGTAGAGCATCCCAAGGGGTTAGCTCTGGGCAGAACCTCCGAGATCCTCGTGTGACCTCCTTATCTTACAAGTGGAGAAACTGAGGCTGAGAGAGGAAGTGATTTGCTGGAGTTGACACAGCTGCTTTCTGGCAGAGCTGAGACCAGCACCTAAGACTCTTGATGGCCCAGCCCCCCCGCTGATACCACTCTCTGGAAAGAGGAAGAATAATCTACTGCACAAAGATGGAGCCTCTTTGTTTCTCACTTAGTGGCTCGTGGCTGTCATTAAAAACATGTCATTGAATTACAAAAAACAATTGTTGATACATGCTGGCCCTCCCTTAGTCATAAAAAGGATCTTCAGAATTAAAACCACACGCTTGTTCTCACATCTCCTTGTCTAGGACACAAGCTCCTCAAAGCGAGGGCCTCCATGTGCCATTTTATTTAGATGGTATCATAATCATCGACGAGCTCTTCTGTGCTGAGTACCTGTAGGTAAATTATTCGATGTAACTTAACCAGGTCAGGAGGTAGGTGCTGTTATCCTCATCACCAAGGAGGGAATGGAAGTTCAGAGAAATTAACTGATTTGCTCTGAGTCCAGGGGCTGGTTTGTGGCTGGGTTGGGATTTGAACCGGGATCTGTAAGGCTCAAAGAAATACGTGGGCACTCGAGCCTTTTGCAAGGTGAGAGTGAAGCAAGGAGGTGCCCTTGCAGCATGCACCCTGTCACATTTGACCCATGTGCAGAGGAGGCAGGGTGGGAAGTCTCCAGCACGAGAACCTCAGTGGGGAGGGAGTAACGGTGCATTTTCACCTTGGCAAGACCCGCCCCCCACAACCAGGCCAGGCCCCCTGCTGGAGCACAGTTAGCCGGCTCGGCTCTGCGGCTCTGCGAGGCAAGCACCGAACCCATGCCTGGCAGGTGGGAGCAGAGCCCTGCCCGCGGCTGCCAGCAGGAAGCACACGGCAAGGAGGCTGCTGAGCAGAGGGCAGAAGACCAGGCAGGAGGTGCTGCAGTGCTATTACAATTAAAAAAGAAAAGAAAAAGGGAGGGGGGCGAGGGGGAGGGAGAAAGAAAAAAAGCCTTGGTGGTTCTTGGCTCTGAATCCCAATTTGCATCTCATCTGGGAGTCATTTGCATAGGAAGTCCTATCGGTAGCTTTATGAAATAAAATAAATAAAATGAATGAGCTGGTGAAGCTGCCAGGCAGACTCCCAAAGCCTGTGCTCTGAGAGGGAAGTTATTGCTTTGTTGGGTTCTCCTTAGAGTTCCCAGGAGTCCTCCCTGCAAGGCTGTTTGTGGGGGAAGGGTGCAGGGGAGGGGTGGGGGAGGGGCCCGGTGCAGCTTTGAGGAAGCAGGCAGGTCAGGGACACTGGAGGGTGGCTGCCTGGACACAGCCCTGCTGGCTCCTCCTGCCTTCCTGCACGGGCCCTGCCCTCCGGCCCCAGCTCCTCCAGACTTCCGGGCTGGGTGCTGTGCCTGCTGAACATCACTTCTCCTAGTTGGGGGAGCATTGTAATCCTCGGGCAGCTTGTTGAAATGCAGGGTCCCCTGGTCGCATCTGGGAGACTGACGTAGTAGGTCAGGAGTGGGGCCCAGGGATCTGTATGTCCAGCACGCAGCTGGGGGCTGGGAGGTCACCATTTGAGGACCCCTGCTCCAAGGCACTCAGTGTTCCCTGCAGGGTGATGGTGTCCTTGCCCCAGGGCAGCTGCACCACCGCGACCCCAAGCCCTGACCTCACACCGAGGTCCTGACGTCCTGGGACAGACGAGGAAAAGACCCTCAGAAAGGCTAAGATCTGCCCAAGGTCACTCAGCCAGGAAGCAGGAGAGTTTGATTTAAAATCTCCTTCTCGGGATCCCTGGGTGGCGCAGCGGTTTAGGGCCTGCCTTTGGCCCAGGGCGCGATCCTGGAGACCCGGAATCGAATCCCATGTCGGGCTCCCGGTGCATGGAGCCTGCTTCTCCCTCTGCCTGTGTCTCTGCCTCTCTCTCTCTCTCAGTGTGACTATCATAAATAAATAAAAAAATTAAAGGAAAAAAAATAAAATCTCCTTCTCAAGCCTCAAAATCCTGCTGTGTTTTAGTAGGAGGTCCTTGAAAAAGCAGCAGCAGCCCTCCTGGTGGACTCCTGTGGAGATGGGGGGGTCCTGGTGGGCAAAGCCCCCTCCCACAGTATCTGAGACTCAGCCCGCTGGGGTGGGGCCCATCCAGGGTCTGGGAGCTGTTGCAAAGGCCAGAGGGATCCCACCCAGCAGGGCGGGGAATGGAGAGCTGGGCTCCCCTCTTGAGCCCCACAGCTCTTCTCCTACTCGTGGGCAGTGTAACAAAGCTGGCCTTTGAATGGCTCTTAAAGGGTCATCAGTTTAAATTTGTCTTTTCCTTTTAAAGTTACCCCACTTTTGTAAAGTGACGTCTTCTGGCCCTCCCTATGGCCACAGGGAGCACATCATTTTGTTGATGGGCTGGGACTGGGACACGGTCTCCGGACCCCCATTCAGGGATCTCTTCGAGGATGCTTTTCCTTTGTTCTGCTCTCTGGTCCTGAAAGCAGGAGGAAGGGCCACCTGTTGTCACTGTTTGCACAGCCAAGGCACAGAGCCTGGCCTTGAACGGTGACACACAGCTTCTGAGCCCATTTGCCTTCTCTTTACCATGCAGCCAGAGCAGTTCCTGCCCTGTTCCTGGGTTGAGGCAGGAGAGCTGCAGGCCTTGGCTGGAAGGTGCCCTTGAGGTGCCACCTCCTGGTTTACCTCTCCCCCTTCCATCTTGCAGCCTCCAGGGAAGTCATCCTGAGAATGCAGGGTGCTGGGGCGGGGGGGGGGGGGGGGGGGGGGGGGGGGGGGGGCTCACTTGTGCTCCGCATGTCACTCATCCTACCACGTCCCTGGCAGAGGAGAGGCTGAGTGAAGGATAGTGATTTCGTGAAGACAAGAAAGCTCTGGAGTTTTGCCTAGCTTTCCCTAGAGCAGAACAGAACTGCTTCGCCTGAGCCCTGCTCTGCATTCAGGCTGTTTGGATGAGCCTGAGGAATCTGAGAGGTCTCCAGGGCTTCTGGCCTGAGGCTGGGGAGCCCAGGTGCATGCTGAACCCTGGGCTAGCAGTTGAACATTCAGCTAACAATGTGTGTGTGGGGGTGTACCCATAAGGGACAGAGGAAGAGGGAGTAAGTTAGGGGAGCTTTGCCCAGGGATGGGAATAGTAGACGGTTTATCAATACTGGAGTCTGGCCATGTGCCCTGTTGTCATTCACCAACCACAGCCTCAGACAAGACATTTAATTTCAATGGCCCTCAGTTTCCTCTTCCAGAAAATAGAGATCATAACCGTCCTCACCAATTGTGGTTAGACAAAAGTAAAATAGGTCAGCGAGTCCCCTCTAGATGTCAGGAGATCATTACCCTGATGAAACTGAATTTGAACGAGAGTCCACATACCCTGTTTTCATTTGGGGACTAGAATAGTCATCGCTTTCGGTTTAATACAAAGATGTACTGAGCACTTATTACGCATCCAGCCTTGTTTTAGATGCTGGAGGGGATTTGAGAGGGAAGATCCAGCTCAGACCCTTGTTTTCCAAAGTTAGAGTCTTAAGAGTTAGATGTCAGAAAAACGAAGACATCCGAATCCGGATGTCGATTTTGTCTTGTTATTTTAAGCAGCTTTGTTGAGCTGTACAACTCGCCATTTAAAGTAAACATTTCAGTGGTTTTTAGTATGTTCACAGATATATGCCCCATCACCACCATCACTTCTAGAACGTTCTCGTCACCACCATCACTTCTAGAACATTCTCGTCACCACCATCACTTCTAGAACATTCTCATCACCTCAAAAAAGAAACATTCATTCCTCAACACCCTGATCCCTCCCAGCCCCTGGAAACCACCGATCCACTTTCTGTTTCTGTGGTTTTACCTGTCCTGGATATTTCAGATGAACAGTATCAGACAGGATGTGGCCCTCTGTGTCTGGCTTCTTCGTATAGCATCATGATTTCCAGGCTCATCATGTTGTAGCATATGTGAGGACTTCATTCCTTTTTATGGCTGAATAATATTCCATTGTGTGGATAGACCACATTTTATATATGCATTCTTCAGTTAACAGATACTGGAATTTTTTCTGCTTTTTGGCTATTGTGAGTAACGCTGCTCTGAACGTTAATATATAAGTTTTTGAGTGGACATATGTTTTCATTTCTCTTGGGTATATTTCTAGAAGTGGAATTTCTGGGCTAGAATGGTAATTCTGGGTTTAACATTTTAAACCCAGAGGAATTGCCAAACTGTTTTTTCAAAGGGGCTATACCATTTTATATTCCCGCCAGCCGTGATTTCTCCATATCCTATCTCATGTGGTTTTGATTTGCATTTCCCTAATGCTTAAAAACATAGAACATCTTTTCATGTGCTGATTGGCCATTTGTATATCTTCTTTGGAGAAATATCTGTTCAGATCTTTTGCCCATTTTTAATTGGGTGATTTGTCTTTTTATTAAGTTGTAGGAGTCCTTTATATATTCTGGATACAAGTCCCTTATCATCTATATGATTTGCAAATCTCTTCTCCTTTGGTGTGGATTGTCTCTTCACTGTCTTGATGGTATCCTTTGAAGCAAGATATCTGAATCTGAATTGCAAAAAAAAGTCCACGTTAATTACATTGAAACCTCATTAATTTGGACTCTGGTAATTTAGAATTAGTCAGGGCAGAGGGTTCAAAGTCCATTCATTCAATAAACAGTGATTGAGACTGTCGGTGGTCAAGGCCTGTGCTAAGGCACAAAGGATAGAGGGGTGATTGGGATCGTGCCTGCCTCTGCAGCCCACAGTCTGCAGTGATGCAAACACTCGTGCATTATCCAGCCAGTGGGCTGAGCCCTGATGGCAGAGCCCCGGGGAAGGAAGAGCTAGCACTGCTATTCGAAAAAGGTTTACTAAGCAAATGAGCAGTGAAAACTATTTAGGAAAATAAAGTACTTTTCAAGGCCCCTCAATCCCCATGAAGGCTTTCATTTCTATGCTAACAGAAGATGCAGTGGGCCTTGTCCTATCC
This sequence comes from Canis lupus baileyi, assembly GCF_048164855.1. NCBI lineage: Eukaryota > Metazoa > Chordata > Mammalia > Carnivora > Canidae > Canis > Canis lupus. Next base: position 75,844,922 of record NC_132840.1, read on the forward strand.
TGGGAGGAAGCTTGGCTTGGATGCTTCTGCTGCTCCCTGTGGGGGGAGGTGGGGGGGTGGGGGCACAGGACATTCCATCATCTTTGATCCTCGGGATGACCTGGTGGGTAAACTGTTAGTGTCACTGTTTACAGAGGAGGAAGCAGTTACTTGGGGGAAAGGTTAAGTGACTTGCCCAAGGTGACAGCACTTAATTGTTAAGATGGGGTGGGGATGAGGGATTTTTCCTCCAGCATCATGTTGCTGTGTTCTGTCTACTGGATTCCAGACCCACCGTGACACTAGCAGGATAAACATGGTGCCTTCCCTAACAGAAGTGATGTTTCCTGGCCCAGTGGTAAAGCTTGTCACCTCAGCTACCCAAAACCAAAGTATGGCATCACTCTTGCAGCGTGAGGTTCTGAGGAACGGTAGCGTATTGTTGGCCTCCTCTATGTATCAGGCCTCAGCCTCCTGCAAAAGGTGCTGACCATCTGCCCCAGCCTGCCCTCAGATGCTCCGTGGGTCCCGCTGGCTCCTGGCGCATCTGACTCCGGACCCTCAAGTACTCCATGGTGTTGGGAAGCGGAAGAAACATGCCACCTTCTGTGGCACGGGGATGGGAACAGGGCTGCCTTCTGTGCTCAGGATCCTAAAGAAAACCTCTCTCATTTTTGCTTGTTCTTCCTTGCATGTTCTCTGGGGTTTGACTCAAAGAGTAAGGTGATATCCATGAGTCCTGCTGGACCCCAAATCTTTTTTTCTGACAGTTCTTCAACTCATTTTTTTAAAAAAATTATTTATGTATTCATGAGAGACACAGAGAGAGACAGAGACATAGGCAGAGGGAGAAGCAGGCTCCTTGCAGGGAGCCCGATGGTGGGACTTGATCCCAGGAACACGCCCTGAGCTGAAGGCAGACGCTCAACCACTGAGCCACCCAGGCGCCCCCAGTTCTTCAACCCTTAAATCAAGTTTACCATCACTCTCTTTTCTCTTAGGGCAAATGGCCTCTCTTGTGTCTTCTCAGTCCCAATTGTCCCACACCACAGATCTTCCACATTTTCCATTGGCCTGATGTGAGCACATGACTCAGATGCCAACCCTGAGACCTGTGCACAGTTCTATCATTTCAGAGGCAGGAAGCAAGTTTAGGGGAATGTCTGGGCCCCCCACACCCTGAGGCTGTGAGCCAGGCAAGGCGGCCACTGGCACTTTCTCCGCAGGCTTTATGCAGCCCACATAACTCAGCTCCCTTTCCACCTTTGCCTCTCACTGTACCAGACACCTGCAGCCAGCCAGCCTGTGCTCAGCTCATTTCCTGCCTGAAGAACACAGTTCAGTGGAGCTGATTTTTCTGCTCTTGAAGGAGGTACAGAATTCCACCCTTGAGTGAACCCAGTGTTCTTGCTCATCAGTTCAATGGCCCGTGAGTGTCTCATTGGTGGCACGGTGGCAGCATCAGGTGGGGCTGCCTCCTCTCCCAGCAGGGGAGAGGCTCCCAGAGTGGGCCCAAGAGACTACTGGAGGCACGTCCTTGGCCCTCAGGAGCCACCAGCCCTGCAGAGACACCAACAGATTCCCTGAAAGCAGCCTCTGGGAAGACAGAATGGAGAGGGCCACCAGGCCACACATGATGTGTTTTGTGTACTGGGCCATGATACCTGGCTTGAGGGTTTCTGGAAGGTGGTATGGCCTATTGGAAGGAGACTGGGCCTCTTGCCAAAGCCCAGCTTTAGTTTTCTCTGGCTATGTGTTTGGGTGAGTCCTTTAACTTCTCTGAGCCTCAGGTACCTTAGCTATAAATGTGGATAATAGTGAGACTGCCTGTCTCACGGGGGTTTAGGTGGCAAAACTATATAACATATGGAATATCCAAGGATGGTGCATGACTCAGGGAGGTTTTAGTAACTTACTCTGTCCTTCTCTATCATCTGTCCACTCATAGCTCTAAGAAGGAGGACAGCTCTGGGCTCGGGCAGCAGCAAAACCTGAGTCTCCTAGTCCTCTGTTTCATTTTTGGGGTTCCAAAATAAGACTCGGTCTCCAGAAAGGAGAAGAGCTACATTTAAACACTGGTTTTCGCTCTTAGGCATGGAGCCACCAGTCTTCCTCCCTCTGCAGTGACCAGAAGGTTGTTAACAAGTCTCACTTGTCAGTGGAAGACATATTGGATGGGGGGGGGTATGCAGATTCCATGGGGATCCTTCTCTGGGACTTTAGGGACAGGCTTTCTGCACTCCCACCTGTCCTGGATACAGTCAGAAAACACAAAGGGAACCTGTAGCCTCTGGCTTTTCCACCAGAGCTCTTCTTGGCAGTACCTTAATGAAAGACTTTGCAAATTCCTTACAGTTCATGGAATTGACAGTGTGGAGCCCTGGTACCGTGGCCAGCAGTGGGGAACCATGCAGAATAAGTGGCATTCCCTGTGGCCTCCACCTCACCAGAGGAATCCTCTCCAGAACCAATAATCCAAGCTTCAAGATGGTTTTAGCTCCCAGTCCAGGATAAAGGTTGGGCTGAGATGCCAGCCGAGGATTGTGCCTCCACATGACCCCTGCATATCCATTTGCCTGGACATTCCTTACACTCCGTGCAACACAACCTGTGCCCCTTACCCCACCTTGGAGCAGGGGCAGCACATTGTTCAGTGCAACAGGACACAAAGTGGCTGCAATACCTCCCCTTCAGGTCACCCCTACCTTTCACTATCTGCCTTGCCTTTCCCATTCTGAGGACCTGGGGGCCCTGGGCCTACCATCTGCATTTCTGGAGTACTTCAGCAAACTAGCTGCTTTATGCTGGGGACTCTTGAGGACCTCTTAATGCTTTGCCTCTGCTTTTCCCAAAGGCTCTAAGCCAGCATTTCACAAATTTCTAAAGAAGCCAGCACTAAACCTATAGAGTCTAGTACGGTATGACTTGCTTTAGAGTAAACCATACCATTGTCACATAAGTTTGGGAAACTGCATGTTACACTCTGCTCTTAGCAGCTCCGAATCAGGGCCTCGGTGATGCCCAGCACCATCACAAGGTTTCTGAGAAGTCCCGCAGTGAAGACAAATGCTTAGCTTTGTTCTTTGGAATTATTTAAATATCAAACCTGGAACACTTAATATCAGTTGAGTCTCTCTTGAATATATAGGCCATATATGACACAGAATGAAACATTGCAGGAGATAAAGGGAGTAGCTGAAGATAATCACCAGATGTTAATTGGCCTACATAGGCATAAATAAGTGAGGATGTCTTGGGTGTCTTACCTAATAACATCTCATGGGACACTGCTGTTTCACAAAATGTAGCCTGGGTAATGCTGCCTGTATGCAATTTACTTATTTATTTATTTAATTAAAAGTACTTATTTATTTTAGAGGAGAGGGGAGCAGAGGGAAAGGGATAAGCAGACTCTGCACTGAGCATGGAGCCCAACACGGGGCTCCATCCCATGACCCCGAGATCATGACCTGAGCTGAAATCAAGAGTCAGACCACAACCCACTGTGCCATCCAGGTGCCCCTGTTTGTATGTAATTTAGATAGCACCTAATTGCCAGGCGTGGAGAACAAGACAGACATGGTCTGGGCTATAATGTAGCAGGAAGACTAGCAAGGACGCAGGGACAAACAGTAATAAATACACGGCATGTGTTACAAAAGGGTGAGTCCAGGGCACTGTGGATGGGGATGGTATGTAGCACTGGGACACTATCTAGTCTAGGAGGTCACAGATGGCCTTCCTAAGACATTGCTATTTATTGTGAAACTTGAAAGATGAGAAGGCCTGGCTGGACAAGGGATGGGGAGAGAACTATCTGGGCAGAGGGGACAGTATATGCCAATGGCCAGAATTGAGCAATGCTTTTGGTTGCAAGTACGGAAAACCAAACCGGAAGCAGCTTAATGGAAAAGAAAACGAGTAGGCTTCCACAACAAGAAGCAGACAGGTGGGCGGGCGTCATTGTTGGTTGTCTCTGGTGGCTCAGTGAAGGCGGCTGGGACTCAGGTTTTTCCCCATTTCTTACTCTGCTGGCCATGGCATCTGCTTTATCCTGAGATCGGCTCCCCCTCATCCTGTGGGCTCTCAATAGCAAATTTTTTCAAGTCTATCAGGAGAGTGGGAACCAGACAGAGTTCTCTCTCTGCAAGTTTTAATGGGCCAATTTGGAGCAACCTAACCACCCTGAACTGATTAGCGTCACGGGGGAATGCCTGGCTGTGAATGGCTTAGTCTCGATTCTTACAAGAAAAACACGGGTAAGGGACTACTTCAGTTAATTTAGACCAGGAATCACCAAACTTTTCTATAAAGATATGTGTCATGAAATAGTCTTCTTCTTTTGATTTTTTACCAACCATTTTAAAATGTCAAAATTCTTACCTTGCAGGCCACCAAAAAAAAAAAAAAAATCACAAAAAATGGGTGGCAGGGGCACCTAGGTGGCTCAGTGGTTGAGCATCTACGTTTGGCTCAGGACGTGATCCTGGGTCCTGGATTGAGTCCCCGCATTGAGTTCCCAGCGGGGAGCCTGCTTCTCCCTCTGCCTGTGTCTCTGCCTCTCTGTGTGTCTTTCATGAGTAAATAAATAAAATCTTAAAAAAAAAAAAAAAAGGGTGGCAGACTGAATCCGACTCATGGGCCACATAGCAGGCTGACCTCTGATTTAGACTACCCAGAGCTCATTCTTAGAAGAAGGTTCAGTCCAAAAACCATATTGCTATTGCACAAGTGTGGGAGGGTTGGAATGGATAGGGAGCCAATCTCACTGTCCTTTGCTGGTACTTTTGGGGGTCTCCAGGAAGTCCAGTGGTTCGACGGTGGAGATTGGGCATTACAACATCTGGACAATGCTTCCTGGTACACAAAGCCTTCGTTAGTAGCTCATGGGCAGCTCTTCCCTTCTTCTTGCCCGGGTGCTGCCACAATGCTTTCCCAGCTTAACTAATACACCATTTAAAGAATTAATTTAGGAAAATTGAGGCTGGACCATCTCCCTGTCATTTCCCAGTGACATCCAAATCCTTGCATGTTGGCAGGGTCTTCATAAACACAGGGCCCCCACTTTTGTTGCTAGACCCTAAGGAGTGGCTGCAATTAGTCAGTAAGTAGTCACTGAAACACTCACCAGGTTTGCAGCCCCCCTGGGTGCAGTAGGGAAAGCAGGAAGAGTTGAATGATTCTCCTTTATAGCGAAGGCGTGGCATGCAAAACAAACACACACAAATCTTTCCAAACTCTGCGGTGCAGAGCCACCCGGGTGACAGTGGCATGATAAAACGACCTCAACTCCCAGCATCTGTTTATGCCACACAGTGAAAGTTAATGAGGGCTGACCCTCAGCAAAACTGAGAAGTCAACCAAAGTGCAGCTTCTGGCTCTAGCCATCCTTTCTGAAGACACGGTCCCTCTGTTAGTGGCAAACTCTTTCTCAGCCTTGTCACCCTATCAGGCTCTGTGTCCTCTCTGACCTTGCTCTGTCCCTTTAAACAAGGACCTGCCACTGACCAGACCAGTCCACCAGAGACTGGTGACGGGGTGTACTTTGTTTTGAATTTCAGTTGTTGTTTTATTTTTTCTCACATTGTGTATACATTTTGGTATTTTATGCTTAATTTTATATTTTATGCAATGAGACTTTTTGTATCTGAAGCAGATAATTTCAGGCCAAAGCAAACGTGGGAGGGGGATTGATTTGGAGCTAGGAGAGAAAGCAGAAATCACAGCAATATTAAATAATGCTTGGGTTGTTCTTCATCATTTATAGAATGCCTGTGCACATGCACACACACAGTGTCACACAAAACCTTGTGAGAAGGGCACCTGGGTGGCTCAGTGGTTGAACATCTTCCTTCGGCTCAGGTCATGATCCCAGGGTCCTGGGATTGAGTACCACATCAGGTTCCCCTCAGGGAGCCTGCTTTTCCCTCTGCCTGTGTCTGTGTCTCTCATCAATAAATAAAATATTAAAAAAAGAAATGATTAAAACAATAACAACAAAGAGGAAGATAGGAAGGCTATGATAATGTTGTCACCATTATTATACCCATTTTATAGGTGAAGAAACCAAGGCACACAGAGACTAGAAGTCCCAAGTAGCTCCATAGCTAGTATAATGATGGGACAGAGAGTGGAATCAAGAAGTTCAAACTGTGTCAAAATGAATGCTTTTTCCATTTAGATGCTGCCCCTTTCCTAGTTCCTGGCCATCCTCACTTCTCTCTAGGCCTGTTTATCAGGACAGATGTAAACATAAACCTAATTAGGAACTTTTATAACTAACCGATTCATGTAGGTAATCCCGAGGCTGATTGAAGTTTTGTCCATCTTCCCTCTCTCCCATACTTCCTTCCTTTCTCCTGTTTCAGCTCTTGGGGGTAGGAATAATAAATACTGTGACTATTGTGCTGTCAGTGACTTCTAGTCATTCATTTATTTGATCAGTGTTTGTTGGCAACTACCACATGCTAGGCTCTGTGCTAGATACTAGAGGTGTCAAGACAAGAGTTATATTCCTCAGTCTCTAGTGAACAGATAGTTACCATGCAACATCTAAGGTTTGGGATGGAGGTTTGGGCAGGAAAACAGTGGCTCTTGGAAAGGGCATCCAACTCGGGCTCAGAAGGTTAAGAAAGGAGTTGGCTCAGACTCTGAATTTGGTGAATAGGCCAGTATATGCAATTAATACATACAAAGGAGTGTGTGTGTGTGCATGTTTTACACTGGGGAAATGAGAGTGTGTAGTATTCTAAGGGGAAAAAGGGATGGGAAGGTAGAGTTATGAGAAAGCATGTGAAGAGTGGAAGAGTGAGAGCTAGGATATTGCTGGAAGGACTGGTCCTAGGCAGGTGAAGGGTATCTCTTCCTCTTGGACAGCAAAGAGAATTGGTATAAATACTGATCCATTCATTCACTCATCTAAGTCATATTAGCTCATTAAATATGTATTGAATGATGTGATGTGCCAGCATTACTATGCTAGGTAATGAGGATATGAAGTTGAAAATAATGAATTCAGTACATATTTGCCGAGCATCTATCTGCTGTGTACTGTCCTAATGATAATAGCAATATGTATTAAGTGTTTATTGTGGTGCTTGTTTTCATTTGAAGATTTTAGCATCTATTGTTTCATTTAATCATCATAACAGTATATGCTAATGTTATCACTATTTTTAGATGGTTAAACTGAGACATAGAGATTAGGTAACCTGCCCGATGTTTTATAGCTAGTGAATGGGGCGGAGGTAGGCTTTGAACCCACTCAGCCTATGTTCTGAAGCCCATTCTTGGAAGCACTGAGTGTACTGTCTCAAGAAGCTCACAGGCCCAGTGGGGGTGGACAGATGTGCTGACAAACATTTAAAATACAGCAGATGTCTGTTTCTGACAGTATGGTTGACTAGATAAACTGAAAACTCCTCTCCTAGAAAATACCAAGAAATGCTGGATAAAATATAATAACAAACCTTTGAACACCAGCGGAACGAAAAAGAAAAGTAAGGAAAACCACAAGGGACTAAAAATGAAGAGAAAGCAGAAAAGTGAAGTGGTAAGCATGTCAATTGATGCTGTGGCAGCCTGGAGTGGGGAAGGGGAGGGTATTGCTAGTCTTGGGATTGAAGGAGTTCGGATTTCATTGGCTACGGAGAGGTAGGAGGCAAGACCTTGGAATCGTGTAAGAGAGAGTTAGAATTGAGAATCCCACATAAAGGCGATGCCCTCAGTGAAATGGGACTTATAAAATAGCCCTCTCATAAGCACAGGGTGATAACTTGGGCACTGAGTGAGAAAAAATAGTCTCTCTGAGACTTTATAACCATGGGGTACCCTTAATGGGTTTGAGGTTTGAATTTATATTTCCTGCTGGCCCAAGAATTACCAAGTTGCAACATCAGTATAAAAAGTGGTAACAGGCTGGTAATGCTCCTGAAATTTCTGATAAGCAAAGCAGAGCCCCGCAAATGGACAAATCCTCAACCCTGGCTGCAAAGGATTTCCACAGATAAAGCCCATGAATGAGAGTTAGCAGGTGCAACAGACATCAAGATTAGACACCCAAGAAGTATAACTCAGAAACATTGGACTTAAACAGTATGTTAGACCGGGTGGACTTAACAGACATTTACAGAATAATCCATCCAGCAGCAGAATACACATTCTTCTTAAGGGCACATAGGACATTCTTCATGATAGATCATATGTTAGGCCACAAAACAAGTCTTCATGAATTTGAGAAGGTTGATATCATGTCAAGCATTTTTTTTAAACCATAAGGGTGTGAGACTAGAAATCAATTATAAGAATAAAACTGGAGAGCTCATGAATATCTGGAGGTAAAACAACACATATGGAAATGACCAATGGGTTAAAGAAGAAAATGAAAGAGAAATAAAAAAAATCTTGAGGCAAATGAGAATGGAAATACAACATACTAAACCTGTGGGATGCAGCAAAAGCAGTTCTCAGAGGAAAGTTTATAGTGATAAACTCCCTGCATTGAGAAAAAAGAAAGATCTCAAAGAAACAATATAACTTAGCAGCTCAAGGAACTAGAAAAAGAAGAACAAACTCAGCTCAAAGTTAGTAGAAAAAAAGGAAATAATAAAACTCAAAGTAGAAATAAATGAAATAGGGGTCCCTGGGTGGCGCAGCGGTTTGGCGCCTGCCTTTGGCCCAGGGTGTGATCCTGGAGACCCGGGATCGAATCCCACGTCGGGCTCCTGGTGCATGGAGCCTGCTTCTCCCTCTGCCTGTGTCTCTGCCTCTCTCTTTCTCTGTGTGACTATCATAAATAAATAAAAATTAAAAAAAAAGAAATAAATGAAATAGACTAATAAGTTAGTAAAAGATCAGTGAAACTAAGAGCTGTTTCTTTGGAAAGATAAAACAGACAAACCTTTAGCTACCCTTACCAAGAAAAATAGGACTCAAATAAAATTAGATATGAAAGAGACATTATACTTGATACCAACAGAAATTGTTGGTAGTAACCAAAAAGTATACACCAACAAATTGGACAACCTATAAAAAAAGGGATAAATTCCCAGAAACCTACAACTTTCGAAACTGAAACATGAAGTAGAAAATCTGAATAGACCATGTATTAGTAAGGATATTGAATCAGTACTCAAAAACTTCCCGACAAACAAAGTCCAGGACCAGATGGCTTTCCTGGTAAATTCTCCCAAACATTTGAAGAACTAATACCAATCCTTCACAAACTCATCTAAAAATTAGAAGAGGAAGGAACACTTCCAATGTCATTTTATGAAGCCTTACCTCATTACCTGAGACCAAGTCAGACAAGGACACTACAAGAAAAAAATTTATAAGCCAATATTCCTAATTAACATAGGTGCAGAAATGCTTAATGTATTATTAGCAAACCGAATTCAGTAGTACATTAAAAGGATTATATACATCATGATCAAATGGGATTTATTCCAGGGATGCAGGGATAGTTTGCCATCTGGAAATTAATCAGTATGATATATCACATTAATACAGTGAAAGGTTAAAAATTATTGGATCATTTTAGTAGATGCAGACATCCTTTCATGATTAAAAACTCAACATACTGGGGATAGAGGAAACACACCTTAACATAATAAAAGCCAAATGTGACAAGCCCACAGCTAACCTCATACTCCTGAGTGAAAAGTAGAAAACTTTTCCTCTAAGATTAGGAATAAGACAAGGGTGCTCACTCTTACTACTTTTGTTCAACATGGTACTGGAAGTCCTAGCCAGAGCAATTAGGCAAGAAAAAGAAAGGGCATCCAAATCAGAGGAAGAAATAAAAATTGTCTTTATTTGCAGGTGACAAGATATTATATATAGAAAACCCTAAAAACTTCACCAGAAAACTGATAAAACTGGGATCCCTGGGTGGCGCAGCGGTTTGGCGCCTGCCTTTGGCCCGGGGCGCGATCCTGGAGACCCGGGATCGAGTCCCACGTCGGGCTCCCGGTGCATGGAGCCTGCTTCTCCCTCTGCCTGTGTCTCTGCCTCTCACTCTCTCTCTCTCTCTCTCTCTGTGACTATCATAAATAAATAAAAAAAAAAAGAAAACTGATAAAACTATAACCAAATTCAGTAAAGTTGCAGGATACAAAATCAACATACAAAAATTGGTTACATTTCTATCACTAACCGTGAACTATCAAAAGGGGAAATTAAGAAAACAAGTTCATTTCTAATAGTAACAGAAAAAATAAAATACTTAGGAATAAATTTAGCAAAGGTGGCAAAAAATCTGTACACTGAACACTATAAGATTATTTTTTAAAAAGATTTTCTTTATTCACGAGAGAAACAGAGAGGGGGAGTGAGAGAGAGAGAGAGAGAGAGAGAGAGGCAGAGAGAGAAGCAGGCTCCATGTAAGGAGCCTGACATGTGACTTGATCCCGGGTCTCCAGGATCGTGCCCTTGCCTGAAGGTGGTGCTAAACCACTTAGCCACCAGGGCTGCCCCTATAAGAAATTAAAGACAAGTAAATGGAAAGATATTCTGATTTTATGGGTTGGAAGATTTAATATTGTTGTAATACTTACACCTCCCAAAGCAATTGATAGATTCAGTGCAATCTCTATCAAATTTCCATGGCAATTTTTACAGAAATAGAAGAAACAATCCTAAAATTTGTATGGAAGTACAAAAGATCCCTAATAGCCAAAGTAAAAAGCTGGAGGCATTATACTCTTGATTTCAAACTTTATTCCAAAGTTATAATAATCAAAACAGTGCAGTACTGACTTAAAAACAGCCACATAGATCAATGGAACACAATAGCCCAAAAATAAACTCATGCATATATGGTCAATTAATTTATGAGAAAGGAGCCATGAATACATAATACAGAAAAGATAGTCTCTTTGATAAATGGGGTGAGAAAACTATGGTCACATACAAAAGAATGAAACTGGACTTGTGTTTTACATCATACACAAAATTAACTCAAAATGGATTAAAGACTTAAATTTTAATAATTGAAACTCTAGGGGTGCCTGGGTGGCTCAGTTGATTAAGTATCTGACTCTTGACTTCAGCTCAGGTCATGATCTGAAGGTAGTGAAATCGAGCCCTAGGTTGGGCTCCATGCTGGTACATGGAACCTGCTTGGGATTCTCTCTCTCCCTTTCCCTCTGCCCCTCCCCAGCCAATATCTCCTTCTTAAAAAAAAAAAAAAATAGAATTGAAACTGTGAAACTCTTAGAATAAAACATAGAGAATAAGCTCCTTGACATTGATCTTAGCAGTAATTTTTTGAGTTTGAGACCAAAAGCAAAGGCAACAAAAATAAACAGGTGGTACTACATCAAACTAAAAACCTTTTGCACAGCAAAGGAAACCATCAACAAAATGAAAAGGTACCCTATGGAATAGGAGAAAATATTTTCAAATCATATTCATAAGGGGTTAATATCCAAAATATATAACATAAAGAACTCTTACAACAATACAAAACAAAGCAAAAAACAAAGCAAATATCCAAAATATATAATATAAAGAACTCTTACAACAATACAAAACAAAGCAAAAAACAAAGCAAAACCCAATCTGATTAAAAATGGGCAGAAGAACTGGATGGATATCTTTCCAAAGAAGTCATACAAAAGGCCAACAGGCAGTCTGAAGACAGAATTTCTACTTCCTTGGGAATCTTAGACTTTTTCTTGGAAGGCTTTCTACTGATGGGATGAGGCGCACCCACATTATGGAAAGCAATCTGCTTTATTCAAAGTCTGTTGATTTAAATGTTAGTCACACCCTAAAAAATGCATTCACAGTGACATCTAGACTGGTATTTGACCAGCTATCTGGATACCATCACCAACCTGACACATATGACAACGATGACAGGTACTATTTGCCAATGCTTAATGTATACACAGAGCACAGGAAAGGGGGATTTCCAGTGTACTGGTTGGACTGGGATGGGGATGATAAGACTGACATGTCATCTGGGGGAAGGCCTTTCCCAAGCACCTGCTGTATTCCAGACCCTGTGGTGGGCACTTGGTATGTGGCTGCTTATTTATACCCCAAGGTAACTCTAATGACAACCCTTGGGTCAGACAAACTAAGTAATTTGCCCAAGGGCAGACACTGAGTGATAGAGCAGAAATTGGAGTTTCAGAGTGATAGATGGTCTCCCCACTGCAGGGTGCACCCTCTTAGGGTATTTGTGAAGTATTTTTCTTATTGTCATTAGGGCCTAGAGATGTAATGCACAGCATAGCATACTGATTGTAGAAAACATTACTATACTATAAACTTCAAAGTTGCTAAGAGACTAGATCTTCATTGTTCTCACCACTAAAAGAAATTCTAAGTGATACTGATGTTAGCGAACACTGCATTCATAATCATGTCGTAATATTAAGTGTATTAAACCAACATGCCATACACCGGAAATTAGTACAATGTTATATGTCAATTATATCTCAATTACAAAAACTGAAAATAAAATATGGTCATTAAAGTCAGGCCGAGCCTCTTTTGCCACCCAGTTGTCACTAGGTAGACAGTAGACCACATGGTACCATGGTAGGCTGGGAGGACTTCCCTGAGAAGGTGTCTTGGTTTGTCTGAGAATCTGGGCATGACAGCTGCCACTGCCTCTTCCTCTTCCCCCACCTCCTCCTCCTCCTCCTTTTTCTTCTTTTTAAAGATTTTCTTTATTTATTTGAGAGAGAGCATGAGCTGGGGGCAGGGACAGAGGGAGAGGAAGAAGCAGACTCCTCTGAGCAGGGAGCCCAATGCAGGGCTCAATCCCAGGACCTAGAGATCATGATGGAGCAGGAAGCAGATGCTGAACCAACTGAGCTACCCAGAGACCCTAAGGGCTTCTTATTAAAAGTGCTAACTAACGAGTGGCGCCTGGGTGGCTCGGTCAGTCACATGGCCAACTCTTGATCTCAGCTCAGGTTATGATCTCAGGCTCATGAGATCGAGCCTTCTGCTGGGTTCCATGCTGAGCACGGAGTCTGCTTTTGATTCTCTTTCTCCTTTCCCTCTGCTCCTCCCCCCACTTGTGCTTTCTCTCTCTTTCTCTGTCTTTAAAATAAATAATTTTTTTCTTTTAAAAAAAGACGGTTAACAACGCTTAATAAACATGTCAGAGAAAGGCCAGCCTCCAAGTGTTGTTCTGACAAGTGCTGAGCCTGCCCTGAATCATCTCTTCTGGTACTGCCATGCAGATGCTGCTGCAGTACCCTCTGACGAGTTCATGAATTAAGCATGTGTGTGGGGTAGCCAGTAAAATGGTCCTGTGCTCATGTCTCTGCTGCATGTTTGGGACCTGTGTGGGCTACAGTGGCACCAGCCAGTGCCGCAGAGCTGGAGAGAGGGCTGCCTGCCTCTGCCTGCATTTTCCCACCCTCTGGGCTTTGCAAAGATGGAGCTGAAGCTCCCCTTCCCCTTTGCAAGACTTGCATTAGGAATCTCTGATAAAGTGGCCTTTACAGAAATGACAGCCCCCATCTCTCCTCCAGTCTCTGTCCCCAAGATGGGGGGAGGGGTTGCCGGATGCTCTCAGAGGGGTATTAGGGCGTATGAGTGACATACCGCTGCGTAACAAATCATCCCAAAACTTAGTAATTGAAAACAGTGTTTATTATCTTGTGCAGTTCCTGGGGGTCCGGAATCCAGGATCCACTCAGCTGAATGGAACTGGCTCAGAGTCTCTCACAAGGCTGCAGTGGAGATGTTGACCATGGCCACTGTCAGCTCTGAGCTCACACATGTGGCTGTTGGCTGGAGGCTTCAGCTCCTGGCCACGTGGGTCTCTTCATAGGGTTGGTCACAGCACAGCAGCTTGTTTTCCCCAGAGCAGGAGGGGCAGTGGGGATGGTGGTGATGGGGGTTGTCCCAGTCCCACCCTAAGACGGAACGCAGTGTGAGAAGTGACACCTCACTTCTTCTCCTCACCTCTGTCATTTGCTTTTGGGCAGGTCAGCCCCAGTAAGGTAAGGTGTGAGGGGTGTGAATTCCAGGATGCTGAGATAGTCGGGGCCACCTGGGGGCTGCCTAGCATACCGCCTAGCAGAGACATGTACTGGGAGAACTAGAAACTTCACCAGGAGGTCCATTCTACTGTTCTAAAGACAACGTTACAGATTTCTCAACTAATCCCTTTGAGATAAAGTCCAAGTCCCTTTAAATGGACTAAAAGGTCCCTCACAGCCCATCCCCCTCACCACCAACAGCCCCAGCTTCATTTTCTCCCTTCTGTCCAGTCACCCCAGGTCCCAGCTTGGGACAACTTGGTTTCATGTCTCTGCCTGTGGACCAGAAATTTCCCTTCCCCAATCAGTAACTTTATACTTCACCACCCAGTTCAACTGTCTCCTGCTTTGTGAAACCTTCCTAGGGGACCCCCCCCCGCCCCCCGTGAAAGAGGAGGTCTCTCCCAGCACTGCAGAATCACTGAGTATGTGCCTCTCCTAACCAACTCATTCCACACAGGCAAGTGTTGCCTGAGCACCTGCTGTGTACCAGGCACTCTGCTGGGGCTGGAGACACAGCAGCAAACGCAACAGAGAATTCCCACCCCTCCCTGAGCCCCTGCGTAGATTGACATGGCAGTGGGGACCAACATACCATGGTATGGACATGCAGAATGTGCTGGATATTGCTAAGTGCTATGGACAAATAGAAAACACAGCAGGTGAGGTAAAGGGTGAGGGGCTGTGAGGACGGGGAGGTCTTTCCTGCTGGGTGCTCAGGGAAGGCTCGCTGCTACTGCAACAGCAGAGATGGGAAGGACATAAGGATTGACTTGGGAGGATATCTGGGGACAGAGTATTCTGGATCTATCATGTCAGAGCATTTGCTTTCACTTCCATTTGTACACTCAAATGTCATTTCTGTACACTCCTCGAGGGCAGGGACCAGGAACATGAGCTCTGCATCCCCACCGCTCCACACAGGGCGGGTGTGCAGCAGAGGCCTGAGCAGTGGTGAATGTCCTCTTGATAAGTGGGGGCTGAAAAGTGAGACAGTATCAGACAGCGAGTTCCCACAGACTCCAGGAGGACCGATGGGGGAGAAAACCAAGAGGGAGAAATTTGTTTTGAGGATTAAAGGCTTGCTCCGTAGACATCCCTATGTTTTACAGACAGGGGTGAAATGAATGTGAATTTAAATAAAGACTTTAGACTGTCTTTAATGATGCAGTTATTAGACTGCATTTGGCAGTGCGTCCCCTGACATAAAGTTTTAAAATCAGCCTTTTCAAACACTAAATTACCCTTTGGGTCCGCCAGCTCTAATGATAAATAAAGTGCAAGTTGACCTCATTACCATCAGATTCATGGAGTGGGTTAACATTTGGTAGATTAACCAGTTCTGGGTGCCCAGGGATGAAAGCTACAGAATGATAGATTCTGATGGAGAATTGGGGGCTGGAGCCACATTTACAACCAAGTTCATTACACAGGGGTCGATGAGCCTTTGTTTCTAATCAATGGGAACTCAGATCCCTCCACGTTCTTGTAACAGAGTGGCCTGCGGCTGCCTCCAGCTGCTCCGGAGTAGCACACTCTTTGGAGGCAGGGATGAGAGAAAACACTGACTCAGAAGAGGTGGTGTGAGGTGTCTTCGGGAGTCCAGAGAGTGGGTTCCCTGGGGACCCTGGCCAACTACGCTTTTGGAGGGTTCTGTTCAGCCCTGCATGGGAAGCACCCCTGCTGCTCACCTGTCAGGCTGGGGAGGGGTGAGTGCTGGTTTGGTAGAAGAAGCACACCAGGACCTTCATTGTGTGTTCCTTTGGGAGGGAGGGAAAGGATCCGAGAAGCATGGTTGACTAGATATGGTTCTTCTCTGCTCCCCTGAGAAGTCGCTGAGATGTGTGAGTCCCATGATGCAGAGGAGGGACCAACTTCCCACAGAGGAGATGGTCCATAGGCCTGTGTGAGCCAGGAGGAAGGCAAAGTGGAGGAGAAACCCCCGCAAGCCTTGTTTCTCCTCATCCTGAAAGCCTAGATAGAGTGGGTGGTCAGGACGGGGCAAAATATAACCCATAGGTGGGTCCATCAGGAGGGAAAAAATTTCAAGAAAGTATCCCTTTTCCATGACAAAAACCTTGATGGGGTGGTGGTGAAGGAAGAGAGTTGGGTTGACTGCCAGCCAGAGGCAAGGAGACATGGAATCCTCATGTTGGCCACCAGACATTCTAGAACATGAAGGCTGCTGTGTTTGCTGGGAGCGAGAGCCTGAGCCCAGTCTCTCACAGATCTGGATTCAAAGGCACAGTGAAAGTGGTCAGATGATTTAAAGGGTTTATTTTCTTTGCCATTATCTGTAAAATAATAATAGTAATGCCCATCATACAGGGTATGGTGTATAAAACTAAGAGGAAAAACGTATGCAAACTGCCAGACACATGGAAACATCCAGAAAATAGTGTTTTGTTTTTCTTCTTGCCCTAAATCCTCCTCAAGTCAAATGATTCCTCTTCTCCCTTCCTCCCTCCCCGCCTTCTTTCCTTCCTCCCAACTAGCCAGTTACTATTTATACATCACTTAGCCCATAAAAGGTGATTTACTACACAGAACATTCTAGGAGAAGCATTGTGATAAATTGGGCAGTGTATTGTAGTGGAGCAAGGATCTGATGTTTACTTTTGATCTCTTGACACATTAGCTGCATGTACTTGAGTTGGTTTAATCTTCCTGGGCTTCTGCACCTCCATCTATGAAAAGGGAATGGCAATATTTTGCTGTCTTCTTCTAGATTATTATAGGGTCCAAATGAGATCAGACGTGTGAAAGTGCTTTACAATCTATAAAGCAACTTTTTTGTATTTAAAAACATCATTTTTAGTTGTGGTATACATGTATACAACATAAAACTATCTTAATCATTTTTTAAAGTTTGTTTGTTTATTTATTTATTTATTTATTTATTTATTTATTTATTTATTTATTTATTTATGAGAGACACAGAGGGAGAGAGAGGCACAGACACAGGCAGAGGGAGAAGCAGGCTCCCTGCAGGGAGCCTGACATGGGACTCGATCCTGGGACTCCAGGATCACACCCTGGGCTGAAGGCGGCACTAAACCGCTGAGCCACCCGGGCTGCCCCATCTTAATCATTTTTATATGTGCATAGTTCAGGAGTGTTAGGTCCATTCACACTGTTTTTTCCTTTTTTTAAGATTTATCTATTTGAGAGAATGTGGAAGGTGTAGGGGACAGAGGGAGAGACAGAGAGAAAGAATCTTCAGACTCCCCACGAAGTGTGGAACCTGATGCAGGGCTCAATCCCAGGACCCTGAGATCATGACCTGAGCCAAAATCAAGACTTGGATGCTTAACCGATTGAGCCATCCAGATGCCCCCATTCACACTTTTTTGCTACAATTACCCCCACCCAATCTCTGGAACCTTTTTCATCTTGCAAAATTCTGTACCTACTGAACCATAACTCCCCATTCCCTACATCCTCCAGCCCCTGGAAACCACCTTTCCACCTTTCTGTCTTTATGAAGTTGAATGCTCTTAGGTATCTCATATGGGTGGAATTGTACAGTATATATCAAAGAGCTATTTGTACACCCATGTTTATAATAGCATTATTCACAATAAGCCAAAACATGGAAGCAATTCAAGTGTCCATCAACAGATGGCTGGATAAACAGAATGTGGCATATATATTTATATATAATGGAATATTGTTCACCCTTAAAAAGGAGGGAAATTCTGGCACTTGCTATGATATGGATGAGCCCTAAGCACATTATGCTAAGTGAAAGAAGTCAGGCACTAAAAGACAAATACTGTTCAGTGCAGCTGTACCATTTTATATTCCCACCAACACAAGGGTTCCAGTTTCTTCACATCCTCACCAACACTTGTTATTTTCTGAGGTTTTTTTTTTTTCTTTCTTTTTTTTTTTTTTAGTTTTTCTTGATAATAACCATCCTGATTGGTATGAGGTGAGAAAAAGTTCATACAAGCACTTGATTTAATTGTAGCTTACCTCCTTCAAAACAAAACAGAGATTTTTATTTATTTTTATTTTTAAAGATTATTTATTTATTTATTCATGAGAGACACACAGAGGCAGAGACATAGGCAGAGGGAGAAGCAGGCTCCCTGTGGGGAGCCCGATGCGGGACTTGATCAAGGACCCTGGGATCACAACCTGAGCCAAAGATAGATGCTCAACCATTTCAACCATTGAGCCACCCAGGCATCCCTACTTTTTTTTTTTTTTTAGATTTTACTTATTTATTTGAAAGAGAGTGAGAGCCAGAGAGATCACAAAGGGAGAAACAGACTCGCTGCTGAGCAGGGAGACTGACGTGGGCCTTGATCCCAGGACTCTGAGATCATGACCTGAGCCTAAGGCAGGTGCTTAACCAACTGAGCCACTGAGGTGCCCCTAAAGACGGATTTTTATTTTATTTATTTATTTATTTATTTATTTATTTATTTATTTATTTATTTTTAAGATTTTATTTATTCACTCATGAGAGACAGAGAGAGAGAGAGAGACATGGAGGGAGGAGCAGGCTCCATGCAGGGAGCCTGATGTAGGACTCAATCCTGGGACTCCAGGATCACACCCTGGGCCGAAGGCAAGCACTAAACCACTGAGCCACCTAGGGATTCGAGAGGGATTTTTAAATTTTTAAACAGATTTATTAAGATAAGATCCCTCCTTGGTAGATAGAGGTCATGGTTTAGAAGGGAACTGAGACTCACATGAGTCTGAACAAAATCTGTATGATGCTTGGGCAGTGAGGAATGGTCCGTTTGCCTGGGGTGACCACTGAAGGTATGTGTGAGAGTTCGTTTTGAGCCAGCCCTTGAGAACAACTGGGTTTTCTTTTTTTTTTTTTTTTTTCTTAAAGAGAGAGAGAGAGAGAGAGGCAGAGACACAGGCAGAGGGAGAAGCAGGCTCCATGCAGGGAGCCCGATGTGGGACTCGATCCCGGATCTCCAGGATCAGGCCCTGGTGGAAGACGGCGCTAAACCGCTGAGCCACCTGGGCTGCCCACAACTGGGTTTTCAATACAGAGATTGCAGAGGAGGGAAGGAGTCATGAATAGTCTCCAAATGGAAGTAGCATGATCAAAGACATATCTTGGAGAGAGTCGAGTTTGTTCAGAGTGTGGTCCCTGGATTAGCAGTGTCAGCAGCTCCCACTAAGTTGTTAGAAATGAAGATGCTTGGGTGCTTCCCGCACCGATACTGAATCAGAAACTCTGGGAGTGGGACCTGTTGGTCTTTGTTTTCATATCCCTTCAGGGGCTTCGGATGCAAGCTCCAGTTTGTTCAGAGGAGTAGAAGCAGATGACACTGGGCATGGGTTAGAGGCCAGTTTATAAAGTGTAGAGTGGGTCAGGGAGTTCAGGCTGTGCTCACAACCCTCCGGTGACTGCCCATTGTGGCCAGAATAAAATTAAACTTCTCATCATGGCCCACAAGGCAATATGATCCCCTCTGTCTCCCTCTTCACCTCACCTCCTTCCATCCTTCCCATCATTGGCTACACTCCTGCCCCTGAGCACCAGCACCTGCAGTACCCAGAGGTATTTGTGGGGTTGTCACAACTGGGGAAAGTGCTCTGGCATCGAGTCCTCATGGCCACAGGTGCTGGGCTAAACTTATTGCCATCCCCAGGACAGCCCCCTTCATACTGATACTGAGGTCCACATATCAGGAGTGCTGAGCCTGAGAAACTGAGCTCTAAACTAGGCTGGTGCTTGCAGGAATGGAAAGAGAAAAAAAAAAAAAAAAAGAATATTTCTATTCCGCGGGATAAGATTTTGTCCCCATCTGTGCCTACAGTTGTGACTTTAAATCTTTTTGGCAGCAAAATCGGAAGACCCCAAGCACAGAAAATTCCTCTGGGAGTGTCGCGTTGCCAGGCATTCGTCTGTTTGTCCTCTTTGGCTTAACACCTATCTTGTGCTCTTGCTAATCCTGGTTTGTTTTTTTTTTCCCCCTTCTTCCTCTTTCCTCTTCCTCCCCTTCATCCTTCCTCTGCCCTCTTGCCTTTTTCTTCCTTTCTCCCTCTGCTCCACCCCGCTCTCTTCTCTCTCTCTCTCTCTCTCTCTCTCTCTCGGTTAACTGCTCATTACGAAGATTTGAAGTTTAGTGGGTTTATGTTCTCAGTTCTTAATTTTTAAAGCAGGTAATTGCATAGTCTATACTAAATTAAATTTACTAGCTTTTTACTCCTGTGGCATATGGCATCTGAATGGGGCTGCTTTTTATCTCATGCGGGTTAGTGCTTTCTTTTCCCTTGTCCCTCTGTGCATTTTGCATATTCTGATGACAGCCACGAAGCAGCTCTTCCAGCCAACAGCACATCTTTGGGAAATTCAACGGGTCAGCATGGGGTTGCCGAGACCAAGAGCTGGTCTGCCGAGACCTGACATGGAACCTGGGCAGATGCCACCTGCCAGTGTGTGTCCCTCCCCATCGTGGGATGCTCTTCTGGGTTCCAGGTGACAAGGGCCGTTGCTCTTTCTGGAGGGGGCCACCCCGCTCTTCCTCACTGTCCCTCCACAAAGCACTGTGTGCAGGATTCCCCAGGGAGACCCTGAGGTGCCCATGGACACCTGCCGGAACCTAAATTAGTCTCAAGGAGAAAGAGGGTGCCTGTGATGGATTTTTGAGGGAGGACAGACCTGAGAGGTGTTTGTCTTGGTGAGGTGCCACAGAAGACATTTGAGATCTCTGTAGACGATGGGGGACATGCTGGCCTCATGGGGGCTGACGGGGAGTGAGACAGACTTCCCACCTGCATTCCAGACGTAGGCTCTGTGGAACTTTGCTTTCCGGCACAGAGAACAGTGACTGTCCTCCCCGGTCAGAAATCATAATTACAATGTGAGTTAGAAGTTTGACACATTTCGTTGATAGGAACTAGCACCTCTCTTCCCACGTTAGGCAAAGGGCAAGAGAAAGAGGATGACGTTATCCGAATATATTTTTTGAATGAATGAGCAGACGAATATTCTGTTCTTCTCCCAATGTGGGGCTCTCTAAACCCCAGTGTCCTCCTGGATAAATATTCCGCTCTGGTCTCCCTCCCAGGGAGATGATGACAATGAATGAGATCTATGGCTTGTTCCTTGATCTCCTGGGAAAAGAGACAGATAACTCCAAGGTGGAAGCAATCAAAGTAATGGCCCTGTAGATTTTTCTGGCCATATTCTTGCAAAGAACTCAAAGCTGTTCTAATCGGTCCTTATCTCTCGCTTGCCCTTTTCTTTGAGTGGAGGGACGTTAGCATCATCCAAATGTGTCAAACTTCTAGCTCCCATTCTAGGTGTCATTTCCGAGTGGAGATGACAAGGTCCCACATCGTAACCTGTGGCAGGCACGGTCCTCCTTTATTCACAACTTTGGGGAAAATGTGGAACTAAGAACCTTTCATTGCTCTGATGGCCTAGGGTCTCTCCCCAGACTCCAGGACAGGCCATGCGGTGATGATGATGATGATGTGTCCAGATGGAGACTTGATGGCTGGGTCAGCAGGCCACCCAGAGTGCTGGTGACTCAGAGGTGGGGCTTTCTGGGGATGGCACCTACCCCTTCCCCGCTGAATTCACCTTTCAGAGTCTGCCTGGCACACTGCTGGTGCTCTCTGCCTCACTCCCCACTCCTATCACCATCTCCCCAGCTAGTCCCTGAGTGTTTGAGAGCAGGGGCTAGAGTCGCTTTATGTCTCCACATCCTCTGTTCTCAGTTGTGTCTACCCCACTAGTGCCTGGCATCACATAGGTGTTCAGTACATGCTCATCGAATTGAATTCCCCCAGACAGTGAAGCTGACCTGGGCTCACTGTCCTCTGGACATAAAGCAGACCTTCCTGGCACCCTTGGACCTGCTAGACCCATCAGGGCTCCCGGCAGCCCCCATCACTCCCTGAGCCTCTGCCTTCATTCTGCTCCAGCCCATAACTCGGCCAGAAGGCTGTCACCAGCAGCCATTAGAAAAGACAAACAGGCAGCTCCAGCACCCACTATTTCTTCCCCCCGCCTGGCTCTGTGCGCAGTGAGCCTTGAGTATGGGTATGGTGGACGCTGCCCTGCCACAGCTGTGCATCTGGTCCAGCCACAGCTGGCCAGGGGAGCAGCCATGGACAAAGCTGGTGGCTCCCTCTGTGACCGTGAGGATGCACTGGGACTGTCCTTCCCCAGAGAGAACCTAGAAGGAGGTAGCACAATCCAGAGAGAGAAGCCAGCCCCAGGTTAACTGGGAATATCAATTGGGTATGCGGAGACCTTACACAGTGGCTGCATTAATAAGGCACTACGTGCAGATGTAATTGCTGGTTACGCCAGGGGCTTTGTTCATAAATTTTTTTCCCAGGGATCATGTCCTTTGGTTAACTGTGGGAGTATGAAGGATTAAGGGATGGAGCTAAAGGTGAACCGTGTTGTGAAAGTCCAACAGTCAGTGCATATTGGGATCAGGTCTTCTAACAAGTCTGGAAGGCATGCGTGGTGCACAGCGTCTGCCTGCATCTGTGCTGAGTCGTGGGGGTGGCGGGGTCGGAGGGGAGCACGGGAAATGGTGAGACGTGGTTTCTGCTTTCAAGGGGTGCCTGGTTCAGAGAGCTGGCTCGTGGCACCAGGAAACAGCACTCCGCCCCCCTTCTCATGCGTGGGCCCGGCACCCACCCTCCCTGGGGATCACTTCCCCTTGCTGCTCTGTGCTTTCTCCCAGCTCGTACTCCCTCTCCAGACCTCCCTCTGGACCTTCTTCAGCTTGACATGGAGCCCCATTCTGTGGAGAACCCATACCTGTTGGATGGAGTGCTTCCCTTTCACCCATCTCCAGAGGCAACTGCTCGAGAGAGGGAGAGAGAGAGAGAGAGAGAGAGAGACCAACCACTAGATTTTCTAGATTTCCCTGCTCGCCATCCCGCCTGTCCTGCCTTGTTCCCCATGACAAGTCTGCACTCACCTGGCACCTGCAGTTCTTACATGGGGCTGGGATTCCTGGCTCACCCTCTCCTCTCACCTCTACCCTTGCTCTCTCTGGATCGTCTCTGGGGCCCATGAGTCCATCGTCTCGGGCCATTGCCTTAGGGATACTTAATTTCCACCTCCAGTGGCTTTCCCCTCTCCATGTCACTGTCACACCCACACTCGGGATTGTGACAATGCGGGATCCTGCCCTGCCTCTGAGGCCTGAAATTTCAAAATCCCACGGTCTGCTAACAGCATCCTAGGCTCCCTGCTCTTACCGCCTTGCTCCCTCTGCTAAGCTTCTTGCCACATCCACACATCCTCTCCCAGGTTTTCCGCAGCCTCTTGGTCCCATGGGGTCTGTCTGTTTGGACAACTTTTGCTGGGTTTCACCCCCTTTCCTGGTGATGCCTTCAGCTCCTTTGTCCCCTCATCCTGTCTTCCCACCCAGCCACTCCCACCGTCGATGGTACTGACATCTACCTGCCTTGCATTTGTCTGTGCCCTGAGGCTGCTTGCAAAAACACACCGACTTCTCTTCATTTCATCCGGGCCCAAACAGAAACACGTTTACACGTGGGAGCACCTGTTTTCAGCAGTCGCCTGAAGCCACCTACCCGATCTTTACCACTGTTGCTCAGAAGGTGACAATCTGGCCTCTCTTCAGAGAAAATAGAAGCCTTGAGCTCAGTTTCTCTCAACTCTCCCTCCTCCCAAATATTTATTTAAAGCTCTATTGATTAGGATTAGACTTGCTCTGTCCAGTATGGTCACCACTCGCCATTGAGCACTTGCAGTATGGCTCATCTGAATTCAGATGTACTGGTTTTTGTTTTGTTTTTTTAAATAAATTTTTAGATTTATTTATGGGGAAGGGGAAGGGCAGAGGGAGAGTCCTAAGCCCCTGCCCGGGGCTTAATCTCATGACCCTGAGATCATGACCTGACCCGAAATCAAGAGGCAGATGCTTAACCGACTGGGCCATTCAGGCGCCTGTCGGATGTACTGTTAAGTACAGAATACACACTGGATTTTGAAGTTTTAGGATGAAAGCAAGACAAAATATCTCAGTGGTTTTATATTATAGAAATTGTATTATTTGGAAATTTTAGTTAAATAAAACGTATTATTTAATTTCATAATTTTATCTGCATTTTACTTTTTTGAAAAAAGACTTTATTTATTTGAGAGAGAGAGAGAGAGAGTACACAAGCCAGGGGAGGGGCAGAGGGAGAGGGAGAAGAGGACTCCCCGTTGAGCAGGGAGCCTGACATGGGGCTCGATCCCAGGACCCTGAGATCCTGACCTGAGCCAAAGGCAGACACTTCACTGAGCCACCCAGGCGCCCCTCTTTTTACTTTTTTAACTGTGGCTACTAGAAAACATAAAATGACAAGCATGGCTTGCATTATGTTTCCGGTGGACAGTGCTGAGCTGGAGGCTGAGCTTCAGTAGCAAAGAGAGCTGGACATGCTGTATTTCAAAGATAAAAGGGTACTTCTCTCAATTGTGAGCCCACAGGCCGGCTGTGCCCCAGGACTGGCTGGGAGGGGGGGTAGGAAGCAGAGTTGCCTTCATCAGTGTGTAGTTCCAGAACATTCCTATTGTTACTATTTACAGTCAGCAAAAAAAGGAAGGAGAGTCCAGGGCACAGGGGTGACCTGGATGTTCCATGGTTACTACTCTCAAACTCACCGTCCCACTTTAGCTCCTGGCCTCCCCTGGCTGCAGAGTCACTGGGAAGTGTGGTCTGTAGTTGGGCTGCCACACATTCGGGTAATAGTGTTTTATGATTAAGAGGAGGAAAAGGAGAAAGCCCATGGGGGCTTCTCCCTGCTGTCAGCGCAGGTGAACCTGCACCCTGTGCTCCAGACTCTTGGTCTCCTGGCCTATTTGCAGGACTTGCTTCTTGGCATTATCAGCTTCTCCCTCCCCTCTGGTTCCTTCTTGAGCCCTTCTCCTATGAATTTAAAAACCCTTCCTTGGGCAATGTAATTCCCTCCACCTTCTGCCCTAATCAGACTCCTTCCCTCGAAGACAAGCTACTTGACTCATTCACCTTCTTAGCCCCTTCTCCAGCAGCTGGATCTGCGTGCTGCCCCCACCCCTCCCCTGGAGCAGCTCTCACTAGGGTCCCCGGTGACCTCCCAGGTGCCAAATCTCATGGAAAATTCTCAGTTCTTGTTTTATTTGACTTTCCTCCAGCCTCACTGCTGTGTCTCAGCCTCTTGCATCAGCTTCTCTTTCTCTGCATTCTCCCCAGATGTTGAGTCCTCAGGGTCTGAACCTTATCCCTCTTCTCTCTTCACTGTCTACCCTGTGCCAGATTCAAATTGTCATAGCCACCCTGGCCCTGTGGTCTCCCAGGTCTGTGTCTCTGGCCTGGATGGGTCTCTGGGGGAACAGTGTGACCCAAACTTTGCAGATACTATCCCAGACTCATCATCTGGGCCCTTCTCCAGAAGCAGAACTGAACAGCCTTCATCTTTTCACCCGTGTTCTTGATGCTAGTCAGTGACGTCACCATCCAAACAGTCAAGCCAGAAGCCCTTCACATCTCCTACCCTCCATAGCCAGCTGCCAGGTTCATTGTGCCTCATGAACCGCGTTCAAATCTGCCCATTCCTTTGCTCCTCACTGTCCTGCCCCTCATTACCTGCCTCATCTCCTTCTCCCAGGCTATTAAAGTCATCCCAAACTCATCTTCCCAGCTCCTATTTCGTTGCCACTCTGGTGTATCTGCAGTGCCATGAGTGATAGCACTAAAATGCAAATATGATGATATCACTGTATGTCCTGTTGTTCCAGGTCCAGTTCCCTGGCATGAAAACAAGGTCCTTCCCGCTCAGGCTGCTGTCCCCCAGCCTCTCCTACCCGTACTTGGGCCCTTCACACACTCTGAACGATTCAGTTTTGGGGGCTCTGCACACTGGAATGCACTTCCTTTCTCTGCCTCCCTGGGGAGCTCATGGGCCTACTTCAAGATTGCCTCTTCTGTGAAGCCTGATGCTGTACCCGGTAGGCAGTAGGCACTGGACACCTGTGTGCATTAGATAAATGCATGAGGCCTTCCCAACAACTTCTCTCCACTACTCGGAAGAGCTCTTCCTGGGAACTCTTTAATTTTTCTCTACTAAACCATTTACTGTCTCCACCCCTCCCTGGAAATGTCTTTGAGAGCCAAAGACCCATGCATAGTCTTCTGCTATTTCCTAGCACCATGGGCACCTGGATGGCTTATGGAGGGATCATAATAGGGTTTTATCATATCACATACCATATTGGGTTGTGGCTATTCCATTTTATGGTTGCATCCTCCTCTGGACACTTTGAAAGCAGAGAAACATCTTTTCCTTCTCTGTGTACATAGTGCCTTGGTTAAGATAAATGTTTTAATAGGTATTTGATGAATTAATAAATAAAGGAATGATTCCCATCCACTTGGATGAATGCATTGCCTGTATCCGTTACAAAGCACAAGATTAAGTACTAAATGACTGGCACAGACCATGAGTGCTTTGAAGGATTTGGAGAGGGCAGATTCAGTGTGGGCTGGAGTGGTCCAGCGCATGTCCAGGTCAGGGCAGGAATGAACTTGAGAATAATTTAGATGGGATATGGGTCAAGAAAAGCTGAGTGCTTTCCAGGAAGAAGAGGCCACCTTAAGAAAGAGAGGGCAACGTGACATGCTCTGCTTGGTGTTCAGCAGGGATACCTAGATGTAGCTAAGTGGTCAAAGAATTTGGTATAATATAAACCTGGAAGGACATGTGGTACCAGATTGTGGAGGATGTGGGTGCCAGGAAGGTGAATCTGCAACATGGAGAAGCTGGGTTTGCACAGGAGAGCTCAGAGGCAGGAAACAGGTTAGGGGTGTTGCAGGAGAGAGGCAGGGATGGTGGCAGTGGGAGCAGAGAGAGAGCAGGGGATGGGGGCACATTGCTCAGTGGTCCTCAACGACTCAGCAGGTGGAGTGGCAGAGGGCTGGGGAGAGCGCAGGACAGCTCTTCCATGGATCCTGTGGGGAAGACGGGCCATTAGTTGAAACTGGAAGGCAAAAAAAGCCCCCCCATTTTATGAAAAGATAATGGGTTACATTTGGGACATGGGGTTTGGAAGGACCTCCAAGGGAACGTTTCTCTCTAGCAACCAGAAATAGAAGTCTGGTGCGTGGATGGGGAAGTGGAGCTGGGGATAGGCGTTTTGGAATTATCTACATAGAGCTGATAGTTGAGAATGAATTATTCAAGGAAGATAGTATACAATAAAAAAAAAAAAAGGTGGACTGAGGACTGAATCCAGAGTGTGAATTTTGGGGAACACTGCCAACTAGAGTTATATCAAAGAGAAGAAGGAACTGGAGCACGAAGGGAGTTGGGGCAAAGGTGATCAGAATGAAAATCAACCTAGTGTTGTATCAGGGATGTTAAAACAAGACAACCCAGGAAAAGCCTCCTGTCACATGTGACTCAGAGCCTCAAAACCCTAAAAAAAAAAACCACAGAAAGACCTTTGGATTTGTAAGGAAGGAGAACTTTAGTGAATTCAGAGATGGCAGAGGCTCGGGATGGAGAAGATGGAGAGGAATTGGAGGCAGTAGGTATAGGTCACGGAGTTTAAATGTCTCATTTGCTGAGAGAGGAGAAGGTAGGAAGGAGCTAGAATAGTAACATTTTTCTCACCAAAGCATTTTTTTAATTGAGGTATAATTTGCATGCAATAAACTGCCTATATTTTGAAGTATACAATTTGATAAGTTTTGCCATGTGTATACCCATTATACCATCACCAGTCAAGATAATAAAATTTTTCATCACCCAAGAGAAGTACCTTGGTGCCACTCTAATTCCCTTTTTTGCTCCATCCTGTGTTAACCCATCCCCAGGCAACTACTCATCCGCTTTCTGTCACTACAGACTGTTTTGTATTTTCTGGACATGTATATACATGGAATCATAAAGTTATAGTCTTTTTGTCTGACTTCTTAAATTCCATTTTAAACTTAGTAGTATTTTGTTGTATGGCTATCCCACAGCTTGTTCATTCACTCCTTTATTGATGGTTGTTTCTAGTCTTTGACTATCACAGAGCAAGTTGCTATGAACATTTATGTACAAATTTCTGAGTAGACCTATGTTTTCCTTTCTTTTTGGTAAATGCCTAGGAATAGAATGGCTGTATCCTGTGGTAGGGGGATGTTTAACTTCTTAAGAAGTGACCAAACTGTTCTCCAAGTGGTTATTCCATTTTACGTTCCCACCGATAGTGTCTGAAAGTTCCAGGTCTTTCATATCCTCGCCAGCTTGGTGTGGTGGACCTTTTCAATTTTGGCCATTCTAGTAGGTTTATGGTGAGATCTCCTTATAGTTTTAATTTGTATTTCTCCAGTGACTAATGATGTGGAGCATATTTTCATGTGTTTATTTGCCACCCATGTAACTTCTTTGGTGAAGTGTGTATTCAAATTTATTTTGCATATTTTTAAAGAATTGGATTGCTTGGGGGTGGGGATGGTACCTGGCTGGCTCAGTCAGTGGAGCGTGTGACTCTTGATCTCAGGGTTGTGAGTTCAAGCCCTATTTTGGGTGTAGAAATTACTTTTAAAAACAGTCTTAAAAAGTTGGATTGTTTGATGTCTTATTATCGAGTTTTGAGAGTTCTTTGCATATTCTAGATACAACTCCTTCATCAGGTATAAGCTTTGTGTATAATATTTTCTCCCAGCCTCTGGCTTGTCTTTTTGTTCTATTCATGGTGTCTTTTGAAGAGCAGACAGTTTTAATTTTGATAAAGTCCACTTTATCTATTTTTTATTTTATGGATTTTGTTCTTGGTGTCATGTCTAAGAAATCTTTTCTAAAAGCCGCAAAGATTTTCTTCTAGAAGTTTTATAATGTTAGGTTTTACATTTAGGTCTACGATCTATTTTGTGTTAATGTTTATGTATGGTGCAAGACAGGGTTGGAAGTTCTTTTTTATTTTTAACGTATGGATATCCAACTGTTCCAGTGCAATTTGTTGAAAATATTATTTTTTTTAAACTGTGCTTTTGTCAAAATCAGCTGGCCATATACAAATGGGTCAGAATAGTAATTTTGAAGGAAGGAATAGAAGTTGGCATAACATCCCTCAAAAGCCAAGACAAATTTGGCTCAAACATTTACAGAGTGCCTCCTGTTGTCAGGCAGGGTGCCAGGCACTGGGGATAGAAAAGATTGAAGAGCGGAAGTTAAGGATGAAGCTGATCATTGAAATAGAGTATGCGTGGGATTCTATGGCTATACATACTTGGGGCCCTTGATTGACTTCTGCGTTCAGAAGAAGCTTCCAGAAGGAGGGGCGGCCTGGGTCAAGGACTCATTCTGAATGAGGGTGGTCAGTGAGCAAAGATGGGAAGGCAGAAGGAGGAGCATGAGTAAAAGTGCATAGGGTCGCAACAGCATGTATGTGCATGCACGCACACGTGTGTGTGTTTAGGGGGTGCTGTGGTAGTTTGGTATTTCTAGAGTGGAGAGGGATGAGCAGAGAAGCAGAACATAAGGTTTGAGAAAGAGAGAGAGCCAGGTCTTGCCTGCCACACCAAGGAATTCCATTTATTTTGAGACCAAAAGCTAAAAGTAGGACTTTGCGCCTTGAAGTGACTGGCAGCTGTGTGTGGGTGTGACTCAGGACTCCCAGGTGGGGGCCAGGTGGTTTAGTGGGAAAACCAGGTGAGAGTCAAGAGGGTGCTGTTGGGTAGGAGGGGATGAAAAGACTGAACTTGGGCGATGGTGTTGAGATAGAGAGAGAGACGGGGACAGATCTGGAAAATAATAAGGGGCAAAGCCAGAGCCATTGGAGGTGAGGGATTGAGGTGAGGCCATGGTGCCTGGGTGGCTGGTGCCATCACTAGCTAAATTCAGGAAGAATGTAAGTGGAAAGAAGGTGAGTTTGCTTTGGGTCTTAAGAAATCTGAGACGCTTATCAGACGTTTACATGGAGATGTCGGCAGGCAGGTGGACAGAGGGGAAGTGTGCCCCTGGAGGGGGCTGTGAGCAAGATCACTTAGGAAACGTCTGGGAGTGAGTCAGAGCCTGGGAGCTCACCAGTGTTAAAGGCTCAGCAGGAGACAGCGGACCTTGATGGATTGGCCAGAGAAGCAGGAGGAAAACCCCAGGGGCTTCGTGGGTCATGGAAGTCACAGAAATTGAGGGTCTCAGGCAAAAGACTCAGGACTCGAACACTCAGGACTCTCAGGTTCAGAAGAAACCACGAGGTGGCTTAACCAAGTGGTCTGGCAGTCTCCAGACCCAGGCTGCCATTGAGTGCTCTGTGCTCTTGGGCAAGTTGCTCACCCTGCCTCTTTCTTGGTTTTTCTCACCTGTAAAATGGGAAAAGTGCATTGTAGGATTGTGTGAGGGCTAAGTGGAACAGCACATATGATGTTCTTGGAACGGCACCTTGCAGAGAACGAACAATAATGCCAGCTAGTGATATAATTAGAGAATCCACTTTGCAACAGTGGTTCTTGT
This sequence comes from Canis lupus baileyi, assembly GCF_048164855.1. Classification (NCBI taxonomy): domain Eukaryota; kingdom Metazoa; phylum Chordata; class Mammalia; order Carnivora; family Canidae; genus Canis; species Canis lupus. The sequence continues at coordinate 75,875,356 of NC_132840.1, forward strand.
CGGTGACTTTGTGCATACAGTCTTGAGCGGGCTCGTGCGGGTGGCAGGCAGATTACAGTGGTCCAAGGGGATATGAAGTGAAGTGAAGCCAGCAAAATGTTGAGCAATCGCTTGAGAAGTTTGGTTTGAATTGAAGGTAAGATGGAAGGGAGAGCTGGAGGGCTGTACATCGAGATTGAGGTCAGCGGAGGGTCCCCTGAGCACATTCTAGCAAAGGGGAATGAGCTGGTCTGGGGATGAGACAGAAGGTAAAAGGAAAAAAGGGAAGTGTGGTGGTGAGGCAAGGGTGTCAGGAGAGGAGAGCCAGGTGTAGAGGGCCTCATGATCTGAGCCTGTTGGAAAGGAGCACCTGGCAGGCTCATTGGGAAGAACATGTGACTCTTGATCCTGGGGTCATGAGTGCGAGCCCCTTGTTGGATGTAGAGATTACATACATACACTTAAATTAAAAAAAAAAAAAAAAGAGGCAGAGGCACAGAGAGGAGGCAGTGCCCTGCAAATGGGCTCCAATTAACCTCTCTGTGAATGAAGAGAGGGGGTGAGAGCTGGGCGTTGGTTAGAGGTGAAAATCCAGATGATGGGCTGACTTGGGTCCACCCCCCCGTTCATATGTTAAAGTCAACTCCCGGCACCTCAGAATAAGACTGCATTGGAGATAGTGCCTTTGACAAGGTAATTAAATTAAAATGAAGTTATTAGGGTGGGTCCTAATCCAGTAAGACCGGTGTCCTCCTAAGAAGAGGAGATTAGGGTACAGCCGCGAGCAAAGGGAAGAGAATGTGAGGACGAGGGAGAACCGAGGAGGGAGGCCTCAGAAGAAACCAACCCTGCCCACGCCTTGATCTCTGACTCCTAGCTTCCAGAACTGTGAGAAAATAAATCTGTTGTCTAAGTGCCCTTAGTCTGCCCTACTTTGTGATGGCAGCTCCAGCAACCATACACAGTCTGGAATGTGAGCTAGAGCTGGCCAGGCAAGACCAAGGGCAGATGGCGGTCCAGTGTTGCATCCCAAGTGTGCAGAAAGGGTGTGGGTTTGTGGTGGAGTGGCCTGCACAGTGGTGTGGCTTCCTCCAGCACAAGAGATGACAGGGATTTACAGGGGTCAGGGGTAAACAAAGGGAGGTGAGAGGTCAGAGGTGAGCAGAGGAAGCTGGTGCCAGGTGAACGGTGACTCTGGGGCTGTGGCTGGGAGCAAAGCCGACTGGCTCCCTGGAGACTCCAACCATCTTTTCTTGTTAGGACAGGGCTCTAATGGGGGTGAGCTGAGCAGCTGAAGGGCAGTGTTATAGATACTGCCTATAAAGACTCTCCCGTAAAACCTCTTTATTCCCCCCTTTAAGAGATAAGAGTTATCAAAGTGCTTGGAAATCTTCAGGAGGGAGATTCTGAAAGACCCAAAGGATTAAGGGAAGCTGATTTTCCAACCTGAGGGGTCACTTGCAGGCTGTTGAGGATTTGCAAAGGGAGGGCAAGCCCTGTGCCAGCTTACCCAGGTGAGCAGAGAATAGAACTGCCAGCCCCTGGGTGCCCTAGAGGCACCCCCACATGCCCTGCACCCTGCAGCACTGGTTCAGAGGGACCGCCCTTGGTCTGAGCAATACCTAATGCTTCTGCACCATGTCACATTATTCTTTCACTCAATAACCATTCATTAAGGGCCTACTTGCATGCGTGTCTGGAATTGTGCAGGTACAGAGATGAATCAGCCGTGGCCCTCACCCTCAAGGAACCGGCTGCCTCGAGGAGAAAAGACGGATAAACAGATAGGCATAATAAAAAAGTCAAAAGTGATTAGTGTCTAATGAAAGGTACAGAGAAATTTCTGTGGGAGTTTTAAGGAAGAAGGAATTAATTTGGGATGGGGAACCAGGGCATTTCAAAGGAAGGAGAGATAGATCACTTTGAGCTTTCAGGTTCAAGCTAATTGAGGGAAGTTATAGAAAGATGTAAAGTAAGCACCCTTCCAAGGCAGTGAGTGGTCTCTCAGGAAATCTAAGGAGAACATTGGGCTGGGGCAATTGGGAGGGCTTCTTGGAAGAGATGAGTCTGAGGGGGAAGAAGAAGAGTCCTTATAAGGAAAGAGGGAACAGGGACAGGGTTAGTGTCAGCAGAGGCATGGAGAACTGAAGGTAAAGCCAGCCCTGGTCCTAACATGGGGGTGCTGTCACTGTAGGGGTAGGAGGGGTGCTGCAGCTAAAAGTTTAGGTATGTGGAAGCCAGACCACAGAGGGCCAGGTGCCATCCTAGAGACTCAGATGGGACCAACCCTTGGATAATGGGGAGGCCTGAGGACTTTGAGCAGGTGGGTGATAATCATGGCCATACTCACTGGGTGAGCTAGAAAGGATTAAGGTGGGCAGAGCCAGGCCTGCCGGGCCCAAGGAGGCATCCTGTCCCGAGTAGACATAGACCTGGGCCCAGAACATGGAGAAGACCTCGGGGTGGAGGTGGGCACAGGGTCAAGAAGCTGCCCTTTCCTTGGCATAAGCCTTAGAACTCAGAGCTGGCCAGAGGTAAAGCTGTTGGCTTGTGGGGAGAAAGGCCCAATGTCAATGTGGGTCACCAGCTCCCTGGGCATGAGAGGCATGTTGAGTACATGCGGTGGAAGAGTCACTGTGCAGAGTCCCCACAGCTAGAAGACTCTCCCTGATTGCACGTCTCCATCTGAGCCTTGGCCTTACTGTACCCCGGACCTCCTGGCCTTACCGTGTCTACTAGTTGACATCTCTGCAGAGTAGTCCCCGGGGATGGAGGATGTGCTAGATGATATTGTTCCTCATTAGGCAGTGGCTGGGAGCTCTGAGCATCCTGGCCCAGCCCAAGAGCCAGGCATGGGGGACAGAGCCTGGGGCCAGGAGCATCAGCTGCACACTTAGCCCTGAGCACCCTGCTCTCCATGCACGGGGCCCCTCACTGGGGACCACCAAACAGCAAGCATGCTCTTGGAAAATGCCTGTCGGGCACATGTTCTTCTGGTGTCCTAAGAGAGCCTGAGCTGGCACCTCATCCTTTGTGTCCAGAGACCCAGAATCAGAGTTCCTGTTGTCATCCTAATTATTCTGATCCCAATATGTTTGATGCCAACTAACCACCCAGTTGAGGCTGTTCCCAGACGGGAGTTAATCATTGTCTAAAACCTAAAACCTGATGAAAAGCAATACCCAGAATGGCAGAGAAGTTGGGTGGAGTGCAGAGTCCTTCCTGGGACCCTATGGGAAGGCGAAGAAGAAGGAGATACTCAGGGAACCTCATGTGCCCCTTAACATAAAATCCCCACATCCCCTATTCCCCACCTGGTCATGATCCCTCTGTCTCAGAGTATGTCCGAGGATGCTCTGTGAGTTGATTATATGGTGTTCCATGGCTGGCTGGTGTCCTGTACATCTGGGTTTGTATTGGCACATTATCTTTGTCGGCTTGGGCTGCCATAACAAAATATCACAGACTGGGTGGCATGAGCAACAGACATTTATTTCTCCCAATTCTGGAAGGCTGGAAGTCCATGATCAAGGTGCCAGCAGGGTCAGTTTCTGGTGAGAGCCTGCTTCCTGGATTGCCCTCTTGCTGTGTCCTCACATGGTGGGAGAGAAATAGAGAGCTCTCTCTGGCATCTCTCATAAGGACCCTCATGCTATCAGATCGAGGCCTCACTCTTATGACTTCATGTCACTTTAATTACATCTTAAAGGTCCTATCTCTAAATGGAGTCATATTGGGGGTTAAAGTTACAACATGTGAATTGGGAGGAAGGGGACATATTCAGTCAGTAGCTCACACTGTGAACATGTACTGTTCAAGAAGAAGAGAACACAGCCCTAGAACAAACTGTTGGGTGTGTGTTGCCTCCTGGTATAGGTGTGATCGTGCCCTTTGTATACTGATGGGACAGAGCTAAGTCTGGTGTCTATACCATGAACAGCCCTGTCAACTCAGGAGCTTGAGTTCCTTCCTAGATTTACAGGGGATGTGGGCATTTTCTAAGAGATTAATTTATTAATTATTTTATTACAAGTGATTTTCTTTAAAAAAAAAAAAAGGTGATTTTCTAATATTTAAAGGTCATATGGCCTGAAGAGAAAGATGCCCCCCATCTAGAAATCTTGTAGGAGTTGGGAGCATTAGCTAGGGGAATTTCCAGAGGACCAGGGTCCTGCCTGTTAGTATTTCATAGTCGATTTGCCTTGGTGAGACTTTCTTTCTCTTTGGGGACTGGAAAGCTCATGTGACCTACAGCTGTGGATTGCATTGTGCCCTCCCCAAATGCACATGTTGAAATCCTACCCCTCTCCCAGTATGATGGCATTAGGAGGTGGGACCTTGGGCAAAGTCATGAGGGTGGTGGGACCTCCATGATAGGATCAGTGCTCTTATAAGAAGAGTCCAGAGAATGTTGTCCTTTTCTCTCCGCCATATGAGGACCGTGTGAGGAGGCAGGTGTCTGCAAACCAGGAAAGCAGGCCCCTTGTAGAACCCAACAATGCTAGCACCCTGCTTTCAGTGCCCCACCTCCAGAATGGTGAGAAGTGAGTGTTTGCTGTATAAGCCCCCCAGGCTATGGTATTTTGTGGCAGCAGCCTGAGCTAAGACACACCTACTTAGTACACCCCTTTCTTAGCAGCAAATCCAACGAAGACAAGGTTCATTGGAAGGAAGATGAGCCTTGGTTCCAGGTACATGGTCTGCGTGAGGCTGACCTGGAGTCACCTTCCACCTCTCCCACTTGCCAACCTTGTGAACGTGAGCAGGTCCCTTGACCTCTGTGACCATTCTCCCATCTCCAAGCGAGGATAACCCAAGAACACGCTAGTTGTTGCAGAGCTTAAGTGAGACCGTGTCCACTAAGCATTTACGCTACTGTGGTCACTGAGTAAGTGTGTGTCTATTCACATAAAGCTTACGTACCAGGGATCCCATTCCTCTTTCCCATGATTTGTGTGTGATGGCCATGCCAATGTCTCTTTTCTATGCTTTAGGGCTAGACTAATGATTTCTATTATATTTTTAACCATGAAATATTTTTTTCCATATCAAGTCTTATGTGGAATCCCAGTACCCAAAACTGATGGGTGTAGAGGGATGCTGGTTGAAGCTGGCACGGGCCTAGGGACCTCCATGCAGCCTTCCTCTCTGCTGCCCTTCTTCCTTTCTCTTCCCAGAGTCTTCCTCCTGGGACAGCACAGTATAATTGTTTAGGTTTCTGCTTCCTGAGTAACATTCCCATTCTGGTCTTGCTTTCCTGAGGTCACCGAGGTAGGTGTTTCGGGTGTCCTCTGGCTCTTCAATTACACGTTTATAGCGCATTGGCCGCTCTTGCAAGTGGTGATCACAACAGGCGTGTGAGGACTTTGCTACCTAATTTACAGAAACCTGCTTTAATGGCTAGCTCTTGGGATGCGCTTCAGTTGCCCAATGTATGGCCCACCCAGTGTCAATGAAATCTAATTTTTATTGTTCAACAGGCTATGCATATAAACACATCCACACATCAGGAAAAAAAAAAGGCTTTGTAATATTCTGTGTCCTGGTTTTTGGTTTGGAAAATGGGTCACAGTAGGTATAGGAGCAGTGTACAGAAAAGACAGCATGGGACCTGGGTTTCTTCTGTCCATGCCAGCCGCAGAAATTCAAGGGCCACGTGTCGGTGAAACCTATTTTGCTTGATTCCCCATGTTGCTTTTCTGAGCCTTCAACCTCTGAAAGATAAGGTTGATATTTCTTCTTTTTTTCCCCCTGTAAGAGCTTTATTATAATATAATTCATACACCATATGATTCACGCATGTAAAGTATGTAAGTCAATGCTTTTTAGTATATTCACAGACTTGTGCATCTATCACCATCATCAATTGTAGAACATTTTCAGCACCCCCAAAAGAAACACCATGTATGCATTAGCAGTCACCCTCCATTCATTGTAGCTTTTCCACCACTGCCACTAGGCAACCACTGATTTACTTTCTGTGTCTGTGGATTTACCTGTCCTGGAAATTTCATATAAATGGAATCATCCCATGTGCAGTATTTTGCATCTGGCTTATTTCACTTAGCACCATATTTTCAGGGTTCATCAGTGTTGTGGCCTTATAAGTACTTCATTCTTTTTTATTGCTGAATACTATTCCATTTATAGATATACCACGTTTTGCTCGTTCATTCATCAGTTGATGTGCATTTGGACTTTTTTCACTTTTGAGTTATTTTGAATAATGCTGCTATGATCATGTATGTGCAAGTTTTTGTAGAGATTTCAATCTTGTAACTTTCTCTACGAGGAGAATGAACGATATCCAGAGGTAGATTTGTTGAGTGTTTACTGTGTGTCAGGTACTGTGCTAATCAGCACCTCACACAGACTATTCAGGTCATCTTGACAATGCTCCAAGGGGTGGGGGCTCTTTCCCCATTTTACAAGTGAGGAAACTGAGGTCTTCTAGCCAGTGCAGGGTGGAGCTGGGATTTGAATGCAGGTCTCTATGCTACCAGAACGCTTACCCTTAACGCTGCTTCTGGAGGCATTTGGTACACTATACCACTCCAGCCATTCATATTAAGTCACGCCAATTAAATTTGTGTGATGTGTCACTTACATACATTATCTTACTGAATCCTCACCCCAAGCCCCTGAGGTTGTCTCACTGTTCTTAATGTTCAGTGAGGAAAAGAAGTTCAAAGAAATTGCCTGGCTCACCGGCTGACATGGTTTATCAGTGTCAGAGCCTGGAGAGCTGGCATTCAGCAGTATCTTCCACGGCTTTCTCTCTCATGCCTGGTCTCCCTTAACCCTCTCTTGTCTCAGGGAGAGTTCTGCAAATGCCCAGACTACCATTTTCAAAGGATAGCTACTATGTCCCTTCCTTGGCACACGTGTGCCTGTGTACCCTCAAGCATATCACCACGCCTAAGCCTCGGGACCTCGTATGCATAGACCCCCGATGGCCCTGCCATGACATCAGGGGGTTCCTGGGCCAGATATGCACATGAGAAATCATGGTTGCACCTGCCCACAAACCAAGACCCGTAGCATGGAGAGAACTTGCTTTGGGAATAGTTCCCAGGATGGCAGGGTGGAGGGGGTGGAGGAGGTGGAGGGGAGCTGCCCGGAAGAGGAAGGTGGCAGTCTGGGGGAGAGTGGAGAAAGGAGGGGAACGGGAGAGGGTACCAACTGTCTCCGTGTGGTTGCCTGCCCACAGCTGCTATCTTGGATGACCCCATGGAGTGCAGCAGAGGGGAGCGGCTCTCCATCACCCTGGCCAAGAACCGCATCAACCGCGCTCCTGACAGGCTGGGCAAGGCCAAGGTCGAAGTGGACATCTTTGAGCTTCTCAGAGACAGCGAGTACGAGACCGCAGAAACCAGTACGTAGAATGGGCAGGGCTGCCCTCTGCTTTCCTTGCTGGCAGGAGGGGCTGATAACATGAGCCATACCCCTCTCCAGGCCTGTGATTAGATATTCCCAAGAGAGGGAGAGAAACATGCAGTAGGAGGCCCTGTAGGGCTCAGTCTGGAGGAGATCCCTAGGTTTTGTTGCCAACTATGTATGGAGGAGAATTGAGACAGGATACTCAGTCGTTCATTCATTCACCCACTCATTCATTCCTACATTCCTTCATCTATGGACTTCTTCATCTCCTGGACATACTGTACACAATATGAATGAAACCTTATGTGTGATTAAGAGAAGAGAGAGAGGGCCAGCCCAGGGGTCACTTAGTCAGTGCACACCTGATTGCCTGTCTTGCTTTTTTTTTTTTTTTGTGCCAGGAGCAGTGTTGTGGGACTTGGGATGGAGTTTGACCACTCCGTGGGTGACTTTGGGCAAATCACTTATCCCATTTAACCTCAATTTCTTCATCTGTAGAATGGGAATGCTAGGCTCTACTTTGCAAATTTTATAGGTTGTCAAGAGATTTGAAGGACTTAAAAACATAGCAGAATCCTCTGTGAGTTGCAATGCTTTACACACATACACACTGGGGCACTCGAGTCACATGTGTGGAGCCCCTGCCCTGTGTCAGGCACTGCTTTTAATTTTCCCAGCTTGAGAGTTAATTGTGTTGGTCCCCACTTTACAAGAGAAGCTGAGGCTCAATGGCGATGACCAAATTGCCCATCTCCAGAGCCAGTCACGGGCTGAGCAGGTCCTGAACCCTGCCCTCGTGTGCTCACTCTCAAAGCCATACTCAGTCCACCAAGACCTCCCTGGAATTCTCTGGTGTCCTGCTGGGGTTACCTGGACAACTTTATAGGGTGAGCTTTTCCCGGTCATGGGCCAGTGGCTCAGAGCCAAGCTGGCAGTGAACAACCCTGTGCAGAGGGAAGAAGAGGAGCCCCTTAGCCCAGAGAAGTGATGACATCTCTTACCTAAGACTCTGTTCCATCTCCTCCCTTTGTTACCTGTTTCAACCTTCGGTTATACTCAATGGTAAAAACACAAAAACAAAAGAACTTGCTGAGGCATATATGGGAGACAGCTGGTCTTCTGGGGGTGGATGCAGCAGTGCCCTGATCTGGGCCATTAGTACTGCAAGAGAAGAGACACATCACTCTGGCCCAAGTGCAACAGGCAGGGTGTCCTGTGGCACCCAGAGAGAGCAGGAAGGAAGGAGGGCAGTGGCTCTGTCTCAGTTTCCTTTGAGGCTCTTGCGGTCTTCCCTCTCTGGCTGGCCAAGTTCCCTGGCTCATTTGTCATGCCTGTCCCATATGGCCACATAGGCCCAATTTACTGTCTATTTATTCAGGCAACTTTTATTGAGCATTTACTCTATTTCAGGTGTGACTCAGGATATCATGCATTGGGAACAATGCAGAAAACAAGGTAGACACTGTCCCTGCCATCAGGTGGCCTGTGGTCTCTCTTCAGCATGTACATCAGTAGCAACTTCCCTCAGAATCTCTTGGTCTGAATTTCCAAGGTAGAGGATCTGATGGGTCCGGCATATCTTCTTGGAAATTCAGAGCCGATCTCACCAGTCACAAGTGTTGGCCAGATGGCCTGATGACTACCCTTGGAGAGAGCGTCCACGTTTAGGGACCAAGAGTGGGTTCATGCCCTACAAAAGAGGACTGGGAAGACCAGCGGGATCTATGGACATAGATTCCTCCCCAGAGGGGAATGGAGGAAGATCAGGTGCCTGAAACAGTCACTCACTTATTCAGTTGGTCAGGTGATACATATGTGGTGAGTGCCAGTTCTCCTGGGTTCTAGGCCATGGGGATTCAGCAAGGGACCAACTAGAAGTCCCAGCTGGCAAAGGGATGAAGTTCTAGTTCAATGAAAGTAAGATTCCAATTTCCCTGCATCTTCTGAATGAAATCAGAAATCCCGGCAACAACTCCTTGTGAGTCTCCTAGTCCAGTCTGTAGTGGTTCTTTGTCCAGGAGGACAGGTCTCTGACAAAGATCCAGATTCCTAGATAGCGCCCAAGAGCATACGTCCAAAAGCCAGCTCCTCCTTCCTTTCTCTGGTTTGTGACGGTTTCTCTGCAGGACAGAGAGTGGAGATCGTGCATCGTGCATCCTGGATGGGGGTCGTTAGCACGTGTAAATGTCCTCTCCCGGTGACCCCGGCAGCCTGGCTTCTTAAAGTCCATACCGCTAAAATATTAAGCCAGATGAATCAGGGGAATAAAGGAAACTGATATTTTTTATTCCACATTACAGAGCTTTGGGGCATCTTTTTCATGCCCGTCTTTTAGGCGCCAAGTATTTTATTAGCTAGTAACCCTTGGTTCAGCTTTTACATCTCAATGTGTTTGAGGCATGATTAGCATTTGTTAGAAACAGGGCTTCTGGATCTTTCTACCCCAAAGGCCTTTCATCCTGAAGCCAGAGCTGCTCCCCCACAATGGATCTGAAACACCACCCAGATAGTTCATAGGAAGGTTCCAGCCCAGCTATTTCCTTCCCAAAGTATGGGAGAGAACGGGTGGTGGGTAAGTGCTGTTGGCTGAAGCCAGGCAGGGACTGAACTTCAGTGGCAGTATTGAGGGAAGGACATAGGAGGGAGACAGGGTCCCTGGATCAAGGAGGGATGATAGTTCTGCGATGCCTACTATGAGGTGTCTTTGTTATAAAGAGCAAGAACGTGGATTTTAGAATCAGGTTGGCCAGGTTTAAGCCCTGGTTGTACTGTTTACTAGCTATATGACTGTGGACAGGATGTCTGGCCCTATTGTACCACAGTTTCCATGTTTGTAAAATAAAAGTGGTGGTGATGTCACCTCCTAGAGTCCTTGAGAGCACAGCATGGGACAGTGGCCGTCAGCGCTTAGCTCCAGGCACATAACTGACATTCAGTGAGTGGCCTCTCACCCCCTCCTCTGAGCAGGCTTCCTTCAACCCTCTTACCATCGTGAACAAGAGGCCTCCGTATGTGGCAGTACCATCTACCTCCCAGCTCCTCCCAAGGGGCCTGTCTTAACGTCAGCACGCCTCGTGGGGCATCCAGCGTAACTGGACATTCCCTTCCTCTTCCAGTTTTCTGGGCTTGATGCATCTGACAGCATTGAGCCTTTGGAAATTATGATGGGCCACCCAAAGCCAGCTGCTGCTCAGTGCCATGGGTTCTGTTTTCCCCAGGCTAGGGGTCCAGAGCTAATTTGTATTATTAGCTTAAAACTATCTGAGGCAGTCTGGGCCCCTGAACACCTGCCACCTCACCCCTGTCCCCCATGGCCAGGAACTCTGCTCCAAGAGGATGAAAGAGACCCTAGCAGAGACGTTCTTGGTTGTGGGGAGCAGAGGCCCTGCTCTAAGTTCGGGTGGTAACAACCCAGCAATGTACTCTAGTACCTACTTGCAGCAATAGGTGAGATTCCAGAAGCTCTGTACGAATTGCACTTTCATGAATCATGTTCAGGGTGGGAGTATCAGTCAAGGGGAACAATGACTATTTCAAGAATCAAAGATTGCGAAGTGTAAAGAAACTGAAGATGCTGGCGTCCAGAGATCCACCTCCTCATTTGATGATTCAGAATGAGGCTGGGAGGTGGGAAGTACCAGACGGGGCATAATTCATAACAACCCCGGACACTGGAAAGTTACAAGCACGAAATCACCTCCTGTTGTATTTGGCTCACTTAGATTTTCATATAGTGAGTTTATTTATTTATTTTTAAAGATTGTATGTATTTATTCATGAGACACAGAGAGAGAGGCAGAGACAGGCAGAGGGAGAAGCAGGCTCCATGCAGGGAGCCCATGTAGGACTTGATCCCAGGACCCTGAGATCACGCCCTGAGCCGAAGGCAGATGCTCAACCACCGATCCATCCAGGCATCCCATAGTGGATTTATTTGAAGTACGGTCACCCATAGGGCTTCCTCAAACCCAGGTCCCATTCCCTTCTCCTCCCTGCCCCTTCACTATCACCTCAGGCTTCTTGATGTTTGACTCCCCGGCTCCCTCCTTGCACAGCCCGCGGATCTGAAACAAGCTCCAAGAACAAGACCCATGAGGCCATGTCCTTCCCGCCTGGCCCCTTCCCTCCCCGCTCCTGCATCTCGTCTTCACCTCCACCTCACCCTTTCTTGTGTACGGAGGGTCCCACAGGCCTTGCTCCCGTCTCTTCCATAGATCAGCACGTCTCCTGCGGCTGCCGTGTCGGAGCTTAACGGAGTGGCCACCCCCTTATCAGCCAAACACCCGGAGGCACCATCCCTGCTGCTGCCAGAGCCAGTTTGAAGTTTAATTTACTGCAGAGCTGGAAGCAGGGGCCTCGCTGTCAACCCCTCGCCTCTGCCTTGGTTTGTCTCTGAGAGGCCAAGCGTGCTATCAGCTGTCCACACTGCTTCCCCTGGAAAGCCTGGGGCGCACTGGTTATCCCGCCCCACGTGGCCCCATGTGATGCTCCGGCTGCGTGGATGCTCCTCCTGCACGAGCTCCCGAGATGCCCACGGGCTCCGTGGGCGTGACCCCGGGTGACTCTAGTAAGTGAGGGCAAGCATCCCTCTGTCAGTTCCATAGAACAAATCTGAGTCCGCATAAGGGAGAAGCCGCAAGGAAAAAGTCACAGGATAGCGATGAGTCATTCAACAAACATTCCGTGCTCCCGGCTCTCTGAGCTACCCACATCCTGTGTGCATAATGTGGACTCTGCAACACACTGAGTTGCAGTGCGTAGAAATCATCTGGTCCGTGGTCTTTTCCAGGAGGCAGTTAAAACCCAAGCCTCCAAAAAATGACAGAGAATTCAGTAACTCTGCTGTGTGGCTCAGACATGGGCAGAGGGTGGTCGGAAATAGGTCTGAGGTGTAGACGGTGGTCAGATGAGGCCTCTGGGCTGGACCTTGGAATGTCTGGTGGGTGGAGAGAAGGGAAGCGGGCACCCGTGCAGACTGTATATAGCGTGGCAAGGGCTCGGGGCAGGAAGCAGCAGTACTTGGGGACAGTGACAGATGGGCGTGGCTACAGCAGAGCGTTTCTGTGGGGCGTGAGGGCCGGGGTTGGAGAGAGGTGTCCGGTTCTGGAGTTGGGAGGCACCAGGATCCTAATCCTGACTCTACCAGCACCTCGGGCTACTCTTTTGTGCCTCAGATTCCTCATCTGTAAGATGAGAATAATAACAGTTCTTACTTCAAGAGGTGATTTTTTTTGTTTTTTGTTTTGTTTTGTTTTGTTTTTTTAAGATTATATTTATTTGAGAGAGGGCGGAAGGGGGAAGGAGAAGCAGGCTCCCTGGCAAGCTCCCTGCTTAGCAGGGAGCCCAACATGGGCCCGATACCAGGACACCAGGATCATGTTCTGAGCTGAAGGCAGATGCTTAACCGACTGAGCCACCCTTTAAGAGGTTTTTTGAGGACTTTTAAAAAAAAGATTCTTTTTTTTAATTTATGAGAGAGAGCGAGCAAGCACAAGCAGTGGGGAGGGGTAGAGGGAGGGAGAAGCAGGCTCCCTGCTGAGCAAGGAGCACAACGTGGACTCGATCCTAGGACCCCAAGATCCCAACCTGAGCCAAAGGCAGATGCTTAGCTGACTGAGCCACCCAGGCGCCCTGGATTTTTTGAGGATTAAATGAGATGATGCACTTACAAGACTCAGAGCAGTGCCCTATATAGGGTGAGCTCTTGATAAGTTTTATGCAGTAGTAGTAGTAGTAGTAGTAGTAGTAGTAGTAGTAGTAGAAGAGGCAATCATATAGTAACTCCTCCGTCACAGGGTGATTGTGAGGACTCAGGGAGCTAGCATGGCTGTCAGCCTGGCACCTGGCACCTGGATGCTCCCAGTACACTGCAGTGCTGCTCTCACAGTTTTGGGACCAGACTGAGGGCTTTGAAAGAATGCCTTTGGTGAGGGGGGCCAATGGCAGTTCTGAATTCTCTGACCAGAGAGAACCCCACCATGGGGTGTGATGGTGCAGAGACCTGGCACTCTCGCCCTCATGCGCTCCCTTCCTCGGCTAGGGGACCAGCAGGGCCCACTTGTTCAGCCCACTGTCCGCTCTTGGGGTGGGGATGGGGGGTGAGAATGGAGCTCCCTCCTGCAGGCTCTGGCATAGGGGAGGAGATAGTTCTTCCAGGTGGATCGAGGCAGTTGTTTGCTTTGCTCCAGGACACTCAGGGCTTAGCTTTGTGCCAGACGTACCACATACCAGATGGAGACCTTACCCTGACCCACTTGAGCTTCGCATCAAGAGTGTCTTGATGAGAAGGACTCCGGGTTCTCCCAGCCGCCTCTGGTCCACCTCAATGTCAGCTCCCGATGGCCAGGCCTGTTGGCCACAGAGGCTCAGGGAGCCGCTGGGAACTCCCTGGAAGTACCATGCTATAGGTGAAGACGACCTGCCCCACCCAGGACTCTGCTCCTGCCCTGGAGGGCCTCTAGTCAGTGGTGCCTACAGTTTACCCCTCAGTACCGTCCGCATCACAGCCAGACCCCTCCTCTCCCCATGAAGACTCAGAGGAGGACTAGGGATCCAGGCTGGAGCTGGCATCTGGAGGGAAAAAATCCCCCCCTCCCCACCTTACAACACCCCCGTATAGTCTTTTATTCCAGCAGCTTCTCTGACCCCTATCTTCCATTGCCTCTGCTGGCTGGGAAACTTTGTTGCCATGGCAATGTCACTCATGTCTCCCCCTCCCTCTCTTTCTTGCTCCCTGGGAGGCAGAGGTAAAGTGCACCTCCCGCCCCTCCCATCCCTCCCACACACTGCTCAGGGCCCTCTACAGATGGCCTGGGCCTGTCGAGTCAGGGTCCCAGAGGTTGCAGAGCTGAGGTGCTTCCTAAGCAGTTTCCATTTGTCTTGAGCAAAGCATCCCTCATAGGGAATGAGAGAGCAATTCTCAGACCCCAGGAAACCCCCAGGCCATGGGGATTGGATCATCTTGGCTCATGTCAAGTCAGGTGAGCAAACATCTGTCGAGCAATGTCTTTTTGCCAGAACTGAATTTGTGTGACCCAGGCCCTTAAGGAGTACCCAGTCCAGTGTGGGAGATGGGAGATGGGTACTCAGAACAGCAGGCACGGGTGCACAAACCTGCAAGGCTGGATGTTTTTAGAAGCCAGAGCTTTCCAGATATCAGAAAAGTCATGTAGTGCATACACCATATATTAAGTAACATCTCCAGTGGGGCTGGGGGCAGAAGCCCATACTCAAATACACATCCTTATATTCAAATATTCACATACTATGAATAGCCTCACATCTGTCTGTTTAGATCAGATTTGCCACCAAATGAGCTCGATGAAAGCCATCCAGCTTCAGAGCCTTTTGGATTTTTGGAATTGGGAATAAGGGATTTTAGCCTTTTATAAGAATTTATTTTTAGGAGAATCCTCTCTCTGTTGCAGCCCAACATAATGAACCAGCTTGGGGCAGAAGCTGGCCAAGAATTCAGAGAACGGGGAAGCTGATGTCTCTCAGCAGCTCCAGTGCAGATCTGACTCAGAGCCACAGTATGATGTGCAGGGGAGGAGGAGGAGGTGTCTACTTGCCTAAGGGCAAGATCTGAGCTGGGCACTGGAGGATCAGTAGGAGTTTGCCAAGCAGAAGAGCAAGAGAGGGCCTAGGCCATGGTCACCTGGGGGTGCTAATGGTGCTAATGGACTCATTCCCAGAAAAGTGTTTTTATTTTTTTTAAGATTTCTTTTTTTATTAGAGAGAGACAGAGTGTGTGTACGTGAGTGTACCCACGAGCAGGGGGAGGGGCAGAGGGAGGGAATCTCAAGCAGACCCCCTGAGATCATGGCCTGAGCCAAAGCCAAGAGTTGGCCACTGAACCAGCTGAACCACCCAGGTGCCTCACAGAAAGTTTTTATTTTTATTTTTTATTTTTTAAATTTATTTATTCATTAGAGATAGAGAGAGAGAGAGAGAGAGAGGCAGAGACACAGGCAGAGGGAGAAGCAGGCTCTACGCAGGGAGTCCAACGTGGGACTCGATCCCGGGTCTCCAGGATCATGTCCTGGGCCAAAGGCGGCGCTAAACCACTGAGCCACCCGGGCTGCCCAGAAAAGTGTTTTTAAATGAATAAAATAAAATAGGATGACCAAAGAAACCAGCCATATGGAAATGCAGTTAAAATATATTTATAATGACGTATTATGAATGTGCTTCTTTATTAATGTATTAAATAGCCAAGCCTAGCAATAGGTCCAACTGCTAGCCAAAGTTTGAAATCATAATATAAATGCTCTCCTAAGACTGTCTGTAGCACTGTAGTGTCACAGGAAAACATTTGTGATGCTTGTAGGTCACGAAGTCACAGGTACCGTTATTGCCTCTGGTTTATTGCTTGTGTTTAAACTTGAAGGAATGCCAGATTAAATTAGGAGAAAACAATAGTGATGTCACTTTTTTCCCCAAAGTGTTTGTAGACCACTGACTTCTACCCCCAGATCTGAGGCAGCAGGTGAAGAATCTCTGGTCTGGTCAGAGAGAACTACCTGGGAACAGGCTCAAGGAAGAGAATTAGAAGCATGCTCCGGGTGAGCTGGTGTGAGGCAGCCGGCAGCACGATGGGAGGAAGAAGGGCTGGAAAGGTGGTAGCGTCTTGAGATCACACACATTTGGATTTTACTCGCTTCTGAGAAGAATCTTTTCTTACGACATCCTATCTTTTATAATGGCATGTTATAAAAGGAATAGATGCTCATTATAGAAAATAAAGGGAAAAAAAGGCGGTGGGGGGAGCCATTCAGTGTCGAATTGGCCCAAGCAATCCCCATGACCATCCGTTTAAGCTGTGAGCCATGGGAGGGGTGAGCGTGCCGACCCCGGGGCCAGGGATGGAGGGTGTGAATCCTGATTCCAACCTTTACCCTTTTTGTCTTGTTTTCTCATCTGTAAAATGAAGTTGACGGTAATAGTTCCTATCTCATCAGGTTGTTCTGAGAATTTAATAGATCTATTCATATGAAGTGCTCAGAATGGGCCATAATTAGCACTTGGTAAACACGGGCTTTTATAACCTCTTCTATCCTGAGCGCATAACTTTTTTGTATTTGCTTCGATGTGGCCTTCCTGTAGATATACGTATAATTTTATATCCTGCTTCTTTCTCTTAATATTATTTCATAAATATTTTTAATACTGTTATAAACTGTTCATAAGCACTTTAAACACCTAAATAATATTTCATGCGGCTATATGACCCACACTTTAGGTAAAGTAGTCCCTTATAATTGGACCCTTAGCTCATTTCCAATTTTCCACGGAAAATGTTGAGCAGGCTTTACTGTGGTTCAGCAACTATTTACTGAGCACACAACTCGGAGTCAGGCCCTGTGCTCGGTATGGAGGACACAGAGGTAAATAAGACAGGCTCTCTGCCCAGCAGCAGCACATACACCTGTGTTTGGGGATTATAATTTGTCTCATGGTTTGGAGAACAGATTGGAAATGATGAATTCCAGAGACAGAGAAACCCCTTAGGAGGCAGGTGGAGAAAAGGGGCTGATCTAGAACCATCACAATGGGAGTGGAAAGGAGGGGATGGTGGGCTAGCAGGTCAAGGGGTTGGAATCTGGCTGCTAATGGGTATAGTGAGTGGATTCAGTGAGGGAAGCCAAGGAAGAGTCACAGGTGACTTGAGTTGGAGCCTATAGAGTGAAGTGGGGTGAAGTAGAGTGGTTCTCAGAGCTTGGGCTTTGTGCCTGATGGATCTCTGAGTTCAAGCCCAGCTCTGGCATGTCCTACCTGTGATCTTGAACAAGTCATGCAAATTTTCTAGGCCTGTTTCCCCATCTCTAAAGAGGGGCAAATAACACTCTTCTGCCTAGAAGTGTGAAGGTCAAATCAGATTATGAGAAGCATATGGCACACGTGATGCCGTGGGCATAATAAGGCTGTGTGGCATGTCAAGTGCCATTCTAAACACTTTGTGTGCATTAATTCACTTTAATTCTCCTACTACCCTACTGTTAGAATCCCAGTTCTGTAGATGAGGGAGCAGCCCAGAGAGGTTTGATAACTTCCTTGGGGTCTCCCAGCTAGAAATGACAGAGCTGGGACTCAAAGCCAGGCAGCCTTGCATCAGAGGCCATGCTCTTAATGACTATGCGCCTCTCTGCCGTGGACATGGTGAGGGGGTGACACCACAGCCAAGTCCCTGTGGCAATGTCCATCAGGTGCTTGAAACTGGACTTTGTAACCCAGGGCATAGGTCAGAGTGCAGGGTCACCTGGGCAGGAACAAGAGTGGAGGTCAAGGCAAGGGTGAGGTTGCCCAGGGAGAAGGAGGCAGGGATCAAACCTGGATTCATCAGGCGGAGGAGGAAGAGGAGTTGGCAAAGGAAGTGAGGAAGACTGGCCAGAGGAGCAGACAAGAATGGGGGCTGGAGGGTGGTAGGGAATTCAAAAGAGCAATGCCATCAATAGCATCAAATGCGGTAAAAATAGAGTAGGATGAGCATCGCTCAGAAGTCGCTGATGACCTTGGGGAGCAGATTCAGGAGAAAGAGATGGGGACCTGGACTGGAGGGGTGGGAGGAGATACATGAGGTGGCTGCAGGGAGGTGAGTGGCTTCGAGAGAGCAGAATGAGCCCCAGGCAGGATGAGGCCAGCATACTTGAATTCCGATGCTGGCTCTGACCTGTGCAAAGTACGTGACTTTGGAGGAGTCACTGAACATCCCCCGGGTGCCATTTCCTTATTGGTAAAATCAGGAAGGGAGGCCTACCCCTGAAGCTGTCGTAGTGTGACGGCCGATGGACTTGGGACATCTAGCAGCAGTGAGAGTGAAGCTGGCTGAGATCTCGTGAGCTCACTTATGTGGACACCGCCTGCACCTGGCAAGTGGTGTCAGGGATGGAGCCTGCTCGTGGCTACTTTGTCACTGGGAATGGTTCTGACACAGTACAGATGAGGTCCTGTCTGGTACCCATGGCCCACGGCCTCTTGGCCAGCTGAGATCCGTGGCAAGGCAGGATCCCTGCCAGAGCCTCAGGCTGGGAGAAGAGCTTGCAGACCTGTGGTTTGTGTGGCAAACTGTAACACTGGGATTGGGACTCTGAGGCTCTCTCCACCACCTGGACCCCATGAGGGCGATCACGTGGCCGTGTGGGCCAGTGGTCAGGACCCTACCCTAGGAGAAAGAACATCTAGGGTGCAGGAGTGGCTTTGCAGCCAATTCAGTGAGGAACCTCATGCTGCTCCCTTAATCTCAGTTTACTGACCTGGGAAATGGTTCATCCTGACCCTTGACGTGAGTACGAAGAAAATGTGTCCAGAGTCAAGCTTTGAGTTTTGCAGGGAAGATTGCCTTGCAGCATGTCAGGGAACCTCCGTGCATATTCCAAGGGGTAGCTCTTGGGCTCTGATACTACTAGAGTGTGTGTCCTGAGAATTATCTCAAGTTCTCTCTGTCACCTCCTTCCTTCTTCTTCCGTGTTTTAAAATCTGAGATTCTCTCCTCTCTTCTGACCACATAGCCCATCCAGCCACTTGTTCATTCAGTGAATATGAACTGACCACCTAGACAACCCGATGCTGGCCACTGAAGAAGTGAGAGGTGGGGGTTTAGAGAGAAGTAGGGCTCAGCTCCTGCCCTTTTGGGGTTGGAAATCTAGTGGGAGCAGAAAGATATCGAAGCAACAAACTGAAATAGGCACATTTACAAGAGTCTTAGTACAGAGGGACACACCAGGGGCCCTGGAGAAGATTAATTCCACATAGAGGAACCGGGGAAGGTGTAAGGAGGAGGCATTTGAGGTGCTCTTTGACAGGAGAGTGAGTGTCCAGAGTAGAGGAAGAAAGGGCCTCTTCTCCACCGGGAAGCCCGACACGCTCCGGGAAGCAGGTGTACCACGCAGGGGTCTAGGTGAACACGAGTGGCGGAGGGTAACTTTGAGACATGAGACCCCCCTCCTTGCCTCTCACTCTCTTTTTCTTCCTCTCATTTCCTTTTTCTTCTTATGTCTCTCTTCCCTTTGGCTTTAGCTCAGTCTGATTTCTCCTCTCTGCCTGCATCATCCCTGCCACCCTTTGTCCCTCTGCTCATCTGCCTTTCTTCCTCCCCTTCCTCTTTATACTTGAGAGGCTAACAGCTTGCACAGCAGGTGACTGTTCCATGAGCTGGGTGCCTAGGCTCCCGACACCCACGCTGCAGGCCTGGCAGGATGGAACCTGCAGGTTTCCACCATGAGCCTCTGTTCTTCAGTGACAGCCAAGACAATTTATACACCCTGTTGGCTGCGGCCGTATGTTGTCATAACCTGGGTCATTTCCTCATTTAATACCGTCCATAAACTCCAATAAAACCATCCCGGAGTCCCATAGTCCAGAAGAGGAGAGGCACTGGGTTTGGAAGGGTCGGGGGAGTGGAGGAAGGAGGCGGAGAGGGGAGCGGAAGGTGAGGATCCAGCCAGTGAAGGTTGGACTTGAGCCCAAAACCCAGGCAGGGCACCCGGCCCACATCTCACCTGATGAGGGCCCTGTTTTCTTCCCTGTTGCTGCAGTGTGTCAGATTCTCCCCAAGGGGGTGGTCGCTGTCCTGGGACCCTCCTCCAGCCCGGCCTCCAGCTCCATCATCAGCAACATCTGTGGGGAGAAGGAGGTGAGTGCTCCATCAGGTTGGGGGACCCTGGCAGTCCCTGGATTCTCAAGGTCTGCAAGAGCCCATGTGGGCCTGGTTGGTTGGTGTTGCCAATAACAACAACAACAACATGAAAACAGTGAAAAGAAGTGGTTCTTTGTTGGGCACGTACTTTCCTCCAGGTGGTTTGGTGGAGGAGACACAGAGGAGAGGTTTTGCAACAGGATTTTCAAACTGAGCTCCTCTGGGTCTCCAAGTCCCTCGGGGGCCCCATGGCGGGTGGGTGGAGGGGGAGGCTGTGGAGGCTGGTCCCCTCTGGGGACACCCAGAGGACAGAAGTCTGAGCTCCCCAGGAGATGCTTCGCGACTATCTGTTCAGATACCGGGACTCTGGCGGAGAATACCCTTGGGGGCGTGGTGGGGGGGAGGCACTGCTACATTTTATTGCTAAAATAAAGTTTGAAACCTCCATTTTATAAATTCGCTAGAAAAAAGTTCTCTTGAGTTTTCTTCCCCATCCACCAGTTCCAGTGCTTATTTCTTCCATCAGTGAATTCTTCGAGCGCAGGTGTCACCCCGACCCGGAGCCGCTCTGGTTTCACTGTGGAGTTCATTTCTTCTGGCTCCAGTTCCATGGGGATAAAGACAGGCGGGGATGAGTTTCTGAGTAATAGCCTGCTCCCTGTTCCATCAGCTCTCTCCCTCCTCCTCCCCTGGAGAAAATAGGCTCAAAAGTTTATTTGGTGGTTAGCTCGTTGCTGGAATCCTTCCTCGCTTCTCCTAGAATCTATCTGTCTTCCCTTTCACAAAAATCCCTGGGGAACAGCAGCCAAATAACCCCTTGGCCCCTCTCTGGTCTCAAGGGCCTTCTAGCCCACCAGGTCTTTCGAGAACATATGGAGCTTGGTGGTGGGAGGTGCAAGGTCAGGAGCCGGTGGTCAGTCTTGCACCTGTTCTGGGGCCTGGAGGCTCAGCCTTCCAGAAATGTTAGCTTTGGGAAGATCTGATTCTAGAGATAGGACAAAACCCACCACAGGACAGACGCCCCCTCAGCAAGCCACCCCTGTAAAGGCAGCAGAACAGCAGATAGGCTGCTGCCTACCCCATGCCCTCTGAGGGGGTGCCTGCCCCCCCCCACCACTACTTTTCTTATGATCGGAGGGCTTGGTGAGTCCCCTGAGGCTTGGGGCAGGATATTTATCTTCCCTGGTTCATGAACCACTCTCAGAATTGTTTCCTACACTTTTAAAGTGTCAGACAGCCCTGCCTCCGTCCCATGGGTGCTCTTGCTCCCAACTGCTGGGCCACTGCCCTATAGGCCAAGCCCCCTGAGCCTTTTGCCCCTGGGCTGGGTCTCTGTTGACAGCTCCCCCCATCCCAGCCCCCTCAGAGGTCGGGAAAGCTGACCCTGGACCCATCCCAGGCCACGAAAAGGAGCTTCTGCTCCTCCTGCATCCCCTCCACCCCCATCTCCCAGGCCTCGGTCCCAGGAAGTTAGAGCTGATATTTAATTCCAGTGTTTCTTGCCACGCTCCAAGTAGCAGCTCAGATCTGTGGCAGGCTGTTATTCCAACCGGCCCTGGGATCTTTACCAAGGGAGGTTGCCAAGACTTCAGCTCCCCATTTCCTCTTTTCTCCCCTCTCTCCCCACCGTCACACTGCCTCACTGTTCCTCACAGCCATCCCCCAGTCCCCACTCCAGTATGGCCTCCTCATGGGGTTCAGTGGCCGTTTGATCTCAGCTAACATGTAACCCTTAACCCTGTTTGGCATTGCAGGCCAGAGGCAGGGACCCCGGTTTACAACCGTCTTCCCCACCCTGCCACCCTGGGCCCCATGCCTTTGACCAGCCAGCCGGGTCGTGCTGCCCAGGGAACAGCCAGCCCGTTACTCCTCCTTTGTCTGGTCATATCCCTTCCAGAGCAACCTTTCCTCTCCATTCAGATTATGCATTTCTGATCATATTTTATGAGGCTGAACTGGCTCACACTGATTCACCTCCACTCCAGGGAAAAGAAATGGAGTTCCCACCAAGGAGTTCATTCCTTTAAATGCTGCTAACATCTCTGTAGCCCTGTGGCCAGCTGCTTTCTGCCTCACCTCTCCTCCCCACGCCCCACACCTCCTCAGTGCCTTGCTGGGATGCGATTGCAAACCAATTATGGATTGATCTTTGTCCTAGAGAGAGAATCAGTGAGATTGGCCTGGGCCATCCCTGCCTGGGCCCATCAGAGAGCAGCTGGATGATGGCAGCCTTCAAGATGGCAGGCGGTGCTGGAGACTTCCCACCTGCTCCACCTCCTGGAGGGGCCCTTCCTCCCCCACTGCCCTGCACAGACAGCTTCAGGAGCTTTCTCAGAAGCCCCTAGATTTGGGGATAAAGAGGGAAGGGGAGGAGAGAAGGCATTGCAGGAACCCTTATGACACGTTAGGTCCTGAGCTATTACGGCCTTCATACACAGGCTCTCATTTTATCCTCCCGGAGATCCACGAAGCACCCATTGTTATCTTCATCCCTAGGAAGCATAGACAGGTTAAGCAGTTGGCCCCAAATCACACAGCAGAACCTGGATGCAAACCCAAGTCTATAACCTATAAAACCCCTTTTCTCCTTCATTTTCCTGCTCTGTCTCTAGGGTCTGTGGATTAAAGGGTGTCTCTAAGGGTTTGTTCTGTTGTGGATGAGTTGGCTGGAGCCATGGAGGCTGGATGGCCACACAGGGAGGGCCTGGGTCAGAGATGCTCAAATGCATCAGCCTGACCACCCTGCCCCTGCCTGGCCTGGGCCTCCATCTTGCCCCTTTGTACCCTGTTTTTCCATTCAAGGTACACCTGCTATTCTTTTCAGATGGATTGTATGGGGTGCACAATAAAAACTAGGAGGAAAGACCTTTTATGACTCCTTAGATCAACCTCACTCTTCTGAGTCTTCTCTCATAACTCACCAGGCTCTCTCCAGCTCCACATTTTTCAGAGTCTGCTGGAAAATATTGGTTGCCCTCTCTCTGTGGTTCAAGGGCTAATCCCAGTTGAATTCAGAAATTTTCTCCCTAGTTTCTGCTAAATCTTTCCCTTCCCTCCCTCCTTCCTACCCTCCTATCTGCCCCTCTCCAACCTCAGAGGAGCTCTGGTCTCTAGCTGACCTCTCCCAGAATCTTAAAAGGACAAGGTGCAGAATCTTACAGGCACCATCGCAACATCATCCCAGACACTGGGCCAGCCCAGGCAAGGACAATTTCTACAGTCATTTCTGAATAACTTACTCCAGGAGCCAACAGACTCACCGCCAGGAAGTTCTTCCTGCTGTCTACTCTCAATCTTACTTGCTTTAACATCATTCCAAACCCATGCTCACTGTAGCTTGGGCCCTTCCGTGGCGCACCGGTCCTGAGTGAGGACAAGGCTTGAGGTTTCCGGGGTCCTTCTTTAACAATAGAGGCGCCAAGTAGCCTTCGGCTCTCCTGGCTCCGGGTACCAGGGATGAGGGTAACAAAATAAAATCAAGGTGGATGGCAGCTTACTACGCTTTAATTTTCCCATTACCTACCCAGTAGCCTACGCCGCCAATAGAGCAGCATCACAGCCTGTTACTATCTCTTCCCAGGAGAAGGGAAGGGAAGGCAGGAGGCAGGGGCAGCGCCTCCCAGAAATGTCAGTAATAGATGCGGAAGGAAGCTGACACTGTCCTGATGAAGCCAGAGCAGGTTTTTATTTACCTGGCTCCACTCAAGAGGCACTCTGGGTGGCTACTCGGCCTGCGGCGCTCCTGCTGTGTGTGTGTGTGTATGTGTGTGTGTGTGTGTGTGTGTGTGTGTGTGTGCAGGAGCCCATCCCAGGAGGTCACATCGGAAGTTTGTTGGGAGCCGGTTTATACACTTGTCGGCTAGGCTGGGCTGACAGGGCTCCTGTCTTAATCCCTGGGGCAGTATTTCTCTCTTTCAGCTGCCTTCTGCTCTGATTTATTAACTACAAATAAAATATAAGGATTATGCCTCTGAGAGCCTTTTGTCTCACTGCCTAGCAGTGGGCAGTTGCTCTGGGAATAAAGACCTATTGTTTTGCCCCCTCAAGGCCCCAGACCCCAGCTTGTCCAAGGTCCAAAGTACATTAACACAGGTCTCTGGCTTATGGGGTTCTCATCGGGGTGTTCCTATTTTAAGCATTATCCAAGACGTCATCTTGTCTTCCTCCTCGGGCGAGGGTGTCCTGAGTCCTGCAAGCTCCATCTCCCCCCTTGGCAAAGATCTCTTACCTAGAATGTTCCACTGTCCAAAGCCTGGCCTCCTTTTTACTCATTCTGGATCCCTCCTGCTGCCCATGTTTTTGCTCCTCCTCCCAGGTCCCTCATTTCAAAGTGGCCCCAGAGGAGTTTATCAAGTTCCAGTTCCAGCGATTCACAACCCTGAACCTCCACCCCAGCAACACGGACATCAGCGTGGCTGTAGCTGGGATCCTGAACTTCTTCAACTGTACCACCGCCTGCCTCATCTGTGCCAAAGCAGAATGTAAGCTCCACCCCCCGTGGCTCTGCCCCACAGGCCAGGGTGGGGCTTGTGGATTTGTGGACTTGGCCCCTGGCTGGGATGCACCCAGAAGGGGAGGGCCCGTCAGATGCCTGGGGGGTGGGGGGTGGGTGATGACCAGCAGGTCAGGCATTCCCATCTGTCCTTAGCTATTTGCCTCTGTGTGTATGTGTTTAAGATTTTATTCATTTATTCACAAGAGACACAGAGAGAGAAGCAGAGACATAGGCAGAGGGAGAAGCAGGCTCCCTGCAAGGAGCTCGATGTGGGATTCGATCCCAGGACCTGGGATCACGACCTGAGCCCAAGGCAGATGCTCAACCACTGAGCCCCCCAGGCACCCCTCTGTGTGTGTGTGTGTGTGTGTGCGTGCGCGCGCGTGTCTGTGTGTGTGTGATAGAGAGGGAGAGACTGAGCAAGAGAGCAGTCCAGGAACACCCTTTGCCAGGCATGGGCGGAGCAGAGAGAACTGGGTTACAGGGAGACTGGCCAACCTCCAAGGCTTTTTGCATCTGCAAACTCAATTCCCACATTTTTAGCCTCATTGTTAAGGAGCTACAAAAAGAGAGAGAGAGAGGGAAAATGTAAAATTGGATGCATTTTGTACTTGATGGCTTGAAGAGCTTCTTCCCCTGGAGAGCGGGTTTTGCTGATGGAACAAGGTCCAAGGGCAATTCCTGATAAAGCATTTTTTTTTTTTTCGCAAATGCAGGTTTTAGAAATACAGTTTCTCTGACTCTCAGACAATTTGTAACATAAATTCAGTGTTTATGAGATTTAGCTAATTCAAGGCAGCACTATCTAGCAAGTCTGCGCATCTGGATGCTCCCGGTGACAGCTGTGCACCCACATGTGGTCAGGCAGGTGCTGGCTGCCCCTGGCCCCTGGAGCCCCGCGCCCAAACCCCCAGGCACCGCTGTCCCTGTGCCCACAGCTTTAGGTGGGCTGTGCTGGCAGACAGATGTCATCTCCACCAGGGCTCCTGCTTATATGGGTTCTCAGCACTGCTGTGCCTGCCTAAGTCCTTTCTCCCCCCTGGCAGCCCTACAGCATCTGTAAATAAAAGCCCCTCCTCATCAAGGGTCAAAACCACCTTCTTTTTTTTTTTTAAGATTTTATTTATTTATTTGAGAGAAAGCACAGGCAGGGGGAGGGGCAAAGGAAAAGAGAGAAGCAGACTCCCCCCCACCCACCCCCATGAGCTGGGAGCCCGATGCAGGGCTCCATCCCAGGACTCTGGGATCATGACCTGAGCTGAAGGCAGATGCTTAACCAACTGAACCACCCAGGTGCCCCAAAATGCCTCCTTTACCAGACATTTGCACCTGACTGCCTCCCTGTGATGAGCATTCATTCATTTATTTGCATTAATACAGATTTAAGATTTACTCAGTGCTCCCCAAGAAACAGAGTAACTGAGCCCCAACCACATGTATTTTTTATACAGTTTATTTAATTATTACAACGAGCCGATGGGTTTAGAGGTGTTGAAATTCCTCAAGTCAAAGTTAAACCCTTAATGCAGCTCCTCAGTCTCATTGGCCACCCGAGGACAGCCAATGCTGACATTGAGCATTTCCATCATCAGAGAGTGTTCTACTGGACAGCACTGCTTTAGATGATAAGTGTTTTGTGGCCAAAATAAAAAATAAAAAGGAGAAATGTTTGGATAAACACTTCATCTTGGTTCCCCTCCATGGAGATTCACAGCACACATTTGCACAGATACTAGTTGTCCTGTGGCCAAAACAACTATTTACTTAATCTCTTCCAAATAGGATTGACCGTAAGTCCCAAAAGGATGCTGATCGAAAAGCCCACAAAATGCTAGTATTTGATAGAACAGAGTTGGGAAACATGGCATTCCAGCAGGTGGTCCTGCCCCGCTTAGCATCCTCGAACCACTGTATGGTGGAACAAAACCAAGGACTCTCCCCCTGGAAATTTCTACCACAAGCCCACTCAGGCAGGACTGAACTGGTGCGCCCCATGCGTACAGCAGGAACGGTAAAGAGACAGAGGACAGGCTGCAAATCTCAGTTGGCAGAGATCCTCCTGCTGCCTTCCTTAGTGCAGGGCCCGATGTCTCACCACCCTGATGGGAAGTTCTTTCTTGTGTCTAGCCACAGGGCCTCTTGCTCATAGGGTGAGCCCTGTTCTCTCCACTTCAGTTCTTCCTGGCAAGGAAGTTGCTCAGCCGTTTGCTGAGCATCTACTGCGTGCTGAGCTCTCTGCCAGATTCTGCTGCTTCCTAGCCCAGGGCCCTTTCCCTTGGAATCATGACATTCTTTGACTTGCCTTGCAGATGGCAAAGCATTTTCACTTACATTTTGCCATTGTATCTCCCTCCTCCCTAGTCATTCTAGAGCCAAGAAAACAGAGTCTTGGAGCTGGTAAGGGGCTTGCTTGCGATCACACAGGTGGTACGTGGCAAACGGAGCCTCTAACTCAGGCCCTTTGACTTGAGATTTCGTCCTCCACGGCCCCTCCTGCCCTCCTGGTCTGTACAAACAACCCCAGAGCCGCAGCTCAGGGCAGCCTCTGCCTGGCACATACGGTGTCCTTTGAAGGGCAGAGATGTGTCTGGAGCAGTGTGTCCCCTTGCCCCCTTGAGCAGGGTGCGGGATGGCTGAGCACAGACACGATCCTGAGGAGGATGAGCCTGCCCAAGGGCCATGGGGGCCAGGCCACACAGCCCAGGCGAGACGCCTCAGCCATGCAGCGCTGCCTCTACTTAACTCACCCACTGAGGCTGCCTAGGGACCCGGGCCCCACCTACCAGGGCCCAGGGAAAGAAGGGGGGCAGAAGAGGAGAAGTTCAAGGGCAAAGAGGATTAAAATCTAATCAAAGAATGAAGAAACCAGGGACTGAAGGGAAATGCAGCTCAGAGCTTGGTTGGAGATCCTCTTCCATCTTCCTTATTAATGCAGGGCCCAGAGACACCGTACATTGAATTAGAAACAGGCATCTAATTCTATTTTCCAACCATCAAAATTAGCCATAACAGAGACCATTCCATAGGGAATCAGACCACTTTTTTTTTTTTTCTCTCTCTCTCTCTTTCCAAAAGTAGAGTTTTAATAAGCAGGTTTTTGGACCAAGCAGAATTGTATTGTGTTTTATGTTATTTTTCTTTAATGGGAAAAGAAATCAGGATATCTGCCAGTGCCTAGTTCTAATGAGGCTGGCGGGTGGGGAGTGGATGCGGTGAGGGTCCATGGTCGTCACCATGGAGCGGAGGGGCCTCGGCCATTTGGGTGCTTCCGAGGAGAGTCAGGCTTCCCCACCTGGTGCACTTGAACTTGCTCTGTGCCCCTTTGGTGAGATCACCCAGCCTTGCCACGAGCTTACCTTCTGAGACTCTCAGCATGCACCCAGAGCCTTCGATTCCTAAGGTCACAGGTATAACACACTGTCTGTTTTCCTGGTATCTTTGTGCAAACTCAACTCCTATTTTTTTTTTTTTTTTATGTTTGCTCTGGTATTTCTTTCCAAGTATGTCAATGTCCTTTCTATGGCTATGTGTCCTTCTGCCACCTGTTTACTACCTGTGTGACCTTGGGAAGGTAACTTAGGTACTCTCCAGCTTCTGGAGGTCCTGTCTATGGAGTGGGGACGATGATACCTCCCTTACAGGATGGCCGAGGGGATTAAATAGGACAAGATATACAAAGAGTATAACACAGTGACCTCGGAAACACGAGCTGCATGTGAGTTTTTCTTTCCTTCCTTCCTTGGATCCCTTTCAAAAAATGTGAGGTCAGGACCTGGAGCAGAGTGACCAGAGCTTAGCTCTGCCCTTCTGCTATCCCTGTGTTTGCTAAACTCTGTCCAGGTTGTTGGAGAGGAGCAGACTCTGAGCCTGGGGAGGAAGCATAGCTGGAGAGAAGTGCAGAATGGTGCAGTAAAAAGAGAACTGTTTTGGAGTCAAACCAAGATGCTCCACCACTCGTGAGCTGTGTGATGTCAAGCAGATCACTGTACCTCTCTGAGCCTTAGTACCTCCCTGAGTAAAGTGAGAATAATAGTGCTTTTCAGGGCACTTGGGTGGAAGGTATCTGGGCCCAGGACATAATAAACATTTACTCACTTTATCCTGCGAGCCTGGTTGTGGCAGCAGGGGGTGGAGAATGGGAGACTAGGGGTGACACTCAGGGTCCCTTGTGAAGATAGTGGGACCCTAGTGGACCTTCCCCACACCAGCCCCAGGAGGCACTCGCTGTGGGAGGCCTCATGCTCCTAGTGATACAAAAGTAACCATTTATTAAGCCCTTGCTATGTGCCTGAGACTTTCTGCTACGGCTTTTGAAATTGTCCCATTTAAACCTCACGATAACCGTCTAAGATGGACCCCATAAACATTGCTATTATATGCATGAGGAAAAGAGAGATTAAGTCTATTTTCAACACACACACGGTTCTTATTACCCCCTCTCCCTGCTTCTCTGAACACTGTGGAAAAGACAGAAGGGGGGGGGGACCATTTTTTTCCTATTTCATGGCTGGGTTGACGCCTTGCCACGCCAACTCAAGTAGGAATCAGAGGCGGGAGGTCGGAATCCGGAAACCTGGTTTGGGTCTTGGCCCGTCCTGGGTTTTCTAGCTCTGTGACCTGTCACTGCCCCCTCGCACCCAGGAGCACCTGCGCTCCCAGAGCCCTGTGGGGTTAAATCAAGTGTGAGTGAAGGAGCCGAGGAGACACTGAAGCCTGCTCAGGGCAGTCACTAGCTGAGCCCACGCTGGACACACGCCCCGAAGTTAGGCAGCAGGAGTGCAGAGACCAGGTTCTCACGACGCCCACCTTTGCTGCCAGAGAAGAGGGCAAGCTGCAGGGCCACGCAAGGCACAGCACAGTCCTCCTGTGCGCAGGAAGCCTCACCTCCTTCTCCATCCCCTCTCTGTCTCCTCCTCTGTCTCCTGTGTCCTGGTCTCCCCTGCCTGTTCCCGGGGCCAAGCCCAGCTGTGGAATGAGACAGAACCAAAAAGCAGGTGCCGTGCATCATTCAAACACTTGAACTTGCTCTGTGCCCCTTCCCCACTGGCGACCTCCTGGACTCTCGTTCCCGTCTCCCCATCAGAATGTGCTCCATGGAGAAGGTCTGAAACCCACACACCCTGAGGCATGTGGCCTGGCAAAGGGAAGGGAAACGAAGCCTTACCAAGTGTAGGGCAGTGTGGGCACAGTGGGAACCGTGTTATCTCCCTAAATCCTCCCCACAGTCCCCTGAGGTCAGTGTTACATCCCTGCCTCCTGCAAGATTTAAAACTGCTGTCCCTCCTGGGAGGACTAGCATCTTCCAGAGCCAGCGCCTGCAGCCAAGGGAATCAGCCAGTGGAGAGGGACGGATGCCAGTTGAAATGGGTGTTTATTCTTATTTTTTGATACAAGGGCCCTCTGTGTCCCCTGCAGACCCATCACTTAGGTATTTGTGTCCTTGTCCTATGGCCTTGACCAAACCCGGCTGTGCCTTTCACAGCTTCTCCATCCTCCTCCCACCCTGTCTGGCCTCCTGCCTCCCTCCTGCTTCCCAGAACAGCCGGCCTGCTGAGGCTTTCATCGATCTACCCCGTAGCATCCTGAGCGAAACTAATAGGTTCCCCAGGTCCCTCTCAGCCTTGGACTTGGCAGGCAGACCTGCTGCTGGGCCACAGGCCCCCATAGGAGAGAAAGGCTGGGATGGAGGTGGAGGGGAAGCCAGGAAGAGAGCAGCTTTTAACCCCTCTGGGGGCAGCTGCCTTCCATAAATCCCTTAGTTCCATTAAACAGGTAGAGTTGAGGAGAATGACATTTGGAAAATTCTACACTGCACGCAAAAACTCCTAATGTTCTTAATGTCACTAAACTGCACGTTCCCTTCCAGATTCCTTCCGCTGCCTAACAAAATAAAAGGTTCCCTTTCTGATTCATAGAACTAGAGAATCCCTGGGCTGGAAAAACATCAATGTTCTTCGAGTCCGACTTACCATCCACTGGCTTAATTCACTTGCTGACAGTTGGCAAGAGGGGCTTCAATCTTTCCTTAACTACCTCCAGCGACAGGGAACTCACTACCACTGCGTCTTTAGACTCCTTGAACAGAGCTAAGTGTCTTTTGACCTCCATCCACTCTTTGTTCTGGAGCGTAGTCCTTGAGGCTGCCAAGAGCAAATCTGGTTCATGATGGTCCTTCCCACTCTTCCTCAAGCCAGGCACCCCCTTCCTTCAGCTGCTCCTCAAGTGACATGGGGTCCGTTCCCCACCTGGCACTGCGACTCCCCTGCTCTGCTAGGATGTGGACTCTCACTCTTCCCCCTCTGTGGCCTCAGTCTCTAGTTCAGCCCCCTGGCAAGCGCGGTGCTCCCTGCCTCACACTGGGCATGTGCAGGAGAGTTCCAAGTGGGAATTCCTACCCAAGCCCGTGAAATACTTAGTGTTTGTATATATCCTCTACTATATATATGCATGCGTATATGCTAGCAAGTATTTTACATTGGTTTAAAACCAAGGACTATATTTTGTGGATTGGATAATAAATCCGGTAAGAGAAGGAGCTGGGTGAAGGACAGTTAGGATGTGAGTGGGTGAGGAGGGGGTGAATGGAAATCAGATTGGTGAAGCATCTTCTAGGGAACAGGCACTGTCCTGCTTACTTGACATCCTCTAACTAACCCTGCAAGGTAGCAGTTGTCCTTACTTGACAGGTAAGGACACTGAGGGGCAGAAGGGTGAAGGGAGTCGCCTGCACCAGCCAATCCTAGCAGCACTGGAGCTAGACTCACCTGCCACCCTGTGCTCTGTTTGCTGCTCCAGGTGCGGTCCAGGCTGGGAAAGGAGTGGGTGATGGGAGATCCTGGGTGGGATGCAGACCTCACCCCACCCCCAAAGACCTGCTGCCATCACTGTCCCCATCCTACCTCTCAGCACACACATGATAGTGTGCTGATGGGATGGGGATGCTACTTCCTTGGTTAAAGGGCAGCAGAGCACCCCATGGGGCTGTCGGGTGGGGGCACGCTGGGCATTGATTGGAGCAGGCTCCCCAGTTTATCTGCCATCCGGGGGGCTCTTCCGGACAGTTTTAAAGGGATGAACAGTCCCTAGGCTGCCTTGGCCAGGCATCTCCATGCTGTGCCTAATCCTGCTGTCCTCCAAGCTTCTCTGTCGCATCCCACTGAACTTCACTGCCCCTCGGAAGGATCCCAGGGGATTTGGCCTCCTTCCCAGCCGGGCTCTAGAGACTTTCCCTGCTACATTCCAGGACCCGTGGCGTTGTCCTCGGCCATCCCTCCAGCCGCAGTGCTCCCTCCCACGTAGCATGCCCGGGTGGATCTTTTCTTGAGCCAAAGAGATGGCCAGCACTCTAGGAACACCAGCTCTGTGGCCTCCCGTGACCATCTTAAGTGTCTTTGGGGTCATGTACTCAGACTTTTGTGCGAGTCGGATTTTGCTTTTCACGTCATCTCTGAGGAAGACATCATGAATATTCTCTCCATTTCACATATAGATATAAATGAGGCTGGCCCCGTAGAAAACCAGATGAATCAGACTCTCAAACAAAGTATGGGTATGATTTGAACTTTGTCATAGACTCAGTTGCAAGACCCTGCACTGAGCTCCCAGCTGGCAGGGTCTGAATCTGATCCACCTTCTCTGCTGACATCTTGGCGGCCCCATGCCTGGCACTGAGGGTACACACGGTGTGGGTTGGACAGCCTTGTGCTTTCGTCCCTTTTTGTCTGCCTCAGTGAGCCACCTCTACCCCTGAGCTGTTGCGGGGATGAGTAAATGCAGGAGAAGGAGCACTGAAACCAGACTTTCCCGTTCCCAGCATGCTTCCACACCATGTCCCTGTGCGCTCTCAACTGTCATACCCATTTTACAGATGAAGAACAGAGCCTCAGAGAGGTCAGATGACTTCTCAAGGTGATACAGCTGGTGAGGGCGGACGCTGAGCTTGAATCCCAATCTCATGCAAGTCAGGGTTGGCAGGAAATGCCCCAGCAGCATCAGGACCTCTCCCGATGTGTGGTGAGGGGCTACAGGGGGCGCAAACAGCAGGGAGGTGGAGGGCGAGATTTACAAGTCCCCTACAAGGCCCTGTGGGGGAAGGAAGAGAGACCAGCTGGTTCTGAAGCCTCTGGAGTGACAGCCCCTTGCAGGGCTTTCCCTTGCCCCTTGTAGCCCCCAGCCCCCCAGACTGCCCTCTGGGGACCCATGACCAACTGGAGCATGGGTGTTGGCACCAGCTTCCCAGGTCTGTTTGCATCATGCCAGGCCCTGGGCCCCACCCTGCTACCTTCTCCTTATTAGAAAACACACCCAGCGTGGGCTTTCCTCCCAAGTCCAGAGATGCGTGCCCCAGGCGGTACACCTGCTACCCCTGCTGGCTGTGTCCTGAGAGGCATCTGGTCTCTGGAGATGGGAAAGGGGGAACCCTGGCCCCTGCCACACCCCTGTGTGACTAGGCAAGTCTTGGCATCTCTGTGAATCAAGGGAGGTGGCCAGGGTGGCTGTGCCCTTCAGAACCCTCTCTCTCACCTTTTGATCCTGAGGGTCAGGGAGGTGAGGAAGCTGCGCAGGGAGGAGTCTGGGGTCACTTTCAGGACATCCCTGCAGTCACTGTCCTGTGGTTGGAGCAGAAACTGGAGCATGGGGGCCTCTGGTGAGAAAACCAACCCCTGCCTTGCCGTCCAACGTGTGGAGCCATGTCTGGGAGCTACTCCTCTCGTCTTGCCTCGTGTTCCCCTCTGTGTGTAGGTTTAAGATGCCTTGTAGGATTGTTGTGAGGACTTAGACAAGCCATGTGGAATATTTAGCTCATTATCTGGAACACAATAAGTATTCAATAAATATAACTCTTGTCGTTATTTTTAGGAGCAAATGCCTGTACTTCTCTTTCCACTAGAGCTGAGACCACCATCTTCCCAGGAGAGCCCCCCACACACACACACCCCTGACCCCCCACACACACCTTCTTGCTGGCCTGCCTTCACGAAGCTGAATTAAGATGCTTGTGTCTCAGCGATGTCATTCTGGAAACCCTCCTCCTACCCCCTGCTCCTAGACAGCAGATAGCTGGCGGAAGGAGGGGAGGCCTTGGCTCACAATCCCACATTTTCATTTTGTTCTAGGCCCATATTGTTGCCCGTTGGAGTGGAGTTCAAAGCCTGTCCTCTTATAATCATAATGATACCTTGACTTAATGCAGCCACGGTGCTCTGAGGAGTTCAAAGGGTTTTTGTTAGACCTGTTTCCTGGGCTTGTGATCTTGAGACGACTGCACCCCCCAGCATCTACAGTGAAAACAAAGGCCGGGCTTTGGTACCCCTAGATGGGACATTTCTGGGCCTTTACAATGGACAAGGCCTGGGCCTGAGCCCTTCACATCTTACCTTATTTAATCCTCAACATGGTCCTGTGAGCTGGCTGCTGTTATTCTCATTTCTTACAGGAGAGAACTGCAGCCAAGAGCCCCGACCACATGAGGAGGTCACTTGGTGCATAAGTGGCCAAATTAGGGGGGAAAACTAGGCCTGCTGGTCTCTAAACCTGGGTCTTGGCCGCTGGGTGGTGCTGCTCCTGAGGGCTGGCGTGGGGGTGGGGGTCCTCAATGGACCTCAATCTCTCTTTAAAAGAACATTCCCTAGGGAGCTGGGGGAAAGCCATGGGGGCTGAGGCATATTCTTTGTCCCTGAGATGGGAATACCCACGTCCCCAGAGGTTGAGAACATTGCTCAGTTAAGGGGGCTGCTGCTTCGCACCAGCAGTGGGCCACACCCATGGCCCTGCCTCTGGCCCTGTGTCTCCCAGGACAGCACGTGGACCCTCAGGGGCTTCATCCTCTCTCTCCTCCAGGCCTTTTAAACCTGGAGAAGCTGCTCCGGCAATTCCTTATCTCCAAGGACACGCTCTCGGTCCGGATGCTGGATGACACCCGGGACCCCACCCCACTCCTCAAGGAGATCCGGGACGACAAGACAGCCACCATCATCATCCATGCCAACGCCTCCATGTCCCACACCATCCTCCTGAAGGTGGGAGCCGGGCTGGGGCGGGCGTGGTGGGCACAGAGCATCCTCCTCCTCCTCCTCCTCCCTCCCCCTGAGCTGGTAGGCTGCTCCGTCCTTGCCTTGGGTGTCGCCAAAAAGAAAGGCAAGAAGAGGGTGATGCTGTAAGAGTGTTAACTCCTGGTTGCAGCTGACCCTCCCTGCCTGTGGGTCTGTGGGTTCCCGGGAGGGGCCGAGGCACTTGGTGGCCTTGGGGCAGAGGCTGTGTGCCAAGTGGCATACAAGTATTTCCATATTTTGACAATGCGTGTCGCTGAGCATCTGCCCTCTGTGTGAGCCCCGAACGGTTTACAAAATGCTACCATGTGACTTCCCAGCCTGATCCCCTCAGTGACCCAATGGGGCAGGTACCCCCATCTTCCCTGGACGGGTGAAGAAACCGAGACTCTAGGAGATGAATGGCTTTGCCCAAGGTTGCACCGTGGAGGAGCACAGCTGAGCAGATACCTGTTGTGCCTGACAGCCAATCAGCACTTTCTTCTACCCCCAGAATGCAAGGGGCAGGGTGGCAGTGTCTAAATCAGAGTGGACAGTGATGGAAACTGGAACTCTGTGAGGGAGAGTTCTCTCCCATCTGACAACGAGAGAGACCAGGACAAAAGTCAAGTCCAAGGGAGGGGGTGGGGGGGCAGGGTTGTGGGGGCTCCATGCTCTGGAGAAACAGCTGGAAACAGCTGGGTAGCCTTGGAGTCCCCGGGCACCAGCTCCTGGGCTGGTGGCTGGGCTAGGCATCAACCCCAGAAAGGTGGGCCCCACTTGCAGGCTGCTCCAAGGCTCCCAGCAGCTCCCCCGGCCCCTCCAGGCACAGGGGCCTCCTCTAATGCCACTCTAATTGCACATTTAAACGTAACCTGCCATCTTCCACTGGGGGAGCGAGGCTCCTCGTTAACCTCTGCCAAGCTGTGAGGAGCCCAGCAGACACTCGATGATTGTCTCTTCCTCCTCCTCCCCCTCCCCATCCAAACCTCCCCCTCCCCAGCTAGTTTTTGTCTCCGAGTTAATAAGAGATTTGAATGAGTTCTCTGAGTACCGAGGGCTGTCCCTTCAGTCCGTTGCTATAGTGACTCTCCACAGCTCCAAACCCACGTCTGTCTGGGTGCATACACTCAACACACACACACACACACACACACACACACACACGCACATACACGCACACTCCAATGGAAATTTTCTCTCTTTTTCTTTTCTCGTGTCTGGGCCTATGATCAGTGAAGTCATCAAAGATGGAAAAGATCCTCTAAGTTTCAGGGCCTCAGAGAGACAGGCTGAGGAGACCTCGGGGAAGATGAAGGGCACGAATAAGATAATTGTCCCCCCAGGGCCCCTTACAGAGGGTAGACAGGATGCACAGTGCCCTCTGCAGTGGCCAGAGCCTGCCTGAACAACCGCCCCCCCCACCGGGCCGATGGAAGCCTTTTGGGGGCAGCCCTTATAATAATAATATAAGACCCTCAGGAATATTTCATGACTCCCAGCATATGTGGTTGGGCTCTTTTTAAAAAAAATGTCTATTGTTAAAATTTTGGAAAGTACAGAAAAGTACATAGAAGAAAATAAAAAATCGTTATAGCTTTTTCTTTTTCTCTTATAAACCTTTAGTTTGGGACATGATGGAAAAATCTTACAGGTGCACATGGAAAAGAAAGACATTCCATCACCCGGAGACAGCCACTGTGAAATTTTGATGTCTATCCTTTCTGCCTTTATAGACACATTTGTTTCTTTTCAAAATTATCATCAGCCTGCACATACTCTTCTGTAACATACTTTTTTTCCCACTTGATTATATGCCCCACATTTTGCTTATGTCATTACATATTTGTCTACAAATACTTTAATGGCTACATCATTTCTTATCATATGGATGTACCATAATTTATTTAACCATCCCTTTATTGTTGGAGATACAGGTTGTTTTCAATCTTTTGCTATAATAAACAATGCGAGATGCACATCTTTTGTACATAAATCTTTATGCACATTCATGAATATTTTCTTAGCATAAATTTCCAGAAGTGAAATTACTCAGTTAAAGATATGCATGCTTTTAAGGATTTTGATATGATTTGCCAGATTGCCTTTTTAAAAGGCCATAACAATTTATACTCCCACCAGCAGCATATAGGTGTCTTATAGTACCCTTGCCAATACTGGGTATTTTCATTAAAAACACTTAAAAAAAATGGCTGTGCTTTTGAAGAAAACGCTCCCTGCAATGATGATTATTAGCAAGTGGTTCTGCTTGGTGGCCAGTAGTAGGCTTTCCTGAAACCACCCATTGGCCTCAGCCCTTGTGACCTTGGCACCAAGCCCATGACTACCCAGTGGGACTTCAGAAACTGGCTCCCTTTGTTCCCATTTGACTCCCTAGTGTCCCCAGCAGGCAGGCTCTGCATGGGGCTTGGACTCAGGCTGCAGGCTCATCCTCGCTAGGGGTTATAGCACAGCCTTGGGGGCACCCCAGAGAGGATGGACTCCATGTGGGAAGCAGTGTGAGCAGAGAGCACACCCGGAGCTTCCAGGAGCCTTGCTGTGCCCCCGTGAGCCTGACCCTGGAGCTTGGCGGCACTCTGCTGTCTCTTGATTTCAGAAGGATTTGCAGAGTAATCCCCTACTTTATTGAGCAGCTGTTCCAGCAACAAACTTTGTGTTTACCCAGAATTCAGGTCTTAAAAACCAAGGATCTCTTGTCTTTTAGCTTTGGGCAGCAGATCTCACAGATGGGTTTTAACCATCTGACGGTGCCTTCTCCCCATCCCCCGGCCCCAGCTCATCCCTGTAACCAGGTCACCGGGGCTCCCTCCTGTCTAGGCAGTGGTGACAGGCGATGGCATTTTTAGATGGACAGTGTTGAGTGTGCAGAGATGAGAGGAGGTCAGCAGCAGGCTGTACCGGCCCCTTGGAGGTGAAGGAGGAAATGTAGTTTTGCTTAGAGGAAAAAGAGAAGCCTCGGGCCCCATGTGACCCCCACATCATCTTGCCCCAGGCCTGGAGCCCTTCTGTACTTCATTTTCCATTGGAATGCTGGCGATAGAAGTACCCCAGGCTACTCTCACAGGAGCCCTGTAAGGGTTCCTGCAAAAACGCTTACAAAGTTATTAGAGTTCCTGGAGACATAAATGCTTTGTAAGAGGGAAATGTAATCACCCCTGGTCTTGTTTTCCCCTCATGCACCCCAACAGGCAGGACGAAAGCGGTTTCCCAGTGGCCCTGGGGCTGCAGGATACATGATGAAAATCTGCCTGTCAGAAGGCATGAGGGCCCTGGGGAGAGCTGGGCTCATTATTTACCTGATCTCCTTGTCGGCCTCTGTAGCACCTGTCACACTCAAAGTCGGGCACACTGACAGGGGAGGTTGGTGAGGGGTGTCTGTGATGGCTTACAAAGATCAGACGAAAAGGAGGCTGTTCTGAAGTCGAGCCTCCCAACTGTGGGACGAGGACACGCGGGTGTGCTGTGATCAAGGGTGAAGCATGTCACAAGCAACTTGTTCCTTACCACTAATGAAAGACCAAAGTTTGCAAATGATTCACTTGTTTCCTACATCACTGCAGACTCAAAGACTCTTAGGAGTCTCACGCACTCGCCTTTGACAGGAGTTGGATTAATTTGGGAATTACCTACAACTGCAGACTCTCCCGTCTCTGCCTCGGCCCCTAAGAGGGTTGTCGGTACTTGCATCGATATCACGGTCCTCTGGGAGAGGATAGTTTGGTTGAAAGGACTGAAATTAGGCTGCTTGGCTTTAATTTCATCTTTTCCCACTTTCGAGACATGTGATCTTGTGCAAGTTACAGAGCCTGTTGGTGTTTCAAGATTCATCAGCTGTTAGATGGGGGGTGGAAGAGGAATGATGGTGCCTCCATCACCAACTTAACCCAAGCGAAAGACTTTCTAGTGCCTGGTCCATACTAAATAATGGGTACATGGTAGCCACTATTATTGCTAATAGTTTGGGAGATAATTATTTTAGTCTTTTTTATTATTTGCTTCATTTCCCTTAAAGTCATTTTGGCTTCCATGATATCTGGTTATATCCATGAGAATGTGTCGTACATGAGAACATCAGCATCTATGAATGTCACTGCAGGGCTGGAGAGCAGGGTGGCGGTGGAGACACCCTTCTCTTCTCCATTCTTCAAGTCAAGGGCAGTGTGAGGACCAAAGGGTAGTGGGCCAGACACATGGCGGACCCTTGGAGCCCTCATGCTCTTTCACTTCCTGTGGCTTTCTGTTTTCTGTCTAATCTCCTTCTCTTCTGTTTGCAGGCAGCTGAACTAGGGATGGTGTCGGCCTATTACACATACATCTTCACTAATCTGGTAAGACATTTTCACAGCTCACCTCCTTGGCATAGAGTATCAATAACTAGGGTCAGTGGAGTGTGACCAAGTGAAGCTCTGGAGATGGGGGATGGGGAAAAACAAAGCAAAGGAACAGAAACCAACCAGAGAGGTGGGGCATTCTAGAAACATGAAAGTCCAGGAGTGACTGGGATTCTCATCTCAACAACTCTTAGCCTTGGGAGGATGGGAATCTGGGGAGTCGAATGCCTCTATCAAATGCCGCCACCTCCTAACAGTGGTTCTGATGGGTGTATCTTCTCTATAGGTCCAGTTACTGGCCTGCAGTCCAGTCACTGCATTGCCAGACCCTTATGGTAACTCAGAAGTAGGACAGCTAGGGCACAAAGTACATGCGTCATACGGTATTAGAACTGGATGCATTTACAGAGGCTGTCTTGGCCAAATCTCCTTATTTTGCTGATAAGAAAATAGATCTGTAGAAATTTGATTGAGTCAGGTTGAAACACTGGCTTTGCCACATGCAACCAACCATGTGCCCTTCAACAAGCACTGAGCCTTGGTTTCCTTATCTGTAAAATGGGGATGAGAGCACATATGCCATAGAGTTGCTGTCATTTTGAAGTGGCATAGTTTAATCTACATGGAAACATTTTGAAGCTATAAAATATTAAGAGATGTGAATGGTTCTTGTGAAGGATACACACTCAGAGACTAGAAAGAACCTCAGAGAACTGGTTTTTCTAAAAAAAAAATTATAACTTTCACTTGAAATGATTATAGGTTCATAGGAGGAGTTGCAGAGAGAGTACAGAGTGGTACCATGTATCTTTAACCAGTTTCCTCCAGGAGTTGCATCTTACATAATGGCCATATGGTTTCAAAACCAGGACATCAAAACGTCCTATGTAGGTATATGTCAATCCCACTGTAACCAAGACACCATTTCATCGCCACAAAGATCTTCCTCATGCCGCCATTTTATGGTCTCACCACCCTCTTCCCCACCATCTCTAACCCTTAGCAACCACTAATCCGTTCTCCATTTTGACAGTTTTATAATTTCAAGAATGTTATAGAAATGGAGTCATTCAGTATCTGACCTTTCTCACTCAGTATGTACGACGAGCCTGGAGACCATTCGAGTCATTGCCTGAATCACTAGTTTGTTCTTTTTATTGCTGAGTCACATTTCTTGGTGTACACGTATCATAGTTTGCTTAGCCATGCACCTATTGGGAGACATTTTAGTTGCTTCCGGCTTGGGGCTGTTACAAATAGAGCTGTTAGAAACAATCATTCAGAGAAGAGGTTTATTTTATTTTATAAATGCATGAGATGTCAAGATCACTCAACTCAGTGGCCCTTCTGTGCAGATGTACTTCTGAGTACCTATTATGTAATAGGGACCGGACCAGGCACTAGGGATTAAAATGGGACTAAGAAACGAAGCGAGCCTTGGAAAAACTCGAAGTACTTATTGTAGTGCAAAACGGTAAATTCTATTAGATGTGTGTACAAAATGCTATAGATCCTGGAGCAGGGGCCCTTTGCTCAGTGTGAAGCAGGCAGGAAATGCTTCATCAAAGGAGGGATCTTTGGGATCCGCCCTAAAAGAGGGGTAAGGCTCTTCTTGATAAAGGAAGAGCATTTTGGGTTACGGAACATCATATCCACATACTTGGAGATTTGCAAGGACGTGGCATGTCCAGGAGACAGTCACTTCAGACTTACAGACTGTTCCAGGGATGGGCATGACAGTTAATTACTAACCATTTATCTATTGACATCCATTCTTGAAGGGTACCCATTTAGAGGACTTAAGGGCAGATCTCTATTAATTTTAAGATCCTTGCTAAGTTAGGAAGCAGAATACAGCCTCTACAGATTTGACTCCTAAAATGAGAAAGGTTCCCGAGAAGTTACGACTTTCTTGGTCAACATATGTGATAGGGCGACCTAGGAGATGCTACAGTGTCCCTCCCTGGATTTAGGGACCGGATCTCCTGAAATGGCCTGCGAGGTCGAGGAGATGCTCGCCCAAAGGGACAGCCTCGGGCTCGGGGTGATCCTTATTCGTTTCCAGCCATAGGTTTTTATGAACCGCCCTTTCTTGGGGCCGCTTCTTCAACCCTGAAGCAGCCTGAGGCCATAGAAGACCACACAGATCACATGTGCACAACCTGGTGCATGTCTTCCAAGTGAGCACACCTGTGTAAGCAACACCCAGATCCAAAAATAGAACCCAGCCAGCACCCCAGAAGTCCCTCTCCTGCCTCGCTCCCCATCGCTACCCTGCAAAATGTAGAACAGAAGGAATGTCTTTGTTTGCTTATTCATTTATTTTTTTCTATCCGGCACTGCTGCTGTAAATCAGAGCATTAACATGTAAAAAGGGAGAAAAGGATTAGACTAGTCCCAGAGCGATGCAGGAGCATTTGCTTAAAGTAAGGAGACGTCTGGGGGAGCCTGGGCAAGTTGGCAGAACAGTAAAAGGAGATTAAAGTACAATTGGGCTCCATCTGGGGACCCCGGGATGCAGAAGGGAGGAGGGGGAAGAGGCAGGCCAGAGGCGCCCCACATGAGGCAGCCGCACTCAGCAGAGGAGGACAAAGCTGAGCAGCCAGGGGCACAGCAGTGACTTAGCAGATGGAAGGAGGCCAGTGGTTTTGGAATGTGAGTTCCCCTGGACAGTGCCTAGAACAAGATGGAGTTGCTTGGCCTGGAGATATTTTTCTTTTTTTAAGATTTTATTTATTTGTTCATGAGAGACACACAGAGAGAGGCAGAGAGACAGGCAGAGGGAGAAGCAGGCTCCATGCAGGGAACCTGGTGTGGGACTCGATCCCGGGATCCTGGCATCATACCCTGAGCCCAAGGCAGATGCTCAACCACTGAGTTACCCAGGCGTCCCTGGCTTGGAGATTTTTAAGAAGGCATCAGCCACACTGCGTACCACCACTGCCTCTTCTCAGGACTGATGATGATGAGTGTGACCATTTATCTAATGGAAAAAAGCACAGGCCTGTGAAGCCAAGTGACCCAGGTCAATGCCCCACTCTGTCTTAGATGCTGTGTGGCTTTGGGGAAGTCGCACTGACTCTCTGAGCCCGTTTTCTCATTTGTAAAATAGGGAAAGATAAAACCTTTCAAGGTCGTCGTAAAGGGAGGTAAAAACGCGTTATTGAAAAGTACTACGGGTTTCTAAGCATAGTATTTTTTTTTTTATTTTATAACACTGTGATACTTTCAAAGAGCTTTCTCCTTTTCTGGGGCCACAAAACGGAACAAGAGGAGCTCTGGGAACATGCCTCAGTCAGAGAGTTCTTTGAACCTAGAATTAACAGGACTCACACAGTTTGTAAGTTTGCAAGGAGAAATCAAAACAGTAGCTGTATGAGTGATGATGGCCGAATAATATTTGAGAAAACAGAAGCAAGGCCATTGCAAAAATCAGTCAGTGGGAGAATATTCTGGAAGCCTCTGTGACTTTCTGGAAAGGACAGGCCCTGATTAAAAGGAAGGCAATTACTTTAATATCCGCTCTTCCTGCCCGATTGCTGTTGGAGACTTGGAACAGAGAAGGAGGGGCGTTGTGCAGAGGCAATGAGTCACCCTCTGAGCTTCTCCCATCCTTTTCGCCTCATATACAGGTGCCACCTGGACTTTAATACTTATTTCTTCTCTGAATTCCTCAGGGCTACCTATTGTGGCACCGCTTTCTGAATCCTGCCATGGTGTGCGGTGCTCAGATTAGTTTTTGGAAAGCTAGCACCGTGAGCCAGAAGGGCATGGG
Source organism: Canis lupus baileyi (assembly GCF_048164855.1). Lineage (NCBI taxonomy): Eukaryota > Metazoa > Chordata > Mammalia > Carnivora > Canidae > Canis > Canis lupus. The sequence goes on from NC_132840.1 coordinate 75,917,999, forward strand.
CCTCGGTATTAGGCAGACGTGATTTAGAACTCTGGCTTGACTAGCTACGGGCTGTGTGATCCCGTGCGAGTAACTTACCCTCTCTGAGTGTCAGAGACCTCGGCTGTAAGGGAACATTGTTAATACGTGCCTCAGGAGATAGTATCCCCATAGCAACGGGCTCATAATACAAATTTAGTAAAGAGAAGGTATTATTTTACAAAATCCTCTTTATGCTTCCCATGTGCTGAAAAAGACAGGAGGTACTTATTTTTCTGCCCAGCCTTTAGTGGCCTGTAAAAGCAACTCCAATAATGCCATTTTATTTATTTACAGAGAATGCCTAGAACTTGGTAGTTTAGGTGTTATACATGACTGAGCTGGCCAGAGTAGGGTTTGTTTGTGTCTGTTCTCATTCTTCATTTCCACCCGGGCATTAAGAAAGCTGATTGATACTTCTATTGTTGGTTTTTTGAGGACCTGCCGTGCTGTTTTCCAGAGTGACTGCACCCCAGTGACATTCCCACCAGTAGTGCACAAGGTTCCCCTTTCTCTATATCTTCACCAACACTTGTTATTTCTTGTCTTTTTAAAATTATTATTATTTTAGCCATTTTGACAGGTGTAAGGTCATATCTCATTGTGGTTTTGATTTGCATTTCTCTGATGATCAGTGGTGTTGAGCTTTTCATGTGTCTGCCAGCCATCTAAGTACCATACGATCCAGTAATTCCACTTCCAGCTATATTCACCCAAAGAAAATGAAAACACTAATTCAAAAAGATATATACACCCTCTATGTTTATAGCAGCATTATTTACAATAACCAAGATATGGAAGCTACCTAAGTGTCCATTGATAGACGGATAAAGTGTATGTGTCGGGGTGTGTGTGATGGCACATTACTTAGCCATAAAAAAGAATGAGATCCGGTCATTTGTGACAACACAGGTAGACCTAGAAGGTATTATGCTAAGTGAAATAAGTCAGAAACAAATACTATGTGATTCTATTTGTACACGGGACCTGAAAAACAGAACAAATGAACAACAACAAAAATAGAAACTCAAACATAGAGAAGAAGCTGGTGGTCGCCAGAGGGGAGGCCACCGGGGGGATGGGTGAGATGTGTGAAGGGGATTAAGAGGTACAAATCTCCAGTTATGAAAAAAATAAGTTACAGGGATGAAAAGGACAGCATAGGGAATATAGCCAATAATATTATAATAACTTTGTATGGTGACAGATGGCAACTACACTTATCATGGTGAGCATTGCATAATATATATTATTGTCAAATCACTATGCTAAACACCTGAAACTAAAGTAATTTTGTATGTCAATTACATTTCAATTACATTTCAATTTCAAAAAAATTTTTTTTTCATTTTAAAAAGAAGGCTGGTTGATTTAGGGCATCTGTAATAAATAAATCCAAGTGACTGCTATAGATTTGATCAGTTAATTACCCATCATAAGAGTTGGGAGAAAAATATCCATCATGAGTCAAACTTCTAAACCTTCAATTCGGTTGACCCTAGAGACTTACAGTTTTTCTCTCTGTCAGGGAGTGGCCAATAGGTGAGTGAGTATGCCAGCCCTGAACTTTGGAGGTCAGGATAACCGACACAGAAGAGGAGGTGAGCCAAAGCTAGCGGAAACTGGCCAGGAGGACCATGCAGCTAGCTACCAGGCCTGGGAGGTCCAGGGAAGACAGGTCTGGGAGCCTGGGGAAGGTGGAGGGGGGGAGCCAAGGCTCAGTGACAGAGTGATAGTGGGGTGTCAGGCAATGAGAGAGACACTTCAACAAGATTGGAGAGACTGACATCTCCCTCTGTTCAGGGAGATGTCACTAGCAGGAAGTTTGTAGATGGTGAAGGCACACGGTTATAGCAAACAGTGAACAGATGTCCAGTGCTTTTGTTTACACATCTATTTTGAAATGGGATTTAGAGTAGTTTGTACTGGTGTCAGAGGTTCAGTTGGCAAAACAGCTTCTTGCCCTGTTTCTGGTTTTGATGGGTCAGAACTCAGTCCCAGCAGAACAAATCTGATCAACAGAGGAATGGGCCTCTGAAGGTACCTGGCTAAGATGGGAGCCTGGGGCAGAGGATTCGTAACTTTATTGATAATTTTAGTGGTAAACTAAGAGCCACGATGTGCATTTGGTCAGAGATCAGGACAGAAACCAGAAGAAAGGAAGTCCTGACAGGTGGACCAAGGTGAGGGGCAAGAGGCCAGGCCCAAATAGGGGACAAAGCGAGGCAAACAAGAAAATTATTCTGCAGAGTCACCAAAGACACAGATGATACATAAGCTATCTGAGAACCAGTTCCTGCCTTTGTACAGATTCTTCTCTTTCTTTTTTTGGTTTTCGGAGTGTTTTTAGTGTGGTGACACATATGTAACATTCCATTTGCCATTTTAACCGTTTATAAGTTTCCAATTCAGTGGCATTAATTATACTCACAGTGTTATCTGACCATTATCATTATCATTCTTCCTAAAACTTCATCTCCCTAAACAGAAATTCTGTATCCATAGAGCGAGCAGTAACTTCCCCTCCTTCTCCTCCTCCCAACCCTGATAACCTCCTATTGGCTTTTTTTTTCTAAGATTTTATTTATTTATTTATGAGAGACACAGAGAGAAGCAGAGACATAGACAGAGGGAGAAGCAGGCTTCCTGTGGGGAGCCCGATGCGGAACTCGATCCCAGGACCCTGGGGATCACACCTTGAGCCAAAGGCAGACGCTCAACCCCTGAGCCACCCAGGCACCCTCCTATTGGCTTTTATTTCATATAAGTAGAATCAGACAATATTTGTCCTTTTGTATCTGGCTTATTTCACTCAGCATCCCAGTTTCTAGATTCATCCATGTGATAGCATGCTGCAGAGCTTTCTTCTTCTAAGGTGGTAAAATACACATGACATAAAATTTACCATTTTAAGCATACCAGTTAGTAGTAATAAAAGTTGTGCCACCATCACCACCATCCATCTCCAGAACTCTTCAGGTTCCTGAACCAAAACTTCACACCTATTAATCAATGACTCCCCATCCCTTCTTCCTCTCTAGTGCTGGCAACCACCTATTGCCATGAACCTGTCTATTCTACGTACCTCTCATAAGTGGGGTTATACAGGATTTTACAGTATTTGTCCTTTTGTGAATGCCTTATTTCACTTGGCATAAAGGCTTCGAGTTTCATTCATGTGTCAGCATTTTCTTCCTTTTTTTAAAAAACTGAATGACATTCCACTGTGTGTATAGACCACATTCTGTTTGTCCATTCATCCATCAGGGGATACTTGGGTTCCTTCACCTTTTTGGCTATTGTAAGTAATATAATATGAGCACGAGTATCTAAATACCTGTTTGAGTCCCTGCTTTGTCATTTGGGGCATATACGTAAGAATGGAATTGCTGGATCATATGATAATTCTGTGCTTAATTTTCGAGGAACCACCACACTATTTTCCAGAGCAGCTGCACCGTTTTGCATTCCCACCAGCAATGCATGAGGGTTCTGGTTCCTTCATATCCTTACCAATACTTGTTTTTATTTTTTTGTAATCGCTGTCCTAATGGGTGGGAAGTGGTCAGATGTCTTTCTTATTTCTGTTTCGAGTTTGCACTTCGAAAGAAGCAAGACCACATGGCCGAATTTGAGAGTCCTGCTGATTAAGAAGCTTTATAATGAAAGAAAGTAGCCAGTGTGTAAAAACCCGGTCAGACCTGGTGAAAACCCCCAGGTTGGGAGCATCCTAGCTGTGTGTCCCTGAAGCTCTTGGGGACCTCAGTTTCTTCACGTGTAAAATGGGAATAATTACATCCATCTCAAAAATTTTTGGTAAAATTAAAAAGTAGCTGTTGATAGCACCTTGTTTCTGGTAGGTAATGCCAACTGCTATAACAGATAAACCCCAAATCCCTTGGCTTTATGCAATGGAAGGTTATTTCTCATTCAACTCACATCCCAAAAGGCTGTTCTTGGTCAATGAGCGGCCTTCCATAATGTCATGCAGAGGCCTAGGTTTCTTCTGGCCTCTAAATAAGTCCTCTTAGAGGCCAGGAATGGGAGAAAACCATGGAAGATCACACACAGGAGGATGAAAGGGCCCAGGCCTAGGAGCGGCACCCTAGTATTTATCCTCGCGGCTCCATTGGCTATTGCTGTTATGTGCCTGCACCTACTTGGAAGGGCGATTTGCAAAACGTAGTCTACTGTGTACCCGGGTAGAAGAGGAAATGGGTTTGGTGATCAGTTAGCAATACTGCCATGTTATTAAATTATTAATCATTGTCACACATCTCTTTCATGTGTGCTGGAAAAGCAATTAGCATGCTAAGCCCTGGCAAGTCTATTTAGAGGGCAACTGATCCTGTACGTGGAAGTCTGATTAGCACCTTGATATAAGGGTATCAGCTCTGTTCTCACTTCAGGTCTACACCGGAAGTGCATGTCCAGGGGGGCTGCTGGCCTGGCCGTCCTGTCTGACGCTTCCAGGTGTGGCAGGCACGGGCCAGTTACAGGTTCCCCGAGCTTGTTCCATTCTTGAGTGTGGAAGGAGTCTCTGTCCTCCGCTCGGCCTCAGGCTTTGGCAGGGGAACTGCTGTTCTACAAAGCTGATGGAAGTTTGGATAGAGGACATGAGAAATGAAGGGCCTTTGGGCAAAGCCTAGTTGGCCGCTGAGACAGCAGAGATGCCATCTGAAGAGAGGAGGTGAAGGGGGAGGCAGAGTTTGAGCTCATAAATCTGGAGGGATTATCCAGCTACTAATGAACCCAGGGAGATTTGCAATCACTGCCTAATAGAAAAGATAAAATCACCCTAATCTATTGTCAGAGAGTACAGATGGGCCCTGTGCCAGGGGAAGGAGCTGCCGCCTTGGTGAAGAGAAGCATAGAGACTTCAGGTTAAGAATCAAAAGTGGTGAAATGTCAACAAAAGGCGGGGAAGAATTGGGCCCTGGAAGCGGGAGACTGTGTCACCTGGGCTGGCAGGTATTGCCGGTGGCACAGCTGGTTGGAGGCTGCGACCGCCACTTCGTTGTCATGCCCCAGACAGCTCATGAAGCAGTGTCTAATAAGTACCTGATGGGCCACCCTGGTATCACCACCATGCCCGGAGGGCAGGCTGCCATTTGAGGGGTGTATACAGAGGCAGAGTTTTTCCCTGGGGGAATGGAGAAAGAAGGGGCCAGGTGCTGGCTATGCCATGTTGGAAAGCATGAGGAAGGGTTACAGCAGCAGGTGGCCTCATCCTATAGGGGACGGGCAGTGAAGCAGCTGTGGCTTCTAGTTACAGCCCTGCCGTGAAGCAGCTGAGTGACATACAGTTGACCTGGTGAAAACCTTCTACCTTCAAGGCTCTGTCATAAGTGCTTCTCGGTTATTGTCTCATTTAAACCTCAGAACCATTCTAGCAGAAGGCAGTGTTTTATCCCCATTTTACAGATGAGTAAGCTGAGCCCCATAAAGCTCAAAGTAGTGGAGCTGGATTACGACCCCAGGCAGTGAGCCCTTGACCCCTTCACTCTGTCGCATTTGTCTCCACAAGCCATTGCTCCTTGCTGGGCTTCGTTTCATCATCTCTAAAATGACGAAGTTGTGTTAGGTGATCTCTCGGGGCATTTTCAGCCCTGGATTTGTTTTATCCTACATGTTGGGGAGCATTTCACTTCACAGCAGCCTCAGATTGAGAATCTTTCCTGGAGAGGGAGAGAGAACGACCATGAAATTGAAGGCCCAGAACCTGGCCCATGGGAACAGCTTCTGTTCAGCTAACAGCTCATCAGATTCCCAAAGAGTCGCCCGGTCCCAGTGAGTCCTGCAGGATATAACCTTTCTGTGCCCCTGTCTCTGTCTTGTTTGGGCAGAATGAATATATGCAGCCGATTTTTCTCCTCTGGGTTCATTTTATTGTCAAGCAGACCAAGCCTATGTTTATTTTTCTAAAGGTCTATCAGAGAGATTAGCCATAAGTAATTGAAATTGCTAAACTTATTACAGAAGGGGGAGCCAGGGCAGACAGGGAGGAAAGAAACCATTGATGCCAGAAGAAGGGAGCGTGTTCACTGCCTGTCCCTTCTGATCCTTGCTTTGGTGAGCCAGACCTGCTCATCTCTCAGGTTTTATTTAAATGTCACTTCCTGGAGGAGTCTCCCCTGACACCATGCTAGGCTGGGTCCTCTGTGACACTCTCACAGCACCCTGTGCTCTGTGTTTTATAGCATTCATCTCAAGTGCGAATTTCTTCTTCTGTGTCTGACCCCTCTGCCAGACTTTGAACTTCATGAAGGCGAGACCAAGTCTGTCCATCTATCCCTGTACTAGATGCCTACTGGCATGTAGTAGATACTCAATAAATATTTATTGAGTCAACAAAGAGAGCAGCTCATAACAGTGTAGAGTTCTTGGACCAGGAGGGCTGGCCAGGTGAGCTAGCTTACCTCCTTGTATCTGGTAGGAATTCAGCTCATCCCCACAAGCCCATGAGCACGAAAGTCCTGCTCAGCCAGGAGGAGTTGGGCTCAGTGTCCCCTTTGCTGAGATGAGTCAGCACTTTCATAGGCCGTATGGTAACTACTCAGTATGGGGACTATGATGCCCTTCCTCCATTCTGGGCTGGACAGACTGGAAAGCAAGAATGTGTAGCCCTGTCAAGGGTGCATTAGTGCAGGATCCAAGAGACAGGGTGACACGGGGTTCTGATGAGTGGGGGCAGTGTCAAATCCTGAGCTTCAGGGTTGGCATCACAAATGATCATTGAGGTAAGTAGAGGCTTAAGAGTGTAAAGATAATCCAGCTGATTGTGCTGAGTGGCCTGTGTCACCTGGGGCTGCTTTCTCTGCAGGCCGCACCATGCCCAGGCCAGCCTTGGCCAAGGGGCCTCTTTGGGCCAGCTCCTGACTCCTGGAACCAGAACACAATGATCTTTGAAACAAAATGTCTCCTTCAGGTTTTCAAGGTCATCATGAAACTAGTCCTGTCTGCTGTCCTCATGGCTTGGCACACGAGCTTGGGTGGGCCTCAGGACTGTGTTCTCGCAGAGGATGGAAGCACGGTTTAAGACAGACAGCCAGGGCCTCAGATCAGAGATGGTGTGAGTTTGAAGGCAGGCGCTGTGATGCAATGTACACGGGGCACATTTCCTCATCCACTGGAATCTTAGTCTTCCCTTCTGTAAAATGGGATTAACAACTCCTAGAACATCATCTTGTGAGAACATGGAGACTTTCTAATGCTCAGTGGGCTGCTAGTAGAGGTTATTCCCTTCTCTCCTTCCTTTCCCATTTCCTTATTGGGGATTTCTACCCTTAGACCTCAGGTTCCTCATCTCCTGCCTCTCATTTTCCAAAACTCCAAAGCTAGAAACATTTCAAAATTGACCTCTCACCTAGTTAGAACTCCATTTCCCATGGTCCTGGAGCCCCTTCCATATCTTGCAGTCTTTCCTGAAAGCACACACCATGCACATACACACACAGCTAGCCAACAGCTACAATCCATCAGTCAACTTTCTAGAGCCAGAACAATTGATTCTAAAGTGTAATTCATTGTAAAATTATTAAGTCTATCTACATATTTCACCTTTATTGAGCCTTTTAGGAGAACCACTTCGTACAATACAGTACACCTTGGTGAATAAATATGTTTTTAGTGTAACTAGGAAAAGAGTAATGGAGTGAGTGAAAGCTCTCCATATGTTTGTCTGAGCCTCCAACGTACCACCCCCATTAAGTGCAAACCCTAAACAAATCTCTCCTGGTCACACACATGGGTATGCCAGCATCTAAAGGAGAAGCTCTTACTCTAAAATTGTGCTCTCTGGCTGCTAACCCTCCTGTGTCTGTTCTCTGAGCTAGGTCATTGGTAGGGAGGGGGTGTATTCAGAAAGAGAAATGGCGGGGAAAATTAGAAGGAGATTCAAGAGGTATTGACTGAAGAATTATTCTTTGCATTTGCACTTGGGAAAATTGTGGCTGACTGCTGGAAGCCCCTTGGCCCAAGTTATAGGATTATAAAGTGGTTAGCCAGCCGTGATTTAGTGGCTTGCCTTTGCAAAATGCTCAAATCAACTATACTTATTCAGCAAAGATTTATGAAGTGCCTACTGTGTGCGGGGGGAATGCAAGCTGCAGCATGGTGCGGCTTAGAGAGCTCTGTCTGTCAATGCGAGGTATGGAGGGCCAGAGGAGGGAGCATTTAGTGCTTCTTTGGGAGCATGAGAAAGGTTTACAGATGTGTTTCCTTTAATCGTTTATTGAAGGGATGGTTAGAGATGAGAATGGGGGACTGACACGTGGGCAGAGGTAAGGTATGGGTCTGAGCAAGAGCACAGTAGCACTGGGGCTGGAGCAAGGGAGTTGGGGTGTTGGAGAGAGATGGAGCCAGAGCCAGCAAAGCAAGGTTCAGGTCAGATGTAACCCCATCTGTCCCACAGAGTTGCTGGACTTTTTGGGAGTCGCCAATGGCAGGCCCGGGATCTTGAGTTGGCTGTCCCGCTGACCACACGTGTAACTTGAACAAGTCCTTTCTCCCCTGCCAATAAACTAGAAGGTGTCCAAAGACCTCTCAACTCTGAAGTGCTGTTGACTCCACGGACTGGATTAATATATGATAAGTGGCTGAGTGACTTTCTGGGCCAGCCTGTTTCCCATGTGAAGCAGGTGACTTTCCTCTACGTGGCTTTTCAGGGTCCTGGTCTGCCATACTTATCCCTCCAGTGGCCCCTCCAGCACCCCTGGCTTATGAGCTCCCCCTTGCCCAGAAGCAACTGTCCTGTCTCCCGTGCCCAGCCTACGTTCCCTGATGGATGACGGGCCTCCCCAGTCTCCAAATCCAGTTTGTGCCAGTATGGGAATGGATGAGGATAGCATCGCCTTTGGGGACCTTTGAGAGCATCTAACTCAATCTCAGCATTTCACAATTGTGGAGAATGACTGAGGAGGGCTCATGACTCACCTGAGCTCTCAGAAAAAGCTAGGAGTAGAGGGAGGAGGCCCACAGGCCCACACATTCCCCGGGTCAGCATGAACTGAGCACTCACTGTCAGGGAGGTAGCAATGAATAAAGTCCCATCTTTGAGGAGATCAGACTAGAGGGGGAGATAAATTATTGTAAATCAAATAAATTATTATAAATCGACGGATTAAGTAAAGTGATGAGGATATTCATGGGGCATTTGGGGGCCATCAAAGGGGCCCCTGGCCCAGTCTGACAGGTTCAGAGAAGGCTTCCTGGCAGTGGCTACACCCAGAGGGCCTATGGGGATTAGCTAGCTGGAGATAGGGGATGAGCAGGACATTCTCTGAAGGATACACACAGTTTAATGTCTTAACAACATTTGCTCTCTCTCTGTCTCTCTCTCTCTCTCTTTTTTTTTTTTTTTGGTATTTTTTTTTATTGGAGTTCAATTTGCCAATATATAGCACAACACTTAGTGCTCATCCCATCAAGCACCCCCCCCCAATGCCCATCACCCAGTCACCCCATCCCCCTGCCCACCCCCCCCACCCATTGATTTCCCAGAGTTAGGAGTCTCTCATGTTCTGTCTCCCTCTCTGATATTTCCCACTCATTTTCTCTCCTTTCCCCTATAATCCCCTTCACTATCTCTTATATTCCCCGAATGAATGAGACCATATAATGTTTGTCCTTCTCCGGTTGACTTACTTCTCTCAGCATAATACCCTCCAGTTCTATCCACATTGAAGCAAATGGTGGGTATTTGTCACAACATTTGCTTTTTTAACTGAGGCCTTAGCCAAGGAAGTGGACAATGGAAAATTGTGATGTTGGTGAGGAAGGCATTTGAGGATGGGGAGAACCTTTCAGAGCCTTCATTATGTCACACACAGGCAGCCAACTTTCCCTCTTCTGTGGAAGGCAGGGGAAGAGGGAAGGTTGAGTCCCATGTGGACCCGAGCTAACACTGTGAGTGGGATGATGGCTTGTCACAAATGCCCGAGACACTCTGGGCTCACTTGGATAGCTGTCGACAGTTGTCCCCCTGCAAGGTAATGGGTGCCACTGACCTGGAGAGAGAATTGAAGCCAGGGCTGCCTGGGGAAAGGTAGGGGGATCTGGCCAGTTCTATCGGCAGGGTGGCCCTGAGGTGCTCATGAAGCAGTGTCTAATAAGTACCTGATGGGCCAACAATTTGGCCTGGATTGGCAGAGTGGCCCATTCTCTGCCCTCCACTATGGGTAGGGCCTTCCAAGCCTGAGCCCTGGGGAAGAAGCAGCTCCTTCCTGGAGAAGGAAAGCTGCTGGTAGCAGTGGTGGCTGTCAGGGGGACAGATGACAGTGGGCACAGGTCTGGACCCAACTCAAGATGCCCTGTAGTATAGATTAACTTCAGCTGGAGCTCCAGGCAACCCTGGCCTGGCAGGGCTCATTTCTAATACCCCATCCACCTGTGTTACTGCCACTCTTCAGGTGGCCACTCCTTTCTCAGAGCTTCTGAAACTTCTCTCTTCTTACTCTAGAGAGTACCCAGTATAGGGCTGTGGGCCAAGAGGCATCTGACTCAAGCCAGTGCCTGTCTGGGCTGGCGGGTGACTCACCAAGTCATGCTGGGCAAGGCTGCTCCCCTTGGCAAGCCCAGAAGACCACAAGAATTATCCCAAGCTGCACTGGAGGCTTCTCCAAGAACTGCCATATTTGAGATACTCCATTTGTGTTTGTTCATCTGCTCTCTACCCAAAGCAAGGGTTGGTCTCAGCTGGGGCTGATTAATCAGTCTATCTGAGGAGGGGAAATGAGGCATTGTTGTCAGTTATCCTGGAAGAACCAGGCACCAGTAGCAGGGATGCAGGATCATTGAAAATGGAAATGACCCAATTAGGCCTTTATCCCAGAGCCTTGGGTTGGAGGGAGGAGCCTGGCACCTGCACTTCGCAGTGGGCCCTGGTTTTTAAAGCTGAGGCAGGAGCTTCCAAATACACTTGAATCCTTACCACGTGGGGCCGGGGATGTGAAAGCAGAACGAGTATTGCCAGGAAAATCAATGGAAACTGAAGAAGCATTCGATAGGGGGTTTAGAGACCCTAGTGGAGGTGAAAAAAAAAAAAAACTGTTTCGCATCGGAGGAGCCAATTATCAGACAACCTCTTTGCTGATGTTTGACAAACAGCATGACAGTGAACGTGGGTCCCCCGGGACTCTCAGAACTAAGGTTGAGATATTTGTGTATCATCCATTTAATAGAAATTGAAACTTGTTCCTTGTGTCTGCCCCAACACACATACCCACACACGCACGCACACTCTCTCATCAACGTCTGTGTGTGTCGCTGACTGGGTGCACCAGACTGTGTATATGAAATAAATCAAATTGAAATAAGAACTAGACTCTGGGGACTACTCTGGTTCAGTATCTCTGGAAACATAATGGTAACGTCCCCTTCTGACTGCCCAGGCCTTCTCTCTAATAGAGCTTTGGGAGAACAGAAGACCTACCTTGCCCTCTGTCACAAATTTGTTAAAGATTCAGAAGTTCCATTAATTCAGTGAGCGATGCCTTGGCCTCCCCCTCTGTCCGGTGATCCAGGAATCCCCCATTATATCCCACCAAGAGTCTGATCATAAAAATCTACCCATTTCTATAGCTGGCATCGTCACAGCAGACACTCTCTGGTTCTGGGTGCCACCGGTGTGCCAGACACCATTCCAAGCTCTTACGTTTGGGATTTTGAGCCCTCAATATATCAGTATCCGATAGGTGTTCTGGTTCTACGAGACCCAGAGAAGTTTGAGAGCCTTGGCTAATGTCATTCATTCAACAAGTGTTGAGCTTGTAGAGCTGAGAATTTGCCCTTGACCTCCCAGCCCACACCTTGTCCTTATCAAATTCATGTTTATGGCTTTTTATGTGCTGTATGAATTTTCTGTTGCCATACAACAAATGACTACAGAGTTAGCAGCCTAAATAATACCAGTTATTAGCTCACAGTTCCACAGGTCAGATGTCCAGCATGGCATGGCTGCCATGCTCCGGCTGAAATCAAGGTGGCAGCTGGCTGTATTCTCATCTGGATATTAGAGGCCTCGTCCAGGCTCATTTCTGTTGGCTGGATTCATGTCCTTGTGGTTATAGTACTGAAATCTCTGTTTTCTTCCCAGCTCTTGGCTGGGGACTACTCTCAGCATTCAGAGGCCACTCTCTGGTCTTCGCCTGAGACCACCTCTGTGACCTCTCCATCTCATCTCACCAACGGAGAAGCTTCCTCTGCACCAGCCCTTCCCACACTTTCAATCTTTGTGACTTCCTCTGCTGTAGCCAGCCAGAGAAAACTGTTTTTATTTTTATTTTTTTTTATTTTTTATTTTTTTGAGAAAACTGTTTTTAAAGAGCTCATGTGCTTAGGTCAGAACCACCTGGATAAGCTGTACCTTCTAGCATAACCTAGTCATGGGAGTAGAACCCATCATAGCCCTAGTCCCCCGGGGAGTGTTGTGTGTATTTGAGAGAGTTAGGGGGTGAGAAGGAGTCTCAGGGGGGGTCACCTTAGAATCTTGCCTATCACATGTGCCAACCTGGTAAGTCAGTTTATTTCTCTTGCCATCTGCTGCCCCCCCCCCCCCATCACCTGCTGAAAGGATGGACAAGGAGAGATCTAGCCAGGGAAACAGGAAGAAGAGACTGGAGAGTCTTGGGGCAGGAAGTAGCACATCCCCTGAGAGATGATACAGCCAGGTTCTCTCTGCTGGCCCATGCCTGCTACAGGGCTCTGGACAGGAAGCACCCCCAGCTCCCGATGGTGGTCTATAAACCTGAGAGAAGACTGAGAGCCAAGGGTACAGGGGGAACTGAGGCCACTTGGCCTGCTGCAGCTTCCACAGAGGCGCCTAGCCCTGAAGAATCTGGGCCCTGCTGAGAAGAGTGTTTGGGATTTAATGAATGTTTGGAAAGCATAGGGAGTCTGAGAATAAAAGACATTATGGCAAATCGCATTATTATTATTATTATTACATTATAAGTGCTATTGTATTATAAGCACCATTAGGAGTAGCAAGTGCTGTTATTATTAAGCAATCCAGCTTCTCTATCCCCAGCATCAGGCTCTACTCCATGTCAAAGGCATCAACAGCTCAATCCATCACCATCTGAGGCTTCCCCCGGCCACATCTTTGTGGTTCTGACACCTCACATTCACAGCCCAGCAGTGAGCATGACACCTGCCCATCCGGCTGAAGCCTCCGGCAACAACCCGCACGGTGGATGCCTCTCCTGTGAGCCAGCAAAGCTGGATTTCTATCTTGCCTAAGAGTTAAGATCCTCCTGAAACCATTCCTGATGCTCTCTCTTGCTTAGAGCCCTTCAGTAGCTCCCCCATTACCCTTAGGATGATGTCCAAAGCAGCTTCCTATGACTTCCCTCTGGGCTTTACCCTGCCCCGTTCCCCACCACCCACAGCTCACCCCAGCCAGACTGAGAGACTTGCCGTCCCCTGAATTTATCACACACCCTCGCTCCTGGGGCTCTGTGCATGTTGTCATTTCTCCGACTGGGAAGCTCCTCCTCCCACCTCTCCATCTGGCTGGCTCCTGCTCATCTTTCAGGCCTCGTCTTGCAGCCAGCTCTCAGCTTAGGAGTATCAACAGAAATTCTGATAAAAGAGACCACCTTTTTCTGCACCCCGAGCACTCATAGTGACCAGCTGTCTGGGACTTGCCTCCTGCTTGCTGCTAAGTATATACATCTTGAAGACAGGGACACGGACACGATTTGTTCTTTTTGTATATCTAATGCCTAACATGATGTGTATCCTACAGGCGATGCTTATGTGTTTGTGGAACAAATAGGTGAAGAGGGCCGAGATCTAAAGATCTCCTGTTGTGTACATTTCCCTCTCCTGTGGGAAGAAATCTGAGAGCCCAGTGGCCTGAGTCCTGGTCCTGCCTTAATTGCATAATATGTCCTGACTGATCTTGGGCATGTCAGAGCCAGCGAGACTCCCTGCCCCTATGGGAGCCCATCGTTTGGTCCTGCTGCAGAGATGCAACGGGCAGAGGCTACCGATTGACAACATCACTCATCTTCCTTAAAACCTCCTTATACCCCTAGTGAGATGGGGGTCGGAGTGCCTTGAGGCTCCACATGCCTGAGGCTAATGAGTTGGGTTCTGGGACGAGATAAGTTTAATACCTGATGTGTATAGGCAGGAGGCCTGATCAATGGATCCTGAGTGCAGGGCACCTCAGAGGTAAGGAATCGATGCCTGATAAAGGAAGCAGCCTGCAGAGAAGCAGTTGCACTTCCCCAGCCTAAGGGGAGAGCACAGTGTCCACTATTTCTCATGTCAGGTTGACCCTCGGAGGTTTCAGCTTCACAGTTAATAACCACTTATTGAGTCCCAGAGGCACAGAACAGTCTTCCAAGTACAAAATGAAGATGGTCACAAGCTGCTGGGGTGGAAGTGGGAGGGTTCTTCCCCGCTGGCCTCTGCCTTCCTCTTCCGGGGAGCAAATGACCTGAAGCCTTTGGAAAGGTGGTTCCACTCTGATGGGTGTTTACAGGTGAATTAATTCATTTAGTAAATGTGTATTGAGCATTTGCTAAGCTCAGGCATGGGGCAAATACAGGGAAACAGATCAATGAGCAAGACAAAATATGGTCTGTGTTTGAAGTCCTGTTTGTGGATTCATGTTGGGAAAGAAAAAGCAGAGAAGGGACAGGGTCCCTGGGAGGAACGGATATGCGTGTTTAGGTCACAGGGCTAAATGAATAGGAAGCATGCAGGGAAAAGAATCCAGGAGATCTGGGGGCTGAGAGGTTTAGGACCAAATCTCCCATTAAATGGAATCGCTGACAGGTATGAATTAGCCTCCCAACTGCTACTTTCTTCAAAGACCTATTCCACAGAAAGCAGTTGCCCAGCCTGCAGAGAGCAGAGGCTTTGATGCAGATTAATAGACAGGAACCTGGGTTGGGGGGGGTCACAAGTGGAGGTAGAATGGTACCCAGCAGACTCTGGGCTCCTGGGAGCTCCAGGGCTTTCCTGAGAAAGGTTGAGAGGGCCCTTGGGAGACACGGGTCTGGGGCCTGGCCTCTTCCATGCATTGGGTTCCTGGAAAAAAAATGAATGACTATAGTCCTCAAGAAGCCTTGGGAAGTCAAGAGGTCCTTCTTACCATGGGGTAAGATGAGGGGCAGCCTGACAGGCACTTCCTCCTTAAGCTTATAATAGTGTTGACTTCTTTATTTTTTTAAAGATTTTATTTATTTGAGAGAGAGCAAATGGTGGCGGGAGGAGGTGGGTGAGGAACAGAGGGAGAGGGAGAGAAGGACTCCCAAGCAGACTCTGTGCTTAGTGCAGAGCCTGATACAAGACTCTATCTTCATGACCCTGAGATCATGACATGAGCCAAAATCAAGAGTCAGATGCTCAACTGACTAAGGCACCCAGGTGCCCCAATAACGTTGACTTCTCTCTCTATGTTGTGCACCTGTGTAAATGCTGGTAATGTGAGTGCATTTGTCTCTAGAGCACCCAGTCCTTTTGAACAAACTCTTGCGATAAAAGGCTCTAAGTGACAATAGGTATGGTGGTGGCCCAAATGAAGCAGTGGCCAGTTCTGTCTGGTTTTGGTGATGGAGGAGGTCAAGGTGAAGAGTGAGCAGAGGGGTAGACAGGAATTATAGCATGAAAAGACGTGCATGTCAAACTAAGGAGTTAACTTTTGTCCTGTTTGCAGTAAAGAGCATTGGGAGGTGGAGAGGGATTCATGATCAAATGTGTAGTTTAGACCGATCCCTCCAGCAATAGCACCAAGAAGGAGCTTAGAGAAATGCAGGACTGGGAAAAGGGAAACCAATTAGTTGGTAGTCCAAGAACAAGCTGGTGAAACTCTGAATTGAGGCAGAGGTGATGGGGATGGTGGAAAGGGGAAAGATGCAAGAGGCGTTGATGATGTAAAATGTTCTCTGACAACCATGAATGAATATGCATGGGAAGGAATGAGATGGGGAGCATGAGAGAATAGAAGGAGCAGGACAGGAGTTACAAATTCTGGATTAAATGATGGGTGGGTAAGGGTCACATTCACAAGTAACCGAGGGAGGGGATCAGATTGGGGTGGAAGGGATGCGGAGTTCAAGTTTGGGGATGATATGGTCTCAAGGATATCTTCCATCAATCCAGCTTCATGATAATAGCTTAAGAAATTGGAATCTTTTGGCGTTATCAGTTGCTCCTGGGGTGAAAACCTTAAAAGTTGTCAGTCATTAACAACCTCAGTCAGGGGCACATACATTTGAGTTTATGCTGGGTCTCCTGGTGACCGAGTTCCAGGTATACAGTAGGGAGGCGTAGGGTAATAAGCACTGATCTTGTATGCTGGTACCCGGATCCGAATCCCATGTCTGTCTTTTGGGCAAGACACTTAAGTCCCAGGAACCTTCATTCCTTCTTCCCCCAAATGGGAATATGAATGTCCTGTCCACCCTGAGTGAGCTTATGAGGCCCAGTAGATACCTGATCTTACAGGTATCTACTACCCTTCTGTCTACTTCCACAGAAATACTTAATGTTATTAACTCAGTAGTAGATTGATGTTTAATAAGCGGCCTGTGATTTGGGTGATGCAGGTGCTGCCCACCCCCTCTCAGGAGCGAGAGGCCAGGGCTGGGCACGGAAGTGAAGGGATCAAGGGCAGAGTCTTGGACGCAAGCAGCCAAAAAGCAAGGGTGTTAAGAGTAGGAACCAGTTCCGGAGCGAAGGGTCTGCAAAAAAAAGTCACAACCTGATGGGGCCCAGGTGGCCAAATTCAGGGAGACTTCACAGGTTGTCAGGCATCAGGATGGCACCTTTCAGGGGTTGCCTGTGGGGCTGGCAGGAAGGCAGCTGTTAGCTTCTTAGGCCAACGAGGGCTGAAGGCTTCATGTAGGGGTGGAGAGGCTCACCTTTGTGGCACATCTGGTGGCCTCCTCCCCACGCGGTCTCCTCACTGCCTGTGAACGATGCCTCAAAGTGCAAGTGGAATGCATTCCTTGAGTGATTTTATTGTTACTATGACTAATACTAATAACTCAAGGAGTTCATATCATCCTTTGAGTCTCCAGAGTGCTTTTCCTGTACGTTATCTCTTTTAAGCCTCACATCAACACGGTGAAGTGCTATTTCCCCTACTTTGTACTGAGAAAACTTGTCAAATTAAAAGAGGTAAAAATAAAGAGATTAAAAAATGTAAAAACAAAGACTGCTTTTGGAATGTGGGGTTTCAGTGAGGAAAATCTAGGACAAAATACCAGTAGACAGTAAATGACTTAAAATAACCTCCACATTTATCCCTGCTCTGTCCAGAACAATTATTCTCCTAATCATTTAATTAAACCGGTGAGCCAGCTTTTGGGGTCACTGGCTTCCTCTAGGCAGTAGGGATGCAGCATTGAATGAGACAGCCCAATGAGTGAGACAGCAGGGAAGCATCTGCAGCTCAAATGATGGTGATTGTAGAGGGGTCTTAGGAATGGCCAAGACTCCTGAACAAGGCACACAAGATGGCCAAGGCCATGAAGCCGCATCCCTGCCTACTTCTGTGCCCCTTGGCCACACACATCTTCAGTTATACCACCTTTATTTCCAGACAACCCTCCGCACCTGCTTCACCCTGGTGTATCCCTCTCATATCCCTTCTCTGGGTTCTTCGTGCTGAACAGACATGGTGTAGAGCAAACCTCGGCTCTCCTGTGTTCTCAGGATCATCGTTCAGTTGTTCAGTCTGGGGCCCGTGCCAAGTCCCCGACCCCTTTGCAATTAAAATCCTTCTCCTGCAGAGATTTAGCTGATTGGGTAATCCCTTTACTCAGACCCCCAGTATTCATGTTGTAGCTGTAAATCTTCTCGTGGGTCTTGAAGTTGAGTTGTACCTTCCGAAATCAATTTTAACTCAATTTTGCCAGCTGTTTTACAGCATCTCAGAGTGAATGCATCGTGCCTCTGGCCCTTGGTCACCCCCACTTCGAGGCCACGCAGTGGAGAGGAGGTGCTTTGAGAACATGGAGCACTGGCTCTGAAGTTAGCTGGGCCTGGGTTTGAATCCAGACCCATTTGTTTACAGCTCTCTGCCCTAGGGAGAGCCACTTCAATAGTCTGGGTCTCGGTTCCTTGAGGCACACAAGGGCAACGAGAGCTCCTGTGTCGTAGGGGCTGCTACCAGCTGAATTGAAATCCTGCCTGTGAAGCGACTGAGTTCTTCCAGGCACACAGCTGGTGGTCAATAAAATTGTAGCCATTATTATTATTGTAAGCATCGCTCTGTTATAATTATTTACGGATGGAAGATCTAGAACGTCAAGCCTTCTGTCTTGACACAAATAGCCACACCAAGCAATTAACACCTTATGGTGACTTGTTAAGCAAAACTTTTCTCGTTTGACAAGTAGCGAAGAAAAGCTTCTTAGAGAATGAGGGGGAAGAGGAGGGAAGAGAAGCCCCCAGGCCAGCTAGTTCCCTTTGTCAGGGGAACCAGGCGAAGGAGTGAGAAGGGGGCAGCGTGGAGGATGGACTGTGTTTGGAGAGAACAAGACTCACGTGTCATGAGTGCCTGTTATGCACCAGCCACTTTCCGTGGATCACCCCTGCAAGGTAGATGTTCTTCCCCTGCATTTTACAGGTGACAGGCTGCAATTCAGAGAGGTTACTGACCTGCCCGGGATCACCCGCTCAGCTTGTGGCCAAATCAGGATTGGAACCCAGGATCGTCTTATTTCGGAACCTGTGCTCTTTCTACTACATTCTGATGTGTCACGAGGAGACCACCACATTGCACAGCTCCAGGGACCGCCGCTCACACTGCCATCCATGTCAGTGGTACCTGGGAGTTGGGCGATGGAGTGGCCACGTCTCCTGAGATCAGAGGTGTGGTCTCCGGCAACAGGCTGTTGCAAAGGGAAAATGTAGGCCTGACCTGGTGGGGTTGAAAAAGGAAGGACAGACCTCAGAGACATTCAGGGAACATTCAAGAGATAGACTTGACAAAAGTGGCAGCTGACCAGAAGTAGAATGAAAAGATGAAGGAAAATTTGGAGTTTCTAGCTCAGGTAGCTGAGGGAATAGTTAGTAATGCACTTACTGGGTTAGGAATACAAGGGAGAAGGGGCTGCTGGGCAGATGGAACATCGTAGAACGTCATCTCTGCTACTTCCTGTCTCACCCAGGCCCAGGCCCAGGCCCAAGTCCAAGTGATGTAGAGGTAGGGGATGGATTGTACCCTGGAGCCTATGCGTTAGCTTCCTGCTTTTCTCCTTAAAGTCAAGCGCAGGAACTAAATCTGGATCATTCAGAGCTCTCGTGCTTTCAGCTCTAGTCGACTGACCTTGTACTTCAACTCACAGCCGTCCTTGCTCCTGGCTTGGTGACTGGGGAGCCGTGAGGTCTCTGCAGGCAGCTGGTGAGTGGATGCCTGTTGTTAGACCAGGACACTGGATGTGTCACACCTGCTGAAGAAAGTGAGGGGTGCCGAGCCGAGTCGTACCATTCCTGATGACCTTTCCATGTTGCTCTCAAGCTCGTAGCCATGAGGCTTTCCTTCTGGGCCTGTTCAAAATGCCCCTCACCCAAGGGTTTCCCCTGAATCCACCCATGGCTGTGACATGACCTTCAACTGTAGTTTATTTGGTTCCCTGCAAATCATTACACGCTCAAAAATTCCCCCCCACGCCCCTTCACATACATGCACACATGCATACGCATTTAAAAATGTTCTAACATGAAAGCCAAGTGATAAGGAAACAAGCTGTCAGGAATTTGTTTGTCAAAATACAATAATGCAACCTCCGGAAGATAATCGGGGGTGGCGCAAATTTTACTCCTATTCTTACGTCCTCTGGAGGAGGAAGACTGCAGACTAGTGGTAAGTTTAGGCACACTGAGGACCCCAGGGTCCTCAATCAATGAGAAACATCTTCAATCAACATTCCTCAGCCAACATTTACCATCCAGCTTCTGGGGATCAGACACGCAAGGTGCCACGTGGATAAATTCAAAACCGAGGCAGACATTGTTGTTCTCTGGGAATATGTGGACCTTTGGAGAGAAGGTCTTCCTCTCACCACACATGTGAGAAGGTGATGGCAGTATGGGGGCTGTCACAGACTCGTGCAGACTTGGAGTAACGGAAGATTTGGCCTTGGTCTGCTCTGGTGCGTGGCTTTAGCAGACCGCCACCAGCTCTGTTCTTCACCCTGGCTCCTCTGCTGTCACAGCGATGGAATCCATTCCCTTGGGAGTGGAGACCCTTAGGGTTTCCCTTCCTGAACCATTTATAAGAAGAGAATGAAGCCCTCCCCCCTCCCCCATAAGAACCTGTTCGACCCCATGGCTTCCGGCTCTTTCTTTCATTTCAAGTAAGGTTGCAGCCAGCCAGGCTGTGGGGTTGGAGGAGCAGGAAACCTGAGCGAGCCAGGTGTGCATTGTTTGAGCTCGTGGTGGGCAGCAGGACCAGAAGGCTTTTCATCTCCTCCAGTCCTGAAATTTGTTAAGTTTATGAAATATCGATCTCAGCAAAATGTTTCCACCACTTGATTTTGGGTTTATAATCCATGTTTCCTTGAATGTGTTTAGAATAGCATTTCCCAGGGCTCCTGGGTGGCTCAGTCGGCTAAGCGTCTGACTCTTGATTTTGGTTGAGGTTATGATCTCAGGGTCGTGAAATCCAGCCCCATGTTGGGCTCCATGCAGGGTGTGGAGGCTGCTTGAGATTTTCTCTCTCCACCTGCCTGCTCACAGGCACATAGGCTCTGTCTCTCCCAGAAAAAGAGTAGCAGTTCCCAAAGTGCATTTTGTAGAACACTACTGTGAGACCCTCATGGGTCTTGAGAGAAAGAAATGTTTCTTTTTTAAAAAATTTTTATTTATTCATGAGAGATACAGAGAGAGAGAGGCAGAGACACAGGCAGAGGGAAAAGCAGGCTTCCTGCAGGAGCCCGATGTGGGACTCCATCCCGGGTCTTCAGGATCACGCCCTGGGCCAAAGGCAGATGCTCAACCATTGAGCCACCCAGGCATCCAAGAAGTGTTTCATGTTAATAACATTTGGAAGGTTCTGGGTTGAACAAAATTTAGACAAGCTGTTTTGCTGCAGGACTTCTTAAAACCATTAATAATATTCTACTGCGTGTTATAAATCTTGAAAAGGCAGATATAATATGCAGTGTGTTCTCACCTTAACAGGGAACCTTGTTTCTGTGAAATTTCTATTAACATCCTGGAAAAAGCTAGTGTCCCGAGGAATGCATTTTGGGAAACACTGGCTTAGAAGCTGCCCATTGGGGATCCCTGGGTGGCGCAGCGGTTTGGCGCCTGCCTTTGGCCCAGGGCGTGATCCTGGAGACCCGGGATCGAGTCCCACGTCGGGCTCCCGGTGTATGGAGCCTGCTTCTCCCTCTGCCTGTGTCTCTGCCTCTCTCTCTCTCTCTCTCTCACTGCGTGCCTATCATAAATAAATTTAAAAAAAAAAAAAAAAAAAAGAAGCTGCCCATTGTCTAGAAACTGGCAGTGGTCAGCGGTTTCCCATTATTCATTTAGAAATCAGCCTTCAACAGCAGTAGGAGAGCCAAGTTTAGACATAAAGAGGCACTTCCTAACTGAGAGGGCACTCGGGGAGTAGAGTCTAGAGTGTCCCAGGAAATTATGATAAGAGAACACACCACCGCCTTTCTTGTCCTTTTGCAAGCTCTCCCATGAGTCATTATAAATAGAATGAATTATCAAGGAAGCTCCTGGATCTTTTTATCTTAAGGGGGCCTTTGAAAAAGGATATAATTGAGGGATAAGAAGGTAGGAATTAAAAGCGAGAAGACAGACAGGCTGACTTCTGGAAGGGCTGTTTCTAATTGTCTGTAATTAACTCATTCGTTCTTCCTCTGCTCAGAACACAAGAGTTGAAGGATGCACCTTCCCAACTCACGTTTTCAGAGCAGGTGGGAACTAAGGTAGAGAGGGCTGGAAGGTGCCCAAGATCTCGGGGTCGTATTTCGGTAATTGTCGTAAGTTGAGCGCTTCCATGTGCCAAATATGATGTGAAAGCCTGTCGCATGCATTTTGTGTGTTCCCTGAAACAACCTGTCAGGCTGCCGTCATTATCGTTCCCATTTTACAAAATGAGAATCTGAAGCCCAGAGAGGTTACAGACTTTCCCTGAGGTCATACATCCAGTAGCGTGGAATCTGGACTTGAACACCAAAGCCCTTATTCACTCTATGCTCCTGCTGCTGCTGTGAGGGTGTAGACGTCCAAGACACCAGGGCTCCCTCGAAATGGGCCTCCTTCCATCAGCCTGTTGGGGGGCGGGGTGTGGAGGGGTGACAATGTGCCACATTGACAAGGAAGTCCAGGGAGAGGGGACATCTTCCAGCTGCTGAGGCCCCCAGCTGCCTGACAGCAGCCTGGCTCTGTCCCCCCCTCCACCACCCTCCCTTGCCAAATGCATCTCTTCTTATTAGCCATCTGCCCCTCGTGCTGCCGGTAGCCCACAGCGCATGGGCAGCTGCCCTGTTCGAGAGCCCGGAGATAATATCAGTTTATGAATCGATATGTTCTCTGGCACGTCTGTGTTCCCCTAACGGGAATGTCGCAGGATCCAAAATATATTTAATCCTCAGCCGACTCCCCACCGTCAGGGGTTGGAGGCTCCAAAGGAATCCTTGTAACCTCAGTCTGTAAGCTGCAGTTAATCAGGCTGGACTCTGGGCAGGGGAGCTCGGGCCTGTGGCCTCGGGCCTTGGCAGCACCTGTACGTGCGAGTGAGGATTCGGGGGACGGGCCAGGGCCCTTGAGGAGCCAAGTCTTAAGAAAAAGAATCTGCCTGAGGAAATCAGTGTCTCAGCCCAGCCAGAAAGAAAGCCCAGGGCACCTGCCATCTATCTGGTCGGGCCGAGTGGCTGTCGGCTTCGTCCTGGGGTCTCTAACTACTGTGTGCCCACGGGCTGTGGAGCTCTGTGTGAGGTGCTCGGTACAAACGTGTGATGAATGTGACTTCAGGGTGTGAAGATGACCTGCCCTGCACTGGAAGGCTTTCTTCCAGGAGCAGGATTGGTGACCTGAATAAATGCACACCCCCGTTGCCTGGATTCCTAGCAGAGAGCCTCGGAGGTCTTGGACTCAGAGCTCAGCCCTGTTGGGGAGGGCGATGCTTCTCCCTCTGACACTGGCTAGCCTCGGGGGACTCATGCCTGCAGGTTTTAGCTGGCTGAGAGAACAGCTGTCTTCAGCCAGGGCACGGGAAGAGGGCCGTGGGTCCTAGGTGGAAATCCCTTGAGCTTCTAAATGTCACTGCCCCGCATGGGGTCTCTCTGATGGCCTCATCTAAAGTAGCAGCCTCCCCAATATTGCTCCCATAGACGGCTGAAGTCCTATCTGCCTGTGTGCTTAGTCTGCCTCTTCCATTAACCCCCAGCCTCCTTGAGAGCAGGACATGCCTCTCTCTTGTTTGTGCATTTTGTTTCTAGAATATCTTGTGTGCCTGGGTCTGGCTCATGATAAACACTTAAATATCTGTTAAATAAATGGGAAAATATAATAATAAGTGAAGGCACAATGCTACATGTAGACTGTCAGGCTGAGATTCTTTGAAAGCAGACTTGGCTTTGTCACTCCTCTGCTGACAGTCCCGTCGGATCCCATCACGTACAGGATAAAGTGCGGGCTCCCTAGCCTGCTGGTCAGGCTGCTGTGCTCTGGCCCCTGCTCGCCTCCCCAGCCTTATCTCTCACTATTCCCTCACCCCCAGCATCCCACATGCTCACCCAGTGACTCCCAAATATTGCTACGCATGTGACCTTGGGACCTGCTGAAAACGCAGATGCCCAGGGCCTCAGCTCAGGTGATTCAGATCCAGTTGGTGTCGAGTGAGTCCCAGGAATTATCACCGTTTTTTTTTTTTTTTTTTTTTTTTTTTTTTTTTTTAAAGAAACGTCAGAGCATTCCATTGGCAGGTACTCCGAAGACCACACTTGAAAGAGCAGGGCCCTGTCCCAGCACACCGCAGACCTCTGACCCAGAGGGCCACACTTTCTCACCTCTGTGCCTTCATATCACAGCCACTGTGATGACTTCTTTGTGGAATCACCTTTGTCCATCCACATTTGCCACCCAGAGGACGCCTCTGCCTCCTTCAAGACTTAGCTCAAGGGTCATACTTTCTGTGGACACAGGCCTGCTTCCCCCCGGCACATTAGCTTTACCCTCTCTCTGTGCCATGCACAGGACACATATCTTTCTCAAGGATCATTCTACTTACTTCTCTTTTCCTCTTCTTCTTCCCCAATACCACAAACTCTCAGAAGAGCAGCTCATGGTTCCCTTTGGACCTTTAGTACCTAGCCGAGTACCACCACCAAGGGTTCGTTTGAATAGGAGAGCCCCAGACGTGCTCCAGCCAAGCGAGCCCACGCCTCCTCCCTTGCTAACCCTGTTCTCTGACTCCTGGGTCTTTCAGGAGTTCTCGCTCCAGAGAATGGACAGCCTGGTGGACGATCGTGTCAACATCCTGGGATTTTCCATTTTCAACCAGTCGCATGCTTTCTTCCAAGAGTTTGCCCAGAGCCTCAACCAGTCCTGGCAGGAGAACTGTGACCATGTGCCCTTCACTGGGCCTGCGGTAAGTACCCACCGGAGCCCTCCCTGGGCCCCTTCGCCTCCGCACACACACACCCTCCTGGAATCCAGCCCTGTCGGGTCCTAGCCAGTGCTGGGAAGTGGTTACGAGAGAGAAAGTTTGGAAACGAGTGAGCTGTAATCAGCAGGCTTGGTGGAGGTCCGCAGGGGGAGCGCTGTGCAGAGCCACGGATCTGTCATTTAGTGAGGTCCGTGCATCTCCTGCGGCCTGACTCCTGATCATGCTGTTGCTGAGAACTGCCCAAGTTTAGGATCAACAGTCCTACTGTTGGAAGGCACTTGTCGCTCCTCCTCTTCCTCATTTTTCAGCATAGGAAACTGAAGCCCAGCCTGAGAATGGGGCTGAGGGTGGGGACCTGGAGATCTTGTTCAAAGGCAAACACCAAGCCTTTTGCAAGGTAAAGCTAGATTCTGAGATTTCCTGACTCCTGATCCTGTGCTCTCTCCATCACTCTGGACCACCGCCTCTAGTAGGAGCTCATGCAGGCAAGCTTCCTTTGTGCCCTCACCCACCTGCTTTTCCTCTTTGTACTTTCTTCCCCTGCTGTGTGTGTGTGTGTGTGTGTGTGTGTGTGTGTGATGGAGGCAAAGTTTTCCCGGGCATACTCTACTAGGTTTAATGTCGTTACTCTGTGCGGTGGGTCACATATGTGTGCTTGTGTCCGTCTGTTAAAAGGCCAATTCTCAGGAGACTGGGACTGCCTGGCTTTCTAGGTCCTTTCCCAGCCACGTTACTTTTAAGCCTCCCAAAGCCCTCTAAGACAGCTCCCGTGATGCTCCCACAACTTTCTGAAGTCTATCAGTATCCTCACTTTGCAGATGCTGAAAGAGAGGCCCAGATGTGTTAAGTAAACAGCCCAGGGTCACACAGCTAGTACGCAGAGGAATTAGCATCAGAACCCAGTTCAAAGTTTTAACTGCTATGCTGTTTCCCTCTCTCTAGGAGCATCGTTCTGTTGACATTGTACATTGTGCCTGGCAAAGTGAGAGTAGTTAGTGGATATTTGTCGAACAAATGAGTGAATCAGGGAGGCAGGTGGAACAGTGAGCTAGAGATAGAAAGAACTGGAAAAGAAGTAGACCTGAGAGGTGGCAGTGAAATTGGGCACCCTCCTGGAGTGGGCCCTTCCCTGGTGGGGGGCTTCTAAAATAGGACCGCAAGACCTATCTTTGGTGCATGTCCAAGGGTAAGGACATTTCTGGACATCTGCACAAATGGACACCTAATTGGTGGTTGGCCAAGGCTGGCTAAAGGCAGGGGCCTGGACAGAGGGACCTTTTAACAAGCTGTGCACCTCCATGATTGCATAGCCTGGTAGAAATCTTAGGAAGGAAGGAGTAACTAAGGGGTCGGAGCTCATGCAGAGCTCAGGGAGCTGTGATCAGGGAGCCAGGAACTGAGTTTCAGAAAAGGTTTAAGGAGCACACCCCAACAAAGTATTTTAGCCCTGGAAGAGGTGAGAATCCATAGGAAGGACTCAGCAGCGGTGAGACCTCTGATGGAAGGGGGTTCTCGCCACCAGTGTTGGGGACAGTGCGGGACATCCTCAGACAGGGCATCATGGTAGGACCAGGTTCATCCCTCCCAGCCGGCTGCAGGCCTGTCCCCCTGGTCTCCCTGCAAGTCCTGCAGCCATGGCTCCTGTACTCTAATGAGGTGCAGGCAGCCTGGAAAAGCTCGCAGCATAATACCAGGAAAGGAGACAAAGCCTGCTGCCTCCAACCCAGACTGTTCCACGTTTGGCATGTGGCCTGGTGAAATAAAAGGTCCCTGTGCCATATTTCCAATCACTCTCTGAGGGACTCAGCCCTTCCAGTAAGTGCTCACATTGACCACAGCAGGCAGATGAGGGCCCGCCCGGTACCTAGTGGGAGGGCTTGCGAGGACCTGCCAGGAAGGCCAGCCGGTCCCTTTCATGGGACTGTGAGGCCGGGCGTGCTCCCATGTGCCTAAGAGAGCGCTGGCCTTCCGAGGCGTAGGAGCTGGATTTGAATACCAGTCTTGCCATGTTCTTGCTCAGTGATCTAAGGTAGTTCTATAACTGTCTGCACCTCTGATTCTTGATCCGGAATTTTGGGCTGGTTCTGCTTGACCACCTAAGGAGATTTTTGTGAAGATAAAATGAAATATAGGTCTGTCTTCTAATCACAGCTCTTCATGGAATAAGCTGCTTTAATTAATTATTTATTTATGTATTTATGATAGTCACACAGAGAGAGAGAGAGGCAGAGACATAGACAGAGGGAGAAGCAGGCTCCACGCACCGGGTCTCCAGGATCGCGCCCTGGGCCAGAGGAAGGCGCCAAACCCCTGTGCCACCCAGGGATCCCCGGAATAAGCTGCTTTAATATGCTATAAGGCAGCCACTGGGATAGGCATTAGGAAGTATATCAGGTAGCTTTCACTGTATAAGTGCTGTGGAACAACCAACCCCCAAATCTCACTAGCACGTGACACGAAGCATTTGTGTAGCTCGTGCATCTGAACATCAGATCAGCTAATCGGGGGGGGGGGGGGGGAGGGAGGATCAGCTATGGATTCCTGACCTAGCCGGGGGGGGGTCAGTTCACCTGAGCAGCTCACTCAGGGAATCTGGGCTGGGGCAGCTCTGCTCCCCGTACCTCTCTTCCTTCCCCTGGCCCAACAGGCAGGCCAGCCTGGCATATTCTCCTGGTGGATGCAGGATAGTGACAAAGCAAGGAGCAACACACCAGGCCTCTTAATGCTCATTTCCCAGAATGTGCACACTGCGACTGCCAAATCATAGTGCTGGCCGAGGAAAGGCACAGATAAATTCAAAGTCAGGGAATGAGGACTCGGCTCTTTTAGAGAAGAAAAGTAAGAAGTCACACAGCAAAAGGTGTGAGTACAGGACAGAATGAAGGATTGGGGTACATCCATCCTGTAGTCTGTCATGGTGAATAGGAGCCAAAGCCTCTGCCTTCTGAGGTTCGTGATGTGGGAGGTAAGATCTGCCTCCACCTCTAGGAAAATGGGATGGATGCCCTGTGAAAGCAGAGTGAAGCCCCTTAGCTCTGCCTGGAATAATCAGGGAAGGCTTCCCAGAGGAGGTGGAAGTGAAGACCACACCGCTGTTCACTTAGTGTGCGGGATGCTGTGCAGGGTGTGAAGGCGTCCAGGGTGGAGCCAGGGCCGCATGTCCGGCCACATGGAAGCAGCCCTCCTGACTGCATTTTTGTCCTTCCCAATCCAGTCTCAGAGCTGCCAAAGCTGCAGCATCTTAGGTTCCCCAGGAATGTTGGGGAACATTCAGGGAGTGTGTAGGGGGTCTTCTGGGGGCTTCCTCCGTGTTGGGGGTGGAGAACAAGAGTGCAAGCCTACTTTGGAGGGGCCTAGGAGGAGAGGAAGTTTGAGCCTGAGCCTGAGCCCTGGTCACCAGGAGGGGGATGGTCAGGCCCGGGGGCCAGGCTGTGGTGCTTCCTCGGTCAGCTTCTCTTGGCCAAGCCCCATGGCTTTCTTGCAGGCAAAATAGGGGCGTGCGTTCTTTCTAGCTTAGGAGGCCGGGGTGCTCTTTCCATTTGTTCCATCTGTGCGCAGAGCGAAGACATCCCGTAGGGCCTTCCATGAAATTACCCCAGCTCCACTTCTCCTTCCTCCTCATGCATCCCGGTAGCAGATGAGCGTGGTCACACACCCCTTTTGGGCAAGGGGGGAAACCGAGGCACAGAAGAGTGAGATCAGAGCCCCAGTTGCCACTCAGTGCCAAGAGCCTTGCAGCCCTGCTCTGTGGCCTCGGAGGAGGAAGGGGAGGCTCCCACCTGGAAGAACATGGGAAGAAAGCGCACAGCCTCAAACAGCAACAAACCCTTCTCAGGGCTTCTCACTTAGCAACTGCCTTTTGAAAAGCGGTGCCTCTTCCTGTCTCGTTAGGGGTTGAAATTCCAGTACAAACAGCCCAGCCCTGTCATTTGCTGGGGAGCTGGAAGGTGAGAAATAATCAGTTCCAGGAAAGCCTGGGCCAGTCTGTCTCCCCATCCAGCTTCGTAAAGACTGCGGCCAGCTCCTCCGCAGGGACCTCTTCTCCTCCGACCCCTGCCACCCCTGCCATTCCCCTCTGCCCCTCCTCTATCTCAATTCCAGTCTCTTCCTCTACCTGTCTTCTCCCCTGACTCCTCCCTTTCCCTCTTCCCCTCCCCTCATGACTCCTTCCCTCCCCTTTTCCCTTTCTTTCCCCTTTGTCCCCTTCCCTCCCCCTCCCTCTCCCTTTCCCTCGCCTTCCTTCTGCTTCTCCTTCCCCCTCTACACTCCAGGTGCCTTCTACGCTCTTGACATTTCTCCTGTCCCATTTCTCATCCTCCTAAATTGTGTGTGTGCCACCCCCCCCCCATCCTTCCCTTCCCAGGGGGCTGGAAAGGGGGCTGCTCTGAGGACATGGGGAGGGAGCCACTGAGCTGAGGGGTTAGTAACCTCGAGAGAAAGCTGAGTGCCACCACCCAGGCTGGGGCTGCACCCCTCTACCCTGCTTCCCTCCTGACACCACACGAGCTGCAAGCGGGCAAGCTGTGGATGGAGACACATACCCGCTATTTCACATGCCGCTCCCATTAATCACACTGCAAAGAACAAAAATCGTAGGAAATCATTAAAATTACAGATGGCTAGGTTAAGTAATTAGAATTTAGGCTAAAACAGATGTTTGTAATTAAGTGTTTATTTCATTGAATAAAACCCAGATTGTACGGACTATTCGATGAGATTTTAATGGCTCCTGTCCTGGTCTGATTTGGGGGGGGGGGGCGAGTTTAAGCTACAAAGATTCAGAGACAAATGGGCATCCAAGAGAATGGGAATCCAGTGATCTGGGGTGGGGGCTGGCGGGGGAGATGAGGGTTACAGGTGTGTGTTTGGAAGATATCTTATTTTTCCTTCAGTGGCGGGGGGATAACTCCACTACTAACTCAGACTGATTCATCTTAATTTATACAGAGTCTTTCATTCCCCTAAACAATTTACAAACAGCTCAAAAGAAAAAAAACAATGAAGAACCAAATGAAAATATAAAAACAAGAGAATTGAGAGTCCCTTGCCAAGCGACATTTTGGTGCCAAGAAAGAGGAGAGGATTTTAAACAAGGATTGAGCCGTTTGGGGGTTTTAATATTTAGAAGATGTAGGGACAGGGGAAGCGGAGACGAGAGAGGCGTGCGCACAGATGGGGCACGGAAGCCACAGGAAGACAGAGGCAGGTGCTGAAGGGAAGGGCGATGGGATGGAAGACTAGAAGGAGCGGGGACGGAGGGGACGCTCCAGCCAGACCCAAGAGGCAGACGGAGCGCTGTTTTGGTATCAGAGCCGCTCTTCCCCAACTGCAATCCCCAGTGCTTGCCAGAGCTGAGTTAGTAAATGATAACAGAAGGAGAAAGCAGGTAGGAGAGAACAGCAGGCGGCTTTGGGATGGAGATCTGCAGTGAGATGAACAGTTGACGAGGCAGAGATTACAGGCTCTCCCGCCAGAGGTGAAATTGGCTGAGCCGAGATTGGCATCTGGGGGCCGATAAGGTGGAGGAGCTTGGGGGTGGGCAGCTGGGGCTCAGAGAAGCAGTTGGAGCACCCAAGGGAGAGGCCCAGGCGTGGTGCCAGGAGCCTGCGAGAGAGGGGCAGTCTGGTTATGCAGGGAGGACCCTGAGGAGGCCCAATTAGGGGGGATGGTGTTTGGGGCTTAGGAGGTTTCGGCTACGATGGGCCCAGGCTGAGCCACAGACAGGACCCGTGAAGCCCAGAGCTCCCTGGGGACCATCACCGAAGGCACTGTGCAGATGGAGAGGAGACAGGAACCTTGAGGCTGTCCCTCCCACCTACCCCTGCCCCCCAGGGTCCCTCTCTGGGCTGTAATTATTAGAAGCCTAGAAGAATCTTGAAGGTCCCAGAGTACGAGATGCCAAGGAACACTGCAAACAGGCACACACTGCTCTCCCGGCATCCGGATCATTTGCTAATAAGAGGACATCAGCCAAGAAAACCACATCCCAGACGAGTGGGAACAACAAGTGTGTGGCAGGAAGGAGCCTGGGGCCTGGTGGGAGGGTGTGAGAAATGGCGTGGTGAGCAGCGTCTGCCAGTCTGCGGGGACCGGGGTCTCTCGGGACTGACAGACAGCCTCCTGGGAAGAAAGGCCTCTAGAGGGGGTTAAGTGGGCCTGGGGCAGCCATGCCCTGGAAGGAAGGGGGTCCCTAGGGCCTTCGTACTGATGAGGGCACATTCAGCTTCCAGCAGTGGAAATCTTAAATCAAACTGCCTTCTGCAGAAAAGGGAAACGTGTCACCTCATGCCACAGCAAGTCGAGAAGGAGAGCAGACTCTGGACGGAGGTTTGTTTCCATTCCTCTCTGCTCCCCCTGGTGTCAGCTCTACCCTCAGGCTGGAGCCAGGCTGGCTGCCGCAGGTCCAGGCATCATGTCCTAACAGTGGCAGTGGTGGTGAGAGAAGGAGGAAGAACTGCCTCTCTCAGAGACAGGAAGCTTTTCTCAGAACTGACTCCTCACTCGTGGTCTCCATTCATGTCTCATTGGTCAGAATGGCGCCGCTTGCCCTTTCCCGAATCCCATATTGTTGGGAGGGTGGGATGACTCCTGGACCACTCAGGATCCCTTGAGAGCTGGGGCTGGGTTAGCCAGTCCTGAAGCACATGGCTGCTTGGGGGATGGAGGATACTCGAACCAAATGGGGGTTCTGTTGGGGAGGAAGAAGGGGAGAAGAGGTGCTAGGTAGGTAACTGTTGATCCCCTCACACCACTCCTCTGTCCTGCCCTTATATGTCCCATTGCAATAAAATTTCTCTTGACTGAGAGGCTAGCGTGAGGACAACCAACCAGGCAGACCAAGAGGCAAGGTGGGTGATGGCCAAACCCAGGACAAGAGAGAGGCCTGCCCACTACCCTTCCCCGACCCCAGCCCTGGCCCAAGAGTCTCATGCTCCTGGCTGCTGTTGGGAAGATGACCACGTCTAGAAGATTGCCCAGGTTGTCCCGGGAGGCTGGGCCCAAGAATAAATCTGACAAGAGCAGTGACTCACCGCCAGCTTCTCAAGAGGATGGAAAGACAGTGCTGCAGAGACAGGAGGAAACCAGCCTGGAGCAAGGGTCCTGGGGCTCCTGGTCCTGGCCTGGCTTCTGTCTTGCTCGGTGACTTTGGGCAGGAGGTGAATTCTTCCAACCTCGGTTTCGCCATTGGTAAAATAAGAGAGTTGGACTCCTTGAATTCTAGGATCCTTTGCAGTCTAAAAGGCAAGAGATTTTGAGACTCTCTGAAGGGACAGATGAGCTGGGAGACAAAGGAGAAGGTGGGACAGAAATTAGTTCACCGTATGCTTTAGATAGCCAGACGGAAGGATGGAGGGGCCGGTGGCAGCAGCGCTAACCAGCCCTCGCCTCAGGTCAACGTTCGTCTAAGCTGGAAAGGGAGAGTCTATAGCATTGATCATTTCCATATGTCCTTTTGGCAAGGAAACGTGAGAGGTCCATTAATAAAGGAGCCACATGTGCGCAGGGGAAAATGAATTATGTGCGGAGGACAAGGACAGTTGTAGGCTCGCCGAGAAGCATCGAGCGCCATGCAGGTGAGCCTGGAATCAATGCAGAAGGAGCTGAGCGAGCAGAAGGTGATGGGCGGGAGGGCCTCGGGGAGGCGGCTGGCCAGTGTGGCTGAGCCGCCCTGCAGAGCTTACTCCTAGTCCCCATCGTTTAGTGTCCCCACCTGGGTGCTTTGGGACCAGGGCACAGAAAGGAGGGGTGATGGAGGTGAAAGGAAGAGGGCCCAGCACGGACAGGCCCAGGGCCTTCGGACTTCTGCCTGCGGTGATGTCTCCGAGGAGATCGGGCCATGTCGAGGTCTGTGGTGCTGCCACATGGTAGGAACTGAATAAATGTGGGAGGAAAGAAAAGAAGCAGGTGGAAGGAAGAAAAGGAGGACCCGGAGAGGGATTGGCAGAGGGAAAGAAGGAGGAAGAACCAACACTGGAGCTGGCAGTTTTGCAAGGGAACGCGGATTGGGGCCGGGAAACTCTCTTGGGCTATCTCCCCTGTAACTGCCTTTTAGAAAGAAGATCCAGAACCAGCCCCCCAACCCCACCCCAAGTCGCTGCCACAGGACACCTGGCCCAACAGGTAGCTGGGCTGCAGAGGGAATAAGCACACTTCCCAGCCTGTCTCCTGCCTTGAGCTCCCTGCTCATGCTACTCCAGGTCGCCTTGGAAGCACCTGCTTCCTGAGCTGACACCTGCCTGCACCCAGGGGGTGTGCAGTTTGCAGAGCACGTTACAGACCTGTTTACAGGGGACCGTTGTTCTCTCCAAGGCTCCACAGCGTGCTCGGGATCACTCAGCACATGAGTGAGGGCTAGGATCCAGACTCTGGGTTTAGTCCTCCCGGTTTCAAGCTCTTTTTCTGACACCTCCTGTCTCAAGATGCTTACACTCTGTCTTGAGAGCTTGAAAAAAAAAGATTCCAACTAGATGACCTCCCCTGCCTTGGAGGGCTCAGTCTTCCAGGGCCTGGCCAGGTAGGAGGAGGCTGTAAGAAGTCATGGGGTGGGGGTGGGGGCATCGTCCGGTGGGACGGTATTGAGTTGCCAATGGTGAATGTCCTACTTCTATGAAGGAACTTGCTTTGTGATGAGGTGGCATGTGGACTTCCAGACCCCAACATCACTGCTCCCACAGGGCCTCCCCGTAGGGCCCCTGTATGGTTTGACCCTATTTTCATTTACATTCAGTAGGTTTTTCTTGTCAGGGGCTTTATGTGTACTGCATAGTGCCACCGCCTCCTTAGATGACACACTCCCTGGAGCAGGCATCTTCTGTTTTCCTGCCCCTACCCAAAGCCACACACGTCCAGTTAACTCATTGGGTAGTGCTCTGCTGAGCCTCGGTGGGCAGATTACACCCCAAATTTAATTCAATTCTAAAAATATGTCTTGGGGGGGCCTACCACATGGCAGGTCCCAGTTAGATACTGTGCAGCATATAGAGATGACGGCCCTGTGTGCTCCTGCTCTAAGAGCTTGCAATTTAATAGGGAGATGAAAATATGAACAAACCACACTGGCTTCTTCCCGGGGCTCTGACTCCCTCCTGCATTTCTAGTTTGTTGCTTCTTCCCCTCCTACTGCCCCCTGCCCCCTGCCAAGCTTGCACCACAGTCTCCACCCCTTTGCATGTGCAGTTCCACCTCTGAAGCGTCTTTCCCCTTCCCCAGCCGCTTCCCCTCCCAGATCCAATGATGTTTCTACCAAAATCCTTCAGTGCTCAGTTCCCATGCTGGGTCCTCCAAGAAACATTTTCTTCTTCTTTTTTTTTTCTCAAGATTTTATTTATTTATTTAACAGAGAGCACAAGCAGGGAGAGCAGCAGAGGGGGAGGGAGAAGCAGGCTCCCCGCTGAGCAGGGAGGCCTGATCCCAGGACTCTGAGATCATGACCTGAGCTGAAGACAGACACTTAATTGACTGAGCCACCCAGGTGCTCCCAGAAACGTTTCCTTGATCACCAAGACAGGATCTTTCTCTTTGGACCCCGCCCCCCCAGACCTTTGCCTGTGCCCTCACTCAGTTTCACATTACCCCTGTTTGGGTCCTTTGTCCCCAAACACCCTCTCCATTCCACTGTAATCTATTGTGGGAATAGGGTCTTGCTCATCTTCAGGCTTTGAACTCACCATGTACTTCGTAAGTACCGGTCGCACTGAGTAGTACAAAGAAGTAGACTGATAGTAGGTATGTCCAGTATCATGGGCTCTTCTAGGAGGAAGTGACCTTTGGTTGAGCGTTGTAGAATGGGCAAATCCAAAGGCAGCTTCCAGGCTCCTTCCTTCTTCCCGAGATACGCAGCCCTGTGTCCTTCTTGGGGATTTCTGAGAGCTTTGGAAGTCGCTACCTACCTGGAGCAACGAGAGCAAAGGATATCCTTGAAATCATTTTGGGCCCAAAGGGACAGCTGGATGGTCCAATCCCAGAGAAGCCTTGGCCACCACTGTCTGCCTTGGGCAAGCACCTAGACCCTTGAGTGAAGCAGAGCTGGCCCAGTGAGAGGCGGTGGGCCATGGGCACCAAAAAAGAACCCTTATTCCTTTCTCTTTTCTCTCGTCCTCCTCCCGTCTTCTCTTCCTCCTTTCCCTTCCCCTCCCCCTTCCCACCCATCCCTCCCACCCTCCCTCGCTCTGGGCCTCCTGCCCACCGTCTGCCCTCTCCCAGCTGTCCTCAGCCTTGCTGTTTGATGCCGTCTATGCTGTGGTGACCGCGGTACAGGAGCTCAACCGGAGCCAGGAGATCGGCGTGAAGCCCCTGTCCTGCGGCTCGGCCCAGATCTGGCAACATGGCACGAGCCTCATGAACTACCTGCGCATGGTGAGGGGTGGCCGGGGCCCTGCAGGGGAGGGACGGGGTGCTCTGTTCAAGGCCCCGCACCCCCAAGCCTCCTCGGTGTATCACTGTCCCAGATAGAACAGCCACCTGCGGTGACCCCATTCAGTGCATGTGGGTCACAGTGTTCCCTGAGCCCTACAGCCCCACCAGGGAGGCATGGCTTAGTGCTGGCTTTCCCAGCCACATCTCCTCTGGGGGGATGGACACGGATCTCTAGCCCACCAAGAAGACACCTGGTGCAGAGTAGCTCGGGTTTTGCATTTCGGGTCAGGTCCTCCTGACTTCCTGCGGACCTGAAGGTGGGTGAGCAGCTGCCCAAAGAGGAAAGAGTCTATCTACAGCCAACAGCCTGGAGGAGGGACACGGGAGGATCTGAGTTCAGGCTTCCACCTTGGCATTGTGTTGGTTCATGCCATGGCTGCGAGGTCACTGGGTGTGGGGCATCCTTCTCCTCCCCTGGCCCCAACCAAGTGTGAATTCATCCCGGAGACATCACACTCGTGGTTATGAGATCCCGTGACTGAGAGACAGGCAGGAGGATGGACCTTGACGGCCTGCTGTCTCTCGGGCATCCTTGAACGGCACTGGTGTGGGGTGCTCGGAGCCAGGTGGGACCTGGGGCCTGTTTGGTGCTGTAAGTCGCTCTCTCTTGGACAGGTAGAATTGGAAGGTCTCACCGGCCACATTGAATTCAACAGCAAAGGCCAGAGGTCCAACTATGCCTTGAAAATCTTACAGTTCACCAGGAATGGTTTTCGGCAGGTAAGTCCGGCTCCGCCACCGTGGTGGCACATCTTTCCTCCTTGTTCCTTTCTGTGTCCCCAGCCCTCTCATCCCATTTCTCCTTGGTGCACAGGGTGGCCCCAGCTCTCAGCTATCCCCAGGAGCGACAGGCTGCGTCCTGTGCACCGCTCCTGGCATGCCCCGGCCTCCCCCGCTTCCTGCTGGTCAGTCCACTAGTGTGGGTCAAGGGACAGCTCCAGTGGAAGACCGAGAGGCAGGCCGTCATGCTCGGTAGGGCCAGGGGGGCAAGAAGGTGTCACATAAGGAGGGAATTCCCAGGCTGTGCCCACTAGTTTGGATTCCGCCCTAACCCTGGAACCAGGGTCAGACTCCAGAGAGTGTGGGGAAGGAACCAACTGGGTCCCTTTGGTGTTGGAGTGGATGGCCAGTTCTCTCCTGCCAGCTCTTTCCTGACCAGCCTGCGCCATGCCGAACACAGCCCTCCTCTCCTGTCAGCTACCTGTCTTCTCCCATCAGCTCAGGATGGCTCCATCCTCTGAAGTGCCTTTCCAACCCCCTATCTTTTCCCCCGTCTCCTCCATGAACTCTCTCTCTCTCACTCCCCCCCCCCCCATCCTCTGGCATCAGAGGAAACAGGGATTCTGAGCCATGACAGGTGCATCCCAGCAGGTCTCCCAACCTCCCTTTTGCCCAGATAATCAACCCCCTATTCTTAGGCGAGCCCTTCTCCTGCCTTAGAAGAGCCGGAGAAATAGGAAATGTGCTAATTATAGCAGGAAGCAGACACACTGGAGGGCTTCCGCTGTCAGAGTAGCTAAGCAAGGGAATGTGCCTCTCAAGGGGCTGCACAATCACCTTTCCCGGAGGTTATTAAGTTCTTTCTTCTCTTCCTCATCTTTCTCTTCCTCTTCTTCTATCATCATCATCATCATCATCATCATCATCATCATCATCATCAGAGAGCAGCTTTGTATTTCTTAAGCTCTTACCACCAGCCATTAACCATGTTGGGTGTACCATTTTCCCATCTCACTTTACAGACTGAGTGCTTTCAATTTATCTTTATTTTATTTATTTATTTTTTTTAGATTTTATTTATTTATTCCTTTATTCCATCCATCCTTTATTCATGAGAGACAGAGAGAGAGAGATGCAGAGACACAGGCAGAGGGAGAAGCAGGCTCCACGCAGGGAGCCCGATGTGGGACTCGATCCTGGAACTCCAGGATCAGGCCCTGGGCTGAAGGCAGCGCTAAACCGCTGAGCCACCTGGGCTGTCCCTATCTTTATTTTATTTTTATTTCTGTCATCTGTGCATAGAGACAGTCTTATTTCTTCCTTCCCAATCTGGATACCATTTTTTCCCTTTTCTTGCCTTGTTCAATGGCCAGAATGTCAATGTTCAATATTGATACGTTGTTTCTGATCTTAGGGGGGACACATTCAGCCTTTCGCCTTTAAACATGCTGCTAGCTGTAGGTGTTTTGTAGATGTTCTTTATCAAGCTGAGGGTGTTCCCTTCTCATTCTAACTTCCCAAGAATTTTTTTTACCATGAAGTGGGTGTTGTTGAATTTTGTCAAGTGCTTTGTCTGGGTCAACAGATATAATCATATTATTTTCCTTCTTTAGCTTGATCATATGGCGGATTACATTAATTGATTTTCAAATGTTTAACCAGCCTTACACACCTGGAATAAATCCCACTTGGACATAGTGTATAATTTTTAGACATCATTGGATTAGGTTGGCTAATATTTTGTTGAGGATTTAGCATCCAAGTTCTGAGTGAACTACTGGTCTGCAGTGGGCTTGGAGGGTTTTTTGCTTTGTTTTTTTACTCCCTTTGTCTGGTTTAGGTATCAGGGTAATACTGGCTTCACAAAATGAATTAGGAAATATTCCTTTCTCTTATTTTTTCTGGAAAAAGTTGTATATGACTGCTGTTAATTCTTCTCTAAGTGTTTGGTAAAATATTTCAGGGAAATGATCTGGGCCTGGGGATTTCTTTTTTAGGAACTTTTAAATTACAGATTCAGTTTCTTAAAATAGGACTATCCAGGTTATTTGTTTCATCTTAGTTCAGATTTGCTCATCTTAGTCAACGGTCGGTGATAGGTACTTTTTATTAATCGCTATTTTTTTAAGTGAGGAAATGAATGCTCAGGGAGGCTTTGAACAGTTAGTATTGGCAGCTGGTTTTGAACCTAACACCTCAGACTCTGAAGCTCAAGTTCTTAACTATTATGACCGACAAATCATACATCAAAATCACCTTGGTAAATTTGTTAAAAATGTAGATTTTTAGACTCTACCGTACAAAAGTCCAATGGAGTAGACCTCAGATAAGACCCAGGAACTGATGTGATCACCGAGCACTCAGGGTGACCCCAGTGAAACCCTAGGCTATGCTGACAAGGCCCTGCCACACCCACATCCCGTCACTCTGTCCCCACATCTGAGAGGCTCCACAGGGCCAAGTGGAGCTCCTTTTAGGAGGACTGTGATTATGCTAGGCCTTGAGGCCAGGTCACCCTTCTTGGGAAACAACAAGATAAAGAAGAGAGTCTAGGGTTAGGTAGGTAGCCAGAAACTCTGGGGAAGAATATCACCAGTTGATGAGCGTGTGCTCGGTCTTGAGTATGGGTATGTGTGTCAGGCACTGTGCTGGGTACAGAGGAAACAAACCTGCAAAAGGCACATTCCCTGGTGACATAGCAAAATAATCAGTGCACTTTGGGGTTATTAAGCTCAGATCATGCCCTCTGGCTCATAAATCCCTAAACAAATGAAGTCTTCAGCCTGTAGGGAAATTTCCAGGCTGACTTTTCCATGAGCCCCATTATGCTCATGGGACATAAAGTGCAGAATGTTCATTTGTGGTTTCAGTAAATACCAGTTAAGTGCCTACTATGTTCCAGACATTCTTCTAAGTTTTAAAACTTCCAGGTTTTAAAACATGGGCAAAGTGCTTCTCTGGGGCCTATATTGTAGCATGGGACAAAATATAGACAAATCCATAGCTAATATAGTGTCAGTAGTGGTAAATGTTACAGGGAAAATTAAAAAAAAAAAGGTAAGGAAATGAAGTATGTGGGGATAATAATGATGGGGAAGCAGTAGTTAGGAGAATATAATGCTCATGCCAAGCCTCAGACTTACTCCACAGAAGGCCTAGTCCCAGGTGCTGAAAAACCCCTCATTGGACCTCAGGCCTGCTTTTGGAGTGCTCCCCCGGAAAGAGCCCCCTTCCAGCCCCTTCCATCAAGCAACACCTGCAGTGGCAGAGTTGGCTGGTGGCCCTGACCCCACCCTCTGCTTGAATGACTGCTAATTTTGCTCAAAGTACCTCTTCCCCTTAACTCTTTCTCCAGCAGCCACCACTCAGGCTGGCTTTTCCCCGCTGCCAGGCTGCAGGATTGCCCCGGTCATTAAGAAACAGCATCGCCAGCCTCCAGCCCAGCCCAGCAGGGGACTCTGCTCTGGGGTGTCCTAAATGGCAGCTACTGATCCTTCCCCAGAAGCACACATTGTTGGTATAGGTAGGGCATCACAAACCTACATGTGCACAGGAATGCCCAATGGTGCTTGTTGCAGCTATATTCCCAGGCCCCATAGCTATAAATTCTGAGTCAGCAAAACTGGGTGCCTTCCAGGAATCTGCATATTTTTGACTAGCACCCAGATGGACCCCCCGTGCAGGGGGGACACAAGCTATGCCTTGACAAATAGCGCATAGAATTTCCTCTTGACCTCCCCATAGTTCACCCTCATCCTTTTGAGCCCATGAGACCATCAAAGAGGATGGTGATATTGACCTTCGGCTGCTCTAAGGAACACACATTTTTCTAAGTTTTTATTTTAATACCAGTTGGTTAACATACAATAGTTTCAGGTGTAGTTTCAGGTGTACAATACAGTGATTCAACACTTCCGTACATCACCGAGTGCTCATAATGACGAGGTGCTCCTTAATCCCCGTCACCTGTTTCATTCCTCTCCCCACCCCCTCCCCTTTGGTAACCTTCAGTTTGTTAAGAATCTGTTTCTTGGTTCGCCCCTCTCTATCTCCTTTTTTCCCCCTCTGCTCGTTTGTTTTATTTCTTAAATTCCATATTAAATACGATATGCATTAAATCACATGGTAGTTGTCTTTCTCTGATGGATTTCACTCAGCATCATCTTCTGTAGGTCCATCCTGTTATTGCAAATGGCAAGCATTCATTCTTTTTTTTATTGCTGAGTAATATTCCAGGTGTGTGAATGTGTGTGTGTGTGTGCACGCACGCGTCTACCACATCTTTATTCATTCATTAATGGATGGAAACTAAGGCTGCTTCCATATCTTGGCTATTGTAAATAATGCTGCTATAAACATGAGGGTGCATGTATCCCTTTAAATTAGCATTTTTGTGTTCTCTGGGTAAATACCAGTAGTGTGATAATTGGATCATAGGGTAGTTCTATTTTTAACTTTTTGAGGAAACTCCATACTGTTTTCCTGAATGGCTGCACCAGTTTGCTTTCCCACCAACAGCGCAAGAGGGTTCCTTTTTCTCCAGGGACACACATTCTTGATTGGATTTTTAGAGTGGATTGCAATAATCCTCTTTATTACCCATTTTTCTTCAACAAATCTGGTGACTGTCCTGCTACTTTGCTGTCTCACTCAGGTTCTGTGAATACCAGTGAATACTGTGCAAGTTATATCGTGAGCACAGATGTAGCCTTGCAGCTCTGGTCCCCAGGTCCCATCTCAATCACCAGCCGAATCTTTGCCTCTCGACAGGTGTCCTTCCCCTGATTATTACAGGATGAAGTGGTTTGGGGAGTGATAATTAATTGGACTTCTTTTCCAGGGTGGGAGGAAAGTCAGTATCTCTGCTCTAATATTCTTCCAATGCCATCCAAGGTGGTCTGGCAAGAGAAGGGGGAATGACCAGGAACAGGAAATGACATCTCTTGAGTACCTCTTGTGAATCAGACACCACATGGGCACTTCGTACAGATCACTTCTGATCTGGGGGATGGCCCTGGAAGGTGGATAGTCTCCCACATCACAAATAGGAAAGCTGGGAATCAAGGAGGATAAGGAACTTGACCCAAGTTCACTATTAGCAAGGACTTTGGGCAGAGCTAAAATTTATACTCAGGCTTGTCCAACTCCAGAGCCCATGCTCTTGGGCCTCCCGAGGCTCTTGGCTTCCACTCACTTTCCTGGAATCCCTAAACTCCCAAATCAAAACACTTTACCCAGGTCTGTTGCTTTGCTGCTACCTGTTCCCAGTGACCTGCTGGGCTGAGCTTTCTTTAGTAATGGTGTCTTCTCATTTGGATTTGGTTTTATTCTTTCTCTTCCTGTCTGGGCAAGTGGCTATTAAGAGCTGGTTTTGATTATTTAGAAAGCACCACACAGGGACCCAGTGGGTTGTAATTGGTAAAATGTCTGAACCAAATGCTGTATTCCCTGCTGGTGGCTGATTAAGGGATTATTACCATTATAAAAATAGTCTTTCAGAACTCGGGGTTATTTTTCACCATTAAAAAAATTACTGTTTTGATTCTGTTTGGAGAGGGTTTTCCATCTTGGAATTCTGTGAAGCTTCCCCTGGAGACTTTTATGGGGAAATGTTCTCTAGAGTGTCCTGTACATGACATTTCTGAACCTGGACCATCTCCCAATTGCTTATATATGGGCATAGAAGTCAATGGTGTTGCTTCTGGGTTCCCTAAGTTCTTCCTCCAGTTCCGCCCGTGTGAGCTCTCCCTTCTCCATCCCATCTTCTCCCTTCTTATTTCCCAGAAGATGGCCTGGATTGCATTGGAATAATATAATCTCCCTTCTTCATTTGGGATCAATCAGATCTGAAAGAGAAGGGAAAAAAAAGAAGCACAACATTAGAGGGCCCTTCATTTCCTTCATTTAACTTAGTCTAAATAGATCAGAGATTCTGAGCAGCCCCCAAGTGACTTTGTTAGGGCCGTAACAGGATGAGCACACCTTTTATCTGAAGATTGGAAATGGCTTAACTAGCTCTAATTAAGCCTTTGGGGGAGAAGGAGGCCTGAGGCATGGGGGCTTGACATCCCTAGCTAAAGATGCAGCTCTCACCTTTCCTGTTGGATCACTGTGCATCACAATAAGGGTACCTCAATTTTCTTTGTGTGATGAAGATGGTAACCCCTCAACGTTTGGCATTGTTAAACGCAAGGATTAATGAAATTAGATTTGCAAGGCACTCTCTTCTGCTGGCCTGTGTTTAGGTATAACGCCAGCTCTATTGACATAATGATGATAATAGTTCTCCTCCATGATGCCCCTTGCCGAGTAGCATACATAGATATTTAAAATTTCTCATCTTCTATCAGCCATACATAAAGGCTGCTCTCTCCATCTTGCAGGTAAAGAAACTGAGGCAGAGAGAGGCAAAGTAATGTGTCCACATCCACACAGCTAGTAAGTTCCAGACTTAACTGAGTCCACATCTGGCTATCTTCAAAGCCCATGCTCTTTCTACTCTGTAGCTTGGCCCTAGAATGTATTGGGGGAGACCTCCAAGGCCTCTAGTCTAATCTTCCGTCCCAATGCAAGAGTGTTTTCCATAGTGCCCCTGAGAGAAGCAGCCA
Organism: Canis lupus baileyi; assembly: GCF_048164855.1. Lineage (NCBI taxonomy): Eukaryota > Metazoa > Chordata > Mammalia > Carnivora > Canidae > Canis > Canis lupus. The sequence goes on from NC_132840.1 coordinate 75,960,353, forward strand.
CCCAGCCTCTCCTTGAGCCTATACTGGGCTGGGAAGTATACTGCTTCCCAAAGGACACATGCCATATGCCCACATCTTCCAGGGAGAGGGTCAAAACCTGCCTCCTAATTCTGCCCTCTGAAGCAGCTGGAATAGCCCACTTTGTCTTTTTTTTTTTTTTTTTTAACAACTCTTCATATATTTGAAAATAGTTTGATTTCTCTTCATTCATTCACTTCTTCCTGAAATTTAGCATAACACTGTTGAGCGCCTGCTCTGTGTCATGGTCCCTTCATGAGCTCACAATCTTTGGGAAAAGGCAAAAATTGCAGTCAGCACTATCGTAGTGACCCTCTGATTGTCTTTCCTTCCGCAAACAGCAGACCATAGCTGTTCTCAACGTGATATGGCCTCCAAATCTCACACCACTGATGCTTTTTAGGTTTCTAGGTCTCTATTAAGACATGAAGCCAAAATTGAGGACCACACTCCAGATGGGGCGAAACGGTATAGAGCTAAGAGCACCATCCTCACAAACACTAAATTTCCATTCCCCGAATTAGTGTGCTTACTGGAATTAGCTTTCGAATCTTTGATTCATTCAGAACTCTGGACCTTGAGATCAATTAACCGTTCCACTTGCCGCCACCCTCCCCCCTCCTAAAATGTGCAGGGTTCTTTTCACGTGAACTTTTCATATAAACCATCCCTAAGCCACCCCTCCCTTGGACCACTTATGTACTTAAGTCTGTTCCTATGGAGATGGAGAGATTTGCAGATCTGGCCAAGAGTGGGCGAGTAAAAAGCCTTGAGAACTGATGGCCATGTTTCGTTTTCCAAAGCTGATATAAACTCAGCTTTTCAAGGGGCTGGTTCTCTGGAATGACTTGAGTGTAGCTCTAACGAGGCAGGGGGATGAGCCAGATGGCTATTGTGAGTCACCCTCGCAAACCAAGAACTCAGGGGTCCCCTGTCCTCCAGAAGGTTCAGGGAATCCAGCTCCAACTTCCTGAGTTCCTGCCGGTCCCACCAGTTGCTGGGAGGACAGGCCGCCTGTCTTGAATTTCCTCTCCTGCCATCTTCTCTGAGAAGCGCACACACAAGCATGCCTGCCCCCTTTGCAGGATCATCCGGTGTTTATGATGGCAGAGTCTGCTTTGGCAGCACCCCCCGAGTAGTGCAAAGGCAGCCAGCTACATTTCTTATCATGGCTCTCTGCAGCTGGGAACACTAGGAAACCTCTTCTGTTGCTTTGATGGCAATTTTAGCAGACCTGCTGGTGGGATCCCCTCGTGTCCCCACCTCCAGACCCTTTTACCCCACTTCAAAAGCAAACAAAGAACAACAGAAAACCCTGGAAAGACCCTGTCAGAGGAGAATCTGTGCTGCCATTGCCTGCAGGTGGCATTGGGGGAACAGTGAGGAGGGGTCCCCCTCCATAGAGAGGCCCTGCCCGGCGTCTGTGCCCTTTTGCCCGGCCCCTTCATCATGAGCCTCTGTGGCAGTGCAGGTCCCATCTGCGCTAACGAGAAGAGCCATTAAGGCTCAGACAGGTTGCCAGTGGGGGAAGCTGCTCTAAGAGTGTCATGATTGCTACTGTCTAATACATTTTCAATTTGAGGAAGGAGTTTACCATAAATATGCAGATCCTTTGAAGCTGCCTTTGCGGAGCCTGGCTCAGAGCGCTGGAGCGGGGGTTTGATTGCTGGAAATCCGCAGCCTCGAGTGCCAGCTCCCTGGCTGGGGGACAGAGCTGACGAGAGGGGGCCGTCTGGGGAGGCTGCTCGGCGGGCCATTCCCCACGAGCCAGCGAGCACTTTGCCTTTGATGAGGAAATTCTGGAGCAGCAGTTCTCGGGGAGAGGATGGGGGGGGCTGCTTTGAAGGTTACTGAGAAGTCACTTATGTCTTCCTTTTAATTAAGGAGCCAGGAGAAGGGGAATTGGCATGAGGTTTGAAATAGTTGGCGTCTTCTAGAATGTCATGAATTCTTCGAGCTGGAGGAGACCCGAAGGGCTGTCGGGTCCAGCTTTCCCACCAAAGAATCAGACCCCTCGGTGGCCCTGTTTGCTCCCAGAGTGAAAGGGCAGCTCCCCAGCGAGGCCGCACATGCTGGGCCCCACTTAACCTTTGCGGGTGCCCTGCTCCCAGGCCGCTCAGCCGCTCTGCCTCTACTGACGGACGTGCTCCCTGACCGTGATCCATGAGTCCAGACCCAGCCCTCCCCCTGCCGAGAGCGGGGCCCAGCACAGGCCTGGAGGAAGGGACGTGCCATTCCAGCCCCAAGGAGCTCATCACATCCAGTAGGGACGCCAGAGCCCTGGGGACCCAGGAGTTTGTCACGAGAGCTCTCTAAAGTTCATATGACAAGCCTCTCCGGTGGCAACTAGAATTTGAAAGTGTGACCTGGACAGCCCCTGCAGTCACCATGCGTGTCCCTCCATTCCCCCAGGGCGGCACCTCTGTAGTTAATTGAGTCCCTCCTCCTGGGAGGGCATCGGGCTGTCCTGGCCACCCCTGGATGGCAGACAGCTGGCTTGGGAAGGGTGTGACCTCCAGGACCCTCTCTCCTCCGGGCTCCCCGGCCCACGTACATCTGGTTCTTTGTCCCAGAGCCCTGGCTCTTCCTGCTTATCAGCTTTGATGGGAAATTCACTGACTGTAGAAGCTGATTCACACATCAGCCGGCAAACAAATTAGAGCTACTTAAGTTTTCAGACGGGGGGCTGCTTTTGGGCAGAGGAGCGGGGTTTCAAAGTGCTGCATTTTAAATATATTTCTTATAATGTGCCCCATCACGCATCCTGCCGGAGCCCAGCCCCGGGGAAGTTTGCCAGGAGCGAGTGACTCTGCGGCGCCTCTTCAGCCAGCCCATGCCTGGGAGAGCTGGAAGAGGCTGAGCTGCTAATTTGGTCTCACGAAGCAGCCGGCGTCATCAGTTCTAGAGATGGGCACGCCACAGACCAGAGGTGTGGGCAGCGAGGGCAGGCGGGGGGCGGGGGGCCGGGGAGGGGCCCTAGCGCGCTGGTCCTCAGTGGCTCCCCTGGAACATAGGGCTGGTGGTCCTATGATATCTGCGTCACGGACTTTATAAGATTATCGTGAGAACAAAATGAAAGGCTGTTTGTAGGTGTGCGTAGAGGACTCTACTCCACGGTGCAAAGTGGAGTCCCGTCCTCGCTCCTGGAGACGTCTGTGTAATGTCCCTCTGCCTTCGTGTGCAGCGTTCCTGGAGTCTTGCTCGTAACCTGGCTCAGGGCAGAGAGAAGGACAAAGCAGGGCTGAGCCATGTGCTCGCATCGCTCCTGCTGCAAGCCCAGAGCCCTGCAGAAACGCCGCGAAGGCCGGCCCCTGCTTGAGGGACGTAAGCTTCGCCATCCAGCCTCTCTCTGCTTCAGGATGGGCTCCCCTTGGCCCTCCCCTCCTCTCTTCCTCTTCTTCTCTCCTTCCCTCACATCTGCCCTCCCTCTGCTCCTTAATGTGGCGGCATCACCTGTGCCGCCTGGCAGTGGCTCTGGGTGGGACGAAGACAAGAGCCAGAGGTGGTGGCTCCATTTCTGGGACGATCTACAGAACATCCAGGGCTTACCTAACATAGCACCGCTTGGACAAGAGCTGCGGACACCCCCAAGCTAGAAACTCCCCATCTGCCCAGACTAGAGTGAGGCCCAGCCACACACCACCTCCCTGTGGGCCTGCCTCCCCGTAGGCACAACAATGGGCCATTCTCAGCCCTTCCCTGGGAGCTCAGCATTCTACTGAGTCCTGAAACACAGGGAGCAACCAGCGTCCTTCAAGCCCAGACACTTCATTAGAACCATTAGCTCAATTGGCATCTGCCGCTCAGAGCTCAAAGTTGTGTGTTATTAGTACAACTGCTTTCCCAAGACACTTCTCCACCTGGCGAGTTTAACAAATGAAGCCAAGCGCTCTCCATGCCCCAACTGTGGCGTGTTCATTGGCAGTAATTTCCTCGGAAGATGAAAAATCTCAAGCATGCCTGGGCTCTCTGATAGATTCTCTCCTCGGCAGCTAATTTGAAAGACCTTCTACCTTCTGGAGGCATGAGAAGGACGTGCGGCTGGGTCTTCATATTTACAGGCTCTGCTGTGCACTGGGCCGGTGCCAGTTTGTGCCAGGCCAACCTGGTCATCCCCACCACCGCCCCTAGAGGTTTGGAAGAGGGTCTGTGAGATTACTGACCACACAGGTGAAAAGGAGGGAGTGATAGAGTTAAAGGCAATCATTCAACTCACAAAGTACTTCTGTGCAAAATGAGAAACAAAAAACACGAGAACAAAAGGCAGTCCGGGCACCCTCGCTGCCCTGCGCAGGGCAACTTCACTTCTGAAGGCCTGAGCTGGTGAGAGAGCCTATTAGGTCTCCGAGCGTGTCTTTGGAGGGCGGTATGTTTAATCAGAGCTGCCTGCAGCGCACTGAGCTCCGCTCCTGCCCTGGACAGTATTCATCTGTCACTGGAGTCCCAGAAAATAGCCGCTGTGGGTTTGTTCTCTTTGGAGCAGGGGTGCCGAGGGCCGGGCCAAACGCCACTTCAGATCCTGGAGGTCGGGGATTTGGGATGGAGGTCCGGGCACATCTTGGCAAAAGCCAAACATCTGAACACACGCAGAGGTGCAGCCGACTCCTCATTTTTTTGTGGATTCTGTTTTTGCAAATCCTCCCACCCTCTAAAATCTACCTGAGTGTCCCAGAAACGGTACTCACGGTGCTGCTTAGGAGGTGCACAGAAGAGTGAAAAATGGGAGTCAGCGGATGGGCAGGGTCCCAGCTGACCTGGAAAGGGCAGCATCTGCCTTCGTCCAGCCCTCAGACTGTAAACATGTGTCCTTTTTTGCGGTCTACATGGTGTCATGCCTTTCATACCGGTGTGTTTTTGCTTGGTGACTTTGATGTTTAAAATGACCCCGGACCTGAGCACTGATGTGCTGTGTCATGAACCTAAGTGCAAGAGAGCTGTGATGGGCCCTATGGACAAAAATACAGGTGTTCAGAAAACATCATTCAGGCATGAATTGCAGTCTATTGTTCGATATTAATGAATCGACAATATCTTTTATGTGAGGTGTCATGAAGCAGAAACACACAAAAAACGAGGTTGTGTGTTGATCGGTTGATGAAAAGGGTGTGTAATAGAAGCTCCTAGAAACCTGATCCTATCCCCTAGGAACAGCAGCTTGGTATCCTCTAATTCAGTATTTATGGCAAGTTTATTGAACATAATTACTGCAAATAATGAGAAATGACTGTAATGAGATTCAGCGAGGAGAGAAGACCAGGGACCAGTGTGCTTAGGAGTTGCTCACCTTGTCCTGCCATGGCCTGTTCTCTCTGCATTCACTACCCCGTACTCCGACTCTCTTCTTTTCTTATAATGTCCGTGGGCCTCATCTACTCCTTGATGCCCTGGCCTTCCTCCTGGTTCCCCTGATACAGAAGTGGAATCTAGATCCTAAATCCGAGGGCCATAAGGAATAATAAAGGTCCCGTAGAGCAGTGCTCTCATCAGATGTTTGGAGTCTTGCAAATGTATTCGCAAGAAGTAGAGTCTGTGCCTGAAGGCCTCCTAGGTCGAGGAACCCACTACCCATAGGAAGTAGAAAGCTCTCATTGTGAGAAAGGTTTGCTGTCTATTGGGCAAAATTCTTTCTTTTGTCTTTATTTCTGTTTCTTGGGTCTATCGTTCTGGTGGCTGCCTTTCCTTCTTCCTTATATAGTATGATTTCAGTCTCTTTACCTTCCTGGTCAGTCCCCTTGGAATACGCTTGTTACCTTTGTGCTTCATTTAAAGAGCAGCGCTTGAAACAACATGCGGCATCTCAGGTGTGGTCTGAGTAGAAGAGTAGTACCCTCTTCCTTCACATCAAACCAGCCATCCGTTGGCCACTGGTGTCCACCATGGACACTGCCAGTTTATTTTCATGTTAACGAAACACAGTGTCTCAGCTCCAAGACCAGGCTCTACTGGGGGAATGCCAGGCCTCTACCATAGAGAGCTATTTCATGGCAGGACGGAGAGGGCCCTTCCTCACACCCCCTTCTTGGTGGCTACCTTCATGGTGCTTTATTTTCCTGCCTGTGTAGCTGAGCTTCCAGGGCTTCTGTGTTGTCCTGCTTGGGCCTGTCTCTCCCTCACTTTGCCCCCAAGGCACTTGGAAAAATGATATCACATTATAAACACACCCAGCATTTTTAGGAATTCAGTTTAGAGCTGGTGAGGACTAGATGACACCCTTCTATAGGTGAGATAACTGAAGACTAAAACAGAAGTGACTTGCCCAAAGGAATTTCATAAGGTAATTAGGCAGATATTTATCGAGCACCCGTTATACATTATAGGCCAGGCAGTGTCCTGGGACCTGGGGCTACATAGCGGAATTTACTAATTCAATCACCAACTGTTTAAGCACTGATTCTGTGCTAGGCCTTAGGGATATGATAGGGCGCAAGACAGAGCCTCATCATTCATGAGTGTACTGTCTAGTGGGGAAGACGGGTTTGAAACAAATAATAACTGAAAGAATTATATGAGTACAAGTGTGATGTATGCTGCAAAGGAGAAGTCTAGGGCCCTCTGCGTGAGTCATTGTGATGGGGACTTAACTGAGTCAGAGGGGGTGGGCATCCCCCACGTGGTGGGGGAGTGTGTCCCACCCAAGCAAGGGCCTCCCAGAGCTGGTGGTCTGGTGTGCAACTCTGAGACCAGAGTTGGTGGATGGTCAAGCCAGATTGGGAAGCTGGAATTCCTGAAGCTTTCTTTACTTTTTCCACTTTTCCCCACTGTTCTCTTCTTCAAACTTTATTTAAATATCCTCTTCTGGTGCAGTCAGTTAAGCATCTAACTCTTGGTTTCGGCTCAGGTCGTCATCTCGAGGCTCTGGGATTGAGCCCCACATCGTGCTCCGTGCTCAGTGTGGAGTCTGCTTGAGATTCTCTCTTCCTCACTCCTTCTGACTCTCCTGCTCATGCTTTCTCTAAAATCAATACATAAGTCTTTAAAATAAATAAGCAAATAAGTAAATAAATAAATATTTCCTAAGTACAGAAGTCACAATCAAAGACGGGGAAAAGCAGAGGCTGACTTCAGGGATGTGGACTCTCAGACAAGAACCTGGTGACAAATACCAATGGATGAAGAATTACAATCTGCATGTGTACTAGGCATTTACACATCCATAGCCCAGGAGAATTAATATCTTGGGGGTGGTATACCTGCCTGGATTTGAATTGCACTCACTGTGGAACTTTGTGCTAGAAGCTTACCCTTCTTGAGTCTCAGTTTTCAAGTCTGTCAAATGGGGATGATAGTGGTACCTCCCTAGTAGGGGAGGTAGGAAGATTAACTAAGGTGATGAGCATAAAGCATTTAGTCCAGTGTCATGCAGTAAATGTTCAAAAGTGTTAGCTTGTATAATTTTCTTATAGTTAGTCCTCAAGTTCTATGTGATGAGGACTAGGAACTTATTGAGGCCAAAAAATGTATTTATTGAGCATCAACTGTGTTCCAGGAGCTCTGTGAGGGGCTGATTATAGTGAACAGACAAGGTGTCCACATCTCTTGCACCAGCAGACACTTTGATACTTTTGAAGCATGACTTGCACATGGTTGCAATTCCAGACACACACTGACACCTGCCTCTACATAATTGAAACCAAAACTTCTGAAACAGTGGTCACCTGGCCATGTGCAGTCCACCCTGACCTAGTCTGGATTTAGGTTTCAGTTTTAGTGTATAGGTATTCACCTACTAAATTGATTTCAGAACCCACTAATGGGGAGCAGCCACAATTGAACCAAAACATTGCCTTAGACCAACTGGGTTGTGGCTTAATAAGCCCCGGCAGAGACGTTCCTTTGATAGGAGGTCTTCCCAGTTTTTCCAGGACTTGTTTCTGATCTCTTATTTTTGCCATTGTTGTTGTTTGATCCTGAATTTTCACAGCATTCTGCATGTAAGCATATATTTTGTTAGAAGAATATGTTGGCAAAGAGAAAGATCTTCAGCAATGCTCTGTGTTCCCCGGATCACCCCCTCAGGCACTCAACTGAGTCCTTACTCGTGACCAGTCTCCCATGTAAAATAAACTTTTATGATTGGAGATATTAGGTTTAAATTCAATAAATGTTTATCTCCTTCATGCCAGGGGTGTTTACTGTAGGAGCTTACGTTCCATACCTTTTAACTGACCTTCAGTCAAGTACAGCCCTGTACTGTAGAGTCTGAAACTATAACTCAATTTCCATTAATTCCGAAGGTCCCTAGTCATAAGTGCCTCACACCTGTCTTTTTTTTTTTTTTTTCTGCCAGTAGGTCAAACTCAGTTCTGTGCACGCAAGAAGATGCTAATATATTATCATATGCATCCTTCTTAATGAGAATTTCAACTTCAAACCCTGACCCCTGAGGTCAAAAATAATGAATCACTGGTTATGGTGTGTTCAACTTTGGATGGTCCCAGAGAACAAGGATCTGGAACTTAAAAAAAAAGAGCTTGCATTTGGATAGGTCTTTAAACTTTTGTCACATCTGTGATTGCCTCAGATCATCCCAGTCAGTAGAGAAGGGAAGGAAGACCACCCTTATATTATAGTAGCAAAATTGACCTCCCAAGGCACACGGCAAGGGCACGATGGAACTTGACATCAGATCTCCTGACTTTTGGTCAACTGCATTTCCACCAGACAGACAATATGGGACTATTGTCTTCCCTTCCCATGGCTCCTTTGGGCTCATCAGAAGCCATCATAACATGATCTCAGTTGATTATTATCAACAGCAGTGCTGTGCTATGGGTAAGTGGGTTCATTTATTTCCATTTTATAGATGAGAAAGATTTAGGGCAGTTAAGCGACTTGCCCAAATCACACAGCAGAAGAGGAAAGACATTGTATCTTCTGGTGAACCCCCCAACCCCGCATCCCCTTGTGTCAGGCCTCTAAGCAACCTCCTTGCACCTTGGCTTGGATCGCTTTTGTGGGGTCTTTTAGGAGACTCTCTTCACATTTGTATTCTCCAAAGAACAAGTTTATAGTAATCATAGAGGTATGTGGGAAGGCCCAAGCCCTAAGATCAAGATAGCCTACACCTGCTCCAACAGTATAATAGCAAGTAGAACATGGATTCAAACCCAAGTTTAACCTAGAAAATATCACAGCAAGTTGCCCGAGATCTCTGAGTCTCAATTTCTTTTATTCTTTCATTAATTTGTTCAATCATTCAATAATAACTTGTATAAAGTACCTATATTAAGCATTATTACCATTGTCTGAAGTGTCTACATCTCTCAGGTGGGAAAAATAACAGGGTTGTTACGCAGAATCAGGGAAATTTATGTAAGCAAACCAATGGCTGAGTGCCCAGCTTGCAAAGGTGATCAATAAATGTTTGCAAACTCTGGCTCTGGAGCAGAAGGGCTTGCCTGGCCTTGGAGTGATGTCAGCTTCTCTAGAAGCTAGGTCCCAGCCGCGCCGAGTACAAAGAACAATCATCTAAATGTACATAAAATATTAAATGTTACAGAGTGCACACCCACAGATACAGGCAAGGATGTGAGGAAATCCCTCAGGGCTTTAAAAATAAATCTCTTTTTACCTACTTGGGAGAAAACAAATGGGCAGAATGACAGCCCTGAGTGACTCCACGCAGGACTAAGAGGAGCAGGACTAAGAGGGCTATGAGGGAGGGGCACAAGTGGCTGCTCCGGGCAGGACAGATGTCCTCAGGGGACAGCAGAGGGCTCTTCCTTGGTGGCATAGCGAGAAAGACAAGCGGCGAGCAACAGTCTTGTTGCTGAGTGTGTAATTATAGCCTGAGACAAACGTGCTGAAAGGGTTTGCGGAGAAGTTTGACTTTGGGAGAAAAAGGGAAAGCCTCCTAGAAGCAGTGACTTTTGAAATGTAGCCTGAAAGCATTAGCTGGGATGACCTAGACGAGGGTTTAGAAAGCTTCTGTAAAGATCCAGATGGTAAATAGTCAGACTTTGCAGCTCTATCCTTGTAGATGAATATAGTCCTGGATAGTCCGTAAGTGAACAGGTGTGGCTGTGTTCTAATACAACTTTCTTTCCTGAAATAGACCACCTCTGAAGAGCTGAAAGAAGGCTGGGGAGGAGTGTGGGTATGCAGCAAGGAAAGTTCCAGAGGGGGAATGACATGCACGCAGACCCTGGCAAGAAGGGACTTGTTGCGCTTGAGTGTGGAGACGTGACTGGCGCACAGATAAAGCTGGAGAATATAGTGAGATGGGCCTGCGGCGTGTGTAGAGGCCCACCCTATGGGGCCTGGTAGGCCATGTAAAGGATCTCTGTCCTTAAACCCAAATGGGAAGAAGGGAAGGGTTTTAAGCAGGGTCTGGGTGATCATATTTGAGATTTTGTAGAGATGACTGCCGGCTGCTGGGTGGCGAGCGGAACAGAGGGCTGGAGTGTAACCTGGCCCAGGGGAGGCTCGGTGGAAACGAGGACTTGAGTAGAGGTGAGGGAAGGGGAGACTTGGGGAAGCTCAATGACCACAGTGGCCACAGTGCCGGATGCTAACGTGGGACTCCAGACTCCACGTGACACGCCGCCAGCTCTTACAGGAAGCAGCAGGGGAGCCCTGGGGTCCTGGCCCTGAACAAGCGCTCCCTGTGGCCTCTTGCTGAGGGCGTGACCAGCTTGCTTACACTGACCCACGATCACACACAGACTAAATGCAGGTCTCAGAACACACCTTCACTTGGACAGCAGTGGCCTTTCCAAAGGACTCTGGGTCGTCTGTATCGATGCCACAGAATCCATTCACCAGAGCCCCCACATGCCATCTGGCCTTATCTGTGCTCTCCTTACAGCCATTCTTTCGAGCTCGGTCACTTGGTTGCTCGCCCAGGGGTTAAACACAGATATCCTGACTGCGGTACCGAGTGACGGTTCACAAGGAGAAGAGACACTCTGAGAAGTAGATGCATTAACTTATCAAAGCGCAGAAGTGAAGGCAAGTGGGCATCCACATTTCAGTAAGCCAGAGCAGCATTATATCACAGCACAGTGTAATAACTGCCTTCATAACGGTGACACCGTATTAAGGTCAAGACTCTCACTCTGTTTAAGAGGACAGTGGAAAGTGTAAATCTCTTTGGAAGAATTTTTTGGGAACAATGCTTTCAAATAAATAATTAACTCTCCAGATTTTTAGTGCTTAAGGAGCAAGATTATTATTAATTCATATGGTCACACATTAACATAAATCCTGTGTCCTTTAGGAATGTTGGATGAATGATACTTTCTGCGCAAACACATCCCGTATCATTTATGTACAGAGATGTTCATATCTGACTAAGCACTCTGATCACGAGACGTTTCTCCTAGGGGCATCAGGATCGGTTGTGAGAAGAGGTACACATTCATTTTAAATATTATGATCTCAGTGAAGGGGCACGTTGACCTTGTCTTGAATCCTGTTTTTTCCACTTACCAGCTCTGTGACTTGGGTTGATTATGAGCGTATGTGGACTTCACTTTGTATGCATACCCTTCGAGCGTCCGGCACAGAGACTGTGCGGGCAGGTGGGTGCTGATGGCCTGCTGGAGCCAGCTTGCCCCAGCCAGTGAGGGCCACTATACACATCCTCCCCGACTCTGTTCAGTGGCATCACATCAGTAGCCTGCAATCAACCTGGGCGGGTATGTTTACACCATGGACATTGGCAAACACTATAAATCAGAGCCTTTTTTTCCTGCAAAGCCAGTTTTTAAACATTTCCTGGCTCATCATCTAATCAACTTACCCAGGGTCACACAGCTCCATCAGCAGAGAAGCCACACTAAACTCGGCTCCTCCCACTCTGGGGCCACAGCATTCACGGTGCAGATGGCACAAAGGTCAAGGGCCAGTAGAGGCTGGAATCCAACTTGCCCAGCTGTGCACCTGCATGGCCACATCAGCCAGGGGGAAGGTGCCTTTTTCTTACCTGCATTAAGGTGCGGTAGAGGCTCTAACAAGTGTCGTCCAAGTCCACGGACATGATGCAAAGGCAGAGCAAGTGGGAGAAACAGAAAGTACAGAGAGAGGGCCATGGAAAGACATCATTTGCACATAATCAGGCGGGCACATGTGGGCATGTGGAAAGAGGCTGACAAAACAGCTGTTCCTGCAGGAGGTTCGGGGGGCAGGTGTCAGCGGGGTGGAGCAAGGGAATCTGGCTGGAGGCAGAGCCACAGATTGTCAGCGATGAGAGCTGCGTCTCCTGCCCACCCCTGGCATGTGTGTGGCATGGAAGGTGCCCAGTGGGTGGGGCAATTAGCCTGTATCCCAGGGCTCCTGGCTCTGTCTCTCGCTTTCCCTCCCACCGCCTTTCTGCAATTAGATTGCGCTGGGTGATAGCTGCCAAGCCGCTTTGTTGCATCTGATGAGTTTATTAATTTCTTGGGGGCTAATGGGAGGGTGGGTGGGAGATTCATTTCCTGACTAGAGCTGAGGGGCTGATTAGTCTTTTTGCTGTGTCCCCAGAGGTGGAGGGTGGGGGTGGGGCGCCTGGCTCAGGCCGTCAGTTCTGGCTCTGGGTAAATCATTTCTCTCCCTGGCTTTCGTGGGAGCCTATCTGATGGCTTGAGTTAAGATCAGGGGGGCTGGGGCTGGGGCAGGTGGTTAGTGAAGATTAGGCCCCCTGAGAACAGCAGAGGTGGGAAAGTAGGTAGGGGTGGGGAGAGCTGAGGTCTTATTGGCCCTTTCGGTGTTGAGTTCACATTTTAGGTGACAGGTAGGACTCTAAAGAAGTTCAGTCCTTGTCTCAGACGTGCAGATGCTGACGTCCAGCCTAATTGTTCTTGATGTCCTTCTGTCCAAATCTGGCCCTTCCCATCCTAAGAGGCCACTGGGAGCTAACTCTAGCCATTTTGAAGACAGGGAAAGGAGCCTTCAAGAGAACAGTCATTTCATTTGACTCTGTGGAATCTCAAAACCCAGGAGAGAGCTGCTCTGTCCTGGGTTTTTGCTGGATGGCTGAAGCTCCTCTGCTTCACCAGGCCTGCTTTCATGGAACACATGTTGGCATCCCCACCCAAGAGACAGCAGCAGAGACAGGAAAGTCTCGCTTTGAGGAGTCACACAGCTCTGGGCTCAAGCCCGGGCACCACTACTAGAGAGGTGACCTTAGGCAAGCTGCTAAATCTGTCTGAGCCTTGGTTTCCTCATAAACCAGAACGCTGGCACTCTCTGCAAAGTTGGGGGGAGAGTTCAAAGAGTTGATAGAACACATCGAGCACAGCAGGTGTCCAGCCACTACCGTTCCCCTTTCATTTTGGAAACCTAGCAGCTCCTCCCTCGTCCTCCCCACCCATCTCCCCTGCAGAGAGGGGCAGAGGGGGAGCTCCAGCTGGTCCCTTTGAGAGGCAGGAGGTGCTCCAGAGAGCCAGAGGAGGCTCACTTGCCTTCTGCCCACACTCCATCAGCAGCAGCAATCTGCTGATATGAAATGCTGGCTCCCCTTGCTTCCAAGTACCAGCCCCCAAGCAAGATGCTGGGGTGTGAGCAGAAACCGGCCAGCCCCACGCAGGCTAGTGGGGAAGACAGGCAAACGAAAATGTGCGGTAGGACGTTGGAAGAGCCAGACAGGATGGCCATGAAAGCTTGCTTGGAAAGATACATCTGGGACTAAATCTCAGGCCTCTCAGCCGATGGGTGAGGTGACCCTAGGACAAGGTGGAGGGACTCTTATCTCAGCATCAGTTTAATCTGTCAAATGGGGCCTCCCATGTGGATCTGCTCAAAACTCTGGTTGTAAACTAGAAACGAATGTGCGTAGATCCAGGACCCTTCTGCCCTTGCAGAAGTAGAAAAGGCTGCCCACCCCTCTCCCAAGTGGCATCCTCCTAGAGGCAGTGGAGGGGAGTTTTGGGTCATCTCCCCTTGGGGTGATGAAAGCCTCACCTGTGAGACCATCAGACCTAGCTTGGCATCAAGACCATGATGTCAGAGAGATGGTTACTGCTCCTCAAGACCCCCAGCCCTCTGGCCCTACGGTGTGGGGGTTGGGCCCAAGGGTGAGATATGTCTTCATTGTTGTTTGATTTTCCACAGGAGGAACCCAGAGCCCAGCTCTGGTGAGTACAGAGCCACGTGGCATCCACGGAACTTGTGAGGGTTTTCCAGGGAAGCTGCCGCTGGGTGCACACAGGTGAATGTGTGCATTTCATTGGGTTTCCAGCCAGCTGTCAGCCATATCTCCTGGTTGCCCACCCCCAACACTCAGCAACACAAATGATTTGCCAGGGGTTCCAGCTAGTAGAAATATATTGGTATGACACACACACACGTATTTATGAAAAGGGTTCCTTTGAGAACACAAACCATCTAAAAACCCAATAATGTTGAGGAGAGGTGTAGGCGACTTTCTAGAATGGAGAACTGAGTCAGTTGTGCATTTGTTCCCCCCTTGAAGTGAAGGCAGTGGGGAAGAGGAAGGAAAATAGTGGCAGGTTAAATACATTGTCGCAATGACCCAGTGACGTTTCTGTTATTATTCTCCTCTTAGGGATGAGGAGACACGCTCAGAGAGGGTGGGGAACTTTTCGGAGGTTACGCCTTTGAGATCAGTGCTCCTGGGCCTGGCTGAATAATCTAGCGTCAGACTGATGCATCCAGGATCTTGATTGGCTCGAGAAGAAGGCAGGGCAAACATTACCAACCCCACTGATAGATGGGGAAACTGAGACTCAGAGATATTTAAGTAACGTGCCTAGGTTCTCACGGCTAGCAAGCGAATCAACCGGGACGAGAACCCGGGTCTTCCCTCTTCCGGTTCCTTCACTCATTGGACCACTCAGCACCATTCACCGAAGGGCCAAGTTCTGATTCTTATTTAGGGAACTGGAATTACTGAAAGCAGGCTGAAGCAAAAGGGTTTGGGGTCTCCTTCTTGCCGCAAGGTGATGTGATTCCACATGTTCCATTCCCTTCTGTGTGAGCGAACGTCCCCAAACTGCATTCCGTTCCTGATTTGTTTCTCTACTTTCCTCTTCTCCTGGGTCTTTGCCCCCATCTTTCCTTCCTTTCTCAGAGGCCCCCTCCCACCTTCCCTGACCCCCTCAACCCTGTGGAACAGTAACCCTACCCTCATCCAGGGAAACTCCATATCTCTGCCTCCTTCTTTGGCTTCCAAGTGACCTGGCTGGAGGCAGGGGACTGGCCTCTCAGCTCCTTCCGACCCTGCAGGACTGCACATGACCTCAGCACCCTCTCCCCAGCCGCCTGTGTTCCCCCATTTCTTCCCAGCCCCTCTCTCATTTGTCTCCTCAGATCGGCCAGTGGCACGTGGCGGACGGCCTCAGCATGGACAGCCGCCTCTACGCCTCCAACATCTCCGACAGCCTCTTCAACACCACCCTGGTTGTCACCACCATCCTGGTAAGCGGGGTGGTCCCGGGCCTCCCAGCTGCAGCTCCCCGGGGTGCTTTCTCCAGCTCCAGGCATTCCCAGGCTTCCCGGGGAACGTGAGATGGGAGCTCTGATGGCAGCATCGAGGCCAATTTATGACAGTGTAATTAAACGCAAGTTGCTGTTTCATATGGAAATGATATTTGATGAGTTCCAGAGCAGCTGGGAAAGAGGGATGGTGCGGAGAGACACCACAGTTTGTGGATGCCTCTTCCAGGGGCACCCTGACAGCCCGGGTGGCTGTGCATGGCCCAGGGAAGGGGGCCTTCTGACATAGGTGGGAGTAGCCTCCCGGGGAGGCTCGGTCCTGTCCATCAGGGTGGCCCCTTTGCTTTCACGACAACCTACCTTCCTTGGTGTCTACTGTGCATAAAACGCGCCCCTGCAAGTAGATAACCAAATTGCAGTGGGTTTTTATGGCCTGTTTCTTCATTTCCAGATGGCCAAAAGAAAGTTCTCAATCTATAGAGCCAGGGACCATCTGCCTTTTTTTTTATTTGATTCCATTCTCTTCGACAATTACCAAGCCCTTCTCCCCACGGGTCAGGCACTGTGCTCATTCCTGGAGACACATGGATGAGCAAGACTTGGTCTCTAGCCTCAAAGAGGTTATAATTTAGTAGACGGCCTGGGTCAAGTGCATTTATGGCCAAGGTCATTGTCTTCTTCCCCTGTGAAGACCTCATGTTTTAAAAGACTTGTCAATTAAACCAACTACATATATTAAATGATAATTAGTTTCTTCCTCGCCCCTCACTCTCCCCTTTTAACAAATCAAAAGCATATTTCCCTGCCTGGCACCGTGTCTTATCAGCAGGAGATAACCAGTGTTGCCTCGCTGATATAATTCCAGCCCAAAGCAGAGACTGGATGTACCAGTTAGTCTGCTCAGCCTTATCATTGCTAAATGCGCGAGGTCTGCAAATGTGTCTGTTTCTTTAGGCTTTTTGAGATAATGAAAGAGCTCAGGGACCTCCATCACTACCTTCAGGAGCTCCTAGGGCACAGGAAGACTAGCTTAGAATTCTTGATCTACTGTGGGCAGTGAAATAAAAGCCAGGAAAGAGGCTCATGCCTCACACTTTGCAGGCTGAAGGAGGGAGAGGTCCCATCCCACCAGAAGGGCCCAGAAAAGAAGGGATGGGCTCCAAGAGCCAGGGAGAGATAGGGAGGGAGAAGTGAACGAAGGGCAGCATCGTTGGGTGTTTAGGAAGTGCTGAAAAAGGCAGGTTCTCCAGGAAATAAGCCTTGGTAGAGAGAGAAGAGGATGAGGCCAGACAAGTAGACCGGGTCCCTAGCACTTAAAGACTTGAATGCCCCTCTGTTGAGTTTTCCCTTCATGCAGTAGGAAACGGAGTCAGCGAATATTTTCATCCATTTATTCAGTGAATATTTGGGGGGCGCTGCTGTATGCTGGGCACTTTTGTAGGTGCCCAGGAATAGACAGTGCTGGAGTGGGGAGTCAGGGTGCTGAGAGCGCCAGCGTCCATGGGGACCCCACTGAGCCAGGGAAATCTGGAGCAGAGACCTGAAGGGAGGAGGAGGGAGCCAAGTGGCCGTCTGGGAGGGAATATTCTGGGCAGAGGGAAGGATGGAAGAGACAGTTCTAGCTCCCAGAATTTTGATCATTCCCCCTCTCAGCTGCAGCGTTAGCTTGTCTGAACCAACGTGGAAATGCCAGAAAGATCGGACGGTGGTGGGGTCACCACTGCCCCTCCCTGAGGTGTCGTAGAGCGAGGCCGAGCTGGGCAGTGGTGAGCAGCGGTCCTGGCTGAGGAGGTCAGCACACAGCATGACAGCTGGGACCTCCCTCTTGTGGCCCTTTCTACCTCGGAAGTATTTCTTGAGTCTGTCCCCAAAGTCTGTACCCTACCTGAAGCCCATTTACTTCTTTCACCTGAGTGTGACCTGACCTCCTTAGAGGCTCTCTTCTCAATGGCTCAGTCTACGCCCCTACTCCCTACCCATTTGTCAGGTCTTCCTAAGGAGGTCGACCACCCAGGGCCCACCGCCCCCGAACTGCCCCTCATAATCAGGCCTGGCGTGCTGTACCTGCTTCCGCTCCGTGTGACTTGGGGTCTGGCAGTACGGGATGGCCCAGCATTTCCTCACCATATCATGCCATTCCCTGCCTCTGTAAGTACTGTTCCCTCAGCCCAGGATGCCCTTCCTCCCACTTCCCGTTTCCAACTGGAAATGTCTGTGCACCCTTCAAAGCTCTGTTCAGATGTCACTTCTTCCAGGAAGTCTTCCCTGACAGGACTCCTGCCTTCTCCCCATCTCTAGCACTTTGCACACACCTGTCATGGCCTTTCTCCTGTTAGAGGTGGTTGTGTCCACTCTACCTCCCCTTCTAGAATGAGGGCTCCTCAAAGGTTGGGGTTCCTGACACAAAGTAGGAACTCAGTGATTGGAATTTGAATATAAAGTTGTTTCTCCCTACAGGGTAGGGGGATGTCCCTTAAAAGCCAACAAAAGTTTGAGAGGGACAGGGGGACATTGTTGGGTTGTACGCGGTGCTCAGAGCTTTGGCACAGACTCACGGGACGCTGAGATCACAGGGCTGTGTTTCTAGACTGGGAAAGGCAACCTGACTCTGTGTGTGCGTGTGTATGTTGAACACACATATGAAGGGTGGCAGCAGGGCACCTCTGTGTCAGGTGACATTTAATAACACGCTAAGTGCAGTTCAGACACAGAGCTTTTCTCGTGCGTGTGTGTGTGAGACAGCGGCTAAGAGTCAATAATTCGCACCAGGAATGATTATCTTAATTTAGTACCTGGGGACTATTTGTGGGTTGTCCTTGGCAGGTGGTAATCCTGAATGACTTAATCCCCCCCCCCTTTTTTAAAGATTTTATTTATTTATCTGTGAGAGACAAGAGAGAGAGGCAGAGACACAGGCAGAGGGAGAAGCAGGCTCCATGCAGGGAGCCCGATGCGGGACTCGATCCTGGGACCCCAGGATCACGCCCTGAGCTGAAGGGAGGCGCTCAACTGCTGAGCCACCCAGGCATCCCATGACTTAACCCCTTAAAACTCAGCACGTATCCCTGTTGTCCCATGTTCCTGTCGGGGGACGCGTGGGACATATCCATGATGTATTTACACAGAATTAGCCGTAGCTCTCATTTCCTGAGCGCTTACCCCGCCGTGTCAGACCCCAAAGTAAACTGTTTGCCTGTGTTATCCCTTCTGTTCCCCCAGCCCTCCTGCCAGGACAGGGGCTCCTGCTCTAGGCCAGCATGCCCGGTCCCCACATCTTCCAGAGTGCCGTTGAACCCCAAACTTGCTGACATTTTGACTTTCCCGCCTGTCTCCTCCCTCCAAGATGAGCCTTTGGTGTGTTTACTTTGAACACATCAGTGAATTTTTTTTAAAGATTTTATTTATTCATTAGAGAGAGAGAAGCAGGCTCCTCCTCACTGAGCAGGGAGTCTGATCCCAGGACTCTGGAATCATGACCTGAGCCGAAGGCAGATGCTTAACCGACTGAGCCGCCCCAGCACTCCCCACATCAGTGAATTTTAAGTTAACTTGAGAGTAGAGGGTATCTGGGGAGAAGAATTTCATGATGCTCCTTGGGATAATTAAGGGTATCCTGGGATGCTGCCGATCCAGGGGTGGAACCCCCAGCCAAGCCCCGTCCCTGAGGCCATGTCTGAGTGCTGTTCACTCAGTCCACGAGGGCCTAAAGCCAGAGCCAGCTGGGGCTCCCAAGGAAGGGGAAGACCCTGTGCAGGCCCCACCTACATCCTACCGGGGAGCACATCCTAGAGCGTAACTGAACCACATGCGGCCCTGGCCGTGAGCGCAGGGGGAGTTCTGAGAAGTGTGTTGGCATCAGAGGAGGCACCGGGACCCCAAGGACGGAGGTGAGTTAGGCTAGGTGGCAGAAGAGGCGGAAGAGCACCTGGGCGGAGAGGACCCCTTGATCCCAGGACAGCATGTGTGAAGGCAGGAGCCCGGCCCATCTCACAGACTTGGCGGTGAGCTTGGTCATGAAGCAGAGCCACGTCGCCTCCGACGCAGGGCTCCCTCTCCGAAGCACAGCCTTCTGCCTTCTTCTCTCCCACGTCACACCACAAGTCCCTCCCATCCCCTCCCCTCGTGCCCTTGGTCTGTCTGTCCTCCCCAGCCCAGCCTGAGCTCAGCAAACCAGCGCTTCAGCACTTCCATCTCTTAGCTTCCAGCACGATGCTCAGCCCTCCCAGCTCGTGCCTGTCCCAAGCCCAGTTGTCCTTGCAGTCCCTGCGCCCGGCTACCCGGCTACCAGTCAGCCTCCCGACGTCAGCGGGGCCTTGGCACTCCCTGGGCTCATGTCTTGCTCACTCCTGTCAAAACCTCCTGCTCACCCAGCCTTCGGTCCTGCCCCCAACACACCTCTGGGGCCCGGCACGGATTGCGGGCCCTCCGCCCCCTCCCTCCTCTGCACTGCTGTCCACGTCTCCACTTGCCCTCCAGGCCCGCTTCCCAGCGTCGCTGTCCCCTTGGCCCTGTCTCCCTCCGTTCCTCCCTGGGACCTGGCTGTGCCAGCTAGCACTTCTCTTCCTTGGTAATCTCTCCTTCTCCCTGGATTCCTCCTCTCTGCCTGCCAATATACCCTGGTCCCTCCCCTCCACAGACACCATCACCACCCCCTTACCCAGGCCCTGCTGCCCCATGCCCAGTTTGGGGGATCGTAAATCATGGTGTTGGTGGACACGGGGGAAATCCTCCAGCCCGGTGCCTTGCAGATGGGGAACTGAAGCCAGAGGAGAGGCGTGGCCCGGAGCAGTCAGGTGGAGAGAGGCCATCCGCCCACCCTCCTTTCTCTCCTAACTTCTCAAAATTCTGGTCCTTTCTCTCTCATGTGCCCCACGTTCGCTCCCCATTCCTGCAGAGTCCTGCTGTCGCCACGGCACCTGCCTCAGAAGGGTCGGCGGCAACACCTGGCCCAGGCACCTCTGCACAGCCTGCATCTCCCTCTGTGGGAACATCTGTGCACTTTTTCCCCAGCCTCCCCGCTCCTGGGCTGTCCTGACCACATTTTCCTGACTTTGAGCTTTTCTGGCTGCTTCTGCATTGTCGTCTTCCATGGCTGCTCTTCATTTCCTGCGGCGTAGATCAGTCTTCTGTCTGCGGTGCCTCTTCTGTTTCTCCTCAGTGCTTCTCCTGCGACGGCCTCACGTGTCCTCCGTGCAGAGACCCCCTCCCTAGGCCCTGCCCCTCTTGCCCTCACTCCGCAGTTTAAACATTCGGCCAGGCGTTTCCTCCTAGACAGCCTACCGGCACCCCAAATTCAGCATGGCCAGATCCTCTTCCCTTCCAAACCATCCCTGTGAGCGAGGACGCCCTCCTCGGGTCATCCACCCAGGCCCCTCCCCTGTGCGCCCCGCACCCCACCTGCCATCAGGCCTGGCCGGCTCTGTCTCTTCCAGCTCCCAGCACTCCATCGTGAGTCAGACTGTGGCTCAGGACCCAGTATCTCACATCAGGAGAGGGTCTGTCCTCACCCCCACATGCTCTGTCTTATTATTTGATATTCTTAATCATCCAGTCTTGCAAACCCTCCCGATGTGCAGGGCTGCCCTACTTGCATGTACGCTGTGCATCCACCTTGTTCCAGGCTCCAGCACCCCTCCGACCCTAATTCATCTATTTGTCCTCTCAACCACCCCTGCACACACTTGTGCTCCAGCTGAATGGAGGATCCATTGTCCCCTGAAGAGGACACGGTCCTCCTCGCTGAGGACTCAATCTTACCTTTCCCCTGCCTGGGATGCTTTCCATTCGTACCTGTTCCATCTGTGTTCCATCACCCTCTGGAGCCCAGTTTGGATTCTCCCTCCCCTGTGGAACCTTCTCTAGATGTTTCACCGGGAAGATCCACCCCTCTTCCCAGGGCTCTCATGGCTGGACGTGCTCTGCCTTGGGCTGCAGAGGGCGGTGCATGTTCTTACCTTGCCCTGCTAAATTGTCGGCAACCTGTTATCTCACAATGCCCTGTGATAGGTCTGTGTGCAGTAGACAAAAGGAGGGGGTATAAGGAAGGGGTAGGTTGAGGGTGAGGTCAGATAATGACCTGAAACAAGGTAGAGGGGCTGCAGCTTGGCCCCCTGTGCCCTGGGGACCCTTGTGTGTTCCTGGTAAGAGAAGTGCCTGGAGGTCGGGAGGGGAGCTAATGGCCACCACCAGAGTAGTCACGCGAGTCACTTCCCTCTGCCATCTCCTCCCCAACCTCTGCCCCGGCACCCCCATCCCTTGCGGCTGGGACACCAGGGCTAAGATGAGAATGACAGCTGCCCAGTTTTGCTGCAGGAAAACCCGTATTTAATGCTGAAGGGGAACCACCAGGAGATGGAAGGCAATGACCGCTACGAGGGCTTCTGCGTGGACATGCTCAAGGAGCTGGCGGAGATTCTCCGGTTCAACTACAAGATCCGCCTGGTCGGGGACGGTGTGTACGGTGTTCCTGAGGCCAACGGTACCTGGACAGGAATGGTCGGGGAGCTGATCGCCAGGGTAAGGAAAGAGCAGGTGACCTGGACTTGGGGGTGGGCTGGGGAGGGAGATGAAAGGCATAAGGTTGTGCTGTGTATATGCTTGGGAACCATCCACGTGTTCAGGCAATCGTGCATTTTTCACGGAGTTGTCCATTCATTGTACAAATCCTTTCTGAGCCGGTGCCGAGCCCGGCACTGGCCATACCCCTTGGTGAAGAAGACCACCATGATCCCTGTCCTGTGGCTCTCAAGGCTCAGCACCTGTCATGGGTAATGGAGGTTTGGACCAATAACATGGCTTTGGGGGCTTGGGGCCCATTTCTGGAAGACCCTGGTGCTTTTGTTTGTTCTGATTATTTTACTGCTCGGCAGCACCCCCTGCCAGAGCTTGGACAGACCTAGGAGAGCACAACATGCCACAGCCGTTGACTTTGATGCTGGCGAGGTGCTGCCAAGGGAGAGATGATACAATAACGGGGAAAAAGGGATCAACCGTCTGAGCAGGTGGTCACAGTTATGGTGTTTTGTGACTTCTCGTGTTATTGCCTGCTGGTGTTAATGTGCTTTCACAGACCTAGAGTCAGGGTGCACTTGGACAGGCTATAGATTTTCAAGGTGAACGTGGAGACTTGGCAAAAATGCAGGTGTGCATCACAGAATGTCAGTCTTCTGTTCGGTTAGAGCAAGGGTGTACAAAGTTCTTCCAGCGGGAAATGTCTTCTTGGCTCACACTATTAACACCTGTAAAAATTAATTAAGTCATTACTGATTCACGATCCTTATTTCCATAACGGGGTTTTTGTGGTCAGGTCCTGGTGGTGGACCCTCCGTGCAGAGAGCACAGACCCGGGTTCTTAGTATGACTTTAAACCAAGCCCTCCCCCTCTTTCCAAGTGAGGCCTCCCATGTGCATGATGCTTTACATTTATTATCTCTAATCCTCTTTATACATACCTTTTAGCTAGTTGTTATCCTCATTTTACAAACGAGCCATCTGAAGCTCAGAGGGCTTGAATGACTTGTCTGTGAAGCCACACGGTTAGTAGGAGATGGGGCTGGGACTTGAACCCAGATCTGTGTAACACCAGGGCCCTCGTTCTTCCCACAGACACACACCACCGCAGCTGGACTGCGATGTCGCCACGGAAGGGATCCTTCTGTCCCGGCCCTTTCTTGTCTCTTCCTTTTTAGGCTCCCTCCCTCCACATCCTCCTTTCCTTCAGCCTGGCCTTCTTCCTTTCTTCCTTCTTTTTTTCCCCTGCCCTTTATCTGTCGAGGTAGTATGATTTTGACACTTCATATGTACCAGACTTGGGACCTGAGACAAATTTTTGCCATCATCGTCGTCAAGGATAAAAATGTTAGTTGGACTTTAAATAAGCTGTCCTTGACAATGCATCATGCACCGTTCTATCTAGACAGGAGTCTGGGAAGCTATTGAAGAGCCAGGAGGAGGGGCACTTCGGAGGCTGCCTGGCAGTAGAGACAGCATTTGCAATGACCCGGCGGGGTCCACGGCAAGACTCGTGCAGGGAGCTGGGAGCGCTCCAGTGTGAGTGATTCCAAAGTGAGACCTTGCTCACAGGGAGAGGCTTGCGCTCAGAGGACTGATCAATCGACAGAAGGCCGCAGAAGGCCTAAGGAGCCCTGGAAGCATCTCACAGGGGCAGGGGCCGGGGGTGAAGGTTTCTTCAGAGAGGTGTCTGTTCTCTCTGAGACTCGAGCCCACCCTGCAGACGATGCCCTCGCTTCAGCACAAAAGCTGCTGCTCTTCTGTACAGTCCCAGACCCCCTCCTGAAAGTTTTCTTGTTTGCCTTTCACTGTGGAGGCGTAGCCCAGTGGTTAAACCCCAGAAAGGTAAACTGTCAGCCCTTTCCTTCTCTTACTGATCACCTTGAGCCCGTGTCTCCAGCCCCCTTGGGCTGCCTGGTGACTGGTAGGGTGACTTCAGGGATGTCAGAGTTAGTGTACTGCCAATCCCCTTATCAGCCCCCTAATGAGCTGTGACACGGACTGGCAGGGAGAGGAGAGGAGTCTGGGGCTCAAGGACATGCAGTTACATACCAAATGACTTAGGCAATCAGCCAGGGATCTTAAAACGCACCCCAGGTCGCCTTTCAAGCCCAAAAGCTGCTGCTTTGGTCTCATCAAGACTTGGCTATGTAGTATTAATTAATTAATTAATTACTGAAACCATTATTTCCATAAATCTGTATTGGACACCTTCTGCTATTCCAGATACTGAAGATACTTTGGGGGGACAAAATAAACAGACACTGCCCCCATGAATCTTACCAGCGAGAGACAGATGTTAATGAAGGATCATGTTAATAGATAATTTCCGGGATGCCTGAGTGGCTCAGTGGTTGAGTGTCTGCCTTTGGCTCAGGGCGTGATCCCTGGTCCAGGGACTGAGTCCGCATCGGGCTCCCTGCCAGGAGCCTGCTTCTCCCTCCGCCTATGTCTCTGCCTCTCTCTCTGTGCCTCTCATGGATAAATAAATAAAAATTTTTAAAAAATAGATAATTTCCAACCATAAGTACAAGGGAGGCAAAGTAGCAGGAGCTCTGAGAACACACCTGAGGACAGTGGGATCCAGTCTTGAGGGGCAAGGGGGCAGAGGAGGGAAGGCTTCCCCTGGGAAGTGATGTCAGAGCTGGTGTCTGAGGAATAAGAGCTTTCCAGCCCAAAGGCTGTCTGAATGCCACTGGAACTGAGCCTGGGCAGGAGTGGGTAATGCTGGGACCCCGCCTCCCCTGGGTTCACCGCTTTGATATGTCTGCCAAGATGTTCCCCTAGGTTTACATTAGTCCTAAAGCCTCCTGGATCCATCCCATTTGACCTCCTCCCCAAGTCCCACGGGAACATTTCAGAGGCTGGAACAGAAGAGCCTTGAACATCCCAGCCAGAAGAAATTTCAGAACCCACCACCCCTCAATCTGTCGCTTCTACAGATGAGGAAGTGGAGGCTCAGAGAGGTTAATGATCCCATAGCTGGAGAGCTATGTTGAAGCCCTGGTCTCTTCCTGCTCATGGTCTCAGAGGACACAGATCCTGAGGGTAGACAGACCTAAGCTAAAGGTGCAGTTCATCCCCTTCTAGCTCTCAGTTCTTAGGCAAGTCGTCCTATCCTTTCCAATTCTTCCTCAAGGCTTCAGTGTTCATTTGGAAGATTTTTTTTTTTTAAGGATTTAGAATAACACACACACACACACACACACACACACACACACACACACACAGGGTCTGACACCCGGGAAGTGGAAGAGTTGTCTTAAGCCAGGGCTCCCTAGAAAATTGAGCCCAAGGGGGGAAGCTGCCCAGCTGACTCAGGGAACATTGTTCCGAGGCCGCTGGAAGGAGAGGGGATGGGGGGCAGCAGGCCAGGGGGACACATACGAGGGAGTGTGTCCCGTGCTGCCCATAGCTCTGCACCAAGCACAGCTGAGTGTTGGCTCCTCAGAGAGACCCAGGAAACTGCTGCCTCACCCAACAGCCCGTGGTGACACGGGGGAGAATTTATGTGCTGAGTCTCATGTCCCGTTGGCTGAGCTTGCCTCCACAGAGCATCACCTTCCGCATGCTTCTGGACTGTGTCCCAGAACCCTGTGGGCACTTTCAAAGAAGTCAGATCCTGAGGTAATAATGAGAGCACCCCTGGTACAAGCCATGGTGGGTGGGTGTGAGCAGCTGACCCCCTCCCTGCCTGTAGCTTTGACTGCGGCTGGATGAGCCAGTGCAACCCCATTTTCGGGAGGTCCGTGTACTCTTGCATCTCAGCAGCCTCAGGAAGTGTCAGGGCTGGAGGCTGGAGGCTGGAAGAACCAGGAATAAGGGGTGAGGTGAGGCAGCAGGAAGGGTCAGGAGGAGTGGACAGTGGGCCAGGCCAGCCAGGAGGGTGGAATGCCATGATGTCAGGGCCCCAGCCACTGAGCACGTGACCGAATGTGTCGTGGATTGTGAGGTTGCAGCTGCCGTCTTTCTTTTTTTTTTTTTTTTTTTTAAGTAAGCTCTAGGCCCAACATGGGGCTTGAACTCACGACCCTAAGATCAAGAGTCAACACACTCTACCAACTGAGCCAGGCAGGCGCCCCTGAGGGGTGACTATGATGAGGCTCACTGAGGTACACCGGTTGTGTCTCAGTGCCCCCTCCTTGTTCAAGGAGAATGCCTGCCCCCGTACAAAGCCTGAAATTAAGCCAGTCAGCTCTTGGCAGCTAAGAGTGAAAACGATTGTTCACAGCATCACACTGGGGTAAGCCTGAGATTTCTGCATGGGGACGTAGCGGCCCTGGGCCAGTGCCTCATGCCAGGGCTCAGGGCCTGTCCTACAGGCACATGCCGCTTTGGGGGCCACTCAAGAGTGTGCAAAGGGTGAGGCACCCGGGCTGTGTGTGTACAGGGCTGCCCAGCAGCTTCCTCTGGATATCGACATAGCGAGTACAATAAGAACAGCAGCAAGAGAGAAGGCTAGATATAAGGGGGACCGTAGCCCACACACCGGGGCTAGCGGCTACCTGGCTGAGGAATCTCTTCCTTTAGAGAGTTTGAAGCTTACTGGATGTGTGAGTGATACGGAGAGAAACACAGAGGCCCGGGCCGTGTCCAGTGGGTGTCCTAGAGCCTCAGAGTTCCTGTCCGTTATCACCTGCTTACCCAAGGCCGTGGGGCTCAGACACATGGCGTATTAGCTGTAGAAGAGCATTCGAGCATGTTTACTGCATCTGTTTGGAAGTCATCAGAATATGTCTCTTGGCACAAATCCCATTACAAGTGGGAGTGTGGTTGGAGTGACAAATGGATTCACATCAACTAGACTGGGTGGGTGGCCTCTTACCCCATGCTCTCTTTGAGCACAAAGATGAGAAGGATGACTATTTGGGGAAGCTCTCGGGTCCGGATTTGTTTTGCCCCAGTCAGAGCCTTCCCAGCCGAGCCCACAGCAGGTCTGCCCACAGTGATGGCGTGTGTTGGTGGAGGTGTACTTGACAGAGAGGAGGGGATGAACTGGAGTGGTGTGAAGTGGGAGGGACCCCAGGAACAGTCTCGGGGCCCTCCTGTATCACTCCAATAAACTTATTTTAAGTTTTCATTGAAATTGTTCAAGGTCTTCAGATATACAGGTGAAGAGATAGGCCCCAGGTCACTCTATGATGGGAGGCAGTTGGCTAAAAGCATGATAAGAAGGATAGTGATGGGGAAGAGCAGGGTATGGAGAGAGGACTGGAGGATGGGTGCCTGATTCTGCTGGTGACCTCTAGGAGAGATGCCTGCAGGTGGTGATGCTTGACCAGAATCTTCAAGGGTGAAGAGAGTTTGGCTAGGCATGGAGGGATATGGAAAGAGAAGAGCATGCCAGGAGGAAAGCAGCATGAGATCCTAGGCTGAAGGTGCATGGATGGTTTCTGTTTAAGGTTAGAATTCCTAAAATAAATCATGGCAGGAAATGAGACTAGGAAGCAGGCAGTGGTCATTGATGAAGGGCCCATGTGTCCTCCCGCGGTGTAGAGGAAGGACAGCTGGACTGGGCCTGGGGGTGGGGGGGACAAGACAGAGGCAGAAGAACCATAGAAATGGCTCTGCTCTCCCAAGAGATGATGAGAACCAAAAGTAACTTGGGAGTTCAAAGAAGGTACACATTCAAAGTCTCTCTTCAAGGTAGCAGGTTTTCTTATATACAGAAAAATATAATCTTTTTAAAAATACACATTTTAAAAAATATTATTTATAATTCCACCATCCGGTAGTACCCCCAGTTAACATTTCAGTATCATCCCTCCTGATTTCTTAACGAATATATATTTTACACGAGTAACCATGAGGTCATAGTGGATGTACTGTTGAAAACTATTTAATAGATCAGACATCAGGACTCAGGGACCAAATGAGTGTGGAGCATGAGAGAAAGGGAATACAGTAAGAAGACCCCCCAATTTCTGACTTGGACATCCAGGTGGATGGTAGTGCCAATCGTTGAGGTGGAAAATTCAAGAGGAAAATCAGGGGTGGGAGGAAAGGGGAAGATGAGTTTAGCTTTGGAACTGGGAACTTTGAAATGCCTTTCGGACGTCCAGGTAGAGGTGTTCAGCGGAGAGTTGGCTATGGTGGGCTCGGCACACTAAAGCTGTAGATGTAGGAGGTGGCTGCTGAAGCCACGAGCGGGGAGGCATTGCCCAGGAGAAAAACACACGCTCAAGAGGCTGCTCCAGGCCATGGAAAGAGAGTGGATAAAGAAGTCTTGCAGCCCTTGAAAGGAACTACAGAAAGGTATTCCTCAGATGTAGCAATACGGGAGTCACTGGCAAGAGTTTCAGTGCGTGGCGGACTAGAACAGGGGACCGTGGACGGTCAAATGCTGGTGGCATGGTCTTTAAAGAAGCCTGGCTTTTGTCAGAAAGCAGGACAAGGGGTGGTAGCTAGAGGAGCTGTGGAGTGGAGGGGTGAGCTGTTGTTTATGATGAACCCAGTATGGAAAGGGCTGCTCAGGGTTCAGAGTTGAGAATAGTGGGGGGATCTGGGGGGGCTGCTGGGGCAGCCACACGGCCGGAGCAGGACTGGGCTGGGTGACAGCAAGCCCTGGGATGGAACATGGGTGGGGGGTAGAGTATTCTCAGGGGGTTTTGGAGTCCTCACCAAGACTGGAGAACTTCTTCCCAGGGCGGTGGATAACTGGGAAGCAGTGTCGTCAGGGGGGGGTCTCTGTCCGGGGCGCTGTCTCAGTAATGCTTTACATTTGTGCAGTGATTCCATGTCCAAAACCACTTGCACGAGTGCTCAGTCTTTACCTCTCACCACAGCTCTGTGAAGTAGGTATTATTAGGTCCCTTTTATAGATAAGCAACCAGAGGCTTAGAAGTACAAAATGATTCTCCCAGTGTCCCACAGCCAGTGGCGGGGCAAGGGGAGGCTTGGGCATGGAGTCCTTGGCCACGGTGGTTCACGGCCTTGCCCCACTGGAACGGCAGCCTCCTGTCCCTGCAGCTGCAGGGGCGCCTGAGGAGCTTGTCATTTGGGTGTCTGACTTCAGCTCAGGTCATGATCCCAGGGTCCTGGGATGGAGCCCCATGTCAGGCTCCCTGCTCCGCTTCTCCTTCTCCCTCTGCCCCTCCCCTGACTCATGCTTTCTCTCTCTCTCTCTCTCTCTCTCTCTCTCTCTCAAATAAATAAATAAAATCTTTTTAAAAAAGTGAAAGAGCTGGGTAGATGACCTCCATGACCCCTTCTAACCCTGTGAGGATGAGGCATTCTTTTTCTCTCTCTTCTTTAAAGATTTTATTTATTGTTCATGAGAGACACAGAGAGAGAGAGGGAGAGACACAGGCAGAGGGAGAAGCAGGTTCCCTGCAGGGAGCCCGATGCAGGACTCAATCCCAGGACCCCAAGATCATGACCTGAGCCAAAGGCAGATGTTCAGCTACTGAGCCACCCAGGGGCCCTGGGTGAGGCATTCTTATGGTGAGATGGAGAGCGCTGCTGTCCTGGAAGGGGGAGAGCCTGCATTTCACATCCTCAGGACCCAGCTCAAAAGCACATTCAGGAAGAGAAAGAGTCCGCCTCTGGCTTCCGAGTTCAGAACCAACCACCCTGTTGGCATTCAACACCATGTTGGCAGAATGGCACATTTAGGTTCAAAGAGAAAGGGGCTTTGGAAGGCTTAGAATCAAGGCTCATAAGCCTTTGACATCAAATAGCTCTTACCAGTGACATTTTGATGAATTAAGTGTAAATGAAGCTGAAATGCCTCATTCCATTTCCCCTGCTGGGCCTTTGAAAAGGGATTGGGGAGCGAGTTTGCCAGAGACCTGGTGGGATGGGCCGTCCATGGCCTCGACCCACTGGGAAGGTTGTCCAGAGACATTTTGCTGAACTAAAAAAATACCACAGCCAGTCCCCTGGGATAACTTTTCACCATGAAGCCAGAGACTATTTTAACTGCAAATAGGTCATAGAATCCTATTCTTTAAAAGACAGATACTGATCCAGAGGCTCAAACTGAGTGTTCAGCTCTTCCCCCATGCAACAGCCAAGCTCCGGGAGCATTTTACTCTCTCTTCCCTATTAAGGCTTGGTTTCTGAATTAAATCAGAAAGATATAGGCTTCAGTGATAATTCGTTGACTCATTGATTGACTGACTCATTCATTCATTCATCGAAGTGTCCCCTCTCTGACAAGCACTATTTGGAAGTGATCAATTGCCAGTAAGGAGTCCGGCATCTACCCTAAGAGGCAGACAGGTAAAGCAGGAATTATGGGGCTGCATTAATAGTGATGGTAATAATAATGGCTGACATTTATTGTGTTTCCTACAAGCCAGGCACTGTTCTAAGTGCTTGATTATATGAACTCATTTAGTCCTTCCAACAACCAAATATTGTTGCAGATGAGGAAACTGAGTCCCAAGGCAGATGAGGAATGTTTTCGGGTCAGTGAGGCAGTGAGTGGCAGGGGCAGGTCTGGTAGAAATATGGGCAGGGATGAGCAGGGAAGGGCTCACCAAGGAAAAGACGTAGTGAGGATGGAAGGGGATCATCTTGGTACAAAAGAATATTCTAGATGCAGTGAACGCCAAGATACAGACCGAGCAGTGTAAATAGGTTCTGTGTGGCCAGAGTCAGACATGGGAAGGAACAGAGGAGAGTAGAGCTGTAGGCAGAGGTCAGTTGTGATCGGATTTATGTATTTGGACATTTAAACTGTATCCAGAAGGCTAATGGGGAGCTTTTGAAGAGCAAGGTGGGCTGTTTTATTTGAAGAAGGGAGTGACAAAATTGGCTTTGACTCCCAAAGGTTCCTCTGGCAGGAGAGGGGGGAATGGGTTGGATGTGGGAAGACCAGATGCAGGCCTGCTCGTGAGACAGCTGCCCCGTGATCCAGGTGGATGGGATGGGGCTCCGGTCAAGGCCATGGTGGGGAAGATGCCCAGGAAAAGATGGCAACGTGTGGGGATTTCAGCCTTAAATTCTAGGATCTGTGAGTGGAGTGAGCTTCCCTTTGTGTCGGGCATTAAGTGTGGGTTCGGGTACTTGTTCTCAGAGGAAGAGGGATGACTGTTTGACTCTGGGAAAGGCCCTTTCTGGAAGAGCATCATGAGGGAGGCACGTCAAGTAGCAGTGTTGGCACATGACTCCCAGAGACCTGGGAAGGGAGGAAATCCGTCTTGTCCGGCTCATTATTCACAGATCATTGTCCTTGAGAAGAAAAGGGCCAGAGCCCTGGGCCGCACGGTGGGCCACAGCCGCCTCCGCCCTCCCTCTCAGCAGTCCCTGCCTTTATACCACTCTGTCTCATTTCCAGTTCTCAAAGCTTCTTTTCTGCCACACGCCTCCTTTTACCTACCTGATAAAAAGCCAATAAAGGGGTTTTGAGACTGAGGCCACACTCCCGTTCTTCCAAAATGACTGTATCGATGGCCACCAATGCAGCTGGGCTCTCCTGTCTGCCTTCGTGACTGCTCCCCTCTCTCCATTCAGGGGTGCCCCGCAAGCACCCCACAAGGCTGGGGCTGCAGAGCCACAGCCCGAGATCTGAGCCCCCAGATTCAGCAGAGGGTTCTGCTAAGGCCTCCAGATTTTCTCCTTCTTCTCGCTCCCCTTGGCTTTGTGGAGACTCGGGACAGGGCCAGGGTGGAGGGGCGGTCTCCTCTGCTCCAGACACTTGGTCACATCTCTGCCCCCAGGAGAGGAAGAGAGTAGGGGTGTCAAGGGCCAGATACTATATAGGAGCTCCTCTCACTGCACCACAAGGGACATGTGAGAACAGATGACTGGAACGGAGAGCGATTTTGGCCAAGTCTTCCTGTCCTCTGTGTCTGCTTGCTGGAATAATGGGGAGGAAGGAATAAAAATAGGCTGCTCCAGGAGAATGGCTGTAAGAGAGATGGCCTGAGTGGCCAGCTGGAGAGACGCACTTGGACAACCCTTGTATCCTCAACCCTGTTATCTTGGGGGAGGGGGGTGTTATTTATTATACCTGCTTTCTTTTTACAGACTATGAACCCACAGCCCCAGAGAGGCCAACTCCTGGAATTGCCAGGATTTGAAACCAGGACCCTTCCCTTTAGGAGCTCTCCAGCTAGAAGGGCAGGCAAACAAGCCGAAATTATTTTAACACAAAGGTATATGGGATAAGTGCTAAATTAGAAATATAAACTACATCATACTTGGCAGCATAGGAGGCAGAAATCGCTTCTGATTGGGGACTGCTAGGATGGGTTCTTAGTGGAGGAAGACTGGCAGCTCCTTGAGGGCAAGCACAATATCTTATTCATCTTGACATCCTTATGCACCTAACACAGTGCCTAGAACACAGCAAAACTTTAATAAACAGTTCCTTCGAATCCTACGGAACAAGGCGCCATACGATAAGTACCCCTTGCGGAAACTTAGGGAGGTCATCCCTCAGCGGGTTGATGGCAACCCAGCAGCCAACCCAAGGTGTAGAAAACTAGGTGATCAATTGGAGAGTCTGAATCAGCAGAAGGTAATTTATCACCTACTATGTGTAGGTCACAGTGCTAGGGGTTTGGGGTAAAAGGGCAAACTGGATTTGGTTCTTTGAAAGGTTACAGACCAGGTGGTGTGGAGCTTGGGGGGGGGGGGGGCGGGGGTTACAGACACTTCAAAGAACTGTTTGTTCCAGTGTGACCATGAGAGGTGTGAGTACATTGCTAGGTGAGCCCTGAGCCGGGCAGGACCAAGTAATGGCATTGTACATCACCAGCTTAAAGCCTTATGTCCCCAAAAGCCGTCTTCTAGAGCATGAGAGCCAGAGAAGGTCGGCCCAGATTCAGGAAAAGACTTCGGAGCTCTGTCTCCCGTCCTTAGATCCCTGTGGTCATTCTTTTCCACGACAGGAATTGATAGGGGAATCTCAGGGGGTTTGGAGTTCGGCTGTGTTCAGGGCTACCTCAGCAGCTTCAGCCTGGGAACTCCTCCAAACCCCATGGGCGTCGAGAGGCAGCCTGGGAAATTGTCAGAAGGCTCACTTCTTGGGAATTATTTCCACCTTCCCCACTGAGTGCCAGCTGTTAAGGGGAGTGAGGGGTCTGCAAAAGAAATGGAAATGTATTAATTAAGGCATCTCTAAAAGCCTTCTGAGAGATTAGCTTGCCGTTCAACAGAAGAGACTGGGCAGTAGGGAACTGATTTGGGGCAGGGGTTGGGAAGGAAGCTATAGAAAGTGGTATCTTAATATCCCCTAAGGGTACTCTGGTCCTGATTGCCCACCCCCCATGGCAGGGCAGGGGTGAGATATTATCTGCAGGCTCATCCACGCTCTGGGCTCTAAGAGGCCTTTCAGGAACTCCAGTTCAGCACCTGGGCACTTAACCTCTATCTTGGTCCCCAAAGCACGTTCTTGTTCACCATCCAATTTTAGTAATTCAGCTCCTGATTATTCCTCAAGCCCGAGTCTCTCATGTTGCAAACCCTGGTCCTTGGGTTCCCTTTGTAAGGAGCCTATCTCTGAACCTGAGGCCAGGGCTCTACTAACCCTGCTGATGTATCCCATCCTCAGCCAATATTACCTACCCCTGGATACATGGATTCAACACCAGTTGCGGCTTCAGGTTGGTAAGACACAGTTCTTACTTTCACTGAACTCACGTGCGATATACATAGGACCTCCAAACACAGTTGTACAGGTTGCGTATTGCACGAGGAATGAATGGGACCTGAAGGCGGCGAGCCCTCTCACTGCTCTACTAGCACGTACCGTGGTGTGGACCTGTGTCCACCTGTAGATTCTCTTCCTAGAGAGAGGCCTTCAGTTGGCCAAACTATGTGTCCAGTAAGTCTACTGGGAGGATCAATTTTTATAAGTCATACCCTGGCTGCAACTATACTGGGAATGAGGCCCGGTGTATAAACATAATGAGACCATACATGCGATATATGCAAAATTGAATCTTACACAACTTTTGGGGAGGAACAGGGAAACAGTTCGCCTCTAGGAAGCCAGGCAGGACTTTGGAACAGAGCTAATGATAATAATAGCTATTGTTTACTGACCGTCTGCTATCTGCCAGGCGTTTGTCATAATCAGGTCCTCTCCAACAACAATCTTAAAAGATAACTATCATTATTCATATTTTATAATGAAGATGCTGAGGTTAGCCCCAGCTTAGCAGAGAGGCTAATTCAAGGTCACGCAGCTAACAAGGGACTGATCTGGAATTCAAAGCCAAGGCTGCCTCACATCAAAGTCCACAGTCGCTCTAACACACTACGATGCCTGAAAGGGAGGTACCGTCAGGTTGGGCCTTGATGGACAAGTAGGAATTTGACAGGCAAGCACCAGGGGGGGAAGAGTTGCAAGCAGGGAACTACGTGGGCAGACACACAGTCTGAAATAGTTGACAGCTTCAAGAACATGAGTCGTGCGCCGTAGGCTCCTCATGGGCTGAAGGGAGTTCGGTAGCGTGGTGCTGGTGATGCTGGGAAGGCATGGCTAGGCCAGGTTGTGAGGAGCACTGCGAGGTGATCGCTGCGAGGCACAGGGGCTCTGTTTCAAAGACAGTGGGGAGCTGCTGGAGTTTTGTAAGCAGAGGAGCGACACAGTTAGATCCTTGGTATAGAAACAGGTTCTAGAGCGGTGGTTCTCAAGCTGTGGTCCTTGAACCAACGGCAGCAGCATCACCCAGGACTTGTTTGAAATCTGAATTCGGGGGCCCCATCCCGACCTGCTGAGTCAGGAACTCTAGGGTGGGACCCAGCAAGTTGCTTCTTTACGAGCTTTTTGAGTGATTGTGATGCACATTCAAACTCAAAAGCCCTGGCCGGTGCCCGTGAATCTCCACTTTGAGAACCATTGGTGTCCATGCGGCTCAGTAGATGGATGAAGGCACTGGAAGTGGAGAGACCAGTGCAGAGACTACTGAATAATTCAAATGAAGACGTGAATGATGGTGGCAGCGCGGAGAGCGAGTTGCGGTAATGGATTAAGCAGGCATTGCAGAAGGAAAACGGATGGGACTTGGTTATTGAATGGGGAAAGCAGAGAAGAGAGGCCGAGGGCAGACTCCAGGCTGACTCCCGCTCTCTGTTTGGATGACAGGTGGCTGGTAAAGTCACGAACTGAGAAATAGTACATGGAAAAAGAGTAGCTTTATGTGGCAGAGATGTACGCGGAGAACATGACATGAGTCCGAGGTGCCAGCAGGACTCCGAGGGCGAGAAGGACAGGACGTGGTGGGCAGAAGGCCAGAGGGAGGGCAGAGCTGGGCCTGCTCCCCTCAGAGAGTCATCAGGATGCCCGCGGTGGAGAAAGGGAAGGACGGTCCATGTTCACCCCAGTCCTCACACCCCTTTTGCGCCCCGTGGGCCACCCATGCAGATCCCTGCTCTGCCAGAGGGGAGCCGTGAGGGGAAGTCACCCAACACTCCTGACCCATGTGTCTTCAGCCTCAACGTGGAAATAATAGCGACCACCCCCGGGGTTAGTGTGACAAACCAATGGACGACAGTCTCTGCAGCAGGCCTGGCTTGTGGTAACTCCCAGGGAGTGTGAGCCATCTCCTGTCCCTGGTGTCTGTTACCTGTCACTCCACGGGGGGCCATGCTTGCACATCATCTCTGGGCCTAACGCACAGGTGCTCAGCCCCCCCACCACCCATCCCTGCCCCTCCAACACATGCACACACATGCAAGCATGTCCACCTGTCCCCTTGAGATGTGCTCGCCCTGGGCCTTCCAGAGGTTGTCCGCAGTGGTGGTGGCCTGCTGTGCTGTGCCGAGACCCCTCTTTCCTTGCCTTCCCTGCTTAAAGGGGGCACAAACAGCAGAAATTCCCTCTAGAGGGCGGGCTCTCCAGGCCATCTCTTGGGGGAGGAGGCACCTCTGTTAGGTGACAAGGTGCTGGTAAGTCCACGTGTCCTCTTGGGCTTGAGTTGCAAGTCAGGGTCTGTCCTCGAACCTTAACTTAGTGTCTGGATCTACGTGGGCTACTGTTTGCCCACCTGGTCAGTGAGCATTTCCATTTCCCCCGTGCTCTGCCTTGCATCAGCCACAATTTCACCAACATCCCTGGGTCTGAAGCACTGCTCAGGAGCCACAAGGCCCTGCCTCCTGCGTCACTTGGCTCTCCCTCTCTGTGCTGCATCCCTACTGGCCTGGTGTTGATTCCTTGGTTGCAGCTTCATTCCAGCATATGGCCTGTACACTTGCTCTCTGTCCTATTGCAAGTCTGTCTTTCCCCTCACTTCTAATATGCTGTTTCCCTCTCATTATCTAGGTCTAAGCCAGGTGTCACCTCCTCTGAGAAACATTCTTTCTCTGCCACCCTGAGGGACCATCCTTCCTCCTGCTTACCCTCTACCTCATTGCTTTGCTGTATTACCTTCAAAGAAATTATCATCATCTCAAGTCATCTTGCTTCTTAGGACACTATTTGGTTCTTGAATGTCTCCCTTCACTGGAATGTAAGTTCTCTGAGTTCAGGAGCTACATCTGTCCTATTCATCTGTGTACCAGTAGCATCCAGAACAGACCCAGCATACAAGAGCACTCAGTATTATGGGATGGATGAATAGTTGGATGGATGGATGGATGGATGGATGGGTAGATGGATGAGTAGGTGGGTGGATGGGTAGATGGATGGATAGTGGGTGGCTGGATGGACAGATAGATGGGCAGACAGATGGATAGGATGCTGTGAAGGCAAAAGAACTAACCATTATAGCCCTTTACCCCAAGGAAGTTAGAACCTGGACAGAACAGCCCAGTGCCAAGAGCCAGCTCTAGGTTTTCAGATGACCCCTTTGATGAGTAACAGGGAAAGCACACCAGTGGCCTGGTGCATTCAGCAGGTCAGGGCTGTAGGGGTTGATGCCTCCTCTGGGGCTGCCCTTTCACAGCAGCCATGGGGCTGCACAGGCTTCCTATAAATCTCTGCCTCCCCTTCCCGGGCCCTGCCTCCCCCAGCTCCCCGCAGCTGGGCCTCCAGCTCACCCCAATGCACACCCAACCCCACCCCACTTGCCACACCAATATTGTCTTAAGAAGGAAGAACTTAAGCAGCCTCACCCCTCTATCCTCACCGCATGGGGTGGGGATGCCCAGAGTTAGTTGTCTGGCTCTAAAATTGACCCTGGGTCTTCTAATTTGTACCTCGAGTCACAGCTCTACCTCTGTCCACTCTTTAAGCTTCAGTTGGCCTGACTGTGTATCTGCTCGGCCACCACTGCACACACATTTGTCTTCCCACTGCCTTTGGAGTAAACCTTGTCCCATTGTCCTTGCCGGCTTTGTTTCCTGACTCTGTGTGTTGAGGGGTGACAGCAGCCTGAACACCATGGAACGGGCTCCAGGTTCAGCTGCCTGGACTTCTGAGTCACCTCACCTGAGACTCAGGTGCTGTGCTCAAGCCCTCGTGGCTCCCTGTGCTGACCTCCTGCCTGTCCCTCGGCCAGAAATTGCTCTAAAGATAATAACGGGCCTGTTGGTTGAGCACTTCCTTTGGACCAGTTACATGCATACTAATGATTGCTTTACAAGTACTATCTCATTTAATCTTTAAAGACCCTTACAGGGTAAAGTTTTATTACCCCCATTTTGTGGATTGGCAAACAGCCTCTGAGGCTTACTCATCCAAGGTCTCGTGGCTGTGAAGAGACACGATCAGGCTCCAAGCTCAGATGGGCCCCCAGGGCGTTCTTTTAATTACCGTGCAGAGCTACCCCGAGCACACGCCAGGCTTTGCTTACCTAGCAGTGCCTCCGTCATCAAATCCTGCTGCTGTGGCTCCCTGCCCTGCCCCAGCAGGCAGGCCCTGCTCATCTCTTGTCTTCCTGTGAATAAATCGGCCTGCTTCAAAGAATCCAAATGTGACAGCTCCCTCTTGTCCTCCAGCCATGCCTCACTCACAGAAATGAATTTGCACCAGAAGGTCTTGTGGTATTCAACTTGCTTGTTGCCATGGCTTGGGCTCCCCGTCTCACAGTTCCTGGCCAGGATCGTTCTGTGCTTTGAGGGGCTTGTTCACAGACTATTTTTCTTGCCATCCTCTAGCCTGTCAGGAGCAACTGACATCCCGCCATTTGTCAGCATGAGAACCAGGCCTGTCTTGATCGTGCCAGTGGCAGCATTGGCAGCTATGGAAGCAGCCGAGGGCGACTGTTCTGCTCCACCCTTTCCAGGACCTGTGGAATTATTCCTTATCTTTTGCAGCCCTCAGATATGCTCCCCTGCTCGGTGACAAACTCCTGCTCCAGCTGTGTCGACATTTGCAATGTAGGCAGCGGAACAAAGGCCTCCA
Organism: Canis lupus baileyi; assembly: GCF_048164855.1. Lineage (NCBI taxonomy): Eukaryota > Metazoa > Chordata > Mammalia > Carnivora > Canidae > Canis > Canis lupus. The sequence continues at coordinate 75,998,499 of NC_132840.1, forward strand.
TCTTTTAAAATGGCAGCATGTGGTCCATTCAGCGAATTTGGGCTGCTCAGAAAGACGCTGTCAACTCTTGCCAAATGGATCCCTTCTCCAAATCCAGGAGACATCTGGAGCAGACCTGCCATGTCCTGGATGATGGTTGAACAGAGGACTGGGGCCCTAGCTGGCAGCCGGAGTGGGGTGAACAGTGGGGCGCAGGCAAGAGCTCTAAACAGAGTAGGTGGGGTCCGATGTGTCAGTTGGTGCGAGTCTGGCCCAAAGTGAAGAGGAGTCAGCTGGAGCAAATCAGGTAGAGGGGTTCAGCCTTCAGAAACCCCCACCAGGCAGGGGGGTGCAGCCCCAGAGCAGAGGCCAGGTCCTGGGGCCTTCAAAGGGAATAGACCGAGGATGGAGGCAGGACACCAGAATCCGCAACTGCGTAACAACGGCAGTGAGCGTTTAGTGAGCAATGAGCATTTATTCTGGCTCAGGCCCCGTACAATAGCTCATTTAACCCTCACAACTCTATGGAATAGGAGCTGTTACCCTTCATACTTGGCTCAGAGAGGCTAAGTGAGCTGCCCAATGCCACATAGCTGTCAAGGGGCAGACTTAACCCAGGGTCCTCGGACAGCTGTCCGTCACAACACACTACAACAGCATCGCAGTTGAATCCGTGACAGATTGGTCCTCCCTCTCCCCTGGGTTTCAAGATCCACCTGGAGTGGGGGCTCCCTGGTGCTGGAAAGTGATTGCAGCTCCCAGCAAGGGAGGCCAGGTTTCTTCCCTGGAGCTTTGCCTGCGGTTCAGTGGACAAAGGGCTAGCCCCTCTGGAAGTTTCATAGCCTGTTCAGCTGTTTGGACCAGACGAGGGATCTAGACTTTTCTACATCCAGATGCAAATGCAAAACTAATTAAAACATCCAGCTGTTCCTTTCAGCCCTTTTAGAAGTCACCCAAATGCTTGCACAGAGATACACAGTAGACTTGCCTGCTAGACTGGCTTATGTTTCTTGGGTATATCAAGTCCCCAGACTGTGGCACAGTTGATGCAACCTCTGTAGCCCCTGCTGCGTGTATCTTCTGGGCTTTTCTCTCCCAAAGTGTCATCAAGGTGCTCTGTGTCAGGCTTGAGGGTAGCCATTCTCTCTTCTACTTGGGGCAAATCACTTAACTTAAAAAAAAAAAAAAGCATCCTAATTAAATATAAATATAGAAAATTACACAAATCTTAACAGTCACCCTGATGAACTGTCTCAAAGGGCTCATAGTTGTGTGATCACTACCCAGGTCAAGAAGTAACACCATTACTAGCACCCCGGAGGCCCCTTGTCCCTGTTCCGCCAACATGCCTCTTTTCTCTACATCTCCCCTTCCAGCCCAAAGGTAGCCATTATTTCCAAAGTAATCCACAGAACTCTGCTGAGCTTCATTCCCCAATTCTCTGAATTGGCTACTGCTGACCTGGCTAAATGTAGTTTGTGAAACTGGGGATGTCACATGAGCCATGGCAACAAGGTGGGACACCTCTCTGAAGTGGACCAAATGCACTCTGTCACCCAAGAAGAGTGACCAGAGGTTCTAGACGACTTTTTTTCACTCTCCTCCTCAAAAAAAAAATCTACAGGAATCCCTGAGAAAGTGCCCTGCTGCCCTTTGCAATGGTTTTGACTTGTGCGTGTACTGTAAGAGATGAGAAGGCAGCTGGGTGCTCCCTGAGTCCTGGATCTGATGGGTCAGATCATTGCTCACCCTTCCTGGTGCCATCGGGTAGCTCAGGGGCCAGTCTGAGGCAGGGCTGGGACCTCCCTCCTGGCGGGCAGGATTGTGAGGGATGGGCGAAGCCCTGGAGGGGACTTGTTAGCTTGGAGTAGAGAGAGGGCCGGTGCGGGGGGAGCTTCTGGAAGTTCAGCAGTGCTTCCAACAACTGGTGGCAGTTGGTTTCATCCCACAAAATCCATCCTAATCACAGGCTTGCGAATGACACCGGTTTTCATTACGAGCTGACAGGTAGAAAGTGAAATGAAAGAAAGATAGCACCGTGGGCTAGTGGTATTGTCACATTCCTCCAGCGGCAGAAGCCACTTGCCTGAGCCTGCCTGAACGTGCGCCTGGAACTCCGAGGCCCCGAGTAGATGTAGAACTGGTGTGGTCAGTGCAAGCCCTCTGCTTATAAAGTCAGAGCTGCGAGTTTATCCTCACGTGGGCCAGGGCAGCCGTGCTGGGTGGCAGGGCCCCACACTGTGCCCAGAACTTACCTGGCTTCTTTGGCAGCCAGCAGGATGGGAGACTGGCACAAGTGTGTAAACTTGCCAGTGCAAACTCAGTGCCTCTTGACACCTGGCCTGCTGGGACTTCATGGTCCTGTGGACTGGAGGGATTTGTCCATTTGGAGGGAAAGGGGTATTTGTATTAGAGATGAGCATATCATCCTGAAAATGTAAATAGGATTCTATTTTCTTAATTTGACATGAGATTGTTGGCAGGTCTTCAGAACGTAGGTGTGATGGTGAGGATGACAGTAGTGGTGACGCAGGGTGAGTAAGGAGAGCTCAGGCATCTCAGGGCTTCACGGCACACGTGTAACCCGCCTGGGCCCAGCTCTCAGTACTATTCTCTCTTCACATCCCAACCACATGAACACCGTGACACGTGTATAATATACATCAGTTTTTCCAATTACGGGGTTTCTTTGCATTCTCTCAAAACCTGCACTGATGTTTTTGAAACAATATTGTTTTACATAAAATCAAAGTTGCTCCTTTAACATGAAACCAACAAGTAAAATATTAGCTGATGTTTCTGTAGCATCTCATCTTCTGGGCACTGTTCCAGAGCTTCTCATGTATTCATTCATTTGGTCCTCGCACCATACCTATGAAGTGTGTGTTATTACTGTCCCCATTTTCCAGAAGGGGAGCCTGAGGTACAGAGAGGTTAGGTAACTTGCCTAAGATGATGTGGCTGGTGAGTGGCAAGGTCGGCCCTGGAGTGTGTGCTCGTAGTCGAAACACAACTACAATACTGTTCCCCCAGCTCAGAGTGAAGGCAAGAGAATAATAAGTAGGAACTGAGCTCCTACTTTCTTTGATTCGCCTCTTCATTCATCAGATGTGTATCGGGCACCTGCCACATACCAGGCACTGTTCTAGGCTCTGGAGATACAGGTGGATGCAACGAAGCACAGGCTCCTGCCCCCTGGAGCTTGCATTCTAGACAATAAAGAGCTAAGGGAATACCTAAAGAAGACAATTCAGCATCATGATTTTTGCTGTGAAGAGGATAAAACAGGATAATAAGACAGAGAGTGTCAGGGAGAGAGGTCCTTTAGAAGGGCGCACAGGGAAGGCTGCTCTGAGATCTGAACTGTGGGAAGAAGCCAGCCTATAGCCAAGGCCAAGGCCAGGGCGGAGCTCTTTGGCCAGTGGATGGGGCAGGTGTGAAGATGCAGATGAACCTGCGGTGCTGGAGGAGCAGGATGCAGGCCGGCACGGCTGGTGCGTGGCGGGTGGGCAGCAGGGCACGATGCCTGTGGGCCGTGGTCAGAAATTACAGTTGGCCCTTAAATGATATGGGTTTGAACTGCGTGGGTCCACTCATACACAGATATTTTTTCCTATAAATACAGTACAGTATTGTAATACACAACAATGTACTTTCTCTTCCTTAGGATTTTAACAATTTTTCTCCAGCTGACTCTATTGTGAGAATACAGTAGAGAATACACATAACATGCAAAATAGGTGTTAATCGACTATTGATGTTATCCGTAAGGCTTCCGGTCAACAATAGGCTATTAGTAACGTTTTGGGGGAGTCAAATGTTATACCTAGATTTTCGGCTGTGCAGGGGGGTCAGTATCCTTACCGCTGCGTTGTTCTAGGGGCAGCCTGCACTGCTCGTAACCTGGGAAGTCTCCATGGGTTCTTTCCTGGGGTCCATGCACACCCAAGGGTCTGAGGATAGCTTTAAGAGAGTCCATAAACTTAGAAGGGACAAATTTGCACCTATCTTTTCCTAAATTTAAACTGAAATGTGTTATTTCCTTCCGTTGTGCACGTGGGTAACAAATCGTGGTGGTATTTTAACCATCCCTGTGATATCATCACTGGTGGTGTCAACGTACTGTTGCCCTTAGCCCACCTCTAGCTCTTGTTATGTCTCACAGAAATGTAAAAATATTTTGACAACCGTATTTCTGCGTAATATGGTTATGCAGTACAGCACGTGGAATAGACATCTTTAAACATTTCTGAAGAAGGGGTGAATGGACCTCACCGGAGTACGAAAAGGGCATAAAAAAAAGATTAAGAACTCAATACAGAATAGAACAGCATAAGCTGCTTTAGTTTCTCAAAAGCCTCCTCTGGCTATAGTCGGAAGAGGCAGGACCACACCTGAGCTCCATTTACATAAGCTATTATTTTTAATCCTCCCAGCAACCATAAAATGCATTATTTTGCCCATGTTAGTGAGGAGGAGACGGAAGCCCAGACTTGAGGTAATTGGCTCAGCTGGTGAATGGCAGGCCTGGGATTTAAACACACATCTATCTGACCCCGAAGGGCAAGAGGGTCCATGGCCTGTGAATGGGAGACTGTGACAAGAGGTCAAAGGTAAGCCACATTTGCTGGGACCCCCGTGCCCCGCCACTTCACCTGTGGATGAACTGCCAACCCTGTCTTCCTTTAAACCTGGTTCTGTCCTGAAATCTGCCCACACAGGCCTATAATGCAGCCCTGAGCCGAGCCAACTAAATATTTCATGGGGATTTTCATTTAACTCTAAAGAAATTCATCCAGCCCTGAGTAGACTGTCACTTCGAGAAATAGCACCGAGGAGCCCTTGGACCAATGAACGACATTGCCACTTCCCCAGGAATGCTAATGCTCCTCTGGACCTCTGCTCCCCGAGCATTACTGAGGGTGGACTCAGCCCAGTGAGCACTGATAAATCCCACAAATTTGGGTTTATATTGCTTTGTGAAAGCGGGGATCAGGGCCTCCCTCTGAACAGGGAGTAGGCCTTCTTTGGGGCCTGGATCCTGGCTGGGTTGGTGTGTGCGTGCGTGCACACGAGTGTGAGATAGGTAACTAACTGGGAGCTATTCTCTATTCCCTTATCCTTGTTCCCATATCCTGGCCTGAAAGAAGAGAGGGGTGGTGGGGCCAGCATTCCGTGTCCCCAGTGGATGAGGACACCAGACCGTCTGCAGGGGCCACGTGAGCCCCGAGAGTGAGTTTATCCTTGGCCCCAGAGCCAGAGAAGCAGGAAGACAGCTGCGGCAGGAGAGCAGATGTGCGCACTTCTCGGGCTTATTATTAGGAAGGCCTAAATGACGACTTTTGCTGAGGCTCCAGCCAGGAGTGGGAGTGAGCCTCCCTGTCTCCTTCAGATCCTGCTGCCGCTGCGCCTGGTGACCTCAGTGAGTCATGGCGAGTTCCCTGGGCATCTCACTAGGCAGGGGTGGAGGTGGGCGGGAGAAAGGCACCCAGCAGGTAAATCGATCAAAAGACAGGAAGTAAGCAGATAATCTAATTTGAAATGGGCTGAGCTGCAGATGTTAATCTGCTCCACTGCGCCGCAGGAAAGCACTGTGGGGCCGGTGAGAGCCTGGAAGCAGCTCCATGGAGCCAGTCCTTCCTCTTCTCTCTGGCCCCTGGGCCCGGTGTGGGCCTGTCCTCACCACCCCTGATCCCTGTGCTTTCCGGGGGAGGATGAACGCCTCTCCCCTGACGGCCTCCCGTAAGCACAGGGCACCTGTGTGCAGTTACAGGGGATGAGGCCTGGGAGGGCGTCAGGGGGAAAAGGAGCCCTTTGGCAGGGATGCCGGGCACTGAGGCTTCCCTAGGCTGGAGGATGCTGATGGCATCTGACCACGTCTGCATCGTGACCTGAATCTGGTCCTGACATTCTGACTTCCTGATAAAATCCTTCCTGTGTACAGGCATGGAAGGAATCCTTCCTGTGTCAGACATCAGCCTTGCTCTGCTGTCAGCGAGAAGGGGCGCGAGGGTAGGCCGTGTTGATGGGATCCCGCACTGTTGGCTGCGCTGGTTGTCCATCAGGGACTCACTGTGTGCCCACTTTGGGAAATGCCTGTGAAAGTGCAGCCATCAAAAGCCAAGACCTGAGGCTACCTGTGGGTCTGAAGCCAGCTTTCCCCATGTCCTAGCTCCGTGTACTTGAGCAAGTTACTCACTTCTCTGGGCCTCAGTATCCTTGTAAAACATGGCCAATGGCTATTTTGAAATGCTGCGCACATTATTTTAAAGATCTCGTCTATACTCTACCGGGGAGCTAGGATGGGCGTGTGAATGTCCACCGCAGTACTAACAGGGAGGGCTAGCGTTTATGGAGTTCTTCTGTGCCAGGTCTAGGCTTTGCGTGGCTTGCTCATTTGATTCCCAGAGAGGCTCCATGAAGGTGGGAACTGTTGTCGTGCCCACTTTTTAGAAGAAGAAACTGAGGCACAGAGAAGGTAAGTCCAGAGCTTACATACGGCTAGTTAAGTACAGAGTTGGAGTATGAGCCCCGGCCCTTGGTTCCAATCCAAGGCCATATGTGGCATATGCCCCTTGAGTGGTATAAGCGGTGTCTTATCACGTTAGTGATTCAGCAGAGGTAGGGCTCATTCTTGGGAAGGTGATAGAAGTTTTTGCAGACGAGGGAAACTGTGAATGGACCTGGAAGACAGGTGGTGCTGCGGGTTGGACCTTCTAGGTGGAGGACACTGCACTGTCGGGTGTGCTTGGGTCAACGGAGTTCGGTGGGAGGTGAGGCTGAAGTCACAGGAGTGCACGAGGGCTAACAAGGGGAGGGAGGATCATGGATAATTCTCCAAGAGGGAGGACAGGTATAGTTGTCATGGTGTAAAAGTTAATTATTTTTAGAAAAATGAGGGTGACCCTTTCTTGCCTCTCTTTAATCTTTTTTTTTTTTTTTTTTTCCACTAGAGCCAATTGAATTTGTTAAGTGTTCAGGACACAGTCTCTGAAGCCAAACTGCCCAGGTTTGAATTCTGGTTCTGCCACTTACCTACTGTGCAACCGTGGGCCAGTTCCTTAACCTCTCTGAGCCTCACTTTCCTGACCTGTAAAATGGGGGTAATAATAGTAACTTTCCTCATTAGGCACCTTGTGAGCACTGAGATAACAAGGATCAAGTGCTTAGTCCAGGCCCTGATGCACAGGAAGGGCCATAGGTGTTAGCCAGGTTAGTGTTACAAATCTTGTAGGCCATCCACTGCTTAAAATATTCAGGGCCATCCGATTGCTCTTCATCGTGTTGCCTCTCCCGCCTGCCTCTCCAGCCTCATCTTACAGCATGCTCTGCAGCCCCATGTCCTCCAGCCACTCTGGCTCTCTTCCAGCCCCTGGAATGCTCCAACCTTCCTTCTGCCTCAGGGCCTTGGCACATGCTGTCCCTTCCCCTGGGAGTGCTCACCGCAGACCTTCTCACAGGTAACTCCTGTTCAGACAACTGCATGTCACCTTGGGAAAGCCACCACGGGCCTCCCAGACTCTGTCAACGCCCTCCTCTACCTTCTCATGTGCCTTATATGACCCCTTTATGAAACCTATTTCAGCCATAATTTTACAAACATTTTCTCTGACAGTCGGTGATTGTCCACCCCCTCCACCGGAGCATAAGCCCTCTGCCATCGGAGGCCATGCCTGTGTGTCAGCACCTTGTCCGCTGCCTGGGGCAGGGTGGAGAGTCAGTAATGAGGGGTGCTGAGTTCTGCGCACTGTCCCTGCCCACCCCGAGAGCCCACGCTCAAGGTGGGGTACCCCAGGACACAGCACTTACCAGGGGCTCTGTGAGCTCAGTGGTCCCACGTCATCCTCAGCCAGAGCCTAATGTGCGTTACCCTCCGTGGCGAGCCAGGCTTGGTGGACTCGGAGCTCCTTCCCACCCAGGTGTCTGTGCGTTTATTCCAGCTCCCGTTCTCGCAGCCTTAGGCTGGCCTTGCTTGGAATTCCGCAAGCCTTCTCACTATACGGGGGATCTCCAGAGACAATTACCTGGGAATGAAGGTTTCCAGGAAAGCTCAGTACAGCCTGAGTCTGTGTAGCATTTTCTCATTCCAACTATAGCCTCCCAACGCTTTCCAGAGTTAAGTAACACAATTACAGAGTTAAATAAATGACAGCAACGAGTGCAAGGCACTATGGGGCCTGAGTGGCAGGTGAAATAAAGTGTGTGCAGGTGGGACTTGCAAAGGGGCAGGGAAGCTGCTGGCTTGGAGGAGCAGCTGCCCTCCCCAGGGGGCAGGGGGCTGGGGACATAGGGGTCGGCGGGGGTGGGGGGGGTGGGGGGGCTGTAAAAAAAAAGCCAGAGAGAAAAAATCTGGAAGCTGATCACAGCACGGTGGATCCGAGCATTCAAAGGAAGCTGGGGAGGTCATTTAATCTGCTGTCCCCAAGGGAGAATCACGTAACGAGGAAGAGACTGTGGGAAATGACTGGGTTTGGTCTCAAGCTGGGTGTCAGTTTTTTCCTTGAGTTTTCTAAGCGATGGGACAGGATGGAGCCTAAGAGGGTCCTTGTGTGAATCTTCGGAGACAGGCAGTCACGCCGAGGAGGCGCATCGTGTTAGCCCAGCTCTGTGCATGTCCTGGGTCACCTGGGAAGGACCACCAGGGGCCAAGGGTCCAGGGGCCCCTGACCTACACGGAGGTTAGAATAGGCCTGGCTGCCCTTCCGACATCCCAAGATACTGTCTCCAGAGGCCCCTGTTGAGGTTAGCATCCTAACGGCAAACGTGTACTGGGAACTTACCTTGAACCAGGGCCCGTGCTCGGCACGTACAAGCATCATCTCATTCAGTGCCTCAGCCATTCTAGGAGGTAGGCCCTATTATATCCCCACTTTATAGATGAGCAAACTGAGGCTTAGGGAACTTAAGGGACTTGCCTAAAGTCTGTGCGTGCTCAAAGTCCAGATTGGTCTGTCCCACCCCGAAGGCTTGAGCCGCAGCCACCCATTTAGCTGCCTCCACAGCCCCTCCCAGGCCTAGCAGAACTCTGCAGCGTGTTGGGTTTAGAGGGCCCTTCCACATCCATCATCTCTCTTGACTCTCACATGACAATGACGGGCATGCATTGCCCGCACCATTATAGCCCAGTAAAGTGAGCCCCAGAGAGGCCGTGGGCTATGGGCATGTGGTCCTTTGTCCTGTCGCATCCTCTCTTTAGCTTGGCTCTGTGCAAGGGAGGGCTGCTGGGCAGGGGAGGCTGGGCCAGGCCACTGGAGGTGCTGGGGTGCCGCCCAGGGGATGGGAGAGCATTTTGCCCAAAAGGGGGCAGCAGCTCTCCAAAAGAGGAGAAAGACAGAAGGGGGCTTTGTTCCCTTCAGACTGTCCAGGATCCTGTGCTGCCATCAGACGCCATCGGGGGTAGTGGCGTTCTCGTTCTCGGGGAGGCGCGACTCAGGCGGATGCAGACTGGAGCCCTGCTGTGAATTTGCGGCCTTCTTCCCAGCCAGGCCTCAGCTCCCAGGAGAAGAGCGGCAGCCACGCTGAGCCTCCAGGCTTTGATGGCAACGGTGCCAGTTGCATGACCCCTATTAAACTCCATGAGGCAAAGGATAGTATGTTTTGGAAGTCACCTCCAGGCTGGCTCCAGCCTGCCCTCCCCTTGTAAATTCCACAAACATCCAGGAGATAAAAGAGGGGGATCTCTCCGAGGCAGAGCATGCAGCTCTTCAAAGAACACTTTCAATCGAAAATGGGGAGGAGAGAGGTCTTTCTCTCGGAGGGAATGTATTTATATGCCCCTGTAGGTGTGCATGCGCGTGCACACACACACGCACACACACCCAAGACCAGGAACACACCATGATGCATACAGAACTCCCTGCCAGGTCTCTTTGACCAGCCCTCCTTCCCTTCCTCTGGCTCTGGGGCTCCCCACCTTTTCTGGTTTCCCAGACCTGCTGTCCAGATGGCGTTGGACCTTCCTGACTTCTCTGGATTTCTTTCCCTAAAATAAAATGTCCCTGTCCGCTGCTGCTCTTTGCTGACTGGTCTGAGAGTTTTTCCCTCCTCAACCGTTCCAGGGCATTCAGTTTTACTGACCACCATCGTCTTCTTGAGCAAACTAAGGGGCCCTTGGAAGTGAGCGCTACCTCTTCTCGCCAAACAAAATGAAAAGTGTGGGGTTTGGGAGCTGGAAAGGAGAGTGTAGAGGGCATTTGGTTGCACCACTCTACCCTACAGGGGGGATGACCCTTCAGCCGGGAGAATGGAGACACTTGCCCACGGTCCCCGTGAGTTTGTGGCCTGGCTGCGACAGGAGCCAGGTTTTCTGATGTCCTGTCTACCTGCCCTTTTCTGCCGGAGAGACGCAGAAAGGCAGGGATGAGCCTGCAGCGTGCCCACACTTCCCTCCTTCCCCTACACCAACAGTTGCTAACATTCCTACACTCCCAGCCCCCTTTGGTTGTTTGTTTGGTTTCACGGCATATTATCTCCTCATCTAAGACTGCTTTATAGCATAATGTCTTTTTAACTAAGGTGAAATAAAATGAATGCACGTCTTTTGGAATAACCCGATCCCAAGAGGTTGTCGCTAATACTTCGGGGTGCACTGAAGCCAAGGTAGATAATTACTATTCTATACTGAGTTGATTAAATAGGAAAAAACAACCACCACCAAACCGCCATGGTTTCTTTGAGCTTGCCACTGCTTTTTCCCCTCTCGTCCCACCTTCCCTGCTTCCCCTGCCCCCAACTTACTCTTGAGAGGGGGTCAAAAGAAAGAGGGACCAGCTGGTGGCAATGAGTCAGCAGTGTTCACATGAGGCAGTGGTTGGTTCTGCTTGGCCCAGTTTGGGAAGCGTCTCTCTGTGAGTAGACAGAGATGCTCTGTCTGGACCTGGGGAACACACTCTCCTGGATGTGTGATCATTCTGCACGCACCCAGAAAGGGTCCCCCAGGGCGCTGTCCATTTCTAGCATTCTCTCCATATGGAAGGTTTTACCAGAATATCACTCTTGGCCAACTTTGATAAACCTGTGATTACCAAATTTCAATCCAAAGTCTGCCCTTTATGGAGGAAAGCTGTTGGTGAGGAAAAGAAGCTTGGGGGTAGAGTTGTTGAAGGTGGTTAATTTGGGGGGGATACATGTTTTTCAATAACCAGAGAAAGGACTGGAAGCTGTGTTTACCTTTGCCCATTTTATCAGTTTTGGTTTTTCTCCTCTTTTCTTCAATTCCTTCAGTCCAACCCAGTTGACTCTCGCCTCCCCCCCCCCCCCCCAAGCTTTGCACAGGGCTCGGCTGCCGATGGGCTGGAAATCCACACACATGGGACCGGCACTGCATCTGCTGGGCCTTTGTGCTTGATTGATTTCTGTTGCTTTACACCTGTGCTCTCGAGCGAGCGGAACTCAAGTCAGTGCCACTGTCGCCGAGGGGCTGAGGTTCTGAAAGGCCCAAGCAGCCCTCCAAAGAGCCCCCCGGATGAGAGCATTAACAATCTTCTAATCAAACTTCATTTTTTAATCTCAAGGGTTGATTCACTTGATAGCAGTAATCAGCGCTCTCTTGGAGAAATATAGAAAGAGCACAATGAGGCATTCACATTTTTCATTTTTTATTAAAAATCTCTTACATCTGCACCCGAGCTTCTTTTATTTAAACCTGGTCTCACTTTATGAGGCCCTGAGTTCGTTAACCTATCCCGGGTCACGTGGCTGCTCTGGAGGACGGAGCATGGATCTGGAGTAGAGGCTCAGGGTTGAAATACAGAAGAGACTGACCTTTGCCAGTAGATGTATCCATCCTGTACACAGATCGCAAATTCCCTTGTGTGCAAAATGAGGGTCAGCGTGTCTATCTTTATTTTCTTTGCAGCGATTGATAAAGAATCGTGTACGTGTGTGTATGTGCGTGCGCCCATTCAGAGCTGCTAGGGCTGTTTGCAGATTGTCGGACACGTCACTTTTCCTCATTTCTTTCTTCCTCTCTTCCACCAGCTGACTCACCAGAATTAAAAGAAGGAGTTAAGCTGAAATGGGAATGAGTGGAGGCCAGTCTGGGATGCACACCTAGGTTATAAAACATGGCTCTTCACTATTAGCAGGAGTCAGAATCACCGGGGCGGCTTATTACCAATACAGATGCCCGTGTCCTGCCAGCAGAGTCTGATCCAGGGGGCCTAGGATGTGACTCGAGAATTCACATTTTAATCAGCTTCCCAGGTGATTCTGATGCAAGAGGTCAGAGACTAGATATTGAGAATCCCTGTTAGAGAATTGCTGGGCAGGGGGCCTAGCACTGTGTTCACCTCACATCCTTGGTTTAAGGACAAAGTCAAGGACATCTTAGGTTAATGAGTTGGTGAGAGCGGAACTACACGCCAGTTCTGGGATTTTCCCCTTTGTGCCATGTACAGGAGAACAGACCGATAGAAGTGAGTTTGCTTTGACATAGGATGGGTTTTTTTTTTTTAAGATATTATTTATTTGAGAGAGAAAGCATGTGTGTGAGGGAGAGAGAGCACAAGCGGGGAGAGCTGCAGGCAGAGGCAGAGGGAGAAGCAGACTCCCCGCTGAGCAGGGAGCCCAGGACCCTGGGATCACAGCCTGAGTCAAAGGCAGATGCTCAACCACTGAGCCACCCAGTGCCCCCACAGGATGGGTTTAAATTAGATACAAGGAAGAGCTGTCAAGCAAAGAGAAGTACTGAGGAAGCCTACAGCATCTTCTTCCTAGAAGGCTTTAATTCAGACTCTCAGCAGATGTGGACACCTGAGGTGCAATGTAGAGGCCTAGAGAAAGGACGGAAAGGTCTTCAGAACAATTTCTGGTGACATTTGCATGGAGGGCCAGAGACCCTTCTTGTAGTTCTTTGGCACCTGAATTTTAACCTTGGCAGCAACATAAGCGGCCAGTGGTCCAGGAAGCGCGAGATCCAGTCCCAGCTCAGACAAGGATAGGCTCTGTGACATTGGGGCCACCTGTTCAATTTCTTGGTTGTGTTAGATTGTGTCTCAGTTCCATGGTTGCATCTTCTTTTCCTTTCCCCGTAACTCCCCCCACAACGGCTCTTCTACAACCTCACAACGCTGTCAAGTTCCGTTGACTGAGCAAATTAAGAAGTTGAATTTAGAAACTACTTAATGCTGAGAATCCAGCAACCTATGTGCCAGTCCATGCACACACACCCCCACTCTTGGGGTTTTGAGTCTGTCTCTGAAGACTCCCTAGTGATCCCCTCTGCTTTTTGTGCTTATTGATGTATTTAGAGGGGTCTGACCTTACATGTGCCTGAGTTACAGCTTCATGAGTGATTGTTTGGACCTGAGATGGATCGTGATGACCTAGAGTCACTCCCCACGCAGAGAAGCCGGACCAGAGTGACATCTCCTCAGTAGTGACAACGTCTGGCCACAAGTCCCTCTACCTGCATCTCACCTGGCCACCCCACTGATGGGCTCTCTCTATCCCTTTCAGAAAGCAGACCTGGCCGTGGCAGGCCTCACCATTACTGCTGAGCGGGAGAAGGTGATTGATTTCTCCAAGCCATTCATGACTCTGGGAATTAGCATTCTTTACCGAGTTCATATGGTAAGAGACTTATTTTATAAGCATTTATGTCATTAAAGTTATTTACATGCAAACACTGAGTTATATGGTAATAATGAATGACTCACGGAAATATTTAGATTTCAAGACTTAAATGCAAATGAGCCAGGCTATTTTTTCCCCCATCAGCTGCACGGACTTGCAAACAAGAAGAATGGAAAAGTCACACTTCTGGGCTTTCCAGTAAAAATTGCTTCTGCCTCACTGAATAGGGATGGTCAAGAGCTCAACCCCTGGTGCGTAGTGTGGTGGTGAGTGGCCCTCTTGGTCACTCTGCTTCCTCCTAGGGACAGGATCCCCAGTCCAGATAGGTCACCCCAGCATTTTCAAGGGCTTCGCTGACTTCTGGATGCACCTCTGTTCACTCCGAGCATTGCATCTAGTGAGAGAACGCAGACTCCTTCCTTTCTGGGTTACCCATACTCGTGAAGAAATAATGTCACTTATATCTGGCCTGTCTCCTTTTCTGCATCCTTAAAATAAAAAAGAGAGAGAGAGAAAGACTTCTCTGGTTAGGTTGGCTAGAGTGAGTGTCTAAGTGAGTTTGTGAAGGCACACCAATGGGCAGTAGAGGATGGACCTGATGATGCACTGGCTGTTGGGGGGGAACATCAGGAGGGAACGCTGGCTGTGCCTCATTCACAAAGTGGATAATAGGTGTGCTGCCAGCATGTAGTTGACTGTGATTTTCCTTACTGAACCAGAAGAGCCTTCTTCTCATCCTTTTACCAAACTGACTCTAAGTGCACAGCTATTATATGGATTTTCCCAATGCTTAGGTCACCCTAGGTGTCCAAGGTCACACTAACATAGTGTTTTCCAGGATGTTACCTGGCTCCACAAGGCTGCCTAACAGGGAAGGAATCAAGAACTCATCCCACGGGCCTGCTGAGGAAGTGACCTTCTACTTCTGACCCCTTCCCAGGCCCCAAATCCCAGCCCCAGAGAAAGGGTGTTGTCTGTATTCACAGTCCCAGCCTGGGCTCACGTAGCAGGGTGCTAGGGCATCAGGAACTGTGGCCCATTCCTATAAGAGGGAAGGTCTCCTTGTCATGGAGCCTGTTCCAGCAGCTCAGAGGGGCGCTGTCTTGTGCCGGACCTCAGTATCCATCAGGATCACTGCCTGGCTTGGAAAAGGAGGTCACATCATCTAGAAGAAGAAGCATGGAAATCCCAAGCTCCCCAGGCTAAAACAGAAAGCAATGTGAAGATTTGGTCATCGTACACGCTGTCATTTTTGTGTCCATCTTGTGAAGTAAGGGGGATAGCGAGTGATTCCCCCACTCCTCTTTATCACCATGATGAAAGCTCCCGTTCATTGAGAGCCTCCTATGTGCCAGACGCTCTTTCAGGCACCTGTGATGATGTGGACTATTCCTAAGGGTTGAATTGGCCCCTCAAAAGACATGATGAAGTTCTAAAGCCCCAGGACCTGTGAATGTGACTGTATTTGGAAATAGGGTCTTTGCAGATATAATCCAACTGAGGTCATACTGGAGTAGGGTAGGCCCTAAATCCAATAGCTGATGTCTTTATAAAAAGATGGAAATGTAGACACGGGGGAGAAGACCATGGGAATTTGGAGACAGATTGGAATGGTGTAGCTACAAGCCAAGAAGTGCCAAGGCTTGCCAGCAACCACCAGAAGCTAGAAGTGACAGGAGGGATCCTCCCTTAAAACCTTCAGAGGAAGCATGGCCCTGCTGACACCTGGATTTTTAATCCTAGCCTCCAAACTATAAGACAGTATGATCCTGTTGTTTTAAGCCACCCAGTTTGTGGTATTTTGTTATAGCAGCCCCAGGACACTGATGCACTTGTGTTGTTCTTATAAGTAAGTGAAAGAGCAGAGTTCAAAGCCAGGAATGGTGTGACTGGAGCATGTGCTCTCTCTCTGACAGCAGGTTGCCCCCCCTCATTTGTGTGATCATTGGGTAACTTGTCCTAGAAAGCATTCGTATGCACCTTTTCCCATTTGGTCCTTAGGACTGTTCTTTGAGAAAAGGGAGGGTATTATAATTCTCATCTGACAGGTAAGGAAACTAAAGTCACACTTGGAACCAATACAGGGCTGAGCCTGGAAGCCAGGTATCCTCACTCTTAGGACTTCTTGTCATCCTTACGCCCGTCTGTGCTCCTTAGGTGATTTTCTAGCCAGCACTTGAGCCCACCTCACCCCACTCCTGCAACTGAGCCCTGAGGCAGCATCCCAAAGAAATAGGGACATAGAACCTTTTTCCAAACTATGTCGCTATGGCCAGGCTATACAACTAGGTTCTGGCCTTGATTTATTGATTTTTTTTTTATTGGAGTTCAATTTGCCAACATATAGCATAACACCTGATATATTGATTAATGCCAAGGACACTAGAGCCCCACTCATGACCTGATGGACCACGAGGCATCATGTAACTGAGGGCACCTGATCCCAAGTGTTCCTACTCACTGCCCGGGAACATCTACTGCTAGGCTACCCTCACCACCCAGGACACCACTAGCCGGAATATCAACTCGGGCCAGAACCAAACTCCCACTCACCAATCCTCTAGACATCCTTCATTGGATTGCTGGCCAGATGTTACCTACCACCACAAACCTATGACTGTATTAGTTCTTGGGATGTGAAGTTTTATGTATCAGCTTGCCGAAGCTATGGGACCCAGATGTTTGGTCAATTGCCAGCCTAAATAGTCTGTGAAAGTATTCTGTAGATGTGATTAACAGTGATGATCAGTTGACTTCAAGTAAAGGAAGAGATTAATTAATTAATTAATCAAGGAGATTACCCTTGATAATGTGGGTGGGCCTCATCCAATCGGTTGAAGGCCTTAAGTGCAAAAACTGGTTTCCTGGAGCAGAAGAAATTGTGCCTCAAGACTATCACTTAAGAAATCCTGCCTGAGTTTCCAGCTTGCTTTATAGATTTTGGCCTTACTGCTCCCACAATGGCATGAGCCAATCCCTTCAAATAAATCTGTTTGCACACACACACGTATCCTACGAGTTCTGTCTCTCTGGAGAATCCTAACTGATATGATTCCCCTTTCTGGTCAGGATTCCTCCCCTCTTCCAGCCTCCACACTGAGGCACTAGCATGCCACATGGCTGCTCAGATCTGATTTATAACAGGGGGCCAAGCTGAGTAAAAATTGAGTGCTGGCATGAACAGCTTACAGTAAGCAGAACTGACAGTTTATGCATTTATTCAACAAATATTTATTGAGTGCATTCTGTGTGTGAGGCAGTATGCTTAGAAAGTACGAAAAAGTCAGCTGGAGAGAGAACAATCTTGAATCAATGAAACTGGGGGAGACCTGGAGAAAATAGGTTTGAGGTGAACATTGCCCTCTCTGAAATGTCTGTACCGAGTTGACAGAAACAGCTAATGCCAGAGGATGGCCCAGCGGTGTTCACCACAAAAGCCTCGGTCTAAAATTACATAGAGAAGCTATCTCTGATACAGTCGTGTTTCGTTAACAAAATTAAAGTTGAGTCCTGGGTGTTTATTATTTTGTGAATTTTTCTCAAGTTGATAGTTTGATCTGTGAATGAAAGTATGATTAATTTCATTTCGTTTATAATCTAGAATAAACCTAGAATCCGTATCTTAATTCTATATCTGAGGTCACCGGAGTCATGAGTGATTATGATCACAATGTGAGCATCTGGTGATAATGAAGCCTGTGCGCAAAGGTTAAAATAATTAACCCAAAGTATAATTACCTATTTTGAAAATACTGCAAGACCCCCCTGAAATATAGTAAAGGGGAGGTGGGTATGTGCCTGAAGTCTAGAGACCATCAGAAATGATGTGTGAATTTCCAGCAGTCTGGGATTACCTAGGGATTTTCATAACCGTGAGATCACCAGGACCCGATGATGTAGTGTTTTCCTTCTTCTCTGGGGGTATAATCTCTGTTTCCACTCAGGCATCTCTAGGACCAAAATCAGAAGACTGTTTCACTCTTTGGGCTACCTACACCCTGCCACGTAGAAGCTGGCTGAGAATTCTGGCTTTGGCATTCGCTACCGTTGATCCCTCCCACTTTCTAAAACTCTCTCGGTTCCTGGGGTCCAGGTCATTGTTTCTTCCACTCTGATTGTTGCCCCTCCGGCATTTCTGTTGACCCGTCTCTCTCTCTGCCTGCCCTGTGAATGACCCAAACCCATTTCCCTTCTCTCTCTGACAGCTGTCTGCCTGGGTAATCTCACCCGCTGCCAAATCTGTAAATCCAACCCTGGCCACTCCCCCTGAATTCTAGAAGCGTATTTCTAACAGGTGACTAGACATCACCAGGCTATCTCATGGGCGCCTCAAATACAGTGTCACAAACTGTATTCAGCAAAGTCCTTCCTCCTCTCTTCTGCTCCACTCACATGATGGCATCTCCATCCAGTCACCTGAGCTGCCCTTCACTTCTCTTACCCCACATGTCCAGTTGGTCAGCTCACTTCCTAAATCATTCTCAAGCATGCTCTCCACCCCCACTGGATCTACCTTGGTTCAGGCTCTCCTTATCTCTGCCCTGAACTGCTGCCATTCTGATGGCCTGTATCCTCCTCGAGGTCAGGGTGTTTTTCATCCAGTACTGTATCCCCATTAAAGGGCCACAGCCATTGCTAGCATTCACTAAGAAGCAGTAGAGAGAAAATTCTGGAGCCAGACCTGACACGTACTTGCTGCATGTCCCCCGTGTCTCAGTTTTCTCATCTGTGACAAGAGGTTGTCATGCAAATTTAATGAGGATCCATAAATACATAAGTAACGCACTTACGACAGTGCCTGACCTATGCACAATAAAGCATTAGGTTGTTTTTTTTTAATTTTTTTTTTAATTTTTTTATTTATTTATGATAGTCACAGAGAGAGAGAGGCACAGAGACACAGGCAGAGGGAGAAGCAGGTTCCATGCACCGGGAGCCCGATGTGGGATTCGATCCTGGGTCTCCAGGATCGCGCCCTGGGCCAAAGGCAGGCGCCAAACCGCTGCGCCACCCAGGGATCCGAAGCATTAGGTTTTATATTTTGTAAATGTATGCAACTTGCTGAGAATTAAAGTTTTTTAGTTTACTGTCGCCTTTTTTTTTTTTTTTACAAATGAAATCACATCAGGCTCCTACTTAAAAATCACTTGCTGCCTATCACTTACAAGACCAAGTCCATCCTTGGCATGGAGAATAAAGCCTATCTTTCCTGTTCCACTTCCAGCTCCTGGCTACAGGCATCTTGACTCCATATTGCTCACTGCTTCAGCATCGTGCTGGCCTCTTCCTGTCTCCTTATTGGTTTGTACCTGTCTTCCTGCCTCTCAACCATGTATTAAATTAATGTATTAAACTCCTCCCTAGCCTTCAATACCCAGCTCAAATGGCACTTGTTATTCAATGTGACTTCCCTGGGTGGAGCTGATTGCTTCTTTCCCCAAGCAGATGCCCTCTGCCCACACCTCCAGTATAGCATGTATATACTGCATTGCACTATTCTTGATCTTTCTCCCTAAGTGGATCCTAGTGGGAGATATATTGAGGAGAAGGTATCCTCCTGTCAGGCTGTAAACTTTTGTGGTACAATTTTTGGCATGGAAATGTGATCATCCTAAATAGGTGGTATTTGCTTCATAATTATGGGAAGAAGAAAGGTGGGGGGGGCAGGATGAGGGAGGTGCCCTGTGGTCCTGTGGACAGTGAGCATCACTTTCCTTCTTGGCTCCTGATTGAGCCCCAGGAGCCTGGCTTCTGTCCCAAGGCCTCATATCCCAGGCAGCAGGATGAGTGACCTAAATAGATTTATTGTTTTCTTTCTGGTCTTGATCCTAGTGATCTTCAGAACAAGAAGAGATGGGGGGGGGGCATATGTTTCAGGAAGCCCAGGTACATCTTCTGCTCCAGGCCTGCACGGCTGCCACTAGGACGCATTACTCCCTCCCTACCAATGCCTGCATATCCCACATACAGTGTAGTACCCACCTGAGAAAGCACTGAAATCCCTGGCTGGGGCCAGATGAGCTTCCAGACCACACATAAAGGGTCCAGTCTTTAGAATCTGGGTACTTATTAAGTCTGAGTACCCCTGTTGCTCCAAAGATGGTAATGAAATAACAGGACATCTGAAGTTCAAGACTCTCTTGATTTCCTTGGCACATCAGCTCATTCATTCTTACTGAGAAGTTCTGTTTGTACTGTGGCAGTAGAGCCCCAGGGGCATCTGCACTCAGGGGTTTTATGACACTGAGGCATACCGTGAGCTCTCCGAAATCTGTGTGAATGGAGGAGAGACAAGCACAAGAAAACAAAAACATTCATATTTAACATTAGAGTATATCGTGTAGATTTGCTCTCTTTCTTTCTGCGGCAGCAATTTGCCTAATGATGTTTTGCTCAGATTAATATCGAAGTAAGTTTGTATTCCTCAAGCGCACACTGACTGTTGTAGCAAGACATCAACCAAGTGTGCCAGAAGCCAACCTGAGATTTGACATTTGGCACATATAGCCCCCAAATGGGTAATTACATTTTAAAAATTCAGTGTTGACATATTCAAGGAGGTTGGGTATACGTCCAGGATGTTTGTGTGTTGACTAACATCTGTCTGGCATCTCTTTATTTACAAAGCACTTTCGCATAGAGTCTCTGCTTTAATACAGCAATCCCCCGAGGCAGGTAGTGTGGTTCCCATTTTACACAGAAGAATGCTCAGGCTAGCGGTGGCTAGCGGTGCCATGGAAAGAAGAGAGAGCACGATGATGGAGGTGGCATTGAGCTCAAGTTTCTGGTCCCCAAGTCCATACACTTCCAACAACTCATCTTGGTGGTATAGTTAGTTGTATTTCTCTGTGTCAAGGCCATGACTCAGGGGAACTTTCTAGATCCTTTCTAATCCGAGGATACTATCTCTACTATACTGTCCTAGCTCAAATAGTGTCCCAAGCCAGCCAGCACACCTAAGACTGCCTGGAAAATATGACTTTACTATTTCCCCCCATGTCCTGCTCCACCTTTGATTAACAAATGAGAATGTCTTATAGTCTGTTCTTCTCTTCTTAACTCTTAGCTAGAGTCTTCTGTCAAGAAAAAAAAAAAGCAGACAGTGATTAAAAAGTGAGAGAGACATAAATGCCAGCATTAAATTAATGCCCAGCATTTTCGCGGGATATATTACCCGTTTTTTCAAGAAGGTCTGTTTCATTTCAGAAAGGCTGCCTAGAAAAATGGAGAACAATGCTAAGTAAACCAGTGAATCATTTCTAATATGCTTAATACTCTACTATAAGGAAACAGAAAATGAGCAGAGTTCTACTCCTTAAGGCTAAGTAACGCGATAGCCCATAACGTGGAAGTATGGTTTCCTGGATGTGTCGTCATTTTAGTATTAGTCATTTATTGAGCACTCCTATCTCAAGAAGCTCCAGGTGTTTTATCAGCATTACTATAGTAACTCTCACATTCTCCTTCATGTTGTTGGTGGGCTTCCATTCTGGAAGATGGCAATGGCACCCAGAGAAGTTGAGTGGCTTTATCAACTGAGTGCTGGAATCACTCAGCAAGTCAAAGTCCATGCCGGGATTAGAATTTAAATCTCCTCATACTAGATTTCCAACCAGCAGAGTGAAAATAGATATGCTAGCGTGTGAGTTACATAGGCAACAAACTCATGTGGGTGTTTTATGTGAGGAGGAATTAATTGCTTGCTTCTTTTTCCCTCTTGGCTTCAGAGGTTGGAACTATCATCGGAAGAGTCATTGTAGGGGCACGTGGGTGGCTCAGTGGTTGAGCGTCTGCCTTTGGCTCAGGTTGTGGTCCTGGGATCAAGTCCCGCATCAGGCTCCCTGCATGGAGCCTGCTTCTCTCTCTCTCTCTCTCTCTCTCTCTCTCTCTCTCTGTGTGTGTCTCTCATGAAGAAATAAATAAAATCTTGTTCTTCTTTTTTTTTAAAAGACAGTCTATTGTAGACACACAGAGGAAAGCTACCCGTGGTTTCCTGGGGTGGGACAGGAAGAAATCATCTTCTTCTGCTACTTCTAGAAGGTGAAATGGACAATGTCTTCTTTTATCTCTTCAGCCCTAAAGAGTATTTTATTGACTATCAACCACTGTTGGGAGTTTAAAGAAACCTCTGAACCTTGCCATTTAGTTCTCAAGACTGGCAAGACCTCATGGAGGACAGGAGGAGCCTTTGTCTTTGGCTCTGCAGGAGAGGAGAAGGGTTCCAAGGAAGGTAGAAAGTCGGTGTCATTAGTTTGTGTGGTGTCACCACGAAGGAAACAGTGACTAAGGTGCGCAGCCCATCAATGGACACAGGAGAACCCTCCACACATCTGACCCACTCTGTCAATGAAGTCACAATTGGAAAGGCTGAGGTGGAACTGAGGTTGGAATCACTAGCTCAATCAGTGAAGCATTTATCTGGCTCTTGGTTTCATCATAGGTCATGACCTCAGGGTTGTGGGATCAAGCCCCATGTCAGGCTCTGCACTCAGCACAGAGTCCGCTTGAGATTCTTGCTCTCTCCCTCTTCCCCTCCCTACTGCTCACTTGTGCAGGCATGCACTCTCTCTCCAATAAATAAATAACTTTTTTTAAAACGCCAAGGAACTAGTTAAATTTTGGTGCCATCTGATCATCAGCTCCATCTGCAGAACTTGGCCTGTCCTGGATGTTTGGGGCATAGACTATATATATATAGTCTACCAATTATCTACCTTCAAAGTGGTTGTAGCCACCAGAAGGAACTGTCCCGACTTGCAGTCAACAGGACATGTATAAATCAATATAAATGCCTATAAATACAGCAGTCAAAATAAATGATGACGGGTATAAATAATGCTTTACAGTCCTTGAAGGAGTTGAGATAGAGTAGGTTGGAATTCTGCTGGCATGGGGGAGAAGGCGTGAGATTAATTAGGGAATTTATTGGAGCAAGTTGCAAAGATAAAAAGTAGAAGAAGACGCGGTGCAGCAGCCATCCGAATGAAGGAGAGGTGGCGTGTCTATGGCGCAGCTTGACGAATGAGCACCAGAGAAATTGAAGCCATCGCCAATGATTTGAGCAAGGCACTTAACCTCCCCGGGTCTCAGTTCCTCCATCTGTCAATATAGAGAACTGGGTATTGAAATCAAAAGAACATAGTGAAACATTTTGAGTCCTTCAGAAAGAAAGTATCACCATCATATATCCTCTGGGTTAAGGAAAATCTGGTATTTGGAAGAAATGTCTGTGGCATATGACACCTGATTTGCCCCCCAAGCACCAGTAACTCAGACGTCTTTGGGGAAGGAAGCAATCTGAAAAGCATCCGCATAGAAAAAAATAGTAGGAGTTCAGAGCCTGCAAATAACATACTTCTCTTTGACATCATAGAAACAGCCTGGGCTCAGCCCTAGCCAAGGCAGTATAAGCCCAGACCCAAATCTCAAATAACTGCCCACTCCTTGCTCTTTTGGTTGGCGTCAGTCAATCACCAGTAGAATCAGATGTTTCCCTGCCAACGTGACTGATAACGTTTCCAGCGGAGCTGTGTTTATGTCTTGATCCTTGTTTGTGTGATGTTCTGTGTTTTATAACTTCAGTCTCCAGGATTTTTTCCCACGACTGTGCATCATTCCTTATCACCCATAACCAAATATGGCAGCTTTAAATAGTGCTGTCATTTTCTTCAATTCACTCGTTGTGATATAATCAGGTATAGATTTCTGACATTGAGCATCTAATGGGGTTTCAGATTCAGAAAGCAACAATGAAAGATTATTTTTTTTCCCCCTGGGTAAGACACGGAGTGAAATAGTCGTGAGTGACAGGGCACTAGGATTCACGTCCATTTGCCCTGAGAAACGGTGGGATGCGGAAGGATGGAGAGAAGAGCTGGAGAGAGCAGGCCGTATGTGGAGGGGGCTCCAGCTGGTTGGTGATTTAGGCTCAGAGTTTCCAGACCACCCTGTTTTGTGAAAGAAGCCAGAAATTTGGATTTTTATATAAAATCTCCCAATCATTTTACGTTAGCAACGAATACAATGCAGGCTAAACAGGCAAGATGTGTGAGGGCTGTCTGTATAAGCCACCAGTGTGTCCCCGTTGATCTCAGGTGGCTCCAGCCAAGGCCAGAGAAGGGCGTGCACTTGCCCAAGAGCACACAACCGTGGACAGAGTGGGTTAGTGAACTCCATCCTGCTCATTCCATTTCACTTTCCTCCAGAAAATGTCTGAGGGCTTGATGCCTAGGCTCCTGCTCCTGGCTCCATCCTTTGGTTCCCATGACTCTGGCCAGGCACCCCCCACCCCTGCACTGGGGGACAGACCATGTTTCCCCACAACATGATGGCACGAGCCCTGAGCTTTGTGTCAGAAGACGTGCATTGGAGCCCCAGCTCTCCTGCTTACTGGCTGTGCGAACTTGGACACATCTCTCGACTGCCCTAGGCTCTCGGTTTCTTCACTAGTAAAATGAAAATAATAATCTGCCTCATGGCACCGTGTTGAGGTTTATGTGAGAAATCTCACTGTGTGTGATCACCCTGCAAAGAAAAAAAACCAAGGCGCCTGGAACGTTAGTTAGCATCCTCGTGAGAAGGACGTGAGTGTCTAAGAGCCGTGCTGCATACTCCACCGCCCGGACACCAGTGGCTCTAAGGTGCCCCTGGGCATCACCACACCGTCCCCAGGGTGGGGTGGGGGTGGGGGCACACAGGGCAGCGCCTAAGGGGCTCTGCTCGCTTGCCCAGCACCAAGCCTCCTTCAACCTAGGAAGTGAGGTGGCCCCAGCTGTCCCTTTGTTTGGGTGCTGCGATCAGGGCTGGCTAGGTGTCAGAGCAGCCCCTCTGCACCTTCAGCCCAGGGCCATTTAAACCAGTCACCCAGACCCCGGGGGGCCAGGCCATCTGGGGCCAGACCCACACCCCCGAACCTACTCTGGCCCTCCCCGGCCTGCCCAGGGGCCATCCTGGCTGAGTGGGTACGGTGAATCTGGTTTTTTGTCTTCATTTCCAGGGACGCAAACCTGGCTATTTCTCCTTCCTGGACCCATTTTCTCCGGGCGTCTGGCTCTTCATGCTTCTAGCCTATCTGGCCGTCAGCTGCGTCCTCTTCCTAGTGGCTCGGTGAGCTCTCCCCTTCCCTGTCCTCACACCGCCACCTCGCGTCCACCTCTGAGAACTGCATGGGAGGGGTGGGGTGGGGCGCTGGAGGGGTGGGTTCAGAAGACCTTGGGGCCCCCCTGGGGGAGGGGGGGGACAGGGACTTGGGACCCACCTGCTCTCTGCCCTACCTGGTCCCCCTCCTGCGCACACGCTCCTTACCATGCACAGGTGCAGACAGACCGGCCTGAATTTACTTCTCTACCCCCTGCCTCTTCCCCATCCCGTTCCCCAACCTCTGGGCCCCTGCTTGTGTGGGGTCCTTGGGAGACAGAGGAGAGGGAGGAGGGTGGCAGGAAGACCACTCTGAGCACTGTGCGTTTGGCTGCCCTGGCATGGGACCTTGCCAGGATCTGCCAGAGTGCTGAGTGACAAGGACCAGAGGCCTCAGCAGCCTGGGCAAGGGAGAAGGTTTCCTCTGAAGGGGGCCTGGCCCAACCCCAGCCCGGATCTGCCAGGGAAAATACAGCTGCCTTGTTGGATGGGAACCATGGAGGGTGGCACAGGACAGGGGGGCGGGATGGAACGAGGCATCTGCAAGTCGTGTTGAGACAACTGGTCCAGATCAGGGCTGGGGAACAATTAAGCCCTCCCTTCCCCCGGGAAACAGAAACTGTCCCTGGGCCTAAAGAAGAACCTCGGGGCTTCCCGTGGCCGCCGCCTCCCATCAGTATGCATGGAAGGGGGTCGTCTCTCTCTGAGGCTGGGCCACCGGGTCACCCGGGCTTCAGGAGAGCCGGCTTACTGTCCAGACACAGAACAAGCCCTCGTGGGTCGGGGTCACACATACAGAATCCCCGCAGCCTGCTCTGTGTTCAGCAGACCGTAGTGGAGGACCAGAAAGGGCTGTGGCTTGGGAGCAGAGGACCGCAGGATGAGCTTCAAGAGAGCTGGCAGGGACTCGGTTCTAGACGTCTCCATAGCAGTCCCCTTTGCCTCGGGGCCACAGTGGTGGGCCCAGATGATTCCCACCTGTCCCACCTCTGCGGAGCGAGGTCTTCCCCATGAGCGTGTCTGCCCAATGGCTCAAGGAGAGCGTGTGCTCTCTCTAGTTAGACCACGGAACCCCAGGGAACCACGAGGTGCCTAGCCCACAGGGCAGCTCCCAGCCGGCCCAGGGAGCATCATACCACCCAGTCTGTGCCTCTTCCAGTGGAGGTCAGAGCCAAGCTCAGGGAAGTCAGCTGAGCCCATGAGATCCAGCCAAACAGAACAAGGCCTTGCTTACAAGCTGGTAGTCTTCAGAGGCTGCTGTGTGTACTGCTCAGGTGCCACCTACCCCCTTGGGCCTGCAGGCATTGCCACTGTCAAGTATCTGTTGTCAGTGACAACAGGCGAGACACGCAGGAGGCTGGCACGCTCTATGACACTTTCCCTCCCCACTTTCCCCGCACTGTCTGCTGCTGCTTTTAGGAAGCTGCCTGCCTGAGCCCTGGCTCCACTGCTCGGTAATTCCCTCTTGCCCTCTTTGATTGAGCCCCGGCGTGTAGCTAGGCACAGCTCTTGAGGGACCTCGAGGGCCCTGGACATGGTCTGAGGGCTTGGTTCCTAGATAGACAGACACACAAGCCTGCTTCACCGTGCCTGCCGCAGCCTGAAGCTTTCCCACTGGCCCTGGGGCCCTAAACAGCCCTTCTTCCCTGCTCTACACACACACACACACATACACACACACACAGCCCCCCACCCCAAATCCAGCATTAACAAAAGGATTAACCGAGAAAAGGCCACCTATGTATATCTATATGTCTATATATCTATATCTACATTATATCACACACACATACACATATATATATACATATATATATATAATATGTGAATCTAGGATAATTTACCTACCTCAGGTAGCTACTGGTTTTCAAACAGGGTTCCATGGGGTATGAAGGCTCCTGGGAGGTGCCAGAGACTTTGGAGGAGTGGTAAAGAGGCTGGGCAGCCAGAGCTCAGGGGCCTCAACTCATCTTCATCCAGACCAGCTCCACTTTTTATCTCTTGATCTATGGTACTTCTGGGTAAGATTTTGGAGGGGAAAAACTGTTTGGAAACCATTCAGCTAAGGCAGCCGTTCCCAAGCCGGCTGATATCAGAGTCACACAGGGAGCTTGTAAAAATTTGAATTCCCAGATCTGAGCCTCTCTCAGCACCTCTAGGGCCGGGGCCGGGGAATCTGTATCTTTGAAGCTCACTTCCAAGAGCTTGTAGGCTTGGAAACCACCGAGGACAAGCCAGCTCGGTAGGCCACAGAGAGAAGGAGCCCATCTCAGGACACGGGCCAACGATGACACACTGCCGTCATATTCAGGAACGAGAGGCGGCAGTGGAGATGTGGGCGAGCCACTGTAGAACAACAGGTCTGGAACAACAGACTAGGCCGAGGGGAGGGTCGGGAAGACCGGAGATGAGCATAGCAGCGTGTGAGCACCCGGTGCCTGCCCTGCTCGCCACACACCCATACACCTCTCTCTCATCAGAGCTGGGAGGCTTCGCGTGGTGACAGGCCAGGGGCGCTGAACAGAGGAGGGAAGGCGTGTGTCTGGTGGGCAGGAAGAAAGGACATTCTGGACATCAGAGAGGGACAGCAGGAGGGAGGGGTGGGGAGCTTAGAGCAGCCCTTCTCAACCCTTACCTGAGGAGCCTTAAAAAACACAAACGCCCAGGCCCCTCCTGGACAAATGAAACCAGAACCTCTGGGGGTGGCATCGTGTCGTCAGCATTGCTTTAAGAGCTCCCAGGTGAGTGAAACACAAACAGCATTGAGACCCACAGCCCAAGCGAGTGTCTAGGCCAGTGTTTCTCAGTGTGGACCCTGGGCCGGGGGACCTCAACATCACCAAAGAAGCTCCAGATTCATAGACCTCACACAGACCTTCCTGAATCAGAAGCTTCAGGCACTGAGCCCAGCAGTCTGTGTTTTAACAAACCTCCTTGGGGATTCTGACTGAGGCTAAAAGTTTGAGAACCACTGTTCTAGGCTGAGGATTCTCACACTGGTTCCGTGGAGCCCTCGGATCCCTCCGTGACCACTTTCAGGGCCTGAGGGTGGCAGAAGATGCCGTTTCATGGCCGTCTACCCCTGACACATCCTGGTCAGGGGCCTGTACTTTGCTCTATTTTGTATTTGGAGTTCCATGTCGTGATCCATTTTGGAGAAATAGAGATGTGGGGGAGGCTTGATTAAAAAAGAAAAAAAACAGTTGAAAACCTGCCAAGGTTGTCCAGGCCCCTGATTTTTTGGTTGGGAGCATCCCAGTCCAGCAAAGGGAAACAGCTGAGCCCAGGCCACATGCCAGGTACTGAAATACAGAGGTGAGGCCAGAAAGGAGAGCCCCTCCTACTCTCCCCAGCACTTTCCTTCACGCCCACCTTCCGTGGCACTGGTCTCTGTTCCGTTTCTCCTGCAGGTTGACCCCCTACGAGTGGTACAGCCCCCACCCGTGCGCCCAGGGCCGCTGCAACCTCCTAGTGAATCAGTACTCCCTTGGCAACAGCCTCTGGTTTCCTGTTGGGGGCTTCATGCAGCAGGGTTCCACCATCGCCCCCCGAGCCTTATCTACCCGCTGCGTCAGTGGCGTCTGGTAAGATCTGGGACAGAGAAGGGGCCAAGCCCAGTGGGGTGGGGACACCAAGGGGGTCCTCAGTTAAGCTCTTCTCCAGCTGCAGGTGGACAAGAACCACACCCAGAGCTCTGCCTTTCAAACCAGACCAACAGGGAGCTGAGCTGCATATTTGGCCAGCTCCAGAAGGCTTGGGAGCACTGGCTTGGGCACACTTTGTGCCATCTTAATCCCATTCCCCTTTCCCTCTGCTTCAGAGGTCTGGAGACAGAGGGGAGCCAGGGCCGGAAAGGGGATGCAGAAAACAGCCTTGGAGGCATCCAGCAAAGCACTTATAACCCCCTGACCTGAAAATGACCTGAGGTTGAGTGGCTTGGGCCTGCCAAGGCATATGCAGATTTATGCAAATATAAATGTGCAGCGGGAAGTGCCTGCTGGAAGACTCTAAACCTGGCTGTCACATCTGGCCACGTCTACCAGCTTTCTTGAACTTGTCCCTCGGCGCCTGGCTCTGGGGCCTCCTCGCGGGACCTGTCCACCTCGGCAGGTGTGGGCAAATGCAAACTCTTAGTGGCTCAGAGTCGGACAGGATCTCAGGAGCGATCCCCACCTCGGGCCGTCAGCCAGCCTCGGCCTGAAACTCCCTTCTCCTCTTGGCTCATCCAGGGCGAAAAGAATACGGTCGAGTGATTCAATGTGTGGGAAAGCAATTTGAGAACTTGAAAGTGCTACATAAATATGTGGACTAATCATTGCTGTTAGACCATTATAGGGAGAAATGAAAACACACACACACACACACACACACACACACACACACACACGTACATTTGTATGTATGTATATGGCAGAGACAGGCAAGTTTGCAGAGTTCCAGTTCCCCAACCTCACTTAAAAAAACCCACTGCTGGGTTTGGCTGTCACAGCCTATGGGACTTATGACCTTGCTTCCTTCGCCTCCTTCTCAGCCTGTGTAAGCCAAAGGATAAAGGAAAAGTGGCGTTTCCACCTTTGGGCACCAGCGTTTGGATAGTTACCAGAAGGACACTGGACTGAGGCTAATGGGGAGGTAAAAATGCAGCTGGGACAGTGACCCCAACCCAGCTGGGCTTTTTGTTTTCTCTGATAAATGATAAATACAGTAGAATTTAAAACATCTGGGCAAGGTGATCACCCATCACCAGATAGATGGTGCTCAGAAATCACCAAGTGGATCAATGGGAAGAACTGGGTTTTAATGTTCCCCAGAAAAAGGGACAGTCTTGGTGAGAAAAATCGCAGAGTTCCCTCAAAATCCTGGAAGTCTGGACAGAAGCCCTGCAAGGCAGCAGAAGTCAGCTGTAGACTCTGAGCTCGTTCTACCTGGGGCCTTTCCTTCCAGAGGGCTGTGCTCCCACGCACCACACGGAGGCCCCACTGCCTGTTTCATCCACCTGTCAGCTCCCCAACACCCAGGAATTCCCTCCTCCAGAGAATGCCTGCTTGAGCACCTGGGAGGGACACCTGTCCTGCAGGCTCCCTGCCCTGGCTCACCAGCTGGGCTCTAAATAGCTGTCCTGGGGGCATGGTGGGGCCTTCTTTATGTGTGTGTGTGGGAGGGGGGCCCTTGAGTTGTTAGGGAGCCTCTCTGCCTCTTGGAGTTCTCAATTATCAAATCAAGGCCTCGATTTGATCGGCTCCCTAAAGGAATCAGAGACCGGAAGAGAGGGCCATGCCAGTCCACCTTAGATTCCTCACCCAGAGCAAGTGATGGAGGATGCCACGTTGCTAACGAATGCCAGCCTGACAGCTGATAATGCCCCTTTGACACAGGAGCAAGGCTCCACCGACCCCTCTGGAGAGAGCAGGTGATTTGTTTTTCTCAGCGGAGATGATAGGCTTGCCCCAGCTGCTTTGCTCTCTGACCTGTTCCTTTGTGACTAGTGGTATAAAGCACCGCATGGCCACCCAGGGCGGGACAGATGCCTGAGTGTAGCCATGGGGCTGAGGGAACCTCCCCAGCCAACTCCGAGTTCAGGTCCACACCCAGGGCTCTTGAACGCGCACGGCAGGAGCCTGAGTAGCTCAGCTGCTTCAGAATGCTGGCCTCTGCCTGGGGGTGCCCCCCCCCACCTCCTTGACCTCCCCTGAGAGATGGTCACAAGAACTTCCAGCAGAGGGTATGAGCGGAGGCAGGAGCAGGGAGACCAGGTCTGAAGGATGGAAGGATACGTAGCATTTTCAGGTCACAAATAGGAAAGGTGGCCAGATGCTTTTATTTTATTTTTTAAGATTTTATTTATTTATTCATGAGAGACAGAGAGGGAGAGACACAGAGGGAGAAGCAGGGAGCCTGATACAGGACTCGATCCCAGGACCCCGGGATCAAGACCTGAGCCAAAGGCAGATGCTCAACCACTGAGCACCCCCAGGCGCCCGGCCAGATGCTTTTTATCTCATATTCAGTGTGAGGGTCTGTCTCTATATTTCTCTGTATCTCACATTCATCCGGTCCTTTATAGATTATTAGTCACCAATGACATACTCTCTCATTTGATCTCATAATTCTCCAAAGACAGGCAGAGCAGGCATTTTATCCCCGAGCAGACGAGCTGGAGGAGGTATGTGGCTTTTCCCCTAAGGTCTCACAGGTGGAGTGGAAGAAGGCCAGAACTAAAACCAGGTCACCTCACTGGTGGTCTGGCATCTGGACATACCCATTGAGTTGGTAGATGACCCTGTCACTCCGCATCTGCGAGGCAGCCCAAAGGGGACCTTGGACACAGTGGTGAAGGCGACAATGGGCCTTCCTGCTCTGAAAAATCCCCTGGAAGCTGACGACCTCTGAATCCTATGGCAAATGCTACGCTTTAGTTGACAATGTCTTCATAATGAGTAAAGCCTCATTAATTCAGACTCCACTGATTCAGAATTTGTGATTATCCAGCCTCAATTATGCTTGGATATGTCTTTGAACCCCTATAAACGAATGGATTGGGATGCAGATCCACACTGCTGACCAGATGGTAGAAGGCTTATTTAACCTACTTAAGTGAACAAACTAGTTGTAATGGCTTTAGCATATATATATATACTGCCTGAGTTGCAAAATTATTCTCATTTTAAATGAGTTTGCTCTACCCAATAAAACACTCTTCTATTTTGAAATAGCTTGCCCATTGCAAGAGTAGTTTCTAATTCCAACTTCTCAGAAGTTCAGAGGTGCTTGTCACCAGTTCATCTGAAAGAGTTTCCTGTTGGTAGAACTAACTGGTATTAAAATATGGATTTATCCATGTGTTACTTGGCAAGTTCCTTTGCTTCTCTGAACCCCTGTTTCCTCACTGGCAAAATTGGGAAAAGAATTTTACCGCCCTTAGTTGTAGGGAGTACATGAGATAGTGTGTGTGGCTCATGGCAAGTGCTCAGTACATGGCGATGCTCATCTGATGGTTGGCTCTGTCGTGAGAAGACAGGGGCACAGGGGCAGCCAACCAGCCCTGGCTCTAAACAGAGCCCCCAGAGCTGGCACCCTTAGCTCATTCACTAACGCATTCCTCACAGTCTCTGAGATGGTCTCATGGACATGGACATACCTCTTTTGAACATCAACCCAATAATCACCTCCATTAAGAAATGAGAAAATTAATGGTCTTCTTTCAGGCAACCCTCACAAACTCTGTTCATTTCTGTTGACATCATATGCCCTGCCTCCTTTCTCTTCCCCTACTGAGCTGGAAGATCCTTCCGAAGAGAGCCACCTGGTACCTCCTCTGTCGCTACAGGACTGGGGATGGGGGCTAAGACTCCTGGGGGTGCTCAGGCAATGATGCTTCCCTGGTCTTTTCCTACGTAGGTGGGCATTCACGCTGATTATCATCTCATCCTACACGGCCAACCTGGCAGCCTTCCTGACTGTGCAGCGCATGGATGTGCCCATTGAGTCGGTGGATGACCTGGCTGACCAGACCGCCATTGAGTATGGCACAATTCACGGAGGCTCCAGCATGACCTTCTTCCAAGTAAACCCATCGGGTTGCTCACCAACATGGGGCAATTGGGCAGAATAATGTTGAGATGGTTGTCCTCCGGAGATACAAACATCGATCCTCATCCCATGAACCCTTTCGAACATCTAGTTTGGAGGTTCACTTGGGGCACATTTATCCCTCGCTCTGCAAAATACCCCTGGAATGGGGTCCTGAGAGCACTCTGGGTTAATATCAGCCTGTCCCAAAGTGTTGTCCAAGAACTATGAGGGGCACTTGAGATGATTTTCGGTACAATGTGGCAAAACTATTTTTTTTTAATTTTTATTTATTTATGATAGTCACAGAGAGAGAGAGAGAGAGGCAGAGACACAGGCAGAGGGAGAAGCAGGCTCCATGCACCGGGAGCCTGACGTGGGATTCAATCCCGGGTCTCCAGGATCGCGCCCTGGGCCAAAGGCAGGCGCTAAACCACTGCGCCACCCAGGGATCCCCAAAACTATTTTTTGATGGTCATAGTTTCACATTTGTTCTAAAGGGTATTAGGAAAACATGTATGTAAACGGGGTGAATCTAACCTGCACTTTTATTCATTCCATCAAATAGGATGAGGCTAGTGTGCACATTTAAACTCGGTTATGTGAGTTAAATTTTATAGGTAGCACTTAGACAAAGCAAGATAATAATAATAATAATAATAATAATAATAATAATAATAATAATAAAGTTTCATGATCTCTGAGGAAGCAGATTTACCCTGGAGTTCATAGGTCTCTAACCAACCTACTCCCCAGGACATAAAACAAATTTAAGGTCTGCAATTTTCCATTTTCCATGCAAGTCTCAGTGCCCGTTGACACGCAACCACTGAGGGCATCGTGCAAACACAGGTGTGGATAGACAGCCCCCCAACCCCAGAATTCTCTCGGTTTTGTTTTTATTTGTAAAAATAGAGGCCAGCGCTGGACATGTGATTGATAAGTTGGTTTAGAGTCAACAGTAAATAGCTGGCACTCCTCCTTCAGATGGTGTCTCTTAAGAGTCCGGATGAGCCTGAATTCATTGCTTCCAACTTGAGAGACAGTGAAAGACACAACTGGACTCTCTGTTTTCATTCTGTCAGAACCTGGAGGTTGGTGGTGGAAGACTTCTCTAGGGTGGACGGGGCAAAAGCAATTCTCAAACCAGTAGGCAGAGTTTGCAGTACCCTAGGACCCTGTTCTTTCCTTGCCTTTCTGTGAAAGGCATCAAAGGCACTCCTCCTCCTGCCATGATACAGCAGCTGTTGAAAGATGGAAGGGAAAAGTTTACTGAATATCACAAGGGGATCAAGGAACAAAAGGGCCAGGATTTTTAAGGCCCACTTTGGCTCTTCCCTTTTTAAAACCGCCCTTTCCTTTCTCTTGTTCTAATTCAGCTTCCTCATGTTCTTTTCCCAGAATTCCCGCTATCAGACCTACCAACGCATGTGGAATTACATGTATTCTAAGCAGCCAAGTGTGTTTGTGAAGAGCACAGAGGAGGGAATAGCCAGGGTGTTGAATTCCAACTATGCCTTCCTTCTGGAATCCACCATGAATGAGTACTACCGGCAGCGAAACTGCAACCTCACTCAGATTGGAGGGCTGCTGGACACCAAGGGCTACGGGATCGGCATGCCAGTCGGTATGCAGGAGAGGGACAGCCTCTTTGGGGAGCTCCATCCAGGTGGGGTCAGAGTAGCTGGGACCACTGAATGCAGCACTGAATTTGTCAGATTCTAGAACCAGTTAGCAGTGACTTTAGGTGGGCAGCCGCCAGGTTAAAAAAAAAAAAAAAGGCAAACCCACCTACTTTCACTAATCAGTGATTGGTTCTTGATCTTTAATTATTGAAGGGCAATTGATTAGTTTTTAATTGATTACTTACTCAAGAGCACG
Organism: Canis lupus baileyi; assembly: GCF_048164855.1. Classification (NCBI taxonomy): domain Eukaryota; kingdom Metazoa; phylum Chordata; class Mammalia; order Carnivora; family Canidae; genus Canis; species Canis lupus. Next base: position 76,032,639 of record NC_132840.1, read on the forward strand.
TTGATCCTCTTGGTAGGTACTTTGGGGCTTTTGTTCTACCCTCTTCTGTTTCCTGCCCCTTGCCCATTTCTCTGCTGATGGACCTCTCCGCTAGCAGTGGGAAGAAGGAGGAAGAGATGGCCAAACTTAGTTCTGCTATCAGTGTTCCTGGTGAAAGGTATAATTATTACAAAAGGTAATTGGCATGATGAGAGGAGGTGGCTTTCAGATCATTTGTGGGTCTCATGGACCCATCTCCTCTAAATCAGCATAAGTCATTGGGAATGAGCAATAGAACTCTCTATTCAGGTGACTGTGTGCCATCCAGGCAGTTATAGTGCAGTAGATGGATGCTTGGCTTCCAGAAGGGTCTCCCAGTTGTGCTTTCCTAAAAGGTAGTCACACTTTGGCCCTCCTCCTGCTAATGGTACCTCCAACCCAAGGTGAGGGGAAGCCCACTGAACTGCTTATTGGATTGGAGCGGGAATCTGTAAATGTTCTCCAGGTGCCTGGGATATGCACTCTTGCCCCCACCCACCGCTGAGAGCCACTCTGTATAGGGCCATCCTCACCCAATGCTGTTTTTCTATGAGGTTGTCCTATACAAGGCACCAGAAGGAGAAGCAGGAATGGAAGCCACCATTGGCCATATGGGGAAATTGATATATAGCATGTACATCTTTGCTGTTATCTTAGGGTCTCCTTCTCTTGATCTTTACCTCATTCAGAGCTCTGTAGGCTTCACAATGCCTGTAGAGTGTGAAAAGTATGGGTTTGGAGTCAGGCAGACCTGGGAATGTGCCTAGTTGTGGGCTGTGGGACCTCAGATCATTTAAGCTCTCTGAATCTCAGTTATCCCATCTGTAAAATTAGGTTTTTAATCCCTACCTCATAGGGTAATTGAGGGGTAAACCTAATAACCAGTCAGGTGCCTTACTACAGTGTCTCACACTTAGGCTGTTTAGAGGGAACATGAGTGACCTCCCCATCTATTCCATACTCCCCTGTGTTATTTGATAAAAGCAAATGACTTCTTATTTTTTCAGGATTTTTATTTATTCATGAGAGACAGAGAGAGAGAGAGAGAGGCAGAGACACAGGCAGAGGGAGAAGCAGGCTCCCCATGGGAACTTGATCCCGGGAGTCTGGGATCATGCCCTGAACCAAAGGCAGATGCTCAATGACTGAGCCGCCCAGGTGTCCCCAGCAGATGACTTCTCAAAGACTGATGGGAAACCGAATCAATGAGCATAGATAATGATACAGTTCATTCTCGAACTCTGAATTCTGACACTAGCAGCTCTGTAAGCCAGAGGTCTCACTTGGGGGACTTGTAAACCCACACAGTCTCTTCTTACGATCATATTTCGTTGCTATTTGTTAATATACAGATTATGGACCTCTTTGAGAAATTTGTTGGCTTACCTTTTATTTCAAGATGGTGGAGTGAGCCACAAGACAAACTCAAGATGCACCTTGATCATGATCCAGCAATTTAAGACATTGACCTGAAATCTCAAATGCTCCAAAAGTTTCCATGGCATGAACCTATAGAGAGTGGAACAAAAGCAGACCAACTCTAGACATTTGTTTTTATCAATAACGAAAGAAAAAGGGAAGGAAATGTATTTCTTCTGTATCAGGCATGGTGCTATTTTCACGTGTCAACCCACCTCAATGTAGATGTGGTCCTTCCCACTCTAGAGGACAGCATTGAGATTTAGAGGTGACAACCTACTTGTTCAGGGTCACACTGAGTCAGTAGAGGAGCCAGGTTTGAGCCTAGACTGCCTGTCTCCAGATTCAATGGTGCACTTACCAGACCATGTTCGCACCGGCTCAGCAAGACAGGATAGGTGGGGAAGTGAGCTGTGTGCCTGCCCGGGTTCTCGGATCAGGCTGGGAAGAGCATTACACAATCCACTGATGAGACAGAATTGACATTGGCTGAGGTTACGTCCATGAAAGATAGCATGTGTGTCCTTTTTAAGTGGCAGTAAGGGCATATCTGGAGAATAAGCCATGTGCTTGGACCCAGGGAAATGAAGAGGAACAGAACGAGGAATGAGATGGAAAATTAGTCAAGTGGTTTAGGAGCAAAGTGGGCAAACATGGCCGCCAACAGAATAATTCTTTCATGGGGCCCCTGGTGTGCTGTTGAGGTTGGGTTGAAATGCCTTGAAAACTGCTTGAAATGCCTGGCTGGGCTTGACAGTTGTCTGTAAACCTGGGCTGTTCATTAGTCTCACCACCTAGCACCATCTGTTCATTCAAGGAGCCATGCACTGCAGATGTGTATTGAGTACCTACTATACATGAGGCACTCTTGATGTTCACTCATGTCGCTTGCATAGACACGTTCTGTGCTGCAGGCTTGCAGGTTTGCATGGCCAGGCGTAGTTAGATTTCAAGTAGGGAAGGTTCCATCTGTGGAGTCATAGGCTGTCAGAGTCCAAAGAGATCTGGGAGCTGCTCTGCTTCCTTGCCTGTCAAAGTCCAGCTTATGGCTGAGAGGCAGGGCATCCCCTTGGAGCTAGTTAGAAATGCACAATCTCAGGCCGTACCCGAGACCCACAGAATCAGAGTCTGCAGGTCAATCAGATCCCCAGGTCATTCCCATACATATTAAAGTCTGAGAGCACAAATCTATTTGTTCCAAGCTTCTGCCTCGGTTCCCTCGCCCTAGCCTTTTCCCCTGAGGCATCTGTCCACATCAGGCCTTCACAGAGCTTGAGCAAGAAAACTGAGCAGCTTAGCTGGTTTCCAGCCTCTTGGCAGCTTTTTCTTTATGATCTCCGGCCTCAGCCCGTGCTGGGGCATTGAGCTTTCCACGGTTTCATTTAAGCCTATTTTTGTGATTAAACCTAAATTCCAGAACCAAAGCTCCTTGACCATATTCCATTAGAAAAATTAAAAAAGAATTGCACTGAACAGAAGCCTTCTGTTTGAGGAGGGGGGAGGAGTGGTGCACACAGGGTGATGGATGGGGACAGGGGGTTGTCGGACACTCGGCAGGCAGGTGGGAAGGTTTGGGTCACTGGTATCTGGATTCTGGGCCCAGATGGAAGAGAGGTGGCTTCCTTCCCACTTTGGGGTGGCTCTTCTCTCACTGGGGGCTGCTCTGGGTTAAGAGCAGTCAGGTCTAATGTAGTAAGAGTTACAAGTGCCTGGGGAGTTAATTTAGATAGAGTAGAAGACAGACAGCTGACTCAGTGAGAGGTTTATGTCACAGATTTCCCACCTTGGCCTCTGGGAGGCAGAGGGGAAGCCTCGCGACCAGCTTCCCGAGTGTCAGTGAGCAGGTCGGTTAACCTCAGTAGGAAGTGGTGGGGAAGTGAGCCTCTACCGGTACCTGAGAAGCTGTCCCTTGACCCACACTGAGTTCTTGGCCCTGGGCTGAACATGCCAGTCATTGTAGAGAGAAGGAAAGTAGAAGGGCTGAGTGCCCTGCATGAAGCCAGAACTCCCTCCTCTCCATGGACGGTCCTCAGAACAAGCCAGGTGGAGAGCCATGCTCCTGCGGGGACCCCGCCACATCTCTCTCTCTCTCCTGATGTCCAGCGGGCATAGTGGCAAGGAGGTGTAGTGGGGAAAGGAGCAGAGTGATGCATACGAGGGCACTCACGCCCTGTGTTCTGGGCTCTCCCGTGACCTCACAGGTTCAGTTTTCCGGGATGAGTTTGACCTGGCCATCCTCCAGCTGCAGGAGAACAACCGCCTAGAAATTCTGAAGCGCAAATGGTGGGAAGGCGGCAAGTGCCCCAAGGAGGAAGATCACAGAGCCAAAGGTAAGGGGGTTCAGGGCTTCCCCCTCCTGCTCTAGAGTACAGCAGCTGGCTCCTGGTGTCGAGTCCCGGTGATGATTGCTCAAACACATGAAGAGCAAGCCTTGGAAGGAACTTAGGGCTGGGTGCGGCTGGGCTGAGAGCTGGTCGTGGCCCAGAGTCTTGGCAGGTTGGAAGCACCCAGTGCCCACCTGCTCACGAGTCCTGGAGATGCCATATTCACCATGGTTCCTGAGTTCAGCAGCCTCTTCCCCGGGCCCATGTCCCCATCACTTCCCAACCACAGACTGCCCCCCCTTCCCATTCTTTCTCCTTGACAGCATCTTCTCCACCAATAGAGTGGTTCTTTTTCTTCTTTCCTTTTCTTTTTTTTTAGAGAACAAGTGAGGATGAGCCTGGGGGGGGGGGGGCGGTGGTAGGAGTAGGGCCGAGGGAGAGGGAGAGAGAGAATCCCAAGCAGACTCCATACCCAGTGCAGGGCCTGATGTGGGGCTCGATCCCAGCATGACTGAGCTGCAATCAAGAGTCGGATATTCAACTGACTGAGCAACCAGGGTGCTCCCAGGTTGATTTTTATGATGCAACTAAATCGTAGCATTCCCCTACCTGAACCTTCAAAGCCTTCCCATCTCGTCTTCTGTGGCCTCAAACTCCTACCTAATCTGTTTCTTCCTAAGCCTCTTCCTTTTCTGTTCTGTTCTATTCCCCCAGGCCTCCCAGCCTGCTCCCACCTCGGGGCCTGTACAACTGTTCCCTCCTCCTGGCCTCCCTGAGGAGGCTTCCCCAGAGAAGTCATCCCTCCCCTCACCCATCTCCCCCATCACCTGAGCTCTGCTTTGTTTTCTTGTCAGGCCTCATCACTCCCTGATACTCTGTGTTCTCTTCATTTATTTGTTTACTTTCCATCTCTTCTATCAGAATGTACACTTCATGAGGGCAGAGTTTGTCTTCTTTGCAGGGCTGCCCACAGGACCTGGCACGTGGATATTTTATTGAATGAATGAATGAGTGAATGAATGAAGTTTAAATCACACTGGATAGAAAGTAGTCACTGACGGATATGTGTGGTTGAGGAGTCTTGAGGGTCCCTGAGCACCCAGGATTTTTTTGTAGCAGGTTTGCTCAGGATAGTCCCAGGCTACATCTGTTGTAGATCAGTTTAATGCCTATTAGTTATTTTTAGAACCCCCTTTAAGTCTCATAATGTCCTGGTTTGGACAATAAATCATATGGTCACACTAGTAATCTATTGCAGTCTTGCTAAAATATGTAACAAATTTACCTACACACGCTGTCCCCTAGGAAGGCGGCGGAGGAGAGAAATGAATAATACCATGTACTTCCTTCCCTCTCTGCTCAGCATGAATGATTATCTGTGATGAGACAGTGAATGAGTGACTTTGTGTTTCCAAGTGTCTCTATGTGGATCTCTGTCCTGCAGGGAAAGGTCTCGGGAATATGGACCTATGGGTACTTTAACGGCCCTTTGTAGTTTGGAGGAAGTGCTGCCCCTTCCCTCGCAGGAACCCAGGGGGCCACACAGTCTTGGCTCTCCACTCCCCAAAGATCAAGTGTGGAGGAGACTCACTCTGTTTAGAAAAAAAGAAATGAGGGTATCAGCAACCTTTTGTGCATTTGATAGACTGAAGTAGATGCTGAAGATGTTCAGGACCTGAGCAGGTGGGGAGGGTCAGAGCGGGTATTGCGGGCGATGACACCTTGAGGAAGATGCAGCAGAAATCCGTGCTGGTGGGGGGGGGGGGGCAGGGACTCTGTGCGGTGTAGGGGGGACGGAGGCTCTGTGCGGTGAAGGGGGGACAGAGGCTCTGTGCGGTGCAGGAGGGACGGAGGCTCTGTGCGGTGTAGGGGGGACGGAGGCTCTGTGTGGTGCAGGGGGCGCGGGGGCTCTCTGCGGTGCAGGGGGGGCGGGGGCTCTGTGTGGTGCAGGGGGGCGGGGGCTCTGTGTCGTGCAGGGAGGACGGGGGCTCTGTGCGGTGCAGGGGGGACGCGGGTTCTGTGCGGTGCAGGGGGTACGGGGACTCTGTGCGGTGCAGGGGGGAGGGGGCTCTCTGTGATGCAGTCGGATGGGGGCTCTGTGCGGTGTAGGGGGGTGGGGGCTCTGGTGCTGGGGGGCAGGAGCTCTGTGTGGTGCAGGGGGATGGGGGTTCTGTGCCGTGCAGGGGGAGCAGAGCAAGATTCCCAAGGCAAGAGCTGAGCTGTACAGAGGGTTTGTACTGGGGAAGGTGTCGGTTGCAAAATGCTCCTGCACCACCCCCTCCCCGCAAAAGGACACATGAATTAAAAACAATCTGAATCTGGCCTTGGAATAGTCAAAACAAAATGAGATAATTGATAAGTTAACATCTGCTAATGTTGTTCTGTGATAACAAGGAACTTCAGAGGGATGGGAAAGAAAGCCATCTGACCAAGCAGGTGGAGGGAATGGTAGTGGCTTTTGATCTGGAATAATCTAAAGTAGAAACACAAGTGGATCTGGGCCCCAGAACAGAAGGACCTTGATTCCACCTGACAGATGAGTGAAATGTCCAGGTATCTCTCTTCCTAGAAGCCCTTCATCCCCCTCCACCCCACCCTTCCCCAGTGGGTCGGGTGCCTTCTGTGCCTGTGGACGAGCACCAAACGCACTACCTGGCAGCTCCTGGTCTCCTCTGTTTGGCAGATGGCTCCTCAGCCAGGGACCTCAGCCAGGGGACCAGTCTCATTTGTTTCTAGGTCCCCCGCTTCTCCTACAGAGCCCCGCACATAGCAGAGACCTGGTAAATATCTGTGGGGGGTGTGACTGAAGCTACTGGCTAGTATTTGTCCAAAGCTCCCACTGGCAGTGTTCTCCTGGGTCACATTAGCAAAGTGCCCAGTGAAACTGTGCTTTGGTGACCTGCGTGAGCAACTTCACCCCTGAGCTCTCCACTCCGCCAAGTCATTCCTGCCTCTGAGCAGCTGACCCCACGGAAGTCGATGAGGGTGGCTGGATCACTGCAGAAGGGGCCAGGGGCAAGGGCTCAGATGGTGCAGCCCGCCCCCCCCACCCCCACAGACTCCTGCATTGCCCCCCCAGGCCAGTGGCAGGCTGTGTCAGCTATGCCTCTCCCTCCTGTCCTACTTCCCACTAGCTGTGGGCTTCCCCAGCTTTCCCTGGGTTTGTAACTCAGATCCCCGTTTGATCTCCTGGAGCACACTTCCCCTTGAGGCTCACTGCTCAGTTGCTCCTCTGTTTCCAGCTTCCCCTTTCATCCCTGTCCCCTAAACCCAGCCCCAGGGCCTTCCTTTTTTGTGCACGTGTGTCTTTGCTTTGTTTATGTATGCATCCTGCTAATCCTTTAGAGAAACAGTTGGAGGGCAGCAAAATTGGCCAGTGCGAGTGCGGGGATGATACAGGATCTGAGTGCCTTACTGTTGCCTTCTGCGGTCCCTGGTCTAGATCATCTCTCTCCCACTCTAGGTGTCACCTGAAGTCCAGTGGACTTTGTCTCGCCCTTCCCCCCTCTCCCCCCCACCCCCGACCCCAAGAAGGGAGCTCATCAGACTTTTATTCTTCTGCCTGCCTCTTTGTTCTACCATCAGCCACTAGACTGGTTCTCCTACCTCAGGAAGTTTCTATAGGGTTCAGGATCATGGGCATTGGTTTGAATGGACACCACCCCATAAATGACCTTGTTACACACACTAGGAAATGTCTCTGAGCCTCAGTTTCCTTCTCTGGGAAATAGAGATGATAATAATCATGTCACCTCCCAGGGCTATCGTGAAGATCGAAAATCATGTTAAATAAACCCTCTGCAAAAGTGACTAGCACAAAGGAAATGAGAACTAATTTTATCCCCAAACGTAGGCCTAAAGGGACAATCAAGGCACAACGAGAGGTCTGAACAGTGTCCACAGCCGCAGGTATGCCCACTCATCACATGCTCCCCAAGTCTAGATGGCTCTTGTAAAATCAACACTTATGATGTCTGTTTTGCATCTGTTGACATCTGTCCCCCATGGTCTATAAAAAACTCAAACACAGAGACTGTCTTATCTATTTTTATATTTCAGTAACCAGCATTATCATCTGACATCTGTGTTTGTTGAAAGAATGAACAAATGAACAAATGAATGAATGAATGAGTGGAGTAGGCAGTCATCTCAAGGACCTGCAGACTGGTATCGCTTCCTGTCTGCTGTCTCCCAAGCAGGAACCCTGACACCCCGGCTGGTGGCATAGAAAGTGTTCCCGTAGCTCCATTGCATCCAACATACGTTGTAACCCACCTCAGATCAGGCACTGTGCTGGGGGCTCTGAGGGTATGAAAAGGACTAAGACATGGCCCGTCCTCAAGAGGTTTAGAACCTCGAGAGAGGCACAAATCATCACTACAATGGTTGCACTGTAGGAACACTTTACACGAACATAAAGGAAGTGTTTATGAAGCCCAGGGGAGGAAGTGATTAATTCTGAGCAACAGTCAAAGAAGACTTTAGGGACATTTGGCCTGAACCTTGAAGCATCTATCAGGACTCACTGCTTTGGGAATGGTGTAGAGCATAACTGCTCCATTCAGAAATCGGTTTGAATAAGTAGGATGAGGTTGGAGTTCAGAGAACATTGAAAAGTAGGTGGAGGCATTTGGACTGCAAACAACCATGTCCCAAGCTTTTCCATGGAAGGAATTAATAGCAGCAGAGACCAAGCCTACACTCTTGGGGGTCTTGGGGCATAGTCTAAAACAGCCCACCATCCTTGGAATGTCCTTGGTCTTCTGTTTTATCCTAAAAACACATATGAATTTTGCAACTTAACGACATAACATAGGCACGTTCATTTACTGTAAGAATGCTTTCTCCACCTCAACTCTAAGTAAAATTGGTGTCCCAGGAAGATGCTCCATAAACATCCCAGAGCATTGCCTATGCCTTGGCACACCAATAGCACCCTGAACTAGGTTCAAGAGTGTTGGCTACAGACTTCAGAGGTGCTGGGCTAAGATGTGGCATGATGAAAGCAGGTGCTGGCGATGGAATTCTGAACTGTCACTGGCATGCGTGGTCTCCAGGGACAGTCCTTGCCCTTGAAGGAACAAAGAATCAAATTACTGACTTTAAGTTCCAACAGTTCTTACAACTCAGCAGAGACAGTATTCTTAGAAGTCAAGGTTTTTGATTTGCCAGAAGAGTATTTTGCAATACAGAAGGCTAATACCTAAAGGAAACTTGGCATGAAGCTGGCACTAGAAGTTAGAGAGTAGAGAAATAACAGAAGACCCAGGCCACCTGGTCTGCAAACTAGATTAAAAAAAAAAAAAGATATATTTGAATGTGGAGGGTCCCTGAGAAGGAGCTTTGTGCCCTGCTGGGACACAAGACAGTAGCAGATAGAACTCCTACATTAGTCGGGGATTCTAAGAGGTGAAGAGATTTTTGCTTGCTTCTGGAGTTTGGAAAGCCCCAGAAATAGGTGTCATGTGAAGGTGAAGAGGGGGCATGAGATATGGGACTTGGTGACCCAGGGCAGGGAGGGTCCAGAGACAGGCCTACGTGTCCCTAAATCCTACAAGCATTGGAAATCTTAAGTGGAATCCAGCAATGAAGACCTGACACCTAACCCACTTCCATGACACATAATCTCCCTCCTCTCCCCAGACCCAAAATATATCCAGGGGTAAAGCAAGAACAGAGGAAACACTGCATTTAGCTGGATTTAAACCTGGAATGACTGAGAAGTCTCTATATTTTTGGCAATCAGGTGGAAACGGGAGCTTGAGGTAGACATTGGGTAGTTTGTAGAAAAGTTAGAATTTTTGCTGAGTGATTGGCTTCAAAAACCCTGCCCAAGTCTGCAGAGGCTGAGGAGGACTGATCTGACCCCAGAGCTCAGGAGGGATGGAGAGGGGAGGCAGACGGGGAGTTCAGGCTCCCAGGGAAGATGGGAGGTAATAACAGGAGGCTCTACTCTGCACTTGGGGACCAAATGTTCCCTGGCACAGAAAAGAGAATGGAGCAGATGAAAGGGAAAAATAAATAGCGAAGTCATCCTGCCCAGGTCCCAAATGCTTCAGAAGGTGCTAGGGTTCTATCAACTAGCCTGAGTCAACCTGCCTCAGTGCAGCTGTCCCTTGGAAGAGAAGGATGAGCTGTATTAATACGCAGGCACGTCCAAAGGGCCCTCCGTGTTTGGGACTATGCAAATCACCATAAGAGCCAGGGCTTCGGCTCCCATCCCAGCCACAGCAGCTCGTGCCAGTTTAATGCAGTGGCCCCATTGCTGCCATGGCCAAAGCCCAAGCAAACATTACTCAGAGAGGCGAGAAGGCGTCCCAGCCAAGCGAAAGTCCGTGTCACCTCCTCCAAGCCAAGCAAGAAGCACTAGCTTGGAACGAGAGGCACCATTGTTTGGCCTTTCTCTGGCAAATTAGCCATCAGACTTCACGGAATGTGACTTACTGCTCAAGGGAGCCCCTCCTGTGGCAGAAGGACGGGACCTGCGTGACCTGAAAGATCTTTTCCTTTAAGTCTTTAAATGGTTGCCAGGAAGGGAACCACAAGAACCTTTTTTGTGTGTGTGCCTCAAACCGAACAAAGGGCAGTCGTATTAATTTGCTTTCCAAAGCAGCTCCTAGGTGATCTTTCTTTTCGTGGTGTGAGTCCGTGGCTTTCACAGGCACCCAAAGGAAGGAGGAGAATGTGGAACAGGCAGAGAGGGATGGAGGTGAAGGGAACTGTGAGGCAGATCCTTTGGTCGGAGACTTTCTGAAACCGACAGTGGCTGTAGGCACTTTGCTTTCAAGTACAGCTGGTCCCTGACAAAATTCTTCGATTTTGTGATGGTGCGCAAGCAATAAGCGTTGAGTATACAGTGTACTTGGAATTTGGGATTTGGATCTTTTCCCATGCTGGCCATGTGCAGGATGATCCCCTCCTGTGATGCTGGGCAGCCACAGAGCTCCCGGTCACCCCAAGATGACCAGCGTCAACAACCGATAACGCTGACAGCCCTTCTGTACCCATACAGCCATACAGCTGTTCTGGCGTTCACTTGCAACACAGTGTTCGACCAATGACACGACGGTCAGCACTTTGTTACAAACTAGGCTTAGTGTGACACGATTTTCCCCAACCATAGGCTAGTGTCTGTGTCCCGAGCCCGTGTCGGGTGGGCTAGGCTAAGCCATCATGTTCAGTAGTTTAAGTGTATTAAGTGCATTTTCCACTTAGGGTATTTTCCACTGTCAGTGAGTTTACTGGGACATAACCCCATCGTAAGTCGAGGAAGATCTGCAGCGTGTACCAGCCAGTGTGCAGTAGCTAACATAACCTTCTCCACTTCGTTATCCTATTAAAATGCGAGAAATTTCAAAGAAAGGGATCCGGTGCTACCCCTACTTCTAATCCAGTATTACGGCTCAGACATCACTGCCAAGTTCCAGAGAAGAACTCTTAACATTGGATGGTGCCACCAATCCTGAGTCATTTTGCTAGGCCTCCCTTGGCTCTAGTAAGAACCACAACATTACCCCTTTGCTCTACCTCCCTGGTTTCTTTCCCTGTGTAGCTTGGTGACCATCTACCTTCATCCATAGCTAAAAGGTGAAATGGTAGAGTGTGTGGAAGGCTTGACTCCAAGCTCTTTCATTTCCTCCTGCCCTTTATTTTCAGTAACACTTATTTTATTTATTCTCTCACTCAGCCCCTATAAAAAGAAATCTCGTTAGCCTCTCACAAATGCCAGCACCCCAATTCAAGGGGATTGGGTTACTGAAGGCTTTGCAGAACAATTGTCGGACAAAAAGGTAGTCGGTAAATTCCAAGGAAATTAAATACCTTTATCTTGAAGAACACAAGCTCAGGATCGGGCTTCAAAGGAACATAAATACACCACCAGGCTGTGAAAATCAGGGTCCCCTTTCAAGGATGGAAAAGAGGCCAGTGGTATTGACTCACCAAATCCTTAGAGAACAGGAAGTTTGCTGTCTGGCACGGTGGGAATGAAAGTGTGAGACATCTTAGAGAGAGTCGGGGGTGAGCGATGGGTTGGGGGGTGGAATCTGGGGCTGTTTTCTTCTCTCTCTCTCTCTTCTCAGGGGGCCCAGCCTGATTATCCCGGTTCTCTGGTTTCTCTGGAGAGAGCCAAGACTGGAAACCTGAATATGGGACTTTAGATAGTGTCTCAGAGGGATGCTTGCAGAGGAAGCCTCTCCCTAATCAAATCAGATTGATTGCTGAGAGTCGGAGAAACTCCCAGGGGAGGCCAGAAAGCATGATCAGGAACAGAGGCAAATGGTGGCCCAGTGTGTCTTCATCAAAGGAGGTCAGCAATTAGAAAGTCTGCAGCCCAACTTTGTATGGATACTGAGCCACGGTTACGTCAATAACGCATCGATTCAAACATTTGATGCAATATTGTTAAGGAGAGAGGGGAATTTTGTAAGTGGACTCATTGCCCGTACATGGGACCCTTTTTCCCAGTCCCTCTGGGTGGGAGGAGGGGCCCCCGAATCCAGTCCTCAGAGTGCTGGTTTGAGTTCTGTAATCCCATCCCTGTAGCATGATGAAGCCTTGCTCCAGGGAGGGGCAGTGTGCGATAGGGGTAGGGACGCAGGCTCTGGCTCAGTTCGGATCTGGCACTTCCTGCTGGCTAGGGGGAACCACGGGCAAGTCACCCAACTCCAGTACCTTGGTTTCCTTGTCGGAGAAATGGAGGTAAACATGGTGCTGATTTCACAGGGATTAAATTAAAATGTTTAGCCTGGTAATCTTGCTCATAGGAAGCAGTCATAAAGGTCAGCTTTATTTTTATAAAGAACATGAGCTGGGCAGTGAGATTTATCTAGATTTCACATCTCAGCTGTGAAAATTTGGGCAACTTCACTTTCCTGAATTCCTGTTTTTTCCACTGTAAAATGCCGACAGTGGGCCTTCTTTACAGTGTTTTTAATGATAATTGAATGAGATAGCAAATGTTTTTAAAAATGAGGCGCTCGAGCTCGTATTTTGATAAATTGCAAAGTGCCTCTCCCGAGCTTGTGTTTTGATAAATTGCAAAATTTATCAGATGCCTCTTCCATCCCTCTTCTATGTCGTGTCTGTTTGCCCGCTCTGCTTTCATCACTGTCTCCAGACTCTGCTAGGTCTAGTCAATGAATGTCACAGGAAGAGTAAATGGCACGCTTACTGTTCCAGGCCTCGGCCGTGCAAACCTGATGAGTCACTTCGTATTTTCTGGGAAGGGCATACAGGTCAGCTCGCACATGGTCTCGTGAAGTTGCTATTTACAATAAATAAGTCTGTGGAGATGCTTTAATGTATTTGCATGAATGTAGGTGAATGTGCCTCTGAAATAGAAAGTGCTCGAACATCATTTTGGTCAAAGACTTCATGTGCTAGGCACGTATGTTCAGTGTGCAACACTGCATAGCTTCAGCACATAGCATAGTGCTCAGCTTAGGGAAGCTTCTCAAGAAAGATGAGTTGACCATCGTCTGAGAATAAATACACTCCCCCTTGATGGGATCGTGATGCCAGTCTCTTTTCTTTCTGTACCTACGTCCATGGCACTCATGACCTCTGCCTCTTTGCCTCCCAGGCTAGACCTACCCACCCTTTCCTTGTTCAAAAGGAGTTGCCCTGCATCTCACTGTGCCATCAGGAGATATGCAAGGGTAGCCATGCCCCCGAATCCAAAAAATGATTACTTTCAGGTCAGAATCGAAAGGCAGAGCAGTTGGGTCAAAATTTACATGTCTTCAGAGGTGCTCCCTTCCAGCTTACCAGTCCCCTCTCTAGGTCTAGAGCCAGGAAAAGTTGTTCGTTTGCATTTATCAACTGTAATTTATCTATTCGTGGATAAGCTATGAGTGACACCAGAATTAGTGTTTCATCAACCCAGAGTTTGCAGGGGGAGTTCGATTGGGTCTCACTGGATTCGGTCTTATTGCTAGGACCCAGCTGAGGCTCAGAGACTCAAGTGTCAAGAGACTCTCGGTACAAAAGCCATCTGTCTCGGTGGCTCCTGTGTGGTCCGGCTGAAGAGAAGGGGACAGTGATTAGCTGGCTCCCCCTTGCAGGGGCCGAGGGGGTCCATGCCCCAGGAGAGGCTGTGTGCCTTGGAAGGCTTTTGACTTTAGGAGCGTGATGACAGTGTTAAGTAGAACCGCTGAGCTCTCCTAGCACTCGCTGCCTTCTCCCACTCCATCTGTTTCTCAACTCTGACTCTGCCAGCAATCTATTCTTGCTTCCACTTTCCAGTAAGTTCCTAAAGGCACCGGTGGTATATACAAACCTCGCTCCTGGGCGGGGAGGCCGCCCAGCCAGGAATCAGCACACTGGAGCCAACAGCCATGATTAACATGCTGGCCCTGAAACACTAGACGCTGGGAAAGCAAGACCGGGGGGTGTTTCAGTGACTCATGCTTTCTCCACGCATCCTGTTAAAACCTCAGCTCCTCTGAGAAGCTTTCCCTGCTCTGATCAGACTTATCCCAGCACCTATCCCCTGTCTGTTTATAACCTTCCCCCATGCCCTTGCACCTGCCGGGGACCTGGGACGGTTGGTCCACACTGTGGATTAGTCATTGTTTGGTTCCACTTTGGCCAAGCACTCCTGTGCAGTCTGGGCCATCTGCCTCTGTGACCAGGCCACGAGCACCCGACAGGGGCTGTCACGCTTTACTGTTATTTCAAGCAAAATTTAATTACGAACGAATACATTTCACAGTATGGATCCAAAGCTTCTGATAATGTGGGCTTCTACATCTGAGAGGTCTTTATCCTCTTACTTTCTGTTCATTCTTTCCACAAACATTTATTGGGCTCATATTATGGGCCAGACACCATGATTGTGGGGTTAGAGAGTTGAACAAGACCTGGATCATCTGCCTCAAGGAATTCCTGGTCTGGTGGGAAATCCAGATATAGCACATTAAACTAGGGTATTATTTCATGCAATGTTAGAATGATTCCCAGTGTATTATCAGTGAAACACCAAAGCAGGATAGCTAACAGAGCCAGTAAGATCACAGAAGGCAGCCTGGAGGAAGTGATCACTCAGCTAAGTCTTACAGGAAAGGTTCAGGTTAACCCAGTGTGTGTCTGGGGAGTGAGGGTGGGCTCCGGGCAGAGGTGCTAACAGGAGTAAAGGTACAGACGGTAGGAACAACAATGCTGTGTGCTGGGAACTGTGAACAGTTACTAGAGATGTGTTGCAGTTAGATTTTGCTTTTTGGAAAGATCACTCAGGCCAACCCAGTGGAGGGTAGAGTTGAGTTATACAGCTACGAGCAGGGCATCATTTCCAGGGTTACTGAAATAGTCCAAGCAAGAGACAGTGGGAGCCGGAACTTGAACCAGGGAAGAGGTCATAGGGATAGAGAGAGAAAGGTCAAAAATTGAAAAGTATGTAGGAGGTAAAACTGGCAGGACTTGGTACCAGCCAGTGCAGGAAGGAGAGGCAGGAGACCAAATTCAGGGAAATGAGGAGAAAATGTGCCTTAGAGCAAGCAAAGACATTGAGGAGGTTGCAAGAGAGCAATGTCTTTATAAAAAGCCAAGTAGGGAGTATGGTTGGCAATGCCAAGTGCTACAAGAGGTCACTTAAGATGAGGACTGGAAATTTTCCAATAGGTTAGAAACGTAATGTTTGTTGGTGACCTCAGTGTGGGTGGTTTTAACGGCACAAGACAAAATTACACGGAGTGATGAGTGAATAGGAAAAATAAAAGTGAATTCAGATAGAACCATTTTCTTCTTCAGATACCTTGGGCCTAAAAGCTTTTCAAGCATCCAAAATTATGTCTGAGGTCTGAAAAAATGTATTAGCTTCAAAATGCAAAAAAAGAAACTGCAAAATTAAATTAAGACATGTTTAATTAAATATCTCCAAAATGTAACATTGTTTCGACTTCATTAATTTTTAAATTTAATATTCATAAAAACTTCATTACATTTAGAAACAATTTTTTGGTTAGGTTTTTCTCCTTTTGCAAACATTCCCTTGTATGCACAACGATTGCTGAGAAATCACAGCCAATTATAAATTAACTGTTGCTTGCTACTCAGTCACATCACAAGCAAAATTTTAAAAATGCACTTAACATAAGATGTGGGTGCATTTTCTTGTACTTGCTTTTATGTGAGCTGGGGCCTCCAAATGTATGCGTTTTAAGGGCTTTAAAGTGTCTTAAAATAGTTCTGATATAGACAACTGTTTCAAAAAGCTTGGCCAGGGAAGGAAGGAAAGAGAAAGGGAGTTCACTAGACAGAATGGAGAGGGAAGGAGGGCTTCTTATTTTTCTTTAAGAAAGGGAAGCATGTGAGTACGTGTCAGGAGGGTCAGGGTCATGCTGAGAGAGGCAGGAGAAGCCGCTAGAGTCCAGATGCCGGAACTGGCCCCGCAGAGAGGACAAAACAACCCCTCTGCAGAAATAAGAGGGGGAGGTTGAGGCCTTTCAGGGGAATCCTGGTCTTTTTTCCCTGTATCAGGCAGAAATGTCCCAGAGAGATCAGAGAGTCTTATAGTACCTTAGCAGTCACTTGGGGACTCCATTTACCAGGACAGGTGGGCATCCTTGGTCACTTCCCCTTCACCGA
The DNA here is from genome assembly GCF_048164855.1 of Canis lupus baileyi. Lineage (NCBI taxonomy): Eukaryota > Metazoa > Chordata > Mammalia > Carnivora > Canidae > Canis > Canis lupus. The sequence continues at coordinate 76,048,985 of NC_132840.1, forward strand.
GGCCCTCCAGCCAGCCTTCTCTGCAGGGGCCAGCTGGAGAACCTAGTTCATCCATGATGTTCAGATGCACATCCCGATACCCATAAACCTGCTGCTGGAGCAGGCTCCAGAACACCTCAGCCAGGTCCTCTGTGCTGCCCCTTTCTCAAGTGTCCTTTGTGTCTGCCCCATTCACATGGTTCATGATGTTCCTATGGTCAAAAACTTTCTGCCCCAATGATTGCAGGTTAGAGGGGCAGGTGTTCTCATGAAGCCCAAGCACCTCCCTCCTGGAAAGCAGAAATTTTCTCCAAACCATGTATGCCTTCCCTTAGGATTGAGTTTTTAAATATTCTCCTATTTTTGGTTATTTAAAATAGAGGATCCGTATTTGCACAAAAGTCAACCATGTAGACCTGCTGACCAAAGTACAGAGCTCTTTTGATGCATTTGTGATGTGAGCCATGGTAGCAGATGATCAGCATAGGCCAGCACTGCACTGGGCTTGGCTGTTGTAAAAGCAAATCAAAAAAGCAATGGACATCCACTTGAGGCTTTGTGCAAGGGGACCCAAGGCATCCTGAAATGGCTAAGCAGGGCTATTTGTCCAGCTTTCCAAGGCGCAGAAAATAGTGTCCGATTTCTGCTCCTGAACTAAGCTCGTCTCGCAGTGGTGTGTGAGGCTGGCTTTCCCTGACACTGATATAGCCCCATGTCCCCCTATTGATTAAAAAGACACTCAAACGTGCAAGGGTTCTGGAATAGCATAGGGTGTAAGCTATCCTCTTGGCATTTTCCTGGATAAAAGATGTTTTTTTATTTGATTGTGGCCCCTGTTGAATGAGGGTCTCATGGGCTTATGACACTGCCCAAAAGTTTGGGTCTCTCAGATCCCAAATAAAGCATCTAGTTATTTAGCCAAACTCAATGTTTGACACTGTAGAAATGAACAACCATAACACCCAACAAATATTTACCAAGTATATAAGATACGCCAGGTATCATGCTAGGCAGTGACGATACAGTTGGAAACTATGCCTGACTTCAAGGAACACAGTCCTGTATATTGCTTCAAAAAATACTAATCTGCAAACTAATTTTAGGACTGGCTGGAAAAGAATCACCTGTGAAATGTATTTTAAAATGCAGATTCCTGGGCCTCATCTCCAGAGATATGGATTCAAGAGGTCTGGTGTGAGGACCAGGAATCTGTATTTTGAATAAGCCTCCCAGGTGGTTCTGATGGCAACCTCTGGTCTGGAGGGATGAAAAAAAAAAGTTTTAAGTGTCTAAAGTATTTTAGTAACCTGTTGACACAGATACATAAGTGGAATTTTTTCTATCCAAAATTGGGTTAAACAACTACTTTATATCCAGCAAACCCAGTCTTATAGATTGACTAAATTTTTTACGGAGCATCTAGAATTTGTAGGTATTTTGGTATCATGTCTCTAAATCAAATGTTCACGGACTCTCTTCTTTTTAAAAAAAAAAAATTTATTTATTTATATTTTTTAGAGAAAGAGAGCAAACAAGGGAGAGGCAGAGGGAGAGGGAGAGAGAATCCCAAGCAGATTCTATGCTGAGAACAGAGCCTGATGCAGGGCTCGATCTCACGACCCTGAGATCATGACCTGAGCTGAAACCAAGAGTCAGAGGCTTAACCAACTGAGCCACCCAGGCACCCCTGACCCTTTTCTTAAAATGCCGCTCACCTCCCACCCCAGAAGGCTATTTGGAGGCTTCTTACCAGTCTCCTCCTTTTGCAACTAGATCCCCCCTCTCCTCTTCTACTGCAGCTATGCCACATTTTTTGCAAAAGAATAATTATATCCCATGCAAGGAATGTGTGTGTAAAGCATCTACAAGCCTCAAGTTCTGGTTGTGTAAATGGCTTTCAGCATTTCAGTAGAATGATGGTGTCTGGTAGCCCTCTTACATTATTTTTTATTTGCTCTCACTTTCTTACAGGACTGGGAATGGAGAATATTGGTGGAATCTTTGTGGTTCTTATTTGTGGCTTAATCGTGGCCATTTTTATGGCTATGTTGGAGTTTTTATGGACTCTCCGGCACTCAGAAGCTACTGAGGTAAACCTTCAAAGGGGTACGACCTATAGCGTTGGTAGGTGGGATCACGCACCTACAAATGTCATTTCAGACAAAACCTGTGAGATCCCACAAGAGGGTGGAGCACCCATGGGACAGTGCACTGGAAAGAATCCCAGTCCCAAGGGCAAGAGATCTGGGTTAATAATGCTTCATCACTTACTGATTATGCAGCCACAGAAAGTGCTCTTAACCCCTGAGCTTCAGATTATCTTTCCAAAACAGCCCAGCAAATAAATACGTGATGAATGTTTTACACACAACAAAGTCTTATACAACTATAATTTAGCAATGCCTACATTTAGGCAATGTAGTATGTAAAAAAAAAAAAAAAGAAAAAAGAGGCCAAAGTACCAGGCTACCAGCGCAGGCAATGACTTTGGTTCTTCCATCTTCAGGATGTTTTTGCCTAACCGGTAAAGATGTTTAGAGATATCCCAATTCATATAAGGCCAAGAAGTCCATCTCCCTTCTCAGGGATCTTGAATAAGCTTAATTCTCCAAACCTGTGGCTCAGAAACTGGGTTAATATAAATTTCACGCAGACCAAAAAGTCTGAATAGAAGGAAGAAGACTGGATCCCGTTCTGTCTCCGATCTGCCTCAGAGAAGGGGCAACGATCCTTACGTGCTGATTGCATCATTCAGTTTTTAAAGTACGTTAGCTCCTGTCTCAACCTCTCAACTCCGGATCTTCGTAAGCCTCTTCCCTTAATTGATGTTGGAGAAACAGCTCATAGCAGGACGTGAGTGCACACGAGCCCCTCCTTCTGTGGAGTCCAGCCTCAGGCCGGGCCTCAGTACAGCACTGCCTTCCGGTCCTTTTATTTTTCTATGTTCAGCTTCTTTCCCATACCGCTAGGACTTCCAAACCCTCACCGGCTCCTCATATCCTTTTGCCCCTTCATGCATAAAGGCTAATTTTACCTCCCACCTCGTCATGAAATCAGGACTGGCTAGCCCCAAATTACACCCCCCTCCCCACCTTAGTACTTGACCCACAGCTAAAGCCACCCCTGCAGGCACAGCAGATGCTTCTGGGTATCCCTCTGCTTCTGCCTTGGTCCCTCTTCCCTTGGCTATTCTGGGGTTTTCCTTTTTTTCTCCCCTTTATTTTTGCTTCCTGCTCTCTTGCCACAATCTAAAGTTATGCTCAAGTAAATCTGCTAATTTCAAATAATAGCAGTCTTGGGGGGCCTGGGTGGCTCAGTCAGTTAAGCATCCAACTCTTGATCTTAGTTCAGGTCTTGATCTCAGGGTCATGAGTCCGAGCCCCATGTTGGGCGCCATGCTGGGCATAGAGCCTCCTTAAACAAAATAACAAAAAGCCGTGAAACAATAGCAGTGTTACTATTATTGCTCTTGGGCTGTCCTTCCCCTCCTCCAAACCAATGTGATCTGCTGTCTCCATTTCCTGACCTCCCATCCAGTCCTCAACATAGGGCAGTCTGGCTCCTCCCCACTCCGGCACTAAAAGGTCACTGTTAAGAGGTCTAATCCCTCCCAATGGACAAAACCAAAGAGAACCCATTGGGCCTTCTTGTACCTCAGTGTGCCCTTCTGGAAGTGGACAGTTCCTTCCAAAAGTTCTCTCCTCCCTTGCCTTGCCTGACACCAAGCTTTCTTGGTTCCCCTCCTGCTTCTCCCTCCAGCTCTACTGGCTTTCTCGCTGTGTCCACTCCTAAAATAGTAGTGCCACTTACTCGTTCCAGAAGGCTCAATTCAGGTGTTTCTTTCCCTGCGAAACTTTCCCAGTTCTCCTGCCTTCTTCCGTGGACAAGAGGAGTCGATCATTTGGCCTCTTTTCCAGCACCATTGCATCAAGCACGTACAAACTATGTTGCAATGATTTTTCTGTCAAACACTGCAGTGCCTAAAAGTTGGGACTGTGTCCACCTCTATCTCTGTTTCTCTGCAAAGCGCAGTGCTTGATACATAGTTGACAGCCAATAAACTGTACGTCTGGTCACATGTCATAGATTAGGCAGGTGGTATTGTTTTGGCTGTTAAAGTTATTACTGGAAGCGCAGAGATATTAAGGGACTTGCCCAGAGTCTTTGTTAGTAACAGGTCTAAACAGGCCACATCCCATTAGGTGATACTACTTCTCTGCAGCTGCTTCAACTAGAGGATTTGTGCACATTCGGTTATTCTCAGGAGTTTAAGCAAGGTCTGGATGTGTCTTAAAAACTTCAGTGAGGACTTCCAAGAGCTAACATGAAGAGTAAAGGCTTCATTAGCTGTTTGGCTTATGGTAGAGCAACAGTCGTGTTGACAGAACTGGAAAACTGGAAGAAAGATCACGAAAGCCCAGGTTTCTTCTCCCATCATAGGCTAGGAAAGTGTCCTTCCCAGCACAGAGTAGAGAACTAAACAGAGCGTACATATGCTTTGGAGTAGATGAGGTTTAGGTTCAAATTCTGGACCAGCTATTGATGAGTCGAGTAATTTTTCACAAGGCACACAACTCCTCTGAGCCTCTGTTTCCACGTCTGTGAAATGGGTATGGTCGAGGTAGCAGCCGCACAGGTTCGTGATTCTTTACCCACAATTCTGAAACCGAAAAAGCTTGGAAAGTACCAAGTATTACATACATCTGATGCAAAAATGCCCTTGGCGGCAAAACTTGCACAGGTCTGAGCCTAATGTAATGTTGATGGTCTTTATCTCCCTCAGTCTAAAGGTATGCGCGTTTGGCTACAGAAATGCTAATGTGCTTTTTTTCCAGTTTTATTGATAAGTAATTGGCATCCATTACTGGGTAAGTTTAAGGCATTCAGGATAATGATCTGACTTACATACATTGTGAAATGATCACCACCGTAGATTCAGCTAGCATCTGTCATCTTATACAGGTACCATGAAAAGACAGGAAGGAAAACTAGTTTCCTCCTTGTGTTGAGGACGCTCAGGATTTAACAACTTTTAACATGCTGGAATACAGGGTCTGCCCTAGACCCCACTGGGCTGTGATATACAGTATGTTGCATGCGTGTAGTATTACCTCTCTAAAAGCTAAAATATTCTGAAACATAGCTGGACCCAAGGGTTTCATATCAGGAGACTGCAGACTGATGGGGGGGGGGGGGTGGTTGCTGTTGCTTTTGTCGTTGTAGTGATTATTATCTCTAGCTATAACTGGTTGATCTAAAGAATGAGAGTCTTTGGCTGAGAACAGAATGTTCATGGAGACATGGCTTTTTTCAAGTACTTGAAAGACTGACCTGCAGAAGAGGGGTTATTTATTTAGTGGGCTTCAGGTTACAGATTTAACTGGGATGGATGGATGAAAATTTTGGGGGAGGCCAATTGTGAACTCGGTAGAAGGAAGCACCATGTCATGGCCTCTCTCCCAGTGTGGTGAGGACCTTGTCTTGGGAGGCGTCCAAACCAAGACTGGAAGGCCAGCTGGCAGGGCTGTTGGACACTGTGGGATGGAGGGCGTTCACGTGTTAAGTGGGAGGTGGCATGAGGGGACGGATTGCAAGGTCTTCCCAGTATCTCATACGATTATGTGATCCTGAGACACTGCCCCCCCCTCCCGACCGTGCACCTGAACAGACGGGCAAGGGATGCGCAAGGGATGTTCAAGGGATGCGCAAGGGATGTGCAAGGGATGCGCAAGGGATGTTCAGGGGATGCACAAGGGATACGTAAGGGATGCGCAAGGGATGCGCAAGGGATGTGTAAGGGATGTGCAGGGGATGCACAAGGGATGCGCAAGGGATGCGCAAGGGATGCGCAAGGGATGCGCAAGGGATGTTCAAGGGATGCGCAAGGGGTCTGCAGGGGCTGGTTCCCAGGGTCGGGCCGTGACCTCCTCCTGCACCCCCCCCCCAGGTGTCCGTCTGCCAGGAGATGGTGACCGAGCTGCGCAGCATCATCCTGTGTCAGGACAGTGTGCACCCCCGCCGGCGGCGCACCGGGGTGCCTCCGCCGCGGCCCCCAGTCCCCGAGGAGCGCCGGCCGCGGGGCACCGCGACGCTCAGCAACGGCAAGCTGTGCGGGGCCGGGGAGCCCGACCAGCTGGCGCAGAGACTGGCCCAGGAGGCCGCCCTGGTGGCCCGCGGCTGCACGCACATCCGCGTCTGCCCCGAGTGCCGCCGCTTCCAGGGCCTGCGCGCGCGGCCGTCCCCGGCCCGCAGCGAGGAGAGCCTGGAGTGGGAGAAGACCACCAACAGCAGCGAGCCCGAGTAGCCCGAGCGGCCCGAGGGGCCCGCCGCGCCGGACCGAGGAGGCCGGGCCGAGGCCCTGGGGAGGCGGGGGCGGCCGGGGCTCGGACAGCGGACAGCGGGCGCGGCTCTCCCGAGCCTGGATCCGGCCGACTGGGGGGATCGCGAGCCCGAGCCAGCGCCCGGGTCCGCGGGCGGGGAGCTGGGTCCCCCCGAGCGGCGAGGGCCCGCCCCCCTCCCTCCCGACCGCAAGGACCCGTCCCCTCCCGGGGGCCTCTCCCTGCCGCCAGAATTGCAGAGTCTGGGGTGGGGGTCCCTGCGCAGACCCGCCCAATGAGTCCGTGGGATCATCGGTGGGATGTCCCCCTAGGAAGGGGCCATTGTACCCCGGGTCTAGTTCTTACAGGAAAACACATTAAACTCAACAGGGAAGTTTTTCTTTTCTTGGATTTGTATATTTTTGTTAATGTTCTTTTGTTTTCCCTTCCGCCCCCCTCCCCGCCCTGCCCCCACCGCCGCCCCACTTTTCTGCTTTGTTCTCTTCTCAGTTCTGTTTGTTTTGGGGATGGTGTTTTGGTTTTCGTGTCTTGGAGGGGGAGGCTGGGTTAGGCAATGGAAGTCTAAATAATCCGTTTCTTTTTCCCAAATTTTAGGATGTGGAGCCGCCAGTGCGTTGGATTTCAGGTGCTCACCTCTCTTTCCTGAGTGGGGGTTGGGGGCACCACAGTGTAGGAGGAGGATCTTTGGGAAGAATAAGACGGAAAGTCTCAAAAGTCCATTAAAGTAATTTCTTAAATGCCAAAATCCAATCAACTCATAGTTTACTCAGAGAGACCTTGAAATGCCTGGGATTTCAGAAGTTAATGTCTTTTCTTTCTCTTTCTCCTCTTTTTGACGTTCACTATCACTGGGTTTGATTTCGGTCCTTTGGTGAATGTGATCTCTAAAGAGAGAGGGAGACCAGAATGCATGACGTGTCCTGGAGCCTCGCTTAATTAAGGAGCAGAGTGGGGTGATACATTTTTCCCATACCCTGGCCCTGCCTTCAGATGGAATGTGCTAGTCACAGGGAAGGAGTGGTAGGGCCACCTTGTTGGTATGGGGCAGACTTTGTCAACAGCATCTCTTTCTAACCAAACCCAGTAGCTGCCTATGAAGCCAGACCCCCCAAGGCTATCATGGATTGGGTAATTTCTTTCTACTAGGTGTTGAGACCTGGGTGCAGGCGTGCACATGAGTGTGTGAGCGTGTGCTGTGTGTGTTTATTAAGTGGAAAGACCTTAAGTAATCGAGAATTTGCCACATTCCTAGGAGACAGGTGGAGACTCACAGCTAATACACAGGCCTGGGAACTGGGGACTCCTGAGCCCTAAACTCAGCATGGGCAGAAATCCCCTTGTGTGACTTTGAGTAAAGCATTTAACTTCTCCTCCATCCACAAAATCAGTTACTGATGCTTTCCAGGCTTTCAGATGGCTGCTCGTTACCACTCCTCTTGTGAGATGTTTGCAGGGTCCAGCGCATCAGCTGATGAGAGGGGTGAGGCTTCCCAGCAACTGCTTGACCTTTGCTTGGCTTCGCCAGTTGGGAGTTTCATGCAGAGAGTTTTCATTTTCTGATGGAAAACAAATTCTATGCAACTTCTGATTGTAAACTTAGAAAATTCAGAGAAAGAGAGAATTAAACAGCCCCTACCACCACCTCCACCTCCACCTCCACCACCACCACCTTGAATCAAATTGTCCTCACATTTCTGTTCTGAATGTACTAAAATAAAACCATCTTTGGAAGATGATGAGCTTAATTCCATTTTTTTTTTTTTGTGGGTTTTTTTTGTTTGTTTGTTTTTTGCTTTTTTACCATCTGGGTAGTTGAACATCTTCTGTGTGCCAGGCCAGTTAGTTAGGACTGCCATCCTGGGGACCAAATCAGGGGGACCCTGATTTTTCCAGTAAAGGATGCCAGTTTTGTCCTAGGCTGTCCTTCTCCCTCATGATTTGGATTTTTTTTCCTTTTCTTCTTTAACCATCAAATGATGGCAAGCTGTAAGAGGACACGAGCATTTTTTTCAACCTTGCCTCGAGTCTCGTGGATTTGGTGGGAAGGGCACCGAAGGCCGCCTGACCACGGACCCCAATGGTGCCACACTGTTCCAACCCACAGCTCCATTCCCTGCTTCTGACAATGTGGTCCCTACTGTCAGATCACATTTGGGGCGGGGAGGGTTGTTTTTTTAAAAACTCGTTTTTATGAGCAGGATATCTTGATCAATAGCCAACTTTTTTTAATGGATTAGTGGAATAAATGTCCCCATGAATCATTTATAAAGTCTGTTCCTTTCACCGTGTGGAGTAAAGATAAGGCTGACAGTGCTAGACAGTTTCTATTTGCTGCTGGAACTATTGCTACACCTCACTCAAGCTGGTGAGTGAACCTGCAACCAGCTAGTTCTCTTCCTTGGTTTGTCTCCACTTTTTATCTGTTGGTTGTTGGCTTTCTTTTCCATTCTGTATTTTCTATCTGACTCTGTATACTGTATAAAGCAGTTTTTTCTTGTCTGTTTATCTTTCTTCAACTGGAATATTTACAATAAAACAGAAACAAACCCTGAAGTGTTAGTGATGGATGAAAGCTGTTTGGGTTTGGGAAGAATAGTTTGGTGTGTCTTGACATCCAGGTACTCTAAAAGCAATTAAAAAGACACCACTTGGTGTCTTCCCCTCCACCTGCCCTTCTCCCCCCCCCTCTTTACCACCCCCCCACCTCCAACTCCCCACCCCCTTCAGCTCTTTGTGCAGATCCCAGAAAAGTCTAGGTGGCTTCTTTCAATTTGTAGTCCTGGGAGTCTGAGCCAACACCCGTACCGCACCCCCCTCCACCCCTCAAACGGATACACATGTTAATGAAGTTTGGGATTCTGTAGGGTTTTGTCTTCCTAAATGCACTTTCACAGAATAGCCATCTATTGATACCTAGGGTAACTCTAGTCAGATATCACCCCAGATTCCACTGGGAGCTTGAAGATTACATCAATTAAAATATAATACTTTGCTTTATTTCTTTTAATTGCCTTGCAGGGCCCCAACCGTCACAAGATCTCTACCCCAGAACCCAGGTGGGGTGTAAGTTGAGCATGTAGATGGCCAAAAATCTTTTGGCTTCCTCTAATCCAATGCTCATATGAGAATATTCATCCTGGGAACTTGCCAACCAGCCATCTTATTGGTTAGGTGAGACTGACATATCATGATAACCAATCCACCTGGGGCCACTCTGTGAAAGTTTATTAGTTTTGGATTCCAAGGAGTTGAATTTTCTTTCGGAATCCAAGGGGGACTTCCCCATGGTGTAGGAGTCAAATACATGAGGCCAGAAAGGGCTGGGACATTTCAGACATGGCAGATTGGTGGTTGGAGTGAAGCTTGAGAGAACCATTTGTGCCTCTCCTGCCAATGGGGTGTGCACAGCAAAGTAAAATAGTCTGGAAACGATAAGGGAGATTTAATTCCCTGACTGGTTCACTCTCTTGGGGTAATAACAAAGAAGCCTGTTTGAAAAATTCAGAGAAGGAATCCTTTCATAAAGATTTTTCTTAAGGCTGGAGCTTCCTATGGGGCCCTCTTAAGACAGAAATTAAACCTTTAGTTGCGTTGAGCTATGAGTTAGTTATTCCCGTGACTTTCTGTAAAAGATGACTTTCTCTCCATGGGCAAGTCCTCACCATTACCCAGAGAGTGTCCCAGTGTGTGTCAATCTGGTCATCCAACAGTATGCCTCAAAAATTGGTGATGTCATGCCTTCAAGAAAGCTCTTCTCATAGAGAGAAAAAGTATATTTTTCTTTATTTTATTAAAATGTATGCTTTATGTAAATATGAATATAAGTATTTATACATCCATATATCTAGATATAAAGAGATATATTCATAGATTTTACAGGTTGGCGTGGCTTCCGGAAAAAAAAAAAATGTGGCCAAGTTTTAGAACTGAAGGGATCAACCAACCTGTTACAGTTTAAGGACAACCAGGCAAGAGAAGTTCTGGCACTCTTCATAGAACATCACTGCTCAAATTTTATTTAATGCCATCCTCCTAAATCTGAAAAAGGAATGAAAAAAAATACTAATATTACCATTCCACAAATGGCACCAGCGTTAAGAAAGAAATCTACGAAGGCAATAAAACAGAAAACAAGCTTTCTGGTTGAAAATGGCAGAGGAATTGAGGCGCTAAAATGGAAGGGGCATAAAGAAATAGAGCCTATAATCTGTCCAGAGATTAGCTGAGAGCCTGCGTGTAAATATTTCCCTGGCTGGGGTGTACTGGAGCGTATCAGGGAATCTGCCTCATGACTGAGGTTGTGTCTGGGGACTTGACCCTAGAAACGGGCTAGACTATGCAGCGTTCATATTAGGGAGGATGGAGGTCAAACACGTAAGTGCATTGATCCTCCTGCCAGAAAGTTGGCTGGAAGATCCTGCCCTCTTTCATACTCCTCGTGCCTAACCTAATGTTCTCTCTTGACCCTGCCAGAGAAACCTCTCATCCTGTTGGCAACTTTTTCAGGTTGGTGAGTGACCTTGAGAGGGTATTTCCTTTTTTTTTTTAAAGATTTTATTTATTTGTTTGTTTGTTTATTAATGAATGAGAGACACAGAGACATAGGCAGATTAGAAGCAGGCTTCTCCAGGGAGCCCAATGTGGGACTTGATCCCAGGACCCCAGGACCAAGGATCACGACCTGAGCTGAAGGCAGGCGCTCAACCACTGAGCCACCCAAGCGTCCTGACAGGTATTTCTTTAACACACAGCACCGTATTACCTTCTGTGGGAAGGAATGAAGAAGTGGAAGAAATGATCCGTACGCGGCCTGGGCAGGCAAAACTCACCTACGAGGAACAGTGGAAGTAAGGCATGAAATACCCAAGTGCTGGAGTATGTGATTTGGAATATAAACCATGTAGAAATTCAGAGGGGCTCAGGACTCCATCTCGGTAGTTGAGATGGGTTTGGTGGAGGAAGCAGGACTGTGACTTGGGGTTGTTAAGAAAAATCGTTGATGCCTAGGAAAACAATACTTTGCTTCATCTCCCTTGGAGTGCAGTATGGATAATTCACATTGAATTGAGTGCTCTTGTGATGATGGCTTGTCGTTGCTATTGTTTTGCCTTCATCCATAGTGGTCCTTTTTGTGGGATTCCGGCTCTCCTATTATGCCTCTTCTTGTTGGCTGCCAACACTGTGTAGAGATTTTTACCTCTCGTTCCTGGGCTTCTTCACATGATATTTGTGGGATTAGCTGCAGAAACAAACAGCCTAGCCCTACAGAATACAGAAAGGCTAACTGAAATAAGCGAGGAAATGGTCTGAAGTGGATGGTGAGCTCAAATATTTTTTATTTATTATTATTTTTTAAGATTTTATTTATTTATTCATGAGACACACAGAGAGAATGAGAGAGAGAGAGAGAGAGAAAAGCAGAGACACAGGCAGAGGGAGCAGCAGGCTCCATGCAGGGAGCCCGACGTGGGACTTGATCCTGGTCTCCAGGATCACGCCCTGGGCTGAAGGCAACGCTAAACCGCTGAACCACCCAGGATGCCCTCAAATATTTTTTTTTTTAAATTGGGAGGAAGGAGTGTGAATGCAGAAATGAAGATGTGGAACCAATGTGAAAATTAATACAGGATCAACCCCCACCCACCCCAATTTGTGATGTACAGAAACTGAGAAAAATTTTCCTTTTCAGTCCATTAAACCATCCTGTTATCCGTGGCACATGGAGTCTTCCCGGAAAGTTATTCTACTTGGATTGTTCTGATTAGGTTTGTGGTAGCTTTTTCCATTAAGAATAACAGAATGTAACTTCCATTTCTACATCATCTGTAATCCTGTAGCACTAACTGAGCATAGAAAGGCATTTCAAAGCACCAAAACTTGGTCAAATGTGAAGGTCAAGGAGAGAAGTCACAAGCAGGTAAACAGCATCCAGCAGCATTACTAAGAGACTGCATGCCCACGCGCTCAAACGTGGTGACAAGGACTTGAAGAACTAGCTTAAGGGGGATCAGATGAAAAATAGTTCTGTACAGAGAGATTTTTCTTTGCTTCTTCCCTTTCCCCTTATGTAGACTGAACAGTGTGTGTGTGTGTGTGTGAGAGAGAGAGAGAGAGAGAGAGAGAGAGAGAGAGAGAGAGAGAGTTTAGCACAGACCTGCAGGATCTGTCAGTGCTCCTTATGCCCATTTCAAAAGAGAGAAGACACTTTGCATTATCACTTCAGCCTTTCTCCGTGCTGCCAGATAATATTGCTGGGTTTAGTCCTCTGGCTTAGTTCTCACCGAGTGATCTTTGATGTAATTTATTTCTAAGCCAACCGTATATGTAGACGCATGAAGTAAAAGGTGTTTTTTCCCATTCCCAGTTGAGTGTTAAGATGCCTGAGCTGACTTCTTAAAACCTCTTCCCCTCCATGCCCATCAGCTGCAGAGCAAAGTTCCTCCAGTGCTAAGAAGTGACCAGACAAAACGTAAAGCCGATAGTGTTACTGAATACACCCTGTAAGAACAAGAGCAAGGCAGGTCAACTTCCATTTATGCTTCATACTTATCAATGCCCCTGTCCATTTTTGGCAGAAAACAGTGTTCAGAAAGGTCAAGACAATGGAATTGTTAAAATTTGCTTGGCTGGGTTGGCCAATAAAGTAGAGAAGTCAGAAATAACATTTTTATTCAGCTAGCACATCTTTTGTTCCAAATAAAGCAGCAGATTTGCTGAGGCTGCCATTATTTCCAGAGGATTTAAGGTCCTCCCTGATCCAGCTCAGGCTGATCTTTCAAACTTCTCCTGACACCTTTCTTACCTACCTCCTATCCACCCTGCAGTCAGACCATACCACTTCCCGTTCTGTCTTTATCCTGTTTATTCCACGCTTTTCTTCTAGGTCTTCACTTGGGTGGTGCTCACTCCTGGAATGCCCTTCCCAGTCATCTCTGTATTGCCAAAGTCCACCTATTGAAGAGCCAGCTCACATTATCATCTCCCCTGTGAAGTCTTCAATGATCCCCATCCCCAAAGGAGTGAGGAAATAACCTCCCCTTCTCCTGAACATCCCCAAACTTTTTAAATGGCCCTTAGCACTTCCCTCAATGAATTCTATGTACTTGATACGTATGTTGTTCTAATAACCCCCACACCTACCAGAGTAAGTCACTTCAAGTGCAGAGAAAATGCCTTTTTCATCTTTTATTCTTTCAGTGTAGGATTCCTTGTGCAAATTGAGTTCCCATGAAGGAATGCATGAGTGAATGAGGCAAATTCAACTGAGACCAATGTACATAAAAATGCTATGAGCAGGACACGGAGTGGCAAGGATATGCTAATACACCCTTGATCTAAAGCAATCATGCGTAGAACAACTTAATAATTTATACCAGGCAAAAATATGATTTCCCTTCTTTTACTGGGCATGAACCTTGTATGGAGAGCAGGTTGGTAACATTCATAGGCTGGTGGGGTGTTGGTTCCAGTCGATAGGTACAAGGGACTATCTTTTTCCAGCTGTCTACACACCTTCTCTATAGGTTAGAAGGATGCAGCCTCCTGACTCCCATGCCAGCTTTGGAAAAATCAATAAGCCTTCTCCCTTCTCTCCTCATTATCCTCAAAAAGTGATTTCCGCTCAAAATAAAATTACCAAAACTTGGTTCATTTCAATAGAAGTCCATCAAGGTCGTACTTGCTTAGAACAAATAGGACCGATCTTCTTTACCAAAATAATCAAAATCAACTTCAGTTTCTTCATACTTGTCAGGAAAACCAAAATATTTCCCCTTGGTGGTTTGCTTATAAATGTAAAACCATCATAACAGTTTGAAGGTCAACAAATTACAACTCCAGCATGCAGACTGATTACCATATGAGAAGTCTAGTCAGTTTTGATGAGTTGAGAAAAAATGCTGTTTTTCTTAACCTATATTTTAAGGTTTAGGTTTTTGAATAATTAAGTAATACACATGCATTATAGAAAATTTGGGAAATTCAAAAAGGAGAAAAAAAAAGGAACACAAATGGCACTACCTAAAGAATATCAGTATTAAAATCTTGTCTTCTAGTGGTTTTTATGTGTTTTTGAATCATTGTGATCTTACTATGTGCTACTGCATTATTATCTTTCTCTCCATATACACTGAGCTTATCCAACAAGAGCATGAACTACTGGAAGGCAGAAATTAGGTACCACACTTCTCTGGGGTCCCTGGAGTAGCAAAAAAATAAGCCTTGCTCAATGCTCTTAGCCATAGTAGGTGCTGGAATAATGAGTGGCTTAATCACTGACTTGTTTATCAGTCAATGAAAGAATAAAAAATCTAAAACAAGGTTCTTGTCCTGGAACGCTTATAATTTGTGTTAAAAGGCAAGTGCACAAAGCATCCTCACCCAGGACAATATAAGACTAAATGTGGAGTGAAGGATGGGATACTTGAAGGATATTTCGAGGTGACAGGTGGTAAGGAAAGTGACCTGGGTGGGACATACCCGAAGAGGGTACCCAAGATGGAATAATCTGAGGTGGTTTTTTTCCCAACTATCCAATAAGCCCCCAATAGAAGTAGGTTGCTGTACCTCCAACCAGTTCCCATTATTCTCTCCAGTGCCAAACAGCCTCTCCATCAACTGTCTCATAGGACTCGCTATATTCTATACAAGCTAAAGAAACCAGAGCTCCTCTCTCTGCAGAGGGGAATTACCCAGCTCATGTTTCCTCCCAGCTCTGGGACAAGGAGGGAATTCTAGGCTATGTAGCCATGCGGTGGATACCTTTCTCTGCTGGTAAACCTACAAGAAAGGGTTTTTTTTGTTTTTTTTTTTTTTAACTTTTCATAGTTCTCTTTTAAGTTTGTCTGCTCAGGTGGAAGCGCTGAAACAGTACTCTCTCCTGCCTGGTTATCTGATCATTGTGGTCTCAGGGCCCCCATTATACAAGCTGTGCCGGAGCATTCCAGAGCTGGGTAACTTGCCTTAGCTCCAATGGGCAGCATGTGAGGGACACCGTGGGGACCTCGGGGGCTTCTCAGATGGCCTGAATTCAATGACTAGTTCCCAGCTTAATCAATAGGGGCGTAGCAATCAGGTGGATGTAAGTCGGGCTGGAGCTGAAGGATTTTCAAGTAATCGTATTGGAGGATTGCCGTGGGTATAAAGAAATGTATAATATCAAGCCACATTTGGCATGCTCCAGTGAAGGTTGTGGCAGCTTGTCTGACGGTGCCCGCCTCTTTAACAGCTCTTTTAATTCCAGATGAAATGAAAATTCCCTCCTTAGTAGTCATTAAGGCTCCAATTTTATTTCTCATTATTAAACCATGAAGTTGGCCAAAACATTTAAATTAAGCAAAATGAAGAGATTTATGGGCAAATTGGAGCCTAGGTGAAAAATTGAAGCATAATCTCCGAAGATTAAGAAAAACACAATAACCACACTGTTGGAAAAAAAAAAAAAAACAAATCTCAGAGTAAACAGGGGGAAATGTTCTTTCTTATTTTTCCCAAAGAACCAGCTCTTTAAAATTGAGTTTTTAGATGATGATTTCATGCTTGGTAATACCCACATGATTTGAGAAATGTTGGAATAAGACTTAAATGGTATTTTAGTCTCCGTGCAGAAGTGGAGAAGTATGTCAGATTGATAGCCCTAAGCAGCCAACAGCCTCCTGTGGAGAAAGAACACTGTGGAGAGGGCAACATGAATTATTTCTATTTCAGATCCCCCTTGCCCTAAAGACAGACTCCTGCTAGGTGGCCAGTGTGGGGGTCAGAGATTAAACTTGTTTGATCTTCAGTTTCTCCACTGAGAGTGTCAGGAAGGCGCAGTGGTGCCAGAGGGAGGGATGTTTCCAGCCAGCTGAGTGTCTGTGGTTAGGCGCAGGGCTGAGGCCCCCGCTTATCCTCATCACAGGCCGCCTTCCTCCCTAAAGGAGAATGCTGCTGCAGGGGCAAATCTGAACTGCTAACTGAACAACGGAAGGTTACAGAGCCAGCCACCTCAGCCAGCCACCCACCATTGAAAGCATTTTAATTTAAGGCCAAAGAGTGTCATGGATAATTGTAATCTCATCTGTTGGTCCTAAATCTCTTCCAGCAGTGAGGAGAGGCAGTTATCTTAAGGGCAGTGAGGACAGTGATTGCTCCTTGGGGGCTTTCAGAGAAAAATCCATTTACTTCCAAACCCCACGCTAAGGCTTTCCCTGAAGGTAAGTGGTATGATCTGGAGGTTAGTGTTAATTACTGCTAGATTCCTACTGTCCCCCAGATAGTGCATCTCCCCCATAAATCTCCTGTGGTCCCCTAAGTTGTCAATAAGAGTGTACGACATGGAGCTAATCATCTTAAGTCAATTGTTACCCAATAGCAGAGACAAGGCCTGGGAGAGGTCAACTTTTATGAAGGCATGGAGGCTCACGAGAGGTGCGGGGCCAGCACGAAGGACCCTTGGGGGGCCGGGGGTTGTGGGGAAAGCTGCTCTCAGAGACAGAGGAGTGGGGGTAGGGGAGGAAGGGAATGAATGTCTTCTTCGATGTCTGCTGTGTTCCAGATGTTATAGGAGGTGCTTTCACCTAAGCGATCATATTTCATCCTCACTGTAACTCTCGAAGGCAGGCACTCTTATCCTCTTCGCAGAGCTGAGGAATTGGAGGCTCAGGGAGCAGAAGTAAATTGCCCATGTGCAGAAACCTTTCCCAGCATGGATGTAAACTCGTTTGCCACCTTCAAAGAGCATGCTCTTTCTGCGGCATCATGCCAACTCCCTGGAAATGAAGGAACAGGGGGCTTGTCTCACAAGTGAGTCAGCCAGGATTCACCTGCCTAGAAGCCGATGAGGGAAACTCCCTTTATAACCCACCCAAGATCAGAATGGAGGTAGGATCTCTACATAAGAACAGGAGCCTGAATTGATAACCAGATTTCAGTCCCCTCAAGATTCACCTTTCCCTTGGAGTCTTGTCACCATCACTGTTGCCATCTTTGTCTCCAGGGCCACTTCTGCTCTTCCACAAGTCAGACTCAAGTGTACTTAAGACTCTTTCCTTTATTCCCTGTAGTAGAGCAGCACGAAGGCTAAAGTTATGAAATAAGACTCAATTAAAGGCTCAGAGGTAACGAAGGGAAAATAAACACAGATTAAGAGCAACTAACTAATCAGGCCTGGGGGCTGGAACTTTTCTCCAGAGCCTGGCCCAGCCTCACAGGGCCCATTTTCCTGCCTGCCTCTGCAGGGCAGGGGCCAGCTCCTCCACCCCACCCCAAGCATCCAAGAACATTTTCAGGCATGTCCAAGGAAATTCAGCACACTGCTTAAATTCAGTCTTCACGTTTCTCCTTTTTTTTTTTAAAGATGTACTTATTTTGGAGAGCAAAAGAATACAAGTAGAAGGGGCAGATGGAGAGGGAGAAACTCAAGAAACTCTGATCTGAGTGCAGAGCCCAAGTGGAGCCCCATATTACAACCTGAGCTGAAACCAGAAGTCCTGTGCTTAAGTGGCTGTGCCAATCACAGCATCCCACCCCCACTCTTCCCATTTCTAAGCAACTACTTTCCTCATGCAGATGGGTGTCAGTCTTGACTTATTTATTGCTAGTACCAAATGAATAACCCAGTCTGAAGAGAAAAAGGTCAGTAGCATAGGAAAAGGGGAAGAACTGTTTATAACTTGTTAAAATAAGAACACCGGTGACATTTTATTATTTATTTATATTTATTTATTTATTTATTTATTTATTATTTATTTACATTTTTATTTTTTAATACAACCGCTCAAAGACTGGCAGCAACTGGTTTCCTTGACCACCGTCATTGGGACCTCATTGAATAAATTCTTCTCCTGCATTATCTATTTCATTTAGAACAAGCCCTATTTTCACAGAGCTACCAAGTCAGCCATTATCAAATACTTGAAGTATTTCAAAACTAGAGTGGAATATTTCACACCCATTAGGAAGGCAAAAATAAATAAATAAATATCCGATAAAACCAAAGGCTAATGAAGATGTGTGGTCAAAGAAAGTGTCTCCTCCATCTACTGCTACTCAGAGTGTAAACTGGAGCACAATTTGGCAATAGCTAATAAAGGTAAAGATGAGAAACACACAGTGAATCATCAATTCTGTTTCTTAGCATGCACTCTAGAAAAATTCTTGGAAATGTTCACAAGTAGACATGAACAAGAATATACGCTGCAACAGTTTGTAATAGCAAAACAAACAGACCTTTTTTTAGGAAACTGGAAAAAAATCTAAATGTACACCAATAAGTGTACAAACAATTCACAGTTGTGAAAGTGGATAACTAGCTCTCCATATTTCCATATGGATAAGCCTTTACAATATAATACGGAGTGGAACTCCTGCCTCCCAAGTGAACTATACAGTCTCTCAAGTTTAATCACAGACCAGGAAAGATGTTTGCTCAACTATTCTTTCAAAGCAGTATTAATTATATGGACATGGCCACAGCTAGATATTTTGAGAGGTTGAACTATCGGTCTCACGTCAGCAAAGAAGCTTTTCCTTAAGGAAACCACTCGTGGTTTTGAGTGCATCTATAATATGTGGAAGGTTGCTGTACAGTGCTGGCATGGACTGGCTGTGTGCTGAAGATATGAAACAGGTGCAAGCAGGAAAACAAATCCCCAAAGCAACTCCCTATCACAAATGCACAAAAGGGGCAGTAACCTCAGTAAAGGAATTCAGATAAGTGGTTTTTAATGAGAATGTGTTAGTCAACAGAAATCTGGACTAGACTATTCAAGAACTCAGACTGCACTGTTGCTACCAACAGAGCAAAAGAATTGAGAAGTGCTTTCTCCCTCTCTACTAGAGTATTAACTCTACTCAAAAGATCAACAGAGTGATTTCTTTTTTCAAACGATGTTTAGTCCTATGTGCCACTGGGAAGAAAATCATACAAAATAGGGATTGTAAGAAACCAGGGGAGAAAGGAACTCCCTAATTAAATGGTGGAAATATAGAGGTGGCATGGTACGGTGGAAAGTCTGAACTGGAGCCGCAATCTACTCCACTACTTATGAGCTCTGGGCAATTCATTTCATGGTTATATGGGCAAACCTTGCAAATATTGTGCAAACTCCAGACCACCACAATAAAGCACATCAAATGAATGTTTCGGTTTCTCGGTGCATGTAAAAGTTGTATTTACACTTTACTACAGTCTCTCAACTGTGCAATAGCATTATATCTAAAAAAAAAAAAAAAGTACGTACCTTAATTTAAGAATACTTTATTGCTAAAAAGTGCTAACCATCATCTGAGCTTTCAGAGAGTCATCATCTTTTTGCTGGTGAAGGGTCCTGCCTCAGTGTGGATGGCTGCCAACTCCTCGGGGTGGAGGTTACTGAAGGCTGGGGTGGCTGTGGCAAGTTTTTAAAATAAAACAACAATGAGGTTTGCTACATCAGGTGACTCTTCCTTTCATGAATAATTTCTTTGTAGCATGAGACGCTATTTGATAGCATTTTACCCACAGTAGATCGTCTTTCAAAACGAGTCAATCCTCTCAAACCTGCCATTGCTTCATCAACTAAATTAATGTAATATTTTAAATTCTTTGTTGTCATTTCAACAGTCTTCACAGCCTGTTCCCCAAGAATAGATTCCACCTCATGAAACCACTTTCTTTGCTCATCTAGAAGAAGCAACCCCTCATCCGTTCAAGTTTTATCATGAGATGGCAACAATACAGTCCCATCTTCAGGCGTGACTTCTGACTCTAGTTCTCTTGCTGTTTCCACCACATCTGCAGGTACTTCTTCCACTGAAGTCTTGGACGTCTCAAAGTCATACCAGAGGGTTGCAATCAAATTCTTCCAACTCCTGTTAATGTTGGTATTTTGACCTCTTCTCATGAATCCTTCTAGAGGTTTTCAATTAACTTTGCCTCGCTCGACAGAGAATCATTATCTATGGCAGCAATAGCCTTATGAAATGTATTTCTTGAATAATATGACTTGAAAGTCCAAATGACTCCTTGATCCAGGAGCTGCAGAATGGATGCCGTGTTAGCAAGCATGAAAACAACATTAACCTCGTACATTTCTGGCAGAGCTCTTGGTTGACCAGGTGCATGCATGAACAGTAATATTTTGAAAGAAATCTTTTTTTCTGAGCAGTAGGTCTCAACAGTGGGCTTAAAATATTCAGTAAACCATGTTATAAACAGCTGTGCTGTCATCGTGGCTTTGTTGCTCCATTTACAGAGCTTACGGAAGAGTCGATTTAGCATAATTCTTAAGGGCCCCAGGATTTTGAGGGGTAAATGAGTATTGGCTTCAAGTTAAAGTCACCAGCTGCATGACCCCCTAACAAGAGAGTCAAACTGAGCTATGAAGCCAGGCACTGATTTCCTTCTAGCTAGCCCTAGATGGCATGCTGAACTATCTGTTTTAGTGTAGCCACCTTCACTGACTACCTTAGCTAGATCTTCTGGATAACTTGCTGCAGCTTCTACATCAGCACCTGCTGCTTCAACTTGCACTTTTAGGTTATGGAGACAGCTTTCCTCAAGCCTCATGGACCCACCTCAGCTAGCTTCACACTTTTCTTCTGCAGCTTCCCCACCTCTCTCAGCCTTCAAAAAATTGAAGAGAGTCTGGGCCTTGCTCTGGATTAGGTTTTAGCTTGAGATTTGATCCTCTATCCAGACCACCATTTCCTCCATATCAGCTATTCGGTTGTTTCACTTATCATTCATGTGTTCACTGGAATAGCACTTTCAATTTTCTTCAGGGACTTTTCCTTTGCACTCACAACTTGGCTAACTGGCTCAAGAGGCCTAGTTTTTCTGCTGAACTCCACTTTCAACATGCCTTCTTCACTAAGTTTAATCACTTCTAGCTTTTTTTTTTAAGATTTTATTTATTTATTCATGAGAGACAGAGGGGGGTGGCAGAGACACAGGCAGAGGGAGAAGCAGGCTCCATGCAGGGAGCCCGATGTGGGACTTGATCCCAGGACTCCAGGATCATGCCCTGGGCGGAAGGCAGGCACTAAACCGCTGAGCCACCCAGGGATCCTTCTAGCTTTTGATTTACAGTAGGAAACGTGTGAATTCTCCTTTCACTTGAACACTTAAGAGCCCATTGTAGGGTCATTAATTGGTCTAATTTCAATATTGTGTCTCAGGGGATAGGGAGGCCTGAGGAGAAGGAGAGAGAGAGATGGAGGAACAGCTGGTTGGCGGAGCAGTGAGAACATGCACAATATTTATCAATTAAGTTTGCCATCTTATGTGAGCACCCCAAGACAATTACAATAGTAACATCAAAGATCACTGATCACAGATCATTGTAAAAAAATATAATGAGGACGAAAGCTAAAAATATTGCTAAGAATAATCAAAATGTGACACAGAGATACGAAGTGAGCAGATGCTATTGGACAAAGGCCATGATAGTCTCACTCAAGACAGGGTTGCTACAAACCTTCAATTTGCAAACATCTGCAAAGCACGATGAAGGTCAGTAAGAGGAGGTATGTCTGTATCCTCTGATGTCTTATTTTGTAAAATAGAACCTCTCACAGTGTTACTGGGAGGATTGCAGAGATAATGCATGTAAAAGTGCATGTGTACAGGGCTTAGGAAATAAGAAGAGCCCAATAAATGGTATAGAGTTTGTGACGATAATTATTATCCTTCTTCAGGCTGCTACTACTCACTGCTATCAACTATACCCTTCTTCTAATATTTATGCTGCTGATGGGAAAGGCATAGGAAACTTCCAAAGTGATCATAATTTAAGTCAGTAAAGCATTTACTAGCAAGATGTAACTTCCTGCACTCAGATGATAGCCAATCAGTCCATTTTATTAATATAGTGCTTTCTGGATTCATTTTGACTTTATTGTTTGCACATTATTGATCAGCTGATTATGTAGACTAGACTGGGCCCCTGCAGAATTATTCTCACAGAGTTACCCTTTGGTGAGATGCTTCTAGCTGAGCTGGAGGGGCTTTATGGGGAGCCCAATGAGCCTCACTGACTCTACTGTAAAGACTGTGTTTGGGTATGATGTTCGCTGCATCATATTGTGTCCATTTCACCAGGCCTCTAGGGAAAGGCCGCCACCTGACTTCAGTGCCAAAAACAGCTAAAAAAAAAATCCCTCGAGCAATTGGTTTGATCCTCTGGGTACTGTGAAGAGATGAGGTTCCTTTCCTTTGAACACATATCTGGGAAGCTCAGCGTGAGGTCTACAAACTGTTGTCACTGTGTTCATGTTCTAGACCTCACCTTGGAGTTATCTTTGCTCCTGCTTCCCTTTTCTCTTCTTCTTTCACCCTGATTTTAGCTGGGAAGAGACATATAGGACATACATATATACCATAGAGTGCTCCATACTAATCTACGACAGAAATTATGTAGTGTTGTCATTCTGGGTGGTGTAAGGATAGATTAGTATACAATAGACTCATCTGGTTTAGCTTCTCCCAGAGGCCTTCCTATGCACACATTAAAATGCAGCTCTTTAAAAAGACAGTTAAATTGTTAACTCCCACCTAGGTCCTAAGTGTTTTCCCAGTACATCATTTATAATATGGTGTCGTACCTCAGGAGATGAGGTATTGAAGTGCTGCTTGAGACATGCTGGGAAAACTCTGGAAAATAACTTGCTAAAAGAAAAACAGTTCAGGAAAGCAATTTTATGTTCCATTTTCCTGGTGGGACGCTCTCTGGGATGGGTTGCCATTGTTTATGTGTAAGCAGCAATCTATTCCATGTGCTGAAAGAAAGAGTAGCGCAGTGCCAATCTGAGATGTTAACCAGCAGCACTCAGCAGATAATTTATGGGGCAGAGAGTCAAGGACTCCTGCTTCCACAATCATTGTCATTGTTATGCATGAAGGGCCACCATTACACTTTCTGACTTTTGCTCTCTGGTGTTTCTGCTTGGAAAAACAAACAAACAAAAATATATATATTTGCCATAGGTTCAAAGGCATATCTTAAGACATTCAAATCACATGCCTTATCCCTGACTGAGAAGAGGACACCCAATTCAGCATGATGATCCAAAGTGAGGTAATGGGCCTCCGTTCTGAGCCATGCATACTCCCCTCTTTTAGGAAAGGCACAGAGACACTTCCTTCACCCCAGACTAATTTGCTTCATAACTGTCTGTAATTCTTTTTTTTTTTTTTTTTTTTCCAAATCTTTTTGAGCAAATCCTGGTGAGGTGCTGTGGAAATGGATGTGATGTCATGAGGGAAACATGTGAGGAAAGATCCCTTCTTTTCCCTTCATCTCCCTAAAACACTGGACTGCATGGTTTCTCTTTTAATTGTGGAATTAATGGAGAAAAGGAGAGAGCTTGGTCTTGTGGAGGAGAGGTCCTCAGAGAAGTTCCTCAGGAACATGTAGAAGCAGAATTAACTGCCATAAAACAGGACATAGAAATCTCCATTCTTTTCTGAAAATGCTCAAACAATGGCTTGTGCTTCATTCCCTTCAGAACAGGTTGCCTGGATGGGGGCCACACAGCCTAATGATTGACCTGTAGGCTCTGGAGTCAGGCTTCTGGGTTCAAATCCCAATTCTACCATTTTATATTGTGTGGCTTTCAACAAATTGTTGCAGTTAATTTCACTAAACCTCATTTTTCTCAACTGTACAATAAGGATGGTAATAATAGTACCTGCTTCATAGCATTGCTGTAAGGATTAAATGAGATAGTCTCCATAAATAAATTAGTATAGTACCAGAACATATTAAGCACCAAAATATGTCAGTCATTAGTATTTATAGGACCAAAGTCATTTTAAGGATGCTTGATCCACAAATTTTTATTTATAAGATGTCTTTTTAGTGAAAAATGATTCTTCATGTTCCCACATAATAGGATCATAGTGTTGAGTGATTAAGAATTAGTATTTTTAAAATTACAGATACTGACATACATTTTTTAAGTGGCTATATGTATTTAGGCACTGTTATTTATTCAGGGATTGGTGCACACGGGGATTTGCAGATCCCTCATCAAGTCTGAGTCCAGAGTTAAGGAAACATGGCCTTCCTGCAATCAGTCCGCTGTGTTCTGTGGAATAGTAGGGTGCAGTGACATGTTATAAGGTATTCTATGACAAAAGGCTCTGAGACCAAACATGTTTGGAATATGCTGCATGAAATAAAGTTAAACCATTTTCTCTACTGCAGGACATCTTGGAGTATTTATAATGCAAATATGTGCAGTGACTCTCCAAAAGATAAGATGCTGCTTTTCCCATATATTTTTGACAAAAGGTGTATGTGTGTGTGTGTGTGTGTGTGTGTGTGTGTGTAAGAGCACCTATAGCAACTTCAGAATATGAGCACTTGGAAACTCACTTTCACCAGACCTCTTTTCACTGGCAGAAATGCTCAGTAGCTTCTAAAGTAGCTATCTAAAATTCACCTGCTGCTTTACTACTGACACCAACACTGCTGTTGCCCTCCTTGCTACCTACTTTAGAGTGCCCCTCTTCTTAAGATACTACAGCCCTTTAAAGAGGCTTCCCAAAGGGTTGCTTCACTCTCTGAGTTTATAGACTCTTCCATGAGGAAAGTTGAGGAAAGTTCCCAAGGCCTCAAAGAGTCTCCTGTATGTTCTATGAGTATTCCTTTCTGCACACCACAACGTTGTGACTTAGAATGATCTAGCCACCTTGACTCTTACCTTCCCCAGGCAAATTTCCTTCCTATCCCAGAAGCTGGGGAAATATTTTCCCCACCTCTTTTCAGTGTGCTTTAATTCCAGTGTCTTCTTATCCTGTTGACAATAGGAACACCAACTTCTCATCCCATAAGACTCACAGGAACCTATTGCATGTTTCTCTGGATGGCAAACATAAACCTTTTTCCTATTCATTTGTTCATTAAACGAATATTTATAAAGTGCCTGAGTCAGACATCTGTGGAGTAGTAATAAGTATATTTTGGAGGTAGACAGCGTTTGGTAGAGTCAAGAATGAATTCCATATTACTAGTTTTGGCAGCTGGTGTGGAAAGTGGTACTGTTTACTAAGATGTGAAAGATTAGATTGGGAGAGGAAACAGGGAGGGGTCTGAGATTCCTTTGACCCATGTTAAATTTGAGATGGCTAAGGACTATTGACATGGAAATATTAGAAAGGCATTTGGAAATACAAGCCTGGGGGTTGAGAGATGTCTGGGCTGGTGATTTAGAATTCATCGGTGAAGATGTTCTTTAAATCTCTGGCAATAGACATGATCTAGGGACAAATGAGAAAGGACAAGGAAAGAAGAGGCCCTAGGAACCTTTGGGAACTCTTATTATTTGGAGGTAGGGCAGAGGAGGATAGACTAGTCAAGGAGACTAAGAAGGAGCAGCCAATGTGACAAGAAAATCAGGAACAAGTAATGTCCCAGAGGCTAGACAGAAGGGAGAGCTTGAGTGAACCAAATGCTACTGTGAGTTTAAAATGAAAACAGAAGTATCCATTGGTCACCCTCACAAGAATAGTCAGTGGAGAGTACTGGAAAGAGAATCCACATTGGAGTCAACCCAAGAGGAAATGGTGAGAGAAAAAAAAAGGGACAACGAGTGTAGCAACTATTTCGAAGAAACTTTCCAGGGAGGGGATCCCTGGGTGGCTCAGTGGTTTAGCACCTGCCTTCGGCCCAGGGCATGATCCTGGAGTCCCGGGATCCAGTCCTACATTGGCCTCCCTGCATGGAGCTTGCTTCTTCCTCTGCCTGTGTCTCTGCCTCTCTCTGGGTGTCTCTCATGAATAAATAAAATCTTTAAAAAAATAAAATAAAATAAAACAAACTTTCCTGGGAGGGGAGCAGAAATATAAAGCAGTCAGAGAAGGGGTATAGAATGTGAAGTAAAGAAGATGGGAAATACTAGAGCATGTTTATGAGAATGATCCAATAGAGAGGAAGACATTATCAAATCATGAAAAGAAGGGGAAAACCAGAAGGTAGAAGACTTTGGGTGGATGAAAATAAAGAAATCCAGAACACAAAGGGAGGACCTGGCCTTTGATAGGTGGAGGGATACAGCCTCCATTTGAGCAGCAGAAGAAACAGGGACAAGTGCAAGTCTTTGGGGGGGAGGTGTAGATAGATAAATAAGTTCCTATTGATAGTATTTATTTTTACTAATGGTCTAAAGTGAGGTCATCTCCCTAGCAGGAAGGAAGGCAGGGATATAGTGCATCCAGTCAGCTCAGTTGTGTAATTTTCTCTAGCAACACTCAGCTCCTCTGGTTCTAGCATAGTTAGGTTCACCCTCGGGAACCACACTTGGGAATATTTGCAAGGGGGTGGGTATAGACCATGGAGCCTAAACTCTATAGCACCCACTACCCACTATAGCAGCTGGTACACAGTGGACAATTATGAACTGATGAAGAATGTACATCTCCCCTGACATGGCTCCCATAACTTGTTTATATATCCTCAACAAAGTTGGAAAATTTAAGTCTTGTGAGTGGAAAGAGTATTTGGACAGGGACTCAGATTCTATAAATTCTTGAGTCTTGTCCTGCTATAGTCATCTAACCAATTTTTCACTTTCTTTTCCTTATTATGGTATTTGATGTACATATATATCAAATACACACACACACACATATATACTCATACAAGGGACAAGGACATTCTTTATTTCTTGTGAGGTCTTTGCCTTAAACCTTTCCCTTGAGGAATGTGGTCCCTAAGGGAGGGAGGGGTCACATATATAATAAGTTACTTGTCAAATCTATAATAGAAGAATGTGGAAAGTACTTGGAAGCATAATGGAAGGAGCAATTTAATTTTTTTCTGGTAAATGGGGATGTCTTCACAGAGGAATTGACATATGAGCTCAGACTTAAAAGACAAAGGTTTCATTTAAGGCTTAACTATTCAATAGAAACTCACTTTCAAGAATAGAAAGAACTTATAATAATAGCTAACACTTATTGAGTGTTTACTATGTGTGTGTCAGACACTAAGCACTTTAATATTTTATTTATTTTTTTTAAAGATTTTATTTATTTATTCATGAGAGACAGAGAGAGAGAGAGAGAGAGAGAAGGAGGCAGAGACACAGGCAGAGGGAGAAGCAGGCTCCAGGCAGGGAGTCCAACATGGGACTCGATCCTGGGTCTCCAGGATCCCACCCTGGGCCAAAGGCAGCGCTAAATGGCCGAGCCACCGGGGCTGCCCGCACTTTATATATTTTAGCCATTTAATCTATAAATAGGTTCTATTTTGACTTCTATTTTTCTGATAAAGGTTAGAGAGATTGATCACTCTGCTACTGAGAGGCCCAAATGGCACTCAGACCAGATCTTAGTGACACTACAGCCCAAGAAGAGGAAATAGCACCAGCAAAAACATGGGGAAGGTGAAAGTGCATGAGATGCCCTTGTAAGGGAAAGCAGACTGATCAGGGGCAGAGTGGGGAGAGAATAATACAGAAGTAGGGCACAGACAGGAATAGGAAGAACAATGAAAACTAAGCCAGGAAAAATGGGTTATACCCAGATTCTAGTCCTCAATTATGAATGAGTTTTCTGGTTATCTATTTGCTGTACAACCAACTTCCCCAAACTTAATGGCATAAAACAATCATTTTATAAATGAATCATAAACTTGCTGGGTCAGGAATTCAGAAAGAACACAGTGAGATGGCTTGTCTCTGCTCCATAATGCCTGGGGCCTCCACTAAGAATATTCAATGTTGAGGACTGGAAATATATGAAGGCTCGAGGCTCACTTACTCACATGTCTGGTTGTTGATGTTAGCTGTTGGCTGAGACCTTAGCATGGTTTTTGGCGAGGATTGTTGGAATGCCTTCCATGACCTGTCCATGTGGCTACATTGGTTTCCTCACAACGTGGTGGCTGAGTTCTAAGCACAGCTGTTCCAAGAGAACAAAAGCATAGTACATGGCATTTTACTCCACTGATTAAGGCAGTCCAAAGGCCCAACCCAGGTTCAGGGAGAGAGGACACAGTTTCCACCACTCAGTGGAAGAAGTGTCAAAGAATTTGTGACATACTTTAAGATTATCACAGAGTCAGTAAATGAGGTCATTAACTAAAGAGAGATCTTTAATTTTATGAAAAACTAGTCTGCTACCACTGAGGTGATGTTTATTGCTATACAGCTTCTTCACATAAAGTATGGAATAGTACTCATTGTTCTTCCAAAGTCTCTCCCAAACCTTTCTTTTTCTCATTTCCTTTCCCCTTTCTATAGGCTACCTTACTTCCCTCATTTATAACTTTACATGAGAAAAGCCAACTTTAGAAGAATCATATAGGAGTACCTTGAAGATTTTTAGAGAAAAATAGCTACAAAATTCTAACAAAAGCATAATGAAATAACATATAACAGAACTTCATATTGAAGAGGATTATCTTCCCAGTTCCTCAATGGTTGGCTGAATCTTTTGGACTAACATTGTGTATGATATTTTTAATTGTACTCAGTGTTATTTCAAAATTGGTACAATTTTTTAAAATGACATATTCACATTGCTCAGTGGAAACTCCTGAGGTAGGTGAACAGCTAAACCTTCCAAGACAGATGGATACCTATGAGCAATATTTAATCTTAATTACAAGCAGGTTTATATATGACATGTTCCTGGCTTGGAAGCAATGCTTACTGTGACACAACTTCGCTGAGCTAAATGGTTACAGAGAGTGGAGAACAAACAGCTGCATTATTGTGAGCCAGGATTTAAATCATGCCTAAGAACACATTTGATTAGATGCTTCTATGCAGCTTCAATTGTGCCTACAAATGATTCTTTAAAGTGTAACTCAATAATACAATTACTAGTTCAATTATATTCCAACATTCTTTATTAATTTGTTTATTTCACAAATTTAGTTGCCTAACTACCATGACCAAGTCTTGTGCTAGTCAGTGAATGCTATCAACAAACTATAGCTCAAGAAGTATGCCATTTTTAGAGAGATTCTCACTTTCGTGATTACTCTTTACTGAAGAAAATACCTTGGCTTTGCATAAAATTTATCTTTAGAAGCTAAAGGAGTAAGTGCATGAAAAGCAGGGAACAATATCTGGCTCGAGCAAGGACTCAATGCATGTTTAGCTACTATTATTATTAAACCCAAAATGCTCACTAAAATTTTCTCAAGTTCCCATACCCATTCTCACTGTATTTCTTGAATTATGTCAGGGATTAGTAAAAATGGCAAAAAGATGTCATGGTAGGGATCCCTGGGTGGCGCAGCGGTTTGGCGACTGCCTTTGGCCCAGGGCGCGATCCTGGAGACCCGGGATCGAGTCCCACGTCGGGCTCCCGATGCATGGAGCCTGCTTCTCCCTCTGCCTGTGTCTCTGCCTCTCTCTCTCTCACTCTCTCTCTCTCTCTGTGTGACTATCATAAATAAATAAACATTAAAAAAAAAAAGATGTCATGGTAGAAATGAATTGGCAACTTCCACTTCTAGTCTCCCTTTGAAGATAACTAGAACAACTGGACAAAAAAATTTTTTTTAATTCGTAGGCATCAGATAACTAGTAAGGTAAGGAAAGAGGTCAAGAACCAAGGGAAGATAGAACCCAGAGAGGCACTGTGGCTGTTTTCCCCTGCTGGTGTCTGCTAATTCAGGAATAGACAACTGAGAGGCTTATAAACTGAGCAGTGTTTTTCAAAACCTCATGAGATTAGGAATACAAAACTGAAGACAACAATTTGTCCAAGACCTGACAAGGAAGGCCTTAATAATACACCATGTTTTGGTTAGGTCTCCAAAGAACTACTTCTTGGAAGGAAGGATGAACTGGAATAAGACTAGCTCACAAAGATTTTGAAGCCTAGATTCAAATAATGTCTGAAATTGGATTAGAGTGCTCAGAGATTACTGGTGCCCTAGTTTCTTGCCCAAGGCTAATCTAAATTCTTTCTGGAGAAATACAGCCATGTCCTTGGGCCTTAAATTATTGCTATAATGTTTAATATACAATTCATGTCTTGTAATTAAAATTAATCAGGCATATGAAGAGATAAGAAAACATGAAAGAAAGCCAAGAGAAGCAATGTAAGATTTATAAGTCCTTCAAATAATAAGCTATTAGGCACAGACATTAAAATAAATATGATGAAATATTCAAAAAAAGATAAAAGATTGAGAATTTGGGCAGAGAACTTATAAATTATAAAACTCAAAAATTAAAAGAACTCAATGGATGGATTGTATTGCAGATTATAGACACCTGAAAAGAGAATTAATGAACTGGAAAATAGGTTAGAAGAAAATATCTATACCAGGTTGTAGAGAGAGAGAAATAAATGAAAAATTCCGAAGACACAGAAGATAGATCAGGAAAGTATAACATACGTGTAATCAATGTCTCAGATGGAAAGAACAAACTGTCATATAGTTGGTAAAAATTTTTCAAAACTGATGACCTTCCAAAAGAAACAATGGATGGTAGGGGATAATGGAATGATATTTTCTTTTTTTTTTTTTTTTTTTTTTTGGAATGATATTTTCAAAGTGCTGATTAAAAATATCTGCCAATCTAAACTGGTGCAGCCACTGTGAAAAACAAAAGGGAGGTTCCTCAAAGAGTTAAAAATAGAACTACCCTAATGACCCAGCAATTACACTACCAAGTATTTATCCAAAGGATATAAACATAGTGATCAGAAGGGGTACATGTACCCCCAATGTTTATAGCCGCAGTATCCACAATAGCCAAAATATGGAAAGAGCCCAGATGCTACTGACAGATGAATGGATAAAGAAGATGTGGTATCTATATAAATGGAATATTACTCAGCCATCAAAAAGAATGAAACCTTGCCATCTGCAATAACTTAATGGAACTAGAGCATATTATGCTAAGCAAAGTAAGTCAGAGAAAGACAAATACCATATGAGTTCACTCATGTGTGGAATTTAAGAAACAAAACATGAACATAGTGGGAAGGAAGAAAAAATCAGATAAAAACAGAGAGGGAGGTAAGCCATAAGAGACTCTTAACTATTGGAAACAAACTGAGGTTGCTGGAGGGGAGGTGGCTGGAGAGATAGAGTAACTGGGTAATGGGCATTAAGGAGGGCATGTGATACAATCAGCACTGGGTGTTACATGCAACTGATGAATCACTAAATTCTCCTTCTGAAACTAATAATATACTATATGTTAACTAAATTGAATTTAAATTTAAAAATTTTTTAAAGAAAATATCTGCCAATATAGAAGTCTAAACTAACAAAAATATATTTTTGGAATACAAAGGTTAAATAAAAACCTTTACTTAAGACAGAAGTGAGAGAATTAACAACCTCTGGTCCATTGCTATAAGAAATACTAAAGGGTGTTTGTCACACAAAAGAAATGGTTCCAGAAATAAGGCTGTAGATACTAGGAGAGAGAAAAAGCAAACATTTTGAGTTATATCAGGAAAACAGAAGACTAGGAAGCTCCAAGATTTTGTTTCCCCACAAACGATAAAAACAAACAAACAAACAAACAAAAACTATCTGAATAAACTTCGTAGGAGCCTTGAAAACAATGAAAGGTTTACAGCAACCAATCATACCTAATCAGGGAAAAAAATATTTAAAACTATAGGAAAGCACTGTGGTGCTTTTGTTCATCCTTGTCTCACCATCTCCCTGATGTAGTAGTGACAGTCTTGGTTCTCCACACCAGCAACCCAATTCTCCATGTTGAACCAAAGGGAGAACAGACCCTACTTGAAAATTATGGTGTACTCAGTTCTGATGTGATTGACTCACTCATTTCTGCCTTATGTACATGTTTGGGCCATAGGTGGGGAAACTGATGGGCCCTGCTAGTAAAAGCTATAAGGGGGCTATAAATCCACAGATCCCCCCCAGGCAAGAGATTCTAGGTGGAGACATACAATATAGTATCAACAACTTGGGGAAGAAAATGTGGTAAAACTCTGGAAAATTAGGACATTCAAAAGCAATCCACATATACAGAGGAATTTAGAAGTCATACACATGCCCAGAAAAAAACCCATTCTCAGAAAAGTCTTGAGAGGACTTTAAGTTTTCACCGTAGGCTGATCCCTAGGCTCAGAGCAAGTACAGCTAATCTGTAAAGGACTGCTCAGCACAGACCCTGTCTTCAAAGACTGGGAAACAAGGTTATTTTCTCTGTCTGTCTGTGTGTGTGTCTCTCTCTCTGTCTCTGTCTCTTTCTCTCTCTCAGTGCATGTGTGTATTTCTGTGTCTGTTTATCTGTTGTTTATTGGTTCCTAGCTTTCAAGGAAATCTCCATCAAAACATTAGCTGAACATGAAAACAGACAAATGAGCTCACATGACAAGGAATAGTTCTTCCAAAAATAGTTTGTAAAAGCCTCAAAACAGGGCAGCCGGGTGGCTCAGTGGTTGAGCATCTGCCTTCGGCCCAGGGCCTGGTCCTGGAGACCCAGGATCGAGTCCCACGTCGGGCTCCCTGCATGGAGCCTGCTTCTCCCTCTGCCTGTGTCTCTGCCTCTCTCTCTGTTTGTCTCTCATGAATTAAAAAAAAAAAAAAAAAAAAACTGAAAAAAAGCCTCAAAACAAACAAATCTTCAACAAGTCATAGCCTTCAACAATTAAAAAAAGAAAGTGAATCCTAGGTAAGGGTGAGAACCTCATTTATAGAATTACCACATTATAATAATCAAATGTCCAACTTCTAACAACAAATATTTACAAGGCATACAAAGAAACAGAAAAATATAGCTCATTCAAAGGAATAAAGTAAATTGATAAACCATCCCCAAGGAAACCCAGATATCTGACTTACTAAAAAAATAAAAAAATAAAAAAAAAATAAATGAAAAAGGCTTTAAAACAACTGTATTGGTGGCACCTATGTGGCTCAGTCAGGTAAGTATCCTACTCTTGGTTTCAGCTCAGGTCAAGATTTCAGGGTTGTGAGAATGATCCCTGAGTTGGGCTCCACGCTGGACATGGATATTGCTTGGGATTTTCTCTCTCCCTCTCCTTGTGCCCCTCCCCCAACACAAGTGTTCTCACTCTCTCTAAAACAAAAACAACAACAAAATTGTCTTAAATATGCTCAAAGGCCTAAGGGGAAAAAATGGACAAAGAACTACAGGAAATCAGGATAACAGTATATGAATGAAATGAGAGTATCAACAAAGAGATAGAAAATATAAAAAGGAAGCAAACAGAACAGAAATTCTAGACCTGAAAAGTATAATAACTGAAATGAAAAAAAAATCACTACAGGGGTTCAACAGCTGATATGTAAACAGAAGAAAAAAAACTCAGTAAACTTGAATTTAGGACAGTTGAAATTCTTTAGTATGATGTGCTTATCATGCATGATAGGAGTCCTAGAAAAAGAAGAAAGGAAGGAGCAGAAAGATTTTTCAATGAAAAACCTTGGGACAACACTCCCCTACTATGATAAAAGGTACAAACTTCCAAATCCAGCAATCTCAACAAACTCCAAGTAAGAGAAACACAAAGATGCCCACACTAACATACATTATAATCAAATGTTCAAGGCCAAATACAAATAGACAATCTTGAAAGCAGAGAGAAGTAACACATCACATATAAGGAATCCACAATAAGATTATCAACCAATTTTTCATCAGAAACCTTGAAGGCCAGAAGGCGGTAGGATAATATATATTCAGTGTGCTGAAAGGAAAAAACCTGTCAACCATGAACTCTATATTTGAAAAAGTGTCCTTCAAAAATGAGGGAAGAGGGGTTCCTGGGTGGCTCAGTCAGTTAAGTGTCCGACTCTTGATCTCAGCTCAGGTCCTGGATTTCAGGGTTGTGAGTTCAAGCCCCATGCTGGGCTCTATTCTGGGTGTGGAGCCCACTTTAAAAAAAAGTATTTTAAAAAATGAAGAATTAACACATTCCCAGATTTTAAAAAGCTTAAAGTTCATTACCACCAGACCTGGGTTAAAAGAAATGCCAAGGGGAGTTCCTTGGTAGGAAATGAAAGGATGCTCTACGGTAACTTGAAACCGTATGAGTATATAAATTCATGGGCAAATATGAAAGTTACTATTATTGTTATCTTGGTTTGTAACTTCACTTTTCATTTTCTATAAGATTTAAAAGACAAATGCATGAAGGACACCTAAGTTGGCTTAGTTGGTTGAACATCTGACTCTTGGTGTTGGCTCAAGTCATGATCTCATGAGTTGTAAGATCCAACCCTGCATCAGGCTCGCTTGAAGATTCTCTCCCTCTGCCCTTCCCCCCACTTGTGCTTCCTCTCTCTTTCTCTCAAATAAATAAAAATCTTTTAAAAATAATAAACGACAAATCTGTGAAATAATTATAAACCTTTGTTAATTAGAACATAGTATATTCAGATGTCACAAATGACATCTAAAGATAAAATGAGGGGAAAGCTATAAAGAAATAGTCTGTATGCAAATGAAGTTAAGTGGGTATCAACTTAAAAGAGATTAATTTAGGATATTATATGTAAGCCCCATGGCGACCACAAAGAAAATATCTATAGAATATACACAAAAGGACATGAGGGAATCAAAACATGTCACTACAAAAAAAATCAACTAAACACCAAAGAAGGCAGTAATGGAGGAAATAAGGAACAAAAATTCTATAAGGCCTATAGAAAACAACATAATGGTAAAATTAAGTCCTCCTAATCAGTAAGTTCTCTTTGTAAAAAGATGTATTTAATTATTTTAGAGAGACAGAGAGAGCACAAGCAGAAGGGGCAAAGGGAGAGAAACTCAAGCAGACTCCCTGCTGAGCCCAGAGCCGACAACATGGGGCTTGATCTAAGGATCCTAAGATCATGACCTGAGCCGAAATCCAGAGTTAGATGCTCAACAGACTGAGCTACCCAGGTACCCCCTTATCAGTAAGTACTTTAAATGTAATTGGATTAAATACCCCAAGAAAAAGACATACATTGGCAGAATTATAAAAAAAAATAATCCAATGACAGTCTCTAGAGAGATTCCCTTTATATCTAGACACACTTAGGTTGAAGGTAAAAGGATGAAAAAAGATACTCTGAGCAAGTATCAAGAAGAGATCAGGGGTGGCTCTACTAATATCAGACAAAGTAGACTTGAAGTCAAAAGCTGTTACAAAGAAGAACATTGTATATTGATCAAAGGGTCAATTCATCAAGAAGCTATAACAATTATAAACCTATATGCACAAGACAATGGAGCTCCAAAATACATGAGGCAAATATTGAGAGAACTGAAGGGAGAAATAGACATCTCTTCATTAATACTAGGAGACCTCAGTATCCCAGTTTCAAGACTGGACAAACAGGAGAGCACTAAGGAAAGTGTCTTGATCCATTTGGGCTGCTGTAACAGAATGCCATAGACTGGATGGCTCATAAGCAATAGACATTTATTTCTCACAGTTGTAAAGGCTGAAAGCCCAAGATAAGGTACTGACAGATACCATGTCTGTTGAAAGCCCACTTCCTCACTCATAAATGGCTATCTTCTCACTGTGTCTTACATGGTAGAAAGAGAAAAGGAGTTCTCTGGGGTCTCTTTTGTAAGGGTATGAATACCATTCATAAGGACTCCAACCTCATGACTTCATCACCTCCCAAAGGCTCCACCTCCTAATAGCATCACATTGGGATTAGGACTTCAACATCATAAATCTGAGGGAGACATAAACACTCATTTCCCTGCAGAAACAGAGAACACTGTGAACCAACTGGACCTAACAGATATTAGAGGAATACTCCACCCAACAGTATCAAAATAAACATTTTTCTCAAGTACACGTGAAACATCCTCCAGGATGGATCATCTGTTAGGTTACAAAACAATTTTTAATAAATTTTAGAAGATCAAAATATACAAAGTCTGTCTTCTTGTCATAATGGAATGAAATGAAGCCAATGGCAGGAAGAAAACAGGAAGATTTACAAATATATAGAAATTAAACAATGCACTCAAATCAAATGGGTCAGGAAAGAAATCACAAGAGAAATTAGAAAATATGTTGAGATAAATAAAATAAAAACACAACATGTCAAAAATGGAAAGTAGTGAAAGTGATGCCAAGAGGGAAATGTATAGCTGTAAATACTTCCATTAAAAAAAAAAAAAAAGATTTCAAACTAACAACCTAACTTTATATCTTAGGGAACTAGAGAAAAAAAAGAACAAACTAAATCTGAATCTATTAAGTGGAAAGAAATGATAAAGATTAGAGCAAAGATAAGTAAAATAGAATATAGAAAAATAATAAAGAAAATCAAGTGAAACCAAGAGTTGTTTCTTGGAATAGATTAACAAACTTGACAAACCTTTTTCGCTAGGTTGACTAAGAAAAAAATGAGTGAAGACTCAAATAACTTACATCAGAAATGAAAGCAGGGACATTTATATTGATTTTACATAAATAAGAATTATAAAAGAGTATGAGAAACTCATGCAATACAATGGATAGCTTGGATGAATGGATAATTCATAGAAACATATAGCCTAGCAAGGCTAAAGATTGAAGAAATATAAAATCTGAATAGGCTTCTAACTAGTAAAGGGATGGAATCAGTAATCAAACACCTTTCAACAAAAAAAAGGTCTGGACAAAATAGTCTTTAAGGTAATAAGTGCTACTGGAGATAAGTGGGATATTTCACAGTGAGAAAGTTTAACTTACCAGCAAGAGAATATAATCTGAAATTGGCATTTATCTTATAACATAGTATCAAAAAACACAGATCAAGAATTTTCAGAACTACAAGGGAAAAAAAGCAAATTTATATCCATAGTCATAGTCAGAAATTTTAACATACCTCTGTTGGCATCTAATGAAACAAGCAATGAATCTGCTTGTAACAATTACTACAAAATCAATTGCTAACAAAAAGTCAGTAAGAATATAGGAAGTTTGAACAACCAATTAACAAACCTGATCTAGTTGCTTATATACCACATTGAACTCAAAACTACTGCTGTATACATAATTTCAAGCACTCAGAGAAATTGTCTCATATGTATTGTTTATCATATGCATAGCCATGAAACAAAGCTCAATAATTTCCAAAAGTTTGAAATTATATACATGTGTTCTCTGATCATAGTTTAATTTAGCTAGAAATTTATTTCAAGATCCCTTAAAAATCTCCATACATTTAGAAGCTAAGAAATATACTTCCAAATAACACACAGGTCAAAGAAGAAATCACAAGGGTTATAGACTTCATATTTGTGTCTTACCAAAATTCATGTGTTGAAATCCTAAACCCCCAATAGAGTGGTATTAGATGGAGCTTTGGAAGGTTTGAGAGGTAAAATTTAAATGAGGATAGGGACCAGATGATAGGATTAGTGTACTTATAAGAAGAGGAAGAGACTAGAGCTTGCTCTCTGTCAGTGAGGATACAGGAAAGGAAGCTATCAAAAGCCAGGAAATGGGTCCTCAACAGACACCAATCTGCTAGCGCCTTGATCTCTGACTTCTCAGCCTCCAGAGCCATGAAAAATAAATGCTTGTGGTTTAGGCCACTCAGTGCATGGTATTTTTGTTATAGCAGCTTGAAGAGACTAAAACAAGTAAAATATGAATTAAGTGAAAATAAAAATACAACTTACCAAACCTTGCAGGATGCAGTAAAGCAACGCTTAGTGGAAAATTTATAGCATTGAATGCCTGTATTTGGACAAAGGAGTATGATGTAAAATCAGAAATCTAAGCTTCCACATTAGGAAACTAGAAAAGGAAGTGCAAATCAAATCCAAACTAAGCAAAAGAAAACAACAACAACAACATTTAAACAGAAATCAATGAAATTGAAAACAGGGAATAGAGAAAACAGGGAATAGAGAAAATCAATAAGATAAAAAGCTGTTTCTTTGAAAAGATCAATAAAACTGATAAGCCCTTAGCCAGGCTATCTAAACAGAAAGGAAAGGGAAAACAAATGACAATGACCAGAAGTAAAAGGACATCTCTATAGACCCCATGGCCTGAGGAGGAAAATAAAAGAATGCAATGAACAACCTTATGCCCAGAAATGTGGTGACACAGATGAAATAGACCAATTCAGTGAGACGCAATTTGCCAAAACTCAGGTAAGAAGAAATAGACAATCTCAATAGTACTACATCTAAAAAAGGTACTGACTCGATAATCAATAATCTTTCAAAACAGAAAACACCAGGCCAGGATTCACTAGTTAATTCCACCAAACATTTAAGGAGTAAATTATATAAATTCTCTACAATCTCTTCCAGAAGATAGAAGCAGGAGTAGTTCCTAACTCCATGAGGCCATGATTACCCAAATACCAAAACTAAACTATGAGATTATTACATGAGGAGCAAATTACAGGTCAATCTCTCTCATGAACATAGATGTAAAAATCCTCAAAAAAATTTATAAATTGAATCCAACAATGTATAAAAAGAATTACACACCATGACCACTATGGGTTTATCCCAGGTAGGCAGGGCTGGTTCAATACTCCAAAATCAATTAAGACAGCCCACACTGCCAACAGGCCAGAGAAATTAGGAAATATTTAAAACCTCAATGATAATGAAAGTGGTACATATCAGAACTATGACACACAACTAAAGCTGTATTTAGAAGCAAACATGTAGTTCTAAATGTATATTTTTAGAAAAGAAGAAAGCTAGAAAAAGGATAGTAAATTATATCCAATAAGAGCAGAAGGAAGGAAGCAATATGGATAAAAGTAGAAAATAATAAAACAAGAAAAAAATAGAATGGAGAGATTTGACAAAATTGATTGTGGATTCCTTCAGAAGACCAACAAAATTTGAGAGACTAATAAAGGAAAAAGATGGCATAAGTAACCAGTATCTAAAATAAAAAGGAGATGTCACTGTACACCCTGCAGCTCTGATAAAGATAATAGGATGTTATAAACAACTTCATACTAACACATTTGAAAATTTATGTAGGGTGGGCAAATTCCTAGAAAAATACAATTTACTAAAACTAATACAAGAAGAAATAGGAAAACTTGAATAATGCCATGTTTAAGAAATAAAATTGGGACACCTTGGTGGCTCAGTGGTTGAGCATCTCCCTTCGGCTCAGGTAGTGATCCCGGGGTTCTGGGATTGAGTCCTGCATCAGGCTCCTCACGAGGAGCCTGCTTCTCCCTCTACCTATGTCTCTGCTTCTCTCTCTGTATATCTCATGAATAAATAAATAAAATATTTTTTAAAAAATGAAAGAGGGGATCCCTGAGTGGCTCAGCGGTTTAGCGCCTGCCTTTGGCCCAGGGTGCGATCCTGGAGTCCCGGGATTGAGTCCTGCGTCGGGCTCCCTTCATGGAGTCTGCTTCTCCCTCCTCCTGTGTCTCTGCCTCTCTCTCTCTCTCTCTCTCTCTCTCAATCTCTATCATGAATAAATAAATAAATAAATCTTTAAAAAAAAGAAGAAAGAAAATGAATCTATAATTTAACACTTCCCATATAGAAAACTGTAGGTCAAATGGCTTTGTTGGAGAACAATCAGCTAAGGAGTTAATAATGCCAATATTATATAAAATTTTGCAGAGAATAAAAAAAGAGAGAATGTCTTTCAATTAATCTAGAGACCAATTAAAAAAAAAACAAACGACAAACCAACAACTCAGTAGGAAAAAGGACCTTCATGAAGAGAATATCAATTTGTCAATAAACATATGAAAAGAGACTCAATCCCCTTGTCATTAAGGAAATGCAAATTAATCCAAAATAAGATACTATTAGAGAACCATCAGATGCCTAAAATTAAAAAGGCTCATAGTACCAGGTTGATTTTTTAAAAAGATTCTATGTATGTATGTATGTATGTATGTATGTTATATGTATTTAAAAGGGAGTGTGGGTGCAAGACCAGAAGGGAGGGACTGAGGGAGAGGATAGGAGCAGGCTCCCCACTGAGCAGGGAACCCAGGGAGTCAGGCTCTATCCCAGGACTCCAGGATCATGGCCTGAGAGGAAGGCAGACACAACCCACTGAGCCACCTAGGTGCACTTCCTAGTACCAGGTTTTGATGAAGATGTGGAACAACTGTAACTCTCATAAACTGCCGTCAGGAAGGTAAATTGGCACAGCCACTTTGGAATACTGTCAGGTAGTATCATCCAAAGCCGCACCATCCAATGTAGGTGTTCAATACAAAACCAATACAAAGACCAATAATGTTGGTTACTGAATGTTTGAAATGTGGGTAGTCTAAATTGCTATAAATGTAAAACACATATTGAACTTTGAAGATTTAACATGTAGAAGAGAATGTAAAATATCTGATTAATAATTTTCATACTGATGACACGTTGAAATGATAGTATTTTGGATGCACTGGGTTAATAAAATGCATGCTTGGGGCACGTGGGTGGCTCAGCCAGTTAAGCACTGGACTCTTGATTTCAACTCAGGTCATGATCTCAGGGTTATGGGGTTGAGCCCCATCCTGAGCTCTGCACTCAGTGGGGAGTCAGCTTGGGGATGCTCTCCTTTTCTTTCTGCCCCTCCCTGCTGCTCATAGGGATGCCTAGGGGGCTCAGCAGTTGAATGTCTGCCTTTGGCTCAGGTCATGATCCCAGGGTCCTTCAGGGGAGACTGCTTCTCCCTCTGCCTATGCCTCTTTCTTTTTCTTTCTTTTTTTTTTTTTTTTAAGATTTTATCTATTTATTCATAGAGACACACACACACACACACAGAGAGAGAGAGAGAGAGAGAGAGAGGCAGAGACACAGGCAGAGGGAGAAGAAGGCTCCACACAGGGAGCCAGACGTGGGACTCGATCCTAGGTCTCCAGGATCACACCCCAGGCTCCAGGCAGCACCAAACCACTGCACCACCAGGGCTGCCCGCCTCTGCCTCTTTCTGTGTGTCTCTCATGAATAAATAAAATCTTAAAATAAAATAAAAAAGTAAATGAATACATCTTTTTAAAAATTCATGCTTAATATCAATTTCACTTTCTTAAAAACTTTTTTGATGTGTCTACTAGAAAATTTTAAATTACATATGGTGACTTGACTTGCACTCTATTTCTAGGACAGTGCTGATCCAAAGCTAAGAGCCATTAATTTTATTCCTGGGTATGCTCCCAACAGAAATATGTATGTTTGTGCAGTAAAAGTTAGGCGCAAGAATTTTATAGCAGCATTATGCACAATAACTAAAAACTGGAAATAACCCAAATGCCCTTCAACAGGGGAATGGATAAATAAATGGTAGTGATTGCAATAAGAAATACTATTTAGCAACAAAAATCAGTAAACTACAGCTATATGCAACAACATGGATGACTCTCATAGTGGTAAGTATTTAAATCATCTAATTTGATTCCACTTATATAAAGTTTAAAAACAGGAAAATAAGCCACAATATTAGAAGTCAGAATATTAGTTTGCGGAGAATAATGACTGTAGTGATTAGGGAGGAGGCTTTGGGAAACTGGCAATGTTCTGTTGACTTGGTAAGGTGGTATTACAGGAGTTTTTGCGTTGTGATAATTCATTAGACTGTCCATTTGTGTACATTTGTATGTGCAGCAATCTGTATGTATGTTAGTGAGGCTTATATCAATTTGTTGCAAATGATTTTAATAAATGCAAGGCCTCCTTGAAAATTAAGCTCCACATGACTGATCCATTTATGTAAATTGCAGAAAAGTAAATTAAGAGTTGTTTTTTAAGACCATACTCTGCCCAGTGAGGAAATCTGGATGCTTTCTAAATCATTCTAGGTATGATTCTCCAGTTTAAAATAAAAATATCTCTGCCCTTTGCTTGGTCAATAAGCTTGGCGTGACAGTCCATTTCCTGACAGATATGTCAATAATGTTGACAAAAATAAAATACCGAATCTCAGAGTTGCAGAATTTAAAGTGACAATGAAGCCTAACATTTTTTTGAGTCGTGATTTGTGTGTGTGTGTGTGTGTGTGTGTGAATCTGATGGAATCTATGGCACTTCCTCTTGAAAATGTATGTATGTATGTATAACATAGGTATGTACATAATATTTTATACATGATTTCAGTTGATTCACTACGGTAGATTGTTCAGTCCAGGTTATTTGGATAAAGTTCCATGGCAGAAAGAGGTCAAATAACATGGCTGGTTAGTGGAAAAAGCAGGACTAATATTGCTGACTCTTAATTTCCAAACCAGTCACTATTCTTTCAAGTGAAGTGGTCGGTTTTTCCTTCTCCTTGATCTCCTTGATCCCATATGTTGTTCTCATATAATTCTCATATATGTGATTGAATTCTCATATAATTCTGTCCTTATCCTATTGCCTACTTGAGAGATGCTTTCAGCTAAGAAGACTCCCCGCCCCTTTTAAAAAGATTTTATTTATTTATTCATGAGAGACACACACAGAGAGGCAGAGACATAGGCAGAGGGAGAAGCAGGCTCCCTGTGGGGAGCCTTGTGTGGGACTCGATCTCAGGACCCCAGGATCGCTACCTGAGCCAAAGGCAGATGCTCAACCACTAAGCCACCCAGGCGCCCCAATGACTCCTCTTTTTAAAATAATATACTATTAATTGTTCCATGTCATTGCTATTTGAGTATTTGCATGATCTTTCCAACTACGCTGTAGGAACCATGCCTTATCCATCTTTGTTTTCCCCAAACCACCTAGCTAAGTGCAA
Source organism: Canis lupus baileyi (assembly GCF_048164855.1). Taxonomy (NCBI): domain Eukaryota; kingdom Metazoa; phylum Chordata; class Mammalia; order Carnivora; family Canidae; genus Canis; species Canis lupus. The sequence goes on from NC_132840.1 coordinate 76,091,900, forward strand.
GGAATATATTCATTATAAAACCAACATGTGTTACATTAAAAGACATGCAAATATTTGACTGAAACTTCATGATAGAACTCTATCCTATAATTATAGGGCTATTATGCACTCAGATTCTGGTGTCACACTGACCTAAATGTGAATTCAGCCTCTGCCATTTACTAGCTGTATATTCTGTGTATATTACTTAACCTGACTCTCACTTGGCAAATCTGATGGTACTAAATGGACTTCACATGATCACTGTGAGGATTAAGGAAATAATCTATGTGAAATATCTTGAGCAGTACCTGGTATGTAGACTTTGGCTAACTATGATTGTCATTATGGCATACTCAACCTTGAATTACAGGCTCAGTTGGAGAAACATTGATGTCTATTCTTAGAATCAGACTGGTCAAGCAGTCTAACCAACCCAGGAAATATTCACACGTTGTTCTAACACAGTCTGCTTTTGCTTAACCTATCCCAGTGACACAGAACTCATTAGAATCAACTGAAGCAGCTCTGATTCTTCCAAAGTTCTTCCTTACTATTAAGTTAAACCGTATGAAATTGCTGTTTCTAGGTCAAAACAATTGAATTATAAAGAATTTCTAAAAAAAAAAAAATGATGAGACCAGAAATTTGCCTTTTTATTACTGCCTCTCACTTTAGTTCAACATCTCTCTTCTACATGACAATCCTTTAGAGACAATGGAGAATCAATGGGGAACAGGATAGACTTTGCTCCTGCCTTCATTGAGGCTTACACACTTACCAAGGAGACAATAAAATAAGCAATTCTGTAGAATTTTTAGATTCAAGTAGGGGGGGAAGAAGAATGTTTCAAGCAAAAGAATATGAATTCCCATAGAATATATCATACATGAGGTTTTGAGAGTCACTGCCCAAAGAACTCACTTTGATGATAAAAATATTCTGGATCAGCAGTGTCCAATATGATAGTCACATATGGCTACTGAGCACAAGAAATGTGGCTAGTGTCATATAACTCAGGAAATGCAATTTTAATTTAACTAAATTTTAATTAATTTAAATTTAAATAGCCACACATGCCTAGTGGCTACCAGGTTGAACAGAGAGTGATAAAGCAAGAGGATAAAAAGGCAAGAGATGAGACTGGAAAATTCAGCAGGGTTCCAGACCAGGAAAGCCTTGAGGAACATGTCAATCATTGTGGCTTTACCCTGAGGGTAAAGTCTCAGAAGGATTTTAAGTTCCAGAGAATAATATGATCAGACAGGAGTTTTAGAAACATAATTCTGGCCATCTTATGGAGATAGGCAGAAGGGTGGAGACATTGATCTTGTCTTTAGGAGTTTGTTCTATAAGGCGGGAGAGAGGAATAAAAGCAAACTGACTCAAGGAAATCTCAAAAAAAAAAACAAAGGCACATATAACTAATCATACTCAGTTACAGATGATACTCATATATGTATTTATATACATTGTCCACTAATAATCCACATTTCTTGTCTTTTTCTAGTTGCTCACAGGATATCTAGCCTCCCCAGTATTTCTATGTGTGCGCCCAATGGCACCTGAGCTCACAAGGAGTCTATCAACAAAATATCCATGCAGCATCAACCTTGTTCTCCCTCCTATGCACTTATGTCCCTTTGTTCTTTTCTGGTCCTTGCCACTGAGGGTACTTTGAGGGTACTGCTCTGTTCTCTGCAGAAGGAGGAAAGTCCCCACCTCAGCAACCTAAGCCACACTGCTTGGCTCACCCTCCCCTTGATCCTCAAAGCATTTTCTTTCACCAGCATTTCTGGAGGGGCACCTGGGTGGCTCAGTCCGTTGAGCACCTGATTCTTGATTCTGGCTCAGGACATGATCTCAGGATCTTGGGACCAAGCCCTGCTTTGGGCTCTGTGCTCAGCAGGGGAGTTTGCTGGAGTTTCTTTCCCTTTGCCCCTCCCCCTACTCTCTCTTTTTAAAATAAATAAATCTTTTTTTTTTTTTTTAACACAGCTCTGGGGCTTTTCCAGCTCTCCCTCTAACTTCTCTAAGCTCTTCCGATGTGGTAAGACAAAACACAATGAGAGAAGTCAGTCCCTCCCTAGGAGTGATGGTGATAAGCTGCCATTGGGTCCCCCTTAAAGAACTTTGTCTCTGTCACTCTAGGAACCAATATATACACGTCCATGTGTGTCACAATTCCTCACCAGCTCCCTGACACATACACCTCATGTGCGTAGCACATAGACCTTTCCAATTCCTAGCCCTTCAAGCTGACATATCCATACGAGGCTGAATTCTCTTCGGGGATCAGTCAACAGCATCCCCAGTCCATGAATGTTCCTGCAAAAGAAACGGACAAATAAGTGAGTGCATAAGCAATCACAGCCCGGCAGTCACATACGGCGGCGTATACGGAGCTAGGGCATGCATGGCCTTCAGTTTGCGGCCAGACTAACCTGGATTCACATCGCGGCCTGTTCCCTTCTACCAACTGCGTGGTCTTGGGGGCAGATCACTGGAGCTCCGTGAGCTTCCGATTTCAAGTCTACCAAATGCTCATCACTCTTGCAAGTTGTAAAACTTAGAAAGAGCCGACGCACAGGGCCCAGTACCTAGAAGGTGCTCCTGGAAGGGGGAGGCCGGTGCTACTCGGTCGGTGCCGGGGCGCGGAGAGCTCAGGACGCCCCAGGCCCTGCGGGGAGCGGGGGGGGGGGGGGGGGGGAGGGGGGTGGCGGATACAGGCCAGAGCGTGAGCGCATCGTCCTGCAAGAGCATCCTGGGGCTCACCTCGCGAGGAAACCGCAGGCAGAGGCGGGGGGTGAGCTGATCGGGGTCGACAGAGGCAGGTGAGCCCGCGGAGGGTCGGGCCAACGCCCCGAGTGGAAGGCAGCTGCCTCTCGGCCGCCCAGGCTCCGCGCCGCTCGCCCCTACCTCACCCTGCTGGGGCGGTTCACCCCTCCTTGGCGCCGAGGGCGCCCCTCCGCGAGGCCGAGGGCAAGGGCAGGTGCCCCGCCCCGTCGCCATGGCAACCCGAGGCCGACGGCGGCGGCCGCGCTCCCCCGGGCCCCCCTCCCCTGCACGCAGCGGACGTGACACGTGCGGCGGGGTCACGTGTTGTTGTGGGGCCGTGAGAGCTGCTTCCGGGTCAAGGCAGGACACTGGGCCCCGGCGGCCGGAGCGGGGGACGCGGTGCAGCGGCGCGGGGCCGGGGCCGGCCGGGAGCAGGCCGGAGGCGGAGCCGGGAGGGGGGAGGAAGGCGCCGCCCGAGGAGCCGCCGCAGCAGCTCCCCCGCCTCCCGGGCTGAGGGGTGAGTGGAGCCCGGGCCCGCCGGCTCCCGGGCGCTCCCCTCCGGAGCCGAGGCGCGGAGGGCCGTTCCTGCCCGGGGCGCGGGGTGGGGGCGGGGCGGGGCGGGGCGGGGGCGCCGCGGGGAAGCCCTCGGGGCGGGGCGGGGGCGGCCGGGCCGGGCGGGCGGGCGGGCGGGCGGCGGGCTGGGCCCCGGGCCGGAGGCTGCTCGCGCTCCCCAGGGCCGTGGGGGATGGGCCGCCCCCGGCTGCTGCCGAACCGGAAACTTCGTCTCGGAACCCCTGCATCCCAAGGGGAAGAAGACGAACCCAAACAAAAGCAGAGGACGTGTCCCCAGGGAGGCTCGGAGGGGAACGGAGCCGGCGGGCACTTCCACGCTCCTGGGGCGCCAGGCCTGCCCCTTCCAGGGGACGGTGACAGGGGGCGGGAGTCTGGGACGGGCTTTTGGGAGAATCGCTTTTTGCCCTGCAAGTTGGGAGACGCTGAGAAGTGAGGGACTTGGAGTAAGATGGGGCCCCGGAGGGGAGGGCAGGGCAGGGCAGGGCAGGGCGGGACCCTGGCCTGGGGTCTGGGAGGGGAGCCACCGCAAGGATCTGTGTGTGCAGCTTCATGCCCTGCGGGAGATGGGGACTCCAGGGTCCTAGCCCCCCCCCCCCACCCCCGCCCCGGGAAGACGCTCTGGGGGTTTGCTGGAGCCAGAAGGGGCCACACGCCCTCCTCTGGAGGCGGCGACGTGGGGGGGTGGAGTTAAGGGAAGTTGGTTGAAGAGCCGGACTGTTGGTTGGCGGCCCGTGGAGGAAGCGGGGTCTGCAGCCCGGCGGCTGCTGAGTTACGGGAGCCTGGAGGCACCGCCCCGGGCTGCTGTCTGGGGGTGTGTGTGTGGGGGGGGGAGTCAGCCATCCTTCTAGGCACCGACCCAGGCCTAGCTGGGACTCGTCCCCTTTCTCCTTATGCCGCCTGGAGCTCTCAGACTGGTTTCCAGGAGGCCACCTTGAGCAAAGAGATTGTATGTAGGTGCTGAGGACTAAGGAAAACACTCAGCCTTGGGGTCCTGACGCATTTAGAATATGAATTTTAAAATAGAATTTTTTTTTTAGATGTAACAATTACACAGGTATTATTAGGGGGTATTATAGGTATATAGGTATTATATTAGAGACTACATCTCTAAGGTTAAGAGCTTTCAGACTTTTTTTTTTTTTTTTTAACCCTGCCCCCGTATTAAGAAATACTTTTTACATTACGGTCTAGTACATAACATATATATGAATGGAAAGTTTCACAGAGCAGCACTATTCACCCTTGTTACATGTGATGCCGTCTGATAATTTGTGCCCTGTTCCATTCCCTCTCACTAAAAACGCTGATTTGAAATCCACCAAATGGTTTGTGGGTCGCAGGTTACACTCTGAAGAGCGCGCAGTCTCCGAGACACGTTTTCTTTGGCTTCGGTTAGTGTGGTCCCGTATGCTTCTAGAGGGCCAGGATGACCACAAGGAGATAGACGGGGTTGGGTGGGGGCGCAGCTGACTCCTCCGCCTGTTTATATGGTTATAATGTAGCATATTTGGCGTTTTCGGGGGCTTAATCCTTGATACCTTAATGTGGCCTGACCATTTTATGAAATTTTTGAAGTGTGTGCTTCAATTCTTGCTTCCTTTGCTGCGTCCCAGAAAATGAGAGGCCTAATTCCATTTAGTTGCTTTACCCCTACAACATGCTTAAGATAATTTTGATGTTATGGTGTCGTAAATATACACTGATGTGCTTGTCTGCTATTTAAAAACTGGTTGTCGATCAGTCTGTTAATGATGTTGAGTGTCAAATTATGTTGCCTGATTTCAGTAGGTAAGTTTATAGGGTATGTATTTAAGACCCTTTTGTTGGTGTTAATTTTTATCGAGGATGCCCTCATGTTATTTGGATCATGGAATTCCAAGTCACAGCCATCAGGAAAGAATTGCCCAAATTAAGCTTCATCATTGGGACCATTCTTGATTGGATGCCTTATGAAAGCATTTTTAATCATCTTCAAACTTTGTGTGTTGTAAACTATTTATTTATCGACTATATCTTGGGTGCTGGTGAGAGGGTGTCTATCTTGGCATGTATCAGCTGTCCTTTAAAAATTCTTTTTATCAGGTAAATATTTATTTGGGAATCTTTAGCTTTAAAGAATGTTTAAAAGTTTTCTTTCTGTGGTGGTTGCTTGGAACATGAAGGAGGAGTTTCATTAATTTCATTTTTCTGGGAATTATGTGTACCGATCAATAAACAGTTGTGGAGAACTTACCCTGAGTGATTGCGTGTGCTTTTTTATAGTTTTCATTTTTTTTTTCTCTTGAACCTCAGACTCTTAGATATGTCTACCTATAGCAGGCTCTTTTCTTCTAATTTCTGCTTCCAAACTGCTGTGGGTTTGGAAATTAGATGCTTATATTTGCTAGAATTTTGTGTAAAATAAGATTGTGCAGCTCTGAATATTATATATGTGTGTGTTTATTATATATACACAAATACTTTTTTTAGTGTATGAACCATGTGACATGTATTTTGGCCAGTCAGAGGCCTATTTACTGACCTCTTAATTGTGGACTGTGTTTTAAGTAAGTGAACTCTATATATTTAGTGTAGTTAGTGTATAAGAAAAAGTTCTAAAAAGTAACAGGAAGCTGATAGTGATACAATTTGGATTTAAGGATTAAGCAATCAGCTGTGATTGTTGCCTTTGCCCTATAGGCACTGAGTCATTAAGAGTTGCCATTCCTTCCTTTTTAATCTTTTTCACTGCCCTCTCCTGACTTTCATTTCTTTGAGATAAGAGTGAGTGCTCACAGACTCACTATTCCCATTGTCTGTTATTCTCATTCTGCTTGATCCTGCATAGCTTCATCAGAGTACTCTGCTAAAGAACAGCACCCTAATTTATCATTTCTCTCCTCAAAAACCATTAGCTTACAGTGCCAGCACTGAATAAAGCCCATACTGTTTAGGTTGGCACTGATGTTTTTCTCGAGCCTCTACTTTTTTTTCTGACACTGTTTTTCCATCCTCACTGCAGATCCTCTGTTCCTGCCAAGCTGTCTGCTTGTTGTACTTGTTTTACAACACCATTGTTCCTGAAAGTCTGGGAAATGTGTTCTTCATGAATTCCTACTCATCATGTTATTACAGATGACCCTTCGTTCTTGAAGTCTTTCCTGCCTGTATTGTCTACACTACTTTTCCTACATTGCTTTGTATTGTTTGTTTTTACCCCTTGTAGATTATATAACTTCATAGAAGACGGGAGACTCAAATATCGGCTAATCTCTAGGACACCTGGCACAGGGTTTATCAGAGTTCATGGACCAAGTGAATCTGAATTGACTGAATTTATGCTGAAAATTGCAGGTCTCTGAAAATTCCACCTTTGACTTAATAAGAATCTTGGAATTTGCCTAGGTGGGTCTTCTATACAGTAAAATTTGAGAATTACTTACCTAGCATGATGCCTTGTATTACAGTAGGTACACACAATTTTTGAGCTGTCCCATTTGTCTGGACTTCTCTATTCTCAGCACTCATAATAATGATAAGAATTTGTTGACTACTTACTGCATGCCAGATACAAGATGCTTTAAAAGCTTCATTTAATCTTCACAATGATTCTAATGACTATGAAATCGCTATTAATAGTTCTATTTTACAAATGAGAAAGCAAGCATAAAGAGGTAAGTTACTTGTTCAAATTCCAGTGCAGATCTGTGACTGAACTCAGGCTTTACTTCAGTAAAGAGCCCATGCTCTTAATCACAGTGCTCCTCTATATCATTCATAGCTGCGTATCTCTATAAACAGATTTAAAATGACACACTTCCAAAACTCAACACTGAGGCTGTATGAAAATTTTACTCCTAATTCAGTAGTGGCCCTTAGGAATGTGATCTATTACCAGCACTGTTAAGGATAATTTAAAGTTCTTCTGAGATTAATGCTTTTCCAATGATTTTCAAAATTTCTCTCTTGATTCAGTAATACTTGTCATTGTTATACTGGATTTTCTTTTCACTGCCAGAAGATATTACATCATGTTTAATCAAAGTAAAATTCACTTTTTCATTCATTCAGCAAATACTGGTTGCCTGTGCCAGATGTTCCTCCATGTGACACTGAACTGGACTGACAAATCCCTGCCTTTTTGGGACTTAGGTTCTGGTTGAGAGGAGCTGAAGCCCTAAATTAACATATAGTGGAAGTGCCAGAAAGAATGAGAGAGGCTGGAGTGATGTGATTGATGGTAGCAGTGGGGCTATTTTTGATGGGTTGGTCAGAGGCAGCTTCATGGAGAAGGTAACATTTGGATTTAAATTCAAGGCTTGGATGCTAAGATGTAGCCAGCGACACCAAGAGCCAGGTAGAAGGCATTCCTGTGAATGCCTTATGAGGGAATCAGCCTGGCAGTTTTGAGAAGTAGAAAGCCATGCTGGCTGAAACCCAGTGGGTGGGAGGAGGTGAGGTCAGAGAGGTAAGCAGAGAACAGACTAGAGGGAGCCCTGAAGACCATGATAGAGATTGAGTTTCATTCTTGGTGTGAAGGGAAGCCTTTGGAGAACCTCGAGGACATGATTCGGCTTCTATTTTGAAAAGATCACTTGGCTTCCTTGTGGAAGATGAATTGTGGAGTCACCAGAGACCAGGAGGGAGCTATTGTAGCAGTCCCAGTGAGAGGCTGATGGAAGCCTAATCCAGAGTAAAGTAATGGAGACAGAAAGAATTGGGAAGAATTGGGGTGTTTGAGAGGCACTGATGATAAACCTCGCTGATTAATTACATGGGGGTATGAGAGGAAGAGAGAAAGCAAATACAGCTCCAAAGATGGGAACTGGTGGAGGAAGAGCAGGTTTGAAGAGAGAATTAGGAGTTCTGTTTTTGCCCCTGTGTTCCTTTCCCTGATCATGCATCCCCACCCTCCTAGGCTACCACAACCCTGAATTTTGTGTTTGTTATTCTCTGACTTTTCTTTATAGTTTTTATTACATATATATGTGACCCTAAACAATACTATGATTAATATTCCATTTTTGAATTTTGTGTAAGTGGGATTGTACTATATATATATTCTTGCGATTATTTTATCTTTTCAAGAGTGTCTTTTTAAAAAATACAAGTTTCAAGTATACAACTGTATAATTCATTCATATCTGCATACACTACATAGTGGTCATTACCATAAATCTATATGGCCATCCATCACCAGTTGGTTAACCTCCTTCACCTGTTTCACTCCCCACAGCCACTCTTCCCCTCTGATAACCATCAGTCTGTCCTCCGTATTTGAGTTTATTTTTGTTTTATTGTGTCTGTTCATTTGTTTTTTAGATTCCACATTTGAGTGAAATCATACAGTGTTTATCTGACTTATCTCACTTAGCATAATATCCTTAAGGTCTATCCATGTTGCAGATGGCAAGATGTCATTCTTTTTTATGCTAAGTATTATTCCATTGTATAAATATACCACATCTTTATGCATTTATCTATCGTTGGACACTTAGGTTGTTTCCTTATCTTGGCTATTGTATATAATGCTGCAGTGAGCATAGGGGTGCATGTGTCTTTTCAAATTGGTGTTTTTGTATTCTTTGGGTAAATACCCAAAAGTGGGATAGCTGGATCATATGGTGGTCTATTCTTAATATTTTGAGGAATCTCCATACCGATCTCCATAGTGGCTGCACCAGTTTACAATCCCACCAACTGTATGAGGGTTCCACATCCTTGCCAAAACTTGTTTCTTTTCTTTTGGATAATGGCCATTCTAGCAGGTGTTAAATGATATCTCACTGGGGTTTTGATTTGCATTTCCCTAATGATGATGAGCATTCATGTGCCTATTGACCATATGTATGTCTTCTTTGGAGAAATATTTAGATCCTCTGCTCATTTTTAAATCAGGTTGTTTGGATTTGTTTGTTAAGTTGTATGAGTTCTTTGTATATTTTGGATATTAATCCCTTATCAGATATGTGGTTTGCAAATATCTTCTTTCACTCATTGGATTGCTTTTTTGTTTTGATGATGGTTTCCTTCACCGTGTATAAGCATATTAGTTTGATGTAGTCCCTTGTTTATTTTTGGTTTTGTTTCCCTTGCCTTTGGAGTCAGATCCACAAAGACATTGCTAAGACTGATATCAAGGAGCTTACAATCTATGTTTTCATTTAGGAATTTTATGGTTCCAGGTCTCACATTATTCAAGCATTTAATCCATTTTGAGGTAATTTTGTGTGTGGTATAAAATAGTGATATAGTTTTATTCTTTTGCACGTGGGTGCTTAGTTTTTCCAACACCCATTTATTGAAGACTGTCCTCCATTGTACACTCCTTTGTTGTAGATTAATTGTCCATTTATATGTGGGTTTATTTCGGGCTCATAGTTCTGTCCCATTGATCTATAGCAGCACACTTTTTTAAAAAAATTGAAGTATAATTAAAGTACAGTGTTAGAATACTTTCAAATGTACAATATAACGATTCTATAATTGTGTACATTTCTTGGTCCTCCTCAATATTCTCTATACCATACTGTTTTCATTGTTGTAGCTTTGTAGTCTAGTTTGAAATCAGGTAGCATGATACTTCAAGATTTCTTCTTTCTCAAGATTGCTTTGGCTGTTCCAGGATTTTTATAGCTCCATACAAATTTTATTTTATTTTATTTATTTCCATACAAATTTTAGAACAGTGTGTTCTAGTTCTGTGAAGTATGCCATTGGAATTTTGACAAGTATTGCATTGAATCTGTTTTACTTTGGGGAGTGTGGACATTTTAACAATATTAATTCTTCTAGTCCATGAGCATGGAATAGGTTTCCATGTATTTCTGTCTTCAATTTCTTGATTTTAAAAGTAATTCATGTTGATGAGAAGGCCATAGAGAATTATCAATTGTTAATTTCCATTGCTGTGTTATATTTCATTTATGAATATAATATAATATAATTTATCCCATCATCTGTTCTTGGATATAAGGGCCTTTTTGAGCCAGGATTTTCAAAATTTCACACAGTATTGTTGTGGACATACCTGTGGTGTTTCTGGTGCACATATACAAGTTCCCATAGAGTTTACACTGGGAAGTAGAATTGCTGTATCATAGCATATGGGCATCTACAACTTCACTAGATGGTGATAAAGTGTTTTTCCAAGGTGTTTGTACCTCTACTAGCAGTGGAAGAGTTTCTGTTCTTTCACATTTTCTCTGATGCTTTGGTATAATCAGTTTTTAAGTTTGGCTGATATATTAAGTTAGTATTTCACTGAGATTTTCATTTTTGCTTCTAACTATTATTAAACCTGACCATCTTTTACATTTATTTATTAGTCATTTGAATTTTATCTTCTGTTAAATACTGTTGATGTGTTTTGTCATTTTTCCATTGGATGATTTGCTTTTTTAAAAAATTATTTTTAAGAGTTCTCCTTATTAGTTACATGTGTTGGCAGCATCTTTTTCCAGTTTCTGAGTTGTATTTTTTCATATTTAGTGTCTTCTGATGATCAAAAGGTTTTTATTCTACTGGTTGATTTTTCCTTTATGGGTTCTTTTTATGTTTTGTTTATGAAATAGTTCCCTAAACCAAGACCTTAAACCTCTTCCTCTATTAGAAAAAAATAACTATTTTCCTCTCATAGTGATAAAGTTTGACTTGCGTATCTTATTGGGAGTTGAGTTCTTCTGTGTTGTGAGGTGAGGATTCACTTTCTTTTTCCCAGATTGGTGTTCACTTGTCCCAGGACTAGTTACTGAAGTTTAAGTTTTTCCTACTGGTTTCTGCCCTTTCCTGCCTTAATCATATGGGTCTATTTGTGGACTATCTTTTCTAGTCCATTGATCCCCACCCCCACCCCAGTTGTTTTCTTTAACAAAGTACAGTTGATTCTTGATTCTTGTTATTTATGGTACTTATGTAAAGTTGCCATGAACGCTGAATGAGTGAAAATGGCATCATCGCTCCTAGGAGAGATATAGGGTTAGGTCCTGCCAGTTTCTGGTCGTAACATTTTTGTCAACTGATGAATACATGACCTTGTTTTGTACCTGTGTCTGTTTATAGACACTGTATTCAAGATATAGTGTTGATTTATTAACTTTAGATTCAGAGTGGATAGCACTATAGTTCATGCCCCAGTAAATCTTATCTAACACGTATTTTCTCCATAAGGCACACCACAGACTTTTGTGTGTAGGAGCACTACGCAGCCCTAGCGCAGTTCATCTTGGAGCCATTTTCAATAATGAAATCACCAACCAAAAAACCCCACAAAAATGTGAAAAACATGGCACTAAATCATGAAAAGGGTCTTATTTACAGGTGAGCTGAGACAGAATGGCCGAGTGCCGCCCTGTTCTGTCTTAACTGGAAGCGTGCACATTAGGCACCTCAAGTTAGTATCTGCACGTGACTGGGAACATGCTACAAGTATGGATTTTGGGGTTACAAATAAATCTTATTGAGTAGGTGACTTTGCAGATAGTGAATTCTATAATAATGATGCTTTACTCTGAAATTTTGTGAGAGAGGCCATTTTTCAGGAAACCATTACCTTTAGCACTTTTTTCTTTTGCTTACAGATAGCTTTATAACATTTTATTTTAAGAGAATAACAATGCAACGGATCTCTCAGATACTAAGTTTTTATTGACAGCTGCCATTATCTCAAAGGCACTTATTTCTGAGAATGTTTGGTTCTATTTGTAATCACAGTATATTGTTATTTAGTGCACAGATAAATGAATTTAAATAAAGTATTGCAACCCTTAAAATGTTGAAAATAAGTATAAATTATTAAACTCTTATTGTGACTCGTGTGAAGATCATATTTTCTCATAGACACTCTTAGTAACTTAAGGCGTAAGTTATGTAAAAGCAAGTGCCCTTTGGAGGCTTTTAAAATGTCAATTCTATTAATTCCTCATCTGTTAGTGATATTTCTCCACGTGAACATCAGTAAAGGAGTCCAAGAAAGAGATAAATGAAAATTGTATACTTCATAAATAAAACTTCTCAGAAAATGCATTTATTGAGACTTGGCTTAGTTTATCCTTTACTCACTGTTTAAGATTCTTAAGTGAACTGTTGGTGTTAATTTGTAAGTGTGCCAAGGGAGTAATAACCAGAAATTTTGGGCTTGACCTATGTTCATCTTTTTTTTATATACACACAGCATGTATCTTATTCTTCATTCTTTGAAATATTTTTATTGTGGTAAAATATAAAATGCACCATTTTAACTGTTTTTAAGTATATAGTTCAGTGGCATGAAGTACATTTACATTATTGTACCACTATGAGTACCATTTGTCTCCAGAACTTTTCCATGTTCCCAAATTGAAACTCTGTCTCCGTTCATCAGGAACTCCTCGTTCCTCACTCTTCCCCAACCCCTGGCAACCATCATTCCACTTTCTGTCTTTATGAATTTGGCTATGCCAGATACCTCATTTAAGTGTAACCATATGGTATTTGTCCTTTTGTATCTGGTTTCCTTTAACATTGTCTTCAGAGTTCATTCCTGTGTCTTAATTTCCATCCTTTTCAAAGCTGAATAATATTCTAGTGTGTGTATAGACCACATTTTCCTTATCTAATCATGAATCCATGTATAGTGGGGTCATGTCCATCTTTTTGCTGTTGTGAATAATGCTGCTATGGACATTGGTGTACATCTTCTCAAGTCCAAGCTTTCAGTGCTTTTTTTTATATATCCACAGTAGGATTGTTGGATCATATGATAATTATAGGTTTAATTTGTTCAGGAGCTGCCATACTGTTTTCTACAGCAGCTACATCATTTTACATTCTCACCAGAAAGTCACATATATTCAACTTTAGTTTAAACAGTGCCTGTTGTTCTGAAGTTGGCATAAATTATTAGCTTTTGCATATGAAATGTTAAGTGTTATATGGATACTAAAATAAGCAGTATTAAATTTGTTGTGGCTATAGTTTTTGCAGAAGAATTTAACTTGTGATAGGTAGGAAGTATTTCTGACTGCTCCTGATTCATTGCTCTATCATTTCATCTCTTATTTTTGGAATCTCCATGGAGAGGTACACATAATTATGCATTTCAGTGGTAGCTATGAAGCATTTTTGTTCACAAGTACTCTGATCTCAGAGTTTATTAATAAACCAGCTTTTTTATTTGTATAATGCATTTGATATGCACGCTCAGAAGTGATTAGAAAACTCATTGATTAGCACATTTATGGAGTGCCAATTATATGCAAAATTCCAGCCATTGACAGTTACAAATCCTTAGCCTCAAGAGCTATATAGTCTAAGGCCATAAGACATAAACATGTGAAAATCACATCACTGTGCACAAGTTAAATAATAATGGCATGTGGGACAAAAATTATGCCACACGAATGTGTCATTAATTGCCCCCTGAATATTTCAGGCAATAGATCCCTGAGCTCAGCTCAAAGGAAACGGATCATTACCACAGGAGGTATCTGTAAAGGCTTCACCTGTGAACTGTATTCTGAGCGGAGTGTTGAAGAATATAAAATTTAGGTGGAGAAGAGAGGGAAAGAGCTTCCAGTTAAGGAGGACTGATTTTGTAAGTGTCAAACATTTTTAGTGCCTGAATCATTAATTGGCACTAATTGGCATAGTCCTGGGATCCAAAAAATTAGATGAAATCTATTCTTAAAAAATTGTGAGGACCCCAGGTATATATTAATGCTAGCATGCTCCCTGGGTAGTGATGGTAGCAGTAGAAGCAATAGTAAATGGGTATTTATTAAGTTCTTTCTAGGTATTAGGCACTGTGCTGAACCCATATTATCTCCATATTATCTCCATTCATTCTTTAGCAACCCTATGAGCTAGGAGTTAGGGGCAATCTCTTACCCCTCATAATCTCTTACCTCTCATCCATAAAAGGATGAGACGGAGAGAACCGAAGTAATTTGCCCATAGCCACACAGAGTAGTGGAGTTGGTCCTCATTTACCTCCAGGCAGTTCGATTCCAGAATGGCATGTGTTACCCCTGTGGACAATACCGCCATAACACTAAATGTAGAAAGGACTAGTGAATTTTTTTTTTTTTTTTTTTTTAAGACTTGTAAACTTTGCAACTTCTCTGTGTGGCTGATGTTTAACATTCTGGCAATCCCTGGCTAAGAGCCAGAATGGTTTGTAAACAACTCTAAAAGCTTGTATGCAGAGTGAAGAACAACTAGTAGTTAGTTCCTAGTGAGGCCTTGTTTTAACGCGATTAGCTTACGTAGGTGTTCAGGAGGAGAGATAATAGGGGTAATCTGTTCTGTAAACAGCTGAGTAATGACCTTAAATTTGTGTATTCACAGCTGACCCACAGCATGCATATATGTTTTTCTTCTAATGAAAATGACTCTGTTCAAGAGACTAATATCCATTGTTTTTTGGTGAGAAGGGGAAGTTGATAATAATTATTGCCCCTCTGGGGACTAGACCAGTGAGTCCTGCTGCTTAGTATTCTGGTTCAGTTATATGGATGTGGTTACAAGAGATATTTTGGGTGTAATGGTTTTCAGTTGTTTTAATAAGTTTTATTTCAGTGATTTGTGCATGATGCCATATACTGTTGACATAACTATTCCTGTTTTTAGTAAAGATAGCATGACTCAACAGACTAGGGGTACAGAAAGTATGACTTAGCATGCTGCTTGGGCCGTGGAAACCCAAGCAAGTCACCTCAGTTTGGTGTCCTGTAAACAGAGATAAGGTGGTCAGAAGGTGGTTATGGAAATTACTATGCTTTAAAAGATTGTGAATCTCAGTGTGGGGACACTTGCCTTCTGGGGAACATCAACTCAAGAATAGATATATCTACCTCCTGAATTTTGAGTGAGTGCAATATTAAAGCCTTGAGATTTGTAAAATTGCATTCTGGCCACATAGAAAGGTAGGGCTGGATGCAGATTTGTTTGTGAAGGAGACAAGAGGGGGAATAAGAGTGGAACTCTCCTTGGAAGATATTGAAAAGGGGTATAGTGAATGTTAAACTTTTTTCATTGTTCTTGTGATTGTTGAAAGTGTATGGCAAGTGCTTTTTTATATATATATATTTCAGAATGCCTGATTTCATAGGATATAGACAACTCACATAAGCCAACGTTTCTGGACAGAAAGAAGCTGTGCAAATCAACAAAGAAGTGCTTAGATATAATTTCACATAAAGAGGTACTGAAGTCCAAATAGCACTATTTTCTTTTTAATGTGTGTATGTATGTATTTTTATTTTTTAAAATGGCATCGTTGTCTTAATTTTTTTCTTCTTAAATGCTTTTTCATCAAAATGTTAAAGTTCGTGGGCTAGTGCATTTAGGTCAGAAATTTCAAGTTCTGTGTTTATGTCTAGTAGACCCTGCACATGAGAGGCAATCATGTTTGCTAATGTGCAGTTGTAGATGGAAAAACAGACTCTTGGGGATCCCTGGGTGGCTCAGTGGTTTAGCACCTGCCTTGGGCCCAGGGCGTGATCCTGGAGTCCCAGCATTGAGTCCCACATTGGGCTTCCTGCATGGAGTCTGCTTCTCCCTCTCTCTCTCTCTCTCTCTCTCTCTCTGCCTTTCATAAATAAGTAAATAAAATCTTAAGAAAAAAAGAAAAAGAAAACAGACTCTTTGTCCAACATCAGACGGGCCTTGTATGCAATATAGTTCTTTAGTAGATGATACAGACAGCTCTGAAGTCCTACTCACTGGTAACATAGAGTCCCAGTTTTATACATCTTTGGTGTCGCAAATATAATGAAGTAAAGAATTTAGGTTAGATATTTTAATGTCTGTCATGCTTTTAAGGTGAAGCAAAGTGCTGTGCTAAGTGAAGAGAGTAGCAGTGTCCTATTAAAAGCATAGGACCAGGAGTCTGAATTCATGTTTCATTTGGCAGTGTTGCGTTGGATTGTTTGTTGTTGTTGTTGTTTTTAATTTTCTACCAAGAAGAGTTGATGTGCCACATTCTTACGGTGTTACGTAGTTTAGTATACAGCTGAAGACTGAGAAATAGGTAGTTCAGAGTAGGGTGTGAAGTCGTGGTGGTATGGTGTGTTCTGATAATGGATTTATCAGCTACAGTTGAGTTTGGCACTTGGAATGCCCAGAGTAAATTTGTGAATTGCTTAACTATAATAATTCTACAGGCTAATTCTGAAACCTTATAGTTTATTATTCTTATTTTTCATTCCAAAAAGGCATCCACTTAGGTGTATTACATGATGGTCAGGGGAGGTTAAGTGAGATAAAATTGCAGGTATATGTACTTTATGATAAATGAAATTAGAAGTCATGCAGGATAACACTGTCTAGCTTAATTATATTGCCTTGGACAATGTCCCTGAAGTGTTTTTATGGGTGAGATAGCTACCATTCATGACTTTAGCTGCAAAAGCTTGTTAATGGAATACTTGACAAACCTTAAAAATGATTATTATGTAGATATATATTTACTGATACAGAAAGTTTTTCATGAGCTATTTAGCAAAAAAGGGAGGTTACACAACTACCTAAAAGCAATTTAATTTTGTTTAAAAAAATATGTATCTACATAGCATGGGAAATGGCCTAGAAAAAAATATACACTATTAGGTGCATCCTCAGGTTTAACCTACTTGCTAAATCTGTTGACCAAAGCTTCCTGGTATGGCTGTGGCTCAGACTATGATATGATATGCTTCAGATATGAAAAACTTTTGGTAATACTTACTTACATGCCTAGCTTACCTAATAAAAAGGGAAACTACACCTAGAAGAAAACTATATGGGGTTATAGATTTTTTGCTAATTTTCAGTTGGAAATTTTAAAAAATTCAGAATGTTTATTACTTGTATTTTTAAAAACAATTATTTAGAAAGAAGCTTATTAATAGACATTTATCCATTCATTTATTTAATCTTTCCTACAGGGAAAAATAGATAACACACATATACTTTCCCAGTGTAATTATGTCTTATTGGGATACACTTATGGTGAAGATCAGGAAGATTTAGAAAACAGAAAAAACTACCTAAAATGTGTAAGAATGTGGCAGAGTTTGGGTGTAGGAGGGATTTTTCTAAAAAGGAGGCTCCCTGGTGATGATATTAGGAGTTCTGAAAGCAAAAGTTAAATGAGCTTTAAAAAGCAAACAAACTTGGCAAAAATTGAGAATGCTAGTAATCCTAAGAGACTTTTTGAAGCTATTCAACCGAGTTTCCTCTTTCGACTTGTTTTGTCAATCTCTTCCCCCCCACCCACATTCCCAAATTCGGTCTTTACATTTCTCTTTTGTCCTTTTTAAAAAAGAACGAAATATAAAACTCTCTTTCTGAACACTTGGTGTTTGTTCATCATTGTTGTATCTTTTCTTCTTTTAGCACATTTGAGATTCTCACATACTCAGTCTTCATTTATTTCCTTATGTTGTGGTTTCTATTGCCGGTCTAAACACTGAAAGTACTTCCCTTAAGATGAACAAGCGCCTAACTGCCCAGGCCTTTTGGGATTAAAAAGTTTCATCACTTCTGACTGCTTGATATTCTCAGTAAAAATTGGTGACCCCCATCCTTATACTGTATTCACAGTGATCTCTGTCAAAAATGTTCTTTTATCTCTATAAGAGGAAGTTGAAGCTGAGCAAGGTCAGTCACGAGCTGACCATCATCCACCTTCCAGTGAAACCTCCAGCCTCAGCTGCCCTCCCCGCGTGTATTTTATGTTTTAGCGGTATCACATCATCGCCGTATCTCCTGTCTCCGGGGCCAAGAATGCTCTCCTTCACCCTATTAACCTGGTCTTCATCATCTTTCAAAACGGCTCAAGGTTTACCTTTGGCCTCTTCCATCATACTTCTGAAAGTGAACCACTTCTTCTGTTTGAATTCACTCTTTCTGTGTGGCTTATTTTAGATTGTGTTATTTTCATGTGTTTCCTTCCAGAGCGTGGATGTCCTGAGGCCAGAGTGTGGATTGTACTTTGTCTTTAGTGTGTAGTGCAGCATTTGGCACGGATTCAGTGTCTGGTTCATCTTTTTTTTTTTTTTTTTTTAAGGTTCATCTTTGTTGAATGAAACTAAATGAGACGGTAAGCTGTGTGAGGGCACACATTTTATGAATAAATGAATGGCCAAATAGGCTTGATGGGAACCACTTGATAGAGTGCG
The DNA here is from genome assembly GCF_048164855.1 of Canis lupus baileyi. Lineage (NCBI taxonomy): Eukaryota > Metazoa > Chordata > Mammalia > Carnivora > Canidae > Canis > Canis lupus. The sequence continues at coordinate 76,110,349 of NC_132840.1, forward strand.
AAGAAAGAGGTAGCAGAGAAAACTAAACACATCTGTTGTCTCTCCATTTTTATGAAACGAGTGACAAAGACATTCTTAGTGTCAGATTGTCTTGTGAAGGAAGTAGGCAGCCAAGTGGAGAAACTACTGGAATGAAGCCTTATTTGACCAAAGGACTCTGACAGTGACATTATCGAATCTTTGCCACAATGTTTAAGTTCTGTTTTCAAATACTTGGTAGCAAAATATTGGCAGGTAGCTTTTAGAATGTAGTTTTTCTTTCTCTGATGAACAGGTAAGGTGGGTCAGTTGTATGTAAATGAGTCCATGTCAGATGAACAAAAATAATTTTAAACTACCCAGAACTGTTTCCCTCTTCGTTATTTTCATGCTATGAAAACTCTTCCTTGATAGATTTGACTCATCCTAAATTAATGCATATTTTGAAGTATTTCAGTTTACTCCTTAGAACTGTAAATTCGTTCCTGTTTAGTATTGCAGTGATGTGAGTCCTGCCTGGTCAGGTTCCTGCTGCTGGATGCTCCACTCTTTTTGTTAGTCTCCACTGTAAGAGAAGAGGAGGGGCCTGGAGCTCTCAAGGCATCCCAAGGCTTAGGGCTGTGTAATCTCTGCCTCCTGGAGCTCTTGTGCTTCCAAAGTCTCAAGAGTTTTGATACAATTTGGGTAATTTGTATGACATGTTTATAACTTTTATTAAAAGCTTTAACTTGGCTAGCAGAGGAAGTGACCCTGCAGGCCTGAAGAGTATTCTTTCAACCCTTCTGTACATGTCATAGTGGATTTGTGCTTCACTGTTCTTCAGGCCATGGAAACCCTCAGGGAATACAGTGCTCTGGCTGTCATCCTAACCCCTCCTCTCTTAATTTAGTTTGTTCAGGCACTCAGGTGAGTTTCATTCTTTCACTTTCTTTCCCATGCTATTTTATTAAACTATTTCTTCCCTTTTGGCCACCATTTTATTTCTCTTTGCTTCCTCACTCCCCAGTTCCTTTTAAAATTAATATTATGTGTTTAACACAGTCCAATTGGAATTTTTTTCATAGACAGTTGATAATGAGGAATTAAAAAGCCATGTGGCAAACTATTAGGTCATTCCCAGATTTATCACTTCGAAATGTTTATATTTCAAAATGGTAATATATGAAAACAAAAGGTGATGTATGTTTGCAGTGAGTTCAGGTAGTTCAAACAGATGAACTTAAAGCAAATCTCCTTCCCACCCTTATTCTTCCTTTTCTCTCTCTGGAGTCATCCATAGGTACTAATTTTTTTAATTTCCATTTTATCCTATGCATGTATAAACAGATCTTTTTTTGGTAAGATTTAAAATATATAGTTTGAGAGTCTGTAAGGTGGTATTTTAGGGTTTAAGTCATGAATGAGGCCGGTAGTATTCACACTTTATGAAGTATGGTACTCTACCATAAGGGTTTTTTTTTTTTTTTTTTTTTTTTGTGAAATACTGATCTTGCATACTAGCATAAAGATATATCTTGTATGCCTTCCAGTGTTAATGGTCAGAAATGTTCTGTTTTCAGTTGTGTTCAGTTTCATACTGATTTTGACCTGACCCTTTGGGAACATAAAGTACAATTAGTTTGACAAGTATGTGGAGTTTTAGGTGACTAGAAATTCTGTTTTGATACCAATCTGTTTGGCAAAAAAAAAAAAAAAAAGCAAAAATACCAATCTGTTTGGCAGCTTATCCTCCAATTTGCACTCCATTCTGACTTTCTCCAAGTGCTTTATAAGAGCTCATTCTAGTTAGGATTTGAGACACAAAGCAGCTGAGATTTTCACGGGCACACTCCATGATTTGGGAATGGAACCAAGCAACATCACCCAAGATTCCTGGCTCCTGGCTTTCAGAACCAATACAGAATACTTTTACAAAGGTATCAGAACTCTGCCAACTGTAGAGGTAGTCAGATGTAACTCAATACCTGTTCTTTCCAGAAAGTCATAGATTGTCCCCTTCCCCCAAAAAAACCTTTTAAAAGGCTCTAGTTAAAGATCTTTTTCCATCCTGTATTTCCTCATTTTCCAGTCTGTTTGATTTTCAGCTTTCCTTTCCCACCTACTGTTCTTCCTAAAACTGCCCCAACAGATTTTGTGTAGATTTATGTTACTGATCCATTTTGCAATCTTAATGTTCTAATTCAAAACTCATGTATTAATGCGTATGCTATCAACAGTCCTGGAAAGCTATTTCAGTAGAGTATCCTGGAAAATGACCAGATGACCAGTGAAGGTGCCCGGCGTTGCTTTTAAGTCTTTAGGAAAAAAGAATAACAAAACAAAACAAAACACCTCAGACAGTTTGGAAGAGTTACTAAAGCATGAGGTCATGAGAAATAACTTGCTAAGTTCCCATGATTGCTGGCTTCCTCGCACTTATTTTAGTTTGAGATGTCTCTATTGTTGCCATCCTCAGTTTGCCTGTATTTAAATTGTGTATTAAGATTATTGCCCTTGAAGAATTGGTTTGAGTTTCAGTGGTTCTAAAGCCTCTAGTTTAAAGATGCTATTTAAACTCAGTGAGTATTATTTTGACAGTGACAGGTTAGCACCTTCCCCACACACTTTTTATTCTTTGGAACTACTAATTGTATAGAAGGTAGCAGTGTAATTTCTTTGACATTTGTTAAACATATCTAAAAATCCTGCCGGCATTCTGCTTAGACAGGTCTTTAATGAGAACTATGCTGTCAGCAGTGGCCCAGGTCCTGCTCTGTGTGGTCTGATAAGTTTACATTGTAAAAGAACCTTCCACCTGAAGGTTCCTGGAGTCTTAGAAGAAACACCCAAAGTTCAGTTTTGACACAACCAGTGCTGGAATAGAGGACAGCAGCAGACGTTTATCACTCTGTGTGGATAGAAGGAACAAACTGTCTTGTACTAAAACAGGTTCTGTCTTTAAGCTGACAAATGAGGATCCTGACAAAGGGCAGCCCTGAATTTTCAAGATGACTTGTGATATCCTAATTATGAAATGTGCTTCATAGTCTAGACCTTGGTAAATGAAACTTTTGTCCAGTAGATGGACATGTACTTCATGCATGTTTACTCTATGTTCTAGGCAGTTGTGAATTGATTTCACAAAGTACAGTGGACGTGGTCCTGGTCGTAATTTAGGGAATGAACCAAGTTTAAAGACCACTTTTTATTTTTTAACTATTTATGTATTTATTTGAGGGGGAGAGACTGTTTCCTTGGGTAGTCCACAGATGCCTCAGACTAAATGTATATACAGTGGAGTTCATCATTTTCTTTTGCAAAGCTCAATCTCTTCATATTTTCATTTACTTAATGATATCATCAGTCACTTGGTCACCTGTACTAGAAACCTGAGGGTCAGTCTTGACTCTACTTTCTCTTCAGCCTCTGTAATACCTGAAAAGCATGCTTTCTAAATTGACCCTGAATCAGCCACTGCTTTCTATTTGTACTACCACCATGTCACTTCAGGCACTCATTATCTCTCTCCTGTTTTGTTTTGTATGGTTTTATTTTTTTAACATTTTAGAGCATTGTACTTTAATTTTTCTATTGAAGTGTAGCTAACACACAATGTTATATTAGTTTCAGATGTACAACAGTCTTGCACATCACTCAGTAATCACCATGATAAGTGTGGTCAGTATTTGTCACCATATAACATTATTACAATATTATTGACTATATTCCTTATGTTATACTTTTTATCACCAGGACTTTTTGAAAACTGAAAGTCTGTATCTCTTAATGCTTTTTATCTATTTTGCCCATTTCCCCACCTATCTCCTGTCTGTTAACCACCAGTGTTTTTCTTTGTATTTAAAAGTCTAGCTTTGTGGCATCTATTGAGCATCTGATTCTTGATTTTGGCTCAAGTCATGATTTGAGGGTTGTGAGATTGAACTCCGCATTGGACTCCATGCTCAGTGGGGAGTCTGTTTGAGATTCTCTCCTTCTCCCTTGGCCCCTCCTCCCCCTCTCAAATAAATAAATAAAAATCTTAAAAAAAGTTCTGGGTTCTTGTTTGTTTTGTTTTTTAAATTCCATATATAAGCAAGATCATGTAGTATTTGTTTTTTTCCCTTTGACTTACTTCATTTAGTATAGTGCTCCATCCATGTTCTCTCAAATGGCAAGATCTCATTCTTTTTTATGGCTGAGTAATATTCCATTGTGTGTATGTATATGTGTTTGTGTATATATATATATGTGTGTGTGTGTGTGTGTATACACACACATATACACTACATCTTCTTACCCATTTTTCTATTAATGGACACTTGGGTTGCTTCCATATCTTGGCTATTGTAAGTAATGCTGCAATAAACATAGGAGTGCATATATCTTTTCAAATTAGCGTTTTCATTTTCTTTGGGTGAACACTCAGTAGTAGAAATACTAGATTCTATGGTTTATCTATTTTTAATTTTTGAAGGAACTGCAATACTGTTTTCCACAGTGGCTACATCAATTTACATTCCCACCAACAGTGCATGAGAGTTCCGTCATCCCCTCCAACACTTATTTCTCGTCTTTTTGATACTAGCCATTCTGGCTGATGTGAGGTGGTGTCTTGTGGTTTTGATTTGCATTTCCCTCATGATGAGTGATGCTGAGCATCTTTTCATGGGCTTGTTGGCCGTCTGTACATCTTCTTTGGAAGAGTGTTCGGGTCCTCTGCCCATTTTTTGATCAGATTGTTTGGGTTTTTTTACTGTTGAGTTGTATAAGTTGTTTATTAACCCCTTATTGGATATATCATTTGCAAATATCTTTTCCCATCTGGTAGGTTGCCTTTTTGTTTTGTTGGTGGTTTCCTTTGCTGTGCCAAAGCTTTTTATTTTGATGTAGTCCCAGATAGTCTATTTTTGCTTTTATTTTCCTTGCTTAGGTCTCCTATGTTTTTGTAGTATCCTTCTAACTCTTCTCCCAACTTCAGTATATATTCCTTCATATTCATCATCTTTTTTTTTTTAAGATTTATTTATTTATTTATTTGAGGGAGAAAGAGAGAATGAGTAGTGGGAGGAGCAGAGGGAAAAGCAGACTCCCCTCGGACCAGGAAGCCTAACCCAGGGCTCCATCCCAGGACCCTGGGATTATGACTGGAGCTGAAGGCAGATGCTTAACTGATTGAGACACCCAGGTGCCCTCATCACCTATTTGATATCCAGGAGTTTTCCAAAAAATTTGATTATTATAGTCCCTTCCGTAAAACCTGTTGATTTCTTCTTGTTTTCTGTGGAATAAATTTCAGCCTTTTAATGTAGCACACATGATTAGTTACTCCTAATGCTGTTTTCTGTTAGACCATGTACATTCTCATTGTTAAACCTTTTTACATGATATCCCTTCTTTTTAGAGTATTCTTTATTCTCTTTTTCTGATTGTTTTAGTAAAAAAAACTTGTCATCTGATAGTTGGAACTACAGAGGTCAAGTGCCTGTATTTTGATTTATATTTAATAGAGATCATAGGCCACCCCCTCAAGATAAGGGGTTAACAGGCTGTCAGAAGTTATCATGTCTTTAATATTACCTGTTCTGACCTGTGCGTGAATGCTGAGAGGATGTTGGGGTTACTGTGTGTTTGGACCCGTAGCTGGAGTTCGACAGTGATGACTCTACCCAAACTCAAAACAAAAGAAATGGTGTTCTGTGTTAGTCAGGGTTGGGTCCATTCATCAGTAACTGAAAAATTGAACAGTGACTTAAATAAAACAGAGGGTTATCTGTCTTTCACTGAAATTTCCAGAAATCTGGAGTCCACCACCACTGTGGCAGCTCAGTTCCATGAAGTTCTCAGGGTCTCAAGTTCCTTTCAGTCCTTTGCTCCACCTTTCTTAGGGTGTGTTCCTTGGGCTTATAGTGCCAAGTGGCATTTGTTTTCTAGGCAATAGAATTAAGCCAGAGACAAAGAAGGAAGCAAAGGGTACACTGGCTATCTTTTAAGGGTGATTCCCAGAAGCTACCATAGACTATTTCTATCCCATCAGCTAGAGCTTAGTCATACACTCATCCCTAAGTGCTGTATATACAGTTAAAAATTCTTTTACTGAGCTGCCTGGGTGGCTTAGTGAGTTAATGTCCCAATCTTGATCTTAGCTCAGGTCTCCAATTCAGGGTTGTGAGTTCAAGCCCCACAAGCTGGGTATGGAACCCAACTTAAAAAAAAAATTCTCTTCCTATGGAAGAAAAGGAGAATGGATTTTGAGGGATAAATATCAAAGGAGTCATCCAAACTCTTTAGTCTGATGTTGAGTCTACACCTTTCTTTTTAGTCCTTTTTCCTTTTACTTACCACATACCCTATGTACCAGCCAAAAGTCCTCCTGTTACCTTGACTGGAAATGATTGTCTCCTTGACTACATTTTGTGGCACTGTTAATCTGTATTGCATTTATAATATGCTGAACTTCATTGCTGTCATTCATCTGCATATATAGCTTCCCTAAATCGTGAAGTCTCACCACAGTGCAAATTCCTGTGGGCAGTGACCGTGTCTTATATGTCTGCCATGCCTGGACTGGTGCCTTATAAATAATTGGGTTTGCAATAAAAATTTCTTATATGATAAATAAATAACTTTGACAATTTCTTGGTTTCTTGTAGAATTTTAGGAAAAGAAGATGGATCAACCTAGTGGAAGGAGTTTTATGCAAGTATTATGTGAAAAATATAGTCCTGAAAATTTCCCTTACCGTCGTGGTCCTGGGATGGGAGTCCATGTCCCAGCCACACCTCAGGGCTCTCCTATGAAAGGTAAAAAAGATGCGACCTAAAACGTTTATTTACTGGATCTTAGTACTTGGGGCCTCAAACCAGAATGTTGTCTTGTTTACAGATTATTCTTTTTATTAGAGTCACATAGTCTTCCTCCCTTAGTATGACTTCAGTTTTTTTTAAAAATTTGGAAGGATTTCTCTTCCTCCAGAGTGGCCAGAAGGCACCTTAGTTGCACTCATCAGGCACGAACAATATTTGAATGGTAATGTTTCAAATACATATTCTATCAAGGAACTTAGAGGATCTGAGAAAGTATAAGACTGACCTGTGCCCTCAATGACCTTACAAACTTAACTGGATCACAAGATACTCCCATCTACGAACATATAACACAAGGCAGTTTATATTGAACCAAATGATTGGCACAGTGATTGGGAAAAAGATTGAGGAGAGAGTAAATTAGTACTATCAGGAAAGGATTCAAAGCCATGAGACTTAAACTAATTCTTTAAGAATGTAGAATTTAGTTAAGGAGGAGATAAAGACATTCTAGGAGAGGGGTTTTGATGTGAGCAAGAGATCTACAACATTGAGAAATATGCAAGGTGTGTCTCTCACATCTTAGCCTCATTTACATTTAATAATTCTTGGAAGTAGTTCTGTGTGAGTTGGGAAATCAGTATTGAGCAGTATTTTAGTTCCTATGTTCCTCAGTTCAACTTGTCTTATTACTCCATATAAACTGGTGGCTCAGCGGTTTAGTGCCGCCTTCAGCCTGCGGTGTGATCCTGGAGACCCGGGATGGAGTCCCACGTCGGGCTCCCTGCATGGAGCCTGCTTCTCCCTCTGCCTGTGTCTCTGCCTCTCTCTCTCTCTCTCTCTCTCTCTCTGTCATGAATAAATATAATATATTTTTAAAATTAAATAAATAAACTGGAATGGCAGAAAGAGGTGGATTTCTTACTTGGTCTTTCTTTTTTCCAGCACCCATTCCCATTCTGAAAAATTTGATACTGAAAAGTACTGAATTGAAAAATTATGTAATTTGAGGCCTCTGTAAATAAAATATTTCCTTTGTGAGTCCTTATTTTATGCTGAATAGGTTGAGAGTTGTTGAATTCTCAGGTCTACCCTTTTTACTAGGGCAAGCGTCGTTTTATTGACACCTATATTTTTGAACCAACGCAATAGTTTGACTACCTCAGTTTGATCAAATTCATTATATAGTTGAAGACTCTGAAACCCTTTCTTCCATTATAATTATGTATTTTTAAAAATCTCATTTTCATAAGGGACACATTCTACATGGATATAAAATGGAAATGATTGATAGACGAGAGAGAGAGATGTAGTTTTTTAAATGAATCCACTTAAGCAGGAAGATTTCTTCAATGATATGAATTTGAAGAATAGAAGTGGTTTCAGGTAGACTATCTAATGGTTTGAGATAATTTTCAAGGGCAGCAATAGGTGGAAATATACATCAGACAAAAAAGAGCTATCCAGAATGATACTTTTATTTATTTATTTATTTTTTAAATTTATTTATGATAGTCACAGAGAGAGAGAGAGACACAGGCAGAGGGAGAGCAGGCTCCACGCACCGGGAGCCCGATGTGGGACTCGATCCCGGGTCTCTAGGATCGCGCCCTGGGCCAAAGGCAGGCACCAAACCGCTGGGCCACCCAGGGATCCCCAGAATGATACTTTTAAACTAAATTTTTAAAAAGAAAGTATTGGGACCTATTAGAATACTGGAAGTCCAGATCAGTTGCAAGTTCTAGTGTTCAGATGGTAAGATGATAGCGAGGATGATACCTGTATTGTTGGTAGTTGAGGTCAACAGTCCTGCCAGCAGCAAAGCCTGTAAGACTTTTTTTGGTGGTACTGGTCCAGTACTTTTACTCTCCTGGGCCATATTTGGCTGTTTCCTCTTAGAGTTCAGTACCCTTAGACCCCATTGTATTCAAGTTTTTTTTCTAGGTCCTCTTATAATTTCATACTATTTGATTTTGATTCCTGGGGACTGTATGTAGACAAGAATTAGGCTGATTTAGAAAGCGTTGTTTCCCCTGTGATTCAGATCGCCTCAACCTCCCAAGTGTACTGGTGTTAAACAGCTGTGGAATAACACGTGCAGGAGATGAAAAAGAAATTGCTGCCTTCTGCGCTCATGTGTCGGAACTAGATCTTTCTGACAACAAACTCGAAGACTGGCATGAGGTAAAGCTTTTATATCACTGCATTTTGGTGAATTCTGTTGAATTCTAGTTGAGAGTCTTGACTCTGGGTCTCAGATAAACTGCTTCAGCTGTTCTGTGGTGATTTTTCAATTAACATTACTGCTAATTTGGTTTTCATTAGTATGAAAAGCACTGAGGAGCTTTATTCCAGTCATTGAGAGGTTAATAAGACCACAGAGGTTTAAACTGCTAACAATACATTGGGTTTTTTACTGTTGATGTGTAATGTGAGTTTACACATCCTATGTTCATTCTGTACCACTACGTCAACCTTTATTGCTCTAAATTGACATAAAAATTGCTTAAGCTCAAAACTCAGATTATAAAAATATTTATTTTTGTTGCTAAAATTTTCTTCAAATATTTTAGAACTTTTCCTTGTTTTATTAAGTCCCTTACGTGGTTTGACATGTCTTCTGACCTCAGAGTAAGTCACACCAAATACACAAAGGTATTACAACATTATCTTTTATTATTGTACATAGCACTGCCTACCTGGTGATAACATTACCTTGTAAATGCTGTGCTTGAGAATAGGGAAAAATAGTTCTTTCTCCTTGATTCATTCTCCTGCCTTAATTTAGGATCTTCTTTCTTGCTTGGACTGTTGAGAAAGCTTCCTGATGGATTTTCCTACCTCTGCTTTTATTTTGCTTCCCATAAGCTATCTTCTTAGGCAAAGACTCCTTTTAATAAATGAAATAAGAGTGTGACACTTTTGCTTAAAGTCCTTTGGTTGCTTTTCACTGCCTAAAAACTAAGGTCTGAACTCTAAATGTAGCCTTTCACCATATGGCGGTTGGTTACTTTTAGAGTTTTATCTCCATCTTTAGCCACATGCTTTTTCTTGCAGCTCATGATAAACTCTTGACATGACAATCTACCTTGCTTTTATTCCTTCCGAATCTACTACTCTTTTTCCTTGTCTACCCAACCTCTTCCTATGTATCTTTCAAGACTTGGCCCAAGTCACTATTCCTCTCTGAAACTTTCCCCAGCTCTCACTCAGGCAGAGTCAGATTATCCCAGTACCTATATCACGCTGCTGTGTTAAATGTGATGATTTATCATAACTTAGTGCAATCACATACTTACTTGACAGTTTTCCTATTAGACTGTGAGCTTATTCAAAGTAGAGATTTTTGTCTTTATTACCATCAGCACCCAAAGTGTCATACCAGGTACTCCAATGTTTGTTGAATGCTTTAATGAACAAATGATTGTATCTTAAGGATTGATCAAGACCACTTGCTCCAACTTTTCCTATGATCTTAAGAGACTCACTTAATCCTTTAGGGCTTCACTTCGCTCATCTCTAAGACAGGGCTGCAGATAAAATTAATCATTGAGGTGCTTTGTAGGTATTAAATGCTATTCAAATTCCAAGACAGCTGTTTTGTTTAAGAAAAATCTGTGCATAACCTAATTTTCTTCAGCTTTTCTTATATTTACCTATGTCATAGTCTAATCTGATATCTGTGCTTATGGTTATATTTCCTATTTTTATTGAGGTGTTTACCAAGTTCTTTGAGATGCATGTTGTTTGACTTTTAAGTGACTTGTTAATAAATGCAGAGTTACTGGGCTGTTCCAAGAAATAATCTGTTTGTACATGCATCTATTTATTAATTCATTTATCTCAATAACTGTTACAGCTCACTGTTCCACAAATTACATTCTATGCCTTCTTGGTCCTTTGAGATGCTTAAGTGATGTGCATACTCTGTCCACACTGCACAGATGCAAAAAGAACGACCTTGTTAATTCTCCTTCTCCCTAATTCCCAGTTGTCTGCTGCTCAACGTCTGGTGAGAGTTTTTAACCTGAATGAGTGAAAAGTCAGACCAAATCTTCCTCTGAATCTTTTCACTTCCTATGTTTGCAGGCCGAGTCCCTTAAATGTGTTTCTTTGGGAGTGTAAAATTTCAGAAAGGTTTTGTGCTTTGTGCTCTGACCATGTAGGGACAGTTTAATAGTGATATAGCTGCTGCCTCGCCTCAGAAGAACAATCTCTGTCAATATGGATTAGAACACAAAGTTCACACTAGGCAAATCAGCCTTTTCTCTGCTTAGACAGAGGTCTACACTAAATATTTTCCAGGCCACATTGACATATTTGGATAGAGGGTCCTATTATATTCATTTGTGCTTTGCATTCAGTTTGTATATTCCTACTTGTGCTCTATACTCTGTTTCCAGATGGTTTTCAAATGAGTTTTCATTGCTGCTATCCTTTGGGTTTCCATCTTCCAATTTATTTTTGTTTTCATCATTCCTTTATTTTTGTTCTTTGCTATAACTATAATTGATCTCAATCTTCTAGAATATCTATCAGAGCGCAGAATGGTGGGGGAAGTACTGACAGCAGAGCATGTTGATCTTCAGGATCGATTAAACTCTTTGCCAGGCTGTAGATGCCTCATAGGTCACAGTTTTAAGACATTACATTTCAATCCCAGTACAACCGTGTACCTGATTACCAAAAAAATCATTTGTCCTTGGCCATTAAGTAAGTTTATTTTGGCCTGTATTCAATATAGCAATGTGGAACAAAATAATATAGTATGTTCTTTTGATGTTTTGAATGGTCACTAATGTTACAACCAACTTCTTTTGTAGTTTAAACTTGTAGCTGATAGATATCCAGAGATAAAGATAAATATAAGTGTAAGGTGTCATACTGTGGGGGGAGGCAAAGATTTGTCTCCATTCTTCTAAAATTGGGCATCCATGTGTAAAAAAAAGAGACATTTTTTAGCTTTTGACTTGAATTTTAGCTAAGTACATTTTCGTCTCACCTTTCCCAAGGCATCTCCTTTTTCCTCCCTTCCTTATCAAAACCATTTTATAAAAGAAATTAAACCAAGTAGTTGAAAGGATGGAGGAATTAGCCCCTCAGGTGAGGTAGAGAATAGCTTGGGTATAAGTTACAGATTGTTATCTTTCAACCCTTTTCCCATTTTTCTTCAAACTTTAGTTTCTTCATTTTTAGAAGCCAGAGTAGAGGGTCCTCTATTAAATTATAGAATTGTGGAGACCCAGAAGGTCATGTAAGTTCATCTCCATGTTTCTGCACATGAACAACACAGGTTTGAACTGCACAGTCTGTTTGCATGTGGACTTCTTACAGGACAGTACTGTAAATAAAATTTATCTTCCTTATGGTTTTCTTAATATTATCTCTAGATGGGCAGGGGATGGACTAAATGGATGATGGGAATTAAGGAGGGTGCTTGTGATGAGCACTAGGTGTTATTTGTAAGTGATGAATCACTAAATTCTACTCCTGAAACCAATATTACACTATACTTAACTAACTAGAATTTAAATAAAAGCTTGAAACATAGGGAAAAAAATGTAAAGTATAAAAGAGATCTCTTTTTTTTCTAGGGAGGGGGAGAGGCAGAGGGAAAGGGAGAGAGAGAATCCCAAGCAGGGCCCCATGCCTAGCATAGAGCCCAAAGCAGGACTCAATCCTACAACCATAAGATCATGATTTGAGCCGAAACCAAGAGTCAGATGCTTAACTGGGCTGAGCCGCCCAGGAGCCCAAAGAGTGTTTCTTGTGTAAAATTCTAAAATATCTAGAGATGTAAGTTTATATGATAGAATATGCTGCATACATTTTTTTTTCTGGGAAGAATCACAAGAAAAATTTCAATTTGTTCTGTTTGAATTTCTTAACTGTGAACATTTTGTTATTTTGACGTCAATAAGGATAGTGAGCTGTTGAATTTGGGGCATTTTTAGTTTTCTTTTTATTTCTCTATATGAAAACAAAATAAAACACATGTTAACTAAAAACAAAAGCAAAACAAAAAAATTTTCTCTAGCTCACTTTATTGTAAGAATATGGTATATAATACATACAACGTACAAAATATGTTAATCAACTGCTTATGTTATCTGTAAGGCTTCCTCTCCACAGTAGTCTGTCAGTGGTTAAGTTTTGGAGAGTCAAAACTTACCCACAGATTTTCAACTTTGTGGGGTTGTTGGCACCCCCTAACCTCTGCATTGTTCAGGGGACAACTGTATCACTCTAGCTAAGAGTCTTTTTTTTTTTCTTTTTTTTTTTTTTAGAATTTAGAAAAGGTGAAGTTAGTGTGCTGCCCTAGAAACTTACTGAATGTTTGTTTGTCAGCCTTTGCTATTAGGACTTTTTTTAGAAGTAAATTTACTTACGTAATTAATATACTTTCTAAAATCTCATCATTCATGTAAGATTACCCAAAAATCCTTTTAACTTCAGCCTTTTAAAGAGTACATTTATTCTAACTTACATTATTTTTTCTGTTTGAATCATTAGACTATAGTCCAGTTATAATTTTTTTAGGATATTCCAAGGCTAATGAATCATTATTCTAAATCTCTATTATCATGAGACAGCCATATAGATGCAGACAGTGAAGATTATATCACATAATTTCTGGGAGAATACCTTCAAAACTTTTAAATTATCCATTGGGGGCTATTTACAAAGATAAAATATGAGGGGTGGTGGTTAGCAAGGGGTTTATATTTTGCTTTTGTTTAGCTGAGGTTGTATCATAATTAGTTATTCTTCATACTGTGCTTGGAGTGCAATTCCTCTTCATTTTCTTTTGCCCTTAAAAGAGTTGAAGCCAGGCTGGTCATCATCATCTGTATGGGAGTCCTTCAACCCAATAGATTTTCAGACAGTAGAGGGCTATAGAGGGCTGGTCCTCTATAGCCCTCTGTGGACTAAATTATTTAGCTGTGTTGTAGCCACAGACGAAACTCCAAATCCTGGCCATATATCACAAAAATGCTTGGTACAATTTGGTCACAAAAGGGATCAAGCAGGAGACTATGTTTACACTGGTATAAATTACATACATTTTAAATTGAAGCCTAGTATGTTTTTCTCTAAATATAGCTCATTTCTTCATTTGTAAAATGAAGATAGGGCAGCCAGAGTGGCTCAGTGGTTTAGCGCCGCCTTCAGCCCAGAGCATGATCATGGAGTCCCACATTGGGCTCCCTGCGTGGAGCCTGCTTCTCCCTCTGCCTGTGTCTCTGCCTCTCTCTCTCTCTCTCTCTCTCTCTCTCTGTATCTCATGAATAAATAAATAAAATCTTTTTAAAAAAATGAAGCTAAACATGGTACCAGTTGAAAAGGTTAGTGTGTAGCATAGTTCATCTATGCTATGCCCTCTGACATACTTCTCTGAACCTTCTTGGAATGAGTCCACTTCACAGTGATTTTGGAGCTCCTGACCTGTGTAGTACACATAAATCTGAGGTGAAGTACACATTACTTTTTCTTTCCACCTGTAGTTCTCAGCACTGGATACCTTTTTGGCATAACCTATGGTGCTCTGACAAGAAACAGAATCCAGGTTCCAACCATGAAGCTTATCTCATCTTTGAAGCTCCTGATTTAATAGTTTATGGTAGATCTTGGGAATTAGTGTATTTTTGAAATTGTAGTAATTATTTTAAATATGACATTTAAATAAAAAATAAATATAATAAGACATATAATCAGGGTTGACATATTGGTTCATACTCTTCTTACTAAGTTAGTAATAGTTATATTTACTGAATGATTTTGTGCCATTAATTTATTTAGCAAACATTAAGCACCCGCAATGCAGTAATGAACTAGGTAAGTACTATCCCTGCTTTCATGGAGCTTACGTCCTGTTGGGGAATAGATAAGGATAGAAGTTTCTACAAGTTGTACCAATCACTGTGTTAAGTGCTTTACACATGTATCCCTTTTAATGCTCTCACAGGCCTGTGACACAGGTGGGTCCTGTTTTGTCCATTACAAATGAGGACACTGAGATGTGGGGAGTTACTTGTCAGTAACTTGTCACATCGCACAGCTAGGAACTGTTGGAACCTGGTTTGAACCCAGGTTTTTCGACTGTGAAACCAATCCTAACTACTCTGTTGTATTCCTTTCCTCATGAAGTTTTATTACCACACTGACTGGCTGTTTGATGCTAACTCCATTTACTGCATACTTGTTTAAGATAGTTCGTTCTTCTTTTTGTGTGTGGGGGGGTATATTCAAACTTTCCTAGTGGTGGTATGCTGGAAGAACAATGGCTCTGATTTTTAAATCCTAGATTTGGTTTTTGTGACGCTGAGGCCTTAGTCAAATTATTTAACATTTCTGAGCCTCAGTTTTTCTCATTTTTTAACATGAAAATAGTTAGCTTGCAAGTTGTTTTGAGAATTGAGTGAAATAAGCTATATCAGAGACTAGTACTTTGCAGAGCAAGTAGTTAAGGTCTGTAATGCCAATTGCCTTTTTTTTTTTTTTTTAGATTTTATTTATTTATTCATAAGAGACACAGAGAGAGGCAGAGACACAGGCAGAGGGAGAAGCAGGCTCCATGCAGGGAGCCCGATGTGGGACTCGATCCTGGGTCTCCAGGATCACACCCCGGGCTAAAGGCAGCACTAAACTGCTGAGCCACCGGGGCTGCCTGCCAGTTGCCTTTTTAAAAAAAAAAAAAATGTTGCTTACCAATTTGCTAGCTAAGTGGTTAAATTGATTACCATGTTTTCTCATTTGTTATACAGTTATGGATGTGTTTTGGTTTCTGAGTGTGTATATTTTGAAGTTTGGTCATCTTTTAACCAAGCCAAAACGGTTTCTAAGTGATCCTGGCTATGTAGTCAATTTGAACACTTGAGCTGTTACTGTGTGTTCTTCAGTAAACCTTTAATTAGCCTTAATGTTGCACTGAGGACAAAAGGAAGGAGAAATTCAAAGAGATTTACATGACCCAGTCTCAGCTCTTTAGAAACTTGCAGCCTAAAACGTCCTCTAAACTGTCTTTTCTTCACTTATCAAAGAGAGTATCATATAGAACAGAATCAAAAACCTTGCCCAAGGCAGTGTGGAAAGTCTTTTGTATGATTTTCAATTATGTCACTATTTCATAGATTAAATTATTTGCCAAGATTTGTTGAAATTACTTATGCCCCTCTGTAGGTAGCATAACACAGGACTCCCTAATGTGAATGGCCCCTTGCCTAGAGACCCATTCACTTAAGCTTTGTGAGCATGATTGCTATTTAAAAAAACTCTGATTACTGCCTGATATGCGTTTCTTTTTTTCTCCCTAGGTCAGTAAAATTGTGTCAAATGTTCCCCAGTTGGAGTTTCTAAACCTGAGTTCCAACCCTCTGAATTTGTCGGTTTTAGAAAGAACATGTGCTGGGTCCTTCTCTGGGGTTCGCAAACTTGTCCTCAACAACAGCAAAGCTTCTTGGGAGACAGTCCACACGATACTGCAGGAGTTACCAGAGTAAGCCCAGAGCATGATGGAGAGGGGGCCATGTCGCCATCTTTGTTAGTACACAGAATTACCACTGATCTCCCATCTCAGAAACACTAGAACAGCAGAGTGGATGGAGAGTGAGGTTAGAAGAGCCAAGTATTTAAAATGAGGGTGTGAGGGTCATTTAGTAGGTTTTTCATTGCGATACTTGCTCAGTGTTGAGTAGCACCAAGACATAGGATCTGTCATCCTTTGGCTAAAAAATATCCCTGAGAAGCACTTATCATTTCTACATCAACCCACACTTTCTCCATTTTAATCTTCTGATTACCTGATTTCAGAATTTTGCCCCGGTGCTTTTCTTTGGGATGAAAAAAAAAAATCATAGTATCTATAAAATATATTACCCACTCAGATGATTAAATACCTCACTGGCCTAATGGGAAAATGGAACTCTTTTCGATAATTTAAATAAGAAATTATGCTTTTGTTTGTCAGTTTAGAAATACTTTCTTAAGACTTCTTTGTATCTAGCTTTGAATATGCACAAGTGTTCAAAGGAAGTAGTTTAAAGAAATATAAAAAAGAAGTAGTTTCTTTGTTTAAATATGGAAATGATCAAGGACTTTTGAATCTGGTCTCTCCCCATTTATTCCACCCGAGTTTCTCACTATCCCCCTAATGAGATGGGTTTCCTCACCACATGTAGCTTCTAGCATGGCATGGAATGAGCTTTTAAATCCCAGTTCCACTTACTGACCATATGACTTTAGATAAAGTGATTAACCTTGCTAAGCTCCATGTCCTCATCCGTAAAATGGGCATAATTGTACCTACCTTGCAGAATGGCAGTACAGTCTATAAAGCCCTTGGAGCAAGGCCTGACTCGGGGTAGAAATTCAGTAAATGATAGTTATTATTTTTTGTTTCTAAACATTTTGTTTATGTTGTTTCTGGGATTTTCCTCTATGTCCTCTCAACCCAAGTCTACCTTTCCTGTTAGGCCATGCATTCTTTCTTGATTATTCTCACTGTAATTTCAGTTCCATTCCCATATGAACTGCTGTTGTGCTTGGAGTTAGTACTGCTTTATTTAGCACTTAGTTACTTAAGCACAAAATTAATTTAGTCCTGGGTTATGTCATCTCTGCCGTTTTATGTGTTTTAGGTTTTTGTCTTCCCAGCTATATTTAAGCTTTAGGAAGATGTCTTTATATTTTCTCCACAACCCCTACCAGAGTCTCCCACATAGTAGGCACTTATTTATTTACTGAACGAATGAAAGTAGGTGCAAAGTAGAAACTTAACTGCTTTAAACAATGAAATGTTTCATTTTTTTTCTCTGCAGTTTGGAGGAGCTCTTCCTGTGCCTTAATGATTATGAAACAGTGTCTTGTCCTTCTATTTGCTGTCATTCTCTTAAACTACTACATATAACAGACAATAACCTCCAAGACTGGACTGAAATACGCAAGTTAGGAGTTATGTTTCCCTCCCTGGATACTCTCGTCCTGGCTAACAATCATTTGAATGCCATTGAGGAGCCTGATGATTCACTGGCCAGATTATTCCCTAATCTGCGGTCCATCAGCCTCCACAAGTCAGGTGAGCTACAGGCTTGTTCTCGCTGTACGTGCAAATCAGTCTGAGCTTGTGCATGAAACAGATGAAAGCCTATTTGTTTTGGTCGTGGCTCTGCCTTCTTATGGGATGCATTTTCAAGAGTTACATGCAGATGCCAATCGATCAGCTAAATTTAAGGCATTCATTTTCATAAATGTTCTGATAAATATCAAGTGGCAGAGCATCCTATTAGCTATATTTTATCTATTAAAGAGGTCCTGCTACGAAAGGAGTGAGATGAAATTGATGAATTGGGCAGTAAAAGGCAGAGTTAAGAGGAGTACAAAGAATTACAAACTAGACTGTTTTGTCTGGATGTAGGTTAAGGAATTTCAGCCTACTATCCCTTGTAAATGCTCACTTTTCTTTCTAGTATTTATAGATGATTAATTGCCAGTTTGCTGCCGTATGATTTTGCGTCTCAGGGAATGGAAATTTTTAGCCTTTTTTTTTTTTTAACTAATAAACTTCATTTTTGAGTACAGTTTTAAATTCACAGCAGAATTGATCAGGAAGTGCAGTGTTCCCACATCCTCTCTGCTCTCACATATGTCCAGCCTTCCCACTGTCAGCGTTCCAGCACCAAACTGATACAACTCTTATAATCGACCCAGATTTTCACATCACCCAAAGTCCATAGTCTACACGAGGACTCACTCTTGAAGTTATACATTCTGTGGGTTTGGACAAATGTATGACATGTATAGTATCATTCATAGTAGTTTCACTGCCCTAGCAGCCTTCTGTGTTCTGCTTGTGTGTCCGTACCCCTCAACCCCTGGCAACCACTGGTCCTTTTACTATCTCCATAATTTTGCCTTTTCCAGAGTGTCATATAGCTGGAATCATTCATTATGTAGCCTTTTCAGATTAGCTTCTTTCACTTAGTAATGTGCATTTAAGTTTCCTCCAAATCTTTTCATAGCTCGATAGCTGATTTCTTTTTAGCACTAATGTTTCATTGTTTGGATGTACCATAGTTTATTTATCCACGCAAACTGAAGGGACATCTTGGTTGCTTCGAAGTTTTGATGTTTACTAATAAAGCTGCTGTAAACCTCCGTGTGCAGGGTTTTGTGTGGACATAAGTTTTTAGTTTATTTGGGTAAATACCAAAGAGTACAATTGCTAGCTCATATGGTAAGAATATGTTTAGTTTTATAAGATACTGCCAGCTGTGCTCCAAAGTGGCTTCACCATTTTACATTCCCACTAGCAATGAATGAAAGTTTCTGTTGCTGCATGTCTTCATCAGCATTTGGTGCTGTGAGTGTTCAGGATTTTGGCCATTTTCATAGGTGTGTAGTGGAACCTTGTTGTAATTTGCAGTTCTCCAATGACAGATGACATTGTTATATAGTTTTAAGAGTTCTTTGTAAATTTTGGAGAGTCATCCTTTATCAGATATGTCTTTAAGCAAATATATTCTTCCAGTGTGTGGCTTTTCTTCTTAATCTCTTGACATTGTCTTTCAGCCTATTTCTTAAAATAACTACATAACTAAAAATAACTCTGATCTACAATTGAAAAAATATACACAGTTTAATTTGCCATACAAGTCACAGGGTAGGAATTAGGTTTTAAAAGCCAGTATTTTGCATAAGGAAGCTGGTTATTGCACAACTTGACACCCCTTGAGCTAATTCTGTTCTTCCTCCTAGATGGAAATACCATTCTGAAGAGAAGAGAGCAGTTGTGACTTGGGTTAGTTATGCACCAGAGCCCTTGTATATTGCTCCTCTGCTTTAACCCTTTCTGGAGGTTGATAGAAATAGGAATGAACTATATTCTCTGAAATAGATTTAATGTGCTATAAATTGACCAGCTTCATTATTACACGCATATTTTTCCTAGCAGTGCCAAACACTGACTTGGATGATATATTTGCTCACAACCATAGGAAGAATTTTTTTTTAAGCATGAAACAGTCTTAATTTTCTTAAGTCTTAAACAGTCTTATTTTTTTTTTGTCTTAAACAGTCTTAATTTAAATTTGCATGTTGTTCTTACCCAATGATTCAGATTCTCTGTTTTTGTTTGTTTTATTTTTAAAATCTGTTTTCCCTGTCTCCAAAATGAGGACAGGTATGTAAGAAAAATAATGTTAAGCTTCTGGTTCTACTCACCTTGCCTCATTTTAGAATTTGTTAGGTAAAAGTTTGAGTCTGACAGTATCAACTCTGATCAATAGTTCTGTCCTGTGAATCTTTATTTGGTGAAAGAATAGACCACATCGCCTTTTTTATATAATTATGGCATACATCTTGCTTATTGAGACCACCAGAGACCCTCTTGACAGGTCACTTGGGAGGAGAGTCTGTACATTAGTGGGGTGTTGGAGAATAAAGTTCTCTCTCCTTGACCACTGAGACCACAGGAATAGGAGAGGCTATAGGGAAGCTTTTATGTTGTTTACCTGTATTCTGTTCTTTCCTGGATGAAGAAAATTTTCAGGATCTCTAGTTTATAAGCATTTTTAATATTTCAGAAATTAATTGAAGTAATTTTTTTCTATGTTCATCTTCTTATTTGTATGCTTTTTTGGATTTACTTAAACAATATATTTCTCAAATTAGGTTTGCAATCCTGGGAAGACATTGACAAACTAAATTCATTCCCCAAACTTGAAGAAGTGAGATTGTTAGGAATTCCTCTTCTGCAGCCATATACCACTGAGGAACGGAGGAAATTGGTAATAGCCAGGTCTGTTGTCCTGACTACTCTGCTTTCTTCTCTGGGGGCCTGGTTTCATTAAAGGGATAATGCACTATTGGGGGGCGGGGAGTACACTGTAAGTTTATCTGTCTCTTGAACAGACAGTGCTCAAAGGAGCTCCTTCTGTAGCTTCAAATCCTAGAAGAAAACACAATATGATGAGAAAAATGTGAAAGGTAATTGGCCTGCCAAGACCACTTGAAACATTCCCTCACAAATCTATTTTTATGCTTTTTAATACTTAACAGTATTTGAGGTCCTGTTTTGGATTATAAAGAAAAATTAGGTATAATAGGAAATGTATTCTATTTAGTTGTCTTTATTTTCTCTGTTAACAAAGTGGTCAAAGTGTAAATACCTAAACATTGGGCTGTTACGTTAGTGTGAAACTTAAGAAAGCACCATCATCTATGTTTCCTTCTTGAATATATTTTGACTCAAACATGACTACCATGTTATGTTCTTTCTCTGACGCCCCTGCCATTTGTGTCTCTGACTCTGCCTCCCCAAGTCCACTGAAATGAGTGTTTATTTTTGTATGAGCCTCTAGCAACGGTAGGATTCTGGCTAAGATGTGGAGGACGATGGGGCTTTCATTTGTTTTCTTTGTGTACTATACATAGTAGTTTTGAAAGGGACCTTACGGTTCCCTAAAGAAAAATGGTTCTTCAAACACAGTATTAATCTCTCTGCCCAACCAACACCTAGCAGATCCTTACTGCTTTCCAGGTGTGGGCATACACACTGATATTCCACTGAACAAATACATCTTGGCATGCTTTTCTTCTAAAAAGAATTAGGGCTCATAGTAGGCCTCACTTAGACTTTATTTTCTTTACATAATTCTTTTGTAAATATGAAACATTAATTTGTGAACAATAGAACCCATTTGTACTGACTACTTGTAGGCCTGTGCTGTCCAATATGATGTCAGTAGCCCTATGCAACTTTTGAGCACTTGAATTATGATTAGTCTGAATTGAAATGTGCTTTAAGTGTAAAATTTACACTGGATTTTGAATATATGGAAGAAAAAAGAATATAAAGTATCCTGTTAGTTATTTTTTAGTATTGATTGCAGGTTGAAATGATTAAATCCTGGAAATACTGGGTTAAATAAAATATATTAATAAAACTAGTCTTGCCTTTTTTTATTTTTTTTAAATATGGCTACTAGAGAGTTTAAAATTATATATGTGGCTTACATTATATTTAAGTTGGACAGTGCTAGCTGGCTAGAATCTTATTTTGGAAGGTAAGGTATAATTATAAAAGGTCAGAGGCACGTCTAAAGATGAAACTGTAGATATTTTTGGCCCTTTTACTCTATACCACTTTAGTTCATGTAAGTAGTTATATATCAGCAGAGTTACATCAAACGTGTCCTCTCAAGAGAGTAAGACGGGGCCTCAAATCAGTGGTTTTATTTCTAAAGCTAAATGTTCTGTCTTAAGATGTCTTTATTTTGGTTTTTACTTAACAGATTGCCATCAGTTTCCAAACTTAATGGCAGTGTTGTTACCGATGGTGAACGAGAAGATTCTGAGAGATTTTTTATCCGTTACTATGTGGATGTTCCACAAGAAGAAGTGCCATTCAGGTAAAAACCCCTGATCAGTTTAACAACATTTTAACAAGTATTGAGGCAATTTAAGAGCTATTGTTTTAGAGCAAATCTAATAATTTGCTACTGGACCCTCTTAGAGGACTTTGGTGGTAGGATTAAAAAAAAAAAAAAGGGAAGAAACACAAAGCAAACCCATTTTATCTCATTTTCCACAGTGTATTTCTTCTAGCCTTGCACTTGTATTAAGAATGGTTGGGTAAGTAATTGACTGCTTCCACTCCATACTCCATATCATTGATTCCTGTTCAATCCTCTTCTCCAGGGGCACATCTTCACCTACCTCAAAAGCTGGTCTCTTCTTTCACATTGGTCTGCTTTCAGGATATACTAAGTTCTGCAGTTTGGAAGATTTGGCAAATATGCCTTAGGTTCAGAGAATATGAGGAAAGGACTAGAAAACAGACTCTTGAGAAGATGCTAAAGGAATTAGGATGGTCGAATGTGAAGAGAAATGCTGAGGCCTGAACTAGTAATTATCTTTAAGTATATAAAGAGTTAATATACATGGTTTGAGGAGGAACTACTATATTTTATATTCATTTATTCTTTTATTTGAGTATAGTTGGCACACAATGTCACATTAGTTTCATGTGTACAACATGGTGATTCAACAAGTTTCTTATACTGTGCTATGTTCACCACAAGTGTAGTTAACCACACAACACTATTAGAATACCATTCATTGTATTCCCTGTGCTGTACCTTTTATTCATGCCACCACTGGAAGCTTGTATCTCCCATTCCCCTTCACCCATTTTGCTCATCTCCCAGCTCCCTTCCCTCCACAACCACTAGTTCTCTGATTCTGCTTTTTGCTTGTTTGTTTTGGTTTTTAGATGCCACTTGTAAATGAAATCATATGGCATCTGTCTTTATCTTATTTACTTCATTTAGTATATTATCCTCTAGGTCCATCCATGTTGTTGCAAATGGCAAGATCTCATCCTTTTTTATGGCCGAGTAATATTCGTGTGTGTGTGTGTGTGTGTGCGTGTGCGCGCGCGCGTATGTGCATGTGCATCTTTATCCATTCATCTATGGATGGACACTTGAGTTGCTTCCATATCTTGGCTATTGTAAATAACGCTGCAGTAAGCATAGGGGTACATATATATTTTTGAATGTTTTTGTATTCTTTGGATAAATATCCAAAAGTGGAATAGCTGGATTATATGGTAGTTCTATTCTTCATTTCCCTCAGAGGCTGCACCAATTTACCTTCCCACCAACAGTGTATGAGGGTTGGGAAAGAGTTACATTTAATACTCTGTAAATGTAAAAGGAAATGTAATAGGTATGCTGTAGGTAAATATACAAGAAGAAAAATATCCCCCAAAACTGGTTTCTAGGTGTTGGTAACTAGACCACTTACCAAAAATGCATATGCTTTCCTTGATGACTTTAACAAATATGAAATCACATTACACAAGTAGGATGCAAGTTAGGACTATATGTGAGTGAAATCAGGTGGTCCTTCTGGTTAAAAATTTCTGCAATTCTAATTCGTTCTTCCTAAACCTACCTAATTTTCCCCCAGAGTTTTCTATTATTTACAGGCTTTGAGGGGATTAACATTCAGTAAGGCTTAACCAGTACTTTTTTTTTTTTTTTTAAGATTTTATTTATTCATGAGAGATAAAGAGAAAGAGAGAGAGAGAGAGAGGCAGAGACATAGGCAAAGGGAGAAGCAGGCTCCATGCAGGGAGCTTGATGTGGGACTCGATCCCGGGTCTCCAGGATCATGCCCTGGACCGAAGGCAGTCGCCAAACTGCTGAGCCACTCAGGGATCCCTTAACCAGTACTATATAAAAAGATTTTTTGGTTTTGTTAGTATTTTAAAGCCTATTTAAAATACATTAGACAAATTAAGAATTTTGAAGATGGCCTTCTTAAAGTTAGCTAAAGAAACTAATCATAGTTTCCTTTGATGCAATCTCACTTGTTAATGGGAGAAGTAAATATTAAGTATACTTAAATATAAGTGCATCATAGTTTATTTAATCTCCAGTCTGCAATGGAAAGTAGTGTGTATGTATGTGTGTGTGTGTGTATGTGTGTATATATATGTATGTGTATATATATATATACACACACACACATATGCAGTACATTGTTTTCTGTCTTGTAGCATAATCATCCCAACGTGCATCCAGGCCTCTGCAATAGTCTGTATTCTTGAATGCAGGTCACAGAAATCATCTTCAATCACAGGATGAATTTATTGGAAGGATATTGAGAAACTATAAGAATTATTAGGCAAGCTGAGGAACCAAGTATAGATAGGAACCAGGGGCAGCAAGGACAGCCAAAGTTCCACCTTAGAGTTGGCCTCATGTGTCTCTGCTGGCACTGTCCTCACTAAACACCATAATATCAGACTTCACCATTGGACTTTTGCAGCTGTGCCATGGGCTGTGCTGGAAATAATCTTTCACCCACTTTTGCCTCATTTCCCAAGAATCAGAAATCTGTGTCTGACCAATTGATTGGCTATGTTTAGGGTGTATGCTCATATTTGTTTTCAGAGAGATAGAGAGATTGATTATCTGTTCCACTTTGGCTTCTAGAGTGAGAGGTAGACTTTTGCTTACCTTGATCTTGGGATGTTTCCCCAAATAGGAACAATTCAGCAAAAAGAGCATCTATTCTGGTCTGCCATTTTGACTATCCAAGATCTATACATATACCTTTTCCCCATAGTTGTATATGTAAAAAAAATTATTCTCATCTATCCTCATGTAGTCCTTTTACAAATGAAAACACATTTCTTTCCCCTGAAATGATATAACCTATTTATTCTAATCCTAAAGACTGTGACCAATTAGCTACTGTAAAAGATTCAAACTATTTTAATAGTGGCCTTGCTGCCCATGTGTGTAATTATGCCTACTTTACCATTCACTAGTGGTTAAATGTCACTGCTTAGTCTCTTCCATTCTTCTTGAAATTAAAATGGGAAAACTGATTATAATATCTGACTGTCCTATAAAATATTTTTTAAAGATGTGAGTGTTCTGCCCACTAATATATTTTTCAAAGCCTTAGAAAAGGAAGTGTCTTCAGGGTCCTTCTAGAGTTGTGGATGGCAAATGGGTGAAGAGATAATGAGTGACAATAATTTCCATGATTCCTGTGTCCTGAAGTGTTTTATCTTCTCTTTCTATATTACCCCCCCAAATATGTGGCATTTCAGCTTGTTTTTGCTATAGACCACCATGAGTCCAATTTCTAATCATCTAACTAGATAAAAATTTAAAACCACTCCCAGTCACTGAGTAGCTTTTTGAGTTCAGAATTTCTGGTAATGTACTTATATCAATAAAATCAGTGAGATCTAACATTGCTTCTCCTTCCTTGGTCAGCACCCTCAGAATCTATTCCTGTACTAATTTTCTATATTTTTGTACATATAAATGACCAAATGCTTGTAATTCTCTTGTTTTTGTGGTCAACCCCACAGAACATGCTGTGATATGTTGGTAGGGGAGCAGCGTGTATGTATGGAAGGATGAGGCAGGTGGCAATGCATTTATACTTGTAAGATAA
Organism: Canis lupus baileyi; assembly: GCF_048164855.1. Lineage (NCBI taxonomy): Eukaryota > Metazoa > Chordata > Mammalia > Carnivora > Canidae > Canis > Canis lupus. The sequence continues at coordinate 76,136,091 of NC_132840.1, forward strand.
TTCCCTTAGGGGGGTTTTACTGCCTTCTCAAGTAAGAGAGGAAGTCTCCTTAGAACAGCTCACAAGGGGGCCTAAGTGAGGATTAGGGATTCAGAATGTTCCCATCCCTCAGAGTCTGCCCTTAGGTAAACCTCCACCCAGTTAATTCTCCACATCCTTCCCCTACCTTTCCAGTCAGGGCTTCGACTTTCATATAATAGTCCCAGTATGGATACAGATTTAACTGACCTGTAATTCAGCAATCTGGAGCATCAAACTGTGCATTGCTTTTATAGCTACCTCAGCTTTATTGTTGTAAGAGAGAAAAAGGCCTTTTCTTAAAAGTACCTGGGTTTTAGTCTGTGCTTTGAGCCTCGTTCATAGGTATTCAGCCTTAGTATTCTCTTGATTTGGGCTGTCTTATGACTTTAGAATAGCAGATGCTCTACCTCATAGTCTTGCATTCTTCCTGCCCTTCACATTGTTTTGTTCTTGGCAGCACTCTCTCAATCACCTAGAGCTTTCCATGGGACCACACGTGGTCATTAGTTATGTCACTGCTCCATGTCAAAGCCTTTGCAAAATCCCTTCCATGAACACTAATATGACACTCACTGGGCCCTGCTAGGCCAGACCAATTTCAAATTGCCCATAATAACCTGAGGGATTGGTGCTGGTGATCTCCCTGGTGCCGATTTCTTAGTGCACCCAATAAAAACTAACTCTGGCCAAACTATTAAGTAAGGTAGGAAGTTAGTAAAAGAATAATGAGTACTGTGTGGCTCACAGAATTGACAAGATTAGAGAATTAGGCTTGGGAGGGATTGATGGAAAGCTAGGCACAGCCAAGATTTGTGTGTCTTACTCTGCAGACAGGTTGCTTCTGATGCCAGTCATCACATGCTCCTAGACTCTATTGCTCTCCAACATTTACAGCCGTGCTTTGAGTTTTTGATTCTGCTATATCTGCTGTGCCTAATCTCTGATAGACCTTGTGTCTTTGCAGTTCTAGTTATGGTTAGGTATCTTTGTTACCTTTCCAGAACATGGCTTTTAGGGAAAGAAGAAAGAGAACATTTACTTCTCTTTAGCTTCTATAGTGGAAAGTAGTTCCCACTTCTCGTCTGTCTTGGGTTTCTCTCAGTTCAAAGGGCATTCAGATGCTGGACAGCAGAGTTAACATATATCCACTATAATACCTGTCCCCAGTAGTTTTTTGTTTGTTTAAAATTTATTTTTTTATTAAGATTGTATTTATTTATTTAGAGAGAGCAAGCATGTGCAAGTGAGGAGAGGGGCAGAGGAAGAGAGAATCTCAAGCAGACTCTCCACTGAGTGTAGAGCCTGACTGCGGGGGTGGGGGTGAAGGGCTCTATCTCACGACCTTGAGATCATGACCTGAGATGAAATCAAGAGTGGACACTTAACCACCTGAGTCACCAACGTGCCTTCCCCCTTTTTTCCCTAGTAAATCCTCTGGTAGAATTATCAGTGTATGTATTAAATACTTTTTGAGCCATTGTGAGATGCCAGGAACTGTTAGGCACTTAAACAAGAACTATAATAGCATTCATGCTGGTATCAAGATGGAATGGTGAATAAGCTTAGAGGTATTTGTATTAAAATGAATTTACTATGAATTACGAATATTGATATATAAACAGAGTGTTTACTATATTGTCTTCCAAATTACATGCATAATCTCTTCCTAAAATACCAATGAACAGTGATTAGCACAGTGCATAGTTAAACGTAAAAGGTAAAAATTTGACTCTGGATAATTCAGTGATTCATACAGAACCCCATTTGAGAGCTCTAGTTTCAGGTAGGATGGAGGTATCCACTTACTTTAGAGGAAACATTCCTCTTCATTTGACCATGGATTTTTTTTAAATCAGTGCTTAACTTGATTTTCCTGTGAATTCTAACTTCCACAACATCCTTTTCCAGTTGTTAGGTTCCCTGAGCTTTTCCTTCCCTTCCATTTTCTTGTCTTGTGACATTAAACACATAATACCTCTACTCAACTTAGACATAAGAAAAGTTAACCGGTATGTCTTTTGAGGACATGAATAAAAAGCCGTTATGATCAGCTGAATGTCCTTTATGGTAGCAAAGTTATTTTGTGAGTCAGTTGGATTACTCACACACATCTGTTTCCATGTGATTAGGCATTTTAGCAACAGAAGACTTTTTAAAGGTGATTTAGGAATTTACATATTGTTTTTCTACCTCAGAATAAAATATAGGTTTCAGTTACCTGAATCATTTCCATTTTTTTCTGATGAACAGAATAAAGTGTTTAGAGGGCAAAAGGGAGATGTACTTAATTAAGAGTTTTATAATTTCTTACAGGTGCTCAATTATCCTCTTATTGTTTTCTACTGACAGAGCTGAAAGTCTGGCCTCTCTACTGTAGATGTGTATGGTAATAATGGACTGACACAAAAAACTGAGCAATCTCTTATGTGTTTCATGTTTATTTACTTTGTGAAATAACAGAAGGTGAAAAATCTCTGTTCCTGATTCTTGGCCTTTAAACATCATCATGTTTACTTTTCCAATCAATGGACTCTTTCTTTTAAAGACTTCATCTGTGCCTTGTCTTTTTGTGGCTTGCGTAGCAGTGGTGTGCGATTTCAAAATAAGTTCAGTGTGTGCTGCAAGTAGTTGAAAAGATGTCCTCACTGGGCTGGTTATATTTCAGTTGCTGGGCCATCATATTGTATGGAAGGAACTTCTAGGAAATAACTCTGGACTCTAGCTGGGTTTCAAAGAACAGTTTAATTTATTTACTGAATACTTCCTATGAACCAAAAAACACTGGACCAGAAGCTGGAGACAAAAAAAGACAAAAAGGTAGTGTCTGCTCTCAAGAAGCTTGCTGTCTGGGCTTAGCCTGAGACGTATTTCCTTTGCTGGATTCTCTTCATGTTCCCAACCTCTAACAATAAAGTTACCAAAGGATTTGGTCCTTGGATCTCTTCTCTTCTGTACTCATCCCTTGCATACTTTTATACAGTCCTGTGGCTCTACATGCCTTCTGTTCTAATCACTGCCAGATTTATACCTAGAGCTCTGATCTGCCCCTCCATTCCAGCCTTGTATTTCCAAAAGCCTCCTTGACATCTCCACCTGGGTGTTTAAACCTGATGTGTGTGAAACCGAACTCTTGATAGCCTCTCCTACCTTCCCCGGGCCCCTCCTCTACTGCCACTCCTTCTCCTCTGTGGATTTTCCATCAGTCCATTTTTCCAGGTGCTAGGGACAGAAACCTCAGAGTCATCCCTGACTTCTTTCTCCCACAAGCCACATCTAGTCCATTCGTTTTTTTTGTTTTGTTTTGTTTTCTTTCAGTACTGCTTCAAAAATACAGAGAGAATTTGTAATGGCTATTTCTTATACCATTTAATTCAGTTGAAGTCTTCATCATGTCTCCCTCCTGTATGTTCTCCCTGAATTTACTCTTGCCCCCTAGTTTATTCTCCACATAGCAGCCAATTTATGAGAACTCAAGTTTAGGAGATCTCTCGATGGCTCAGCGGTTTATAGCACTGTCTTCGACCCAGGGTGTGATCCTGGAGACCTGGGATCGAGTCCCACGTCGGGCTCCCTGCATGGAGCCTGCTTCTCTCTTTGCCTGTGTCTCTGCCTCTCTCTCTCTCTGTGTCATGAATAAACAAATAAAATCTTAAAAAAAAAAAAAAAAACACTCAAGTTTATTTAAAAAACAAAAACCTCTGTGCTGTTCCTGAAACACGTCAAGCACTCTCCCACCTCAGGCCTCTGTACTGTTTTCCCTCTTTGGAACGTACCAGGTTAGCTGCATGGTTCTCTCCTTTGGGGATGGCTGATTGGAGAACCAGCCTATCTCAAACAGCACAGCTCGGCCTCCTACAAGTTCTCTTAACCTACTTGTATGTTTCTTATTTAGCAATACCTACCTGGCCTTGCTTATATACTCTTGGCTTCCCCCTGCCATACTGCAAACTCTGTAAAAGTTTTATACTTTTATAAAACTCTGTTTTATACTTCGCTGTACCCTCAATGCCTAGAGTGGTGCCTGACAAAATAGCAAGTGTTCAATAAAATGACTGAACCTTCACATTATGATCATGGAACACGAAGCAGGGTTACTGAGCTCTCCTGGAAGAGGTGGTACTTTCTAGAGAATGATTGAGTCAACCTGATGATGAAGGTGAGGGGAGAATATTCCAGACAGAAGGGAATACATGGGAAGTAAAGGCACAGTGGTAGGAAAGAATTCTTTATGTGTAGTGAACTGCAGCAGTTTAATAGGACTTCGTGAAACATAGTACGTGGGAAGGAAGTAGTAGCAGATAGCGCTTGGAGGGGAGGCGGGGGGTGGAAGCCCAAGGCAGGCCCTTAGAGACCCTTGTATGCCCTGCCAGGAGAAGAGGACTTTTTCTTGTATACAATGAGGAATCATCGAAAGGCTTCAAGTAGGGAAGTTCCTCAGCCAGATTTTGGGTTATATTTAGAGGGAGAATCTGAGAGAGCCCTCCGTAATAACAGATACTTTGGTGTAAAGGAAGTATGTGTTGGAGGCAGTCTGTGTCCTTTTACACAGGTACACACATTAGGGCTGAATTTCCTTAGAATTTGAAATAGTCCCTAGAAAACACACTGAAGTTCTCAATTTTCTGATATTAGTAGCCCTGATTTCTCTAGGGATAGAAGAGTATCATTTTTAGAGGGAAAGAAACCTCCACGATTATAAATCTATCATTTTTACCTTGCCATTTATCAAATGTCTGTCCATGTTGCCTATGTTTATCAGTTTTTCCTTTATGTTGTATTTGGTTTATCTCTTAATTTCCTCTGAGAGTGAATTAATTTGCTTATTTAGTACTGAACTAATACCAGTCTTCCTCCATTAAGTTTTAAAGACAGACAAAAAGAAAAGCCATGTAACTTTTCCTTTAGAAATCAACATACCATGTATCTTTTGAGATTTAGCTGTTTCTTTTCTTTTTAAGTATTTAATCACCTGATGCTCCTCACTAGGCATGCACTTTTTAAAAAAAAATTTATTTTTTGTTTATTTTTACATTTTCAAATTTAAATCCAATTTGCCAACATATAGTATGGCACCCAGTGCTCATCCCATCAAGTGCCCTCCTCAGTGCCTGTCACTCAGTCACCCCATCACCCCTTCCACAACCCTTTGTTTTAGGCGTGCACTCTTTTAATCCCCATCACCTATTTCACCCATCCTACCACTCACCTCCCCTCTGGTAATCATCAGATTGTTCTCTATAATTAAGTCTGTTTCTTGGTTTTTCTCACTATTTTTCCCCTTTTCTCCTTCGTTTTGTTTCTTAACCTCCACATATGAGTGAAATCATGGATCTTTCTCTGACTTATTTCACTTAGCATTATCCTCTCTGGCTCTATCCATGTTGTTGCATATGGCAAGATTTCATTCTTTTTTATGGCCGAATAATATTCCATTGGGTATACATACCACATCTTTATCCATTCATCAGTCAATGGATACTTGGGGTGTTTATGTAATTTGGCTATTGTTGATAATGCTGCTATAAACATCGGGGTGCGTGTATCCCCTTTGAATTAGTATTTTTGTATTCTTTGGGTAAGTACCCAGTAGCATGATTGCTGGATCTTAGGGTAGTTCTACTTTTAACTTTTTGAAGAATCTCCCTACATGTTCCAGAGTAGCTGCACCAGTTTGCATTCCCACCAACAGTGCCTGAGTGTTCCTTTATCTCCACATTCTCACCAACACCTGTTGTCTCTTGTGTTTTTGACTTTAGCCATTCTGACAGCTGTGAGGTGATACCTCATTGTAGTTTTGATTTGCACTTCCCTGATGATGAGTGATGTTGAGCATCTTTTCATGTCTGTTGGCCATCTGGATGTCTTCTTTGGAGATATGTCTGTTCATGTCTTCTGCCCATTTTTAAATTGGATTATGTGCTTTTGGGGTATTGCATTTTATGGTTCTTTACATATTTTGGATACTAACTTTTTATCAGATAAGTCATTTGCAAGTATCTTCTCCCATTCCATAGTTGCCTTTTGGTTTTGTTGATTGTTTCCTTTGCTGTGCAGAAGCTTTTTTATTTTGATGTAGTTCCAATAGTTTATTTTTGCTTTTATTTCCCTTGCCCTTAGGGGGCCAATCTATGGCTGATGTCAGAGACATTACTGCCTGTGCTCTCTTCTGGGAGTTTTATGGTTTCATATCTCACATTTACGTCTTTAATCCATTTTGAATTTATTTTTGTGTATGGTGCAAGAAATTGGTCCAGTTTCATTCTTTTGCATATAAGCTGCCCAATTTTCCCAACACCATTTGTGGAAGATGTTTCTTTTTGTTTTTGATGGTACTAGGGAGGAAGTATATTCACTGATTTGGGGTGTCTCTTTTTTTCCAGACTTTAAAATTTTGTTTTTCATAAAGACTTAGAAGAGGCATTGCTCCAGAGAATAATTGTTTGCTGGGAGGAAACACTGTTGTCAGAGATGGAGAGGCAAAGCCAGAAATAGTTTTTTTTAAAGCCTTTCCTTTACTTTTAAACTCTCCTTCTGTACCTCACTTTCTATTTGTCCCAAGGAGGCCCTAAACTATGCCCTGGGAAATCCTTATTTGTGATGTCAAGGATAATATTAGGCATTCCTCAGATGCTTATTGGATTGTCATTAATGGTAGGCTTTTTAAAATATGGAGAGTACGTTTTTTTCCTCCTTAAGACTAATAGCTTTTCTAAATACTGCTGATTGTATCTTCACATTATTGTGAGAGCAGGGCAGTGGCTTGTATTCAGACACCACCTCAATGAAGGCTTACTTTGTCTTGGATGCTGGAGAAATCCTAGTGTACTGTGTCTGTTACCTCATATTCCTTCTAGACAGAGGACCTGCTGTTGTGAAGGAACATTCCTACATTGGACATGAGTCTCCTGGGGTTCTCCATATTGCCAGGCTCCATCATCCTCTGACAAGGGCCGTGACACAGCACTCCTCACATTCAGCTTCCAGTCTCATGAGAAACAAAAGGGGCTTTCTCCTTGGCGCACCGGAGAGCCCCTGAAATGTTAGCTTTCCCTGTCGCTTACAACCTTTGTCATTCCAATTACCTTGGACTTTATTTTGACTTCTTGCCACTTTCCCAGCCCAGGAGAAGATAGGCTACCTTCCTAATCTTGATTGGAGTTATATATGAGAATTTGCATATACCTGCAAAGGAAAGAAAAAGAACCAGCCCTCCCACATCATGGTCTTGGGGGAAATTATCTTTGCTGTCTCAACTTTTGTTTTGGCCAGGGCAGGGGCCAGTTTTATCTTTTTTGTTTTTGTTTGATTCTTTAGGCTTAGAAAAAATACTGAGAATAATAAAATAAATACTTATTTTCACATTATTTCAGAACTGATGACTAATATTTTGCTATTTACTTCATTTATTTATTAAAAGAAATAACATTGCAGATAAAGTTGGATTAGTTTTTTCGCTCCTGTTCTCAGTCCTATATATGCCACAAAGTGACTCCTGGCAAGAATTTGATGTGTATCTTTACTACTTACTATATTTTATATGTCCATTAAAATATAAAGTGGGACTTTATGATTCTTTGTCAATATGCATTGCAGTTTCTTCTCAGTCTGTAGCTGATTTTCAGTTTGAGTTTTCACTTTGTATTTTGTTGAAAAGAAGTTTCAAAATTTTAATGTTAAACGTACCAATCTATGTATATTATGTATATTAAATATATCAACTCTATGGTTTATTCTTATTCCATCTTATTTAACAAAATCTCTTCCTTTCCAAAGATCACTTAAAATAATCTGGATTTTTTTCTAAATGTGTTTTCACATTTGTGTCTTTGATCTGCCTGGAGTCTATCTTTGTGTATGGTATCGAATAGAGATCTAAGGTATGATTGGTGTTCTCCACTGATCTTTAATACCACCTGTGTCATTTGCCTCATTTTTTATATGCATGTGTGGTTCTGCCTCCCCTTGTCTGTTCCATTGGTATATGTGTCCCTTCCTGTACCATTACAAAATTGAGAAATAACATTGCTAAATTGCAGTAAGTCTGAATTCCCAATAAGGGTAAGTTTCTACACCTAATTATTTTTCAGGTTACTGTAGAGATTGTAGCCCTTTTCCCTGTGGATTTTAGGGTTGGCTTACCAAGAACCACAAAAAATCCTGCTATAACTTGGATTCTTTTTTTTTTTTTTTTTTAAGATTTTATTTATTTATTCATGAGAGACACAGAGAGAGAGAGGCAGAGACACAGGCAGAGGGAGAAGCAGGCTCCATGCGGGGAGCGTGATGTGGGACTTGATCCCGGGTCTCCAGGATCATGCCCTGGGCTGAAGGCGGCGCTAAACCACTGAGCCACCAGAGCTGCCCTGTAACTTGGATTCTGATTGCACTGAATTCACTAATTTGGGAGAATTGACGGTTTGATGCTATTTCGTCTTCTTATCTGTGAACATAGGATATCGTCCCATTTAATTCAGCGTATTTTATATGTCCTTCACCAGTGTTTGTAATGGTCTCTCAAAGGCCTTACACATATTTGTTAAATTTTGTTTCTAGGCATCTTACACATTTTGTTGCTATTTTAAATGAAATCATTTTTTTCTGTCACTGCTTTCTAATTCTTGTTGATGTATAAGAATGCTGTGTAGTTTTGCATGTTGATCGCATATCCATCAGTCTTGCCTATGTATAAAGCAGTTAATCTTTACTTTCTTTTGAGTTTTTATGTAGACAGTCCTCCTCACCTGTAATATTACAGGTGAACAGTAAAAGAGGACATCTTTATCTTGTTTCTCACTTTAAAGGGACTACTTCCAAGTTTCAGTTTGAAGTGTGATGTGAAACGTGACTTTTGCTGTCGATTTTTCATAGTTGTACTTCATATCAGGTTAAAGTAGTTACTACCTCTGTTTTTCTAAGAAAATTATGACCAAGTATTGATCTCCTATAGAATGTTCTTTCTGTATTGAGATGAACATGCTGTTTTGACACGTTAAACTGAATTTGAGGGATACACTTTTCAGATAGTGAACCATCTTTGCATTCCTGGAATATTCAGCTTGGTTGTAAAATATTACGTGTCTTTTTCAACACTGCAGAATTTAATGTTATGTCTTTGGGATGTTTCCATCCCAAAATGTTTCATATTTAAACATTTCGTTGCTTTGTAATTTTCTTTTCTACCGTTCTTTCTAGTTTTGTTATTGAAGGTTAATTAGCTCCATAAAATGAATTGGATTGGTAGTTTTATATTTTTCTATTAAAGTAACTGTAATTTAGTTTTAAAATTTTATAGTCATTCATAATACTCTTATGATTTTGGAGTAGCTGTTTAAGTTTTTCAAATATTTTATCCTATTTAATCTTCATTTGGACTAGGTAATACTTCCATATGGAACCCAACTGAAAATTTTTGAAATGATTTAGATAGTAAACCAAATCGTCTTCCTATTTTTATCCTTAGGACCTAGTCAGATATTCGGTCCCTAGGCAACTACTGACACTAATATCTTGTTATAGGGTGCCATTGCTATTCAGTGCATAATTTCTGTACACGGTCACAAAACAATATACATCTTGCTTTTTTCACTTAACAGATGTTCAATAACCTCCTGTAATGCCCTCATTATATTTTTACCTTCATATCTATCTCTATATGTCTCTCTGTTCTCTCTTTCTCTCTCTCTCTATATATATATTTGATCTTTTTGATCAAAGAAAAGTGCTGTATCAATAGTCATCTCCTTTTTCATTCCTAATAATGTTTACTTCTGCCTTTCTCTTTCTCACTCTCTTTTTTATTTTTTTGATTGGTCCTGCTTTAAAAAAATGATGATCTTTTTAGTAGTATTCTTTATTTAAAGTCAGGGTTATTGAGGTATAAATTGACATAGAGTAAGTTTTTACCAATTTTAAGTATACATTTCTGAGTTTTAACAAAACTACAATTCTGTAAGTACTGACACAATCAGAATATATAGCAGTTCTATCACCCAAAAAAACTCTTTCCCTGACTCCATTGTCTGGCAACCACTAATCTGTTTTCTGCCCTTTTAGTTTTCACTTTTCCAGAATCTCATATAAGTGGAATCATATAGTATAACCTTTTGTTTTAATTGAAGATTTTATTGAGATAATTATAGATTTACATGAAGTTGTAAGAAATAATACAGCCAGATCCCATGTACACTTTACCCATTTTCCTGCAATAGTAAAATTTTACAGAACTCTAGTACAGCATCACAATCAGGATTATTCAGACTTCTCCAGCTTTACTTGTACACATGTATGCGTGTGTGTGTGTGCGTGTGTATAATTTAGTTCTCTACATTTTATTGCATGTGGAGGTTTACGTATCCACTACTGTGGTCAAAACAGTGAACAGTTCTATCACCAAGGATCTCTTAGATTGCCCTTTATCACCACACTCAGCTTGCTGCCAGCTCCCCTACTCCCATCTTTATCCCCTAGCTACCCCTAATCTTATCATTTATAAAATTTTGCCATCTCAAAAAAGTTATGTAGAAAAAATAAGTGGGAAATATCAGAAAGGGAGACAGAACATGAGAGACTCCTAACTCTGGGAAACGAACTAGGGGTGGTGGAAGGGGAGGAGGGCGGGGGGGTGGGGGTGACTGGGTGGTGGGCACTGAGGTGGGCACTTGACAGGATGAGCACTGGGTGTTATTCTGTATGTTGGCAATTTGAACACCAATAAAAAATAAATTTATTATTAAATGTTATGTAAATGGAATCATACAGCATATAACCTTTTGGGATTGTTCCTTTTCCACTTAGCATAATTCGTGGAGAGTCACCTAAATTGTTACATGTATCGGTAGTTTGTGCCTTATTATTGCTTATTAGCAAATAAGCCTTTTTATTGCTTATGTGCTATATATGTATCACAGTTTACTTAACCATTCACTTCTTGAGGAACATCTGGATTGATTCTAGTTTGGATTATTACAAATGACATACATATGAATATTCTTGTATAGATTTTTTTTTGGATAGAAGTTTTCATTCCTCTGGGATAAATACCCAGGAGTACAAATAGCTGAGCAGTATGGTAATTGCATATTTAGTTTTATAAGAAACTACCATACTCTTTTTTTTTTTTTTTTTTTTTTTTTTACCATACTCTTTTTTAAAATGGCCATACCATTTTACATTCCCATGAGCAATAAATGGGTGATCCAGTTTTTCTACAGCATTCTCTTGCTAGCATTTGGCATTTGGTATATTTTTATGTTTTAGCCATTCTAATAGGTTTATACTATCTCATGATTTTAATTTTCATTTCCCTGATGGTTAAAGATCTTGAATATGTTTTCAAGTGCTTATTTGTATCTGTAAAACCTCTAGTGAAATATCTCTGTGGTTTTTGCCCATGGTTTTGAGTGGATTCTTTCCTTACTATTGAGTTTTAAAGCTCTTTGTATATTCTAGATACTAGTTCTTTGTTGGATATATGGTTTGCAAATATTTTCTGTTAGTATGAGGCTTGTCTTTTTGTTTTTTCATATGATTTCATATAGAACAAAAATTTTTAATTTTGATGGGATCTGTTTACCAATTTTTCCTTTTATGAATTGTACTTTAAGTGTCAAGAACTCTTTGCCTAGATACAGAAGATTTTCTAGTATTTTTTTCTAAAAGTTTTGTAGTTTTACATTGTACATTTAAATATGTAATCCATTTAGAGTTAATTTTTGTGCCAGATGAAAAGTTTAAGCTAAAGTTCATTTTTTTGACCTTCGGTTGTCTAGTTTTACAGCAGTATTTGTTGAAAAACCTGTCTTGCCTCATTCCATTGCTTTGTACCTTTTAACAAAATTTGGAGTATATTTGTGTGGATATATATCTGGGTTTTCTATTCTATATCAGAGACTTATGTGTCTGTGGTCTCACAAGTACACATTGTTTTATACCTGTATAATAAGCTTTCATATCCTATAGAATGATTCTTTCAACTTTATTCTTCAAGAATATTTGAGTTATCCTAGGACCTTTGCCCTTCTATATATATTTTAGACTAAGCTTGTCTCTGTCTACAAAAAATCTTGCTGAGATTTTGATAGGAATTTCATTAAACCTATAGATCAGTTTGGGGAAGATTGACGTATTTACTATATTGGATCTTCCAATGCATGAACACAGTATGTCTCCTCATTTATTTAGGCCTTTTTAATTTCTTCCATCGGCATTTTGTAATTTTCAACATACAAGTCTTATAAATCTTTCATTAGATTTACACCTGAATATTTCATGTCATTTGCAAATACAGAAATTTTATTTATGCCTTTCCAATCTATGTGACCTTTTTCTTTTTCTTACCTTATTGCAGTGGCTAGAACTTCCAGTACTGTGTTGCATACGAGTGGTAAGAGTGGACATCCTTGCTTTCCTCCCAGTCTTAGGGAAAAGCATTCAGTCTTTTACCACTAAGTATAATGTTAGCTGTGGATTTTTCATAGATGCCTTTTATCAGTTGAAGCAGTTCCTCTCTATTTCTAACATGCTGAGGATTTTTATCATAAATGGATGTCAGATTTTTTCCAAATGCTTTTTCTGTGTCAATATGATTTCTTTTTGTTAACTTATTGATATGGGAGCTATATTGATTTTCAAACATTGAGCTGGCATTACATATGTAGAATAAATTACTCTTTATCATGGTGTATATTTCTTTTTATACATTGTTGGATTTGGTTTGCTAATATTTTGTTGAGGATTTTTGTGTTTTAGGTTATGAGAGATTAGAATGTAGTATTCTTTAAAAAAAAAAAAAAACCTGTATTTTATGTGCTTTTAGTATCAGGGTAACTAACACTGGCTTCCTAAAATAAGTTGGTAAGTGTTCCCTCCTCTTCTGTTTTCTGGAAAAGATTGTGTATAATTAGTATTAATTCTTTTTGGTCACTTAAAAATTCTTTTAAATTTTCATTGTAGTAAAATACACATAACATAATTTACCATCTTAACCTTTTTTAAAAATTGTGATAAAATGTACATAATGTAAAATCTATCCTTTTTTTTTTTAAATCTACTATCTTAATCATCTTAAAGTGCAGTTTGGTAATGTTAAAATATACATTACATTGTTGTACAGCAAATCTCCAACATTTTTCATTTTATAAAACTGAAACTCCATACCCATTAAATATCACCTCCCTATTACCCACTCCCTCCAACCCCACGGGATCACTTTTCAATTATTCTACTTTCTGTCTCTGTGAATTTGACTATTCTAGAGACCTTATATAAGTAAAATCATACAATATTTGTGTTTTGTGACTATTTCACTTAGCATAATGTCCTCTTAGCTCATCCATATTGTAGCATGTGACAGGATTTACTTTTTTTAAAAAGTTGGATATTTTGTATGTATAGACCACTTTTTTTTTTTTTTAACCATTCATCCATCAACAGACATTTGGGTTGCTTCTACTTCATGGCTATTACGAATAATTCTGCTGTGAATATGGGTATGCAGATACCACTTCAAGATCCAGCTTTTCAATTCTTTGAATCCTAGAAATGGGATTGCTGGATCCTATGGTAATTTTCTTTTTAATTTTTGAAGAATCACTCTACTGTTTATGTCCATAGTGGTTTATCATTTTAGTCACACCAGCAATTCCAACTTCTCCACCAGCCAACACTTATTTTGTGTGTGTGTGTGTGGCGGGGGGGTGGTTATTTATTTTTTGATGTAACCATCCTAATGGATGTGACGTATTTCATTGTTGTTTTGATTTGTATTTCTTTGATGAGCAGTGATGTTAAACATCTTTTCATATGTTTGTTGGCCTTTTGTATGCCATCTTTGGAAAAAATGTCTATTCAAATCCTTTGCCTATTTTTAAATCAATCTTTTTAAATTTTTTGACACAGAGCTGAAGGGATTGCTTATATATTTTGCATATTAACTCAGATATATGATTTGCAAATATTTTCTCCCAATATTATGTAGGTTGTCTTTTTCTCTGTTCATCGTAGCCTTTGATGTGCACAAATGTTTAAGTTTGATATAGTCCCATTTGTCTTGCTTTTGTTGCCTGTGCTTTTGGTGTAATATCCAAGAAATAATTGGCAAAGCCAATGTCAATGAAACTTTTCTCATTCTAGCAATTTTATAGTTTTGGATTGTACATGTAAGTCTTTAATGTATTTTTACTTAATTTTTGTATAGGGTTAAGATAAGTATCCACTTTCACTTTATTGCATGTGGGTATTCAAATTTCCTGGCACTGTTTGTTAAAGAAACTGTCCTTTTTCTATTGAGTGGTCTTGGCACCTTTATTGAAGATCATTTGACTATGTACATGTGGTTTTATTTCTGGCCTGCTGTGTTGCATTGGTCTATATGTCTATATTTAATGCCAGTACCAAACTGTTTTGATTACTGTAGCTTTGTAACATGTTTTGAAGTAAGGGAGTGAGTCTTCCAACTTCATTCTTCCTTTTCAAAATTTTTTGGCTATTCAGGGTCCTTTGACCTTTCATTCGAATTTGAGAATGATTTTTTGTTTTTCTGCAAAAAAAAATGCTGTTGAAATTTTGATAATAATTGCATTGAATCTGTATATTACTTTGAATAGTATAACTTCTTGATAATATTAAGTATTTTAATCCATGAACATGGAATCTATTTTCATTTATTTGTGTTTAATTTCTTTCAGCAATGTTTTGTAGTTTTCAGTGGTATTTTCCTTTTTAAAATATGCCATTCTGATTTCCACTATCTTTATTATTTCCTTCCTTTTGCTTGACTTTCTCTTCTTTTTCTAGTTTTTAAGGTAGCAATGTAGATTGTTGATTTGAGATCTTTCCTAATAAACACTTAGTGCTTTAAATTTCATTCACAGCACTGTTGGCATCCCACATGTTTTGATATGTTATATTTCAATTTTCATTCAGTTCATTGCTCTTAAAAAAGTATTTCATGTGAATCTTCCTCTTTGACTTACAGATTATTTAGAAGTTTAATTTCCAAGTATTTAGGAATTTCCCTAAATTGTTATCTTTTTGTTACTGATTTATACCTTGGTTCCATATGGTCATACTCTGGGTAACAGCAATTCTTTTAAATTTGTTAATCTTATGGCTTATCTTGGTGATTATGTAAAAAAAATGTATTCTGTTGTTGTTGGATATAGAATGCCTTATATGTCAATTATATACTGTTGATTGTTTTGTATCTAATAGTTCTGTCATTTCCTGAAAAAGAGATATAGGCAGCCTTTTGAGTCTGCTTTCTTTTGCTTAGCATGATGTATGATATTCATCTATCTTGTATGTATCACTAGTGAGATTCTTTTAACTGCTCAAGAATATTCTTTTTCTTAATTTTATTTTTTTAAGTAGGCTCCAAGCCCAACATAGGGCTTGAATTCACAATCCTGAGATTAAGAACCACATGCTTTACTTATTAAGCTACCTATAGGCACCACTAGTATTCTTTTATATAGATGTAATACAGTTAAATTCATCAGCTGAAAGTACATTTGGAGTGTTTCCATTTTTTCTATTTTTGGCAATTTATTAAGAAAACTGTGATAAATAGTCACAGATTTCTGTGTGAATATTAGTTCTTATTTCTCTTGGGTAAATACCAAGAAGTGAAATTGCTAAGTCACATGGAAAGTGTATATTTAACTTGCCAAGCTGTTTTCCAAAGTCGTACACCATTTTGCTTTCCCACCAGCAACATGTGAAAGTTCCTGTTACTCCACATCCTAATCACTACTTGGTATTTTTAGGTTTTTTGCTTTTGCTGTCTTTTTTTTTTTTAATTTTTGTTTCATTTCTTTAATTTTAGCCATTTTAATAAATGTATAGTGGGTATCTCATTGTGGTTTTAATTTGCACTTCCCTAATGACTAATAATGTTGAACATATTCTTAAGAGCCTTTTTGGCCATTCAAATACCTTTTTTGGTGAGGTATCTGTTAAAATCTTTTGCCCATTTTTGTAGTAGGTTTTTTTATTTTCTCATATTGGATTTTGAGAGTTCATTATAATACTCCAGGTATATATCTCTTACCAGATATGTGTTTTGTAAATTTTTTTCTCAGTCTGGATTGTCATTTCATTCTTTCAACGGTTTTTCAAAAGTAGAAGTTTTAAATTTTGGTAACATTGACTTTATTGGTTTTCTTTCCTTTATGGATCATGCTTTTAGTGTGATATCTAAGAAATTTTTGATTAATCCAAGATCACAGAGATTTTCATGTATGTTTTTTCTAGACATTTTATAGGTTTGTTTTCTGTTTAAGCTTTTGATTCATTTGAGCTAACTTTTGTATATAATGTAAGGTATGAATTTCTTTTGTTTTAATTTTGGCATATGAGTGTCAATTGTTCTAGCAGCATTTATTGATAAGACTATCCTTTCTCTATTGAATTGGTTTTACACTTTTGTGGAAAATGAGTTAATCATATAGGCAGACTCTACTTCTGGATTCTGTGTTATTTTCCATTGATTTATGTGTCTGTCCTTTCTCAGTATCATATTGTCTTGATTCCTGTCACTTTATAGGAAGTCTTGAAAATCAGGTTGTGTGGGTCCTGCAACATTGATCTTTTCAGTTATTTTGGCTATTGTAGTTTCTTTGCCTTTTTATATAAATATTAGGATAAGCTTGTTGAACTATAGAAAAAAATTCTGCTGGTATTTTGATTGTCGTGTGAAATGTGTAGGACCATTTGAATAGGATTGACATCTTAATAATATTGAGTCTTTCTATTCATGAACCAGTATATCTCATTTATTTAAGTCTTATTTGATTTCTTTCAGAAGTTGGTGTTTTGTATTTTTCTACGTGTAAATCCTGCTCATATTTTTGTTACATTTGTACTTAAGGATTTCATGTATCTCAGTCCTGTTATAAATAGTACTTTAATTTTTTTTTTCAATTTTCAATTGTTCATTGCTAGATATAGAAGTACATGGGATTTTGATATATTGACCTGTATTCTGCAAACTTGCTAATCAACTTATTACTTCTAGTAGTTCTTTTGTAGATTAAAAACAATCATGTTGTCTTGAGACACAGTGTATATTTTCTCTTCCTTTTTTTTTTTTAAGATTTTATTTATTTGAGAGAGAGGGAACATGAGCAGGGTGGGGCATGGGGGAGAGGCAGAGGGAGAAAGGGAGAAGCAGACCCTGAGCAGGGAGCCTGATGTGGGGCTCGATCCCAGGATCCTGGGTCATGACCTGAACTAAAAGCAGACACCTAACCAACTGAGCCACAAGGCACCCCATATGTATTCTCTTCCAATCTATATTACTTTTTAATTTTTCTTTTTTTCCTTTCTCATTCTTTTTCTGCATCTGTTGAAAAATTTATGTGATTTTTGTCATTTAGTGTGTCCATTATATTTGCTGTTTTTTTGTTTTTTAATGTTTAACCAGCCTTGAATTTCTCACTTGGTTATAATGTATTATCTTCTTTATACATTGGTGGATTTCATTTGCTAATATTTTGTTGATGATTTTTGTATCTGTTCATGTGGGATATTGATTTATAATTTTCTTGCAGTGTGTTTCTCATTTTAATACTGGGATAGCACTAGCCTCATAAAATGAGTTTGTGAGTTTTTGTTTCTCTTTTCTAAAAATGTTTGTATAGTGTTAATATTCTTTCTTAAATATTTTGTAGAATTTTGTCAGTGAAGCCATCTGTGCCTGGTGTTTTCTTTGCTGGAAGTTTTAACTATGATTAAATTTATTTCATAGGTACAAGAATTCAAGTTATCTGTTCCTTTTGAATAAGCTTTGGTAGCTTGTGTCTTTGCAGGAATTCATCCATTTCATCTCAGTTATTGAATATATGGGCATATTCATAATATTCACTTACTATAAACCTTTAAAGCCTATATGGTCTGTTGTGATGTTCTTTGATTCAATCCTGATATTGTATCTTCTTTTCTTGATAAGTTTGGTGACAGGTTTATCAGATTTGCTTATCTTAAGATCCAGATTTGGGGGATGCCTAGGTGTCTCAGTCAATTAAGCATCCAGCTCTTGATTTCAGCTCATATCATGATCTCAGGGTCATGGGATCAAGCCTGGGTTGGGCTCCATGCAGAGTCTGCTGGGGATTCTCTCCCTCTGCTCCTCCCCATTGCTTGGATGAATGCACATGTGCGCTCTCGCTCTCTCTCTCTAAATAAGTACCTAAAATCTTTTCTTAAAAATCCAGATTTGGGTCTCATTGGTTTTCTTTATCTTTTTTTCCTGCATTTTATTTCACTGATTTCTGCTCATATTTTTATTATATCTTTTCTCGCTTTGGGTTTAATTTTATTTATTTTTTTTTAATTTTTATTTATTTATTTATTTATTTATTTATTTATGATAGTCACAGAGAGAGAGAGAGAAGCAGAGACACAGGCAGAGGGAGAAGCAGGCTCCATGCACCGGGAGCCTGATGTGGGATTCGATCCTGGGTCTCCAGGATCGCGCCCTGGGCCAAAGGCAGGCGCCAAACCGCTGCACCACCCAGGGATCCCTGGGTTTAATTTTATCATCTTTTTCTGGCACCTTAAGGTAGGAGCTTAGATAATTGATTTAAGACCTTTCTTCTTTCTCTTATAAACATTTAATTATATAGATTTCCTTCTGAGCACTGCATTAGTTACATTATATCTTTTTTGTATATTCCATTTTAATTTTTATTGAATTCAGAATATTTTCTAATTTCCCTTGTAACTTTCTCTTTGACCTATTACTACAGTTATTTAAAGTGTGTTGTGTATTTCTCAAATACTTGGAGATTTTCCAGCTTAATTTCTTGCCATAGTAAGATAACATATTTTGTATTACTTTAATTCTTTTAAACCTATTGAGATATGTTTTTGGCCTAGAATATGGTCTATTTTGGTCAATACTCTATACATACTAGAAAAAAATGTGTATTCTAATGTTGTTGAGAAGTATGTTTTATAAACACCAGTTCAAGTTATTAGTAGTATTCAGATGTTTTGTATTGTTAACAGTATTTTGTTTTGTTGGTCTATCAGTTATTGAGAAAGGAGTGTTGTGTTCTCTAGCTGTAATTGTGAACTTGTTTATTTTTACTTTCAGTTCTATTGGTATTTGCTTCATTATCTTGATACACACTGAAGATTGTTATGTCTTCCTGTTCAATTTTAGCTTTCCCTGTATAATAGTTTTGCAGTTGTCTCTAAGTAGCTCTCTAGACTCTTGTCCCACAGTAATTGCAGTTAGTACATATCTAGTCACTTAGGCAGCAAGTGATTTGATGCAATTCCTGGTGGTAGAGCTATCTTTTTCCTTCTTTTATCTAGAATCTTTGCTCTAAAGAGGTAGCCCTAGGCAGTGGATCTATAGCAGATTTTTTGCATTATTTTATGTCCAGCCTCACAGCCCTCCAACCCTACCCCTGCTTCATGCAGTGAACCTGACTCTCTTCGTGGAGTACTTTTAATCTCCTTTCCTAAACCGGACTTTAGCTCCTGACTGCCACTACCTATTTTGGATTTGGAGTCCAGTGGTTCTGTGGTTTTAGTTGTATGCTTTGTATTTCTTTTCTGTGTCTGATCTGTAGAAATGTAGAATATTATTTTTGAGCCTGGGCTATGTCTTCTTGGAATTCGGCCTTTCATATTTTATCCATTTTACTCTATGTTTGGAGCAGAAGTATATTAAACTGTGAATTTACGGAGTCATTTTGATCAAAGTCCTAATCATACTGATAAATGTAGATTCGAATAATTCTTTTAACTTTAGTGTAATATTTTATTACACGAATAGGTCACATTCTGTTTATCCATTCACTAGGTAATTTTGACAGCACTTGAATTTAAGAAATAATGAGTTCAAACAAATTCTATGACTTAAGCTTTGATGAAAAATAGTATGAAAAATACTAAGTTCAGCTCAAGATACTTTGCTATGTATGAAAGGTGAGAATAAATATTTTGGAAGTAGATAAAATATGGAAGCTTGAAGAAGACAAGTGGGGAAACATCTATGGCTTAAGCTAAATAAGACGATGAGATCTGTGATAGAAGATCATAAAGAGAAAACGGAAGAGAATCCAGGAAGGAATCTTGAGAACTATCCAAGTGTATAAGTGTAGATGGTCAAAAGAGGAATTAGAACCTGTAAGGATATATTGAAAAGGGACATTTGAAATGTAGAAAGGAGAAGAGAATTTCTAGAACAGTGTTCATTACTCTAGCAAACCATTAAAGTGATGAGAACTAAGGCAGAATGATGGTCTGAGAACAAGACCTGAATTCTAACTTCCACCGTCTACTCATTAGCTATTAGATTTTTGGGTTAACAAATCAGTCCAAATTACTATTTCTGTAAAATATGTAATAGGTGATCTCTAAGGTCCTTTCTGTGTCTAAGAAGTGATGTTTATGTATTTTGATAATAGGGTATTGGTGACGTTGAGAAAACTGTTTCAGTAGTGTATGAAAACCCACTTGTAGAATGTTAAGGAGATTTCTTTGGTATGCCATGTCAAAATAAGAGGAAGCATACCATAGCCAGAGAGGTTAAACAACAGCAATTAGATGTTTGGAAAATATTTTAAATGCTTCGTAATACCTTGGGAAATGAATGTTTTTCATACTGTACCATCAGAGATATTTCATGTTTTATTGGTCACATTCCTTAAAGAGAGAGATGTAGATATTAGGGATTTATTTTGGAGTAAGATAGCCTTATTTTAAAATAAAGACTCCAGTTAATTCAATATGAGTCTGCATTTGAGGAACAATAGATTAACAGAATTGTTACCTTAAAAGTACTGCATAGGCCACGTTTGAGTATACCCCTAGGAAGTTGTAAGGGCTAGATACTGATCATCCCATTGCAGTATACGCACGTGCACAAAATGTAAATCCCATCATTTTGCTCTAGGATGTTCCTTGAGATTCTAACTATACCTTTTATGGAAATGGAAACATGAAGTCCAAATGTGGAAGCTTTCTGATACCTAAAAAGCTCCTGGTCTAAGCTTATTTTAGTTTTCCAGTTTCTTAAATATTTGTGTTAAATATTTACTGTTTATATTATTTAGTTTATAAGGCTACTCAGAGCTGAGAATGAATTAGCCTTTGTCTCCATCCATCTTTGAGTTTTAGGTTTTATTCTAAATTCACTCTCAGACTAAGATTTATGGTAGGAAACTGCAGTCTAAGTAGTATGTCAAGTCTTCACTTATTCTAGAGTCATAGACCTGTGACTGAATTGTGAGTGAGGAAATGCTCTCAGGTATCTTAGGAATCAAGAATGAAAATGGGCTGTAGGAAGAAGGGCATACCTCTCTCAGTCTGACTGTCATGCTACTGAAATCTGCTCATATGTCTATCACATTAGGCAGGTATGCCACAGCACCTCATGTATGAAGGCTTGCCTGTGTTCATTTTACCAGTAGCCTGCTTTCTAACTACTTGTGATACATAGACCCCTAAATTTAGAAGAAGCTCTTCTGTCAAGAGGAGTTTTTCTTTAATAGGAAGAAAGAAAACACAATGCCAGTTTGCCTATGGTAATGTTTTCACAAGGTTCCACTTAGCATTCTGTTTCCACTTAACATTCTTAGTTGCAGGCAGCCCGGGTGGCTCAGCGGTTTAGTGCCACCATCAGCCCAGGGTGTGCTCTTGGAGACACAGGATCGAGTCCCATGTCAGGCTTCCAGCATGGAGCCTGCTTCTCCCTCTGCCTGTGTCTCTGCCTCTGTTTCTCTCTGTGTCTCTCATGAATAAATAAATAAAATCTTTTTTTAAAAATTTCTCAGTTGCTTATGTGGTCATGTTGATCTTTATGCCATATGTAGTAAATTTGGTTCCTCTTGTGATTGGTCATTTTCTGTTATAAGATTATGGTGGAACAGTGTTAATATCCTCAGTCAGTACTTCTATTCTCAATCAGTACTTCCATACGATAGTAATTATATAATAATCAGATAGAAGTAATGATTAAGAATATTAATATAAATTGAGATTGTCTTAAAGAATGCTTAGTCATCAGAAACCATTTACCGCTTAAGACTATAGCTTTGGGGTTGATGATAAAAGCTCAGATAACACCAAGTTTGCAGTGATAGTTCAGTTTGGATAGACTGTTGAATAATGAATAAAATACCCAAACTGGAACACTAGGAAGAAATTGGTTTCTGAAATATACTGGACAATGTAGTAGAATCATGATTTCTTATATTTACTGATTTGCCCTGCTTAAAAACAACCCAAAATAAGAAAATGGGGATTAAACATATTATCTTCAAATCATACTATCATATGTTTTAGGGGGACCTGGGTGGCTTAGTAGTTTAAATGTCTGACTCTTGATTTCAACTGAGATCATGATCTTGGGGTCATGAGATTGGGTGCCCCCATCAGAATCTACTTAAGATTCTCTCTCTCCCCCTGTCCTTCTGCTCCTCCCCACCCTCTTAAAAAGAAATCATACTTTTTACTTATGTAACTTTTAGGGGAGCGTATTTGGTGTTTTCCTTCATTGTTATAGAATAAATTAGAGAAAAATCCAAAACCTTTATCCATATACAAAAGATAAGTGGCTTTACCTGCAAGTTAAAAACAAACAATGATTTTAAGATTTAAACAAGTGGAAAGGCAGGTGCAGAAGTGATAATGTTTAAGATACAAAATAAGGATGCAAAGTTATGAAGGAACCAAATAATGAAGGGCCTTTTTTAGTCACTTAATTTTCTA
The DNA here is from genome assembly GCF_048164855.1 of Canis lupus baileyi. Classification (NCBI taxonomy): domain Eukaryota; kingdom Metazoa; phylum Chordata; class Mammalia; order Carnivora; family Canidae; genus Canis; species Canis lupus. The sequence continues at coordinate 76,158,837 of NC_132840.1, forward strand.
TATTGCTGTAACGAATTACCCTAAACTTAGTGATTTAAAACAATAGCTACTTGTTATGTCACAGTTTCTGTGGGTCAGAAGTGAGGGCACAATGTGGCTTACCTGGGTTCTCTGCTTAGGTTCTCACAAGGCCAAAATCAAGGGTTTATAGCAAGGATGTGTCTGTTCCTGGAGGCTCTGGTGAAAAATGAGCTTGCAGGCTCACTCAGGATGGTGGGAGAATTCTATTCCTTCTCAGGCTTTCCATGTGGCCACCTTCATCTTCAAGCCAGCAACGACGTATCAAGTTCCCTCATGCTTGGGATCTCTCGGATATCCTCCTCTGCTGCTGCCTAAAGGAACTTCTCTGCTTTTAGCAATTCATAGGATTAGATGAGGCCCATTCAGTGAATTCTCCTGTCTTAAGGTCAACAGTGCAGAATAACAATATGACCTTGAGACTAGCACCAGGGGATAAATATTGTGGGGGAAAAATTCTGCCTTCCACAGCCATGATAGAGTTCAGGCTTTATTCTGACAGGCTCACTATATTGAGAAGAAAGGGATTTCTTATGGAGAATAGGTGCTTACAGAAATTTTTGGAAGGGCTGTGTCTCTAGGATGGCCTTTAGGATGGTACCACAGAACTGGCCCACCAATGGTACTGCTGCCTCTGGTGGAATCAGAGGAGAAACTCAAGAAGCTGCTGTCTCTGGTGCTGGATCACACACTGGGGTGTTCAGTAAACTGCTGCCAGGGCTGTTGACTCCAGGAACACAGTGTTTGAACTGCAATTTGGTAATCTACTCTCTGGTAATCACCATCTACTAGATCCATTATATTTGTCCCCAGGGTTGCTGAATGTCTACACTTTCCCAGTCTTAGAAGTTCAGGAAGAAGGCATTCCAGAGGAGGCCGGAATAGATGCTGAAGTGGCTCATCCACAGAACGTTCTAGCACTTCAGGTTCTTAATGATATTGATACAAGAGAGCTTGGTTCTTGTCTCGAATCTCGTTGACAACAGAGTGAGCAAAGTGTTAGAGGTTTTCTTTTTTTTTTTAATTTTTATTTATATATGATAGTCACAGAGAGAGAGAGAGAGAGAGGGGCAGAGACATAGGCAGAGGGAGAAGCAGGCTCCATGCACCGGGAGCCCGACATGGGATTCGATCCCGGGTCTCCAGGATCGCGCCCTGGGCCAAAGGCAGGCGCCAAACCGCTGCGCCACCCAGGGATCCCCTGTTAGAGGTTTTCTTAAGCAGAGATAGAAAGCTCTTAAAAGCAATAGGGGCCCCACAGGGTTGCCACTGAGGGCTTTTATAGTCTGTCTTTTATAGGAAACAGACAAGGAAACTTGGTTAATTTCTTGTCAGTATCAGGGTGTTTGTAATTTTCAGGTCTATAGTTAGAACAAACATGGTGGACTTGTGACAAACAAGATGTTTGTAAATATCATGAGCACAAACAAAGGTGTTCCCTTCTCTCTGGTTAATATCTCCTCCATAATATTTCTCTACATCTGGGGTGTCTGTGAACGGGTAGCCATTTAAGGGGAATACTCCCTAACAATTTGGAGCTAGGGAGCCAGGTTTATTTTTGTTTTTACTGTCTTAGCTCTGTTTCCTTGGGATGGGTAGGAGCCTGAATCTGGGGTCTTTTGGTGTCCTTCGGGTTTATGGGAGCCCACAGATTCCTGGACGCCTGACTGGGTATTTCCCTTAACTTTCCTTGCTTAGCCCCACCCACCCCTAACTCATTCCTACATCAACATGACTTGAATTTATGAGACAAGTGGGCAAGACAAGTGCACATAGGTTCAGGAAGTATTTAGGAATCAAATTGTTAGGACATGGCAGTTGATTGAATGGGAAAGGTGGGGGAAAGGGTAGGAAGGAATCAGGATGACTGTCCAGTTACCAGCTGGGATGAGTAGGTAGTTTGTGGTGCCATTTACTGACATAAGAAAGACCGGAAGAAAAGATGATTGGCAAGAGACAATGAATTATTCCAGGATGTGTTGATTTTTAGAAAACTGTTGGATCTTAGTATCCTAATTTATAGGTCACTTAATTTATAGGTCATTTAATTTGTAGATGGACTTAGCCAGTTGTAGCCAGTAGGCTAGTTTCTGCCCATGGGTCATAATTTTGTGTACAAATACGTTTACAGTTGAGATTAATTTTGTTGGCCATAGTGTCAAGTATAAATAAGTCTAGGGTTATATAATTATTCTTGTAAATTTTAGTTTTATATTTAAATAGATTTAGGGTTTACCACTAGTTCTTTAATCTCACTGTTGATCAATGTTTTTCTTTTTTAGAAGGACACATGGGGGCCCTATTTCCTAAGTTCTTCCTGTTTCAGAATAGTTACCTTTTAAATTTATTTCTGAACCTAAACTTGGCAAGGTATAATACTCCTGGGTCATGCCCTCTAACTTGTTTTTTTGGTCAGCAATGACATTGTTTTGCACCTCAATTTGTTTCACTGGCTCTGCGATCTTTCTTTTTATCTCATTCTGTATATTATTTGTCATTGAGCTCTTGTTTTATTTATTTATTCATGCACTTAAGAGTTCTAAATATCTTGCTTCCAATTGTGTTTTCTTTCAGTTTGAGTTCTGTTTCTGCCTTTTACCTACTCTGTGTTTTTTTTTATTCCTTTTGCTGTGGTGTATGCCTTGTTGCCATTTTGTGTCTTCTTGCTTATGCTTAAAAGTGGGGACCTCTCTCCAGGCCATGTCTTTACTGAAACGCAGTATAAGTAAACTCTCCCTGACCCCTTCACCATTGTTTCTTTTGTCTCTCCTAGGCGGAGTTTAAGAGTGGGGGTGTTACAGTTCTAATTTTCTGTAGTCTGAAGAGAAACCATCTCTGGAGTTGGGTTCAGCTTTTATCTGACCCTGTGTGTTCTGTTGTTTTTTCTGAGATTTTGTTAAATTATCAGAGCCTAGTTTCACTTGTTTGAAGGCATATACTAGGAGATAGGGGTAGGGAAAGATACCTTTAGAGTTTGAATCATTTCACTTTTTTAATTTGGAGCCTTGGAAAATTTCAAGTGCTGGTATTTTTGTTTTTTGTTTCTTTGGGCTTGTTTTGGTTTGGTTTGATTTGCTGGCCTTTGCTGAGATCCTGACATCCAGGCCGTGGGACAGAGAGGCTTCTAGTCTCCCAAGTGTTTCCTCAGCCTTCCTTCTGGCTTGCTCCTTAACCATTAGCCCAATTTTCCCAAACTCGGAGGTGTTAGTACATTCAGGAGTGTACTCTTTAGCTTCTTTTCCCATAATGGATGCTGGTGGTTGGATTAGGATCTTTGCATAGCAGAACCATATAGTACACAGCTGGTTCCTTTTAAAAGCCTATCGCAGTAAGGTTATTCCCTCTCTTCTTATGTTAATCATTGCTGGTGATATTTTTATCCTTTTAAAAACTACCCTTGTTCTTGACACAAGTTCTGGGAGAAGATTCGTAGTCTGTTTCATCATGCCACCATCTTTTCCACGAAGTTCTAAATAGATTTCAATAAATTATTTTCTAGAGGAATATGTCTGTTTGAATGTGAATTTCAGAATAGGAATGTAATGCTGATATTCTTTATTTGTATAGGAACTTAGTTTTTACAAAGTACTTATTCATCTATTGTTTTCTATAATTCTCTTGACTGTTTTATAAGGTAGAAAGGGCAGACTTTTTAATCCCAAGTTTACTAATAAGGAAACTGAGGTACAAAGGGATTGAGCTGAAAAGTCACACAGCTAATTATAAGATGGAGTGAAGACGCTGAAGTCAGATCTCCTGACTCCAAAGCCAGTACTGTTTTACCATATCCTGTTACTCCCTTTGATGAAAATTAGTACCGCCATCCTTACCCTCACACATCTTACCACGTCTTTAATACCTACCAGCCTCATAACATTGATTTAACTGAGCTAAAGCTATAAGTAGAGTGGGGGAATAGTCTTACATGACCATTGCATTCTGATCCTGATCAGTAGGTCTTGGGTATAGTAAAGCTGATATCAGATCTTCATCATTTTTTTCTTTCTCTGATTTGTAGAAAACTGTACCACTTCCTCAGTAAAATCAGACCTAGATTCTGCAAGGCTGGCATTGGAGACAGGATTTACCACAGGGGAAATTTCACCTTGTGGGCCCTAGTTTCACCTCTATAACTCACTTTTCTCTTTATTCCTGCCTCAATCAAGGAACTTTATTCCTCATTTGCCACTTTCCACTTTTTCACAAAAATGTATTTTTTTAACATTTATGTATTTATTTTAGAGAGAGTGGAGGCAGGGGAGAGCACAGGGAAGGGGGCAGAGGGAGACAGAGAGTCTCAAGCAGACTCCCCGCTAATCATGGAGCCCAACACAGAGTTCAGTCTCACAGCCCTGAGACCATGACCTGCGATCATGACCTGGGCCAAAATCTAGAGTCAGATGCTCAGCCGACTGAGCCACCCAGGCACCACACAAGAATGTATTCTTGACTCTTCTACAAAGTCCTTGTATGACAGCCAATGAGACGAGCCTGGAACATTTCAAACAAAGCATCAGTGAAAAGGCTGGATTAACAGCTCACATACAACTAGATTTTTTGTTGTCATTTGTAAGTTGTCTTCTCTGGTAGTCAGAAACTGGCCTCCTTTCATCTTCTCATCGGTTACCAAGCAACACATGCTTAGATATATGCTCTTCTTGATGGTGACACCCAAGAAAGCAAGTTCTTGTGATTAGACTTCTCTCTATAATCCTTGTAGTGTCTACTTTTCTAGGTTCTCCTTTCCTCCCCAAGTCTGTTCTTCTATAATGATGAATAACAGGCATGGTGACCATCTTTAGGGCAAATTCTCCTATCCACAAGGATGTGGTTTTACTGTGGCCTCAGAAGGGCAACTGTAGCAAATCACAGATTACACAAATAGTTCACCAGGTAGATGGATAGATGGAGATGATATTAGAACAGGGTTGTAGCAGTCTAGTTTTCTTGTAGTTCATGTGCTAGTGGCTTAAGCTGACACTGTTTTCTTATCTTTCTAGGTATCATGAACTGATTACAAAATATGGGAAGTTGGAGCCTTTGGCAGAAGTGGACCTCAGACCCCAGAGCAGTGCGAAAGTAGAAGTCCACTTTAACGACCAGGTGGAAGAAATGAGCATTCGTCTGGACCAAACAGTTGCAGAACTAAAGAAACAATTAAAAACTCTAGTGCAGTTACCCACAAGCAACATGCTTCTCTACTATTTTGACCATGAAGCACCCTTTGGCCCAGAGGAAATGAAGTACAGCTCTCGGGCACTGCATTCTTTTGGCATTAGGGATGGAGATAAAATTTATGTGGAATCCAAAACAAAATAACCTCTACCAGCCTTGTAAAAACACATACATAAGGACTTCTTGCAGGGCATTTGTTTTCAACGTGGTTTTCTTTAGGAGGGAGAAGGTGGTTTTTGTTTTGTTTTGTTTTGTTTAGGTTTTGGGGGGTTTTGTATATTTTTCCCCCTAGGATGGGTAGGGGGCTGTTTTTGGCATTTTCTACCACAGAGTTCTTCAGCTCAGCCAGCAGAATTGGCCACATCTCCAGTCCACGTGCCCTCCCTCATGAAAGATGACCAAGAAATCACCAATTTCATACTGTGTTCACTGGGATGTGTCTACCGCTTGGTTATCGTGACCATTTAGGTTTACTTGTGAAGAAAGCATGAACAGTGTGTCCCCCCTCAGCAGGGTAACTTGTAGGAGTTCAATCAGGAGCAGGGATCTTTATGGGAAGGGCCAGTTCTTCCATTTCCCCTCCCTCTCTCCCTCCTTTCCTGTGTTGGTTCAGTTTTTCATGTTGACTTGTGTCAGCACGTTTACCTAACAGTTTTATTCTGTCCATAAGTAACTTCTCTTTTCTCAGTGTGGGCAGTTTTTTTCATTTCTCCCTTTTGAAATAATTTTATGTTTTAAGCATTTTTCGACCTGATTCTGAACTCAGGTATTCAGTTAGAACCTGTAACTCTGTTAGGATCTTGAAGAGGAGCGGATGGAGAGTTAGAACTCCAGGAAACCTCGCTGCTGTTCTGGCAGCCCAAGGCAGAGCAGCCTGGTCCCTTTGGAAGTCATGGTGTCCATTTCAGTGTTGTGCACACATGACGCCCACCCTTACTTCCATAATATGAAATGTGTCACATTCCACAGTTCTTTTTATTTTTGCTAATTGATGATATTTCCTCATATCTAGCTATCTCTCATCACCTTAAACCATTGGGAATAGAGGCCTGACTTTATGAAGAATCCAATAGAGATGGATAAACGTGCCGGGAGAGTTGGGAATTAGCTAACAGGCTCTCCATGGTGTGTGTGAGGGGGTCAAGAGAGAGAAAAGTCAGGCTGTCCAGGAGAGGCGTGTCGGGACTTCCCTGCCTGTGTCGTCACTTGAAGCCCTGGCTCTTGCACTTTGCATTAAAAGTGGGAAATTTTAATCAAAGAGAGTTTTGATTCCCAGTTCCTCCCTGGAATTCTGTGATGTCGTAATTGGGCGGTTCTTTTTGTTTCACATTTCAACTTAGCTGCCCTCACAGAAGAACAACGCTGCCTAATCTATGAGTAAAGTCTAAGTGTCAAAACTTCAGAATTGCCTCCAAGTCATACTTTCTGCAGACGCATATTTAAAGCACTAGTTCCCCCACCTGCCCTGGAATCTTTACGTTTGTTCTTTTTAGTCCTTTGTTAATCAGGGTGACCCCTTTGTTTGGTAGACGTTTCTCTTGGTCCACCGTGTTTGCAGATGGGAGACTCGGGGAAGACGGCATCACTAAGGGCAGATGATATGCACATGAAGTATTTTCAGAGAATGTAATCGTTATCGGATTACATTTGGCCTTTTGACCTTTGTTATGTGATTCCACCGCTCCTACAAAAGTCTTTAATTTCTTATGAAATTTTTAGATGACTCATAAATTCTTCACATCTGCAGAGTTGTGATTATTATCGCTACTTTTTAAAATTTCTCCTATGCCATAACAGCAGATATTTATTCTCTTAATGCACTTCAGGTTCAGTATCTATAAAGCCTTTGACCCAGGCCTCCTGAGTCAAGTCAACATTCACCGTAACATTAAAGGTAGAAACCAAAGGGTTTGAGAAAGATGAATGAAGCCCATTCTCCTTCTGTCGCAGACTTTATCTTTCAAAATCACAAGAATGAGCAATGGTGATCCAGTCTGGGTATAGACAAGAATAATTATTTTGCAATCACATTCTCCTGACAGATTTTTGGAAGTGGGAAAAAAAAAAGTGTGGCAACAGTGTCATGAAGATAAAAACCGTGGGTGCTTTGTGTATGTGTGCATGAGTGCAGACGAGTTTGAGAGAGAAACAGTGTAATTGAGCCCGCCGCTTTTGTCAGCCTGGGAAACAGATGCACTCTTATTTTTCGAGGTTGTATGACCCCTGACTGTCCCACAGCAGAAGGCAGAGCAAACACTTACGTTGTGCTTTAATCATAAGTGGAATGGTCACAATAAGATATTTTATATATGACAAAGTTTTATGAAATGCTTTTTTTACTATTAGAGACCTTCTGTTCGACAGAACACAGTGTCCATCAACTGCAGGCATAATTCCTCTATTATACAGTTGCATGTCAGGGGAACTTCTCATCTAATTCAGTGGATGTGGGTATTTTTAGGGCATTGTAATTGATGGTTTTAATAATTGCCGAACAATTTTTGATTGAGACAAAGTCTAATGCAATTACCGGTCTTTTAGAGCTACAGAACAGAAGTAAAAGAGAAAAGCTATTTGAGCATGCGTACTTGTAGATTTATTTGGGCGGCTGGGTAAAGATGCTGCTTTTGAAATAAAATTGGTGCTGTGTAGACACTTGTAACCCAAATTATTTTTATAACAGGCCAAAAAGAAGGAGACAGACCATGGACCTTTTGAGTCTAAAAGTTATGCCTAATCGGTGGCAGCAGCAGCTTCTCTATATTTTAATATAGACTTTATTCACATGCAGCAAGAGCCTATTACCGGCATTTATGAGGCAAAATGCTGTCGGAGCCAGTATTACGGATATGTTGCTGCAGGCACAGTGTATAGAACATATCTTTTCTAAAATAGAAATTCTTTCAGTTGAGAAAAAAAGGAAAGGAGTAATAGAAGAAAGCCAGTTCAAAACCAAGGGATCCTCCGTTCCCGCATGTGGCTACTGAAGCCACGACAGAAATCAATTTTTGAAGTTGAATTGTTGAAATAGCTCAGATTGCTTTACAGGAGAAAAAAAAAAAGTTCAGAGTCCTGTGTCTTCTTTTGTTGTTGTTATTATTAAGTTTCTCTTGTTTCTGCAACCTATTGCCACCATGACCATGAATACATAAGAAAGCAGTGGATATTCTACACCTTGTTTCTCTAAGACCTTTTGGTGAAAATAAGCCCAAAACAGGAGCTACGTGTAAGAGAGCCACATGTTATGATGATCTGTTTTAAATTTTGTTCACTTAGAGAAATGCGAGTTCAGTTCTCGCCCAACCTTTCATCTATGTTGCTAAGAGCAGCAGTGTCCCGACCACAGAGCACTGACCCCCATTCTAGGCACACCGGTGATGGCTCTTACTAGTGCATGCGTGAGCGTGACTTGCTCCATGGCGAATGCTAGGCTCTAGGGCATACAAAACAGGAATACAAAATAATAGATTGTTCTAAGCAATGTCATTTCTGTTTATGAATTTGATTTTTCCCTTCATTTCATGTTAGATTGAAAACGCAAACAAACTGCTTTCAAGTACACCCAGAAGCTATCTGTGTTACCAGATGTGTTGTGAACACTCTATTTTTCATAGGTGCTTCCTTAATATATGTCCATTGTAGTGATGGAGAGGGACTGGGATCTCTCAGGCTCTTTACTTGCCAGTTGTCTCCTGCAGCTAATGGAAATATATATTTTATTTTAGAATATAATTTAAACATGAAGGTCTATTCTTTGCACTTTTTATTAAGACATATATATATATATAGATAATCTTTAAAAAAATTAAAAATCCAAGTCCACTTTCTCTTTGTGTTCTGATTTTTTTTCTGGAGGTCTGGGGTCAAGATCTGTGATTTATTCTTATATAGCCAAAGGTTGACATCACTGCTGTGGTTGAGTCCTCCGGGGAGTTGGCTGAAGCTGAGAAGAATTTGACCATTTCACACGAATTTCATTGGAATTTTGCCAGTTAGAAATGAAAACTGCAAAAAGATTCATAGGAAACATGTCATTGCTTTAGTGTTAGCAAATTTTTATGCTTCTAACATGTTCTTCATACTCCCTTTTTATCCTCTTAAGGATAAAGACCTCCCTTTGAGGTACTTGGCATCCTCTTTTTTGAGTAAGGATGAAAACCTCAATTTGATGTACTAAAAATTTACATTTTTTTCAAGTGACACTTTTTTGCCTTTTGAAAATAATTTTCTGTAAGAATTGGAGTTTGGGACACTTGAATCCTACCCACTTATCAATAATTTATTGGTAAGATGCAATGAGTTAACCTTATATCAAGAATGAAGTTCCAAGAACTGTACTTTATTTCTGTAATTAGAAGACCGAATCTATTAACTTCTCTCTCAGTGTTCCAGAAGGATGTATCATGATCTGTTTAAATATTTCTTCCCCTTACTCAAATTTCAGGGTATACTTTTAAATTCTATGCCAAATGCTGTTTAGTTAGTATTTATTATGACCTTCTCTGAGTATATTTGCAAGGTAGACCTATGTCAAGACATCCAGTATCCATTGGGCTGGAAGATACTATGATTCCCACTGGTTACTAGAATGCATGTAAATGAAGAAGGTTACCTTTCAAGAAATGAAGTCACATGTTTCTTTCCAACTCTCCTCTGGGAAGGAAGTTATCTTCAACTTAGAAATTCAGAGCTTAAATTTAATCATATAACTTTTAAAACTCATATAGGTCATTTCATCTACTTATAACTTTTTTTTAAAGATTTTTAAATTTATTCATCAGAGAGAGAAGCGGGCTCTTTGCCAAGCAGGGAACCCAAACAAGGCGGGACCCGATCCCAGGACCCTGAGATCATGATCTGAGCTGAAGGCAGATGCTTAACCTTTTGAGCCACCCAGGTGTCCCCATCTACTTTTAACTTTTTAATGTCACCAGGGTTTAGGAATGGAGTTAATCCATGGGAAAAAAATAGCATATCATACTGTAACTCCTTTAGATAATAATTGTTTATTCCTTCAAAAATTTTAGACTAACATTGGAAATCTTGAGCTTTATTTTAACAAACATTAAAATATTGAAATATGTATATTTGCATGCATATATGTATATCTGAATATACTACACATGAGAGGTTCTTGTGCTGGCTTCCCACCTTACTCTGAACTAAAGAGAACTTCACAACTGGGTTTTTTTTTACTAATACAGTTTAGCATTATTCTGCTGAGTCAGTGGCATTTTTACAACTCTATTTCAAAACACTGAAATGCTGACCTAAATAATAATTGATCCCGACAGATCAACCTGAAGAAATCAGGTTTGTTTGTTTGTTTGTTTGAAGATTTTATTTTAATTTATTTGACACCACAAGCAGGGGGAGCAGGCTCCCTGCTGAGCAGGGAACCTGATGTGGGGCTCTATCCCAGGACCCTGGAATCATGACCTGAGCTGAAGGCAGATGCCCAACCGGCTGAGCCACCAGGCACCCCAGGAAATCAGTTCTTAAAATAAGAATTTCTAATAACTGTTTAATGTTTTGTCTTACCACTTTTCTTCAAGGCAGTTTCAGCACCGGAATAGTTTGCTTGCACTCTATTTGAAGGCACGCATATTAAAGGGGGAGCAACAAACTCATAACCCAGGGGGAAGGAGAGCCGTAAGTGGATAGAGGTGCTGGTTGTATGACTCATTGCCAGGGGTCCGAGCTTACAATGTTTATTTCTCACGTTTCTTCTAAACACTAGTAATGAGCATTTATTTTCAACCAGGACCCATTCTAAATGCTCTACCTTATATTAAACCCATTTGGTCTTCATGACATCCCTATGAGGTTAGCACTTGCTATCCCCATCTTCTTCCTAGTGAAGAGACTGAGATACAGAGAGGTTAAGTAACTTGCCCAAAGTCACACAGTTGGTTAACAGAGCCAGGATTCAAACCCAAGGAATTTGGCTGTGGAGTCCATGCATTTACAACAGCTAGTATGTAATACTTGCTGCTAAAATTCTCCATAACCCTCCACACATGCTCACACACATACCCGTTTATTGTCAGTCTTTATGTTTCATTAAAACGAGATGTTCCTCTATCCATTTGCTAAATTGATTTGCTCTATAACAAAATCACTGATGTGGCTGATGGCTCTAAATCCAAATTGGAATTTATCCTCATGCCATTCCCAGGATTGTGAGATTATAGTTGATATGTACCCGTTGTCCTCACTGCTCCTCTGAAGTGCCACCTGGACACTTGTGATGGGTGCTTTTGATAAAAATACATGAGCCAATAATATGATGCAAGAAAACTGAGAATTTGGTTTTTAACCTGAGGACATTCCACAGTCTTAAAACTTTGTTTCAGTAAAACAGTCAAAAGGTGAGAGGTCACTCAGTTTGGACTCAGACTTCTATCAAAGAGGCAACAGTGTTTAAGTGGATTTAAAATGGGTGTTTATAGAGGGAAAACGGTTTTATAACTGACTGCAACCTGTTGCAAGGGTTTTGTTATGAGAAGGCAGGAGGCTGTCACTGCTCATTGTTCCTCCTTAAAATGTAAGTGAGAACCTTGTGAGTAATATAAATATTGCAGACAAAATAGAGAAGACAGGCTATCTATTATGGTCTGCAAGATCTAGATCTGCCAAAAAATTACAATGCAATTTCAGTTTGTCAAGTCTCACACAGACTCTCCATCCCTGAATGCTTCGTAGTCACTGTAAGTAATACAATTAAGGTGTTAAGTAAGTGGGAATAAGAAGAGGCAGACAACAAAAAATACAGACTTAAGAGGAAAAAAATGTTTACCGAAATATCTGATATAGTTGAGGGCAGATGTAAGCTTTACTCCGCTATTAAAGAGGGGAGACAGGATGTTATGAATTGCTTTGGTTGTGTTAAAATTTCATTTGGCTTGAATTTCAATTTGTTTGCAAAAAGAAGTCTCTTTAAAAACCATTTAATTTCTGCACAGAAAACATTCACATGGTTCAAAAATCAAACAACGTAAAGATGTTATACATTGCAAAACCCTACCCTAAGTCCCTGTACTTCATCTTTTATTAGTTTCTTATGTGTCTTTCCAGAGTATACACAAATAATAGCAAATAATATATATTGTTCCCCTTCTATACAGCAAAGTTAGCTTATTATACGCTAACATGCACCTTGCTTTTTTTCATGTAAAATATGTCTTGGAGATCTCTCTATAGCAGTACATAGGGAATCACATTGTCCTTTGTTTGCAGTACAATATATAATATTCCATTTATAGACATAATTTATAATTTTGCTTGAACCTTACTGATAGACATTCGAGTTTTTCCTCTCCCTCCATTTCTCTCTCTCCCTCCATCCCAATCCCCCTCTCTTTTATTTACTATTTTCAATTTGCTGCAGTAAACAGCATATGTTCTTTTACATATTTGAAATGAGTCTGTAGAATACATTTTTCAAAGTGGGATCGCTGGATCAAAAGGTCAAAGTGTTTGTAATTTTGGTAGATATTGCCAAATTGTTCTGCGTGACAGATACATCAAAAGAACATTTTCTCCTGACTTTATTATTTGTCACATCCCTGCAAAGTTAAAGACTTTACTGGTCTTGTTCTTGATATGTGATTCCTGGTTTGTGCAGCTAAGATAGGGTTCATCCCAATTAGGCATGCAAAGCTAGGCACTTAAATTCAACACATTACAGATTTTCATGAGCCATGCATATCGTTTATCTTCTGAGCCATCTTTCCTCTGGAATCTAATTTTTAATCATTGGTGAGATTTCACCTCTGCAGGAGAAGGTATATGTATTATTTATCCTTAACAATGTATGAGCATTTGTTTCAGCTGAATGCTCTTGAAAAGTGATGGATTAATAGCCCTGAAACCCTCTGCTTATTGTCTATGGGAAGCTTTGATCAGAGCTGCTTCTTACAGATCAGTGAAATTCTTCTAGAAGAACTACTTGGTACTATGTGGTGTATAGGGAATATAATGTGTCTGCCCGCCATCCTCTTTCAAGCTTTATTGCTAATGTGCTGGCAAGAATGTTAGAATAATGCCAATTATAAACCTTTTTGGTTATAGGGGTCTCCTTAGAATTAACCACTCAAACTCCCTGGCTAGATACAGATACTAAAGTTGCTTTCAGAAACATCTTTAAGTGCTTATTTAAATTTCAGAGATGAATGTCTTTTATTAGATCTTAGATCTAGAAAATCTCGCTGATTAGTTCATAAACATTAGTGGCATTCAGTGTGGTTTACAAAGAGCCAATGCCACTTCTCTCATAATTAAGCCGCATTTATTAGCTTAGTCCAAGCTCAGTGTCTAGAACGAGTAAGGCCAGCACAGAAAGAAATATTACTTAAGGGCAAATAATATTAATTCTTTAAAATACAGGTTCCAGATAATTGTGCTACAATCTGAACTCCTGATATTTTCAGCTTGCAGTTAAGTGATTATTACCATGATACTAACTAATATAGATGAAAAAAATTAGAAATAATTTCTAAGTCAGGTTTTTTTCTTAACTTGCTTTTAAGAAACAAAACTACTGGGGATACCTGGGTGACTCAGCAGTTGAGTGCCTGCCTTCAGCCCAGGGTGTGATCCTGGAGTCCCAGGATCGAGTCCCACACCAGGCTCCCTGCATGGAGCCCGCTTCTCCCTCTGTCTATGTCTCTGCCTCTCTCTGTGTGTCTCTCATGAATAAATAAATATTAAAAAAAATAAAACTACTGAATGACATGTATCAAAAAGACAAGAAATAAGTGTTGGTGAGGATGTGAAGAAGAGGGAACCCTTGTGCACTGGTGCAGTGTTGGTGGGAACGTCAACTGATGCAGCCACCGTGGAAAATATTGTGGAGGTTCCTCAGAAAACTAAAAAGTACCATAGGATCCAGTAATTCCACTTCTGGGTATTTACACAAAGAGAAAAAAAAAAACGCTAATTTGAAAAGATATGTGTTTATTGCAGCATTATTTACAATAGCCAAGATATGGGAGCTAATTAAATGCCCATTGCTAGATGAATGGATAAAGAAGATGTGGTATCTATACACCATGGAATATTATTCAACCACAAAAAAGGGAAAGCTTGCCATTCATGACAGCGTGGATGGACTTAGAGGGTGTTATGCTAAGTGAAATAAGACAGACAAATACATATGATTTCACTTGTATATGGAATCTAAAGAAACAAACGAGCAACAACAACAGAGAAAAATCAACTCAGTTGATTTCTCAATTGTTCAACTGATTTCAGTTAAGCACCTGCCTTGGGCAGCCCGGTGGCTCAGTGGTTTAGCACCGCCTTCAGTCCAGGGCCTGATCCTGGAGACCTGGGATCAAGTCCCATGTCGGGCTCCCTGCATGGAGCCTGCTTCTCCCTCTGCCTGTGTCTCTGCCTCTCTCTGTCTCTCTCTCTCTCTCTCTCTGTGTCTCTCATGAATAAATAAATAAATAAAATCTTACCAAAAAAAAGCGCCTGCCTTCAGGTCATGTTCTCAGGGTCCTGGGATCGAGTCCTACATCAGGCTTTCTGTTCCATGAGGAGTCTGCTTCTCCCTCTCCTTATGCACCTCTCCCCTGCTTGTGCTCTCTCTCTCTCTGTGTCTCTCATGAATAAATAAATAAATAAAATCTTACCAAAAAAAAGCGCCTGCCTTCAGGTCATGTTCTCAGGGTCCTGGGATCGAGTCCTACATCAGGCTTTCTGTTCCATGAGGAGTCTGCTTCTCCCTCTCCTTATGCACCTCTCCCCTGCTTGTGCTCTCTCTCTCTCTGTGTCTCTCATGAATAAATAAATAAATAAAATCTTACCAAAAAAAAGCGCCTGCCTTCAGGTCATGTTCTCAGGGTCCTGGGATCGAGTCCTACATCAGGCTTTCTGCTCCATGAGGAGTCTGCTTCTCCCTCTCCTTATGCACCTCTCCCCTGCTTGTGCTCTCTCTCTCTCTCTCTGTGTCTCTCTGTCTCAAATAAATAAGATCTCTAAAATAAAATAAATAGAGAACAAACTGGTGGTTGCCAAAGGGGAGAGGAGTAGATGAAAAATAGGCAAAGGTGATGTACATACATTCAACTATAAAATAAGTCACAGAGATTGAAAGTACAACATAGGGAATATAGTCAAGCATGTTGTCATACTCTCAACGTGGTGAGCATTTAACATTTACATACATAATGTATGTAATAGTTAAATTACAATGTTGTACACCTGAAACTAATTTAATATTATATGTTAACTATATTTCAATTAAATTTAAAATCTTTCTAAGAAAAAACGATAATCCAACAGACTATATACACATTTAGACTATATACACTTTCATTTTATGAAAGTTAATCTAGATGTGTAAGACTCAGGACTCCACAGCAGAAAGAGAAACAAACATCTCGATGTGATGCTCTTCAGACTAATTTCATTCTAAATGTCTTTACTGTTTAGGAGAAATCTTCAGGAGCATAACTGATTCTATATCACCCCATCTGTTTCAAGGATTCTGCTGTGGATAACTACCTTTTTTCAGGGAGAATGTAAGTATAGCCTTAGATGTAATCATCTTATTGAACTAGGTCAAGGAGGTCGAACATCATTGAATCACTGGTTAAGTGGTAGAAACAACTCCACTACAGAAATATCTGGAACCTCCATGGCAGATTACAACAAAGCAAAACATTCCATTGTAGAGGGCTTGTAAATTTATTTAAGACACTAGTGTCCCAGATTCAGTTCTCTGGGAAGCAGACACTAAGGTAGAGTTAGAAGTGCAAAAGGCTTATTGAGGAATAACCCCTGTGAAGGTGATGGAAGAGGGACATTTGAGTGGCTCAGTTGATTGAGCATCTGCCTTCAGCTCAGATCATGATGCCAGGGTCCTGGGATTGAATCCCATGTCAGGCTCCTTGCTCAGCAGAGCCTGCTTCTCCCCCTGCTTGTGGTGCACACTCTCTTTCTCTCTGACCAATAAATGGGTAAAATGTTTAAAAACAAATCTTATTTAAAAAAGAAAAGGAAGGAAGGGAGGGAGGGAGGGCGGAAGGGAGGAAAGAGAAAGAAGAAAGAAAGAAAAAGAAGAAAGAAAGAAGAAAGAAAAAGAAAGAAAGAAAGAAAGAAAGAAAGAGAAAGAAAAAAAGAAAGAAGAAAGAAAAAGAAAGAAAGAAAGAAAGAGAAAGAAAGAAAGAAAGAAAGAAAGAAAGAGAAAGAAAGAAAGAAAGAAAGAAAGAAAGAAAGAAAGAAAGAAAGAAAGAAAAGAAAAGAAAGAAAAGTGATGGAGGAGAGAAGGACTGGGCACGAGGGGCCACAGACCATGCTGTAGACCTGATCATCTGCCAGCCCAGTAAGATGGTCTGGAGCAAAGAAGAGCTCTGCCTGGGACCTTTGACTAACTTTTTTTTTTCAATCACCAGTTGGGGAACACAACAAGAACATAACTTCAGTTTGAACAGTGATGTAAATCCTGAAGGAGCCAACAACTAGAAGCTGTCAGCTAACCACACTCCCTGTAGCAAGAAAGCATTCCTTTCTTGAAGGTGGATCTGAGTGGTGCGCCCTGGTATCTACCACAGACCGCTCCATGCAATGTATAGATCCAATTCTTCACGATGAGGGCGGGCTCCTCTCAGGCTCTGGTGGCCCTCTCTTCCTGAGCAGAAACTTAGAAGAGGGTGGTTAGGGGAATGAACAAAGCTCCTGTCACTGCAGTTGATTTCAGGGTCACAACTTGTACCCTTTGTCTCCCTCTTCCACTGTCCATCTCATCACCTTAACTGTCACCTCTGCTGTTTACCTAGTGGTTTCTTGGTTTCTCCCAAACCCTAGATCCTAAGTAGTCTAAGACCCTGGTAACCGCATGCTGCTTCAACGTGGGTTGCTGCACTTGGCCCATCACAGTCACAGTTGGGCAAGGGAGGACCCAGAGCCACCAAAATGGGTCACCTGAGCTCCACACACATTATCCCTTAATCCCACCATGTAACAGCAGCCTCACCTCCTCCTGATCATTGGGGTCAATGACTCCTAACAGGACAGTAGCTCATCTTCTTTTCTTCTAGTCTCTGAACACGGAGCCTTGGTGCCCAAGTAACATCACAGCCATAGTTTATAGTTAAGTGGGACTCTCTCTGTGTCCCCTGATGAGAGGGTGCCCTCTTGGGGACCAGGATGTCCAACTGGGGGACTTTGTGCTTCCTGCCCCTCATCTCTGATTTGACATCCTGGATCCACCTGACTTTATGACTAGGTGGGTCCAATAGGACCAGGTCATGATGGGAAGTCTGGACACATAGTCACTGGTCTCTCTCTTTTTTTTTTAAGATTTTATTTATTCATAGGGACACAGAGAGAGAATGAGAGGCAGAGACACAGGCAGAGGGAGAAGCAGGCTCCATGCAGCGAGCCTGATGTGGGACTCGATCCAGGGTCTCCAGGATCACTCCCTGGGCTGCAGGCGGCGCTAAACCGCTGCGCCACCGGGGCTGCCCAGTCACTGGTCTCTTGTTCAAATGTTCCATCACAGGGCCCAGTTGCATTCCAGGAGCTAGTTTTCAGGAGATGTTATTCTTACTGTAGATGGCATGACTTTGCTCTAAGACTCCAGGTGCTGACATTGTGGTTCTCTCACTAGGGTTTGCAATAAACTTCCTATTTGATCTTTTTTTCCACCACTGACACCTCCAAAAAAGGGTCTACTGAACATATGACCCAAGTTCTAAGGTTACTTGCATTTCGGCCTGGAGCTACTACAAAGCTCTTTCTGCTCTCAGCCCACAGCGAACTTGGCTGAATTCCATATCACCTGGGATGGAGGCTGGAGCAGTCTCCCTAGGTATGGAATCTGTGGCCTCCAGAACCCAAAGAAAACAACAAAAAAAAAGGAAGAATCTCTTTGTAAAGAGGTTGCAAGTTGCAGTCATTTGTCTTTTACTTTGGAGGGGAGGTCCCAGCATGTCCCTGACTACTGGATGGATTCCTAAAAATTTTACTGGGATACTAGCCCACATCTTTCAGAAATTTATCTCCCATCTTTTGGAGCACATGTGTCTTCCCAAGGCCTCTTGGCTGTAGCCTCCTCTTGCTCATCATGCCCAATCAGCCTGATGTCATCACAATAATGAATCAAGATGATGTTCTGTAGGATGCAAATGGTCCATATCACAGCCCCAGGGCAAAACTATAAATGTATATTGCTATCTGTCCTATTTGAATGTGAACTACTTCTCATTTTTGTTCCTGATTCAGATAGGAAAAAAATACATAGATTTGCCAAATGAATGGCCACATACCATGTACCTGAATCCATGTTAATCAGCTCTAGCAAAGATACTATGATAGCACAGCAACTATAAAATGGCACCACCACTTGGGGGAGCTTTCAGTAGTTACAGTCATTCTTCAGGATCCATTCTGGCCAGCTAAATGGGAATATTATAAACTCTACCACCCCTCCTCTGTAAGACTGAGCTGATGTTTACCATCCTCCTGTGGCCCCAGATGCAGTACTCATATGTCTGCTACATTAGCTGGATTTGGGGGGATCTACTTTCTTCTTTGCTATGATAGCTCTTACACAGAAGACAAAAGGCCTAATGGGCCAAATACGTCAATCCCAATTACATATTGGGACTTGGAAAATAACATCTAGGTGGATCTGTAGCCCCTGTGGACTCACTCTAAGCTGGACTTGGCCAAAACCACCTTTATCTCCTGGGTCCTAGGGGTTCCCACTCTACTGGGGTCTTTGGGTATCAGTGTTAACACAAAACCCTTGTCCAACAGTCCTCAAACTACGTAGGCATTTTCCTTACCTCTTTTTATAGTCCCTACAGTACATGGCCATAGGTCTTTGAAGGCAGGAATGGGAGAATCATTACCATACATACTTGTCATGGTGTTGCAGCATTCTTTTTTGGGGGGACCTGGTTACCTTTTTAGTCTACAGGATCCAGGTTTGAAAACTGACTCAGAACCACAACCAACCAAAGCATCAAGAATTTTGGGGGTGAGGGGACAACTGCCTTCAGTCTCTTGATCAACAATTTTTGCTCTTTTTAATTATACATAGTAAGCAATCCCCTTGTCAGTTGCTCATCTACTTTGTCCTGGGATGTCATGCTCTATTAATCATCTCCTTAACTCTCTATGGATCAGTCCCCCTTGGCTACCACTCTGATCTGCTTGGTCATTAAAAAGATTATGACCCTCTTGGCTTCAGCCAGTAAAGTAAAGTGCTGCTACCTGGTCTCTATCATTTCAGGGTCCCATCTTCTCTACTGCTGTCAGGTAGCCAAGTTCTAAGATCACCTTTCCTGCCATCAGCCCTGGCCTACAGAGAAGAGCCACCACTGAGTTTCTTAGTGATGCTTTGGCTTCTCTCACTAGCATATTCCTGCCAGCTTTGGAGGGGGATGTGTTAGGAGAGGCTATGGGAGCAGCTTCTAAAGGGGAGTGAATCCTCTCTTGTCTTCCTTGTGCTGGGAGAAATGTTAGCTCTTAATGAAGTCAAGCGGGATGTGTCTAAGGGCTTGGAAAATTTGAGAAATCTGAGACTCAAAATCTTTGGGGTTATCTACCCAGATAATGCCATTACACACACAAGCACATATGTACATGTACATACATAGAATAAATTCTGTATATGTAATTATATATGGATACATTAAATATACAAGCTTTTTCCAATTAGGTCATGATCTTGGCATAATAGAGCTGCCTCCATTGAGCACTTGGTGTAGTTTTTGTCAGCTTAGCCAGGCTCTCCAGAGCAAAACTCCCTATTAGAGAGGGCTTGCTTTGGGTGGAAAATGCTAGACTGTTGTCCCATCACTTGCCCAATCACTGGCTGGGTACCACCCAAAGGAAAGTGTGCCCTTGACTTCTACACCGAGGCTGAGTCTGAATGAGTTAACAGCTGGAGGGTGATGGCCAACCACAATTCTCTGTCAATTCCCACTAGCTCAAATCTGGGGATCTCTTTCACCAAAAAGGTACAGGAAACCTAGGAAGACAAAACAAAACAAAAAAACAATCATTCCACTTGTTTTAAAGGAATTTCATTTTTTGGTTTTGCTTGGGGCACCTTTCCTCCTGCCTGAAAAGCAGCATCGATCTTTGCCATCTTTCCAAAGCACACACGTCTTGGGTTACTAGCTTTACCCCCCTCAACCACCACCTTTGGTCTACATCTTGTCAAAAATCTTTGCTCACTTTGCACCTTCAACAAAAGAAGCCCTCCTGCCAACAATGGCATAAAAGATTTTTGTCATTCCCCCATCTGTGTGTGACCAATGAGCCGAAACCCGGAACACACACATTCACTAATGGGCTTCCCGGCCCAACCGGTGATAAGCCAGGCCAGTTTCTCCTTAGGCACCTGGCACTAGCTCACACCCAGATTCTCAAAGTCAGTTGGACTCATTTACACAGCCATCTTGTGTATTTGGGTATGCCCAGATGGCATTCATCCCAGTCCTGCCTCAAGAAGGATGCATTTAATAAGGGCAAAAGGGCCAAGATATGAATATCCTTGAGTGCATGAAGGAAGAAAACCGAAGCAATTATTATGCCACTAGCAGTTTTTCAAACTGGGCCAACCGTTTTGCTTCAAGACATTTAGGTTGACCATAGGAGAAAAGTCTTATTAAAGATTGGGCAAGGAGAATGCTTTTCTAGGAGGTCTTGGATTTGCATTTAATTTTATTTTAAATTGGCACCCCAAAAGTTAGATTTTCTATTATATACACATGTGCCTTTTGATGCAAATAGTCCTTCGGCATCTGTAAGTGGATCTATGTGGAGGATTCATGATAGTAGTGATAGAGGAGGCTTAATGTGCAAAACTTATTAAATTATCACAGGTTTGGGGGAAAATATTCAATAAGGTAGACTAAAAAATTTGTTCCCCAAGCACTCTTGATAATTTTAAGATAATTTGCTCAAAACAGGAATTATGGTTCTTTGTACCTGTCTGATCAGAAAAAAAATTGGAGTAATTTTTAAACGTTTTTTTTTTTTTACTGAGTTTATGCCTTAGGCAGTTTTCCTCATTTTGCATCAAAGATAACATGTCTTTACCTTGCTCACAATGCCTTTTAAATTATTTACTTACTGCAAGTTTTCATCAGGAGAGGTCTCTCCCTCTTCTCTCTCCGAGGACCCTCACCGGGCATCACTGGAGGTTTTCAGGACACTGTTTGGTTTTTCCCTGATGAAAGAGCATACCTTGCACTGGTTACCTCCTTCTGTTTTAGGGGAAAGTGCCCTGGCCTATCATGCTGCACAGCGGCGTATCAGAGAGAAAAGTGAGGGACTGAAACCTAAAAAAGTTTGAGAAAGTTCCTTTAAATACTTCATGCATACCTGTGAAAAAACCAGAGGAGAGCCTATCTATGGCAACTGTTCAAAACCAGAGAAACAAAAAAAGACGTTAGTAGAAAACCAACTTCATTTAAATGTTAGAGGCAGCAGCTTTGTTTGGAGTTTTAATCCCATGCTGGTGGATGCTAATTCTGTAACATTATACAGTTGCCTTTTTTTTTGGGTACAAAGGTAGAAGGGGGGTTTTCTTTTGTGTTTTTCAGTGCAAAGTGATTCTGATCAGAAAGGACCAAGGTTTCAGCTCCAAGTACCTGACATTTCCATCTGAATCTACTTTTTTTTTTTTTAAGAGGTGGAAAGAAAGGTCTAGTTTTTCAGGAAAAGAACCTCTCTACGCAATCCTGAAACTGATCTTTAGATTTTCTTTTCCTTAATCAATAGAAAAAAACTTGATTGCAACCCAACACTTATCTGACTCTAGCGCAGGACTAACTGAATTTTTGGTTTTACGAGGAGGGGATTCAGACATCCTTTCAGGAATCAGAAATAATTGGCAGCAAGTAGGGGAGAACTGACATGAATTCTTGTTTTACCTAATTTTTGCCTGGTTTACCAAGATTTGGCTTAATATTTCTGACAGTTCCTCCAGTCTCTACAGAACAGGTTAGTGACATTTTTCGTAAATACAAATACTTAAATGAATCCTCCTTACTGCTCTCTGAACTGTTTCCCTAAGGGTTCAAGTCTTCAACTTGCACGGCATCTCACTCTGCTAAACCTGCGTGTGATCTGTGCTGGTCTTACTACCATTTTCAGCAAAAGGACTAATATTTATTGTGTGCTTGAGACTTCAGTGTGTGTGCCTGACATTGAAGATTTACGATAAAACTCTCATAGGGTAAATTCACTGATTTTCCATGAAAATTTGTCTAAAGAATTGCAAAAGCTTCCAACAATAAGAGGAAGGTTTTTATTTTTGAGAATTCTGTCGGGAGCAAACTCCACGGTCTCCCCATGCATTTGGTTCTCATGCAGGTATACATATAACTTGGAGCTCCCGTGTGTGTTTGCATCTCAGCTTTGTGGAGCAAGCACAGATCATCTATGCACCTAACGGAGGGTAGAGAGCTGCCAGTTCAACTGATTGTAACTAAGATGAAAACAAGTTCACTTTTGTGATCTTCCTTCTTTAATTAATTTGCTGGAGCTAATTACTCGCTGTGTCCTGGCTTCTTTTTTTACTATAACTCCAAGGAGCAATCCCTGGCATGGTTCCTTTTTATTACCAATGTGTCTATCCTTCATTTCACTATGGAAAGTCAGTGGACAGTCTTATATTACCTGTGAATCTGGTCAGTACTTCAAAATGATGGATTGGCTCTGTACTATAGAGAAGGTGATGGCAAAACTCTAAATCCTACCTGCAGAAACACATTGTGCTTTAATCGACTTTTATTTGATCCTGATTGAAAGCTGTTCTAAAAATTAGAAGAGCTAGGTCTTGCAGAGGATGAATGTGAGAGACACAACACAGGACCTGCATCTTTAGAGTCTGGTCCTATTTCTAGTGCTTAGTAGCTGCAGGATAGATGCATTTCCTTTACTCATTGCCACCCTCATTGATTCCATATAATTTCCTGACAATTTGGATGATCTTGTTATATTTCCAAACTGACTTCTCATGGGGGAGTCTAATTTGTTCCTGAAGCATTGAACTTAGGAGGACCTGCCAGCATTCGGGGAATTTCAGCCTGACGCAGAACTGTTGATGTTATGTGAATTTGTTCTATGATGGTTGTGATGTGTCTTGGGATTTGCCACCAAACACACCTGGTGTTCTATTTACTTTGGCAAGCTGGGGATTTTTTTTTCTTTTTCTTTTTAAAATTCCAGGATGAATTATTCATCATTACTTAGAATTTGGGTCTCTTTCATCTTCGCACTTGTACGGCACCAAGGTGAGTACTACAGAATTCCATAAAGCTCTTGATTATCATGTTCTTGAATTTATAAAGAGATACTTTTGTTGGAACTGTAATTGTCAGGGCAGATGTACATGTGTCTACAGATACAACAAGAAAAATGTAAATCAAATTCTGTTGTCAAGGGCAAAATACATTAACTTTGAATGATGTTCACTTGTATTCTTAATTTTTCTTATTTAACTTCTAATACAATTTGTATATGCCAGGTTGCCCCCATGTTAATGGACTAGGTCTTTTAAAATAATGCAAATAATTTTCATTAAACATATAGGGCATAGGTAATGTGTGCACCCCAGGTCTGATTATTGATTCCAATGAGGCCATTTAACTTGTGGTACAAGTTTTAAAGTGTATTTTAAAAATACATTTGAGCTCAAATCAGTAAGTCCCAATGGCATTAATGTCTTTAATTTGTGACTCAGTGGCCTTTTGCAATGGCAAAAAATCGAAAACTGCAAGTGAAATAAAGGAAATTCTTCCCCTCAATGATTCCTTCTTTTCTGTGTAGCATTGTAGAAATGCTACCCATAGCATTTTCTGGGTAGACGAGGGTCCACATACATCTCTTTCTACTGTTTTTGTATTTTAGACAAGAAAGATGGGAAGGTCTATATAGATTTGAAAGTTTTACAACTAAAATTCTAAGGCGCCTTTCTTTGTTTGGCTTGTTGAGATCAGCTGGCACATGATTACAACTCTGTAAGATGTATGTGGCCCTAACATTTTTCTAGGGTTGGATAAATTCAAACAGTGATAGCACATAAACCACAGTGTGAAAACCCATAGTAATGAGAGTCCCACAGACCTTAGCCTCCCACTCCTGCTCTAAGAAAATCATGTTTTATTTGGTGGGGAAAAGAAGTTCTGGCAACATGGTTACGTTTATTGTGAAATTCTCAGCCTAAAGCCAGCGTGGGTAAGGATAGTCTTTCTTTTATTAACTCTGATGCTAATGATAGGGTATGCTGTTTACAAGTTGTGTTTTAATAATAGTAGTGACTTTGAAGGTGGAAGTAGTTTCTAAAGCACCTTTCTCATTCAATAGGTATTTATCGAGTATTTACAATATTGGGTATCTTTACTATTTGTATTCTTAAAATGGAAAAAGTTGGGCAGTCCATTCATTTGAAATCATGAACTAGTTAGGATCATTCATGAAAAGAAGAATCTTGCAAATCTGCCTCACCTTTGGAGCAGAGAAAGAAGTTAGGTATAACCTCCATGGACCATACTGTCTTATCTCTTCCATGAGAGGTATGGATTTTCCTTTTCCTAGGCAGATTGGCCAACACTTCCCAAAATATGAATTAATCTTTTCATTAATATGATTACAATTCAGTGTGAATTTCAGTTCTTATTCACGCTTGGGCATGACTCCTGAAATGTTCCCCATGAAGGATAAATCCATGACATGATTTGATTTGTTATTATTAATTTGAGAAAGTACATCACCCTTCAAATTTAACAAGTACCTACATGTAATGCTGTGATAGGGATTATAAAGAGATTTAAAAAAAAATCTTACCTTCTAGGAATTTGGAATTTGTTGCTTCTCTGTAAATACAAATTTTGAAGAACCCTTTTGGCCTACTGATTGTGGCATTAAATAAAGAATGTTGATTGAGTGCTCCTCTGATTACACTAGCTACAGCACTCCTTACGGTTCAAATTTGGTTGGCTTCCCGGAGACTTCCGGGGCTTGGGGAACAATGCTTATGCATTAATGACTGGGCTAGTTTCCCTGCTTTCCTCTGATGTTAGCCACTGGAAACAGATTAGTTCTCCAACTGGGCAGATCTCTCATTCCCTGCTCCAGAAGGAGAGAAGCTGGCACTTGGCCAGGCACTGCTGTACCGCTTTCTGGTCACTACGTTCTCCTTTACATGAGCCGTTGTATCCTTGCTAAAAATTCCCAAAAGAGCTGGACGGTTCTTGGCCAGGTGCTCAGCAGTGTCTCAGCTTTCATCAGCAAAGAGCAGGGACTCTCCCAAGGAGAGGCACTGACCGGAGAATGGGGTGTTAGCATCTCGATTACAGCAAGCAGGTACCTCAAGAGATATGTCCCGAAGCCCATCGTGGATTTGCCACTGTCCCTGAAAACCCGCAAATAATTTTTTTAAAAAATGAAGGAAAGACGATGTTCTATTGTTCTATTTTTATTCAAGAGAGGAAAGGACAGTGGCAGAGAAAAGATATGGCCCAAATGTTGATTATTTCATAGATGCCATTGGACCACCTGATCATGAGTAGTGTGGTCCCTGGGAAAATTGTATAATTTCTCTCACAGAACGAGGCCACTTTGCAAGGCTTTGGACAAGCCAGGTTGCAGGAGGAGTGGTGATGTGGTTTACTGGAGGGGAGCTGTGTGTTTTTGTGCGATGACTCTCACCTTTGACCAGGGTGATGAGTAAGAGCCCCATGCATCCTCTCCAAAGAGTTCTCAGGGCCCAGCCTCCCTTGTTCCAGAGGCTCCCGTGTCTGTCTTTTGTAAACAGGAGCTGGGCAGAGAGCCCTCTCACAGGGCCAGGGCTCAATGGAGGTCATTCACGGGCCAGTTACTACAAACCCTCTCCTCCCACTTCTGTCCTGCTTCCAACTGTTGTTTATTTCCTTCTGGGATCTGGTATCTTCTCCTACTGGGCAGCAGGAGGGAGGGGACTCCTTTCAGGAAAAGACTTGATAGTAGAATTTTCGAGCCAGAAGGGAGGGTCATAGCCACAGGCCACCTTCTCTCGACTTGCCTGGTGATCAAGGATGAAGCTGTCCTCCACTATGCCAGACCCAGAGGCCCCCCCCCCCCCCCGCTCAGTGCTCTGAGAGCTCCAGGCACGGGTGATTTCACAACCTTCCAGCCAGTTTTAACCATTGCTTTCTCCAGAATGTATGGAAGCGTAGTAATGAAGCGTGAAGCGATTTCTCCTAAGGAGAAATGGCATCGCTCCCATTCTCCCCTTTCCAGAGGCAGAAGATAATGCATTGTGTATGGCTTAGGTTTAGGATAAATGAAAAGGCAGTCTGACTTGCATTTAGTTTGTAAGACTTACTGAAAGAAGCTGGCTTTAGTGGGTGGGAGGGAAGTAACTTGCCAAGTGGAAGCCGGCTCTGCCATCTATCTAACCACCGTCTCTCTCGACAGCTCAGCCCAGGGAGCTCATGTATCCATTCTGGCAGAATGACACCAAAACCCCTAAAGTAGATGATGGAAGCTCATCTGAGATTAAGTTGGCCACTCCCATCTTCTTCTTTGGCGTTCCCTACCGCACGGTCTATGTAAGTGTTGCTGTTGCTCTGTGGCTCTCCCCTTTGTTTGTCATTAAGGAAAACATTTTAAATACCTTCATCCAGGGCTCCGGGAATGGAAGATTTATTGGCAGCCAGAACGACAAGTTCTGAGATTTCATGAGCTGATAGGTTTTATGATTAAGAAAGTCAAAGGTATATTTAATGGCTAATGTTCATAGTAGAGGAGTATACAGGGCAATAAATTGCTTTTGTGGGTGATTAAACACAGAAGTGAAGCAGAGGCCCCAATGCCATGAACATTATTTCTGCTACTCGACAAGATAAAAAGATACTATGAACCACAATAGGAGCAATATCATTTTTCTTTCCCTTCTGGGGGTGTGAAAAGTTGAGGCATCTGCTGTTCTTAGGCTTCCTATCAATTTGGAACAGAGCCAGAGCATAGTAGAGGGGTAATCAAGTATTATATATAAGTTGTTTGCAGAGTTGGCTGTCCTTGTTGGGTCTGAGATATGCCATGGGGTCCCATTGTCAGACCTGCATGAAGAAATGGTACCATTTGCTATCAGAGCCCTCCTGGGCACCTGTGTTCTCAGGGCTTTTTGGTTTTTGTTTTGTTTTGTTTTGTTTTGTTTTGTTTGGATCTTTGAGTTTGTTGCTAGTGAGAGTGTTGCACGTTGAAAACATTCAGAGCAACTGAGCCTGTTTTTATCTTTGGCCTTAAAGCATGCGGTGAGGCCTATGTCAATTCTATCACATCCTATCCTATTCTGTGTCTTGCCTTGGAGAAAGAGCCGGAAGTCCCACACCTCTGTCTCTGGCCATGTCTATATCTGGGTTCTCTATATTCCTCAAACTTTGATTTATAGCGTAGGACTGACTCCTATAAAGAAATAATTCCCTCTTCCATTACCTAACCAGTGGTCCCTGAACCACATCGCCTTGGTGCTTGTTAGAAATGCTGCTTCTCAGGGCCTACCTGCCACCTGCTGAATCAGAAACTGGGAAAGGAGCCCAGTAATCTGGGTTTTAATGAGCCCTCCAGGTGATTCTGATGCCCACAAAAGTTTAAGAACCCCTCATCTTAACTACAGAGGATAATCAAAATATATCTGAGTCAATACCGTCTCCCTCTGCTAGTCTGTGTGTTTTAACGACAGCTGTTACTCCCTAGCAAACACATTGCTGTGGCATCCTGAAATGCCTTTTGGTTTCCACTTACAGCAGAGCCTCCTTAATGTAGCATAGTGGATTCTACGTTTCAGAATCTGTTGAGTTGATTTTGGAGATGGGGGAGGTGTACAGGACCTCCATTCTGGAAGGAAGCCTTAGTCTCCCAGACCTCTAGAAGAAGATATGTATTTCCTTGAGCTCCTTTTTCTCTCTGTTGTACCATGGAGTCTGAACAATTCCTGCCCTTGCAAAAGGAGGGTCCTTAATTTGGGACAGACTTATTTGGGGCAAATTTTCCCCTGGGTTTCCAGTACTTTGAGTAGTGTAATCTTTTTCAAGCCCCTGAGTTGTTCGGTATCTCTAGCAGACAATAGATTCTTCACGTCCTTATAGCTGGGTCTCTGGCTTCCTTTCCAAACTCCACACTCTTGCTTCCAAAACAGGTTGATGTACCTTTGGCCCAGGTGCTGATCACTTCGCTCTGGGATCTGGGTCACCGTTAGTGTGTGTTATATTACTGATTAATAGGAACATAACAAACAATTAAAATGTATAGGAAAGTGAACTCCAGGTTTTCTGTGTCCAGGAATTGCAAGTATTCCCATCCCAGACATTTCTGCTGTTGAAGCCATACAAACCACAGGCTTAAATCAATCTCATGATGCTGCAGACACAGGCAGAGGCTGAATTGTGTACAGGTCCTGCGTCAATGGAGTGTACGTATTGACTGTGATTTGCAATAGGTTTAGTAATTTAATAAGCTTACTAAGCCTTTTGTAAATCATGAAGAAATCATGATAGAATAGTCATTTATATATACAATGTAAAGATTTCATGTCTCCACTTTCATGCAGAGGTTATACAAAGAAGCCATCAGACTAAAAGAGGTTTCATGGAATTGGGCATCTGTAGGTTGTAACCTCGTCCTTGTTCTGGGTACAGGGTGGTTGTGAAGTCAATCAAATCAATAGAAGTCCTTTAAAAGCCTCATCCAGAGCAGGATATGGTTGATCTTGAGATCTGAGTTTGATAATGGAGTAATTGATTTATCTTTTACTGACACTCTTGTCATATACTAGGGATCAAGGTCTAATATACAGCTCAACAGTTTTTTTGATTTAGCTTTTTGCTTCCATGGTTTTTGTTTGTTTGTTTGTTCTGTTTTTCTATCTATTTTGCATCTGTGATGCTGGATCTTTTCTTATGGTCCCTGCCTGGCCCAACACACATGGGTGCACGCACACACGCATGCGCACACACGCACATGTACATTTGGTAAATGTAAATATAGGATAAAGAATGTGAAAAGGAGACTGATTATTAATAAGAAATGAAGTCAACCACAAATTGAAAGTGAAAGAAAACCAATAAGTTTGTCTGGAAGTAAACGAACCTCCTAGCTGAGCAATGGAAGCTGGTGTTTGGGGGTTTCTAATTCAATAGTTTAAACGTTGTTTTCATTCATATGATTAGGCAAACGTCTGTCTTGGTTTGTGACTCTGAGGGGGGTCACATTTTAGATGCACTGTGCCAACCCTGTCTTCTTTTCACAGGTTAATAACAACGGAGTAGTTTCCTTCAATGTGCTAGTAAGTCAGTTCACACCGGAGTCCTTTCCCCTGACGGATGGGAGGGCCTTCATTGCTCCCTTTTGGGCAGATGTTCACAATGGAATTCGAGGCGAGATCTACTACAGAGAGACCATGGACCCTGTCATCTTGAAAAGAGCCACCAAGGACATCAGGAAGTACTTCAAAGACATGGCAACCTTCTCTGCCACTTGGGTTTTCATCGTGACATGGGAGGAAGTCACATTTTATGGAGGGAGCAGCACCACACCTGTAATAATTCACATATTCTGTTTTCCACTTCATATCCTGACATCTCATTCTTGTCCATCTTTACTACTGTGACAGAGTCTAATTGTTAGAGCTGAGGAATGTCAGTTTCTTGAGTTAAACTAATGAGTCTTGCCACCCATTTTCCAAGAAACAGAAGGAGATATCATACCTAACCAGGCCAGTCAGCAGTGATATCTCAGACATGTCATCCCTATCACTAATCATTACGAATGTCTACAAAGAGCCTCTGCACAATTTTCCTGCAGTAGGTAGCATTTCTATTTTGTAGGAGAGTGACTAGGCCCTGTGACCTCATCTAGGTCACATGACCGGGGACCCATCAGGAACCCAAAGATCCTTTCTTCTTGCCAAAGGCACAAATGTTTCTCTCCATCAGCTAATTTCTTTCCCCCTCTCCCTTCCCTGCCTTTTTTTTTTTTTCTTTTTTCACAAAGCCTGATAGGAAGAGGAAAGTAGGGGGCTGGATTTGGGTACAAATGACCTGGCTCATTTTATTATGTTATGACCTTTTTTTTTTTTTTTTTTAACTGTGACCAGGTCTGGAATTATTCATATTTGATGCTAATTGAAGTGGGCAGTTAAAACGTTTCATGAATAAAGTTTCAACATCTGCTCTGAAATCCCAAATGAGCAGTCAAATAAAAGTCAAATAAGAAAGATTATCACTGGCATTATCGTAGAGATAATCAACTTTCCACATAAAGGGACAGAACACAGTTTTCACGAAAGCCTGCGGCTCGTTTGGGTGACTTTGGCAGTGGAGATTTTTGAAGTAGCAGACGCATCTCCAACTGTATAATTTCCAGTAAGCAAAGACACTAAAAAATCTGCCCTCTGCTTTCGTAGCATTATTTCCAATTCCATCTGTTTCCCAATTTCCTTGATAATGAGTCAGTTGTTTAGGGATGGAACAGAAACTACTGAGTTAGATGCAAAGGTGGACAAAAGCCGGACTAGCCATCCACAGCTGCCCCGTGCTGAGCGCATCGTGTGTCAGCTCCTTCTGACCAGAGTATGAAGGTGCACTTCATTGCTAAGAGGTTCTGGAGAATAGAAAGACACAGGTTTAAATGGTGGATGCATTGGCTAGAAATAACCTCTCAAGAAGCATACATTTCCCTCTGTCATGTTATGGATTGCTAACAACTCCTCGGGTGATGTTTTATGTCCTTTAAACCTCATACCTTACAGCGTTAAAATGCAGGATGCCAGAGATCGATAAATTTTAGTGTCAGTGGGGGAAAAAAAGGGAAGAAATGCCCATCAAATGCTGACCACCATTTTTTCAGAAAAACTTCCTTTGGCCATAAAAATGGCAAGATAATTTAGATACTTTCTGCTTTGTACTTTGGAGTAAATTTCTGGGCTAGGTAAGATCTCTTTCAATGAGGATGAATGAGGTAGCATCTAAGTGCTTTGGGCTCCTTGGAGAAAAGATGGTACGTGCCCATCCATCCCTATCTTTGAAATTGAGTCCTCTCCCATGACCCCAGGTCTTCCTCTGTAGGAACACACGTCATCAGGCTAACTGAGTACTTGGCGTGAGAAATCTCCTAGATGTGGAAGGTGCCATGGAAGCCCAATAGCAAGGGAGAGGGAAGGGGACATGCTTATTTTAAGGAAGGAAAACTAATATTTATTGAGGGCTTTTGGGAGACTATTTATGGGTACCAATTAGCGCCCACAAGGATGTTGTGTAATAAACAGAACTTTCTCCACCTGAAAGGTGAGGGAAGAGGCCCAAGAAGTTAAGTGACTTGCCCAGGTGGCAAGCAAAGAGATTTGAACCTCACAGGAGGCCAAGCAAGGTTCAAACTAACTCCAATTCCTGAAGTGGCTCCTCCAGGCATCACCAAAAGTCCTCTCAAGTAGAAAGAGGCTTTTCAAGAATTGAAGACACAATTTCATAAGCCCAGATCTGGAGAGTCTCAGAACAAGTGTTGAGGAGATAGTATGTGTAGGGTTTGTGAGAGCAAGCCAGGCCGTGTGTGAGGGCGAGGCACCCTTGCCGTATTGTTAGGATAGTCGGTTGGTTTTGAGGTGACTTCTGGGCTGTTCTCAAGACCCTCTTGGACCAAAGATATTTCCAACTTTATTTCAGGTGAAGGGATTTACTTCCTGAAGGAGAATCCTGGTCCGGAGGAGGGTTGCACTTTAGACCTTGTGTGACCTTGACTTCATGCCTGATTCTAGAACCTGACCCTGCAGTGATCTTATAGCAATCCTGAGCTGACTGCTCACGCATCTCTCTGCCCCACTTAACTCTTTTGTTGAGCTGGGCCAAAGAATGGAGGCATATACCTGCAAGACTCTATCATAAACGCCATCGGCCGCGGCCAGCGCAGAGCTTGGGGAAAGAGTTCTCGTTTATAAAAAGGGCTTTTCTTTCCTTGCACCTTGTCTCCATCCCCGGGACTGTCTAGGAGATCTGAGGCTTCCAAGATCCTTTACCCCAGTCTGATTACACAGGATAAGGATTTGGGTCTTCCTCTGTGTCTGACGGAATGTTAACCAGGATGGTATCAGGCAGCTAGGAAAAGTGCAAGGCTTGAATGTAAAAGGTCAAAGCAGCCTCTCCTTTAACTCTGCTTTTATTTACATTTCCTGAAAACCTGTGTCAACGGGTAGGGATTGACAAAGGGAAATAGTAAAGGACAGAGTTTGCTACAGCTTGTTTCTGGAAACTGTTGGTGAGGCTTGTTTGAATTTGTATAACATCTCTAAGCCTAAGAAGGTTAAAATTAAGACAGCACACAATGAGCGCACATGAAGAGATGGACTGGGAGCTCCAGCTCAAATCCCGTTTTCTGTGGCCGAGTCCTTGAGAAATTGCCAGCAATTCATTTCCCTTAGCCCTCAGTTTTTAAGCTACCAGATAGGAAAGGGCCACACAATTGCCCACCTTAGCATTGGTCGGAGGTACAGATGGGTGTTGAGAATCTCGCAGATATGAGATGATGCCTAAATGCTCAATTAGAAGAAAAATTTCTCCCCACAAAGTGCTTTTTAAGAAATCGTTTCCCAGCTTCCATTTTAAAAAATTCCATTCCTCACCGGAATTACTGGTGTCTTCTAGAAAGCAAGAGAACACAGGGCAGACCTTGGCCTTAATCACACGGACAGGCATTTGGTGGCTCCTCCACTGCCCTCCCCCCCCCCCCCCCCCACACACACACTCCCCACACCACCCCCAGCCCCTGGGAACAGGTGCTTGCGCAGCTCTTCCCTGCCTGGACCACTTCCTATAGTTTATTCTCATGCTGCCATCTATAGGTGCTCACGCATTATCACAAGCTGAGCCAGGCCTCTGACTTCCCTGTCTGGTTCAAATCAGAGCTGTAAAAGGGGCGCTGAGTCAGCCTCTCGGTTCTTCTCAGGCAATCTCTTTTTCAGGTGCATGCTCCCACATATCTTGCTTTTCCCAGCGGGGGCGAGAACAACTTCAGAGGGGAGGCAGAGCCTGAGAGTTGGCTTTGGAGCTGCTCTGAGCTGCTTGGGGGTGGGGAGCGTGCAGGGGAGAGGGGGCTGGGGAGAGGAGCTTCTAGGGAGGGAAGTCATGAGACCGTCCATTCCCATCCATCCCGTAGGTGAACACCTTCCAGGCTGTTCTGGTGTCCGACGGATCCTACACGTTTACGCTCTTCAATTATTATGAGATCAACTGGACCACTGGGACGGCGAGCGGCGGTGACCCCCTGACCGGCCTTGGCGGAGTGATGGCACAGGTAGGTGGCTCTCCATTTCATCTCCATCATGTTTCTGAAGCATGGCTCTCTGTTGATGCTGCTCAGCGTCCTGGAGGGAATCCTGCCAAGCTCCTCTAGCTTTTACCTGAGAAGTGTGTCTGATTGGGCAGGTGGACTAATGAGGCTAATGTTGCCCATCTTTGATATCTTCATCTGGATGTGGCATGACCTGGTGAGCCTTTCTCACCTGGAATGGTGGCCCTGGGGGACACCAGGAAAAGGGGTCTCCTGATTTCTGTGTGCTGGGTTCTGCAAATAATGTGCTGGGGTCGGTTAACCCACAAGGGTGGTGTTTGTGTTCAAGTCTCATCTTCCTTTTGTGCTCTAGGCAGGATTTAATGGTGGAAACCTCACCAATTTCTTCAGCCTCCCGGGGTCAAGAACCCCTGATATTGTGAATATCCAAGAGACCACGAACGTCAATGTTCCAGGCCGTTGGGCATTTAAAGTTGACGGGAAGGAAATTGACCCAGCCAATGGCTGCACCTCCAGAGGTAAAGGCTTTTCCTCTTCTCCATGGCAAAGTGGGCTTTGCTTAGTGTAGATTGACAGGCAGGCTTTTAAGCCACGGGGGCGGGCTTGTTCCTGATGCCTTCCTCTTTTGACATGTCTCAGCTGGGTAATGGAGATCAAGGTAATTTTAGCATGCACATTCATCACACCAGGAGCTGGAACCCTGCATTTGCTCCACAGCAGTTTCCGTAGTCCTTGTCTCGGGTACGAACACGGCTGCCACTTCGAAATGACTCCAAAGTGGACATGGCTCTGGAGCGATCGCTCAGCCAGAGGGACAGAAGGGAGCCCTCCCGTTTAACGTTATTTTTGTCGTTATTGTTGTTGTTGCCATTCCCTGCCTTTCCATTTTTCTTCTCCTCTTTACTCCTGCTCTGCCATCTGCACTTTGTAGATCCACAGGAGTGGGCGAGCTCGGAGCGTTGCCAAGTCTCCACGAGAGTAAACCAGCGCTTCCCAGGATGATTAGAAAGAAAGGGGAGAGAGTGTCATCATCGTCTTTAGGGTGGCTTCTCCTAAACTCCTCGCTGCAGCAGCAAAACACACAGGAATTCTTTTTTTGGGGGGGTGTCAAAGCTGGTTTTAGGTCTGTGTGAACAAGTGGTAGTAGAGCCTCTCCGAATTTTCTTTACATTGACATCCAAAGTTTGGGGCCTTCTCTGAACCACCAAAACCTCTTTGAATGTGCAAAACAGCTCAGGACTCGCCCAAGAACATCCTGGATTGTAGATTCCTGCTTCTCACATGCCTAAAAATATTCAGAAAACCGTATTTCTGTTAGTATTTCTGCTTCTGGAGTGGAGGTTAGAGCAACTAGAAGTAGGAAATCATCCATTCAGCTGTCTGTTCACCCAACCGTCTACTCATCCATCCACTTAGCCCACCAGCCATTGCTCCTTTCCAAAGAACATTTCAAAGCCCCAGCCAGGTACTGGCGTCTCCAGTAGGTGTTGAAGATGAAGGAGCTCTGGTTCCCATGATGCTGCTGTGGAAAGAAAGACAGCCACCGGAACAATGATGACACAATATAGGACATACTGTGATGGACAAGAGGGTAGGCGGCTGTGGAAGCACAGAGGAAGACCCTGGGGAAAGTGTTTGTAGATGTTTAAGAAAAGTTTTGGGTTAGGATGCAGATTTCAGGAGGTCTCTTGCCCCCTTGGATAGAAAGCATGGTCTGGGGACCTGCATGTCTCAGCAGCTCGGATTTCTCTTTTGACTCAGCTTCAGCTTATGTAATATGCAGAAAAACCTAGTTCACCTGGCCTGAAAGGGCCACGCTCTCTGCCCCATTCCCTGCACTGTGGTCAGGCTTGATCAAACCTCCTGACTTTGCTCTAACGGAAAAGTCATCTGTACAGATGGCCTGCCTGGGCATCCTTGTCTCTGTGGACTCTGTAAAGTCCTCCATGTTCCAAATAGTAAATCAATGTTTTTGGAGCTGAGCCGGTATGAAACTAGATGGCAAAGAACCTAGCTATAAAGCTCCCCTGTCTTTCAGAGATGGTGCCCTCCTCCCTTACAGAGTGTAAAGACAGCTTCACTTAAGGTCTGTGAGAGATACCAAGCCAATACCACCTTATCTCTCTCCTCTTTATGGCCTGGACTAGGGACCCACCCAATGCCTCGGCCCCTGTGGCTGTGCAACCTAAGTGCCCAGGGACAGCCTCTCGCCTGAGTCCTGGGAATGAAATGCTGTGATAATGGAAAACATTGGCTTGCAGACCCATAGAGCTGGTCAGATGCCAGCCGTGTACAAAGTCTCCACTTTGACTTCATTCTTCTCGCCCTGAGTTATGGGTTTGGGTTTTACATACAGGACAAATCCAATATCCTTCTACAGACTGCCGTGCATTTTGATGTGCCACTGGACATATATCAATCTAATGAGAATTGGGTTTGCCCTGGGTGATAGCAGGGGAAAATTTGCATAGAGCTGGTTTATTATATCATCATTTTGCAAACAAAATTATCTCCGAGAGTCTACCTTTTGGTCCAAACCTCCTCTATTCAAAGGCATTTTCCTCTCATTTATTGGAAGCCTGAAAAAGCAGAGACTGGAAATCATACTTAGTGGAGGCTGTTAAAATGTATGCAGCCTGGGCCGGTGCCAAAGAGCATTGAGGTTCAGGCCCTGTCTTCAGGACTGATGCATATGACCTGCTGGGAATGTGAATAAATCCATTATCCCATATTTGGGCTCTGTTCTCAACAGGTACGAAACGTAATTGCCTTGGGAGACATCATTGTTCCTGTTGCACAGATACAGAGAGGACTGGTCCTGAGGCACCCATGCCTTCTGTTTGGGTCAATCTTGCAGCCTATGCTCTTCACTAAGTATTCAGTGTTACAAAAAAAAAACCTGAGCAATCTTTCCAAACTACAGTTTCAAGCTATGGTGAACTCCTGGTGTATGACATTATTTACTTTGCTTCTTTTTTTGTAATCTTTTCTTTCACTTTTTTTTTTAAGATTTTATTTATTTATTTGAGAGAGAGAGAGAGATAGGGACAGAGAGCACAGGCGGGGAAGGGAGGGAGAAGCAGGCTCCCCACTGAGCAGGGAGCCCGATGAGGGCTCCATCCCAGGTTCCTGGAATCATGACCTGAGCCAAAGGCAGACGCTTAACCAACTGAACCACCCAAGTGCCCCCATTATTTACATTTCTTAATGTTGTATCTTTGATGCTTTCCTTTTCAGACATTCTCAATTTACAAATGCCTCCACCTCTATCAATATGTACCGACTTGTTAGAGTCTCATTATTCCCCTTGGGATGAGGCAATAACACTGCCCACATTTTACAGGTCAGAAGCCTGAGGCAGAGGGAAGTAAGCCAGTAGTCTTGGAAGCTGATGGCAGAGCTGTGACCACTTTCCAGGTCTCTTGGCTCTGACACCCAACTGAGGAAGGACAAGATCACAGGCCCCTACCCAAGATGCTTCTATTTTAATTGAGGGTTGATATTAACAGCTGGCAAAGTTGGAAGGTTTGGTGGCTGGCGGGGTGGGGGAGAGATCATGTATTTGGGCAAATGGTTTTAAGGACTGATTGTCTACCAAATAGTAGTAAATACTTTTTAAATTAGCACACACACACACACACACACACTCGCTTCTCCTCCTGACCTGGATTCTGTTGAGAAGTTCTGCTCCGTGGATAAAGATGAGATTTGGGCAGGGCCTTGGGTGGAGAGAAGACAACTTGTATAATGCAGGTTCTGCGTAAGCAGTGTCTGCAGGATTTGTGAGCCCTTGAAGTCAGAGTTCAGCCCTTCCAGAATCCTCCCAGGGAGTTTGGGGTTTAAACTTGTGTGTCTGACTCCTGAGTCATGCTTATTGATCTCTTCTGGCACCTACAGGGCCCCCAACAAATGTTTGCTGAATGAATGAGTGAGTGAACGAGTCAACAAATTAGCATGTGAAGCAACTGTATTGCTTAGTTACCAGGATAAACTGGACCTGTTTCCAGAACACCCTTCCTCTTATTCCTGATGGGAAGGATATGATTCCTGTGGGTCATAGCCTTTGCTGTGGATTAAGACGATATGTCCTCCCTTGAATGAGAGTGTGCTTCTCAGGTGTGGAGACAATGATGCCAAGAGGTAGCCTGGGACACCCACAGCCTGGGCCTGGAACCTGGCCTTACCCCTGAGTGGCTGAGTGCTCCGAAGCCTCAGTTTCCTCTTCTGTCAAGTGAGGTGGATAACACCTGCCAAGTAGGGTTCTTGTGTGGATTACAGGGTATAATGCAGGGAGCACATCAGCCCCCTGACTGGCACAGAGGGTAAGTGCTCAATAAATGTTGGCTCTCGTGTCATTCTTCCGCAGGACAGTTCCTTCGGCGAGGGGAAGTGTTTTGGGATGACCTGAACTGTACCATCAAGTGTCGCTGCCTGGACTTCAACAACGAGATCTACTGCCAGGACGCCTCCTGCAGCCCCTATGAAGTGTGTGAACCCAAAGGCAAATTCTACTACTGCAGCCCCGTGGAGACCAGCACGTGCGTGGTGTTCGGGGAGCCACACTACCACACTTTTGATGGCTTCCTCTTCCACTTCCAAGGCTCCTGTGCCTACCTGTTGGCCCGACAGTGTTTGCAGACTTCCAGCCTCCCCTTCTTCAGCGTGGAGGCCAAGAACGAACACCGTGGGGGCTCTGCTGTCTCCTGGGTGAAGGAGCTCTCTGTGGAGTTGAATGGCTACAAGATTCTCATCCCCAAGGGAAGCTACGGAAAAGTCAAGGTGAGACCCCCTCCATCCCTCCTGGGAAGATAGAGAAGCTGGAGGTTCTTCAGCCCGGGGAAGACTTTCTCAGAGCTGCCAGTTCTGCTGTGTGATGTCCGTACCAAAGTGATGCGTGGCTCTTCTTGCAAATATCTTGTAAAAAATTTTTACGACGCTAAATCTTATTTGTACAAGAGCCCACCCCAGCTCTCTCCTTGATATGCCTGTCTGCTATAGGACTTAAAGTACATTTACATTCCTAGTAACCTCATAAACACGGATACACACAGACACACAGGCTCTCACACACACAGACACACATATGTGCACACATGTCCAAGCTACTTCTGAAGTTACTGGAAGAGAGGTAAGCCCAATTTCTCACGGACCTGGCTTGCAACAGTGGTAGCCACATGGTCATGTCCTGGAGATGGTGCAAACGCAGGGTACACACTCATGACTCAGTACAGCCTGTCATTAACCATTCTCACCCATCCACCATCCTGTTTGCCTACGAGCTACTGCTTCATTGTTAGAGAAAGCTCCAAACTGTTCAGTGTTTCCAGAGGCACTACTTGTGTGGACACCTGGACTAGGCTTGGTGAGCTCTTGGGGGGTGAGGGGTGGGGCAGGGGGCAGGTTCTGTGAAAGCTTTGTCCAAACACCCTTTAATAGGATCCCTACTCCTGCCTGGAATGAGAGAGAGGAAGGCGGGCCTCTGCTGGTCTGTTTAGAATATGCAAATGATTCCTGTCACCGTCCACCTGGATTTCAAGCCGGGGCATCCATAAAGGCGGGAGAGCAAAAAGCCACTAGCAATTACTCAATTTGTGGAGGCCCTAATTTTCACATGTTAATGCCAACCTTGTTGCAACCACGTATTTATTCAAGCAATAACAGCCGAGACCACAAGGGGTTGATTGCTGTCACCCTGCGCAATCCTTAATCCCCATGCTTGGAGGTCATTACAGAGATTACAAACCAGAACGGATGCCAATGAGGGGATTTCTTTCCTTCTTCTTCTTCTTCCTTTTTTTTTTTTTTAAATATGTGTTGTAGTTTTAATTGACACAGCATGTCCAACAAAAGGCAGGGCCGAGGAACTAATTTCACTTTCTCTAGCTCTGCGTGTCCTAGGTCTGTACAGCTTATCACGGTCATGATTAGGAAAGTGAGTTTTTACTGTGGCTGAAATGCCAATTTGCTTTTTTTTTTTTTTTTTTTTGCCAATTTGCTTATTATTTGGTTAGTCTCTCTAGGGACAGCTCTGCATATCGCATCAAGGTAAGAGTTCAGGTACAGAAGTTCAGAGGTTTTCCCTTTTAAATTTCTATCGTGCTGTTGAGCACGATACTTCTCCTTGTAAATGTGAATGTGAAGCATTGTAGATAGATGCTACTATTGCAAGCTAGAAAAACGTTCGCCAGCATTCCCCTGCTCGCCTGTATTCTGGGGATGATATGTATGATATCTGTAGGTGAGGAAGAAAGCATTAAGCTTTATTTCTATTTTCCATTTTGATTAAAATTCTTTTTCACTCACAGTCAGAATTTTTGTCAGAAGGAAAGGGGCACTGTCATTTCTTTCAGGCCCAGCGGCTCTGCTAATTTTGTATGGGTCTTTTCCATCGTCCAAGCGTAGGGCATGGATTCCTCAATTTTCTGTAGCGACAGGGAGTTGTGGATATGAATGTAAATGTTTCAGAAAGAAAAGGTTATGCGACTCCAACTGTCAGCTAACAATGGCTTCCTTTTCCTTTTGCCAAATGGCTTCCAAGTGTCTCTGGATACACCTGCTCTGCTGGGAGGGTGGCTCCTTGGCCGGCGGAGCCCC
Source organism: Canis lupus baileyi (assembly GCF_048164855.1). Classification (NCBI taxonomy): domain Eukaryota; kingdom Metazoa; phylum Chordata; class Mammalia; order Carnivora; family Canidae; genus Canis; species Canis lupus. The sequence goes on from NC_132840.1 coordinate 76,198,917, forward strand.
CACCCAGGGTGAAGTGGGGACAATCAGGGAGAGGGATGGGAAGCACGAAGGAAATGTCTGGGGGGCAGCTGACTTCTCCAGACACACTCGGCCTGGCCGGGAATGGCCAGTAAGATCTGTTCTTGCAAGGTACAGATCACCTTTCTCTGTATGCTGGGGACTGGTTGGTTTCTTTCTTTCTTTCTTTCTTTCTTTCTTTCTTTCTTTCTTTCTTTCTTTCTAAAATACTTTATCTATTTATTCATGAGAGACACAGAGAGAGAGGCAGAGACACAGGCAGAGGGAGAAGTAGGCTCCATGCAGGAGCCCGGAATGGGACTCGAACCCTGGACCAGGGCTCATGCCCTGAGCCTAAGGCAGATGCTCAACCACTTAGCTTATTTCCCAAGCCTATGCACCACTGAGCCACCCAGGCGTCCCTGGGGACTGGTTTCTATATATTAATTTTCCCCCTTTGGATTGTCCTCAAATAACAGAACAAGCCATTTAGGATTGTATATGCTAATGGTGACAGGGCTCTAGAGCAGTATCTGGACTTAGCTACCCCTGCTCAGCACTGGGACAGAGGTAGCAGAGAGCAGTGGCTTTGGAGCCCAGCCCTATCACCTACCAGTCATGCAAGCCCTGAACCTCAATTTCCTCATCAGCAAAAGGAGATGATAAGGTCCTTATATGTTTGTCATGAGGATGAAATAGAACAGCCACATGAGCAATATCTAGTATAAAGCTTGACACCCAGTAAGCACCTTATACGTGGCAGTTCCCACATTGCCATTGCCACTGAAATCTCTTTTCATTCTAAGACCTATGCTTCTACAATTCTACTTCTCTCTCCTAACCTCCCCTGTACCCACATCCTGTCAAAGAGAGAAATTATTAGAATATAGAGAGAAGGGAAGGGAAGAGGTGAGGTTCATCTCCTGCTGGCTAGTTGAGAATTGAGGCCTGGGACTGGAGGAAGGAAATAAGAAATCACCCAGGAGCTCCTCCTCGGAGCGCTGTGGGAGACAAACACAGTGACTCTCTAATTTGTGGTTTAAACAGAGACACGTTTCATGTGGGAGTGAACGGGAGTGCAGTGAACACTTACATCAGGAAGGAAGGTATAAACCAGGCCAGTGTGGTGCCTGTGGTCAGCCCAGGACTTAAGTCAGTCTAAGTGTGACAAGATCCAGTACAGAGAAATGAGAGTCGGGGAGAGGGGTGGGAACTGTTGCAATATTCAGAGATGGCCCACCCCATGGCTCCTGCTTCGAGACCCAGAAGACTGCCCTTTGTTAGCAGGAGTTTGAGTGAGAGTGGAGGAGGGTGCCCAGCAACTGGCATGTTCGGCACTTAAAATTATACCAACCTTGGGGAAGGTTTCATTTCTATCTCAGCATGGACAGCACATAAAAGTCATCCGGTGCCCTTTCTAGCTGACCTTCCTTATAGCATGGCTTTTCTCACCCTTATTGGCTAACCTGCTACCTAGGAGATAAGGATGGATCAATCAATTCCTAGGTTTTTCTTTCTACTTGTAGCTCTCTGTGGGATGGCTTATTTCCCAAGCCTATTTTTTTGTCCCCTCCCCCATTTAGTCCTACTAATCTCTAGAGACAGGCAATTGCACATGGCATTTACCTTGGTAAATCTTCGAGTGATGCTGGGACAAGCTACTACCTCACATCCTAGAAAACTCAAGAAGTAGCAACAATGGTGGCCATGAAGACCCTTGTCTTCCCTGCATACCTGAAATTGGTATGGGTCCAGTGCCTTGACTATGCACTTACAGGCTGTCCCACCTAGGACTGAGCTAGGCTAACCGTCCCATCCCAGACCACAAACATGATGTCTACAGGTGCTAGGCATGTTAAGCCTAAAAAAAAGAAGAAAGTGAACTCTCTCTGTTGGAGGCTTCTCAAGCCACCTACTTACATGAGTCAGACACTTGGGACTCACTCTTGACTGTTCCCCCACTTCTCACTCCCCACTGCAAAAAAAAACATGAGGCCTGAGTGGACTCCATGAGCTCATCCCACCCTCGCGTGTCTTATGTAGTTTGGGCCTTGATGTCCCATTCCCCTGGACTTGTACATCAGTTCCCTGTCTGGTTTCTCTGCTTCTAATCTTGACATGCTGGCCAGAGTGGGCTTTCTGAAATGCAAATCTAACTAGGTCAATCCCTTACTTAAAACCTTCTGGGGCCTTCACTGCAGAATAGAAATCCAAGTTGTCTTATTTGTTTTTGTTTTTGTGGAGTTTGTTTTGTTTTGACACATGGCTTAAAGTGCCCTCCAAGGTCTATTCCCACTAGGGAGGCCAGAGAAATTCTCTTAAAACGGAAGTCAGATCGTGTCAATCTTTTGCTCTGGACACCCTCTTGGCTCTCCATCTTGCTCAGAGTCAAGGCCAAAGTCTTTACAATGGCCGACAAAGGTCTACCTGTTCTGACTGCTTTTATCTCTCTGGCATCATCTACCACTGCCCTCTCCCTACTGTCCCTGCTCCAGCCACGCCAGCCCCTTGAGGTCCCGGGAGCATCCAGGCACACTCTACCTTAGGGCCTGGCTGTCACCTCTGTGTGATCCACTCTCACCCCAGATAACAGCATGGCTTGCCTCCTCATCTCAAATGTCCCCTTCCCTGACCATCCTATTTCAAGTTAAGAACCCTCTTCCCTAGCACTTTGATTCCCATTTCCTTGCTCTGTTCTTCTGCATAACACTTACCAGGCATACCAGGCATATATTTTATTTATTTATTTTGTTTGTTGTTGGTCTCCTCAACTAAAATATAAGTTCCATGGGGCAGAGATGTGTGTCCTGTTTCACTCATTGCTAATCCCCAACTCTTAGGAGAGTGCTTGACACACAGAAAGGCCTAAATCACCATCTGTTGAGTGTGAATGGACCATGGACCTTGCCCATGTCTCCAGCCTTCCATCCAGCCACCCCTTCCCCTCTGCAGTCCAGTAACACCGGATGAATGTCCCCACACTCACGCAGCTGTTTCTAACCATGCTGCCTTTATTCTCTTGTCCTGCAATTCCCTGCCCCCACTCTTTCTTTGGCCACTTCTGTTCATCCTTAAAGACCCCGGGCAGACTTAACTGCCTCCAAAAAGTCTTGTCTGACTCCCCCAGGCTGGATATAGTGTTCACTTACTGTTTTCTCATTGCATGATCCATTAATGCAGATTTAAAACAGATAAATCAGTAGACTGAGACCTCCGTGAGGGGCAGGGGCAAGTATTTGCTTTAAAAATTTTTTAAATTTAAATTTAATTAATTAACATGTAATGCATTATTGGTTTCAGAAGTAGAGTTCAGGGATTCAAAAGCCTTATACAACACCCAGTGCTCATTCCATCATGTGCCCTCCTTATGCCCATCACCCAGTTACCCCATTCCCCCACCTGCCTCCCCCTCCAGTGACCCTCAGTGTGTTTCCCATGATTAAGAGTCTCGTATATTTTGTCTCCCTCTCAGATTTCATTTTGTTTTATTTTTTCCTCTCTTGCCCTATGATCCTGTTTTGTTTCTTAAATTCCACATATGAGTGAGATCATAAGATAATTGTCTTTCTCTGATTGACTTATTTCACTTAGCATAATATCCTCTAGTTCCATCCACGTCGTTGCAAATGGCAAGAGTTCATTTTTTTGATGGCTGAATAATAGTTATTTTCTTTGTTCTTTATTTCTCAGCACCTAACATAGTGCTTGGTACCCAGTAAGCATTTAAATTTGTTGGCTGTTGCTGAATGATTACACGATACAGTCCTGTAACAGAGGTAACAGAGTGAAACACTCAGAGAATAATACCAGGGCAGCGTCAAAGCTAAATTGTGGGGACCAGCTTATGGTACACATTTCAGCTGGGAGGAGGGGTCAGAGACTGCTATAGGCCCTAGTGACGAGGTCAGGCAAAATATGTGACTCCAGCTGAGACTTAAAGGAATGAATTTGGAAGAGTAAAAAAGGAAAGGCACGGTGACCTGTCTTTACCGAAAAGATCTGAAGCTAGCCATAGAGCCAGCCAGGAAGGATTGACAGCCACCTGGTCCCCAGAGAAGTCTAGAATGACGGTGGCAACGCACATCTGTCATGGCTCAAATGCACACAGTGCTCGGCCGACCCACGCCACCCTGCTTTTGTGGGTTGCCCCAGGCCTCTGCCTTGATGGAAGGCAAGCTTCCTGGAGCCCTGGTTTTGGGGGGGGGGGCATTCTCTCTGGAGCACTGAGTCGCTTTGCCTCCCTTTCCCGACCTCAGCCGGACCCGCTGCCTTGGCACCTGCTCACCTGCCTTTTACCATTACTGTTGTTGGCAGGTTAATGACCTAGTGACTTCCTTGCCGGTCACGTTAGACTTGGGGGCGGTGAAAATCTACCAGAGTGGCATGTCTACGGCCGTGGAAACGGATTTTGGGCTCTTAGTGACGTTTGACGGCCAGCACTACGCCTCCATTTCCATCCCAGGCTCCTATATAAACTCCACGTGCGGGCTCTGTGGGAACTACAATAAAAACCCGCTGGACGACTTCCTGCGCCCCGACGGCAGGCCGGCCACGTCCGTGCTGGACCTCGGGGAGAGCTGGCGGGTGTACCACGCCGACTGGAAGTGCGACTCGGGCTGCGTGGACAACTGCACCGTGTGTGACGCGGCCACCGAAGCGCTCTTCTTCGGGCCCGACTACTGTGGCTTCCTCAACAAGACGGACGGGCCCCTGTGGGAGTGCGGCACCGCCGTGGACCCCACGGCCTTCGTGCACAGCTGCGTGTACGACCTGTGCAGCGTGAGGGACAACGGGACGCTCCTCTGTCAAGCCATCCAGGCCTACGCGCTCGTGTGCCAAGGCCTCGGCATCCCCATTGGAGACTGGCGGGTCCAGACCGGGTGCGGTAAGCTGGCATCCTGTCCCCACGCAAGGCCGTGCCTGTGCAGGGGGCTGGGGAGAGGCTGTCCGGGCTCCACCAGAAATCTCCTTGTTGAGTCAAATCCCCAAGAGTGAGAGTGACGTTAAAATAGCCATATATCGTGAAGAATGAAGGGTCAAAGATCTCTACTCCCCCCCTTCCCCCCCCCCCAACAGCATAGCCAGAAAACAAGAAACTGCCGATGGGCATAAATGGTCCAGGGACGCGGAATGCGTGGCAGGAAATGCTTGGCTGGAGGAAGGGACGGCTCTCCCAGAGCTCAGCCAGGCGGTGGGGTTTTCAGAGGTGGAAGCATTTACCTTTGTGGCCACTGGGTAAACACAGACGCTGGTCTGAGTAATCCCCACCAGCTTTGGGGGAAACCATTCACCTCCCAAATGGAACCAACAGCATTTGTTCTGTGGCTCTTTCTTCTCCAACTTCCATTCCTCTAGCTTCTGTGTCTCTGGCTCTGCAGCTTTCCTCTGACCCACTGGTGTCGGTGGGAAAAGGGCTGCAGCCAGGGAGCATAGAATATCGGGAAAGGAAACCCTTTTTCGGAAATGCTAAGCAGTTAGGGAAAGCCCCAACAGTGTGGGAAAGTTGAGTTTCTTTCGACCTACCTTTTCCATTAAGTGTTTTGTACCATTTAGTCGTCTTGTTCTCCCCTTCTGTCCCAAGTAAACCTCTCTTTTCCTGGTTATGTAAATTCTTAACATAAGCCAACAAAAGAACAGCTTCTCAGAATTCTGTTCTTTTCCTGGCCTTTGGTTTTCTCCACGTGAGCACACAGAACATTATATCCATGCATTTTAGATTCCCATGCAGATGAGAAGGTTTCAAAGTTTCATTCAGTTCCAAGGCTAAAGGGAGGTTTTTTTTTTGTTTGTTTGTTTTCCTATCACTGTCTATTGGAGTCACAAAATCATCATGTATCAGCTTCAATTCTTAGAGAATTGATCAAAACTCTAAGAGACAGTGTTTTCTTGTTGCTTCGTTGTGTGATTGACTAACCTCTATGATGCCTGGAGCATCCAAATCCTGACTCAACTTGAGATTGTGGCTTTTTTTTTTTTTTTTTTTTTTTTGGTATAATCTAAGACCCTTGTATAATCTAAGAGCATCCACAATGCCTAACTAAATTGCCCATAATGGCTATTTTTCCCCCTAGTGGTACTACTTTCCTACCTTCCACATTCCCCCCACCTCTCTCATGTTAGTGGGATGAATTCTAGTTGATCCAGACAGCTAGTTTACCAGTCCCTTGAGCCCCTGCCTCTTGCAGTCAACCCGACTCAAATATTTATGTAGACTCAGATGGACTTAAAATAAGAACCGACATTTCTGAGGCAAGAAGGGCCTTGAGAAGGCATCTATTTCCAACCTAGTCTGGAGGAGCAGGTGTGCACATAATCTTCAGATAACCAAGGTTCTTTCTTATTTTTAAGACCGCAGAGTATTCATTTTCACAGCCTTCTCTGCCCAACGAGGTATTTTCGAGTGTCCTCCCTGTTAGAAATTTCATGTTTTCAAGAGGCTGCTCCCACAGTTACATTTTTCATTTGTCCTGCAAGTTGGACCTGTTTTTTCTCCTAAGAATGGGCCGGGCTGTTTAAGATCAGATCAACCTCTAGGTCCATCAGTCGAAGATCTTAAGGCATCCTGATGGTTGTAGGTCATCCATTCATTAATCAGTGTTGACCAATCAGTCTAGTCAGGTCAGCAACCTGGTTTAATTCAGTCAAGATGATCCAATGAGAGTCAAGTTCACAGTTCAATCACGTTTCCCAGTGGTGATCACAAAGCATTGGAGCTTGTTTCTACAGACACCACCTCAAGTCTCTTCCCTGATGAGTGGCCACTGGGCCCTCATTCTAGGAGCTAAATGGTCCAGAAGGAGCGCCCTTCCTGCAGCCCCTGTGCGTGCTGGATCCCCGTGGTTGGCACCTGGGGCATTCACCTGCTGTCACGTTCTCTCCTCTCCCCCACGTCAGTGTCCACGCTGCAGTGCCCGAGCTTCAGCCACTACTCCGTGTGCACCAGCAGCTGCCCCGACACCTGCTCCGACCTGACGGCCTCCCAGAACTGCGCCACGCCGTGCACGGAGGGCTGCGAGTGTAACGAAGGCTTTGTGCTCAGCACCAGCCAGTGTGTCCCGCTGCACAAGTGTGGCTGTGACTTCGACGGCCACTACTACACCATGGGGGAGTTCTTCTGGGCCACGGCCAACTGCACGGTGCAGTGCCTGTGCGAGGAGGGCGGCGACGTCTACTGCTTCAACAAGACCTGCCGCAGCGGGGAGGTGTGCGCCGTGGAGGACGGCTACCAGGGCTGCTTCCCCAAGCGCGAGACCGTGTGTCTGCTCAGCCAGCACCAGGTGCTGCACACCTTCGACGGCGCCGCCTACGCCTTCCCCGCCGAGTTCTCCTACACCCTCCTCAAGACCTGCCCCGAGCGGCCCGAGTACGTAGAAATCGACATTAACAAGAAGAAGCCCGACGTGGGGCCTGCTTGGCTGCGAGGTGTCCGCATCCTGGTGGCCGACCAGGAGGTCAAGATAGGAGGCGTCGGCGCTTCGGAAGTCAAGGTAAGACCCTTGATGCCCTGGAGGCTCTTCTGAGGAGTCTGGCCAAGTGAAGGAGCTGTGTTCTGCAGGCGTGCCTCTCTGCCTCCGACCACGAGTGGATTCCAGGAAGGCAATGGCTCCGAAGGGGTCTAAAATATTCATCATTAGGCATCCAGATCATTTGTTCTAGAAGGATCATTAGGGGTCCCCTAGTGCCACTATTTGTTTGCATATGAAGATCCCAAAGGGCTAAGTGAGGGACAGGGACCATACAGCTAAGTGGTGGTGGAGCTGGCATGATGGCAAGTGGATCTCCCTGTTCCCAGGCCAGCATGGATTTTGCAAAATCACATTTTCTAACATTCAGCACCAAATCAGTTTCTCGGGCCGGGGTGGGGGGTAGTGAGGGGGGATGTGAAACAAAGTGAGGCTGGAATCTCTCAAATTAGACATAGCTACAGCAGGACTAGCTCTGCATAACAGCCGATGCTTATCAGACGCTTACTATGTGCCAAGCACTATTCTAAGCAGTATCACACCTAATCCCATGAGGGATATGTTTTCATCCTCATTGACATTTTACCTGTGAGAAGAGTGAGGCACAGAGAGGTCGAGTAACTTCCTCGGGGGCACACAGCCATCAAGTGGCATTTGAGCCCCGGCGGGCTGGTTTCAAAGTCTGTACTCTTGACTCTGTACTATACTGACTCTCCTACCTGTAGATGGGAACCCATGCGGGGTAATGTAGACGGCTCCCGCAGGAGCACCTCCTGTCCCTCTGACCTGGTCTAAAATATTCATCATTAGGCATCCAGATCATTTGTTCTAGAAGGATCATTAGGGGTCACCTAGTGCCACTATTTGTTTGCATATGAAGGTCCCAAAGGGCTAAGTGAGGGACAAGGTCCTCACAGCTAATTGGGGGTGGAGCTGGTATGATGGTAGGTGGATCTCCCTGCTCCCAGGTCAGCATGGATTTTGTAAAATCACAGAATGAATTTATTTATTTATTTATTTATTTATTTATTTATTTATTTATTTTAAAGATTTTATTTATCTGTTCGTGAGAGATATAAAGAGAGAGGTAGGCAGAGGGAGAAGCAGGCTCCCTGCGGGGAGCCCGATGCGGGACTCCATCCCAGGACCCCGGGATCACGCCCTGAGCCAAAGCCAGATGCTCAACCACTGAGCCACCCAGGTGCCCAGGAGATCTAATTTAGAAAACAGATGTCCACGCAGTCCTGTGCCAGGAGATTGGAAAGCACACATCCACAAACCGAAGAGGCTGCTTTCATTCCCACGACACACTGTCTGAGATCAATTTATTAAAAGAATAGTAAACAGTGGAAGCTAGATAGATGGGTGGACGCTAGATAATTAGATATAAATGTCCCCAAGGGGCTGGGACGCAGGAACAGTCAAACTGGAAGGAAAGGAAGGGGCCAGAAAGATGGGGAAGGAAGGGTACCCTCCGTGGAGCTGTCAGGCAGATGGAAGGAGCCACATATATGTCAAGACAATGTTTGCTCACATTTCACTTTTGTTTTGGGCTTGCTTAGGGTCTTACGCATATGCAAATAGTATGCAAATATGTTGAATCCGAGGAGTCGAGAAAGAAAGAAATGGAGATGGCCACGAAGAAGCAGTCTGTGTATGTCAGTGTGGTTTCCATAGCCCGCCAGCTTCGTGACATTTCTCAAAGGGCGAGTCCCTGGGCAGAACCACGTCTTCATTTCATAGCCTAGGAAATTGTGGGTACCCTGTGCGCATCTGGAATTGATGACAGTGATTTGATTTTTCAGCTGAACGGGCAGGAAGTGGAATTACCTTTTTTCCATCCTTCGGGGAAGCTGGAAATCTATCGAAACAAAAACAGCACGACAGTAGAGTCCCGGGGCGTGGTGACCGTCCAGTACTCGGACATCGGCCTGCTGTACATCCGGCTCTCCACCACTTACTTCAACTGCACCGGCGGGTTGTGTGGCTTCTTTAATGCCAACGCCAGCGATGAGTTTTGCCTCCCCAACGGCAAGTGCACGGACAACCTGGCGGTGTTCCTGGAAAGCTGGACGACCTTCGAGGAGATCTGCAACGGGGAGTGCGGGGATCTGCTGAAGGCCTGCAACAACGACTCGGAGCTGCTCAAATTCTACCGGAGCCGCTCCAGGTGTGGCATCATCAACGACCCCTCCAACAGCTCCTTCCTCGAGTGCCACGGGGTGGTCAACGTCACGGCCTACTACCGCACCTGCCTCTTCCGCCTCTGCCAGAGCGGAGGCAACGAGTCGGAGCTCTGTGACTCGGTGGCCCGGTATGCAAGCGCTTGCAAGAACGCCGATGTGGAGGTGGGCCCCTGGCGGACCTATGACTTCTGCCGTAAGTTCGGGGCTCCGGGATGCGGGAGGACACCTGGGAGGGGGCGGAATTGAACTCAAGGGCAGTCTGATTCTTGTGGGTACCCTCCTAGTCGCCTGGGTCCTTTGGGTGGCCCCTCACCCCAAACCAGAACTGTTTCTCACCTTCATTTCTGTTTCTCATAAGACGGTGTCTCTTCATTGTGGAAGGATTAGCCATCCTATTGACTCTTGGTTTTAGCTCCTGGAGGATCCATGTCATATCAAAGACTGGAAGCCTTTGTGATGGCTCCATTGGTGCCTCCTCTCTTGGCAAAGAACGGCTTCCTTCTTTCAACAGAAGGCGATCCATCAGAGTGCCTTTCACCGAGTAGAGATTAGCACTGCTCCCTGGGGGCAAGTCCCACGTTGCTGTTTTTTCATTTTGTCCCCGGGGGATCTGACCCCTCTCAGCAGGGCGGTGGCAGGGCTAGTAGTAATTAGAATAATTGCTGAGAAGGCCCGACATACAACACCCTTTGGTGATGGGGGAGACCAGGAGGAGGCAGGAAGAGTGGTGGAGAGGGCAGGACCCATGCCTGGAGCAAGAACTGCTGCACCCCATCCCTTTCTCACCAAAAAGATCAGCCCCAAACCAAAACCAAAACCAATGGCACCGTTAGGACTCCATCATCTACATCTGTTCATCTCTCTTCCACAATATCTCCTTTTATTATCTAAGTCGGTTTATTTCTCAGAACTTTTTATTTTGAAATAACTGCAAAGTTATGGAAATGTTGCAAGGCTATCTGCATACCCATTACCCAGATTAACCCACAGTTAATATTTTGCCCCATTTGCTTTATTATTCTCTCTTGAGCTCTCTCTCTGCATTTGAAAGTAAATTGGGTACTTCATACCCCCTTTGCCCCACTGAAATACTTCAGTGTGTATTTCCTTTGGATAATGACACTCATTTACAGAACCACAGTATAGTTACTGACCTTAGGAAATTTAACACTGATACCATCATTTAATATCCATATTTCAATTTTGTCAATTGACTCATAAAGTCCTTTATGCCCCCCCCCACCTCTCAATACAGATCTAGTCCAGGACCACATGTTGTGTTTACAGCTGTCACATCTCTGTAGTCTTCTTTAATCTAGAAAAATCCCTTAGCTTTCTTTCTCTTTTCTCTTTTATTGTAATTTTTAAAGAATACAGCTTTCTACCTTTTAAAATAGAATGGCCCTCCATTTAGGTTTGGTGTTTCCTCATGATTAGGTTCTGCTGTGCATGCCCTCTCAGACTCCTGCATAGGTGATGTGTGTTTTCTCGTGGTATCCCATCACATGTAGTGCATGCTCTGTCCAACCTCTCAGTGGTGATGGGCATGCTGGTCCCCTGCTCAGATGTTGTCAAATGTCTCCACTCTGTGGGAGATACTTGAAGAACATGCAAGTATCTTGCAGAGACTGTGAGAGAGGATGGTAAAGCAAGTGGGGCAAAATGCTAGCTATAGGCTGATATTGAAATCCCCCACCTCAATTTAGTGTCCATTGATGATCTTTGCTTGTATTGCTCTTTAGCATGATCATTACAAGCTGATGGTTTCCAGCTCCAGCACTCTGTCCACTTTTAGCAAACCATAGATATCATTCTGTTATAAGCAAGAGACGTCCCTTCTCTTCTGTGTGTCTGCCTGTTTATCCATCTATTATCCATCCATCCATCCATCCATCCAGTCATCCATCCATCCATCTGTCCATCTTATCTCAATCATCTTTTTATCAAAGTATGATTAACACACCTTGTTATATGAGTTTCAGCTATATAATATGATTCAACAATTCCATATATTTCTCAGTGCTCATCACTATAATAAGTATACTTCTAACCCCCTTTATGTATTTCACCACTCCTCCCGTCCCCCTCTGGCAACCACCTGCTTGTTCTCTGTATTCAGGAGTCCGTTTTTTCTGTTTGTCTCTTTCTTCTTTGTTTGTTCATCTGTTTTGTTTCTTAAACTCCACGTAGGAGTGAAATCATATGGTATTTGTCTTTCTCTGACTGACTTATTTCACTTAGCATAGTACACTCTAGCTCCAATCACGTCATTGCAAATAGCAAGATTTCATTCTTTCTCAATAGCTGAGTAATATTCCATTGTATGTATATATACCACATCTTTATCCATTCGGCTATGGATGGACACATAGCAACCTAAGTGTCAATCATAGATCTTATCAATATGGACATCCAAATTCCTATTTTTTCAATTATTTATATTTCATGTTACATTTGTTCATGATTTTGGTCTTAAAATTTTCCCAGACTTGGCCTGTGGGAGCCCTTCAGGCTGCCTTCTATGTCCTTTTGGTGTGCCTTGGCCACCTTCTTACTTTCTGGGAAACAAGATTCTCTACATTCATTTCTGTAACCTTCCCTACCCCAGACTAGAATCAGCCATTGCTCCAAGAAGCTCTAATTCTGCTCAGTGGGGAATGTTCCTAGAAACCAAGATCTGGGTGAGGCTTATCCATTGCTATGGAAGTATTCTTGCTTTGCTACTAAGCCCTTTTAACAGAAACATCTTAGAGCTAAGAATTAACTCTCTCTCTCTCTCACACACACACACACACACACACACACACACACACACACACACACATTGCATACACATATACAGGCTTCTCTTTTTAAATCTCTGGTTTCTGAGCTTTAGGATCCCAAGGAGCATGTGGATGGTTTGGTGGCTGTCATCTCAGAGAAGGTAGTGACATTCTTGGTGACCCTTAACCACACCAAGGAGGAATTAATAGCAGATGTTGTCAATTATAAAGCTGGAATTCTGAGAGCATTCATATGTCACCTACAGGAAGAAAAGCTCCACGGTTTCTCCCGACCACCACATCTAGTGGGACCTTGCAATATGTTCCCAAACCTTTTAAATCTGCCTCCATGTCCTCTCTGGTCTTTTCTGCAGCTTATCTGCTATGATCTCTGTCCCTGCTCCTGCTATCAGTTTTCTCGTTGGAGTTCATTCACAGTACAGGGTTACTGAGTCTGCCCCCTGCCAAATCTATTTTGTTGCCTGGCCATGTTTGCTGTCCTCTCAGACTATGAACTCTACCCAGTGGGAAGTGTTTCTGGATTGCTTTTGTACTACACAGAGCACAATTTGGTGGCATTGTGGGTACAAAATGTGGTGAAATGGGGGTAAATCCCTCTTTTCCTGGTGTGATGGCTGCTGGGAATAGCTTCTCACCACTCCTCCTTTGCAGAGCTGGAGGAAATTCTTTTAAGTGCCTTTTTAAGAGAGAGGCATGTGGACAAAAGCAGTCATGGAGAACATGCTTTCCTCAGGTGGAGGGTCAGGGCTCAAGTTTGAGGCATCCCCCAGCATGTCTCAGCCAAACCTTATGCACATGGGTCTGACCAGAGGGACCAGAGCGTACATATCTGATCAAGGAAGACTTGAGTACTAAGGGGTTAATCTGGTCAGGGTCTTGCAGACCGAGGATGGGGCTGAGTAACAGCTGCAAATCAGAAACACAATCTTCTTTGAGCCTAGTGAGAGACAACCACTGCTTCTGTGTTCAGAGATTTTTTTTTTTTTAACCAGCCCTCCTGTTGGCAGAGCCAAGCTGCTCAATTAAATAATTTCACAGAGGCATTTCAGGGGCCAGGGGAAGTTTTATTACTTCACGTCTGTATGTTCCAGACTTTCAGACAAATTCAGACAACACAATAAGTCATAAAGTGAGAGCCATTTAAATAAGTCATGTTATTTGCTATCACCATAAACCTGCAGTCAATGTTATAACATTCATAATTTAGAGACAAATGTGAAAATCCCTCTATACGGACATTTTTAATCAGTGCTGAACTAGCCTTCAACTCCAAAGCCGTATGGTATTGTAGTCAACGGGAGTGGAGATAGTCCTTTAGCCCAGAGGAAAAAGGATTGGCTTTCAGTACGTAGTGCAGAACTGTTGAGTTGGTACTTGTGGGCAGAGCTATTATTGCCATGCAATTTATTTCTCTGTAGTGTCCTCTCTGTCCTTGGATTGTAAAACACTATTAAGGAGTGATGGTATGCATAAAAGCTAAAGAAAGTTTTAAAGAATAGGTACCTATCGTCCCTGGGGAGAGTGGGGATCTTTGCAGATCTTTAGAGTACACAGACTTGTAGGTAGATTTCTTCTGGCTCCTGGTTTCATCCATGCCCTGCCCAGGTCAAATTTTGGCCGACTAAAATATCAAAGAGAAATGGGAAGATGACCCGGAGCTCCAGAGTGAGCAGCACATACTGTTATCGTATGATGTGCTGTACTTTGTGACTCAGAGACGTGATCTACCAAGGAAGACTTCCGGGCAGAAGTGCAATATGAAATGAGTCCAGACAGATGTGTGGGATTTGGCTTTGGGAGGTCCTTCCAGGTGGGGGAAAGAATGTGAGCAAAGAAGGTGGGGGTGACCATGGGTGAGGAGGTAGAAAAGATCTGAGGGCACCAGGAACAGAGAAATGAAAGGCAAAGAGAAAGCCAATCTGTAGAGTAAAAATGCCTTCATAAAAGTATATCCTAATAGAAGGAAGTGATAATAGGGGAGAGGTTTTCTATTTACTGAGACTCTACCGTAGACTTAATATGTCAGGTCATCAATCCTCAGAGTGACTGTGCTAGGTTAGTATCATCTTTATTTAAGAAAAGAAGAAACTGAGCTCAGTGATGGTATCCACAAGTGATGGTATCCATAGAGATGGCCCCAAAGCACTGATTCTTTCCAGGACACTCCTCTCCAGTGTTGAGTCAGGGGACTTCACATTGAGAGTTCCGGATTCAAATCTCTCTGGTACTTATGGGCTGGATTTCATTTCTCAATTTCAGTTTCTCATCTGTAAGACAGAGATGATATTAAGACTTTGCTTACCTCCCAGTGGTTGAGCAAAGTTACACCAAACTGTCTACAACGATGCCCAGCACTTAGCAAGCGGGTGCTCACGCAGGCTCATAGTCTTGGAATCTTCTACCTGGAGAGCAAAGTACACCAGGAACACATGAGCCCATGAGGGGGTCACTGAGCCTCTGGTCACCCCCAAATGAGGATGACAGTAGTGCTGAGCACAACATACACTCAGCAGCATGCACACATACCCACCACATGCTTCCAGCGAGTGCACGCAGGCACACTCTGTCTCTGACCACTGTCCCTTTCTCAAGTTTGTCTTCTCCTTGGCCACCCCCAGCTCTGGAATGCCCGGAGAACAGCCATTTCGAGGAGTGTGTGACATGCATGGAGACCTGTGAGACGCTGGCCCTGGGCCCCATCTGTGTGGACACCTGCTCAGAGGGGTGTCAGTGCGACGAGGGCTATGCCCTGCTAGGCAGCCAGTGTGTGCCCCAGAGTGAGTGCGGCTGCAACTTTGAGGGGCACCAGCTCGCCACCAATGAGACCTTCTGGGTGGATTTGGATTGTCAGATCTTCTGCTATTGCAACGGCACAGATAACAGCGTCCACTGTGAGAGCATCCCGTGCAAAGGGGATGAGTACTGCATGGAGGAAGGAGGCCTGTACTACTGCCAGCCCCGCACCGACGCTTCCTGCATCGTCTCAGGCTATGGCCACTATCTGACCTTTGATGGCTTCGCCTTTGACTTCCAGACCAGCTGCCCACTCATCCTGTGCACCACAGGAAGCAGGCCAAGCTCAGATGCTTTCCCCAAGTTCATTGTCACAGCCAAGAACGAGGACCGGGACCCGTCGTTGGCCCTGTGGGTCAAGCAGGTGGATGTGACTGTGTTTGGCTACAGCATTGTGATTCACAGGGCCTACAAGCACACTGTGCTGGTGAGTAGTCCAGGCCAGACACCAGGAAAGGCGTTGTGGGAATGTGAGGATGGGGGTCCTGGGTCGGTTGGCCAGGATGCAGCTGAAGAGGGTTGGTCTAGAATCCAAGGAATAAGCCTAGGAGGTTGGAGCAGAGAGGGGCCCTGGAGAGTTGCTGTTGCTTTATCTTATAGATAAGGACACTGAGCCTCAGAGAGAAAAATGGTCTACCCAAGGCACCAAATTAGGAACAGAACTGGTATCTTTCCTAACGTAGCAGAGTATGTTGGGGAGAGCACAGACCTAGATGCGAATCCCAGCTGGGCTATTGCAATGTGTCCCCTTAGCAGGGTAGTCCTAGGAGGGCCTCAATCCCAGGACTCCAAGATCACTCCATCTGTAGACGAGAACACACGTCTAGCACGGCTTAGATGCCTATAAGTGGTACTACTGCTCAGTCCATCTCCTGCCCTTTGTGGAGACCAAGATGACATTTTCCTGCTCTGGCCTTCTTCTTACCTCTTCCTGGCTCCTCCATTGGCCCCCATGGGATCTGGGAAGTTAGGAGTCTTGCACGCATCTGGAGCCCTCAGTAGCTCTCCTACAATCTCCTACTTGGGCCTCAGATCCCCTCTTCCTACCCTCTTCTCCCTTGATGAAGGGACGGCAGGTAGGGGTTGAGGAGCTCCGTGAGCGCATCATGGGGCCTAAGGACGTCAGCCTCCACCACACACTCGGCCACTCCTCCTCCCAGATCTTGCTCTGAGCGGAACTGGGAACACTGACAAACCAGCTCCGCTTTAGCATTTCTGGAAGAGCTGATACAGGGCGTGGGCCTCTTGCCACTCTCCTCACTATCTGTGGTGTAATTCATCTCTAAGGGGACTCCTTTTTATTTTGTATACGTTCTCTGAAAAATGCTGAGCTGTTACTGGGGAGTTCCCTGAGCAACTCTCCAGATCTCTTTCCACCTCAGAAATGCCTTACCCTCCTTCTCTGACAAAGAGAGGCTTCGGAGCTTCCTAACTGCCTTCCCTTTCACGTTTATCCAAGCATCTGCCTTCTTGGCATCTAAGGTAGGGGTCTCGCTGTACCCATTCTTCTTCCCTTCCTTGGATATTATACCCAAGCTCTGACTGCTTTCCTCTGTGCTTCCCAGAACAGTTGGTGCCTCTACCCATGACCGCATTAATCATATTGTAATTCTAGGGGGATGCTTATGTCTAACTCGCTCATACTAGTTGTGGGCTTCTTGAGGGCAGGAGCTCTACCTAATTCATCTTTGTGGTAAATGAATATACAGCACCCTGCGTGTCACGACATTCAACACATTTGTCAAGTGAATGAATGAGATGACATAATAGCCCCTTTCTCCTATGGTTCCTAGGACTTTCATTTTGCTGCTGGCCACTTCTTCATCAATCTGTGAGATTAAATTGCCACGGAGGCAAGATAGGAATAGACCAGATGCCTTGCTTTTAGCCACATGAGGCTTTCAACAGATGTCTGGATAGCTGAGGCTGTCCATTGCAATAACGGTCCTCGACTTCATTTTGTCATCGTATGTGTTAAAACAAATACATCAGTCATGTTGTCCATGTGGCTTGCATCGTATTGTCTTTTTCTCCTCCTCTGATATATTTCTACCCTTAGATTTATACATTTTCATGCAGTTCCTTGCTTCCTTGGCATTCAACACCCTTCCACCATTCTACCTTATAGGGTTTTCTTTTCTTCTTTTAAAAATAAAATTTGCTCAAAGGTCCCATTCCATGCAGTGTGTTATGAAATTGCGTTTTCTGCCTCATGTTACACACTCTTCAGCATTTAAGCATATGGACCTCTGAGACTTGCATGCTGTTTCCTGACCAAGTTATTTTCCCACCACTGGAGCCTCATGAACACTTACTCTCTTTTGTGGTGGCCGATTCCTCACTCTCCCTGAGTGGTGTCTCCTTCTCTTGGTTCCTGCTGTCGGGCCAAGGCCCTAAGGGGTCAGGTCACCTTCCAGGCACGTGTCCTGCCCTGGTCTCATGGGATGCATTCATGGTAAAGGCAAGAGCCATGGGAACCACACAGTTGGCTTCTTCCCCCATTAAGTGATGGAGATGGGAAGGAGTATCCATTCCCTGGGGCTGCCGTCACAATGTATCACAGACTAGGTGTTTTCAAGCAACAGAAAGTTATGCTCTTATAGTTCTGGAGGCTAAGAATCCAAAATCAGCTCCTAGCTTCTGGCGGTCGTAGGCGATCCTTGGCCTGTGGCAGCATAACTGCGGTCCCCGCCTCGTCTGCATGTGGCCTTCTTCCCTCTGTGCCTTCTGTTTCCTGTGCTAAGTTGCTCTCCCCCTTTAAAGACGCCAGTCTTTGAAAGAGAACCCACTGTGATCCAGTACGAGCTCAGCTTAACGTGATTGTACCTGCAAAGGCCCTATTTCCAAATAAGGTGACCTTTGCAGGTACAGGGAGAGAGGGAGTTAAGACTTCAGCCTATTTTTTAAGCAGAGGACATAGCTCAACCTACAACAGGGGAGTAATTAGTGAGTAATGGGCATCAAGGAGGAATTGATTAAAGGGATGGAGGGGGGAATCATAGCTAGGGCATGTCTTTCTTTCCTTTTTTTTTATGATTTTATTTATTTATTTGAGAGAGAGAGCATGAGCAAGGGGCAGGGGCAGATGGAGAGGGACAAGCAGACTGCCCGCTGAGCAGGGAGTCCTATGAGGGGCTCAATCCCAGGACTCCAAGATCATGACCTGAGCCAAAGTCAGACAACTGGGCCACCCAAGGAGCCCATAGGGTCCTTCTCTCTAAGTCACCCAGATGTCCTAAGTGCCCAAGCTGTAAACAGAGTGTGTAGCAAATCTTTGACATGAAGATCGAGTTCAGGATGCTTGAAGGTTCTTTTCTTTGGGGGCTTGGGGGATAGATTTAGCATTTACTTTGAATTATTAATATGCATTACAGGATCTGCTTGTTCAATGATTTGCATTTGTTTTTCCCGTGATGTTATTATTAGTCACCATCTCTCCCTGAGACAAGAATAATGACCATCACAATGACAGTGTGCAATGAAGTGTTGGGTGAAACACAGCATGGACCCCCAGGGTCACTGCTGGCCCTGCCAGAAGTAGAAGTGCCATGGAAGTGCTTCCTTGGGACACAGGGTCCCTCATAATTCTGACCTTTCCTTGCATTAAGCAGTCCTGAAGGATATAGGGAAATCCACTAAGGCAAGGGATGCTAGAAATGAGCATGCTCTCTATATCCCAGGTAGGGTTACAGGGTGAGCAGTGGTAGGTGAGCCACTCCTGAGGGCACCGCAGCAACCCACGTCTCAGCCACCCACAGCCAGAGCTCCACAGAGATGGAGCTCCCTGACATGGCCCCCGGGCTTCAGCACAGCCAGGTGCTTCTTATTCCAGGACGAGGGGAAGGCCGGAGGACCCTCACATCCAGTGTCTTTATTCACTTACTGGCAATCCTGTGGCCACCAGAGAAGAGTGATGTTTTGAGCATTACCCTGGCTCAGTTTAGTTTGATGGGCTTATATGAATGCTTATTCCATGCCAAATTCTAGGGGGAGAGAAATGAATCAAACATGACTTCTGTCTCAAGAAAACTCAGAGTCTAGTAGGAGAGACAGACGTGTTAGCAGGTTATGTTGATGTAATAAGTGGTCCAAAAATCTGCCATGTGGAGGGTCATGAGCGTACAGGTCGCCTAGGCCAGACCAGAGGGGCAGGGGGTGCTTCAAGGAAAGCTTTCTAGAAGAGATAACCCAGATCTGAGCCTTGACGGAGGTTGTCAGCCAGGCTGAGAATGAGATAAAAGCATTCTAGCAAAAGAAAACATCCATGAAGATCCAGAGGGACAGCAAAGTGTGGAGGGTGAGGGGACCTCTCAGGACAGCTAAAGAGGCTACAGAAGCAGATCAGGGCCAATTGTGTGAAGGAAATCTCTCTGCTAAAGATCTGGTGTGTGGTCTTACCCTAATGCTTAAATGTTTGAAATATGTTTCCTGACGCTCATCCCCATGCCCTGTTCTCGTTCTCCTCTGCGTTTTCCTGCTCTGTCCATCAGGCTCTGCTTCTGTACCAACCTCTCCGTTTCTGTGCCTCCTTTCCCTCTAGGTCCGTCCTCTTTCCCTCCATTTGTCACTCACAGAGAGAGACAGGACAGTAAAGTTGGATGGTGGTGGCATTCATGGGGCTTCAGAGGCAGAGAAGCCATGCCTGCCCATCTGAGGTGGAGGGGATTCCTTTCTCAGGGTGCTCCTGCACAGTGAAGAATTTGCAAGCCTTTTGGCTTGAATCTGGTCATTTTGCTGGCCCTCAAAATATGGCCTCCTGCTTGGCATCCTGTAGCCGAGAATACAGAATGCAAGGAGACTCGGGAGGAAAAGCAGGCTGGCACACATGAACCTTTGGATGCACAGATTTTAGTTGCTAGTGTGGGTGTGCAAGGCAGGCGGGAATCCCCTCAGCCCGTGCTTCCCTCCCTGACCTTTCACATCTGTGTTCTGTGTCTACACAGGGCCCATAGGGACTCCTCTGGGCCTCCTGGTTGAGAAAGCTGTGCTCCCCAGGCACAATCTACCTCCTGCTCTGCTCTCCTGCACTCCTGAAATGTCACGCCATCCTCTTTACCTCCTCTCTTCCAGGCGTGGAGAATGAGGCATCCCCTCCCCTCCGCGGCGACTCTCTACCTGTCCATGTGTTTTGCCCTCTCAGGGATCTTGCCTGTCTTTCATCTCCTCTCCCTCCTCTATTAGGTCCCCATAAACATGTTTGTTCTAAAGCAAACCTTGCCCCCAATTCACCACTAGCTTCTACTCAATCCTTCTCCTCCAGGGAACTGGAGAGAACCACTTCTTCTTCCATATCTCCAATTTGCTGTTAAATTGTGTCATCTGACTTCTTGTCTCCTTGTTCTACTCCTGTTCTCTTATTAAAGTCACCAGTGACTTCTTTTCTGCAAAATGAATGGGTCTTTGTCAGACATGCTCTCACAGCCTCTGTCATGTGTGACATTGCAGGCAAGACCTTCCATGATCCAGGACCTCTCCACCTCCCCATCTTCATGTCCTACCATTCCCATGGCCACATTTTATGCTCTAACAGCACTAACTTGCTGTGGTTCTTCCTATTTATCAGGCTTTTTCTCTCCAGTTGACCTGTGCTTGGGCTGTGCCACTTTCTTGGAATTCTCTGTTCTTCCTCTCATTCCTTCTTGACTGGCCAACACTACTCCTCTTTTAGGACCATGTGTGTGCACATCATCTTTTGCAGGCATGCCTGATTCTGTCTCCCCCCCCCCCCCCCGCTGAGTCTGGTGCCTCTGCATCTATTTATCTTTATCATTGCTTTTATCAGATGATATTATTAGTATCGATTTATGTATTTATTTCTGCCACTGCCTGTGCTTTATTCCAACATTCAGCACAGTGCCTGGCACATAGTGGTACCAAATAAATGGATAAATGTTGCCTAAACAAATATTCACAGAAGAGGAGATAGTTGAGTTACAGTGGGAAGGGTGGTCATTGCCCCATAGAGAGGGAAGACAAGGGGAAGGGCATCATTGCTAGGGTAGGTCAGGTTCCCTAGCGGCAGAGTCTGAGATGGAGATTCTCAGGGAAGTGAGGGAAGTACCAGGGGAAGAGCGCTCAACAAGAACCTGGTTGAGCTAGAGACCAGCTTCAGCCCGGGCCACCAGGAGCTCTGGCACATGACCTGCACACAGAGTTGGTCCCCTGGTCCCCTGGGCTGGTTTGTCATTGATCAAGGGCTACCCTGAGGAGGTGGAAGGGGGTGATGGAGTGGGGTTGTGACCTTCTGGGCTTCCATTCGGGCAAGACCAGCTGTGAGTTATAGTTACCCCATAGTCACAGTGGCTGAGGATCTGAGGATGAGGGACCCAGGCAGGACCCAGAAAGCACCACCACACTTACAGCAAAGTAATGGCACAACTTGGTCCATTTGGGGAACTGCAAAGTGTTGGGTATTGCTGGGGTAGGGAAAGTAAGTGAGTTGGGTCTGAGAGACACAGGGGCAGCTCCTGGAGAGCCCCTTGTGATATGCTGAGTGTATTAAACATCTTACTCAAGCCTTGGAGAGGGTGTGAAGTATTGGATTATGGCTTTCAATTGCATTAAAAGCTGTTGGAGTGGCATAGTGAGTGAATGAGGGGCAATATAGAGCAGAGAGACCAGTTAGGAGAGTATTCAGTAGTCAAGGTGAAGGTGGTGGGGGTCTGAACCAAAGCAGTAGCAGTGGGGGTGGGAGAGTGTCAGCCAGGGGAGAGATTAAGGTCAGAA
Source organism: Canis lupus baileyi (assembly GCF_048164855.1). Classification (NCBI taxonomy): domain Eukaryota; kingdom Metazoa; phylum Chordata; class Mammalia; order Carnivora; family Canidae; genus Canis; species Canis lupus. Next base: position 76,220,868 of record NC_132840.1, read on the forward strand.
CAGAAGGTGTTTCTGGTCAGGGAGCAATCTTAGAACACCCCCAGAGGCACAGCCACCTGTCTCTTGAGAAAAGAAGATCAGCTCTCCCAGCCCTCCCAGTAGTCTTATTTTCCATCATGCACCCACCCAGCCAAGGACTATAGGATTTGGCTCGTCTGAATCAAAATAGTGCAAGGGCAGTGCATTTCTGGAGTTGTTGTGTGTTAAGGGATTTCCTTGTATTATGAATTAAAAATATATGGGAGGAAACACGTGTCAAGGGCCCTCTCAGCATGAGGCATTGCACTGGGCATCTGGCCGGAAGTGAGGGGAAGATGGATATAAAGATCAATAAAGTGTGGTTCCTCCCCTCAAGTTGCTCTTGATCTTGTAGGTGAGACAGAAATGTAGACAACTAACCATAATATAAGGCAGATCGTGATGCCGGCGTCAACAGCGGTGTACACGTGCTTGATCCTGGCCAAAGGTGAAGAAGAACACAAGCATAAATAACATTCTGGTTGCCCAGATGAGGGAGCGATTAATTCTCACCACAGGCTCAAACAGTCTTGCTTTATAGAAGAGGCGACATCTGAGCAGGGTCTGGGGGGGAGAGAGGGAGGTTGGCAGGTGAAGAATGGCATCCCAGGTCGAAGGACCAGCAAAGTCAAGTCATTCTTCAGGAGAAATAAAAAAAAAAAAAAAATCCCAAAGGAATGAATCAACTGGGGCTTACTGAAAACAAATCCGCAAGACAGCTGGAAATAGAAACACTGGAGTTCTAGATTTTGGTGTTTTTGTCTAAACTTTAATTGAATTCTTATTACCCTCTCATTACCTTGGAGAAAACAGTTTGAACTCCTGGGGGGAATAATGCGATGTAAACAGAAGGCACTGAAATAAATAGGTGTATTAGTGTACAAAGGATAGTCATTTAAGTCTGTTCAAATCCTAATAATAAGAGTTGACTGACGTGAACGACCTACACGCCGAGATTCCAGCCAGACCTGCCTCTGGGGCCGCCGCTCTAGAGACAGATGGGCAGGAGAGGCGGGTGTTCTCTGGGCCAACCTGATTTCTCTCCTGCCACCCTGTCTCCCCCGTAGGTCAACAACGAACGCTTGTATCTGCCCCTGAAGCTGGGCCAAGGGAAAATAAATATCTTTTCCTTCGGCTTCCACGTGGTGGTGGAGACAGAGTTTGGCCTGAAGGTGGTGTATGACTGGAAGACCTTCCTGTCCGTCACGGTCCCTCGGAGCATGCAGAATGGCACGTCCGGCCTGTGTGGCCGCTACAACAGCAACCCCGACGACGATCTGGAGATGCCCATGGGTCTGCTGGCTTCCAGCGTCAGCGAGTTTGGGCAGAGCTGGGTGAAGAGGGACACCTTCTGCCAGGTTGGCTGTGGGGACCGCTGCCCGTCCTGCACCAAGGTGGAAGGCTTCTCCAAAGTGCAGCAGCTGTGTGGCCTGATCCCCAACCAGAACGCGGGCTTCACCAAGTGTCACAGCAAAGTCAACCCCACCTTCTTCTACAAGAACTGCCTGTTTGACTCGTGCATCGATGGGGGCGCGGTGCAGACCGCCTGCAGCTGGCTGCAGAACTACGCCAGCACCTGCCAGACTCAGGGGATCGCAGTGACCGGCTGGAGGAATTACACGTCCTGCTGTGAGTCCCTCCCCCTCCCTCTCTCTCCTCCTACCTTGGTCGGTGGCTGTGGGCGGGCCAGCTTCCAGCTCCGTGGGAGTCCACTGAGCAGAGCCCTCTAAGGACATGCACCTGGAATGGAGTTTGACATCCGCAACAGGATATGTAACCTCTCAGAGCCTCCATTTCCTAATCCGTAAGATGGGGATAATGCTCACCTATTTCACGTGTTGCTCTAAAGATGAAATAAGATCACGTACATAAAGCACCAGAGCATCATCGTGTACAGCATTTGGACTCAGCTCAGGGCACAATACAATTTTAAGAAAGGGCTAAGGGACGAAGCGTTAGTTAGGTGGTTGGTTTGTTCTAGAACCTCACAGGCCCATCACCGTGCCGGTAATTTCCATGCTTTTTCTAAGTGTGCTATTCTGTTTGATTCATACATGTCATCAGTCTTAGTGCTAGAAACATAGTGGAACGTTAAAAGCGTTAGAAAAAGAATTAGAGCCCCTGGATTCTAGCCTTGCTCTGTCCTTAAGGGTCGGTGTGACCTTGGAGCAATTAACTTCCCCCTGATAATGCTGTGATAATGCTGCTGCCTACACCCTTCATGCCACAGAAACATCCAGAGGATCAAATTAGGTAATTGAAAGCATAACACACTGTATGCATGCCAAGTGGTGTTGTTGTTATATTAATGGCTTGCTCTGAGCCAAGCCTGGTGCTAAACACTTTATCAACATTATCTCGTTTATTCTCCTCAGGAACCCAATTAGTCAGGGAGAAACAAAGACTCCGAGGAGTTAAATAACTTGCCTAAGGTCCTACAATCTCAGTGGCAAAGTCAGGATTCGACCTTCTGACCCCAAAGCTCATACTGTCAACCCATATACAATGTATTGGTGTGCTCTGTACTAGAATAATCTGCCTGCATTGAGCATATCCTAATAGGAAAGGACTGAGCGGAGAAACCACCAGTGGTCTTTGGCCAGCCTGCCTTGGTCCATTTTCCCATCTTGATCTCATTAGCTATAGCAAATTTCTCCTAGGCCTAACTGTATGAAAAGGCTACAGATGGATGCTGAGTGCACAGAACCCTAAATACGTGATCCAGTGGGGGGTCCCAGAGAATAAGCTCCCTTTCCATCCTGAAAAAGAGGGGATTTTGATGAAAACCCAGAACCGCTATTGTAGTTTAAGGCTCCCATGGCTGGTTTACATTCTACATAATTGGAATTGTGTAGATTGTGGGGGAAGGATGGGCCGAAGTAGGGAGAGGGAGGGATGGACGCCAGGACCTTGTTAGCCAGGCTCGGTCCCTGAGTGGGAGGTGGGGGGGGATGATGCCAGCAGGAGTGACTGTCCAGACTAATGGGCCTTTGGTGACTTCAGTGAAATAAATACACCTATAAACAAGTCAGGATCTGGAGACGTCCCCAGAGCACCTCTGGATTCACTGGGGGTCAGCGTGGTGACCAGAGAGCAGGAGAACTTGCCTTCACCTAAATCAGAAAGCCACGCTTTGGCCCCCAGGACCTGGGGGAACAGGCAGGGAAAGTCTGTTGGGAAAGAGACCGCCTGCTTCCTCCTGAGACTTACTGTAGGGCATTCTCTCTGTTCCTGTAGTCGGGCCACGGTGGCTGAACCACTCCCTGGGGGGCTGCGATGCGGGTCAGGCAGAGTGGACGCCAAAAACCACTGCTTCTAGCTGCAGTGCATGGGGAACTCATGGGCAAGAGCTGTTTTTAGAGGGGGCTAATGTCAGGAAGCCTCACTTTAAGTTACAGGTCTCAATTTTTGTCACTTGTGGAAAGGAAAAGGAATTGTGTTGGGAAGCCTCTTCCCTACCTGGGAGGAAGAAAATGTCCCTACCCCTATCATGCTTGGACCTGCAGGGCTAAAAATAATGCAGGATGGGAAAACAGTTTCGAAAAGACTCTTCAGGATATAAAGACCATTTTTTCTTGTTCTTCTGCTTTTCCACCAACAACCCTTCCCTCTCCCCTCCTCAGACTTCTGCACAGACACGGGTTGCCTCCGTTATGTATAGTAATGGGGAGCTCTAGCCAAGGCACTCAGAGTAGAGTCTGTCCTGCCTCGCCATTGGCCTTGGGCCCCATCCCGGCCTAGACCAGCTGCCCGCCAGCAGGGCTGAGGCTGGGCTGCCTGAGCTCCAGTTAGACTTGCCCCCACCTCGGCCTGTCAGGACGGGGGCAAAGATCCGAAAGAGAGCTCCTGAGGAGAGATGCTGGTAGTGACTGAAAAAAAAAAAAAAGAAAAGAAAAGAAATGCTAAAATAAGAGAAAAAATTATACTTTAAAGAAGGTATGTGGGTGGGGATGGGGGGGCGGGCACAGTTGGAGCCGCTGAGTTTTCCATTTTGAATTTCAGAAGCAGAGAAAAGCTGCAGGAGACTGAGTCCTAACTCAGTCATTCCTCATTCCGTCTGAGACACTGGTGAACGCGGAAAGCTGTGTTCTTTGGCAGGGTGGGACGTGAACCTCTGAGAAGTGAGGGCAGGGTTCACATCCCCCTGCCCCCAAGAATTAGTCCAATCCAACACTCACATGTCGACATACAAGAAATGGCATTTTCAGGAACAAGAGGGGTAATCCAGAACAGCCTGTTACACTTACCCCTTATTGGTGACAAGGCAAAGTTCTGTTGTTTTTCAATGGCATTGGCTGTTCCTATCAATGGGATAATTGATCATTATTATTGAGTAAGAAATTGATAATTATTACCAATTATTAACTAAGAAATTGATAATTTCTTACTCAATTACCTATTTGTAAATGCATTGGAAAACTTCTTCACCCGAGTCGACCGAACAGGTTTAGAGGGGGTGAGGGAGGTCAGTCTTCTTCATTACTAACCCCTCCTTCGATTCATTCAGGTAAGTGTCATTCCTTCAGCCTCCTAATGGGGGACTTAAATTAGTAGATGGTGAGAGGACAGTAAGCCGTAGGAGAGGAAAAGCACAAACGCCTAACAGTGACTTGGCTCTGACTTCGTGCCAGGCACTATTCTAAGTGCGATACAAATCCCCACTCATATTCTCCTACCAGCCACCCTGTGAAGCAGGTGCTATGAATAGTCCCATTTTCTAGAGGAGGAAAGTGAAGCTCAGAGAAATGTAGGAACTTTGCCAAGGAAAGTGGCTACAGGCAGGGCTCTTTCCACTGGGCAGCGCCGCCTCTCTGACCCTGAGTGGGCCAGGAGCTCTGGGGACTGGGGACTCCCACCCCGATGCTGCAGGGGGTGTGCAGGACTCTCTGTACAGGACCAAGTCGGGGGGGGGGGGGGGTTGTCTTCCAACTTTAGTGGGCCACCGTGAGAATGAAGTGGGCTGGTGTCTCGTAGTCTGTCCCGCCCCACGGTTGACACCTGGTGAGTGCTCAGTCAGAGCTGGGTATCATTTTCATTTTCCCTTCTATTCAGAGTCCTGGATCCAATGTCTGGTAATTAGGGCTTCTCTTACAGATTTCTCTGCAGATCCAATAAATTCTTGTTGAATAAATTCTTCCCCTACGACAACTGTTCCCACTATTAATAGCAGAAGCTGTCATTGAGGTATCAGGCAGCGGACTAGGAACTTTGCAAAACACACCTCATTTTACCTTAACAACTACTTGGTGAGGGAGACATCACCTGCATTTTACAGAAGAGGAAATAGGCTTAGAGACAGTAGGTAACCTGCCCAGGTGGCACCGCTAATTAGTGGCAGAGCCAAGGCTCAAACCAGTCCATTGTCCATTGCATTGTTCTACATCACTTTTCAGGGGGATCCATGTATCCACGTCCCCCTCAAGACACAAAGGCTAAATAAATCAGTGTACGGGACCACAGTGGAAATCCAGGGGTAGAACCATCATCCCCCCACGACTCTCTCGGTACTTCATTTGGGTGGAGAAACTCAGTATTAGGAATTTTAAAGCTTGTTCTCAAGAATCAAATGTTTATTAACCCTACCTGCCCTGTTCTCAGGACTGTTAGGGTGTCACAGAAGAATTGGAAGTATAAAATAGTTTATAGTCTAGTGGGAACTTGGAACAACAATGCACATCTCTAAATAGGTAGTGTATCTTCTCGGATATTAAAATGTATTGTCGAGCTTCTGTAACAAAACCAAGTTAACACTGGCACATAAACAGAAAGATCAACCAGTGGGAAGATGAGAAAATCCAGAAATAGGCCTAAACACTAAAGAGAAATTAGTATTCCGCAAAGCTGGTGTTTCAAATTACTGGGCGGGGGGGGTGGGGGGGAACGTGTTCTTCAATAAATAGCAAAGGGACAAAGGACAAAATAGAAAGGGGGAAATTACTAAATCCCTCTTCACTCCTCACCCAAAAATAAAATCCAGACAGAACCAAGATCAAACGTAAAAATGTAAGTTATAAAAGTACTAGGAGAAGACAAAAGCAGTTTTGTTTTTGTTTTTGGTAATCTTGAAGTAGACAGGGCCTTTCTAAGCAAAACGCCCGAAGCCATAAGAAAAACCTGATAAATTCGACAACTTTAAAAATTTAAATTCCTACATGGCAAAAGCATAATCGAACACAGATCCCCCTCCCCCGCAAAAAATAAAAGAAGCAGCAATTTAAAAGCCAAACGCTAAATATTTTGTAACACATGACAGACACAAGGCTATTTTTAATTGTTAAAAAGCTTTTACAGTGTAATAAAAAAAAATTCAACAACACAAAATGTGCAGAGGACACAGGCAGCTCACAGAAGAAGACATATATATCAATGGATCATAAACGAGTGAAAAGATGATCAGTCCCACAAAGAACTCAAACTAAGGATATAGTAATTTTTTCTATTTTTTTTCTATTGTGGTAAAATATACAGAACATAAAATTTACTGTCTTAACGATTTTTAGGCATACAGTTCAGTGGCATGAAGTACTCACATTGTTGTGCAGCTACCACCACCATCCCTCTCCGGAACTCTTTTTATCTCGCAAAACTGAAACTCTATACCCATTAAACACTAACTCCTCATTCCCCACCCACCCCGGCAGCCGACTGTTCTGTTTTTTGTCGCTATGAACTTGAAGACTTTGGATATTTCCTATAAGTAGAATCACACAGCATCTGTCTTTTTGTGGGTGGCTTATTTCACTTAGCATAATATCCTCCAGGTTCATTCATGCTGTGGTATATTGCAGGATTTCCTTCCTCTTGAAGGCTGACTAATATTCCATTGTGTATGTAGACCACATTGGCTTGCCAATTCATCCGTCCAGGGATGCTTGGATTGCTTTCGTGTTTTAGCTATTGTGAAAACTGCTGCTATGAACAGAGACATATAAATGTCTCTTTGAGAAGCTTCTTTCCATTTTTTTGAGCATATATCTAGAAGTGGAATTGTTGGATCACGTGATAATTCTATTTTTAATTTTTTGAGGACCTACCATCTTGTTTCCTACAGCAGCTGTGCCATTTTTGATTCCAAAGTGCATGAGGGTTCCAATTTCTCCACATTTTTGCCAACTCTGGGTTTTCTGGGTTTTTTAAATAGTAGCCATCCTACAGAGTATGAGCTGGTATTTCATTCTAGTTTTGATATTTATTTCCCTGATGATTAGTGATGTTGAGCACATTTCCATGTGCTTACCAGCCATTCATATATCATCGTCTTTGGCGAAATGTCTATTCAAGTTCTTTGGCCATTTTTTAATGAGTTTTTGTTGTTGTTGTGTTGAGTTTTACGACTTCTCTATATATTCTGGGTAAAAATCCCATTCTTAAACAGGATGGAGATACATATATATCATATTTGCATATGACATTTAATCTTTCATATTTCCAAGGACCAGAAGGTTGCTAAATAGTCAGTGAGGTGCTAAACAGTCACTGAGGATGTGGGAAAATAAACCTCCTTATGTAGCCCTGGAAGGAGGATGAACTGGCACAGCCTCTTTAAAGGGCAATTCAGTTGCATCTCTCAAAAATTTAAATGTACATACCCTTTGACCCAGTAATTCTGCTTCCAGAACTTTATTGTGCAGATTCATTTACTCATGAGGTCAAAGATATATGTCTACGGATTTTCACTGCAGCATCATCATAAACACAGGAGATACACACACCATGTAGCAGTTCAAAAACAGTAATTCAAGGGTAATGGAAGGAATACAGTCATGAAAAAGCAATGAGCAGGAAAATAAGCATATTATGCTCTCATGCATGTGAAAAACTGGGGATGGCATATACACATGCATGTGCCCAGTTGCACACACATGCACACACACATGCACACATGCACACATGCACACACACACACCTGGATACTTATATATGCATAGAAGATTTCTGGAAGATTCGACTCTAATCTGTTACCAGAGGTGATTTTCTGTTGCACTTTTACTTGCATGGCTTGCTTGCATTGTCTCCCACATGCGGGTATTACTTTTTAAGTTAAATGCCAAAAAAATATAGATCGTGGTATTGGTTACATGAACCTATACATGTAAAATCCATAGAACTGTGCACCCAAAAAGTCCATCTTTGCTATTAGATAATATAAAAAAATAGAATGTGCCCCAAATGTATCCTGTATATACATAGAGAGGCTCCAAGGGGATCCCTGGGTGGCTCAGTGGTTTAGCACCTGTCTTTGGCCCAGGGCGTGATCCTGGAGTCCCGGGATCGAGTCCCACGTCAGGCTCCCTGCATGGAGCCTGCTTCTCCCTCTGCCTGTGTCTCTGCCTCTCTTTCTCTCTGTGTCTCTCATGAATAAATAAGTAAAATCTTTAAAAAGAAAAAAGAGAGAAGTTCCAACATAATAGTACTCATGCTTTTCATGTAAGCTGATTAAAATAATAGCCTCTATTGAACTTTCAAGCAGACCTGTCTTTAATGATTGGGTGACCCTGAACATGTATGTGCTAAGCACTGTTCTAGGCACACCGACTCACAGAAGTCCTCCCCTCACACCATGAAGTAGGTGCTGTGAGTGTCTGCATCTTACAGAGACCGAGCTGGGGCCCAGAGAGGCTAAGTGACTGGCTCCAGGCTCCTGCACCTGGCTCCGGAGTCATGCTCTTCACCAGAACCCTAATTGCCTTCTATGAGATCATCCCCACGCATTTGAAAACATTAGAAAATAGTACACACACACACACACACACACACACACACACACACGGCACACACTTGCCTCCTCAGAAATCCGGGAGCTCAGGGGCCTACTGTTTATGCATTCCTGGTTCAGAAAAGATTCTGTGGAAGTTCTCGGGAGAAGGCGAGTTGCCATTGGTGTAAGGCAGTGGGAGGAGTGAGCTTTGCCAATAAGAGGGGGCTCCCCCTAGGGCTAGAGGAGTGAGGAATTTGGGTAGGCCTAGAGGGTGAGGAGGGTATTAATAAGGGAGATCAATACGAGCGAGGGTCTAAAAGCAGGCATGAGTGTGGGTCGCCCCTGAAGGTCATGAGGGGTGCCCGGCTGAAGTCGAGATGCATGTCGGGAGGTGGGGTGAAGGTAGCAGGTTAGCATGGACCTCAAAACACAAGGCTGAGCAGAGGACAGAGATTCTGTGAGGGAACTCCAGTAGCTTCATCAGCTCTGTGGTCCGTCATTTAAGAAGTAATGAGTCAGATGGAGGCTTTCCAGAAGCAGAGGGAGTCGTAGTGAGAAGAGGTGGCACAGCTCACTCCCCGCCAGGCCTCTGTCTGTCTCTGTCTCCCCGAGTTGAGGAGGGAACCGTGTCTAGTCCCCGTGAGCGCCCGAGGCCTGACCTGTGTCTTGTGTTCCAGCCGTCACCTGCCCTCCCAACAGCCACTACGAGAGCTGCGTGAGTGTCTGCCAACCGCGCTGCGCCGCCATCCGCCTCAAGAGCGAGTGCAACCACTACTGCGTGGAGGGCTGCCAGTGCGATGCTGGCTACGTCCTCAACGGCAAGAGCTGCATCCTGCCCCACAGCTGTGGCTGCTACGCCGACGGCAAATACTACGAGGTAGGCAGCCCAGCCTCGCCCGGCCCTCCCGCCGGCTGCCAGCTTCTCCTCAACTCCGAGAGCTTGGTCACAGTTGACCGCTCTTCCCTCTTCCCTATGAAAAGATGGTGCTGGTCTGCAGGGAGCTGAGGCAGGGCAGAGAGGTTAAGGAGAGGTTGGGTGAGGCCCTTGCTCCCTGAGAATCCGACGAGGAAACGAGTTGGGGCCTCACTGCCCTCCTCACTGTCCTTGGCTCTGGCAAGGCCTCCTGCACTTGAGCTCCACTAGCATGTGTCTCTCTCTCCGCCATGCCTCCCTCTAGGCCCTTCTGATTTCCTCACCTGTAAATCTTAGTTTGAAAGCTTCTGATGTGGCTATAGCTGGGAAATATGGTGGCTGTGAATCTGACATTTGTAGCTGTCTTAGCTAAGGACATTTTTAACTAGAAAATATGGTGCTCGAGGCCAAGAGGAATGGCCTTCCTTCTTCGGGCGATTGAAGCTCCATGAAAGTGTGTGAAGGCCACCATCTCCTTGTGTGCCATTTGTCACTCGGGCACTGTCCCCAGAGCCCTCTACCCGACTACTTAATGCTGTGCCCCCCACTTTCCGCCCTCTGCTTCCCTCTCTATGGGCACTTCGGCATGGAGCTGATGAAGGTGCCCTTTGTAGATGTCACTCAGTAAGGCATTATGTAACAGCTCGCTGAATCATTTAGTTTTTGTACTTTGAAATCTTTCTTTATGGGCCTTAATACGAAGCTAGAAAAAGTCTGCCTGGAGAAAGCATTTAGTCTGTGGTTCTGCCTCAAGCCCAGTCTCTGTTGAAATGACATGCACATCCTATATTGGCGAGTAGACAGGTAATAACTGCAAGTATCGAGTATCTGTTATCTGCAGATCCCTGTGCTGGACGTGCTGCTGGGGATGATAAAGCACGTCCCCTGCCTTGAGGATCTTAAAATAAGCCTATTCAGGAGAGAAAAACATGCACTTTAAAGAACAAGAGAACAATTACAAAATAACATATTAACAAGTGAAAAATAATACCCTACAGAACTAATCCACTTTAAATGAAAAAGAATAGCAGCACTAAAAAAAAAAAAAATCGAATTGAAATGTCTGAATTGGAAATAAATTAGGCAAAAAAAATAATAAAGAATGTCTCCTTTTTGTAAAAATGCATTGCCTTGTTCAAGAACAACCGACTCAACTTTGTTCTGAGAGTACATAAAAGCCGGGGAATGTGGGGAGTTGCTTTAGTTTCATGTTCGGTGGGAAATCTGCTTCAGTTTGGGAAGACGGAAGTGGAGCAGAAGATTAGAACTAATCAAGGCAGACTTCCAGGAAGAGGTGGGTTTAGGTCTTAGAAATACTGCTTATTCGAAAGGAAGAGGCAGGTCATGTGAGAAAAGAAATAACAATACGTTCATCTTTCTCATAGTCTTGGAGGAGAGGTTAACCAGGCTCAAAGCTGAAAAAGCACTCTTGCAATCTCTGCCCCCGGGTCCAGAGACTTACTGAAGTGTCTGCATCCATCAGGGGTGTCACGCACCCCTCAACAGGGATGCTGAGTGGCTGTGGCATAATGAAACGGGAGCCGGGTTTGATCCTAGCTGAACCACACCACTGGTGATGTGACACTGAGCGAACTGTGTCATTTCCCTGAGCCTTCGGTGCCCTGTCTATGAAATGTGGCTCCTAATACCAATTCCATTCGGTGGTTGTATAAATAATCTACGCCAGGTGCCTCGCCTAGTGCCTGGCACCTAGCAGTTCAGTAATTGGTAGATGCTATTGTGTTTGTTGTTTTTATTCCCTTGCGTAGCATTTTGTCAATAAAAAAATCCAGGCGTGTTAATGAAATGATGCGTATAAAAGCCCTTGGAACTCTCAGGAAATGCAGGTACAGCTCTCAGCGGCTATTAGCACTATAAACATTATTATCTGATTTTCATCAGACAGTCAGTGGGTTTTGACAACGGCTTCTATCTAGGAAGTAGCAAACTCACAGAACAAATAACGCACATCTCCTTGCCACCATTCAAACAAGCTTGGGGGCTTGTTTATACAACAAATTTCCTTGGAAATAAAGGGAGAACACATCTAGCCATTAGCATGTAGGGTAATCACCCAGCTGTCATTGCCAGGTCTAATTAAGGTAAAGAAAGCCGCGCTGGGCCCAGTGAGTTCACTGTGAAGCTACCTTCATGATCAAGTTCTCCTGTGGGATAAGTTATTTACTCTTTATCATATCCACATATGCCAGGTTATTTTTCTCTTTCTGCCCATGTAATGTCTGACTTCTTATCAGAGAGAGGCCAGACCATCCACTCAATTATTCTGCAAATCTGATAAGAGAAATGAAGTCAATTTGCGAGGCTGCTGGCACCTAGACTATTTTACAGGTCTGGAAGGAGGAAGGAGGGAAGACTTGGTTCCAGGAACTAGCTCACTTTGAGGATGAAAGAAACAGCAGTGGCATCTTGAAGTGCACTGCCCTGAGGAAACCTGTCCTGGGAGATCTCGTTCTCTATCTATTTACCTTTGAATCTGGGTCATATCTGTATGAGATAGCTGGGATTTTGATAAGTCCATAGATAAAGCAGAAAATGGTTGACCAGACTGAAGCAGAGGCCTTCTTGTGCCTCGTTAAAACCTCTTCTCTGGATAGCACCATTCTGGTAAATTGAATTAGTGCCTACATCTGTACCACACGGTCTACTTGTTGAGACCACACCCCACCCGGACAATCATGACCAATTTCTGACAGTTCCCTGGAAGTTCTCAGTCTAGAACCATTGCAAGTTCAAGAACACAAACTCCACCAAGTATGACTGTGTCTACAGATTGTTGCTTGTGTGGGGAAGAATAGGAAATAGGCTGCCACCATGGGGGATATACTCTGCTATGGGTATTTTAGATAATGGTATAATCCCTCACCTTCTCAAGAAGGATGAGTAGCTTTTCTTCAGTAAGAACTGCAGCTACGATTTATTGAGTGCCTACTCTATGCCAGGAAACATGCCTTATATTTAATTTAATCTTCACAACCGCCCTGCAAGACTGTGTTATCACCTCTAATTTAAAGCTGAGCAAGGGCAGCCCTGGTGGCTCAGTGGTTTAGTGCTGCCTTCAGCGCAGGGCCTGATCCTGGAGACCTGGGACTGAGTCCTGCGTGGGGCTCCCTGAATGGAGCCTGCTTCTCCCTCTGCCTGTGTCTCTCACGAATAAATAAAATCTTAAAATAAAGCTGAGCAAACCAAGGCTCTGGGAGGCTGCTAGTGCTCCTCGGGGTGGCACAGGTAGGGTGGCAGGCCTGGGCCTGAAATCCAGAACCTCCATGTTCTCCAGATGCCTCACTTCAGAACACAAACGAATGGCAGTCCTTGCTACAGGACTAAATTCCAAACAGCTAGGTATAAAGACAAAGTGTCGAGTGCAGGAGTACCGTGAACTGTTGAAATAGGAATCAGAATCGACTACAGCTTTCTTTTAACCTATTTAAGATACGAAAAGGGCCAGTTTGATCATTCTGGAGCGAGTTGTAATTGCATCGTCGAAGTGGAGACAGTCCTTGCCGGAATAATTTTCTCCCAAGAAATGTTTTCCCCCCGTCTTCACCTGCTTCCTCTAATGGCTAGCCATTCACAGGTTGGCTGTGATTCGTTCCACGATCCAGCTGTAGAGATTCCCAAGTTCTTTAAAAAAAAAAAAAAAAAGATTTATTTATTCATGAGAGACAGAGAGAGAGAAGCAGAGGGAGAAGCAGGCTCCATGCAGGGAGCCCGATGCAGGACTCGATCCCGGGTCTCCAGGGTCATGCCAAGGTCACGCTAGACCCCTGAGCCACCCGGGCTGCCCGATTCCCAAGTTCTTGATGGAAACCAATAAGGACCGACTTGCATAGTGTCTGGCGTCCAGGGGCGCGGACCTGAGGTCAGCGCGGTCCTGCCCGGGGCGCGCCCTCCAGCCCCATCCAGAGGCGGGCGCCCGGGGCGGCGGGGGGCGGCGGGGGGCGGCGGGGCGCGGGGTCCGCAGCCTCACAGCCGCCGCCGCGTCTCTTGCAGCCCAAGCAGCTCTTCTGGAACAGCGACTGCACCCGGCGCTGCCGCTGCTTCCGCCGCAACCTGATCCAGTGCGACCCGCGCCAGTGCAAGTCGGACGAGGAGTGCGCGCTGCGCAACGGGGTGCGGGGCTGCTTCAGCACCCGGACCTCCTACTGCCTGGCGGCGGGCGGCGGCGTCTTCCGCACCTTCGACGGCGCCTTCCTGCGCTTCCCCGCCAACTGCGCCTTCGTGCTCTCCACCATCTGCCAGAAGCTGCCCGACATCTCCTTCCAGCTCATCATCAACTTCGACAAGTGGTCGGCGCCCAACCTCACCATCATCTCGCCCGTCTACTTCTACATTAACGAAGAGCAGATTCTCATCAACGACCGAAATACTGTCAAGGTGACAAGCCTGCCCTTGAACCTTGAGAAGCGTGGCCCGGAGCCAGGGCTGGGTTTTTTTTACCCCTGATGACCCGGGGTGGGGATAATAGCTTGTTGCTCCACGTGAGCCCTACACAGACGGCCAGATTGCAAGGAAGGAAAGCTACAGACCCTGCAGGCAGAAGGACGGGCCCTGTTCTGTCCCTCGCTGACAATTCCGAGGCCAGTAGTGACAACGTGGGTGCTGATAAGAGTCCCGGGTGATAAAATGGTAGATAATCCTCGGGGTGGCACAGGTAGGGTGGCCACCCTGTTGGCCAACTTTGACTCTGGATTAATTTCCAAAAAGCACGTTGTTTGTTTTTCAGAGCCTTTAAAAGTATTCTTGGCTCAGCTCAGCTGTACCAAGACCAGCTCTTTCATCGCTGCCATCCTTTCTAAAAAGTGGGGAGAAGGCAAGCATTTGCCTACAAAAATAGCTACCTTGCTAAAAACCTGATGAGAGCATCCCCCACTATCAGAGGGCTCCGTGTTGACATAGCAAGTGAAAGGCAATAGGACGCTGAATATGGTGGATTTCTCCTAGGATGGCCCCCTTCTTTAGCCTGGTGGCTGGTCTCTGGTTTATTAGACTTGCATATAAATAAATGTGACTCTCCAACCCACCCCCATAACTGATATGGCTTCCCAACTTGAATTCTTCCCACCCCTTCCATGTAAGATATAATCTACTCTCATGATCTACTGAAAGCGACCTCCAGCCTCTCAGCTAAACAGCACTGTGCACAAGCTGGCAGACCTGAAAGACGGAGCCAGTCTCCATACTGTGATTCCAGCTGGGGAGGGTCAGGGAGAGAGCCAGGACACACACTTAACATTTTCCAGAATTAAGGGTCATTGTGTATATTCTTCTCTCTCCCACTGGCTCAGATAATCATGCATGGAGCGTATCCTTATTTGAAGAATCATCAGACAGCTTAGGGTCCAGCATTAGGCAAAAGACTGGCGGTATTTTGCAGGCTTAAAAGGAAGAGTCTGGATTTTAATGTTTTTTTTTTTTTTTTAACTTCAATGAAAGCTGCTACTGTTTTTGACACTCCAATTCCTCTTGCAAATTGGCCCACCTAGACACAACTGCATTGCTCCCGAATACGGGAGCTAGAAAGTCAAAATGACCGCCCGAGAGAGCAAAACTGACATTATTACTGAATAAAATACTCCAAGCTGGCCAAAATGGCAAAGAATCATATTTTCTAAAAGGGCTTCTGCTTTTTTTAAAAAAGAAATAAAAGTTACTAATAACCTGGGGGAAAAAAACTCAATTTATTTGGTAAGTACAGGAAAAGCACGTTATGTTCTGTGCTGAGGGCTAAGAAAAGAAACTGTTAGAAAGTAGGAGAATCACGAATGCAGAAAATACTGCGCCTATAGGACCTTTGGGGTGTGTATGAGGGGCCCTCCAGTGTGGACATTTTATACAAGAAAACAATAAACATGGCAGTGATCCCCAGATTCATTTTAATCGTGTGTTAGATACTCCTTAGCACAGGACTGGGATTTCATTTCAGTAATTGGCTTATGCTGGGGAAAGTTTTATACAAAAATCCCAGCCATTTGTAGTGGATTGTACTTTTGTAATGTTTTCTTATCTTTCTGCCTACATGTTTTGCTTCTTTTGAGGGAACTCTGGACAGTATAATGAGTAAATGCCCTTAAACTGTAGGGCGGGGGTCAGCAAGCTATAGAATTTGACCAAATCTACTTGCTGCCATTTAAAAAAAAAAAAAAAAGCTTTATTGGAATGCAGCCTCACTAACTTACTTACATATTGTCTATGACTGTTTTCATGCCCCGAGGGCAGAGTTGAGTGGCAACAGAGATCATATAACCCACAAAGCCTAAAACATCTACAGTGGCCCCTTTACAGTAACAGTTTGTCAACCTTTGCTTTGTGGTAATTTACTTTCTTTCCCCCACAATAGGTCAATGGCACACAAGTGAATGTTCCATTTATAACCGGGCTGGCAACCAAAATCTACAGCAGTGAGGGGTTCCTGGTGATTGACACCAGCCCCGACATCCAGATCTACTACAATGGTTTCAATGTCATAAAGATAAGCATCAGTGAGAGGCTGCAGAACAAAGTGTGTGGCCTCTGTGGCAACTTCAATGGGGACATGACTGATGACTATGTGACCTTGCGGGGGAAGCCAGTGGTGAGCAGCGTGGTACTGGCCCAGAGCTGGAAAACCAATGGCATGCAGAAGAGGTGAGAGTCCTAGCTCCTAGACTCAGTGTCCCAAATCCCTCCCCCCCGCCCCCATGTCCATGACAGGTGTTAATGAGGAATGCACTCTCTATAGCATCACCGCTCCACCTCTGCAAAGAGCTGAGCCCCAGGTCTTTGGAGTTTTCAGGAGGCAAATAGGCATAACGGGGGTCTCAGCTATTTCTGGAGTGGCGGAGGGAGGAATTGGGCTTAGAGGATATGATTCTGAGTTTTCATGTCATCTAGCCCTTGGCCAAGCAGAAGAGGGTGCCCAGGATTAAACACTGAGGTCTTGGCCAGCTGCCCACCTGCAGCTTGGGAGAAGGGCTATCCCTTGCTCCCCGGGGCTGGGTCTAGTTGTGTACCCATGACTCTCACTGGAAAGTGTGGTTGTGGTTGTGCAGGTTGAGGGTGGTGGAGATCAGAAAAGCCTTTGAAAAATGGAAATCATCGAAGTTATTATGAGGCCCCTCTTGGACCACCTGAGATAGAATGAGCTAAACAAGTTATCCCAAAGGTACTTAATGCAGGTTACCTCTAAGCTACTGAATTTTGTTTAAACATTTCTGGATCTATAGATGTGCTTCTTTCTCATGGTATTTCTTTGCTTGTATAATGGCTCCATCCCTAGTACTTTAGCATCAGCTAAATACCCAGATGGGGAAATGATGCAGATGTAAACCAAATACTATCTTATAAATTAGACTATTCTGAATTATGGGCCCCAGAGCTGGAAAAAACCTCAGGCACTATCTAGTCTGAGCTCTTCCTGTTCTAGGTGAAATGGAATCTAGACCAGTATAACTTACTTGAGGGACCCTGTAAGTGGCAAAGTCCAGATTCTCCTCCTGAGGAAGTACGATTCTGTTTGAGTTTCTCCCTGACTTCCTCCCTTTCTTCTTTCCTTCCTTCCTTCCTTCCTTCCTTTTCCTCCTTTATAAACTATTTCAGCTGGCTATCAATTTTTTTGTGAAGGTTTTTGCCTTTGGTCTCTGATAGCTATATGGGAAGTGGTTTAGAAGGCTCCTGGACACTACCAACTACCATTATTATTAACTAATAATAATAACTCATTATTATTATGGTTCTTATTGGTATTATATCAATGCCTGTTCATGGTTACTGTATCAGTTATGTCAAAGGTTCTCGGTTATCATATCAATATCTGCCTTTCATCTGACACTTTGGACACCGACCTATTATTTTAGTTGACCCTCACTTCTCCAGTGATAGCACAATAGGAATTACTGCATCACTTTCTTAGGTGGATAGATCGAGGCCAGTAGTACCTGATTCACCTAAGATTATATAGCCAGCTAGTGTTGGGATCAGCATACTTCCCTGACTCCTGGGCTAGCAGAAGAGGTAGGAGATGGGGTCTCCTCTCCCACCGGGGGTCTCGGGCTGTCTTGGCCTCACTTTGCCTGACCAGACTTCTCGCCCCCAGCTGCAACGAGCTGCAGTTCTCACAGTACGCAGCCATGTGCGATAACGTGCACATCCAGAAGATGCAGGGCGACGGCTACTGCCTCAAGCTCACGGACATGAAGGGCTTCTTCCAGCCCTGCTACGGGCTTCTCGACCCCCTCCCCTTCTACGAGTCCTGCTACCTGGATGGCTGCTACAACAACAAGAAGTTCCAGCTGTGCGGCTCCCTGGCCGCCTACGGGGAGTCCTGTCGCTCCTTCGGGATCCTCAGCACCGAGTGGATTGAGAAGGAGAATTGCTGTAAGAGAATTATTTTATTTCCATGGGTTCTTTCCTAAGTTAAAAGAGCAGCTTTGCTGGCAACACCACTTGGTCTAGGCCTGGCTGGCTGGCCGGCCTCTAGCTGTACGTCTGTCCCCGGGGTCAAAGAGTTGAGAGCTACAGCAGAGATTCCGTGGGGGGCCTTTCAGGGGAACCTCATTCACCTGTGGTTCCTCTCCAGCTATGGAATTTGGGACACCAGCTTGGGAAGATGAGGGTCTCTGGGTTGGAGGAACACCAATTTAGAGACTTATGAGGTAGAGGGAGAGAGGATGGCATCCTGATTGATATCAGATCTCAAATCCAGCTCTTTCCCGCCTCCTTTACCAGGGGTCAGAGCCCAGCTCAGAAACAAAAGGCACGTGGCAGGCGGCGAGTTGGAGCCGAGCTGACTCTATCTGCCTGGCTTGAAAGGACGCTGTGATTGGATTTGTAAAGGGATTGTACATATATTCAATTAGCTGATAAAATAAAGATCTATAGATTGTTCTTATTAAATTTAAATTCAATTAGCCAACATACAGTACATCATTAGTTTCAGATGTAGAGTTCAGTAATTCATCAGTTGCACATAACACCCAGTGCTCATCACATCACGTGCCCTCCTTAATGCCCATCTCCCAGTAGAGCTATCGATTCTTATATTTCTTCTGTAGTAAGAAATTATTTTGATGTGTAAATCCATTATACTATTTGTTCATTTTCTTACTAAGTTAATCAAATAGATGGAGCAAATATGTATATAAGCATATTAATCTGTCATATACATATATGTGTCCATATACATAAATGGTCCCCTGTCTCATTAATGCAGTGTGATATTGTGGCCAACAGAATGTGTATGCACCACCAACCCGATGTGCAAGCAGGTACCACCATGAAAACTGGCACCTTGCAAGACTGCGTGCATTTCAATACATTTGCAGACTAACCCTGATCAAGGGTAGGGATGCACTTAATTCAGAACTAAAAACAATGTCGTTGATTAAAATAGGTATCCAGTGATTTCAGAAACTCTTAATAAGCAAATTACTAGTCTCTGCTGGAAATCAATATAATTTGTTGATAACTTTAATATTTTACCCTGTTGTGCTAATAAGCAGTACTTAAAGTAAGTTTAAAATTAACTGTCTTGAAACCTTAAAATTTTCCCTCTATAGAAGGGCATGTCTTATCTGATAACTGGCATAAGGACCAACATATTTCCAAGTGAGGTGTTTTTTCCTTCTGTGGACTGTAACCTCCACGCTTTTGTTAATCTCTGGGTTGTTTTCATGCTGTGTTAATCAACTGTAATGTTCCGTTGAGTGGCTGCTGGGTATTTAGCACCGTGTAGGTACTGGACACACTGGTCAAGTGAAAGGATCTTTAAAAAAGGAAGCCTTTAAAAATAAACGTATTTCCATTCTGCCGATGGCTCTCCTTTAGTTGAATTTCTGGGAATTAAGACAGGGTGATGCTAAGCCACCCCTGACCTCCCACATATTACAATGAGATACTTAGCAGAGGGGCATGGCAGCTGAGTCAGGAGACGCATCTGAGGCAGCATGGGGTTTTGCTTTGTTTTTAAATTCTTAAAGCTAACTTGGCTCATGCTGGGATGGAACAGTTGTTGTTTCTTTAGCACTCACCATCCCATGCCATGATGAATAGGAGGATTATTATATCTGATCGGGAGAGAGATTCTTTAAATAAGGAAACAAGTTTCTAAAAGAAAATGCTCTCAATTAGTGTTCCTTAAACCGGGGAGTTGACGATCTTGCAGGTGGTCTGTGGACTCATCTGCTACAGAAATAATTGTTTATAATATGATGATGGTGACACGCCACATACATTTGCTTTTTTACTTAGTTTTACCCTTGTTGGCAAAACAGTACAATTAATCTAAGTCAGTGCTGGCGAGCCGCGTGTAGACTTTGGTTGGTCTATTTTTATAAAATTAAGTACATAGAAGTTTATGGGGGGAAAGTAGGCTATGAATCAAAGCAGACCAGCAAGTCCTATTCGAAGGACCTCTCTGGGACTTAACTGGCCCTGAAATTTTCATTCTTGACAAATATTTATTGAGCAGCAGCTTTGAGGAGGCTGGGTGCAGGGAGTATGGAGATAAAGGGTTGGCCCCTACTCTGTACAAGTACAAAGATACAAATGCATGTCATGCGTAGAACAGGGTATCTTAAGAACAGTAATCGTGGTAGATGTTGGCGGTTCAGGGTGACTCTGCGTTCCATCCTCACCCCCTACCTTCCGCTGTGTGGACCTTGGGCACGTGTCAGCTAGGAAATGAGGTCCCTGAATGATGGTGAGGGTTAGGGGAGACACCGCGGCCCCAAGCATGAAGCCGGGTGCAGGGCCTGGAGCAGGGGCCCGATCACTAGTGCTGTCATCACTTTCTGGAAAAGTGGTCTGTTCATTCGCAGCTGCCATCTGACCGCCGCCAGTTCCACGACAGTGGCAAGTCCAGGGTGCAGCCACCTGCTGCCGAGCGTGGGTGTGAAAATCAAATCGTGCGTGTTTCTGTTTGTTTTCCTTTTTAGCAGGAGTGGTTGAGGATCCCTGTGTGGGGGCGGACTGTCCCAACCGGACCTGTGAGCTGGAAAACGGAGGAGAGCTGTGTGGCTGCGTGGAGCCGCCGCCTTACAACAACAGTGAGTGACACCTGCCACCTCCCCGCCTGGCGGCCCGAAGGGCTCTAAGGGTGGAGCCCCTGCGGCCTCGCTAGTTAGAGACCCGTGGTGCGAAGCCCTGGGGAGCCTTGGGGCAGAACCAGGAAGCAGCCTGATGTCTTCAAAGTAGGCTAATGCTCGTCTCCTCATAGCGACATCCTTTTCTTCAATAAATCATAATACCTAAATGTGTGCGTGGATAGAATCAGCCAGTTCCATCTGGGGCCGTATTTAACATCTGAGAGATCCCAGTTGATCTCTTAGGCTCACAGGGAGGTCAGGCAGTGGGCAGCAAACACAGAGGCCTCGGAGCAGGGTGCCAGGTGCTTTCAGGCTCGCTGAAAGCCATTAATTGGTGAAGAAACAACTGCAGTGTTTGAAGCAAACAGTAAACAACTCGGACCCCAGGTCCCAGTCCTAACCCCTAAGGGCAGCCCCTTAGGGGTAGGAATAGCCTTGTGGGGCACACCAGTGATGTTGGCCTGAAGGGGGGCTGCATTGACCCCCCCAGTTCTGCGCCCTTGCCTGAACCAAATAACTCAGGAGTGCTAAATTGTAACATCATAATGAACCAAAAGGCTTCCTAGGAGGGGTGCTGTTCAAGGGTTTCACCTGAGCAGATGAAATGCTTCTCTCTGTTTCTACAGGGCTCATTAACCCTCTGTTTATGTGCTCCTGGAAAATGTCAATTGGCGCAATCGTGTCAAAAAGCAAGTGCTCCTAGCGTGCCTGGGGGTCCGTGGGGGCCTTAGGAGTGGCCTGCCCAATGCTGCTGTCACCCAAGGGCATGTCCTTCAGCCACTCTGGGATAAGCCAGATGCGGCGTGCAGCTTATGGGGAAGTCACTCCCATCAAAGTGGGATGAGGTCCTGGGTCTGTGAAGAAAAGACGAAACATTTTATTAGCATTTTCATCTGTAAAAAAAAAAAAAAAAAAAAAAAAAAAGCTTAACGGTGTCCCAGCTATTGTTTTGAATGAATTCATATACTCATTTGGTTGGATCAAAGCTTAATTAGAAATGCCCAGCCACTGCATGAAGATCATTAGCCCCCGGTAACAGGATGCCTCACCCCCACCCCTGCAGCACCACCAGCTCCCTCTGACTAGCCTTCCTGTTATAACTGTTCCCTACAGACTCCCATGACATTATTGATGCCGAGGTGACCTGCAAGGCGGCCCAGATGGAAGTTTCCATATCTAAGTGCAAACTCTTCCAGCTCGGCTTTGAGAGGGAGGGCGTGAGGATCAATGACAGGCGGTGCTCCCACATCGAGGGGGAAGATTTCATCTCCTTTCAGATCAACAACACCAAAGGGAACTGTGGCAACATTGTGCAGGTGAGAACCTGGGGCCGGAAAGAACATCTGGCCGAGGTAGTGACAGCGCCGGGTGTTTGCACATTGAGTGTCTTTAAAGCCAACTTCAGGGTGGTCTGCTTAGAAATATCCTCCGTGGAAAACAGCACAAGGCGTATACAAAATGCAAGACATCAAGGAGAAGAGTCGTCTGGTGCTGAGTGGTTAATTGAACTGAAAGCTCATGGTAAGTGGCAGGTTCCTGTCCTCAGTTTACGCTGTCTGCTGGCATCCTCTGCCCTGCGTATTGACAAATTTTTGTTACTTTGTTCATGCTTCTCTTCTTCTTCCAGGTACAGATGGCTGGGTTCAGCTGTTTTTTTGGGGGGAAGGGTGTCCCAGACACCATTTAACAGTTGGCTGCAGAGATACATCAAGGTCCCAACTTTTTATGTCAGATTATCCAATTGATAGGTTGGCAAAGCTTCTTGCTTCTTATCCCCCTGTTCCTTTCTGCTGTCATCGTTGTCATCTTCTCCTCCTCCATAGTCATCCTCTTCCTCTTCCTCCTCCTCCTCCTCTTCTTCTTCTTCTTCTTCTTTTTCTTCTTCTGCTTCGCTTCCTCCTCCTCCTCCTCCTCCTCCTCCTCCTCCTTCTCCTCCCCGTGTGCATTAATGCTTTATCAGGAGGTGGATGAGTGAGCAGTGCAACCTGCATTTGTTCATTGTGGTACCTGTGGGAAGGCTTGGTAGAAGATTGGTGGGGGAGAGATTTTAGATTAGGAAGTGAAAAGGAAGGTTTATATTACCCCAGGATGGCAATGCTTCGGGATGTCCCCAGCTTGGGTGTCCACAGATGACTGGGGCTGGTCGTCGTTAGAATTCAGGGTATGTGAATCCAGCCTCCGTGGACACTCAAGGTTGTCAGACTGAAGGGTGCTGTTGACATCTGTCGCAGTCCTTTCGTTATTATTGTTAGGAAATGCCGAAGCTGGCTCCATCCTGACTTACACCAGTCTCTGGGTTATGTGTGGAATGAAGCCACATCTCCATTTTCAGGGCTGAGGATTTGAAATGCAAGCCACATACTCCCACATTTAATGATTTCTGACCTTCCTTTGCTCTGCAGTCCAATGGCACTCATATTATGTATAAAAACACAATCTGGATCGAAAGTGCCAACAACACCGGCAACATCATCACTAGGGACCGGACGATCAATGTGGAATTTTCGTGCGCTTATGAGCTGGATATCAAGATCTCTTTAGATTCTGTTGTGAAGCCTATGCTAAGGTAAAGAATCTCATGGGCTGTGTGCATTGCTTTGTCTTTTCCTTGACAGTCAAGGTTAGCATAATCAAAATTGCTTGCTAGCATTTGTCTTTGAAACACTGGAGAAGAAATAGTTCATATTTTCTGCACCTAAACACCTTGGACCAGCACTGCTCAATAGAACTTTCCACAATGATGGAAACGTACTGTATTGCTATCCAATACAATAGCTGTATATGGAAACGGAGCAATTGAAATGTGATTAGGGGTGCTGAGGAATTGATTTTTTTAATTAAATTTAATTCTAATTGCCACATGTGGCTTGTGGGTACCATTTTGGACTTAGACTTTACTCTCCTCTGTTTTGCCTTCCCTCTGCATTTTTAGCTTGAAAGTGGTAGTGATTGAATAAATATAACTTGGGGTCTGGGGTTCCTCACCTCATGATTGTTTCCCTTTTAGTGTCATTAACCTCACAGTTCCAACCCAAGAAGGCAGCTTCACCACCAAGATGGCTCTCTACAAAAATGCCTCCTACAAACATCCTTATCGCCAGGGTGAAGTGGTGTTGACGACGCGAGATGTGCTGTATGTAGGGGTCTTTGTGGTTGGAGCTGACTCCACACATTTGATTCTGACGCTGAACAAATGCTATGCCACCCCCTCCCGTGACAGCAATGACAAACTCCGATACTTCATCATTGAAGGAGGGTGAGTGGCCTCTTATCAGAGGACAGTTTCAGAGCCTTTAGTATGAATCTTGGTCAACAATCTCAACAATCTTTGGAGAAGCGAATGGCAGCTAGTGTTTGTATTTTACATCCATGAACTAGAATTCTCTTCACAGCCTGTGAGGTAGACATTGTAAGCCTTGCTTTAGATGAGCAGGCTGAGGCTTAGTGAGACCAAAGCAAGTTGCTTAAAGTCAACAGCAACTTAGTAGTAGGTCCCTGAGTCCCTGTGGGATTAGCTACAAAATATTTTCAGTGTAATCCAGGAGGGGACTCTTCTCTGCCTACTTGGCATTTCAGCTTGAGAGAAATGTGGATCACCTGCAAATGAAAGCATGTCATGAGAATAATTGATGGTTGGTGAACAGGACACCTGTCAAAGTCTGAAAAGAACTGGAATAACAGAATAGAATAAGAGCATAAATAGAATAAACTATAGTTGCCTATAAAATCAGGAGTTTCTTCTTATTCACCGCTAAATGCCTGGCACCTACTGTTTCCGGAAGCACAGAGCTTATGTAACATAATTTACCACAGGAATGAATCAGGAGAAAGGACTCTAGACCACCCAACAAAAATGAGAATTATTTTTATTTTTTAAAAGCATGCTGGTTCTATGAATGTAGTGTCTTTTCTATTTTATTTAAATAAAAGCAATCTCTTTTATTAAAAAAATAAAAAAATAAAAACATGCTGGTTATGTCAAGTGACAGTAATTCTGGCCAGCTGTGACAATTAAAGACAGACTAACAGGAGAAAGCTGGAAAAACCTCTTAGGCTTCTTCGTGGTGTCCTCTGTCTTTGGAGAGAAGGATGCTCCCTTCCTTTAGGAGGGAGGGCACCTCAACACATGAGGGCTTTCTGACCTGTCTCAGGGGACAGGAGTCAGGGGGAGTTCAGGGTGACCTTTTTGCTTCTGCTGTTTTCTCAAACTCCTTCACCTTAAGATGCTCAGTATGCCAGGGCACCTGGGTGGCTCGGTGGTTGAGCCTCTTTGTCTCAGGAAGACCCTGGGGTCCTGGGATCAAGTCCCACATCAGATTCCCCGCAGGGAGCCTGCTTCTCCCTCTGCCTGTGTCTCTGCCTCTCTCTGTGTGTCTCTCGTGAATAAATAAATAAAATCTTTAGGAAAAAAAATACTCAGTATGCTAAGGTGCCAGATTGGGGTTTAAGGGGTCCTGACCCCTATCACTAGCCTGAGTCAACACACCTGCCCTGAGGTGGTCAGGGAGGACTGTGGATACTATAATTAGCTTTAAGGTTGAAAAGAAATAGTTTCTCAAAAGAAGGTGTGGTTCTGGGCAAACAGTAAATATCCAACTACTTTGCAGAGAAGTTAGGTACACAGTTCACCTGCGGCCACTCAGCTGGCCAGGGACAGAAGAGAGATCCTTTCAAGTATTAAGACACACCACCTCCCAGCTGGCTGGCCAGGACTTGTGGCACGGAGTGCTGGGGCTTTTGACTTCCTGAGCTGATTCTTAGGCTCTTCAGAGGCAAAGGGAAGGACTTGGTGACACCTTGGTGGCTCACAGCCTGGATGCCTCTCCTTCCCATCAAAGTCCTTTCCTAAAGTGAAAGATCTCAGATCTAAGCCCCTGTGCAGATGTGAGCCCAGTTATCAGGCCTCTGTCTCCTTTGGAGGACACAGTGGCATTTAGCAGTTTTTAAACAGCGTTTAATAGACTTGACCCAGAGAGGAGAGCGATTGAGCGTGTTCATAAATCTCAGCCTCCCCCAGGACCTAAACAAAAACCTTCAGGTGAAACTCTTGTTTGCTTTCGTCATATGGAGGTGTTTTAATTCATGAGTCCCTCTGACCTTTTTCTGGAGGGACATGATCATTATTTACCTGGTGAACTTGTCTGGTGGGAAAACGAATGCACAGTGATGAAAGCATGAGCAGCAAAATAGGTTTGCATCAGAATTTTGTGGGGGTAGGGTGGTCAGCTCTTCCTCTCCAGCTCCGTTGAGGGCAGCAGTGGCACCTCCCAGTGACTCAGAAGTCCCAACATGCCGGTCACTTCTCCCTCCTCTTCACACACCTGGACAGAGGAAAGGACAGTTGTTCCTCTGATGGTGGACAAAGGGTTCGGGTGCTTGGCTTGTGTGCTCACACCAAGGCACGCATCCACCTAGCGTGTCCCCGCTTCCCCAGGCTCCGTGCTTCTGCTCCATGTGTTTCTGGTACCCCAAGATCAAGTCCCCTCTCTGGGAGGGGGTGGTCTGGTTAAGAGGGAAGGCCCATGTGAAGATTGGAGGGCTGCCAACATTTTTGAAACTTCGAACCAATTTAGATCATTCAAATGAATAATAGTGACAATGAAAAGTATGGCAAGTAGGTTTTAATTTTGAAACATTGAAGAGACAATTGCCTTGAAGACTGATTACAAAACCTAATAGGTGTGGGGATGCTGGAGGGATAACCTCAGGTTTTAATTTTCCTTATCACTAAGCTATTTAATTCTGTGGGCTCAGGGAAGGAAAGATTAAAAAAAGAAGAAGAAGAGTCACTCTTTTTATCTTCATCATTTTTAGATAACTTCTTGGCCTGTACTGGCCAACCTTGGCCATGGTGGCACCATGCATTTGTTCCCTCATTCATTCATCCACAAAGATGGTTAGATCCATCCTGCGTGTCCTATAGTGTGTTCGAGACGCAGTGGGGATTACAACCTGATTCTTGCGCTCTGGGAATCCAGGGAAGGCCACCTGTTCCTGCCTGGTCAGGGTGGTGCTAGGGGGTATTTGTAGAGAAGGGGGTGCCACAGACTGGTGTTGGGGAAAGAGCAGGAGAATTGCCTGCATGGGAAGTATTCTAGATTGGGGAAACTTCATATGGAAAAGGCAATGGGGCATAAGAGGCTGTGATGCGTTTGGGGAACTCTGTGTGTGGCCGTCACTGGCCACTGGCTCAGTACCACGAAGAGGTGGGGGTGCGGTGGGGGAGCTGGAGAAGAGGTGGCCACCTACAGCATAAGGAGTCTCAGCTCATCCCAGACAGTTCCTCCTCATCCTCCAGCTCCCACCTCTTTGAACATGTGCAAAAGCAGCCCAATAGGGGTTGAAGCAGGGGACCCTCCTCTCCCCACCCTGGAAATTGGCCGGAGGAAGTACAGCTGAGGTGGGGACTGATCATCATGTGTGTTGAGTTGTATCAATAAAGCTCAGGGTGGTGAGGGCACCATGAGAAGGTGAAGCTGCAGGGGGGTAGGGGGCCATCATTTCACTTTTGGTTGTAGTTGGGATACTAATTTGAGGTGTTATTTGATGCTTTTCAAACAAACCATGAAGATATATAGGACTGGTAGCAAATGAGAACCCCACAGAGCCCAGAGGTCATCTCAAATGCAAAGACATCCAGACCCTATTGTGATGAGGTTTTTTTTTGTTTTGTTTTTTGTTTTTTGTTTTGTGAAATAAAGCCAATGTGTGAAGCAAAGATCCCATTTTTTCCTGAATAGGTGTCAGAACATTAAAGATAACACCATTGGCATCGAGGAGAACGGTGTCTCACTCACCTGTCGCTTTCACGTCACCGTCTTCAAGTTCATTGGGGACTATGATGAGGTTCACCTTCACTGCGCAGTATCACTGTGTGATTCCGAGAAGTACTCCTGTAAGATAGTAAGTGAGGGTGTGAAAATGGGATGCCTGGCCCTGTTTCTCACTGTCCCAGTTTTCCCAACATGGAGATCACAGAGGCCAGGATCTGGGTGTCCCCTGAGAGTTCTGCGGCACTCACGCGGCACTAGGAAGTGGCTAAGTTGGGTGATTCCAACCCAGATGCTTATAAGGGTGGAAGTCATCTTTGGTGAGACAGCAGCAGAGAGAATGCGGTAGAATGATGTCCATTTACTCCTCTTTGTCTCTGAAATGTCAGTCTGTCATGGGCAGAGCACTAGATTGGGGCTTCTCAAACCTTGGTACCGTTGGCCTTTTGGACCAAATCGTTCTTTGTCATAGGGACTGTTCGGTGCATCATAGGATGTTGAGAAGCATCCCTGGCCTCTACCCACTAGACGCAGAGTACCTCCTCTCCAGTTGCCCCACCCAAAAATGCCTCTACCCTCTGCATTGTCAAATATCCCCTGGGGGAGGGAGGACCACCGCCCCAGCACCAGAGTCTCAAGGAGCCTGGCCACCTGAATCTGAAGGGAACAGTGGGGACAAGGTCCACCACACTCCCAAAGCAACTCCTGGCTTCAGGATACTTTATCCAGGTGTTCTTTAGACAGCCACTTTCCTACAGCTCATCCAGATCCACGCCAGGGCCTGAAGCTCTGGGGGTGGCGGGCGGGGGGCTGCTGGAAAGACGTGACAAATCTGTCCTCTCTTCCATGCCAGGCTTACGTCCTCACCACATACGGCTGTGTCCCTAAGATTTTACTGCCCTGGTATCTGCCTCCTGGTCTTTAACGCTCCAGCTTTATGCTTCCCCAACACTTGCAGAATCAAGCTGCGAATTATGGGCAGAGCCACTTACAGACGCCACCGCCTACCCTGTTGCCTGATGCGGTGCAACGGTCCTCATTCCTGGGAAGGGAAGGGAGCCTCTTTGAATCCAATTCTTAATGTGGAGAATATATTTAATTCTGTTCAACATAAAGCCCAGAGTCCCAGTGGGGCTCCATGATCAAGAATGCATTGGTTCTAATTAATCTGAGCAGCGATAGTGCTTGAGGCTGGAACCACTGCCTCTTTTGGAGGTTGGAGACGTGGTGAAGAATAAGTGATCAGCTTAATTGTGTGAGTTTTCCCTCTGGTGTTCTGTCTTTCAGACTTGCCCACAAAATTCCAGGATTGCCACAGATTATACCAAAGAACCTAAAGAACAGATCATTTCAGTGGGACCTATTAGGAGAAAAAGTACGTATGTCCCCCCCCAAACACATCATAAAGTATTAATTAAAACAATGGCATTTGAAGGCTTGGACTAACTTTTGGGTGTGTTTCAACTACGATGTGAATCTGGTGAATAGGAAGTGGAGGACACCATAATGAAAGCTTTTCATGAACCCAAAAAAGCCACAGCAGCCCTGGGCTTTTCTTCTTCCTCTCCTCTCTTTGAAGCTTTGCCGGGAGATACGCATTGAAGATTTGGCCTGTCTGCGGTTGATCTGACCAGCGGCTCTCTTTCAGGGCTGGACTGGTGTGAGGACAATGGAGGGTGTGAGCAGATTTGCACGAGCCGGGTCGATGGGCCTCTGTGTAGCTGTGTGACGGGGACCCTGCAGGAAGACGGCAAGAGCTGCAGAGGTAGATGCACCTCCCATTCCGGGCAGGCAGCTGGGGGCGCAGGGAGACACGCATATGGGAAGCCCATATGCGTGGCCCACTCAGTCAGCAAGTGACCTATGAAAATTCCAGAAATTAAGATTAAGATGGGAAGATGAGGGAAGTGCTGAGGCATTCTAGCACCATCTTGGAGCTATATATATGTTTAACCTTTGGGGCCCTGTTCTATCTAAAAGATGAAGGTGACTTTTTTTTTTTTTTAAGTAAGTTACCCACCTATTTAAGGATCAAATATTGGCCTTAAATCTGGTCACCGAGTCTACCTGGGGTGTGGCTGGCACTAGGATATTTGATCCAACAAAGGACATTTCTTGCAGTAGCCTTAGCACATGGTTTCCCTGAGGTTAGCAGGACTCTGCTAAAGGTTGAGTTAATTCTGCTGCTTTCCTGCCTCAGTCAGCACCATTTGGATAAAGTGAGTTCTTGGCAATGAAGAAAGTGGGTTCATTCATTTCGCTGAGTACCACAAAGAGTTCTGATTCCAAACAGCTATCTTTCATCATAGGACTTACTGTGTTCCTCTCTGTTCACAGCCTCTAATTCTTCCATTGAACTTCAAGTTTGGACGCTGCTTCTCATCATGACCCAGATTTCACTATGGCATTTTGTCTATAAATCAGGCACGACCTCATAATTAACTCAAGGTTGCTATATAAAGTACTGTAATTTACTTACTTCAACTCCCCGTAGGATAAAAGTGTGTGCCCTTAAGTCAAAGCTTATTTGAAAGTGTCCAGCATCTCAAAGTGATACCATCTGCCTCAAACAGTCAGAGTCCCAGTAATGCGTGAAACTCCCAGCTCCTCTTTCAGGACCCAACGGGGCTTCCAAAAGCCAGTTGTGGAAAGCAGGTATCTTGCCTAAAATCTCTAAACAGTTGTCACTAGAAACTTTGGTTCCCATGAAAAACCAGTAAAGGAAAAAAAAAATTCTGGTTAGAGAGGTCTGACCGGAAGTCTAACCAGCAAAATCTGTCAAACCAGTGCTGTTTCTGGAACATAGTTTTTCCAGAGAAAGGGCCTGTTGGAACAATATTGAGAAGCGATGCCTGGAAGGTTCGACTCTGTCTAAGGAGTCTTTCTGATGTTTGGAAGAGTCTGATCTCTGATATGCATGTGTTCTCACTTCTGTTTATGATGTGTTCCTTCCCTCTCCTCACATCCCTCAACCTTGCCATGGCAGCTTGGCCACTCGGGATGTTGTCTGCAGACCTGGGGAACCCCACCTCCCATCCCAGACCCAGACCCTTCTCTTTGACAAATCAACCAAATCATTTTTCATGTGTTTTATGCTTAAATAAACTTTGTGTTCAAGTACTCTCAGGACTTGGTGACTGGAATCATTCTTACTGATATTAAGCTTTGCATTAAAGAGCATGCTCTGTTTGCAAAAAAAAAAAAAAAAAAAAAAAAAAAAAAAGGAGCAACGGTTGGATGAGGTCGACCCTGGCGGCCAGAGCTTTAAGGTATTTTGGTGTACGGCTGTTCGTGTGTACTTACAGAGCATTAGCAGGCCGTCAACGTGCGGCGTACAAGAGAAGCAGGCTGCGTGCTCTTTTGTATACAGAACATAAACACACATTTGCTGTAATTAACTGCAAAGCGGGGCCTGCTAAATATAATCCCTGGACTGCCTCTCTCTTTAAGGTTAAAAACAAACTAAAACCCACTTCAAGCTTATTTTGAAGTTGTTTTGGATTTAAGCTCATGGTATTTTTGCATTTTTCTGGGAACTCTGAAAAGCTGAGCATAAATCCTCACGTCCTTGACCGTGGGCGTGGATATGATTGCTGGTGTCTTGCATGTAACGGGCCCCACATCGCACTGGCACTGGGCTGAAGAAGTTGGGATGGAGAAGCAATCTGTGCTGAGGTGCTTTGACCTCCCGGTCCTCTGCGAGGGCCAACAAATTCTAAATGGTCTTGCCGGTTACACATGCCGTGTGGCTAAGAGGACAGCTGGTAGTGCTGGAGAAAAATATGCGTCTCCTTCAACCGGGACATCTTGAGATCTAGGAAAATGCTGAGCATTGAGATGGGTTAAGGAACCCAACTGCCGATGGCAAGTGAGACACAAGGCTGCTTCCTCACCCAGAGAGAAACCAATGTTCGTGCGTGTTCTATTTTCACATGAAAAACCATCTCATTGACACAGTTGAAGGTTTAGGTGTTCACGATCAGACCGATTCTGAGTTGAACACAAGAATGTCTCATTTCTTCTTTTACTTGATTTCCTGAGGTGAATCTTAATTAAAAATACATAAGAAGGAAGTGTTCTAATATTTAATAGCTTCCCTTTATTGACTTTCTTATCAAAGTCATTAGAAATCTCTAAATGAAAGATTATAGTTTGTTGGTTTTGGTTTCCTTTTTTTTTTTTTTAAAGTTCTTTTAATTAAACCTATTCTTGCCACACTTTTATTCTTGGCCCTTGGTTTTGCCACTTGGTTGACATCCTTAGTGTGTCTGTCATTAGGAGAAGCGAGGTTGTTGTGCCATAACAGAACACCCCAGGAAATGAGTTCATAGATACAGAGACTTGCCAGAGTTAGGGGGAGGGGTGCAGTGGGCAAAATGAGTGAAGGGCGTCAAAATGTACAAATTTCCAGTTATCAAATAAATCTTGAGGATATAATGGACAGCACGGTGACTATACTTAATAATACTGTATTGCTTATTTGAAAGTCAGTAAGAGGGACGCCTGGGTGGTTCAGTGGTTGAGCGTCTGCCTTCGGCTCAGGTCGTGATCCTGAAGTCCCAGGATCGAGTCCCACATTGAGATCCCTGCATGGAGCCTGCTTCTCCCTTTTCCTATGTCTCTGCCTCCCTCTGTGTCTCTCATGAATAAATAAATAAAATCTTTAAAAAAAAGTAAGAGATCTTTAAAGTTCTCATCGCAAGAAAAAAATATTTGTAACTATGAAAGGTGACAGATGTTAACTAGACTTACCGTGATGATCATTTCCCAGGACCAGAGCCTACTGGCATAGGCAAGAAAGAAACCTTAGTGTGAACTCTTACTCTTTTCTCTCTCTCTCTCTCTTTTTTTTAAGAATCTGTGTCTAAGTGGGATTATGCAGGATTTCTCTTTCTCTGACTTATTTCACTTAGCATAATGTCCTCTGGAGCCATCCATGTTGTCACAAATGGCACTTTATTTTGTGGCTGAATAATTACGTGTGTGTGTGTGTGTGTGTGTGTGCACGCACGCATGTATCACCAATCCTTTATCCATTTGTCCATCGCTGGACTCGAGTTGTTTCGGTGGGTTGGCTATTGCACGTAACACTGCAGTGAACCTGGCGTGCAGATATCTTTCCAAGTTCATGTTTTCATTTCCTTTGCATAAATACCCAGAAATGGAACTGCTGAATTGAATGCTAGTTCTAGGTTTCATTTTTTGAAGAACCTCCATACTGCTTCCCACAGTGGTGGCACCAATCTATATTCCCACCAGTGGTGCCCTGGGGTTCCTTTTACTCCACATCCTCCCCACCCCACCCCCCAACTCTTGGTATCTCTTGAGACTTCATTATCTTGTGATGCTGCTAGTTCAACACGATGCTTTGGGGTTCACCTAGGGAGAAGGGAGAGAAGGTGGAGAATCACATCCTGGAAGGCACGCTGTATCACTTCTATTCCCACGTCGTTGTCCAAAGCAAGTTGCATGGCTGAAACTGAGAGTCGGGAAGTAGGAGCTTCCGGCGAGCCTGGAGGGCAGAAGAACTGGAAATCATGGTGACAGCTGTCATGTTATCTTTGAGTCAATCATTCCCATCTGTATTAAAGAGAAAGATTTTTACAGAATGAAAACCAAACAGGCCCCTTAGCTGACTATCAGGAAGGCAGAACTAGAAGATGATCCTGACCCTTCTCCTACTAATTCTCTGCTTGGAACAAATCACTCCACAGCATGATACCTTAACTTGCCTTCTCTAAAAGGAGAATATTAAGCGTCTTTCTAAATATTCTTATGTTAAAAAAAATGACACTATACAAATGTAAATCATACGACCGTACATATTTAGATTAACTCCAGAACAGTGCCTTTTCCTGCCACTCAAAAAGATTTGCCTCAAGGAAGGGGAGAAAAAAAGGCACTTGCTTAGCAAAGGTTATAAAGGAAGTTAATTGGGAATCTTATTAACTTGGTATTTGTCTGATATCAAAAGAAACAACATCTTGGGGTCTGGCATTTCTGACAATTGGGATTTCTATAATTAGTTTCTTAACCAGTAGTAGTTATGCACGCTACTCAAAATCCTGATGGCAAAACTTGAGAGCACTAATTGTTTTACATTGTCTAATAGTCTAGCTATTTTTAGTACCATTTGACATTTAGTGAGAGCTTGAGATCTAATAAAATTTCTTTCAACCAAAGGAATTAAGTAATTATCAAAAGATGACAATCATGCAGGTTTAAGGTAATAAAGAATTACTTGTTGACTATTTCTGAATTAATCTAGCATCTACCCTATTCTGAAGCTTCCAGCCTCTCTCCTGGAACTCAGGGGATTTCTATACCTTGTATTTCATTGCAATTTGGCCGTGGTTAGGAGAACAGGATGGCAGTTTTTCAGGGCCCCATGCACGGTTCCTGCAGCACAACAGAGGGAAAAAGAAAAATCAAACAGCGCCCTCTAGTGTCCTCTTTGTTTTTTTTTTTTTTTGCATAAAACCCAAATGTCTATTGAACCGCCTCAATCAAAATATGATTTCTCCCCCTCCTCTCGAAACCTTAGATGCAGAACGTTACCAGAATATAGCTTTAGAGAACACATCAAATGCCAAGGACATTTTCTGGGGAAGAGTGTGAGATTTATTTTAATGCACACAGTGCGCATCATTCCAGGAAAATACCAGCTTTTGGCATCCCATGCAAATTTTGCCCTTAATATCTATTTCTCTAACGTGCTGACAAAAATAGCTGTCGGGAAAAATTAAGTATCTCTTTAAAACGCTGAGAAATAAACAATGTGATCAAGAAAAGCCCATGAAATATTTAGCGGTCTTTCTTTTCCCCCAGCAGAATGTGAAATACTTTCATATGCATCTAAAGCACAACAGCAATAACTCTGGTCTGACTAATGGAAGGCTCTGTTTGTGATGGTTTAATTATGTTTGCTGAAATACGATTCTCATATAAGACAACATCTCCATGGCAGAGGGACAGATCTCTGTGTCTATAGATAGAAATAAAACACAAAAAGACTCATCGTTCCGTGAAGAACTCGGCAATCAAATTCTATTTGCTAAGGAAACAAATGAAGGGAGAATGTTCACTGTACATTTTGTTGTTTGTTTGCATGTAGCCTCTGGGTTAGCTACTGTTTTATCTGTTAGTGTAAAACACTGATTGCAAAATAGTCTCGAAACTAAGATATTCTCTCATTAGATGAAATCACAGTACCTTATGCTCATGTAGCATCTTTCATAACTTTCAATGCTTTTCTACCTATATTTAATAGTGTGCAATCCTAAATCATGCTGCATTTTGACAGAGAAATTAGAAGAAGAGTGTTAGCTAAAAGTTGTAGTGCACATATATTGGCATAAAGTACAAAACTGAAGAAAAAAGCCCCAATCACCCATATATATAGGTGGGCTCATAATTTCCAACTGGTAATGGGACAACTTGGATAATAGTAGCCTTTAAAGTCTTTTAAGCTTTTTAGGAACAAAAAACCTAGAGACAGAAGTCTTGAAAATTTCCCCCCTTACTCTTGAATTTCTTCCTGGGATGGTTTAGGGTACAAAAATGCACAGATTTCAATACTGTCTTCTAGTTGGGCACAAATCTATCAAAAGGGAGAACATATTTCATTTCTTTAGGTCCTGAAAATCTTTGCATTAGATCTATCCAGAACTCATGGAAGTTTTTACTCTAAAGATTATATTCACATAGAAATATGTTACTAATTAGATGTTAACCAAAGGCAGAAAACGCATGGTTCCCAGTGTTTCTCTGACCTGCCATAAACATTCTTCACGCAACCAGGCTGTTCTGGTCCTTAAATGTATTCTTCATCCCTATGCCAACCATTCAAATCAAAGAGGTACACGTGTATATTCAATCAAGCTCTCCATGAGTCTCTGTGTCCATGGCTGCAGAATGCTGTAAGGAATATCTATGTCCACAGGAGCCTACTCTCCTCAAGAATCCTGATCAGAAAGCAATTTGGCAAACTAATTCGACAAGGGGAATATGATTGAACACATAATGTGAAAACGTCTAGGTGTTGTATTGGAACATTCAAGGCATAAAATGAAGCGAAGAAGAGCTTTGAAGAGTATTCTGAATATTAATTCAAGATTAGCAGAGCCTAGAGATGTAGACTTTATTCCGGCCACTGTAGACTTCATTCCCATTTCCTGTGTGTTAGCATCCTTGAATTGTACTTTTACCCTGATCCTTTTCATAAACAACTACTTTCATTACTTAACTTTAAGTGGAATCCAAAAACTGAGTCAACAGAGAGAAAGAAATCTTACCCCTGGACTACAGTGAATAATATACTCAATGACTGCAATTGGTTTAAATGTGTGCTGTTTAGGCAGATCGCCCTGAAAGCCCAGGCTGCTGAAATCATGGGGAAACACATCATCGTACACATCCAAATATGTTTTATTTTAGGAAAAGCGGTTTCCAACAGTCACAACACATGAGGACCTCATGGTATTTCTAGGCGTTATACTCTAGAAACACACATTCATCACAAATCAAGTTTCCTGGTACGCCACCAAAGAGGCACCCGTGACTCATAGAAACCACAGGACCTCACAGCTACATCAGTGTGAACTATTTCTATTTCCTCTGCTTGAGAGTATTCTATACTGTGATGGGAGGATGAAACCATAGAACTTAAAACTGGGTGGTGATTTTTAAATCTCAAAATGTCCTAAGATGTCTTCTACCAAGAAGCATCATTGCAAGGTGCTCTGTTACAGAAACGACAACAAAAACAACAAAATTCCTTCTCTTTGAGACTACTCTTCGAAGTGGGCTCTCTATATGCCACCCCAAAACACGAACTCGAGTCAATGATCACTGGCAAAGTCTTCCTATGGCTATGGTTTTACTGATGTAAACAATTGTAAATGTAAGCATTTCCAACAATTTCCACATTTCTATTCCAATCCCGTTCTGGATTTTTCCCTCTCACCAGAAGGGTGTAAATGCACATTGGTTGGAAAAAATGAGACTGGCATAATCTTTCAGTTTTGTGAAGGGGGGCCAAGAAACATTTCATTCCAGTGTACAGCAAAGCACAGCTGAGGATGGTGGTGAGCACGCAGGGGGGCAGGGCTGGTCCTGACTTCCCATGGGAACTGAAGGAAGCCAGACTGAGCAGATGGCATCCAAAGTATCTTCCCTTTCCAAAAATGCCAAAAAAGGAAAATTCACTTTGACTATAAAACCCCTAAGTAGACTTTATTAAAAGGTAGGAGAAAATGATCTTAATTGTCTATCTGAGATATTTGGAAATACTATACGAAGTCGAACAATGACTCCCTCAGATTTAATTCTGTGAGTAAAAATCGAATGGAGCCCAGAACCAAGAAATGAAATGTAAAGACAGGATTACCCTGAGGAAGAGAGTTTGAATTTAATAAAATATTCCTTGCAGACACTAAACTAATGTGGAGGAAAGAACAAAGTGTCTTGATACAATTATCTTTGGAATAAACCTCACTGATGTGCTATAAATGAAAATATTAAGCTGATTACCTTGAACAATAAGTAAATAAATATTAAAGCTAATCCGTAAGAGACATCAGAAACATCAATAATTTTCTCCTAGGATGTTGTTGAAGCATTTCCTTGGCCATCCCCTTTGGCCCAAGTTCCAGTCATTAAGGGCTGCTAAGGTTCCATTAATTCTACAGTTTCTGGGGGCACCTGGGTGGCTCAGTGAGTCAAGCATCCACTTTCTGCTCAGGTCATGATCTCAGGGTCCTGGGTCATGATCTCAGGGTCCTGGAGCCCATGTGGGGCTCCCTGCTCAACAGGGAGTCTGCTTCTTCTTCTCCCTCTGCCCCTCCCCCTGCTTGTGCTCTCTCTTTCTCTCTCTTTCTGTCAAATAAATAAATAAAAATATTTAAAAACATTTTTTACAGTTTCTCTCTCTGTGTGTCCAGCAAGGTAATAGGGCCTTAGGGTGAGTTGTAAGGAATTAATATCATTATGATAAATCTTAAAATTTGTAGTACTCACCTCTAAGTTCTTCTTCTCCAAAACAAGTAAATATTTAGCAATAAGGTCTATTTAATTTTTCTGGAGTTGCAAGGCACTAGCAATCTATTGTGCCACTATGGGAAGCAGTATAAAGTCTCCTCAAAAAACTATATGAGCCAGTAATTTCACTTCTAGATATTTACATGAAAAAAATGAAAACACCAATTTGGAAAGATATATATTGCACCCCTGTGTTTATTGCAGCATTATTTACAATACCCAAAATATGGAAGCAGCCCAACTGTCCGTCCATAGATGAATGGATAAAGGAGATGTGGTGTATGTACAGTAGGAATATTACTCAGCCATGAAAAGCCCTTTGCAATGACGTGGATGGACCTATAGGGTGTTATACTAAGTGTCTGCTAAGCCAGATAGAAAAAGACAAATATCATCTGATTTCCCTTCTATGTGGAATCCAAAAAAACAAAACAAAGGAACAAACAGCACAATGACAACAAAGAAAGGAACAGACTCATAACTTCACAGAACAAACAGGCGGATACCAAAGGGGAGGGTGTGGGGGAATGAGCACAGTGGGTGAAGGGGAAAAGAGGTAGAAACTTCCAATTATAAAGTAAATAAGTCACGAGATGAAAAGTGCCCCAAAGGGAGTATAGTCAATGATATTGTAACACACTAATGGTAGTGAAGCATTTCAGAAGATATAGATAAAATTGTTGAATTAACATGTTGTACACCTGCAACTAATTTAATATTATATGTCAGCTATACTTCAATTATAAATTTAAAATTTTTAAATCCATTTGGCTCCATTTTTTACATTTCCAGATTAAAAACTCTGTGGCTTCTTCCGCCAGCTTGTTTGGTTTTGTCATGATAACATCCCAAACCGGAGAGAGAGAAAAGAAATTCTGACATTCTTTTCCTAAGAAAGAAATATGATCCCTTTCCAACTGATCTCCAGAGAAATGGGACCCATGACTTCCATTAAATGCAGGAAGTGGGGCACTTGGCAAATCCTGAACAGCAGTGTCCTATGAGGCATTCCTCAAAGCTGCGCCTTGGTGGGGAATGTAAATGGAGGAGCCAAACACAAATTGCAGGAATGGTACCGACTTCAACCTGGAGCTGTCGCTGCCTGTGGAATAAAGGGTGAACTCGGTGGAGACTGAGAATCTGGTTCATCTGGATTTAGAGCCTTTCTGCAGATTTCCAAGGTCCCCTGCAGGTGAGTGCTCCTGCCTATCTTCTCCCTGTATCATTAGTCTTTGATGACTTGGCATGTCAGTCCAGCACATCTGAACCACGTCAGCACTTAGAAATAGTTTTTAAAAGGAACCCTGGTTAGTTAGCCCTAAAGATTAGAGTTTTTCAGTCAACTGAAGAATTAGACTTTTTTTTTTTTAAGAACCACAGTTATTATTTATTTGCCTTAGACTGACTCCATGGTGAGGACGTTTCATCTATGATTTCCTATATACTCCTAAGCGATCCCATGAAGTAGTTGTTTCCCTATTTTATAGATGAAGAACCAGTGGTCTGAAGAGGTAAGTAACTTTCTCAGAGTCATTTTATCTGATTTCACAGAATATTTGATGGAGTTGAAAGAACCATTGCAGGGAGCCTTGTCTGAGCATCTCAGTAAACAGAATGCCAAAGATGGCATGCTACTGTACGTTTTCCAGCAGCACTGTTTATTTGGAGGATAGAGGCCAATCCAGCACTCTATTGTCACTGAAGGGTTATCATATGGATTGTCACACTTCAAAAGAATTTTAGATTTTTATAATAGAATTAATTTCACCCTACAATGCCATCAAAGATGAATTAATTTTACTTCACAGCCTAATGGTACAGAACACAGATTCTAGAGTCATACGGATTTTGAGTTTGAATCCTACTTTCACCATTTACCAGCCAGATGCACTTCATTCATTCATCAAATATTTACTGATTGCCTGCTTTGTACCAGATGTCAGGTCTATAGTGGTAAATGAAAACGGATATCATCCTTGCCCTTAAGGTAATTTAGAGTTTAGTGGGATGAAGCAATAATAGACAAGTAAACTAGTAAAGATATAATTTCCAATGGTGAAAAGTCCTGTGAAGAAAACAAATAGGACGTTTTGGGAAGAAATGGGGGTGGAGCTGCCTTTTAGATATGACAGTCAGGCAGGTGCTTGGAGATGGTGTTGCTTCAGCTGAGATTGGAGACAAAAAAGAAGGAAACAAACAAAGATGAAGGAGGGGACATCCAAGGAGGCAATTCAGACAGAAGTTGGAGCAAAGGATGGGCCGGGAGACTTGAGTGGCATGTTTGCGGAGATGAGAAGGATCCAGTGTGGGTGGAAAGTTCTCGACTGGCATAGTTGGGGCAGAGATAGGCAGGAGTTTTGTCAGCCATGAAAAGGCACTTGGATTTTATTTCAAAGGCAAATTGTAAGCCACTAGAAGATGGTAAGCAGGAAAGTGGTACCATCTGATTTACTTGTTAAAAAAATACTTTATTTGAGGGGTACCTGAGTGGCTTAGTCAGGTGAGCTTCCAACTCTTGATTTTTGGCTCACGTCATATCTTGGGGTTGTGAGATCAAGCTCTGCATCCAATTTTGCACTCAGCAGGGAGTACGCTTGAGATTCTATTTCTCCCTCTGCCTCTCCTCCTGCTTTCACGTGCTCTCTCTCTAAAATAAATGAATAAAACCTAAAAAAAAAAGTTTCTATTTGTAGAGCAGTTTTAAGTTCAACAGCAATACTGAGCAGAAAATAACAGATTTCCCAAACAACCCCTGCCCACACACCTGCATAGCCTGCCCACTGTCAATATTCCTCCACCATAGTGGTATATTTTTTTACAGTCACTGACCCCGCAGTGACATATCATCACTCAGAGCTCATAGTTTATGTTAGAGTTCACTCTTGGTGTTGTACATCTGATGAGTTTTGGCAAGGTGCAGATTTGAAGCATGAGAATGACATGTCCCCACCACTAGAATATTAGAGGATAGAAAATCCTCTAATCCTAAAAACCTTCTGTGCTCCGCCAATTTATCCCCCCCATTTACATTTTAAAAATAATTCCAAGTTCTATATGGAGAATGGATACGAGAAGAGATGGATGGCTTTGAGCTCTATTTTGGAGGAACAAGCCATGGGACTAGGTCATGTATTGTAGGAGAAAGATAGAAATAAGAAATGCTTTGGATTTGTATAACTGGGTGGATGATGATGTCATTTTACCGAGATGGGAGAGACTTAGTGAGAAATAGTTCCAGGGAGAAATCAAGTGTTCAGTTTTGTACATGTTGAGCATGAGATGTCTGTAAGAGATCCAAGCAGAGGTGTCAAGTAGGCAGTAAGATATATGACAGGAACTCGTCAGACTAGTCTGGGATGGTGATGAACCATATATAGGGATCCTATACATCTAGATGGCATTTTACGTTTCAGACAGAATTGAGAGAAAGAGAATAGATGGAGCCTTGATCTCAAGGGGCCCGGGAATCTACAGGATCAACATTTATTGGTAAGGAAGAGAGGGAGACATCACTGAAGGGTAACTGAGGAATGGACAGAAAAAGCCAAGGAAAGCCCAAGAGGAAGTGTGACTATATCCAAGAAAGAAGGTATTTCAAGCAGAACAGAGTGGCCAACTATGTTGAGTACAAAAAGATCTTAGGCAAGTTTTTTTAATCTTTCTGAGAACCCACAAATTCTATGAACCATCATCCCCAATGTGGTTGTTCAGAGTGTTTAGTGAAGTGACAAATCTAAGCCACGTAACATGGGGCTTTGTTTAGAATAAGTGTATACAGTAGGGTTTTCCCAACCTTTGTTATCTCAATGCTATCAATTATCCTTGTACAGTAGATGTGCCCAAGAGAAGCTAGCAGAGAATTGTGTTTATAAGAACGCCAATAAAACTGGCATTTTACAAGTCCTCTTTCCTTACTGACATCATCACTTATTTAAAAGGTATAAGAATAAATTTCTTCCTGTAAAGCTTTACTTTTCATTGTCAGGGAGAGAGCCTATCATTATCACTCCAAAACCTGTTTTACTTGTCCACCATTCCTTAAGACTATTTGGTTGTCCTGTAAAGTGGATGAGTGTTTGGGGTTTTCCCCCCCCATTAATTTTAACTACAAACTGAGGAGGGACCAATCAGCAAAGTTATTAACATCTTAAAAATCCTAGCCTGCTTACAGTAAAAGTGTTCAGACAGATATCTCTTATGGGAATATTCTCTCCAAAGCTCGCTGGTGTTGCTGAATGCTGAGTACTATTTAAAAAAGGAAAATCATCAAGCATGCAGGCTTTCTAAAAAGGCATGAGAAATTAAAAGCCATTAAAAACAGTGAAGCGTTGATGAAAAGAAAATGAGTAGCTTTCATTTATTAAAAATTATGTAAACACACCATTTCAGACCCATTATTATTGCACTTGGATTTTTTTTTTTTTTTGCTAAATGTTACCAGCAGGTAAAAATATAAGATGAAAATCTGCTCCAAACTAGCACTTAAAAATAGAAACTTCTTTTCAAAACCGTGATCCTCACAAAGTTCTATGAAGACTAGTTGGAATGGTAGAAATTAGTTTAGCCTATGAAAAATCAATCAACAGAAATGTAAACATTAGTTAAAATAAATTCTTGAGGTTCACAAAAAAAATCCAAAAGAAATGGGTGAGGGATCGCTCCTCTGTCATTGTCTAAACTGAACACTTGGACATTTTCCTTCATCAGTTAAAAAGATGCATCTCAAACCTTTCAGGACGCAGTGGAGATCACTTTCTAGGCAAGAATCACACATAATTCTCACACAAGAGCTTCTTAATTTGGTAGTGTCTACCCGATGAATATAGAATTGGTGGACACATATCCATGAGAAAGGAAGCAAAATAGCCACAAAAGACTGTGATGTGGGTTGGATAACTGATCCCGATTTCTGATTATTGCACCAGGGCAATGTAGGAACCCTAGCTGACCAACACACTTTGGTCCCGCCTGCTACTCATGCCTGTTCTCAGCCATATTCCTCCTCACCACGCTCTCCTTCCAACAACTCTTTAGGGCAATAAGAGGAATGTGGGAATAACCCCAAAATAGCATTATTTAGAAGTAGGTGAGAAGACTAAGAATATAAAACAGTATGAAAAATTAGATTTTTTTTTTTTTGGAGTGTCATAAAATTCTACCTAGGTGCTAAGAGTTGCTAATTTGGTTCCAAGCTCTCTGGAAAACGATGCAAAAGTCACTCAGTAGAGTTATCTATTGTAAACACACACACACACACACACACACACACAAACTGCTTAGAATAACTGGTGAGGTAGAAAACATAGGTATAATCATTTAATAAGTCCAACCAATGAGTCACTTCTTCTGTTGAGATCTACATATCCGTGGGAGGCACATTTTGTCAGCTATGACAGCCATTTAAACCAAGTATCAAAATAAATTGAACTAAGAACCAGACTGTCAAATTGCTGTGTTATAAAGAACAGCATAATTCTTCCCTGGATTAAGAGAAAGAACTTGCTCTTAAGTGCTCTCCTAAGAAGAATTAATACATAAAACAGAATTATAACAATAAGAAGCCACCATTTATTGAAAACGCACTCTGTACTAGGCCCCACGATCTGCCCTCTACATACATTATATCATCAATTACATCTTCATTCTAGGTGCTGGCATGAATTTAAAAGGGCCATTTCGTTCTTACAGAGCCTCTCAGTGCAAGTCCGGGGCATCACGCCAAAGTTCCATTCAGTAAAAGCAATTCTGCACAATCTGGGGACGTAGCTCTGTAAACATGCGGCTTAACTGTTGTTTAAACTTACAGCAAAATTGGGGCACTAGTGAGCCACTAGCATCAGAATCGCCCAGGGTGTGTGTATTAAAAATACATGATCCAGGCTCCCTCTCCACACTGACGTAATCAGAGTCCTGGAGGTTATATCCAAGAGACAGCATTTTATTTTTATTTATTTTTTTAAATTGTTTTTAAGAGACAGCATTTTAAACAGGTGCTCAGGAGGGACACCTGGATGGCTCAGTCAGTTGAGTGTCTACTTTTGGCTCAGGTCATGATCCCAGGGTCCTGGGATAGAGCCACACCTCAGGCTCTCTGCTCAGCTGGAAGCTTGCTTCTCCCTCTGCCTTTTC
Source organism: Canis lupus baileyi (assembly GCF_048164855.1). Lineage (NCBI taxonomy): Eukaryota > Metazoa > Chordata > Mammalia > Carnivora > Canidae > Canis > Canis lupus. The sequence continues at coordinate 76,264,515 of NC_132840.1, forward strand.
CCCCTCTTGGGTTCGCTCTCCCTTACACTCTCTGTCTCTCTCTTAAATAAATAAATAAAATCTTAAAAAGAATAAAAATAAATAAACACTCAAACAGGTGCTCAGGAGACACGTGAGCACCTGCAGTTGGAGAAACGCTACCTTGAGCAGGGGTCTCCAAATGTTTTCATTGTCTACATAGTAAGACATTTGTTGGGTGGGCCTCCTCCATTTAGTGTTTGTGTTTCTGTGAACAAGTTAGATCTCAGTGCTAATGTACCATTCTGTATATTATAAAGTATATGCAAATTTTTAAAGGAGGAGGTTTTAAATAATTACTATATAGTAATATCTGAGTAGAAGCAAAGTGATAGAATAGGCCTCATTAGTTTTGAAAATTTTAGCTACTTAGCCAGGAATTCGGTAATCATCAGGCAAATACCAGGAAATTAATGATTTTCTGCTGTTAATGTTATTTTTGCTTATGAATGTGACTTCTAATTTATTAAAAAGCTCTGAGATACATGTTGGTAAATAATCAAAGAAAGTGTCTAAATACGCACTTTGCAGAATTGTAAACGTTTAATTAATTTTTTGTTGTGAAATATGTCATCTGTATACGAGAATGAGTAACAATAAAGAACTATAATAAACCGAAGGCTCATGTACCAACCATCCAAATCACAAAATAGAATATTGCTAGTACCTTGAAACCTCCTCGCCTGGCTCTTCCCAGTCAAACCTATGCACCTAACCCTCCTCCTCCACACATGCCCATTATCTTTTTCATCATTCACTCTTTCTTCCCTATATTTTTGCCACTACATATGCATCCCCAAACATTGTAATACTTCCTTTATCCTTTGTTCAAACTACATACAAAATGGATCATACTGTATGTGTTTACGGACTTGCTTTTTTCACTCAACACTGTCACTCAACACACAGGCTAACGTGTGTGGTTCTAGTTCATTCATTCTTACTTCTGTACCACATTTCATCGATGGAATGACCCACAGCTGATGTACCATTCTGTTAAAGACATTTTCATTGGATCCAGGTTTCTATTATTATCACTATTACAAACGGTGCTCCATGCACATTTTTGTTTCTCCAGGTATATCTCCAGGAGTGGATTTGCTGGCTCAGAGGGGACGTTCAACTCTACAACGTGCTGCCAACAACTTTCCAAAGCACTTGTATCCAACTGTTCCCTTAAGGACAATGTGTGAGAGTTGCCATCGATTGGACTCCTCACCCACACCTGGTTTGTAAAGCTTAATTATTATTATTATTATTTTTTTTTTGCCAATCTGTCGAGTGTGAAACAGTATCTTGTGTTTTTAATTTAAATTTTCTTGATTACTGTTAAGGTTAAGTAACTTTACATAAATTTATAACTTAGTTTTGTTTCTTTTCCTGTGCCATCTGTTGCTGTCTTTTGCTCGCTTTTCTAATAAATGGTCATTTTTATTGATTCATAGACTTATTTTATATTCTGGACTGTAATCTTTATGATTACGTGTGTCAAAAATATCTTCTGGGGTGCCTGGGTGGCCTAATCTGTTAAACGTCTGACTCTTGATCTCGGCTCAGGTCTTGATTTCAAGGTTGGAAGTTCAAACCCTGTGTTGGGTTCCACGTGGGTGTGGTGCCACTTAAAAGAAAAAAATCTCCCAATTTGTGAACTGTTTTTATGCTCCTTCTATGTTTTTTTTTTTGCAAGAAATATACAATCTTAATTTTAATATATTGATTCATCAATCAATGGTTAGTGGCATCTATGTGTATTTTAAGAAATCCTTTCTTACCTCAAATTCATAAAACTCTTCCAAAAGTTTTGAAGTTTCAAGTTATATATTTGCCTTTGAGAAAAAATAAGTGGGAAATATCAGAAAAGGAGACAGAACATGGAAGACTCCTAACTCTGGGAAATGAACTAGGGGTGGTGGAAGGGGAGGAGGGTGGGGGGTGGGGGTGACTGGGTGGCGGACATTGAGGTGGGCACTTGACGGGATGAGCACTGGGTGTTATTCTGTATGTTGGCAAATTGTACACCAATAAAAAATAAATTTATTATTAAAAAATACTAGGTTTTATTTTTGTGTGAAATTAGGATAAGTTGACTTTTTCTTTCCATTTGGTAACAAATAGCCCAAGCACCATTTATAGAATTGTACTTTCTCCATCAGTAGAAGTGCTGACAACACTGATTCCATCTTTGGTCTTCTATAGTGTTCGTGCCCCTGAGATCACCTCCCTTGGGACTACATGTTCCAGACCCCGTGGAGGTTAATGTATGCCCTCACTGGGGAGGTGGAAGGCTTGTTCTACTTCTCTAAAGTAGTACACAGAAGGTCCCACTTTAGGTAACTAGTAGAGATTGTGGCACACAGAAGGCTCCATTTTACGTAATGAGTATGGACTCTCTGGCCCACAGATGGTGCCCATTTTGATAAGTACCCCATGACCTCACCACCTGCCCCTGCTCCATAAAACTGGGGATTAAGGTCCAGACAGGGCAAAGGGTTGCAGAGAATGGCTGCCTACGGATGGGGTCCTCACTCTCCCGGGTCCTGGTCAGTAAGTTACCCTGCATAATGCTGTGGAAGTGGCATGGAAGGGCTGGCTTCGTTTTTCAGTCTTATGGTGACTTCTCAGGCTAGAGGATACTTTACTGGCCCTCCTCCACTTTCTAATAGTTGGAAGGCCAGGCAGGAGAGCGAAAAGGGAACAAGCAGGGTAGAGAGGCCACTGTCGAGTGGAGTCCCATGCTGGCCAGCCATTGCCACCTGGGAAGATGGCCAGGTCTCTGGAGCATTTGGGACCAGCATGTGAGTAAAGGACACCCGGAGAAGGTCAAAGGGTTATTAAATACTTTATCCTAAATGTTGGGGAGAAGGGAAATGAACAAACTCTTGCGGGTGTAGCCTGGCAATTGATGTATGCGTCGTGAGTCCCTGCGGAGGAGGAAGTTGTAAGGAGAGCACTGGCATAGATGAGAGAGGTGTTGGCTTTAGGCAGGGAATGTCCTGCTACTGAGTTGGTAGAGCTGACCGGCTGCTTATAGTGGGGGTGAGGAGCCAGGAAGGGGTGGCAGCTTGGTTGTTGAGATTGAGGGGTACTGGGGGAGGTGGGATTGTGTCGGATGGGCCTGGATGTTGAGGATGGCTTGTTCACTGTTCTATCTGCCTTGTAGTGGAGATCACATGTGCAGACATGGGTGAGAACCATGGGCACTTAGCTAATTTGATCAATTGGATAAACACTTGTGTTAAGAGAAGTTGGCCCGAGAAAAGGGAAGGCACCTTCCCTCCATTGTCACGCCGAACCACTATGGAAGAAATACGTGAAATTGCGTATGAACTGGGGATGAAACATGCTATTTATGCCCAGCATTTTAGGAGCTCAAAGAATTGTTATCTGGTAGGAAAGACTGAATCTCAGACTCAGCCCTGGGGTCCTGGCTCAGGACTTGAGAATCTGTCCTTGCCCCTGTGGCTAATTGGCCCGCCCTTACAGTGGCCACTATGGTGGCTGATTTAAGTGGAATCGAAGGAATCCACCATAAGGGGATGAAGGGTTGAAAAAAATGGAAAAACAGCATTCTGCCAACAATAAAATGGCAGAAAGGGGACCCATCAAGGTGTCTTTTAAGCAGTGGTAGTAAGATCTAATATCCTCTGGGACCCCGAGAGAAAATGCAAATAACCCAGTTCAGTTTTGCTAAGACTGTGGGAAAGGTTTGCCTGAAGGAAGGCAGTTCATTGCCTTGAAAGAAGGCTCAGAAAAGCCTGGGGTGTCCCTGAGTGCCCCTCTGCTAAAAGAGGAATTTCAGGGTTGGATACCCACTACCCCTAAAGGCTAGGCGTTAGGCCAACTTTGCCCTCTAATGCAGTAGGGTGCCCCATGTGAAATGAACCATTTACTGGTCTCACACTAACAGGTGTAATAGAATCTAGCAGACACTGGAACTGAATGCACACTTAACTATGGAGAGGCCTTAATTTCGGGGAGAAATAAACGCTATTGATGGTTATGGGAGACAAACTATCAAGGTCAGGCCAACTAGTCTCTACCTACAGATTGGCACAGGTAATGAGATTACCACCATGAGAGAATTACAAAGGATGAGGGTAATCAGACCTGCTCAAAGTCCATTCAGTAGTCCAGTTTGGCTTATAAAGAAATCTAATGGGATCTGGTGAATGACAACAGATTACAGGAAACTGACAAATTTACTCCACCTGTCCATGCCACTTAATATAGCCTTATTGCTAGAAAAAATCCATGGCGTTCATTAAGACCTATCATTTTGTACCAGGTCTGTGTACTACCTTACTCAGCATTCCATTAGGACTTGAATCCCGAGACCAATTCACCTTTCTGTGGAATGGGAGACAATGGACCTTCCAGGCACTGCCCCCGCCCCCCCACACACAGTATCTCTATAGTCCCACAAGTTGTCACAGGATGGTGGCCAGAGATCTGGAAAAATGTTGCCAGTGGAGATGGTGCTTTATCATCATATAGATGATGTTAACTTGTGATTTATCCTCCCTGTTTCAGGCAGCTGTATCATTATGGGTGTACTTAGCTATGAGGTTGGGAGGTAAATACCAACAGGATCCAAGGGTTAGGTCAGTCAGTAAAGATCTTGGATATCATCTGGGCATGTAAGACAGAAATGATGCTAGGGGTGGTCACTGATAAAACACAAGCCTTCCCCAATCCCTAAAATGGTAAAGGAATTACAGGCCTTTATTGGTTTATTGGGTTACTGGAGACCTTTTATACACTATCTACTGCAGATAGCGAGAACTTTATAAACTTTGATTAAGAAAGGAAGCCAACAGGTTTGGGGTACTAACCAACAGAGGCTCTCTTAAAGGTGAAAATGGTAGTAAATCAAGCATAGGCCCTGGGGGTGTTAGGGCCAGATGTGAGTTCTGAATTGGATGTGAGTTCTGAATTGGATGTGAGTTCATATCCAGGACGGTTTGGCTGGGGCTTGTGATAACGACTAAATGGGAAAAAATTGCGGTTATTTGCATAAGTTCAGTAAGAGTTTCTCCAACAGGACACCATTGGAAACACTGGTTATGTTACCCAGGCTTTGACTGGAATGTCCTATTTGAGAGAGACATGCATCGGTTCAGAGATGACCAGGTGGTCTTAAGTAACTAAGGTGGTCTTTCTTTTTTTAAATGGAGCCAACAAAGCCCCTTGGGGAAAAATATCACCCTGGTACCTTGCTTACAGAGTTCCTAGGAGCATTATTATGTGAATAGGAAGGTCACGTCCTGGCAGGCTCAGGAACCTCAGGATATTTCAGGGACTTTGAGAAGAGAGGAAGTAACTCAAATCTATACGTCTTGAAGGCAAGTCTGACAGTAGGTGTCTGGCTTGGCTCTTGGCTTTGAAAGGCTTTTAGAGGCTAGATTTGAAACTCCTTATGAGATTTAAAAGAACGTAAATGGCTAGGTGCTATTCTTGCTGCACTTATGTAAATAGGCCAAGTTGGACAAAACCAGATTTGTTTTACAAACAACTGGAAATGAGGGTGAATTGGGGTGGGGGGTGGAGTGGAATTATTTCAGTCAACATACCTTTATAGTTGTTGTTAGATTCTAGTTCTGATTAATTATCCTTGTATATTTGCTTACCTATAAAACCAGGCTGGATCCTGAATTCTGGTTTCCTTGCATAGCTGGTAATTTTTTTACCTGACTTATTACACACGGCAGGTCTGACTTTGAAAGCCCACCAGCTGGGCCACCTCCTGAAATGAGGCCACTGTTTAAATGAAGAGACCCAATGGACCTCGTTATGAAATGTGAAAGAAGATGCCAAGATTATACACGAGAGCACCAAAATAATGGTTCCAACTAAGGATGGCAGCTCAGCTTCATACTAGGGAAAATCTGCAACAGGATGCAAGGCAGTTTCAATCCTCAAATCCTGATCCACGCCCCTTTTCAGCAGGAAGTAGCTTGAGTGATCATTGCTCCTCTTTCAAGAATGAGGAATGGTGAAAAGCCATGGGGTGGGACCGGTTAGTCTCCTGTTGCTGTTTCTATTGCTGCTGTGGCATAGGGCTGCAGGTCCCCTCCCGTTACCTGGCTCTAGGGTCATCATGGAAGATGGTATGTAAAAGATCATACAGGCCAGGGGATCCCTGGGTGGCGCAGTGGTTTAGCGCCTGCCTTTGGCCCAGGGCGCGATCCTGGAGACCCAGGATCGAATCCCACATCGGGCTCCCTGCATGGAGCCTGCTTCTCCCTCTGCCTGTGTCTCTGCCTCTCTCTCTCTCTCTCTCTCTCTCTCTCTCTCTCTCTCACTGTGTGCCTATCATAAATAAAATAAAATAAAAATTAAAAAAAAATCACACAGGCCATAAAGATGTCAAGGGGGGAGTCTAGGAGGGCTGACAACGCGGACTCCATCTTTAGCCCTCCATCTTGTTTATGCCAATGAGATGACTTCCCTCAGGGTTATGTGTTCTGGGCCCCATGGGGGTTAACGTGTGTCCTGATCAGAATGAGGGAAGGCTTGTTCTGATCTTCCTAAGGTGGCACACAGAAGGCTTCACTTTTGGTAACTGGTAGAGCTGACTGGTGCACAGACCACTATACCCCCTGCTCCATAAAAGCTGGGGATTAAGGTCTGGATGGGGCAGAGAATGGCTGGGTACCACCTGGATTGTCTGTCTGCCCAATGCTCCCAGTCAGGAAGTTACCCTGAATAAAACTCTGTGAATGGTCTGGAGTAACTCGCTTTGTGTTTTTGATTTTTGTTGTTGTTTGTCTTAAGGTGAATCCTCAAGTTGGAGGATACCTCCCTGACCCATTGTTTGGCAATGGATGCGTGAGTTATTTCTGGGCACCATTTTACCCATGGGCCTATTTCTTTATCCCTGCCCTAAAGCCACATTGTCTTAATTACTATGGCTTTATAATCTTGATACCTAGAAGGACCCCCCCCCCCCACCCATTCTACTTTGTAAGGGCTGAAGGCAGGCTGCCCCAAGATGAACCATTTGGCATGAAAGGTGATTCTGCGCTGAAGGCAATTGAGACCTCACAGGCTTAAGAGCAACTTTTGCCCATAACAACATAGGGGAATCTAAATTGGTGGGTTTTCCCTGAAAAGCACTAGTAGTGGAGATAAATTTTATCTGAGTGACTCCTCTGTATGGCAGGGCAACTGCTGCTCTTCACACCCTGTGAATTGGATTCCTTTCCTCCGGGGTCCCAGACCCCTACCCACTTCTCCTTAGTTCAGGATGACCTATATGCTTCATTTTGCTTGACTGTCTTTGAAATTTTCATGTCTGTGTGGATTCCCCATATGTGTGCTATTAAATTTGGGTGGGTTTTTTTTTTCTTCCCCGTTAATCTGTCTCCTGTCGTTTCCTAGCCCAGCTAGAAGGACCTTTGAGGTCACAGGCATCCTTACTTCCTGACAGTTGGCATAGTCAGAACACTTTAACTCCCTGGATACCACTTGCCCCAAACACTGCTGCAGCTGAGAGGTCCTTGGGAAATCTGACCTACAGTCAGCAGAAGGTAAGCTTTTATACCACATTAGCCTTCTAGAATATCCGTCTGCATAGTCTGATGGAGCAAGAGGGATGAGAGTCCTTTTATTCTTTCTAAATTTAGATTAGCAGGAGAAAATATTTGTGAAACTAGTTTCTTAGGTATAGTTGTTCTTTGGTTAAAGTTGACAGCATGAATCTTTGGTTACTGATCCGTTTCCTCCCAGAGATGGTCCTTGTTTTCCTTTATCTGTGTCGTATGTTGTTTGTCATCTGTTGCTGAGAGGACATCTTGGCCAACCAAAGCTGCAAAATTGGTGGTCATGGGTTGAGCACTAAAAAAGCTGTAAAAGTGCTCACCACCTCAAGAAGACCTCCCAGTGACAGGGTAAGTTGGTCTCAGGATGGGTTGGATTGACTCTAGGTCATCCGCCAACATCAAGAAAACATGCTTGCGATGGGGTATGTTGTAAAACAAAACCCAGTCCCCAGCCCTGCTGTACATCCCTTCCAGGGATTAGTGTGGCTCCAAGAAATCCAAGGTTTAGATGAAGTAGTTACATTTTATTTTCTTTGTTTTTGTTTTATGTCCTGAGAGCTTGGGTTTTTGACTGGTAAGAATATCCTCTTTGGTCTCCACCATCTGGAGGGTGCATTAACTGGGGTGTACCATGGGGGTCAGTTGAATAGATCGGGGATCTGAGTCTGCTTCTGCCTGGCTGTGCCATCTCTTAAGGGTGTTCGTCATGAGAGGTTTCAGCCCATAGGAACCCTTGTCAAGCATCCGCTCATGTCAGATTAGTGGATCTGTGACTAGGGGTAGCTCACATGGTCATGGAAGACCGGAGACCCAATTTTCACTACATTATCCTTATAGCCTGTGTAACAGGGATCTTTGTTTTCTTAGACTAACTTCAGGAGTAAACTCCTGGATCATGGGTCTGCATCCCCCGTGCCCTCTCTGGATGCCTCCTGCTCCTTTGCATAAACCATTAAAAGGCTTATTGGTGTGAATCGCTATTAATAGACCTTACTCTCAATGGCCAGATGATGAATCTTTTAAATTGGCTATATTGAAAATAAAAAGTTCTCCATTATCTTTAGCATAACAGCTTGTCTTGGGGACTTCCTTGACCAGCTAGAAGAACAAATTAGACCTAAGACAGAAGGAAATGTCCCCATTCAATGTAAAGTCCTCTTAAAATCTGCCCTCCTCTGCCTGTTTTACCTTCCGTTTCCCTACAAGATTGACAGATCACTCTGACACAAATCTCTAGGTTCAAAGTAATGGGTTACACATGTAAATGCTGGAGAGCCAGAAAATGAATTTAACAAAAGTGCCTGAGACTGGCAATGAGGCTCGCTTTGCTCCTACCTTTTAGGGTTCTGTAACTGGGGCTCTGTGGAGTCTCAGGCATTCCTACACAATGTCTCTTATGGATACATCCTAGCGTCTCCTGCCCACTGCCTCCTCACTGCGTGCAAAATAAATAAATAAATAAATAAATAAAAAATCGCATTCCCTAGACAGCAGCTGAGCTTTTAAATTATAAAGCCCTTTATGGCTACTTTCAAAGGATCCTACCAAATTTAGAGTAACTAGAAAAATTGACTATATTTACGACCTTCCCCTTGCAGAAGAAACAAATGACCGAAATTCCTCCTAAACCCTCCTATAGATGTGCAAAAGGCCAATATTCAGGGGCTAATAGAAGCCAAGATTATTATGTACCCAGAAGAAAAGGCTTTTGTTAAAATGCTTTATACAGTCTTCATAGAGGCATAAATCTTCTGGTTCCCATTTTAGTTAAAATTCTTCCTGATATAGACAGGCAAATTTAGTTAAAAAGATGAGCCAATCCTTTTGATATTCAGGCTGTAATCCAGGTCGTTGGGGAATTAGGAACAGCTGTCTTTATTTTACGAATCCTGACAAAACCAGAATGCTAGAAACCAGTTAAAAGCCCATCTATCTCTACCAACCTCTCAAAATGCTTATAAATGTTATACAAGATCAAGATATTGGAACAAAATAGTCCTGTAGATAATTTTAGATAATAACCCTGAAACTCCCAAAAATTCTTTTTTTATGTTCTGTGTCCATTGAAATGATAAATCTTATGTCTTTGGAATGTAAACAGAGCCTGCGGTCTCCTGAGACTAAAGAAAAAGAGGGAAATACTTAAAAATTGCACCTGTAATGGCCTCTCCATAAATACTAGTAGAAACAAAATTAAGCTTTTGTTTGCATCTTGTCTGTATTTTTTTGTATGCCCATGTATGTTGTAAATAGGAAATTTTTCTCTACCTCCCACTGGTACTCCTAAAGTTAATTCATAAAAAAACCTTTATTTAGTTGGTTTGAAGGCAAGCACGTGTAAGGATGGGGGCATTCCAAAACTCAGAAGGATAGAAACTAACCCAAATGTTTCTCAATTTCATGTGATTTGGGAAAATATTTGGTATTAAAGCTACTTTAAGGTGGTTCGTTTAATTAGACATGAATTTGAGAGTTATCAGCATTAAATATAAAGCTTGTATTCTGCTTGTTTACTAAGTCAAAGCTCATAGTATCTCTTGCAAAATTTGTCGGAAAAAGTGAGAATAATGGTTGACTTTGTCTAATGCATCCTGAAGCTTTGTGGGTAGTCTGAGCATAAGAACACGTGAATTAGCTGTAAATAGACTTTATATAAACTTTTAGCCTTTGGTAACCTAAGATTTTAAAGTTGTGCTAAGTAAAAGAGTTCATCGATCATCTAGATCATTTCTAAATAAGATAAACCATGTACAGTACTTAATGTTATCTACTTTTGTCTTGCTATAGAGAATCTAAAGGTAAGTTTGGGATTGTTACTAAACCTATGCTTTACTGAAAGAGTAACGCAAGAAAAATGTGAGAGTTTGGAGCCGATGGCCAAGAAAGAATTCTTGAGACGTCTTTTGGTGCAAAAAGGTGGTTTTATTAATGCACGGGGACAGGGCCCAGGGGGCAGAAAGAGCTGCACTGGGGTCATGAGGAGTGGCCCATTATAGACTTTCAAGTTGGAAGGGGGTTAGTTAGGGAGAGCGTAAGTCTCTAAGGAATTTTGGAAGCAAGGTGTTCAGGACCGTAAGGGGGCTAGCTGCTATTGGGAAAAGGTCATTTATCACTGTCTGATAAAACCCTAGTCATGAGATCCTTTTGTACGTTCATCAGTGTGCCATATGCTTGGGGGCTGTCAACCTATATCTTGGGGGATTTAGAGACAAAGGAAGTTTTCAAGGGAATCTTTATATGTTAAAGTAGACCCACTCATAGGACCCTGGGGGTCAGGTGAAGATTGCCTTTTGTTAGCAAAGTATTAACATCAAGGCAGTGGAGTTCCTAGAGGAAGGTCACTCAGTCTTGTTTCAAGGACCTGTCAGTGGGCTGTAGGCAGTAGGAAATTTAATTATTTTTGCCTTTGCTTCCCACATCAAGACTACACTATGAAAAAATGTTTCTAAAAATTGTGCATTAAAGAGGGCACGTGATGTGATGAGCGCTGGGTATTAGACCCAACTGATAAAGTATTGAACACTACATTTGAAACAAATGATGTACTATATGTTAGTCAACATATAGTACATTTAATTTAAAATAAAAATTGAAATATATTCATAAATTTGCCAATGTAAAGAGTTCTCATGTAAACAGTTCACAGTTGCTTACTTTTCACTGGAAATTAAGTCTTCTAAGCATTGAGAATTCTAATAAATGTAAGTAAGATTACTGGAAATAATGGAAACAACTCTGGAAAGTAAGACCTGGCTTTTTGGGTTTTTTTCAGAGAAAAACTGAGGAATAAAACTAAATATTTGTTGGGAAGAGAAAACTTTGCCCTGACCAATTTTGAAAGGGTAAAAATTTAAGAAAAAAATTTGTCAAAAAAAGTCATTAAAAGGTTTATATAGAATCTTTGGAAACAAATGTTGTGTGTGGTCAGTGCTGGTTAAGATCAGGATAAATCTAAGTAAGTGAGCTTTAATATCAAAAGGACACTGATGCAAAGTTTTTGTTTTCTCTTTGTTAAAACAAAGTTTTCTTGGGGTGCCAGGGTGGCTTGGTTAAGCGTCCAACTCTTGACTTCAGCTCAGATCATGACCTTAGGGTGGTGAGATAAAGCCCTAAATTGGGCTCCAAGCTTAGTGGGGAGTCCGCTTGAGGATTTTCTCCCTCCTTCTCTGTCCCCCCCCCCCCCACCCTGCTTTCTTGCGCATGTATGCATGCTCTCTCAAATCTTCAGTTTTCTTGAACTATTGGTCTATTCTTCACAAGAAACTGTAAATGAGTTTTTCTTTGCCTCTAAGTTATCTACCTAAAAAACAATGATTCTATGTTTCCCATTATAATTTACTATATTTCAGATCTTTGACTAAAGAAAACAGTGTTCAGCATGAAATAGCTAAATTTTGCTCACAAATACATAACTCTCTGTATTTGCCTTTTAACCAAAGTGAGATTAAGATTTCAATGTAGAATTACAGTTGTATATATATTCCACATCTTCTTTATCAATTCATCTACCAGTGGAATCTTGAGCTGCTTCCGTAATTTGCTATTATAAAGTTACAATAAATAGAAGGATGCATGTAATGCACTAATCCTTTGAACTAGTGTTTTTGTATTCTTTGGGTAAATACCCATGCTAGGAATAAATCCAACTTGATTGTGGTGTGATTTTTTTTTTTTTTTTTGAATAGTTTGAGAAGAATAGGTATTAACTCTTTAAATGTTTGGTTGGATTCATCTATGAATCCATCTGGTCCTGGACTTCTGTTTATTGGAAACTTTTTGATTACTCATTCAATCTCATTGCTGGTAATCAGCCTTCAAATCTTCTATTTCTTACTGATTCAGTTTTGGAGTTTGTTTCTAGGAATTTATCCATTTTTTTTTTTCTAGGTTGTCCAATTTTTGGCATATACTTTGTCATAATATTCTGATAATTGTATTTCTGTGGTGTTAGTCCTGGTTTCATTGATCTGTTGTTGTTTTTCCTCTCATTCACTTCTGCTCTAATCTTTATTTTCTTCCTTCTGCTGATCTTGGGTTTAGTTCTTTTTCTAGCTCCTTTAGATATAAAATTAGGTGGTTTGAGATTTTTTTTTCTTGCTGCTTTATTAGGCCTGTATTGCTATAAATGTCCTTCATAGAACTGCTTTTGCTGCATCCCAAAGATTTTAGATGGTTTTCATTTCCCATGTAATTTTTGATTCCTTCTTTGATTTCATAGTTGACCCATTCATTGTTTAGTAGCATGTTATTTAACCTCCATGTATTTGTTATTCCAGATTTTTTCCTGTGGCTGATTTCTAGTTTCATAGCCCTGTGGTCAGAGAAGATGCATGGTATGACTTTAAATTTTTTTATTTATTTATGATAGTCACAGAGAGAGAGAGAGAGAGAGAGAGAGAGAGAGGCAGAGACACAGGCAGAGGGAGAAGCAGGCTCCATGCACCAAGAGCCCGACGTGGGATTCGATCCCGGGTCTCCAGGATCGCGCCCTGGGCCAAAGGCAGGCGCTAAACCGCCGCGCCACCCAAGGATCCCAATGACTTTAGTCCTTAATTTGTTGAAACTTGTTTTGCGGCCTTTTATGTGATCTATTCTGGAGACTGTTTCATGTGTTCTTGAACAATGTGTATTCCACTGTTTTAGGATGGAATGTTTTGAATACATCGTTAAATCCATCTGATCCAGGTGTCCTTCAAAACCACCGTTTCCTTGTTGATTTTGTTTGGATGACCTGTCCATAGATGGACATGGGGTGTTCAAGTTCCCTACTATTATTGCATTACTATTGATTAGTCCCTTTATGTTGTTAACTATTTTATGTATTTTGGTGCTCCCAGGTTTGAGTGCTTAAATATTTACAATGGTAATATCTTCTTGTTGGATTGTCCCCTTTATTATTATTACATAGTGTCCTTGCCTTCTTAGTCTTTATTTTAAAGTGTATTTTGTTCAATAGAAGTATTACTACCCTGGCTTTCCCTTTCATCTGCACGATGTTTCTCTATCTTCTCGCTTTCAATCTGCATGTCTTTTGGTCTGAAAGGAGTCTCTTGAAGGCAGAATATAGACGGGACTTGTTTTTTAATCTGTGCCATCACTGATGTCTTTTGATTGAAGCATTTGGCCCATTTAAGGTAATTATTGATACATATGTATCAGCATTTTGTTTCTTGTTTTGTGATGGGTTTTATAGTTTTTCTGACCCTTTTCTTGCTCTCCTTTCATGACTTGCTGGCTATTGAGTGATCTACTCTATATACTTAGAATCCTTTTTATTTTGGCACCTCTATTCCTGGTTCTTGATTTGCGGTCACCATTAGATTCGTATAAAACCTCTTAAGCATAGAGCAGTCTATATTAAGTTGATGGTTCTTTAAGTTTGAACCCATTCCTTAATCCCTACCTCCAAACAACACATTTTCAGTATATGGTACTATCTATACTGTATTTTTTTTTTTTTTGTGAGTCCCTTGAGTGATTTTTATCAACATAGATTTATACTGCTTTTGTGTTTCCTACTTTTCCTGCTCTTTCCTGCGATGTTTCCACTCCAAGAGTCCCCTTTAACATTTCTTGTAGGGCTGGTTTAGTGGTCATGAACTCCTGTACCTTTTTGTTTGTCTGAGTAACTCTCTTCCATTCTAAATGCTAGCATTAAAATAATAATAATAATAATAATAATAATAATAAATATATAAATGCTAGCATTGCTGGATACAGCATTCTTGGCTGCAGTTTGAGGTGTTCCCCCCACCCCCCGCCCCCGACAATTTGAATATATCATCACATTCCCTTCTGGCCTGCAGAGTTTCTGCTGAAAAACCTGAAAAATCTCAGAGTTGGAGCGATGAGGTTCTCCTTGTATGTAAGGATCTTTTCTCTTGTTGCTTTTAAAATTCTCTTTATTACTAGTTTTTGCCATTTAAATTACTATGCATCTTGGTATAGACCTCCTTGGGTTGATCTTTGTGCTGCCTGATATGTTTCTTTCCCCAGGTTAAGGAAGTTTTTAGCTATTCAAATTTTCTGCTCCCTTTTCTTCCTTCTGCTTCTGGGATACCTATAATGCAAATATTGTAATACTTGATGGAATTGCTGAGTTCCTTAAGTCTATCCTCATTTTCTTAATTCTTTTTTTCATACCTGCTCAGCATTATTACTTTCCAGCACTCTTTCTTCTAGGGCACTAATTGGTTCCTCTGCGTCCTCTAGCCTGCTATTTATTCTATCTAGTGTGGAGGTTTTTGTTGTTGTTGCTATTTGGTTTTTTAAGTAGGCTCCCTGCCTGGCATGGAGCCCAACACTGGGCTTGAACTCAGGACCCAAGATTAAGATCTGAAGAGAGATTGAGTTGGACACTTAAACAACTGAACCACCCAGGCACCCTTCCATCTAGTGTGTTTTTAATTTCATTAACTGTATTCTTCATCCCTGACTGGTTCTTTTGTTTTTTGTTTTTTGTTTTTTCTTATCTCTTTTAAGGGTCTCCATGATGGCTTGTACTCTCATGTCCAGTGTGTATCTTTATGATCATGACTTTAAATTTTCAGGCATCAGGGTACCTGGGTGGTTCAGTGGCTGAGTGTCTGCCTCTGGCTCAGGTCATGATCCTGGGGTCCTGGGACTGAGTTCCACATCAGGGTCCCTTTGGGAAGCCTGCTTCTCGTCTGTCTCTGTGTCTGTCGTCTCTGTGTCTGTCGTCTCTGTGTCTGTCGTCTCTGTGTCTGTCGTCTCTGTGTCTGTCGTCTCTGTGTCTGTCGTCTCTGTGTCTGTCGTCTCTGTGTCTGTCGTCTCTGTGTCTCTCTATCTGATGAATAAATAAATAAAATCTTAAAATCTCAGGCCTATTAGTTCTATCTCACTTTGCTTAGGTCTCTTGCTGTGGCTTTATCTTTCATTTAGGATCTTGTCTTCTGTCTCTTCCTCTTGTCTAACTCCCTGTGTCTGTGTGTTAGAAAAGTCAGCTATGTTTCCTGTTCTTGAAAGCAATGCCTTAAGAAGAGGTCCTGTGGTGCCCAGCAGTGCTGTGTACCCTGTTACTCAGAGCCTGGCACTTCAGGGATTGTCTGCTATTTGTGCTGTGTGTGCCCTACTGTTGTGTCCTGGCCATTTTTTCCTTCAGTCTCCCCATCCACATACGTACTCTTTGACTATTGTGGGCTGTGTTTGGTACCGAGCTAGGGTGTGCTGTGCAGTTCTAACAAGATGCGTGCTGGTCCTGCTTGCAAAATAAGACCTGCCACAGCTGGGACCAGGGCCAGCCTGGGCAGATCCTGCAAAGCATGTGTGGGTGTGGCGTACCTCCAGTTTCTGCTGGGCCTGTTGCCAAGACTGAGGTCCCATAGAATACATGGGGTGTTGGTAGGAATTACACCAGTGTCCTGAGGATGGGGACCCACAGTGCTGGGAATGAGGCAAACATGACCGAAGAGGGCAGATCTGCCAAAGTACAGGGGGTGGGGGGCAGGGCTTAGTGTAAGCAAGTTAAGTAGTAAATGTTGACCCTGCTCTGGTTCCCACAGGTGTCAGCATGTTTATGCGGGGCAGGGATTGGGGAAGAGGGGTGACACCTGTCAAATCCTTTGTTCCTGGAGAATTCTCAGTCATCTCTGGTCCTCTTGGGACATGCTCCAAAATGAGTACACTCCCTCCCAAATATCCCGGGCATTTTCAAAACTGCGGCTTCTGTGCTGTATCTCCCAAGGATGTTTATTGTATTATCTCTTTAAGGGTGGGGACTCAGCTTCCTCCCACCATCTAGATCCTCCCAGAACTGAGCCTGTTCATTTATCTTTAGTCATGCTGGCGGTAAGAACTCACAAGATTCAGCCCTCTGGTTTACAAAGCCAAATGTTATGGTGATTGATTTTTTTTCCCCATGTGGGTTCCCCCAGTGTGATACTGTTTCTCTCCCTTATCTGTGCCTATGGGTCCCCTCATCCCATAGATGGCCCATGGTCCCTTTAGCTCTCTACCACTACTCTACCCTTCATATTTTTTTTTTTTTTGGTACCTTCTTTAATGTGGCTGCTATTTAGTTGTGGAGTTCATCCTCCCAGTCTTGTCATTTTCTGTGTTATTTTTCCTAATGTGAGTGTTACATAGTTGTGTCCATGACACAAGGTGAGTTTAGAGTCCTCCCACTCGGCCATTTTCATGGCAATCTTTTTCTCCAGATTGAAGTAAACTTTTTCTTTTAAGGTAACTGGCTTATAGCAATTTGATGAAATATACCTTTGAACAAATTGAAACAGTGATCTTTACTCCCTACCTGAACCCTTGAGAAGTCAGACTCTCAGCAAAGTATTCTGAGATTTCTGTGGCAATATATTTGTGTAAGTTCAAGAAGAGTATGTCTTCCTTATGACAGGACACAATTGGAAATATGGCTTTGACTGGAATGTTACATTTGTGAGACATGCAGAGATTCAGTTATGACCAGACTGCTTTAAAAAAAAAAAAAAAAAAAAAAAAAAAAAGACTGACTTTATGGAGCCAATGAATTCCCCCTGAAAATCTCAGCCTGGTATATTTCATTACAGAGTTCCCAGCAGCCTTACCATGTGAGTGAAGAAGGCCCATTCCTGGCAGGTGCAGAAACCTCAAGATATTTGGGGGGGACCTCAAAGAGAGAAACTCCAAATCCATAGGTATTGTAGGCTAAGTCTGATGGCAAGTATTTAGCTTGGCTTCAAGCCATGAGATGCTGTTAGAAGTTCAGTCTAAAGATTCCTTGTGAAAAGTTCAGAAAAGCGGGGTTTAAAAAGTCTATATGGTCAACTAGTATTCTTGCTCCACTTACATAAATATTCATGCCAAGTTTGTTTTTAAACTAACTTTGCAAACAAACTAATGTTAATTTGTCTACTTCATTTTAAGAATGCAGATGATTACATCTTTGTAGATATTAGATTTTAATACTCTTCATTATAAACTAGACTAGATATCTTTTTGTTCTAGTATCCTCCAGTGTCTGGCTACAACTCTCCAAACTAACATTTTGATTTTTCTCTTACCTTGAATAATCTGATAATTAAAACTGCCCTTTTCCTTGAAGCCCTGTAAACTAAGTATAAACGACCTTCAGAGAAATCATAACAGCTCATGTATAGCAGTAGAAATGCCTCCTATTTAATACTTGATTACCTGAACCAGAATATACCCGATTTACTGCCCCCTAATATGGGTTCAACAAAACTTGACTTATTGTCAGGATGACCAAGAGACTAATTCAATGAGCTGAAAATATCTCCCAGCTCGATTTTCAAAGAAAATTATCTTAACTTTTTATTTTTATCCAAATATTTCAAGTATATAATACAATTCAAAAATTCTATACATTACTCAGTGTTCACCATGGTAAGTGTACTCTTAATCCCCATCACCTATCTCCCCCATATATTTACCTACTTCCCCTTTGGTGTCCATCAGTTTGTTCTCTACAGTTAAGAGTATGTTTCTCTTTAGTTAAGAGTTTCTGACATCCAATATGTGAGTGAAATCAAAGGATATGTTTTTCTCTGACTTATTTCACTTAGATGGATCTAGAGGGTATAATTCGGTGTTGCAAATAGCAAAGTTTCATTCTTTTTATGGCAGAGTAATATTCCATTCTGTCTATGTACCACATCTTTATCCATTCATCTATGGATGGACACTTGAGCTGCTTCCATATCTTGGCTATTGTAAATAATGCTGCAATAAACATAGGGATGCATGTATCTTTTTGATTTTAGTGTTTTCATTTTCTGTGGGTAAATACCCAGTAGTGTAATTATTGGAACTTATAGTAGTTCTATTTTTTTTTTTAATTTTATTTATTCGAGAGAGAGAAAAAGAGAGAGGGAGGCGCAGAGACACAGGCAGAGGGAGAAGCAGGCTCCATGCAGGGAGCCCGATGTGGGACTTGATCCCAGGTCTCCAGGATCAGGCCCTGGACTGAAGGCGGCACTAAACCGCTGAACCACCAGGGTTGCCCTATTTTTAACTTCTTGAGGAAACTCCATACTATTTTCCACAGTGGCGGTACCAGTTTGCATTCCCACCAACAGTGTGAGGATTTCCCTTTCTCTACATCTTTGTCAACACTTTTTGTTTCTTGTGTCGTTGACTTTAGCCATTCTGACAGGTGTGAGGTGATGGTTCATTACTTTTATTCTCACTTTCCTGATGATGAGTGATGTTGAGCATCTCTTCATGTGTCTGTTGACCATCTATATGTTGTCTTTGAAGAAATGTTTCTACCTGTTTTTATTTAAAGATTTTTATTTATTTACGAGAGAGAGAGAGAGAGAGAGAGAGAGAGAGAGAGAGAGAGAGAGAGAGAGACCCAGGCAGAGGGAGAAGCAGGCTCCATACAGGGGGCCTGACTTGGGACTCAGTCTTGGGTCTCCAGGATCAGGCCCTGGACTGAAGGCGGCGCTAAACTGCTGAGCCACCAGGGCTGCCCCTCCACCCATTTTTAAATTGGATTAGTTGTTGTTGGGGTGTGGAGTTGTATCAGTTCTTCATATGTTTTGAATACTAACCCTTTATTGGACATGTCATTTGCAAATGCAAATCTCTCTTCCCATTCGGTAGGTTGACTTTGACTTTTAGTTTTGTTGATTTGTTTCTTTTGCTGTGCAGAAGTGGGTTTTTTGTTTTGTTTTTGATGTAGTTCCAAAGTTTTATTTTTCTTGCCTCTGGAGACAAATCTAAAAAGATGTTGTTATGGTCGATGGCAGAGAAATTACTGCCTATGCACTTTTCTAGGATTTTTGTTTCAGGTCTCACATTTAGATTCTTATACCACACACAAAAACTCAATATAGATTAAGTAAGTGGTCCAGTTTCATTCTTTTGTATATAGCTCTCCAGTTTTCCCAACATTTCTTGAAGAGAATTGTCCCAATGTATATGCTTACCTGCTTTGTTGTAGATTAATTTACCATGTAATTGTGGGTTTATTTTTGGGCTCTGTATTCTGTTCCATTGATCTATGGGTCTATTTTTGTGTCTGTACCATACTGTTTTGATTACTACAGCTTTGTAGTATGTCTTGAAATCTGGAATCGTGATATTTTCAGTTTTGTTTTTCTTTTTCAAGATTGCTTTGGCTATTCAGGGTCTTTGTGGTCCCATACAAATTTTAGGATTGTTTGCTCTAGTTCTGTGAAAAATACTGTTGGTATTTTGATAGGGATTGCATTAAATCTGTAGATTGCTATGGGTAACATAGACATTCAAACAATATTTGTTCTCCCAATTCATGAGCATGGAATTACCTTTCCATTTGTTTGTGTTCAGTTTCTTTCATCAATGTTTGGTAGTTTTCAGACCACAGGTCTTTCACCTTTTTTGGTTGAGTTTATTATGTATTCTATTTTTGGTGTAATTGTAAATAGGATCATTTTCTTAATTTCTCTTCTGCTTAATTATTAGTATAGAAATGCAACAGATTTCTGTATGTTGATTTTTTTTTTAATCCTGTAACCTGATTGAATTCATTTATAGTTCTAATAGTACATTGGTAAATTTTTAAAAAAGATTTTATTTATTTATTCATGATAGACAGGCAGAGACACAGGCAGAGGGAGAAGCAGGCTTCATGTCGGGAGCCCGACGCAGGACTCGATCCTAGGACTCCAGGATCACACCCTGGGCCAAAGGCAGACACTAAACTGCTGAGCCACCCAGGGATCCCCTACATTGGTAAATGCTTCAGGATTTTCTACATATACTGTCTTATCTGCAAATAGTGAAAGTTTTACTTCTTCCATACTAATTTGAATTCCTTTTATTTTCTTGTCTGATTGCTGTGCCTAGGACTTCCCGTACTATGTTGAATAAAAGCAGTGATGGTGGACTTCCCTCTTTCTTAGAAAGAAAGCTTTGTCACCATTGAATAGGATGTTAGCTGTGGGTTTTTCCATAAATGGTCTTTATTATGTTGAAGTATATTCCCTTTAAACCTTCTAGAGTCTTTTCATGAATGTTATATTAATCTCCTATTGAATTAGTCTTATGGTTTTTATCCTCCCTTGTTGATGTGATGTATCACATTGATTTGTAAATAACGAACCACCTTCCATCCCTGGAATAAATCCTACTTGATCATGGTAAAAAAAAGAAAAAACTTATGCATTCCTGAATTTGGTTTACTAATATTTTGTTGGGTTTTTTTGTATTTATGCACATCAGAGATATTGGCCTATAGTTATTTCTTTGGTATTTTTATCCGGTTTTGGTATCAGAATAATGCTGGCCTTCTAGATGAATTTGGAAGTTATCCTTCCTCTTCAATTTTTTTTTTTTTTTTTTTTTGGTGGGGAGGGGAACAGTTTGGCATAGAAATTTTCATAATATGCTCTTATAATCCTCTGTATTTCTGTAGTGTTATTTCATTTCTGATCTTGAGGGTTTTTTTGTGGTTGTCTAATGAGTCTAGCTAAAGATCTGCCAATTCCGTTGATCTTTTCAAAGAAAAAGCTCCTGGTTTCATTGATTTGCTCTATTTTTAAAATCTACTTCACTTCTGCTCTAATCTTTATTTCCTCCTTTCTCCTGGCTTTGGACTTTCTTTTTCTAATTCCTTTAGGTGTAAGGTTAGGTTGTTTGAGCTATTTTTACTTCTTGAGGTAGGCCTGAATTGCTATAATCTTCCCTCTTAAAACAACTTCTGCTTCATCCCAAAGATTTCGGACTGTTGTCTTCATTTTCATTTGTCTTCATGCATTTTTAAATTTCCTCTTTGCTTTTTTTTTTTTAATTTTTATTTATTTATGAGAGAGAGAGAGAGAGAGAGAGAGGCAGAGACACAGACACAGGCAGAGGGAGAAGCAGGCTCCATGCACCGGGAGCCCGACGTGGGACTCGATCCCGGGTCTCCAGGATCACGCCCTGGGCCAAAGGCAGGCGCTAAACCGCTGCGCCACCCAGGGATCCCTCCTCTTTGATTTATTGGTTGACCCATTCAATGTTGAGTAGCATGTTTTTTTTTAATTTATTTATTTATAATTGAGGTTCAATTTGCCAACATATAACAGCCAGTGCTCATCCCATCAAGTCCCCCCGCCCCCCTTCAGTGCCTGTCATCCCCGCCCACCTCCCTTTCTACCACCCCTTGTTCGTTTCCCAGAGTTAGGAGTCTCTCACGTTCTGTCTGATATTTCCCACTCATTTTTTAATGTTGAGTAGCATGTTATTTAACTTCCATGTATTTGTGTCTTTTCTCATGTTTTCTCTTGTGATTTTCTAGTTTGATACTATTGTGGTTGGAAAAGATACATGGTATGACTCCAATCTTTTTAATTTTGGAGACTTGTGCCCTAACGTGATCTATTCTGAATAATATTCCATGTGCATTTGAATGTGTATTCTGCTGTTTTAGGATGGAATATTCTGAATTTATCTGTTAGATCCATCTAATCCAATGTGTCATTAAAAACTGATTCCTTGGGGCACCAGGTTAATTCAGTTGGTTAAGCCTCTGCCTTTGGCTCAAGTCCTGGAATCAAGCCCCACATCAAGTCCTCTGCTCAGCAGGGAGCCTGCTTCTCCTGCTCTTTCTCCCTCCCACTCCCCCTGCTTGTTCATTTTCTCTTTCTGTCAAATCTTTAAAAACTACTTCTTCCTTGATTTTTTTTTTTTTTTCTGCCTAGATGATCTAGCCATTGATGTCTGATGGTAAAATTCGTAATATTCAACTAATCTCTTCCTCTATGTCTGTTAATAGTTGCTTCATGTATTTGTGTGCTCTCATGTTGGGTGCACAAATATTTATAATTGCTATATTTTCTTGTTGGATTGTCCTTATTATATAGTGTCCTTCTTCATCTCTTGTAACAGACTTTGTCTTAGTCTATTTTGTCTAAGTATTGCTACACCAGCTTTATTTCACATCCATTTGCGTGATAAATTCCTTCCCATCCCTTCACTTTCATTTCACTGAAATGAATCTCTCATAAGTAGCATATAGGTGGTTTTATTTTATCCATTCAATCACTTTATCCCTTTGATTGGAGTATTTAGTCCATTTATATTCAAAGTTATTCTTGATAGGTATGCACTTCTGCCATTTTGCTACTTGTTTTATTGTTTTTATGGTTTTGCAGTTCTGTTCCTTCTCTTGCTTTCTGATGGTGGTTTGGTGACTTTATTTAGTGATCTGCAAGAAAAAAGGAATCCAAGAATATATATTACAGGTTTTTGAATTATTATTATTAGGTTTATATATAACATCCTATTTAGGCTGATAGTGAAGTTTGAACTCATTCTAAAAGGACAACACTTCTATCCCCTCCCCATGTTTATGTAAATGATTTCATACTACTTATTTTGTGAATCCCTTGACTTTTTTTATGGGTCTAATTGATTTACTGCTTTTGTGCTTTAACTTCTGTACTACTTTTATAAGCAGTTAATCTATTTTTATTATGTTTACATGTGCCTAAGAAAGTTTTTCCTTCCCTAACTTTCTTATACCTATTATGGCCTGCCTTTTACCACTCAAAGAACTCCCTTTAGCATTTCTTGTTGGGTGGTTTAGTGGTTATGATCTCCCTTTGCTCTTATCTCTCCTTCTATTCTGAATGATAGTCTTGCTGGATAGAGTATTCTTGGCTGTAGGCTTTTTTTCTTTCAGCACTTGTACATATCATCCCATTCCCTTCTGGCCTACAAAGTTTTTGCTGAAAAATCTGACTGCTTTATGGAGTCTCCCTTGTACATATGTAATTGTTTTTTCCTCTGACTGCTTTTAAAATTCTCTTACTACTTTTTGCCATTTTAATTATGCATATTGTTGTGGACATCCTTGGGTTTTTTGTTTTGTTTTGTGGCTCTCTGGGCCTCCTAGATCTAGATTTGTTTCCTTCTCCAGGTTAGGAAAGTTATCAGATACTTAAAACTTTTGTACTCTTTTCTCTCTTCTTCTGGAATCCATAGAATGTGAATATTATTACATTTGGTGGTGTTGAGTTCTCCTATTTTTTTTCCCCCCTGTTCAGCTTGGTTGTTCTCCATTATTGTCTTCTAGCTCACTTATCTGTGTTCTCCTTCTTCCAGTCTACTACTTATTCACTCTAATGTATTTTTTAATTTCAGGACTCTTCACCTCTGATTCATTCTTTTTTTATATTTTTCTATCTTTGTTGAAGGTTGCATGGAGATCTTTCAATCTTAAATCCAGTGAGTATCTTTATGACCATTACAATGAATTCTTTTTTTTTGTACTGTTGTTTCCTTTGGGAAATAATTCCTATGTCCTCATTTTATCCAATTCTGCTTCAATGTATTAAAGTCAACGATGACTCCTGATCCTGAAAGGAGTGGCCTTATGAAGAGATCCTGAAGTGCCCTGCAATACAATGTCCCCTCTTCACTAGAATCTGGAGTTTCAGTGGTGTCTCCTATGTATGTTGCATATGCCCTACTATTGTGGCTGAGCCACATTTGCCTTCAGTCCAGTTGGAATGAATGGCCCTCTTTGCCTGTTGTCATCAGGGTTTGGTCCCTGTGCTGTTAAGATGCCAGTGTAGGACCACCTGGGCTTGAGTTAGATGATTGTCTTCAGCCCACTTGCTGGAACTGTAATTGCACTGAATTGCAGGGTTCTCTCCCTGTAGCTTTCATTGGTGGGCAAGGTTAGGAGTCAGAGCCAATGTCTGCCCCCAATCTTCTGTTTGGATAGCAGTGACCCTGGATAGCAGTGACCCTGAACTACTAGGCTCTTTGTGCTGACCTCCTATAAGGTTTCTGTAGGTGGGTGGAGCAGGCAGTCAGATCAGATGTCTGCCTGAAGCCCCTTGCTGGGGCTGCCATCGAACTGCTGTGTGTGTAGTTACCTTCTCTTATCCCAAGTGCAACAGTCACTTTCGAGTGGTGCTGACCTTCTGTTGAGGCTTCCTGTGCAATGAGGCCCTCATGGAGTCAGTCTGGAGGGAGGCCTTTGGAGTGATGTAGGTTGGATCTCGGGGGCAAGTCATGTTGTTAGCAAAAGCTAAGTGGTGAGTGTTGCACAATGGTTCTTTCAGGTGTCTGTGTATTTAGGTTGGGGGGCAGGGGAGAGAAGAGAAACCATCAGCTCTTTGGTCTTTGCGAAGTCTCCTCAAAGATCCCTGCCCCTTCAGTTCTAAGATTAGTGAATAGAACTCCTTCCCATAGGCTCCAGGCTCTTTTCAAACTGCTGCTTCTATGCTGTATCTGGGTGCGATTGTTTTGTTAGCCTGTCTCTTTAAGGGTGGGGACTCCATTCCCTATTGCTCTCCAGCTCTGAGTTGTACCCACCAATTTTTAAACTTCCTGATGTTAAGCCCTATTATTGTTAAACACTCATGAAGTTAAGCCCCTCTGTCTTTTTTAAAAATTTTATTTGAATTCAATTATTAACACATAATATATTATTGGTTTCAGAGGTAGAGTTCAGTGATTCATCAGTCTAATATAACACCCAGTGCTCATCACATCACATGACCCCCTTAATGTCTATCACCCAGTTATTGTCTCCCCCTCCTTCCCTCCAGTGACCCTGTTTGTTTCCCATGATTGAGTCTCTTATGGTTTGTCTCCTCCTCTGATTTGTCTTGTTTTGTTTTTTTCCTCTCTTCCCCTATGATCCTGTTTTGTTTCTTAAATTCCACGAGTAAGACTATATAATGTCTTTCTCTGATTGACTTATTTCACTTAATATAATATTCTCTAGTTCCACATCATTGCAAAGGGCAAGAATTTTTTTTTGTGTGTGGTACTAGTACTAGTCCATTGTGTATAGATATATCTTTATCCATTCATCTGTTGATAGACATCTGGGCTCTTCCCATAGTTTGGTTACTGTGGACATTGCTGCTATAAACATTGGGGTATGGGTGTCCCTTTGGATCGCTAGGTTTGTATCTTTCAGGTAAATACCCAGTAGTGCAATTGATAGGTTGGTTATAGGGTAGCTCTACTTTCAACTTTTTGAGGAGCCTCCATACTGTTTTGCAGCATGGCTGTACCAGCTTATGTTGCCACCAACAGTAAAAGAGGGTTCCCCTTTCTTTGCATCCTTGCCAACATCTGTCATTTCCTGACTCATTAATTTTAGCCATTCTGACTGGAGTAAGGTGGTTATCTCAAGCTCCTCTGTCTTTTAAAGCCAAATGAGGGCTTGTCTTCCCAGTGTAGGTACCCCTCTCTCTGGGGTACCTGGTTGTGGGGTCTGTTCCTCTTCCTGCTCCATGCTTGTTGTGTCTCCCCTATTGGTGGGGAGTCTCAAAGATTAATTTGGTACCTGACTGCATCTCCACCCTTCTTACCATTTTCAATGTGGCCTCTATGATTTTGAGTCCTACTGATGTGGCTGTTACTTTGGTGTATCTGCTATCAGCTCAACTTTTATGTTCTATCTTTCAGGGAAGTTTCAAAGGAGGTAACTGCGGGGGCCCAGGGCAAGCTGCCCCAAGATGAACCACTTTGGCATAAAAGTTATTCTGAGCTAAAGGCAATCAAAACCCTACAGCCTCAAGAGAAATTTATGTTCCTTCCTTAACTACATAAGTCTAAGTTGGTAGTCTTCCCAATAACAAGAGTTACTAGCAGAGATAAAATTTATCAGAGTGAGCCATCTGTATGGCAGGGTAAACATTCTAATTACCAAACAACTTCTCTCATCACCCTGTGAAGTACAATCCTTTCCTCTGAAATCCCAGGCCCCTACTCTTTACTCCTTAGTTTAGAATGACCTATATGGGATCCCTGGGTGGCTCAGCGGTTTAGCACCTGCCTTTAGCCCAGGGCACGATCCTGGAGTCCCGGCATGGAGCCTGCTTCTCCCTCCTCTCTCTCTCTCTCTCTCTCTCTCTCTCTCATGAATCAATCAATAAATCTTTAAAAAAAAAAAAAAAGAATGACCTATATACCTCAGTCTCTGGACTTTCCATGTCTGGGTGGGCTTCTCATATGTACACTATTAAATTTTATTTTCTCCTGTTAATCTGTTTCATGTCAATTTTGATTCTTATTCCAACTAGACCCTTGAAGGGGAAAGGACCTCTGGTTCCCTGCTGGTTTCTATCAAGAGTGTCTTGGCCATTCTTTGGCATTTGCTGTTTCATATTAATTGTGACATATATAATTTGCTCTGCCATATGCATTCAAACAAACAAAACTTAGGTTTTTGGTGGTGTTTTGAGAAATTTGTTGGGGGTCTCAACTGGAATTGCATTGAATCCAAAGATCTGTTTGAAAACTGACCTCTTTATAATGAGATTTCCTACCCATGAACATAGTATTTTCTATTTAGGTTTTAAATCTTTCCAAATAATGCAGGGTTTTTTTTCCCCTTCTGAAGTTTTATTTTATTTTTAAGATTTTATTTATTTGACATACAGAACACAAGTAGGCAGAGGGAGATGGGGAAGCAGGCTCCCCATTGCGCAGAGAGCCCCATGTGGAGTTCAATCCCAGGACCCGGGATTGTGACCCAAGGCAAAGGTAGATGACTGACTTAACTGACTGAGCCTCCCAGGTGCCTCTGAAGTTTCATATCTTTAACGACAAATTACTTAGGAACTTTCTTCTTTTTTCAATGTAAGTAGTGTTTGTTTCTAAATACATCTTCTAATTGGTGCTATGTTGAAATACAATTGCCTTTTCCATCCCAATCCTTTTTATTTTTGTCTTATGTTGGATACAATATTAAGAACACTCTTCAAGAGGAGTGATGGCAGGTGCTTTTGTCTTGTTCTTGATACAAATGAAAACTCTCAATACGTCTCCATTAAATATGAAATTTGCTTCCAAACTCTATGAATGTTCTTTTTCAATTTATGGAAGGTCCCCCCCCCTTTTTTTTTTTTTTTACTTCCGATGGATGCTGAATTTTCTCAAATGCTTTCTTATCTACATGGTTCTATATGGTTTTTCTCTTTTTAATGTGAATTTTCTAATCTTACGTCCATTTTGCATTCCTTGGATACATAAAACTTGTGAAATATTAACCTTTTTGAACACTGTTGTATTGCTAAGAGTTAATAATGGCCTATATTTTCCTACACTGTCGTCCTTGGTATTTTATACCAAAATTGTTATCTTCATGAGTTTCAGAATATTTCCTGTTTAAAAAAGTTCTCTATTTTTAGAAGATTAGAATTTTTCCTTTGATTTATAGACCATATAGCCCAGAGTTTTCTTTGTGGAAGAATTTTTAACCATTGTTTCAACCCCCTTAATAGTTCTTACCATTTTGATTCTTTTTACTTCTAATAGAACTGACTTTTAGCAATTACTTTTTTCTAGAGATTTTTCCATTGTATTTAAATTTTAAATATTGGCATTAAGTTGATTCTATTTTTAAGTGTCTGTAACATCTAAAGCAATCTTTTTTCATTCCTAAGATTTATTATTTTTAAAAATCCATCTTGGCAAATTTATCAATTGTTTCAAATTCTTTTCTAATTGTTCAGTCTTATTAGCTTTGGCTCACTCTTCTTACATTCTTTGAGTGAATTTTAGTTTTCCTAAAACTCCTCAGTGTAGGCTTAGTTAATTTTGCATAAGTTTTTTCTTAACCTAAGCATTTAAGGCTAGAATTTTTAAGAACTGATTTAGCTTGATCCTAAAACTTTTTTCATTACTCATTTAATTTGTGCTGCAATATTTATTGACTCTGAAACTCAATGGTATAGGTATTTTCACATTAAACATGCTTTATTTTAACCTAATTATTGTGTTGTACTAAAGCTTATAAATTCTACTTACATTAGTAATTGCCTCAGTCACAATATGGTAAAAAGTGGCAAATGAAGGAAAGTACCATTGTTATACCTCCCATACTCAAGTTCCCTTTCTTTCCTCAGGATACTCAGGTTCAGTCTGTCACATGGGTCAACTTACCAATCACCTGAGATTATCAGTACCTTTCATTATTAACAAAGCCTAATTTGTTTCCCTTGGTAGCTAAAAATATTAATACAAGTTTAACATTTTCTGTCTACCCTCAGTGAGTTTGGGGACTGCTCTTCTGTAGCAGTAATTCTCATCCATGGATGGTAATAATAGGACATCATCCCCAATGGGGACATAATGTCATTTTGAGGAAGGGGCAATGTTTATAGAATAATTTTCCAAATGTATAATTTCATCTGTATAGGCTATATTATAAAAGAAAAAAGATTGACATCTTGTCTGATGGAATGGTGTATTCCCCTTGAGAATCATTGCAATCTGAGAAGATTTTCATATTATGAGGCCTTGGTATTAAAAACATTGATCTATACCAAACATAGTCTAGTCATTTTAGACTAGATATATAGATCTATCTTCTTTGCTCTGTAAAAGTGTTTTTTTTTTTTCTCTGCAGAATAAATGTTTTATGGTAGACACTTGGAGGTCAGCTGGGCTCTGTTGCATTGCCAAGCAGAAAGGGAATTATCACTTTTCACACAATTTGAGCTAAGTTTTATAGCATATATTCTCAGTACACACAAGCTATTATAATTCCCTTCTGCAAAGTTCCCAAATCCTTCACCTCCATTCTTTTTTCCACCCAAATTAAAAATTAGGAAAAGGTAGAAGAAAGCCAAGGGTACTATGAGACAGTGGTCAAGAAATGGCTTTTATTTTTCAATAGCTCATTCTTCAAAAGGGATGTTATATAAAACAAATTATTGGTGTTAGCAAATGTTTGAGGTGGGGGGAAAATTCTCTTACATGAAAAATACCATATGAAGATCCTTAAGTATATAAGTTGTATAAGCTCTCCCTTTTCCAATTCAGTTCCCACTATCAGAAATGATGTTTGAATGACTCATTCCGGAAAACAGTCTCATGCATTTTAATCACTCTTATCATTTCAGAAGAAACATATAAATAAGTTGTTTACCGGCAAATATTGTAAACCTACATGATAGACCAGTCATTCTAATTACATTTTAAAAGGAACAGAAATGAAAACCATTTACAGGAACTTCTATTACTGTTCTTGCTGCTCAAGCATGGGAAACAAGAATTCCCCTTTCCACATCTGCTTATACAAAGGGCCATGCTTTACCAGAAAATTCTTAGCTCTTGAACAGTAAAAACAAAAAGAACTGAATTTTGGACTCGATGACAAGATTGTAGTTGCTTGGGGTTAACTCTCATTTCAAGATAATCTAAAACGTACCAAATATTTCTGATTGTCTTCTAGGCAAGATTGTGTTGAGTAGGTGTCCTCTTCTTCAGGTCCTCGGAGCCCAGGGTGCTGAAATTATATACATATCTATGATTTCTGGGACACAAGAGAATGTCCTTATAGCCAGAATGCTGAGAATTGTCCTGCCCTACAGTCCAAGTGAATCTCTGCAATAGATCACAAATTATCACAGTGCATGACTTCCAAATTTGGGAGATGTTTATCAAAATAGGACTGAGAGTGTTTCTCACATAAGAGAATCATTTATCAAACATGTGATGGCAGCAAAAGGCTCAGAACTAACTGTTGCTTTAGAGGGTAGACATTGCAGTACTGTTTGTCTACTAGCCAGATGATGGTGTGACCCAGTATACCCTTTTAAGATTAAATGTGCGAATGTTTAGAGTCTTAAAAAGAGACTTCATATGAGATTTTGTTCTAACTTGTGATTTGTTGGAAAATGGATTCCCCTCTATTTTTTTTCAAGTGCTTAGGGAGGTTGAATTTCTCAGAGCAAAATATTCCTCCATGTTTAATATAGCCAGAGGCCACTACCTCTATTCCTAATAACATTCCCAATTTTTTATTAATGAATCTTGAGAAATATGGTTATTTCTACTTCATTTAATACATAACCCTCCCTCCAAGCTGATATGTACATGCACCTCCTAGCCAGATCACTTACAGAATCAGGCAACAAGGGAATGATGGATTTTCCATCCTTTTTTTCCAACATCTTTCCACAATAAAACATTTGACTATTCAAAGATCTACATCAATGTTTTTTACAGTATAAGTAGACCTCCTAGTATTTAAAATATATTTGACAATATATTTTTAGCTTAAACTAAGAAGATACAGATGCTATTAGTAAAAATGAGTAAGGACCTCTAAAAATTCTCTATAATAGCAAGGAGAACACTGGCAAAAACTGTCAAATTTTTAGTACTCCAGAAACTAAAGATTTAAGCAATTGGAAAACTTCAAGATAAAAAGACAAAATCTTGGCAAGAACAAGGAGGCTTGTGGCATTTTAACTTGCCTTATTCCCATCCTCTTCCCCCTTCTTCCAACTAACTCAGTGGTGGCCATTAAAAACCAGTAGCCTACAATCACAGCTAAAACCAGCAGCCTGGCAACTACTGGAGATAGGAGAAAGGAGCTGTTTGTCTAAAATACAATAGGATCACCAAAAATCTTGGGGATAAAAGAAAAATGCTCTAGAAGGGGAAGCAAGGCCTGCACCATGCATATGTTCAGCAAAAAGCTGAGAAGATCCTTGGACCTCAATTCTGGGTAACCTGAGGCTCCACTCAAACAGAAAGTAAAGGCTAAAACAATTGTAAACCACCTAGTTGAATGTTGAAAACATACACACATAGAGCACTTTAGCAAAGACTAGAAAACAATGGCCCTAGGCATCTAAGGAATTATGTGCCCAACAATTGGCTCGCCACTAAGCTAATCAGAGAATTCAGCCCACAAAGATTAGACTAGTAATTCAGAAAACCCTAGACACGTAGCAACAACAAACCCCAAGAGTGTGGAGAATCTGCTTTCCAGAATGGCTATTATGTTATTTAAAATGCCCATTTTTGGGGATCCCTGGGTGGCTCAGTGGTTCAGCGCCTGCCTTTGGCTCAGGGCACGATCCTGCAGTCCCAGGATCGAGTCCCGCGTCAGGCTCCTTGCACGGAGCCTGCTTCTCCCTCTGCCTGTGTCTCTGCCTTTCTCTCTCTCTACGTCTATCATGAATAAATAAAACCTTCAAATTAAAAAAATGCCCATTTTTTTCTATAAATGGACTAAATGTTCCAATAAAAAAATATAGGATGGAATGGATTAAAAAGCAAGACCTGTCTATAATTTTAGATCTAAAGATACATGAAGATTAAAAGTGAAGGGATGGAGAAGCATTTATCAAGCAAATAGAATTGAGAAGCCAGCATAGAAATATATCAGACAAAATAGACTTAAAAAAGACTAACAAGATAAAGGACCCTGCATAATCAAAGGGAGTGCTAGAACAAGATCTATCAATTGTAAATATTCATGCAAACAATCTAAGACCAACCAAATCCATAAAGAGTTAATACCAAAATAATTGATAGAATAAAGCAGAGGACTGTAACACTCCACATATATCAGTGGATACATCGTTCAAACAAAATCAACAAGGAAAGAAACAATAGCTTTGAATGACACATTGGACCAGATGGATCTAACAGATATATTCAGAACATTCCATCTGAAAATGGAATACACATTCTTTTCAAGCGCACACAAAACATTTTCCAGAAGAGATCACAGGTTAGACCACAAAATAAGTCTCAACAAATTCAAAGGCTGAAGTCCTACTATGGATCTTTTCTGATGACAATGGTATAAAAGTAGGAATCAACCACAAGAAAAAAATCTGGGAAGAGCACAAATACATGAATATGAAATAACATGCTACTAAACAATGAATGGGTCAACCAAGATCTCAAAGAGGAATAAAAAAATACAATAGTCCAAAATCTTTGGGATGCAAAAACAGCTAAGAGGAATTTTATAATCATAGAGGCTTACCTCAAGAAGAAAAATCTCAAACAACCTTAAACCTAAAGGAGGTAAATAAAAGAACCAACAATGCCCAAAACCAGTAGAAGGAAGGAGATAATTAAGATTAGAGCAGAAATAAATGATATAGAAAAAAGGCCAATAGAACAGATCAATGAAACCAGGAGTTTTTCTTTGAAAAGATCAACAAAACTGACAAACCTATAGCCAGACCCATCAAAAGAAAAAAGACCCAATAAAATCATGAGAGAGGAAAAATAACCAGCACCATGGAAATACAAAGGATTATAAGAGAATATCATGAAAAACTATATGCCAATAAATTGGACAACCTAGAAGAAATATACATATAACCTACTAAAACTGAAACAGGATGAAAAAGAAAATTTGAACAGACTGATAACCAGCAGTGAAATTGAATCAGTAAGCAAAAAACTCCCTACAAACAAAAGTCCAGTACCAGGTGGCTTCACAAGCCAATTCCACCAAATGGTTAAAGAAGACTTAATACCCATTCTCAAACTATTCCAAAAGATAGAAGAGGAAGGAACACTTCCAAATTAATTCTATTAGGCCAGTAATACCCTGATACCAAAACCAGATAGAGACA
Source organism: Canis lupus baileyi (assembly GCF_048164855.1). Classification (NCBI taxonomy): domain Eukaryota; kingdom Metazoa; phylum Chordata; class Mammalia; order Carnivora; family Canidae; genus Canis; species Canis lupus. The sequence continues at coordinate 76,297,381 of NC_132840.1, forward strand.
CCACAAAAAAGGAACTATAGGCCAATATTTTTGATGAACTTAGATGTAAAAATTCTCAACAAAATACTAGCAAATCAAATCCAACAATACATTAAAAAAAACTCTCCACAATCAAGTGGGATTCTTGGCCTGCAAGAATAATTCAATATTCACAAGTCAATCAGCACCTGATCCTTTCAGTAGATGTAGTAAAGGCATTTGACAAAATACAACATCCATTCATGATAAAATGCCTCAACAAAGCAGGTCTGATTAAAGGCCTTATATGAAAAACTCACAGCTAACAAGGAGAAAAACTAAGAGCCTTTCCTCTAAGGACAGGAACAAGACCCAGGAGGTCCACTCTCAATACTTTTATTCAACCTATTACCTGAAGTCCTAGCCACAGCAATCAGACAACAAAAAGAAAAGTCATCCAAATTGGTAAGGAAGAAACAAAACTTTCACTATTTGTAGAGGACATGATACTATATATAGAAAACCCTAAAGATTCCACCAAAAAAAAAAAAAAAACTAGAACTGATATATGAATTCAATAAAGTTGCAGGATACAAAAATCAATGTACAGAAATCTGTTGCATTCCTGTACACTAATAATGGAGCAGCAGAAAGTGGAATTAAGAAAACAATCCCGGGCAGCCCTGGTGGCTCAGCAGTTTGGCACAGCCTGCAGCCCAGGGCGTGATCCTGGAGACCAGGGATCGAGTCCCATGTCGGGCTCCCTGCATGGAGCCTGCTTCTCCTGCCCCTCACTCTCTATCTATCTCTCATGAATAAATAAATAAAATCTTAAAAAAAAATCCCATTTGCAATTGCTCCCAAAACAATAAGATACCTAGGAATAAACTTAACCAAAGAGGTGAAAGACCTGTGGTCTGAAAACTACAAAACACTGATGAAAGAAACTGAAGACAACAAATGGAAAGATATTCCATGCTCATAGACTGAGAGAAAAAATATTGTTAAATTGTCCATGCTACCCAAAGCAATCTACAGACTTAATGCAATTCCTATCAAAATACCAAAGGCATTTTTCACAGAAGTAGAACAAACAATCCTAAAAACTTGTATGGAACTACAAAAGACCCTGAATAGCCAAAACAATCTTGAAAAAACTGGAGGTATCACGATCTAAGATTTCAAGTTATACTACAAAGCTGTAGTAATGGAAATAGTATGGTACTGGCACAAAAATAGACCCTTGGATCAATAGAACAGAATAGAGCCCAAAAATAAACCCACAATTATATGATCGATTAATCTACAACAAAGAAGGCAAGAATATATACAATAAGTAAAAGCTTCTTCAACAAATGGTGCTGGGATAAATGGACAGCTACATGGAGAGGAATGAAACTGGACCATTTCCTCACACCATACACACAAAAACCCTCAAAATCAATTGACTTCAATGTGAGATCTGAAACTATAAAAATCCTGGAAGAGAGCACAGGCAATAATTTCTCTGCCATCAAAGTATTTTTTTAGTCTCCTGAGGCAAGAAAAATAAAAGTAAAAATAAACTACTGGGACTACATCAAAATAAAAAGTTTCTACATAGTGAAGGAAACAAAACTAAAAGGCCACCTACTGAAAGGCAGAAGATATTTGGAAATGACATATCCAATAAAGGGTTAGTAATTCAAAATATATAAAGAACTGATAGAATTCAAAACCCCAATAATCCAGTTAAAAAATGGGCAGAAGACATAAACAGATCTTTTTCCAAAGATGACATCCAGATGGCCAACAGACACATGAAAAGATGTTCAACATCACTCATCATCAGGGAAATATGGATCAAAAGTACAATGAACTATCACCTCACACTTGTCAGAATAGCTAAAGTCAACAACACAAGAAACAGATGTTGGCAAGGATGTGGAGAAAAAGGTACCCTCTTGCACTGTTGGTGGAAATGCAACCTGGTGCAGCCACTCTGGAAAAACAGTTTGGAGGTTCCACCAACAGTTAAAAATAGAACTACCTTATGATCCAGTAATCACAATACTGGGATTTATCCAAAGACAACAAAGACATTAATTCAAAGGGATACATGGACCCCTATGTATATTTCAGCATTATTTACAATAGCTAAATTATGGAAGAAGCCCAAATGTACATCAAAAGATGAATGAATAAAGAAGTGGTATATATATGTATACACAATGAAATAATATTCAGCCGTAAAAAAGAAAAATATTATCTAGTCATGAAATAATAAATACTTGCCATTTGCAACAACATGGATGGAATTAGAATAGTGCTAAGCCAGTAAAGACAAATACCACATGATTATATATATATAAAACTTAGGAAACAAATTAGCGAAGGAGAAAAAATGTGAAAAATCAGAAAACAGACTTTTAACACTAGAGAATAAACATGGTCACCAGATGGGAGGTGGGTGGAGGATAGGTGAAATATGTATGGGATTAAATAGTACATTTATTATGATAAGCCCTGAGAAATATATGGAATTGAATGAATATCTTGTACACCTGAAACTACTATGACACTGTATGTTAACTATACTGAAATTAAACAACAATATTAAACAAAACAAACCCATTTCAATCAGGTTTTGGTCTTCGCTCCTCTTCATTGAAAGTATTCTTAATGAAGCCACTCCTGACTTCTAATGCTGCCATTTCCAAAATCCCTTCTCCATCCTCGATTTACCTAAAGTCTCAATAGCAATCAAAATAATTTTTAAAAATCAAGTTTATCGATGTGTAATTTCCAATAAAAGGTACACATACTAACTTATTTGATGGATTTTGACAAATATATGCAGCTCTGTACCAACCAATACAAGATATAGAACATTTCCATCACCCCCAAAGTTACCCTTATTCCCCTTCCAGCCCATGCCCACGATCATCCTGACCTAAACAACAAATGAAAAAAAATAAATAAATAACAAATGATAATGCTGTTACTGTATTTTAGATTTTTCTTAGTTTCATATTAATGGAATTATATATGATGTATTTTTTTTTTACTTATTTTGCTCAGTATGTTTTTGAGATGCCTCTGTTACTGCATGTATCAGTGGTTCATTCATTTTTATTCCTTGTATAGACAAACCAAAATTCCTTTATCCATCCACCTGTTGATAGACATTTGGGATGTTTCTGGTCTGGGGCTTTTACAAATAAAGCTGCTGTGAACATTCATGTATCAGTCTTTGTGTGGACATATATTTTCATTTCACTTGGATAAATACTTAGGTTGGAATTCTTGAGTCATAAAATAAGTATGTTTAAATGTATAAGAAATACCAAGCTGTTTCCAAAGTGGTTGTACCATTTTACATTCTCAGTAGCAATGAGGAGAGTTCTAGTTGCTCCTCACTTCACCAACCTTGTCATCGTCAGTTTTTAAAATTTTAGTACAATAGATGTTTATAACCTACATTTCCCTGATGATTAATGACGCTGAACATCTAGTGTGCTTATTAACTATTTGCATATCTTTTTTATAAAGTGTTCATATCTTTTGGTTATTTTTTTAATGGGCTGTTTGTCTTATTGAGATGTAAGCATTCTCTATATTCTAAATAAATCCTGGCTCAGATATACGTATCATACATTTTTTTCCCCACTTCGTGGCTTGTCTTTTCATTTTCTAAATGGTGTTTAAAAATATTTTAATTTTGATGAAGTTCATTCCATGAAATTTTTTCTCTTATACTTTTGTGTCCTAAGAATATTTGCCTACTCCCAAATCTCAAAGATTACATTTTATGTTTTAATCTAGAAGTTCTGTAGTTTAATGCTTACATTTTGGTCCATGATTTGAGTTAGTTTTTTTATATGGTGTGAGGTAAAGCTTACAGTTCTTCTTTTCTTATACAGATATCTGGCCACTCCAGCCCCTTTGTTGAAAAAATTATTTTCCTCCCTCATTTAGTTACCTTATTTCTTTTTTACAAAATCAATTGACAATATATGCATGGGTCTACTTATTGACTCTATTCTGTTCTTTTGATCTATAAATTTTGACATTTCTTTTCCTTGCTTTCTGTGATGCTGTATTCTTCTGGTTTTCCTCTTTGGCCAGTTCTCATTCTTCTTTTCTGGATCCTTCTCTGGGGTCTCTGCTTTTATAAATGAGATATCAAGGACTTAGTCTTAGGCCTCCTATTTTTCCATCTATGCACTCTCCCTCCATCAAAGATTGATAGGTATTATTAGAAAAAAGGAGTGAAAGAAGTAGAGGAAAAAGAATAAAAATGTCTAAGAATGATGAAAATAGGAAGCAGAGTCCAGGGGATGAGTGAGAATATGATACACAGAAACTGAGTATAGCTGAGGTCTAGAATGTGAAGGAGGAAAACATGAGGCAAAGTTTAAGAATAGTTTTGGAGGCCATGCCAAGTTTGTACTTAAACCTTCAAGCAATGAGGAACTGACATCATAAGATGTGTAAAAAAATATTTAGGGGCACCTGGGCGTCTCTGTAGGTTATGCATCTGCCTTCCACTCAGGGTTATGATCTCAGGGTTCTAGGATTGAGCCCTGCAGCAGGCTCTCTGCTCAGTGGGGAGTCTGCTTCTCCCTCTCCCTCTGTACTTGCATGCTCTCTCTCTGTCTCGCTCTCTCTCTCACTTTCCCTCTCAAATAAATAAAATCTCTTAAAAAATATTTAACGGTGTGTAAGTAACCATGTAGTCATTAAAATAAAGTTTGTGAAAGGTATTTTGCCACTTTTGAAAATTCACATTATGTCTCATTTGGAAAATAAGATCTGTATTAACTACCTAAATTTATATTTTAACATGAGCACTTTAAAAAAGACTATAAAATGTATTGATTTTTAAAAATTATTTTAGAGACAAAGAGAAAGAGTGAGAGCAGGGGGAGGGGAGAGGGAGCGGAAGACAAGCAGATTTCCCACTAAACAGCCCGACTTGGGGCTCCATCCCAGGACTCCAAGATCATGACCCAAGCTGAAGGCAGATGCTTAACTGACTGAGCCACCCAGATGTCCCAAAAACGTGCCAAATTTTTAACAGTAGCTATTCCTAAATGTTAAAATTACAGATGGCTTCATTTCTTCTTTTCGCTTTTTTATATTTTCAAATTTTTATAGTCTTATTAAATCTAGTAAGATTCTTTTAAAAGCATGCTAGAAAGCATCCTATTTTTAGAAGAGGTACCAAGTTATTGCTGAGAATAATTAAGCTGAGTGTCATCACTGTGACAGTAGGAGACCCCACCCTCCATCCACCGATAAGATCAGCTATCCACCAACAAAAATAGCTCTGATAGAGTTCAAGGTCCACTTAAGCTTCATCAAGCAACGCAATGGAACAAAAAAACCTGAGAACCACCACATAAAAGAGGAAGGAAGAACAGTATTGTTTTGCCTGCCTCATCCCACCTCACCGGCCAATACTGCATACTAAGTACCAAGAGTCCCTGCACTGGCAAAGGGAGAGTGGGGAGAGTGACCAGCTCCCTGCACCTTCTGGGGCACTGCACAAGGGACCAACCCTGCTGTCATCCCACCCAGAGACTGAAAAGGCTGTGACATATAGAGGTAGTTAGGAATGAGGAAGAAGAGCAGGGCGCCAGTAGCAGCCACACAGCAGGAGTGCCTGTGGTTCCCAGTGAACTGCTCTGCAGAGGACAGCGGTAGCTTGTGCCACTGAGGAAACCCATGACCAACACAGTGGATTTCATCACTGAGGGTTTCCCCCAAAGGTTTTCTCAATCACAGATAACAGCTACCTGATGTCTTCCTTGCTCTGCCCCCAGTCCTGCCCACCCACCCACCCTCCCACCAGAACTATTTATCTCTGCTGGCAGCCAGTCCTGGCCTCTGGGGCTGTGTGAGTACAAGTTGCCAGCCTAGATGCTGGTGACTGATACCTCAGCACTGTGTGCACATTTGGGGCTAACTAGCTCCTCCAGCTGTGCACCTACATGCCCCTGGCCTGATTTCTGTTGCTAGCCTCCATGAGCACATGTACACCCATGGAGAGATCCTGCAGCCACAGCAGTGAATGGCAAAAAGTCAAGAGACTTACAGATGCTTATAGGCCTGGATCCAGCCCCATCTCCTGGCACTGACCTGCACCACTGGGCTCACCTGCAGTTAGCCCCTCCAACTATGCATGAGCATGCCCCCAAACTAACTCCCATCATTGGCTTATACTGCTATGCTGTGCCTGTAGGGTGAGTCTGCAGCTACAGAGTGAATGTTGACCCCCTAAGCTGCTGGTGTACCCACAGTTGGCTGTGGTAGCATGCTGCTGGCCCTGGTCACCAAACACTTGCCGCCAGGCATTTATAGCTGGTCCCCCTCCCCCGCCCCCAGCTCTGTTCATTCTGGTCCCTAGGCACTAGACTTGAAGGTGCCACTGAGGACTCCAATAGGCCTTACAGCTACTGCAACCCTTCTGTAGTCCTTGTCTGGAACCATGTAGCTGTTTATGTCATGGACCCCAGCAGCCTGAGCTGGATAGTGCTCTATGCCGCTAGATCCAGAGTTCCAACATGCTCTGGCATGTCACCACCCACAGGGGATAATCAGTCCATAGCCAACAATCAGTCCATACGTCTGGAAGAGGTGTTTGTGTCTTCAAATGTGCAGACATCTATACAAGGTTAGAGGGATGGTGAAGAATCAAGGAAACATGCCACCACCAAAGGAATATAGTAAATGTATAAATCTATTTACATAAACATATATAAATGTATTAAGTTATATGCTAATAGATATAAAGGGAGAAATAGAAAACAATACAATTATGGTAGGGAACTTCAATACCCCCATTTTTTAAAAATGGAAAGAGCATCCAGATGGAAAATTAATCAGGGAACACTGTTTTAGACCATATGGATCTAAAAGAAATGTACCAAACTTCCCATCCAACAGCAGCAGAATACACCTTCTTCTCCAGGATGGATCATTTGCTAGATCACAAAACAAGTCTTAGCAATTTAAAGAATATTGCAATCATACCAAGTAACTTTTCTAACCACAATGGTGTGAACCTAGAAAGCAAAAAAAAACCAAAAACAAAAACAAACAAACAAACAAAAAAAAGGAAACCTAGGAAATTCACAAACATGTGGAAGTTAAACAACACTTCTGAACAACCAGTGGGGTCAAAGAAGAAATCAAAAGGGAAATTAAAAAAAAAATATCCAAACAAAAAAGGAAACAATGAAACAAAACTTATGAGATGTAGCAAAAAAAACCGTTCTAAGAGGAAAGTTTATAGTGATAAATGCCTAAATTAAGAAAAGAGAATGATCTCAAACAACCTAACCTTATACACCAAGGAACCAGAAAAAGAACACGCTAAGCCCAGAATCCAAAATTAACAGAAAGAAGGAAATAACAAAGATCTGGGCAGAAATAAAGAAGAGAAAAATAGAAAAGGTCAGCAAAATTAGGAATTGGTGTTATGAAATGGTAAAATTGACAAACCTTTGGCTAGACTTACCAAGAAAAAAGGAGGACTCAAATAATACCATAAATGAAAGAGGTGACATTACAACTGATGCACAGAAATGCAGAGGATCATAAGAGACAATTATGAACAATTATGCCAACAAACTGGACAATTCAGAAGAAATAAATAAATTCCTAGGAACATACAACCTACCAAGACTGAATCAGGAAGAAATAGAAAATCTGAACAGACCAATACTGGAGGTGGGGAATGAGGAGATGTTGGTCAGAGTGCCAACCTCCAAGTTATAAAGGGAATAAGTTCCAGGAATCTAATGCACAGCATAGTGACCATGGTTAACAATACCATACTGTATGTTAAAAGGTGCCATAAGAATAGATTTGGAATGTTTTTCAGTTAACAACTATGGTGATTATGTGAGGTAAAGAATGTGTTAACCACCCTTTCTGTGGTAAACATTTTGCAATAGATATGCATACCAAATCATCACAACTGTACACTTTAAACTAAAATATGTTATATGTAATTATATCTCAATGAAGCTGGGGGAAGGAAAGAATAATTAAGGTGTTAAGTTTTATGCGTTCCAAAGTTTGGGTCTTATGATTTCATTTATTTCTAGTTCTGAGCTCACTGTTTGGTAGATCTTAGGCATAATAGATGAAGAAATAAAACCTTATGGGACTTCAAACAATCAGTTGGTGAGAAACAAAATTTCTGGATTGAAAGAACTATTCCATAGGAACATTCCCTAAGGTACATACAAATTACAACACCCATGTCTGGTTCAAACTAATCCTTACTTCAAATCACTTTAAAATATTTATTTAAACTTTCTCAGCTTTTGATAATGTGGTGTAAATGAATGAGAGCATATTTTGGAATGATCTGATCGTTTAGGACAAATATTCCACTTACATAAATACAAATTGCTGTTATTATGTTTCTGCCTCACACTAGAATCCTGAGCCAGCTTTTTAAATTTTCTATATAAATTTGCTCACAAACTGGTAAGCCAAAGAGATATAGCAAAGGCAGCGAGCCAGGCAAATTTGCATCTGGATTCTCTGTAGGACTCTGGGAAAATGTTGCCTTGCAGTTTCAGAGGCAAATTTATTTGTATAGTACAGATGGTTGCCTCAAGAACAGTTTGTTACACAAATTGCTATTATAGTATGTCATTCGCATTAATTTAGAGCCAGATCAGTTTTGCCCCAGTTCTAAATGGATAAAAGTCCATCCATTTCAGGCTTTCAGTTATATATACATATATTGAAGTATAATAATTAATATTTTATATATATATATATACACACACATACATTGATATATACTAAATATCTACTTGAACTCAGGAGGTAAAATAAGGATTGTGAGCTATTGTAACTCATGTATCTGCTGCCCTCTCTTGAGGAAGCACTTTAAGGAGTTGGTATTATGTTCTTTCTGAGTTAGTCCTTCTAACAGCTGCCACTTAATCCTCTCTTCTGTTTTCTGCTTATTTCACATCTGATCATTACTCAAACAAGCTTCTCCTGATATAAAGCAGTTCTAGCCAAGAGGGTCTCCACGGAGCTGTGCTCAGGGGGATTCAGTGGGATGGAGAAGATCATGGAAAGCTTTTTAGAGGAAGTTTCTCTTGAACCAAGTCTTGGAAGATGCAAAGGAATAAGGTAGGCAGACAAAAATGCATTCTAGGAAGAGGACTGCACCGTGGAGTTATTAATTCAAGCTGAGGGTGAATCTGGAGCTGAGATTAACCTGATAAACTGATACTCTGTGCTTATAGACACACGAGTCATCTGACCTAGCTGGAGTTAAGAGATGACTCTGGAGAAGTGACAAGATCATGAAGGGACTAGACTACATAATGAGCATGATTTTATAGATGTAGGTACTGTTTGCAGAATTTGGTGTGGCTGACAACCATTTCCCTTTACTTCATATTTTGATTATTTTTTTTTTCTGCCTGATTTGAACCCACCGAGTCTTTCTGGCATGGGTGATCTAGCAGAGTAGTTCTGTTGCACTCAGTACTCCCAAGAGCACTGCTAACTTATCAAATGCCCTCTAAGCTGGTCTCACATTCTCCCAGTTTCAGTTCCCAACAACTGCCTGATTTGCTCATTATTCCTAAAAGTAAACAAAGAGCAAGAATGGAGATCATGCTCTCGTCTCTAGCAGAGCATTTCATGACAGACTAACACAAGAAACTAGCCTGACCTTGGATTGGCCCTTGGGCAAGACCCCACCCTGATGGCAGGAGGAAGGGTGGTTGGGGTAAAGGTGCAGAAATCACAGAGTAGGGATTGTGAGCAGGGCCTCTCCCCCTTCCCTGGGCCATGGATGTGGCAGGCACTGCACTGGCATGGGATCAAGACCCAGATCCACCACTGAACAAGTAACTTAATCTCAGAGGGCACCAGACCTAGAACCTTTACACTGAAATAAAAAATATTTAATTTGCAGAGTGATTATGAGACTTAGAGACAATATATATCAACTATCTGCTTCATAGCAAGTGATCAATAAATGGTGATACACACATATCAAGTTCTATATGTTGGGATCCCTGGGTGGCTCAGGGGTTTAGCACCTGCCTTCAGCCCAGGGTGTGATCCTGGAGTCCCGGGATCAAGTCCCACATCGGGCTCCCTGCGTGGAGCCTGCTTCTCCTGTGTCTCTGCCTCTGTGTGTGTGTGTGTGTGTCACGAATAAAATCTTTAAAAAAAAACCTCTATGTTTAGTTTTTAAGAAGCATGTAATGTGTAATCCAGTTTATAGACGATGCTTTTCCTAACCACTCCCTCTGTTGTTGAACATTGAAAGTTTCCTCCCCATTTTCAATTTTATGACTAATGCTGCATTAAACATCATAATGAAAAAATCATAATGAATATAGTCTTCTCTTTTGAATTATTTTAAGATAAATCCTTACTGTGTGCTTCATTAGAACAATGGGTGTGGATATTATGTCTACAGGTTCTAATACATATTGTCAAATAGGGGTCCAAAATGAATTAAGGGGGGGGAGGGGCATAATGGCGGAAGAGTAGGGTCCCCAAATCACCTGTCCCCACCAAATTACCTAGATAACCTTCAAATTATCCTGAAAATCTATGAATTCGGCCTGAGAAAGAGAGAACAGCTGGAATGCTACAGTGAGAAGAGTTCGCGCTTCTATCAAGGTAGGAAGACGAGGAAAAAGAAATAAAGAAACAAAAGGCGTCCAAGGGGGAGGGACCCCGCGAGGAGCCGGGCTGAGGCCGGGGCGAGTGTCCCCAGGACAGGAGAGCCCCGTCCCGGAGGAGCAGGAGCTGCACCGACCTTCCCGGGCGGAAAGGGGCTCGCAGGGAGTTGGAGCAGGACCCAGGAGGGCGGGGATGCCCTCGGGCTCCCGGGGACACTAACAGACACCTGCACCCGGGAGAGTGCGCCGAGCTCCCTAAGGGCTGCAGCGCGCACGGCGGGACCCGGAGCAGCTCGGAGGGGCTCGGGGGCGGCTCCACGGAGGGGGCTGCGCGGCCTGGGAGCAACTCGGGGGGGCTTGGACGGCGGCTCCGCGGAGGGGGCTGCGGGGCGGGAGCAGCTCGGGGGGCTCGGGGGCGGCTCCGTGGAGGGGGCTGCGGGGCGGGAGCAGCTCGGGGGGCTCGGGGGCGGGAGCGCGAATCCAACAGCGCAGGCCCCGGAGCATAGGTCGCCGGGACACAGCCCAGGATCCGGCCTCCCCCGGGATAGGCAGAGGCCGGGAGGGCCCAGGACAGCGAGGACGCTCCTGCCCCAGCTGAGCAGATCAGCGGCCCCGCCCCGGAGCCTCCAGGCCCTGCAGACGGAGAGCTCCGGAGTTACTGTGGAAGCTGACTCTGGGGCTCCAGAGCTGGCCCCGCCACTGCGGTTGTTCCTCCTGGGGCCTCACGGGGTAAACAACCCCCACTGAGCCCTGCACCAGGCAGGGGCAGAGCAGCTTCCCCAAGTGCTAACACCTGAAAATCAGCACAACAGGCCCCTCCCCCAGAAGACCAGCTAGATGGACAAGTTCCAGGGGAAGTCAAGGGACTTAAAGTACACAGAATCAGAAGATACTCCCCGGTGGTTTTTTGTTGTTGTTTTGTTTTGTTTTGCTTTTTGATTTGTTTCCTTCCCCCACCCTTTTTTCCCTTTCTTTTTCTTTCTCTTTTTCTTCCTTTTTTTTTCTCTTTCTCTTTTCTTTCCTTCTTTCTCTCCTCTCTTTTTCACCTTTTCCCAATACAACTTGCTTTTGGCCACTCTGCACAATGACTAGAAGGAAAACCTCACCTCAAAAGAAAGAATCAGAAACAGTCCTCTCTCCCACAGAGTTACAAAATCTGGATTACAATTCAATGTCAGAAAGCCAATTCAGAAGCACTAATATACGGCTACTGGTGGCTCTAGAAAAAAGCATAAAGGACTCAAGAGACTTCATGACTGCAGAATTTAGAGCTAATCAGGCAGAAATTAAAAATCAATTGAATGAGATGCAATCCAAATTAGAAGTCCTAACGACGAGGGTTAACGAGGTGGAAGAACGAGTGAGTGACATAGAAGACAAGTTGATGGCAGAGGGAAACTGAGGAAAAAAGAGACAGACAATTAAAAGACCATGAGGTTAGATTAAGGGAAATAAACGACAGCCTGAGGAAGAAAAACCTACGTTTAATTGGTGTTCCCGAGGGCGCCGAAAGGGACAGAGGGCCAGAATATGTATTTGAACAAATTCTAGCTGAAAACTTTCCTAATCTGGAAAGGGAAACAGGCATTCAGATCCAGGAAATAGATTCCCCCCCCCCAAAATCAATAAAAACTGTTCAACACCTCGACATTTAATAGTGAAGCTTGCAAATTCCAAAGATAAAGAGAAGATCCTTAAAGCAGCAAGAGACAAGAAATCCCTGACTTTTATGGGGAGGAGTATTAGGGTAACAGCAGATCTCTCCACAGAGACCTGGCAGGCCAGAAAGGGCTGGCAGAATATATTCAGGGTCCTAAATGAGAAGAACATGCAACCAAGAATACTTTATCCAGCAAGGCTCTCATTCAGAATGGAAGGAGAGATAAAGAGCTTCCAAGACATGCAGGAACTGAAAGAATATGTGACCTCCAAACCAGCTCTGCAAGAAATTTTAAGGGGGACTCTTAAAATTCCCCTTTAAGAAGAAGTTCAGTGGAACAATCCACAAAAACAAGGACTGAATAGATATCATGATGACACTAAACTCATATCTCTCAATAGTAACTCTGAACGTGAACGGGCTTAATGACCCCATCAAAAGGCGCAGGGTTTCAGACTGAATAAAAAAGCAGGACCCATCTATTTGCTGTCTACAAGAGACTCATTTTAGACAGAAGGACACCTACAGCCTGAAAATAAAAGGTTGGAGAACCATTTACCATTCGAATGGTCCTCAAAAGAAAGCAGGGGTAGCCATCCTTATATCAGATAAACTAAAATTTACCCCGAAGACTGTAGTGAGAGATGAAGAGAGACACTATATCATACTTAAAGGATCTATTCAACAAGAGGACTTAACAATCCTCAATATATATGCCCCGAATGTGGGAGCTGCCAAATATATAAATCAATTAATAACCAAAGTGAAGAAATACTTAGATAATAATACACTTATATTTGGTGACTTCAATCTAGCTCTTTCTACCCTCGATAGGTCTTCTAAACACATCTCCAAAGAAACGAGAGCTTTAAATGATACACTGGACCAGATGGATTTCACAGATATCTACAGAACTTTACATCCAAACTCAACTGAATACACATTCTTCTCAAGTGCACATGAAACTTTCCCCAGAATAGACCACATACTGGGTCACAAATCGGGTCTGAACCGATACCAAAAGATTGGGATCGTCCCCTGCATATTCTCAGACCATAATGCCTTGAAATTAGAACTAAATCACAACAAGAAGTTTGGAAGGACCTCAAACACGTGGAGGTTAAGGACCATCCTGCTAAAAGATAAAAGGGTCAACCAGGAAATTAAGGAAGAATTAAAAAGATTCATGGAAACTAATGAGAATGAAGATACAACCATTCAAAATCTTTGGGATGCAGCAAAAGCAGTCCTAAGGGGGAAATACATCGCAATACAAGCATCCATTCAAAAACTGGAAAGAGGGATCCCTGGGTGGCGCAGCGGTTTAGCGCCTGCCTTTGGCCCAGGGCGCAATCCTGGAGACCCAGGATCGAATCCCACGTTGGGCTCCAGGATTGAATCCCACGTCGGGCTCCCGGTGCATGGAGCCTGCTTCTCTCTCTACCTATGTCTCTGCCTCTCTCTCTGTGTGTGTGTGACTATCATAAATAAATAATTAAAAAAAAAACCTGGAAAGAACTCAAATACAAAAGCTAACCTTACACATAAAGGAGCTAGAGAAAAAACAGCAGATAGATCCTACACCCAGCAGAAGAAAAGAGTTAATAAAGATTCGAGCAGAACTCAACGAAATCGAGACCAGAAGAACTGTGGAACAGATCAACAGAACCAGGAGTTGGTTCTTTGAAAGAATTAATAAGATAGATAAACCATTAGCCAGCCTTATTAAAAAGAAGAGAGAGAAGACTCAAATTAATAAAATCATGAATGAGAAAGGAGAGATCACTACCAACACCAAGGAAATACAAACGATTTTAAAAACATATTATGAACAGCTATACGCCAATAAATTAGGCAATCTAGAAGAAATGGACGCATTCCTGGAAAGCCACAAACTACCAAAACTGGAACAGGAAGAAATAGAAAACCTGAACAGGCCAATAACCAGGGAGGAAATTGAAGCAGTCATCAAAAACCTCCCAAGACACAAAAGTCCAGGGCCAGATGGCTTCCTAGGGGAATTCTATCAAACTTAAAGAAGAAACCATACCTATTCTCCTAAAGCTGTTTGGAAAGATAGAAAGAGATGGAGTACTTCCAAATTCGTTCTATGAGGCCAGCATCACCTTAATTCCAAAACCAGACAAAGACCCAACCAAAAAGGAGAATTACAGACCAATATCCCTGATAAACATGGATGCAAAAATTCTCAACAAGGTACTGGCCAATAAGATCCAACAATACATTAAGAAAATTATTCACCATGACCAAGTAGGATTTATCCCTGGGACACAAGGCTGGTTCAACACCCATAAAACAATCAATGTGATTCATCATATCAGCAAGAGAAAAACCAAGAACCATATGATCCTCTCATTACATGCAGAGAAAGCATTTGACAAAATACAGCATCCATTCCTGATCAAAACTCTTCAGAGTGTAGGGATAGAAGGAACTTTCCTCGACACCTTAAAAGCCATCTACGAAAAGCCCACCGCAAATATCATTCTCAATGGGGAAGCACTGGGAGCCTTTCCCCTAAGATCAGGAACAAGACAGGGATGTCCACTCTCACCACTGCTATTCAACATAGTAGAAGTCCTAGCCTCAGCAATCAGACAACAAAAAGACATTAAAGACATTCAAATTGGCAAAGAAGAAGTCAAACTCTCCCTCTTCGCCGATGACATGATACTCTACATAGAAAACCCAAAAGTCTCCACCCCAAGATTGCTAGAACTCATACAGCAATTTGGTAGCGTGGCAGGATACAAAATAAATGCCCAGAAATCAGTGGCATTTCTATACACTAACAATGAGACTGAAGAAAGAGAAATTAAGGAGTCCATCCCATTTACAATTGCACCCAAAAGCATAAGATACCTAGGAATAAACCTAACCAAAGGTGTAAAGGATCTATACCCTCAAAACTATAGAACACTTCTGAAAGAAAGTGAGGAAGACACAAAGAGATGGAAAAATATTCCATGCTCATGGATTGGCAGAATTAATATTGTGAAAATGTCAATGTTACCCAGGGCAATATACACGTTTAATGCAATCCCTATCAAAATACCATGGACTTTCTTCAGAGAGTTAGAACAAATTATTTTAAGATTTGTGTGGAATCAGAAAAGACCCCGAATAGCCAGGGGAATTTTAAAAAAGAAAACCATAGCTGGGGGCATCACAATGCCAGATTTCAGGTTGTACTACAAAGCTGTGGTCATCAAGACAGTGTGGTACTGGCACAAAAACAGACACATAGATCAGTGGAACAGAATAGAGAACCCAGAAGTGGACCCTGAACTTTATGGTCAACTAATATTCGATAAAGGAGGAAAGACTATCCATTGGAAGAAAGACAGTCTCTTCAATAAATGGTGCTGGGAAAATTGGACATCCACATGCAGAAGAATGAAGCTAGACCACTCTCTTTCACCATACACAAAGATAAACTCAAAATGGATGAAAGATCTAAATGTGAGACAAGATTCCATCAAAATCCTAGAGAAGAACACAGGCAACACCCTTTTTGAACTCGGCCACAGTAACTTCTTGCAAGATACATCCACGAAGGCAAAAGAAACAAAAGCAAAAATGAACTATTGGGACTTCATCAAGATAAGAAGCTTTTGCACAGCAAAGGATACAGTCAACAAAACTAAAAGACAACCTACAGAATGGGAGAAGATATTTGCAAATGACATATCAGATAAAGGGCTAGTTTCCAAGATCTATAAAGAACTTATTAAACTCAACACCAAAGAAACAAACAATCCAATCATGAAATGGGCAAAAGACATGAACAGAAATCTCACAGAGGAAGACATAGACATGGCCAACACGCACAGGAGTAAATGCTCTGCATCACTTGCCATCAGGGAAATACAAATCAAAACCACAATGAGATACCACCTCACACCAGTGAGAATGGGGAAAATTAACAAGGCAGGAAACCACAAATGTTGGAGGGGATGCGGAGAAAAGGGAACCCTCTTACACTGTTGGTGGGAATGTGAACTGGTGCAGCCACTCTGGAAAACTGTGTGGAGGTTCCTCAAAGAGTTAAAAATAGACCTGCCCTACGACCCAGCAATTGCACTGCTGGGGATTTACCCCAAAGATACAGATGCAATGAAACACAGGGACACCTGCACCCTGATGTTTATAGCAGCAATGGCCACGATAGACAGACTGTGGAAGGAGCCTCGATGTCCATCGAAAGATGAATGGATAAAAAAGATGGGGTTTATGTATACAATGGAATATTACTCAGCTATTAGAAATGACAAATATCCACCATTTGCTTCAACGTGGATGGAACTGGAGGGTATTATGCTGAGTGAAATAAGTCAGTCGGAGAAGGACAAACATTATATGTTCTCATTCATTTGGGGAATATAAATAATAGTGAAAGGGAATATAAGGGAAGGGAGAAGAAATGTGTGGGAAATACCAGAAAGGGAGACAGAACGTAAAGACTGCTAACTCTGGGAAACGAACTAGGGGTGGTAGAAGGGGAGGAGGGCGGGCGGTAGGAGTGAATGGGTGATGGGCACTGTGGGTTATTCTGTATGTTGGTAAATTGAACACCAATAAAAAATAAATTAAAAAAAATGAATTAAGGAATCATTCTTACAAATGGTGAGTTAACCAATTATCTTGAAGACATATCTAAATTAAGTATTACACTTACTTTTTAACTTTTTCTTTATTAGATATGGTTTATTACCACGTGGATTTGTGTTGTTAGGATTAACAATACTAGATTTTAAAATGAGTTGATATTCTTTCTGCGTGAACTGCTCATGTACTTTATTGATGATTTACAAAATATGTGTATAATCTCCCTTATAACACTCATATTAAATTTTATGTGTAATTTCATATATTAATAGATTTTCCACTTTGTCCTACTCTTTGAAGTTTCTATTTTTGTATCAGTCCTAGATTTAAAATGTGTTCTAGGGGTGTCTGGGTGAGTTAGTTGGTTAGGTATCTGCCTTCGGCTCAGGTCATGAACCCAACATCCCAGGATCAAGTCCCAGGAAAGCCCCACATCCCCACATGGGGCTCCCTGGTCAGTGGGGAGTCTGCTTCTCTCTCTTCCTCTGCCCCTCCTCCACTCTTACTCTCTCTCTCACTGGCTCTCTCTCAAATATTTTTTTTTAAATGCATTCTAATGTGTGGAAGAAATATTCCTTTTTCTTTATTCCTTTTACTTTTTTTTAAAAAAAAGATTATTTATCACCATCAAGATGGTTGCTTAGAAAGACTAATAAAATGAGAGAAAATAAACCCCTTGCACGACTGGTAAAGAAAAAGAAAAAAAATTAAAAATTGTTGGAATAGAAAAGGGGACATAACGCATGCTATTGGGATTTTAAAAATAAGAGAACATTGTGAATGATTTTCTGCCATTAAATTAGAAAATGTAGACAAATGGACAATTTCCTACAAATACAAATGGGTGTTGGTTAAAACTAACTCAAAGGAAAACAAAACTTCAATGTATCTAAAACCATGAAAGAGGCCAAATTAGGAATTTACAATCTACAATCACTAGAGTGGCCAGATATATGGGTGAAAAAAACAGCCAACTTATATGAGGCTTCTGAATCACAGGGCTGATTTCTAGATTAAGCCTCAGCACACACTGAATTCCTAAAACCTGACCATAACTGATTTTACTATAATTTGAAAAAGCCCTGTGATGTCCTTTTTTCTCTGGTGTCCTACTGCTACAGACTGAATATATCCTCCCCAAATTTATATGCTGAACCTAATGGTAATGATATGAAGAGGAGGGGCCTTTGGCAGGTGATTAGGTTTTGAGGGTGGAGCTCTTATGAATGGAATTCTTGCCCTTATTAAAGAGGCCTCAGATCCCTTACCTCTTTCTCCAATAGGAGAACCTAGGGAAAAATAAACAAAACCATAGCCAACTAAGAACCAGGAAGAGGGCACTCATCAGACACTAAATCTGCTAGTACCTTGATCTTGGACTTCGTCACTTCCAGAACTGTCAGAAATGAATATTTGTTGTTTAGAAGCCGTCCGGTTTATGGGTTTTTTATAGCATAATAATATGGTATTACATTATGGGTGTTTTGTTATAACACCTAACCATGTGTTGATTTTGCTTAAATGGTTAGTCTGAAGTTATGTCTCACAATAGAATACCAGGATTAATGTTTAATACTATCCATGTTATACTCCATGCTATGCACTGAAAGTCTATGACTACCCAAAATTCATATGTCGAAGCCCTAATCCCAAATGTACCGATATTGGGAGGTAGGACCTTGGGAAATCATAAGGTCATGAGAGTGGAGACCTCATCATGAATGAGATGAGTGCTCTTCTAAAAAGAGCCATGAAAGAAATCATCTCTCTGCCATGTGAGGATGCAACGAAAAAGGTGGCCATTGTAAACCAGGAAGAGGTCCTCACCAAGAACTTGACCCTGATGGCACCCAGATCTCCACCCTCCAGTCTCCAGAACCATGAGAACTAAATGCCTGCAGTTGAAGCCACCCAATCCATGGTATTCTGTGAGAGCAGTCTGAACAGACACTCCACCATGCTAGTATGACAATGTACAATCCAATCCTTCATGTAAATATCCATGCTCTGAAATACATGTGTACTTTTATAGGTAAAATAGTTAAGTAATTCAACAAGAGGAGGAACTCAAGGTCTAGCCTTGATATTGTGTCATTTACTTATTGAGGATTTTTCTTACTGTTCTACTGAAATATGCATCAGGCTGCTTTCAGTGGGAAATAACAGGAAAGCCAATCAAGGCAATTTGACTCAAACAATAAAAAACTGACCAGCTGGCTTTCCTATGAAGTCCAGAGATGGGGTAGGCTCCAGGGTTGGTTGGTTGAGTGACTCGTGTCATCAAGAATATAGCATCTTTCCCTCTCTTTGCTCTGTAGCCACAGGATCTTTATCAATCCATGCCTGGTGTCCCCTCCAGGCTGTAGGCCATCTGCCAGTTACAATAAAGCCTGCTTATTCCTTTGTTTATATTCAGCAGGTGAGAGACATTGCCTCTCCCTAAGCCACCAAAAGGAAGTCTTTATCTTCAGTCTTTGGGGGCCAATTTCCATTTCCCCCAACAATGGTAGGGCTAGGTCCTTGAGAAACAGTCACTGGCTTCCTAGCCAGGGCCCATCAGCAGAGCTCAAGGCAGTTCCTCAAAGTTTACTGCTGCCATACAACAGGAAGGGGGGAGTGAATGCTGAAGAATAAAGCACTCCATCCACTACAGAAATATTTGCTCAGGAAACACTTGTGTTTTTACTGGTGATACTTGATTGTACATTCGTTTTAGAGTTTGCTAAGATAAAAGGAATTATGGTATGTCTTCCAGTTAGTGTCTGAAATAGATCTTAGAAAGGTTATGTGCCAGTCTGAGATTGCTGTTAGATTTCACAGTTGACAAAGCGTCAAGACTCAAACGTAAATAAAAAATGTAAACTAATTTTTTTCGATCCAATTGAAAAAAAAAGAAGTCAATTGTAACATAAATCATTTTAAGCTAAAAGTCACAGCTAAATATGAAGGGCAATGAATATGTCCAAAGTTACACAAGAGAGGGCCTTTCAATCCAAGCAAGACCATTTACCTCACGATCCAAACTTGTCTTATACTACAGCTAGCAGTGGATAAACATACACATGTTTATACCCAGTGAAGGGCACCTGGGTGGCTCAGCAGTTGAGCGTCTGCCTTTGGCTCAGGTTGTGATCCTCAGGGGTCCTGGGATGGGGTCCTGCATCGGGCTCCCCACAGGGAGCCTGCTTTTTCCTCTGCCTTTATCTCTACCTCTCTGTGTGTGTCTTTTGTGAATAAATAAAATCTTAAAAAAAAAATATCCAGCGCAGAAGATATAAATAAAATCCATTAGAAAATATCAATGTATTTTATCTGTAGGAAGCTTATCAGTGATAACATCTATATGGATCTACATCTACATAGCATTTTCTTGCTTTAAAATTTGAGGAAGTAATATATGCACATTGCAGAAAAACTCAATCGGGATCAATAAACAGACAGTAAAAAAAAAAAACAAAGTCTCTTGCTCAGTTTCCCCAGAGACCTCCCCTCCCACTACCCCAAAGGCCTAGGTTATCAGGTTCTTATGTGTCCTTCCCCAGATAGTTTCTATATATGTAAATACATCTCTAACCTTTAAAAAATACAAATGGGGAGGGGCACCTCGATGGCTCAGCTGGTTAAGCATCTGCCGTTGGCTCAGGTCATGATCCTGGGATCAAGCCCCACATTGGGCTCCCTGGACAGTGAGGAGTCTGCTTCTCCCTCTTCCTCTGCCCCTCCTCCCTGCTTGTGCACATATGCTTTCTCTCTCTCTAATGAACAAATAAATAAATCTTAAAAAAAATACAAATGGAAACATATGTGGCAAACAGTTCTGTCCTCTGTGCATTTTTGAGAATTTATTCACATGTCTAGAATGATCTGAATTTTGCATAGCCGTTTGAATAGATCTCCTGACCTTATAGCAGAGGTGGGGACAGAATTTGAGCTTAGGCAAGCAATGGGATGGGAAGGAGTTCTCCAATGCTCAGGCAGGAAGATGCAATAAAGGATAGAAGGTCTTAAGGAAAGTGCCACAGTGCTGGAAGTAAGGGGGGGCATCTGTCAACGAGGGGTAAAAGTGATGCAGATAGGAAGCTACTGAAAGTTTCTCTCATGCTTTTGAAAGCACAGTTTGTCACTTGATTAATGAATTTTTTTCTATTTATATTTATGGCTATTTTTTCAAGTTTTTATTTAAATTCCAGTTAGTTAACATACAGTGTAATATTAGGTTCAGGTGTAGAGTCTAATGATTCATCACTTCCATACAACACCCAGTGCTCATCACAAGTGCCCTTCTTAATGCCCATCTCCCCTCCAGTAAACCTCAGGTTGTTGCCTAGAGTTAAGAGTCTGTTTTCTGGTTTGCCTCTTTCTACACTAACCCCTCCACCATGCTCCTCTGTTTTGTTTCTTAAATTCCACATATGAGTGAAATCATATGATATTTGTTTTTTTCCCCACCTATCTCACTTGGCATAGTACTCTCTAGCTCCATCCACGGCAAACGGCAAGATTTCATTCTTTTTTATGGATGAGTAATATTCCATTGTATACATACACTATATCTTCTTTATCCATATATCAGTTGATGCACATTGGGCTCTTTCTATAATTTGCCTATTGTTGAAAGTGCTGCTATAAACATTAGTGTGCAGGTGCCCCTTTGAATCAGTATTTTTGTATCCTTTGGGTAAATACCTAGTAGTGCAATTGCTGGGTTGTAGGGTAGCTCTATTTTTAACTTTTTGAGGAACCTCCATACTGTCTTCCAGAGTGGCTGTACCAGTCTGCATTCCCGCCAACAGTATAAGAGTTCCCTGTTCTCTGCATCCTCACCAACACCTGCTGTCTACTGTGTTGTTAATTTTGACCATCCTGACAGGTGTGAGGTGGTATCTCATTGTAGTTTTGATTTGAATTTTCCAGATGATGAGTGATGTTGAGCATCTTTCCTGTGTCTGTTAGTCATCTGGATATTGTCTTTGGAGAAACGTCTATTTGTGTCTTCTGCCCATTTTTCTAACCAGATTATTTGTTGAAGGGACTATATTTGAGCAAAAGTCTCACATCCTCAATGTATTCCTTTAGTTGGAGTATCCTTGTTTGAGATTCTGTAATCCACCACTAGATGGACCTATTTGATATTTTGTCTTCAGAGAAAAAAACCGCTTTATACTCAGTGCGGGCTTCCTAAAAAGGATTTAGATCACTGATCTTAAAATAAGATTTGAATTTTTAAAAACTAAACTGTGCATACAAAATAATGAATAAAATATACTCACATACTTAAATCTACTTAAATAATGTTAATAGAAACAAACACTGTGTATTAAATCTCCTGGCTTAAGAAATGAAACACAACACAATACATCTTTTTAGCTAACTGTACTCCCTCTCTGATCTTCTCACTTTCCTTCCCATCCATATGAGGCCAAAATTCTGAATTATAAATTAGCAGACACTTTTAAAAATTAGTTTTACAATATATGATGTATCACCAAACAACAAATGCTTAATTTTTCTAAATTTTGAAATTAATATAAAAAAACCATTGAGCTATTGAGCCTGGGTGGCTCATTGGTTGACCGTCTTCCTTCAGCTCAGGGTGTGATCCTGGAGTCCTGGGATCAAGTCCCACATTGGGCTCCCCATAGGGAGCCTGCTTCTTCTCCCTCTACCGATGTCTCAGCCTCTCTCTCTTTCATGAATAAATAAAATCTTTTTGGTTTTTTTTTTTAAGATTTTTTATTTATTTATTCAGAGAGAGAGAGAGAGAGAGAGAGAGAGGCAGAGACACAGGCAGAGGGAACAAGTCCCACATCGGGCTCCCTGCATGGAGCCTGCTTGATCCCGGGTCTCCAGGATCACACCCCAGGCTGCAGGTGGTGCTAAACCACTGTGCCATCGGGGCTGCCCTAAATAAAATCTTTTAAAACAAAGGACTATTATATGTATTTTCAAATGCTTTTCTCACTCTTCATTCTATTTCTGAAACTCATCCATGTTGTATGTATAGCTTGGGCATTTTTTCAAACTGCTCTATGATATGGTGCTTATGAATAGACTAAAATTCATTTATCTGTGTTACTGATTTATACTTGATATTTTTCATTCAGTACTATGGTTTTTAAGATTCTCATTTTCATTATACAGACAAAATTTAGACAGATTAAACATTGTTGATATGTAATCTGTATCTAATAATTACAATATCAATCTTGGAGTCTGACCCTTCAGGTTTTTTTTTTTTTCTTTTCCTACTGACTTTCATTTACTTGGGCTTCTTGATGTGCTTTAGTAATTAAGAAAAAATTGTAAACGCATGTTCCCTAGGTGGCAGTTCTCTCAAAATAATGTTTTGTTCCCTCCTCCATGCTAATATATCCTTCATTAACTGCAAGGAGCTCTCCATTTCTCTTATCTGGAAATCATTTCATCTATTGCTCTGTCTGGATAATAATCTCTGTCTGTCTTCAGCAATGGTGGGGCAATTACTCTTTCTTTTGGGCAGGGAAATCCATGGTTTGTCATCTTCCCCAAAGATGAATATTTTAGAAAGCCCAGTGGCAAAGCTATTGCCATCTTTTACATATGCCACATCAAGAACAGCTTGCCCCCACCCCTCTCTGTTGGTGTTTCACATTAGCACATTCAGCCAACATACACAGACTAGCAGAACTTGATGGACTGCCTAACTGATTTGGTCAAGCTTCAAATCAATCTAGAGGATTGTCAACCTGGGTAGTGCCCACAAAGATCTTTATCTCATCACAGAACTTATACTTGGCCTCCTCAGGTGTGATTCGATCAACAGTGGAATGAACCCTGGGTCATAGATTAGATAAATCCTCGCCACTCTCATCAGTGTTGAAGACATTCACAAAACTGGTAGGGTATCCTCTATCAGTATGCAGCCTACCACCAATCTTAAGGAACCACTGCATTCAGATCTACTTTCTCTCTTCTCAGAACACACCTGAGTCTGTTCTTTAGTAAAATAATGGGAGGGCCCAATGAATGCACAAAAGACAAAAACATTCATTTAGTATATTTACTATCAAATGCTTTGGGGCTGCTACATGCTTCAGGATCATAAGCCATGACTTCTAGGTGCAGAAAGAGCTGAAATCCATGCATCAATCATATAGGGAGGATTTGCTTTGCTCCTGCCAGGCATAGAGGGGCAATACTAACCTATGGCTACTTTAAAATGAAATCTGGCTTGGTAGTATTCAGTATTCACATAGGTAGCATGCATTTTGTCCCCAAAACGGCATGACTCAAAATTCCCAATAGATTCTTTCTTTCTCTTCCTACTCATTCTAGAGCCAGCCTAAACATGTTTCCCATTGAGTGGTTAGTTTCTACATCAACCTTTTTTAGAGTTCTGGCTTATACTAGAATCTTGGATTCTACTTCCTACCCTTCTTTGGATCCAGACTTTGCCTCCTGTCTATTACAGGCCATTAAAATGCAAACTCCAGCCCTTCCAACTTCAAGTCACAAGACTGTTGGTGCACCCTGATTATTACGAACTGGATAAGCTACGAAACCATAGTTTTTAAACCTGACAGAAACCTGAGGACAGAAAATAAATCTAACTAAATTAAGCTCTATAAAGTAAAGGGTCCTTCCTTTAAGAGTGAGACCTATAGCTGTTTTCATCCTAGTAGAGAAGTTAAAAGATGAGAGAATCATAGCAGGTGATAATGAGAAACCAGCCACATTTTAATGAATTTTTAATGACTGCATGTGACCTAGCATGATGAACTAGAATCCCAAGGATCCCCAACCACAGTGTGCAGCTGCCTGCTATTTACCATAGACCCTCACAGAGGGCACACGGGTAATATGCTAAAGGCTAAGAGAAGAACAGAAGAGCTTAGAGAGATCCCATATAAAGTGCTCAGATCTTTCCCAAGTAATGCTCAGTGAAGTGTAAGAGCAAGGCAGAAAGAGGAGAAAAATCTCTCTCAGGCACTCTGGACTTTGGGTGCAAAGCAGCAACTGCCAAAGAATGAAAGCAAAATAGTAAAACAGAGAGAGCCCTCCTTGGGTATATAGAAATGGAACTGAAGAGCAAACAAATTTCTAGTGACTCAAAAAGCTAGAATATAGGTTGTGAAGCAGAGTAAAATCTCTCATGGTTCAAAACGCTGGTGTCCTGGGATGCCTGGGTGGCTTAGTGGTTGAGCGCCTGCCTTTGGCTCAGGGTGTGATCCTTGAGTCCTGGGATCGAGCCCCACATCGGGCTCCCTGCATGGAGCCTGCTTTTCCCTCTGCCTGTGTCTGTCTCTCTCTGTGTGTGTGTCTCTCATGAATAAATAAAATCTTAAAAAAAAAAAAGCTGGTATCTAGTCTATAAAGAAATTTCTGAGGTCTTGCTGGTACTTACTTGGTGCCTCTGCAGGGCTAGGGATTCTAGGCATTCTGATAGAAGAAGGGCTGAGTAATTTTCTGGGGGAAAATACTATTTCCTTTAACCTCAACTATTCTTTTATACACTGTAACTATAAGACATACAAAGAAGAAGATGCAACTCACGACCATGAGAGGAAAGAAGCAGACCAAGAGATGGATCAGCCATTAGCATTATGAGACAGGGATTTTAAAATAACCACGAAAATATGAAAGGATCTAATAGGAAAGCTAGATAACATTCACAAACATATGGGGAATGTCAGCAGAGAGACTGAAATGATAAAAACGATCAAGTGGAAGTGCTAGAAATGGAAAATATAGTATCCTAAGTGAAGAATTCATTCAATAGGATCAGAAGCAGCCTGGACACAGAAGAAGAAAATGATCTATAACTTAAAGGAAGTAGAAGTTATATAAACCAAAAAACAAAAATTAGACAGAAAATTCAATGAAGTATCTGAGATCTATGAGACATATGTAATTGGAGTACCAGGAAAAAGGAGAGAGAATGGGACAGAACACATTGTTGAAGAGACAATGGCTGAGAGTTTTCCAAAATTGTTGAAAGACGTTAATTAGCAAACTCCAAGCAAGATAAGTGGAGGCACATCAGCCTCAGACTGCTGAAAACCAAGATAAAATTTAAAAGCAGCCACTCTATATTATGTATAGGGAGACAACAGTGAGAATTACTGCTGACTTCTCACTGGAAACCAGGTGGTCCAGGAGACAACGGAAAGACAATTTTTAAATGCTTGAAGAAAAAAAAAAAGATAACCTAGAATTCTATATATAGCAAAATATATCATCCAAAAACAAATGAAAAATACATTTTAAGATAGACAAAAGTGAAGAGATTTCATCTCCAGAAGAGCTGCATTGCAATAAATACTAAAAGAGTAATTCAGACTACAGGGAAATGATACCAGATGGAAGCTCAGAGCTGAAGAAAGGAATGAAGAACACAAGAAAATTATGTAAGTAAAAAAGACACACTTAATATTTTTAAAGAGAGAATTATTACATTTATAGCTACATTTCTTTAAAAGACTATGGAGTAGACTTCTAGGGAAGAGTACAGAGTATGAGGACCCTAAGCTTACCTCCTCCTGCAGATACAAACAGATCAACACTTACATCAGTGTAATAACGCTGAAAATGATCCAAAGATTGGCAGGACAAACTTCACAACTAAAGATAGGGAAGAGACCACATGGAAGAAGGCAGGAAGGGCACAGGTACAGTGGAGAGTTAAGCAGGACTGTCAGTGGGAGGGGAGAACCCACAGGCAGAGAGGATAGAAACAGACCCTTGCACAGGGAAGCCTACACAAGGAAAATGAATCCCTATAATATCTGGCTTTGAAATAAGAAGGGATGCATTCTTATAACCAGGACTTAAACACTGGAATTTTTTTTTCTTTCCAAATTTTTATTTAAATTCTAATTAGTTAACATATAGTATAATATTGGTTTCAGGAGTAGAATTAGTGATTTATCACTTACATACAACACCCAGTGTTCATTATAACAAGTGCTCTCCCTATTACCCATCACCTAAACCATGGAATTTTAAAAATCAGTGGGTTTGGCTCTGGGAGAACTGGGAGAATGGATAGGAAACTGAGTCTCCACTGTTAAAGAGACAACACAACAAACGTCCCTATGGAGAAGTTTCAAAAATACCTGGGACATACAGGAAGGTTATTTACTAATTTCAGAGCATGTCCCCAGAGAGACAGAGACTCCTCCTGGAACAAAGGAGCCGGAAGGCATCATTCCCCCCACCCCCCACTTTGCCAGCATAAACACATGGCCACCTGTGGGAACCAGTGCACTGTCTATAATCACTGTCTAATATGTTAACACCATGTGTACTGCCCCTGCCCTTTGGTGGATCTGCCCCTCCAGCCAGTCCTGCCTCAGGCTCAGTCCTGCAAGTGCCCTTCACACAGAGGACAGAAAACACACAAACCCTGCTAACACCACCGCACTGCCACATTACTACCCTGCTCACAAGGCAAATGCAAGCCCTCCAATACTGTCTGCCTGGAGCCCATCCAGGGTGGTACCATAGGCCTGGAAGTGTGCAAGCAGCCCCAAAAGGATCTGGCACCACTTCAAAGTGACTCCTTCCCTAGAAAGAGGAGAAAATAACCACATACAAAAGTTAGACTGGGGCCTCAGCAATGGGTTGGGGGTAGATATCTAGTCTGACTGCAGGCCCCATGCACCAATGAAAGCTTCCCAAGGGACAACACGAATGTACTTTCCCTCTGTTGTCCCTTGGCACTACTACATCTCTGGCAAATGCCTGGTCTGACTCAACTTAAGCCTAAGGCAGCCCTAGACTGGCCCACTAATACCACAGAGACCAAACACTGCACACAACAGGAAAAGAGAGCCATTACAGATGAGTAGACTGAAGGACAAAGTGGCCAACCCACAAGAGCAGAGTGCACACAACACACACAGGAGATAGCCCTAAAGAACTAGGTTCTGGAGTCATAGCAGACTTTTCTGTGACACGGAAAGAGAGAGAGACAAAATGAGGAGACAGGGGAATATGTCCCAAATGAAAGACTAGGACAAAATCACAGCAAAAGTCTGAAGTCAAATGGAGATACAGAATATGCTTGATAGAGAATTTAAAGTAATGATCATGAAGATACTCACCAGAGAAAAGAGTGAGACCTTAAAAAGAGATAGAAAATATAAAAAAGAACCAATCAAAGATGAAGAGCTCAATAACTGAAATTAAGAATACATGAGGTGGAAGGGTGCCTGGGTAGCTCAGTTGGTTAGGCATCTGACTCTTGATCTCGGCTCAGGTCATGATCTCAGGGTCATGAGATTGAGCCCCTCATTGGGCTCTGCAGAGTCTGCTTGTCCCTCTCTCTGCTCCTTCCCCCACTCACATATTCTCTCTCTCAAAGAAATAGAATCTTTTATATATATATATAATATAGAGAGAGACATTGGCTCATAGTTTTCTTTTTTTGTGGTGTCTTCAAAAGCAAAAATAGCCTTAAAGAACTCAGTGACACCATCAAGTATAATACCATTTGTGTTATAGGGATCTGAAAAGGAGAAGAAAAAGAAGATGGGGCAGAAAATTTATTTGAAGAAATAATAGCTGAAAACTTCCCAAATCTGGGGAAGGAAACAGAAATCCAGATCCAGTAGGAACAGAGTGCCTCCAACAAAATCAATCCAGGGAGGTCCACAGTAAGAAATTAGTAATTAAAATGGCAAAAAAGTAATGATAAAGGGAGTTTTAAATCAGGAATAGAAAAAAAAAAAAAAAACAGCAGTTACATACCAGGGAAACTCCTTACGGCTTTCATCTGAGTTTTCAGCAGAAACTTTTCAGGCCAGAAGGGATTGGCATAATATATTCAAAATGCTGAAAGGAAAAGATCTACAACCAAGAATGTTCTATCCAGCAAGGCTATCTATCACTCAGAATAGAAGGAGAGATAAGCAGTTTCCCAGGCAAAATGAAAGTTAAAGGAATTCATGACCAATAAGCTAGCCCTACAAAAGAATGTTAAATAAGACTCTTGAAGTGGAAAGACCATAAGTAAGAGTAAGGAAGGCACAAAAGCAGTAAAAATAAGCATATTTGTAAAAACTCAGAGAACTCAAAGATGAAAGGATGTCAAGTATGACATGCCTAAAACACTGGCAGGGGGAGAAGTAAAGAATGAGTTCAAACTTAAGTGACAATTGACTTAATATAGACTGCTATATGTAGAAGATTTTTATATACAAGCTAAATGGTAACCACAAATCAAATAATACATGGAGACAAACGAAAATGAATACATAATTGTCCAAAGTCTTTGGGATGCAGCAAAAACTGTTCTAAGAGGGAAGTTTTAGCAGTACAGGCTTACCTCAAGAAGCAAGAAAAATCTAACAATATAACTTTACACCTAAAGGAGCTAGAAAAAGAACAAAGCCTGAAACTAGTAGAAAAAAGGCAATAATAGAGATTAAACCAGAAATTAACAAAATAGAAACTAAAAAACCAGTAGAATAGATAAATGAAACCAGCAGGATCTTTGAAAAGATTAACAAATTGATAAGCCTCTAGCCAGACTCATAAAAAAAAGGGGGGGGGGGACTCAAACAAGCAAAATCAGAAGTGAAAGAGGAAAAACAACAACCAATATCACAGAATACAAAGGATTTTAAGAGAATATAATGAAAAATTATATGCCAACAAGTTGGACAACCTATAAGAGATGGATAATTCCTAGAAATATATAACCTCCCAAAATTGAATTACAAAGAAATAGGAAATTTGAACAGACTAATTACCAGCAATGAAAGTGAATCAGTAATTGAAAAACTCCCAACAAACAAAACTCCAGGACCAGATGGCTTCATAGGTGAGTTCTACCAAAGATTTAGAGAAAAGTCAATACCTAGTCTTCTCAAATTCATTCTATGAGCCTGGTATCACCCTGATCGCAAAACTAGATAAAGACACCACAGAAAAAGAAAACTATGAGCCAATATCTCTAATGTACATGGATGCAAAAATCCTCAACAAAATACTAGAAAACCAAATCCAACAATATATTACAAAAATCATATTCCATGATCAAGTGGGATTTATTCCCAGGATGCATAGGTGGTTTACTATTTGCAAATCAATCAGCATGATACATCACATCAATAAGAAAAAGGATAAGAACCATATGACCATTGCAATAGGTCAAGAACAAGAAAAGGATGTCTACTCTTGTCACTTTCATTCAAAATAGTACTGAAAGCCCTAGCCATAGTAATCAGACCAAAAGGGAAAGAAAGCAAGCATCCACATTGGTAAGGAAGAAGTAGTTTTCATTATTTGTGGAACACATGATACTGTAAAACCCTGTAAGACTCCACCAAAAAAACTACTTAGAACTGATAAATGAATTCAATAAGATCACAGGATACAAAATCAAAATACAGAAACTGTTGCATTTCCATACAGTAATAATGAACCAGCAGAAAGAGAAATTAAGAAAACAATCCCATTTACAATTGCAACAAAATAATAAAATACCCTGGAATAAACTTAACCAAGAATGTGAAAAACCTATACCCTGAAAACCATAAAACACTGATGAAAGAAACTGAAGACAACAAAAACAAATGGGAAGATGTTCCACGCTCATAAATTGGGAGAACAAATATCATTAAAATGTCTATACTACCCAAAGCAATCTACAGACTTAATGCAATTCCTATCAAAATACCAACAGCATTTTTCACAGAATCAGAATATATAATCCTAAAATGTATATGGAACCACAAAAGAACCCAAATAACCAAAGCAATCATGAAAAAGAAAGAAAAAAGCTGGAGGTATCACAACTCTAGATTTCAAGATATACTACAAAACTGTAATAATCAAAACAGTATGGAACTGGCACAAAACAGACACATAGATCAATGGAACAGAATATAAAGCCCAGAAATAAGCCCATGATTATATGGTTAACTAATCTTTGACCAAGGAGGCAAGAATATGCAGTGGAAAAAAGACAGTCTCTTCCATAAATGGTGTTGGGAAAACTGGACAGCAGCACACAACAAAATTAAACTGGTCACTTTCTTACATCACACACAAAAATAAACTCAAAATAGATTAAAGACCTAAATGTGAGTCCTGAAATCATAAAAATCCTAGAAGAGAGCACAGGTAATTTCTGTGACATTGGTCATAGCAACGTTTTTCTATATATGTTTGCTGAGGCAAGGAAAACAAAAGCAAAAATAAACTATTGAGACTATATCACAAAAAAAAAAAAAAAGCTTCTGTACAGCAAAGGAAACAACAACAAAAAGAGAGCCTACTGAACAGGAGAAGATGTTGGCCAATGACATATCAGATAAAGGGTTAGTATCCAAATACATAAAGAACAATTCAACACCAAAAATAATTCACTTAAAAGATGGGCAGGAGACATGAACAGTCATTTCTCCAAAAAAGACATCTAGATGGCCAAGACACATGAAGAGATGCTCAACATCACTCATCATCAGGGAAATACAAACCAAAAGGACAATGGGATATCACCTCACAGCTGCTAAATGGCTAAAATAAAAAACACAAGAAACAAATATTGACGAGGATGTGGAGCAAAGAGAACCCTCATGCACTGTTGGTGGGAATGTAAACTGATGAAGCTACTGTGGAAAACAGTATGGAGGTTCCTCAAATAATTAAAGATAGAATTACCATATGATCTAGTAATTCCACTACTGGGTATTTACCCAAAGAACTAAAATATTAATTCAAAAGGATACATGCACCCTTATGTTTATTGCAGTATTATTTACAATGGCCAAACTATGAAAGTAGCCCAAGTGTCCATCAACTGAAGAATGGATAAAGAAGATGTGGTGTATATATATGTACAATGGAATATGATTCAGCCATAAAAAGAATGAAATCTTGCCTTTTGGAACAACATGGATGGAGTTAGGGAGTATAATGCTAAGCGAATACGTCAGAGAAAGATAAATGCCATGTGATTTATCTCATATGTGGAATTTTAGAAACAAAACAAATGAACAAAGGTGAAAAAAAGGACTAACCAACAAACAGACTCATAACTATAGAGAATAAACGTGGTTACCAGAGGGGAGGTAGGTGGTAGGGGGATGGGTGAAATAGGTGAAGGGGAGCAGACTCCTCGCTGAGGCCTACATGGGGCTCTACCTCACAACCCTGAGGTCATGACCTGGGCAGAAACCAAGAGTTGGACACTTAACCAACTGAGCCACCCAGGTGCCCCAAGAGTACACTTATCTTACTGAACATTGAGTAATACATGAAATTGTTGAATCACTATATTGTACACCTGAAACAAGTATAACAATGTTAACTATACTGAAATTAAAATTCAGAAATAAAAAAAATAAGACTATGGACTACATAAAGCACAAATAATAGCATTTTATGGTATTTGTGGCACATGTAAGAAGTAAAATATACAACAGAGTGCAATGTGTGAAAATGCCGATAAATAAAATCATACTGTTGTAAGGTTCTTATATTGCTTACAAAATAGTATAATACTATTTAAAAATAAACCGTGATAAGTTACAGATGTATACTGCAATCTTTAAAACACCACTAAAAATTTCCTCAAACAGGCATAAGCTAGAGAAGGTAAAGTTCTAAAAAACACTCAATTCCCTTATAATCTCTTTCACTATTTCTTACATTCCCCTTATGAGTGAAACCATATAATTGTCCTTCTCTGATTGACTTACTTCACTTAGCATAATAAGGGAAAGGAGGGAAAATGAGTGGGAAAAATTAGAGAGGGTGACAAAACATGAGATACTCCTAACTCTGGGAAACGAACAAAGGGTAGTGGAAGGGGAGGTGGGTGGGGGGATAGGATAACTGGGTGACAGGCACTGAGGGGGGCACTTGATGTAATAAGCACTGGGTGTTATACTACATGTTGGCAAATTGAACTTCAATTTTAAAAAAATAAAATAAAAATAAAAATAAAAAACACTCAATTCATTTAAAAGATTGCAGAAAGTCCTGTAACAGCTGCAGAGCAATGAATACATCAGCGAATGATGGGTGGGGGCTGGGTGCAGTGGGCAGGGTGTTTCAGGGGCTGTGGGTACACAGCAGCAACAGATCATTAACACACATGAATGCCCCTTTTCCAGTTTACTAATATCCCATGGTTTAATCAGCATACTAATTTTAGGATGTCACAATTTGCTGAAATTAAATAAGATACTTGTTTTCCTGACTCTCAGCCAGCAACCTCAGATCAATCACTATGAGCAGAAATGTCTTCCTTATTGAAATCATATACTTGTATCGCTATTGACTTTATGCTTAGTCTGCAACTTTCTCAACATCTCTCTTCTCTGTCTCTCTCTTGAGTTTTTACTATAGTCTGACAGAAAGAACTAGCATTATAGCACCATATTATTTTACTATCATACCACCAAGTGCTCCAACTTGGGGGACACACTGTCTAGAACCACCAAGAAAAGAAAACAATGTTTTAACTAACTTGTTGGCATTTAAGAAGCTCTTCTAGCTTTCCCACCTTGGATGGAGGGTTCTTCCTTGCATTCCTCTCATCCCACTTTGACTTGATCAGTTTTTCTTTTATTTAAAGATTTTATGTATTTATTCATGAAAGACTAGAGAGAGAGAGAGAGAGAGAGAGAGAGGCAGAGACATAGGCAGAGGGAGAAGCAGGCTCCTCGCAGGGAGCCCGATGTGGGACTTGATCCCAGTACCCTGCGATCATGCCCCGAGCCAAATTCAGACGCTCAACCACTGAGCCACCTAGGCATTCCTCTTTTCTTTTAAAAAAAAATATCATAAAATTAAAATAAGATTAGTCATTGTGAATGTCCAGTTCAGTGACATTTAGTACATTCACAATGTTGTGCAATCATTACTTTTATCTGGTTCCAAAATATTCCCATTACCCTAAAAGACCTCATACCACCAAGGGTAACTACCCATATTCTCCATCTTGTAGCCCTGGCAATTGCTCATCTGGTTTGTCTCTGTGGGCTTACCTATTTTTTAAATTTTATATAAGGTTTATTTTTATATTTTATGTAAATGAAATCTACAATATGTGACCTCTTGCATCTGGGTTCTTTCAGATTCAGTTCTATATTATATGGCCCATCTCAAGTATTGATTTTATATTAGCTATTTCTTTTTGGTAGCAAGTAATCAAACACACTTGAACTAGGACCCATCTCTTAACCAGGAGGAACACTTTTCAGATATTCCCATTGTTTTATACATTATACAACATGCTTTGTGTATAAAATGCTGATGCCATGTGCAATAGTGTTTCTTATGCCTCAGAGAATGTAGAGCTCCTTCAACTTTTGTTTGCAGACAGGCACACTCCACTAGGTTACTTCATGCATACAAATAGTTTCAATATGAATAATGTCTTTCCACTAGATGTTTTCAATATTGCTTTAGTCTATTTCAAATATGGTGGCTTGGGGTTTCTATATTTGCAATTTCCCATTTCACTCTTTCTAACATTTTTAGTCAATGGTGATCTAACACAAGCCCACAAAACCAAAGAAAATGGTTCATTGTTGGCCTTTCCCTGAGTGTGTTTTTTAGAATGTTCTTCAGATACTTGTGGGGAAATTGGAGTAGTTAACAATGTTGAGGAATACTAGATTAGAAAGAAGAATGGTTTCTTTATTGCAGGTTTTCTCAGACTCTAATATAACTATACATACTGTCACCCTATAAGAATGAGTTAGAGTTTTAGAATTTTCTCAAATGTATTTGGCTGTAAAATTCTTTATTGACAAATCACATCATAGCATCAGCATCCCGTGGAATATTTTGGGAACTATTTATGCAATGTGCTGGATTGTCTGCTGTCAACTGAAGACTATATTCTTCATCTTTTCATGCTGTCAGCTGAAAGGCCTATGAGCATGTTTTAGAAGCTTTCCTCTTATTCTTGTCTCTAATATTCCTAGCAGTTCGCTGTGTTTTATTGATGGAGGAATCATCACTTTTCCTGCAACACTTGGAGGCATATTCATTACATTCCCAAGAATCTCTTTCTAGGGTGGGGTTTAGAATCAGCCAATGTGAGGCACTTGTATGACATGTAAAGAATAGAAGAGATGAGGAAGCATTATTCACCAGCATTTGCAGGTAGGCTTGTGGACAGAGGGTAGACATAAGGTTTGCAGTAGTTTCCAGGAAGCCCTTTCGTGAACTTCCTGTTTTAGTATGGTAGGTACCTGATATCATCTATGACAACGTCTTTTGATTCTATAGTCTTTATTTTCTGTAAGTTCACAGCCATTCTCCCTAAACTTCACTCCTTCCCGGTCTTCTTGTAACTTGGGGGGATCTAAATACATGTATTAAATCTCTTCTTGTCAAATACAGTTTTCCTGATTTCCCATCTGAATCCTAACTAATAAAGAGTTTGAGGTCAGATTGGGTTCCAAGAAAGAGATCCTTAAGAACTGAACATCATTAAGAATTGATTTTCTTTCCTGGTTACACATGTAATCAGAGATGACCTTCTTAGTAGAAAATAACACTAGTAATCCATGGAATTCAGTGAAAAAGAACAATATTAAAAATCATTATCCCTAGTTGAAGCAATAGAATCTTAAGGTGGAAATGAGGACTACAATAACTGTACAGGTTGGGCTAGCTGCTTCAGAGCATACTGGAGATCCCAAAGAAGTAAAACAACAAGGTCATTTATTTAAAATATATAAAAAATACATAAAATATATAAAATATATAAAAATTTAAAATCTTGGGTCAAAGCATTGTTAGAGAGCAAGAGAACTTCTAGGGGTCCCTTGAAAAAGTCTCCTATCCCTTGTAATCTCAAGGGTTTTGAGAGACCTAAAAATAAAAACAAAACCAGATTTAAATTGTGATATTAAAAATTGCAGAATCACAGTCTAGATTGTGGTTACAGCCTTGTCAATTCTCTTAAGTAAAACTTTAGGTGTTAATTGAAAAAAAAAGTGGAACCTTGAATACTAAAATGACCTTTATATAAACTTCAAGACTGAGACCTGTGAAAATCTGTATTCTTCCCTTCCGGTGAAATTAGCCCATCTTCCCACCTGAGGTTAGCCTCCCAGGATTCAAGATCATATAATTTTCTCACTTAAAATAGATCCTGATTCTCCTCAGATGTACCTCCACAATCTCTCATTGCATCTAGATATATAACTAGAGTCATAGCCCATTATAATCTAGGGCAGGGGCTGGCATTTTTTCCTTAAAAAGTAAATATTTTAGGCTTACAGGCCACGTAGTTTTTGTCACCACTATTCAACACTACTATTGTTGGGCAAAAGCAGATATAAGCGATCTGTAAAAAAGAAAAAAAAAGGCATGACTGTATTATGATAAAACTTTATTTAAAAAACAAGTAGCTCACAAACCAGAATTTGCTAATCCCTGTCCTACAGGGATAGGTACAAACACAAATTTAGGAAGAGAACTTATGGGCAGCCCTGGTGGTGCAGCGGTTTAGTGCCGCCTGCAGCCGAGGGTGTGATCTTGGAGACCTGGGATTGAGTCCCATGTCAGGCTCCCTGCATAGAGCCTACTTCTCCCTCTGTCTGTGTCTCTGCCTCTCTCTCTCTCTCTCTCTCTGTGTGTGTCTCTATGAGTAAATAATAAATAAAATCTTAAAAAAAAGGAAGAGAACTTATATACCAAAAAGATTGCAAGATTTTGCCAATTTATATGAATGAAATCTGAGAATGAATTATAAAAGCATTAACTAGGTGGGAATTTGTTGATAAGGGTAAAAATACAGAGATACTGTTTTCCATGTTTAACTTGGGCAGCTGGGAGTGACACCTACTCCTGGATGAACTGTCAACTCTCTTTTAACTCATCCCTCTCACCAGTTAGTTGAGGAAGAAAAAGCATACTCTACAGGTTATATACATAAAACGCCATTAGCCTAAAGTGGACAGCTGTAGCATTATAGCTGCCTTTATGTTGGTCCTGAATGACATCTCACTGAGACCATCTAGTATAGGCAGTGCATCTAGTTGTTCAGTTTACTCAGAAAGAGAGATGGGTGAAAAAAAAAAAAAAGAGAGAGATGGGTGAATTATTTTAATCATATAAGCTTCAAAAACAGGCAAAACAAATCTATGATATTAGGAATCAGGATAGTAATTCCCATTGATTAGGAAGGGTAGTGACTAGAAACGGGCATGACGAGACTTCTGGGATGCTGGTAATGTTCTATTTTTTTTATCTGAATGATGGTCATGGGTGTGTTAATTTTGTGATCATTCTTCAAAATGTACAGTAATGATTTGTATGTTTTTATCTGTATATATGCTGTATGTCAATAATAGTTTATTTAAAACAGTGGCAAGTGCTGGACTTCAGGAAAGATGGCAGAATAGGAAGATCCAAGGCTCACCTTGTCCTGTGGATACACCTAGATAACATCCACACCAGTGTAAATAACCCAGAAAACAACATGCAGACTGGAAGACTAGATCTCACAGCTAATGCAGAGAAGAGGTCACATCTAAGAAGATGGTCTGGAGCCAAACTGACCCATGGAACTGCCCATAGAAGGGAGAGAATCACAGGTATGGAAAGGGGAGAGGAACAGACCCCCATCAGTTACCCCAGGCACAGGGGACCCACACTAGGAAGACAAATCCCATAACACTTGGCTTTCAAAAGCAGAGGGGCCTAACTTACAAGTTCTTACAATCAGTGGGGCTTAACACCTAGAACTTTAAAAATCAGAAAGCTTGGCTCTGGAGGAGCTGAGAGGGTGATAGGAAATGGATTCCCTTCCCTTAAAACGTAGCACAACAAATAACCCTGCTGAGATACAGCATAGAAGTAGCAGTTTGAAAAATGTCTGGGGTATATGGGAAGGAGATTTATTTACTAATCTCAGAGTATGTGCTGGAGAGGCAGGGATCTTTGGGAGACTTCTCCAAGAACAAAAGAGCACCATTTTCTTCCTCCATCCTCCAGCCTAGATACATGGATACCTGTGAGAACCAGCTCAGAGTAAACATTCTCCACCTAGCCTGCTAATAGTATGCACCATCCCTGTGCTCTCCTATGGACCCACTCCTCCTCCATACTGGCCTGGGCAGGTGTTTTCTGGGGTGGCTGCAGTTCCACTCCCACAGTGGACTAGCAAACCCCTCCACCCCAGCATTCTCTTGCAGACATACTCACTCTAACACACCTTGCCAGTCCATCCAAAGCAGTGCCACAAGCCTGCCACTGTGCAAACAGCCCCATCAGGGGCCAGCACCATCCCAAAGTGACTCCTACCCCACAAAAGGGAAAGATAATTACACACATCAGTCTGATTGCAGCCCCAGCAGTGGGTTGGGGACAGATATGTGGTCTGACTGCAGACCCAATCCCACCAATGAAAGCTTCTCTGGAGACAACACAGGGATAGTGCCTGCAGCTTGGTGCTATCACGCCAACTCTGGCAAATGCCTGGTCTGACTCAAATCAAGTCCAAGGTGGCCCAAGAGAGGCTCACTAACACAGGGTGGAAGACATTCATGACTTTCCTAACACACACAAACAGACACAGAGAGTTAGACAAAATGAGGAGACAGACAAGGATGTTCCAGTGAAAGAAAGAGACAAAAATCACAGGAAGAGATGGACAACAAAATGGACATAAGCAATATGGCTGATAGAGAATTTAAAGGAATGGTCATAAAGATACTCATTAGAGTTGATAAAAGAGTGGAGTGAGACCCAAACAAAGAGATAGAAAACATAAAAAAGAATCAATCACATATGACGAATTCAACAACACTGAAATTAAAACACACTCAATGGAATAAATAGACTAGAGGAAGCAAAAAAATGGGCCAACAACCTGGAGGACAGAGTGATGGAAAGCAATCAAGCTGAATGGGAGAGAGAAAAAAAAATACAAAATGAAAATAGACTTAGGGAACTCAGTGACACCATCAAGCATAATAGCATTCACATTATAGGGATCCAGCAAGAGAAAAGAAAGAGAATGGGAACAGAGAATTCATTTGAAGAAATAATAGCTGAAAACTACCCAATCCTGGGGAAAGAAACAGAAATCCAGACCCAGGAAGCATGGAGGGCTCCCAATAATATCCAACAAGGAGGTCCATACCAAAACACATAGCAAAAAGTAGTAATAGAGAGAGAATTTTTCAGCAGCAAGAGAAACAGTTCCGTACAAGGGAAACCCCATAAGAGTAATAGCTTTTTCAGCAGAAACTATGCAAGTCAGAAGAGAGTGGCAAGATATAGTCAAAGTGCTGAAGGAAAGAAAAACAAAAACAAAAACAAAAACACCCTGCAACCAAGAATACTCTATCTGGCAGGCTACCATTCAGAATAGAAGAGATAAAATTTCCCAAACAAAGGTTGAAGGGATTCATCACCACTAAATCATCCTTACACAAAATGTTAAAGGAGGCCTTTGGAATGGAAAGGAAAGGCCATAAGTAAGAGTAAGGAAGGCACAAAAGCAGTTTAAGTATACCTATAAAAATCAGTTAAGGCATTCACAAAATAAAAGGATGTAAAGTATGACACTATATACCTAAATTGGGGGAGAGGAGTAGAGGAGTAAAAATTTAGTGTTTTTAGAATAGGTTCAAACTTAAGTGACCATCAACTTAATATAGACTGCTATATGCAGAAAATGTTAAATATGAGCCTAATGGTAGCCACAAATGAAAAAACTGCTAATAGATACACACACAAAAAAAAATAATAAAGAGAAAGGAATCCAAGTATAATACTAAAGAAAACCAATGAATTGTAAATGAGAACAAGGGAAGAAAGGAACAGAGAAGAACTACAAAAACAACCATAAAACAAGTAACAAAATGGCAGTAAATACGCACTGATCAATAATTACTATGAATGTAAATGGACCAAATGTTCCAATCAAAAGACATAAGGTGACAGACTAGATATAAAAATAAGACCCATCTATATGCTGCTTACAAGGGTCTCAATTCAGACCTAAAAACACATGCAGATTAAAGTGAAGGGATGGAAAAGCATTTATCATACAAATGGAAGTGAAAAGAAGGCTGGGGAAGTAATATTTATATCAGAAAAAATAGACTGTAACAAGAGAACACAAAAGAACCAACAAGAAGATATAACAATTGTAAATATTTATACAATGAACATGAGAGCACCCAAATATGTAAGGCATCTAATAACAAACATAAAAGAAGTAATTGATAGAAATAAAATAATCATAGGGGACATTACCATCCCATTTACACTCCGCTGACACCAGTGGATAGATCGATCATCCAAAAAGAAAATCCACAAGGAAATAGTGGCTTTGAATGACATATTGGACCAGATGGATCTAACAGATATGTTCAGAATATTCCATCCTAAAAGAGAATACACAATCTTTTTCAAGCACACATGGCATATTCTCCAGAATAGATCACAAAACAAGTTTCAACAAATTAAAAAAGACTGAAGTCATACCATGCATCTTCTCTGACCACGATGCCATGAAACTAGAAATCAGCCACAAGAAAAAAAATCTGGAATAACACAAATACATGGAGGTTAGATAGCATGTTACTAAACAATGAATGGGTCGGCTAAGAAATTGAAGAGGAAATAAAAGAATACATGAGGACAAGCAAAAATGAAAACACAATGATTCAAAATCTTTGGAATGCAGCTGTGCTAAGAGGGAAGTTTTAACAGTTCAGGCCTACCTCAGAAAGCAAGAAAAATCTGAAATAAACAGCCTAACTTTACATGTAAAAGAGCTAGAAAAAGAATAAACAAAGCCCCAAACCAGTAGAAGAAAGAAATAAAGATTAGAGCACAAACAAAAATAAAAAAAAAAAAAGATAAATCTCTAGCCAGACTCAACAAAAAAAGAAAGAGGACCTAAATAAACAAAATCAGAAATGAAAGAGGAGAAATTACAACACCACAGAAATACAAAGGATAGGACTATTAGAGAGTATTGTGGAAAATTAAATGCCAAAAAATAGGACAACCTAGAAGAAATGGATAAATTCCTAGAAACAACCTCCCTAAAAGTCGGGAAGAAATAGAAAATTCAAATGGACCAATTACCAGCAATGAAAATGAATCAGTACTCAAAAACTCCAAACAAACAGAAGTCCAGGACCAGATGGTTTCACAGGTGAATTTTACCAAACATTTAGAGAAAAGTTGATATCTATTTTTCTCAAACTATTCCAAAAAATAGAAGGGGAAGGAACGTTTCTCAAATTCACTCTATGAGGCCAGCATTACTCTGATACCAGAACCAGATAAATACTACAGAAAGAGAACTACAGCCCAATATCTCTGATGAACATGGATGCAAAAATCCTCAATCAAATATTAGCAAACCAAATCCAACAATACATTACAAAAATCATTCACCATGATCAAATGGGATTTATTCCTGGATGCAAGGGTGGTTCAATATTTGCAAATCAATGTGATACTTCACCAAGAGAAAGGATTAAAACCATATGATCATTTCAATAGATGCAGAAGAACCACTTGACAGAGTACAACATCCATTCATGAAAAAACCCTCAACAAAGTAGGTTTAGAGGGAACATGCCTTGGGACACCTGGGTGGCTCAGGGGTTGAACATCTGCCTTTGGCTCAGGGCATGATCCTGGAGTCCTGGGATCGGGTCCCACATCAGGCTCCCTGCATGGAGCCTGGTTCTCCCTCTGCCTGTGTCTCTGCCTCTGTCTCTCATGAATAAATAAATAAAATCTTAAAAAAAAAAAAAAAGAGGGACTATGCCTCAACATAATAAAGGCCATATATGAAAACCCCACAGCTAATATCATATTCAATGGGGAAAAATTGAGAGCTTTTCCTCTAAAAGATTAGAATGTCTGCTTCTCACCACTTTTATTCAACATAGTCCTGGAAGTCCAAACCACAGCAATTAGACAACATAAAGAAAGAAAAGTCGGGATCCCTGGGTGGCGCAGCGGTTTAGCGCCTGCCTTTGGCCCAGGGCACGATCCTGGAGACCCGGGATCGAATCCCACGTCGGGCTCCCGGTGCATGGAGCCTGCTTCTCCCTCTGCCTTATGTCTCTGCCTCTCTCTCTCTCTGTGTGACTATCATAAATAAATAAAAATTTAAAAAAAAAAAAAGAAAGAAAAGTCATCCAAATTGTAAGGAAAAAGTAAAATTTTTACTATTTTAGATGATGTGACACTATAATTAGAAAACTCTGAAGGCTCCACCAAAAAACTACCAGCACTTGATAAATGAATTCAGTAAATTCACAGGATATAAAATCAACATACAGAAATCTGTTGCATTTCTACACATTAATAA
The DNA here is from genome assembly GCF_048164855.1 of Canis lupus baileyi. Lineage (NCBI taxonomy): Eukaryota > Metazoa > Chordata > Mammalia > Carnivora > Canidae > Canis > Canis lupus. The sequence continues at coordinate 76,339,598 of NC_132840.1, forward strand.
TGAAGTAATAGAAAGAGAGGGAAAAAATGCTGTTCACAACTGCACCAAAATAACAAAATAGCTATGAACAAACTTAACTAAGGAGGTGAAAGACCTGTACTATGAAAACTATAAAACACTGATGAAAGAAACTGAACATGACACAAACAAATGAAAAGATGTTCCATGGTCATGGATTGGAAGAATATTGTTAAAATGTCTATACTTCCCAAAGCAATTTGTAGGCTTCATGCAATCCTGATCAAAATACCAATGGCATTTTTCACAGAACTAGAATAATTCTAAAATTTGTATGGGACCACAAAAGACTCTGAATGGCCAAAGCAATCTTGAAAAAGAAGAACAAAACTGGAGCTATCACAACCCTTGATTTCAAGATAGACTACAAAGTTGTAGTAATTAAAACAGTATGGTACTGGCACAAAAACAGACCTGTGGATCAATAGAACAGAATAGACAGCCCTTAATTATATGGTCAATAAATCTTCAACAAAAAGGCAAGAATATACAATGAGGGGAGGACGCCTGGGTGACTCAGTGAGTTAAGCATCCAGCTCTTGACTTGGACTCAGGTCATGATTTCAGGGTTCTGGTATTGAGCCCCATGTCCTGCTCCACGTTCAGCAGGGAGTCTGCTTGAGATTCTCTCTCCCTCTCCTCCTTGCTCACGGGTGTTCTCTCTCTTTAAAAAAAAAAAAAAAAAGAAAGAAAAGAAAAGAATACACAATGGGAAAAAAATAGTCCCTTCAGTAAATGGTGTTGGGAAACCTGGATAGCTACATGCAGAGAATGAAACCAGATCACTTTCTTACATCATACACAGAAATAAACTCAAAATGTATTAAATATTTAAATGTGAGACCTGAAACCATAACATTCCTAGAAGATAGCATAGGCAGTAATTTCTCCAACATTGGCCATAGCAACTTCTTTCTAGATACAGCTCTTGAGGCAAGAAAAAAAAAAGCAAAAATAAACTATTAGTTCTACAATAAAATAAAAAGCTTCTGCACAGCAAAGGAAAGAATAAAGCAAAATGACAAACTACTGAATGGCAAAAGGTTATCTGCCAATGACACAGCCAACAAAGGGTTAGCATTCAAAATATATAAAGAACTGATATATTTCAATACTAAAAAAAAATAATCCAGCTAAAAATGGGCAAAAGAGGGGCACTTGGGTGGCTCAGGTCATGATCCTAGGGTCCTAGGATCCAGGCCCACATCCAGCTCCATGCTTAGCAGGAAGTCTGCTTCTCCCTCTCCCTCTGCCTCCCCCTGCTCATTCTGTCTCTGTCTCTCTCTCAAATAAATAAAACCTTAAAAAATTGGCAGATGACATGAATAGACATTTTTCCAAAGAAAACATCCAGATGGTCAACAGACACATGAGAAGATACTCAACAGTACTCATTATCAGAGAAATGCAAATCAAAACCACAATGAGTTATCACCTCGCACCTGTCAGAATGGCTAAAATAAAATACATAAGAAACAAGTGTTGGTGAGGATGTGGAGAAAAAGGAATCCCTGTCTAGTGTTAGTAGGAATGTAAAATGCTCCAGCCACTGTGGAAGACAGTGTGGAGAGGGTTCTGAAAGAGAAAGAAAGAGAAGGAGAAAGAGAAAGAGAAAGAGAAAGAGAAAAAGAAAAAAGAAAGAAAAAAATAGGGGGATCCCTGGGTGGCGCAGCAGTTTGGCGCCTGCCTTTGGCCCAGGGCGCGATCCTGGAGTCCCAGGATCGAATCCCGAGTCCCAGGATCGAATCCCACATCGGGCTCCCGGTGCATGGAGCCTGCTTCTCCCTCTGCCTGTGTCTCTGCCTCTCTCTCTCTCTCTCTGTGACTATCATAAATAAAAATTTATAAAAAAAAAAAAAAAAAAAGAAAGAAAAAAATAGAGTTACCAAATGATCCAGTGATTCCACTACTAGGTATTTACTCAAAGAATATGGATACACCGAATTGAAAAGATAGAGGTACCCCTATGTTTACTGCATTATTTACAATAGGCAAACTATGGAAGCAGCCCAAGTGTCCATCAATAGATGAATGGATAAAGATGTCATATATATATATATATATATATACACACACACACACACAATGGAATATTATTCAGTCATTAAAAAGAATGAAATCCTGCCATTTGTGACAATACGGATAGCTCTAGAGGGTAAAATGCTAAGTGGAGTAAGTCAGAGAAAGACAAATACCATATAATTTCAGTCATATGTTAAATTTAAGAAAAAAAATAAGCAAATACATTTAAAAAGAGACAAGCCACAAAACAGAGTCATAACTATAGAGAATAAACAGAGGGGGCCTGGGCAGGGGGATGGTGAAATAGGGGAAGTGGATTTGGAGTACACTTATATTAACGATTGCTGAGTCACATTTAGAATCGTTGAATCTTTATATTCTACACGTGAAACTAATATAACATTGTATGTTAATTATACTGGAAGTTTTTCAAAGGTTAGTGGCCTTTAAAACAGCAGGTGCTATAACTAAGGTATATACAATACCTATGATGTATTTTGAGGAACACAGAAAAGCGAGTAACCTAGAAGATAGTTGTTATGAATTGATTTCCAAAAAAGTAATGTTGGAGTCCTAGCTCCCAGTGTTTTAGGATGTAATCTTATTTGGAAATAGGGCTGTCGTAGAAAGAATCAGTCAATGAAAATGAGTTTCCACTGAAGTAGTATGGGACCTTAATCCTAAAAACGGATGTCATTAAAGAGAGAAACTTGGACACACACACACACACACACACACACACACACACACACACGGAGAACATTACATAACTGACTGAGGCAGAGGTTGAGTTAAGGAAGCTGCAAGCCAAGGAACACCAAGTACTGAGGACCACTACCTCAAACCAGGAAGAGGCAAGGAAGGATTCCTCCCTAAATGTTTCAGGGGGCCCTGCCAGTACTTTGATTTCGGACTTTCAGGCTGCGGATTGGTCAGACAATAAGTTTCTGTTGTTTTAAGCTGCCCAGTTTGTAGTACTTTGGCATGGTGGCCCTAGCAAATTAATAGGTACAGTATATATTAGTGTCCTATTTTACAGAGGAGCAACGGATCCCCAGAGTCACAAACTTTATGTGTAACGAGGCTGGCATTGGATCCAAGTCTTCAAAACTATTGATCTTGGCACTAAACCTTGGGACCTGCTCTGGTATTCAAAGTCCACTGGTGAAAATCAAAGTAGATAAAAAGATGTTCCAGGAAGTCCAGCCGTCGTCATTTGGACTAGCCATTTCCACGTTCTCTCATTTACTCAAATTTTCTAAAGCAAAGAAATTTGGAAACAGTTTTCTCATCAGATAAGGTGCCGGTAAATAAAATGCTAGGCTCCTTCATCAGAAAGATGGTTCTCATTCTGTTTCTGATTATTTGGTGATCTAGGCATAGGCATCTGGATTAACTTCTTTACAAAAAATTTCCACCGCTGGTTCCAGGGAACTACAGAAGTAAATAAATTCAAATGCTGGTGCTGGGCAAGCGGAGGAAATCACTGCCAAGAATTTAGAACTGAGGGGCACCTGGCTGGCTCAGCCAGCTGAGCTTGCGACTCGAACTCAGGGTTGTAGGTTTGAGTCCCATGTTGGACGTAGAGATTATTTAAAAATAAAATCTTAAAAAAAGAAAATAAAAGAATTTAGAACTGAAAGCCAGCCCTCAGGCCAAATTCTTGTTGTCTTGGTAGTATTAAAGACCTCAAAGTGAGAATTTAAGTTAGAGCGATCCTGGATTACTAGAATCCCCAAGAAGCCTGGCAGATGCTAATTAAATTTTCCCACAAAGAAATTCATCCCAGGCTTCAAAGAATTCCAACAAATAGAATTCATTCAACCTCTCAGGTCTTGTTTATAAGAATTCTCAACTTGAACATTATAGTATACCTTGTTCACATTCCAGAACACTCTGTTCTTTCATATTGTCACCCACAGCACAGAGAGTTCCGCCCCCCACCCCACTTCTAGTCCTACCTATACCTGACACTGGTGAACTCCCACTTCTTCAAGTCCTAACTTGACCTGTGAATCTCCACAGCACATACAGTTCCCCCCTCCCTTCCAGTCTTATCTATCACCTGGCACTGGTGAACTCCCACTTCTTCAAGTCCTAACTTGACCTGTGAAGCTGCTTGGAGTTCCTTGGAGAAAATCAGTATCCTGTCTGTGCATTATTCTATTCCAGCACATATTTTTTATTTATAACTCAAATTTCCTCAGGACCCACCAGCCCACGGTTATGAATGACAACACATTAGCAGTTCAACTGTCGCAGATCCATTGCTTTTACCCATGGTCTCAAACAAAATCTCTCCCTTTGTTATTTCTGGAAACTTATGGGTGTGCTTCACTGGTGCATGTGAAAGATCCTATGTTCTGCTGTTGCTATGGAATCTGTCGAAGGGAGTGCTAAAAAAGAAACAACAGGCCCAAAATGGAGTCACTTTTGCTAAGCCCCACCAAAACTTCCCACCCAACTGAACTGTTTCAGCCTCTTCCAGGAGTGGAACTTTAAGCCAATCAGCCTAGGACTTCCTCTTCAGCATTAGTGAGGTAATCTGCCTCAGAAGACCCTCGGCTTTCCCCTAAGGGAAGGGGATCTTGCCCGAAACAATCCACTCTTCTAAGTTCCTTGCCTCACTCTTCTCCCATCTATACGCACCTTCCATTTTGTACACCTCCTTGGGAGTTGCTCTCTTCTTGCTAGATGGGATGCTGCCCAATGCATGAGTGGCTGAATAAAGCCAAATAGATATTCAGGTCTACTTGGCTGAATTTTGTTTAACAGGAGTCACATGGCCAGCATTCTGTAAAAGCATTGTTTCTAGCCCATAGTCCTAATCCCAGGGCTCCAGAGTGAGAAAGATATCCCTAGATGGCCCAGCAAGCATGACTAATTTGTGTTTGTTTGAATAGAGAGGTACATGACATACTATGCAGCTGAAATTGTAAAGAATAGTCACCTGGGCAGGGCAGGATTAAGATGTGGACACAGCTTTTTTTTTTTCTCTCTTTTTCAGCTATCATATGGTATTTGTCTTTTTAAATAATATGCACCTGCATCTTTGATGAAACTAGACTAGCTTGTTAAAAGTGGACATAGCATACCCTCCAGTCCTTACTGGACTGTAGTCAGGCCATGTTCTAAGGAGATATGAGGAGGCTGCCTCTCTTTTCACTGTGGGTCTTGTTTCATCACCCAGTCCTGAAGAGGCATTGCTTCCATTCTCCACGATTCACAGAGGTGAATCACAAAAACTCCTTCAGTTACTGCTGACAGCCTCATAACATGGGATCGCAGTCCCAGGATGGCGATGAGGATGGCCACAAATTTCCAAAAATGTTATGTACTCTTCTGTATTCTGTAGAAGATGGTACAGAGAAGTGCTTGAAGCATGAGCTCTGACTTTTGTTTTTAGACAAGAGGGAGGAAGAGGGATCAGATTTACCCTTCTGCCTGAAACAACACACCAAAGAATGGCTTTCAAGACACGGGATGTCAAATAACCAAGGACGGTGCTGCCTGAGAAATGGGGAACAAATGAATGAGTCCAGGGACTGCCCCAGTTTTCTGCCCTGAGAGAGTGTCTAAGGATGCTGGGCAGGGACAGCACTTAGCTAGAGCCCAATGGGCTGAGGAGAGGAGATGAAGCTGAGGAGATGAAGTGAAGAGTATGGAGAGATGAAAGCAATTCAAGTTCATGGACAGAGTGCCAGACAGGAGAAAGATGCAGAGAGCAAATCCCAGAGACCTGCGGAGGGTTCTCAGGGAGTATTGATCAGCATCTGCATTCAAGGAAAATATCTAATGCCTGTAACAAAAACCATCCAAAGAAGATCAGAGGGGAAAAGGGCCCAACACTCCCATGGGCCAATCTACCCACCAGCCAGCTACAAAGAGCTCATAATTCTTCCTCTAACTCTTATAAGTTTTGTGCCCTCGGCCAAGTTATTTAAATTCTCTGTGCTTCAATTTGTCTGTAAGTTGCTCAAATGTAAATACATTTCCCTCAAAGGGTTTGTGTAAGCATTAATACAAATAGTAGATTAAAACAGTGCCTGATGCCTGTTAAGTGTTAACTTTTATTATTACGCAGCATAGTTGGGATTAGTTGGTTGATTGACAAAAGTTTATTCAAGGACTGAATCACAAGAAAGAAATATGAATACACTGGTTGCTTGTTTCCCAATATTGGTTTTCCCTTTCCTCAGAGTAACTGTGATAGCATCTAAAATACTATCTATGATCTCTGCCTCCTGGTGTTCTTGCCTTGTGAAATCCACTCCCTTAAGTGTAGGCTGGACCTATGATTTGCTTCTAATAAAAATACCACAATCTCTTCTAATATTAGGTTACAAAACGATTCTGGCTTCAGTCTCACTCACTCTCTTGCTTTCTCCCCTTCCTGCTCTATTGCAGCGCCCATGTTATGAGCTGTCCTACGAAGAGGCCAACATGGCAAGAAATCAATTTCTCTGGAAATAACCAATAAGGACTTGATGGTTCCCAATGGCCTTGTGAATGAACTTGGAGGTGGTCTTCTAAGGCTGCTACAGACAACTGAGTGAGCTTGGAACCAACTCTCTCCAAATAGAGCCTTGGCCAAAACTTCACTGCAGCCTTTTGAGAGATCCAGAGCCAGAGGACCAGTTAAGCTGCATCCAGATTCCTGATCCACAAAAACCATGAAGTAAATATTTGTTTTAAGTCATTAAATTTTTGGGTGATTTGTTATAAAGATATAACTATTATAGCAATAGAAACTCTGATTTTATTTTATTTTTTAAGATTTTATTTATTTGAGAGAGAGTGTACACATGCACAGGCAAAGGAGAGGCAGAGGGAGGAGCCTACTCTCTACTGAGCAGGGAGCCTGACTCAGGACTGGATCCCAGAATCCATGAGCTCATGACCTGAGCCAGAGGCAGATGCTTAACCAATTGAGCCATCCAGGTGCCCCTAGGAACTGATTTTAGCTGACCAGAATGAAGGCTACATTTCTCAGCCTCCCTTTCTGTTAGACCTAGCCATATAACTGAGTTGTGTAGTCACTGAGATTGGTAACAAAAGAATGCATGGAATTTTCAGACCAAGCCTTTAAAAAAGTGGCTATGCATGTTCAATCCCCTCTTTCCCATTTCTCTAGATAAGACACAGAAAATTTTTCCACTACAAGGTGGAAAAATCTGGATTCCATGCAGAGGAGGGCCACCCAATGATCAGGATCATCCATGTGAACTGTGTTTTGAGTGAAAAATAAATTTCTAAAAAGAAAAGAAAAGAAAATAAAGAAAAGAAAAGAAAAGAAAAAAGAAAAGAAAAGAAAGAGAAAAATTTCTATTGTGTTGGGATCATTATAAATTGAGGGTTTGTTACCACAGACAAGTATGCTAATTAACACTTTTATGTAAAAGAAAGAAAAACTTTTCTCTGGAGTAAGCCACTATTATTTTGGGTATCTGTCAGATGAAACCTAATCTACATCCTCATCAATGCATATACCCTAAGAATTTTATTTTTACCTAGGTATTTATTCCTCAGTCACTCCCCAAGACCTTTCTTTTGAGTACAGTCCCCCTGGCTGAAGTTCTGGGTAGTCTTCATTGCATAAACTATGTGCCTAGCGCTTTGCATTTCTGTTTTAATTTGTTCCCAGTAAAGACAAGTTAAGGACTCTTGCTAATCAAGTTGAATGTAGAATCCTACCAGATTTGAAGCTTTAAAAAGTCTTTCTGGGGATGCCTGGGTGGCTCAGCAGTTGGGTGTCTGCCTTTGGCTTAGGGCGTGATCCTGAAGTTCCGGTTTTGAGTCCCCTGTGGGGCTCCCTGCAAGGGGCCTGCCTCTCCCTCTGCCTATGTCTCTGCCTTCTCTGTTTCTTTCATGAATAAATAAATAAAATCTTAAAAAAAAATCTTTCTAGTGTCTCATAACCATCTGGCCTACACCCAGTTTCAGCTATTTTTATTGGCACTCACCTTTATCCTGTCTTCCCAACGCATTTTTGGTCTTCCTAAAAACAGTAATTCCTGGGGCACCTGGGTGGGACAGTCTCTGTCCTGTTAAAGCCTCTGACTTTTGGTTTTGGCTCTGGTCATGATCTTTGGACTCATGAGATCAAACTTCCTGTCGGGCTCCATACTCAGCATGAGTTTGTTTTGGATTCTCTCTCCCTCTCACTCTACCCTCCTGCTTGTGCTCTCTCACTCGCTGTACAATAAATAAATACCTGAAAAAAACAATTCTTTTTCTTTGCAGACTCAAATTTTATCAATTTGTGTAATTATATAATTATGAGGCCTATGATGGAAATAGATTGGTAGCAAATACAACTGACCCTTGCTAAGCATTCCACTCAATTGGTGGAAGCAGATACATAGGTGTGAACCAAAGTGAAAGCTACTAGCTGTGAGTCTTTAGTATTTTCTAGGGATCAGCTGGCATGTTTCAGAAAGGGTATTGAGAACATTAGTTAAGTGGACAGTGGTTAGGAAGAGCTTCTACTGTATGCATTGTGTACTTTGGGGGGGGACAGACAACAGATTTCATCTCATTTTCAGAGGGATCTCTGATCCCTAGAATATTAAGTACCACACTAGAAGTTAAAACCTAACCCATGGCACAGGTTGAGGAATTAATCTTCTTTTCCTCTGGTTTTGGGTACTTGTGCACCTACCTTTTTCTTGAATACTCCTTTCTCTCTAAAAACTAAATTCATACAAACAGATGTTTGTGAGCCAGTGGCCCTACCAGCTCATCAAAAACGTTCAGACTCTAAATCCTAGTTTAGAATCTTGTAAGTAAATGAGGCCCCCTAACTCCACTCTGGTTAAACGTTCCCCACACAAAGAAAGGGACTCTGACCATGCTGGGTAAACAACAGCCCTCATCAATTTTGATCCTTTCACCCTTTTGTTTTCTCCACATTTATCACTATCTGGTGGTGTTGTATTATCTACCACATATTCAATGATAAAATTCCAGCTACTCAGGATATTTATTTCAAGTTTGTTTATAATTTCAAGGTCAGATTTCCCAATCTTTCACAGTAGGTCATTTTTTTAAATGTGAAACTACTTAATTCACGGAAAAGGAAAAAATATATTCGTAGACTAAACGAGTCATATAGGCAAGGCTACAGCAGCCACAAATGTGGAACTTTTGTACTAAATACCTTTTAAATCTGTGAGAATAAGGGGCTTCTGGGTGGCTCAGTGGTTGGGCCTCTGCTTTCGGCTCCTGGGGTCCTGGGATCAAGTCTCACATCAGGCTCCCCACAAGGAGCCTGCTACTCCCTCTGCCTATATCTCTGCCTCATGAATAAACATAAAATCTTTAAAATACACATATATTTGTATATACTATATATATGTACATATAAATCTATGAGAATATAAGGCAATCTAACCATAATGGAGTTGAGAGGCCAGCAGGGAGAGCTCTCACACCTACCGCTCCTAGTCAACTGCAGACTCAACCGGAAGAGCATAACTTTGCAAGTCCATTTACTTTTGCTATTATTTTAGGACCCCGGCAGGAGGAAGGTTTTCCTCTGCCTTGGCAACAGCCCAGCCAATAAAAGATTGTCACAACCCACAGCCCCTGAAAAGCCATTCTACTTCCAACCTCCCCCTTTCCCCTATAAACCAACATTCCTCTCTTGTTCTGGGGATTTGCCTATGATTTCGCCATACCCTGCTTATCCCAAATTTCAATTCTCTTGCTATTCTCAAACCCATGTTTGCTGGCAAAATACCTGGCCGTCTTATTTTGACGGTCAATCACATTTTTACATTCCTCAGAAATGAAACATAAAAATCTTAATCCCCCAAATTAAAGGATTAAATGAGAACAACAAAGGAAACAAAGAAGAAAACGTGATCTGGAAAGTAGGAGGCACTTTCACGCGTCATTGTGCCGTACACCTGAAACGAATATACTATTATCACGTCGTCGTGCTGTACATCTGAAACTAATATACTGTCACAGGCCAATTAAAAAATAGGATGCAGGGCAGCCCCGGTGGCTCAGTGGTTTGGCGCTTGCCTTTGGTCCAGCGTGTGATCCCATGGAGACCCGGGATCCAGTCCCGCGTCGGGCTCCCTGCGTGGAGCCTGCTTCTCCCTCTGCCTGTCTCTGCCTCTTTTTCTCTGGATCTCTCATAGATAAATAAATAGATAGGTAGATAAATAGGTAAATAAATAGATAAATAACAGGATGGAAGCCACTGATATCTAAAACATTCATATAAAAGGTGTTTATGATTGGAGTCTAATAACTTCCCCCCTCCTAGGACAGCACTTCTGTCGGTCCTACAAGGAAACAAACGCATCTTTCCCAAACTTAGTCATCTCTCACTTTCCCAGCACTCTTTTTCCCCTTCTACTTATCACTCTGGGAGGAGCAAAGCGGAAGGAGGACCAGATTCTCTTCTGATTGGTCAAATCCACTAGAGCGGTGGTTCTTCTCCGACTTTAACAAACGTCAGACTCATTTCGGGTTTGTTTGTTAAAACACAGAGTCCTGGGGGCCCTCGGGGAGCTTCTGATCCAGGGGGCCTGACTGGTTCCCAGATGATGCTGACGCGGCCGGTTGGCCTTTCGAGAAGCTGCACAGTCCTGGGGCTCCCAGGAATCCCACTGACAAGTGTGATCAACGCAATTCACGTTTAGAAAAAGCAAAGAACTACAAAACAAAAGGGAAAAAAATTAATAAAGGAACCACCCACTCCCGGGCAACAGCAGACCTCCAGGGGGCCACACGCAGCCCCACTTAGTGCGCATGCGTGTGCTTCACCTGTTCCGTCTAAAGGCGCCTGTCACGGACACGCCCACCTAAACTGGGTCGGCCAAATTCCGGGCGCTCAGTGCTGCACGTCGGCTTCGTGCGCTGGGGCCGGCAAATCCCCGTCAACCCTCAACTCCTCGGACCGATGGGTCGCCTCGAGGCGCAGCGCCCGTAGGCAGGTCCGCATCAACGCCGCGCGCCGGCCCCGGCCAAGGCCGCGAGCTGCCCCCCGCCCCCGCCGAGAGCGGACGGAAACAACCCCTGAGGCCCCGCCCCCGCGGCTCGGCTCCGCACCTCCCGGGCGGGCGCAGGGGGCGTGGCCGGGCGCGCGGCGCCCACGTGACCGCCGAGAGCCGCGCGCAGCCAAGTCGCGCGATCTGCCGTCATATCAGCTTATGCCGCCGGCCGCTGATTGGCTGGCGGCGCCGCCGCTGGGAGCGCGTGCCCGGCCACGCCCCCTAGCCCTGCCCGCCCGCCCGCCGCCCGGTGGCCCCGCAGCCTGCGACCCCGCGGACGCCGAGTGGGCCGCGCGCTCCGGAGGTAGGGCTCACGCGAGGGCGGCGGCGGGGAACGAGGGCGCATGGAGAGCCGCCGGCGGGGGGGTCCCGGCTGAGGAAGCCCTGCGGCCGCCGTGTGCCTTCCCCGCGGTCCGCAGGCTCCACGCCCGGGCGGCCTCGGGGACCCGCTGCGGGGCGGGGCGGGGGCGCCGGGACACCTGCCGGCCCGCACCGCGGTGGTGATGGGGCGGGGGCGGGGGGCGCCGGGGAGGCTGGGGGCGCCGGGACACCTGCCGGCCCGCACCGCCGCGGTGATGGGGCGGGGGCGCCGGGACACCTGCAGGAAGTCTGCCCGGTGAACACTGAGGCTTTACTTTGAGACGGAGCTCCCTCTCTGCTGGGGGGATTTTTTTTTTTTTTTAAGGGGCAAAGAAATTAGGTGGTGACCTGACCGCTACGGTGCAAACCCCACTTACTGCGACGTAATTAGGATGGACGGACAGCAATCCACGCGGGTCGAGAAGCCTTGGAAGGGAAGGGGAATCATCCGTTAGGTTAGCATCCTAGGGACGCCTGGGAGGCTCCGCGGTGGAGCGTCTGCCTCAGGCTCAGGTCGTGACCTCGGGGTCCTGGGATCCAGTCCTGCATCGGGCTCCCTGCCTGGAGCCTGCTTCTCCCTCTGCCTGTGTCTCTGCCTCTCTGCGTGCGTCTCTCATGAATACATACGATCTTTTTTTTTTTTTTTTTTTAAAGTTAGCATCCGAAAAGGAAAACATCATGCCTACTGGCATCCATATGTTACAGCAGAGTGAATTTGAAGGTGGTATCAATAAGTAAAGTTCCAAACGTCCGAATGAAAAGTTTCCAACCTGTCGAGCTTGTGTTAGCTAGATTATTTCTAACCTAAACCTTCCAGCAGGTTATCTGACTTTACAGCACCACAGTGGTGTGTGTTTAGGGTTAGGGTTCTAATGATAAGCATCTAAAAAAATAATAATAAATGCATGATCCTCGATCACTTAGAGGATGCTTTTCCACTCATTATGTAATGCAATTAGTATGAGATATTCAGAATTCCCCATCTGTATGTATACAAGTTGAGAGATAATTACAATGTAGAAGCTGAGAAACAAGATTCTGGAATATACATCCTAATTGTTACTTAGTACTTAACAAATTATTTAAATATTCTCGCCCTCAGTTTCTCCGTCTATAAATGGAAGTTATGGAAGTACCTACCTACCTGGTAGGGTTGTAAGAATTAAGCAAGGTGGGGCACCTGGGTGGCTCAGCGATTGAGGGTCTGCCTTCAGCTCAGGTTGTGATCTCAGGTTTCTGGGATCAGCCCCATGTCAGGCTCCCCGAAGGGAGCCTGCTTCTCCCTCTGCCTATGTCTCTGCCTCCCTGTCTGTCTGTGTCTCTCATGAATAAATAAATAATCTTTCAAGAAAAAGAACTAAGCAAGGTGATAAATTTAAAAAAATGCTTTTAAATAATACCTGGTTCTCAACAAATGTTAACTATTATTATCTATACTTTTACAGTAAAGCCAGAGTAATTGTAGACTCATTCTAGCCTAATTGTGTTTTTTTAGTAACTGTGTTTTATGAAAAAGTTTTGTTTCTGTAGGAGTAAAACAATATAAAGCTTCTGTTTCAGTCAGGGTTATTTAACTTAGGGTCTGTGGAGCCCCGGACTTAAGGGAGTATACACGCCTTAAAATTTTATGCAAAATTCTGTGAGTTTGCCATCATTGAGAATTTACAAAATTAAGAAGCTGAAGAGTTGAGATAGTGATGAAGAGGCAGTCGAACTTCGTTCAAGTCTTGGTAGAAGAGCTTGGGACTTTGTAACCAGACTGCGTGGGTTTGTGTTCCAGCCCCAGCGTTTGTTTACTTGATGATCCCAAGCAGATTACTTGAAATTTTTTTTTTAAAGATTTTACTTATTTGAGAGAGGGCGAGCATGAGCTAAGTGAGGGGCAGAGGGAGAAGCAGACTCCCCACTGAGCAGGGAGCCTTAGGCAGGTCTCAATCCCAGGACTCTGGGATCATGACCTGAGCGGAAGGCAGACACTTAACTGACGGAGCCACCCAGGCACCCCAGATTACTTGACTTGCCTGTGCCCAGCTTCTTCATCCATAATACTAGTACCTAATAATACTAGTACTTATAATTCTAGTACCTAACTCTTAGGGTTTCTTGAAAGGGTCAAAGGAGCTAATATGTATGGTACCAAGTGTTTATATAGCAGATGTTGATATTAGATATTATCAATTATTTTTCAAAGAAAAATCAAATGACACTTTATTCTCCCGTAGGTTAGAGTAATTTTGACTCTGCTGTGGCCCAGTAACAGCAGTAATAATAGCTCCTATTTTTTGACTAACTTCTCTGTGTCAGATGGTGGCGAAACTCTGGGGACTTAGTCTCTAAACCTTAACAAGATAAACCTTTACAGACGTGGCTTTGAATATAAACTTCAAATTTGAATTGCAGTTTTGAGATCATATTGTTAACTGATTTCAGAAGATTTTTTTGTTAGATGTCAGAAAGTATAGCGATATGTTTATGAATACCTCATTATTACATTCAACAAATAGAATGAATTGAAACCCAAATTCTAAAAACACACAAAATAGGTTTCATTTCACGGGATCTAAACTGCCTCTGGAATGACTGAGGTACACATGTCTTCCTCCCGTCCAGGCACTGGTTCAGTATAACAGCAATTATGTGCAGGGAATATACAAATTAACACAATTAGCGTGGTCTTCAGATAAAAGCAAAACTATAGAATTGTTTAAAGTCAAGGACTGAGATCTTTTGAAACTTATTACTTGCATCTGATATTAAAGGTTGAATAAAGGAGAGTTTAGTTAATGTTTAAATTGTTTGGCTGGACTGTACCATATTGACTTAGGGCCATGGGACACTGTAGGTAACATCCAGATTGGTCCATTAACTCTTTTTTTTTTTTTTTTTTTTTAAGATTTTATTTATTCATTCATGAGAGACATGCAGAGAGAGAGAGAGAGAGAGAGAAGCAGGCTCCATACAGGGAGCCCGATGTGGGACTTGATCCTGGGTCTCCAGGATCACACCCTGGGCTGAAGGCACGGGCTCAACCGCTGAGCTACCCAGGGATCCCGGTCCATAAACTCTTAACCAACTTTTAGTGGTGTCACAATATCCTTCTCAACTGTTTGGTTTTTAAATGTTTATGTTTCCTGCTACTACTGCTTAGTGTACTTTGTTTGCTATATTATCTCCCCTGGCTGCCTCTACTCCTTATGGCTTCAATTTCAGCTGCTTACAAGCTCACTTTTGAACTTGGGATTCATGTTTGTATGTAGACCACTGCCTATGTTTAAGAGTAAGCATGGACTTAAAGCTTATTAGTCTCTGCTTAATTAGATTTAAGACCCAAAATGAATCCCTCATTCTTTATGCACCCCTGTCCTTGTAGCACCAAATCTGTCAGCTCTCCCAGCATTCCCTTGTTCAGTTCTTGATGACATTACCATCTACTCTGGCCAGCTGAAATTTCACAGCCATCCTAGACTTCTTCCTTGTTCACATTCCAGTATTTAATTGGTCATCAAGCCCTGTGGGTTTTTTACCTGCTAAATCTCTGATGAATATGTATGTGTGTTTTTAGAGCTCCTGGGCTAGTCTACCACAGGATCAACCAAATTAGTCTTTCTGCTTCTCATCAGTACTCATATTCCTAATGGAGTGGTTTCTCTGAAATATGGGTCTGATTAGAACCTCTTTCCTGCTCAGAAACCTTTAGTATCTCCCCATCGTGTATGAGGGAAAGTCATATTCCCTATCAGGGCAGCAGAGCTCTTCACAGCCTGACACCAATTTCCTTTTACCAGGTTTATCCTGGCACATTCTCTCCCCCCACCCCCATTTCATCCCTATCTCACTATTTGGCACCCACCAGCAACACTCAATGAGTAATGAATGTACCATGATTTTTTCCATTCCTTGGCAAGTTATTTCTTTCTTTCTTTCTTTTTAGATTTATTTATTTATTTATTGGGGGTGGGAAGCAGAGGGAGAGATTCTTCAAGCAGACTCCCCACTGAGGCTCAATCCCATGACCCATGAGATCATGACCTGAGACTAAACCAAGAGTTTGATGTTTAACAGACTGAGCCCCCCAGGCACCTACAAGTTGTTATTTCTATTTGAAATGGCTGTCCCTAACCTTTTCTTTCTGATAATGGCCTTTAAAGCTTGAATCAGATGTTGTCACTATGGAGCCTTCTACTATAAACTGGGGTAGTTTTGTTGTCTTTTCTGATTATATAGAATTTGTGTATATACTTTTATTATAGCACTTGTATTGATGTAATTGTTTCTATAGTTGCCTTTCAGATGGATTTAGAAAAGATACATCTTTTCCATCTTTGTATGCTCATTATCTAGTGTAGTACTTAATACTTGTTATTTTAATGAATTAACAACATATGATGAAGGATATGTGTCCATATCTGACATTTGACATTAGTTAATTAAAATTTTCAATGACAAAGGGAGGGGAAAGAAATGCTTACAACTCCTACCACAAACAAGGAGCTAAATACTCTTAATAAATAAAGAACTTCTAGAAATTGATAACGAACTTCTAGAATTTGATTTTTTTTTTTTTTAAGATTTTATTTATTTGAGAGCGAAGGTGAGCACAGAGCAAGAGGGAGAGGGAGAAGCAGACTTCCAGCTGAGCAGAGGACTTAACCTGCCTGGGATTTGATCTGAGGACCTGAGATCATGATCCAAGCCAAAAGCAGACATTTAACCAATTGGACCACCCAGGCTCCCCTAGAATTTGATTTTAAGAAACTGAAAACCCAGCACCTGGCTGGCTCAGTCTGTTTAGCAGCTGCCTTCGGCTCAGGTCAGGATCCTGGGGTCCTAAGATTAAGCCCCGCATCTGGCTCCCTGCTTCTCTCTTAACCACTGCATGTGTGTACACTGTCTCTCTTAAATAAATAAGTAAAATCTTAAAAAAAAAAATGGGCAAGGGATAAACACATAATTTCACAGAAAATAAATATTCTAAATATGTGAAATGATGCTCAACCTCACAAGAAAAAGATAAATATATACTGAGATATCATTTCTTTGCTATCAGATTAACAAATACCCTACAGTTTGTTGATATTCTCTGTTGGTAAGTTTTTAGGGAAATAGACATAATCCTGCAGTCCTCTGGGCTTACAAAGGGGTGCAGCTCCTATGCAGAGCAACCTATCGATAATCTACCAAAGTTATCAATGCAGTTCATCTTCATCCTAGCACTTCTGCTTATAGAAATTTATGCAAAATTGGGTTAATCGTTGTTTCATTGCTTTAAATAGCATAAAGTGAAAAGCTATCCAAATCCTTTACATCAGTTAAATAAACAACACAAAGGAACATAGGTCCACAGTCCCTTAGCTGTAGTTTCAGAGTCTGAAAAGGCCCGAAAAACCAGAAGGTCTTGTTTTGTTTTTTAAAGATTGGCACTCAAATTCATTTAATGGCACGGGCTTTCTCTGACTGACTGAGGTGCTCACTGTGTGTTGGTACACCTGTCAGGTACTCCTACCTCTGCTCTTTGCTGAGACTATAATTGTCACTTTGGGTTTAATCGCATGTAGAAATATTTTTAAAAATAGTTACAGATAGCCCATATGAATGACAGGATGAAGGGAAGCATCCGTCCCTAGTAATCGCATGGAGTTCTTGTAGGAGCTTGCATGTGGTGGTGTCTGTGAGCCCTCTGCTGAAGAAGACGGCGTAGGAATTACTACTATATGTGACTTACAGGGAAACACATTACTGAAGTTCTACGCTGGTGGCGAGGACCAAGGACTAATGAAAAACAAAAAGCCACAGCCCAGGCCGGGAAATGAAGATCCTAACCATGTTTTGATTAAGTGGGTTTGACAACAGGAACGTACATAAATGCCACTGGTTGCCTTGTTGGTTGTGAAACACGCTAGGATATATCATGAAGAACTCCTGCTGAAGACAGATGTTAGTATTAAGAAAGGAGGATTTGGAAATTTAGGAAACAGTGTAGTGAAAAACATCTGAAAGTATGGTGAAAATGACTCTGCTGATCATGAAATCGCTAAACATAACACTATGAATTAGCCAAGATAAAACCTGATGACAGCCTGAATGCAGAATAAATTCGCAGTGGTGGCGGATTACCGGGGCAGCATGTTACGTTGCTCTGCATGGGAGCTGCGCCACTTTGCAAGCCCAGAGCAGTGTAGGATCGTGCCTCTTCCCCTACAACCTTACCAGCAGAGAAGATCACCAAACTGTAGGATATTCATAACCTGGTAGCAAAGAAATAATATGTCAGTATATATTCCCATCTACAAGTGTTTGAACAAGTCTCACAGAACGGGCAAAAATCTGTGGGCTGGTTCACTACCACGTAAGGGCGATCCAAGCTCGAGGCAGGCCTGACTGAAGACAGTTGACAATTTTAAATTGTTCCCAGACAGCCCTTGTGTGCATTCTCCTCCTCAAACTTTTAGTCACAGGTTTGCAGTTGCCAGCCCCTGACCTAGAGTATTGATTAGCAGCAAGAGGAATAAGCGTATTCTAGTTCTTAATCTCAAGAATCTGTCTCCTTTTGTTCTGTCGATGGGAGTGGCCTTTCCTTCTGTCACAAGAACAGATGGTCCCTGAGGTGGCAGCATAAATACTATCTAGCAAATTTATCTTAAGTCTCAGCACTGAAAGAAAACTCTGAAATCAGAGTCCTTTTGAAGGAAAGAAGTCCCACTGAACCTTGTAGCTGAAGGAGGAAACATCTGAATGCCCTGCATTCCGCATCTTTACTACTTGCCACGCTGCCTAAGGAGACTTTGGAAAAGAACACCAAGATGGCACTAGATCTAAATTGATGCCCCTTGCCAGCTAGCTGTTAGAGAAGAACCTGTTCTGGGCCTAGTGTCTCTGAGCTCTGATGTCTCCGGGTATAATATGAAGAGATTGGATTAGAGATGATATTTAAGGTCCCTTCTGGCTCTAAAGATGGCATTTCAGGGATTCTGGTAGCCACAGACTTGTGTTGTAAATGCTTACGAAAGCAGAAACTTCATGTATGGTTTTCCAAAAGTTCTTTGCATTGAGAACTATCAGCATGGGTAAGTAATTGTTGCACGTGTTTATCCTTTAGGGGCTAAGATGGATCTTGTACTCAGTGCTGCAGATTATTATTTTTTTACACCGTACATCTATCCAGCCTCATGGTCTGAGGATGACATCTTCCGACAAACTATTAGTCTCCTGATTGTGACAAATCTTGGTGCTTATATCCTTTATTTCTTCTTTGCAACGCTGAGCTATTACTTTGTCTATGATCATTCATTGATGAAGCATCCACAATTTTTAAAGGTAAGTGATTTTCTTACCTACTTCTTAACTACTGTTACAGTAAAAATAATAAGTATTTGTGCGTGAGATTTTCAGATTAAACTGGTTATAACCATTAAGTAAAATTTTTGCAACCAGCCTCAGATGGGTTAGATGTTTTTGGTAGGGCTGATCCTCCTCTCCTTCTCTTAATTTAAACAAATAAATGAATCCAACTTTGTTGTTGTCGTTTTAATTACAAGCCTGGTGTCTTCCTGGATACATAGACAAGAATTTGCTAATAGTGATGCATAAAGGTACTCATATGTGCAATGGTCTTAATGTTTGACTTTCACAAACTGAAATATGTTTTTACTATATATCTATTTTCTGACTAGATAGGAGATTGTAGGTTTGTTTACAATCATCTTTTTATTCCAGTTATTTGTATTTATCAGTGACTACAAGGACTGAAAAAAAGAAAATCAAGAGAGGGTTGAGGATAGAAGTTATTTGTGAAAGACATGCTTATTCCACGAAGAGAAATCTAGCATGCAGATATTGTGGGAAGGAAAGAAATTTTCAGAATTTAAAGTATTTACTGCATTTGGTCTTCACAAAGGAATGTTCCATGCGCGTTCCAGTATATTAACATTTTCACAGAAGCAGTTTGGCAGCAAGCTCCTTCATATAAAAGAGATTGTAAAAATCCAATCCAAGACAATTTTACACTGGTTTTTGTTTAACAGAGATTTTTGTGATTTTTAAGTATTGATGATTTCACTTTCAGAATCAAGTCTATAGAGAAATTATGTTTACTGTCCAGTCATTGCCGTGGATTAGTATTCCCACCGTATTACTATTCCTGCTGGAGTTGAGAGGTTACAGCAAATTATATGATGACATAGGAGAGTTTCCCAGTGGTAAGTTAAGCACAGAGTAGTTTCTCTAAAGAACCAAATCTGCCTCTTTTTTTCTTCTTTTAAAATAATTACAAGTTGTTTAATTGTTTAAATGCTCTGTTTTTATATACTCATGTCTTTGCCACATAGTACATTTCCTCGTCTATCAATTTTGAAGTCTTGGTTGTAGATGGAATATTGCCCAGGGGAAGCTGGGTGTGATCAGAGAAAGAGACCTTTGCTTTCATTCACTATTCTCTGTGTTAAATTCAGACTCAAAAAAAAAAAAAAAAAAACCCAAGTAATTCATGATAATTAGAGAAAATCAAGAGACAGGTTTGTTAGATCCACTATCCTGCTACCTACAACCCATCTCTTTTGACATCTATCCTTCCTCTTTTCAATGCCTGAAAGCTTCATATAACCCTACTATGCATACTGGTTTGGACTTTGATTTTTTTTTTTGTCGTAGTGTATATGCTGGTATTTTCATGTAAGTAAATCTGGACATATTATATATTAGTTACAGTATCACAGTGTGTAGATATCCATAGTTTATTTAAATGATCCCAGTTTTTTTGGTCTTTAGATTATTCCTTTTTTTCTATTATAGATAGTCCTGCAGTGCCTTAACTAAATTTTTGTGAAATTTTGAAATTACTTAATAAAGGTACAGTTCTAGTATATCTAGTATTAGAATGTAAGAATAGTAGTTAACATTTATTGAATGTTGATATGTACCAGCTATAGTGCTAAGATTTTCACATGTATCAATCCATCTTATTCTACATCAATTCTGTGACTTAGGTCCTATTATTATGTTCCTTCTATAAGGGAGTAAATTAATATACAGTAACTTGCCTAGGTCATTCAGCAAATAAGTGGTGGATCTGGGACTGGAACCCAGGCTTGCTGGCACCAGCACACCTGTTGTCCAAGTAAGAGGTTAGATATTTAAAGGAAGGAACAAAAATTATACAGTATGGTGATGAATTGGCTAGGCCTTGAAAAGTAGATAGGTTTATGAGTAAAAGTAAAAGGAGAAAGAGTATTCTAGATACATTGAAGAGAACAAGTAAAGGTACAAGAGGTAAGACTTCTAAGATGTTGGGAGGACATTGAGTAAACCAGCCTGGTTAGTACAAGAACAGATGAGGCTGAAAAGATTAGAAAAGACTGGGTTAGGGAGTAAATGCTGGGCTTGAGGTATTTAGTGGAAAAAAAATTCTAAGCAGGAAGATAGTATGTAAAACTATGTTTTACGAAGATTAATATGGAGGAAAAATAAACGCTGTTATTTATGCTCAAAGATTTAAATAATAAAGATGCCCTAAGTGTATGCTTTTTCTGTCTCATAAGTGCCTTCATATTTTAACTTCAAGTTTTTATGAGAGGGAAATGAGGAAAGAAGCAGATACTAGAGAATTAAAGGAGATTAATTTATAATGTATTGTATTAGCCAAAATAGTTTATAGTGCTTGAGTCTAGGATCATATTTTGTGCACATAGATGGACGAGCACCAAGTAAACTATGGTCCTGGAAGCCGGATCTTGATTCTGATATATCCTGTTATCTTTTCTAGGCTGGTTTCGCCTCATTATTAGTATACTGTCCTTCCTCTTTTTCACGGACATGCTGATCTACTGGATTCACAGAGGCCTTCATCATAGACTTGTGTATAAGGTAGAGTCATTTTTAGGGAAAAGAGAAAAATACATACATCTCAGCAGTGTATATCTATAAACTCTGTTTTCTTGGGTTTTTTGTTTTTTAAGATTTCATTTATTTGAGAGAGAAAGCTAGCACAGGCGGGGGGAGGGGCAAAGGGAGAAGTAGACTCCTGCTGAGGAGGGAGCCTGATACTGGGCTCAACCTCAGGACCTCAGCATGACCTGAGGCAAAGGCAGACGCTTAACCAACTGAGCCACCCAGGTGCCCCCAAATTCTGTTTTCTATTTCTAAGAGTTTCCCCTCACTTGTTAAATACCTAAGTAGCCATAGTTATGATAGATACCAGGTGCATTTTGTTTGTGTTCTTTATGGGTCTGGAGGGGCTGTGTTGAAATGTTACTGTTTTTAGGTAAAGAGGTACATTTTATAAAGTGATTTTGCTGAATTTAAAGAGTTTTTATTTCTACAACATGAGCATGAAAAGCTAAGTTGAAAAGTAAAGGTGGTTCTTAACTGTGTTCTTTTCTTCTGTAGCGCATACACAAACCTCATCATCTCTGGAAGATTCCTACTCCATTTGCAAGTCATGCTTTTCACCCTGTGGATGGCTTCCTTCAGAGTCTACCTTACCATATATACCCTTTTATCTTCCCATTACACAAAGTGGTTTACTTAAGTTTATACATCTTGGTTAATATCTGGACAATTTCCATTCATGATGGTGATTTCCGTGTTCCCCAAATCTTAAGGCCATTTATTAATGGCTCAGCCCATCATACAGACCACCACATGTTCTTCGACTATAACTATGGACAGTATTTCACTTTGTGGGATAGAATTGGAGGCTCGTTCAAAAATCCTTCCTCCTTTGAAGGGAAGGGACCACTTAGTTATGTGAAGAAGATGACAGAAGAAAAGTGCAACACCCATACAAAAAATGGTTGTAAAAATGAAAAATTATTCAGTGGAGAGCTTACAAAGACTGAGTAGATTATTGCCCTATTATTAAATATTATAAAATCTTTTTAATAAGGAAAAATAATCTATATACATACTACCAAGAGACATGGCAAGTAAGTGGTATTTGAAAGTCCACATTGTGGGTACTGCTGAGGAATGATCATGATGGTAGGTCAAGGAGAGAATGCTGTGAACACCTGAAATTTTAACCTCATGCTTACAATACTAGGTGTTGGTCTCAAGGACAAGTTGTCTCTCTCTAGCCAGCATATCTGTAATTTGTATAGCCTCAACAATAGTTTTTATAAGGATAAAGAATAAACTATTGAGGGGACTAGGTTATGTCCTTTTGCCTTAATCCACCCATATTCATTAAGGAAAATACATTGTGCTTGATAATACCAAGACTAAGCATCATAACAAAGAACTAGTATAAACATGATTCCTTGTTTCAGGAATGGTTGTTTTCAATGTTGGTATGATAATGACTACCTATAGTATTTTGTTCAAGTGGATACATCAGTGTGGAAAAAAAAAATTCTGATAGAACATATTAGCGGCTAAGTTAAATGACCTAATTAATAGCAGGTTTAATAAGATTATCATAATAAAGCTTATTCTCTGGGGAAGCTTATTCTCTGGGGACATTGTCAAATATTACATTTTACTGATGAAAAAATAAATTAGAACTTTAAAAAAATACTGACGCTACCATGAGATTTAATCCAGATCTGGGATTATTGAAAGACTTTGATGGTTATTGTTTTAAACCATTATTTAATAAGTATAAAATTATGTGAGCCTGAATATATTTAGAAAGGGAAATTTGATGCCTAAATAATATATTTGACAATACTGCTTTTTAAATTAAATGGATGCACTGCACTTTTGATATGTTTCAAAGTTACAATCCTCTAATTTCCTATAAAAGGAAGTAATTGCCAAATATTTAGGCCTATCACTGAAGATTAGTTTTGAAATCTTATTTTCCCTCTTCTCCCTCCACTTTTCCCCACTTTCTGTGCAAAAAAATTTAACAAATAGTTTCATAAAGAAATGTGTGTTGTAACATAAATATATTGGAAAAAATGGTTTGGAAAGGCATTCTATAAGCTATTTATGTAAAATCAATAAAAGTTGATTATTACTGTTATTAAACTGTATCAGTTAAATATTGTAGCAGCACAAAGTATTCTCTGTACAAATTGTGTCGATTTGAAACCACAGAAATGATGTGGGTTGTCAGAACTTTTAAATGTTCCAAATGCTCATTGTCAAGGGAAGAAAGGGGGGATATCACATTCTTTTTATATTTCATATCTTTATTAGATTTGAGTGTTTTAGCAAGAGACCAGTCATAGAATTTAATGCTTGGCACCCAGAAGAAAATATCTTTTTTTCTGAGTTACTATTACACTGTTGCGCTACTTAAACATTCTAGTGTACCAGTTGGTGGTGTTTTGTAGCTGACAGTTCCAGCCAGTGATTGTCATTAGCCTCTCTACCCCCGCAAAAAGAAGGAAATTAAGAGGCAAACTTTGTTTCCTGTGATAATGGCAGCTAATATTCAAGTTTTCTATTCCTGTTTCAGTTTTGGTAGTGTATATGTTTCTAGGAATTTATCCATTTCTCCCAGGTCATCCAATTTGTTCATATATCATTTTTCAGAACGTTCTCTTATTTGTATTTCTGTAGTATTGGTTACTTCTCTCTTATTTGTGATTTTCTTTTTGGGGATCCTTTCTCCTTTTGGATGAGTCTGGCTAGAGGTTTATCAATTCTATGAACTTTTTTCAAAGGACCAGCTCCTGGGTTCATCGATCTGTTCTATGGTTTCTTTTAGTTTCTAGATCATTTGTTTCTGCTCTAATCTTTATTATTTCCTTCCTTCTGCTGGCTTCAGGCTTCATTTGTTCTTTTTCTAGCTTCTTTAGGTGTAAGTTTAGGTTGTTTGAGAATTTTCTTACTTCTTGAGGTAGGCCTGTATTGCTATGCACTTCCCTCTTAGGACCACTTTCACTGCATTGCAGAGGTTTTGGGCTGTTGTGAATGACAGCTAATATTTATTGAGCTTTTACTTTTGATCAGGCACTATTACAAGCCCTTGACATGAGGAAACTGGGATATAGTTGCATGACTTTTCTGAGGTTATTTCTCTCTCATAAAGCCCAGTTTGGATGTTTCTGGTCAGTGGCCAGCTTTCCATGATCATTCTGAGACCAGACTCCTTCCGTCTTGGGGCTACCTGTCTCCAGTCTAGAGTCTTCTTTGTTGAAGGGGCCCACACCAGGAGAGGGAAGAGAAAACGACCATTTTTGTGGGTCAGGTTGAAAGCCTTATCCCTTACCCATGTTCCTTTGGACAAAACTTTGTTGAATGGCCCATGTCACTGAAAGAGATTCTGGGAAATGTGTCTTAATTGTGCCTGGGAGGATGGGAAATGGGAAAACCACTCTCTGGAACAGCTAGCCAGTTTGCCATGCTCACATAATTTATTCTTCTCCTTTTGGGGGTCCCAGTAAAAGCATTGAAGAGACAAACGAGCCCCCGGAGCATTTCAAGTTGTCCATCCGCTGGATGATGTCTTGATGCTCTTAATTCCATTACTCCGAGCATGAGTGTTATTTTCCTCTAGATTCTTAGTACTGTGTAGTGAACAGAAAAAAAAAAAAAAAAAAAAAAGACATAATGTATAGGGAGAGGAAAGCTTCCTAAAAATGTTAGTAACCATCAAACTAGCCCCTGCCCTCCCACCTTTTTTCTTAAATTCTAGTCTCATTGGGCAGTATTATGTTTAGTCCTGCAGTGTTTTCAATACCACGACTGCACTGTCCCAGTCGCCATTAGAGGAAATCAGACAGTATTCATGGAAGTGAGGCTCTCAATTCCTTCCCACAGGAACATCAAGTGCATGGCTTTTCCCCTTGACTTGGGAAACTTTAGTTCAAGAACAGAAAGGGAAAGTCAAGATTACATTTTCTACCTTTATGGTAGAAATTAGGAAATGGATGGAGGTGGTACAAGAACACATTTCAAAAACCCGGAGACTTTTTATTAGGTGCCATCCTGTTCTTTGCTGTTTCTCTGTCTCCCTGTGTCTACATGGCGGTGAACTTCCTACTTCTCATTGTCCTGCCCCACATTTTCTCTTCCAATCTTCAAGAAGTCAGGGACAGATTTGGTAGAGAATTATGAGCGCAGGTTTTGATACACGGAGTCTGCAGTGCTGGCGCATTATTTAAATAGAGATGATGTCTGGGAGGAAAAGGGGAAGTAGAGAGACAAATCACAACAAAGATGTGGGATTAACCCAGAGAGAAGAAAAGTTTGAGGTCATGAGATTGCTGAGGAGAGCGTGAAAAAAAAAGATACCCAAAGAAATAAGCCAATTTAAAGGGTAAAGAAATTTCTTTCCTTGTCTTCCCAACCTCTTCAGAGTCAGGAACCTTGACTGGCAGTCTTAGATCAGCAGTTACTGTTTTCTTTTCCTCTAACATCATTAAGTGCACCCTATTTATTCTAGACCCCAGATTCCTTCAAAGTAGTGACTGTGTGTGAATTGCCATTGTATTGAACTATGTGTCCTTAAAAGACCTGGCTGAGGATTGTTAAATAGTTTGCTGAATGAATTAATGGAAGTGTCATTCTCTTCAGTAAACATTGAATGAACCCCTACTGGGTGCCACACACTTGGCACAAGGGGCTGCAAATATTTATTCTGCAGATACTTCACACTGTCGTTTTAACCAAGAATTCACTTCTTATTCATTAGCTCACATTTTCAGTGCATGGGAGGAGTTAGAGGGAAAGTAAAGAGGAAGCAGATGGGTCCTAACCAAGGATGGACTATCCTTTTTTTTTTTCCCCTCAAAGTCAAGCCTCCACTGGAAACAAACAAAACCTACCAGTACCCTGGATTCTGACCCTGTAGGAATCAGTGGTACAAGTACCGATCAGAGGGTTGAATGAAAATGAATCACAACTACTTAACGGTGCTCTGGATACAGAAGAAAAAAGAAAAAATCTTCAAAAATTATTGGTTGATGACACCAAGAAATAACAAACCCGGGAGGACAATCTATAGCTTCAGCTGGAGTGGAATTCATCTCAGAGGAGTTACAGACCCTAACCGCTTTGGAGTTCACCAGTTTTGAGTCCTGGCTCTGCCACTTGCAGATTGCATGACCTTGGTTTCTCTGTCTGTAAATTGATGAAAATCCTGCCTACCTAATAAGATTAAATAGGTTAGAAACACTCAATTAAATGTCAGCAGAGGCTATTATTCATGTAAATTGTGCTTAATGCCTCTGCTTTCGAGGTTCAGTGATTATTGTCATTACACCTAGGATAGGCCCTCGGTGGAAATCAATTGCAGGGAGAAAAAAAGGCCCCTGGGTACTTTCATCTTCACATTGGAGGGTGAGAGATGAGGGGCAAACTGAAATAGGGGGCACAGAGGAGAATCGTAAGTAAAGCCAAAATTGACACATTATCTCCTGTAAATTTTCTTCATAAGAATTGTAAGATAGTTAAGTTATGTATTGCCAAATAATTTTATTGTAAAAATGCATTGCAGTAAACCGTAAGGTCTGTTTACAGGGTTTTGAGGTAAAGTAGAAGAAAACTTCCCTGGAAATTAAATTTCTTAAGGCAAGAAGGAAGTGTGTGAACTATACCGTCGAGCTTTACTGTCAAAGCAGAGTTTTGGTATAGAAAGGACAATACTTATAAATATTTAATCTAAGATACTGCATTAGAATACATTTTCACGGTGTTTCTTAAATCTAGGCTCGACTTGATCTTATTGAAATGTAAATACAGTAAAATTTGTACAAAAGTAAGAGAAATTACCTTCTCAGTTCTTTGATCAACAATCAGAAGTGTGACTGATTAAATGCTCCTAAACACTTGACACTGTTTACATACTTGATTAATCCCATTTTCTTAAACATTTGATAAGTCTAACACGTTTGACTCATCCCCTCCCAAAAGGCACACTTGTGTACTCAGCACATTTTTCTGAGCTCCTTGGCAACTCAGGATTCAAATACATTTAAACATACTTAACCACAAAACATCATAATGATATCCCAAGTTCATCGCTCACCTTTAAAATATCTGTACTCTAGACTTTCATTCACTTTTTGTATCAAGAAGCGATACAATCTCGTTATCTCTTGATTTTAAAATTATAATTCTTACGCACTAAGCCTCTTCCTCCGATGGACACTTGGCCTCCTGACGTATGCTACCCAACAGAAGCAAACAGGAGCCTGGAGACTTAGTGTACATTCCAATATTTGAGAGCAATTGCTGTGGTGACTTCTGTCCACCCCTTCATTAGGATTTTTTTTCTTTTTAATCTGCATAATGGAGGTACAATCTGCATACAGTAAAATGTACTCGTTTTCACTGCATGGTTCAGTGAGCTGCTACAGATGTGAGCACCATGTAAGCACCACCCCAAGGAAGATACAGAACGTTTTTCTTTATCACAAAAAGTTTTTTTTTTTTTTTCATCACAAAAAGTTCTATCTTTGCAATCTCTCCCCAGCCCTCGGTTACAACTGACCTACTTTCTGTTTCTGGAGCTCAATTTTGCCCATTGTAGAACTTCTTATAAATTGAACCAGATAGTGTGTACTCGTGTGTAGGGTTTTTTTTTTTTTAGCTCACATGTTTTGAAATTCCTGCTATTGCATATGTCTGTACTTTGTTCCTGTGTGTGTGTGTGTGTGTGTTTGCTGTTACACTGGCGTGTATCACGATTCCTTTATCCAGGCACCTGCTGATGGATATTTGGGTTATCTCTAGGTGAGGTTATTATGAATAAAGCTGCCACAAACAAGTGGACAAGTCTGTGTCTGGATCTATGTCTCCCATTCTTTCTGGAAAACATCTGTTAGTAGAATTGCTCGGTCCCAGGGGCGATGTAGGTCTGATTTTACAAGAAACTGTCAACCTCTTCAAAGTTGTACCATGTTACATTCCCACTACGAATTGGGAGAATTCTTTCCCTCCGCATCCTCA
Organism: Canis lupus baileyi; assembly: GCF_048164855.1. NCBI lineage: Eukaryota > Metazoa > Chordata > Mammalia > Carnivora > Canidae > Canis > Canis lupus. Next base: position 76,367,842 of record NC_132840.1, read on the forward strand.
CCAACACTCGGTATCCTCAGTCTTTCTTTTTTTTTTTTTTTTTTTTTAAATTTTTTTTAAATTTTTATTTATTTATGATAGTCACACAGAGAGAAAGAGAGAGAGGCAGAGACACAGGCAGAGGGAGAAGCAGGCTCCACGCACCAGGAGCCCGATGTGGGATTCGATCCCGGGTCTCCAGGATCGCGCCCTGGGCCAAAGGCAGGCGCCAAACCGCTGCGCCACCCAAGGATCCCCTCAGTCTTTCTTTGTAGCCATTCCAGTCCGTGTGGAGGAGTGTCTCTCCTTGTACTTAATTAGCGTTTTCCTATGACTAATGATGGTAGAGAGCTTTTCTCATGCTTTGTGGTTGTTCTTATTTCTTTTGTGAAGTATCTGTTCAAGTTGTTTGGCCACTTTTTTAGATCAGGTTGCTTTTCTTCCTATTCTTGATTTATAAGAATCTGTTATATGTTGTAAAAGTCCTTTGTCGGATATATGCATTTTTACAAATGTTTATTCCAGCGTGTACCTTGCCTTTTCCTTTGTGGGTTTTGTTTTGTTTTTTTTTTGTTTTGTTTTGTTTTTTTAGATTTTATTTATTCATGAGCGACACACACAGGGGGAGAGAGAGAGAGGCAGAGACACAGGCAGAGGGAGAAGCAGGCCCCATGCAGGGAGCCCGACGTGGGACTCGATCCTGGGACTCCAGGATCGCGCCCTGGATCAAAGGCAGGTGCTAAACCGCTGAGCCACCCAGGGATCCCTTCCTTTGTGTTTTTTTTTTAATGAAAAAACAGGAAAGTTAATCTTGATTAGGACCAATGTATCACATTGGACCAATGTGATGTCCAAGATGTATTTACATCTTTCATAAATACTGCATTTTATGTCCTAGCTAAGTAGTGTTTGCCTATCCCAAAGCAAGCTTGGACTTCTTGTGGGAAGATATTTGATAATGAATTCAAGTGCTTTTTTTATGCTTAGGAGTTTTATTTAAAAATTACTTAAATCGACTAAACACATTCCTTAGCTTTATGAAACAATGACAAATGCTTATGCTGTGACCAAAGAGAACGATCCCAGTGGAATTAGCCCATTTTTCTTAGTAACAAACACATACAGTCTAGTTGAATTCAAGTTCTTAATAGATATAAGGCTTTTCATATTTTTATTTCTCCATTTGTCAGTTTTGATACACTCTTTTTCAAGAAATTTGCTTCATTTCACTTAAGTTTTCAGATTTGTTGCCATAAAGTTGTTTGCAACATTCACCTATTATGCCTTTAATGCTTATAGGATCCGTCATGATGTTTCCTTTTTAATTCCTGATACTGATAATTCATTTTCTTCTTTTTCTTGCTCATTATAGCTGAGACAGTATATATTTAATTGCCCTTTTTTAAAGTACCAGCTTTTGGCTCTGTTGACTTTTTTCTTTATTGCTTGTCTTCAATTCCGTTAATTTCTGCCTCTTTTTCCTTCTATTTATTTTGGGTTTAAGTTGATCTCTCTCTCTCTCTCTCTGTCACTCTTCCCCCTCTCCTCCCCACCCCACTCCCTGGCCCAACTTCTTAAGGTAGAAGCTCAGATCATTGATTTATTCTTTTTTTCCTTTAAAAATGTAAACATTTAAAGCCACGAAATTCCCTCTAAGGCCAGCTGTGGACTGGATGCCATAAATTTTGATAAGTTGTTTTTCATTATTATATAGTTCCAAGTATTTTCTGTTTCCAGTGAGATTTCTTCCTCGACCAGCGATATGGTGGGCTTGTATTATATCAGCTTGGCTGAGCCAGAACTGTGTTTCCCAGAATTACCTTCCTACAGTTCTAGGTTAGCATGCCTACCCAAGTCATTTTATGTCAGATTTAGAAGGTGGAAATGGATTAGCGACCATCTTATTTTCTGTGCTGGGAAAGATGAGGCAGTCTATGAAACCCTCTTGCCGCTCAGTCGTGTTGTGACGTGTTTACTGGCTCACCTGGTTGGCCTGTGGCAGCATCTGGGCCCAGGGCAGCTGCAACTCCCCTCTGGTACCCTTCAGCTTCTTCTAATTCTGGGTCTGACATGTGTTTAAGCCTCTGATGCCCTCCATGTCAGTGTTGTGAGGGGATGACAGAGGTACCAGTCAGTCAACCATCCTGAGTTCCAGCACAGAAACTCCTTGCCACTCCCTCATGCCTACCTCACAGTTCTCTTCTTTCCGACTCCCTCCTCCACATGCTTCAGAACCCAACACCAGACGCAGAATCAGTCACCACATAAAAACTGTGGTGACCAGTTTTCACGAGTTACCTGTGGTCAAACCCTTGCTTCCCTAATGGAACACAGATAAAGGATTTGGCTCTGAAAAAAGTGGTTTCAGAAGTCACAATCTTAAGAATCAGATCTCTATAGTCTTTACAAATCACTACGTTGGATACCTGAAACTAATGGAATGTTGTGTGTCAACTCTATGTCAAATTAAAAAAAAATTTTAGGGGATCCCTGGGTGGCTCAGTGGTTTGGTGCCTGCCTTCGGCCCCAGGGCAGGATCATGGAGTCCTGGGATCGAGTCCCACATCAGGCTCCCTGCATGGAGCCTGCTTCTCTCTGCCTGGTTCTCTGCCTCCCTCTTTGTGTCTCTCATGAATAGATAAATAAAATCTTTAAAAATAATAAAAATCTTTAAAAATCTTTAAAAAATAATAAAAAATAAAAAAATTTAAAGAATCAGTTTTCTGAATTAGTCCCATGTTAATCTGCAGTTGGTTCTCTGAGTCGATTAGCTTTAAAGTCATTAATGACCCTGTTTGCAGAACTAAAGGGAAATATTGGAAGTTCATGATATGCAGTAGCAAAATGGTTACTTAACCAATCCCTTATAGTTGCCTGTAATCAAGGGCCTGTGGAGGGCAAGGCTCTAGAGGAACAAGTATTTGTGGCATAGAACATTTTAGTAGAAGCTGAGGCTAGGAATTTGTCAATTGCTTTGAAGTGTGCTGAACAATTTAGGCAAAGATGATGCTGAGTTCATGACTTTAAATTCCCAGTTAAGGAACCTAAATGCTTCTGTGATTGCCATAAAATAAACTTTTACCTCCTGTAGTTGTAGGGCCAAATTTCTGAAATCTACATCAAAGTTGAATTGTGCCGATAGCAAGTTTAATTCCCAATCAGTATTACTGAGTTTTTTTATGTTAAAAGACTCTGAAAATGAGATGGGGTATTAAAAGGGTTTTGCACCCCAATTCCAATGTGTGTGCAGGGGGAGGTGAGTGGCGTTCCACCCAATCCTCTGGCCCCAGCTGGGTGTCCTCCATTCCAACTCAATTCTGACACTGTCTACTCAGAGATGGTATCAGATTTCACAGGTTAGGGGCTCAGTCCCACAAGACTGCCCTCTACCTCAGGTGCCAATTTCAAGTCCAGGCTGGTACCTAGAGTTCTGACCAACAGGCTATAAATCAGGTTTTACAACCCCCTCCTCAAGTTTGATTAATTTGCTAGAGTGGCTCACAGTAAACAGGTAGGAAACCTGTTTACTCACTAGATTACTGGCTTATTACTAAGGATATTAAAGGATACCAATCAACAGCCAAGTGGAGACTTAATAGGTCGAGGTCACAAACAAAGGAATTTCTGTTCTTATGAGTTCAGGGTTTGGAGCTGAAGCAAGCAGAAAGGTTCTGGTTCTCCAATCTATAAGTTCTCCAAACCCGTCCCTTCTGTTCTTTTTATGGAGACTTCATTACGTCGGCATGATCCATTAGGTCATTGGCCATCCGTGATTGATTCAAGCCCCAGCTACTCTCCCCTCCCAGGAAATCAAGGAGCGGAGGGAAAGTTCATCCTTCTAATCACATGGTTGGTTCTCCTGGCATTCAGACCCCTTAGATGGGGTCCAAAAGTGTGCTCATTAACATAACAAAAGACACCTTTAATACTATCCTCACTTAAGAAATTCCAGTAGTTAATAGGAGCTGCTTGTGCCAGAAACAGGAGGAAGACCAAATATGTATTTTTTATCATAAATCACAATATCACAGGTATATAGGCAGATTTGATGCAGCTAGGGACCTTGAGCCCGTAATTCTGCTGAGCCTCCTTTGCCAAAAGAAGAGAAAACTGTAGTAGGCAAAGTATTGGGACAGCACTATATAGCAGAAAGATATATGGCATAAAAGTAATATGGGTTCAAATACTGAGCTTATGCTTTTTCTTTTATAATTAAGAGATTAAAGGGCCACCTGGGTGACTGAGCTGGTTGTGTCTGCCTGCAGCTCTGGCCATGATCTCAAGGTGCTGGAATCAAGCCCAGAGCCAGGCTTCCTGCTCAGGGGGGGAGTCTGCTTCTTGCCTCTGCCTTTGCTTCTCCCCACTCTCTCTCTCAAATGAATAAATAAAAATATTTCTTTAAAAAAAGAGATTAAAGGCAGCCTAGGTGGCTCAGTGGTTTAGCACCTGCCTTCGGCCCAGGGCATGATCTTGGAGACCCCGGGTCAAGTCCCACGTCGGGCTCCCTGTGTGGAGCCTGCTTCTCCCTCTCCCTGTGTCTCTGCCTCTCTCTCTCTCTCTATCTTTCATGAATGGATGAAAAAAATCTTAAAAAATAGATAAAATAAAAAAGATTAAAACACTTCCAGTATAGTAAATAGTTACCACTATTGAATAATCTTGTGGAATACCTTGTACAGAGCTCTTTACATGCATTATCTTAATCTTTCTCCAAAAGCCTATGGGGCAAATTCTTTCTATACTGTACAGATGAATAAATTTGATGCTGCTAAATCACAGAGCAAACAAATGGCAAAGTCAGGATTTGAACTCGGGATTTAAACTCAGGTCTGGGATCCCTGGGTGGCGCAGCGGTTTGGCGCCTGCCTTTGGCCCAGGGCGCGATCCTGGAGACCCGGGATCGAATCCCATATCAGGCTCCCGATGCATGGAGCCTGCTTCTCCCTCTGCCTGTGTCTCTGCCTCTCTCTCTCTCTGTGACTATCATAAGTAAATAAATAAAAAAATAAAAAATAAATAAACTCAGGTCTGGCCAAATAAAAACTAAATAGCAAAAAAAATAAAAAATAAATAAATAAACTCAGGTCTGTTTAATTTCAGCCTTTGGTTCTGCCCTAAACTACACAGCTGTAATGTAAAGATGAACTGATAGAACATTTGTAAAATGCCGAGATCAAAGTGCCTGATGGCTGGCCCTCAGCAAGTGGCTGTCCTTCTTATCATTCATTTTAAATCTGCTAACCAAAGCCCTTTCCCAGTGCTTTTCCTTTCCTCAGATGATGAGGGTCTTACAACTTTCAGCTCTCACTACTATCGGTCTCTTTTTCCAGGTTAAAGCCTCTATGATTAATTCACTGGCAGGGGTGAATGACTAACATCATAACCCTTCTTCTAGATGGAATCACAAAATGTTAGGCCAATGGAGGACACGAGGGATCATGAGTTCAACCCTTTATTTGCAGAGGAAGAAACAAATCCAAAGAGATGACCTGAATTACTCAATGTTACATTGTGAGTTCGTAGGCAGCGTGGTATATCTGGTGAGAAGGTTAAGAGAAAGACAAACCGTCACTAAAGCAGGTGTTCGAATTCCCTCTAAAGCAACTATGCTAATGATAGCATGTAGGGCAGCTCCAAATGTAAATTCTTTTTTTTTTTTTTTGTAGTGCTGGAGTTATAAAAAAAAAAAAAAAAAAGTAGGCCCTTGATGAGCATCTAATTACTTACTGGGTCATTATGGGTAATCCTTGCAAAATCCTATTGTTCCAAGTACCATCCTGAGGAAATTAAGGAATTTGTTTATCAGACTTCCGGAATAAGAGCTGGCATGGGAAGTTCCCGCTCTCTTAGGGGTGCCAAGCTTCCAGCTACTTAAATGGTCATTAGAAATTCGATGCCTACTGATAGAGAAAGGCTTATGTTAGGCTCAATCTTAGAATTTAGTTAGGACGAAGAATGAGCACTCCAAGTGCTAGAGAAGTGTTTCTTTCCTCTCTTCCTCTTCCTGTCTTCCTCCTTTTTTTTTCTTTTTTCTTTTTTTTTAATTTATTTTTTATTGGTGTTCAATTTACTAACATACAGAATAACCCCCAGTGCCCGTCACCCATTCACTCCCACCCCCCGCCCTCCTCCCCTTCTACCACCCCTAGTTCGTTTCCCAGAGTTAGCAGTCTTTACGTTCTGTCTCCCTTTCTGATATTTCCCACACATTTCTTCTCCCTTCCCTTATATTCCCTTTCACTGTTATTTATATTCCCCAAATGAATGAGAACATATGTTTGTCCTTCTCTGACTGACTTACTTCACTCAGCATAATACCCTCCAGTTCCATCCACGTTGAAGCAAATGGTGGGTATTTGTCATTTCTAATGGCTGAGGAATATTCCATTGTATACATAAACCACATCTTCTTTATCCATTCATTTTTCGTTGGACACCGAGGCTCCTTCCACAGTTTGGCTATCGTGGCCATTGCTGCTATAAACATCGGCGTGCAGGTGTCCCGGCATTTCACTGCATCTGTATCTTTGGGGTAAATCCCCAACAGTGCAATTTGCTGGGTCGTAGGGCAGGTCTATTTTTAACTGTTTGAGGAAACTCCACACAGTTTTCCAGAGTGGCTGAACCAGTTCACATTCCCACCAACAGTGTAAGAGGGTTCCCTTTTCTCCGCATCCTCTCCAACATTTGTTGTTTCCTGCCTTGTTAATTTTCCCCATTCTCACTGGTGTGAGGTGGTATCTCATTGTGGTTTTGATTTGTATTTCCCTGATGGCAAGTGATGCAGAGCATTTTCTCATATGCATGTTGGCCATGTCTATGTCTTCCTCTGTGAGATTTCTCTTCATGTCTTTTGCCCATTTCATGAGTCCTCCTCCTTTTGTTCAGTAATTCAGACCCGAAGCCACTAGGTGGTGTCAAACAAGGAAGACTCCCTGTCTGTGAGTCTGGCGCAAGAGACAGACCCCCAGCAGGTTGAGGAAGGCTTTGTGCTTTGTGTATTACCCTTCGGAATAAATAAAAGTTCAAGAATACATTTCATTGATGTTGAAAAAAATGAATGAAGAACTCCCAGGGTGCTGTTTCAGACAAGGTAGTTGAGAAAGCCCTGTGTGAGGGGGGTCACATTTGAGCTAAGACCCAAAGGGAAAAGAAGAACAAGCCATGTGGGCACCTGAGTGGGGAGCATGCAGGGCAGGTCTTTGGTGTGGTTGAGAAAGAATAATGAGGCTGCTGTGACCTGAGCCTTGTAAGATCTGGAAAGTTATGAAACTGGAAGCAGGTTTGTAATTTACAGACAGAGGTAAGGCAGGTGAAGAGGCCAGAAGTGGGACAAGGTGCGTTCAGGTTGCCTGAAATACAGAGGAAGGAGTAGCAGGACCTGTGAGTGGAAGGAGAAAGGACTTGAGGTCTAATGTTTGATGACAGCTCTACAATGTTGGCTCAGTCTCAAAAGTGTAGAAATCTGCACACCTCGCTTGTGGGTAGTCGGACACGTGGGCCTAACTTACCTCTCCAGGTCTTTGTTTCTCCCTTGCCAAAGGAAGAGCCAAATTTCCCATCTTTTCCTTTCCTCGTGCAATGGTCTTACATATTAGATGTCAAATATACAAGTGAATACTGTAACTGTGCAAAACACAGGTATTAAAATCACAATCAGGGATCCCTGGGTGGCTCAGCGGTTTAGCGCCTGTCTTTGGACCAGGGCACGATCCTGGAGTCCCGGGATCGAGTCCCACGTCGGGCTCCCGGCATGGAGCCTGCTTCTCCCTCCTCCTGTGTCTCTGCCTCTCTTTCAATCTCTGTGTCTATCATGAATAAATAAATAAATACATCTTTAAAAAAAATAAATAAAATAAAATAAAATAAAATCACAATCATTTTGAAAGGCTGATGTAAAAATGCATGTAATTTGGAGGGAATATTCTCTACTATAGACTGCAATTACATTCTTTCCAGTGGGTAATACACGTCTTCTCCCCTATTTTGTTTTGTTTTTCCTGGCTGAGGCTGAGTAGTTTCCAGGATCAGACTGTAGGTGGAGCGGTTATGCTTTTTCCCCATGCTACAGCAATAAAAGCAAGAGCATCCACACTCCATGTCTAGACAGAGGACGTGCACGGAATCATAAAATCTGCAGACCAGAGGGCTCTGGAAAGGTCATCTGCTCCCTCCCTTGTCTTTAGAAAATCTCACCAATGAACCAACCTGACAGTGATGCATCTTCCCTGCTATGTTCCTTTCGACTGAGTTTAAATCTCCATCATCCCATTCTTGGCCATTTATTTTAGGCTCAATAACAAGATACACAAACAAACATCCCCCAAATAAAAATCCAGCATGTGCCCACATGCCTTCGCCATGGGGCAGCAAAGCATACCTGGTACTGCAGGGTATCAGAGTGATTCTCCACATTCTGATGGTTTAGTAAATGTCATCTGCGGGGTCTCACACAGCATCGTGTTTGTCTTAGGTTATTTCCCAGTATTTTGGGTCCTGATACATAGAGAGAAAACATCAGGCAAATATATTTACAAAATGGCAGGACTAAGAATCAGTAAGGCAAGATGTAGACAAATGAACGTCCCCCACTGGCCCCGGGGAGACACTTATTCCAATTACATGCATCTCCCCCAGAAGGAGGTGTATGAAAAGGTTTTTTTTTTTTTTCAATTACGTGAAACTAGTATCTCCTGAATTTTTTTTCCGATGAAGCTCTTATCTCTGCAGAGTTAATCCTATTTTTCCATTAGAAATCACAGTGTTTCCCCCTCCTTTGGAAAAACCTAGGTCTAAGGATTAATAAAGTCAGGGGTACAGTCATTTTAAAATGTTTATAGGACAGTATTTTCATGATCAGCCATTAATCATACTACTCAAAGCAGGTTGCAGACTATGTACAAATTAGCCGGCCAGTCGAAAGGAAATAAAAGCCATGAGTTCTTTAAATCAGAGTTTAGACACCTTTTCAATTAAACTCACGCTAGTTTTCTACAACAGGAGAGGAACACAGCTACTGTTTTGTGTTGCAGGCTTTTCCTCCACAATTTTATAAAAGAGCCTAGTTGTTTTTGGATAAACAGGTTGGTTTGGAGTTAGCGGTGGATTAGTTAATGGAGGAATGCACAAGGACTGCCTTCCAGAAGGAAAAATTCTCAGATATGAATGTTCAGGTAATGTTACTTATAACTATCCTTTTAGGGAAATTTGTTTGTTCAACTAGCGGTTATGAGAATCTAGTGTATATTGGGCATCGGGCTAGGAGGTGGGATAGACCAGCAAGTAATTAAACAGGACTATCGCTAAAGTATAGCAAATATTTTCATAGGAAATAGGCAGAAATGTAGTGGGGTCACAAGGCAGCGGGACCCAACTTAGCCTGATGAGGAGGAAAGGTCTCCTCAAAAGGATCCAACATTAACCACAGATCAGAAGATGACAGATGGGCGGGCCAGCAGAAGGTTCCAGATGGAAAGAACTGGTTGGAGGAAGTTGAGAGATGGAGGAGCCTGGGCCATTTAAGACCAGGAAGGAAGGAAGTCTAGCACAGTGGGAATATGGAATTCTGGGAGGGGCCTGGGAAGAGACTGAGGCTGGAGTGTGCAAGGTAGGGAGGTTTTGTTTTATCCAAAGAGTGATGGGAAGACACTGAAGGGGTGTTTGTTTGATGAAGTGGCAGATTAAGATCAGCGTGTGAGCAATATCATGCGGGCTGCTGTGTGATGGATGGGTGGCAGGGGGATATAGATTCGGAAGTTAGCAGCATATAGATGTTAATAAGAGCCTGGAGACAGGTGGCCCAGGGAATATGTGTTGAGTGTAAAAAGAGCCAAGGACAGAAACCTAAATAACATGGGGAGGTCAGGGAAAGGAGGGGAATTCATAAACGTGGAAGGAGACCACGCAATGAGGTGGCTTTGCAGGAACTGAGGTAAGAGCCTGCTTGAGAATGGAAGGACTGGCAGCGATAACAAATGGGGCCAAGTAGCCAAGCAAACTCAGGGTTGAGGTGCATCTAGTACGTTAACACAGGGGGGGCTTGGTAAAAGCCAGCTCAGTAGGGTGGAAGGGGCACAGGCCACCTGCAGTGGGGTGTGCAGTGACTGGTTGGTGAGGACATGGAGACAGATGGCTTTTCAAGGAGTCCAGCAGCGAATGTGGGGCAAAGATGAAGCCAGTGGTGGGTGGTTGGGCACTGGGTCAAGGTGGGGGTTGTTTTATAAAGACGAGAATTTTGGAGGATATTTTAGTACCAAAGGAAGTGACAGATTGTGTGGAGGGAGTTAAAGCAAGTCCGGGCGGAGGTCACTGGAGGCAGGAGAGGCTGAGATTCAGAATACAAGTGGAGCAGTCGCTTTGGACAGAAGAAGGAACGTGTTTCTGTTGTCACAGGAGGGAAGGAGGAGAGAATGGGTGTGGGTGCTGGGACATGTGTGGGATTAGTGGCAAGTGCTTGAGAGTGTTCCCGTCTGCTGGCTCTCATTTTCTCTGTGACACAGAAATAAGGGGCACCTTTTTCAGCATACCCATTACGAAGCTTTGAAATCCTTGTTGAAGAGAAAGTCTCTAAAAAGCATTCATGACTTGACAGAGAGAAAATTCTTAAGATGTTGTATTTTTAAAAACAAATTTAGATAAATGTAATGCACATGGTCCAGACAGAGTATGAAGGTAAGAGACTGATGAAAATTGATGGTTGGTGGTGGGCTCACTAAAATATCAATTCAAACTAAAATTGTGTATCTTAAACATTTTATGATCGAATCTAATGGTTAGATGAATTAAAACAGTTCACCTTACACATGCAGATTTCATGGTTTTTTTTCCCTCTGAGCAGTTGAATGAATACATAATCACTAATTGCAGTAGCATTCTATTAAACTTTATAGAACAGGATGATAATTAGCACAGTAACCTGAACTTGATTAGATACTTGTATTCAATGCTGGCAATAAGCGAGCACTTTCTTGATATCCAGCTTAAGTGCATACTAAATATCACAGCATGGTCCAATAAAAATATACACAAATAGAGTTAATAGAGTTTGAAGAAATTCGACGGAATAAATGAATCATACTTTTATTCACCTGGAGCCCACTCTGGGGGAGGGCACAGGGAGGCTGCACAAATTTGTTGTTTCCTTGTCTTAATATACAGAAATCAAATGTTCCAAACCAGAAAGAGTTAACCCTCCTAGCTGAAGCCGAGATTTTTTCTGTGGCGTCACTTTCGTCACTTTCGAGAGGAGGAAGCACTTGTCCTCTAGAAGGACCTGTGAAGTCTTCCTGTTAGGAAGACTCCTTGGCAGCAGGAACCAAAGTTCCCTTTGTTAGCACTCAATGTACAGTTTTCTCTATTTCCAACCCAGCGATATAGACAGGAACATTCCCCCAAGTCATCATTATGATACCCCTTCAGATCTTAGCTTTTCGGGAATCTTCTCTGCAAAAAAGAAAGTCCCTCATTTTCATTGTCCTCTGTAGCAAGCTCAGAAGAATAACTTGCAACCCACAGTTATACAAGGGCACAGAAGCTCCTTCACCTCATTCTAAATATAAACTCTAATGACTTCAGCTTTGGTGGCACAGTCTTGGAAGTCATATTCACATGGGTCCTACAGCAAAAGTCCCAGCAACTACTGACGTCAGCCCCGCATCCCTTTGTCACAGTGGAGCAAGTTACTCACAACAGCAAAGAGGAAAGAAGATTGTCTCATCTCCTGAAGGTCACTGCCCTGGTTCCTCAAAAATCTCACAGCTAATGTCGTCTATACTTGGACACGTGCTATCCTGAGCATCCTTCTGATCCTTCCTGGTTCTATTTCAGGCCACAACCAAAAAGCCATCCAGCCAATGGTGTTGAAGGGGCCAGGAGTGACCACTGTGGAAGCCATACTCCTCTACTTTCTCCCTCCATCCCCCCTTCCCCTCTCTCTAAAATCTAGTGAACCGTATTCACCTTTCAAAAGGCTTTCCAATCAGCCTACGTACTCCTGTTAATTCATTCTCTTGTCCTTCTGCATTTAATGACTCAGAAGTGTCAGGCTTGCCTTTGCCCGGTGCATTTTTCAGGTGGTTTTGTATGTGTTGTGGTGACATATTCCAAGGAAAGGTAACAACCTAGACAGCTCTCTTTATCTTTAACTTGTGTCCTAGGATGCTCATTGCTGGCCCTGCGGAGTGCAGGCTCAGACAACGCTGTTCACAGCTGGACTGTTTATTTGTTATAGGGCTAAGTATATGAGTTTTTGCATTGGACAGACCTGGCTTTGGATCTTGTCCCTTGCCACTTGCTGTGACTGGAGACTGGGTAAAGTTATGTAATTTCTATTGGCCTCATTTTCATCATTAGTAAAATGAGAATTACTATGCCAAGGACTCTGTAGCATTATCCCAGTACCTGGCACACAGTGGATTCATAATCCAGCTGTTATTAAGAGTCTGAGATTTTTTCTTTATCTTTCACAGTTTTATAAGGAAAGAGACCATGATTTTTTGTCCCCATGTTGTATAAGATACTGGCTTTATAGATACAAATGGTCCAAGGTGAAGGCATTTATCTTTTAAATAGTAAGAAAGCTCTGTCCTCAACTACTCAAATGGAGATGAGCCTTAAATCAAACTGTATGTAGTGGAGTAATAGCCTTTTTATTGAATTATAATTGACACGCAATATTATATTAGTTTTAGGTGTACAACAGTGATTTGATATTTTTATACATTACATAATGACCAACGTGATAGGTCTAGTTACAATCTATCACCATACAAAGTTATTACCTATTAGTGACTATATTCCTTATGCTGTACATTACAACCCTGTGACTTACTCATTATATAATTAGAAATTTTTTACCTCTTAACCCCCTTTACCCATTTTAGCCATCCCTCTACCCACCCCCCTCCTCTGACAACCACTAGTTTGTTCTCTGTATCTATGAGTGCATTTCTGTTCTGTTTGTTTTTCAGATTCTGCCTATAAATGAAATCATGCAGTATCTGTCTTTCCTCTGGTCTGACTTACTTCACTTAGCATAATACCCTGTAGGTCCACCCTTGTCACAAATGGCAAGGTTCCCTTTTTTAATGGCTGATTAACATTCCATTTTCTTTATCTATTCATCCGTCAATGGACAGTTAGGTTGCTTCCATATCTTGGTTCTTGTAAATAATACTGCCATGAACATAGGAGTGCATATATCTTTTCAAATTAGTCGGGGATCCCTGCGTGCCTCAGCGGTTTAGCACCTGCCTTCGGCCCAGGGCGTGATTCTGGAGTTCCAGGATCAAGTTCCACATCAGGCCCCCTGCATGGAGCCTGCTTCTTCCTCTGCCTGTGTCTCTACCTCTCTCTCTGTGTCTCTCATGAATAAAAAAATAATTTTTTAAAAAAAAATTACTGTTTTTGTTTTCTTTGAACAAATACCCAAAGTGGAATTACTGGATTGTATGGTAGTTTTAATTTTTTGAGGGACCTCCCTACTGTTTTCCACAGTGTATACACCAATGTACATTCCCATCAACAATGCGTGAAGGTTCCCCTTTTTTTCGTATCCTCACTAACACTTGTTCCTTGCCTTTTTTGATACTAGCCATTCTGACAGATGTAGGTGGTATCTCATTGTGGTTTTGATTTGAGCTTCCCTGGTTATGAGTGACGTTGAAACATCTTTTCATAGTGACGTTGAAACATCTTTTCATGTGCCTGTTGGCCATTTGTATGTCTTTGGAAAAAATCTATTCAGATCCTTTACCCATTTTTTAATTAGTTTGTTTGGGGTTTTTTTGTTGTTAAGTTGTATAAGTTCCTTACATTTTGGATATATTGTTTGAAAATACCATCTCCCATTCAGTAGGTTGCCTTTCTGTTTTTGTTGATGGTTTCCTTTGCTGTGCAAAATCTTTTTAGTTTGACGCAGTCCTGATTTATTTATTTTTGCTTCTGTTGCCTTGCCTGAGGAAACCATATATATATGGCTTTATTTTATTTTATTTTATTTTATTTGCTAAGACTGACGTCCTTGAGTAATACATTTTGACAATCTTTTTCTGGGTCTTGAATAACCCAGGATCAAATGCCACCCATCTTCAGCTAAATAAGTTGCATGAATTTTCTACATAGATCTAAGAACAGAGCTGAGAAAGGACTCGTGCTCTAGTATATTTTCCATAAGTGTGTGATAAATGAAAAGGAAATACTGAACTTTTATTCTCATTTAACTAATATTTGTTGGGTTTCCACTAGATGCCAGCCTGTATGCTAGATGCTAAGGCCATAATGAAAAATGAAATAGACATGGACCCTGTCCATCTGCCCTCTTGGATCTTAGAGTCTAGTAGGGAGATTCCACTGACAAGGAAACAAACAAGTGAGATAAGCTGATGCGTGCCCTGGAACACCAGCATGCTGCAAGCTGGAGTTATAGGAGGCGTAGGCAGTAAATGTCTCTTAAGGGGTGACATTTAATCCTGAACTTAATGGATAAGAAGCCAACAACCAAGAGAATGGGGGAGGGAGAAACGCTAAAGAGGGAAATGCAAAAGGCAAGGGCTAGGTTCAAAGGGGCTAGGCTCGAAGGTTCTGGGTGTGGCCGTAGGACCTGAATGAAAGAGGGTCACTGTGTCAGGAGCTTGGGGAGTGAGTGGGAGTGGCACTTTGTCATAAATGTGATGTTATTCCTCCTGTTGTCTCCCTGAGTACTTCAGGAACCCACTCAGAAATGCTTTCAGAAGGCAGCTAGCCTTCATATTTCACAATCGAAAAGTTGAAACGTTATTAAAGCAAATTGGGAGTTTCAGTAGAGCAGAACAATTCATGGAAGGACATTTCAGGCTCGGTAACCTGAACTGGTAACTGGAATTGCATTATTATTTTTAAATGGCCCATCTCCACCTTTTAGTGTAGAAAACAATTATACCTAAGATCTCCCTGTGTCAGGAATCATCTGGATATTCAGCAGCCACAGGCTTTAATATGAAGCAGGGATGAATTTTAATACAGTCATAGTCTCCAAAATTTTCTCTTGCTCAGTCTTCTTTAATGTTTTTGAAAATAATCATTATAATTTTTATTTTTGGAATTAAAAAGACTGTCTGCAGGCTAAATGAAAATGTTTTTGGGAGCATTTTGACAACACTATTAACACCATTGTTAGGCTTAAATCAAGCTTCTTATTTGGTTAGGTGAGGGTGACCTGCTATGGCTTTTTTTGCAGATTGAAATCACTCAGCCCTCCCGGCCTGTCATGTGTACTTCTGGAGAGATGTGTACTCACAACTCACAGAAACTGAGTGACACTGCTCTCACAGTTCCATGGCTCCCCTTGTCACCTCTGTCCCACCCAGGACACCATTGCCCTGGGGAAAGGCAGCCTGACCTGTTTCAGGCTGGCAAAATAAACATCTGTGCCCTGCATTTACACAGTGAGGACTGGCTCACACACTCAGGGTTATGAGTCAGCTCCTCCTACAGACTGCTCCTTGCACCCACTTCTCTTTGAGCCCCTTTCACCCCTTGTCTTTAGAAGAATAAACATCAACCTCTCACATGGACATAGAAGCACCTCACTGATTTGACAGCAAATAATAGATCCTTTGAGGGGAAACAACTCAACCACCTTTCTTCATGGGTCTTTAAAACATGATCACAGTAATGATAATGAGAATGCTAAACTCTTCCACCATCTACTATTAAATGAATTAGGATCTGTAAAGTTCTTTCATCTTTGTTTTTGTTTTTTAAGATTTTCTTTATTTAGAGGGAGAGAGTGCACGTGAGAAGTGGGAGGGGCAGAGGGAGAGAGAGAATCTCAAGCAGACTCTAACCTGGGCAAGGAGCACAATTTGGGGATCGATCTCACAACCCTGAGATCAACACCTGAGCCAAAACCAAGAGTAGAACACTTAACTGACTGAGCCACCCAGACTCCCTGTAAAGTTCTCCTTAATGCCTGACATATATTAAATATTATGATCATCATTATCGCGTATTAAGCACATACTAAGTTTCAGAGCACTATGCTGAACTCTTTCCATACATAACCTCGCTTAATCATTGCAAGAACTGCATAGGGTAGATATTTTACACCCATTTTACAGATGAGAAAGTGGAGAACATAAGAAGTCGAATGGCCCAAGTCCCACAGTGAATACATTGAAAGCTGGGATTCAGATACAGTCACCATAGCGCACACTGTGTGTCTTCTAAATTGGCTGTCTTTATGTTCAAATGGGAATGATTTAGGGATAGTCCTTTGCAAACATTTGGGGGGACCACCAAGCTGGGAGGTTCTCTCGGACTTGAAAATTCTATACTGAAGACTTGGGTGGTCTCTTAAACATGAAATGCATTTGGGTGGGTGAGGGGAGAGGAGTAGAAAAAAGGAAGAAGATAAGTATTTGCAGAGCATACACACTTATTATTTAGACACACACACACACACACACACACAAGTGTATAAAGTCCTTGGGATTTGATAAGTATCCCTCTTATCACCCAGTTCATTAGTGGCCGATTCAAAAGTCAAAGCCAAGTTGGTTTGGCCTCAGAGCCCAGCCTCCTACCGAGGGCTCCAGGTTGTACATTTGTCCTCCACTCCCTCAACGGTACTGCTCTGTAAGTGCTTCCATGATAATTTTTCTATTTCCCACTAAGATACTAAAATGTCTTACCAGAGGAGGTCAGGGAAGTAGCTTCCTTAGAGAATAGTCAGAGAAAAGGCCAGACAGTTGCATTTGGGGGATGGTTTTTCAATACAGAGCTGTCCACAGGTGTAAAGATGGATGAGCTGACCTCTTAGGTCCCTTCCAGTCCCAGAGCTCCAGGATTTATTTGCCAATGAAAATGTCGGGCTTTCTCTTCTATAAAATGATGTATGATGGTCTGAGTACATTCTCCACTCCCACCCCCACCTCCTTTTATCTGATTAAAAAGCTCGGATTAAATCAGCAGAAGCTGTAGAAAGCCCGAATTTCTCCAGGAGTGATGAGGGTTTCCTGAGACAAGGCAACAGGCCTGGTGGAGGGAGTCAAAGGAAACATCGTGGTCCAGCGGGGACAAGCCGAGCCAGGCACAGAATGAGTGGACGGGACAGAGGACAGATGCAGCTGAGCTCTGAGGGCTGTCACTCCACATTAATCAATAGGCACAGAGTGTAAACCAGCTCTCTACTTCTGAGAAGAATATGCTCTAATTAAACAAGCCAGATTAATGGACACGAAACAATCTGAGAACCATCCGTTTCTAACCACGACATGAGAGGTCAGACTTGAATCAGAAGTCATTCATTCAACTCAGTATTCATTGAGCACCCACTCTGTGCCAGACACCCAGGAGGGATACAGAAATGAACCAGAAGGTTCCAAGTCATGTCCTACTGGGGGAGGCAGAAAATAAACAAGGTAAGTACAACATGTGATATTCTAGACAGCGTTGAGGGCTAAGTAGAAAAATAAAGCAGGAGATAGATGGCGCCAGTGAGGGGCAGGAGTCAGAAGTCCTAATATCTGATGGAGGGCTAGGGGTGACGCCTCACGGAGAAGGACATGTCCAAGTCAAAAGAGATGAGGGAGCAAAGAAGGGAACGATAATGAAATCTGGAAGAGGAAAATTCTAGGCAAGGGAAGGCTAATGCAAGGTCCTGAGGTGGGAGTTGCCCGGTGGCTTACAAAATAGTGCGGACACCAATGTAGCTGAACAGAAGGTGGAGTCGATGCATTTGCAAGGGTTGCATCTAGCAGAGCACTGAACGGATTGGAAATGATTCTGGCTTTTACTGGTGGGAGATAGCGGGCATTGAGGCCCCTGAGCTGGGGAGCAACTTCATCTGACCGGCGCCCTAACAGGATCATTCTGGAGCTATGTGGGGAACAGGCCATCCCCTGGGGAGGGTGAGGTGGGGAGACCAGCGATGAGGCTGTTGCAATCATCCAGGCCAGAGAGGAGGCTGGTTCAGACCAGCAGCAGGGGTAAAGGTGAGGAAACGTAGTAGGGTTCTGGGGAGACATAACTACTAGAACTTCAAAGGTGAAAAGGAAAGTAAGTCTCAGGTGGAGGGGGGAGGAAGGAAAGCCTTTGCTAATTATCCACCCCTCAATAATCCTGCCATACTTTGACTTAGCAAAAGAACAGCGAGGCTGTGTTAAGACTGCGGACTAGCATCCTCTTAGTTGGTCTCCACGGAGAGTCACGCCATAGGGTCATAGCTCCCGTCTTTACAGGAGACTGATGCAGGTTTGCACCAACTACTGTGCTAGGCACTTCGTATGCAGATGGAAGGAGACAGAAGACACTGTTCCTTGTCTCAAGGAGCTCTTAGTCTAGTGAGAGAGACAGGTGCATAGGCCACAAATTCCATGTGATGGAATAAGGGAAGAGCCCCAGGTACTATTAGGAGCACAAAAGCACAAAATAGTGTCTTTGGCTTCGTCTGTGGAAAGAAAGGTGGTTGGGGAGCTGCAAAGGATGTAGGAATCAGACAAGGGACAATCATGGGGAGAATCTTGCAGGCAGAAGAGCAGCAGGTACAGAAGCAGGGAGGTGTGAGCTAGAGCAGGACCGCTGTGGGCTGTGGGGGCCAATTAGCCAGGTAAAGCCAAGATGCACCTCGATGTAAATGTCACATCAGGGGACACCTGGGTGGCTCAGCGGTTGAGCGTCTGCCTTCAGCCTAGGGCGTGATCCTGGAGTCCCGGGATCGAGTCCCACATCAGGCTCCCTGCATGGAGCCTGCTTCTCCCTCTGCCTGTGTCTCTGCTCTCTGTGTCTCTCATGAATAAATAAATAAATTCCTAAAAAAAAAAATAAATATCACATCAGTGAGCTATTTGGCTGCCCGGTCCGGAGGGTCACCAGTAGAGAAGAAAGGACTCAGCCTCACTCTTAGGAAAAAACCAACCCATGGTGTGCATTTCCATTCCTGACTTGAATCACCAATGTCTTTAAATATCAACCTGTATGTGTATGAAGCTGGGAGGCGAGAAATAACGGTTTGAAGTCCTGCCTTTGCCACTTGCCTGACCTTGAGTAAACGACTGTTTCTGTGAGGCCGGCTCTGTGTCTGCAGAACAGGAACATAGGGACATATGCCTGGTGGCGCTGCCTTGAGAACCGAGTGAAATATGTCTGCAAAAACATTTCCCCCGAAACGTAAAGAGCTGCTCAAATATTAGCTATTCCTGTAGAGCCGCGTGACTGGACAAAGCCACCGTGGGCTGACAATCTCTTGCTTCCATTGCTTTTGTGCCCTCGCTGCCACTGCTAGTAACTAATGCACCACTGAGCTCCCCACTCTTGCCATTTGCACCCCAATGGGGAAGTCCTGTCTTCTGTTCTCTCTATAACCAGGCCAACTCCACTGTAGATGAGCATTTCCTCGGAGTCTCCTCTTCCGTCCTGCCTGGTGTTCAACAAACCTCCAATCTCTTCTCAAGTCCCAACGCCTCCTCCCTACCGCCACGTCAGCTGCTCATTCATGATCTCCTTTCCTCTTTGAGGCCTTGCTCTATCCATAATCCCTTTCTAAAAATGTACTTTCCTGCCGTCAGCCCTACATCAAGATTCACTTTAGAGGAGAAAGTCTCTCTTGCCGTCCCCTTGGCTTTACAGCCAAGCATCTTGAAATAGCCCCTCTGAATGGGGTCTTCGCTTCCCACTCCTCAACCCACTACACCTGGCTTCTGACCACATCACTCAACTCAAACTGCCTTCAAGGGCATTACCTCCAAATTATCACTGGACACCCCCAGCCTTAGTCGAACTGGGCTTTTCTGTTGCATTTGACTTCGGTTCTTCCTGAAATTCTCTACTTCTCTGACATCGCTCGTGATTCTCCTCCTGTATGTCTGATCATTCCTTTCTGTCCTATTTCCTGGGGTCTTGCTCCTCTGCCAGCTTCTTAAAATGTTTGCCTTCCCCAAAGAGTTTCCTTCTGGCTCACTGTTTTATTTTCCTACACTACCCCACACAGTCATGATTTTAAGGCTCCCTCCCCTCCCTGGAAGGGAGGCTGATGGCTTCTACATCTAAATCTTCCAGACTGATGAACCTCACCACTGGACTTGAGATGCCTTCCCAACCACAGGCTGCTGGACATATCACCTGGAGATCCCAAACATAAAAATCAGCATGGCCCAAACGACATGCATTGTGGCTCACTTTCCCCAAACCAGAATGTTTTCCTGTTTCCTCTGTTGGTAACTGACATAATCTACTCAGTTACTGAAGTCAGAAAAGCAGGACTTATCCCAGCCTATTGTAATTGATTCGAACAAGTGGCCAATCATTAAATCTCACCAATGTGGTCGCCCAGCCATCTATGGATCAGGTTCTCTTCTATGCCTTGTCCCCTGATAGTTCCTGGATACACACAGCTGTAGTCACCTACAGATTGGTCTCTCTGCTTTTGCTTTTGTTTCTGTCATCCCACCAACATCCATGTTCGGCATTGTTGCCAAAGAGACTAAACTACAGAATGCGGTTCTCAGTGGGTTATTCCCCACCCTAAAACCAAAGTCAGGGGGATCCCACCTATGGCCTTTATGACAAAGGCAGTCCATGAGCTGGCTCTTCCAAATCTGTTGAAACTCATCTTGTTTCCACTTTACACCTTACATTCCCATTACGTGTGTTCTAGAAAGCCCACTACATAGCACCTCTCTTGTAGGAGTTCTGAATCAGTTAAGTAATATGACAAGGAGACCAACATGTGAAAGACCAGTATGCCCCCTTTATTACAGATAAAGTTTACCCTGGAGAAAGTGGCTTTTTCTTTGCAGACAAGGAGGGAGAAGCTTTCTCTTTGTGGACCTAAGAAGGAGACAAACATGAGCTCCCCGTAAAGAGCTCATTCATCACCATTAGGAAGACAGGAAAGCCTAATCCGGCACATTCAAATCATTCTTCTCAGATTTACTAATCAGAAGCCATTCTGACTAATGAAGGGAGAGAGCGGGCAGGAATTGATGGAGGAGCTTCCTCCACGTGGACACAAGCCACGGGGAACGGAGAAGGAGCATCCCCTCCATGTCACCTCACATCTGTGTGCCCTTTGTCACGCTACTTTGAATCCGTAGATTATCCTGCCCACATTTTCTACCCATCGAACTTCTACTCTTCCTCAAAGACCCAGGTTAGATTGGACCTCCTTCAGAAAGCTTCCATGAGGGAGGCCTGGGTGGCTCAGTGGTTGAGCATCTGCCTTCAGCTCAGGGCATGATCCTGGGGTCCTGGGATTGAGTCTTGCATCAAGCTCCCCACAAGGAGCCTGCGTCTCCCTCTGCCTGTGTCTCTGCTCTCTTTCTGTGTCTCTCATGAATATATAAATTCAATCTTGAAAAGAAAAGAAAAGAAACCCAATCCTCTATAAATTGCCAGGATGTGCTGCTCCTCTGTGCTCCCATGTCTCTCCCAGAGCATTCACCTTAGTAAAGCTAATGTCTATTAAATTGGCCTCTTTCCCTTAAAGGAAACATGCCATTCAACCTTATGTTCCCAGCACCCGGCACACCGACTGGTACATAGTAGGAACATAACAAATGCTTAATGGACTGGCTGAGATCATCTAGACAAGCTCCTTCATTTGGTAAATGACCTTTAAGAGTTTCATTTTGTATATTGAGGGCTTTAGTAGCAAAAAAAAAAAAAAAAAAAAAAGAGTAAGACTTAGAGTCAGGCTGATTTTTCTTTCTGATTCTAGACCTACCACTTATTAGCTGTGTGTCTTTACTCAAATTACTTGTCTTTTCCCAATTTGCAAAATGAGGATAATACTACCTTTCTCATCTGTTTGCTATGATAATTAAATAATGTAAAATAAGTAAATTACCTAGCTTACTGGTGCTTGGCATAGCATACACAGTAAATAAACAAGAACTATAATTTTATTGCTATTCTTATCGATAAGCTATATGTTACTTGAAAAAAAATGTGTAATTGAATGAATTCAGCAAAAAATAAAGGTGCAATTCCTACTCTCAAAGAACTTAGAGTCCAGAAAAGGAGCTCAAAATGGGAACACTATATTTCTAGTATTCTACAAAGGATTTTATATTTTGGGATATTCTAGTCAGGGTTCTTCAGAGAAACAGAACAAATAAAATATATACATATATTAATATTAATATATAATTAATATAAAATATTAATATAATTATTAATGTATAATTAATATTAATATATGAATATATTCTATCTGTATATTCTTCATATATTAATATATATGAATATATGTATTCATATTAATATATATGAACATATATATAAAGAGGTTTGTTATGAGGAATTAGCTCACACAATTATAGAGGCTGAGAAGTCTCACGATGTGCCATCTGCAAGGTGGAAACCAATGGAGACATGAAGAAACTAACATGCATATTCCTACGTGAACGAAGCCAATCTGAAAAGGCTCTGTACTGTAGGATTCCCAGTTTATGGCACTCTGGAAAAGGCAGAATTATGGAGACAGTAAAAAGATCAGTGGTTGTCAGGGATTAGAGGGGAGGGAGGGATGAATAGGCAAAGCACAGAGGACTCTTAGGACAGTGAGACTATTTTGATACTACAATGGGGGATACATGTCATTATACATTTGCCCAAACCCATAGAATGTGCAACAGCAAGAGTGAACTGTGATGTAAATTATGGACTTTGGATCATAACGATGTGTCAATGTAGGTTCAGGGATTGTAATAAATGTGTCACTCTGGTGGGGGGGATGCTGGTAGTGGGGAAGTCTATGTGTACATATGGGGACCCTCTGTACTCTCAGCTCAATTTTGCTATGAGCTTAAAAAAATTGCTCTAAAAAATAATTACTTAAAAAGAAGATGAAAAGATAACCAGTTTGCTTTGGAGTTCTGCTCTTTCATTTTGCCGCAAACTGAACTGCACGTATACTTCTGGCCCTCTTTTGATCACCCAGTGACATCACCTCATTTGATGGCAGGTATACACCACTCGGGAAACTGGCTTCTCAAAGGAGCTCCTGGGACAGAGCCCCCTGCTACCTGCCAGGCTGTGGCACTCATGTCGGGGGTGTGTATTAGAAAGAAAGGGGCTAGGCTTTTGTCACAGCAGCTTACCCTTTACCCAACCTGGAGGGAAAAACAATGAATGCACAGATGAATGTATACCACACTTTAGCCCCAAAGGACATCTAAGGTGGATTATAATCATTTGTGAGGTGAATTATGATACAAAACCAAGTATAAGTCATTATATACCAGGAGCAACAGTAGTATGCAAAAAATCCAGGATCACCTACTCATAGCATTGAAGCAGTGTTGGAGGATTTAATGCACAAATGCCTGGAAACTAAGGCAAAAAGAGAAACACATGTTCTACACCATGTCTGATGAAAAGAATTATATATTTTCTTCTGTATGATCTCAGAAAATGCCAGGATTCTGTATTTCCAGGACCTACGTATTTATCACCATAGGATCCTACTGTCATTGGGGGGTAGGCCATGGGGAGGAAGGTAGGAGGAGAGAAATTTTCAAGCAATAAAAGAAATACTGGACAGCCCTTCAGACATGGAGGCTAAAGTTTTTCCCTTTTATCCCCTGCCCCCCTCACCCTCTCCCATCTCACCTGCCCCCACCTCCCCATCTATGCTTCCCCTCAATACCTGAGTACCAGTCTCGCCATATAAACTGCAAGGCTGCTGCTCTTCCCTGGGGACTAGGCTCTCTGACTGCTGTTCCCTGGAGAGGAGAGATGGTAATGAGGCCAGTGCTTGGGGGAATAGGAACCGAAACCTGTAAAGCTGTGAGGAATTTCTGTTAATCATCGAATTGTAACTTCTCGCTAGAGGAAGTCACTTGATCTTTTCAGCCAACTCTGGGGAAAGCAACACATCTATTTAATGCTGACCTGAGATCACCTCTTCATTCAGTGGGATCGTTCCCTCGCCTTCCCCAAGAGATTGGCCAGCTTGGGGAAAGCCAGCCTGGAAGACGGCTAGGAACTTGGTGAGCTTTCCTGTACCCTCTCCACTCTGGATCTTTGGCTAAAAGTAAAAATTAGAGGCCTCAGAAGAAAAGAAGGCACATAAATAAGTGGCCCCAGCTGATGAAGGGGGCTCCGTAAATAAGGTAATTAACATTTACTGAATCACCGTAATACCACACAGGTTTCAAAGAATTTGAGACCCCGTAATAATTTTAACAAAAAACACTTCCAGGGCGCCTGGGTGGCTCAGGTCATGATCCCAGGGTCCTGGGATAGAGTCCCGAATTGGGCTCCCTGCTTAGCGGGGAGTCTGCTTCTCCCTCTGCCGGCCGCTCCCCCTGCTTATGCTCTCTCCCTCTAATAAATAAATAAAATCTTAAAAAAAAGTTTCCTACTCCTGCATATTATAAAGTCTTTAGAAAATACAAACTCAAAATAAGGAAAACGTATCATCCTCCCTGTGATGACCAATGTTACTATTTCAGGGTTTAAGTCTCTCCCTGGGTCCCCCACCTCTGATGGTCTCTGGCTCTCTGGCCACCCCTCCCTACCTCTTTCTCTGTCTTGCTCCCTCTCTCTTGCACAGAACATTCTGTAACTTGCTTATTTTGTTTGATCATATAGAAGAAATATTTTTCCATTTTTAAACCCACACAGCCACAAGAGGATGATTCAGCTCAAAGCTCTTAACTGGGGGCAAGTTTATGTATAGCTGTGGTTCTCCCCCTGCACATGCTTACTGGGTGCCCGGCTGCACTAGGCTCTGTGCTGGGGGCTCAATGCACTGGAAGAGACCTGGTCCAGTCCAACAGGAGGATGGATGATAAGCAAGTGATTCCCAGTGGGGCAAACATTGCATTAAAAAGAAGCACAGAGGGGCACCCGGGTGGCTCAGTGGTTGAGCATCTGCCTTTCGCTCGGGTTAATATCTCAGGGTCCTGGGATCGAGTTCTGCATTGGGCTCCCCACAGGGAGCCTGCTTCTCTCTCTGCCTATGTCTCTGCCTCTCTCTGTGTGTCTCTCGTGAATAAATAAATAAATAAAATATATAATAATTTAAAAAAAAAGCACAGGGATTTTCAGGATACATAACAAAGGTCAGGTTAGGTTAAGGCAGAAAAACGTTAGTCCAACTTGTTTACCTGAAGAGGAAATCCCCAGATCTCACTGGCATTATGTCAAGGCCAATTCACCTTTTTGCTGAGTCTCTCCACGGGTAAGAAGCACACGGGGCCAGTCAAGCTGTTTCTAAATAGAGCCCTGCTCACCAAAGTCACATTCTCACCCAAGTTCAGTGTGAAAGGAAATGGAGATGTGGACCCTCTCCCAGAATGCTGTTAGAACTTAACAGGTAGGGGCACCTGGGTGGCTCAGTCAGTTGAGCTGCTAACTCTTGATCTCAGCTCAGGTCTTGATCTCAGGACCCAGTGTGGAGCCTACTTAAAGAAAAAAAAAAAAGAAGAATTTAAACAAATCCACTCTTTCTAGGAAAGCAGTTTGGCAGTGTGTGTCCCAAATACATGGTTAAAAAGTGACTAAGCTTTGATGCAGTAATTCTTTACCAGGGGTCTAGCCTAAGAAATTGATGAGAAGCTTAGGCACACTTTTATTTATCTATTTTTATTTTTATGTGAGTATAGTTGGCACACAAAGTTATATTCGTTTCAGGCATACAACATAGTGATAAACACAATCTTAATATTTTCTTTTAAAAAAAATTTGTTTAGAGGTCCCTGGGTGGCCCAGCAGTTTAGCGCCACCTTCAGCCCAGGGTCTGATCCTGGGGTCCCAGGATTGAGTTCCACATCGGGCTCCCTGCATGGAGCCTGCTTCTCCTTCCGCCTGTGTCTCTGACTCTTTCTCTTTCTGTGTCTTTCATGAATAAAGAAATAAAATCTTAAAAAAAATTTTTTTTATTATTTATTTGAGAGATGGAGAGAGAGAGAGCAGAGGGAGGGGCAGAGGGACTGGGAAAGAGAATCCCAAGCAGACTCCCAGCAGAGTGACGCAGAGCTCGATCTCACAGCCCCAAGATCATGACCTGAGCCGAAACCACAAGTCAGACACCCAACTGATGGAGCCACCCAGGTGCCCCCAAACACAATTTTATGTACAAAAAGTCCTTGATACAACTGTTTATAATACTGGGGGAAAGGTAGCAACCTAAATTTTCATCAAAATCAGAAAGTCAAATAAATTATAGTCCACTCATCTACTAGAATATTGTCATAAATAATAATAGCTACACATTTACTATGTCCCAGAACCTGTGGAAGGCCTTTGAAATACTACTTTCAAAAAATACTTAATGATATGGAAAATGCTTATTATATAAAGTTGAGAGGAGAAACAGGAATCAAGAATTTTTTATAGTCTAATTTGTATTTTGTCATGTGTTTATATGTACATACAATGAAAAAAAGACCAGAATGCTAAGTTTTGGTAAGATAAGTGACTGGTAATTTCTTCCTCTTATTTTTTTGTATTTCTAAATTTTCTGTGAAAAGATATGTCAAACGCATTGATACACTTTAAGACATATTATCTTGGGGCACCTGGGTGGCTCAGTCGGTTAAACACCTGCCTCTGGCCCAGGGGGTGATCAGCCCTGCTCCCAGCTACCTGCTCAGCAGAGTCCCTTCTCCCTCTCCCTCTGCCCCTCCCCCCTGCTTGTGCGCTCTCTCGCTCTCAAATAAATAAACAAATCTTTTTTTTTTTTTTTAAGGATTTTATTTATTTAATCATGAGAGACACAGAGGGAGAGGCCGAGACATGCAGAGGGAGAAACAGGCTCCCTGGGGGGAGCTTGATGCAGGACTCGATCCCAGGACCCCGGGATCATGCCCTGGGCCAAAGGCAGATGCTCAACCACTGAGCCAGGTGCCTAGATAAAAAGTCTTTTTTTAAAAAAAGACATTATCCTATAAACACACAATTAGGTGCCTGGGTGGCACGGTCAGTTAAGTGGGCACCTCTTGGTTGGGGAAAACATGAATGTTAAACCTCCATGAAAAAGAGGTTCATAAAACAGTCATGGTGCGCTTGGCTGGCTCAGTTGGTAGAGCACACGACTCTTGATCTGAAGGTTGTGAGTTCCAGGCCCACCTTGGATCTAAGGCTTACTTTAAAAAAAAAAAAAAAACAGTAAAAATAGCTCAGGTCCTGATCTCAGGGCCCCGGGATAGAGCCCCGCATTGGGCTCTGTGCTCAGCAGAGTTGGCTTCTCCTTCTGCCTCTGCCCCTCCCCACCACACCCTGCTCCTGGGGCTCGCTCTCTGTAAAGTAAATAAATAAATCTTTAAACACATGCACACAATTGGATGCTATGAATGACTCCTTTTGATCAAATGCTTACATGTTAGGGAAAAAAATCAAAAGCCAGAGTATATCAGACAGTTGTTAGCAAAACTGCAAGTGGCCCTACTTCCCAATTGAGTTTGCAGGTGGCACAGATCCGCTTCTCCGCTGGTCAGACTCTTCCTGGGTCACCCTGGAAAATTTGAAATTGCTTCAGAGAGAATCTGGCCTTGAATCCTGATCCTGTCACCTAAGGAGCAGATCCAGGACAACAGTTGGCTTCACCTCTCAAATTGTTTCTCCATCTGTAAAATGGGGAAAATAACACTGACTTCACAGAGTTGCTACGAGGATCAAATACTACCCAGAATGGGGAACTGCCTGTGCAGGTGCCTGCACCTCCTGCTTATACTGCTGGCTCCGAATCGGCAGCTCGGGGGCTGCTCACGGAGGGCCCCCGTGTCATCGGCTGTACTCCTGAGGCACACACACGGGGTTTGCACCGCCATCCGCCTGTGGGACTGATTACAGTTAGCCGTGGGTCCCTTGGCAAGGGCACCACGCCAGGGATGACAGCTGTGCGGAGTTGCTGAATGACGTTGGTTCTCCGCTGTTTCTGACCCCACGCCCGAAAGGAGCTGGTCACTGTTCCAGGCACTGGTCCAAAGGAGAGAGAGATGGACAGTTTTCAGGCTGCTCTGCGGCTGGTGAAGGAACGTAAAGGCCTGGGCTGGGGGGTGCCCCTGCATGGCTGGATCCTCGAGAGCAGGGACTTGGGGAGCCACAGAGAGAGTGCAAAGCACCAGCCCGCTGCTGCCTACCGCTGACCGCAGACGGGCCCGTACCCCAGAACTACAGGATCTTCCTGTGTGCTTTGCACTGACCCCCACCAACCTTTGTTTCTGAAACAGACTCAGCACAGCACCATGCGCAGCTAGGTATTTCAACAATCAAGCCTTTTAAAAAAGTTTTTTTTTTAAAGATTTTCTTTATTTATTCATGAGAGACACAGAGACAGAGGTAGAGACACAGGTAGAGGGAGAAGCAGGCTCCACGCAGGGAGCCCGATGTGGGACTCGATCCCAGGACCCCAGGATCCTAACCTGAGCCGAAGGCAGATGCTCAACCACTGAGCCACCCAGACGTCCCCAATCAAGGCTTCATAAAATGATTTTTAACTTTTATTTTAAAAGAAATCCCTGAGAAGTAATGGCTCTAAGATGTGTAGAGAGACTAAATTAAAAATGTAGCATTCTGGCGCTCAGAGCTAAGAGGGTTGTTGGAAAGATATTCCCCTGGGCTGGTCTTAAATAAAATCTCCTTTGAAAGTCTGGAGAGGTACTGAGTCCCTACTTTGTATAATGTGGCTTCTTTCGGGGTTTAACTGAGCTGAGCATGAGGGGCAGACACCCACACACTTATCATAGTCAGCATTAATCACAATCGAGAGGCACTGCCGATTGCTCTCTCTAGCTTGTGGTCCACTATAGCACCGGATTCTTTTCACCTCCACACCCTCCTCACTTCCTGCATTTCTGCAATTGATTTGCTCTACCTGCATGTATCCCAACCAAACATCAAAGCAGTGGTTTCTGACTTACCACCTCTCCAATATGATGGACCAGTTGAACCACAGAGGAAAACCCAAATGGCAGCTGCCCTAGATTTATGGGTGTGTAAGGGGTATTATCCCTAAAAATAATGAGAGCTCGTGTCCGCGGGGGCTCTGCAGTCAGAGCAATAATTTCAAAGCTGGAAATCAGCAGAAAAACTAATGAGACCATTTAAAATGTGTGTTAATATGGTATGCGTATAAAATTAACAACCCTTTGATCGCTGAGCCACAAACACCCTCCTGAGGTGGATCTGGAAGTCACAGAGAGGACTGTCTCTGCTGAGCGGTGTGCCAGACATGAGCCGGAAGGCACTGGAGCCTGGGGATGACCCAGCTGCATCTTAAAATTAATACTGTGTTAAATTAGCTCCCATGTTAATGCTATTTTGTAACAGCTGCCTGGACTGGGGAGCAACAGCAGGCTGGTGCTTGCAGGGACCTGCCTCAGGACCTTTCCCCACCCCCTCTTGGGTTAATCAACGCTAAACAATAAAGGCAAAACTACTGCCTTAATATCAATGTGCTTATCACTTACTGAGTGCTTACTAAGCACCAAGCACTGTGCTAAACCCCTTACGTGCATTATCCTGTTTATTCCTTCCATTTATCATTGTGGGGTGGGCAGGGCTAGTAAGTATCCAATCCAACAAATAGGGAGCTGGATGCTCTGAAGGTGGCTTGACAGTCTCACAGGCAAGTGGGTGACCTGGGGACTTCCACCTGGGTCCGTCGGACCCTCAGATGCTCTCTCCACCTGCAGCGTGGGCTTCCTTCACACAGGGCAGGGCGCTTTCTCGAGTTTACAACAACCAAAGTCCAGACGTATTTCCAGCCAAGAGATCAGTACCTGTTCTTCTGATGGGCCAGGGTAGAGGCATCTGCATTTGGTTTCTAATACTCTTTCTTTTTTTTAAGATTTTATTTATTTATTCATGAGAGACATACAGAGAAAGAGAGAGAGAGAGAGGCAGAGACGCAGGCAGAGGGAGAAGCAGGCTCCATGCAGGGAGCCCAATGTGGGACTCGATCCCAGGACCCCAGGATCACGCCCTGGGCCAAAGGCAGGCGCTCAACCACTGAGCCAGCCAGGTGTCCCATCTTAGTTCTACTCCTAATCCTACCCCCTCCAAGGTACAAAAGGAGGAAGAGCAGGAGCAGGCTATTGAAACGCAGCCCAGGACTTAGAAAGTCTTATGGAAATGAATCCTCCCCACAGGACATCTGGGCATCTGTTCACTGCCCAGCACTTTCGGAACTGGTCTGGATCAGAGAAGAGACATCTGAGACCTCATCCAAATGGGCTGGGATCGTGGAGAAGGAGAAGCCGCCCACAGTGGTCACGCAGTTCACCCCACGCAGATATGACTTGACTCTGCTGTCCTTGCTCCCCCACTTGAGCAATCCCTGGGGGCATAGCGAGGACCGCCTTGTTGAGGTGTGTTTCCCAGGACACCTTGGAGCAGAGTCCTGACGCACATAACATGTCACGTTGAGCGAGTCATACTGAAACCAGCCTCTGCCAGCAGAGAATTGAAAGCCTTTCAGAAGCTACCAGAAATACAGCCAAGAGACCCATCCTTCCTTTTGAGAAGGGAAGAAAGAGAGGCAAGTCAGTAGACAAGGGAGGAAGGCTCCTGGCAAGAAGCATAACCCAACTCTCAGTCCCAGGGTAGAAGGGAGAGAGAAAAAACTAAGAAAAAAAAAGTCAGCAACTTATGCTCTTTTCTATTTGCACAACCAAGATCCCCTGGCTGACCTTTCAGGCCAGCTGGGAAATTATACCACACACTGAGCATGCAAATAGGGTCCATGCTGTCTCCACCGCCTGCCCCAGGACCTTGCTTCGCCCCTGGGGCCACCTCAATTTCACCAGAAAACCCCAAATAAACACAGCCTGGCTGGGGGGCTAATATGGGGCCAAGAATAAGGATGCGATATCAGGATGGCTCTAAAATCTGTTCTGGTGGCATGAGTCCTGGCTGCCAAGGTACAGGCGGGCTGGGCTCCTTCACGTAGATGACAGGAGAATGCCAGCTGCAGAGCAGTCAGGAAATGGGCTCCCATGCCAGATCTCAAGAACTCTCCTTCTCTCTCCCTCAAAAGCATAGAAAGGGCAAATGGCCCCACAGACCACCAGACAATGTCTACTTGTCCTTTGGGTTGTACTTCTCTTTTAGCACATGCCACATTTCCATAATCTAATCCCCCAAATCCAGGGCATTTGACACCTTCCACAATCTAGCCCAAACTTGGTCTCAAAGTCTGCCCCTAGTCCCCCAGGACACCACTAATCTGGGCAATTCACCATTTTCTGACCTCCTATCACCTTGTCACGTCTTTGCTTGAGCTGTTCACTTTGCCAGTCACGTCTCCCTTCTCACCTCCTCCTAGCCCATAAAACCCTACCCGTCTTGCAAGGGCCAGCTCAACTGTCATCTCTATCATGGTGCCCTCCTTCATAACTCCAGCCACAAGTCATCTATGAAATATGAACAGGACCCCTCATGCGGCCCTTCCTACATTCCAGCATGTATCATAGAGACTTATAAGCTTCTCTCCCTTTACCATATTGTGAGTTCTTTCTGATTAGCCAGTGTTTCTTGTATCGCTTTGTGTTCTCTGCATCAGTTAGTCCAATACAATACAGCTCTTCTTTCTCATTGTTCTATCAGATTCCAGTCCTCACCTGTTAAATGTGGCATCTCTCTGACCCTTCTAAATGCTGAGCTTTCTGACTTTCTTCCTCGTCTGGTGGGCTCTGAAGATCCTGACGCATTGAGAACTACAATTTCAAAGATTCTGGGGGCAGGGGGAGTTGGGAAGAGTCAGGGCCATGGTGTTGCAGTGTGTTCATGCGGATTTTCCTGCGAAGTGTGTCCCATGAAAAATTGTGTGATTCAGCTGGGCTAAAGCAGCAGAAGCCGGAAGGCTAGGGAAGAGCCTTTTTTCAAAAATCTGGACAAAAATCTAATGTAACTCAAGTAAACAGATGCAGAAAGCATGGAGAGAAGAGAAGTACCAGCAATGCTGTGATGGGAGGAGCAGTGATATGAGACCATAGGGACCCTTTGTTATTTTGCACTTACATAATACCATGCTCTTTTCTCGGAACACAACTCTGATTGATCTTTCCCCGAGGAACCACCTTTACCATTTACAGGCCATCTGGTTTGAGTGGGACTTGTACGCCAAACCTGGCCGATGAGAACTGTGGACTGATTTTTGCTGGTGCTATCAGAAATGAGACTTTTTTCCCCTGCTGGTGTGGCAAAGCCAAAGAGCCTCCTGAGGATGAAGACAAATAGAAAAGACAAGGCCAAAAAAACAAAAACAAAAACAAACAAACAAAAAAACACAACAAACCAAAACAAAAACCACCCAAAACAGAAAGCCAAAAAGACTCCTGTTAACATCTTAGAAAATTTAAATCCTACTGTGCTTGAAACCAGTCAATTTCCCAATCATACAAACTAGTCTGTTTTCTTGTGGCTTAAATCGATTGAGCTGTACTTCTATCAACTCTCAACTGACAGTCCTGACATAAGGATTGGCCATAAGGAAAATCGAAGAGTCAAAATGCCCTGGTGTGTGGGGGTATGAGAGGAAGGTGTACCACCATCAACTGTTGGAAATACCAAGACAAAGAAGTAATGAAAGCAACACACCATATGAACTGAAACTCATGTAATAATAATAAAAAAAATCCGAACAAGGTGGTACATTCAGAGCAAGAAGAGGAGGCAGGAAAAAAATGGTACAATTTTAACAACCAGTAGAAGGCAGAATGAGTTCAGTTGCTATTTTATTTCTCCCTTCTCCATCAAGTGATATCTTTGAACTGAAGAGTATAAATACTAGAAAAAGATAAATAGAAGCAAAGATGTGTGACAATCTGGTAAAGAAAAGAATTTACTCAGTGAAAAATGTTTACATCTATTTGGATTACATCCCTGAGTGTTGGAGGAACTTACAGGTGTGGAATCAAGAGATCTATGGAAAATCATGGAAATTAAGGGATACACCAAAGGACAACATCCCAACGTTCAACAAGGGAAAAGGGATGGCTTTTGAAAACTTCACATGGAAAATCTAGACATCAATCCCCAGCAAAATTCCAGAGTTGATTATTAAACAAATGGATGTGAATAAAGAATGAATGTAGTAGGCACCAGAAACAAGTGTGATTTCACATAGAAATGAGGCATTTATATCAAGATCATTTCCAAAGTCCTTACCATGCACACAAGATGCCCGCTTAGCTCTCTTTCCTGGTCCTTACCATCCCCGCCCCTCCTACCTTCTCCACCCTCACCCTCCCATCCCCTACCCCCCCCCACTGTACACACATGTACTTACACTGCTCCAGCCACACTGACCTTCATTCTGCCCCTGCACTGTTCCAAATTCTTTCCTGCTACAGAGGCTTTGTTCTCATTATCTCTGCCTTCTTCCACCTCAACGCACGGTCCTTCTCATCTACTTGATCACAGATTTTATTAAAAGAACCCCATCCAGCAGCCTGGGTGGCTCAGCGGTTTAGCACAGCCTTCAGCCCAGGGTGTGATCCTGGAGACCTGGGATCGAGTCCCACATCAGTCCCTGCATGGAGCCTGCTTCTCCCTCTGCCTGTGTCTCTGCCAATCTCTCTCTCACTCTCTGTCTCTAATGAATACATAAAAATCTTAAAAAAAAAAAAAAAAAAAAAGAAAAGAACCCCATCCAGGGATGCCTGGGTGGCTGGCTGACTGGCTTAGCGTTGCACTATTAGTTTCAGCTTAGATCATGATCTGGGTAGGAGGTGATGGTCATGAGATGGAGCCCTGGGTCGGGCTTTGTGCTCAGCCGGGATTCTCTGCTTGAGATTGTCTCTATCCCTCTCCTGGTGCTTGTATGTTCTCTCTCTCTCTCTCTCTCAAATAAATAAATCAATCAATAACCCCATCCAGTCACTCTTGATCCCATGATCTGATTTTATTTTCTCCATAGATCATATCCCTTTCTAAAAGGATCTTATTTATTTCTTTATTATCTCTCTCCACTCCCTGCATCTGTGCTGACCAGCACAGTAGCCACTAGCCACAGTGGCTGTTGAGCACTTGAATGTGAGCTAGTCCTAACTGGTATGTGCTGTAGGCAGAAATATGCACCAGATTTTGAAGATTTGGTATAAAAAGGGATATAAAGTACCTCATTAATAAAATATTTTGCATATATTGAGTTAAATACAACACATTATTAAGATTAATTTCATCTATTTCCTTCTACTTTTTGTAATGGGAATACTCAAAAACTAAAATTACATATGTGGCTTTTTATATTTCCATTGGATGGCAACACCCTAGGAAAAGAAACTTAAGAACAAAGACCTTTAATTGTGTTTTTTACTATAAATATACACTCCCATTTAGAACCATAGTTAGTATATAACAGGTGCTTAATAAAAAGTTGCTGATGGAGCTAATGCCTTTCTAAACAAAAACAAAACAAAACAAAACAAAACAAAACAAAAAAAAGTCCAGTCACTAGACTGGTAGGTATTGGAAATGCTGTATCTTTTCTTTTATCAAGGCATTTGACAAAAGCTATCATTTGTTTATAATAAATTCAAAGTCAGTTGAAAAGTCATTTCCTAAGGAAGTTGATTTGAGGTCACTGGGATAAGCTACTTTGTGAAAGAGAGGGAAAGCAAGTTCATATGATTGGATTTCACTGAATCTAAGTCATTGTCTATTATAAATGTATTATTTTATAGACAGCAAAGAAAAAAATACACCACTAAATAAGTCACAATCCCCAGTGATTTCTACCGTTAGGATAAATTCTCATCCTTGGGGCCTCATGAAAGTTGTCTTCTGACAAGCTACCCAATCATTTCACCAAACGTGTTGAGGTTCATCAGCTAGCTTGACAGACCAACTATGTCAGGCCCCTCGGCCTCAATTCAAGCTCAAGTTTGCCAAATCCCCATGGATGATGTCATGAAGTGTATTGTTCCCCCTACCTGAGGATGAAAGCTTAAAATCCTAATCAGCAGCACCTCAAAATGTGACCTTATCTGGAAATGGGGTTGTCACAGATATAATTAGTTCAGATGAAGTCATATTGGAGTACAGTGGGCCCCTAATGCAATACAACTGATGCTGTTATAGGAAGAAGGAAAGTGAATTCAGACGTGCAGGTGAAAGATGCTGTGAAGACACACAGGAAGAATGGCATGTGCTGACAGAGGCAGAGATGCCATGGTGTGGCCACAAGCCAAGGAACACCTGGAGCGACCAGAAGCTGGAAGAGGCAAAGAAGGATCCTCCTCTAGAGGTTTCAGAGGAAGCCTGGCCCTGCCAACACTTTGATTTTGGACTCGTAACCTCCAGAAATGTGAAACTATGTATTTCTGTGGTTTGGGGTACTTTGCTATGGCAGCTCTAGGAAACTAATTTAAATGCCATAGTACCCTCTAGGCTATCCCTCCAGGGGACTTGAAGGAAGGAGGGAGATTGTAATGCTGCCCTGTCATGAAACTTTGCATCAGACTTGAGTCCTTTGACCCAACCACTGGGTTATTTATCCCCAGAGTGACCTGGGCCTCACTCCTGCTCCCTCCCTTTGCCATGGCTGGTTGTGAGACCTCTGTAGGCCTCTCAGCTTATCTATTTGATTTGTGATGAAAACAAAGACCTTCAGTTTTTTTGGCTCACATTTTAGGGACATAAAGAAAAGCAAGTTCTTCTGTGGACAAGATTTGTTCTCCTAGCATCTTCGGGGTTGTAGGCTAGATAAAGGGGGAAAAGTAGTGAGATAATGTGTTGTCAATCATATTCCAAGATAATACAGGTTCACTATCAAATGTGCATTTGCTGTTAAGCTGTTTCTCCACCAGTGGTGCTGACCCCATACCTCCTTGTCAAAATAGATAAGATAAACTTGCCTCAGGACTGAGCAAAATTAATGTACTATGGGGAAACGAAGCTATCACCTTGGCTTCAATTAATATATTATAGCATGCCCTAGCTTATTAAACTCAGAAAAGTCAGAATTCTCTGTTGCAAGTTTAGAAACCATCTCAAGATGGTTTACGATAAAAATTCATTTATTATTGGGGTACCTGGGTGAGGGCTCAGTCAGTTAAGTGATGACCTGTGGTTTCAGTGCATGTCATGATCTTGGGGTCCTGGGATAGAGCCCCTCGTCAGACTTCCCGCTCAGTGGAAAATCTGCTTGCGGATTCTCTCTCCCTCTGCCTCTGCCCATCCCCCTGCTCCTGTGCTCTCTCTCTAAAACCAATCAATCAATCTTTTTAAAAAGTTCATTTATTATTAAAAAACAAAATGAAACAAAACAGTGTGTCCAGAGCCAAGGGCTAAAGGAAGGGGACTAGAAACAGAGATAGGAAAGTCATCTCTCTACATTTGTCTCTGCTCTTCTCTGTAACTATTTTTTTTAATTTTATTTATTTATTTATTCATAGACACAGAGAGAGAGAGGCAGAGGGAGAAACAGGCTCCATTCAGGGAGCCCAATGCGGGACTCGATCCCGGGTCTCCAGGATCACACCCCAGGCTTCAAGCGGCACCAAACCGTTGTGCCACCAGGGCTGCTGTCCGTAACTAATTTATTTCCTTTTTTTTTTTTTTTTCTTCTTCCAATCTGCAAACCAGCTCGCTTGGTGCATCAATCCACTTGGTAGAAATCTCTCCTAGGTTTACATACTGCAGGTCCAGCCGTGAACCTTCTCTCAGTGCCAGTTCCTGGTTCCTGGAAGGGACTCTGACTGGTTCAGCTTCAGCCAACTGCCCACTTCTGTGCTTGCAGAGATGGTAAGTGTGGGGTGAGGCAAGGAGTAGGCCCCATCATAAACCTAGAATTTGGCTGCCAAGAGTCATCTCCATGGCTATAAATGGCAGTGTCAGGGAAAATGGGCTAGTTGGGCAAACTACCCTAACAGTGTCTTCTGTGATGCTCTAAGGACAAGCCACATGTACACACTAGTAATGCCAACAGAAGAAATAGAAATAGACCAGAAAATCAGCTTCTTCTTGTTCTCCGTAGGACTCAGATGGGATTGGAGACAAGTCCCCAACTGACACCACGCTAAGAGTTTCCCCACCTCTGGCCACTATTTCTCTCAGGATAAATTCTCTGGCAGGAGATTCCTCAGTCCTTTAGGCAAATAAGCTCTGTTAACACCAATAAGCTACAGTGCAAAGAGAGTGAACGTCATCTAGACCACTGAGTGTGGGCTCTACATCCAGAGCTGAGGTAGGCATTGAATTAAAGACAGGAAATGGATATTTTAACTCAGAGGACAATTTAAGAGGGTAGGTTAATTGCCAAATGCCTTCTCCCTACTTCCTTCTAGCAATAAAGTGTTGGATGTAGGGACATCAGTTAGTGTATAGAACAATCTGGGTTCAAATCCTGTTCCCACATTACCATTAGTAGCCTTGGGCAAAGACAAATACCGTATGGTATCACTTACATATGAAATCTTAAAAATAAAAAGTAGGACCCATAGAAATAAAGGGTAGAATGGCAATTGCCAGAGGCTGGGGGACGGGGAAATAGGGAGATATTAGTTAAAAGGTACAAATGTTTAGTTATAAGGTGACTAAGTTCTGTAGATCTAACATACACATGGCAACTATAGGTAGTAATACTGTGCTATACACTTGAAATTTACTAAGAGTGTAGATCTTAAGCATTGCCTCCCTGCCCCTGATAAAAAAAAAGATAGCTATATGAGGTGATGGATGTGTTAATTAACTTGATTGTGGGTGATCACTTCACAGTGTCATATATATCGAATCATCTTGTTGTATACTTTAAATATGTACAATTTTATATGTCAATAATACCTCAATTTAAAAAACTAAAATAGGGGCCCCTGGGTGGCTCAGTAGGGTGAGGGTCCTGACTCTTGATTTTGGCTCAGGTCATAATCTCGGGGTCCTGGGATTGAGCCCCACCTTGGGCTCCCCGCTTAATAGTCTGCTTGAGGGGGATCCCTGGGTGGCTCAGCAGTTTAGTGCCTGCCTTCAGCTCAGGGCATCATCCTGGAGACCTGGGATCAAGTCCCATATCAGGCTCTCTGCATGGAGCCTGCTTCTCCCTCTGCCTGTGTCTCTGCCTCTCTCTTTCTCTCTGTATCTCTCATGAATAAATAAAATCTTCTAAAAAAGAAAAAAAACAGTCTGCTTGAGGTCTCTCTCTCTCTCCTCCTCCTCTAAAATAAATGTCTTAAATAAAATAAGCAAAAATTTAAAATAAAAAAAGACTTGTGCAGATTACTTAATCTTTCTAGACCATAGACATGGTTGCAATAGAACCTTCCTCCAGAGCTATATGGATTAAATGGGGTCATCCAGGACAAGCGCTTAGCACAATATCTGACTACTCCTTGGCAGCTGTTATGTTATGGCCATACTTGACATACTACCTTCTATTAAGTTCTCTGCAGCCCTAACCTAGCACTCTTTTCTCGTGTGATTTTATTTTCCACAGTGGAGAAGATACCCCTAATACAAATCAGGTGCAAATCTGATTTTGTTTTAAACAGAAGATCCCTATCCCCTCCCCTAAACACTAGGGTTAGGGGAAAACCATCAGCCTGTAAGTTAGCCTTCCCATAAAACCATGAATACCACACAGCCTGTGATTGGGCCTCTCTATAGCTGAGCTGGGAGTACGGGATTAGGAAAGAAGTTTAGGATGCTTTGGGGAAAAAACAGAGGCAAGCAAAATATTATTAGCACTCTAGTAAATCAATCACAGATGGCCTTCAAAAATTAACCCAAAAGCAGAATGCTCATTTTCAGAAAGCACCTGCCTTCTTGAAATGATCTGGAAAAGCCCCAAGAACATCTCCCATGTAAGCAATCCAATATTCACTGCTTCAGCTGGAAATGGAAAGAAAGAAGAAAGAAGGAAAGAAAGAGAAAGAAAGAAAAAAGAAAGAGAAAGCAACAAAAGGAAAGGAAAAAAAGTCTTTGTTCTTTCAGCCTTTATTATTCCCATTTTTCTCAACAACAGTAGATGGAGGAATAGCACATACTGATTCTACCAGAATGGGTGAAGGGACCCAACTCGCACCCTGGGAAAGGGACTGGTCCACTCAGAGCTGAGCACCTCTGCAAGCCGGTGCAAAAGAAAGGCTTTCGCTCCGGGTCCAGGATGTGACTATCAGCCAGGGGTACTGAACTCCCTGCCTTCCCTCGCCTGCCTCCCATAACTAGTGGCCCCTTTGCACTGAAGAGTCGTTTATTGTGTAATTAATGAAAGGTAATGGCCCTTGCAGGTGCTTTACCAGCGAGCCCCAAATTCGTGCTACTGATTAAGATGGACTTTCCCTCCCTCCTCTTGATCACCCAGCTCTCTAAAACATTTTTAAAGCTCATGGGGCCTCCAAGGGTATCCTGGGTTATTAGTCTCATCTTTCTTTCAACCAAGATTCCTACCAAAAAATACAAAAAGGCCTACAAAGCAGAAGGGGAGCCATTATTTTCCCATTAAGCCTATGACCTGCTTTCTCTTAGGGGAAAAATAGCTCAACCAAGGGGTTCCTGGCTGGCTGATCAGAGCCCCAAGCTTTGTGTCTGCTCAAAACTCCCAATACATGGTTAAAAATCATAGCTAATGCTTCATGGAAATAAATATTTCAAAACCACTTGCTTTCTGGCCTGCCAGATGGCTGCAATTCACACTTCCAACTGTGTCAGACTCCAAAAAACTTAGCAACTCAAATTCTTGTGGTGGGGTTTATGATCCTGAAATAGGGGTTGGGTGGTGGATGGATAATGTAGTATAGGAAGGGTTTTTCTAACTTAAAAAAAAATTTTTTTTTTAATGGAACAAGTTCCACTAACTCTACTCCAGGGGCATAGTCCCATCACATGGATATCGTTCTTGGGCCATTCCAGTTAGCCAACAGAGCCAGCAAGAGTTCTTCTCATATTTGCATTTACCTCCTTACACCACCTCCACCTTCACCTTAAGTCCCATGTCAGTTTAGTTATCCCCTCTCTCTCGCTCCCTGCAAGGATAGACTCAGGAAACACTGATCCTCAAGATGGGAGCCACACTCTTGGAATTCCTTGCTCATGGGTCAGACGTATACAACCACCCAAATAGGACAAGAGCCAGAGTCTTCTGAATCTTTCTGTATTCAAGCTTGTCTCAGTCTCTTCGGGCTGCTATAACAGAATACCATAGGCTACATGGTTTATAAACAACAGAAATTCATTTCTCCCTGTTCTGGAGGCTGAAAGTCCAACATGGAGGCAGAGTCAATGTCTGGTGAAAGCCCACTTCCTGGTTCGAAAATGGCCATCTTCTCACTGTGTCCTCACTCGGCAGATGGAATGAGAGAGCTCTCTGGGGCCTCTTTTTATATAGGCACTAACTCCACTCATGACCTGCCCTCATGTCAGAAACACCTCCAGAGGGTCTGCTTCCTACCACCTTCACATTGGGGGTTAGCATTTCAGCGTATAAATTTTGTGGGGATGTCAACATTCAGTCCAATACATGGTCTTGATTTCTCTTAGTTCTATCCTGACTGTTCTTCAAGCCTCGTGCTGAGAACGGTATCAGGATAGTATCTGATAGCAGATTGTGTTTGTCGCTAGCAGTAGTAGTGGTAGTATCATTTAATAACATTTTTGGTAAAGAAAAATTCAAACATAAGAATAAATAAAAGAAGCCAAAATTCAAAATATGCATCTACAAACTGTCCTGGAATCTTATGGCACAGAGAAAACCACTATTGACATTTTAGTGTGCTTTCTTCCAAACTCTGTCTGTATGTAACTACATACTCACATGTAATTACTCATATTTTGTGACATCAGGTACATAGTATACTGTTTTGAAACTTTCTTTTTCATCTAACAATATGTTGTGAACATCTTTCCAAGGCCACATAAACCCTTCTGCACTCGTGTATGCATACACACACATGCACACATGCACACACGCACGCAGGCACGCAGCATCGGGATGGCTTGCAAACAGAAGATGCTTCTTCTACAGAAGACGCCCACAGATTTCAAGAAGTTCTGGGTCAGGGGTGAGTTTAACTAACTAATAAGAGCAGGAAGATGACCTT
Source organism: Canis lupus baileyi (assembly GCF_048164855.1). NCBI lineage: Eukaryota > Metazoa > Chordata > Mammalia > Carnivora > Canidae > Canis > Canis lupus. Next base: position 76,408,782 of record NC_132840.1, read on the forward strand.
CTTCTCTGACTCCCATGGATGTTCCCAGTCTCAGCTCTGTCCTGGGTGCTCTAGCTGGAAGGACAGGCTAGGAGAACCCATTGGGGCAGCATGAGAAGGGGCTGCAGTCAGGCACTCTGTAGCCACAGGCAGACAGAAGATCAACACTAAAGCTCCAGGAACGTAAACTATGGGAGTCGTTCCAAAAGCAGAGGTCCTTGCTCTCACCTATCCCCAGATGAAGCCTGATGTTCAGCATAAAAACACAAATCAGTGGCACCGTGGCTGGTCACCTCCCTCCCTAATTAGCATGATAAATGTCATGTCCTTGGCAGCCCCCATGGCCTATCATGGTCCATGAAGCCAGTTGAGAGAGTTTTAGCAGCTGGGAGGCTCCTGTAGCCTTGCCAACCAGCCTTTCCCCAGCCCCAAGAGGACTGCCACCATCTCCATGTCCTCTGCCAACAAGCCTGGCAAGAAAGCTCCTCTCCAGAAATCAGCACCTCCAAACAACCTATTGCAGGGCAACTCCTCACCTGACAAGGAACCTGAACCTGCAAGGGGGCCTGATGGTCTCAGTGAACACGTCCCCGAGAGCTCTGGTGGCCAGCAGCAGCAGCGTTTGCACAGAAACAACAATGTATATGAAAAATTGTTCTTTAAACATCGTCTCTTAAGAAGCTATTAGGGCACCTGGGTGGGTCAGTCAGTCAGGCAACTGCCTCTTGGTTTTGGCTCAGGTCATGATCTCAGGGTCCTAAGATGGAGTCCCACCTCCAGCTCCATGCTTTGCACGGAGTCTGCTTGAGATTCTCTCCCTCTCTCTCCTCCTCCCCCTCTAGTTCCTCTTTATTCTAATATCTACACCAGCTTTTCTTTTAGGAAGTGTCCTCTCAATCCATAGGGTGGGCATGTCACTAGGGCTTGGACAATCACAGTGCCCAGAGGGAGAATACGTTCCATGCAGAGCCAATCCCAGAGTGCTTCCATGAATTTTGATGTAAGGATTCTGGGGGAAAGAGAGCCTCTTTAACTTCTGAATCCAAATAAAGTCTTGAGGTTTCCAGCACCCATCATTCCTGCCATGTGGACACAATCTGTCTATGGTGTGACGGAATGTAACACACAAAGAGAAGAGAAAACTAGCAGAGTCGAAAGATGAAGAGAGATCTAATGGCCTTGTGTGCACTCCTGGATCCAGCTGTGCCCGAAGCCTTGACAACCTACTATATGGCTTTCTCTCTCTTTATCTATATAATTAGCTTAAGCTAGTTTAATCTGGGTTTTTGTGAATATTAATAAATAAATCTCTAGATAGTATCCTTGCTTCTAGTCCTTTTTTTTTTCTTGCTTCTAGTCCTGCTCCTGTTTCCTTCAATCTGTTCCCAGTGCTATCTGAGGGAACTTTATACAATATATTATGATTTATAAGATATTATTAAAATACAAACATGATGATGTAATTTCTTTATCTAGGAAATATCAGTGACTCAACGTGATCTACGGGGTAATTCCAAACTCCTTACAGTGGCATGTTAGTCTCTTAAGTTCTGATTGCTGACTATTCCTCCATTCTCACCATTAATCATTACTTTTTGTGCCCTCTTTATGCCCCTAAACACTATCTATCTGCACAGCTATCACTTCATACTCCACACTTCATATTCTATCTTCACTCTTCATACTCCAGCTTTATAAGCATTATTGTCATCTCTTTTCTATGTCTTGCTGTTTGCTGTTTTCCCCCATCCCTACTTCTTGGCTGCCTGGTGAATTCATACCTACCCTTCAAAACTCAGCTCAAGAAATGATTACTTCTTTGGGTAGAACTGGCCAATCTCTCCTTTGTGTCCTATTATCTCCTGTACACACTCTTCATTACAGTATACATCCCTCTGCCCATGCACTTGCTTATTTAACATGGCGGTCTCAATCACTGGATTCAAGCTTATTGAGGTCAAGGCTGTCAAGGCTTATGTCTTATTTGACTTTGAGTTCCTGGCACTTAGCTCTGTGCCTAGCATATAGCAGGCATACCGAGAGTGTTTAATAAATGATTGAATGAATAATGAGTGTACCCTGAGGACGGCCTGGCTCCTGGAGGTTATGTCAACAATTCCATTTAAACACATCAGGGACAAATCAGTCCTACTATTTACATATTTATCTTTTCCTTTTGCATCTACATTTGCATCTCGACATTGAGCAGTCCCAACCTGGGGGACATTAGAAGGGATAGCTGATCAAGCAAAATCAAAGCTTTTTTCCCAGATACTCAAAACATTTTAGAAAAAGCCACTCCCTTGGCTTTTCATCATTCAGCACTCAACATTCTCACTCAACATTAGAGGGCAAAGAGTGGCCCGGAGACAGTGTCCCTTGACTCTTGGCTCCATGAGGCCCAGGGTTCTGTGTGTCTCCTTCATGCTGATGTGCCCAGGCTTAGAGGAGACATCCCCAAAGTACTGCATGACTGAATGAATGACAGGTCACATGTCCAAGGCAGAGCAGGGACAGAATGTCAGCACCTCGAGTACACCTCGAGTGCACCCAATACCTCATCTTTCTCTGGCCAGACCCATAAATCTGTTTTCTAAAGCCTGTTGACAATTATTGACTCCTCCTGGCATAGCATTGCCATTTCTCAAGCACAATGATTGCTGAATTCTTAGGCTCTGACTTCAGCCTGTCTGCTCCATCACAATCCAGAGGGCCAGGCCACACCAGCATTTGGGAGAGCTGGCTCTCTTTATCTTTCTGGGTGACCACGCCTTAGTGGCCTTTATGCTGAGCTTGGCAAGGCTTCAGGTTGGACTGACACTCTCTCAAAGAAGGGAAATGAGATATAGTCAGTCCTTAAGAGACTAAAGGAGGCTCACCCTGACAGGAGCATATCACAGTGTGCTGGCCCGGTCAGGGATTCTAATCAGGTCCAGGGGAGATGGTCAGTGTTGAGATGGACAAGATATCTTTATTATCCTCTGACCCTGCAGATCCTGAGACAACTTGTGCAAATTTGGGGGAAATGGGGAGAAAAAGAGAGTCTTATATTACAGTAAATACAAGTAAACAAAACACTTGGACAGGACGGCATCATATGAAACTAACTTTACAAGGTCACTAAATTAAAGACTGCCCTTTCTCTTGTCTGTCACCAATGGATGGTCCTTGTGACATGGGAACGAAACGAGGCCCACGGGGGTGCAGGAAAAGAATAAAGCAGTGAGGTTGTCATGCCATCAAATTTATTGGGCCACCATCTCCTCCAGACCATTCGGCCACCAGGGAGGAAGGAGAAGAGCCAGAAGGTCTAGGAACTCAGGTAGATAGGGGTTCAGGGCTGAGAGTCCAGGAGCTTGTGCTGGGGAGGGTGCCAAGCCAGACCTATGGGAGTTTTGAAGGGGCCTGGAAAATAACAGCTTCCAGAAAAGAGCTCAGTATAGCTAGCAGTAAGCCGCCAGCTCTCAGGGAGCTGAGGTCAGCAGGACACCTGTCAGGCGGAAGTATAACCAGGCGAGAGCATGTGGGGGGGTGAGCTGTGTATCTGCCATATGCATTTTTGTGTCAGATTCTTCCAAGTATCTGTTCGGATTTTACATTCCATTGACATCATGGCCAAGACAGTTCTCCTCTACTAAGGGAGGGTAACAAGCTTTCCGAATGCTTGGACCTTTAGTAAAAGTTCCTCTGAAGACATGCAAGAGAGACATCTCGACTGCTTTCCTCTAGGGGTGCCAAGGGTCAGATCTGTGCGGAAGGAACCATCTAGCTCTGTAATCGTGTGCCTGGCAATGACACATGCAAATGAGCCTGAGCCATGAAAGACACATGGTCAGACATAAGGAAGGTGGCTGTTAAGAGGTAGAGCAGTTCCCAAGCAAGGCACAAAACATGGTTTAGAATTCAAGTGCAGCTGGCAAATCTCTTTCATCTTCCAGGGAGCCTTCAAAAATGCGGACTTCTGTGCACCAACTCCCCTCCCCCGCCTGCAGACACTGATTAAATACGTCTGTGGCATGCGTATTATTAAGAAGCTCCTTGGGTAATTCTAGCTAATTCATAGCTAGGCTGAATCACTGGTAGGTAATGATGTAGCTAGAACGTGATCAGGAAGGAAGTTGAGGCTCACAGGCAAGGGCAGAACCAAGGCCACTTATTTAGGGCTTCAATGGCCCTGACTCTTCATTCCCAGAAAGATTGAAACCGAATGACTGACTCTTGACACTTGGACTCTCTTTCATCAAGATACTGTAGAGGAAATTCTAAAATCTGACGCCAGCTCTGACATTCTAGAATTCGCTGAGACTGGGAGTATTAGTATTATAATATTAAAGATGGGACTACTCAACAATAAAACCAAATGATTCCCAATCTTTTATTTTACAAAAACTTTCCAGCTGCTAGAAAAGTAATGGAATAATACTCTACCTTTAAGACAAGGAAACATATCTTTTTCCTTTATATCAATGCCTCGCTTTGATTTAGGAGGGACACTGAGCATCACTGACCAGGGCCCTGGCTACCATATTCTGAAATCCAGTGGGGCAAAGAGGACATGCCTCCCAGGGACTGTTCCCAGGTAGTGGAGGAATGGACTGGGGATATAAGACAGATCCTTCCTGGGAGACACTGATCATCTTTGACAGCAGTGTTGGCTCAAGGACTCCCTGACAGCCTCGCCAAACCTTTCTTAGATTGCACAGAAGTCTAGGATGCCTTTCCAACCTTCCTACCTCTGGTCAGGCATGATTTGTGAACTGAGAACTCTCCTTCTTAGTCCTTCTTAGCCTCCCCTTTCTCTCATATAAACATTTCCCTTCACAAAGTCCTTGCTCATTTAATTCTGCCTTGGACTAACCCCACCCCCTTCTCGGAGGCCCTGGACTAAAGTTCCAAGGCTTTTGTGGTCCTCCAGAAACCTTCAGGGGCTTTCAGACCTGTGGCCTTTGCAGATGGAGGCCTTGGGCCTCCAAGGACCTTAAGGCTAATGGCACCAAGCAAGGGTTCAGAAGAAAGACACAGAGTAGATATTCAGGAAAAAAATCTCCATGGTGACTCAAGAGACAGAGATGCGAGAGCTTCTGATTTTATTTCTTCATTACTACAAGGTAGAAACTCTATTTCTTTTACAGATAATAAAGCAGAGGCTCAGAGGAGTCAAGTAACCTGTTCAAGATCACTCAACTAATAAATGTCAAAGCCAAGGAAATTTCCAACCTCAAAGGTCACGTTCTCTGTACTCTGCCGCAGTGCTTGTTTGCAGAAAGCAGCATAAGAGGATGCTTAAGAGCACAGTTTGGGACCTCAGCTTCCTCATCTTCAAAGTAAGGATGGCGTACTTGCCTCAGAAGATGGTTATGAAGATGGAGTGAGTTAGTATGGGTAAGTGCTAATTAAACATCTGCTGGTAGTGGTGGTGGCAGTCATGGCAGCTGTAGTGGGCTGGGTTTCCTTTGTGTGTGTCCATCAGAAGGTTGGGAATGGTGGACGACGGGGTCTGGAAGGGTTGTGATTCCATCTGCGAATATGTGAAATAAGAAGTCATTATTGTGACTGAAGTGGGAAACGCCTGGTCAGAAAAGCACTAAAGGGAAGGTTGGAGCAGGACTGTCTCCCGCAAAGGGCAGGGTAGGGGGACAGAAAGACATGCTGAGTGTGTCCATTGGTGACTAAAGCCAGAGAATGTCCAAAAATAATGGGATCCCCCAGCCTGGGGAGTATGGGAAAGCTAAAGGAGCAAAAATTGATGTTACCTTATAAGGTAGCAGGGGCAGCCTGATGATCTGAACACAGCCTTGATTGGCCAGATTTTCTCAGACCCACTGAAAGCCAAGGAGAACCTTACACGAAAACAGATTTTTAGGAGCTAGCTATTAAGCCCATGATTTTCTTAATAGCATAATGAATGTGACTTGTCTTAAAATTCTATGCTTTTTTTTTTCTTTAGAAGAGAACAATTAGAAAATGAATTACATCTAGATCCTGTGGGAAACAGGACCCAAAAAAAAACAATGACCTACAGAGTTTTTTCTGGCAAGTAAGGAAAGGGAGCAGGTTTCGATGTCAAGGCAGTCTCACCTTGTCCTAAGCATTTTTGCCTAGATCACAAAAATCTCAGTGATTAGCATATCAAGATACTCAGGTACTTACGGATATTGCTGCCTTGTTCTTACATAGAAGAGTATCTCCATAACTCAAGGAAGTTCCAACACAAGCTGAGAACGTGAGTGTAGGGGAAGAGAAAGGCACCAGACAGGGCCACAGCCGAGGCCCTGGCCCCACTGGGCTCAGTGCAGCATTTATTGAGCACTTGCTGTGTGCTGTCTCTTGGGCTGGCCCCTGAGCATGTAAAGACAGGTACTTCATAAAATTCATAGGCTGGTGGCAAGAGAGAAGCAGCCAGATGCACCAAAATGTGACACCTGCATTAAAAAAAAAGTAACACATTGGGTTGGGGCACCTGGGTGGCTCTGCTGGTTAAGCATCTGACTCTTGATTTTGGCTTAGGTCATGATCTCAGGGTCATGAGATCAAGCCACTCATTGGGGTCCCTGCTGGGTGTGGGGCCTGCTTGAGATTCTCTCTCTCCCTCTTCCAGATTCTCAGGGGTCCGCCCCCAAATCTTACTTCTGGTCATCATGCATTCTCTTCCTAGGCCTGCAATCCTCTTTCTCCCCATCTCTGTCTGGCTAACCCATCCCAGCTTGAGTACACTCTCTCAGAGACCTTCCCTCATCCATGAGGCTAGGCTCCCCCACCTTCTCTAGGAGCTTATACATTTGACCTTTGAACACACAGGTTTGAATTGTGAGGTCCACTTATATGCAGATTTGTTTTCAATAAATACAATACAATGCTGTAAATGTATTTTCTCTTCCTTGTGATTTTCTTAATAGTATTTTCTTTCATCTAGCTGACTTGATTGTAAAAATACAGTATAGAATATATAAGATATAAAATATGTGTTAGTCTCCTATTTATGTTATCAGTAAGGCTACTGGTCAACAGTAGACTATTAGTAGTTATATTCTTGGGGAGCCAAAAGTTATACACAGATTTTCGGGATGCCTGAGTGGCTCATTTTGTGAAGTGCCAGACTCTTGATTTTGGCTCAGGCTATGATCTCAGGTGGGGAGATTGAGCCCTACATGGGGCTCTGAAATCAGTGAGGAGTCTGCTTGAGATTCTCTCTCCCTCCCCCTCTGCTCCTCCCACCCCACTCATGTTCAGCTCTCAAATAAATAAATTTTAAAAAATAAAAAAAGTTATATGCAGATGTCCTATTGCATGAGGCTCAGTGCCCTAACCCTCACGTTGTTCAAGGGTCAACTGTATTCTAAGTTTCAGGGAGGTGGGACTGTTTCATTTACCACTGTATTCCCAAATCCTAGGCAATCACTTGTTCAGCACCTTAAGCATAGAAAGAGCTCAGTGAATATGGATGAGTGAATAAATGAATGAATGAATGAATGCACTGAATGTAGGATTGTCTCCCAAGAGTCTACAGCCTTGACTACACTATTTAGAGAAGCTTGGCAAACCTGGGTGATGAAATTCAGGGGACGGGGGACAGCAGCATAAAGTTCCAGGAATCACAGATTAAAAGCTAAAAGAGCAGCGACAGTCAGTCTACAAGTGATTATTCTATCAGTGCAACAGCAGTGTAGACGACGGAGCCCAACTTACAGGGAGGAGGGCTGACAAAGACACGGTATGATGGCATCGGGGCTCTACCTGTGTCTGCGAAGCCTCAAGACGGTGCACAAATATCACAGACAACTAGTCCAGTGATATAGACCAGGTGGGGATAGTCGGGAGATTTCACACTGGTGACAACAGCATGTAATTGCTGGAAGCAGAGGACAATATTTAGTTAGCTCCTTGCTCTAGAGTGTCCCTAGACACAGGGCTTAGCATGTAGTAGGGGCTCAGTGGGTTCACTCTCTCCTTCTGCCCTTAGGAATGGGCTGGGCTGAAACTGCGAGGGACAGGTCTAGGGAAAAAAGGACCGAAGACCACAGGAGCCCATGTCACCAGCTGGAGGTCTTTTTGCAAAGATGCCTGCTCTTGCCCCTCACACCCAACCTCACCCTCACTGTAATGTCTGCTCTGCCCACCCCCCTGCTCCCCCATCCACCTCATTGGACAAGGTAACTGAACTTCAACTTCTGCACTTGCCAGACGGGACTGGCAATGCCTTTGTTGTAGGACTGCTGTGGAAAATCAAATAGATGCTAAAATATTTGGCGCAATGCTTGTCAGCCAGCAGGTGCCCTGTCAACAGCAGTTTCTAGGTTGCATTTAGCTGGTTAAGGAAGCAGGCTTGTCTTTGGGATCCTTGCTCCTTTCATCCTGGGCCCTTTTTCCACCTCCTGGTGTACATACTCCCTTTGTCTACCTCCCAGATGGCCTCTTTTTTATGTTGCCAAAAGCCCCCTTCCTGTCCTCACATCACCCCTGTCCCCAAAATACCTCTTGCCTCTCTTTCCCTTAAGAATTCTGTGTATTTGTTGAATTTGATCTTAAGTGCTCGGACTCTGTGATCTCACATCAAGACCCAAGTGCTCTTTAAAAGAAGATACTTGATCACACGGCTGTCTGTGTCATGGGGCTCCTGAGCTGCTGATCTCAGGCAGAGGAATACAGAGAGAGCCGGCGGGCTCAGGCAGAGGTGCTTTCATGACCCCCCCCCCCCCTTTTTTAAAGATTTCCTTTATTTATTCATGAGAGACACAGAAAGAGGCATAGACACAGGCAGAGGAAGAAGCAGGCTTCTTGCAGGGAGCCTGATGTGGGTGGGACTCGATCCAGGACCCCGGAATCATACCCTGAGCCAAAGGCAGATGCTTGACTACTGAGCCGCCCAGGTGCCCCTTATGACCTCTATTAATTGGACTGGGGAGATTGCAGAGAGTTCTCAAACCTGCCTGTGCTGTGAAATCACCCGGAGGACTCTTAAGAAAATACAGATTCCTTGGCTTCCCTCCCCCAAATCTTCTTCTCAGACTGTCCGGGAATGACAAGGACAAAGATCAGGTGACCACTTCACTCACTCCTAAAGTTGAGCAGATACAGGGTTTCCCAGGATGGGCGCTGTAAAGGTGCAGCGAGTGCCCCGTGACCTGGAGCAGCGGCTGTCAGCACCAGCCTGGTGTCCTCTCTGATGCCTCCCCCTCCCATCTTCTCCTGCGCCCTCGATGCCACTGCTCTGTCATTGAGAAAACCCCCATCTCCCCACTAGTGCCACAGCCTCCGCTGCAACGCCCACACCAACAATGTAGGCAATAAATAAATGTAGGCAACTGGAACTGAGTGCAACACCAGCTATTGCATTTATCATTTCTCTGGATCATCCCAACCATATGAAACAGCTGCTGTTATTATCCCCATTTTATAGATAAGGAAACCCAAATCGAAATTAAGTAAATGCCAATGGGTGAAGCTAGCGCATGGTAGGCCTTGAACCCAGGGCGGTCCAAATCCAGAACTGGGATTCCTAACCCCTGCACTTTGCTGCCTTTCTCTTGCCGGTTACTAGGCTTCACGATGGGCCTGCTTCGTACTGCAGACAATCGTTTCCCTGAATTTGGGACATTGTACACACTCTGCCCTGTGACAGCTGGAGACGGACCAGCAGCTTGTAATCAGCAGTGTGGAGACCCCGACTCCAGCAATAGAGTCACAGCCTCCCTTTCTGCAGAGGGAGCCTTCAAAACATTGAGTCCTACGTGCTGTTTTCCTAGACTCTCGAAACCAGGCTGTGAAGTGGCTCCCCTTCACGTTACCAGTGGGACTCCTGCCCCCACAGAATAATCCCTGGGGCGCTAATCCTCCAGCACAGCAATCAAACGATAGGAAACTGTGACAACTCATGGAAGTAGACACTCTGTACTTCCTTGGTCCAGCCAGCGCGTGTTTGAACCACTAGAAAGACCTCAAAGAGGGGATTAAATATCATCTATGCTTCTCACATGGGGCTTCTCAACCCTGGATGCACTTTCCAGTCGCCTGGAAAGCTTTAAGAAACATCTCAATGGGGCAGCCCAGGTGGCTCAGTGGTTTAGCGCCGCCTTCAGCCCAGGGCCTGATCCTGGAGACCCGGGATCGAGTCCCACGTCGGGCTCCCTGCATGGAGCCTGCTTCTCCCTCTGCCTGTGTTTCTGCCTCTTTCTCTCAATGTGTGTCTCTCATGAATAAATAAAATCTTAAAAAAAAAAAATCTCAATGCCTGTTGCCCTACCACCCAAACGTTCTGATCTAATGGGACTGGGATGGCACCCATAAGTCCCCAGAGATTCTAATGGGCGACCAGGTTTGGGAAGGCCAGCTACAGGATGTTGCTGTTGCTCCGGTGCTAAGAATGTCTTTTAAACTTCAGGAGGTGGTTTTCTGTGCCCCTTGAGAAACTGAAGTAGCTCTTCCCCAGTGAGGGGGAAACCATTGCTCATTTTGAATGAAGGTTGTTTCTCTTTTCCTTCTCCGGGTAATTGGTCCTCCTGGAAGAACTGTCTTCGATCACCCCACGAAGAGAGCTGCCTCTAAAACCTTTAGCAGGACTCTCTCTCGTAACTCATTCCCTCTGCCTCCTAATACTTGGAGTCTAACAATCATTCGTCACATCTAATCCAAATCCCGCCTACTGCAATCAAACTACAGCTCTCTTGTTTGTCCTTGTCAGAAACAAAGGACAGCTGTTCTCACTTGCACAAAGCTCTGAGGACTGATTGGTGAGGGGGCTGGCTGGAGAGGGTAAATACAGAATCGTCTGACCTTGATTTTACAGCCACCCTCAGGTACAATGCTTCTCTCTCCCTCCAGACCTGGATGTGCTAATCAGAAGGGCATTCCAGTTGAGGGTCCAAGATTTAATTCCCGGGCTGAATAGCGGTGACCTGGGGTGCTTTGTTCTTGTTTCTTTTCCCCATCTCTTCCCATGTGAAGCAGCTAAAATTGTGTTGAGGAAGGGCCACATCCAATGAACAAAATCATTCTTCTTTGTACTCTTCCTACGGCGCCTGCCCCCTGCTGAGTCTCCTAGAACCAAGAGCTTCACCTAAATTTTGTGAGGCAAAGGGAAGGAGAGAGAAAGCCAGTGCCTGAACTGGCTCTCCTCTGTAACCTTACAGAAACTAGGACAAGAGCAGCACGAGGCTGCTGCATTCAGTGTCTATGGATTTGTTCCAAGGGACAAGTTTATGGGGTTGATAAACGGAACATAGGTGGTCATTTGAGAATCTCAGGGGACTTACCTCGAGTGGCATGTTCCTGTTTGCTTGTGGCTGCCTAGTCCTCTGTCGCTGCTTGGTAGTCACCCCCAGCACTTGGAGGAAAATCCTACCTGCTTGGTGACTAATTGGTTGAAAACAAGCCTGCAATCTGTTGAGCAGAATGCCTCCCTTCTTCCCCCCTCCCCCTCCCCACCCTACTGCCGTGCTGTTAAAGTTATGAATGTCTCTTTCCAGTTTTCCCCACTGGGATAGCTACGTTCTCAATGTTGTCTTCGGCAAATTACCAAAATAGAATTTATGATTCATTGACCCAAATTATATTCCCACTGACAATATCTGCAGAAACCCCGTTCAACAATGGCCTGCTGAGTTTACAGAAAACATACATCACTCCCTGGAATTCACCCGCCCTAACAAGGCCAACAGAAGTGCAAATTAAATCTTATCTCCTCGGAAGTCCTTGATGAAGAACATCCTGGTCTTGGCAGCTCGCTGAATACTTTGAAAAAGCTTTGAGAGAGCAAGATTGTTAGGGAGTGAAGTCCTGAGGCCCGTAGGAAAGACCTCTCTGTAGGGACCAGAGCCTGGTGTCTTAAACCACAACTCTGACCTTAATGCCTTACTTTGGGCCCTGAGCGCCTTAGGGCATGACAGCTGTTTTTCTTAGCAGGTGCACACAGTACCTGGTAATCAGCTTTGACTTTTCTTGCCCATGATCTTAAAGAGGACATAAAGTAACCGAGAGTTGAGAAACCAAACTTATGTGACTTTCCTTAATAGATAAACTTCTCCCTTAGTGATTTTTTGCTTTTGTGAACTCATCTCAGAATGAAATAAAGTGAGTAATTTAAGGCCCGGTTTATCAGTTTATAGTCCGTGAAGTAGAGCTACGTAGGATCCTTGCAAAGCAAAATAGGAGGATCGAACATGAAATGGGCACCCCTACCTGTCTCTCCCAGTGGATGCAGCTCTAAAAACTGGAAAGAATGCACAGGGCAGCTATTTGAGGACTGAAAAATAAGTGATAGCAGATGGATTGGGAAAGACCAGAATTTCAAGTGCTGCAGAGCCAGCATTGGGGTGCCCTACCCCGCCCTTTTTTCTCTTGACGTTTTCTGGCTTGGACTCAAGGCAGCCCCAAAACTGGAAGCGAGAACTGGTTATGGACAGAGAGGGTTCTAGAAGGCCTCTAATTCTGGCTCTACAAAGCAGGAAGGAGACTCTGAATGGAGTGGAGAAAATGGCCCAATTCTCTTTTTTCTTCTCTGTTCTGTTGTGACCCAGTCCCTGACAACCCTGAGGTGCTGGTGGCAATGGCAGCAGTGGGGCTCAAACTCTCTTCCCTCTGGGTTCCTTTGTCTCTTCTCTCTTTTCCCCGTCTCCCTCATCTCCCCAAATCCCTTTCCTATCCAACTCAGTAAGACAAAATCTGGTCAGTAATTGAAATCTTTACACCAGTAACTGCTCAGGCCTGTGCTTGGGAGCCCCAGTTGAGGAAGCTGTACGGTCGCTATGAGGAACTGCAGAGCAGAGGTGCTTCCGGTTGTCTTGGGTTTAAGCATGGATTGATACTTTAGAGAAAGGGGCTTTAGAAAGGGGGTTTTGTTCACTCTGCAGTATTTACCTAAAATTCCTTAATCCATGGAGGCATTTGCATGTGAATCCTTTATCCATTTACTCCTTCACGGAAGTGGCATACTTTCAAAGCATAAAGGATGATTGCAAGTCATGGTGGGCAAATTTTAGTGCAGATTCAGGGCGTTGGAAAATATGAGAACATTACCATGTCCTTCCATCATAGAATAGGGTATCTTTTTATGGCTAAATATCACTTAACTTCGGGATGATAATTGATCTATACACTTCCTGAGAACCAACTATGTAGAAAGCACTGTTAAGATTTTGAGAAACAGATTTTGACTTTTCAAAGAGGATTTATTTGCACAGCTACGTCCTGAAATAGCAAAGTGTTATTGCCTGCTTCTCTAGAATCCTGGTTGGAGCTTGGAAATTAAACACTTAATGCATTTACATAGAAGTAGGAAAATCGGTCTTCCCCACCTAAAGGGACAAGTGAGGTCTAGCCGAGAGAGCCAGCCCTGACGATCCATCCCCAGAATCAACAGCTCCCTTTGTAGTCAGACACAGGTCCCACCTGAGATCCCTTGCATGACCACATATGTGGGTGTGACAACAGCCACCAACATTGGTGGACCATGAGTAGGTGAGACGGCCTAGTTTCCCCCAAGGAAAACAGAGCTTCCCAGATGGATTCTGGACTTTAAGACCAGACAGTTTTCCCTAAAGTGCAGGTGCACCTGAATTACCTGCCTGCCCTCCCACCAGCACTACCCAATCGTCTATATGTGTACAATTCCTTGAAAAAGCAATTGCTCTTCCTTGGGCAGGGCCACCACATGGCAGCAATTGCCATCTGCCTGGGACTGTGGCCCAGCCTTCTATCTAGTATCCCTCTTTAGACTAGCTTCCTTGCCAGCCTGATGGATCCCGGACCTAATCTAACCTCCTACCTTGTACCCAGGGCACTATTGCTCATCCTGATGGCTTGTGTCCATCAACATAGACAGAAAGGGAGAGAGGCACCTGGGTGGCTCAGTCGGTTAAGTGTCTGACTCTTGGTTTCAGTTCAGGTCCTGATCTCAGGGTCCTGGGCTTGAGCCCCATGTCAGACTCCATGCTCAGTGGGGAGTCTCCTTGAGGATTCTCACTCCCTCTTCCTCTACCTCCCCCTGCTTGCACTCTTTCTCTCTAATAAATAAATACATCTTAAAAAAAAAAAAAGACAGAGGGGAGAATTGGATTGTCCCCTGGGCAGCGTTGTCCTTCCACACATTTCCCTGTAGATTGTGGTGTTGCAGAGTCACGTTCAGGGTCCCTGTCAGAAACCTGACCAACCAGGAGCTGGGAGGTGGTTGAGCTTCACATTTGCAGCCTTTAAAGCCAGAGAGAATGTTAAGTCTTTTCCATGCCTGAGCATCAGGCTGATAGGGTGCAGAACATTTGGTGTGTCCCACATATCGAGTCTGTAAGGCCTGAGCTTCCTGGTTTCTAAATGCAGTAGTGTTTATCTGCGCTGTTGCCTTGGTAAAATTCCCAGTCCTGACGATGCTTCCGAGTTACCCAGAGAGCTCGTTATAGATTCCAGCCAAGCTTGTTCCTTGGGTCCATGAGGTGGGGACCCAGCACTGTGTTCTTTAACGGGCACTGGGGTGAGTCTGAGGCAGCATGAGCTGGCATTTGGAACTGATTGGTGTATACCAGGGCTCTGGGCAAATTGAGATTCAAACTGATTTGGCCTCCCTGAATCTCAGATTGTAGCATTTAGACGACTCCCAGGTGTTCTGGGATCGCTAAGTGTCCAGTTACCTCAGCCATATAGCTTTTTTCAAGACATTGGTTCCGCACACCTGCAACTCACCCTCCAGATGAGAAAGTGCTGATGGGAGCAAAGCAGAGCTCGCTAATGTGGAAAAGCTCTTAAGCATGGAGATAACAAACTGGCATTCCCCTTAAACAGTTCTCAACAGCTCTTTAAAAATGCAACAGAGCCGATTGTATTTTTAATCACATTCTGCTCACTCCCTGGCTCCCTACTATCCCATATGGCTTCCTCTGGAGGTCACTGAGAACATAAAGTTCCCCAAATGCTGGGCACAGGTCAAGTGGAATGTCTTCATGGAATTTTCTGTTTGTTTTTAATGTGGCAAGGTTACAAACTAAGACAAAGACTCCAATCAGAAGATAATAGAGCAGCCATTGTCACCCATCCATTCACAGGGCCAAGTTCTGGAATCTATCGCTGTGCTCGCTCAAGCCCTCTCAGGCTGAGATCACATGATAGCAACAGAATGGAAACATGAAGTGCCTGTCAATGGGGGACGGAGTCCGTGACCTCAGATACGGCCACACAATGGAAAATTATGCAGCCCTAACGAAGAGTGAGAAAGTGTTTGTGACCTGAATTGGAGAACTCTTTGTAGATATAATGTTAATTGGAAAAAATAAACCACAACTAGAGAGGCGATGACCTATGCATGTATTTTTTGTTTACATCTGATTATTCTTGCATTTCCGGGAAGACATATTTAATAAATAACATTGTTTGCCTTTGGGGAGAAGGAAGTGTGGCTGGCAGGGAGGGAAATGTGTGAGGGAGGATTTACATATACTCTTTTTTTAAAAAAAATTCAAATATAGTTAACATACAATTGTTTCAGGTGTACAATAGAATGATTCAACAATTGTATGCATTTCATGGTGCTTATCATAAGTGTGCTCTTAATCCCCTTTATCTATTCCCTCCATCCTCCTGCCCACCTCCCCTCTGGCAGCCACCAGTTTGTTCTCTGTATTTAAGTCTGTTTGGGGCGGGGTGGGGGGACACCTGGGTGGCTCAGTCAGTTGAGCATCTGACTCTTGACTTCAGCTCAGGTCATGATCTCAGGGTTGTGGGATGAAGCCCCACATCAGGCTCCACACTCAGCGAGAAGTCTACTTGAGAGTCTCTCTCTCCCTCTCCCTTTGCCCCTCCCTCACGTGTTCTCTAAATAAATAAATAAAATCTTTTTAAAAAGAGAGAATCTGTTTTTTTTTTTTGTTTGTCTTTTTTTTTCTATGTTCATTTGTTTTGTTACTTCTACATACGAGTGAAAACAACTCTAAGTATCTACATGGATTGTGGGAACAGGTAATCTGAATGAAGCTAACTATAAAGGTATTTATATTTAGTTTTAGTTCAATTTTACTTTTTTTTTTTTTTGCCACCAATTCGCCTCTCTAATCATGTTTTGCTCACCCTAATTTTAGACCAAGTCTGAGTTATATGAACACACACCAGCTGGACAGTGGGAGGAACCAGCTAAGAAGCCAGTCTGGGAAAGAACATTTGCCTTGGGTGACTGATGTGCAAATAATGAAAAGCGGCTATGGTTTGCAACCCACTTGTCTCCTAAAGGTGACAGCATTAAGGTCATGGCCGACTACTAGTGTGCCCTGGAATTTGCATGCTCTTACTTACTCTTCTAAGAGTCAAGGAGTCTGAGTTGATCTAAAATTAAGGCAGTTGATTGCAACAATGGCTCCACATCTTCTGCTCCATGTACTGTGCACATACTCTTTGACTTGTAGCTCTTTCTATCAAGCAGTAGAGTCCAAGTCCCCACTTCTTGACTTTGGACTGGACTTTCAACTTGTTTGGGTCAATAAAATGAAGCAAGAGTAGTATTCTGCTGGGGCAACTGGCTGCTGCAGTCTTTTCAGCTCTGCCTTTGGCTCAGGTCATGATCTTGGGGTCCTGGGACTGAGCCCCACCATGGGCTTATAGCTCAGTAGGGAATCTGCTTCTCTCTCTCCCTCTGCCCCTCCCTGCCATTCATGCTCTCTTTCTCAAATAAATAAATAAAATCTTAAAAAAAAAAAAAAAAAGTAGGGACACCTGGGTGCCTCAGTGGTTGAGCTCTGACTCAGGGTGTGATCCACGGTCTCAGGATCAAGTCCCACATCGGGCTCCCTGCATGGAGCCTACTTCTCCCTCTGCCTATGTCTCTGCCTTTCTCTCTCTGTGTCTTTCATGAATAAATAAATAAAATCTTTAAAAAAAGTAGCACAGTGCCATATCCAAGGCGAGGCATCAGGAGACCTTGCACACTTCACTTCCTCTCTTGGAGCACTGCCTTGGATAGGAGTCCAAACCTGCTTGAGTGATAGCCCTGAGCTGAGGTCTCAGCTATGCAAGAAGGCCCAGCCATGATCAGCAAAGCCAATCTGCTAACTGAGGGCAGGTGCATGAGAATCTACTCAGGAGCAAAACTGTCCAGCTGATCCATACACTTATGACTAATATATAAGCTTATTGTTTTAAGACACTGGGTTTTCTGGTTGTTTCTTACATAGCCTTATTGTAGCAAGAGATGACTGTTATATGGAATTCCTTTGTTGCCCTGACTTTATTTCCTTTCCATCTCTAATACTCTACCCTTGCCTTCTCATTACCAGCTCCTCAGTTTCCCAGTAGGCTCATCTCATTTAGGAGCATCTTTCAAGGCTCCACCTGGGGGGCTTAGTTGGTTAAGCGTCTGACTCTTGATTTCGGCTCAGGTTGTGATCTCAGGGTGGTGAGATGGAGCCCTGTGTTGGGCTTCATACTCAGCATGGAGTCTGCCTGAGACTCTCTCTCTCCCTTTGCCTCTGCCCCTCCCTCTGCTCACTCTCCTTCTCTAAAAAGAAATCAATAAAATCTTAAAAAAAAAAAAAAAAAAAAAGAGGGATCCCTGGGTGGCGCAGCGGTTTAGCGCCTGCCTTTGGCCCAGAGCGCGATCCTGGAGACCTGGGATTGAATCCCACATCGGGCTCCCGGTGCATGGAGCCTGCTTCTCCCTCTGCCTGTGTCTCTGCCTCTCTTTCTCTCTCTCTGTGTGTGTGACTATCATAAATAAATAAAAAAAACTTAAAAAAAAAAAAAGAGCATCTATCATGTGTCAGATTGTTAATGCACAGTCCCTGACCTCAAGGGACGGACAGTCAGATGGGGAAGCAGCTAGATAAGACTGAATGTGTGTTGTCACGAAAGTACAGGAGAGGAAAACTAGCCCAGCATGGAGGTTCAGCGAAGTTTCGTGGGAATGACCTCTGAGCTTGCTTGCTTGCTTTTCTTTCTTTCTTTCTTTTTTAAGATTGTATTTCTTTATTCATGACAGACACAGAGAGAGGCAGAGACACAGGCAGAGGGAGAGCCAGGCTCCATGCAGGGAGCCCCGTGTAGGATTTGATCCCAGGACCCCGGGATCACAACCTGAGCCAAGACAGATCCTCAACCACTGCGCCACCCAGGGGCCCACCCCTGAGTTGTCTTAAAGGATAAATAAAGGTTTTTCAGTGAAAGAGTATACAAGGGATTTCCAGACAAAGGTTACAACATAGAGAAAGGCATGACACATGTACTTCTTACCCGTTTCTAATCCCTTCTGGTTTCTAACCTCCATATCTTCCCTCACTCTTCCTTCTTTTCCTTTCAGTTCCCCCAGTTATAGTTTATGGTTCAGTCTCTTAGAGCCTCGGTATTCAAAGTGAGGCCAGCAAGACCAGCAGCTGTGACATCACCTGGGAGCTTTTTAGAAAAGCAGAGCCTTGAGTCCCACCCCCCTATATATACAAACATGCATCAGAATCTTTATTCTAGAGGATCCCTGGGTGGCTCAGTGGTTTGGTGCCTGCCTTCAGCCCAGGGTGTGATCCTGGAGTCCCAGGATCGAATCCCACATCGGGCTCCCTGCATGGAGCCTGCTTCTCCCTCTGCCTGTGTCTCTGTCTCTCTCTCTGTGTCTCTATGAATGAATAAATAAAATCTTTTAAAAAATCTTTATTCTAACAAAATCTCTAAGTGGTTCACATGCAGGTCAAAGTTTGAGAAGTGCTCTGCTCTAACACCAGCATTAGGGGGAGGGCTAACAACTTGCCCTATACCTTCACCAGCTGTATGAACCTTTTCAGGGTAAGTTTTGCAGAAGATTATATTCAGCAGCAGAAGGTATACTGCTTGTACCAACTACACTTTATTTATTTTAAAGATTTTTATTTTTAAGTCATCTCTACTCCACATAGGGCTCGAACTCACAACCCTGAGATAAAGAGTCACAAGCTCCACCGACCGAGCCAGCCAGGTGCCACCCCCATCAGCTACACTTTAGACTGCTTTCTAATATAGCTATTTTTCTTGAAGACGTGTTTTATCTCTCTAATTAAATTGTAATCAAGGCATTACAACCTTGAGTGCCTCAGGTTGGAAATGCCAAGAAGGCAGACAGGATCTTCCCTATAGGAGTCTGCAATTTAGTATGAGAAGTCCATTATGAATGACAACTCAGATCCTCGAGCCTTGTTCAGCTCCTTGCCCCTATCCCCAGGGGGATATCCCTGGGCACATTTCTTGATGTCACCGAGCCTCAGTTTTCTCATCTATAAAATGGGGATAACACATAAGTTGCAAATTCATTGTAAGGAATAGAGCTATGTGTGTTCAGCACAGACCTGGCACAGGGTTGGCATTTCACAAATAGGTTCCATAAAGGAGAGATAAACAGATACACTGACACTGCAGAGAAGGGAAAGGTTACATTTAATTGAGGGAATCAGAACAGACCTTGCCAAAGAACTAGTACTAGCAACGACAGGTAAGCATTAGACAGGCAGAGATGATAGAGAGTTTTTTGTAGGTAAAAGAAATGAAATAAGTGAACATCTTCTCATAGAGATTACATAAGGCAGATGTAGGAGACTAAGAACTCATCCGATTTTCCCCCCTGATTTGGAATTTATTATTGACAAGCATAGCCTTCTAAAAGGTAAAACAATTAGAGCACTTAAAAAATATGTATGCATTTTATGCAGAAACAAGTTGACTTTGCTGTAAAGACTAAAATGATTGAGAAATAAGATCTCCCAGGAAACCTGGGCCATATGGTTACTTCACATTGTGGTTGTGCACTCAGATTCAGCCGTTGTGTTGGCTGCCTGCTGCCCAGACAGAGAGGGGTGAAGTCAGGACAGAGCCCCTGCTTCAGCATGAATGCCTCTGCCTTCTCCTGCTAACACATTCCCTCCGCCACTTAAGAATGCGCAGAGCATTTGCCAGGTCGGGAATGCCGGGCTATGACAGCACCATTTGCAAAGTAAAGAGTCTATTTATGAAGATAATGGCAATACCCAGGCCAAGCCCACCGTGGGAGAACCTTGGCTCCTAATTAGCAAGAGCGGTGCATTTTAATGAGGACGCCTCGGTAGGCAGTTGGCTCCTGCCTTGACTGCCAATGAATCTGGGGCAGAGAGAGTGTTGGCAGAGAGAACACAGAGCAGGTGAGGAGAACAAAAGAGAAATGCGCTCATCTCTTGGAAACTTTAAGCCTTAGAATTATTTGATTTCCCCATTAGCCTGGCTGTCATCCCATAGGCTGCTTCTCTGAGAGCAAATGGCTCTTAGAAGAAGCTGTGGATCTTGGGTGAACTGAGGTAAGCAGATACGTCAGTCTGAGCAAGCCTGGAACTATTCTGGGGAGCATGGAGGCCCAGAAACATGGGCAGTTAGTTGGTTTCTCCTGTAAGGCGATGAATCCACACCAAAAGGCCCATGGAGAAAACTGAATCCTTTGCATTCTTCTAATTGGGCAAGAGAGCAGCGATGGCTTTGGCCTCTGTAGGCACCATGGGGGTGATCTAATACTAAGGTCATTTAAGCCTGAACTTCCAAGTCCGTTGTCGAATGCTGATGGCATGCTGCTGATGGGCAACATTGAGACAGCAGAAGTCCTCAGCCTCTGAGTTGTTTCAGAATTCTGTCTCAAAGAGAGTGATCTCCCCCCTTAAAGGGCAAATGACCATTCATAGGTGGGGACAGGGGTTCCAAGATGCAAGAAGAAGCTGGGAAACACCCTGAGGCTTCAGACAATGTCAGATGTTGAGCCCCTGCAACCAATACCAGGATGATGAGCAACTTGGTTGGACCTTTAGCTGTTATCTCTGGGCATCGGGGACAATGAGAGATGGGCTGGAGACTGAATTGTTTTCAGGAAAAGACTCCTAACACTACAGGCCTGAGAGTTTGACAAGGATCCCCGGCAAGATAAATGATGGGATTTTCAAAAGAATGTTTGTGGGCAACTTGAAGAGAAAGAGGTGATCTTTAGGAACAGCTGTAAGACAGTTATTAAAAAGTCATGGTAGAGACTACTACCTGTCCCCCAATATCTTTTCTTTCCTTTTTCCATAGGAATGGATACTTTAGCCCAGCCAATGGATACTATATTAGTTTCCTATTGCTGCTGTAAAAATTGGGATCTCTGGGTGGCTCAGCGGTTTGAGCGCCTGCCTTTGGCCCAGGGCGCGATCCTGGAGTCCTGGGATCGAGTCCCACATCGGGCTCCTGGCATGGAGCCTGCTTCTCCTTCCTCCTGTGTCTCTGCCTCTCTCTCTCTCTCTCTCTCTATGTCTATCATAAATAAATAAATAAATCTTTAAAAAAATAAAAAGGAAGGAGAGTACAAGTGGCATGAGACTGTGCCTGTTGCCCTACTCACCACACAGATGCCCCCAGAGCAGGCTGAGATGGGAAACTGGAAGAATGTTCCCAAGAAGAATGACAGGGGTCTCAAGTCCCAGGCACCTCTCAGAGTATAAACCTCTTGCTGCACCAAGAGTGGCTCTATTTACAGAACTGTACACACATATACCCTCCACACAAATCAAACCTTAAAAAAAAAAATTACCCCAAGTTTAGTGGCCTAAATCATCACAAATTTGCCATTTTATAGTTCTGGAGGCCAGAAATCTAAAATGGAAGAGGAGGACTGCATTTTGTCTGGGGGCTCTAAGAGACAACCTGTTTCCAAGCCTTTTCTAGCTTCTAGAGGCTGCCTGCATTCTTTGGCTTATGGCCTCTTCCAAGCCACCGGCACATCTTCACATTTTTCTCTCTTTCTCTCTCTGACCTCTGCTTTCATCCTCTGCCTTCTGACTCTCCTGTCTCCCATGGACGAGGACCTTCTTATTACATTGGACTTACTTGGTAATTAAGAATAACCTCACATCTCAAGAGCCTTTGCTTAATCACATCTGCAAAGTCCCCTTGTTATAGAAGGTAACACACAGGTTGTAGAGATTAGGATGTGAGTATCTAGGTTGGTGGCTGGGGCTGGGGGCGTGGGCTATTCAGCTTACCTGAGCTACTTAAAACAAAAGTGAAATTTCTTAGCCACGTGACCAAGTTCTGGCAATGCGTATGAGCAAAAGGCATGACTCCTTTTTGAGTCATGCCCTAAAACAAAAATACACATGATTTACTAAAATGTAAATGAGGAAGTCCTTTAAAACTGTGTGGATGAGGGCAGTACCTGGGAGCAGTTCAGAAACAACCTATGCCCCTGATAATTTCTTGGAGCAAAGCCAGCATCCCAGCCTGGACTTTTACTTGAGAGAAAAATAAGTTGCTATCTTGTTACACCTATGCAAATAGAATTATATGCTATTCAATAGATTATTCCAGTAGACCTTGGAACTGTAACAGACAAAGTGTTTCGGGACTTGAGCAGCATTTAACAAGATCTCCTATGATATCCAGATGTTCCAGATGGAGGAATATGGGTTAAGGCCACCAACTAGGTGTGTTTATAACTGCTTGAGTAACCCTAAGGGTACAGATTAGTGGGTTGGTATTAATCCCTACAGAGAGATTTTAATAGTGTGACCTTGTCACAAAGTCCCTGCTCTGGACAAGTCAGTCTACAGCTGAGAGGTTTAATTTTCTTGCAAGAGCCTCTCTTGAAGAGAGCCTCCAATAACTATTGGAGACTATGTCTGGGATAAAACACAGTGGTGAAAGGACTTGAAACCAGGTATCATAAGGAAGTGTTGAAGTAGCAGCAATAAAGATATGAGGGTGTGGTGAGGTGCCTGGGTGGCTCAGCCCGCCGAGCATCTGACTCTTGATTTCAGCTCAAGTTGTGATCTCAGGGTCCTGGGATCAAGCCCGACATAGACTCTGTGCTTAGCAGAGAGTCTGCTTAGGGTTCTCTCTCTCTCTCTCTCCCTCTACCCCTGTCCCCACCCATATACGCTCTCTCAAATAAAAAATTAATTAATTAATTAATTTAAAAAACTTTTACAGAAGATATGAGCAGGGCCCTCAGATGTTTACTGAGCATTTGTTAGGTATAAGGTACAATGTTAAGTGACAAGGGACAGAAAAGATGACGCGAAGGACACATTTCTGAGCCCTCTTCTTGTAGGGGAGAGGAAGCATTTACTATAAATGTATATGAGGTAACCCAGGGAAAACTTAGCTCATGGAGGGGGGCGGGGGGGCTCATGAAGAATCTATTGTCTGGGAGTTCTTTTGACTGTTTCTATTCTGCTTATGTTTTGTCAACTGAGGCAAGAAGTCCTTTTGTCCATCCCTGGTAGATGATGACTCAGCAGAAAGGTCTGGAAACATTATTTTCCATGGGCCAAAAAAATCAACTTGTGTTTCTAGGAACTGAGTCCTCCCCAACCCTGTGTGAAGATGAACAAGTTTTCAGATGTTGCCAAGGACTGTATAGACTTTCTAGTCCATCTACCAACTGTCCAGCCCTTTGGGGGAATCAGTGAACACTTTAATGGTTGAAAAAAAAAAAAGTGAGTGAGAAGAATAAGGGCTTTTGAGAATGAGGTCAAAAAAGAGAATGAGGAGAAGATATGGAAATGGGCCCTGAGTCTGAAGGTATCTATTCCCAAGAGTTGGACCCAGTTGGATATGGTCCCAAAAGAGCCAGGGGTCATAGACCCCAAGAAGAAGTGTGGTGAGGGGTGATGCATGAGTGCCCTAAGCAGGCCCAGGCCCTCAGCCTAGAAGGCCTTCATCAGGGCAGGATGGGACACTGCCCCAGCTTGTGCTTCAAGTTGTTTCTCCAAATCCTCTGCCCATGGTCCCCCAGGACCCTCATGAATGCTAGAGAGCCACCATAATTTTTCTTTGGGGCTGCCCTAAGGAGGGTTAGTGTGCTCTGAGCTGAGGATGCAAGGAATCAGGATCCCACGACACAAGTGATTAGAAACATAGAAATAACTCAGATTGCCAGAAGTGGGAGCACTTACTCTGGCTTGGAAAGACCACCACACTTAGATAACCTGAAATGCCCTTCATGCCCCTTTATGGACAGGCTCCAGAGAAATGTCTGTTTTCTTTCTCTTTCCATTTCTGATTCTTTTTTTTTCTTTAAGATTTATTTGTTTGTTTTTTTATTTATTTGGGATAGAGAGAATGAGAGAGATCACAAGCAGAGGGGAGGGGTAGAGGGAGAAGCACACTCCCTACTGAGTGGTGAGCCTGATGCAGGACTCAATCCCAGGGTCCTGGGATCATGACCTGAACAGAAGGCAGACACTTAGTCAACTGAGTCACCCAGGCATCCCCACGCCCAGTTCTTAAGACTGTTCAGAAGAGTCTCAATGTTATAAGTCAGTTGAACATCAACTTCCTTTGTCCTCTGGCTCTTCCTGCCCTTGAGACTCAGTCTGCATTTCTCTCCCTGCCTAGGAACCCCTCTCCTCCTTCCTGTCTCTTGACCACTGTTTCTCCATCCCATGGTAAGGGTGGAATGCAGCCTGTATGAACTAACTAACTCATGCTGTACACTGATCTGATTTAGGGTTAATACCAGTTAGAGACCATCAGAAAGTACTTCACAGGCAGAAAGAGTGTTGACCCCCTCTTATTCCCCAGCTCATGGGTGTGTTCACTTGTCTAGTTGATAGAACTCTGGGGATGGGTGATAAACTGGGGCATGATCTCTTACTGGCAATGACAACTCAGAGACCTGTGTCATTAACCTGGGCTGAGTCTGCAAGTTGCTTAGGAACAAGAGCTTACCAGCAGAGTTAGGAAAATGAGCATTTCCTCAGAAAAACATTTTTTTTTTTCAAGAAATCTTGATGACACTTTTCCCAGCCTGCAGGTTTTATATTGAATCCTGCTAGAGTTCCACAGACATAACTTTAAGAGCTCCCATTAAATGGCTGCCTGTTGTGTGTCAGAAGCTTTTCATACACACCTTAGGTGGGCAGTATCACTGTCTCATAGAAGAGAAGCTCAGAGCCAGCCCTTAAGGGATCTGTGCAGTGTCCTCTGGGTTAAGGTGTGAAGGTGGGATTTGAGCCCAGGTTGGTCTGGTCCCAAAGCATGTGTTCTTTCCATGATGCTTCCCCAGTATCACAGTAGTTACAGCAAAGAGAAAGTCATCTGAACAGGAGTTACTTTATCTTTTCCACATCATTCAATACATCACAGTCCACATGATCATTTTGACCCCCTACTGCCACTCCATACTGTAATAACTCAGAGACGTTTCACATCAGGCAGTTGGCCCTGCTTATTTGCATGCACACAAAGAGAGCTACAAAGATCCCAAGGGCATACATTTTTACCTTTGGTGTCTGGTACTTCTTGTGAAAATCTACTCTTCCCACATTAGCTGCAGCAACCCTGCTTTGAACAAATGGGAGTTCATCTGTGGGGCAATTGTCTATTGTTCTGGGGAATTGTCTTCTTCCTCAGGGGCTGGAGGCCTGATACAGACTCCTGTAAACACCTCAATCCATCTGGGTGCATGAAGTGTTTGAACACTCTGCAAAGGTCAACAAGAATGCAGAGTCCCGAATCTTATATAAATCCCCATGTTCCTTCTCAAAAGATTGAATTAGGTTTACTAGTTAATCTACTGTCTTTCACACACTATAGAAGCCAAGTAAATATCTGCTAAATAATGAATACTAATTAGCATATAACATTTGGGGCAAACCAAAGACAGGATCCAGGCTCTCTTACAACCTAGGCCAAAATCCAAAGCACGGAAATAGAATAGGTAGTCAGAAAATTGGGTCATTGAAAAAATGGGCTCCTTTTAGCATCACTATGATACTGATATAATTGTGACTTTTCTCATTGCCTCAGTTTACATAGATGACACATGAAGGGTGTGACTAGGTGATCACTAAGTTTTCTACCACGTGGGTTTATAATCTAAAATATTATTTTTAGAAAAAAATATTATTTTTAGGAGAAATAAATGAAAGTAAATTTCCTCACCAAGAAAAGTTTGATTTTTTTTTTCCTTTGAGCTAAAACCATTTAGGGAATTGGATCTGAACTACTTCTCATTCAAATTTCTGATTTTTTTGGAAGTAAACTGGCAGAAATGATGATTTCAAAAACTAGAACAAAAATTAAGTCATTGCACAAAATTAGAGTCTTATTCTGAGTGACACATTAATAATGGAACAAGAGTACTGAGCAAATTGCATTAACTTTGTCACTTCATAACAATAGGACACCAAAGAGGTGATTAAATTTATCTCCCTGACACAAGTGATAACTCCATACCAAATGCAGTGTTATAGTGTGTAGAAAATGGCATCTTTCCCCTTCCTGTTCTAAAATGTTAGATAATGACACATAAAACGTAATTAATAGATTCCTAGATGGTAGCTTACTGAGCAGCTTAAACTATTTCTTTTTTTAATTAATGTTTATTTTTAACAAAGTAATAAATGCACACAGAAAAAAAAGAGAGAGAGAGAGAGAGAGAGAGAGAAAGAAAGAAAGAAAGAAAGAAAGAAAGAAAGAAAGAAAAAAAGAAAGAAAGAAAGAGCAAACCAAATGGTCCTGAATGGAAAGAAGAAAAGGCTGCTGCCCCCTGTCTGCATGCCTCCTGTCCACAGCCCCACATTTTAGATGCATTTACTTTCAAATTATAAGCTATTTCTTCTGGGATTTATTTCTGTGTTTATAAATAATTTTATACTTAGACTATTATATCTTGGTTTACAAATTTGAGTAATATCTATTCTTCTACTTTAGAAGTTGAGGATTTCATGCTCCTATACTCCTCTCTTTTCATCTCTTGCATTATTTTTCATTTCAACTTCTGCTAATTTGTGTTCAGTATTTATATTATTATAGCTGCATAAATAACATTCATTACTATTCATTATAATAGTATACTGAGAGTAAGTATACTAGCAGATGATACTGAGATACTGAGAGTATACTACTAGGAATTAAGAGTAGTGTACCATTATTGTGTCATTTGTTGTACAACCTTTTGTATTTTTCCTAGAGTTAATAATTGTTTTCATTTTTTAACTTGCTTAATTTTTTTTAAAAAAATTTATGCTAAAAGTTATAGGTAATAATAGACTAGGAGATGAAATCCTATTGACCTTGTAGGAACTTAGGCTAAAAGTAATAAGATGAAAAGTAATAAGGATAAATATACAGTTCGTACATGAAGTTCATAAAGTCAATTGCATGACTATAAGATAGGGACCTAACTTGACCTATATCTGAGGGAAAGAGAGTTGTGTTCTTTCACTGATCCCAAACTCCACATGTGTCAGTAGAAGAATTCAGTCGTTAAAACACAATCTAGGGCTATATTAATTGAAATGTACTCTCCAGAAAAAGAAAGATGATAGCTCTATTTTCACACTCCATAATGAATTCCATGAGAGAGTGTACAGAATATATTGGACAAGATCATGAGAATCTGAAGAACATGCCATATGAAAAATAAAGAAGGAAATTGAGAACATTAGCCTAGAAATGTTTTA
The DNA here is from genome assembly GCF_048164855.1 of Canis lupus baileyi. NCBI lineage: Eukaryota > Metazoa > Chordata > Mammalia > Carnivora > Canidae > Canis > Canis lupus. The sequence continues at coordinate 76,436,144 of NC_132840.1, forward strand.
GGGGGAAATTACAGTTGTCTGCAGATATGTGCAAAGCTATCACATAGAAAATGAGATCATAAATAAATGCTGCTTGACTCCAGGGGCAGATGTAAGACCAATGGGTGAGTGTCAAGGAGGCAGGTTCAGTTCAATGATCGTAGAACTTTCTAACAACTAGGTCCACTAACAGTAGTGTAGACACTGTGGTTGTCCTTCCAGCATCAATTCTCCCATTCTTGCCTTGGTAACAGCCATTTAAACTGGGCCCTTGGTTGTCCAACTGAAGATTGCATGTTCTACTTTTCCTTGATATGGCCCTGAAATTAGGTTCAGACCATAAGGATATAAACAAAAATGACACATGCCACTGCTTTCTTATGCCTTTAAAAAGAAAGGAGTGTGCCCTCTTCGTCTCTGTCTCCCTTCCTAAGGTTTGGAATGTGGTCAAGATGAGTCTTCTTTGATCTTGTGGACAAATCTAAAAATCACAGAGCAAGAAGATGGAAGGAACTTGAGTTCCCTCCTTTCTCAGCCGTGGATTATTTGAACTGTTAACTAAGAGAGAAACCTTCTATCCATAAAATTTATACTTGGTTAAGTCACACATTAGATTCTTGTTATACTAGCTGTACCCTATATATTAAATAGTAAAGATAGCTTTTATTTATTTTATTATTTTATTTTATTTTATTTTATTTTATTTTATTTTATTTTATTTTTTAAAAGATTTATTTACTTATTAGGGAGAGAGAGAGAGAGAGAGAGAGAGAGTGAGAGAGCATCAAGTTAGTACAGGGAGGGACAGAGGGAAAGGGAGAGAGAAACTTTACCAGACTCTTTACTGACCTTGAAGCCTAACATGGGGCTCAATCTCACGACCCTAAGATCATGACCCAAGCTGACGCCAAGAGTCAGACACTCAATAGACTATGTCATGCAGGGGCCCTGATTGAGACACCTTTTAAACAGGTCTTCAGGAAGTCATCATTGGGCTTCCAAGGAGGCTTTTCTCTTATTCCACTGCTTTTTTCCAACACCAAGCAATTAACTCAGTTCTGACACTGTCTACCTGGAATTAGCATCAGATACTATAGGTCCAGGGTTCAGTGCTACAAGACTGTCCCACCTTCAGATGGCAATCACAAAGCCCAGTTGTTATCTGTGCTTCTGGCTACAGGTCACAGATTCTCACACCCCCTCCTTGGGATTTGCTAGAGCAGCTCACAGAACTCAAAAAGAAACATTTACTGACATTTACCAGTTTATTATAAAAGAGACACAGATGAACAGCCAGATGAAAGAGTTTGTATAAGGCAAGGTATGGGGGGGAAAGGCATGGAGTTTCTGTGCTCTCTCTGACCATGCCACCCTTCCAGCACCTTTACATGGTCACCAACCCAAAAGCTCTCTGAACTCTGTCCTTTTGGCATTTTTATGGGTGCTTCATTACATGGGCATGATTGAAGAGAACATTGACCATTGGTGATTGAACTCATGAGCTAGAGGCATGACTGAAAGGGATTTGTTATGAATAGTAATAAGACACTCTTGTAATCATTATGACTCTAGAGCTATTTCAGGACCCAAGGACAAAAGACCAAACACTATAAAAAAAAGATTCTCCCATTTTTCTTATTGCTTAGGACATTCCAAGGGTTTGGGGCGTTACGTGTCAGCAATAGGGATGAACACCAAATATATATTTCTTTTTTGTTTTGTTTTTGTTTTTTTAAGTAGGCTCCATACCCAGCATGGAGCCCAATTGTGGGAGGAACTCATAACCCTGATATCAAGACCTGAGCTGAGATCAAGAGCTGGAAGCTTAACCAATTGAGCCACCCAGGGGCCCCTCCCTGTTTAAGTTCTAACAGCATTCTGGGAGAGGGTCCACTTCTCCATTTCCTTTCACACTGAACTTGGGTGAGAATGTGACTTTGGTGAGCAGGGCTCTATTTAGAAACAGTCTGACTGGCCCCGTGTGCTTCTCACCTGTGGAGAGACTCAGCAAAAAGGTGAATTGGCCTTGACATAATGCCAGTGAGATCTGGGAATTTACTCTTCAGGTAAACACTTTGGAGCTAGCACTTTTCTGCCCTACCCTGGCCCTTGTTATGTATCCCAAGAACCACTGTGCTTCTTTTTATGTAATGTTCACCCAATGGTTAATTACTTGCTTATCATATTCATTTGCATATGAATTATAGGTTGAGCTTCTCAATTTCTGCAAAGAAGCTAGTTAGAAGTATGATAGGGTTTGTGTTGAATCTGTACAGGTATTTGCCTCCATAAATTTTCTTCTAAGCACTGCTTTAGCTGCATCCCCTAAATTTTGCAACGTTGTGTTTTTGTTTTCATTCATCTCAAGGCATTTTCTAATTTCTCTTTGATCTCTTCTTTGAGCCATTAATTACTTGGAGCACATAGTTTAATTTCTATACATTTGTGAATTTCCCAAATTTCTTTGTTATTGGTTTCTAACTCCATTCTACTGTGGTCAGAGAAAGTACACTATATGATGATTATTTCAATGCTTTCAAATTTGTTGAGTTTCATTTTATGTCTTCACATATAGGCTTTTCTGGAGTATGTTTCATATATTTTGAGAAGAATGTGCCTTCTGCTATTTTGCGTAGACTGTTTTATGTCTGTTAGGATGTTTGGTTGATAGGATTGCTCAAGTCTTCTATTTTCTCATTGATCTTCAAACTATCTGTTTTATCTGCAATGGACAGCGGGTGGTGAAGTATCCAACTATTCCTATTGAAACATTTATTTTTCCTTTTAGTTCTTCAGGTTTTGGTTCATGTATTTTGAGGATCTGTTCTCAGGTGCACATTTGATTATAATTATCATATTTTTCATGATTGATTGAGCTTTCACCATTATAAAATGTTCCTCTTTATCTCTAGTAACACTTTTTTTTTCTTTTAAATTTTATTTTGCCTGATATTAGTATAGCCACTCTAGCTTTCTTATGGTTTCAGTTTGAATGATATATATTTTTCCATCCTTATACTTTCAACCTATTTTTGTCACTGAGTCTCAAGTATCTGTCCTGTAGATGCATATAGTTGCATATTTTTTTATTTATCCAGTCTGACAATCTCTGTCTTTTCATTGGTTTATTTACTTCTATTCAAGTTTAGTGTTATTATTGATATAGTTGGATTTGCATCTGCTATTTTACTTTTTGTCCTTTATATGGCTCATATCTTTTTGTTCCACTGTTCTTCTTTTACTGTATTCTTTTACATTCAGTGAATATATTTTAGTTTAACATTTTGGTTCTTTTTTTTTAACATTTTGGTTCTTTTAATTTTTTTATTATATCGCTTTGAGTTATTTTTTTGATAACTGCTCTAGGGCTTACCATATATATCATAACTTATTGGAACTAACTTTATTAACTTAATTCTAGTAAAAAAAACTTACTCCTAAAAGCAAAACAACAACCAAAAAAACTTACTCCTGTATGACTATTCCTTCTTCCTTTTTGGCTATTATTGTTATACGTATTATATTTATAATTATTACAAACTAAACAATACATTGATATAATTATTACTTTATATAATTTTACGTCTATTTTAAAAGCTGGCAAAAGAGATCAGTGATACATTCATACAGTTTGTTGTAGTAACCTTATCTCCTATTTCTGATCTTCATTTATTTCTGTGGATCAGGATACCAATTGGTGTCATTTTCTTACTATAATACAGCTTTGCTCCCACCCACCTCCTTTGTGCTGTTACTGTCAATTATATTGTATTTCCATATGCGATAAGCCCAACCATACAATTTTATACATACCAGTTTATACAATTGCTTGTGAAATCAGGTAAGAGAAGAAAGAACACAGAGGCATTTATGTTGTCTTTTAAAATTACATAATTATCTTTACTTGTGCTCTTTGTTTTTATCGAATGGATTTTAATTACTGCTTGGGGTCACTTGCTTCCATTCTGAAGAAGTTTCTTTATTATTCCTTGAATCCAGAGGGGAAGGAAACCTGGCAAGAAAGAGGTGGTTTCTTGTGATAATGAGCAGCAAAGAGAAAAATGGAAAATTGAGTGAAATCAAACGGGCAAACGACTGGCCAGCTACTCCACAGTACTAGAAATATGCTTTACTAGAAATTTGAATAGGTCTGCTTTACTGATTCAATGAATCATAGGTCTTAGTGTTTTTCAAATGTAAATCAATTTAATCTTTATAGGATGACCCAATTAAGTAATAGTTAAGAGTTTAGATTTTTTAATCTGGTAGAGATAGATTCAAATTTTAAATATGCCACCTAAAAACTCCGTGACCTTAGAAAATTTACTTAATCTCTTCGAGTCTCATTTACTCATCTTTAACACTATAGTATATGCCACAGAGAGCTGTGTGACAGCTACATGAAGAATGGCATGCAAAATGTTTATTCTCCCACACAAATGCTCAGTAAACGGCAAGCTTTAAAAACATAGTAAAAAAATAAAATAAAATAAAATAAAAACATAGTAATATTGGACTTGTGGTTTTGATTATGATGACGTATAGATATCAAATTCATTTATATATTGTGAACATTGGTAAGACTGAACAAAATACACGAAGCAGCACTTTTAAAGCTTTAGACAAGAGGAATAGGAGGGATATGCTCTTTAAAGATTAAAAACACATTAGGTGGGCTCTATAGTCACTACAGCTTTCTATGTGGGAGTTATCTCCAAACTATAGCATAAGAAGGAAAAAGAAAAGATGCAGGAAACAGAGACAGAAGTTTGAGGTGGGGGTCACAAAGAGAAAAAAAAAAACAGTGGAAAAAAATGAACAGAGCCTTGTGTTTCATTATAAGACAACATCAAGGGGCCTAAACATTTAAACAAGAGATAATATCCATTTTGCACACTTTCCAACTTATTTTATGAGGCCAGAATTGCTCTGATGGCAAAATGACATTATGACGAAAGGAAATGACAAATAAGTAAGCTTCGCAGTTATAAGAGGAAAAAAACATTGAATAAAATGTTAGCACACTGAATCCAGCAATACATAAGGATAATACATCATGACTAAGTAGGTTGTCTATAGGAATGCTAAGTTGGTTCAATAATACACATTGATCAATATAGTTTACCACATTAGAAAAATAAAGGAGAGAATCATAAGATTAGCTCAATAGATGCAGCAAAAGAATTTGACAAAATCCAACTAAAACTCTCAGCAATCTAGAAAGAGAAGGGAACATCCTAAGTCTGATGAGGGGCATCTATAAAAACCTACAGCTAGCATCATACTTAATGGCAAAGGACTGAAAGCTTCTTCCAGACTGGAAACTAGCAAGGATGGCTGCTCTTACAATACTATTAGTATTAGCCAGTAAAAAAGATGTGGAAAAGAAATTTTAAAAAGAAAGGGAAGACTTGGAGATTATAAAGGAAGACATAAAAGTACTTTATTCATAGACAACATGATAGTATACATGGCAAATGATTCTAAAAATCTACCCAAAAAACCCAAAATTTATAGAAATAAGTGAATTTAGCAAAGTCACAGGATACATTTCAACATAAAAGAAATCTATTGAATGTCTATATATAGCAACAAACAACTGGAAATAATTTGTTCGAGTATTATTTATAACAGTATTAAGAAAGATCCTTGGGGATAAATTTAATGAATGATGTGCAAGGCCTCCACATGGAGAACCACTGAGAATTGAAAGACTTAAATAATGGAGACACCATGATAGCTGGTAATCCACTATATTGGGAAGACTCTGGGGAAATTACATTGGTGTACATTATTTGTGGTTATTCTTTCTTTCTTTCTTCTTTCTTTCTTGGAAATTACATTGGTGTACATTATTTGTGGTTATTCTTTCTTCTTTCTTTCTTTCTTTCTTTCTTCCTTTCTTTCTTTCTTTCTTTCTTTCTTTCTTTCTTTCTTTCTTTCTTTCTTTCCTTCTTTCTTTCTTTCCTTCCTTCTAAATATTTTATTTATTTATTCATGAGAGACACACAGAGAGAGGCAGAGACATAGAGAGAGAAGTAGGCTCCCTAAGGGAAGCCCATTGTGGGATCCCTGGACCCTGTGATCATGACCTGAGCCAAAGGCAGATGCTCAACCTCTGAGTCACCCAGGCACCCTGTTGTTACTTCTTCTAAATACTTGTTAAACTATTACATAATAATAGCTACCACTTATTAGTGCCAGGTGTGACTAACAAATTCCTAAAGCGGCAGCTCTTACCACTTCTCTAGCGGAAGATTCCTTCTGGCTCATAGGATCAATGACAAATTCCTTTGGTATCACAGGCCTTCTACTATTGGAGCTACAGGAAGCTCCAAGCTTCCTTTCTATATTCCTCCCTCCTATACTCCAGCCACACTGGATTCTCCAGCCAACTTAAGATTGTTTTTTCATCTTCAGGTGATTTTATTCATGCCATGAAGGCAACAGTACCTATACAAGTGTACAGCAATGGTTTACGTTTCCATCTGACATAGCTTGCTTAAATTTATAGCCAGGCTGATGGTCTACCTGATGTGCAAAGTAAAACTGGTTATTACTCACCATCAGCTTCTCAGGATTCTAAGCTTTCAATGCTTTATTTTTTTTTTTTACCAGCACTCTTGATTTTATAAACAATGAAGCCCATCGACGCCAGTTTTCTCCAAATCTCCCCGTAACTTGGGTTTAGTAGGGCTTCACTGGGATCCAGACATTTTAAAATAAAGTTTTGAGGCATCTCAGCATAGGATCAACAGCTCTGGCCACTCCAAAGCCCCACCGCCAACAGCTTGCAAAGGTCACTGAGTGACCAGTTTAAGATTTTGACCTTCAGGCATCTGGGTGGCTCAGTGCTTGAACATCTGCCTTTGGCTCAGGTGGTGATCCTGGGGTCCTGGGATGGCATCCGGCATCCGGCTCCCATAAGGAGCCTGCTTCTCCCTCTGCCTATGTCTCTGCCTCTCTCTCTCTCTGTGTCTCATGAATAAACAAAATCTTTTAAAAATAATAAAAAAAGGATTTTAACCTTCATGTCTCGGTTCATGATATTCCCTTCCTTTATGTGACTGTTCACCCCACCTCACCAGCCATCCTTAGCTGTGGACTGGGTCCCAGTACTTAAAATACTTAGTACAATGTAGGGCCGTTTAAGTACTTAAGGTGTGATAAGTAGTTGCTTACTGAAGAATAAAAGACAAATAATTCATTGACACCAATCCCAGAAGAGAGGATAAATGGATGCATTTGATTCTGAATAAAGACAAATGGAGATAAAATATGTGTTTAAACAATGCAGGCAAATCGCCTTAGTTGGCAGGCCTCTTTGGGAGCAGATTTTCATTATAAACCAAACCCACAATCATTCCAATTTTAGGGAATTCAGAGAAATTTGTTGGGCATTTATTTGTTTCTTCTATTGTTTACTTAGAGAATTATAAAGTTTTTTTAGTCTATAGATGATCAGTAGAGCTTCAAATTGATTTTTTGATTGAAGTATCCTCTATTATAGCCAAATGAGAGTTTTGAAATTAACTACACAAAAACCCTCAAATCTATTGTTTTTATGTGTCCACGTGATACAGGGCGTTATATATTCAGGGCTGGTTTCAGGGCATAGGATCTATACAGTTACGTAGGGTCCTACGCTTAAAAGGACTTGCACTTGGGGCCCCTGGGTGGCTCAGCGGTTGAGCATCTGCCTTCGGCTCAGGTCATGATACCAAGCTCCTGGGATCAAGTACCACCTCGGGCTCCCTGCATGGAGCCTGCTTCTCCCTCTGCCTGTGTCTCTGCCTCTCTCTGTGTGCCTCTCATGAATAAAAAATTAAAAAAAGAAAAAGAAAAGAAAAGAAAAAGAAAAAGGACCTGCGCTTGATTTCATGCTCTACCTCTGCTGTCTTGAAATTCTTGTGATTTTGAACAAGGAGCCCTGCATTTTCATTTTGCACAGGTCCACGGAAATCATGTTACCATTCCTGCACATATCCCCCCATTCTCCACCATTCTTTTCACTCTGTGCGTTTCTCCAGCTGTAAGGCAATCCCAATGGTTAGAGAAAACTAGAAAGCATGTGGAATACTGAGACGGTGAGGGTCTATGGGAACAAAAACCCAAGAGAAAAAAACAGTGCACCTGGGGCACTTTCTGTTGGCTACTATTTTTAAACTGCTTCCCTTAACAGCAGAACCAAGACAGGTCTGCTCTACAAACCAGATTTAAAACAGAAAACCCGGCTCCAAAGAGCACCAATGAGTTGCTTGAGTTGCCAATATCAACCAATCAGGGCAAGACCCTACCAACCAACAACCAACCAGGATGAAACATTTTTTTTTCTTTCCCTCATTAGCAAATTGGACCCGAGTGGGGACCAGAACAGGAACTTTATACAAGCAGGGCCCTCCCCATTGTTGGAGGAGGCCAGCCTAAGTACTATGTGTTGTTGCTGTGTCTTCTTTCAGCTTCACCTGTAACCTCTGTGCCTTTGATTTTGAGGTCTGGCCTCATTTCGGGTTCAAGAACCTGACTCCCATAACAATACTGGAGGTCGTACTTCCTCAGCTCTCCATCTTTTGGGATTTCCTCTCGGTCCTTCCCCTATGATCTCTAGTAGGAAGATCTGGAGACTTCTAAGCTAGTCCAAGTTCCCCATTTTGTCCATTAGAAAACTGAGAGGGACAGGATTCCCCAGCCACCACTTAGATAATTTTAACTAACGAAGTTAGGGAAGTTGACAACCGATCACTCAGGTTGGCAGGATATGCATAAGGATCAGTTCCTATCTCAGATGGAGCCTGATTCTCATCGCAGGCAGATGTGATGTCAACATCCCTAAGCTCCTGACCTCTCCCTCCTACTATTCCATCTCCACTTCAACACCACAGACTCTGAAAAATTAAAGAGAATCTGAGGTAATCCCCATCACCCAGGAGTCTTTAAATGTTAACCTCTAAGCGTCTGGGAATCTTACTTTTTAAGGGAGGCTTGCTTGTTTGAGGTACACTTTGGTTATTAGAATGTATTTTCTCTTTACAAAGAACAGAAATGGGACTCTGCTAATTCCACCCCTGGAAATTAATTCCTCTGCAAAATGACAGACAGCTTGACTTCTTTCTTCATATATCAGCTTTTCAAATAATTGCAAATAGCTTGACTTCCACCACGCCTTCCCCAGAGGCTGTTTGGATTTCTTTTCTAGTTGAACACTCAATTGTCTGTGATGTTCCATAGTGATGTAGTTTCTAAGCACCTTCCTATCTTTGTCTCTTTCCTCTTGTTAACCTTAGAGCCATTTAAAAAATCCTTAGTTTGGGACGCCTGGGTGGCTCAATGGTTGAGCACCTGACTTCGGCCTAGGGTGTGATCCTGGGGTCCTGGGATCCAGTCTCATATCAGGCTCCCTGCATGGAGCCTGCTTTTCCCTCTGCATATGTCTCTGCCTCTCTCTGTGTGTCTCTCATGAATAAATACATAAAATTAAAAAAAAAATCCTTAGGTTATAAAAGGGAAATAGTACAAAGCAAAAGTATCATGGCACGTGTTTTGTTTTGTTTTAATTTGCTAATTAAACGTCAGTAATAAAGTTCTAGGACAGTGAGACCGGCCAAGATTGTAGGAAGAGTATGTATGTAAGTCAAGGGTTTTGGTTGCAAGTGACAATATCCAACTGGGAGTTGCTTAAGCAAATATAAGATTGTGTTGATCAAAGAGCAACTAGTCCTCTTCCCCTTCAGTTTCAGTTGGGAAAGTTTCAGGAAAGGGCTCTGATTGGCCAAAGTGGGTCATTGTCCATTCCTGGGTGAGAGTCAGACCAGGAAAGCTCCACTTGGATGACACGGCTGCAGGAGTGGGACAGAGCATAACTGGGAGGAAGGTGAAATATTCCTCCCAGAAGGAAAAAGCTCTGGGCCTAGTTGTGATCTGCAGTGGGTGAGCCAAAAATTCAAATAAAGGAAAAGGAGAGACAATTACATTATAAGAATAGAGTTGATAAGATCCATTTTTTTTCCTTTTTATTTTTTAAAGGGAGATAAACAAGTAATGAGACAAAATGTTGAGTATATTGAATTTTTAATTGCTATCTACTAAAATGAAACTTAATATTTCGTTGTGGGAAAGAATTACAACCATTTAAATACATTTTCTGTTAAGTTCTAAAACCTGTGCTGAGTGCCTAGGCGTATGAAGGTGCTTTGGAAATTAAAACAGAAACAATTGATGATCACGTGAAAGGGGGAAAGTGCCTGCTGCCTGCTTAGGCGGGAGAACCTGTCCAAAAGACCCTGTCATTGTCCGGCCCTTGGCGGTGCTCCCGGGGAAGAGGCACACAGAACCCAAGCTGTGGGCAGACACTCAGACTGCATTTCTAATGCACTGTTTGCTTCAGCACTGGGAAAGCCCAGAGGGGGACCCTTCATTTGTCCAATTAAAGATGGGCTTTCACTAAGTGCCACCCCAGAGCCCACAGACCGAAGACATATATGTATTAGTGGCTGCCCAGAGCCAGTAAGACAGCTAAAATGTCAGCAAGCAGGACCACGAAGTGGTTCTAGTTTCCTTGTGGTTGGAATCTGTTGAGTTTACAGCCCAAATCTGACCACACAGGCCTGGAAGAGTGTGCAAGAGAGCCAGTGAGAGGAAGTTAGCCAATGTTGGATCCAGGCCAGTCAACCTTCTAAGAAAATGTGCCAGCAAGGGGCAGGGGAGACCCTTGCCAAGAGAAAGCTTGCCTCCTGTGACTGTTTCTCATGGAGACATAATGCATTGGCTGACCAAATGCTCCCACTGGCCCCACAAAAATGCTTCCTGCTTCTCCAGGCCTACAGAGCAATTGCTCTTGCCCCTTGAGCTGAAGGAAGATCAATATGGCTGCCCAATAAATAATCGTGACCTGGTGCTCTCCAGATAGCTTGTCTTGTTCTCTCAGAGGACCCTGGTTGTTTATACAAAGTGGAAAACATTTTGTGTAAAATGGAAAAACACTGTTAAAAATAAAAGCTTTCGATATTTTACTTTCCAAGGGGAACTACGGAGGGCATTTTTAAATCAATCAGCAAATATTTATTAGGCAGCTACTATCTGCAAACTACTGTGCTAAACTGTTGTCAATTCACGGGAGTGGTATAATTAAACCATTCACATAGATTATAAAATAGGTGAACTATTTAATAACCAATACACCTGAGTTTATATATCAAATGAATATGATCTCCTTCAGAACAATTACTCTTAGTCCAATTGTATTATCTATAGAAAGAATTTTTAAAAAATTATTTTCTTTGGACATCACCTTTGGATCTTGTGGTACAGTTTTTAAAAATATTTTCAATGTTGCAAAGCTATGGAGAATAGAGGCAAGATAAAATTGAGAAACCTATTTTCTGATAAAAAGCAAATGAAGTCCTCACAAAGACTTACATGCGGATGTTCAGATGGCTTTATTCATAGCGGCTAAAAACTGGAAACAATCCAAATATCCATCACTGATGAATGGATACACAGATGTGGTATATCCATACAGTGAAAAATTATTCCGCCTTAAGTCTGAACTACTGATACATGCCACAAGGAGGTTGGACCTCAAAAATATTCTAGGGGTGCCTGGGTGGCTCAGTTGGTTAAGCATCCAACTCTTGGTTTCGCCTCGGGTCATGATCTCAGGGTCATGAGATTGAGCCTTGCATCCAGCTCTGTGTGCTGGGTGCCTGCCTGGGTTTTCTCCCCTCTCCTTCCACCCCTTGCAAAGTTCCAAAATCAGTTGCAGCACCTTGAGAATGAAGGAGTGCTCATCTCCTCCCGGAGGAAGGGCGGTGATGCCAATTCTTATTTGCATACAGTCTCATGGGCACTGCTCCCCTAGCTCTATAGAGCTGCTGCCTTTCCCTGAGCTTACACTTTACTATGGAGATAAGACACATATAAATGTTCTGTAATCTATCAATAAATAAAGTACAATAAGTGTGCTAATGTCAAACTAGTAAAAGCCCTTTTGCTCTTTTCAAAGTGTGAGTTGATGGCTGAGTAAGAAATAAGCTTTTTTTTTTTTTTAAACATGGCTAACGCGCAAGATCCCTACATACAGAAATAAGAAAAATCAGATATAAGGGGGAGAAAAAGTCTCCAAATGTGGGAACGTATTGTTCTTCCTTCCAGCCTCCCTCCCTGAAATGTTACTGCAGTAACTGGCAATCTTCCACTGAAGTTCTTTTGCCCCAAGTCTAAGGGAAATAGCACCATGATTGATACTGCATTTTCAAAGTCACAAATACATAGAAATAAATTCAAGCTATAGCTCAAATGAATGACTACATGTTAGATTTCAGCTGACATGGAGTTGAAATCTGTCGTTGGCATTAGTCTCCATTTCCCTATAGAGCTGAAGTTGGCAGCTTGAAGTTTTTTCTTTAGTGGTTGCACCAATGACCTCTCTCTGCCTACCTCTGTTTCTTGTCTTAAGATTTCCTTCTTGAAGTCCAGAATGATTTTCCTATTGTGCTCTGAAGGATAAGCCCGCACAAAGTGGCTATGACACCAAGCTCTGTGCCAGAGTGTAGAAGTGGGATTAAGGATTTACAGGTCCAGTTTTGTATGATTTTGAGAGGTTTAGCACAGTGGGGAACTGGGCTTGTTAATTACTCAGATAAATGCTAATTGACCTATAAAAATGCAGGATTAAGTTGTTAAGATCTGCTCCAACTGGCATTATGGAAAGACGGAGGGGCTCAGACTATGGTTACAGCTCTCTAGAGGCAGGGAGAGATGCATGCAGCTACGTGCCACAAAACCAGATGGCCTTTCCATGTCATTGAGGGGGCTCTTACGGGATATCTGAAGAATAAGAAGCGGTTCAATTAAAGTACATTGTGGAGAAGGAAGTTACTTAACACATGCTAGCCAGTTGAAACCTCATATTGAAACAAAACACCAAGCTACCAGTCACTAAGGAGGGAAGTCCAGGGTAAAAACATTTGGAAGACCAAGCATAAGACTTGGGAAACTGGTGCTGAACTTGGGGAAGTCTCACCATTATTGGCTGAGAATCAGGCAATTCTAGTGTATTTCAGCAGGTCTAGTAGGAGGTGGGGAGCTCAGAGCTTAGTTGCTAAGACTTTAGCGAGAAAGCAACTATGAATAAATTATAACACGTGAGCATATTCTCTGGTGTTATGATAAACTGTTTCATGTTTGTGTCAGCTTTGCAATCTAAATAGTCAAAGGACACCAACTGTATCTACTTGAACTCAATTGCTAGTATTTAGCATAGATTTTACAAGGATGCTTGAACGATATTATTGGATTTTGCTGACTTTATACAGGTCAGCAAGCTCAACTGAAGAGTTAGAAAAACACAACCTCTCATCCCAGTAAAATAAATTATGCTAGCTAAGAGTGCCTCCCAGATTTGTCATATAAATTAGCAGTAAAAAAAAAAAATATATCTCCCAGACAAACTAAGCCACGTCTCTAATCCCCATGTCGGTCACCTCTTTCCTAATTATCACTAAAGCATGACTTAGCTGGATGAACCATAGCTCAGGAGGGAGCATTAAAGTGCAGACATTAACCATGATGACTTCTCCGAGGCACTAAATAGAGTGGAAATGTATCTCTAAGACTGAGCAGCGGCCTGAGGATATTCTAGATTTTTGTTGAGGACTATCAAGAGGAAGGAGAATGGAAGCAGTGCCTAACAGCAAATAAAAGGAAACCTGAAGTCTACAAGGGGTGTGTCAAGGCACGGCCAAGAAAGGCAAATAGTTCTACCAAGAACCAATCCACATCCATTTCTGGGGGGCTCAGAAGGCCTGAAAAACATGGATCAGCCTATAAGCAAATCTGAATTATGACGAAGAAAAGATTAGGTAAGGAACAAAGAGAAGGAGATTTTTGAGTCAGAGAAAGGAGAGGGATAGGGGAGGAAGTTGTTTTGGGTAGATGATTTGCAAATGGGTCTTAATTTATCAAGGTGACTGAGTGGCAATATGGAGAGGTTTAATGCCACCAAAAGGTGTTTATTACCTACAACTCCTGTGGGAAGGAGGTCATGCCAACCCACACAGGGCCATGTGGAGAAGCACCAGTTTTGGTCAGGAGACAGAAGCAGAAGTGAGGGGGGGGAAGTATAGGCCATAGTGTTTATCGGAGCTTCTGGGGTAAAGATATAATAGGACGGGGTAAACAGCTGACTGATTAGTTTGAATAATTCCAGTCAGCTTTGGGGGCATAGAGACTGTCCTTGGTTGTCTGGCACCTGGCCTTGTGTTGATTAAAGGCAAAGGAAATATTGGCTTGATGTGTGAGTTAGATAAGGAGGTGGTTGGGAGTATGGCCTCAGGATTGCTTGGAGGGCTTGTAACACGGTTTTTATGTGTCTACTTAAGCCAGATCACAGGGGAGATGTGAACAATTTGGGCCATTGGTTTAACTCTATAATTAATGGAGGCCAAACAGGCAAATACAGAATTAAGAAAACAGAGAACGGGGGAATCTTATCCATCTATGTATATTTGTATGGCCTGGTCCTGTGCTGTACATGTGGAAGGTCAATAAATACTGATTGGTTGGTTGGTTGGTTGGTTGGTTGGATAAGATTTTTGCAGTTGTGAAACCTTGAGAGAGAAAAATGGCTCTTTCCTTTTTCCCCTAAATCACGCCTTCCTGTAGCAGAATTTGCCAGCTACAGGATTATATCCCAAGTTGCTCAGTGATGAAATGGCTTGAGTAAGACATATGTTGTATCTTTTTGGTTTAGGCAATTTTTGCTAGTAGGCACATACACACTAATGTCTATATTCTTGATCTATTTTTTATCTTTCACCATAAACTCGCCAGGGATAAATTTTTTCCTCATTTATTATAAAAATAGGGTAATGGTAACATTTTAGAAACTACATCAGGCCAGAGAACTTGCACCTTTGTCTCCCCTGGTGCCCTTTCTTACCTCTACACCGAGCAATGAGTGTTCCTTTATTCTCTTCCTCAAATCAAATTCTGCTGTCCTGAAAGTAACCAGTGTCAATGACATATGTGTTAGCATGAATGGACACACGCCAATCAATTGCTAGTGTCTGTCTAGAGTCCTGTGTTGGGGACTCCGAGGTGTACCCCAGGCTCTGTGGGACATTCTGCTTTGACCAGTTCACGGTGTCAATCCCAGGTAAGGGAAGGAGCAGAGATAGGACGTGTAGCCATGTGTTTATCACATATTTAAGTTTATTGTTACTTGCTCCAAGATCATTTGCAATTTTATTTTTATTTCTAATTTGGCACAAGGAATTTTGTCTTCTGGAAAAGAATTTCAAAAATCAACAACAAACGAGAAAGTCATTTCACAGACTCGGTAGCTTTTTCAATCACATCACTAAGGAAACAAATACTTTTTAAAGGATCCACGAGCATCCTTAAATGTTTTCGAATACATAACTTATTTAATCATCACACAAACACTCAACACTTTATTATCACTTTTTCATGTAAAAAAATTAAGCTTTTACATATATTGATCTTTTTCCCTGTACAGCTGGTAAATAAGAGAGGTGAAAAAAAAAAAAGAGAGAGAGAGCTGGAACTTCACCTTGGCTCTGGCATTTTGCAGGGCCCAGGATTTTTCACTATACCAGTAAATAAGTTCCTCCATTGTCTTTGCTTCAAGCAATCTTGTGGATGTAGGGATGGCTAGAGGAACACAGAAGAGAAGAGCCCCGCCCATAAGTTGTCTATCTATACTCGCAACCTAAGACTCTTGAAACTTCAAATTCATATATGAATAAGAGAAGGTGAACCTAATAGGAACTGTATCTCCAATTAATGTTTATACGATGAAAAAATATGTAATTAGATCTGGAAGTGATTGGTTAATCAGGGAAGACTTCCTAGAGGGAATAATTTTATGTGAGGTTTTGAAGAATATTGATACAAGGAGGGCAGGGATTCTGGGAAGAGGAAAATGAGAATCTCATGTATAAAATCGTTAGTTGTAGCTTTTCAGGTGGACCATGTATGCAAATGTGTTTGAATGTAAGACGTTGTATAAAGAAATCACCATTTATTTCTTTGGAAAATTCTTTTTTTTTTTCCTTTGGAAAATTCTATTACGTTCTGTTTAAAGGGCTGAAATGTCAGGGGGCCTAGAAAAGTTATTTTTAAAAATTGATCATTAAATTGAAACTACCTAGTGAATGAATTATAAAAGCCAGATGTCAGGAAAACCCCCTCACTGAAAAATAAGGAGACATCATGGAGTTGTCACAGAGAAATGAAAAATGTATGTTGGGGGTATCTTTTCATTCTGTCTTTTTGGCTCTACCTCAATGGAAAGAAAAAGCAGATTGGGGAACTGAGAGTATGAAAGAATAAACGTGGCTGTTGTTCATGACCTAATCTGTGCTAAGACACTTTCTTTTTTTGTCTCACAGGTGTGTCTCTAGCGACTATCTGGGGAGATAGGAGGGTAAATTGGGGATGTGGTGCAACGGAGTGACCCTTCCACTTTTTTTCGCATTGAGATCATAATGGCCAGGTAGATTATCATCATCAACCAGTGGTCTACAAAGAGTTCTGAGAATGACCGGGGAGAGAGGGTGACTTCTGACCCATCCTCGATGTCATCAAACCCACAGTGCTCCTTTTCCAAAACTGAATGTACATCTAACTCTATAGGTATTAAAACAGTTTTGCATCGGAGAGTTTAGAGAAATGTTCCAGCCAAATGGAGTCAGGGCTTATGCTGCTCCTCAAGCCTTCCTTCTGAGAAAGGCCCTTTCCCCACACCATGTGACGATTGTGGGCACATGCCTCCAGCTGACAATCAGAACACCCACTGTCCTGGATATAGACAAATGGATGTGTGACCTCACCAGGGTCCTCTTCAGGAACTGATATGGACTGAATGATATGCTAGGGAGAGAAGGTTCTCTCTTTTCTCTTTACCCCGAAGGATGATATATAATCCAGGAATAACCAGTGATCATCTTCCCCATCACCTGGAGAAAATCTGTCTGAAGCCAACAGAACCAGCCACCTGCAGAGCTAAGAGGTGGTGAAAACCATAGTCCTTGTGTTATCATTTGAAACCCCTGGATCCAGCTAGGTTTGAACTGAGGTTACCTCTTGGCCTTCTTGGTTATAGAAATGTACTGCTGTGATATATAATAAAAAACATATATTTGGTCTTCGTCCTCATTTCAGGCATATAGAGCTCCCAAGAGAGGCCAAGGCATATTTTGTTATTCCTAACAAGCTCTTTTAAATAATACCTGAGTTTATGTTAATGAGTTGATTTTGGAAAGGCCCTAAGGATTTGGGCTGGTTGCCAGGAGAAGCAACCATGGTGATTAGAAGGTTGGTACTTTCAGCCTCAACTCCTGACCTCTGGGGAGGGGAGAAGAGTGGGAGACTGAATCCTCAATGGCTGATGATTTAATCCATCTTGCCTACGTAAGGAAGCTTCTATAAAAACCCAGAAGGATGGGTTTTGGAGAGCCTCTGGGTCGGTGCCCAAGAACTCATCAATGTTCTGGATAGCCGTGCATCCCAAACTCCACGGGGACAAGAAGCTCCTGTGCTCAGAACCCTTCCAGACCTTGCCCTATTATCTCTTCATGTGGCCGTTCACTTGTATCCTTTAATATCCTTTGTAAAAAACCAATAATCTATAAGTAAACTGTTTTTCTGAGTTCTGTGAGCCGCTGCAGCAAATTAAACAAACTCCAGTAAGGAGTCGTAGAAAACCTAACAGCCCCCCCGCCACGCCTCTAAGGTGAAAAGATAGCTAAGATCTCATTCAGGAGTGTGAGGAATTCAATATTCAAAAAAGCTTGCTTGAAATTATTTTTCACCCTAAGCTGACCCGAGGTTTAAAACTCAGAACTTCAAACAAGTATGTATGGGCTGGGGAAGGTTTTTGACTCCAAGAGACATTTCAGGATAAAGTAGAAGTTTCTTTTCAATTTAAGCCTGGAGGGAAATCCAAAAGTGGTTTGAGAGGAGACGGAGAATAATTAAAAGGCAGAGAGAAAGGAATCAAATTATACCTAGGTGTTTACACTTAAATATTATTTAAGTATTAATTAACATTCATATAGCTTTTAGATATGTGCCAGGAACTGTTCTAAGCACTTTAAAGATACTCCCTCATTTAACCTTCATAGAAACCCGATGAGATAACTTACTTTCAAGTACATCATTTAAAAAAATATTTTTTTTTTAATTTATTTGTTCTTGAGAGACAGAGAGAGGCAGAGACACAGGCAGAGGGAGAAGCAGGATCCCTGTGGGGAGCGTGATGTGGAACTCCATCCCAGGACCCTGGGATCATGACCTGAGCTGAAGGCAGATGCTCAGCCACGGAGCCACCCAGGTGCCCCTCAAGTGCATCATCGTTTTAACACATTTTACTAATGGTAATAATACCTGCCATTTTAAGTGCTCACTATAGCTGTACTTGGTGTATTTATTATTTCACAACAACCATAAGGAGTAGATACAGTTATTATGACTATTTCATGAATGAAAGCAAACAAACAAGACTAAGAGAAATTAGGTAGCTTTTCAAAGGACACACAGCCAATAGGTGGTAGATTTGAATCTCTGTCTGCCTGCCTTTAAAATCTGTACTCTGAATCACTGCACAATAGCCTATTAATAGTCACTCCTAATATCTTACTATTTATTTAAAAAGATTTTATTTATTTATTTGAGAAAGAGAGAGAAAGAGGAGAGCTGGAGCATGAGTGGTGGGAGAGTCAAAGAGAGAGGGAGAGGCAGGGTCCCCACTGAGTAAGAGTGGGGCTCCATCCCAGGACCCCAGGATCATGACGTTAGTGGAAGGCAGACGCTTAAATATCTTACTGTTTTAACACAGTTAGTTTTATATTTTCATATAGTCGAGTAAAAAAAGCCAGCATAACTAACACCTATACATATTTAACAAGATTATTACCCAGTACTACCATCCATCTGAAGGCAGCTTGTTCAAATCTGAAGCACCGCACACAGGACAAAATTAAGAGCTTTTGAAAGTTGTCTTTGCAACAATCCAAACTAATAAAGTCAGAGGATAAAATCACAGGGAGCATACACTCTTACCTTAGGGACAGTTATTCTCATCTTAATTTCCATACTATGAGCTGATGGATGTTGATTGAATGTCAGATTGATTGAATATCACAAGTGTTCTGAGTCGGCACATGAGATGAGATGTTTTAAGGAGAGTTTGATAAAGCTGCGATTTACGAAGTGTGGAAAATCTGCCAGGAATAGGGCAGTGTTCTGCATTAATAATAGGGGGAAACTCTTAGGCCTCCTCTTGTCCTCCTAAAGGCACAAGAAGAAGCAGTTCCTAGAACACAGGTAGGGGGGCTGTATGGACTAGGGCACCCCATGCAAGCTGGGCCCTCAACAGAGCAATGTGGCTGACCCACAGCCACCCGGAAGGTAGAAAGCTGGGGGAGGCACCTCCCTGACTGCCTTTCTTTGCTACAATGTGATCTCCTGCGAATGCCTTCAAATGGTCAACGCCAACCGAAAGCCAGAGGGTCAAGGATTCTGTTGATGTGGTTCACACCGCCAGCCTGTGGGAGCGCAGCACAGGGTGAGATGGAGTGGAGACTGCCTGAAAGGCAAATAGCCAACATCCAGAAGATTGATAATGGCCCAACCCAGCACGTGTTCTTTGATAAAACTGAATTTCCAAGCCTGCCCAAGTCTACATCCCTGACCCAGCCTAAGTAATTGGTCAGTCTCACTATTATAATCCTCTCTATCCCTCTTCCAGTCCTTTAAATCCAAAAAGGTCTCTGACCAAGGTTGGACCAGCCTACAGCTTTGGCCTCCTTTGTGCTCTTCCTTAACCAGCTGGCACAGAGAGAAATGCAGAGTGCTAGGTCCTCCAGCCTACCCCCCTACCAGCTCCATGCTAGCATGGCATTTATACCTTGAACCAACCTCTGGGGTGTTTGTTGTTCTAGCCAAAGGCTTCCTTGGGAAATTTCGCCATCCCATCTGCTCAGTAGATATCTGCCCTGGGGTAAGCTTGGAAAGGTGACAAGTTTAAGCAACGGCCAGAAACTCTGGCTTCTGTTTCTAGACTTGTGCAAAGTGCATGTGGTTGTTGCATGGACGACAAGAAGAGAGGCTTGGAATGGGCGTATTTATTTAAGCTGTCAGGTGAGATAAAATGTCAACATGTGGGCCTGGTTCAGTTTCCTTTCTTTATCCTTCCTTAGAAACCACTTGGGGTGGGTGTTGCACACAAATGGCTCATCCTTTTCTCATTCACTTCTATGTGTTCTTATCCAGCTCACCTTGACTGCAGGACGTACCACTATATTTTGCTTAGCCTTGCACTCTTGGGTAACACTCTGTGCATTGGTTGTTTCTCTCTGCTCTCATCTCTATAAAAATGTACTTGCTCTGAGTCTCATTCCTTACCCCTAGTTGAAGAAACTGGGGGAGATTAAAAGAAAAAAACTGACAAACTGTGCTAAGTTAGCGGCGTAGTTTTCAACATGTGCTCTGCCTGTGACTAGCTCTTGGAGTGTAGCTTGAAAACCTCCCACTCAACCGCTCAGTAGTCTGACTCATGTGGGGTTGCAACTCTCAGGACTGAGGTCATGCTCTTGAGCAAGGAGGACCTGCATTCTGGGTTCTCACAGCACTGCTTTTGAAAGCAAGGATTTCCCTGTAATACAGTCACATGTACTACAGAAAAGGAAGAGAAGATGGAGAAACGAGTTCCCAGCAGGTGCTGAATGTATTTGGCATGGTCTTAGTTTATTTAGACACAGTGACCAAGGGAAGAAGACTATTGCAAAACTTTAGCATAACATTGCTACAGTTCCCATGTCCAGTAGCTTAGTTCCTTGCATTTTCCTTGGAGAGACCAGAGTTTCACGTAACAATCTACCCTGTGGTCTACTGCATTTATATCTTAATGGAAATGAACCCATTTCCCAAATCTTCTTAATGCACGTTTTCTTTTTTGACCCATCCTGTCCCTTCATCAGCCTCTTTTGTATGGTTCTAGACCACACTGCTATGGAAACTTGACAAAATTCAGATGCTCCAGTATATTTAAAGATTTCATTTATTTATTTGAGAGAGAGAGAGCATGTGTGTGTGAGCGCAGGAGAGGGGTGGAGGGGCAGAGCAGGAAAGAGAAGGAGAAGGAGCGGGGGAAGAATCTCAAGTGGACTCTGCACGATCCCAGGACTCTGAGATCATGACCTGAGCTGAAACCAAGAGTCAGACGCTTAACTGACCAAGCCACCCAGGCACCCTTAGATGCCCCAGAATATTTAAAATGTAGCAGTTTCTGCATTCTCCTCCTTCCATTGAAATTATAAATATAAATGGAACCTTAAGCTCATCTACTAATGATAAAACAAGAGAAGGGAGGACTCAAGATTAAATACAAAGAAGAAGAAAAAAATACAGAGAAGAGTGCCCTGGCTAAAGACATTAGAGACACTGGACCAGGTTGCTGGGCAATGCTATCAACACTTCTTCTCAGATGATCTAAAAAATAATAGAAATGGTGGTTATCAAATTGGGCTGGTTGAGGTTCCTGGAACCAAGAGACAGGGTAAAATGATTTGGGCAATTCCTTTCTGGGCACAGAACAGTGGTCAAGAGTATGGATTCCAGGGTAGAAGAGATCCGGGAAGGAGACCTGGTTCTATCACATAGTAGCAGCAAAATCTTGGGCACACCACTTAACATCTCCTCAGAGAGTTCAAATGAGGATTAAGTAAGATTACTGGATACAAGGTGTTTAGTATAAAATCTGGCACCAGAGAAAGTACTCCATAAATATTAGCTTCTGTATTTAGCCTAGAGGTTTTTTTTTTTTTTTTTTAATTAATTCTTTCCTTCCAAACCCCCATGCCCAGCACACGCACACAGATCCATTCTCACGCAGCCACGGAGCTTAGGCCCTTCCCATGCAGGCCCAAAGCTGCCAGTTTCCAGCTCCACCCAAGTCTCACTGTCCCAGCTCCCTCTTATTAATCAGCTGACTTTGTAGCTTCTGACCTAATTTGAAACAATGTACAGTTGACTCTTGAACAACATGGGTTTGAATAGCCCATGTCCTCTTACAGGTGGGTTTCTCTTCCCGAAACACAATACAGTACTGTACATGCATTTTCCTTATGACTGTCTTAATAACATTTTCTTTCCTCTAACTTGCTTTCCTGTGAGGATATTGTATAGAATGCAAATAAGCTACGTGCTAATCGACTGTTCATGTTGTTATTGGTAACACTTCCGGTCAACAATAGGGTTTTAGTAGGTAAGTTTTGGGGGAGTTAAAAGTAATACATGGGTTTTTGAGTGCATGGGGTGTCGGCACTCCAACCCTCCATGTTGTTCGAGGATCAACTGTAGTTCGCCTAGGTCTCATTCCTTCATTCAATCCCCCTCATGTAGAATCTGATGAAGACCCTATGCTGATGGCTTGACTATTTCTCTTCATCCTTCAAGTCTGGAATCACATGTTCCAGGAGCTAGAATCTCTGAGCTGGAAGGAACGTTGGCATCATCTAGCCTAGGGTAAATGCTACGCTGCAGGCAAGCCTAAGACACCCATCGAACTCAAAACGGCAGGTAGTAGTGTTTGTAGAGAAGTCTTACTGGTGCAGTTGACTTCTGTGTAGACTCTTCAGAGACGGAGCAGAAGTTGATGAGGTGGAGGAGGGGAGGTTGTTTAACAAAGGAAATGTGCAAGCACTGCATGTTCTAAGATACAGGAACATAGAATGGCTAAGGGCTTGGGTGTCAGAAGGGAAGTAGAGATAAGGGCAGATATGGGAAGAATTTCAGAAAAGAAAAAGTCACACAAACATTTAAAGATGTTTTCAAGTTTTTAGGAGCATGACTTTCCTTACCCTTAACCTAAAGTGGAAGATGAAGACAGATACTGCTGTCTTTTCTGAAATATCCGATTAGTTCAATGACATGTACATCAAGGTCTTAAAAATCTGAGTGTATGTTTTTATAATGACTTAATCTTAACTCTCAAATCCAAACCCTCCACAATATTTGCAACAAGCTCTTAATGTAGCTTGGATACTTCCAATGCCAAGGAGCACCATACTGGGAGAGGCCATTAATTTGATCTTCTTATTTAAATTTATCTTTTAACAGAGGTATAACTATGTATAATAAAATACACAGACCTTAAGTGTACAGTTTGATGCGTTTTGAAAAATACACCTGTGTATCCAATGGCTTAATCAAAATGCAGAAAATTGCCATCACACAGAAAATATTCCCATAATCCATTTCAGTTAACCATCCTGTTTCCCTCTTCCACAGGAAGACACAATTCTTATTTCTAGTCCCATAGATTCATTTTGCCTGTCCCTGGACTTCACATAAGTAGAATTTTTCAGTGGGTGTACTCTGGGGTGGCTTTTTCACATAACATAGTATTTTTTAGATTCATCTATGTTGCTGTATGCATTAATAGTCTGTTCCTTTTCATTGCTGGGCAATATCCCACTGTATGAATTCACCTGTTTGTGTATCCATTCTCCCATGGAGGAACATTGGCATCATTTCCAAAAACTGGCTGTTAGAAATAAAGTGAACATTCCTTTACTATTTTTTGTCAACATAAGATTTCATTTCTTTTGGAATTTCTGGATCACAGAATAGGTGAATCTTTATAAGGAAATGCCAGTTTTTCAAAGTGGCTGTACCATTTTACACTTTCCCTCACAATATAGAAGAAATCCAGTTGCTCCATAAGCTCTCCAGCATTTGGTATTGTTAGAACTGAAAAATCTTAACCTTACTAATGGGTATGTAATGATATCCCATTGTGGTTTTAATTTGCATTTCCCTGTTGACCAGCAAGGCTGAGCATCCTTTTTATGTGCTTATTGGCCATGCATGCATTCTCTCTTATGAAGTGTTTCTCCAAGTCCTTTGCCCATTTAAAAATATTGTTTGTACAAGACAAAACCAGAGAGGGAGACAAACCATAAGACTCTTAATCTTAGGAAACAAACCAAGGGTTGCTGGGGGGGCGGGGTAGTACCTGGGGAATGGGCATGAAAGAGGGCATGTGATGTAATGAGCACTGGATGTTATATGCAACTGATGAGTCACTGACCTCTACCTCTGAAACAACTCTGAAACTAATAGTATGCTATATGTTAATTAAATGAATTTATTTATTTATTTATTTATTTATTCATTCATTCATTCATTCATTCATTCATTCATGAGAGACACAGAGAGAGAGAGAGGCAGACACAGGGAGAGGGAGAAGCAGGCTCCATGCAGGAAGCCTGACTTGGGACTCGATCCTGGGTCTCCACGATCAGGCACTGGGCTGAAGGCGGCCCTAAACTGCTGAGCCATCTGGGCTGCCCAATTAATTGAATCTAAATAATAAATATATTATTCATAAAAAATTTAAAAAATTAAAAATACTGTCTTTTTGTTATGGATTTGTAGTTCTTCATTCTTTCCTTAGTCCTTTGTCAGAGATGTATATTTCTCCCAGTTGATGGCTTGCCTACTCATTTTTACTAACAATGTATTTTGACAATCAGAAAATTTAATTTTCACAAAGTACATTAAATCATTTTTTCTTTTATTGTTACATATTTTTTGTATCTTACCTAAGAAACCTTTGTCCACACCAATTTTGCAGGTATATTCTCCTATGTTTTCTTCTAGAAAGTTTATAGTTCGGCCTTTACATTTAGGTTTATGATCCACTTCAAAATAATTGATTTATTTATTTTTCAATTTTTTAAAAGATTTTATTTATTTATTCATGAGAGACACAGAGAGAGAGGCAGAGACATAGGCAGAGGGAGAAACAGGCTCCATGTAGAGAGCCTGACGCGGGACTTGATCCCGGGTCCCCAGGATCACACCCTGGGCTGAAGACGGCACTAAACCACTGAGCCACTCGAGCTGCCCTCAAATTTATTTTTGAATATATTGTGAAGTAGGGGGCTGAGGTTCATTGATGCCATACAAATATCAACTATACAAGTACTTAAAAGATGACTTAATTTTCTTCACTGAACTTCAGTGGTGCCTTTGTCAAAAATCATTTGACTTTTTATGCGTGATTCTATTTTGTGATTTTGTTTTTTTCTCATCTATTTACTTATGCCAATACCACACTGGCTTAATGACCATAGCTGTACCGTGAGTGTTGAAACCATGTGATATAAGTCCTTGGTACATTCCTACACCTAGTCACCTGTTCATGTGTGTGTGTGGGGGGGATGGTTGTGTCTATAAAATATTTGTGACAAGCCATATGTCTTGAATACTTCTGAATTCACTGAGAGCCTATTTTTAATACTCATTAAGCTAATTAACAAGGCACTAATGAAATTTGTTCTTTTTCAAGTTTGCTTTGACTATTCTAAGTCATTTACATTTCTTTGTAAAATTTACTATCAGCTCAACAGTACGTTTTTTTAATAGCTCAATGGTTAGAAGTCCTTTTAAAATTTGAACAACTTTCCCGGCTCTCTAGTAATTTCTTAGTTTTGCTCTATAAAGGCATGTGGATATGTCTACTTCCTGTTTCACAGAGTAGGCATTATGGCACTGAAGACAAATCTTCCCACTTTGGAGCCAGACATCCAGGGGTTTGAATGTAGATTTTGGTTTTATGTCTACAAGTAACTCAGTGTCTCTGATCTTCAGTGCCTTTGTCAGTGAATTGAAAATAATTTCCACCAAACAGGATTACTTTGAAAATCTGAGAATTTATGCATAAAGCAATGGAGCTCAGTTCAGGTCTTGGCACATAATTGACAATTTAAAGACAATTTAAAGGTAGTGATTACTATTATAATAAATGTTTAAAGATGATAGTTGTTACTCCTGCCAAATCTCCATTTTAGTTTAAATATCCCTAGTTTTTTAACTTTTTCATAAAAATATGATTTCTAGACATTGTTCCCACTAGTTATTTCCAAAATATTTAAAAATCAGTAAGACAAGGGCAGTGACCTATGAGAAGGGACGCAGGCCACTGGGCAGGATCAGGGTATGGAGAGCCCCTGGTAGACCAGGCATTAATTAATTTTTTATTTACTGGATCCTAGAGGAAGTCCATGGTGTCTTGGGGGAAGAGGCAGGGTGACTGGGACAGTAGAGGTGGAGAATGGTGCTCGGGGGCTATAGTAGTGACTCTTTACCAATGCATATGCAAATGTATCAGTGTTTTTAGAACCAGAGCACCAGTACTGGAGATCAGCTGTGGATTCCCAGCCCTGTTCTTTCCATTACTACTCTCCCTAATTTTGTAAGGGACTCTTGGTTGTTTCCCAGTATGGTTTTCCCAATAAGAAGAGAACCTCTGATTTGTAGCTGGGCACACAAATGCTCAGAACAGTGCCCCTACCTCCTGGCACTCCTTGCAGGTAGGTGTGGCCATATGACTAAGTTCTGGCCAAGGGCGGATATGAGCAGAAGTGATATGTGCGTGTTTTGGCTTTGCGTCCTTTCTCCTTCCCACTGTCTGAAACGAGCATGGGCCCACGAACCATCATGAACCGTGCAAAGGAGGCACCCTAGGACAGCAGAGCAACCAGATAGAATGAACCTGATCTTCTGATAGCTTTGCAGAGCAAACCTGACACACCATCTAATGTGAGAAATCAACTGTCTGTATAAGGCCATCATGTTGGGTCTCTGTGGCATGCAGCTGAAATTTTATCAGGACTCATGCACGGATCCTGAGAACCTTGTGTAACCTGCTGCTCCCAACCTCAGCCTTGTTTTCTTTCTTTCTTTCTTTCTTTCTTTCTTTCTTTCTTTCTTTCTTTCTTTCTTTCTTTCTTTCTTTCTTTCTTTCTTTCTCTCTTCCTTTCTTCCTTCCTTTCTTCCTTCCTTCCTTCCTTCCTTCCTTCCTTCCTTCCTTCCTCCCTCCCTCCCTCCCTCCCTCCCTTCCTTCCTTTCTAGATTTTATTTATTTATGAGACACAGAAAGAGAGACAGAGACACAAGCAGAGGGAGGAGAAGCAGGCTCCATACAAGGAGCCTGATGCAGGACTCAATCCCAGGAATCTGGGATCAGGCCCTGAGCCAAAGACACGCTCAATCGCTGAGCCACCCAGGCGTCCCTCACCCTGGTTTTCTGACTGCTTTATAACTGCATGTTAAAATTGACCTCAATCAATCTGGTTATGCCTCATCATCAGTTTCTTTGAATAGATAAGGGTGGCTGCCCCGTTAGAGCAAGTATACAGGTTAGTTTTTCCTGGTTATGGGCTGAATTGTGCCCATCTGCATATTTATATATTAAAGTCCCAACCTGGGATCCCTGGGTGGCGCAGCGGTTTGGCGCCTGCCTTTGGCCCAGGGCGCGATCCTGGAGACCTGGGATCGAATCCCACGTCGGGCTCCCGGTGCATGGAGCCTGCTCCTCCCTCTGCCTGTGTCTCTGCCTCTCTCTCTCTCTCTCTCTCTGTGTGACTACCATAAAAAAATAAAAAAAAAAAAAAGTCCCAACCTCCAGTACCTTGGGAATGTAACCATGTTTGGAGATAAGGTCTTTAAAGAGATAATTAAATGAAAATGAGGCCGTTAGGGTGAGCCCTAATCCAATATGAGTGGGATCCTTATAAGAAGAGGAAGAAACTCACAGGATGGCCACACGCAGAAGGATGACCCTACAGGGATGGGGACACAGTATGAAGACAGCCTCCTGCAAGGCCAGGAAAGAGGCCTCAGAAGAACCCGACCCTGCTGACACCTCGATCTTGGACCTCAGTCTTCAAGTCTGTGAGAAAACAAATTTCTGTTGTTTCAGCCCCAAAGTCTGTGGTATTTGGTTAAGGCGGCCCAAGCAACCTTAAAACACTGCCAGTCACGTGCATTGCTGGATTTTAGTTTAATGACAGCCCATCTCACGGCAGATTCTGTTACAACTGCAAGCTTTCGTTAGTCATTTATTAGGAACAGGGCAGGTTAAGTCTTACCTCTTTTTTAGGGGATCTCATCAAACCTTTCTTGAATGTGCTTTACCAGGGTGCAGAGACAACCACCCAGGGGCGGCATGAAGCTCAAGGCATGGTTGGTAACAGACAACAAGAATCCTCAGATCCAAGCACACAGAATAATTTGGAGAACAAGATTCCGTGGCCATCTCTGCAGCTGGAGGGCTTGGTACATTCCTACACCTAGTCACCTGTTCATGTGTGTGTGTGGGGGGGGGGATGGGTGTGTCTATAAAATATTTGTGACAAGCCATATGTCTTGAATACTTCTGAATTCACTAATGAGAGCCTATTTTTAATACTCATTAAGCTAATTAACAAGGCACTAATGAAAATCCATTTTTAAAAAACATTTGTTATGCTAATTAGTAGAAAAATCATTTGTATTGATTGAGCTTAGAATAGCCAAAACACTTGTAATAGCTACCTCCTGAGGGTGGGCTGATTAGCACACTAGCTGACCCTCCCCCTGAGGCATGAATTCCTGATTAGGGCAAATGACCACCCTAGGGTGCTAGGTAGTATTTCCCTGTCTAGGCTGAAGCATCTTTTAATAAGTTACGGGCATGAGCAAATCCAACTGAAGAAGGATCTATAGTTCTAAAGGAGAAACACACTCCTGGGGTGTTTTACTTCACGCCACGTGCTCCACTACGACACTACTTCTGACACCAGGTATGTGGGTTTTCCACACATGGAGCAATTCTGTAATGCCAGCTGATTAAATAATTAGGTTATGACATTCTCTACCTAGAGATAGCAACTGATCCCACAGGTTAAGAGTTCAGACTGCCCCCCCACTCGCCCCCACAACTTCAGATGCAAACTGCAGGTCTAGTGTCACCACCTATGCTTCTGACCAACTGGCTAGAGGTAGGAGGTTCCTACAACCCCCTCCTCAGGTTTGATTAATTGGCTGTGCAAATTAATCAAACTGATTAATGGGCTCACAGAATTCAGGGTTTTACTTACTAGGTTACTGGTTTATTACAAAAGGATACGATTCAGGAAGAGCCAGATGGAAGAGATGCAGAGGGTAAAGTATGGGAAGTGGAGCTTCCAGGTCTTTTCCAGGGGCTTCCACATCCCTACATGTTCACCAGCTTGGAAGCTGCTTCAACCTCATCCTCTTGGGTTTTTATGGAGGCTTCATTACATAGACACGATTGATGAAATCATTAGCCATTGGTGATTGATTTAACCTCCAGCCTCACACACTGGTGGGACTGAAGTTCCAACCCTCTGACTTTGGTTGGTTCCCCTGGCAACCAGCCGCGTCCTTAGGTTACTTAGGGGCTTTCCAAAAGTCATCTCATTAACATAAACTCTGGGGTGTTTGAATAGGGTTTGTTATGAATAATAAAAGACTCCTTTACCGGTCCTATCACTTAGGAAATTCCAAGGGTTTTAGGAGCTCTCTGCCAGACATGGGATGAAGACCAAATAGGTATTTCTTATTATAAAATCACAACTGTTGGGACGCCTGGGTGGGTCAGTGGTTGAGCGTCTGTCTGCTTTTGGCTCAGGCTGTGATCCTGGAGTCCCAGGGAGCTTGCTTCTCCCTCTGCCTATGTCTCTGTCTCTCTGTTGTGTCTCCCCTGAATAAATAAATAAAATCTTAAAAAAAATCATAATTGTTTACATTAGGTCTCCTGTTCCCTTGATGCTGGAAGCTTTACCTTATTCATAGCTGCTATATTGTCTGTAATTGACTTTTAAAGACTTTCGTATAAACAGTGCAATGTACACGTGTGTACATTCACTTTAAGCCACGGTGAGAGCATATAGTTACATTGGAAGGGTCTCCATCAGGAATCCATGCTCTATGTGTGATCAGCAATTTGAAGCACCTGGTCAGGAATCCAAGGCTGCGGAGGTGGCTCTGGCCCCTACCAACCGGCAACATCTTCATTTAAATCTGAATCACATGATGCGCGAATTAGCATAAGGGCTATTAGAAATAGTTTTCCACTGCTGAAATCAGTGGTTTTGGAAAGGTGGTTGGCTGGAATGGGCTTGCATGGACAAGCTGTAAGAACCCAGCATAAAACGGCATGCTAACTCCACCCCCAGAGTTCTGCTCAAGGGGTTGTGTTCATCTGGTCTTTTGTCCGTCTCGTGAATGGGAAACTCTGTTGCCTGATGTGCCCAAGAGTTGAGTAGACTCCACCAGCCTCAACACTCTGCTGCATGTTCCTGGGGTCCTGGTTTTTCTGCAAGGGCCTTGGGGGCTGAGAGAGAGGCCAGAGAGCAGAGCCTGTCCTGACTGCCTCTGTGTATGTTTGCTAAGAAACATGTGTGCATGTGACAGAGCCAGATCTGAGACTTGCTTTTATAGCAACATGTCACCTGGGAGTGAGGTCGAAAGGACACATAAACCTGAATAATAAAAAAACTGACAATTACCAAGTGGCCCAAATTCATCTGGCAACAACATCTGCCCTGAACTCCTCACCATAACAATAGGTCTCATTTAGTGATCAAGTCTGGAGGGTATTATGCTGAGCAAAGGGAGTCAATCAGAGGACAATCATTATATGGTTTTACTCATGCGGGGAGTATAAAAGGGATTATAGGGGAAAGGAGAGAAAATGAGTGGGAAAAATTAGAGAGGGTGACAAAACATGAGAGACTCCTAACTCTGGGAAACAAGGGGTTGTGGAAGGGGAGGTGGGTGGGGGGATGGGGTGACTGGGTGGCAGGCACTGAGGGGGGCACTTGACGGGATGAGCACTGACTGTTATACTATATGTTGGCAAATCGAACTTCAATAAAAAAAATATATATAATTTAAAAAGTCTTAGGTTTAGGGTTGATTGATGCCCAACGCTCGACGTGTATAGTCTCCTTCAATCCTTAGAACTAAAAAAACAAACAAACAAACAAACAAAAAAACCTAAAACAATCCTTTGAACTTGCAGAGGTCGGCAATTCATTTACAAGCCAAGAAAAGTAGGTGCTGGTGATGATCCAGCTGGGGTACAAGCCCAGGTGAGCTGGCTCTGAATGTCGAAACTAATGCCTGAGGTCCTCCCCCAGGGTTCCCCTAACGCAGGTTAATCACACATCAACCTCTTATCCCTTTTATGTGATGAAATGATCCCGGCAAGATTAAATCACGAGGTGGAATGGACGTGGAGGGTCAGCTCTGACTTTAGTGGGCAGGACAAAGGGGACACAGTGGGTGCCCCCCTGCAGGCAGGCAACTAAAGCAGGTGGGGTGGGGGGGTGCAGAAACCACACACCGTGCTTGGCAGACTGCAAAGTA
This sequence comes from Canis lupus baileyi, assembly GCF_048164855.1. Taxonomy (NCBI): domain Eukaryota; kingdom Metazoa; phylum Chordata; class Mammalia; order Carnivora; family Canidae; genus Canis; species Canis lupus. Next base: position 76,467,371 of record NC_132840.1, read on the forward strand.
TTCCATGGCGTCATGATCACAGAATAGCAGGCCTTTTAGAATTAAGAATAGTCTTAATTTGCACTTCGTTGGGTTTTTCATTTACATAATGTTAGAATGCAAAGAAAATTCATACGAAAAATCCACTGCTAATTTAGCACTGAAGTTCTTGTTTAAATAACCACGGAAAGAGAAAGGATTTTTCACTTAGTTCTCAGCTTAGGTGGTTGGGCCATTTTCTAGCGCTGGCGTTGTGTCAAACCCCAAATGAGAGCGTGTTTGCCCCTGAGTAGATCTGTTGGTACAATCCAAACGCTAATCACCATTTCAATAATTTATTTGGTGTGGAGGATTTAATATAACTTGTTTAAGGGTTCTGAGAAAATGTATTCCTTTAGACAGGGCCTCATTGGAAGCACTTGCAGTTCTGAGTCTGGTGGGAATGATCGTTGTAATAGGTGTTAATTCAGCTGGTGACACCATGTAGAATTTCCAGTGGGATGGATGTAGGGACAGCTGGCAGTGAGGAGGAGGAGGAGGATCCCGTAGTCCCCTGGGAAAGATCCCATGGGTGGTAAACAGGTGTCTCATGAGGTAGGTGGATGAAGTGACAGTTTGGAGCTTGTGCTGTGGTCCTGGTGAGATGGGTGATCGAAGGGGCCCTCTCCAGGCCTCCCGGGCTGCAGGGCATCCGCAAATCATCCTGCACGGTGGTCCTGACATGAGTCAGATGAGGTGCTCCATTCAAGTCCTGCTCTCCCCACACCTTGCTTCCTGCCTTCCCAGCCTCCTCTTCCGGTACCACCCTACTTGCTGCCACCTTCTTCCCTTGAAGACTTTCCTCATCTTCCTGAGATGTGTAAAACAACTTCCTGCCCCTCCTGGACACAGCAATTTCAGCCTCCTCCCTCCTCCACGTCCTCACTCTGCACCACACTTGATGCCACTGCTTAAAAGGGCTTGTTCTCCAGAAAGTCTTCTCCACTTCACCTCCCCCAAACCCACTGATCAGCTTTTGTTCCTCCCGCCCCAAAGCACAGCTTTTTCTGTTAAGATAAACTGGAACAGGGATCCCTGGGTGGCGCAGCGGTTTGGCGCCTGCCTTTGGCCCAGGGCGCGATCCCAGAGACCCGGGATTGGATCCCACGTCGGGCTCTCGGTGCATGGAGCCTGCTTCTCCCTCTGCCTGTGTCCCTGCCTCTCTCTCTCTTTGTGACTGTCATAAATAAATAAAAATGTTTAAAAAAAAAAAAGATAAACTGGAACATATGACAAATTTTAAGGTTATCTGAGCAAAAATTAATTCAAATGGGGCAGTACCAACGCATAAGTCATTAGGAGTGCTCCTCTGACAGGAGCTGGGGAAAATACTTATGCAGAGAAGGTGCAGAAGCAAAAAAAAAAAAAAGTAATTATTTGATTGGCTACAGCCTAAAGCCTAGTTGGCTATTGGTGATGGACTGTGTTTGGGTTTTGAGTTCTTAAACTTGAAGCATCTATGGGCTTAGGTTTTAGTTTGCTCACATAGGCCACTAAAGTGTTAGAGCCACTTTAGTCTAATGGCTTTCTTGCTTGATTTAATTTAATACCGTATTCACGTATTTCTGCTATTTTTGTTTATCTGTCTTCACTTTCTTCAATTTCCTTCCAGGTTGTGGCTGGATCCTTTCCAGACACTTGCATCCTATTATCCCTATCATCGGGTGGTTGGCAATGGCTGGGTCATACATAAAAATATGTTACAACGGAAAAGGACTCACTTTTCTTGGCTAGGCTCACTCAACTGGTGCTGACAGGACCCTCAGTTATCTTTCCAGCATCCTTTGTTGTGGCCACTAGGATGGGAAATTCAGTCTCCCTAGATCAGGAATTCAAAATCATTTCATCCCCTACCCCCAGCCATTCATTTCAACTCAACTCAGTAGCCTATAATTTATTATAGATTATAATTATATTATAGACAGGGGCAGAGGACCAAAGGCCTAGTTATAATTTAGAAAAGGAGGTAAGTACTGTCAAAAACAGACAACAGGCCCTAAATGGAGTCATTTGTGCTAAGCCCCATGCTGCCAAACTTAGACTTAATATTAATTATAATTTCAGTCTCTCCCCAGAATGGACTCTTAAACCGGTCAATTTGGAATTACCTGGTCAGCACTAGTAAGGTAACCTGCCTGAGCAAGCCCTGCTGTCCCCTAAAGAAAGATGACCTTGCCGCAAGTGCTCCATTCTTTGCTTTTATAAATAACTTCCTCCTCCTGCCCCTTTCTGCCTGTATGTTCTTTATTTTGTACAGCTCTTTAGAGCTTCTTTCTGCTAGATGGGATGCTGCTTAATTCGTGAATCATTGAATAAAGCCCAAAAGATCTTTAAAATTTATTCAGTTGAACTTTGTTTTTTAACTGTGCCAAGACTGTTGTTCTAATGGAAGGAAGAAAAGGATCAGCATCTTGAGAGAGGCGTACAGCAAGGTTATAGGGCTTTGGGGTGGTTGGGGGTTATCTGGGCAAAATCAAGAAGTGGCCTTTCTTTGAAAAGGAAGCAATGGCAGGTGTGTGTGTGTGTGTGTGTGTGTGTGCGCGCGCGCTTGTGCTTGTTGTGGGGGAGAGAGGCATTTTATCCGTTTCTGACTGGTGCAGGAAAATGGAAGGAGGGTTTTTGGGGATCGTAGGTCTATAGACTGTACTAGAGAGAGGGGGGCTAAAGAGCCAGCATGGGCATCTACTTTTGTCTTGACGGCCCCTAGAGCACTTCAGGTCATCTACTGAACTAAAGCATCCACACATTTAAACTGAGTTGTGTCCAAGGGGCTTTGGGTGCCTCCCCACACTTTAGTGCCTAGAGCTCTGAGGGAAGGATATAGAAGCCATTGATGTGTCATTTTCCAGGGTTTTTCAAAGAATCTCTAGCCTTAGCTCCTCCTGTTCAGTCCAGACCCTGCAAGGGGAGTCTGGTTCTATCATAGGGAAGGAGATCACCTCCCAGGGACCCTCAGCAAACTGTCTCATCAGGAGATTTTTTTAAAGGTTTTATTTATTTATTCATTCATGAGAGACACAGAGAGAGAGGCAGAGACACAGGCAGAGGGAGAAGCAGGCTGCCTGCAAGGATCCCGATGCGGGACTCGATCCCAGGACCCCAGGATCACGACCTGAGCCAAAGGCAGATGCTTAACCACTGAGCCACCCAGGCACCCCGAGGCAAACCTGTGCTCTTTCAGAGGTTTTGAAGCAAAATCCCCCATTTGAAAATCTGAAACCAAATCCCTCATTAGGTTTTTCTACAAAAGGACAGGAAACAGGATTCGATTTGTGAACTCTGTCTTCTCTCTGCACTGGTTCTCACTGCCTCACCCAGGCCTTGAAACTGGACTAGAAATACGTGGACTTGAAACACCAGCTCTTCTCTCAGCCTTAGGGAAATCAGATGTGGCCCAAACAGTCGAGAGCCTGGGTCTAACTCTTACAAACTGTCTGACTTTGGGCTGGTGACATAATCTTCCTTTCTGAGACTTTATCGTCAAAATCTGTGAAATGGGGGTGTCCATAATGCATGCTTTGGCCCACTTCAACTGGTTGCTGAGAGATGACATTTGATAATGTTGTTATAATACTATGCAAATAAATGTAAAAGTGCTGCTATGTAAAAGTAACTTATTCCTATTTCCAGAACCTCCTCTTTGAATTTAATTTATTCTAGAATGAGAATCTAAGTTCCTTGGTCTATGTTCTCGATGCATCGGATTTTCAACCCTATCAATTATACCAGACTTTGCCTTAACTAAGGGAATTTTTGGCAACAATAGGAGAAAGTGTTATTTCTTTGGGGCAAGAAGGCATTTCTATCTTACCCTGGTTGGGGAGGGGAATGATAGTTATCTGGCTAGAGTGACACGTAGGGGAATAAAGTTCACCACTCTTAAGTGTTGGGGGGGTCCCTTTTCTGTTTCAGTGACTCTGAGGTCTGGTTGTGACTCAGAGAAGCCAACTCTGGGAGAAAAAAGTGGTGGGGGGAGAGATGGTGGTAAGAAAAGGTCTAAAGGTTCACCGACATTGGCACCTTAAGTGCCCCAAACCCTCACCACAAGGCAAAGGGGAGTCATCCCTCCCCTTCATTCATATACATGCATTCTGTAAGTGTCCGTGAGCACTCACCACGTGCCAGGATTATGCTGGGCACTGGGAAAACAGACAAGAGCAAGACAAGACAAGACCAAGACAAGACCATTGTTGGCCTCCTGCTGTTTATAGTTTGAGAGGAAAATGAGGTTAAATTAGTAATATGACCAGAGAAGAAGTATCAAAGACTGCAGGGAACTTAGAACCTTAATGTGAGTGGCTGTGACTTAGGTTGGGTGCAGAGGGAGGCCTTGGGAGCTGGAGGAGGAATGGGATTTGGGTAGGCCAAGTGGGGAGGCTAAGCAGATAGATCCTGACATTTGGGGAGGCAATGAGGGCAGAAAGAGAACAGAAAGAAGTTGAGTTAGGCTTTGGGGATTTTTTTTTTCCCCTTTCTCTTCATGGTTGTTGTCCTTGTTACTACTTTAAAGGTGACTGCATCTGGTTAAAAATGTGGGACGCCGAGACCTCTGGGTGGTTTTTGCCTAGCTTTATCTCCAGTCCAAGCTCAGGATGGCCTAGGATGAACAGAAGGACAGAGGAGGGCGGTTTAAAGTGCAACCCAGAGGCTCGAGTCTTTTTTATACAGCTGTGAGTCTAGTGTCAAATTCCTGTGCATGTTGATTTTCCTCGTGATATTGCACAGCATGGAGAGCAAGGCCATACATGTTGGGGCAGAAGAGGATGAGGGTACTACCTCTGTCTACATTCCCACCCCAATGTTGATACTATTTTGGAGACACGGAGGAAGTGGTGGCTTGTTTACAGCCCAGATCTGGTTTTGAAGCTAGAAGGAAATCCTGCTGAATTGCGCAATTCAGCTCCGACCCCTATCCTGGGTGGCCTCACCTGTGGCTGCTTCTATCTCATGCTCAGGTGGGTGTCCTGAAGGGGGCAGGGAGTGATCAAGGCTGCAAGATCTACTTTCACATATGGAGACACCCAATGCCCAGAGAGGCGAGGTGACGAGGGCAAACATCACACGACCACTGGGCTGCAAAGCCAGGACTAGAATGCACATCTTCAATGCACCTGCCCGTGATACTTCTATCTGGGGCCTTGACAACTGTACTTATGTTTTTCTATCTATAGAATTCTATCTGACACTCTGAACAGTCCTGTGTGATAGACAGGGATGAAGATTCTTTCTTTGTAGATAAGAAAATCGAAGCTTGGAGTCCTCAAAGTTAGAAAGTCAGTTCTCCTAACTCGACATTCAGTGCACTTTCCATTGTGCCCTGTAGTTAGGAGGCACACATGGTCCCAGGCTTTGCCGATCATCCACCTGAGAATGGCCTGGAATGTAGATAATGACTACAGAGGAGGGCTTTCAGGGAGTAAATTAACCATGTTTGAGCATTCCTGCCAGGTGTCCAGCTTCTAAGCTGCATATCAAAAATCAAAATCAGGAAGGAGCCGGCCCTGCAAATTGCCATCTGAACCTCAAACCAGCAGTTTGCGCGGAGAAAATGGGCTGCTTCTCTTCAAATCCACACGTAGGGGACATGTTGTCTCTGTTTTCTGCTGGGGTTCTGACACTTGCTCTTGTAGAGAAAGTTCTCATTAAATATACGTTGACAGAAACAATAATTGAATCATCTGCAGGCTGTTGTGACTCTAGCCACCTTCCTCTCATTTTCCCTTGGGGGTTAAATGGGGGTGTGTGTCGCAGTGTCTATGCTCTTGGTCCCGGGAGGCCGCAGGGTGGTCCACTCCTAGTAAGGTGGTCCCGGAGGGGGCAATGCTGGTCTAGATGGAGAGTGGGAGCTGGCAGTGGTTCTGTGGCTTTCCCAGGGGATGAGTGATTTGCTTGGTGGGGAGAGCTGGGTGGTTCTATGATTACATTGAGGTGGACAGAAAGTGGGGGGGGCAGGGGAACCTGACTGGGGAGAAAACTGGAGCTGGGAAGAGATGGGGAACTGCAGAATCTGAGGCCAGACCTCAGTAATTCTGGGGTGGGGGAGGGTGGCAAAGCGTTGGGTTGGAGGAGGTGAGGAGGGGCCTTCTCTCCTTTGGCAGGATGGTACTGGGCAGGGGAAGGGGCTCTGCTAAGCTAACCAGAGAGGACTCCGGGGCCGGGGGCGATATCAAACGACTGGTTTGTTGAGAACGAGGAGCATTTTGGGGGAGCTGAATGGATCACCCCTTCGTCCCTTGAAACCGAGCTCCTGTACAACCACAGAAGCAGTTTTGCCTTAATCCCCGCTCCTTCTTCTGTCTTTAGTCTTAACAAAACCCGGGATCTGAGTGCAAAGCACAGTGAAATATAAAATGGAATAGACGAGACCGGCCACAGTGGATAGGCCTTGGCTGTTGCTACAAACCTGCAGAAACATCCTTAAGCTCGGGTGTGCCTCAGCAGTTCCATCTGTAGGAAGAGAAGGTCTGGATCTTCAAGCTGAGGTTAGGGATAAACGTGGGTCCTGCTCACTCTTTTGAGCATCGCCCCCCCTCCCCCTCCCCTTAGCGGCAAGGCTTACAGGCTTGCAGAGGGCTTGCAGAAGGTATGGACTGTTGGCCGACCCGACTGGAATATATCGGTTTTGCAGCCGAGGTGGCGTGGCTCAGGGCTTGGTCACCCTGGAGGCTCACAGACCCGCCACTGAGCTGGGTCACTACGCACAGGGATTCAGGCGTGCAAGGATGTAGAAGTGTGCACTTGTCCAGGCACGCGAAGCCCCTGGTCAGGGGAGCCCTTGCTGCCGCTTGCTGCCTCCGTGCGGGGCGCACGTCGACTGTGCTCGCGGCGCGGGCAGCTCGGCCCGATGGAGGATAGTTTTCGGCTGCGGCCGCTGCAAATAGGTTTTGGTGCCCGGGAGGGTAGTGGGGACCCTGCGAGCCTCACAATGGGGCGGGCTCATCGGGACTCTAGTTTGCCCGCTGCCGTGTTCCGCGTGCTCGGAGCTAATTTTCTTTGGCTCTGGGCTCTCGGTCGGAGGTGGGGGTGCGGCGGGGGCCGCGGGGGGTGGGGGTGGGGGTGCGGCCGGCCCCGGCCCCGCCGCGGTGGAGGAGGCAACCGCCGCAGCACCCCGGCCGGCGCCTGCCCGCGCCCCCGCGCCCCCGCACCCCCGCGCCCCCGCACCCCCGCGCCCCCGCAGCCCCGCGCCCCTGCACCCGCGCGGGCGCGCGCTGCCTTGACTTCCCCAGCCCCGCCGAGGCCGCCGAGCGCGGAAAGTGCGCGCAGGGGCCGCGGCTGCGGGCGGCACACGTGACGGCGCCGAGCGGCGCGGGCCGCGGCGGGGCGGGGGCGGGGCGGGGCGGGGGCTCGGGGAGCCCCGGGAGCCCCGGGAGCGGCGCGCGCGGCCCCGGCCCAGCCGCCCGCCCGGCCTCGCGCTGCACATTCTCTCCTGGCGGCGGCGCCACCCGCGGCCGCGTTCGCCCGAACATGGCGACACGGAGCAGCAGGAGGGAGTCGCGACTCCCCTTCCTCCTCGCCCTGGTCGCGCTGCTGCCGCCCGGGGCCGTGTGCGCGGCGGGGGCGCAGACGCTGCTCGGCGGCCGCGCGCCCCTGCCCCAGGAGCGGGGCGTCCGCGTGCTGCGGGGCGAGGCGCGCGGGGGGCCGCGGGGGGCGGCCGAGGCGCCGCCGCGGAGGAGACGGAGCGCCGCCCTGCAGCCCGAGCCCCTCCAGGTGTACGGACAGGTGAGCGCCGCCCCCGCGCCCCCTCCCCGCGCCGCCCCGGGCCCGCACCCCTCCTCCGCGGCCGCCCCCCAGGCGCAGCCTCCGCTGGGGACTTCGGCGCGCATTCGTGTTGTTGTTGTTGTTTGTTTGCTTTGCTCCCCCCCAACCCCCCATCCCAGGAGCACGACCGTCCGCACTTGCATCGATTGCATCGATCTTTCCTCCTTCCTGTCGCCTTTAGCCCGCGCCTTGCAGGGAACTCGCGGGGCGCGAGTGCCCGCTCCCCCAGGGTGTGTGCACGCCCGGGTGGTTTCCAGCAGGTAGAGGAGGAGTGCGGCTTCCTTTTCACATGTGGATGGGAAACCGGGTTGCTTTGGTGTAGCGTCCGTTGGCGGTGGAGGCGAGCACCCTGCAGTCGCAGGACTTGCACAGAGCAGTAAGGGGCGGGGGTGCCCCTGCTTATTACCATTTTGAAGCTCAGTGAAGGTGGGCAGACCTGAAGGCAGGGCTGCCTTGGTCTGGCCAGAGCAAGAGGGGTGTGTGTGTGTGTGTGTGTGTGTGTGTGTGTTGGGGGGGGGGAGAGGATGTCTATCCATTTCACCATCCCCCTCTGAGCTACTGACTTTATTCTCGGACAAGAATATTAACTCTTGGCACTTAGGGATTTGAAAGACGGCAAGAATTTGGTGGGCATTGTTATTCAGAAAGTGATTTATTTCCGACCAGGCAACGGGTCCAATAGATCATCAGTAACATGAATTTCACTTTTACGGCCAGGCTTAACTGCTGCGGATAGCACACCGGGTCTGTGGGCTGGTATCAGCGTTGGCAAAATTAATTTGACCGTGTTCCTGCCTCGTGAGACTCCTAGCGCTGTGGTTAAGATGGACCTCAGCAAAACTAGGAGGTCAGGTGAGGTAGGAAAAGTGGGACCAGAGGAGATGGTAAATTGAACGATTTCTATCTAGAGTCAGAATGTTCCGATTTGAAGCAGAAGTTAAAAAGCTTAGTCTGAATTCTGCTCTTCACTGATTTTCTTTAGCCATTTCTTCAGGAAACACACAGTTAAATATGCAACCCTTGGAGCCAGGAAGGACCTCATAAGGCATCTCACCGGTTGTGCCATTTTGCTGATGAAAAAAAAAAAAAAAAAAACGCAGGCTGGGAAAGGTGAAGTGACTAGCCCAAGGTCACGTGGGGCAAGCTTGCGCGCTGTTTAGTTTTGTTGGCATTGTCTCAGTGACCTTTGGGTGATCACATAGTTGCCCTCCCTTTATACAATGTTCCCTAAATAACTCCTTTCTGGAATAAAACGTATATGGCTGTAAAAGGGGGTAGGGATGATGGCAAGTGGGTGGGAGCATTTGACTTGCATCTACTGTCTGGCCCCGGGATAAGAGCGTGTGCCAAAGGGGCATGTAACTGCTGTGGGCAAGGGCTGCTGGAGCCTGTCTGCTCCGTGTGTTTGTGGGTCCCGACCTTCTTCCCCCTCCACCCTCGCCTGAGACTTCTTTTTTTATGTGGAAAAGAAGACAGTAAGGTCCTTGCTCTCAACCGGCACAGCACCATCCTGACGTTGGCTAGGGGAGGGAAGAAGAGAGACTGCCTTCTTCATGGAGTCTTTCCTGCCACCCAGCTCTGCTGTGGGCTTGAATCAGCTCTTGGGGGGCAGTGGGGGGGACTGGGAGTAGGGAGGGCTGGGAGTCCCTTCTCCCTGGAGTTCAGGTCCCCGGCAGCTATAGTTTTGGCTGAGGGAAGAGCATCCCTCAAGATGGGAAAAAAAGATGAAAAAGATGAATTTAGGTACCATTTCTTCCATGGGCTTGGTTTGGGAGGGCTCCTGGGGCCTTGGGGCAAGAAAAAGACGAACTGTGTTCTCATTGAGAAGGACCCCCAAACCCTTGGCTTTTCTGTTTCTGAGGCAGCCGGATTGAGTTTGGTTCAGCTGAAGGATGGAGAGCTATAGCAGTCGAACTCATAAAGAGGAATTGCTACCAAGGGTGAAGGCCCAGGGCAGTGTTTTCTCTGAGGCCCTGAGGTTAATAAAAGTGGGATTAACTTGGATCTTTAAGGATCTCAGCTAGATAGAAGGAAGAACTTCCTGGTACTGGGCTCCCTGCCACAAGCATCTCTGACACAGCCCCTTTAGGCTGCGAGCGCAGGAATTGGAGGCTGAAGGTGTTTGGCGCGCCCTTCTTGGAGCTCTGGAGTAACTCATCTATTTGGAATGACCTTTCTAGCCAGGGTGACCATTTGCCTCTGTTTTCCCCCCGGACAGACCTAGTTTGTAAGTTGTCCCTGCTGGTTATAAAAGTGCTTGCCTTGCTCTCAAGGGTCAGGATGCGGACTATGAATGATATGGCCATTCTGCTTCTAGCTCTAAGCCAAGTTCCATTTCATCCCCCGCACCCCCCCCACCCCTATAACTTTTCAACCTAAGGAATTGCATGTTCCCCCATAGTATCACTGGAATCGAGTGTGGTTCTAAGTACAGACGGGCATGCAAATGAGGGAGAGTGGGGAATACTTCATCCCTGCTTTCGGAAAGTTGAACAAGTTAAGGAGTAGATAAAGTCGATGCAGATAAAGATACGTACGTGACCTGGACAGGAGCAAATACACACGGACACAGTAAAGCAGCTGCAGCGCTACAGTCGAGCGTTAGTGGGTTGTGGGATATGGGAAGGGCTGGGAGATGGAGGCAGAAGGTCAGTGGGCTCAGACGCTCTGCAGCTTCTTGCCCTCTGACCTTTGAGTGAGGTTAAGAGGATGCCTGGCAACACAGATTAGGGCTGGAAGCTGAAGCTGCCTGCCTGACCTGAGAAGCTGCAGGGGCGACGTTAAGGCCACTAGCTTCGGGGAAAAGGAGCCAGGAGGGCTTTTGCAGGGAGATACCTACCTGCAGCTGAGAAGGAGCCCCGTGGTGGCATATCGGTTCTTTTTCTTTGGCTCCACTAACCTACAGAGTAAACTAGGCCTGGTTCTTGTGATCCTATTCATCCTCATGTTCTCTCTCTTTTTTTTTTTTTTAAAGATTTTATTTATTTATTCATGAAAGACACAGAGAAAGAGAGGCAGAGACAGACAGAGGGAGAAGCAGGCTCCATGCAGGGAGCCTGACACGGGACTCGATCCCAAGATCCTTGGATCACGACCTGAGCCAAAGGCAGATGCTCACCCACTGAGCCACCCGGGGGTCCCCAGCCTCATGTTCTCTAACGTGGGAGACTGGTTTCTGCCACGATTCCTTCCGGGCACGTTTGTAATGATAAAGTCCAGTGATAGCCCGGAAAACAAGCTGCTCTCAGAGATTAGGACTTTTCCATCCAAGGTCAGAGTTTAGAAGTTGAGCCCCTTCTCAAAGAGGCCAGGCCACAAAGGGGGATTCCCTAATTCTTGCCACACTTGAGTTTCTTCCTGACTTGCTGTCTGCTCCGTGCGTCTGTATCATCACGCTTGCTTTTCCTCTGCCTGAGATGGTCTTCCCCCACTCCCGTCTTTGCTTGCAGAACCCCAGTTCCGGTCTTCAGCATCCAGAGAACACCTCGTGGTATTCCCAGGCTCCAGGGGGAAGAGTTCTATTGAGCTTGGTTACAGCACTAACAGCCTTGTGTTATTATAATTGCTTGTTTGTCTCATCTCCCTGTTTGCTCCTTGAGGGCATGGATCAAGCTTTCTCTTCTCTGTGACTGGCACTTGGGAGGCCCTTAATGAATATTTGTGGACCGACTGCCCACTTGGAAGAAGGGAAGCCTGGAGGGTGGGAAGCACATCCAAGTTACAGAAAAGGTATTTATAAGGAGGACCATGGTGAGCCCACAGACCGAGAGTGAAAATGAGTTGGCTCTCTCGGTGGTGAAGGGGAGTGGAATCCTGATGTTGCTGTGCTGTCTTGGGGGTTATTTTGAATAAAGAACCGGGATTCTCTGGTACAGAATCCTCCCTTTTGGGGCTATCATGGTATTGCTAATGGTATTGTTTTGGGGAGAAATCCTTTGGAATGAAGCGCAAAGCCTAACAGGATTTACAGGTTTATTTTCCTTCCAATGAGCTCTCTCTTCATAATTCCTGCTTTTTAGAGGCCAGGGCGTATTCAGTGTCCTGATTTGAGACAGAAAATAAAGTGTCTGTTACAGCACAGGGGCCTGGGACAAAGAGCCTCCTTTGGGGGGTGGAATACTGTGTAGCTTTAGATCTCTTTCGAGTAGATTCTTGCATGATACACTTGCTTGGGAAAGAATTGGCTGGTTGATTCTGAAGTTGGGATGCTTGACCTGTCTGCTTCCAGAAGATGAGAAGGCAAAGCATTTGCTGTTTCACATCGGCTCCTGTGTTGGTGAAGAGTTGCCTGGTGTGTTGGGTTGGCCGGTGAAGGACGTGACCTTGAAAAACTTCCTGGTTCCACTTGGCATCTCTTCTTACCGTGTGCTGCTCCTTGCTCGGTCTCTGGCTACCGTTCAGTTCGTTGAGAGTTTGTTGAGAGCTTGTACGTCTTGGGACAGGGTGGCCAGAGGCTGCCAGAGGTGGAAGGACTGGGAGGAGAAGGGGACGGAGGAGGGGTGAGGAGATGGGAGACGTAAACAGACGAAATGAAGAGCCATCCCATGTGTTTATTTAGCCTTCAGCGGGCAATACATGTTTATAAGATAAAATTTGTACAAGAGTATCAGGAGAAGCAAATTTCCCTTCCTCTCTAGTCCCCTGTTTATGCTCTCTTTTCGGTTGGCAACCACTCTCCTCCGTGTTTCTGTATGTTTTTCCAGAACGTTCTCTGCATATACGGCATAGATGTACAGAAAATTTGGGATTTGTGATATCAGGGGCTTTCTGTTATCCATAGCCCATATACCATGAATAATGACCTTAACAAAATGTATTTATGGCATATGACTGTCAAAAGGTAGGGAGTTACCTGAAGCGTGTCTGAACGTAAGTGTCTGAACGTAAGATAGACTGTTACGTTTCCTCTAGGCCACGTGAAAAGAAGACTCACTCCCCTTGCACTCTGAGGTCACCTGCAGGCCAGGAGAGTGACACTGAAGCCCTGGTTTCTAGGCAGGCTGCTGGAGAGAGCACAGCTCCCTAGAGATGGACAGCCCAGGTTTGTGAGAATGCCAGAACATAGAGACCACGGATCTTGGTTTTAATTCATGTTCTTTTCGAGAATGTTTTCTTTATGTTCTGTAAGATGAAGTTAATGGTATGTTTAATAAATTGCTTTGAGACCTGGGATCCAGGAGACAGATCCTGATGGCAGCTAACATCCCAAAGCAAAAGACAGATGTCGTCGGGGCATTGCATTGTCATATTTTGGTCTGTTCCTCCTTAGAGAGGACAGCTGTCTTTGTGTTGTCATTGTTTAATCCCAGAGCCGGAGATAGATGGAGCCTGCCGTGTCCTGTCCACTGTAATGGACAGACTGGAACATTCCACTAATCTGGAGAAGAGGTTAATCCCAAAAGTAATAACCTGTTTACCTTTGCTGTGTATTTATTTAGGCTTTTTACGAATGTGCCCATTTACCTGTTTACCTTCCCAATTAAATCTTGCTTAGGTGAATATTAAAAATGAGTTTGCATTCTTCGAGGAGCTGATCTGTGAAATGGCTGGCATAAATGTGTTCAGGGAAAGCCAGTTTGGCGTTTAGAATTTTCGACAATGATTCAAATGCGGATAACCGAGAGTTCACTGCACAGAGATAGATTCGAGTTAAAGTACTATGCCAACTTTTCCCTCCACTTTTAAAGATTTTGTTGTGATGGAAGGTGTAAGGGGAGCTCGCTTCATTTTGGTTTAAATATTTGAGGATTAGTATTTCTTCAGAAGTGGTCTGGGCTGCTAAGGGTAAGGCATTCTCCTTGTTGAGCACAGAACCTTCCATGTATTCTCTAGCTACACCCAAATCCATTGGCACAGGGCATATTCAGTCTAGCCACGTAGATGCAAAAATCAATTTCCCTCAGTTTAAAATGAGCCACAGTTAATTTCGACCTAATTTATTGGTTTATCGACCTGTGGACCTAGGGCCTTCGAAGAAGTGGCATGGGCAGCCTTCTAGCATTGAAGTGGCTGATAATGCTATAAATCAGAGAAGGCAGGGTTGGTGGTTGCTCAGCATCAAGATTTGGGTCGTCTCCTACCTTATTGTGAGACCTTCACCTTTTTATTATCACATGTGGAATGCTTTGTGCATTTTGGGATGGGTCTCATAAAAATAGGGCTTCATAATCATCAGGACCGCAGTGGGGAGTTAAAAATAAGCACAATGTTCTGTTAACCACTGAGTCATTGTTAATAAGAACAGTGACATCCACGACCATATCACATTTGCCAGCCTAGAGCCAGAAGATCCTGTCTTCCTGGGCTCGTGGTGGATCTTCTGACACAGCTCCTTGATAGCTCTTTCTACGATGCCAGAGATGTTCTGTATCTGTGTGGTCCCACGTGCGTGTCGACCAACATATACAGTGATGGAAGACTTGAAATGTGGCTGGTATGATCAAAGAATTGAATTTATTTTCTTTCACTTAATTTTAATCAACTTAAATTTAAGTTGAGATGGCCACATGTGGCCCTTGGCTATGGTATGGAAGGCCTAACTTCAATGGGTGTCGGGAAGCCTGCTTTTCCCCATGCTGGGCAACCTCCCCATCACCCAAGAGAGATGCTGTATTTACAGCAAAGGCCTGCGTTTGATCCCACTACAGACGGCCAGGGGCAAAGCAGGAGTTGAGGACTGTAGTCTAAAGCCAGGTGTCGGTGGCCGTGGACTGTCAGGTTGGGTGTTGGGAGACAGCGGCCCCTCTTTCCTAGGTTGGAAGGCATCAGTGACCCTGGAGGGTACAGTAGGTGCAGTGGTTGGGAGGGCGGTGGGCTTCATGGTTGCCTCCTTCCATCAATCACTTGGGTGATGAAGGCTGACCTCTGTGCCTTCACTTTTTTTTTTTTTTTTTAAGATTTTATTTATTTATTTGGCAGAGAGAGAAAGAGTGAGAGAGCCCAAGCAGGGGGAATGGTAGGGAGTCCAATGCAGGGCTCGATCCCAGGACCCTGAGATCATGACCTGAGTGTTAGGCAGATGCCTAACCGGCTGAGCCACCCAGGTGCCCGGGTGCCTTCTCTTTGCAGATGGCCTTGCATGCACAGCTCCCTTGCACCAACCAGGCTTTGCTGGGGTGCTGAGCAGATCCCTCCACATCTGTTGAGCAGTGAAAGATGTAAACGATGTCTCAGCAGCGGAGCCATCTCCTCCCTGGCCCTGCCCTCTGCTTCCTGTGCGCTTACTGACTTACCTCGACGGAGCTGGGTCTGTCTTTCATCCCTGTGACCCTGCAGGCTGGCATGAAGACAGACAGCACGGGGCGTGTGGTCTTCATCACTGCACGGAGCCCCCTTTCCTGGCCGGCCCCCTAACTTAGCATGCCACTGCTGTTGCTGCTGCTGCAAGCTCTTGGCTCGGAAAATCGGGACCCTTCACGATGATTTATCTCCAGTCCCCTGAATTAGATTAAAAACACAGCTACGAATTCTCAGAAAGGCAGGCTGATGTGATTATGTCCCAAATCCGAGTGGCAGACAAGGGCAGTAAGAAGATGTACTTATATCGTAGGCGTTTTGTGTTTTGTGCCGCGTGGGGGCCAACATGCTGTGTGTTATTCAACCCACCCTCTTTGTTGGGGCTCGAAATGAAGAAAGTGAGTAATGTTGCTTCTGTTACTTCGAAAAGAGACCAGCCTGCTCAGTAGGAACATTCGTTCCCAAATGACTATGGATCTAAGAGGGGAAGAGGGCTAGGGTCATTCTTAAGTAAAATAGATGTGGGTTTGAGCCAGTGAGTGGGTCCTGAGTTGGGAGTTTAGTTGGTACTGGGCTGGGATCCCTTTTACTCCAGTGGGCTGGGGAGCTGAGTGGTGTCATGATGCACTTGAACTCCTAGGAGACCTCTGTCCAGAAGAAATTGGGAAAAGCCAGGATGGTCTCACCTGGACAATGACCTTGGAGGGCTGGGGTTCAAAGTGGCCTTGGGTAAAAGGCTCTTTAGAGGCCATCATTGTGGATGCTCGAATGCGTGCCTATGAGATGGGCTGTGGATGGGGTCCAGGTCCAGATAGTAGAGGATCCTGTTGCTCGTTAGCCCGGGGGATGCAGGCATAGATGACAGTTCCCTGAAGGTCTGCCTGTGGGACCTGGGAAGGAAGGCCAATGCTGACCTGCCCAGGGATCCCTGCAGAGGAACCCAGTGAAGACAGGGAGTGGGGACAGAGTGGAGGTGGGCGAGAGGCCTGGAGACTGCGGGAGTGTTTGGGGAGCCTCAGAGAGTTTGAAACCTGTGCTCTGTTGTTTGTGTCACAGGATACCAGGCCCCTATGCCTTACCTCTTCTGGCATACTTAGGCCTCTAAAGTTCTCTCACTGAGAGAAGTTTTAGAAAAAAATCTTGCAGTTAACTGTGCACATGGCTGGCTGGTCGGGCATAGTGTAGGGCTGCTGCTAGTGATGGGAGGGCTGTCGCAGAAACAAGGCCTTGAATCTTCAGAGACAGATGGAGGCCTGTGGACTCGGACAGGGTGAAAGGCCTGTCTGCTCTGAGCTGGGGGCGTTGAGCTAGCAGGGAGGTACCTGGTGGTGGTGGTGGGGGGACGTGCTTCCAGCGGGCACCTTCCCTCCTGCAGCTCAGAAGGCATCTCACATCACTGGGGAGTCAGCGTGCTGTTGGGTGGGGTGTGTTCTGCTCTCCATAGCTTCCCTCAGTGTGGTACAGAAGCCACCGGTAAGGTGAGGGCTTGATGCAGGATTTAAATGTGTTTCTTTGGTACAAGAAAAGTGCTAGAAATCAGTGCCACCTGTGCATCGGAGCCTCGGGGACCCCAGGTTTCTGAGCTCGGCTCTGCAGTGGGGAAGACTGCCTGGATGCCACTCTTGGCCGTGGGTTCTGAGCTAGACTCAGGCGGGCCGTGTTTTTGTCATTTTAAGTATTCGGGGTCCAGATAGTAGAGACCAAGACTCCAACCCAGGCCTCTGACTTATCTCTGTTCTCCTTTGGTATATTTGCCCCTTGTAAGTACTGCCGTGAAAGTTTCACTGTCAGCCAGGGATCCATAGCCTGTTTGCTGTGAACTCTCTTTTCTCCCTTTAAAACCTAGAGATCTCCTATAGTTCTACCCTCCTCTTGGCTCTCCTGGCTAACTGATTTTCTTATAGCTTTTCAGATATGACAGTCCCCTTTCCCCAGTGTCTCCCTGGCTTTTGCTCTGCTCTGCCCTGGGTCCAGACCTTTCCCCCTAACTCCTCCCCCTTTATCCTGTGTGGTACCTGCTGTAGGTCATGTCTTCAGTCTTTGGGGCAATCACACCCTCTCCCCCACATGAGGTTATGCCCCTGCCCCCAGAAATCCTGTTTCCTAACACCTAGCGTGATGTCTGCTATAGAGTAAGTGCTCAATAAAGATTTATGAATGAACGAGGCGGGGGTGGGGGTGTGGGTGCTATTTATGGCGATGCTGCAGACCCAAAGAAGAAGAGCAAGGAAAGTGCATATTGTGGAGTTATCCTAAAAAGCTCTTGGAAATGGCTTGGGTTTATAGGTGAGTCCCCATTTGAGGCTAAGCCTAGCTCAGGTGCGCAGCAGCCAGGTAACGAATTCCAGTTTGAGGCTTGCCATAGCCTCCGCCTGTATGCCCAGCTCTGGGGTCCCGTGGAATAGCACCTCTGACTCATTCTGTGCCCTTACCCTAGTTTGCAAAATGTAGAAGTTGGTTTAGATGTTCTCCTTCTGGCCTGGTATTTTCTTTTTTTTAGTTACTTACCAGGTAGTAAATTAGGGGGTGATTATTTTCATGACAGATTGTTCACAGGTTCTTTTTCATAGGAAGCCCTCCCAGAATAACAAAGCGGCTGTTTGCTAAATGACAAAGTGGGGTTCACCAGGAGGTGGTGCCACACCTAGAGGTCAGGGGTGGCTAGACGCTGCTTGCCGAGGATTGATCAGAAATAAAGGTAAATCTCTGAACTGGTACTGTAAGTCAGTGAAAATATGATCACCCTTTTGGCGGAGAGAAAGCAAAAGACATCTACCTACCTACCTGCCTATCTACCTACCTACCTGCCTTCTAAAGAGAGCTCATGACTACAGTTAAGGCGATGATGGGGAAATGCTGTTTTTTCATCCACGATCATTCTCTCTTTGTTTGCTCATCTGTGAAATGGGCAGCCTGAATTTCTCAGCAGGGTAGTTCCTGAGTTCCGTGGGTGAAGCATCTTGAGCAAACTTGCGTCAAATGCATGAGCGGACACATTCCCTGAGCAGGGGCTGTCTGCAGGGAGTCCATAAACTAGATTCCAGCTCTCCTTCAGAGGTGGAGCGCCCAGGGAGGATAATGAGCTTGCTATATATAGTGAGGACACTGTCCTGAACGGGGACACGGAGGGGGCCGTCTGCATACCTAGCATTTAGGTCATGCAAATGGATGGTCTGAGAAAACCTTGTTATTCTTGGACCTCGGGAGTCTGTCTTTGGTTTCCTGAGGCCAGTCCTGAAGTTCAGGGGATTCAGCAGCCACCTCTGTCCTCGAAATTGAAGGACAGGGTATTTGTTTTATACTTCTCTGCAGAATTTTAAAAATGCTGTTTCGCATTTCACTGCTAGCGAGGCAGAGGAAAGAACCAGACTGCCTTGTTTGTCCTCCTCGTCCTGCGTTCTGGGGAGAAGCTGTGCAGGAGTGGTGAGGACCACAGGCTGTGGGTGTCTAGGACATCCTGGTCTTTGGGGTTTGACCGATTTGCAGGAGGTAACAGCAGAAGAAATGAATGGGGATGAGGTGAGCCTGTTCCATTAAGGCCCCCATCCTCCTGCATAAGCCTCAATGGGTATATAGATTTTGACGGTTCTGTTGTATTTATCTTATCACCGGTCAGACTTGCAACACTGATTTCCCCCAGAAGCGCTCTGTGTACCCTTGACGGTGGGGGTGGGTGGAGAGAAATTATTTAAGAGCCTCAGAGTGCCTGGCACCTAGTAGTCCTCAGTGCCTTCATCAGTAAGTGAATGCATGAGCAATCAGTACCTCCATACAACAAGCAATTTATTTGTCCTCCCTTCTATTTATAACGACCCAGAGCTTGGGGCTTGGGTGGCAGCAGATTCTTTTTCTCACTCTGAATAATAAGGCAAATCATTTAACCTCTTTGGAACGCCGGGGCGTGCTGGGGGTGGAGGGTGGGCTGAGCGACAGCGTGGGGGTGGCGTGGACCGTGTGGGGGTGGTGACGACTGTTGTGAGCTGGAAGTGGATGCCCGCCCGGAGCCTGTGGCCGTTCCTCCAGCCAGAGGGGCCAGGGACCAGCGAGCAGGGACCAGGAGGCCTGTGGGGATGCCGTGGCTCTGCAGATGCCGTTGACAGTGCTTTGAAGGATTGCTTTGGCCGGAGACCTACTCCTCAGCCTGCCTCCTCTATGACTCATTCTGGCTGCATATTTTGGTAGCAGGAAAGATCGAGATGAGATGAACGAAGCATTTCTTAAGAGTGGGAGCTCTTAGGTATTAGATCAGCACTGCAGATGTATGATGTTCTTTACAGGTCACAGATACAGGCTTTCTTTCTTTTTTTTTTTTTTTAATTATTGAGATGAAATTCACGTGGCATTAACCCTGTTCGAGTGACCGATGGCGTGGCATGTGGTGCTTTCACAGTGTTCTGCAATCACGACCCCTGCCTAGATCCATCACTCTAAAATAAAACCCCCGACCTGTGAGATGATTACTCCCGATGTCCCTTGCCCCCCAGCCCCTGGCACCCACCAATCTGCTTTCTATCTGTATGGATTTACTTATTCTGTGTCTTCCATGTAAATGGGATCATGCAACACGGTGACCTTTTGTGTCTGGCTTCTCTCAGTAGCAGAGTAGTTTTGAGGTTTGTTCACGTGGTGGCATAGATCAGATCGTAGGGTTTTAACAACTCTCCCAAATACCCGAAGACAGCCTCTCCCCAAACTACCACCAGTCTGATCCCAGAGACTGCCAGTAGGAAAGGGAATGGACTAGATCCATCGCTCCCAGATAAGCTGCATTATGGACACCTGGAGCGTCTCTCTTAAAAATATGAGTTCCTGGGCCCCAGGCAGAGAAGGACCTGCGTCAGTAGGTCTGGGGCGATTCTGTTATCTGGGTTGGGGAGCCCCAGACTGGGTGACCCCCCGCCCCCGCCCAGGGCATTAATGACCTGCCTGCAAGCCTAGCCGAGGCCTCAGGTACCTCCCAGACACTATTGGTTGTTTATGGCGCAGTTTCTGTGCACGGGGATTTCTGTGGCATGCGATTTTTCTCTGCCTTCTGAGGGGAGGCATCAGGCCCCTGCCTGCTTGCTTTTATGGCTCCGATTAACTGGGTTTCGTTTATCAAGCCTTTTTTTAAATTTTTATTTTATTTTTTAAGGTGTTTCACCAAGCCTGCCTTCAGCTTCCTTTGTAAGAAAGCCCTTGGACGTTCTGATGCTTGTCCTTTGCGCTGCCCTCACCCCTTCACCTCTGTTAGGATTGGTTGAGGGGCTTCATAAATCTCACGTCCTTTGAGGAGAAACACTTCAGCAAGTAGCATTGAGACCTCTTTCCCACTCTCATCACCGGAGGCTTTGTAACCTGTTCAGAGTGTGATTTGATTGTCACCTGTCAGGGGGACCGATCTGAGGTTGCCCGAGTAGAATACTCGGGGAACTCGGGCAGTTCTTCAGGTGATGAATCCTTTATCGTATCAATGTTTGCATATGTTCGCTATTTATCCCCCTCTGGTCCTAAGGGTGAGAACGTTTTTGGAGGGGAAAGACTTTTAGCCTGACTTCCCGGGACACTTGTGCTATGGGGCTTCTGATTTGTAGATGCCTCTAGATTCTTCCCAGAAACGTGAGCTGGAGGGGGAGAGGTGGGAGGACAGGAAGGCTGGAGTAAGGCATCGTCAGTGGCTGGTGGAGATTCCCTTCGCTGCTTCTCCCCGGTAGCATCCTGGGTTACATGATTTCCTTATTTCTATTTTTCGTTTGTACTTCTCTCTTGATGGATGCGCGCCTGGACTCCTCTCTGGGAACAAGAAAGAAATTTTTCTGAAAAACACCGGAGGCCTTTTTCTTTACAGAGGTCTCCTTTCAGATAGTTTTCCAAAAGCATTTGGATCCTGATCAAAATAAATGCAGGCACGTAAGAGCCGAAGCAGAGTAGTTAAGGATTAGCTCCTTTGTCGTCTTGTCTGCCAAGTTGGTGGCACAGGTGTTTCCCTTCTCCCTTATGACATCTGAGAGCACCCCAGGGAGGGGGTGGGGAATGTCGGGGCGGTGGGTGGCAGGGTGAGGAACAGAAAGGAGGTGTGGGGAGGGTTTTCTGCTGCAGAGCCTCCATAGGCAGGCAGCTCAGAGGGCACATCAGCTCAGGAGGTGAGGCCGGTGGGAGGATTCGCAGGTGGGATTGTGCAGAGGCTCCCCGGAGCCCAGAAGCTTGACGTCCTTCTGCATGTGCCCTGGACAGCTGAGGTTGGAGAGGCTTCTCCCAGACACCGCTCAGCAAGAGGGAGAGTGCACACTCCTGGTTTCTGGGGGGACTTTGTCCTGCTGCTGATGGCTAATAGCAGCGCTTGGAATTGTTAGTCTGGTCATCGGTTTGCTCTTCATACAGAGAGGGTGAAATGTTAGCTCAGGGCCTCTGAGATGCCAGCCCTCAAACTGTCCACCTACGTCGGGCGAAAGAGGAAAAAATAAAAGGAATGGAGTTGGCTTTTCAAAAAGCAAAACTGTCTAAAAGAACCATCGTCTTTTATTCCGACATAGATCCTCATTCAGCTTTTGGTGTTAAATGATCCTTTCTCACAATAATAATGGTGGTTGTGGTGGTCCTATTGCTTAGGAGGACTAGCTGTGTAACGGACAGGTCCCAGAACTGGGCTCAGTGGTGTAAAGGTCTCCCTCCCAATTGTGAGGAGCTGAAAGCAAGTGTTACTGGTTAGGGGATGGCTTTCTTTCTTTCTTTCTTTTTTTTTTTTTTTTTTTAAGATTTTATTTATTTATTCATTAGAGACACACACACACACACACACACACACACAGAGGCAGAGACACAGGCAGAGGGAAAAGCAGGCTCCATGCAGGGAGCCTGACGTGGGACTCGATCCCAGGTCTCCAGGATCAGGCCCTGGGCCGAAGGCAACACTAAATTGCTGAGCCACCCGGGCTGCCCAGGGATGGCTTTCTCACTGAGGACGGGGGTACCTTCCTTCTTGTGGTTCTCCTCTCTCCTGGGACCCTGGAGCCCTGAGTAGAGCCTGCATTGGAGAAGAACTGGCAGGGGCTGGAGCTGGTTCCCACCTTCCCTCACGTTCGTGGACAGAACTCAGTCCCAGGCTGCACCCACCGTAAGGCAGCCTGGGCACGAGTCTACTGGGTCCTCAGGGAGCAGAGGAAACCGGTCCAGAGAACAGTAGGTCAGGCTGTGACACAGTGGCGGCTCTTTTGGTTATTGTCTTTACCTGGTGAAATAGACTTGGCCAACCAATCCGCTGTTGGCCTTTCTAATTTATTTTCATCTTGCCGGTTTACAAAACCCAGAAGTCTGGGAACGACTGTGAGCAATAATCCAAAGGTCATTTTCTGTGGTGTCCTGGAAGGTATTTCCTTACTTGGGGCACTTCAAAACTAATGAAATAAAACTCTGCCCATGATTTTTTTTTTCCTTTTGTTCCTCCTTGTTAGGGGCTCGGGATGAGCCATGTCACCTGTCGGCTAGACAGAGCACCAGTTTGAACGGGGGTTTGAAAGCGTGTGGTCTTTCTGGCCTGTGCACTTTTTCTGAATGAGGAAGATGTGTCACTGTTTTGGTTTTAAGCCTTGGGAGGTGCATGTCCCATATACACATTATAGGGATGAAAATAACCAGCGATTGGTGATGCAAAAGACAAGAATAAAGTCATTGGTTATGCAGAGAGAGCCTGAGAAGATTTTTTGCAATCCGTTTATATCCAAAATAGCGGGGAATTCATGTTTCTTCTTGGTGAAGTTGTGTCTTGTGGAATCTGTGCTGGAGGAAAAATAGACCACCCTGGCCCAATGCTCCAGATCTCAGAATCTTGGCTATTTCTGAGTGATGAGGAGAGAGAGAGTCTTGCTTTGGAATATCATGGTCCTCACCCATCATGGGTCCTAACTCCTGTGTCGGTTTCATCTGTTTCAGGTGAGTCTGAATGACTCCCACAATCAGATGGTGGTACACTGGGCCGGAGAGAAAAGCAACGTGATCGTGGCCTTGGCGCGGGACAGCCTGGCACTGGCAAGACCCAGGAGCAGCGATGTAAGTACTGGGGTTGGTCTAGGCCTTCTGTGTGACCCCAGGATGCCCTCCTGGAATCTGGCAGGGTTATCATGCCAGCAAAAAAATAGCGGCTAATTGGAGAATGAATAGATGGGGGTACATTCTACAAGGAAGAGGATCTGGATCATAATAAATACTCCTTGTTTGCTGAACAGAGGGTGGTGCAGTTTTGTGAGGAGATCCACGTGATGCATGATCACTTTTGTGAAGTGATAGGGTTTGATCTGGATCGTTGCGTTTGCTCTGCAAGATGCCTGAAACGCGTTCTGGGTAGATCTGCCTGGCTGCCGCAGAGACCCATGGGACCCCTTACAGTTGGGTGGTTTCTTGAATCTGATGCAGTCTTATTCTCACTTTTTTCTTTTAAGGTTTTATTTATTCACAAGGAGAGGGAGAAGCAGGCTCCCTGCGGGGAGCCCGATGTGGGACTCAATCCCAGGACCCCGGGATCACAATCTGAGCCAAAGGCAGACGCTCAGCCACTGAGCCAACCAGGGGCCCCTATCCTCAATTTTCATGGTTGACCTTCTGTAGTGTTTAATAGTTTAGGTGCTTTGAAGATGTGAGACCAAGGGTCACAGACTCCAAGATCTGTGGGAAACCAGGTGGGTAGCGGCAGGGGAAGCTGCCTCCACATTCAAAGCAGTCTTTCTTCCACATAGGAAAGTGGTCTCTCCCATTCTTCTTGAGCTCTATGGCCTTCTGGGACAATGTGTCATTTTCCTGCTTTGGTGGAGATACAGGTTCAAGAAGCATTCACCTGTATGTAATTTGAGTGTGGTGATTGAGCCTGGTCTCTGTGTCCAACAGACACTGGGAAGGAGAAAGGACTTTGATGCTTGCGAGGGGCTGCTGTCCATCTTGACTCTGGTTGCTACATAGGGCCCAGTGGTGTTAGATCTGATTTCCGAGAGAAGCTCAGAGGTCTGGGTTTTTAGGTGAAAACTGCTGAGTCTTACCAGTTGGCAGCCAATATATAGTCTTTACAAATATCTGGTGAGCCAAGTACAATACGTACGAGGGCCAGAGCCGGTCCTTGTGTCCCAAGTGGCAGCCCCTGCTCCAGACTTCCCCTTATGGGAAGAGGAACAGCCCCGGCCTTGGGTCAGGGACTGCTGTGGTGGCAGGGTGAAGCTGCGAGCAAGGAAACACACTATAGAGCTTTGTTCATTCAACTCTGCGCTCCGGCCAGAGGAAACCCCCTGGTGGATTTGCTAGCGTGGTCACATTGGCCTGAAAGACACACTTGCGGCTCTTGGGTATGGATTTGGTCTCTGCAAGGTCCCTCTCTGTGTATCCGCTGTCTGAGTTGCCTGTGCTCTGAGGTGTGGGTGTTGGGAGGGAGCATGGGGGGCTGTTGACTAGTGGGTTCAGTGGGGCAGCCACAGGCAGAAGACAGTAGAAGGGCTACTATAATGCCCAGCTTTGTCCAGTGTGGCTGCGGAGCAGGGGCTGGTGGGAAACCACTGTCACTGACAGCCAGTTTGGATGTAGTGCTCAGGAGCAGGGCTGGACTTATTTGAGGCAGTGGCTTTGGCCTGTTTATTTATTTTTAAAGATTTTGTTTATTCATGAGAGACACACAGAGAGAGAGAGAGAGGCAGAGACCCAGGCAGAGGGAGAAGCAGGCTCCCTGCAAGGATCCTGATGTGGAACTTGATCCCAGGACCCTGGGGTTACAAACTGAGCCAAAGCAGACACTCAACCACTGAGCCACCTAGGTGTCCGTTGGCTCATTTATAAATGCGATTAGTGCAAGCACAGGTGGCAGCATATGGATGCTGTTGGTCCCATGAGGTCCATAGGCACCTGTGTCTCTACTCATCAGCAGTCACAGCCTGTACACCCGTACGTAGCTACCCTTTTTGAGCACAGGAAATTGCTATGTGCCCTACTGTGTTGAGAAATCCACCTTAGGTTTTCTTTTACACTTAAAAAATTCTTTGTCTAGATAGTTTTTTTTTTTTTTCTTAATGAGACAGGTAAAAGGCCTTAACCACTGTTTTATGGCTTTGCTGGACAAACAGGAGCCTCGAGACATTCAGTGTCCTGCCTGAGGTCACACAGCGTGGCTCATGAGAGCCGATCACGTGCCCGCTGTGTGAGGGTGCCGTGTTGCTGGCGTGACCCATGTGTCTGAGCCCTGCATCCTGGGAGCCTCCTCAGGCCGGGGTGAACCAAGATGGTTGGTCTCCCCAGGTATTGCCAGTCTGCCCAAACCCCTTTCTCACCCTGTCTAAATATTTGGATGTACCTAACTGAGGAGTCATTGAACATTTGTTGTGCTACACCATTCTGTAATGAAATACACGATAAGATTACACGGAAAGGAAACGCCATGCTTGGAGATAATAGATGGGAGTGGCAGAGATTTCCCCCGTCCGTACACAAGCTGCATTAAAGACTTGGCAGCTAAAACGGAGATGTTCTGATGTGAAAAAGTTAACGCAAAAATAAATTATGACTCAGAGGCCGGAGTTGGTGGTGCCGGCGTAGTAGCAATCCCGCTTTTCTTGAAGGAAGACTCAGAGCATGGTTCATAAGACCCCATCAGCAGTCCAGAAGGGAAGGGACCTGTGTAAGTGAGGAGCTCTCTGCTAGTTGGAGAATGGCCAAGTCATGCATATTCAGTGTATAAGAAAGGGGATGGATCTGGAAACTGGAATCCCGGAAGGTTTGCTTTTCAAAAGAAAAAAAAAAAACGAATAATGTCCTGATGAACTCGTTGCAAGTCTGATTCCATGAGGAATGGCAACTGCATTCCGAAAAGAATGCCATCTTTTCCTTCTGCTAAGTCTGGTAGATGAAAGGAGACATCTACTGAAAGGAGACAGTAGGTATTATCTCGATCCTACCCATGTCTTTGTTTCTGCCCTCTCCTGACATAGTTTGCAAGGTACTCAGGTGCAACATAATTGGCCAAGGAGCTCTCCAGAGATGGTGTCCACGGGAAGACCAGACCCAAACCAGGGAAGGCTTCAGGAATGGTAGGACTCGCTGCCTTTGCACCCAGAGTGGCGTGACGTTATGATTGATGCCCCCCTGCCTGCCCCCCAGGATTGACCGGGGAGCAGGGCCAGTACTTGCTAGCTTGCTAACAGGGCGGAACTGGGTAGCCCGTGGAGCTGGTGTCTGGCTGAGCTCTGGCTCTGAAATCACAATGCCTGGGGTTGAATCCTGGCTCTGCTGTTCATTAGCAGTCTGACCTTGAGCCAAGTCATTAACCTTCTGTTGGTCTTCTCATCTATCAGTGAGATGGTGCTTATAAAACCTTGCTCCCCAAAGTATGGTCTGTGGATCAGCAGCCAGGGGCGTTTCTGGGAGCTGGTTAGAAAGGCTGAATCTCAGGCTCTTCTCCAGACGCCCTGAGTCAGAGTCTGCATTTTGACTTACGTTGCGCTGGATGACCCGTAGGCATATTACTGATTTTTTTTTTAAGAGTTTATTTATTCGTGAGACACACACACACACACAGAGAGGCAGAGACACAGGCAGAGGGAGAAGCAGGCTCCCTGTGGGGAACCTGATGTGGGACTCGATCCCAGGACCCCGGGATCACAACCTGAGCAGAAGGCAGATGCTCAACCACTGAGCCACCCAGGCGCCCTGGGTATTGCCATTTGAGAAGCACTGGTGCGAAGGACTCAGAATGGGGCCAGATAAGGACAGGTTTCCGTACATTTCAACCCTTCTTTCCTTCCTCCCCGTATCTGCTGTCCCTTCTGCCATTTCCCCTCCTTCTCTTCCTTCTTGTTATTATTACACTGTATTAAAATACAGGATAAAGAATTTAAAACCACTCACCTGGGGGTACCTGGGTGGCTCAGTGGTTGCGCACCTGCCTTCAGTCCAGGACGTGATCCCAGGGTCCCAGGATCGAGTCCCACTTCGGGCCCCCGCAGGAAGCCTGCTTCTCCCTCTGCCTGTGTCTCTGCCCCTCAATCTCTGTGTCTCTCATGAATAAATAAAATCTTTAAAGAAAAACTCACTCACATGGAAGGGCCAACTTTATAGGTGAATCCGTGATGTAAGTAGCTACTCTAAACTAGCTAGTGACTAGTTAGTGACTCCTCCTATTCTTTAGGGAGTAAGTAGTGTCTTAGAGAAGTCGGAGAGGACTGCTCAGTGCAAAAACCTGTGCCCAGACGAGGAAAAACACTAATGGAATCAGAAAATGAGCAAGTATAGGATGTTTGCCTAGATTCCCCTGGAGATCATAGTGGGCAGTGAGCCAGCAACCTAGTGCTCCCTGGGGACTGAAGCACCACACCTGGGGTGCGGTGTGGAGGCCATGAGGCCATCAGCCCACCTGGCATTGTCTGAGCAGGGTGGATAGCTGTGCACAGCCCTGAGCTTGGTGTTTGCCGTATGGAGCTTAGGATCTAGGTTAATCCAATAAAAATAAGAATTATGAGGACAGGATAAAAATATGCGTTGGGATTGTTCGGCCTGGGAAGAGAAGGGAGGTTGATGAGTCGTTTACAAGAGTCTTGAGGCATAGGATGGACCCCTGCATGCTTGCTCTGAACTTCTATTACGTGTAAGTCCTAAAGGAATGGGGATCATTTATGGGTGCGTATTAAGGGACAGCTTTTTGAGAGTGAGGACTGTTGTATCTCTGAGTGTGAGTGTGGCTGAGAATCTCAGGAAGGATCTGTGTTTTGTTAAAGTTCGTGTCGTGCCCCTTCTTTCCTGCACTTCCTTCCACTGCCTGGCCTGGAGACCCAGTATATATGAGCTTCCCTTTTTCCAGAGCACCACACCTGGGGTGCGGTGCAAGAGAGCGTTCTGTACAAGAGAGCGTTCTCCCAGAAGGGTGACTTGGCAAGAGTGGGAAGACAAAGGGGCCAGGGACTTGAACCCATTATCTTTTGTCACTTCCTAGCCGTATGACCTTGGGATGCTCATTAACTTCTCTGAGTCTTGGTTTTACCATCTCTTACCTGGAAATCATTCATTCACTGATTCACTGATTTCATTCATGTCACTCTCTTTTTGTTCATCTATGGGACACATTCATTTACGTTGCTCTGTGGTTTATAAATGATGTTTAATTCTGGAAATCTTTACTGAGTAGGTGCGATGTTCTGGGTACCTCGAGGGAGGCAAAGACAAGTCTAGCTCAAAGAATTTTTAAAGATGAAGAGCAATGATATATACTGGAAAATCCTATGGTAATACGATTTATTACCACATTTGTGCTTCTGAGGAGGTAACTCATAGTGGATTATCCATTTGGGGATGTTGGAGCGGGAGGGGGCCGAGTTTCCCTTTTGAGAAGCCATTAGTTCACTACGTGTGATCTCTGAACCTAGCAGGGACTCTCAGTGTCCATCCCGGGCCAGGAGAATGGATGCCAGAAGGTACCACTTTGTCTTTTTACCCACTCAAATCATCTGTAACTTCTTAACCGGCTGCATTTCTGAAGCTGGATGGCAGCCCCTTCCTGCGTGCTTGGCCGTTGGGAACACATGCAGTGTGTAAGCACGAGTGTTCGTAATGGGGTCCCTTCCACTCTGGCCCCGACATTGGCAGAGGCACTCTCTGTGCTCTTCTAACCTTGACATCTAATAAAGACTAATGCCCTGCATATGTTCTCCGTTCCCTCTGGACCTGCCCTGTGTGGTTCATTGTTTGCAAGGATTCTTGTTTACAAACATTTGTACATTTACAGCATGTGTGAAGGCCACGTCTTTGTATATCGTGTTTAGCCCAGCCCCCGGCTTGTGACAAACCCTTAAAATGTGCTTGCTGTTGGGCAGCCCGGGTGGCTCAGCGGCTTAGGGCCGCCTTCAGCCCAGGGCCTGATCCTGTAGACTTGGGATTGAGTCCCACGTGGGGCTCCCTGCATGGAGCCTACTTCTCCCTCTGCCTATGTCTCTGCCTCTCTCTCTCTCTGTGTCTCTCATGAATAAATAAGTAAAATCTTTAAAAAAAAATGTGCTTGCTGTTGCATCAATGGGCATTGGCGGTGCTACCTTTTCTGGGTTTCGTCCAGCTGTTCCTATTCTTGTTGGAATTCACCTGTCCTTCTTTCTTTAGAACTTACCTCCATCCTAAGTATCATTAATATTCTCTTCATCCATCAGGCTTGTTTTTAATCCGCTGATTATGTTAATTGCACGTTGACTTAGGTGGTAAGTCCAGGTGCAAAATACCTGATGGCTTCTATCCCGATCTATTACCTGAGGTCTAAGTGATGGCTTTGGGATTTCTGGCTTTGGAGGCAGGCAGCCTGGATCACAGCTCCACGCCGTTCCTCCCCTTCTCTGTTTCTCTGGCAAGAAATGAATCCCACAAGCCCTCCGCTGCCTTACCTGTAAAGTGATTTTAATAACTGCATTTGCCGCCACGCAGGGCTGTGGGGAGAGCTACCTGAGTTCGCTCCCACGGAGGGAGCGGCACGGTATCTGGCACCTGGGAAGCACTCAGGGAGCGACAGTTACTTGTATGCACCGTGGTTACCAGGTAGCCAGAGGCCCAGAAGCAGGAGAGCAGCAGTGCTTGCCGGCAGGTGCCCAGCTGTGGCTGTCCCCCCGTGTTGTAGTGTCCGTGCTGGGGCAGGGGGTCTCGTACCTAAGCATTTAACCTCCGTGCTTTTTTTTTTTTTTTTTTTAAGATTTTATTGATTTATTCATGAGAGACAGAGAGAGAGAGAGAGAGAGAGAGAGAGAGAGGCAGGCAGAGAGGCAGGCAGAGAGGCAGAGACACAGGCAGAGGGAGAAGCAGGCTCCATGCAGGGAGCCCGACGCGGGACTCGATCCCGGGTCTTCAGGATCAGGCTTTGGGTCGAAGGCGGTGCTGAACCGCTGAGCCACCCGGGCTGCCCAACCTCCGTGCTTATTTGATCTCTCCACGCTTCTTTCTCATCCCTCGGGCTTCTCCGGGGAGGCCGGGGAGGGTTTTCTTGCTCATCTTCTGCTGTGCTGTAGGAACAGAATGTCCCAGCAGAGGGGTGAAGAATTAGATTACCTTTTGGGGATATTTCAACAGGTGGCAAAACAAGTTCCCGGTCCCTGCCCCGTCCTGTCTGCCCCTGGATGTAGTGTGTTAGGCACTGAACTCAGCCGTGGGGAGGAGGTCATGGTCGCTGCCATCCGTGGGTGCTCCCCACCCCCGCCAGCCAGGGGGCATCTTGGCCTCAGAAGGGAACCTGTGGATTGCAGGCTCCTTGCCCCCACAAGCTTGGGGCAGGGGCGGCTGGAGAGGTGCCCTGCCTCCCCTTGGCGCATCCTCTCTCCTCACCGGTCGCGTCCTGACACCAGGGACCTAGCGGGAGCCACGTGCGGGACCCAGGGCGGGACGTGCACAGGTGGGGGCAGAGCCGCAGCTCTTCAGCCTCATTCCTCACCAGCCCTTCTTCGCCCTCTCCTCCTCCCAATCCAGGTGTACGTGTCTTACGACTACGGAAAATCATTCAAGAGAATTTCCGAGAAGTTGAACTTCGGCGAGGGAAACAGCAGCGAAGCGGTGATCGCCCAGTTCTACCACAGCCCCGCAGACAACAAGCGCGTAAGGAGGCGGGCCCTCCCGCCGTGACGTCATGGGGCTGCACCCCAGGGTGATCGCCCTGCCCAGGGGGCGCCGGGAGAGGCAGCGCGCCCCGTAGCCGGGGGCTGTTTTTCTGCTGTCCTGGGAGTTTGGCAGGACACGGTTCTTAGGGCAGAGCCAGGTACCGGCCGGGCAGGATTTCTGGGCAGACAGTGTCAGGCTGAAGCACAGGAAACCCCCAACCGGTGGACTGCCCGACTCACAGGTGGGAGAAATGGGACCCAGGTCTACTGGGCCCCTCACCGCCGCCGTCCAGTGCAGGTCATCCAGGGTGCCTGCCCAATGCCCGGTTTCATTGGCATCACCAGCGCCTGTGTGTATGCACGCGTGTGCGCACCCCCTCCCTCCAGCCCCTAACGGTATAGGAAAGAACACCAAGGCCAGGGGGTACGTACTGCTGTGCCTCTTGACTTGTTTTCCCAGCTGGCTGGCCTGGCTTTGTCTCTGCAGTAGAACCCGGGCAGTTTGATTTGGAGGAAGCATTGATTCGAGATTGCCCTGGGCCTCCGGAGAGGTGGAGGGAGAGGTGGAGGGGGAGGCGGACACAGTTGCCCGGAGGGCAGGAACCAGGCAGCCTGCAAGGCTGGGTAGCTTTAGCTTGCAGAGTTGTATTTGATTGCTTTCTTCGCCACTCTGGTGGGCCGTAGCACGCTCAGGAAACCCTGAGATGAGGGTAGCTGCTGCTCGTGGCTCATCTGTGGCTCATCCGGCAAGGAACAAGATCCACAGGGTCCTCTGGCCAGGTGCCCCCCCGCCACCCCCCCAAGCACTGGCTTCTCAGGTTGCCTGTATTCAAAATATTTAGCCACTGGAATGGCACCGACCAATCAGAGCAGACCCCGTCTGGAGGGAGCTGGGTCCTGAAGGCCACCCTGCCTGGCCAGGCATTAACCTTTTAGTTGCTGGATTGTGAACAGGCCTTGGGGAAGGGGCCGGGCCACTTGGTCCTTAGGAGAGGCCCCTTCTGGGTTTCAAGGAAGCAGCTATTTACTAATGGGTATAGAAGCAATTGTTTTCTGGTATTTGTTTGTTTTTAATTAGAGCAGCAGTTAGGTACAGCTCCCCTCTTACCTAACTCACTCCACGATGAAAAGCAAGAAAGAGGTGTGGGAGGGAATTGACTCTGTAGACAAGACTGCCAGCCCTCTGTACCGCCTCTCCCCACTGTACTTGGTCAGGCAGGCCTGGCACTTGGGGCTCCCAGAGTTGGGTGAGGCCCTGCCGCTCGCTTTGCTCTTGGCTTCTGAGAGGTGAGGATCCCTGCCTCAGGGTCCAGCCTGCTGGCTGGCTTTGCCACCTCTCCCAGGGCTCAGATCTGTACACCCCCTGCCTCCAGGAAGCAAATCACATTCCGATTACTCACCTTGTCAGGATGGTACCTGTTGATTATTATTACCATTGTCTTTACACATTGTCTCAGAGCTAACTCTTACTGCATCTGTGGCTTTGGAACCATCCCATGGTCCGTCTGGAATCTTCCTTTTCAGCTCCATCTGCCCCGTCCTCACCTCCTACCACAAGGGCACAGATGTCTGCAAGCAGGTCCCGACTTCCTTCCTGCTTGTCATGGGTTGTGGTGAGCAGCTGCTAGGCCCACACACATGTCTGAATAGTCAGAAGACAGGAAAGATGATGTTCTGGGCTTGCAGAGCAGGTGGGGTGCAGGGGGAGCGGGGCTTTTGGAGTATGAGGTCTGGAGAAGGAGCAGGCCAGGGGCCAGGGTGCTGGGACAAGCAAGACGAGAACGCCAGGGATGGTTGTCAAGGAGTTGGGGGTACTAGAAGGGCCAGGTATGCCTGCAGCCTGGGTCCCCCTATGTGGGAGGTGGTGCATCTTGGGCTTCACATGGGAGAGACGGACATGCTTTGGCGTCGGTGAGGAGATGGAAGCGGAGCCGCCTTCTTGGAGAACCTAGTGACAGGTGGAGCGCAGGCCTGGAGCAGGCTGAGTGGGGTTGGAGACGCAGCATTCTCTGCTGAGTTTCTAGTTCCCCAAAGAAGGGCGTTACCCCTCCCTAACTTCTCAGGAAGGAAACCGTGACTCTTACTGTGCCAGTTACTTCTGTTACGTTTGCCTTTGTCCTTTGGAAGGCACATTGCCTCACCAGACCTACCACTTCCTGAGAAACTTCACACAGGCCGGGTGCCTTGCCGTCAACACCGCCAGGGTGCTGGGCTCAGGCACATCCCCCATGTGAAGATGTTGGGGGTGCTGTCAAGGAGAGTGGTTTGAGATGGTCGAAATGACCGTTAGCAGCTGCTTAGAAAGGTGAGGATGTCACGCAAGGGCCACGTGGAAGTCTGAGGGGATGTGTGCCTGTGGAAGGAGAAGGGAAGTGCTGGTTAGGCAAGCAGCTCTGGTCCAGTGGTTTTCTTTGCAATGGAGATGGAGTGGCTCTGGGGTCACGTGAGTGTTTGGGTCTATTTTCGCACCTGCTGGCAGCCCCACTTCCTTCTTCTCAGCCTTGTGTGCTGCCTCCCTGAAGCAGTGCGCGGCCCTGGCCACCTGGCAGTGCTGCCGGCCCCACAGCGCACCCGAGGTCAGCCATGCAGTACGTCTGGGCTCCTTACAAAAGGTCCCAGAGTGTGTGCAGCCAGGCTTCCCAGCCTTGAGAGGTGGTCCCCCCCACCAGCCTTCGTTTTCACCTTCTGGAGGTATATTCCTTCGTTGCCTCCTCTGTCCTTCCTCTTGTCTTCGTGCCCACTCAGACCTGGAGAGAATTGCTTAGGCTAACGTGGAGGTGCGTTCTGTAGCTTATTTTAGGTTTCTGGAGGTATCAGTATTTTAAGAGGAAACATCGTGTGAAGCCAAAAGCTGGAATATTCAGTGATTGCAAACAGGGTGGGAGAGATGGGGGTGTCTGAGGATACTTCTGAAATCACACAGTTTAGGAAGTCACCTGAGAGGTCAGCTCTGCCAGCAAATCTGTGGGGCTGGCCTGGAGTAGCCTGGACAGGCAGGCAGTCTAGGGACCTAAGGGCAGAGTGGGACCTGCTGGATCTCCTGTTACGTGCACTTCCTATTATGTAACAGCCGGGCCTGACCGAGGACTGGGGATTAAGAGGTTGATCAGAGGAGTAAAGACTTCACGGGGTACTTGGGGTTGGAAATGGAGCTTCGAGGACGGGCATGATTCCTGTAGCTGAGCACAGCTGGTGGTGTCCTCGACGGGGAGAAGGCCGTGGGTGAGAGATTTCAGGGTGCCAGCGTGGGGTTTCTGTGCAGGCAGCGCAGAGTCCCCTTCTTGGGTGGAGGGTTTGCACTGAGGCGTTCCGAGTTACCAGGCAGGCCCCCAGCTGAAGATGGAAGAGTTTGCTTTCTCAAAACCTCCAGGACTGTAGGGAGCTGTGGAAGGATCTTTGAGTAGGGGACTTGCTGTAAATAGAGTCTCCTAGGGGGGATCCCCTGGGTGGCTCAGCAGTTGAGCTCTGCCTTTGGCCCAGGGCGTGATCCTGGAGTCCCAGGATCGAGTCCTGCATCGGGCTCCCTGCATGGAGCCTGCTTCTCCCTCTGCCTGTGTCTCTGCCTCTCTCTCTGGGTCTCTCATGAATAAATAGTAAAATCTTAAAAAAAAAAATAGAGTCTCTTAGGGAAGCATGTGTCCTAGCAAGATGCAGGGTGGATTAGAGAGGGCTCAGCAAGTAATGAGGGGGGTGGGTCATGGAATATAGATAATAAAGTTGCCCAGTGACTCAGCCAGACTTTGTGTCACCCTCTGAATGTTCCACACCCTGCCAAGCCCTGGAAGGCACAAGATGGACTGGAAGCCCAGCGCCTGGCTCCAGTTTGCTCGTGGGCCCCAGAAGGGAGTGGGCCGTACTGGTGGCACTGGGGATAAACAGGAGAACAGAGACCATGAAAAGGAAAACATAACTGGGTGTGTGGCAGCAGGGAGTGGGGCCGAGGCAAGGCAGTGGCCTGAAAACCCAGCTCACATTGTGAGAATGCAGGCTGGGAGCAGGTGGGTGGTATGTTGAGAACTAGGGACCTGGCGGGAGGGCCTCGGAGGACTCAGTTCTGGCCATGCTGAAGCTTCTTGGCGCATCAGAGGGGCCATGCCGAGGAGGGCAGAAGTCAGGGTTCGACCGGGCAGCAGGGAGTGGATGAAGGCAGGGAAGGAGCCAGAGGAGAGGTCCAGGGCAGAGTGGTCAGGTGTGGGGCAGGGAGGCCTGGCAGGAGACCGAGTGGCAGGAGGGCCAGGGGAGGGAGCTGCCACCCAGGCTTGGGGGGAGGGGAAGAGAAGAGGCACCTGACTGAGCCCAGGGGCGTGGTGTGATCCCTAAGCATTAGGTTCAGGAAATCCTGCCTCTTTGTTGGAGGAAGAGAAGAAAGGATTGGTGAAGCATTAAGGGGTGGGCTCTGACCCAGCCGACATCGCCCTAGATGCTGCCTCCTGGGTCACCGTGGCCACTTGACCTCTGGATGCTTCAGTGTCCTTATTAGTAAAGGAGGATAACACTCTACCTAACGCGCTGACTGGCTGCGCAGACCAGAGGGCGAAATGAGCTAAGCCATGCGCAGGTCATCCACTCACATGCTACGTGTCCTAAGAAGTGTTCCTGACACATCTGTTTTCTTTAAATAAACTCTACACCCAACATGGGGCTTGAACTCATGACCCCGAGATCAGGAGTCCCAGGCTCCACCTTCTGAGTCAGCCGGGCGCCCCTGTTGTGGACGCATTTGGCCGTGATCACGAACGATGTGACGATAATTTCTATACCTGGCTTACGTGATTTTTAGATCTTCAAATGTGAGACCCTTAGAAGCCATGGAATAGATTTCTGGAGAAATCTTTTCAGACTGAGATTGAGAGCACTCCCTTCCCTAGGCACATGTTAAGTTGAATGGCCTTGGCCCTGGTTCCCCTGGAGAACTCCTGAGGTTGGCAGTCACTCTGCAGTCACACTGGTCCAGAGCCTAAGTAAGGTGAAGCCCCTGCTCGCCAGGGCTCTCCCTGCTGGGCCCACAGCGAGTCGGCCGGCCCTGCTGGCAGCTTGGACCTCAGAGCTGCCCTGTCACCTGGCTGGCTCATCTTCCTACATGGGAGTGGTTGTAGGGATTTTCCTGGAAAGACATGCCCCGTAGGTGCCCAGGGGATGGAGAGAGAGAAGCCGTCTGGTCTGTGTGCAATTTGTTTTTAATATTTATTTATTCATGAAAGACACAGAGAGAGAGGCAGAGACATAGGCAGAGGGAGAAGCGGGCTTCCTGCGGGGACCCCGATGGGGACTCCATCCAGGGACCCTGGGATTACGACTTGAGACAAAGGCAGACGCTCAACCACTGAGTCACCCAGGTGTGGGCAGCCAGTCTGAAGAGGGGGACTTCTCTGTCCCAGCTACCAACAGCCAGCCACCCTCTGGTTGTGCCTGAATGACTTGCTGGAGCATGAGAATGGCCAGGTCAGTTGAAAGGAAAAAAATAGAGAGGCTTGTCTCGCTCTGTTACCCAGTTAAAGGGGAGCCTGTCCTGCACCCCCTCTTTCCCTGAGCCTTGCTTGGTGTGCACGAGGAGATGGAGAGGAAGCT
Organism: Canis lupus baileyi; assembly: GCF_048164855.1. Classification (NCBI taxonomy): domain Eukaryota; kingdom Metazoa; phylum Chordata; class Mammalia; order Carnivora; family Canidae; genus Canis; species Canis lupus. The sequence continues at coordinate 76,503,511 of NC_132840.1, forward strand.
GTGTTGAGTCCCCGCGGCGGGGGCCAGAGTGTTGGGCGGCCCTGGCCAGGTCCCGCTCTGAGCTCTTCTGTTTTTCTCTTGCAGTACATCTTTGCAGACGCTTATGCCCAGTACCTCTGGATCACCTTTGACTTCTGCAACACCCTCCAAGGCTTTTCCATCCCGTTCCGGGCAGCTGATCTCCTTCTGCATAGCAAGGCCTCCGACCTCCTCCTGGGCTTTGACAGGTCTCACCCCAACAAGCAGGTAAGAGAGCTCCTGGAACACAGTCAGGTGCGGCTTCTCGAGTTTTCTGTTCTGGCCCTGTGGATTAGGTGTCCTTTGAGTGACCTCCCCAGCCCCTCCCTCCTCCTCCCCCCAGCTTTGCCTTTGTACTATTTCACTTCCCAGGGCTGAGAAAAACTGTATCTCCCTGGCATGCTCAGTCTGCGTCCTGGCTAGGGGTGCCATGACAAACGCTCGGTAGGCCCTGTTAGTTAAACATCATACTCTTCTCAGCGTAGATATGCCTTTGTGGGTTTTTGGGTGAGTTGGCGGGGGTGGGGTACATCGAAGCTCTGGAAATTAATCCAAGAGAGCCAGCTAAAGAAATCTGGAGTCTGAGCTCTGCTGGGACCTCTTACTGAGTTTCTGTTCTACGTTTCCCGTCTTCCACCTTAAACACACTGCTTTTGTACCATTTATTTGAACTTGCCATTAACTTTAATTTTTTTCCTGTGTGTGTGTGTGTGCATATAATATAAATGTGTGTATTTTTCTCCTTAAATTTGGATTTAAAGGAATGCGAGATGGGGAGAGAGCCCAAGTAGGATTTATATCTCAAGGTTGAAACTTGGCAAATGGAGACTGTTGGTCTGATATAATCCCATGAAACCCGTAGGATCGGGTTAACTGAGTTTTGAGCGGTTGGCTCAGAGGAACCCTGGAACATTTCTTTTTCTTTGCAGGCTGTTTAACCAAAACATGATCTGTTTCCCTTTACATGCCTGAGGGAAGAACCCAAGTATGGAGTGGGTCGGTTTACCAGTGTAGGTGGATTCATGTTGTTTTTGGTCTTCTGGCGCTTAGTACATGGTCACCAGGGCCAGAGGAACTCTCAGGTGATGTGTCTGGAAGCTCAGGGGCTGTGGCGGAGATCGGCAAGTCGGTCACTCGTGGCCTTATGCTTCGTATTCAGGCAATGCCCCCTGGTGCTCTTTGCCTCTGCGCTTAGCCAGCGTCCTCTCTGTTCACCTTCGATCACCGTGGCCCACTAACGGGTTTTTCAGGACGCCGTTTCCCACTCAAGAAAGTAGAGTGTCATCCTTTTGTTTTTACTATCCGTGAGGGCTAATCTTGAGTGAACTGTAATTTCTGATGATCCGTAAATGGAAGACAAGACCCATTTTTCCTTGCCATCATTCCTGAGGCCTTTGTAACCGCAGAGAGGGACATGAGGGTGGGAATCTGGCCTTCCCTCCCTGCCATTGTTGGCGTTTGGAGGGACTGAGCCGGCCTTGGCAACCTCCGGGCCTGTCTTCACGGATAGTGTGTTATCTACGGCGGGGGTTTGATGGCCAGGCCGTCTGGGCTGTGCCTGCCTCTTGCATCCTCATCCCGTCATGTCCTTTTGGTCTTTGCAGCTGTGGAAGTCTGATGACTTTGGCCAGACCTGGATCCTGATTCAGGAACACGTGAAGTCCTTTTCTTGGTAAGTCATCTACTTCCTGAAGAAGTTTGAATTACATAATCACCTTTCTTTGGTTGTGGCTCCTTCGTGGAGGACAGACCTGCCCCCACCTGAAATGTGGAGTGTGTGGTTCAGGAAAGGCATGTTCCAGACCTGGGAAGTAGGGCTTCAGGTACGACACACTCACCGTGCAGGGTGGTGGGGGATGAGACAGGAAGGTTATTTGTGAGAGAAGTGACAGAGCTTTTGCATTTTTCAATCCATCAGGGAACCCAGGGGAATCTCGAAGCACTTGCATGGATTTGAATTTCTAAAGACCTTCACTCTTCGAGCATGATAACAAAAGTGGGGATTTTTCTCTGTATAAAATTTATTCACTTGTTCATTCATAACGTTATTTTTTGGGAGGATGTCTGCTGAATATAAAACATGCTAGATGCTTTAGGGTAGAAGTTGAATAATTTATGGATCTAGTTATTAAGGAGACTGCAGCTTAGGTGGTAAGAAATGACATTTTGTGCACGTAACACTCATCATGAAAGCAGCACAGATTGCACGGACGTAGCGGGAGAAGCCAGAGGAGGGACATAGTCTTTCCAGATGGGAGGACTGCACACAGCTCCTCAGAGGTGGCTGCCGTTGAGCCAGGACGTATCCGAGGGGCGTGGAGGTGTGCAGGGCGGGGATTGCAGACAGGAATAGAATGGCCAAAGGCAGAGACCAGGCACCGTGGCACTTGGGTGGAGAACACACAGTCTTACTTCTGGACAGTGTGTTGGGTGAAGTTTGGGAAGGGACGTCGTGATCCGAATCTGCAGTGCTCAGTAAAGGAATCTGGACCGAATTGTGAAAGCAGTGAGGAGCCACACTGAAGGGTTTTGAGAAGGAGAGATAAATCCACAGGGCTGTACTCGAGGACGCACAGTGGTCTCTAGTCTACTTGCTTCTCATCTTTCGTGGTTACGGGTTGCAGTATGGGATCTGAGAAGGTGCATTCGTACCTGTGTGGACGGATGTGCAGAACAGATGCCTGGGAGCGGACGTGCTGGGCCAGCAGGTCACTTAGCCCGGTCACACTCAGCCTGGTCACACTCCCAAATTGATTCTTGACCTTCCCTGCCCCCAGTCAGCTGCCCCTGGAATCTTCCCTATTTCCTTTCTAGTTGCTCAGGCCAAGAGCTGGAAGTCATCGCTGATTTCACGTTTGTTTCATGCTTCAGTTTCCACCTGTCAGGAAATCCTGTTGTCTCTATATTCGATTTATATCCAGGATCTGCGACTCAGCTACAGCTTTACTCTAAGCCATCATTGTCACTCATTAGTTCGTGGCAGTCTTTCTGCTACTACTTCTTTCTAGAATTAATTCTCATACGTAGCCAGGTCGATCTTCCTAAAAACAGGTCAGATCATGCTGTTCCTCTCTTTGCCTTGAACACTCTAATATGTGCCATCACTACTCTCAGATTAATGCCAAGCACATTCCTACCACAGGGCCTTTGCACTTGCTTTCTCCCCTACCGAGACTGCTCTTCTTCAAGATATACTTATTGTGTACTCCCTTACCTTATTCAAATAACGCTTTCTAAATGAGGCCTACTATCTTTAGGATCCTAGTAAAATTGTAACTACTCCCTGTGCCCTGATTGTTCTTTTTTTGTATAACACTTACCACATTCTAATATGGGATTATTATGCTTATTGTTTGTCTTTCTCTCCCTCTCTGTTTTGAAAAGATTTTCTTTATTTATTTGACAGAGAGAGAGAGAGCACAAGCAGGGGGAGCGACAGGACAGGGAGAAAAGCAGTCTCCCCGCTGAGCAGGGAGCCTGATGTGGGGCTTGATTCTAGGACCCTGGGGTCATGACCTGAGCTGAAGGCAGATACTTAACCGAAGGAGCCACCCAGGTGCCTCTGTCTGCCTCTTTTATAGAATGAAAGCTCCAAAAGGGCAGGGGCTTAGGCCAGTTTTGTTTACTGATATAACCCCAGTGAATAAAGCATTAAGATTTTGACTTTGGTAGAGATCGTCAAATCTGTACAGAGTGTCAAATTTTGCTCTCACCTCAGTAACATGGGACGGTGCCTCTCCCAGCCAGTGTGTTAGGCAAGACATAGTATCTCAGTGTAGTCTTAGTTTGAATTTTTCTTATTACAAGTGAGTTTGAACATCTTTTTAACTGCTTAAGGGTCATTATTATTATTTTTTTAATGACATGTCTGTTCATGCCCTTTGCTCTTTTTCTATTAAATGGTTAGTCTTTTCATTGACTTCTGGAAGCTCTTTGTATATTTGAGGATGGTCCTTTGTGACATGAGGTATCACATGTGTATGTTCACTTATAGTTCTCAGCATATCTTTTGTGTTTTCGGTTTTCCATGTGGTTTTTATTTTTATTATTTATTATTATTATTTTTTAAAACTTCTCTTTTGTTTTTTTTAAATTATTTTATTTTATTTTATTTATTTATGATAGGCACACAGTGAGAGAGAGAGAGGCAGAGACATAGGCAGAGGGAGAAGCAGGCTCCATGCACCGGGAGCCCGACGTGGGATTCGATCCCGGGTCTCCAGGATCGCGTCCTGGGCCAAAGGCAGGCGCTAAACCGCTGCGCCACCCAGGGATCCCCCCATGTGGTTTTTAAACCTCATGAAATGCATTGGTACATGTTGTCTGTGCTGCTTCTAGCTCTGTTGGAAGGGGAATGTCTTTGAGTTGGTATTGCTTCCTTGATGAATGAGGACAGTGAAGATGGAGAGAGCACCGGGAGGGGCCTTACAGCCGAGTGTCTTCAAGCTCCATTGGAGTTCCTTTTCAAAGAGGGCGCCTGTTTCTGATCCTTTTGTTTTTTTCCTTGGGCAGAAGAAATTCACTAGTGTCCTAGTGAAATTGTAACCACACTCTTAGCCAAGTATAACCTCCACCCAAGGAGTACCATTAGAACTTCCTTTTGTTTTATTTGAATTTTAAGGGGACAGATTGTCCTTTTATCTGTTTAGGTAACCACATATTAGGGGGGGCACACTGGAAGGATGGCTGAGTAAAGGAACACCACGTTTGGGGATTTGTAGGTTGTACTTGTGCCTCTGTGCATGGATGCAGATATCTTAGGGGAAAGGACTGGCCTATCTTATTTTAGATAATGACATGTCTGGTGTCAGGGAATTTCAGGCCGTTTGGAGGATTTTTCCCCTAGGATTTCCCATAGTGAGTGAGAGTGTAATCTAACTTCTCTGAGAAGAATGGCATACATTTATTCAATAACGCGTGGCAGCCTGGGAGCGGCAGGAGGCCGGAAAACCAGTGATCTGTGTAATCCAGAGCTGGAGATTGGCAAGACAGGACAGTGGAAGGGCGGTCGGGGAGGGACTCCGGGATGCCCCGTGGAGCATTGCTCATGGGCTGTGGGTGAGGCCAGGTGAGGACTGGTGCCTGTGCCCAGAGATGGAGCAAGGCTTGGGATTTTCAAACGAGGGCAAAGGCAACAGTAGTGGAAGGCTAGCGATTGCAAAGTAGCAGCATTTGTAGGTGGAGTGGCTCTCAGAAACGGGAGGTCCATGTAGGGATCCTGGAAGAGAACTGGGAGGGAAGCCACAGCTCTTTCTATCTCTAGATACCGCTTTTGTTTAGGAAAAGAATAACAGAGGTGAGCTCAGTTTCAAAAATTATCTGAGTGAAGGTCCCTTCCTCTCTGCCTTTTTAAAAATATCCAGCAGCTTTGTTTTAATTTGCATATCCTCTAGGGTAGAGGAAGTACTTTAATCAGTACTTCTAATTGTGGAAGAGAGAACATGCCACCACCCCCACACAGACGCACACAGAGAATCTGATGATGAGCAGTTGTCTCCTGCACTGGGACGGAGGCCGCTAGCTTCTCCAGTGCCCTGCTGAGACTCCAGATTGTGGGGAGAAAGTCGCATCTTTTGGTTTTCTATTTCCTATCTCCCCTCCTTCCTTCCTTCTCATGCTTTTGACAGTGTATGTTTGAAGGAATGTTATTTCAGAGCCTTCATCACCCTGAGAGCCATCGTGCATATGGCGCTGTGCCAAGACAGGTACAGAAGCGAGTCCTGCCTTTGCTTGGGTCATCCCTGCGTCCCCCCCTCTGAGGCTCTCTTAATTTGCCCCATGCACTGAATGGTCTGCCTGGCCTGGTATCTTGCTGAGTGCTAGGAAACCTAAGGCAGATTAGTCCTCCTCCCAGCTACCATTGGGGGCCTCATTTGGAGGGGACCTCAATTCTGAGATTCTTCTCGAGAGAGTTCGACTTAGTCAACCTTACAGCATTCAGTTTGGAAATGCACTGAATTCGTGGACCACCTTTGTACTGTGGTGCAGGAATTCAGCGCAGCAAGATTCAGCTCAGCTGGGAGCCCTGTAGGACAAAAAGAAATAGAAGACGTGGCCTTTAAAGGCATCTGTACTCTCTCTAGGAAGCTCAGACACGTTATGATGAACAATAGGACGCGATGAATAAGATGCACCACAGTGAATTAAGAAGCACCGCTGTATAAAGTCACAGGAGTGATTCCCACATCCGCCCACCTAAGGCAGTTTTCTACCTTTGTTTGAAACTCACGTAAAATTAATATGTAAGCTTTGAAATTGAGCACTGCACGGCTACACTGCGGGTATTGGGAGAAGGAAGGAGAGCTTTGGGGGAGGGCTTCCTGGAAGAGGGGCCTTGAACATGACCTCAGAAGATGAGTAGGGTTTGGACATGCATATCGGAGTGCCTGCAGGGGTGGGGGCATCCCTGCAGAGGGTGCTCTGTTGGCAGAGCACAGGGAGCAGGAGAGGGATGAGCTCTGAGCTTCTGAAGGACACTGGGGAGATAAGTACACATGAGAAAGAGTTTGTGTAGGGCAGCCCCAATGGCTCAGCGGTTTAGTGCCACCTTTGGCCCAGGGCGTGATCCTGGGGACCCAGGATCGAGTCCCACGTTGGGCTCCCTGCATGCAGCCTGCTTCTCCCTCTGCCTGTGTCTCTGCCTCTCTCTCTCTCTCTGTGTCTCTCATGAATAAATAAGTTAAAAAAAAAAGTTTGCGAAGGAGCCTTGCAGAGCGTGACTTTGTACTGGCAGGATGAGTCCTGATTGCACGATGGGTGACAGCGCCACAGGATGGACCAACAGCAGGGGCAGGGTCCCTTAGCAAGGCTGGGCTCATGGGCTCCTCCTGTGGTTTCTTCTAGAGCTGTTGTGAGAGCCTCCCGCCCCGGGAAAACACACTCCTTGGTTCTCTGAGGTTTGTAACTTGAGGCGAGAAACTCAGCTGACAGCCCCAAGCAGTCCCTTGCCTGTTGATTCCAAAATACCCCACCTTGTACTTTTTCCTCTCTTTGCTCTTCTCGAGCTTGGCCAAGGCCGGCCTTGAGGGAGACCCAGGGCGCTTTGAAGCACAGTAGCAACCTAAACCCTGGGCAATGGCAGTACCTTCCCGTCTTTGAGCCGAGGAGCACCCAGAGGGCTGCGTTTGTGGCAGAGTGGATCATTTGTCCCCCACCCCCCCCACCATCATGTCCTTAAATTCCAGTTGGCTATCTGCATGGCCGAGCCTCCGTGCCTCTTGTGGTGACACACGGAGATGACAGCGACCGCTCTCTCTCCCCCAGGGGTATCGATCCCTATGACAAGCCCAACACCATCTACGTGGAGCGGCACGAACCCTCTGGCTACTCCACGGTTTTCAGAAGTACGGACTTCTTCCAGTCCCTGGAGAACCAGGAGGTGATCCTTGAGGAAGTGAGAGACTTCCAGCTCCGGGACAAATACATGTTTGCTACAAAGGCGGTGGTAAGTGGACAGCGCTCAGGAACGCGTATACTCCTTCCAAGTTTCCCTTCTCAGGGTCTGCATCCTGGGACCAAGCAGGTGAGTTTACGTCTTGCGGGGAGAGGGTCAGTGCGGCCAGGAGCTTGACCGAGGGACACTGGACGTAGACAGACATTCCCGTGGGGCTTGGGTGGTCTTGGAAGGTCGGAGGAGTGGAGAAGCGTGGACAGTCCTTCGGGATGTCTCTGGGCTCTTGGGATTTGGTGGTTTCCTGGTAGCCAGGCATCCTTGTCAAACACAAGTGTCTTTGAAATCCCAATTGAAAGAACCCCGAGAGGAGAGGTGGGGCTCAGTGGCAATTTTCTTTAATCTCGCTGCCTGATTTCCTTTCAGATTAGGAGGATTTCGTTGGGAATTTTGGACACATGTTAATTTCCATGGCTAATAGAATGTGTAGTCATTGGCTAGTGGGAGTTAATGCTCTAAGAAAAGCAGTGATTAAGCTTCCAGCTGTCAGTAAGTAGCTTAATTCTCAGCCTTTGGGAAAATCTTCCCCTTGATTTGATGTGTTGGATGGAGCCAGATGCTGGAACGGGTGGGGGCTTGCGCATTTAAAACTAGAGTTGATTATTTAACAGGGCTTGCCTTGCGACTGTATCAAGTTGCAAGTGGCAACTGTCCTGCCCTGTGTGAAGGGAAAAGCCCCCCTGAGGAGAGCAGATTGGGCTCCTCTTCCTGGAGGAGAAGTGCTTATTTTCTCAATGGTGGCCATTCCCTCCTTGACTTCGGGCTCTGAAGATGGTTTCTGGTCACTGGCAGGCGCTTTGCCTTCCATCACAGTTAACCTTGTGGAACTAAAATCAGGTGTAATGTTTTCCCCTAGGTTCTCGCTTAAAATACATGAATTGGTAGCAGGCCAGGCAGAGGCAGGCTGCTCCCTTTGGAAGGATTCCAGGGTAGAGACAGGACCTCCCCAGCAAGGAAAGCAGAGAATCAGGTTGAGATGAGAGGAAGAGAAGATGTGGGTGGCTATAGGCAAGAAGGGTTCCCCAATATATACTTTGCAAAAAGTTTTTAGAGTCACTATTAATTATAGTGGTTTGTCTTCTGTTAGGCTGTTTGCATTGGGGCACTTGCCAGATAGTTCCTTTCCTGCCCTGCTTACCACTTTATCTCTTTCTCTTATGTATACACACACACACACACACACACACACACACACACACACACAGAGGCAGGCCGTGGCCAAGAAGACAGGCATCCTTGGATTGCCTTGGGCTGGGGTGCAGAGAGGAGAGGGGTGGGGGAATGTGGGGTGAGAAGCCAGGCCTGAGCACTGGTACCTTGTGACATCCTCTTGGCAGTCCTGAGGTCCTGGAGTGTTCCTGGGTCTTCTCTGTTTTAGTTCTTTGGGCCTGAATTTATTTATATGATTTTAATTTCTTGAATTTAAGATGCAGTAACTGATGCCTAGATTTGCCTACTGACTGATTTGGGGCTGAGGCGGAAAGCCCTCATTGCATTGCTCTTGCCCCTATTTTTTCTGGATCTTACACCTAAGAGCTGAGGTGAGAGCTTTCTAAGCCCTCCATTCCTACCTAATAGCTATGTCTGTTCTCACGCCGTAGTTTATTTGCAGGGTGCTGGCAGCAAGTTGATTGTTATTCCTGGCCAGTGGTGAGCTCAGAGGCGGTGTCTGATGTAGTACCCAGATCTTGCACAATGCTTGATGTGTAGCAGATGTACAGTAGTTGAATGAATGCCATCTTTGCCTGCCTGATTTAGAAAGCAGAGGCCAGTAGATTTTGGGAGGGAAAGTTGGTGGTCTTAAATGATTGGTACTTTCAGAGTCAGCTTTCACCTCTCTGTGGTTCATTTATTTACATGATATTGGTGGCAAAACTGTATTTATGTGTTTGGCTTCATCCTTTAGCATGTGGACAGGCCACCAGATTCCAAGGTCAATGGTGTTAATTAGAGGCTCTAGGTCAGATGAGGTAGGCCACCACATGGAAAGATTTCTCAAATTGTGGTCTTAGGAGCACTCACGGTACCATCATGCAAGAGCACTTGTTCCAAAAGCAGATTTCAAGGCCCAAATGCATTTTGTTCTCAGCATTCCCTAGGCTGCCTAAGAAACTCTAAAATTTGAGAAGTTCTTCCCTGAGGCCTTCTGTAGGCAGAAGCTTGTGATAATAGTCAATTCTGTTATCAAAGGATCATTGTAGATTGGATGGGTTGATGAGGGAAGAGACCCAACTGGCAGTGGATGATAAAATGAGTGTTTTCTCCCTTTAATTTCTTCCTTTTTATTACATTAGACTGCTGAGCCATAAGGATAAACAACATTGGCCTTGGTTGGGTAACCATATCAGTGGGAGTGTTGAGGTCTGCAAGTGTAACTTCTTATCTGGGGTGTGCTTAGCACTCAGGCTGCCTGGGTTTGGGGAATTCTGAGTGACCTTAATATTAAATGGATTCAAATCAAATTAGGAAAGTCAAGGAACTAATTGCAAAACCACAGAAAATTGGTTTTGGGTGATTAACTCTTTTGCTTTTTTTCCAGTACCGTGAATGATTACAATTCTTTGCAAGTTAGCTTTTTAGAACATGTGGGGACAGCCATCTGGATTCTGGACTGGAAGTGGTATCTGAGTCTTCAGAATCCACCGGTGCCCTGTTAGCCTGGCTCTTATTTCATATGTGGTTTGTGTCTGATGCCCTTTGATTTTTTTTTTATAAAGATTTTATTTATTTATTTTTTTAGAGAGAGGAGGCATGTGCGAGAGCGTGTGGAAGGAGAGGGGCAGTAGTGGGAGAGGGAGAGAAAGTATCTCAAGCATAATCCACAAGGAGTGGGGAGCCCAATGTGGGGCACTCGACCCCACGACTCTGAGATAATGATCCAAGCTGAAATCAGGGGTCAGTCACTCAACTGGCTGAGCCACTCGAGTGCTCCCCCTTGATTTTTTTTAACCCAAGCCTAATTTTTATACCTTTTTTTTTGACATGAAGTTCACTTACTTGTCTTAATAGTCTACACTAAAATGATAGGCCATTAAAGCAGCAATGAGGTGTTTCTGCAAACTGGACCAACATCGAGTCGCTAACTTGGCAATATACAGCTGTTAGGTTCTTTCTGCTAGATAGCAATAGTTGCCAAAATGTTGGAAATAAGTGAGGACTAGCTGCTCCTCAGTAGCTTCACCACCAGTAAATCATGAAAGCCAGGTATATACCTTTCTTGCACAATTGATGCATCAGTAAGCAGAGACCTAATGTATGGGCTTAATGGCATTTCCTCTCTTCTTCTGGGTGGTATAAACACAATGTTCTAGAGCAGGGATTGGCAAGCTATGGCCCTTCACTTGTTTTTGTCAATAAAGTTTTATTGAAACAGCTATGCTTATTTGCTTACAAGTTGTCTATCACTGCTTTTATGCTACAGTGACAGAATTGAATAGTTGTGTGGAGGCAGGATGGCCCACAACCCTAAAATATCTCTATATGGATCTTCACAGAAAACCAGTCCTGTTATAGAGGCAAGATTCTGTTACCCTTTGCACTGGCATCAGGCAACCAGAATCCTCTTGTGTAAAAGCTTTTAAGGGACACCTGGGTGGCTCAGCGGTTGAGTGTCTGCCTTCAGCCCAGGGTATACTGGTTCAGGGATCAAGTCCCATGCCGGGCTCCTTGCAGGGAGCCTGCTTCTCCCTCTGCCTATGTCTCTGCCTCTCTCTGTGTCTCTCATGAATAAATACATAAAATCTTAAAAAAAAAATAAAAGCTTGATAAGTCATAGCCATTTCCCCTAAAAATACAGGTTACAGGCCTCCTTAAATTGTTATGCCCTGTTCATGCCAGAGTACTATCTTTAGGATATTCAAGCCAGTTCAGATATCTTGCATGCCACCGATCTCCCTTGAGAACTCATTTCTACTTTTGCCATTATGACTGACCAACCACTATTGAAAACCAATTTCTAATCTTCATTATGCTAATTTAAAGCCTCTAATGTTGATGGAGATAAAAAGACAACTTAGTTATTGTCTCAAGATGGTGGACTTTTTTTTTTTTTAAAGATTTTATTTATTTATTCACGAGAGACACAGAGAAAGGTAGAGACATAGACAGAAGGAGGAGAAGCAGGCTCCATGTGGAGAGCCCGATGTGGGACTCGATCCGGGGACTCCAGGATCATACCCTGAGCCAAAGGCAGATGCTCAACCACTGGGTCACCCAGGTGTCCCAAGATGGTGGGCTTCTCTATGAACAGTTAGCTGACCTCACTTGGGGTGTGAATTTTAGGGTAACTGACTCAAACCAAGCTATTGACGAATTATTTTAGTTATAACATTACTTAAATGTACGCAAACATAAAGCTAGGTATAAGCACGTAATGCGTGTAATTTATACGCAACAATAAAACCCAAAAACCTTTACAGATTATAAATAAAACTGTAATACCAGTAAATTTAAAATTAACTTTTATAACACCTGTATTGAGATATAATTCATATGCCATAAAATTCACCCTTTTAAGGTGTGCAGCTCAGTGGTTGTTAAGTATATTCACAAAGTTGTGTAATACTTATCACTCTCTAATTCCAGCACATTTTCATTGCCCCACACTCCCATTCCCTCCCATTCCCTCCCCTCCTAGCCTCTGGCAACCACAAATCTATTTTCTGCCTCATAGAATCGCCTGTTCTGGACATTTTATGTAAAGAGAATCCTATACTATGTGACCTTACTTGTAACTGTTTTCTTTCCTAGTGTAATGTTTTCAGATTTCATCTGTGTTTATTATGGATCATCAGAATTAATGTCTTTAGGTCCACTGCCTCTCTCTTTTGCCAGTTAAAATTTTTTGTTGAACCCCTTTGTGATTTTTTTTCTTGTGAGTTCTTGTACTTTCCCACTCAAGAATTTGTATCTTGGGCGCTTGGGTGGCTGTCAGTTAAACAGCTGCCTTCATCTTAGGTTGTGATCCTGAGGTCCTGGGATCGAGGCCTGCATCGGGCTCCCTGTTCGACGGGGAGTCTGTTTCTCCCTCTGCCTCTTTCTCTTTTCCTCATGAATGAATAAATTTTAAAAATATTTAAAAAGAAAATAATTTGCATCTCTATAATTCCTGTTTCTTTATAGATAGTATGTCTTTGGTGAGACAGTTGTTCTCATACTTTAATTCTTGTGACATGGTTTCCCTTTAATTTTTTGAACCTATTTATGATAGGGGATTTAAATTTTTTGTCTGTAATTCCAGTATTTGGCCTTCCTCAGCAATGGTTTCTCTTGACTCTTTGTGTGTGTGTGTTGTGTCTGAGTATGGGCCATACTTTGCTGTTTGCTTGTCCTGTCATCCTTTTATTAAAATCAGACATTTCAGATGGTATCACGAGGCACCTGCTCATATCCAAGCGGCCCCTTCCCAGAATGTTTTTTGTTGCCTTTCCCTACTGTTGCCTATTTTGATTTTGTTTGTGAGTTTCCTGCATTAATTTGGTAGAGTTTATAGTCTTCATTGTGTTTGACTGTGAAATGTTTAATAATTAGGCTTAGAGACTGGCCATGATTGAATAGTGATTTTTCTCAAATGCTTTGCACAGATAAATCTGGTGGCTGAATGCCTCTGACCGTGGGCTGGGGGCTTGCGGTCTGGCCATCCACAACTCTACCTTAGCCTTCGGTTCCTGCTTCTGTAGAGCCTCCAGGTGATTACCTGGCCATGAGAGATGAGGCCCTTATTGCTTCTCTCCTGAGCAGACTCACAGCTCTTGCGTGGAGACCTAGTAGGTTCCCTGGGATATTTCAGAGCTTATCGAAGCCTCTTCTGGGCATCTACTGCCCCAGCTTTTCCTTCCAGGCTTCTTTTTTTTATTTTTAAAGATTTTATTTATTTATTCATGATAGACATAGAGAGAGAGAGAGAGGCAGAGCACAGGCAGAGGGAGAAGCAGGCTCCATGCCAGGAGCCAGATGTGGGACTCGATCCTGAGACTCCAGGATCATGCCCTGGGCCAAAGGCAGGCGCTGAACCACCCAAGGATCCCTCCTTTCAGGCTTCTTAGCCTTCCATGAGCTCCAGGTGGTCATGTCTTGCCAGCAGCTGTGATGTTAAACGTCTGCCATTTGTCACTGTTTCCCACAAACGGCCTGGCTGTAGGTCTGTTGGTACAGTGAACTGAGTCAGGTTATACGGAGAGAAGACCCGAGAATGCAGTTTTCAAGCTAGCTGTGGGAGTCATCTGTCCCCTTCAGTGGCTCTGGGGCTGCTGGTCTTCCCAGTTCTTGGAGCTGCCAGGCTGTGGGTTTCTAAGGCTGCTGCAGAGCTAGGGAGAAGGGGATGGGATTGAGGCCACAAAGTTGCCTCTTCTTGCTGAGCTTTGCCACTGATATCCAATAAGTGCTCCTTGGGTTTTGGCAAGCCTTTATTTAACTTTTAGAATTGTGAAAAAGTTGACTTTGAGAACTTTGGTTGGGGTTTTTGTTGCTTTTCGGAGGAGTGGATTTTGAGTTCCTTCCTCTGCCATTCTGGATGCGCTCCCAATTAATACTAACTTTGTAGAACTTTTTCTTTTTTTTAAAGATTTTATTTATTTGAGAGAGAGAGAGAGAGAGAGAGCACGAACAGGAGGAGGGGCAGAGGGAGAGGGAGAAGCAGACTCCCTGCTGAGTGTAGAGCTCAATTCCAGGGCTCTACCCCAGGATGCCAAGATCATGACCTGAGTTGAAGGCAGACGCTCAACCTGCTAAGCCACCTAGGCGCCCCTAAAACTTTTTATTATGGATGTTTTCAAATCTATGTAAAAGAACAGTTTATACTTATAGGACCACCGTAGGTGGTCCTCCATAGGTGCCCTCATTCAGCCTCAATACTATTTACATTTGTTAATCTCTTTTCAGCTGTGTAACCTACTACTTATTTTTTTCTTGGAATGGTTTATTTTATTATTAGTATTATTTTTTAAGTAGGCTCCCCACTCAGCATGGACCCCAATGCAGGGCTAGATCTCACAACCCCAAAAGCAAGACCTGAGCTTAGATCAGGAGTCAGACATTTACCTGGCTGAGCCACCCAGGCACCCCTTTTCTTGGGATATATTAAAGCAAGTCATAAATACATATATATAAAATATCTGTAAAACGTTATCTATAAATATTTTAGCATAAACGACGTTAACGTGGATGATGTTTTGCTGATCCTTGGTCACTGCTTCAGAGGGGAAGGTGGCAGTGGATGCTAGAGCCCCAGTGCTTCTGAACTGGGGTCCTTGTCCCCCACGTGCTTTGGAGTCCCTCATTCTCTGGCCACTTTTCTCCATGAAATGTTTGATTGAAGAGCTCACTGTGACATCCTGTGGCCTTCACTTGGCAAGAATGTGTCATTTATTTAGTTCTCTCTGCTCTTTTCTCCTTGACCTCTCATTTCCTTTGATATAATCTCAAACGTAAGCATAAATGCACATTCTGAAATTCAGATTATTCAGATTCTTATGTTAATTTATGTTTCCTTATCAGGATGAAAACACCAAATAAAAAAAACTTATCACAGATTCTCAGACCCTGTAATATTGGCATAACTTGAAATGTTTAAATAACTCCTGGATGCTGGCGAAAGTATTTGTGCTGGGAGCTGTATTAACTGGTATTGCCTTTCAGGAAGGCTGTTTATTCTGTCAAAACTGAAAATTTTGATCTAGTGGTTTTGAGAATGGCATCCTACAGATATTCTTGTGAACTTCTAAAAAAGGTAACATATACAAGCATGTCCACTGAAGAATGTTTCTGGAAAATATGTCAGTGCCCATGAGCTGTTAAACAGATGATGTCCAAGAGACTCTATGAGTGAAGAAAGTTGAATGGCACAACAACATTTCCATCAACGATCAGCGTTGTATGTGGAAAATAAAATTGCAAATGTTATCAAATTAGCATTGTGTTTGATTACTGGTAACAGACTAGAAATAGAAGTGCCTTAGTGAATACAGAAACTTACTTTTCTCTCCTCAGGGCAGCCTATTGGTAGCCAAACTACGGCTGGTATGTGGGTGCCCTGGTGTTATTGGGGACCTAGGCTTCTCTCTGTTCCACAAACCTAATGATTTCCATTCTCAGGGTTCCTTCTTGGTCCAGAATATCTATACTAGCCTTTGAGTCTTTATGGGAGTTAGAGTAAGGAGAGAGAGGCCAAATAGGACCCCTTCCCACTGATGAAGTCTCTCAGCAGCCTTCTTAGAAACCAACACACCACTTAGGTTTACAATTATTGCTTAGAACTCAGTCATGTGGCTGCACTTAGGTAGAGAACCCCAGTGGCTTATTTGGGGTGGCGGTCAAGGTCTTGTTGCTAAAGAGGAAGGAATAATGGATGTTGGGTAAGTGTAGCATTGTCTGTCACCATATAAATATGCTCAGGTGTGATGGCACAGAACACTTCTGAAAGACCCCATGAAAGCCTGTTACCAGCAGAGCGTTGGTAAGCTGTTACTTTCTGGAGGGTCGGGCAGGAGGAGAGAGTGGAGGGTCGGGAGCTGAGGTTCTGCATTCTACCTCACCCCTGTCTATACTGTTGGATGTTTCTTTCTTATGAGCACGTTTTACTTTTATAATTGTGGTCAAGAGAAACTCAACAGCCACAAAACCCCATGGTTTGTTAAGGAAAAATATTAGGGGCTAATGATACATCTGTTTGACAGTCCATAGTGTGCCACAGTTTAATTGTTAATTTTTTTTTTAGGATTTTATTTATTAGAGAGAAAGAGATAGCGAGAGAGAGCAGGAATGGGGAGGAGGAGTGGGAGAAGCAGGCTCTCTGTGAGCAGGGAGCCTGACATGGGGCTTGATCCCGGGACCCTGGGATCATGACCTGAGCTGAAGGCAAATGCTTAACTGACTGAGCCACCCAGGTGCTCGTAATTTTTAATGTTTCTTGGTGGCGAGAAAGTATCACTCCTTAGGAGTGAGCCCGAATTGTCCAGGCTTAGGAATGATTGTCCTGGAAGGAAGTGGGATGGATGTGTTTTGAGGTTTCTTTTTCTTTTCTCCCTTCCCTTCCCTCCCCCCTCCCCCCTCCCCCTCCCTCCTCCCCTCCCCTCCCCTTCCCTTCCCTTCTTATTGTTGTTGCTTTTTGGTTTGTTTTGAGATTTCTTATGACCTTTGTACTCTGTGACTTTTGCATTTGTGGAGGAAGACTGGCCTTGGTATGAATTCTCCATTCTCATGCCACCCAAGAGCACTCATTAAGAATGCTTAACTAGGGGCACCTGGGTGGCTCAGTGGTTGAGCATCTGCCTTCGGCTCAGGGCATGATCCCAGGGTCCTGGGATTGAGTCCCACATCGGGCTCCCCGCAGAGAGCCTGCTTCTCCCCCTGCCTATGTTTCTGTCTCTGTGTCTCTCTCATGAATAAATAAATAAAATATTAAAACCCCCCACAAAACTTAACTAATCATGGCCCTAGTGTCACTGAGAAAAGTGACTCCTTTCTAAGGTATAACCACAGTGGGATAGTAGTGAAAAAATAAAAGCATGAAAGTGTATGTTTCAACTGACATCTGTGTATTCACATATATTTATAGGGATTTATATAGGGTAGCTTAAACGGATCCTCTGACCTTTATAAATAGCTATAAAATTTTATTGACTTGAGGGCTTTTGGAATCTATGCCTAACAGTCTTGCTGGGCAATGTTTTCTCATTTAGGTAATATGTTTTATATTTTTAATAGATCCATCGTTTCCTATGGCCCCATACTTAGTACAAGCTATTAACATGGTTTTCAGTTGTGCCATTTTGGAAAGGCAGTCTTTTGTACCTCTCTACCTGGCCTCTTTCAAACAAACTAATTTTAACCATTTGTTATATATATATATGTGTGTGTGTATATATATGTGTATATACACACACACACACACACACACAGTACTCAGATGAGTCAAGAGTAACTTCATGTTCCTCCCCTTGCTCTTCACATAGTATTTATTGGGCATATATTAGCACATGGGTTTCATTTGTGTTATAGTTAAGAGAAATTGATATGTTTCTTACTTTATAGGAATTTAAAATGTGTGGTAAACAGTAATAACACGGTCAAGGATAAATGAAGCAAAATGAACCCATTCTGGTTGGGGATCTCAACATTCTGATAAGCTTAGTAGTCGCGTGTGTGATTATGTACATCTGAAGGCTTGTATCCCTTTCCAGCTAGTTGTGCAAAATTTGCCTTCAGTTCTCAATCCCATACTTTATTTATTTAAAAGATTTTATTTGTGAGAGACTCAGAGAGAGAGAGGCAGAGACACATGCAGAGGGGAGAAGCAGGCTCCCTGTGGAAAGTCTGATGTGGCTCTTGATCCCAGGACCCCAGGATCACAACCTGAGCTGAAGATAGATGCTCAGCCACCGAGCCACCCAGGCATCCCAGTCCCATACTTTTAGAGCTGGAAAAACCCACACTGAGCCTTTATGGTGGCTCTTACCCTTTTTTGAATCATCAACCCTTTTGAGAATCTGGTAAAGATTGTGTGCCCTTCCCGGCAGGATGAATGAGTGCATCTATACACATGGTTTGCATATGTATTTATAGGGTTCCTGGACCATTGAAACCCATATATAGAGAAGCCCTGATCCTAATCAGCTTCTCATTTTTGTAGATGAGTAAATTGAGACCTAGAGACGTTTAGTGATTTCCTGAGGTGGTACAGCCAGCTCTTAATCTAATGCTTTTATACATATTTTCGAGACTCCAGCTGTGCTTTAGTATTTCTAAAACGCAGTGTGATGTGGCCAACATTGTGTGGCATGCCCTATGCCCTAGCAAAGAAAACACACTCTAGGAAAAATGTTCATCAATGAGAAGTATTAGAAGGTTGCAAAAGAGAACCGGTAAAAATTCCCTCAGCTCTTTGTGCAGGTTAAAGCCCTTTAATTCGAGTATCCTCGTCCCCTGAAAACGGGAGGGGAAAGAACATGGGAATGGGTTTTATATTCTCGGTGTGTGGCTGACCTCAGCCTGTGTGGGTGCGGGGGCTGCCGGGTTCAGCCCCCTACCTCCTCCCACGCCCAGTTGGGCCGCGGTACTGTCTGTCCTTACTCGGGAGTATCTAATACCTGTTGCAGATCGGATGTTGGGGATCAAACAAATGCAGCCCAAGCTGTGGAGGGAACACGGACCTTGCAAAAAATGTGCATTTGCAGTCACCCTGTGTTTTGTGTTTCTGGTAGAATCAGAGGGGTCTGACTTTCCTGTTTCCATCTTCTCTTACTTTGAGTGGCTGTAGTGTGGCACCATTAACTTTTTTTTCCCCTCCTCTTCCTTGGCAGCATCTTCTGGGCGGTCTACAGCCAGCTTCTGTCCAGCTCTGGGTGTCCTTTGACAGGAAGCCCATGCGAGCAGCCCAGTTTGTTACAAGACATCCTATTAATGTGAGTGGGGTCTGCTTGGGGGTGGACAAAAGAGTTAGGGGTTTCCACATGCAGGGGTCAGGGGAAGGGTGTTGCTGGGATATCCTTCTGGGTAGAGCCTTTTAAAAATTTTTTTTTAATTTGAATCTTCTTTTATTTATTTATTTTAATTAAAAAAATTTTTTTTAAAGTTCAATTTGCCAACATGCAGTGTAACACTCAGTGCTCATCATGTTGGGTAGGTCATTGATGGAGGCTCCCTGCAATCACTTTCTAGACAGTTCCATAGAGGGAACCATTAGGCTTTGGGCACCTTGGTCTGTTTTTTCCCTCTTCACTATTTGAAGTGCAGCTGAATGGGAGTCTTAATTTGCTTTATGTGTAGACAGACTGGCAGACGTTTGGGACCAGAGTCAGTGGGCCCTCAGTGTGCTGTCCTGAAGGAATGGAGAGCTGGTGACCATGAGTTATTCATGCAATACCTGCTCTGTTGCTTACAGGTGGCTAGATTCCAAAAGGGGATAAAAGCTGGGACCCATCCTTTTAGAAACACATACGTTGGAGACACAGAGAAACAAGCAGAGGAGAAACCATATGTATACATTCATGTCAAATGCTTAGCTACAGTATGCGTGTATTAGAGCGAAGAGATCAATGGGAAAAACAGTGTGGGCTGGGGTCATCAGAGAAGCCACCACAGGCAGGAGGTGGCATTTGAAGGCCTTGCCACTGGCAGTCGGTGTGCTGGAGGGTTGGTAGCTCATGGGGAGAACATTCTTGTCAGTTCTTTGCTTTTTATGGCTTCCACCTTTCTTTAGTACCTTAGAGAGAATGAAAGGAAAGGAAATGCACATTAATGGATATTATAATACATACTATTGATGGACCTCATGGGAAAAAGGAGATGTCATGAACCAAAACAAAGTTTTTAGGTCATTTGTGGGGTTTGGTGGTCCCCTCTTTGGGGCCCCATTTGCCAGTAAGCAGCTTGTTCCAGTTACAGGGCAGCCTCACCTCCTCCAAAAAGAAAATTGGCTAGGCTTTACCGAGATTTGGGAAGGTGTCTGCGGGCTCTGGGCCTGTCCCCGTCACTGGGACATTTGGAAGTCATTACTTCAGTGTGCATAGGGAAAAGTCCACTGTGCATGTGTGGTTTTTGACTTGTGTATGTTTTGACTTTCGATTCCAAAGGAATATTACATCGCAGATGCCTCCGAGGACCAGGTGTTTGTATGCGTCAGTCATAGTAACAACCGCACCAACTTATACATCTCAGAGGCAGAGGGGCTGAAATTCTCCTTGTCCCTGGAGAACGTGCTCTATTACAGCCCAGGAGGGGCAGGCGGTGACACGTTGGTGAGGTAAGGAAACCATAAGTCCCTCCCTCGCTTTTACATCAGAGCAACCAGCACCCTCAGGTTGGGTGTTTTTCAACATTAGCTGTACTTTTGGGTTCAACTGGCGAGTTTCCAGAATGCCCGTGGCTGGCTTGTGGCACGGCTTCAGCAATTAGGGGTGTGGTTGGGCTGTGAAGATTTTAAAAAGCCCTCCAGGTGATTTGGATGGGATGCCAAGGCTGAGCATGGCTGCTCTGGGTGACATTTGGAGTCACAGGCCCTGTGTCAGCCACTCCCTGGGTTCCTTTCCTTCAGTTATCTGCCTTGGGGTCTCTGAGCCGGTGGGAAAAGGCACTTGGACAGGGGTCAGCTCGGGGCAAGCTGGCGTGGGGAGAGCGATGGCAGACTTGCCTCTAAGTAAGGCAGGTTAATTGACATTTTTTTTCTTACTGTAATTGCAAATATTGCTCCGTGGGTGACCCCGTGACCCTTGGGAGCTGGAGTCCATTCATTCTCGCTTGTCATGCGACAAGCCAGTCTTCTGTGAGACGTCTGACTGTGATGAGAATCACTCTGCTCTTTGCAAGAGCCGTCTGGTGGAGCTGGCTGGTGTGCAGCGAGGCCTGGCTCTGAGGCCATGACCACCAGGTCACAGGGCGTGACACTGCCGTCCAAGGTCTCTCGTCATGCTGGTGATTTATTCAGTCCCCATTTCTTTTGACAAGGACGCTGCTGCTCTGTGCCAGCCCTTGTTCCAGGCACAGCAATGAGATAATATGTCCAGCAATGAAAAGTCAAAACAGGGTCCTTATTCCATGGGGCTTTTGTTCTCATTGGGGGAAGATAGGACGGAAACAAATACGTAGTTTGCCTGTTGGTGGCAAGGGCTGGGAGGCAGAGTGAACCAAGTTAAGAGGACAGGGGATCCCGCTCCCCACGAGCACCATTTGCTTCAACGTGGATGGAACTGGAGGGTATTATGCTGAGTGAAGTAAGTCAGTCGGAGAAGGACAAACATTATATGTTCTCATTCATTTGGGGAATATAAATAATAGTGAAAGGGAAAAGAAGGGAAGGGGGAAGAAATGTGTGGGAAATATCAGAAAGGGAGACAGAACGTAAAGACTGCTAACTCTGGGAAACGAACTAGGGGTGGTAGAAGGGGAGGAGGGCGGGGGGTGGGAGTGAATGGGTGACGGGCACTGGGTGTTATTCTGTATGTTAGTAAATTGAACACCAATAAAAAAAAAAAAAAAAAAAAGAGGACAGGGGATTAAGAGCATGTCATTTATACAGGCTGGCCATGGAAGGCTGTTCTACGACAGTGACATTTCAGTAGGTCCTGAGTCACGTGAGCAGGAAGAGGGAACAGCATGCTCGGAGGGCCTGGGGAAGGGCACTGTGGCAGAGGGAACAGCATGCTCGGAGGCCCTGGGGAAGGGCGCTGCGGCAGAGGGAACAGCATGCTCAGAGATTCTGAGGTTGGATATATTTTAGGAGCGGTGTAGAAGCCAGGGTGGCTCCAACAGCTGGAGGAGGAGGAGAGAGAGAACATCCTCTAGGAAATAGGATCCAGGAGAGCAGGGCTCAGATTGTATAAGGCCTTCAAGGGCATGGAAGAAATTTCCTTTTTTCCTTCTAAGCAGAATATGGAGGTTTTTGACCAGAAGATGGACATCATCTGATTTAACCTGTTACATTTTTTTTAACCATTTAAAAAAATTGTGACCCCACGTTACATAAAGGAAAGGACTTGAAACATAAATGGACAATATTACAACTAGTTTCAGACGAACACTCAGGTGACCTGTCTTCTAAAGAAGCCAGGCTCAGTGCGGTGTGCAGAGTAGACTGCCGGCGGGGCGCGAGAATGGAAGAAGCAGGGCGCCTGGCCGGGACAGTGCTGGAGACCCAGGCTGGCCTTGCTGTCAGCAGGGCCCAGGGCAGTAGCAGCAGAGATGACGGAAATGGGCAAATTCTGATCGTTTGCTGGTAGATTTGCTGCTTGGCTGTGGCGCGTCCAGGGCCCACGACTGCTTGGGCTGAGCAGTGAGTGGGCAGAATGACGGCCGTGGGCTGAGTCCGGGCGTCAGGAAGTCAGAGGGAGCTGCGTGAGGAGCAGGTGTCCGGGGAAAGGGCAGGGCCTCGGGTTCGGACTCGCCAGCTTGGAGATGCCTGTTGGATCCCCAAGGGGAGAACTTTCTGGTCCCTGACAGTGCCTTTGCATGCCCTGTTTCGGCTCTTTCAGAGGTACGTCCTATTTTATGCCTCCCCACACCCCTGCCAGTATAGACTCCTGAGTTATTTATTATTCAGTGTGAGTTAATGTGTTGTAAACCATTCCTACCATGATTCAGCCTCAGGTTTTTCTGGTTTGGTCAGTGGCAGCGTCTTTGGGCTGGCTCCTGTGTCTTTGCTTTTTGTTTGTTTGTTATTTTAAGTAATTTATTGGGGTGAAATTCACATGACATTAGCTGAGCCATTTTAAAGTGAACAGCCCGGTGGCATTTAGGGCATTCGTGGCGTTGTGCAAGCAACCACTGGCTTTAATCTATTTCCAAAACATTTTCACTTCCCCAAAAGAGAACCCCTTACCCACTAAGCAGTTTCTGGTCCCAGTCTGTCTTCCCTGCAGCCCCTGGCAGCCACTAATGTCCTTTCTGTCTCTGTGGATTTACCTTCTCCAGGTATACTGTGTAAACAGAATCGTAGCATAATAAGTGACCTTTGGGTCAGTCTCGGAGCTTGCATAATGTGTTCAGGGTTTGTCCGTGTGTGTATGTGTGTGCGTGTGCGTGTGTGTGTGTGTGTGTGAGTGCTTCATTCCTTTGTACTGGTGAATAATATTCTGCTTACTTTTTTTATAATTAGAATTATGAGCCATGATTCCTCAAGCCTTTCCCAGCCTCTGATTTTTTCCCCCACCTTTGAGAGCCGTGGAGTGGATAAATCACAGCTTGCCAAAGGTTTCTGTATCCTCTGCATTTGTCGGGTGTTCAGGATGGCTGTCTTGTGACAGGGCAGGCAGAAGTCTTGGAGAGAAGCTCCCCAGGAAGCAGGAAGCTCAGTTATGTGACCATATGGCCCTCTCATGTATGCACACGGCCCTTTACGTGGTAATGAAGGTCACTCATGCCTGGCCCGAGCGCCCAATCCAGTTAGGAAACTGGAAAGAGGTTTATGTCCACATTCACAGACCAGCATGGGCTCAGCCTTCTTCTTGTTTACTTCAGGCTTAATCTCAGGACTGGAGATGCTCAGTTGTGCTCATTTGAGTGAACTTTTGTCACCTGCT
Source organism: Canis lupus baileyi (assembly GCF_048164855.1). Lineage (NCBI taxonomy): Eukaryota > Metazoa > Chordata > Mammalia > Carnivora > Canidae > Canis > Canis lupus. The sequence continues at coordinate 76,526,989 of NC_132840.1, forward strand.
TCTGCATCTCAGCGAGATGAGATAGGCTAAGGGTGAATTAGATTGCGTGGGCAGGCTGATTCAAAAAAAACCAAAAACCAAAAAACCCCACATAACACTTCTGTGTTATTTGAAATGAGTTGTTCTTTGAACTCAATAGGAAAGTGTGGTGCCAAGGAAGTGGTCCTAATTTACTTAGAGACCTGGAGTAGAATTCTTAACTGGGGGTGCCCCTGGCGTCGGTGAGATGTGCCGAGCAGAAATCTCCTGGAAAGCAGTGTCTGGATGTGGGGATGAGATGTTGGGCCCGGCGGGGCCTCTGCGAGGGGCGAGGCGGGCGTGGGCTCTGCAGGAGGGTGGCCCAGGGGCCTGGGTGCTCTGGCGAGTGGAAATGTAAGAAAATGGACGAAGAGAGGGCACCTAGGGTGAGATGAATCATCGCAGGGCCACTGGGGCACTGACAGGCATAGAAGACAGGTTTCTGCTTGGAACCAAAAGGCAGAAATCCAGGAGAGTGACAGTCAACCTGATGGTGGTGGCTTCATGATGATGGCATCTAACGCAGGGTTGCTGAGGTCAATAGAGAGAGTGGGTGGCTGACAGAGCTGCAACTGATTTCTAAAGAAGCAAAGAAAAATACTTCCAGGAGACCCGAGGAAACCGCATGTCAGAATGTTTGGTCTCATTGCCAGCATCTTATTTAGGATTTTTTTTTTTTTTTAGATTTTATTTATCTATTCATGAGACACCCAGAGAGAGAGAGAGAGAGAGAGAGAGGTGGAGAGACACAGGCAGAGGGAGAAGCAGGCTCCCTTGGGGACCCTGATATGGGACTCGATCCCCAGACCCTGGGATCATGCCCTGAGCTGAAGCCAGGTGCTCAACCATGGAGCCACCCAGGCGTCCCTCAGTGCCAGCATTTGATTTGGGGTTTTGCTCAGTCTCTCCATCTGAAGTAGCTTTGTCAGTGCTTTTTAAAAATTTTCTTTTTCTTCCTCAGAGCTTGTAGTGAGTGTGCTTCTGTCTAAACTCATCCAGCTCGAGATTGGTAGAGTGGATAATGGAAAAAAGCAGTTCTATGCTTTAATAAATTTTTTTTTAACCAAGCCTGGTGGCTCAGAACCCTTCTAAATAAAGGACACACTTCCAGTTTTGAAAACCACGTGGGAACTCTGGTTAGCACTTCTCAGAGATCTGTTCCATCTGTGACGTGTGTACCATTTCGGGGCAAAGCTGCTTCCCAGTGAAATAGGTACCCTGGCATAGTAGTTAAGGCCCTGGGAAGGCCTCATTCTCTGCTTCATTGGTAAAAAGTATAACCTCAAGCTTCTAGAACCTTCCTTGCTCTTTGTATGGCTTCCTGGGGTCGGGGTTCTGCTGTGCATTCTGACAGGAACCCTATGGGCTTCTCCCTGAACAGGGTGTTGGATAATTAATTGTCAGCGTGTGGCCAGTGGCTGTGTATCCCTTAGCGCTGGATTCCTGCGGGTTATAAGCCCTGGCGCTTCGATTGGTGTCTGGCAAGTCTGGCTTACTGTTTCCTGTTTGTCGAGGCTCGCTGGAAGATTTGGGGTGAATCTTTCAGGGAAGAGATAGACGTGCCTCTCATCACGTCTGTATGTTGTAGTCAGCATTCTGAACTCCCCATGAAGAGTTATTGATCTGATAAGCATCTTGACCTTCAAAGTTAAAACACAATCACGTTTAAAAAAAAAAAGAGGGACGGGACACCTGGGTGGCTCAGTGGTTGAGCATCTGCCTTCGGCTCAGGGCGTGATCCTGGAGTCTTGGGATCAAGTCCCACGTCAGGCTCCCTGCATGGAGCCTGCTTCTCCCTCTGCCTGTATCTCTGCCTCTCTCTCTCTGTGTCTCTCATGAATAAATAAATAAAATCTTTAAAAAAAAAGGTTACTTATCTGTAAATAAGAATGAACTACTGATTTGTGCTACAGTATGGGTGAACCTTGGACACATTACGCTGTACAAAAGTGACCATAAAAAGGCACACTTCCATGTATATGAAATACACAGATTAGGCTAATTCGTAGCCACAGAAAACTGAGTAGTGGTGGCCAGGGCCTGGGGTGGGCAGGGAAGAAGGGGGATGACTGCCGGTGGGTACTGGGTTTCTTTTTAAGATGATGAAAGTGTTCTGGAACTAGATCATGACGCCGGTACAACACAGCATCGTGAATGTACGTAATGCCACTGAATTCTGTACTTTAACACAGCTAAATTTTGTTATTTATAATAAAAACATACCAAGGAAATATCAGTTCAGGTTCACAGCTGCTTATTTTCTCTTACTGTAGGTATTTTGCAAATGAGCCATTTGCTGACTTCCACCGCGTGGAGGGGTTACAAGGAGTCTATATCGCTACTCTGATTAACGGTTCGATGAATGAGGAGAACATGCGATCAGTCATCACCTTTGACAAAGGGGGTACCTGGGAGTTCCTTCAGGCTCCAGCCTTCACGGGATATGGAGAAAAAATCAACTGTGAGGTACAGATGCTTTCATCTCGTTTGGGCTTTTCATATGAATTTTTAATCTGTGGTGCTACCCTTAACGATTCCCAAACTCCGCACCAGGGCAGCTAGGGGTGCCATAGTTCACTCCCAGTGAACTCTGGGATGTTTTAAACTTTTGAGAGAAACACAAGATACTTGGTATTTGTCAGTCATCATGTGAAGTACCATCTTGAGTTTCGTTCCTAGTTTCCACATTAGTTCGTGCTTTGGAAGGCATCAAACTGTTGTGAAGCCGAATTTTCTAGCAGTTGACGTGATAAAAAGCAAGTGAGAAAATCCCAGTGGGATGGGAAGTGACAGTGGTGGGATCTGAGATGATTCTAAACTTTGAGAAAGTGTGTAGTACTCAGCAGGTGCAGACATCCGGTATTAAGTAACTGTGGTTATTTAAGAGTGAAATAAAAATTGTGTTTTCTCTGTGCGTGTATATGTGTGTATGCGTGTGTATATGCACACATACTGTTATTTTGAACTGCCATTAAGTTATTAGGACATGTACACTTATTAAATTGTTTGGTCTTAACTATGTAAAAAACAAACAAATGTGGGTACGTCTTCTGGTCTGAGGCTGCTATAAAAAATTTACAGGGACGCTAATTGTGTTGCAAGCCAAGACAGCTTGGGAAACTCTGTTGTAGATTTTTAATTTCTGCAGAACTTTTAAAAAAGTGCCTTCCTGAATATAATTTAGGATTCTACAATTTTCCCAATCTGTGGCTCCATCTGAAAAGCTGAGAATACTAAAATGTTTTATTTGGCCTCAGTAAGTGTTCCCACTCTCCTGAGCAGCCCTGTTCTTGTCCCTCGGAAGAACATCCTGTGGATTGAGTTCCTTGGCTTTATGTGACACCCCGCACCTCCGTTTTTGTCTCACCTAAGGGGTCTGGGTTATATAAAGTAGGTAGGCAGAAGGAACTCAGAAAAAAAAAATCAAGTAGTAGTAATTTGGGGAAAACTAATATTTAGTTAGTTACCTGGTCTGGGATTTTTGAATTTTGTTTGTCCGTGATTAAGTATGTTGACTCTACTCTATGCTGTATCTGTGATCACTAAGAAAATTTTTTTGGAAACTCTTGTTCTCCACTGACTTCTTGATTCCTCCTCTCTATTTGGCAGCAGGTCTTGCCTTCGTACATGAAGTCTAACTTTGGAGAGGCAAGATATAAGTAGATAGAGACAGATATATAGGTGTTTCTTTATTCAGGACTGACTTCTAGATTTTGGGAGCTCTGCACCAGCCTGTGTAGATGGGGGTGGCCTGCTTTTGAGTGTGCTGTAGGGTCTGAGCCTACCACATTAATGGTATTGTTAAAACTCTGCTTATTCCCCTGACTGACCCATTTATCTACGAACCATACAAGTTGGTGGGCTTTTAGTTTCTACCTGTGATTTTAGGTGGTGAAAGAACAGGCTAGTTGGCAAATATTTGAGACCCAACCTAATCTGCTCCAGTTTTCATTTGCTAAACAGTGTTGCTAGCAAGATGGACATTTCCTAGAGAGATCCTTTTGTTATAAAAGTAAGTAGACGTAGCCGACCAGGTTCCCAGGTAAAAACCTGTTAACATAAGCACACAGACCTACCCTGCCTAGAACACCAGACGAGGCTGAGTAACATTTGACAATCACATTCTGGCCAAGAGATGTTGGTGTGACCATACAGCAAATAACTCTGCAGAACTGTTAAAATCGGAACGCCAGTGGCGGAGGCCGGTTCGAATAACTTGTTTTGCAGCGGACACTGTAGAGTTGGTTCTTTGTACAAATGCTGACTACTTAAAAACTGTTGTAATGTGGATCCCTTGGTGTTTATAGCTCATATGTTGTACATCTGGGAGCTTATCAGTGAGACTTCATGATTTGATTTGATTGATTCTTGATTTTTCCCTCTGATGGAATTGCTTAAATCACATTTGAAATATACCTCTACGGACTTAAAAAAAAAAATTCCCATCAAATCATTTCATTTCTCTTTAAACAGAGGGAGGGGTAGCTTTCGATCTACTCGAGTTGACACTGATGCCTAAGTGCTATCCTCTGCGAGCCTTAGGAGGAATTTTTTTATTCACCTTTTTCTCTTTTCTTCAGTGAGAGGCATTTATGTGGTTCAGGTAATCCCATCCACCTGGGGGTGCGTGGGGGACCCCTGGGCTGTGAGTCTCGTTTCCTTTGGGCCAGATTTCCTTTCTCGGTGTGTGGCTGCACTGTCTGCACACAGGCCCCAGTGTTTTGAGGGAGCTGGAGGCATCGTGTCACGTGCTGACAGGGTCTGGAACTTGTGTCCTGTAGCTCTCCCAGGGCTGTTCCCTCCACCTGGCCCAGCGGCTCAGTCAGCTGCTCAACCTCCAGCTTCGGAGGATGCCCATCCTGTCCAAGGAGTCCGCTCCCGGTCTCATCATTGCCACTGGTAAGTCTGCTTTGCTCGTCCCCGTTCAGGGGTTAAGCATTTCTGTTATGTGCAAGCCAACTAGGCGGTGACCACTGACATCTGCTGTAGCAGCTGCTCTTTGTGGTTTCGAGACATTTTTGGTGGCTAAATACTACTCAGAATTTCTGGTTGGGCAAGGTGAGCGTCTGACATATTCTTGAAATTAAAAGTAATTATGCCTCTTGCATTTTAGGTTCAGTGGGAAAGAACTTGGCAAGCAAGACGAACGTGTACATCTCTAGCAGTGCCGGAGCCCGGTGGCGAGAGGTCAGCTCCCCACCCCCACCCCTCACCCCCACCCCTAGCTCCCGGGCCTCAGCCCCCAACCCAGGTTCTGCTTTATTGGAGAACACAGTCGTGCCTGCACATTTCAGGAACACGTGCGGCTGGTGGTGGAGGCCAATGGTGCCAAGTATGACTATAAAATAGAAAGAGGTACCCAGAGCCACACATGAGCATCAGCTGCACTGATTTGTGTTCACACCTTGTAATGTGGGCTCGTGAGTTTGCCAAAAATATTACTTTGAATCAAAAACAGACCTTTTCTTCCCCCTACGTCTGTAACTTTAACTAAATGTTCCAAGAGGACAAAGCAATGTCTCTTTTGCTTACCTCTTTACCCCTAGGACCTAGCAGTGTCTGGTTATGGAGTGGGTGCCCCTTAAATCAGCAAATGACAGTGTGGCCGTAGTGGTGTCTGGTGTGAAGTTGGCTGTGTATTGTCGTATCGTTTTGAAATAGAAGTCAAGCCCTCTCCTCAGTGGGGCTGTGGTGGGCAGGCACTTCGTTTCCCTCTCCGCTACGGAAAGATGTTTTTGCCTTGAGTCTGTAGAACTACTTTGGATCCTTGGCACTGCTGATACCAGTCCTGAAAGTTGAGCTAGTTTCGTAGTCCCCAAATGCTAAATCAGCCTCAGACATTAGAGGATTGCCAAACTTGTAAAAAAGAAAAAAAAAAAAGATGCTTTCACCAGCCTCCCGTGAATTACGAAGGCCAAGGAAAGAAGTACATCTGGTCTCCTTCTGTAGGGGTTGCTTACAGGGGTGCTCTGCTGTGTGTGCGGGGAGCCCCCAGGAGCACTCAGTAGATCACAGGACAGGAATTTAATTGAGCACCTCCTGTAGGCGGAGCATGATGTCAGGAGGGATGTGGAGTTCTCAGAAGAGCCAGCCAACCTCCCATCCTCATGATGCTGCTTATTGGGGACACGATAGGTACACGTTTGTATTTAAATACCTACTATGCAAAGCATTAATGATACCCAGTGCTTGTTTGGCTCTGTGCAGTTTACAGAAACCTATCACATATCTCACCTCCTGGAGGAGGGCTTACCATCATCCCTCAGGTGAGGGATCTGGGCCCCAGACATTATGTGTGCGCATTCATTAAGAACAGTCCAGCATGGTAGAGGACACAGGTATTTGGATGAAAGATGTCAAGGCCCAATTGTCAAAAAGGGTGAACAGTTTGGAGTTTGGGGGGCATCCTTGCTGTGCTCCCCTGGGAAGGATTAAGCAGCTGCTTTCCTCTTCATAGGAGCCAGACATTCCTTTTGAGATTGGGTGTTCTCTCCTAGGCAGATAGGCTTGTGGTTTGTTTGGACCTTCTGATGTTGGTGTAATCTGGGATTTGAGCATTTGCAAGTGATTTCCTTCTGGGTAGAAAGCAGTGTGTTGTTCCTCCTCTGGTGAAGTGGTGTGGTCTGGCTAATGCTGGGGCAGCTGTCATTGCCTCCCGCCAGGCACGCTTCACACCTGCCAAGACACAGCTGTCATACAAGGGACCCTATTTTTGGAAAGAGCAGAGAGCTAAGTAGGGGAGGGGAAGGTTGAGACCGTGTCTGTGGGAGTGGGCACCTGAGTCCCTGTGGGTGGCAGTCACATGAGAGGGACAGCCTACGGGACATCAGGACAGCCTGATGTGAGGGGCATCAGGGGTGGCAGGAGATAGGATAGGATACAGTGGACAAGGCTGTCTAGAAAATTGGTGAGTAGAACTCTTGTTCCCCTTCCACGACTGATCAGTGGTGCAAATTCTCTGATCCTGAGTTCCTTTTCTGCACTTTCTTCCTTAACTTTACTGAGGCATGTGGAAGCAGAGTGAACTCTGCATATCTAAAAGGTACAGTTGGATCAGAAGTGGTCACCATTGCTACACCGTTGCCAACACCACAATGAAGATGGCAACCATTTCCATCACTCCCCAAAGTATCTTCCTTCCCCCTTGTAATCCATCCTTCTCTTTACCTGGTCCCTGCCAGATATTAATTGGCATTTTCTAGCATTTTATATAAATGGACTCCATACACAGTCTTTTTGCCTGGCCTCTGTCCCTCATCATGGTGATTTTGAGGTTCATCCATGCTGGTTTTGTGTATCAGTGGTTCTTTTCCAATTTATTATTGATTGGTATCCCATTGTAGGGATATCTCACAATTTGTTTATCCACTCATCTGTCGATGGACATTACAGTTTTTGCTGATTGTAAGTATAGCTGTTATAAACACTTAATCACGTGCTTTTTTTTAGATGGACAAAAATTTTTACTTCTTTTCGGTGGATGCCTTAGAACAGAATGGCTGGACAGCTTGGTGGGTCTGTGTTTAACTTTTTAAGGAATTACCGAATTGTTTTCCAAAATGAATGTACCGTTTTACATTTCTACCAGCAGTGTGTGAAAGTTCTAATCGCTTCCAGTCCACACCAACACTTGGTATGGTCAGTCTTTTTTTAATTTTAGACATTTTAATGAGTACACAGTGATATCTTATTATGGCTTTAATTGGCACTTTCTTGGTGTCTAATGAAGTAGAGCTTCTTTTCATGTGCTCATTGGCCGTTTAAAAATAATTTTTTGAAGTGTTTAAGTCTTGTGCTTATTTTTTGTAAAAAAAAGTTGTTTGCCTTCTCATTGAGCTGTAAGAGATTTTTTTGAAAAATGTATTCTGAATTAAGTCTTTCGTTTGATATATGTGTCATGAGTATTTTCCGTGGCCTGGCTTGTTTTCTTAATGGTGTCTTTCAAGAGTAAATATTCTAAATTTTGCTGAAATCTGATTTATCAGTTTTTTTCTTCTATGTTTTTTTTTTAATTTTTTATTTATTTATGATAGGCACACAGTGAGAGAGAGAGAGGCAGAGACACAGGCAGAGGGAGAAGCAGGCTCCATGCACCGGGAGCCCGACGTGGGATTCGATCCCGGGTCTCCAGGATCGCGCCCTGGGCCAAAGGCAGGCGCTAAACCGCTGCGCCACCCAGGGATTCCTCTTCTATGTTTTATGCCCTTTATTGTTCTAAAAAATATTTGCCCCTCCCAACGCTGCAAAGATTTACCCCTGAGCTTCACAGTGTCAGGCTGTAGTGTAGGTTTATGATCCTTTTTTGTTTGTTTGTTTATGATCCATTTTGAGTTGATTTTTATATCTGATGTGATCGAAAGACTGATACTCATTTTTCCATATAGAGATTCAATGATCCAGCCCCACTTACTGAAAAAGACTTCCCCCATTGAGTGCCTGTTTGAAAATCAATTGGCCAGATATGTGTGGGTCTAGTTTAGGACTTTCTATTCTGCTCTATTCATCTATTTGTCTTTTCACCTGTACCAAACTGTCTTGATTATGGGAGACTTAGAGTAAGTGCTGAAATCAAGTAGGTAAGTCCTCCAACTTTGTTCTTCTTAAAAATTTCTTTGACTATCCTAGATTTTTTGTATTTCCACAACATTTTTAGAATTAGCTTGTCAGTTTTTACAAAACCTGCTAGGATTTTTTGACTGGGATTACATTGAACTTATAGGTCGATTTTGGGAAAATTGACATCTTAGCACTATGGAGTCTTCTGGTCCATGAATGTAGTGTGTTTCTCCATTTCTTTTTAAGCCTCACTGAGTGATATTTTATAGATTTTGATGTCGAGGTCTGTATATCTTTTGTTAGTTTCATTTCTAAGTATTTTTAAATTTTTTGGTATTCCTGTAAATGGAATTTTCTTTCAAGTTTCCTTTCCAATTTTTGCTATCGTATGTAAGAATACAATTGATTTTTACATATTAACCTTGGATTCTGCAACCTTGCTAAAATAATAAATAATAAAATAATAAAATAATGTTAGTAGTTTTGTAGACTCAAAGAGATTCATATCATCTGCAAATAGGGACCGTTGTATTTCTTCCTTTCTGATCTTTATGTCTCCTATTTCCCTTCTTCTCCTCCTTCTCTTCTCTAATAGGTAATAATATGGCAATATGTAATATGGTGTATTATTGTTTTTAAAAAACAGCCCTCTTTTCCTTTATTCTCAGAACATTTTTGATTCCAAATGTTGAGGGAGGTTCCCCTCACAGTGAGCAATTCTCCAATTCTCTGGACACTAATTGGATGTCCTTTATTTTGGTTGTGACTGACTAGCTGACGTTAGCACAGACCTCACAGTTTAGGGGCTGGGTCTCATAAGACTGCCCCACCCCTTAGGATACTTTGGTGGCTCAGTGATTGAGCATCTGCCTTCAGCTCAAGATGTGATCCCTGGGTCCTGGAATCGAGTCCCACATCAGTCTCCCCTCTGCCTATGTTTCTGCCTCTCTCTCTGTGTCTCTCATGAATAAATAAATAAAATCCTAAAAAAAAAAAAAAGACTGCCCACCCCACCCCACTTCACATGGTCATTGTAAGTCCCAGGTTGTCACCTATACTTCTCACTGACCAGCTTATAAATAGGGGGTTCCCATGACCCCCTTCTTGGGTTCAGCAGTTTGCTAGAATGGCTGATAGAACTCATCGAAATATTTACTTACCTCCGCCAGTTTATTATAGAGAATATTATAAAGGCTGCAGCGGGATGTGGTACATAGGGCGAGATCTGGAAGGATCCTAAGTACAGGAACTTTTGTCCTCATGGAGTTGAGATGTGCCAACCTCCCAGCATGTGGGTGTGTTCACTAACCTGGGAGCTCTTCTAATCTTAGCTTAGGGATTTTTTTTTTTTTCAGTGGGGGCTCCATCACTTAAACACTCCCTCTCCAGCCCCTGTCCTTTCCCCAGACGATGAGGCAAGGCTGGGAGTTTCTAATCATGCTTAGTCTTTTTAGTTACCAGCCTCTGTACTGTCCAGGAGTCCACCAACATTTGCCTCATTACAACAAAAGACTCTCCTGTCATCCTGGAAGTTCTGAGGGATATAGGAGCTCTGTGTAAGACACACATCACCCCCACCAGTCAGGAAATTACAAGGGATTTAGGAGTTCTGACCAGGAGCTGGGAACAAAAACCAAAATACCATTTATTCTCTTATCACACTGTCACATATGTAGTATGATACGTTACATTGATTGATTTTTGACCGTTTTACTAACCTCGAATTACTGGGATAAACCCTATTTAACATGGATTTATTATCCTTTTTATACCAGATTAGGTTTGAGTTGCTAATAGTTTGTTAAAGATTTTTACCTCTTTTTTTTTGGTAATGTCTTTTTCAGGTTTTGGTGCTAGGGTTGGGCTGGTGTCATAGAAGAAGTTGAGCAGTGATTCCTCTTTTGTGTAAAAGTGGTATTACTCTTTTTTTTTTTTTTTTTTAATAATTCACCAGTGAAGTTATCTGGACCTGGGGTTTTCTTTTTGGCTGTGTTTTGGTTAGAAATTCAGTTTCTTTGGCAGATAGGGAACTGTTGAGATTTTTTCTACTGCTTATGTCAGTTTTGGTGAGTTTCATATGGATTATTGAATTTGTTGGCTTAAAATGACTCAAGGTATTTTCTTTCTTTTTTTTTTTTAATGTCTGTAGGGTCTGTGGTGATCACATGTTTTCATTCCTGATATTGAGGATTTGTAGTTTATTTTTTCATAGATTTTATTTATTTATTTGACAGAGAGAGAGTTTGAGCAAGTGCACGAGCAGGGGGAATGGCAAGCAGAGGGAGAGAGAGAAGCAGGCTCCCCCCTGAGCAGGGAGCCCAGCATGGGGCTGGATCCCAGGACCCTGAGATCATGACCTGGGCCGAAGGCAGACACTTACCCTGACTGAGCCACCCAGGAATCCCTGTGGTGGTTTTTTTTTTGTTTGTTTTTTTGTTTTTTTTTTCTGTTTTGCTTAATAGTTTAGTTAGTGGTTTGTCAATATTATTGATCTTTTCAAAGAACGTGCTTTTGGCTTTGTCTCTTTGGCTTGTATTTTATTTTGTTGATCTCTGCTCTTTAGTATTATCTTTTCCCTTATTTACTTTGTATTTAATTTGCTTTTCTTTTTGTAGCCTTTTTTGGGTATAACACTAGGTCATTGATTTTAGATGTTTTTTCCTAATAGAAGCATTTAAAGCTCTAAGTTTTTGTCTAAATACTGCTCTAACTAATGTCACAAATGTAAAGATGCATTTTTGTTGTCATTCAGTTTAGAATATTTCTTAATGTCTCTCTTTAAAGTTGAGATGTAATTCACATATCATAAAGTCCATCATTTCAAAGTATATAGTTCAGTGGGTTTTTGCTGTATTCACAAGTGATGTGATATTTAATCTTTACTGCTAATTCCAGAACATTTCTATTACTTCGGCATGTCCCTTTTGCTTTTTGTCTTTGGGAAGTTATTTAGAAAAGGGTTGTTTAGTTTTCAGATATTTGAAATTTCCCTAGATATCTTATCATGATTGATGTCTAATTTAATTTCCTTGTAGTCAGAGAAATAACACTTTATATGATTTTGATCCCTTTAAATTTACTGGGACTTGCTTTGGGATCCAAGATGTGCCCTACTTTGTTGAATACATCGTATGCACTAGGAAGGAGTATGTATTCTGCTGTTGTTGGATGTAGTATTCCAGAGATGTTATTTATAGGAAGGTGGTTGATACTTTGCTGTTAAGATCTTCTGTGTTCTTACTATTTTTTTTTTTTTTTGACTAGTTCTAGTAATTGCTGAGAGAGCAGTGGTAAAATCTCCAACTCTGATTGTGGGAGATTTTTTCCTTTAAATCCTGTTAATTTTAGCTTTATGTATTTTGAGGCTCTGTTATTAAGTACATGCACATTTATAATTATCTTTTCTGTTTGTGTCCCTTCTACTGTTAGGAAATATCCCTCTTGTCTATGGTGATAACCTTCACCTTGAAGTCTATTTTACCTTCCAGCCTTTTTTATGTTTACTGTTTCAGTAGTATATCTTCTACCATCCATTTACTTTCTACCTACCGGTGTCTTTGTATTTAAAGGGTTTCTTATAGGCAGCATCTAGTAGGGTCTTGCTTTTTTATTCATTCTGCTAGGCACGCTTTAACTGGAATGCTTAAACCGTTAACAGTTAACATAATTGTTGATATGGTTGGATTTAGGTTCAAGATTGTGTGTGTGTATATATATATATATATATATATATATATATATATATATATATATATATCTTTTTTTTTATTACTCTGTTTTTCCTTTACTGACTTTTCTATATTATTTAGATGGTTTTGGTATTCTGCTTTTATTTAGGTATTATTTTTTTATTGTATTTTTTTTCAGTGGTTGCTCTAAGGATTACATCATGTGTATTTACTCTGTCATAGTCTTTTTTGAATTAATATGACTTTTAATATAATTTCACACTTCACATAAAATTTAGAAACCTTGCAACCATGTAAGTCCCTGACTTTTTTTGATTATTGTTGTCCTATGTATCCCATTGAAATATATTAAAAAACCTACAAGACAATGATTTTACTTTTGCTTTACATCATTATACCAGTTTTAAAGAATTTAAGGGGAAAGAAGCAGTCTTATATTTACGCAGATACTTCTTTTGCTCATCCTTCATTCCTGAGAATCCCTGTATCCCCCTGGTTAAGTTTCCTTACAGCCTGAAGAAATTCTATTAGCATTTTTTGTCAAGCAGATCTATCTGTTACGCATTTTCTTGGTTTTCCCTCATTTGAGAATCAATTTATTTCACCTTCACTCCTGGAAGACCTGTGTGTTGATAGAGAATTCTGGTTTGGTAGTACTTTAAAGATATGCCACAGTTATCTTGCCTCTCTGATTTCTGATGAGAAACCTACAGTCATTTCATGTCCTGCATGCAGTCCGTCATTTTGTCTAAAGATTTCAAGATCTTTTTTCTTATCTTTGGTTTTTAGCGGTTTTGTTGTAATGTATATAAGGGTGTGGTTTTGTGTTTATCCTGTTTGGGTATGCTGATCTGGAGTCTATAAATGTATGTCTTTCACCAAATTTGGGAAATATTCAGGTGTTATTTCTTCAAATACTTTATTTTTCCTGCTCTGGTCCCTTTTTCCTGTTCTTAGACTCAAATCACACATGCTTTTATTATTATCTTCCTGGTCTTTGGGGCTTTTTTCTTTTCAATCTTTTTTTTGGTGTTCTTTATAATGGATAATTTCTACTGTTCTGTACTTATAACCAGATTCACCAATTTGTGTGTCATTTCTATTCTGTTGTGGAGCCCATTAGTGAATTTCTTACTTCACATGTTATATTTTTCTGTTCTAAAATTCTTTTCTTAAGAAATAGGCATCAAATATCATGTCTAATTTTTAAAAAAATGTCTTATTCCACTTCTCTGGGAAGAATCTTTGTCTTTTGTTCATTTCAAGTGTGTGTTCCTTTACCCTGTGAGACACAATTATGTGATCATAATTACATTATGATAAATATGAAATATAAAATAATTACATTATTTTAAAGTGCTTGGTAATTCCAGCATTTGAACCATCTTGGGGTTGTCACCTGGTGATTGTCTTTTCTCTTGAGAACTGGACAGGTTTTATTGGTATGTGTGTACATTGAATAATTTTGGGTTGTATCCTGGACATGTGAATGACATACATGAAATAGAATCTACTGGAGGATGTGGATATTTTTGTTTTAGCGGAAAGTATATCTGTTTAGATTTAGACTGTGGGTTCCTTCTCACATACAAATCTCCATTTCATTCACTAAACCTTTGCCATGTTGGTTTAAGTCTGCTCCACACGCGTGTAGTTTAGGGATTAGGGTGAGGCTTGTGTGAGTTCATACACAGAATTAGAGGACTTATTTGATTGATACCCTCTCCTCTGGGATTTCATCCACATTCTCCCTGGCCTGCCAGGGCTTCGTTTCCTGATTCCATAGGGAGAAGTCATTTCTGTTGATGGTGTAGCCATCCATCTGAGATGTTCCAGGACTGGGATTTTCTCTTGGGGCAAAGCCATTTCCTTCTAAACAGGAAATCCTAGCTTGTGATTGCTGCTCAGGTTTTAAGTCCCCTGCACAAGCCATCTGATTTTGTTTACTCTTCAGTATCCTTGGGTAGCTCTTTTTTTTTTTTTTAATATTTTGTTCAAAGTTTTTGCTTGTAATCACCAGGAAGGATGATGGGCTGTTGTGGATTATACGATCATGGTAGAACTCAAACTCCAATTGATTGAGTTGTCCTCTCTGGTTGGTGAGAGTCGGAGATTTGGGTTTGACGCCTATTCTTGCTGCTTACCATCAGCCACTTTAATACCTACCCTTGGTTTCTTCATTTGGGAAAAAAAAGGGGGGATCAGAGAACTCACTGCCCCATCCCCAGGGTTGTGTGGAACAAATAAGGTAATGGATGTGAATGTGCTCTGGAAACTGAAAAAGTGTCTTCAAGTGCTTGTCATCACTGCCACGTGCTTATGTGTGTGCCTGTGCATGTGTGTGCATGTATGGTGTGCATGGTTACTGCTCAGTTACTCCAGAGCAGTGGCATCAGCGCTGGCTTTTCCTCTTCAGGCACTTCCTGGACCTCACTACTATACCTGGGGAGACCATGGCGGCATCATCATGGCCATCGCCCAGGGCATGGAAACCAATGAGCTGAAGTAAGTGTCTCTGAGGAAGCTTTTTCTCTTAACATCATGCTGCTCTTCCAGAAAGTAAGTCTGTGAGTATAAGTGGATTGTCTCTCTTCAGTACTAGGTTGTTGACACCAAATCACTGTTGACCTTAGCAAATGATTTACACATTCTTTATCACAAAGAACAAATGATATATTTTTACTGATCCAGCCAAGTACGACTCTATATAAATTTAAATTCATAATGATTAAAAAAATTAACCAGAGACTTCACCTTGTCCATCTTTGCTTTGTGTGGGACATAGAATGAGCGATAATAACAACAGTAAATAATAATACATAATAATAATACCCGAGTAATAATTTCAGAATGTGTACCACTTGGTAGGCAATCGATTTTTGCTGTTGGCACATCTGGTTTGGGGATTCATAATTAACAGACCTGGAAGGGACATTTGGGGTTAACAGCTTCGTCTTACAAATGAGAAAACCGATACTCAGCAAGGTAAAGTAATTTGCCGAGGATCCCCCCATTTGTTAGTGACGTTAAATTACGTTCTGTACTCTTTGCAAATGTATTGCTCTGAGAAGCAAAAATGTCTAGAGTCTGCTCGCTCAAGTCTGATTTTATCAGAACCAGTGTGTTGATTATTTTTATCTGAAGTAGTACAAAAGTTAATTTGGCTAACGGTGGGTTAGGGCCAACTGGCCCTCCTTTCTCCCTGTATTTGCACTGAACCCACCGAGATGTGTTCCTAAAGGAAGTGGGGAGGCCTCAGTAATCGTCTTGTTTAATGCAAAGAAGAAAGTCTTCTTTTCCTTTGCTCCTTTTAGAAACAGGACCAGCAGCAAGATAGAGGTGGGTGGTTTGAAAAACGATCTTAGCATCTGGTTTCCCCCACGCTGAATTTGACCTATATCGAGTAGGCTGGCCCCAAAGAAGCAGAGAGAAGCAACAAAGGGCTGGCATCTGGCTGTTCTTGGGTCTGTGTGACACTGGTCAGCTGCTGCTTTAGAGCCAAGAGCCAGAAGAAGTCCTGTTTGTACCCAACACTGGATCCACATTCCGATTGGTGTTTGCTCAGATGAGGACGGTCACGAAGCACCGTGCTTCCCATATTTGTACCACCACTTATTTCTTTACCCATTAATTTATCAATTCCCATCTCCCATATTTAGCAAGCACTAATTGTGCTGGGTCCTGCACATCTAAAGATGAATAGGATGTTTCCCCTCCCTCATAAGGAGTCGATTCTCCTGGGGTGAGATACACAAGCAAACTGTGATGTTTAGGACTTGGCCGTGTGAGGAATACCGCAGGGGACGTGGGTTGGCTTCCTGGGCAGCATGCATGTCATGCTTCGTGTGGCAGTCTGATCGCGGAGTCACTTTCTGATTTTCCTTGTTTAACTTCTCTGCGGTTGACATTTGCATTCCGAGCTGGCTTCTCTGGAGTAGTTAGCATGATTCTAGTCCTCTTACACCATCTGTTGGTGCATATGTGCTCAGGGAACGCAGCGTCATTGCTGCATGAGCTGGAGCAAAACATGACCAGGAAAATAAACCTGCTGCCAGAAAATCACCATGCCTTCCCCGGACGCTTAAAAATGACAGGGGGCTGAAGTGTGTGTGGGGGTGTGGACTTGAGGGGATTGTGGACACTGTAGTACCTTTCTATTTCTCCAGGTTATTTGGGTATCTGTGTGCATGGTTCGAATAAAGCATTTGCAAATATGAGAATAATTCCTGCCTCCTGTTGACAAGTGCATGTGTCCTACATAGCAGTCAGAGCTTGGCCTAAATCTGTGTAGCCACCTGGCATTTACTCAGTAGGTTGCCCTCAGAGGTTCTTTTTTTTTTTTTTTTTTTTTTTTTTCTGCTTCTCTTGATACTCTGCTTTTGACCTGTCCCTGTACTCTACTATCAGCTTCATCAGAAGACAAGCAGGAAATAATACTCTACTTAGTTCATATCCTCAGACCACAGTGGTGGTGACTTAACGGTGATAGCCGAGCACGAGTCGGGGATTTCTGCTGCTGGGCCAGGACTTTGGGCCCCTTAAAGTCAGGCCTCCCCGACCACAGTGATGTCTCTCCTTGAGCCTCACAGCCTTTACTGGCGGTCTCATTAATTGGGCATCGATCATATATGGACTTCATTCATTAGTTAGCTTTTCATTATATGCCTGAATTCTTCAACTCATTAGCAAGGTCTTTTGACCAGTATTTCTATTCCATACAGGCCAGCAGGCACTTAGTAAATGTCTGATCATTCAATAAATAGGTCACGCACACTTAGTCTTCCAAGATTGCTTATGTCTTTACTGACGGATGAAGCCAGAGAGGCACGGTAGTATGGCAGGTGCACGATTCTGAGGGGACCATTCCCACCGTGCTCTACGTAAATGACGTGCTCCGGAGCTCAAGTAGGAGTGGATGTGTGCCACCTAGAAGCACCAGGGCTGGCCCAGTCCACCTTCCTCTGTTTTCACATGGAGGAACTAATGTGACTTGTCAGTAGTTGGGGCCCAAACTGGACCTTGAGCATATTTCCTGACCCTCTCAGGTCAATTACACAAATGTTTGTTGAACACGTAGTGAGCCAGACGTTGTTCTAGGTACCCAGCGTGCAAAGGCGAGTGAGGCGTCAATCAGGAGCTGCCCATGTGCCCTGTGGCTCTGTTGTGTTTCTGAGTCAGCTAGAGAGAGAGGCCACGGGAAGGGCTTGTTCTGAAAGTGAGCTTTCTGACCCAAAGCCTTAGGGGAAGAAAGCCACGCAGCATAACACCAGGAACTCTCGAAAGAGTTTTAGTGGGAACAGAGGTTGGAATGATGTTTCACGAAAGAGTTAGGTTTTTGTTTTGTTTCGGTGGTGGTTCTTTTAAATTATTCATGTCTTTCTTTCCCTGATTAGCCCAGATAACTAAGAGTTGACTGTTATTTGTCTCAGCTCCTGCCTTGACTCTCTGCTGAGGCTGTTACCTTTGTTATTGCTAATTGAAATTGAGAGTAAGAAGTGGAACACTTTGTTTTGCTCTTGTGTCTACATGTCTGAAATGAGTAAATAAGAACCCGTTCTTGGGATTCATGTATTCATTCGATCAGCACACTGTCACTGTGAACCATGCTCTGGGGATTCGGGTTTTTCTTGCGTATAATCCCTCAGTCCTTCAGGGAAGGGGCTACTGGGGTCTTGAAGTCTGACCAAAAAAAAAAAAAAAAAAGACGACCCCAACATAAGTTTGTTGGCTTGACCATGAAAAATAAGATCGACTGATCAACTGCCATTTCTTCTTGCTGGTTTACCTGCCAGCAAAATGCTGTCCTTAGTAGTTTCTGATAACATTTTGGGTTTGCCCAATAGCATCATTCTGTATGGGAGATTTCTGATTTCAAGAGGCTTTCCTCCAGGAGTCCCTAAAGGATCACACAAAGTACACCCCGCAGAGCAGCTAGGGTTTTTTTTGTTTGTTTTGTTTTGTTTTGTTTTGTTGTTGTTGTTTTTGTAGGGGGAGACCTGAGTTCTGGAAGCATCCAGAATGGGGGAGTTGGCAGTTAACCTGCATGCTTGGTGGCTCTGGGACAGTTGCAGAGAGAGCCACCCCCACCTGCTGCATTTTAACCCTCACATGGTGTCTTTGGCCTTCGAGTTAGAGTGGAACAGGTGTTCTTATCACCTTTTAACTGTTAAGAAGCTGAGGGATGGGGTTAAAACAATACAGTGCACCTTATTTCATTTCCTTGAGCGAATGTTAATGAGTGCCCCTTCTGTGTGCCGAGAGAGGTGCCACCACGTGCCAGGGGCAGAAAAGTGTAAGATCGAGGGAGCACAGAATGGCAGCTAGCTGTGCTTGCTACTGGGAAGCCAGGGGAAGGAAGGAGGGGGAAGAGGGAGCTCGAGCAAGGCTGGCGTGTTGTTTCAGGGTTAGTGGGACCTTGGGCTAAGAGGGCCCTGCGTGGATCAGCACATCCACGGGAGGCCTCAGGCTTTAGTACTGATGGAATGCAGATTGCAGGGAGGGGTGGGGAGAAAGGGGGATTGAGGCACGTGTAGGTGGGGTCTGGGAGCTGGAGAGGGCCTTGCATGCTGCTTAGGAGAGATCAGGCTTGGCTTTTGCAGGGTTAGTATCTCCTTAGGGTTTTCAGTGGGCGAATGAGACAGCTAGATTTGAATTATGGAAGGATGGCCCTGGCAAGTTGAGGAGGATAAATTTAAAGGAAGCAAGACTGGAGGTAAGAGAGGAAGCTGGGAGCTGGTGGGGGTGGACTAAGCATTTTGGGGGGCAAAGTCTGCAGGACTGACTGCTCTTGACTAGCCTGGGGTGATGGGGTACACTGATCAGACTCCTCCTGGAGGAGCAGAGGAAAAGGGCAGGGAAATCTGGACAGATTGGACTGGATTGCCCTGGGCTGTGCACGGGGAGACATCCAGCAGGAGTCCACACCCGGTTCGGCCTTCCACCAGCCCTTGTGTGAATTCTCTCTTGACGTCGGTGATGGAAGATCCTCTGGTCTTTGCTTGAACAGGTTGAGTGATGGGGATTTGCCAGAGCAGAAAGGGCTTTCATCTCACTTTGGGACGGTTTGTTCGTTTCTTCATTCCCTCACTTTTTTTTAATCCGTTTATTTCTTTATGAAATGATAGTCCTCAAGTCAGAGAGAGCTTGAGATTCTCTCTCCAGTTTCTGGTTAGTTCTGCTCCCAGGACACACACACACACACACACACACACACACACACAGGCTGTTTCCTCCTTCACCTGAACACCATGCAGGTGTCTGAGGTGCCCTCCCTGTCCATCCCTCATGTCTCCCACTCCACGACAAATGGTTCCACTTCCTTTCTCCTCTGAGGCCATGGGATCCCAACGCCATGGATCTCCACCCTCTGGGTATCCTTTAGATCTTCCTCACCGTGTCAGTGCTTTAAAACCTGGGGCCCAGATCTGACCCTGGCAGCTGACCCCGACGTACAGGGATTAACACCGACAGGGCTCGAGATGCTCAATTCCTGTTAGAGGACATCCAACACTGTGCTCACACTTTTGACAGCCTCCCCAACTTTTTAGCTTCTGCCAAATTGTTTTTTTTCATCTTTTTTTTAATTTTCAAATTATTTTTAAAAAATGCAGATCCCCATTTACACACCATGAGATGCTTAGATTGTAAATACACCGCTGAATCAGTTCTGGAGGGCACTTGTCAGGATGCCGAGAATGTCCATCCCCCCAGAAAATACCTACCTGCCCCTTCCCTGCCAATACCACTGCCCCTGCTCCACCCCAGTTAGAGGCAGCTGATGGTCTGGTTATATTTTTACCACTGTGGGTTAGTTCGGCTTATTCTAGAACTTCCTGTGTTTGTATCTGGCTTCTTTTACTCACCATTTTTTTTTGAGATTCTATCTCTGCTGTGACTTCTATCAGTAGATAAAGTTCAGTTAAACTACAAAACATAAGAGAGCCTTTCTTCTTATGAGTGTTTTCTTATGAATTTCTCAAGATTTTCTTCATCCTGTAACTGAGCAGGTAGGTTTTTGAAACAACAGGTAGGACTTTATTCTCATTTTTGCTTCTCCTTTTGATATAATAAAAGTGTTTTGAATCCTGTTTTGGCATTAATTGCATTATCAGTACAATTAGCCTTGTATGCTTTGCAAATCTGATAGACTGACCTTCCATATTGTCATGCATATCCTTGACTAATGTGTTGAGCTGTGTGGAAACCAGAGGTCTCATTTTGGATTGAGGTCATATCATGTGTCAGTAATCAGCACGCTTGGGATTTGATTCACCAGCAGTAAATTTTTATCTAGCTGTGTGGCCTGCAGAGATGCTCAGGAAGAAAGAATGTTGTGTATCATTACCTCCTCCTTCCAATCAAGGATTACCGTGAGAAAAGGAAAATAGGATTAGTTTGTGTGACTTGCGTGTGAAACCACGTGAGTCCCAGCCCTCACAGACTTCCTTCTGTTCTAAGATCCATCAGATCAGCTGTTTCCATTCTCGAAACCAGTGTTTTCTTCTTCATCTTCCTAAAGGGCTTCAAGATCTCTCTCTGTTCTCCGTGATTCTTTGAGAGATTCATGTCTTTCCATTCCCTAGAATGTGCTCTCTTTTATACTCACTTTCTTTTAATGTCCCTGTTTTTTTTTCCCCTGCCTTGTCTAATTTGAACATCATTCTACTTGATGAAGATACAACCAAAATAGAAATTGATTCTGCCTTTTTTTTTACGCCCTGTTGTTACTATTTATACATTGACCATCAGAAGGATGATCCTTTCTAGTAGTTGATAGAATTTTTTTGCTAATTTCTTTATAGAATTTACCAGGCAACCAACGCACCATCCCACTGACCTACTTATCTACCACTTACTTTTATAATTTGAGTCACTTTTTATTTTTATAATTTGGCTGTTTGAGTTTAAGTTGTTTGGCCACTGTTCCTACGGATCACCTGCTGTAGGAATTACAGCTAGAATTAACCAGCAGATTATTGCTGCTCCTCACTTGTTCGCATTTGCACTTTTCTCATCATGGACATGCTGCTTAACAATCTGAGTTCCTCAAGGAGCTCTCTGGACAGCCACACAGCACTGTCTTCAGTTGAGTATCTTATCAGCACTTCCTTTACTTACTGCATCTGTGATTATATTTATGTTATGTTATATTTAGTATATTCTATTCAGTGGCCTTCCCATCCTCTTGAGAGTTTTTGACCATGGGGTTTATGTCTGTATTTTTATCTGAACATTTTGAACCCTCCAATCCTAAAGACTGGGGCTCTGTATGGTCTTTCACGCCTGGAGGAGCACAGAGATGACTTAGGTTTGTTTCCTTGCAAGGTTCAGTCATTTTCATGTCATCAAAACCAGTCCTCCTCTAGGGATCAGAGCTTGGTCCAGAGCAGGTGTTTCCCAAACTGTTTGTTGCGGTGGTGATGTGACTTGCCCCTCCCCTTCCCCAAAATTCTGAAAAAGCATTGTTTTCTAAATGCACAGTTTATTCTCAAATACATGGCTGTGCTTGGCCATGCACCTGCTGCTTAGTCTCATTCAGGTGTCTTCCCAGAGTCCTCTGGGAACCTCTCAAGAAATGGGAGGCTTCATTTCCTAAGGTTATCTGGGGTTCGATGAGCTCTTAAATAGAATTAACAAAAAGCAGTATGCGAATAGATGGACTTCCAGCGTCATCACAGAGCAAACAGATAGCTCCCGTCCTGTCTGGATAATGGACCGATCCTGCTGGTTCATTTTGCTTTAAAAGTGGTACTTGGCCCTTAGTGCGTCACACTGGTACGATGCAGGCGAACGGGTTAACTTCTCTCCAGATCTGCTTCAAAATTAGCTTCATCCAAAAATGTTTCAACCAGAGTATTTCTTCTCTTTGGGAGATTTGTGGAGGGGTCATTTAGTCTTCACTGCCATTCATTATTGATGTTGCCTTGTAGCTCCCCCAACTACCCAGCCCCACCCCTCCACCGCTGGTTGAACCTGCAGCCTCTTGCAGAAGTATCCATTTTAGTAACCTCAATTTGGGACGAAGTGTTTAGATTGCATGATGTTGTGAAAAGATTTATGTCAAGTATGAGAATGCTGAGGGAGTAAAACTAAAATCTCAAAAAAAGGGGAAAGGTGAAAGAAGTATTTAAAGATTTTTTTAACTTTATTTTTTCATGAGAGATGCTGAGAAAGAGAGAGAGAGAGGCAGAGACATAGGCAGACATAGGCAGGGAGCCTGCTGCAGGACTCGATCCTAGGACCCCGGGATCACGACCTGAGCAAAGGCAGACGCTCAACCACTGAACTGCCCAGGTGTCTTGAAAAAAGAAGTTCTGTGTGTCATTGGGGTTTGAGACAGAACCTAGAGTTCTCTGGTACTAAAGGAAGCACTTAGTGGTTTCTCACGCATGTCGCCAGCATACTGGGTGATGAAGCAAGGGTTAGGCAGATTTTCCCCTTCTCCTCTTCCTCCCTTTTGATACAAAAAGATCATTTAAAATCAGCACAGTTACTTCAGTGCTGCTGATTTTTTTTTTTTTTTCAAGAGCTTGTTTTCTGGTTCTGAGATAGTCCTCTGTAGAGACTTTTCTCTGCACAGGTTTTTTTTCCCCTCCAACTTAAAAATCTGTCAGACCACAGGAAAAAGTGGAGGAATTGTGTAAAGAACACTCTAATAAGTTCACTCAGAATCCTCAGTCGCTAACATTTTGCCAGTTTGCTTTACATCCGTCAGTTGTGTGTTCATCCTGTCTGCCTCTCTGTCCATCTGTCTGTCCTTTGCTGAGTCATTTGAAAGAAAGTTGTAGCCATCATGCCCTGTCCTAGCTAAATATTGAAAAGCTGTATCTCCAATAAATAAGGGTATTTTCCTATGCAATCAGAATGCCATTATCACACCTAAGAGAATTAGCAGGAGTTCAGTGTGCCTTATACACTGTATTTATATTTATATTTGCATTTATATACTTAACACCTGCCTCCCCACCCCACTCCCTCTCAACCCAGGATTCAGTCAAGGTTTCCACATTGCTTGTGGTCATTAACACCTCTTAATCTCTATGTAACAAGCCTTCTGCCTTCTTTTGTTGGTTTGTTAAGTTTTTCATGCCCCCCCCGCCCCCCCGTTTTGCTTTGGAAGAATCTGGAACCAATTGCCACGTAGAATGTCGCCCCTGCTGGATTTGTCTGGTTGTGCAGAGTATAACACAAGTGATGTGATATTTGCAAATTTGCAACAGTGCTTCATCCAGGAAGGAGGCGTGTAGTGTTAGATTGTCCCATTGTTCCTGGTGCTGAGTCTGGCGACGGCTGTGATTCTAGTCCGCTGTAGAACTGCATTTCCCCATTCAGAGTGAATGATTCATCTGTGAGTTGATAGTTTTAGACCATGTGGACACCCTGGTCCGCAGCCCTGTTTCACCTGGTGGTTTTAGCGTCCAGTGCTGGTGTTGCCTGGCTCGGTTATTATGGTATGGGTGATGGGATGGTCATTTTTCTCTTGCTATCATTGTTTTCAGCATGTATTAGGTAGCATTGTGATAGAAGAAAAGTTTCCCCTCCTTCCCTTCTCTCTTCATCATCTGGCCTGACCCTACCTCCCTGGGAGATCCTTTTAGGATCATTCAGAGACCTTTACCCTATTTTTATTTAGCGTATAACCTGTTACCATCATTTTTCTTCTTATGTTCAAATTTTCCCAAACTGACCAGCTAGAGTTCCGTAGTTGAGCTGGCCGCTGTGTCCTTTTGCCCTGATTGCATTGGTCTCTGAGCTCTTCCTTGCTTTCTGGCATGACCTCGAATGTTCCCTGCTTCAGCCATTTCTCTAAGGAGTCCTGGCTTCTCTCACTAGTGAATGTTATCTGGAAACCAAGCTTTTGCCCTAGAGACTTTAACCATAAGGATCCTCTTCCTCGTCTTTGGACAGATACAGTACCAATGAAGGGGAGACCTGGAAAACGTTCATCTTCTCTGAGAGGCCAGTCTTTGTCTACGGGCTCCTCACAGAACCTGGCGAGAAGAGCACTGTCTTCACCATCTTTGGCTCCAACAAAGAGAATGTCCACAACTGGCTGATCCTCCAGGTCAATGCCACAGACGCCTTGGGTAAGCCGCTGCCTCCTTGGCCCTTTTCATGGACACATTTACTGCCCAAAGCATCAGCTTAGAGCCAACATGCCCACAGAGTCTGTAGCTGTCGAAGAAGATGCACACATAAGCAGTGACCGGGACATTCAGAGACAGTTACTCAGGCAATTCCCAGTAGGACCGTGTGTCATTTTGTGTTCTCATTTTTCCTAGTCAGCAGTTCTGGTTTGGCAGACTGAGCGAGTGATTCCTGTGTCAGGGGCCGTGTTCCAGATGATACAGGATCCTCTCAGCTGTCTAGGGTCCCGTCAGCGTCCGCTAGCAGGGAGAGGGGTGACTCAGCATCTTCCTTCCTCCCCCATCCCCCTACAGCCCCGCTCTCTCCCCCTCCTTCTGCCTTGGCTAATGACATTCCAACTGAACCAAAAGGTCCTCTCTGCTACCTATTCAGTTTCTACTGCTTAAAATTGTTTTCCTGTTTCAGAATCCATGTACTTGGCTGCTAAATCTCCACCAGAAGACCTCTCTCTCCTCTCTTCTCTGTGTCCAGAGCATAAGCATCCTACTCTTCACGCCCTGAATCACACATTTGTGTCTGTCACCCTGCTTATATCATTCCCCATCAACTAGATTATCAGGTCCTTGGAAGTAAGAACCTGTCCTGTCATGTGTATTTTCCACCCACTGAATAGCCTGAGAGCCTTACAGTCAGAGTTTAATGAGTACTTGCTGATTGGAATGGCAAGGAGTTGACGGCCGTTCATCAGTTTTAGGCAGCATGGAATCTGATTGAAGACACACATATAAGAAAGACCTAGGGTCCCAGAGTAGACATAGGTATACTTTGGAATTTCTGGAGTAACCACTCTACTTAAATTACAAGGGAATGTGGGTAACGGAGCGATCATCCAGGCTGTTTTACCATTTCTCAGCCTCCTTCCACGAAGCTTCTGTGCCTTCCAAGTAATGACAGTGAATTCTCTATTGCTCTCGGGCCATTACTTCCAGGTGTGCCCACACGCGCTCCCCTCGTCCCCCTGGGAAGCAGGCAGGAAACCATATTCCTGAACGACACCATTTATCAAGGATCCGGCCTGATCCTGCCTCCCTGGGAGATAAACACCTCTGATACCCATTTCTGGAGGGAACTGCGGAATCTACTAGAATATTTCAGGAGTTTAGTTGGTGCCAGAGGTGGCTTGCTTCTTCCCAGCTTTCTCAGAAGCACAGCTGTGTTTCAGGAGGTGTCATTTCCATTGGCATGGGTGCTTCCTGGCATCAGAGCAGGCCAATGGGAGGCTTGGCGTAGCTCCAGAGAGTCTGTGTGCCTGCCAAGCAGCAGCGGGACGAGCCAGACGTGGGTGCTCGGGCCGAAGGGGACAGGAAACCCCTATGTGGGGCTCCTTCACATGCTTCCTGCTGCATTTCCCTTTTCCCCAGGGGTTCCCTGCACAGAGAATGACTACAAGCTGTGGTCGCCGTCTGATGAGCGGGGCAACGAGTGTTTGCTAGGACACAAGACTGTTTTCAAACGGAGGACACCGCACGCAACATGCTTTAATGGAGAAGACTTTGACAGGCCGGTGGTGGTGTCCAACTGCTCCTGCACCCGGCAGGACTATGAATGGTTGGTTCTTCTTCGATGCCTGGGGACTGGGTCGGGTCTTGCTCAGCCAGCAGTGTGGCACACAGACTAGAGCCTTCCCTCTGAGGAAAAGAAGGGCAATCATAGGAGGTCGGTATTTATTAATAAGTGTCCTTTTTTAATGTGTTATGCACTTTTTATATAGATCACTCAATTTAGTCCTCACAGCTCCAAAATGAGGGAGAGGCATCACACCCTAGGAAAGCTGCAGCAGTTGATTTAGGAATAGATCATTCTGGCACTTATTTCAATGAGGACAACTTCAAAAGGGAACACACTGAAGGTTCCACTGTAGGTAACTCCTTTTTCTTAGAAACGAGGGGATGTCAGTACATACATATTTGAGTGTATGTATACAGGCTTGAAGCAGAGTACCCAAGATGTGGCTGAGAAAGGTGGAGGCATAAGAAACCATGGGTGCACGAATCACGCGGCCAGAGAGGGAAAGCTGCGTGGGCTTTCCGTGCTTTTATTGTGATTGTTGGCAAGAAGGAGGAGACTGATTTGCTGCTGGCAAACCCGGAAGTTTCTGGAGGTCATGCTGTTTGAGATGGGCCTCAGGGAAGCTCCTGGGTCTGTGGACTGACTGGAGCACTCTGAGATGTGGCAGCAATGGGGACAGGCAGAGGCAGGGAAGTCCCTGGTGGTTTGGCTTGGATGCCTTGTAGGTATAAAGTAAGGTCAGGGAGTGGAGCTGAGCTGATACTTAAGGGTGGAGGCAGAAGGGGTACAGACCTTATTCTGTGAGCAGGATGAGGAGCTTTGAAGGCTTTGAAGGCTTTTTTTTTTTAATTAAAGATTTAATTTATTTATTAGTGCAAGAGAGCATGAGTGAGGTGGAGGGTTAGGGGGAGAGGGAGACGCAGACTCCCCACCAAGCAGGGACCCCGACATGGGGCTTGATCCCAGGACCCCAGGATCATGACTTGGGCTGAAGGCAGACGCTTAACCGACTGAGTCACCCAGATGCCCCCTTTGAAGGCTTTTGATGAGAGTCGATGATCAGAGCAGAGCCTGGCTTTAGATAATTCTAGAAGTAAAGCATGTAGGGTCTCGGAGCCCCTAGGCAGTCCTTCGAGCCTTGAGCATGGAATCATTCCAGGCCAGGCAGGGCAATCCGCAGAGCATGAGTATCAAACTAGATAGAGCATGTAACTCCTTTCTCAGTAGTTGCAGAGGCACATAAAACCTAAAGTTTGCTTTGGGAAGCCACACTTATCTTGACAAAAGCCAGAGGCCTCTGATATGTCCTAGTCTAGAGGTTGGAACAGGGCCACGGAGTAAATGTTTTAGGCTCTGCAGGCCATATGGTCTCTGCTGGCAGCTCCACAACTGCTCGTGGTGGCACGGAAGTAGCCACAGGTGAATGGGTGCGGCTCTGGTCCCATAAAGCTTGATTTACAAGAACAGCTCTCTAGGTTGGGCCAAGTCCTGCCCTAGACCAGTGCTTCTGAAATGTGAGTGTGCACATGAATCACCTTGGATCTTGTTAACATGCCGGTTCTGACTCTAGTTCTGGGGGGTAGCTAGCTCTGCTAGGCTCCCTGTGATCCCTGTGCTGCTTATCTGTAAACCTATCCTTTAAACAGCAGGGTTTTAGACAGTACAAGACGCGCACTCTCTTTGAAAGTTCGGTGGTTCTAAAATAACAGCGTTGACCCTTCTGTTGCAAAACCACAGAGGTTCAATGCCCCTTTGCTGCCTTCTGTTCTCCCTTAGATACCCCCAAATTGTAATTCTATTCTGAGAGCTTTTGCTGGCCCGAGGTCCCCCTGACTGTAGGGGTCCTCTGTGGAAAAGGTTATAGTGCTCTTCTCTCTTCCTTGATCCTCATTATTACTTCAAAATGAAATAAGAAACATGCAAGGAAAATCTAACAACTCTTTGGGATTTTTCCTTAATGACCACTACTATGCTTTTTCTCTAAAATCTGCCTCTCTTCTACCAAACCAACAACCCCCACCACCAGAAACCAGAGGCTGGTGTGCCTTCTTTGAACAAAGGCCTGGCTCCCACTGGTCTACCATGCTCGCCTCAGCTTACTCATGGAGATCACTAGGTGCTGAGTCTTAAAGATTGAGAAATCCACCTGCCCTGTCCCTCACGGAGTTGGGCTTTAGGCCATATGAGATCATGAGGGTGATGACTCAAGCCATCTGTGTGTGTAGCTGCTAGAAAGGAGGTGGCTGGACTGTGTGGCTCTTGGAAATGTTCGGTGGCCTTGGACTGGGGCCTTGCGGAGGGAGATGGTCTGAAGGTGGACAGCAGGAGGGGAAATGAGAATGCATGAGCTTATAGTATCTGTGCGTTAGTTTGGTTCCTGAGTGACAACTACATTGGAAAGTCTGGTTGCTTTTGACAGTCCTTTCTGGATCTCTCTGGGACGCCCAGCCACTGACCCGTATGTTCCCTGATTTCAGAGCTAGTCTCTCTCAGAAGCTGGGTTTAGCACTCCTGTGTGTATTCACAGCCTATTAGGCCATGACCTAGAGATTGAAGAAATCTTACTAAGAACAGGTGCTTTGCCATCGGAGGCAAATAAGTAATTAGCTAATGCTCCACTTACCCCTCCAAAAAGATTTTAGGCAGCCATTTGGTAAAAATGACCTAATTTAATGAATGAGATCTATTTGGTAGAGTAATAAAACTCTCCCTTCTGAAAAATTTCTACAAACTGCTAAATGTGGATTATGACATAATAAATACACAAACTGCCTAGCCCTGTACCTGTTAATACTTCTCGTGGAGAAGGTGTTAAGTAAGTATTGGCTGGACTGAATAGAGTAAATGAAGCCTTTTGAGTAGAGCACATCAATGTGGAAAATCCCTTTGAGTTACAATTTAAGTTTTGGGCAGGACTTTGGGAATTACTTAGTGCAGTTGCCTCTTCTTGGTGTTGTTGAGAAGTCATGCTGTGAAGGGTGGAGTCGGGATAGACCCAGATCTCTGCTTCTTACTCCAGGACTCTGCCCCTGGAGCTGGGTGTTTTGGCAGAGATGTGGCCCCCAAAAAAGTATCACTGGATGCTAGTAACTATTGAACATTTGCTAATGCCTCTTAACAAAGACCCGGCAGACCCAGAACCTTGGGGAGGGAACTGGATCCAGCTAAAAATTTTAATATTGTTTTGTTTTGGGGGTAATGATTTGTATTGTTTTGGCATATGATGGTGGTTTTCCAATCATGGTTCAGGTATAAAGTTTCTTTTGAAAATGTGTTAATGTAAAAAGGTGGGTATTTATTTTTTTAAAGATTTACTTATTTATTTACTCATGAGAGACAGACAGAGAGAGAGAGAGAGAGAGAGAGAGAGAGAAGAGAGAGGCAGAGACACAGGCAGAGGGAGAAGCAGGCCCCATGCAGGAAGCCTGACGTGGGACTCGATCCCGGGTCTCTAGGATCAGGCTCTGGACTGAAAGTGGCGCTAAACCGCTGAGCCACCTGGGCTCCCCAGGTGGGTATTCTTTAAAGGGACAAAGGAAGTAGCTTACAATAAAGTGATAGGCAGTCTGGGAGATGTCACAAGGGTTGGTATTGACATGCCTGAAGTATTTAACGGCCCTCACGGACCCCAATTGCCTTTTTTAGTGACTTTGGCTTCAAGATGAGTGAAGATTTCTTCTTAGAGGTTTGTGTTCCGGATCCTGAGTTTTCTGGGAAGTCCTACGCTCCTCCTATGCCTTGTCCTGTGGGTTCTACTTACAGGAGAACAAGAGGGTATGTCTCACAATGGTCGCCATGCGCGGGACACGAGGGGTCTACCCTGGGTTTGAGAACAGAGAGGGCCACTTGGGTTCCTTTCATACTCCAGGTGCTTGGATCCAAGCTAGCATCTCTTAGGGAGCTTGGGCAGTGTTTAGCATTAGGATGCAAACTCTACTACTCCAGAAAAAACCCCATGCAAATCTGTGAAATTCGCTGCAGCTCTCACTATGGGCTAAGTCATAGAATTTGGCAAGGATACATCTTTATAGGAGTTCGTTGAAGAGATATATATGTAAACTCTTGGCCAGGGCAGCCTTCCCAATGGTGTGGGCTGCCCAACGTAACCATAAGCAGGACCAATTCAGAATGAATACACATCCTTCTTGTTCTGTAGGGAAATGAATGGATGGATGCTACTATCTATGGATAGGAAGAGGTTTCCAGTTATGGAGACTTATATTCTTGGTTGTGTCTGACCTCTTGCTCTTGGGGTTGGGGGGATGACAGCTATCGGAAGATTTCTGGGGACACTTGCAGTGGAGGAGATGTTGAAACACGACTGGAAGGAGAACTGGTCCCGTGTCCCTTGGCAGGTAAGAGGTGGTTTCTTGCCTTTGAGATCTTGAGATACTCACTCTAGCATCCTCATGATTTCACCCAGGTCTAGTCTTGCAGCCCTTCTAACAATGGAGGAGAAACATGGAAATTACACGCAGCACTGAACTTCCCTTTTTCCCTAAACTTGGGGAAATCAAAGCCAAATTTATTTATAGCCTTGGGCGTTTATAGGAATGGGAAGTATTTTTTGAGGAAAATCCCTTTTATTCGTTGAAAAGTGTTTATTCTGCATGTCTTGTATCTTAGGCATGGTGGGGGTGGGGGGCTTTTGCATTTTCCTTGATCTGTTTGTCTGAGTTGAATATAAAGAGACTCGTGGCTTTTGGGGAATTCACTAAGTGGTCTATCTTAATTTTTATAGTAATAATAATAGCAAGTACTTCAATGGAACTTCACACATTTTGATGTATTTTTCCACGTGTTCTCATTGTAATCCTTATCACGACCCAGTGGAGCAGATCCTGTAATAAGCTCCTATTTCTTTTTTTTAAAAATAAAGAAGCATGTTCAAAGGAAAGGGTTAGTCAGCGTATTGCAGGTCATACATCTGTTAAGAGACAGCTCAAATTCAGACTCTTCAGACCCATGCTCTTCCCTGGACATCACCCAAATGGCAGAGGAGTGTCATTCCCATCATTTTAGGTGATCATTAGTTATGCTCATTAGGAAAAACTTTGGAGTACACAGGCTGTAAAGGGATAGTGTGGTCCACACATGCCTTAAATTGATGGGTGATGGCGCAGGTGGTGTGGTATTTGCAGTCTAGCCTCAAAATGAGGAGACCCTCGCAAATAGTTAATCTCTTAGCCACCTTTCCTTTCCTGCTCTGTTTCTACTGCTTATTCGTGCAGAGCTCCCTTATTTCCTGGGAGCCCTTCCTGCTGCTCTTCCCTCTCTCATGGAGGTGGATGGCTGGAGGTGACCTGGCGGGGGTGTCTGATGGAACAGCCATCAGTGCCCGCTGGATCATGAGAAGTGCGTGGTCCTCTGCAGAGCACCCCCCTCGTTCTCTCCTGCTTGCCAGCTCGCCTCTGTGTTTTTCATGCTAAGCTCATTAGTTCCTTAATTTAATCTTCCATCATTACCAGAGTAATTAACATCCCTCACTGTGGAGACTTCAAAAGAACACGGCTTCAGCAGATTCTCACAAATGAGCAGATAATATTCAAATACGCTCCTCACAAGAGCTGTTATTGATGAGGGTTTGGGTGAGTAGGGTTTGAGTGATTGCTCTTAAGGGCTGGAGTACATACTTTTGCAATAAACATTTCTGAAGATAATCCAGTGAGGGACAAAACAGTTTGTTTAAAGCCATCTAAACTGGGAGGAGAGCTATTTTCTTTTCTGAGGAGAAAAAGAGAACAGGGAACAAAGTGGAAAAATCACATTTGTAGTGTAGGCCCACCTCCTAAATGTAAAAAAGAAAAAGAAAATGCCTGGCACAAAAGGCAGGGGTGTACCACGAAAGGAAAGGATGGTTTCCCAGGGCTGATGGGAACCATAGCATCTTTGCAAAGAGGAGGTCATCTGGAAGAATTTTTTAAAAGATTTTATTTATTTAAGAGAGAGAGAAAGCACGAACAGGGGAAGGGCAGAGGCAGAGGGAGAAGCAGACTCCCCACTAAGCAGGGAGCCCCGTATGGGGACTCAATCCCAGGACCTCAGGATTATGATTTTAGCCAAAGGCAGAGACACTTAACCTGACTGAGCTACCCAAGCGCCCCACCTGGAAGGATTTTTAAAGATGAAGTCATTCTTCCTTTATGATTACTATAAAATAACACATGTTCAGGCTGTTCTCAGGTATGACTGGAATTGGCTAAGAATTCTGTTCCTTTCCTTTAAAAAAAAAAAAACTTATTCCTGAGAGACACACAGAGACAGAGACATGGGCAGAGGGAGAAGTAAGCTCCCTGCAGGGAACCCGATGATGCAGGACCTGATCCCAGGACCCCAAAGCCACGCCCTGAGCCAAAGGCAGATGCTCAACCACTGAGCACCCAGGTGCCTCTCT
Organism: Canis lupus baileyi; assembly: GCF_048164855.1. Taxonomy (NCBI): domain Eukaryota; kingdom Metazoa; phylum Chordata; class Mammalia; order Carnivora; family Canidae; genus Canis; species Canis lupus. The sequence goes on from NC_132840.1 coordinate 76,559,302, forward strand.
GTTCCTTTCCTAAGTTAATCATTGAGCACAGAAAAGCAGAAGTTTCCTCTGGACCTAATCCTAAGGCAAGTATTTCTGGACTCAGGCTCTGCTATAAGGGCATCGGGTGGTGAGAAGAAAAACTGAAGCTGCAGATTGGGGTTTGCAGATGTTAGAAACGAGGGGTGGGAGGCTTGCTGCATGAGTGTATCCTCCGTGGCTCTCCACGGCAGCTTCGACGAGAGTCCTTGGTTTCTTACAGCCTGTCACTTACAGGCTTGGCAGCTTTCATCGTAAGGATCCTCTTCACTGGGAAGCACAGTGGGAAACTTCTTTTGAAAACCAGAAGAGATCAGTTACCATGTAGTGGTGGCTTAGAAACTTTTGAAATGAAGTGAAACCAAAGAAAAAGAACACAAATTTACTTTTATTAAACATTGTAGGTAGGGGCGCCTGGGTGGCTCAGTCGGTTAAGTGTCTGCCTTTGGCTTAGGTCGTGATCCTAAAGTTCTGGAACCAAGCCCTCCATTGGGCTCTCTGCTCAGCAGGGAGCCTGTTTCTCCCTCTTCCCCTTTCCCCAGCTTGTTCTCTCTCTCTTTCTCAAATAAGTAAAACCTTTTTTAAAAAAATTGCATATAGATTTATTTTTTGGTGCATTGTCTCTGTTGAAGCGCTTATGCAGAGTGGGTAGCTAGTCCCTGGGATCTCACCGAATGAGGGAATGAGGAAGAAAGAGAGAAACAGTCACTGTGCAGGTGTGCAGCAGAGGGATTCAGGTCCCATCTGCAACACATTGGCAAGTGGACCCTTGGACATGGATTCAGGTGTGTCGCCCGTCTCCACCACTGTGGAAGAATCTGGATGCTTTCCATCCTGCTCCCTAAGTGGAAGAGAGGGCGCACCAGCTCTCCCAGTTACTCGTTGACATGAAGTCTCCTTCAGCCCCCGGGGCCTCTATTTCTGTATCTTGAAAAACGACAGTGTTTAACAAATGTATCGTGACAGACAGCATCATGTAGTGGGTGAAACACAGATTCTGGATTCAGACTGCCGAGTTCAAGCCTTGATTCCACCTCTTACCAGTTGTGTGACCTTGAGCGTGTTAACCTCTGTGCTCTCATTTGTAAAATTGACTTAATAGTGGTTCTTCCATTATGCAGTCATTACACCAGCGAAACGATGCCTGGCACGTAGTATGCGCGTTTATAGTATTTAAGATGAAATAGAGTCTTTGTGATGATGATGTTGGGAAACGCTTTGTAAGTATCCGAGAACAAAGGTTATTGTTGCTGTTTTGAAAATATAATAGGTTGATAGAATTGCTGTGTGTCATTGCGAATAATATCGGATGGGTGAACATCCAGATTAGCTGCAAGTCTTCAGGGACCAGGAGTCTCTGGTCAACATGATTACGGTGCCATGTGATACAGTCATGGGATGAGTGAGAACATGCTGAGTGGGGTAATTATTTCGTCACGTGTGACTCTAAAGACTCCTGGGCCGAGCTCAGGAGCATGGATGTTGGACATGACTGGGGCATCTAAGTGAACAAAACAAATGTAACAGGACAGCTTGCAGATGAGAAACAGATTTACGGGAGTTGGAGTGACCTTGCTCCTTAAGGCGGGATTTCATTTTACGCACCTTCGAAATCTTGATGCCTGCACTGTGCCACTTGATCTACCCTGTGTGCCAATGGCGCTGAGGTGTATGCGTGAGGGGAAAATAGGTGAGATGTGCTAGCAACCTCCTCGGCGTCCCCCAGGCCCACCCTCTCTGTCGTTGTCTGTGTCTCTGCAGAGGAGAATGAATTCATCCTGTACGCCATGCGGAGGTCCATCCACCGCTATGACCTGGCCTCAGGAGCCACCGAGCAGTTGCCTCTCACCGGCTTGCGGGCAGCGGTGGCTCTGGATTTTGACTATGAGCACAACTGCTTATATTGGTCGGACCTGGCCTTGGACATCATCCAGGTGCGTCCACCCTTGGTCTGCTCGTGGGGGACCCATGCCTTGTGACCTCCCGATCCCGATAAGCTTCCTTCAGGACGGTCTTGGGAAATGGGTTATTAGAGGTTTGAAGTCATGACTGTTTTCAGGGCTGACAGGTGACACTTTTCATTCTTCTGTTTTACTATTTTCTTGCCCTGCCTCCCTCTGTCCCTGTAGGAAGGACCAGAAGGAGCCCCAGATCTTCAGTCTGGCTTATAAAGGAGGCCTCACTTTTCCTGCTGGGAAGATTTGAGGTCTCAGAGTGTAGGATTCTGAGTCACTATCACAGCAGCTGCCTCTGAAGTGTCCTTCTTCCCAAGCCATGATATAGTAACACTTGACTTACCCGCAGTTCACGTAATTATCCACTTCAGCTATTCTGAACACAGTCAAGAACCAGGAAGTGAGCTGTAAAGATCCCCACACAGGCCAGATAGATAGTCATAGACTCCAGCCCATGCATTTTAAAGGAGAGCTATTTGATCTTTATTCATTGCCTATTTAATCCTTTTTAGAAAAGCAATTCTAACAAGTTTTATCTGGACTTCCTACCCAAGAGAAATTATACAGTGCCTGGGTTTTCCAGGGCCTGGCAGTGACTGCGCCGTGCAGCTGTCCCAGACAGCACCTGATGGCCAGGAGCCTCCCGAGGGAGAGGAGCCTATAAAAGCTGCCACGAGAACTTAAAAATAACAGCAGTCTGGTTCCATTTATTTTCAAAGCAAACAGACTCGTGCTTGTCAGTAATCTCCGACCTCATTACTGGGACACAGCATCGTTCGGTAACCAGTGTTTGTAATGAAAATGCAGAGTAATATCAATGATTAGGTTCTGTTTAGGTATTCTGCTTGAAACAGGAAGCCATAATATATTTTAGGAAAGCTTTTATTAGAAGCCGGCTTCACTCATGTGGAAAGTTTACTGGTAAAAGACATCTCATTCCTTGGCTGTCAAAGCCAGTGGAGTAAAGGGTGGCCATCCATGGGACCGAGTTGGCACGAGGTCATTTGAGCACTCACAATCTTTTCTCTCCCCTCCCGTCTCCATAGCGCCTCTGTTTGAATGGGAGTACAGGGCAAGAAGTGATCATCAATTCTGGCCTGGAGACCGTAGAAGCCTTGGCTTTTGAACCCCTCAGCCAGTTACTGTATTGGGTAGATTCTGGCTTTAAAAAGATTGAGGTACGTATATTCCATCCTGTCCTTAATTGAGTAGGGGGCAGCATCTGGGCCTTGAGCCAGGTTTGACACAGTGGGAGGAGCCAGTGTGCCAGGCTTCTCTAGAAATCCTTTGAGAATTCCAGAGAATGGACCAGGTGAGCCTCTGGGAAAGGAAGAAAAGGCGGATAGTTTCAGAATTCTTGGGCATTGCCCCGAAAGTCCCACGTGAAAACAGGATGCCTGCACCCATCAGACTGAGATTCCATTAAGATGCCCTGAATGGTGCTATTTTGGCTAGCCAGAGCGTGTGCTAGAAACAATAATGATAATTATATAACACCATAGCATTATTAGAGTGCTGTATTATCCACGCTGTAGTATTATTGTAGTCGATTAGAGTAATTAAGACCATATCATGGTCATAATCATGATGATTGATGACAGCGAGCACTTCCTTTGTGCCAAGCCCAGTTGGAACCACTTTGGTTGAATTTACTTGATTTGGTTCTCACAACAACCCTGTTAATGTATTTGCACCTTAGCTATCCAAGGCGATGTGAGGGTAAGAAAGGGCCTCTCCAACACCGAAGTCGTGATCTTATAGGCACACTCAACTCCTGGAAGTCACTACTGAGGCCCTGGGGCATTGTCTCCGCCCCTCTCTGTACTGACTACGTGGAGGCCTGGGGTGTGGGTCATGTGGAAATTTCAGTAGAAGCAAGGAGGCACAGAGAGTCTGGAGCAGTTGTAAGCCAAAAGCCACAAAGTCAAGAGCCAGACCTGGGTTCAGTCTTCATTCTGGTAGCTAAGGAAGCCAGGCAAGTTTCTGCATCTGTGAGACAGAGGTTCATTTATCCACCCTGTCATCCGACGGGTGCTTTTTCTGGCATGGTACGTGCCAGGTATGGTTGGAGGCTGTGAGGATACAGCAGTAGGCGAGACACCCAGGCTCCTGTTCTGCTAAAGACGAGATGTTAGTGGAGGAAGGAAACTAATGAAGACATAAGTCCATCAGTTCTAACAGTGATGAGTCCTGCAGAGAACGTCCAACAGGATGGTGTGATCGTGTGGCTTTGGGGTGCGGCAGCGTTACACAGCTGGGTGGGAAGGCCCTGAGGATGTGGCATCTGAGCTGAGCCCGAGGAGAGGATCACTAGTGTCCATCTCACAGTGCGGTTGGGAGAAATGAGTGAAAAGACAGTGCCAGGCACATACTGAGTAGTACGTCGGTGGTCTTGTTATTTTGGTTCTCTCCTTTCTTTAATTGTGTGTGGTCAGCACTTTGCCAGGTGCTAGAAGGATGTAGTAAAGCTTAAGTTGTCCATACTCTCCCAGCACACAGCTCGGGTACTGTCAGTACAGAATGGTAAGATAAGTCGCTGATGCTCGTTGATGAAGGCGGGTCAGAGGAGTGAGCTGAGGAGCTGGGCCTGGAGGGGAGTTTCGAGGGAGAGAGACGATTTGATTGTGGAGCAGTGGTCAGGCCCCGTAGGGGATATGGTGACGGTAGACGGACGAGGAGGACTATGTCAGGCTTCGAGAACCACGAGATGGCCAGCCTCATTGAAGTTGTTGGGGCTAAAGTGGAGGAGAGAGAATATGGAGGAGAGAGAATTAAAAGCCTGTGGAGATTCTTAATTGTAAAGCTGAGACACTCTGTGTTTGTTTTGTGGACAGTGTAGAACCATTGGTGGCTTTGGAGCATGGAGCAACGTAGGTGGGTTAAATAAATAATACATACTGAGTACTTTGTGCAGATCTATCGTCTTGCCTCCAGAACTGGGTGCAGGTGGCAGTGCTGGCTCCTCTGTCAGACCCTGTGAGCATTGTCCCATGAGCCAGAGGAGAGAATAGCTCATTCTGACCGCACGTCAGGGCAGGTTTCCCAGATGAGTCTGCAGGGGAATGGGGGAGCCACAGAGGCCCGTGTCTGTAGGGGGAACCCAGTAGGAAGCTGTGATGGGGGCCTTCCCAGGGAGCTCAGATCCATCTCGGCTTCCCCTCCTGCCCCTCCCCACTCCTCTTTTTGTCAGGTAGCTAATCCAGATGGTGACTTCCGACTCACGATCGTCAACTCCTCTGTGCTTGATCGGCCCAGGGCTCTGGTCCTCCTGCCCCAGGATGGGTGAGTATTGCCCCGGAGGTAATCAGCGTGTGGCAGATGCTGCAGCAGACAGGTTCTTGTGGAAGTGCAACCTGCTGGACACAAACTTGTTTCTGGTGATGGCTGTTGAAATAATCTGTTGATTTCGAGTCTTGAAACCAGAGCTCAGTCATCTTGTCGGGTAACTCCATTCCCTTTCGTTAGCAAGCATCAGACTCTCCGCATCCAGATGTCTTACATCTGTGGGGTGTTTCTCCAATGAAAGGTATTATTAAAAGTCTTTCCATAGACAGAGCGGAGTCAGGCCTGGTTGGAGATGGCAAGGATTTTTATCCTGAGTTTGATGCATGATGCAAACTTATAATCCCTTCCATCCCTTCCCTACCCTCCCGCCCCAGCTTGGGGCGGAGTTTCTTGCAAGCAATTCATATGCCCCTGGGAAATGCAAAGGTGCTTTTTATTAATTCCTTAACTTAAGGAAACATAGCTGAAAGAAAATTCTGGATTAGGCGTTCTATCCTTCTAGTATTTGTGATTGAGAATTAGATCTGTTTTTTAAGAGAAAAAATATATGTACTTGATTTAAAATATTAAGAGAAAAGAAGTTTATGGTATGAAAAATATTTGTTCCCTCCTTTCCTTTCTCACTCTTAACCCTTCTCCCCCACACTTCCTAGGGGTAGTCAGGGTTAGTTTGTTGTGTATCACTCAGAGTTCTTTTTTACCCACGTGCAAGCACATAGCCTTAAAACACACAGGCACACTCCTGCGTCAGATAGAATCGTAGGATATTTACTGTTTTGCACGTTTTCAAAACGTTTTGCGTGGCTTGAAGATGCTGTTTTCACGTGAGCACTTAGAGATTTTCAGGCATCATAATATTCTTTTGTATGTACCAGAGTCTATCACTTTCTCTGTCCCCCTAAAAGTGTGTGTTGTGTCTCTACACGTAATACATACATGTTTTTTTTGCTGGTATGAACAATGCTGTGATGAACGTCTCTGTACATTGTCTTCACATAACTTGATTATATCTGTAGAAAAATTCCAGGAAAGGAATTTTGGGGCAAGAAATTCGGTGGCTTTAAGTATATAATTACAGCTTATAATAATAATCCTGCTGAACTAACTGCTAGAGAGGCTTCTTACCTCTTTGGGGTAGTATCTTGATCCCGTTACCTGAGGTCTGATGTGATGTGCGTTCTTTCCCGGCTTTGACCAGGGTGATGTTCTGGACCGACTGGGGGGACCTGAAGCCTGGAATTTATCGGAGCAACATGGATGGTTCTGCCGTCCATCGTCTCGTGTCAGAGGACGTGAAGTGGCCCAATGGCATCTCTGTGGATGACCAGTGGATCTACTGGACAGACGCCTACCTGGACTGCATTGAGCGGATCACTTTTGATGGCCAGCGGCGCTCGATCGTCCTGGACAACCTCCCCCACCCCTATGCCATTGCTGTCTTTAAGGTGGGGCTTTCTTTGCTCCCTGCTTTGGACAGTCCATGAGAGCAGGTGCAGAGCTGCTGTCTTGGGTTGTTGCAGGGATGCTTGTCCGACTTCTAGAAAATCAGCTCATTTACAGATGGATGTCAGACAGAGTTGCCAGGAGTCCGGGCTGCTCACTGCTCATAGTTCAAAAGGCTAAGGGTTGAGGTGGTTTCACAGGAAAATCCCCGTTTGCCCCCGAGTGCCGGTCGTTGTGGCTTGGGGTCTCCATCTCATGCTCACCTCGTGCCCTGATGACCTCAGGTGAGCTCCGTACCACCTGTGTTACTTGGCACTACTGCTTTGCCTCTAGAGAACAGAACAGTTGGTTTTTCTTGACGTTGGGAAGCAGATTTCAAACCAAAGGGTCGGGCTGTGGTCAAACTCGAATGCTTATCACATAGTTTCCGTTGGGCAGTTCCTTCAGTGTGACTCTTTGGTGAGGTCTGGATAAAACCACTGCTTTGCATTTCAGTGAAATCTTGATGATGGGGTGATCATTCCCCCATTAATGTTAGGTGTCCTTCATATGGGTGGCCCCTCGTTCTTACTGAGGGTCTAGAATCGGAGACCCTGGAGCTGGACCGATGAGCAAAGGTTTTCCTTCTAGAATGAAATCTACTGGGATGACTGGTCACAGCTCAGCATCTTCCGAGCTTCCAAATTCAGCGGGTCCCAGATGGTGGTTCTCAAGAGCGAGCTCACAGGGCTGATGGACATGAAGATTTTCTACAAGGGCAAGACAACTGGTAAGCATCCCCTGCTTCCTCTCTCTCGAGCTGGTCTCTAGGAAGGGGCTGGGTGTGGGCAATTGCTGCTCAGGCGGGGCTGGCAGCTTGCATCTTTATTCTCACGACAACATGCACATTATTTAATTTCTGCCTAATGACATCTTAATTTCTTTTCTAATGGTACACAAACAGCTGGAAGACAGCATGTTTTCGCCTGCCTAGAGTGTGATACTTGGTGGGTAATTATACCCTCCTCCTGCCTTTGGCCCCTGACTGATTGGTGGTGTGGCTTCTGCTGCAGCTGGAGAGTTCCAGCATGTGCTTCATCCCCATTTGGCAACCTTACAGGGAGCAGCGCTGTGCTGGGTGCTGTGCTGGGTGCGCTGGCAGTTGCTGCCTCCCGGCGGGAGTCCCATCTTGTCCTCTGGTTGCCCGGGTGACCTGTTGCTCATCGAGCACCTAACTCCCTTGTAATGAGAGGTGTAGTTATGTGATGCATTACTTAATGTGTCTCCACCTGAGTCTCCTAAACCCCATGAAGAAGGATATTGGGTCTTTCCCCCTCCCCCAACAGTTTTGCTGCTGCCTAGCACTTAGTAGGGCTCGGTGTTTGTTGAAAGAGGTCATGAAAAGGGACCAGGTGCCAGTTGGTATAAACAGTAGCTGTCTTGAAGATTGTTGAGTGAGGCTTCAAGAGGTGCTCCAAGCCTTGTGACCCGCCGGTCCTGGAGGCCTAGACTATTCATTCAGCTGAAAGCCTCCTTGCTCACTTCCTGCCCTTTCCCTCTGTGTGTCACCCACACTGTTGGTTCTACAGGAGAGACAGCAGGATGCTCCCGGAAGAATAGCCCCTTTAAGAAGCACCCTGTTTATCTCAGCAGGATTAAATAGCATCCTGGGTCTGCTGACTTGCCTTTATTGACAAACTGCTAGGTTTCCTGTTTTGAACTAGAATGTTGACGCTGTTTTGTGGGTTTTGGCTGACGCTGGGCTGAGAGATTGAGGGAAATAATACGGTTATAGATACCATCGTTATTTTGGGGGGAACCAATGAAGATAGCATTGGCAGCACCCTTACAAAATGGTAAAGAATGTTGGAAATGTAAGTCTGTATTATTGTTAGGTCTTTGCAATGGACCTGTGATATGGGCAGGGCTGACATTATGATCTGTGGTTCATAGATTAAGGAACGGCATCTTAGAGGTGAATTAGCTCTCTCAAAGGTCCCTCGCTAGTTTAGGAGCTGGGCTTTTCTTCCAGCTCTGCCACTAAACCAAGGAGTCACATTCTTCTTAGAGGAGGTGCCTGTTTTAAAATAGGGAGGGCGCCCCTGGGTGGCTCAAAGGGTTGAGCATTTACCTTCAGCTCAGGGTGTGATCCCAGGGTCCTGGGATCGAGTCCTGCATCAGGCTCCCCACAGAGTGTCTGCTTCTCTCTCTGCCTATGTCTCTCCCTTTCTCTCTGTGTCTCTCATGAATAAATAAATAAAATCTTAAAAAAAAAATAAAATAGGGAGATGAAGGACTCTTGCTCCACACGTCCAGGGGCTGAGAGTCAGGGCCTTTGTTTGATGGAGGACCCCCAGCCCTGCTGATGGGTGTCCCTAGCAAGCCGAGTTGAATCATCAGCATTTCTTTGAGTTAGCGCTCAGTCCAGAAAGTGGGTCTTCCTTTTGACAAGTGCTTATAAGCATGTGTGTGGTGAGCACATGACAATTCCTGAAACACCAAGTTCAGATGGCCCAGTGATCTTTGGTCTCCCCCTCCCCAGTCTTGGCTGGTCACCTGCTCCATTCTAGCTGATGTCCAGTCACAGCTGGGTCCTGGGGAGCAGTAGGAGGGATAGTCTGTGGTCTAAGCAGCACGTGCACATGTAGTCTCCTTCATGCATCAAAAGAGTCACCTTCACTTAAACCATTCGAAGTAATTCTGGGAATCTGGCTGGAGTCTGGATGGAGGAGACATGTGCCGGTGGGTAGAACACAGATCCAGGACTGTGTAGCATCACCTCCAGCCACAGCTCTCTCTTTGCTCCTTCCTCTGTTCCTCCACTGGGCTTTGGGATTCTCTTTTTTTCCTTTGTGTGAGCAGGATCCTTGCAGCTGAGCTCCCACCCACAGACGCAGGGCCAGAGAAGCAAGTCTGTGATCTCTCAGATGAGCAAGGTTGGGTTAACCAAATGCTTTTGAAATGGCATCTGGTTGCTAGCACCACCTGTATGCTGCAGGTACCTCTTGGCCTTGAACTTGTTTGCTCTAACCTGCTTGCTTTTTTGGGACTCTGTTTTACAAATTCATGATGCCTATCGGCCAAGCCTGATGCCAGTCAATTATTATTTTTGGCATCTGCTCCTAACACATGTAGGACTGCCCGCTCACCAAGTGTAAGGTAATAATGCAAATAAAACCTGTATTTATTAAGGGATTACTGTGTCGCAAGCACCACACCGAAGTGCTTTGTGGGCTTGGATAACCTCAGTTAACCTTTGCAAAATCCATGTGTACTGTTCATATTTCCATTTTCTAGATGAGGACGTGAAAGTCAGGTTTGTGTTTCTACAGCGGATGTTTAGAAAGTGGTAAGAATTTGAACCACGGCCATATTGACTTCCATGAAACAGGCTCTGCTCCCTTTGTCATCTGTTGTTGGCATAGCACTGCCCTGGTGTGTGACAGTGATACAGAAGTACTAGATGTTGATCGATTCTTTTGTTTGTGATAACAGTTTTGTTCATTTGGAACATATGTCCGTCGCAGTTATTTGGTTATAAGAACAGACGCCTGTCTTAATCTATATGTCTGGTTGATTTTTATGTAGTGTTACTGGGATTTATTCTTCATCAAGAGTGCTTTTTCTTTGAAGAGCTTATTTTGCATGGCTGATGATTTATCCACTTGGGGTTGCAATGGATTAAAATATTTTGGAGCTCTGGGGATTGTCCTTCAGAGTCTGCAGTAAGCTAAAGCTTTTAAATATCTACAACAAAGGCAAATACTTATCCTGTGGGGTGGATTTGATTTTGAAAATTGTCAAGCATGTAGATAATTAAGCAAGATAATAGCATTTCTGGCTCTTCAACTGGTTCTGGAGGAATCTTCCAAAGAGGAAATCTGAATGTGTTTCTGAATCTGCCCAATGAAGACACCATGCAGCTGTTTGATCTTTAAATGGGACATCTTTGGAGGTGATGACTGTCATTTGTCCACTCTTCACGTCTGCCTGCCTTACCAACACGAGACTGCAGCATCCTTTATAAAGAGTCTGTGGCTATGTTCTGGTGAAATTCTGCTAAATGCTCCTTCCAAGCTCTCCCAGGTTCTCTGTGACATGCTGTGGCTTTGTAGCACCCCACATGCACCTGCCCTGCCTACCTCTTGGGGTCAGTGACTCATTCTACCTGGTTTGGGGTTTGCCCCTGGATACTGCCTCTCAGACTATATACATCTCTGTCTAGACCAGCTTCCTGAAATACTGCACCTCATTTTGGGTTTCAGACCCCTGGCTCTCGCTTCTTTGGGTAGGAACATTTGCTCCATATGTGAAAATGTTAGTCATGTTATTTTACCAGGCCTAGCCCACATGGAATTATCATCCCGTCATTGAGTATTGTTCAAATATTCTGTTCTTGTTCAATTTCTTGGAACATTAAGTGATATGTTGTCCTTTGAATACAAAGAACATGTTCCAGATCCTCTTGACGTTGTTTTTCATTAGCGGCAGCTCTGTGTTCCTCCCTGGTAGCCTAGGGCATATGTCTTTCAAAAAAAGGACCAATCTCTACCCATGGAACAGATAGGGGTGAATTGATTTCTGGCATTTCTGCTTCCGTCAGCTGGTTATTCTACTATGGTAATGCTACCTTCAGAGTTGGATTGAATTATTTGTAGAATCCTTTGGAATGTTTCATCGTATGGATTCCCTTCTGTGGGTGTGTGTACTTCCTCTGTTCATAATGCTTCATGCTCTCAGGTCCTTAGCATCAAAGGAACACTTGCTGCTATGTCATTGCAATTTTTATTTTTATTTTTTTAATATTTTATTTATTTTAAAGAGAGAGAGTGCACGAGCATCCACACGAGCGAGCTGGAAGAGGGGCAGAGGGAGAGAGAATCCCAAGCAGACTTCACGCTGAGAATGGAGCCCGACGCGGGGCTCCATCTTATGATCCTTATATCACAACCTGGGCTTGAAATCAAGAGTTAGATGCTTCACCAACTGAGCCACCCAGATGCCCCTGCCAAGAGGCATATATGTATGCCAGTTAAATACTGATGAAGTACCAATGCATCCAAAGCTACTGTGGGTATTATCAATACTGATGGTTGCTAATGAACCCTGTTTTCCCACCAGCAGGCCGGTATAGGCATGACATAGCAAAAATCTTGGCTGGATGGAAACAGATTGTTTGGATGGGATTCTGGGCAGTGGAGATGCCGTGAGATGGCACCACTGAAGAACCACTATCGGCTGAGTTTTTATCAAAGCATTTGTATTTATTTTCCTCAATTTTGATGATGAGTAGTCACAGCCAAAAGAAAGAGCACACATTTCGTAATTTATGTGGCTTTTATGTTGCTTGATAGTTGTATTTCTAGCTGTTACGAAGTGCTTTATGCATCCTCTCCCCTCCTCCTTGGAAAGATGTGGGGCATAAGAAAATACCTTTTCCATCACCGTTCACCCACAAAGGTTCTCCCTCCAGAGTACAGTGAAGGATTTTATGGATTTTTATCTGGCCCTCTCTTTGGAAAGCCGAACCCAAGACAAGATTGGAGAAAGGGACAGGCCCACATTTACTAGTCCTTGTGTGGGTTTATCGCAGGACAGGTAGTGCCGAGGCCAGGGAGGGCCCTGTGGTTGGGTCCTTGTTCAGCTCAGCATCTGCACGTGGCTCACAGAGCCCGGGATGTTTATCTGGGCCCCGGCATCATTCAGGTGTGTGGTTTTAATGAAGGGCTTTTGGGTCATAGGAGCAGAAACCCACTCACGCTAACTCAAGTAAAAAGAGCTAATAAAAGCATAAAGGGAGACTGTGAGGAACTCAGAGATGGAAAACATAGGCGAGCCTGATGGAGACTGGTGCCGGGAATGGCCAGGCCGCCCCTTCTCTGGCTCTCTCTGTCCCTTTCCCCCCGGAACCCTGGTCTTGTCCTTTCCTCCGCTCCAAATGTCTGCTGTATCCTCCGGACTCACCCTCTGGAGTTTGTTTCTGCCCAGCTCTGACCTGCATAGGTTTTGGAGCCCAGTTCCGAGTCCCCAAGGAGGAAGAGCCGATACCTGGCCTGGTTCCAGGGCCATCTGATGAAGCGCCCCCCCCGCATCGTGGCCTCACTCAGGGCTCTGAGCAGAGAGAGGTGGCACAGCACGTGCTGCAGCGTCCGCCACCCCGCGTTTCTCTCTCTGAGCTTCACGCCATCGTGTCTGAAGATTAGGAGGTGGTCTTGAATCTCAGGCCCCCGTTCAGGGTCTCCTTGGTGTGGACTCACCCGGACGTGGCCGTGTGTGTCTCCTCCCCAGGAAGCAATGCCTGCGTGCCCAGGCCCTGCAGCCTGCTGTGCCTGCCCAAGGCCAACAACAGTAAGAGCTGCCGGTGTCCAGATGGCGTGGCCAGCAGCATCCTGCCATCTGGTGACCTGATGTGTGAGTGCCCCCGGGGCTACCAGCAGGAGAACCACACCTGCATCAAAGAAGGTGCGTCCCATCCCCATCGTCTTTTCCACCACAGGCCCCCTTCCCTTCTTCCATCCCCTCTCCCCATGCTCTCTGTTTCCCATGGGTTTGGGTGACATAGAATGCTCTAGATCAAAATAAAACCCACCAGGTACTTGGTGACATCCTGGCCCAGGCTCTGAGGCCTGTGCTCCTGTAGTCCTCGTCAGGAACAGGCCTGTGCAGTTTATTTAAACAGGAGAGCTGGGCTTTTGGTTTAATGTCAGACAACACAGGCCTTCCTGATCTCCCCTTTTCGTCTTTCTGTGTCTGCCTCTCCTCACCCATCCCCCACATCTGGGTTCTCAGCTTCACCTGCTTCCTAGAAGTTTGGACCAAACCTGACTTGGAGAAGGGACTGGATTCCTTCACTGCTCACTGCCCAGGCTCACCAGCAGTTCTCCCCTGATGCTCCCACCCCCTGCCAGTCCAGAAATGTCCAGAACGTTCAAAATGATGTTGCAGGCTCTGAAGCTCTCCTCTTCACTGTGACCAAGTTGCTAAAGCAGTGTCATCCACTCTTTCTTTGAATTTAAAGACATAGATTCTGAAATTTTTCCTCTTAAAACCTGTGTTGATCTTTCTTTCCTCTCTGATTTGTGCCCCAACCACGTCCCCTGTCCCAGCCTCACCTGACTGTCAGTGAGGTGAAGGGGGAGCCCCTCCAGGAAGCACCCACATCCCTGCCTTTTTTTTTTTTTTTTTTTTTTTTTTTTATTCTTGAGATTGTATTGGCTTCATAATCACAGCCTCTCTCCTTGCAGAAGCCTCTCCGTCCTGAGCAGGGGAGCACACAGAGGACCCCCGTGGTTTCTTTTCCATAAGAAATACAAATGGAGAAAGGATAACCCTTCCCTTAGACACTGGAGATTCTCTCTCAGGCTCCAGACATCTTACAGCTGCTTAGAGACAAAGAGAGTGAACACTTAAGTTAGACAAAGACTTTTTAATATTTTCCTTTGGAATGCTTTTGGTGATCAAAACAAAGAGGCCAGGCTTCATGTGTTCTTGACTCGGTTTACTGAACAAAGCATTTTTTTTTCCTTTGCATTGTGGGTAGAAAAAGTCCTAGGAGTATTATCTATCCTTTGGAACTTACTTAGCTGAAAAAGTGGATATATATGGCTATATGTATAAAACACACACAGGTACAAATATATTGAACATGTATGTTTTTGTATTGTGTAGACACAGCCCCTCAAACAGTTCCTTGTATAATTAGTATCTTATAACATCGGTGTTTGGTGTCTACCCATTGGACCCAACTGGCACCATCTCAGTCCTTTTTCATCGTTATAACCACCCCCAACCCCTCATTAATTGTAATTAAAAGAGGAAAGAAGGAGGCCTGTGTTGTATGCTCCTGCACGCAGGTGAGCTTGGCACCGCTCTTCCTCCTTACCATTTAAGGCATGTCATTTGAGGAACAGAAATGGAAACTCAAAAGTGAGAGTCTTGCGGTCCAGCAGTAAGAATAATATTCATCTCGTTTCCCCCTCTGCCCACCCACGCTGGCCAGAGAACACCTGTCTCCGCAACCAGTATCGCTGCAGCAACGGGAACTGTATCAACAGCATCTGGTGGTGTGACTTTGACAATGACTGTGGTGACATGAGCGACGAGAGAAACTGCCGTGAGTCTTCCGTGCTCGGCCGGGCTTTCGGGATGTTGCACACTTACCGTTACTTGGAGGGCTGGCCAGCTGCGCCCGGGGGGCCGGGAGGAAGGGGCCTCCTGCTGCCAAGGTGTTGGCCGGTGGCCCGCCATGGTGGGTGACCCCAGTGTGAGCTGATGGGGCTTGGAGAACAGAGGAAGGCATTTAGATAGAGGTGGTTATTTAATTTAAAACCAAGCCCCACAGGTCAGGGAACTGCTCGTTAACAAAGGGTTTACCAGTTGGGGCCTGCCTGGCTGAAACTGAGCTGACTGGGGAGTCGGGCTGTCTGGGCTCTCGTTGTGGCCCTACCACTGTGATAAAGCTGGTGACCAGGTGGCATCCCTTGATCTGCTAATTCAGTGTTCAGCCTTTTCAGAGATGGGAAACAGGTTTTGCTTTGTATGCCATCCAGTCAGTGGATATTGGCTGCCGGCCAGGCTCCAGAGAAATCGTTCTAACTGATTGATGATGCCTAGTTTGGCTTGAAATGTGGGGATGTTGATATGTGTGCATGGAAACATCATCTTTGGACTGTAAACTTTCTAAGGGTAACTCCTAAAGCATGATTCTGTTCAGCAGGGTTTAAGGACAAGTAAGTACTTATAATGAGTAATTTACTTATGGCAAGATTTTAATTTTTAATAGTCTCGACATTAACTTCTTTTTTCTTTTTAAGATTTGTTTTTTATTTATTTATGAGAGACACACACAGAGAGAGAGAGAGAGAGAGAGAGGCAGAGACACAGGCAGAGGGAGAAGCAGGCTCCATGCAGGGAGCCTGATGTGGGACTCGATCCCGAGTCTCCAGGATCACGCCCTGGGCTGAAGGCGGCACTAAACCGCTGCGCCACCCGGGCTGCCCTCGACGTTAACTTCTAAAGAGATGCTTTGCCCTCTGACACTGAGTAATACATTCATACATTCATTCAGCAAGTATTTGTTGAGAACTCCTTTGTTCTAGGCTGTGTGTTTGGCTTGGGAATGACATGGAGTCTGCAGTCCAGAGAGGAGTTGGAAGAGTAGAGAGGCGGTTACAGTAGAGCCAGTGAGCGTGAGAATGGGGGAGTGCCATATGCATATAGGAAGAGCACACAAATCAAACTTGGGTAGGCATTTATGGAGAGCCCTGAAGGGTGAGTAGAGGTGAAGCAAGCAGAGGTAGAGGGAGCATGATTGTCAGCAAGAGAATAGCAGGTATGAAAGCCCAGAGGTGAGGGTGTATGTGGCACGGTTAAGAAACTGGTATGAGTCATCAATAATATGAACGGGAGCAGTGGGGCAAGGGGACGTTGGGCTAGTTATGGTGCCCCCAGCAGCAGGTGCCTGGGGACTTTCTTCAGAAGAGCAGTTGAGAACCACTGAAATAACATGATAAGAATTTTGCCTTTGGAAAGAGAAGCAGTGGGCAGAAGGCACTGGCTGGGAGGAAGACCAGAAGCAGGGAAGCCAGAAGCCAGTGTGAAGACTTCTCTTGCAAATATTTTCCCACTGGAAATCCAGAAGCTCACTTGCCATTTTGTGCTATAAGAACAGGTTAGTGGGTGATTCCTGGCTCCATGGTGGACATGTTTTGCCAGCCATCTGTGGAGCCTGTCGCAGGTTCCCACGCCACCCCAGCCAGAAAGCAACCTTAGAGGCACTCAACTCACTGAAGTCATCTGGGCCCAGCAAAACTATGCACTGTCCTTGCTGGCTCTTACGAAGTTATTTAACAAACCTTTTCTTAGTCATTTTTCCTTGGTTTCAGTGGATGCCATTCACACCCAGGGAGAAGAGCTCACTGAATGGCCGATCTGGGGAAAGCATTAGGCTGTCTGAGCGTTTTTTGTTTTTGTTTTTTTCTTTTCTGTGAAAAGGACAGTGATAACACCTTCTCTGCCTACCAGAGTCTCAGGAAGGGGTGGTATTTGTGGGCGAAGAGCCAAAGCTCCTTAAAAAAAATATTAACAACATTGGAACCGAGCCTGGGAAGGACTTTATTACATATGGGGGGGGGTGCAGGGAGGAGATGCTTCTTAGAATTAACACATGGCACGAAGATTGCCCAGACATGATTAGGCTCAGTGGAAGCAGAGATCTAAACTAGATGACCTTGGGTTCGATAGATGGGGATTCCACCCTGGGCTTTGGTTTCCACTAGATGACAAGCTGGGATCTTGTATTGGTTGAGTGTCCTGAGAGAGGGACCTCCCTCCATCCCTCCCACTCCCACTGCTTCAGCCCCCAAGCTCCGCACCAGCCTCACAGGGTCAAGTTTGCTGCTGGCTCTGACCGCCTCGTGGTTTGGTGTCAGCTTCGGCTGGGCTTGACCTTCCCAGGACCGTGAGACTTGCTTGCTGCCCTGCTCTGCTCTGTCTCCATTCATTCCACTTGGCCCAGGAGAGGCGATGAGGAGGGGTGCGGGGGTGTTAAAATGTGGAGCCTGGGAACCTGGAGGGTGGTGCTTCTCTGTGCCTGTGCCAGCGGTTCCCTTATCGAGGAGGAGGAGGAGGAGGAGGAGGAGGAGAAGGAGGAGGAGAGCCGTGTTTATCCTGATGGTGGAGGCTCCTCGTCCATGGGCAGAGAGGCCCAGGCTGTGGCTGGCCACTGCTGTCTGGGAAGTTCAGCACAGCATCCCATCAGCTGCTGGGGAAGATGGGGGGTGGGGTGGGCAGTGGTGACCAGGGAGCCAGGGAGGGCTGTTGTCAGCACATCTCCCTCCCTTGCACAGACTCCTGTGCTGGGTAGTTGTCAGGCTCTCCGGGTTTTGACGTGAATGCCCTGCAGCCTTGTCATTTTTGCCTTCATCCTCTGCCTCCCACCATGAGCTCGATTACAGTGAAGAAACGGAGCCTCAAATAAATGCCACTGGGATGTCTAACTGTAGTGTTGTCCTTGGCTTTTCATTTCCCGGCACGCCACCCCCCCCCCCCCCGCCACCCCAGGATCCTCTTGTGTCACATCATACCTGCTGTGTCAGCGGCTCCTGAGCACAGCCTTCCTTCCCAAAGCCTTGCCTGGAGGGTCTCTTGCTGGGCTCTAGGGACTGTGCTCACTCCCAGATAATTTTAGTTAGAAGAGGGAGAAGAATCTACTTCTGTACCCATCCTGGTGCAGGAGGGCAGAGGAAGGACAAGGAAGAGATGTGACATTTGTTTGAAGCCTGTTCTGCTTTGCAGCCTACCCAACGGGCTCTGGTCCCAAACCAGTTTGCTTATTTCCTTTCATAATACTGCCTCAGGGTAGGTGCTATATTATCTCTGTTTTACAGTAAAGCAAACGGAGGCACGGATCAGTTAGGTTATGTAACTTAGAGACTTGCGATCTGTATCTAGTCTGTGTCATCACAGCACTTGGCCACGTTACCTTATCCTCCTCCTGCCATGTAGGAAATGGGCTCAAGGAGGTTAAAGTTAATTGCTCGAGGCAGAGGCAGAGCCAGGATCTGGAACCCAGTCCTACCTGATGACAAGACCCACGTGCCTGCTATAAAATTCTTCCCTGACACTCCTTGTGTCATCGATACGGGGAGGTGCCTGCTTCTCCTGTAAGATTGGGCTTCTTAATCATCCTTGTCTAAATGAAGGTGTCTCTGCCGAGTACTTAGAAAGACACCTTCAGGCCTGGGGGGTTGGGGGGATGTCGTAGGAGGTGATCCAGCCCATCTCTTCCAGCTGGACGGCAGTATGTCACCCTCCCAGCCCAGTGCCCATCTGGAAGCCGTCCACGGAAAGATAGGCTCTTCTTGCCCTTGGTTGTAAATGTCAGGTTCTCATGTGATTTGTATATATTTTTTTTGTCTCTGTTGCTGCAATTAAAATCTGCTGCTACTCTGTTTTAGTTCCTTCTCCATGGGGATGTTTGTATTTAGGGTAAGGCGGGGGGATTAATTGTTCCTCATGAGTATATGGTCTCTCCCGTTTTAGCTACTACCATTTGTGATCTGGACACTCAGTTCCGCTGCCAGGAGTCTGGGACCTGCATCCCTCTCTCCTACAAATGTGACCTGGAGGATGACTGTGGAGACAACAGCGATGAAAGTCACTGTGGTAAGGGGATGTGATGTCCAGGGACCCCATTCCTGAGCAGGGCAGCGCCTTTACTCATTGAGCTGCCGTGGGTTGCAGATGGAGGATTTCTGAAAGCATCTCAGGGTTTTCTTTCTTTCTTTTCTTTTTTTTTTTTTTTTTTTGAGAGAGAGAATGCACATGTGGGGTGCAGGGGAGGGAGGATGGAGTAGAGAGGGAAGGTCAGAGGGAGAGAGCACTCAAGAATCCCAGGAAGGCTTCTCACTGAGCACAGAGCCCAAAGCTGGGCTCCATCCCAGGACCGAGATCATGCATGACCTGAGCTGAAACCAAGAATCAGACGCTTAACTGACTGAACCCCCCGGGCGCCCCCATCGGGGTTTCTGATATCCAGCCATATGACCATCTCTGCCTCCTTGGTAGGAATGATTCATTCGAAAGATCACGGACCCTGCTTTCCCATGCAGGGATGCCGTAAGCATGAGTGTGATAGTAAGGAAGATTTGTAACTGAATTTAGGTGGTTATTAAAAGCTATATATGGAACAGAATTGGCCCACACATCTGGGCGACCATGAGACTATGAGACTAGATCTCTACCTTTGTGAACGGCTTTTTTTTTTTTTTTTAAACCAATCTAATTCAGTAAACTCTGTTGGAAGCCAGCAGATGGTACAAATGTTGTTCGAACATCTGTTTTCTGAATGGAAATTTTTACATTTAGGAAAATAGTGCATTGGAATTGCCAAGAGTGATACAGGCTCTCTGGTTCTGTCCTTTTTAATTTCTGACTAAATGACTGAGAAGACTTCTTCAAGGTGACACTGTTAGTTTGTGTCAGGATAAGGACCCAGAGCCGTGTTTCCCAGCCTCGCTGCACAGCCCAGCCCTGCCTGGTTCGGGCGGCCTGTCTCTGTGAATGGCTCTGGTACCAAACTCAGCGTTGCTGACCTTCCAAGGAAGAAATGTTATGTGGTACATGGAGTGCACCAGACTGGAGGGATCCTGACCAAAGGGGAAGTGAGAACAGAGGCCAGACGCTGGCCCAGACAGTGTGAAGAGTTGGTGGCTCTCGCTAGCCACCCACGGGGCAGGTCCAGTCTAGCCTCGCATGTGCTTACAGACAGGGCCTGCTTTTTCACCAGCAGCTGACCCCAGGGGCTTACACAAGGGGAGCCAGGGAAATGCTCCTAGGCTGGCTCTCGGAGGAATCTGGTGTGTGTGTGGGGGGGAGGGGGTCACATCATTTTCCCTCATCTTGGTAAAAATAGGAAATTCCGAAAAGCAGTCTTTTGGGTTCAGTGCTGTCCATCCTTTCCTTTAGCGTCTGCACAGGGTTGAAGGGCACAGCTTAGTAGGAAGAAGACTCCAGTGACGTCATCTTGCTCACCTGTTGGGCACATGTTGGGTTCCCCGCTTATGGCCTGTTAGTGTCTCCTGAATCCTTGCCACAGTCCCAGTCCCTGATAGCTGCAGGGCTGGGTCCTCTTCATAAGTCTCCAGACTGTTTCCTCATAAATATCTGAATCTCTAGCTTCACCACCAACTTGTCTCCTGAATGACACACCTCAGGCAGCCACCCTGGGCCCCAGGCTTGGCTCCCCTTGTTTCCCTAGATTCTTTAAAATTCCCATTGAAAGCTCTGTTTTAAATGACATTCCCAGGGTCTGTAAAAGAGGTCGCCGGGGTAGCCTGCTTGCAAGTCTTGGTCAGGCTGCACGGGTTCCCTTGCCTCAGGACCCCACCCTTCTAGAGACAGCCCATCAGCCGACGTCCCTGGAGCTCTGCCCATGGAAGGTCCCCGGTTTTTTCTATGTTGGGAGCTCAGCACTAATCTCATCATCTCCGATCTGAGCATCTCGTACTAGTTAGCTTGCTCAGAGTTCTCATTATCCCCTTTTCTGAACCACGGACTCCATCTCTAGAATGCTTCTGTTTCTTGAGAATTCTTAGGATTCTACTTTCTGGGTAATTAGAGCATTGCCTCCTAACCTTCTCATTGTAACAAGCATAGATAATATTTGTCAAGTGCCCCAAGGTAAATGGATAAAGCTCTTCTGGGCCTAGGGGTGACCAGGGGCAAGGATGTCAGGGTGTCAGGGGTGCCTGGATGGCTCATTTGGTTAAGTGTCTGACTGTTGATTTCAGCTCAGGTCATGATCTCGGGGTCCTGGGATCAAGCCTTGCATCACGCTCAACGTTCAATGTAGAGTTGGCTTGAGATTTTTCTTCTCCCTGCTTATGCATGTGTGAACTGTTTCTCTCTCTTTCTCTCTCTCTCTAAAATAAATAAATAAATAAATAAATAAATAAATAAATAAATAAATAAATAAATAAATAAATAAAATCTTTAAAAATAGAATGTGAAAGTGTCAGTATCCCAGCACACCTAGAGTCCATCCTTGGTTAGCTGGCATTCCCCAGCTAAGTCCATACTGTACCTGGATAATCAGTGATAATTTGGGTAATGGGTGCTACTCTAGCCCTCAGGAGTGCTGATGCCTGAGCTCCATCCGAGATGGATCTCTGAGTCAGCGTTTGTCCTCACTGCTCTGTGTTTGTGATCTCCCCTGCAGAAATGCACCAGTGTCGGAGTGACGAATACAGCTGCAGCTCTGGCATGTGCATCCGCTCCTCCTGGGTGTGTGATGGAGACAATGACTGCAGGGACTGGTCCGATGAAGCCAACTGTACTGGTCAGTGTTCCGTGCTCTCCGTTGACAGCACCTGTCTGTGTGTGTGCTGGTTAGCTCTGCAACCCTCCACGATCGTAGGCTCTAGACTCTAAGAAATGGACCTTAGGCATCAGCTAGTTGCGTGCTTCTCAGAGAGCTGGACTCTGCTGAGCTTGCGCTAAAAGGAAAATGGACACCCTGCTTTCTTCATTGAGAAGGTCTTGCTGTGCAAAAAAGCATTACCTAAACAAGTGTCCCTGAGCGATATGGTCGATTTTGCAATCTGGCTCAAGCTTATTTCTTCAGGACCAGTCACCCCAGTTTATAGACTGGCCCCTGGTCTGGGGACTACACATTGAGCAGCGCTGAACTAACTCATGCTTTTGAAGGGAGCATCAGAGAGTTCCCCAAACAGTGAAAACCTGAACGGTGCTTATACCCATTTGGGGTCACATCACATGAAAAAGAATGTTGGAAACAGCGTGAGAATAGGAGAGGAAGACGTGGTGGTATGAGGTGGAGGTAATGTCATTATTCTCATGGGTGATGAGAATAATGTTCACTCGTGTTCATCACATTACTTCTATGAAGGAATAAATGAAGGAGTGAATGAATGAGACCCATTTTACAGTATGCTGGAATGGGGAGAGCAAGGATTTGGGGAAACCGTGGAGGAATAAAAACTGATCCCACTACCTGAGAAGTACATTTTCTCTGCACCCTCTCCAAATGATCACTCAGTTCTATCTTAAATCCAGTGATGGGGCGAAGGTTATTTCATGTAAACATTTTGTGGTAGGGGCAGATCTGCTTCTGGGCTTTGTGTTGCAATTCATTGGTATTGCATGAACTTGTCATTCACGTGGTGCGGATCATTAATCTTGGGGCGGGCCTTCCAAGTCCCCTGTCTTAATCCTTCTCACCCCATCCATGTACCCACCCGTTCCTACAGTGCCCAGCACCGGGAACTCAGAGCAATGCCTACTGATTTGCGGAAGCAAATAAAAAGAAGGCTACACTCTCCTATCCCGAACCTAAATCTAAGTAACTGTTAGGTTTTTAGTTTAGATCTAGTTCCTGAAGGGCAGAAATGACCTTTGTATTTTCCCATTGCCCAGCGCCTGGTAGGAGAGGATGTGTTCAGGGAGCTTCTGTCGATTGGGCAATTTACACAACGGCTTCTCTGCGTTCATTTTAGTTTCGAAGTGACCTCAGGTGACCCTGAGGAGTAGATGGCTCTCCTCAAATGCCATATAATCACACAGGATAATCCACGATGTTACCAGATTCTCTGCCCTTATAAACTTACCCGAAACTTGCCCCTTGTCCTTTCTGGTGGAACCTCAGTGCCTTGGAAGGACACAGGAGAAGGCTTCTCTCCAAAGACAAGCATGGCCTGTAGAGGGAGGAAAAAAAAAAACAGTGTCCACAGAGGAACTGCTATCAGCCCAGGAGCCACGATGCTGTTTGGAAACCGTGGGCTTGGGTGGATAATTGGTTAATAAATTAAAGGGGCGCACTTGGGCATTTCAGTTTGTAAATTGCAAAATGATTGAACATCTTGTTAGCACAGTCACATGAGTCAAGTTTGTGTTTCAGCAGCATGTGCTGCTCCTCTGGGATGAATTAACAACTCATTTCTATGGGTGGGTTCATCTGAGACTCCTGGGTTTTTGTTGTTGTTGTTGTTGTTTTGTTTTGTTTTTTGGCAAGGCTGTCTGGGGAACATGTAAAGTGCTTACACCTCACCTGCTCCCTTGTTCCAGGGACTGTTCTTCCAAACCTACTAAAGATGATTCTCTTTCCTTGTCATCTCAAGATAGTTGGCAGTCAGCCGTGAGCTCATTAGGATGCGTGGCGTGTCCCTCCGTTTCCTGACCTAATACACAAAGTTGTCTGCCAAGCCACAATCAGTCGGGGTCGGTGGACTTCCTCTTGGCCTCAGCTTGTGGGCACAGTCTTTGGGCTTCTCCTCCCTGCTTTTTGTCTTTCATGGGACTTAATTTTCTTTATTCCCCTCTCCCCACCTCCCTGCGTCAATTTGACCGTAAACATTTGATTTCTGCTCTTTCTGGGGTTACGCTTAGACACCCCATGTGTCTTCGCACAGCGGCTCTCCGCCCTCCTAGACTCGCAGGGATTTCAGAACAGACTCCACACGTGCTTAGTATTTTCATGGTACATTTAAAAAATTCCTAATATTAATCATTGTTATATTTCAGGAACCACTCACCTTTGCTTCTTGTGCCCAATGTCTCCTTTCCACGAGCATCTTTCTCTGTTTCTTGCAGCAGGAGTCCATGAGTGGTCAACTCTTTGAAGGTTTTATTTACACAAACATGTCTTTATGTCACTCTCAATCCTGAATTCATGATGGATCTGGATTTCTCGGTTTGTAATAATATTCCGTTAAGTATTTCAGTGGGATTATTCTATTTCCTTCTGGCCTCTTCTGTGTTGATTTGAATTCTCCTGTCAGGTGAGCTGTTCAGAGTATCATCAGACATCCTTTCTCTCTGGGTATCTGTAGGTTTTTGTTTGTTGTTATATAGTTACACCTCCCTAGGTGAAATTATTTTTATTCATCCCACTCTTGAGTCTTGTTTTCCTTCCAGAGGCTGAGGATTTATTTTTCATCAATTCTGGGGAATTACAGCCATGATGTTTTCAGTTCTCTTTGCTAGTATTTCTGGTTTTGTCTTCAATAGTTACTGTCAGCGATCTATGGGGCTGTGTCCTTCTGTTGTTCATGCTTCTGTTTTAGGATTTGCAGTCTCTTTATGACTCCGTACTAGAATCTGAGTTACTTCCTCAGTCTTCTCTTCTGGTTCAACAATTCTCTTTTCAGCTGAATCTAACTGGCTGTTTCTCACATCCACTGAGCTATGTTTATTTCCACGGGTGTATTTTTTTATATCTAGAATTTCTATCTTGTGCTTGTTCCAAGTCTGGCTTTTGCTTTTCAGTGCCTTTTCTTTAAAAAAAAAAAAAAAAACTTTTATTTAATTTTAGTTAATTAACATATACTGTATTATTGGTTTCAGAGGTAGAGTTCAGTGATTCATCAGTGCTATATAACACCCAGTGCTCATTACATCATGTGCCCTCCTTAATGCCCATCACCCAGTTACCCCATCCCCCAATCCCCTTCCCTCCAGCGACCCTCAGTGTGTTTCCTATGATTAAGAGTCTCTTATGGTTTGCCTCCCTCTCAGATTTCATCTTGTTTTATTTTTTCCTCTCTTCCCTTATGATACTGTTTTGTTTCTTAAATTCCACAGATGAGTGAGATCATATGATAATTGTCTTTCTCTAATTGACTTGTTTCATTTAGCATAACGTTCTCTAGTTCTATCCATGTTATTGCAAATGGCAAGAGTTCATTATTTTGATGTCTGAGTATATATGTGTATAAGACATCTTTATCCATTCACTGATAGAAAGAGCCCAGATGTCCATCAATGCTCTTTCTTTACGCTTTATGTTATTATTTCTGTGTCATTAATCATTCAAGTTTTATTGATAGTCGCATTTTTCCCTCTCACTCGCTTCCTAATAGTCCAGTGCTCTGTAATTCCTACCATATGAATTCATCCATCCCTTCTGCCCCAGCATTTTGGTTAATGCTTTTGATCAGGTATTCCTGATCAGAGGGTCTTGCTGAGTCAAGGAGGATCAGTCCAAGTCAGAGAGTGGGGTGTAGGATAAGTAGGATAGGTTTCCATTAGAAACTCCGATCCTCTAATTTCATGGTCATTTACCCCATTTGCCCATCCTGCTGTGCAAAGGATTCTTATTCCCCTCCCCCCCATTCTTTAGTCTGTATTAAAATCAGTATCTTCCATCCTTATAATTAAGTGAAAAAGGTAAAATAATTGAACATGTATTACTTAACCAGACACTCAGTGTCAGAGAGCTAATAAGTTACTCAGAAGATTGGAAAATTCAGAAAAAGAAAACGTGTTAAGAATTCCATTCATACCTGGCCACTTAAATGAAATTGTGCAAACTGATTAGTCTTTCTGAGCTCAGCTTCTGTGATAGATTTTGGAGATCTCAGACATGCCTCCCAGAATGGTCATTTGGAAACTCCATTAGCACTCTGAAATTGTTTTCAATTAAAAGTGAACCGCATAAGCTGAATAATAAGTAGATCAGCATGGCAGTGAGCTTAGGGAACAGTGTATCTCATGAAAGGGAGCAAAGCTTTGCGGAGGAGTATTTGCAAGGGCTGTCAGACTTGTAAAACCATCAGATCAAACGTGTGGTTTGATCAAACCATCAAACCATCGTATTCCAGGCGATGGCTGTTACTGCTGCAAAAGCTCATGTAATGTGCAGCCTATATGTATTCCTCTTCTCGGAGATGAGTGTATTTTAATCTCTTTTTAAGATTTTATTTATTCATGGAAGACACAGAGAGAGAGGCAGAGACACAGGCAGAGGGAGAAGCAGGCTCCCTGCGGGGAGCCTGATGCGGGACTCGATCCTAGGACCCTGAGATCACGCCCTGAGCTGAGGGCAGATGCTCAATCGCTGAGCCACCCAGGCATCTTATATTTTAAAAAGATGTTCAATGGAGTCTGAGAGCCAGAGGTTATATAATATTAAAACTTCATGTAGACCCGTTTCTATGCTATGCACATAGCCTTGGTAGTCAGTGAGATAAGACAACAGATAATGGACCACCACTTGTTTCAAAGTGGTTTGAAATATCAGGTTCTTTGTACTTCAGACTGCTGCACAAAATAGCCCCAAATTCAGTAGAAATTCTAGAGGGCATTGGAAGCCAATTTTCCCAATCCTTGAGTAGCAGTTGCCAACCATCTTGATTGAATAAGTAACTATAGTATGCCCTCAATAACCCACTTTTGTTTGTTCTGCTCCATGTGTTGCAAAGACATCCTTGTCGACACAGTTTAACAGAGAGCCCATCTAACTCTCTTGTTTTATGTCAGTGGTAAACAAGGCCAGCCCTGGCTTTCACTCAGCAGTGTACAGACACAAACAGCTTTCTGTTTTAGCAGAGGAAAGGGAAAGCTAATGGAGAGGTGGTTAGTAGTGCTGGTTGGGTTTGAGGCAGATACTCTGCATTCAAACTAGTCTTTGACCAGTGTTTCAACACGTTTCTAAAGGACTTACAACTGGCCTCAGCCCACATATGCAAACAAGGCTGCTGGTTTATAACAACAGCTCTGTTTCACTTGTGTCTTTTTCTTTTGATGGTTGTAGTGGACACCACACGTCGTTGGCTGATAGATGTCACTCCTGACTATTGGGAAAGTTAGACAAGTCTAGGAGGTGCTGGCACCTTTCTGTTTTGAGTTTGAGTAAATCTTCTGTGCTCTCTGGATCTGAGGCTTTGCACATTTGAAATGGGGTAGTTTGTTGAGAATTATAAAATCACAGCCTTTCAGAGCTTACAAGGGTCTTTACATATCAATATAGATGATGAAGTGGAGGCCCCCCAAAGAGTGGCTACATCGGGTCTAGAGCTGTCTGCAGAGCACACACCACTTCTCCTTGTCCCACAGAATCTGGATGAGTGAGTGGGTTCATGTGAGAAGATAAAGTAGCAAGACAGAGCAGAAGCCATACAGGCTTTGGACTTGGAGAAGGCTGGTGCTATTACTTATCTTTGTGAATGTGAGCGAGTATCTTAATCCCCCTAAGGCTGTTACTTAGGGGATGTGGGGAATAATCCTCACGTCATAGGTGGTTGTGAAAAGTAAATTATTTCTTTTTAACATGTACATCTATACTTGTGTAGCTTTACAGACTCACAGAGTCAAGTGATTGCTCCACTAGGAGCGCAAGCCCAGGTGCCTGGCTCCTGGCCAGGGAGGAGCTCAGGCTCTCTGGTCCACACCTTATTACTCAGCACAGTCTCCCTTCGGTCAGCTCCTTGGTGGTTGGTGGGGGAGCGGAGGTGAAGGTGGCACTGACATTGTCTCTCTTCTCTCTTGCTGGCAGCCATCTATCACACCTGCGAGGTCTCCAACTTCCAGTGTCACAACGGGCACTGTATCCCCCAGCGGTGGGCGTGTGATGGTGACATGGATTGCCAGGATGGTTCTGACGAGGACCCAGTGAACTGCGGTAAATGCTCTGCTTTGGTCTCCACGTGGAGCGGCCCCAGTGTCTGCTGGTCAGGAGAAGAGGGGACAGATTGGGCCGGGCGTTGAAATACCGCTCTGCTGTGCCCTGGCGCCTAGGCCGACCACCAGACAGGCCTTCCCGGGTTTTAGATGGCATGGCCATAGGATGTATAGGGGTGTGTTTTGTTATCCTCGTTGGCAGGCAAGCTGTTTTGCCTCATTGGTTTTCCATAAACTTTGCAGCAAAGAAATGGAAACCAGTTCACCCACCCAGAGTGCTAAATACAGTCACCAAATACAGAAATGAGCAGTGTTCCACCAGAAATTAGCCAGCAATTTCGGTATAAATAGCGTACTTTATGACTAAGAGTTCTGTGTTATGGTCCTTTGGGAAAGTGGTTACCACCTTGATTTCAGAAAGAACTCTGAGGTCATCAGCTACCTTCACAAAATAGCTGTCCCACGAACACAATGTAGAAAATTCGTTTTTATACCAAATATCTTTTTTTTAAAGATTTTATTTATTCCTGAGAGACACAGAGGGTGAGGCAGAAACATTGGCAAAGGAGAAGCAGGCTCCCTGTGGGGAGCCTGGTGCAGGACTCGGTCCCTGGACCCTGGGATCACCACCTGAGCCAAAGGCCCAACCACTGAGCCACCCAGGTGCCCCTATACCAAATATCTTTAAGGTTCTCTATCCATATCCTTTTTTTATAGCGTGGGTAGGAAAAAAAAACCCTGTGTTTCTCCTCTGCTCTCAGCATTCTGCGCACAGTGTACTTCCACACTTCTTGGCCACCCCATGCGTGTTTTCCACACCAAGCAGTCTTCAGTACCAGCTGGGTGTCCTGCAGTTAACTCGTTCCTTACACTGTCTTCCTTGGAATAGCATCAGATTTCACAGGTTAAGGGCACGGTCCCCAACACTGCCCCCCACTTCAGATGCCACAAGCCTCAAGTTGTCACCTGTACTTCTCACTGACAACCTATAAATCCGTCTCCTCTTCCTTGGCTTCAGTGGTTTACTAGATTGTCTCACAGAACTCAGGGAATCACATTTCCTAGCTTGTTAGAAAAGGATGTGTGATAAAGGAGAGAGAGAATGAACATCCAGATGGAAGAGAAAGCATAGGGCAAGGTAGAGGGAAGGGTTGTGGGGCTTCCAAGCCCTGTCCAGACCTCCTGCTCTCCCAGCATCTCTGTGTTCAGCCACCTGGAAGCTCTCTGAGCCCCATACTTTTTGGGATTTCTAGAGAGGCTTTATCGCATAGTATGAATCGTTAAGCTAGCTCCCCCCCTCACCCCTCCCTAGAGGATTAGGGGTGGAGTTCAAACCAAGGCTCTAATCATGGCATGGTTTTTCTGGTGACCAGCCCCCATCCTAAAGCTATGCAGGAGCCCACCCAGAGTTGCCCATTAGAACACAAGACATTCCTGTTACCTAGGGAATTACAAGGGCTTAAGAGCTCTGTGCCTATAACCAGGGCCAGAGACATATATATATATATATATATATGTATTTTTTTTTTCCTGTTACTTTGCACCATACCTTCCAGATCTTCATGGGACCGTAGTCATCGTCTGCATGTTGTAAACTCCATTTCTCTCATGTCACAGTACTAAGCAGAGGTCTTTGCCTATATCTGTATTTTTCTGTAGCCCACATTTTCATGGCAGATGCATATTCACTTGATATTTCTCATAGTATACTTAGTTGCTTCCCGGTCAGGCATTTGAGTGTTTTCAGTTTTACACTATTCGCAGTAAAATTATCCTTTTTTATTTTGGAAATGAAGGCTTATTTTTTCTTGAAGATACTTCCTAGGATATGTCCCTTAGTATGGAATTGCTGGGTCAGAGGTTCTGATGGATTTTAATGATTCTCCTTAAGTGTTTGCATGTTGCGTTTCCGAGTGATGATACCCGAAGCATTTCCATCAGTAACATAGTATCTGTTTCCCCACGTCTCTCTTGAACTTACATTTTACCTTTTTAGCTGTTTTCACTAATTTATTGGATAGGAGTCTGTCTTGTATAATTTTAATTTTATACTTTTTAAAAATACCTCTTACACTTAGTGACATTAAGTATTTCCCGACTCATGGACTCACTTAGTGGTTCTGTTTGATTCCTTAGAATAATTTCCTAGGCATGATGATTTATTAGAGGATTAAAACACACTTTCTTGCCTTGCTCCTGAACCCCCTGGAACTGGTCTCCTAAGCGTTGGGTTTGCAGTGGCCCTGACTTACCTGCTAGAACTTACTTTTAAGCCCTAACGTCGGGCAGTAGCTCTGTGTTCAGGAGAAAGGGTTACCTTGTGCTAAGAATTCTCTACTAAGCACAAAATCTAAGATTCTTAACATTGCTAGAATGGACTTTCTCTGAAAGGGCTTTAGTTTAGAATTCCTGAAGAATTAAGATGGTGATTTAGGAGAGCTTTAAAAGACCAGGATTATAATCAGGATTCATGTCCTCCTTTTTTCCACTCACTGAAGCTTTTCTTAAAAATAGGTACTCAGTTTTTTGAGTAGGTAACACGTTTTCATGGTTCAAGATGGAAGAAAGCATCAAGAGGTGTATGGTAAACATTTTTCTCCCCATCTGCCAAATCCCTACCGTGTCCACATGGGAAATTATGATTGTATGCCCTTTTAGGATATTTTTGTGCATATCTGCAAATTTAAATGTACTGTGTATTCTTGTTCTCTTTTACACAAGTAGAATGCCATGCGTGTTGTTTTGTACCTTGTTTTTTCCACACAACTGTGTATCTGGGACACATTTTTGCAGAGTGCCTCTTCAGTGCCTTTGTAGCAGTCTCGTGTTTTAGGGTATAACGAGGTATTACAGAGTCCCCTACTGACAGACAGGTAGGTGGTTGTCCGTGCATTACAAAGAGCATTGCAATGAACAGCCTGGTACTAACGTCATTTCTCACTTGTGTGGGTAGATCACGTGTTTGCCATGGCATCGCTGGGTCAAGGTGTGCATGCATTGGTTACTGTGACCGCGGTTACCAATCACCCAGTCTCCTTAGGGGTTTGCCCATTTAAACCCGCACAACAACGCGTGTGAGCACCTGCTTCTTTCCTCTTATCACTCTCTTCCGTTATCAAATTGCATTTCAGAGAAGAAGTGCAATGGATTCCGCTGCCCGAATGGCACCTGCATCCCATCCAGCAAGCACTGTGACGGTCTGCGGGATTGCTCCGATGGCGCGGATGAACAGCACTGCGGTGAGTCCTCTCCCTGCCCCGGGGAAGCACAAATATTGGACTGAACCCTTGCACCTCCTCAGGATCTGCTGGGGGTTAGTTTTTAACCGAGTTTATGCCGGACTCTGGGAGGCTGGTGGCTTCAGGGTGCCCTGATTTGGGTGGAGAGGAGTGGGAAGGGGAGCAGTGTTGGGGTGATCCTGGAATAAATAGGTCGTTGCTTGGTGAACGCTGCTGTTGGTTGCTCTCGCTCTAGGTGTAGACCCAGTGTTTTGAACTGAATACTTATTTCTCCTACTTGATGGGTTTTATTCATGTTGCTGGTGATTACTCAAGTCACATTTTCGTCGGCCAGGTGACTCTCTTATCCCAGTTTCCTTTAGACTCCTAGAGGTTGTCTTGGGCCAGTGGTGCTCATCTGTGAATGTACTTTGCTTGGCTCCCCGACTCCCTCCCACCCCCAGATTCTGATGTAATTTGTATGGAGTGTGGCCTGGGCATTGGGATTTTTAAAAAATTGCTCCAGGTGATTCTGATGCACAGTCCAGGTTGAGAACAGATGTAGTTGTGCAGGGATTGGCAGGCTGGGCTGTGGGGAAAAGCCAGCCCCCACACATAACATGTTCTGTTGAATGGAGTTTTCTTTATTTTTTTTTTTTAAAGATTTTATTTATTTGAGAGAGAGAGAGTGTGTGCGCATGTGCACAAGCTGTGGGGAGGGGCATCAGGAAAGGGCGAAGCAGACTCCCCGCTGAGCAGGGAGCCCTATGCGGGACTCGATCCCAGGACCCTGAGATCACAACCTAAGCCAAAGGCAGGAGCTTTGCTGACCGAGCCACTCAGGCACTCCTGAAGTTTTCTTTAAACACAGTCACTACGACTTGTTTACGTGTTGTCTCAGGCTGTTCTCACCCAACAGTGGCAGAGAGGAGTAGTCGTGATAGAAACTATACAGCTGACAAAACCTTGAGAATTTGCTCTCTGGTTGTATCAGCCACTGTCCTCCAGAGAAGCAGAACCGATAGGATGTGTGTATCCACAGAGAGAGCTTTATTTTCAGGAATCAGCTCATGTACTTACGAAGGCGGCAAGTCCAAAATCTGCAGGGTAGGCCAGCAGGCTGGAAACCCAGGGGCAGGCTGATGTTACAGCTCGAGTCCACAGGCCGTCTTCTTGCTTTTTTCTGTGTCCTGCATCCCTGGTGTCCCTTCTTATAAGGACTCTGCACCTGTGGGATCAGGGCCCCACCTCCATGACCTCGTTTTACCTTAATCACCTCTTTAAAGGACCTGCCTCCAAACGCAGTCACACTGGGGGTTAGGGCTTTAACGTATGAGTTTTTAGGGGTACAATTCAGTCCCTAATACTGGTCCTTTTGTGGAAGAAGTAGCCTGTGATGAAGATCATGAGCATGGATGTCAGACAGGTCTGGCTCTACCCTCAGTAGCTGTGTACTCTTGGCAAAATATTAATGTTGCCACCCCCTCTGTTCTCATTTTGGGAACAGGACAATAAAATCTCTCCTGGCGTCGTCTAGAGAGTTCAGTGATGTGCCTGTGTGTGCTTTAGCTCAGGGCTCGGCACACAGCAAGTGCTCAAGAAATGGGGGCTCTTACTACGGTTTCCTGAGGTTTCAGGGAGCCTCTGCTCAGGGCTGGTGCCGGTCCCGAGCGTTCACGGCCCTCTCCCTGCCCTGGACCCCTTTCAGAGCCCCTCTGCACGCGCTTCATGGACTTTGTGTGCAAGAACCGCCAGCAATGCCTGTTCCACTCCATGGTGTGTGACGGGATCGTCCAGTGCCGTGACGGCTCCGATGAGGATGCGACGTTTGCAGGCTGCTGTGAGTGGGGCGGACGGGGAGGGGACCGAATCCCTGGAGATGCCGTGGAGGGTTGGGCCACTGTGGTTCACGGGTCTCACTCGAGTGTCCAATCTGGCCCTTTCTGAGAAAGGCTTACTCTCTGTTGCTTCCAAAGGTTTGCTTTTTGGTGGTTGGTGTGTGTATGAGGGGAAGGCGTGGAGGGACCCTTCTCCCACGGGCCATCCCTGTGCACCTGTCACCCTGTAGCACCCTTGCCTGGCCCCGGTGGTCTTCGTTGCACTAGTCACCACTTGGCATGCTGTATATTTATTTCATTATTTGACTGCCTGTCTCTCCTTGCTGTAATGTGGGCCTCATGAGAGCAGGGCTTCTGTTTTGTTCACTGCGTAGATCTACTCCTAAAACAGGCCCTACCAGCGGTGGCTACTCCTTCTAGTCTGCTCGGGCCACCATCACCAAAGACCACAGCCTGGGTGGCCGAAACAGCAGACGTGTATTTCTCATAGTTCCGGGGGCTCCAGCTTGAGGTTGAGATGTCGGTCGGATTGGTTCTTCTGCAGCCCCCCTCCTGAGCTTGCTGAAGGCTGCCGTATGCCTCAGCCCTCACGTGGTCTCCCCTCTACGCCTGTCTGTGTCCTGCTTTCCTTTTCTCAGAAGGACCCTACTCCTATCAGATTAGGGTCCCTTGTGACCTCACTGTAACTTAATCACCTCTTTAAAGACCCTGTTTCCAAATACAGTCACCTTCTGAGCTACTGGGGGTTAGGCCTTCAAGTGGCTTTTGCCATCCTGGAGCCCTGTAGCTGGCCTGTCTCTTGGTGGAGGTTCTTTCCCCTTGCGTCCTACCTTGAGCCCTGCAGGATGGCAGCAGCCTGGAACTTAGGGATGCTTGTTCCTTATCTAGCGGAAGACCCCGAGTTCCACAAGGTTTGTGATGAGTTCAGTTTCCAGTGCCAGAACGGAGTGTGCATCAGCCTGATTTGGAAGTGCGACGGCATGGATGACTGTGGTGACTACTCCGATGAAGCCAACTGTGGTAAGATGCTGGACCTTCAGCCTCTCGTCCCTAATCTCCGGGTCCCAGTGACGCCTGTGGTTAAGGAGGCCGTTCTCACCTCACTGCCATGCAGGCTGTGCCTTCTCCTGCCCCACCACTGGTTCCCCTGTAAGGAATTGAGTCTTCAAAGTGGCAGCCTGCCCCCAGGAGGTGTTGGGGGATGTTTATTCCCGTTCCTTTTCTTTTCCCAGTTGGGAAGTTCACATTATGCCTAAGGAATATGGTAGATGAATGATGGTGAATATTTTGGAGGGTGTTCCCCAAATGTGCTTATTATAGATGCCACAACTTTATAGAGTCCTGTCATCATGGGGCTGTCACCGATAGTTATGTCATTCCTTTGGTAAAGTGTCAAAAAGTTGGGTATTATTTGTAAGGTCTAGAAGGGTGGCTCAGAGAAGCATGAGTTGGGATCCAGGAAGAAGGGCTCGGGTCCAAGAAGCTGCCCCACCTGTACCGGGTAGGGTTGTGCAAGCTGCCCCCCGGGGACATGGGCGTTGAGAAGGTCGTGTCTATCTTTTTAGCATTTGTGTTCACACGGGTACTGGGCAACTAATTGATGGTGTGTGTGCTTAACCTCCCCAGAAAACCCCACAGAAGCCCCGAACTGCTCCCGCTACTTCCAGTTCCGCTGTGAGAATGGCCACTGCATCCCCAACAGGTGGAAATGTGACGGGGAGAACGACTGCGGGGACTGGTCTGATGAGAAGGACTGCGGAGGTGAGGGTCCTGGGTCAGCCGTCAGCCCGTAGGCAGGACACAGCAGACACACTGCCGCCTTTCTGCACAGCATAGAATCTTATCTCCTCAGTGCTGGGCTTGTTCGGCGATTTTGGGGGGTGTAACTGTCTGAGTGCCTCTCTGTCTCCTCCCACTCCGAAAACCAGTGTGGTTGGTTTCTCCTGTTTCTAGGGTCACGCTTGCCATATTTGCAGGCCACAGCAAGCGCTGTGCAGCCTGGCAAGTGCAGGCATGGCCTGCGGACCAGCAGCGTCCACGTCTGCTTGGAGCTGGTTAGAAACACAGAGTCTTTAACCCCCACCCTAGGCCTCCCTTCTGAATCCACACTTTAACAAGATCTCTAGGCAATAGGGGTACCACGCTGCATCTGGGGAGCACTGGTGTGGAATGCATCCTCCTGACTTTCCTTTTAGGCATCCTCCTCTCTGAACTAGGTCTTGGGGGAGCTGCGATGGAGCTGTAACTGGAACGGTGTGTGGCCTCCGTGGGAGCTCCCCCATCCACCCTGTGCATTGAGTCCTGTGCCTTGCATCAGCCTGCAAAGGCATCAAGCCCCTGTTGAGCTCCTGCAAGAGCAAACTCCCTTAGCCCCAGTCCCATCAAATAGGTTATAGGTGATTCTGCTCCAAAAAAGGGAAGAGGTTGCAGCCTATTCTGATGCCCTAATTATGAATGATTTTTTAGATGATTTTTTAGATGAGCGGCTGTTCAGAACTGTGCCTGACCCTGGCCCTCCCAGGGCTGGGGCAGCTAAAACGGGGACGTCTGCACTGAGTTTGGGGCACATTTTGCTCTGAGATGAAGCGTCTTGTAACACTTTGGGTGTTCTTGCTTGCTTGTGTCTTGCACAGATTTACATATCCTTCCCTCCCCTACTCCCGGGCCCTCCACGTGTCTGCCCAATTACTACCGCTGCAGCAGCGGGGCGTGCGTGATGGACAGCTGGGTGTGCGACGGGTACCGGGATTGTGCCGACGGCTCGGATGAAGAAGCCTGCCCCTCGCCCGGTGAGTGCGGTGCCTGCCTGCGGGGAGCGGACCTTTGGGGGGTACGCCCTGGATACTGGGTGTCCCCTGCCTTCTGGGCCCCCGTGCTCTGTTGGCCGGGCTGCTGCTCACCTCCAGAGCGGGGACACCCGTGGCTCTGGGAGCTGGAGGGTCTCACCTCCTCGAACCGCCTTGTGATCCTCCTGCACGGAAAGGCCAGCCGCCCTGCTTCCCGCCCTGGCTGCGGTGGGCCACTGTGCTTCCTCCTCGGGGGCATCACAGTGGGGGCCACCAGGGGCGTGTTTGCCTGCCTATCAGACTCTCAACCTCTGTGCTGGCCTTTGGCGGCCGTCCTTCGAAAGGAGGGTGAGCACTGCCATCTAGTGGCCGAACGCAGAGGCACCCGGAGCGCGGCCCGTCGCCCTGTTGGGGGGAGGCGAGGTGGGCCCTGCGCCCCCGGCTCGTGCGTGGCCCTCGCTGCGGCCCAGCACGGGTGAGGGTGCTGCGTCCCTTCCTGGGCCGGATTCTATTTCAAACTCGGTTAGCATAAGAGAGTGGACATTGTCCTCTACGCTTTGCAGATCCTGTTCCTAGCAAACTTCTAGGTCGGCAGTCAGTTTCCTCCTTGAAAACGAATTGGTCCCCTTGCTTCACTGTTTAGAAATCGTCAGTGGTGTCCCCTTGTCCGGAAGACAGATCCCAACCCTGGAGTCCCGTTTCAAGGCCCTTCCGTACCCGCCGTTCCTTGGTGCTTCGGGCCTGCTGCTTCCACGTTTTCCCTGTTAATACTCCTTCGGCAGCGTTTCTGCCTCATGAGACCTGTGTCCTCCCTGACCTTACCTTCCCACTGGCCCCCTCTCCGTGAGACCCGCTGTCCGTCCCAGCAGACAGGAGCACGGATTTTGTAGCTAAGAGAGACCTTGATATATCACTGGTGATCATCAAAGGACGTTCCCATACTAGACCACCTGTAATGGGATCATGTGGGGGTGTTTGTAAAAAAATGCAGAATTAGGATTTCTGTGTGGAGCTCAGGAGCTCCCCACGTGATGGGTAGGGTCACCAAAGTTTGAGATTCCCACTTGGAGCAAGTGCACCATTACTTTCTCCCACAAGCCCACCCCTGTGGAGCTATCACTGGGTCCTGTCAGGGTCCTGATCTCTGTTCCAGTCTCATACCCACCTGTTGTCCTTTTGATTCTTCCCTATGATCCGCCGTGCGCTGCTTTCTGGTTGTCGCCTGCACGGGAATCTTTCTTTTCCAAACAATTATACAGACCTCATGTCTTGAGATCGTGCTGCCTACTACGTTGAATCCCCCACTGTGTTTATTACAGTAATAGGCAAATAGTCACCATCCTGTAAATGCTTCTCAATTGAAAACAAATTGTGTAAAAAAATAAATTTTTCTTATCTCTTGGAACACCTGTTCCAAGACCCACCTATCTATCTGTTGAGTGACTTGATTCTTCTCTCAAAATCTTTTTTTGCTTTATTGAAACTCTGTAAAAGGTATTAACAGGCTCTAGCAAACCCCGCCTCATCCAGGGAGCAGATCCTATTTCGATCTTTCATTCAACTCCTGTGATTTCTTTTGTATGTACGTCATCAGTACAAATTTAATTTGAGTTGTCTCTCGCTCGCAGGTCTGGTTTCTGCACTGCAAGTCTCCTAACTGGTCTCTGGGCCTTGTGCTCTCCCCTGTGCAGTTAGCCTTCCGACAGGCTGCATCCGGATGCATGATCATGTCTTCCCCAGTCTGGAACCTTCTGCAGCCCCCTGACCGTCCAAGCGTTAGTGCCATGATGGGCCTCGGCCTGGCTTTCTGGCCTCATTTTTTACCGCTTTTCCCCAGGCACCCTGTTTTAGCAGAGTGGTTCTAGGGGCCGGAGGGGCCCCTTTGAAAATCCAGTTAAAACCATGGGATACACAAAGGATCCCAAAGTTAGTAATTGGTTTTTGTAGTTTTATTTGTTAGCACAGGTTACCATGTGCCATTTGGTAATGCTTTCCCCGTCCCGGTAGCCTCCGAGGGCTGCCTTCCACAAGATCACCGTATCACTCATTTCTCAGCCCCACAGTTTCTCTTGGGGGCGTCCCTTCTAATAGCCCGAGCCCTCATCTCTGTGCTGAGTTCTCTCTGCCTGCTGTGTGCCCCTCCCCTGGGTCTTCACTGCCCTCCTTGGGAGTCCTGTTGCCTTTCTCCTGGTGTAGATTCATGGTTTCCTGGGTCTCGAGTCTTTTCTTGCTTTACTCCTTGTGTTGTTGGAGCACACCCTTTAGCAGTTCTATCAGGTGTTGAATATGGTGGCAGGGTGGCCAGGGACCCAGAGAGGACAGCCTTCAGTTTGTCTCCTGAGCTGCTGCTTGGGCTTGTGCTGGTTGCTCTCTATGCAACCTGGGCCCCACGTGGCTTGCCGGATGCGGCTTCTCCATCCCAAGGACTTGTTTTATTTCTGTCCTGTTGGAGCTACTGCTTTCTATATCCCAGATTTCTTTCCCTCTCTCGCTTTCCCTTCCCTCCCTCCTTCTGTCTCTGTGTCTCTCGTCTCTCTCTCTCTCTCTTTTTTTTTAAGTTTAATCCCATTTTTTGGTAGAGCACATTTTCCAGAAGGTTCCCTGGGAAAGGGAACGTGGGAGGCACCAATGAGGTCTTGCTTATCTGAAAGTGTTTTCCTTCTGTCTTCAGATGTGAGTGATCGTTGTTGGTGTGGGTTTGGAAATCTAGGTTGCCAGTAATGCTCCTTCCTAATTTTGAAGGTATTGCTCCACTGTGATCGAGCAGGTCTTGGGAAATCCAAAGCATTTGATTCAGAACTTTTGCATGTCACGTGTTTTTACTCTCTGGAAGCTTATAGGGTTATTCCCTTTGGCCCCGGTGTTTTGAAATTCCACAACGAGGTGCTTTGATGTGGGTCCCTCTCCATCATTGTAGTGGATGGACACACTGACTGGCTCTTTCATTCCAGAAACTTCCGTGTTTGAGTTTGGGGAATTTTTCTTGAAATATTCTTTTTTTAATATGTATTTTATACATTTGATTTGCCAACATATAGTGTAACACCATTGAAATATTCTTTGAATGATCTTTTCTGTTTTTTCTTTCTTCCTGGAACTCTCGTCATTCATACTTTAAATCTACTGATGTGGTCCTGTCCCTTTTCAATTTTTTAATTTATCTCTTTCTTCCTCCACCCCTCCGCTCCCCGGGCTCTGTTTTCTGGGAGATTCAGCTCTATCTTCCAGCTCTGCTTCTGAGTTTTCCATTACAATTACATGGTTTTATTTTTAGGAGCTTTGGCATTTCTAGTACTATTCCTTTTTCATGACATCTTGTCCTTTTTTCATGCAGAAATCTATATTCTTTCGTTCTGAGCGTAGTAAGGATATTTACATTTGAGAATTTCTTCTTATTAACTCACTATTACCTCCAAATTTTATTTTTTGCAGGGAAGGGGTGTGTGCCCATTTCTATCTTTCATGTCAAAGGTTTTCCCCAAATAATCCTGGCTTCCTTGTGTCTGAGGGTGGTGATAAAAACACAAGAGATTCTGCACATGGGTCGGCCTGCTGGCTCTGAGTTTCATGGTTGGGCTATTTGTTGGGGAACTCTTGATCTGGGTTGCTTGAGGATTTGCTCCGAGGCTGCTCAGTTTCCTCAGAGAAGATTTGTACGTCCTCCTGTCTAGAGAATAAATATGTCCCTGCCAGGGCTTATGAGGACGGGGACCAGGGCCCCACATTCAGCAATCTGCGGGTTTACCCCCTCTCTTCCGTATGACAGTCTTGTTCTTCATTAGGCCTGTCTAACCAGCCTTTTTACCCTCCAGGTAACAGTCCTCTAGGCTTTTGTGGGTGTGACATCCGGGGTGATTGCCTCATGGGGCTGGTAGGGCCAGGGGATGCAAGGGGTCTTGCTGCTACTCAAACACTCTTCAGTTCCCTTCCTGTCTTTCTCCCTCTTCTCTGCCAGTTCAGAGATGCCACTTTCCAGCTTTTTGAAGATTCTGTGATGTCTATCTTGTAGGTTCTTTGCTTTGTGCTGTGACTACTTAGGATGGGGTACAGCCTCCTCTGGTCTCTTGAGTCACTTACCACTGTCTGCGTCCTGGCTTCCAAATTCAGTGGCTGTGTCTGGTCGATCTGCCTTCCTTATCCAGAGCTCACATGTTGTGTCTCCATGTCCCCACTGAAATTCCGAAAACACTGGAGGTCCCTGAACTTCCTAATGTGTTGAGTGGTTGCTCTTGTTGGCCAGCTCCCTGGCTACCAAAAAGTGAATTTTCAAAATCTTTTCTTCCAGCAAATGTCACTACTGCCTCTGTTCCCACTCACCGTGGGCTCTGTGACCGATTTGAATTTGAATGCCGCCAACCAAAGAAATGTATCCCCAACTGGAAGCGCTGTGATGGCCACCAGGATTGCCAGGATGGCCAGGACGAGGCCAACTGCCGTGAGTAGTCTCAGAGGAATTCACCACTCGGGGAGGATTTCTAGAGAGCAGGAGACCCCATTACTTATGCTTTGTTTCTCATAATAACCTTGTGATTTTGCTATTATCTCCATTTTAGAGATAGGAAAATCAGCTTCAGAGAAGAACACCTCGTCAGTACCAGACTGGGATATCTATTTAGTAATTTTTTTCTGCCCCCAAAGCTTGTGAAGTCATGCCACGTTCAAAGTTCTTATAGTGAAATACTCTGAAATAACAGGGGGAGTCCAGGGAGTAAGGTAAAATTCAGATGGACCTTTGGGACGTCAAAATCACAGGGCAGACTGACCCCACGTTTCCCAAAATCAGAGTAGGAACATTTCAGCCAAACAAGTAACCGCACAGTAAGATGAGCTTTGAAAATAATTAACAGGGGCACTTGGGTGGCTCAGTGGTTGAGCGTCTGCCTTCAGCTCAAGGCGTGATCCGGAGGTTCTGGGATCCAGACCTACACTGGGCTCCCTGCCAGGAGCCTGCTTCTTCCTCTGCCTGTGTCTCTGCCTCTCTCTCTGTGTCTCTCATGAATAAATAAATAAAATCTTTAAAAAAAAAAAAAGAAAAAAGAATTAACAGAGGCAATAAAATAGGATCTTCCTCCTGAGTGAGATTAAATCATTAGTTGGTATTCTTTAAATAAATTTCTTTAACCTGCCCCAAATTGGCCTCATTCATAAGGATGTTGCTAGGTTAG
This sequence comes from Canis lupus baileyi, assembly GCF_048164855.1. Lineage (NCBI taxonomy): Eukaryota > Metazoa > Chordata > Mammalia > Carnivora > Canidae > Canis > Canis lupus. The sequence goes on from NC_132840.1 coordinate 76,599,905, forward strand.
GGGTCTTAAAATCAAGATGTGCTCTATTTCCAGTCTTCTTCCATCCGTTAGTCTGAGAGCCCTGTCAAAAAAGGAAGTGAGATTAGCATGACGGGATCGTTCTTAGAGAAGCTGGCCCCCAAAGGCCACCACGTTCTCTTCCAGCACCTGTGAATCATCTGTTTAATTATCAGCTTAAGAATTTTCAGAGATTAATAGCAACCATATTCTCCATTTCTAAAACCTATGTTTTCCCACTTTAAAACAAACATCGAGACGTGTTTTGTAAAGAAACCTCAAACGTCCACCTGCTTTACTACTCACCTGTTGTTTGGATATATTTTATCATGTGGAATAATTCTGGCATGGGGATCTTAGTATTTTTCTAAAACAATGCCCTTCATGGAGTTTCTTCCTGACTATTTTTTTTTTTATTTTTATTTTTTTAAATTTATTTTTTATTGGTGTTCAATTTACTAACATACAGAATAACCCCCAGTGCCCGTCACCCATTCACTCCCACCCCCCGCCCTCCTCCCCTTCTACCACCCCTAGTTCGTTTCCCAGAGTTAGCAGTCTTTACGTTCTGTCTCCCTTTCTGATATTTCCCACACATTTCTTCTCCCTTCCCTTATATTCCTTTTCACTATTATTTATATTCCCCAAATGAATGAGAACATATAATGTTTGTCCTTCACCGACTGACTTATTTCACTCAGCATAATACCCTCCAGTTCCATCCACGTTGAAGCAAATGGTGGGTATTTGTCATTTCTAATAGCTGAGTAATATTCCATTGTATACATAAACCACATCTTCTTTATCCATTCATCCTTCGTTGGACACCGAGGCTCCTTCCACAGTTTGGCTATCGTGGCCATTGCTGCTATAAACATTGGGGTGCAGGTGTCCCGGCGTTTCATTGCATTTGTATCTTTGGGGTAAATCCCCAACAGTGCAATTGCTGGGTCGTAGGGCAGGTATATTTTTAACTGTTTGAGGAACCTCCACACAGTTTTCCAGAGTGGCTGCACCAGTTCACATTCCCACCAACAGTGTAAGAGGGTTCCCTTTTCTCCGCATCCTCTCCAACATTTGTTGTTTCCTGCCTCTTCTTGACTATTTTATATGAAATGACCTCTGCCCATCATTCTGTTACTATTTCTTTCTTTAGGTTTTTTTGTAGTCTTTAATCACTATCTAAAATAACAGAGTTGTTTATGTATTTGCTGTTTCTCTCAATAGAAAGTAAGCTCTGTGAGGGTAGGTCCTTTGTTTTACACATCACCGTATTCTTAGCATCTTGAAAGTACCTGATTCATGGTAGGCCCTCCATGTGAATATTCACTGGATGGGTGGATGGTTGGGTGGATGAGTGGATAGGTAGATGGATGGATGGGTGGATGGATAAATGGAGGGGTAGGTGGATGGGTGGTTAAGGGATGACTAGTTGAATGGATGGATAAATGGATGAGCGAATGGGTAGGTGGATAGATGGAAGGATGAATTCCATCTTGGGTTTCTTGTATTAGTGGGTCTCAAACGTTTTCTAAATGCTCTAATGCAATTTTATTTGTAACCAAGCCTCCTTTCCAAAACCCCAAGACACACCAATTCCAGCTCAGCTTGTAACAGGGCTCTATAATAAAATGATTTTCCAGAAGATGGAGGATTATAGTTTGTAAAAAGCCTCGCATTTCCTTTCTTTCACTGACAATAGCAGAGAGCCCTTTTAAAAGTATATTTAATTGAAGTCTGTACCTCCACACGAGAGACATGCAAAGTTTAATTCTTCCTTTGCATGAACACTTGCCAGTTGAGAATAGTTGTAACATTCCATCCCACCTGACCCCCTGAATCTTTTTGTCTCTAGGAACATATCTCTGGATCCATTATCCATTTCTCTTGACCATGCTGGTTCTCTCATGAGAACATTATCCAATTTTCTTTTTCTTTTTTTTTAACTTTTATTTATTTATGATAGTCACACACAGAGAGAGAGAGAGAGGCAGAGACATAGGCAGAGGAAGAAGCAGGCTCCATGCACCGGGAGCCCGACGTGGGACTCGATCCTGGGTCTCCAAGATCGCGCCCTGGGCCAAAGGCGGGCGCCAAACCGCTGCGCCACCCAGGGATCCCACATTATCCAATTTTCTACCTGCATCTCAAAGTGTGGTTTTTAGAAGTGGGTGCCATGCTTCAGACAGAAAACAGGATTCTTTGTTCTGAAAGTTCTAGAAGTTTGGAACCCTGGCCAATTCTAGTGAATCACTGTGAAGCTTACAAATTATTGCATCCACTCTAGGTCATTTGACCCCAAAGCTCTTCCTCTTCCTGAAGGTAGATTCCAGTTGTTAATGTCAAATAAGGAGGCATCACAGAGGCACTGTGGGGGTTATTACTCCTCATCCCAGAGGCATATTTTGAGTCAGAAGCTGATGAGCAGACACCACTTTTCCTAAATACGATCAACCGTCACCACAACGTGCCCTCCCCTGTGTTGCAGCCACACACAGCACCTTGACCTGCATGAGCAGGGAGTTCAAGTGTGAGGACGGCGAGGCCTGCATCGTGCTCTCCGAGCGCTGCGATGGCTTCCTGGACTGCTCGGACGAGAGTGACGAGAGGGACTGCAGCGGTGAGTGCCACCCCTCCTCAGGCCCTGGGCTCAGCCTGGAACTGAGCACTCTGCCGGGAACCTTGTGAGCCTCTCCTCGGTCTGAAGACGAAATCCCTTTTTTGCCCAGTATTGGAGCACTCGGTGAATGAGGCTTGTCCTGCTCTGGTGTAGCTTGACCTCATCCCTGTGAGGGAAGCACTGGTCTTGCATTTGTTTTCTGTGGACGTGTCCCACGTCGTGTGGGTGCACCACGCTCCCAGGGCATCAGGCTTTGTGGTGGGATGAACACAGGCCTTCTGTCTGGAAGGCATTTGGTCATTGTCCTGGTCCTTTTGGGCTGCCATGATAGAACCCCACAGACCGAATGGCTTAGAAATTTTGAGAAGTACTCTGAGTTCTGGAGGCTGGAAGCCCAAGATCAGAGCACCAGCAGATTCCACGTCTGGTGAGGGCCTGTTTCCTGGTTCATAGACGGCCGTCTTCCCTCTGTCCTCACGTGGTGGCAGGGGTGAGGGAGCTCTCTGGGGCCGCGTTTATGAGGACACTGATCTCATTCGTGAAGACTTCCAAAGGCCCCACCTCCTAATCCCATCACGTTGGGGATTGGGTTTCAGCATATGAATTTTGTGGGACACGCACATTCGATCTGTAGCAGTGACATCCTGCTCTCACGTCATCCCTGGACCCATAGAACTCTGTTGAGAAACAGGCTTATCTCAGTACAGATGAGGAGGTGAAATGCAAGGAAAATATTGTGATTGGAAATTTAGGAGACCCTGGGAGAAGTTATATAGGGAGGTTTTCAAATCTTCATTCTTTTTTTCTGATCTCTTAAGATGCTGACCATAACCTGACAATCTAGATCATGGTAGGTCTCCCTAAAAATCAAGGGACCTCTGAGATCTTTTGAAACCCAAGAATTTGTGAGATACAACTTTCTTTCCCTTTCCCCCTTCATCTCTCTAGATGAACTAACTGTATACAAGGTACAGAATCTTCAGTGGACGGCCGACTTCTCTGGGGATGTCACTTTGACCTGGATACGGCCCAAGAAGATGCCCTCTGCTTCTTGTGTCTATAACGTCTACTACAGGTGAGTCCCGTCTTTGCCATGAGAGAAAAAAACAATGTTCTTATCACCACGGGGTGTTCTGTAACTCTTGTGTGTGCAGAGTGGCTCTTCATTAACTGAGGCTGGCGTCCCTGTGACCCCCCTGCCGCTTTGATGCCACAGTATCTTTCTTCTTTTGACCAGGGTGGTTGGAGAGGGCATTTGGAAGACCGTGGAGACCCACAGCAATAAAACAAACATGATATTAAAAGTCTTGAAGCCAGACACCACGTATCAGGTTAAAGTCCAGGTCCAGTGTCTGAGCAAAGTGCACAACACCAACGACTTCGTGACTCTGAGAACCCCAGAAGGATGTAAGTATTCTAGTTTATTTTTATGGCATGTCCAGGACCTTCTGTGGGATTTGCAGAGTTTCCCAAGGATGGTCAGGAGTGTGGGAACATAATGACATGTGCCTCACATACACAGAAGAGGTGTAGTGGAGTTTAATGGTCCTGCCTGAGTTGTTGAGCATGCATTCCCCTTATTACGTCATGGGGTGTTTTGCCTCTGTCAGAAGTTAATTTCAGATCGTGCCCAACGTTGCCACCTTCTGCTTCTCCAGTTCCCGTCTCTACCTTCCCTTCCATGTATTTCCCAGCAATTGGTATTTGTGTAGATCATCACTGTTAAAATATGAGGCGCGTCAGGAGTATTAAGGCTTGGTTTTCAAGAATTTCACCAAAAGTCATATGCCCTAGAGAGTTCCTTGCTTCCTTGCCTTTCACAGTAGCTGACATCATTCCCAAGGTCTTGGGAACTTTCCATCTGTGAATGCCTATGCTTACATTTGGGTTATGGTTGGAGGCACCCACATGAACTCGTGCAGATTTTAACATTCCTGCGGATGCTCACATGTAAAATAGTTACAGATGCATGTATGGAGGCAGGTTGGTATCACGTATATAGTTCCTTGCTTTGTCAGCTGAGAAGGCCCAGACAGGTGACACTTTAGTAGCGGTAAGCACATCTATCACTAAGATCTAGGCTTCCATGCCATTCTTTTTTTTAAAAAAAGGGGGGGTGGACCCCAGGGCTCCTTGAAGAAGGGGGTGATTACAGCATGAGGGCAGGATAGCTACTAGGTGCACCTAGAGAAAGCAAGGAGGTTCTAGGCAGGACAAAACTCGCCAATACCTGTGCGTTCTGATTTTGCTAAATTAACGTTTGCTTAGTAGAGCCCTGGGGTGTCAGATGGTTCACAAAAGACCACAAGGGAAAATTGAAATAGAGAAGTGTGTCATTCATAGGTCCCAGAGGAAGTCACAGCATACCCCATGTGACCCCTCGGGCACAGGTAAAGGCAGGATGCAGGCAGAGTGCAGGATCTGGGCACATGCTTTTTTTAGGATTGATGGGCATAGTACATTGGGGTTCCTGTGCTAAGGCTGCGTTGGTCAATCCAAGCCAAAAAAGAGGGGGGTTTGGATAAAGCTTTGTGGGGCTCACAGGGGAAGGTCCTGGGAGGCCGGGGAGACTTTATCGATAAACATGGGCAGATGGGAAGTCGTATCAGGAGCTCACATTTGCTTGTGAGTCCGCAGGCTGCCATCTGGAGCACACGCTTGCATAAGGGACCAGTGTCCATTTAGGATCCCTGCGGGCTGCTTGGCTGCACAAAATGGAAGCTGAGGCAGCAACACCGTGGAGAAGCTTAGCTAAATCCTTGACACTATGGAGCTGTCTTTGAAATACGCCACTTGGTGGTTGTCTCTCCACAGCTCTTAGCTGAGCACCTCACGTTGCTCAGGTGTTATGTTAGATACTATAGGTGCAGAGATGAATGAGGCACCGTCCTGCCAGGGCTCAAGTCTCCGATTGTTGATGAATATTCATTGTGTTAGTTTGCTGGGGCTGCCGTAACCAAGTACCGTAGACCGGGGGGCTGATACAACAGAAATTTATTTTCTCACAGTTCTAGAAGCTAGGAGTCTGAGATCAAGGTGCCAGCGGGGACGTTTCTTCTGAGGCCTCCCTCCCCAGTTTGTAGATAGCGTCTTCATCCTGTGTGCAGGAGGGTGGTGGGCAGTGTTCAACCCTTAACGTTCATCCTCTGTGCGTTATCGATGTGGATACGTCCTCAGCCGTCAGAATCAAGTTTGACTAGAAAGTATTGTGAGTGGTTTTCATGTGTGGCTTCCAACCCGGCCCTGAGCAATCACAAAAGAGAAGATCAGAAATACCTTGACGATGCCAGCACTAAAGTCACAGAGGAGCCCGCTTGGAAGGTGACCCCATTTGTTTGGGTATAGGTGTTCTGTGCTGTTAGAAAGTAAGTCTCATTCCTTTGTGGCCATGCCCACGATACTCGGGTTGGATGAGACGTCGAGGCAGCGGGCATTGACCTTGGCAATTAAGATCTGGGCACTGAAGGCCTAGCGCCAGCAGGTGATTGCAGCCCGCAGCCACATCATGGTGAGCCATCCACCCACATCACACTCGACTACGCCACGACCTGATGGGCACTCGGCACACCTCACATTCTGGAAGAGAGGACAGATTTGTCAATGGGAAGACCAAGCGTACAGCCTTTACTAGTGGACAGGTTCCAGTGCTAGCTCTAGATTCTTCTTAGTCTTTGTTCCCATCTCAGGAAAGTTCCTCCCATTTACCAGTACACAGATGGGTTTTAACCCCGAGTTGACTCTTTCCTAGTGCCAGACGCCCCTCAGAATCTCCAGCTGTCACTCCACAGGGAAGAGGAAGGCGTGATCGTGGCCCACTGGATCCCTCCCACCCACACCCATGGCCTCATTCGAGAGTACATTGTAAGTAACTTCTAGGAGTGGGCCGCGTGTGTCTGTGTGAACAGACTTCTGGGTCCTGCTGGAGCAGGAACGTGCTGTGTGTGACTAGGACTTGATTTGGAGAAGCCTGGTGAACAGCGATCCCACCCTCTAGAACATTTTGCATTTCACCCCTGCCCTCCTCCTGCCTCCTTATAAAGGTATCGGGATGTCTCGGACCATTGGTTGCCTTACTAATGATTTCTTCCTTTCACTGTAGGTGGAATACAGCAGGAGTGGTTCCAAGATGTGGGCCTCCCAGAGGGCTGTTAGCAACTTTACCGAAATAAAGAATTTGTTGGTCAACGCTCCGTATACGGTCAGAGTGAGTGTTAGCACCCACCTCAGCCTGTTGGGCAGTCCTAGGGCACGAGAACTCCGTGCTCACTTTTATGAGATTCTTACCACTCATCTGCTAGATCCCCAGCCCCTTGCTCTGGGACGTCATCATCTTGTCAGTCCCTTAAACCAGTGCCACGGAGAACTTGAAATCAGACTTCCCTTGGGTAGCCGAGAATTGATGGTAATGCAGCTTTGCCTGCTTCTAACCCAGATTTTCTGCTAGCGTGCCAGCTCCTACGCTTTTGCACCTACCACATTTCTGCTTCTCCTTAGCTGCAGGGTGATGCAGAGCTATGGTAAGTGGCGCTTACAAGCCACTGTCGTAGGGATCTGATGCCATATATCAATACCTTTAGTAGAAAAGAGGGAGATTTTGTGCAGAAAATGTTTGTTGGAACAGACTCTATGGCAATGATGATTTATCAGTTCCCTTTCTCATATGTGTGTATGTTTACATGTATCTGTATGGACCCACTGGGGCACACGCACCACCTCCCCTCCCCGCATAGAAGAACCTCAAGGTCTGTCAGTCAACAGAAATGCCATCACGTCCGCACCGTCGCGGCTCCCTCTGCCCAGATTCCTCTTGTCTCCTTGCCCCTGTTGTTGCAGTTGCCGGGACCTCTGAGGGTCCGGGATCCCCCTGCCTAGAATGCTTGCCCACCCTCATTGCCAGAGTCTCAGCCCCGTAGCTCATTCGGAACCCTTGCCGTAAGGTGTATTGCCTTCACCTTATACTAATCCACGTTCTGATTTGCAAAGGTGGCTGCGGTGACAAGCCGTGGAGTGGGAAACTGGAGCGACTCTAAATCCATTACCACCGTTAAAGGAAAAGGTACGTGATTTCAGCATTTGCAGATTTAGAGAAGATAGAAGCTTTTGGGAAAGGACATTCCGTGGGACTGGCAAATGGAGGAGCACAGATGAGAGAACTTCAGGCCACCTCCTTCCCCCCAACGATGTGTAGGCAGTAGTTTCTAGCACTGGAGCCGATCTCAGTGATAGCCGACGGCTTGCCAAGGGCCCGGCACTAGTGAGTGCTCACTGCTTTGTGTACATCAGCCCATCTCGTTGAACCCTTAGCACCCTCAGAACAACATAAAGAGCCAGAGACAAGTTAAGGTACTTTCCATACAGTAAATGGCAGAGAACGGGGATGGGAGCCCGATCCTCCCGACTCCAAAGCCTGTGCATTTAACCACCGAGCTGCCCTCCTTCCCCTGGGCCGAGACACAGGCCCTCCCTCTGCACTGTCCTGCTTGTGCGCATGCCTGGCAAGGGCGGGGGCGGGGGTCTGGTCTGGTTTCCTCCACTCTCACTGGTGTCGAGGAGAATGAAATAGTTGAGGGGTGAGTTAAAGCCATGAAAAGGAAGGAGTCTGGCACGCTTGGGGGGACAGCACTACGGCTTGCATTCCTGAACGGTTTCCTGGACTTGGCCTCGGCACTCGTCGCTTTTGTTTCTAGGTACACGTGTTACCTGGAATGGCATGTGGTTGGAGGGTTTTATTTTAACCTGAGCCTGTGAGAAATAGGCGGTGGGTTATGGAGAGTCACGATCTGGTTGCCTTTAAAATTTGGGCTCCTTGAGATCAGGGCAGGAGGCAGTCAAGCTTATTGAGGCCGGCCAGTCTTCGTGACAGGGTGCCTGGGGCTCGTTAGAAAAAGTGTACTGAGCGCACACTCCCTTCTAGTTTTCATTGTCTTGTCATTCTCCCTCTACAAAATCGATGAAAACATCCTGGTCGTACGTACTGAGAAGAAGTGATACTAGAAGGGCAGCAGTAAGACACGTACCTTGAATTCCCTGAACACAAATCACAGGTGCCGTGGAAAGTCTCTTAAACTTCTTTTGTATGATTTTGATGGCGAACCTCGCTCTTCCTGCGGGTTTTGGCTAGAGTGTGTACAGGAGGCCACGGGTGCTGGGTCAGACAGTGTGTGTCGTGTTCCGTCTGTGACCCTGTGATCCTGTGTCGTCATGACGTAACCCAGAGGACAAACACAGCAGTGGCATCAGCCACGTTCGTTAGTGGATGTGGTGAATTAATAACAGCAACGAGAGAAGCAACCATTAGTTGAGCACTTACGTACTGAGCTCCGTGCTCGTTGTTTTACATGGCATGATCTCCTTTAATCCTGATCGATCATGTAAGTATTCTTCTGCTCATTTTGTAGCTAAGGAAGCTGGGCTTTGGGAAGGATTGTGACCTCTCCCCAGTCACCACGGTTCTGATTCAGGTTGGCATGACAGCAGCACCTGCGCTGTTTTGCTCTGAGTTGGCGCCTGAAACTCCTAATGTCATCTCTTCTTCCTCGCGCCCACTCTTATTATGTGGTTGATCATCCGGAGGGACTCCTAGATTTTGGTACATCTCTTTTGCCACCAAATCTCACCCACTCCTTTGAGTGTCTCTTGCCTGTATAAGATGCTTATGTGCTGTTCAGTCAAGTGTACAAGTTGTCGTTTAAATACTGTCTTCCGGGGCACCTGGGTGGCTCAGTTAGTTAAGCATCTGCCTTTGGCTCAGGTTATGATCTCCAGGTCCTGGGATCGAACCCCATGTCTGGCTCCCTAGCAGGGATCCTGCTTCTCCCTCTCCCTCTTCTTCTATTGGGTGAGCACTTGCTCTCTCTCTCTCTCTCTCTCTCTCTCAAATAAATAAGTAAAATCTTTAAAAATAAATAAATACTGTCTTCTGATGGCGGTTGTCCCATGGAGCCCTGACACAGCACGGTCCGCCACCTTGTGGGCAGACCTTCCAAGTGATGAGCACCCCGCTCTCGTTACTTGACCCAAGAGAGGTCTTTTTCTCTCTGCCACTTTCATCTCGGCCCTGCCACTGACTTACCAGTTCCTTAATCTGTCATAGATGGGACTTTATTGGAAACGGAAAGAAAGGGAACGCTGAGGTAACAGTATAAAGATAAGTAGCGTGCACAGTTGCTTAGTGTCTAAATGGGAATTTGAACTCCAGTTTACTGGACTTCAGAACCCCATGCTTTCCATCTTACCACATGGCTGTTGACGATTTGTGCCTTCCGATGTATCGTGCCCTCAACCTTCGAGGAGGGCCAGGGGCCATAGCACTTGGGGAGTGCCAGGAGAGGTGGCATGTTTCAGAACCAGGCCGCAGCCTGGCTGCCTGGGGGCATTGACATAATGGAACTTTTCTGCTTGACCTAACTGCCAGGATAGCTGACGGAGCCAAGGTAGTCATGTGTTTGCCAGGCAACTGCGGACCCCCCGCTCAGTGTCAGGACGACAGTGGTAAAAGCGACGAGTGGAAGCAGCCAGAGAAATGCCCTTTCTTCCCCCGCTCCAGGACCGCTGTGTCTGTTGACTTGAAAACTGTTAGGTCCTGCCTTCCTCACTTTTCATCATGTGGTTTCTCTTCACCTTTTTGCTTCTAGTGATCCCACCCCCAGACATCCACATCGACGGCTTTGGCGAGAATTCCCTAAGCTTTACCCTGAGCATGGAGAGCGACGTCAAGGTAACGTTGGACTTCCAAACTGGCGGGTGGGTGGGCTCTCCTAGCTGGGGAATCGCTCGCTGCAGCCTGGAATGGTACGATTAAGGAAAACGGATGGCTTGGTCCAGTAAGACCAAAATCCCACGACGAGGTTGGTTCCTTCCCCCGTAAAGAACAACGTGAGTCTTCTCGTGTAATTACTCTGCCTCAGCCTGGTGCCTTTTTTTTTTTTTTCTTCTTTTCTTAAACCGTATAATTAAATGGTTCACAGCTACAGTGCAAATAAAGAGTTGGTGTTAACAGAATATGTATGCCCTGTAATTTTCAGCTTTATTGGATTTCCTGGTGCTAAGCACTAATGCAGAGGTTCCCACAGTGAAAGAGAGAGTCAGATACCTGAGAAACATGCCCACTTACAGCCACTCCGCGTCGTCCCCTTCACGCGCCACCGTCCCCTCCGCGCGGCCTGTCTGCGAGCCAGCACCGCTGTGACCCCCTTTGCGCCTGTGGTTTTCCAAGTGGAGATGCACCTCCCATAATGTTCTGTCTTAACCATTTTTCCTCCCATCCCTCCCTGTCTGTGAAGCTGTGGTGGGACAGAGCTTCCAAGTGATGAGCACTCGTGCCGTTTACTGAACCACAGTTCGGTGGCCTGCCCTTGGCTTCGGAGACCGTTGCTGCAAGCCATGGCTTTCATATACACGTCTCTATATCGTCTTTGCTCTTAAAAGCGTTTTTATTTGTCACCGCCCCATATTTAAAGATCTTTAGATCACATCATTTTATGGGCCGAGGACAGTGGGAGCTAAGGAAGCTCCTTTTGCACTGACCTCTTGGCCTTGACTGCAAGGATCACCTGAGGTATCCGTAATTGCCATAATGGAATTATCTTTAAGGTTTTTCCTTTTTCTGCCATTATGAATTGGCTGTTGTCCCTTTTATGCTGCATCAGTTTTTTTGGTTTCATCACATCTATATTGTGTATTATAAATAGTCCCATGTTTGTTTTTAGAGGTAGGCGCAGTATAACGATCCAGCGATAGCACACATGGAACCAAGAAACAAGCTGTCCATCCTAAGAAAGGCGAGGCCTAGAGCAGCAATAGCAAAGGGGTGCCTTTTGTGTTTGCTGGGCTCCCTGGCTGTGTACTGTTCCCATAACATGTTTCGTGGTTGCTGGCAGGTGAATGGCTACGTGGTGAACCTCTGCTGGGCATTTGACACCCACAAACAAGAGAAGAAAACTTTGAACTTCCGGGGGAGCATCTTGTCACACAAAGGTAACACCTTGAGGCCAGTTGGTGTGCGAGTGGTTGGGGGGAGTAGGGATTCCGGTACTTCCCGCAGCAGCAGAGCTTGTGTGGGGGCTGCCGTTCTGGGTGGGCGGAGTGGAGGCATTGCCTCTGGGGGAGGGTCCCCTCAGTGGCTCCTCAGCCCGTTTCCCTAGCTCCTGGAAAGAGGCCTGTACTGATGATTTTGGAGTTCCTAAAGAAAGTTCTGAGAGTGGGCTGCCTGCCCCTCATTTCTGGTGGGGTTCGCTCCTCCTTGACGTATGTGAGGCGTGCAGGGCGTGGTGCATAGTCGGTACTTGGCGCACGTTTTTGTTGAATGAATGCACAAACTGAACTGAGGGAGGAGGGAAGGTGGTGTCCCACTCCCTCTTGTATCTGTGCACCTGCTGCAGTAGGCCTTTCCCCAGGTGTTCTGTGTGTACCGTTTTATATAACCCCAATAATAATTCCGTGGGATATGCTCATGTCACCGATGAGAACCCACGGTTGAGAAAGTTAATTCCCACAGAAGGTGACGGCACTGGAACCCACATCTTTTTAATTCCCAAGGCTCTGATCTCACTGTCTCAACGTTGCACTGATCGAAATTGGGAGAATCAGCAAAAATAGTCTTCTTAGCTAGTGCCTGAATTATATTAAAGGCTAGCTTGATGCCAGGCATCATGCCAAACACTTTACGGTGTTTTCTTTTTTAATCTGTGCAGTAGCAGCTGCTCAGTGCTGTTGTTGTTGTTGTTGTTGTTGTTGTTGTTGTTGTTTTTCCAGTTTTACAAACAAGGAAATGGACTTAGTTTGAGTATAAATGACCCTGAACAGTCGGGGGTCAGAGGGACCCCCCAAAACTTTTAACTTTTAACTTTTAACTCCCCCCCAAAACTTAACTACTCACAGGCTGCTGTTGACCAGAAGTCTTAACAATCGCATAAACAGTTGATTAACACATATTTTGTATGCTCTGTGTATTCTGTACTGTTCTTACAATAAGATAAGCTACAGAAAAGAAAGTATTTATTTGTTTCTGAAGGGAAGGGGCGAGGGAGAGATAGTCTTAAGCAAACTCTGTGCCTGACGTGGGGTTTGATCCCACGACCCTGAGATCATGCTCAGAGCCAAAACCCAAGAGTTGGAGGTTAAATCAACTCCACCACCGAGGCACCCTGAAAAGAAAATACTCTTTTTATGTTTTAAAGATTTTATTTATTTATTCATGAGAGACAGAGACAGAGAGAGAGAGGCAGAGACACAGGCAGGGGGAGAAGCAGGTTCCCTGTGGGGAGCCTGTTGTGGGACTTGATCCCAGGACCCCGGGAACATGACGTGAGCCGAAGGCAGATACTTAACCACTGAGCTACCCAGGTGCCCCAAGAATAGGTTCTTAAGAAAATTTTAAGGAAGAGAAAATACATTTACAGCACTGGGCCATTAAAAAACAAACAAAAAAACCTCGAATATGAGTAAACCCGCATAGGTTCAAACCCATGTTATTCAACAGTCAACTTAGTTTTGTATCTTGCCATTCTCACTTTATGTGAAGTTGTAAGAATTTTCTACTCTTGTTAAATATTCCTGGAGACAACTTTGAGTGGCTGCACAGTAGTTCGTGGAATACACGCTATTTAACCATTGCTTTGTCTCTGGGCAATTGGATTGTGTATACGTGATGTGTGACATCATGTCCCAAAGATGTTTGCTCGCTCTGATTCCACGGGAAATCTGGATGAAGACCTTGCAGAATTTTAAGACGTTTACCCAAGGCCAAATGGCTCTCTAGGAGTGTTGTCCTGGTTTATACCCCCAGATGGTCAGCTTTAAATCTACGAGCGCCCATGCGAGTGTATTATGTGTAGTAGTCGTCAGTAAGTAATGCTGGGATGAATGTGTAAAATGATGAAAATTCCTACGTAAGCATTTGAGACTCACTTAAATTGAGAGGATACATTAAGAAATAGGGTATCAGGGCACCTGGCTGGTTTGGTCAGAAGAGCCTACAACTTGAGGTCTCAGGGGTCATGAGTTCAAGCCCCCACGTTGGGTGCAGAGATTTTTTTTTTTAAATTAAAAAAAAGGCTTAAAAAGTAGGACTTTATATATCAAAACAATTCTTTTTTCACTAAATTTTTAATTTTAATTCCAGCGTAGTTAACATACAGCATTATATTAGTTTTAGATGTGCCATATAGTGATTCAGCAATTCCCTATATTACTCAGAGCCCGTCAAGATGAGCGTGCTCTTAATCCCCGTCACCCATCACCCCCCCCCCACCACCTCCCCTCTGGTTATGTCAGTTTGTTCTCTGTAGTTAAGAGACTGTTTCTTGGTTTGTCAAGATACATGCTCTTGACTGACGCCTCCAGCTCCTCCCGGCATCTCCTTGTCCCTGTTTTCACAGTTGCCAATCTGACTGCTCATACATCCTATGAGATTTCTGCTTGGGCCAAGACTGATCTGGGGGACAGTCCTCTGGCATTTGAGCATGTCACGACCAAGGGAGTCCGCCCTCCCGCTCCTAGCCTCAAAGCCAAGGCCATCAATCAGACTGCAGTGGAATGCACCTGGACGGGCCCCAGGAACGTGGTGAGTCAGCCAGGATGGCCGCCACCCCTGATGCCGGGCCAGGGGGTAGCCCCAGAGCTTTCTCCTCTCTCTCTGTTCCTGCTTCCTCCTTTCTCACCCCAGCACCAACTCTCCTCTCCGTCAGCTCTGTATTACGTTCTAGAGGCACCTGCTACCTCTTTCCACACCTTGGCCTGGCATCTGAGAGAATGTACTCGAGCTCTTTGCTATTGGATAGATCGTGAGTGTGAAGGGGGGTGGGGGAGGGCGTGTTCTGTGCCTAGGGACTCACCTTGGCTCGTGGGTGTGGTGACACATTAGCAGCAGTGACAGCTGCTCCAGTCTCTCCCCACCTACGTGATCCCCCCCACCCCCAGGTTGCCTTCTTGGGCTGCTTCTCCAGCTCTGCCCACCCCTGTTCCCTCCCAGTGTCCCCACTCCACTGGTCCTTTTCTTTTCTCTTTTCTTTTCTCTTTTCTTTTCTTTTCTTTCTCTTTCTTTTGTCATTATGTTTGTTTTTTTTAAAGATTCCACTTATTTTTTTGAGAGGGACAGAAATAGTAAGAGAGAACATGAACAGGGAAGAGAGGGCGGAACAGGGAGCCCGACGTGGGACTCAATCCCAGGACCATGACCTGAGCCGAAGGCAGATGCTCAACCACTCAGCTACCCAGGTGCCCCATTATGGATGCATTTTGAGGCACTGTGATCAGATGTGTGCTTTTCTGAGTCTGGTCTTTATTTCCCATACATCCCCACTGTATACCTTCCTTGGCTCTTAGGTGGGTCTTCCCAAACTTCTTGGCACATTTTCACCTGCTCTTGTGTCTGCCCCTTGGCTTATGCTCTTTCTACCACTAGAGTCCTTCTGCCCCCCCCCCCCGAATTTATAGTTGGTGCCATGCAGAACACTGCATTAGATACTGCTTTATCTATTTGGTATCTTCTGTGTGTTTATCTCCCTAACTACTTTGCAAGCTCCTGGAGGGGAAGGGTTATTTTCCGAGTCTCCTAACTAGAAGGGCCCGTAGAACGAATAAATCTACGGTTTGTGAGTGAGTGAATAAATGAATAAATCTATGGTGAGCAAGGTTTAGTGAGTTCTGGCAGTGAGGGGTGAGGAAGGAGGCCTGGTCTTATCTTCTGAGTGCATCTCCAGCGTGCCCTTGGGGTGGGCCTGCGCCATGGGGAATGAACCAAGGTTTGCACATCGTGGTAAGGTCGCCTTGAAGAAAGATGGAGAAGGAGGCACCGCAAGAGCCCTCATGCTTGTCGCTATCAGCCCACACCAGCTGGGCAGGGTGGACGTTTGCCCTTTACCATGAGGGAGCGAAGGCCTGGAGCAGCAGACTGGCTCCACAGAGTGAAGCTGCCAGAAACCAAACTGGTGTGAGCTCAGGTGTGGCTAGTGTGGCCCTGAGGCAGGGACAGAGACAGCTGCGTGGACTCGCCTGGCCCTCAGAGCAGACTCTGCTCACAGAGGCCTTTCTTGCCGGTGCCCCCAGCCGAGGGCGTCCGGAGGCTGGTGCCTGGGGTCGCACCCTGGAACACTACTTGACCTTGGGGTCTCTTGTTATGTGAGAACTGGCAGAGGTAGCCTTGCTCTGCGTCCTCCGTGCTGGACACACTCGTTGTGCTCTCAGGGTGACCGTGCAGGCCCCTGCAGGAGGCTCTCAGCTGCTGCCCACTTCGGGCCACTGAGGACAGGGGTTGCTCACCCCCCGTCGTCCTCTCCGCCCTGACGGCCACGGCCCCCGTCCTTCCCTGGTGACCTGCCTGTCCCCTGGCCTCCTTGGTGCGTGGAGCCCTCTTGCGGCCCTGCCCAGGCCCGCCCACCCCAGCCCCACAGCGGGGCCTGTCCTGCAGGCGCCAGTCACCCCCGGGGGCTTCTGTCTCCCCTCCCTGTATGCTTCCCCTCTCTGGCCCCAGCTGAGAGAAAATGCACAGCTGTCTGGGACTCGGAAATCCTGGTGCCTGTCCCTGATCCGTGGCCCCCGTTCCCATGACCTCTCCAGCCTTGCTCAGCTTTCTTCTGGTCCCCAGCTTACCTGCCTGTATGCACTTCCATGCCACCCAACCAAGTGCTTACCCTGGCGCTCCAAGCCCATCAAACCCCCAGGCCCTGCTTTAAACTCCCACATGTACCATTGGGGTTGGGAGTGGCTGCATAGAACAGGGCCGAAAGTGACAATGGCTTCAGCACTTTATTTCACTCCTCTTTAGCAGAAGGTGGAGCCCTTCAGCATCCCTGGGTTTCTACAACAGCAGGTTTGATTGAGGATGATCCCAAGCTGCCTGTGGCATCTGTCCTCAAAGTCACCTTGTGGTCCAGGAGGTCTGGAGCCACACCAGCCTCTGTGTTCCGGGCAGGAGGAGGGCGGGAGGAAGGGCTCCCCGCTCCACGTCCATGAGCTCACTGAGGTCCCACGGGACACCTCTGCTTGTGTCACGTGGCCTCTCCTGGCTTCCAGGGAGGTGGGAAATGGAGATTTTCTTGCAGGTGGCAATTCGCGCTAGTGACCAGGATTCTACTAAGGAGGAGAGGAGCAGTGGATGTCTTCTAGGCAGCTCCCCACATCCACCTGGCTGCCCTCCCTCCTCAGCCTCCCTCCATGAACACACTGGCTCCCCCACCCCCATCAGCACTTCCATCCATGCTTTGCAAGTAGCAGGCCACCTGCTCTGAGAACCCCACTCTTCTCCTACAGGATGTCTTGTTCCGTATTTACAACTCATCCTTTATAATTGTGTCTGTTTTTCTTCTCTGCCCCTCATTCCCCAGAAACGAGCATTTTGAGGGGCACCTGGGTGGTTCAGTCGGCTGAACGTCTGCCTTCGGCTCAGGTCATGATCCTGGGGTCCTGGGATGGAGCCCCGAGTCAGGCTCCCTGCTCAGCTGCAAGTCTGCCTCCCCCTCTCTCGTTGCCTCTCCTTGCTCTCTCTCTTTCTGAAATAAATAATATCTTTATTAAAAAAACAAAACAAGCACTTTGAGGACAGAGAGCACACCACGTTTATCTTGGTGGTGGCGGGATTCGCACCTGCCCAGTGCACCTTCTCTGTAAATAAACACAGAAGGAAGACTTCTCTCTTTTGCGCTCTCCTGAAGCCGTTCCCAGGGCCACCAGTTAGGAATGTCAAGAGAATGGCCTTTGAGCTGATGTCCTTTTTCATCCCGTTTGCCAGGTTTATGGTATTTTCTATGCTACATCCTTCCTTGACCTGTACCGCAATCCGAAGAGCTTGACTACTTCCCTCCACAACAAAACGGTCATTGTCAGTAGGGATGAGCAGTATTTGTTTCTGGTAAGTTTCCCGTACCGGGGAGTCCCGAGGAGTTTCTGTGTTTTAGGGATGGTTTAAATCCTGGGTTCCAAGCTCAGGCCCAGGACCTGGGGAGCTGGAAGCAGAACTCCAGGATCCGTGTGTGTGCAGGAGGGTGGCTCCTCTCCTGTAGAAGCGTCAGGTTCCTGCTTGAAGAACAGAATGACCCCGTCACCGACTGCAGCTCCGTTGTGGGGGATTGAGAACTCGGCAGGTGGATAAACATTCGCAGGAATGGAGAAACCGCTGTCATCAGATTCCACTTCCAGGACTAGGAATTTAGCTCACGTACTTTTACATGTGTGCCAAGATATATTATGGAAAAAGGCATTCAGTAAACTATTACTTGTGATAGCGGAGGATTTGAAACCAGTGAGTCTCAAGAGAAGCCCGGTTAAGAATACAGGGCAACCCTTCAAAAGAAATAGAACCGAGGTGGAAAAGGAATCTCTGCTTTTTTTGAAGTAAAACAAGTGAAGAGCCTAAAGATATGTGTGATATTTTCATATTTGTGTAAAAAAATTAAGAAAAACAGGCCATATATACATGCATATGCACATCTATATGCACACACATGTATCCGTGTTTACCTAAGCGTAGGGCATTTCTGGAAAGAAGCACATAAAACTTGCCATATCTGGGAAAATGGATTAGACATCTGGGGTAGGTAGAGAATTCTATTTTCTATCTAGTTATATATTGATTGAATTTTAATCGTGTACGTGTGTCCTTGTTTCGCTGGGGGAAAAAAAGGCTTAGTGCTGACTACATGCGTCCCCATGGTATTGGTTTCAGGTCCGGGTGGTGGTGCCCTACCAGGGCCCGTCCTCTGACTACGTTGTGGTGAGGATGATCCCAGACAGCAGGCTCCCACCTCGGCACCTCCATGTGGTTCGTACCGGCAAAACCTCTGCTGTCATCAAGTGGGAGTCCCCGTATGATGCTCCTGACCAGGACCTGGTGAGCGAGCGGGCCAGGCATCCGGCCAGCCCTTCCTGTTCTTGGCGTGGTTGGCGGGGGAAGGGGATAGTCATGGGGCAGGAAAGCTGGGCGGTAGGAGCTCAGCAGGACGATGTCGCTTCCCTGTATCTGTGTGCCCAAAGATGGGGCCCTTACAAGCGCCTCTTCTGAGTTGTCCCGGCTCCGTAATTTCGAGCCGTTACATTTGTTTGTCCCTTGGGTCTCGTCCGCCGTCTCACCTGCCCTTCCCTGACCCTCTAAAGCGGGTTGGCACACAGAGGCCTGGCAGCCAAGCGCAGCTCATTGCCTGTTTTTGTCAGTACAGTTTATGAGAACCAAGCTATGAGCAGTCAAGTCACGTGACTGCTTTCACGCCACAAACGACAGAATTGGATAGTTGTGGAACAGACCATTTGGCCTTCACAGCCTAAAGGTGTTTTCTACCTGAACCTTTACAAAAAAGTTTACTGGCTGGTCCCTGCTCTGAAAGAAGAGGCAAAGGGCGCCTGGGTGGCTCAGTTGGTAAAGCGTCCCGAGTCTTGATTTCGGCTCAGGGTCGTGAGATCGAGCCCTGGGCTGGGCGTGGAGCCTGCTTTGAGAGTCTCCCTCTGCCCCTCTCCCCCTCCAGAAAAACTAAAGTTAAAAAATAAATAAAAGAAGAGGCACTAATTCTGGAAAACAGCTCCCATCTTCCTTTGGCCCAGGCTGCTTTTCCCTGCCTCTCCCTTTTCCTGGGGGTGGGTGGTTTTCTGTGCTCGGTTGCTGGCAGTTGGGCTTCTGGTAGCTGCCCCATGGCCTTGCACTTGCCCTTGCCTCTGTGTAGGTAAACGGCAACCAGGGAGACAGTATGTAGAATTTGTCCTCTTGTGTGTCTTCTGACCACACTTGGAACGATGACTGCTGGGGAGTCACCCTAAACACTGAATGAGAACTCTTCTTGTGCCTGTTCTCACCTATGTGCAGACGCCACGAGAAAAGTGACTTCCCAAGGTCATTTTTTGGGGTCGAATTAACAATTCTGCGCACGTTTCTGGGAGCGAGTGCTTGTTCCAGGTGCGGACCCGGCTTCCCCAAAGGCTTTCCAGAGAACAAAGCCAGGCTGCGGGCCTCAGAAGGTTGTTGCTGTGGGTCACAGCCCCTGACATGCTTTGGTTACATCGTCCACCCCTGAATGGCAAAGAGTAAAAAATAATAATAATAATAATAATAATAATAATAATAAAAAATAAAAAGAAAATCCAAGTTTCTGGTTACCATGAAGGTCTCTTTTTTTCTTGTCCCAGTTATATGCAATTGCTGTTAAAGATCTAATAAGAAAGAGCGATAGGAGCTACAAAATAAAATCCCGCAACAGCACCGTGGAGTACACCCTGAACAAGTTGGAGCCCGGAGGGAAATACCACATCATCGTCCAGCTGGGGAACATGAGCAAAGATTCCAGCATAAAAATCACCACAGGTAAACGGGAGAGCAGTAGGGTCCCTCCACATGGCAAGGGACCTGCAGGGCTGCTAGGACACCCGCCGACACAGAACCTCTGTCCAGGACAGCTTGGGAGGTGCAGACTCCCCCACAGTGGGCAGCAGGGTGGGGGGCCCAGTGCCTGCGCTGCAGGGTGGTGGACGGGGGTGACTGTTCTCCATCCACTGTGTCTCTTTGCCCTCTCCTTTGCCCAGCTGGTTTGGACCCTTCTAGGGGAGAAGAGCAGGAGGCCCAAAAAGGGTTAGGAATGAAAACTGGGTATTCGCCGCAAAAGCCACAAATGGGAACCTGGGGTCGAAGTCACATGGTTCCTCATGGCAATGATGTGTGGCCGAGGAGGGAGACCAGTACCTGTGCAGTAGCTTGAAGGGGACTTGCTGGCCCCCCAGGGGCTCGGCAGTCAGGCTCTGGTTCCGGAGGAAGGTAATAAGCTCAGGTCCTGGGGCTGCAGCAGAGACCGCAGCGGAGTGTCCGGGATGGAGGCTTAGCCCCACCGGGCCGGTGGGGTGAGCAGCGGACCTGGGTGGGACTCAGTGCGTCACCCCAGGGCTCTGTGTTCATGCACAGCCCCCGCCCCTCACCGAGCTGAGCTCTGAGGCTCCTCAGGCCCTGGGACGGGACTCGGGAGAGCAGGAACACAGGCTGGAACCAGAGCAGCGCTCCAGCAGGGGTTTGAAACCATGGCCCATCCCATCCCGTCCCTTCCCTTTCTTGCCCACCCAGTTTGGTTTTGGCCATCTGTGCTTCCGAGGGCCATGAAATTAGGAACTGTCCAAATCTTTGAATAAAGGTATTAATAAATCAACAACAAATGAGATACCGGTTGGGATGTGTCTACCAGGTGCTAGGCTCTCTGCTAAGCAACACGTGTGTTTTATTTCTTCCTTAGTCTAGCCTTCCAAGTTAGTATTAGTTTTTTTCTTTTTTAAATGTTTTATTATTTTAGGGAGAGCGAGCATGAGCAGGCTGGGGAGGGGGAAGAGCAGAGGGAGATGGAGAGGGAGAGAGAATCCTGAGCAGGGTCCACGCTCAGCACAGAGCTCGACGTGGGGCTCGATCTCACGACCCACAGGATCCCGACCTGAGCCGAAACCAAGAGTCGGACGCATAACCGACTGAGCCCCCCAGGTGCCCCTCAAGTTAGCATTATTTAACCTCTCTCGGCCAGACAGGAAAACGGCGATTCCAGTATACAGCCACCGACTGCATGCTGTTTATCTTTAATTTTCAGTTTCGTTATCCGCACCTGATGCCTTAAAAATCATCACAGAAAATGACCACGTTCTTTTGTTTTGGAAAAGTCTGGCTCTGAAGGAGAAGCATTTTAATGAAAGCAGGGTGAGTTCCTCCCTCCTTCTCAATGACTTTGGGAATCTAATTGAAATGCAGTTTTAGAGATGAGCTCGTTAACAGCACTCTGGCAGAGATGGGGAAAAAGAACAGGGCAAGGGAGTAAACTTGAGGATTAAAGGACCATTTTCTGTGGGCTTGCTCATTAGCAAAATGTTTATACTGCCCATTAAAGACGAGAATCTCTGCACTAAGCACTTTGCATTCCTGAACTTGTCTTCCCTTAAAGACCGGGAAACGGGCTGGAACCCCCCCTTCCCCCGGGCCTTACGATGCTGGGTGCATGCTGGGTGCAGCTCAACGTCAGAACCAGGGCCCCATCCTTCGCAGCCAGTCTAAGAGCTGGGCTGTGCCTTCAGTGCCAGGAATGACCTACAGCCTCAACCTGGCCTCACCATTTCTTTCCGGTGATGTTCGAGGGAGTGGGATGTGCTTGTAGAGAGTCTGTTGACATATGGAGTTCCCCACTCTGTTTTGTCTTGTCATGGGCAGACCCACTACTGGATTCACAGTAGGAAGCGGGAGAAAGAGAGCGACACGGGGAATAGATCTGCCACCCAGAGGTGGACAGGTTCTTGAGTGGGCCTGGCTCATCCCCATGGTGGGCAAAGCATGAGATAAATCACCTGTGGCTCTTTCCGGGGGAATGGTGAAGGCACAGAGCACGCGGGGGTTATAAACAGTCACTGTGCATAAAGCCAGAAGCACAACTAGTTTAAACTTTGAAGATTCTCACAACTCTCCCAACTGAGACATCTAAGTAATCTACTCAAATTTAAAGCAAGCGTTTGAAGCAGTTCAAATCAAAAATACTCTGATTTAGAAAAAAGTATAGGTAACAAGAACCCCAGTAGCGGTGAGCAAAAGAAAGAAAGGACCCAACCTCACCGATAATGTGAACAACAAGGATAGGACGCCGTCCCATTAAACAGGCTACATTTTGGGGGACAAAGTATCACCAGCATGAGTCGTGGTCGGGGAGGTTAGCACCCTTGGAAAAATGAAGTGGTTCCGCCTTCTGTAAGGCACTTTCATGTAACGTATTAGGAACATAAAAAGCGTTCACACCCTGTGACCCAGCAATTCTTTCAGGATCTTTTTTTTTTTAAAGATTTTACTTATTTATTCATGAGAGACACACAGAAAGAGGCAGAGGGAGAAGCAGGCTCCATGCAGGGAGCCTGATGTGGAACTCGATCCAGGACCCCGGGAACACGTCCTGGGCCGAAGGCAGATGCTCAACCACTGAGCCACCCAGACATCCCTCAGGATCTTATTCTTTTTTTTTTTTTTTTTTAATTTTTTATTCATTTATGATAGTCACAGAGAGAGAGCGAGAGAGAGAGGCAGAGAGAGAAGCAGGCTCCATGCACCGGGAGCCTGATGTGGGATTCGATCCCGGATCTCCAGGATCGCACCCTGGGCCAAAGGCAGGCGCCAAACCGCTGCGCCACCCAGGGATCCCTCAGGATCTTATTCTAAAGAAACAACGTACATCGAGAATTTGTGTACGAGGCTGTTCAGGGCAGTTCTATTTCTGATAGCAAGAAAAAGGGAATGACCTTAATGTCCAACAGAAGAGGACTAGTTAAATAAATGTCAGTGGATGTTTGTGTCATTTAAATGTTTTTCCTTATACCTTTATGTATTTTGCAAGAATTCTACAGCAAATATACATTAGATAGAAAATAATTCATGCTGGCTTATAAAGGAGATTACAGGAGTGGGGTTCCAGGTGGATGGGGTTGGGAGGCCCGGTTTGGAAGCTGGTGGTCATCAGGGGATCCCTCCTGGGTGGCAGCAGCCCGGCTTTCAGGTTGAGGTGACGGGTCAGTACTTCAGTCCTAATGGAGGGAGGGTTCTGGCATGAGCATGTAGCACGGCCTCCTTTCCCCCAGGCTTACAGTTCAGGGAATAGACAGGCCAATGGAATGGGGACCAAGAGACCGTGAATGCGCAGTGGGGCCTAACATGGGAGCAGAGATCAGAGAAGAGGTCTTTGGGAGAGGGGCTGGCGGGGTGGGAGTTGGTAGCTTTGACACCAGAATGCTCGGAGATTAGCAGGGCAGCCCAGTAGTCCGTTCTGATCCCAGCCTGATCTCGAAGCACCTTCTATTCAAGGCCAGGTTGGTCCAGTGCCACCATCAGCCTCAAGGAGCTGGGGAACGAGCCTGGGCTGCCAGTGGAGTTCCCACGCGCTGTTCTACCGAGAAATGTCCTGACTCTTCTTCCCCCACTGCTGGCATCCCCTGCCACCTGGATTTATTATGAGTCCAATCCCATTACAGCGAGCTATTGCTGAATTGTCCGGATTCTTTGTGGCATTTGATATTGTATGAGATGAGTGGACTGTTGACCAGCACTTTGAATGTGTGCTGGAATATTCGTTAAAATGGCTTTTATGAAGGCTACACTTTTCACTTCCACTTTGCAGCTCGTAAGTGGGCGTGGTAGTTATTTAAGACGTTTGCGATGGGAAAATTGCCATTTTCTGAATCCACTATCTCAGCAGTAATGTGAAAAGATCTAGTAAGAAACCCGGAGTGCTTTAGCATCTAGAAAAGCCTGCAATAAGGAGCTCACATAAAGTTGGAACTAGTAATAGAAGCTGTCAGATTCCTTATTTAACTTCTTGAACAATCTTTCGTGTCTTTGTTTTCAGGGCTACGAGATACACATGTTTGATAGTGCCATGAATATCTCAGCATACCTTGGGAATACTACTGACAACTTCTTTAAAATTTCCAACCTGAAATTGGGTCATAATTACACTTTCACTGTGCAAGCAAGATGCCTTTTTGGCAGCCAGATTTGTGGGGAGCCTGCTGTCCTGCTGTATGATGAGCTGGGGTCTGGTAAGTCACTCATGTGGTCACTTTCCGTCTTCAGTTCTGGGGAACTAGATGAAGGATGTAGCAGGGTTTGGTGAATATGTATCTTCTTAAGCTTTTATTTGTTTGAGAGAGAGAGAGAGAGTGCATACATACTTGTATGTGCACAAGAGCAGGGGGAGGGGCAGAGGGAGAGGCAGAAAATCCCAAGCAGACTCTGTGCTCAGCACAGAGCCCGACACAGGACTCTAGATCATGACCTGGGCTGAAATGAAGAATCGGATGCCACCCAGGCACCCCAATATGTGTCTTTCTAAAGTGCATTTAAAATATTCTTTTTGGGGCAGTTGGGTGCCTCAGCTCAGGTCATGCTTTCTGTGCCTTCAGCTCAGGTCATGGTCCTGGGGTCCTGGGATCGAGTCCCACATCGGGAGCCTTGCTTCTCCCTCTGCCTGTGTCTCTGCCTCTGTGTGTCTCTCGTGAATGAAGAAATAAAATCTTTAAAAAAAATAATAAGAGAAATTAAAGGCATGCATATTGAGATGTTAGACCGGACTTGCAAGAAATGGCTGCTCTCTGGCCCCTGTTGATGAACATCTGGTTGGGATGAGTCCCTGGGTAGCCACCGAGCCTTCCCTGTGAGGCACAGGCCTCGCCTGTACCCCTTTGCCCGATACCAATAACCTCAAGCCTGACGAGACTCCTTATGGGACCTGAAAAGTCCACTGTGCTTCCTTGGCTACAACTGACTCCCAAGTTCCGTTTCCTGCCCTCTGCCTCAGACCTTCCCCAGGATGTTCTAAGACTGGCCCAAACCCAACAGGGGGATGGATGGCTTTGCCCTAGAGCCCTCTTGGGGCGGATCTACCAGTACATCAGCATCGAGCCGGCATTTGTTTAAGATACGAGGAAGTGAGCATCATCGTTAGGTCACAGGCACCTCACTGGCTCTACAAAGAGCACGTTAGAAATGTGAAACGTGTACAGAAAGGTTCTCTCTTTCATCTAAGTAAAAAAACAAAACAAAAAAAAACCCTCATAAAACTTCATGAGCTGTTAAGTCAGTGTTGCAGTAAAGGAATCTCGTTTGTATCACTTAATGGAGCTTCAGGTAATTGCAGTTCAGAGTGACTTTGGTGCCAAGTAGGGGGAAGTAATTGCAATCTCGTTAATTAGTGGTCTGATTTCACATCCTCTTATGTAAGGCAAGCAAGTGGTCTTAAGTAATAATGCTAATGAAATCAATGTTGATACCCCAACAAAGGTCTCCCTTCCAAGAGATTATCTAAATAAACAACAAGGCCGTGATTAGGAGGCTAATGTAATTACCGTATTTGCATGCACAAGGCCCGTGGTCTCGCAGCTCGTGGCACGGCGTCGGGAAAACAGGCAGGCATCGCAGGCAGGCACATGTCACGCCAGGCAGGCGGCTCGGGTAACTGTTGGCAAACCCGTAGCTGTTTTTGGTGGCGGGTGTCGAGCGGCCCGGTGGGTCCTTCCGCCCTCACGTTGGAGGCTTACGTGTTGGCCTCTGGCCTTGGCAGGTGGGGGCGCCTCGGCGTTTCAGGCCGCCAGGTCTACTGACGTCGCTGCCGTGGTGGTACCCATCCTGTTCCTGATTCTGCTGAGCCTGGGGGTCGGGTTCGCCATCCTGTACACAAAGCATCGGAGGCTGCAGAGCAGCTTCACCGCCTTCGCCAACAGCCACTACAGCTCCCGGCTGGGCTCGGCTATCTTCTCCTCGGGGGATGACCTGGGTGAGTGGGGCAGGGTGCATGGGGCAGGGCGCGTGGGGCATCCCCCCAGCTCAGACCCCGCAAAGCCAGCTCCTTGGGTAGGAAATACCTCTTCTGACGCTAGAGGGGTGACTCGTGAGCCAGGGATCTCACTGCTTTAGGTCAAGTCAGGTGGAGCCCTTTGCTTCGCACTTGCTTCTAAATTAAAATACCTGTAGTCCCTTCCGTGGTGTGGTCCTGGCCCGAGATCGGGAGCAGGTTTTGTGGAAGAACTGGTACAGGAAGGAGAGATAGGCCCTGGGCTGTGGGGGCTCCCGAAGTATCAGCAGATCGTCAAGAATTTCTGAGCCCTCTCACCCTTCATGGATCTGGAGGTCTTGATATCTTTGAAGAGCCTTGTCAGGAGAGGAAGTCACGCTTTCCCAGATGACTTCTGTCCGAAGAAAGCCTTTCCGTCGGGCTGTCTTTCGGATAGCTAGTGAAACCCTCTCGGCCATTCTTTTTTTACCCATAACGTGGTATGGAAAAAAGAAATATCCTATTTAAAGTGTCTACGTGCTCCAATTACTAAATGCCAATAGAGCCAATAGACCACTTGATCTAATAAATCAGGTGTGTTTGGGGATCTTCCCCAAACTCATGATAAATGTGATTTTTACATAGCCATTTTTTTGTTTGTTTGTTTGAAATACTTGTGTATTCCCCGTTCATTGATCATTTGTATCAGCTCTGCACCCTCCTCTTCTCAGTTTCCTGTCTCGCTTCGTACAAGTATTTGGTCTGCCAAAATGAATGAATGGGGTGGGTTCTTTGCATCTGTTAGTGGGGACAAAAGGAGTTGGACCCATTGGGATACCACACAATGATCACTGAATGTGGATCACAGGATGGTACCGGGGGCTGCAAGGAGACATCCGTTAGTCTGGGAAGCTGTCCTTAAAGAGTTTAAACCCCTCTAAGATCTCTTCCCTTAGAGCGGTGTGGGTTCAGGAGGAGAAAAACAGATTATGAAATTTCACTGTGTGAACATAAGGTGTGGATCATTCAAATTAGGGGAGCCAGATCATCCATTGGGCTTTTGGGTAGGTAATAAGATTCTCCTTCCTAAGGGATTTGCTTTCTTTATCTGGCTAAGTTCAAGCTACCATCAAAATAAGCCCGGCCACCCGCTGATGGGGAAAAGATGACCCAAGAGTGTCAGTGGGGAGCTGAGCTGGGTTTTAGCTTTGGCTACCGTGCCTGGCGTGCTGTGTACGGATTTTCCGGGCTGGGGCTCTTGATGGTGTTGGGGGGTGGCTGGGGAGCAGTGGGAGCTGGGCTTGGGTGCCAGTCCACTGGAACTCACCAAAGACCTACTCTTTTGCCTTTAGGAGAGGATGATGAAGATGCTCCTATGATAACTGGATTTTCAGACGACGTCCCCATGGTGATAGCCTGAAAGCTTTCCTCACTAGAAACCAAATGGTGTAAATATTTTATTTGATAAAGATAGTTGATGGTTTATTTTAAAAGATGCACTTTGAGTTGCAATATGTTATTTTTATATGGGCCAAAAACAAAACAAAAAAAAAAAAAGGAAAGAAAGGAATGAATACACTTTGTAGTAATCAACTGTGAACTTCAAACCAGGTTGATTTTAGTAACCAAATTGCTTTGATTTCGTATTAATGTAGTCTTACAGGGCTGTGCTTGCTGGGCATGCTTTTAAGTCTGTGAGATAATTTTGGTTCAGTAAATTGGCCGTTCTTTTTATTTTTCTAAGACACAGAAATGTATTTAAATAAAAAACTTCAAGAGAGGGTGATGGGTGAAATCCCTCTCACCCCCGCTCATTGAAAGTGTGCTCAAATTTTAAATTTTGTTCGGATTTAGTTTCTATGAAAGTGTTTGCGTGTATTCGGGGAGGGGGGGTGGGGAAGGGAAGGTTCTTTTCTGTAATTTTGTTAATTTATTGGGACTCCGTAAGAGGCAAGGCTTTAGTGGTCATCTGACTCTGCACGTCACGAGGGGTCGCAGGGCTGAGAGGTGGGGACCAGAAGCAGTTTCATTGCCGTTCGTGGAACAGGCCGTTTTTGTTCGCTTGTGTGTCACTTAATGGTGTTTGGCAGGAGAGCACATTGACTCATTGCTCAGTTTCAGTTAAACAGAGCTGCAGCTCGGGAGGCCCTGCAAGCCACAGCATCTTCTCTTACGTTACTGGACAGAATCTCACTGTATACGCCTCTGCACAAGATGTAGCCTTCGGCGCTACACGATGACAGCACTGCTTCGTTATACACTGGTGTCATGGTCATTGCCACGAACGACTCTGCTCGTGGGAGAGTTCCAGATCTGTGCCATGATAGATACACTGGCAGATTGAGTACCTACTTTGTCCTTTGCGGATATGTGGTTTTTACTTAACCACAGAAGAATCTCGAAACCTCGAATGTAAAGTTTTATATTTATGTTGAGGGTGGCCACTTACTGTCTTGAAAGCTCTATACCTGATATATGCAGTCATTTTGAATTGGGTCAGTGCCTTCTCTCTCTCATTCTCACTCTCTCTCTCTCTCTCTTTCCTTCCCCTCCCCTGTACCCCCACCCAGTGCAAAGAGTGCCATTCACACATGGATACAGGAGATGGATGGATTTGAGACCATTCTGTCCAATTGACAGTCGCAGCAACACTACAGTTTATTCTGTCTGTAGAACAAACTGAGCTTTTTATTTTTTTTTTATTTTTTAATTTTTTTTCAAACTGAGCTTTTTAAAAATTTTTCCTTCTGCCTTTCAGTGCCACCCCGGTATTCAGATCATGGCCACTTGATAGGTTTGTGGAATCCACCATGGATTGATGCTCGTAGGCACCAATGTCCAGTGCTGCCGTGACTCCTACTGTATGAGCCTCACTGCAGAACTTCTCAGCGGAGAAGCCTTGAGCTCTGGGGATATTCCAAAGTCATATTTCTGAATATGCATCCTTTATATGCAAGCTTTGTAAAGGCCCCATCTCCTCTGAGGTGCACTGTATCATCTTCTCACAAGTATTTGCTTTCTTTAAACCAAAAGTATCATTCTTGTGTGAGAATATAGTTTTGTTCTATCTAGTGATTGCCTGGAAAACAAAGAGCCAATTAAATTCTTTTAGTTTAAAAAATTTTAATTTATATATATATATATATATAGAACAAAGAGTATTTTAAACTGTAGACACGTGGTATGTCACGTGCTAAGGCCCCATGTTATTTTAACAAGTAGTGATCACGATGAGCCTCCTCAGTTTTTTTTTCCCCTTCCTCTATGACTTTTTTAAAGAATGGCATTTCTTTGACTTTATCCCGTCTTATCTTGGAGTTTTGTTCAAAACTCCTAAGCGCTGCCCCCCCTCCCCTTTAGTGAAGCTCTTTAAGTAGCTGAAAGATGAATAGTCAGGTGGGAGGCAGAGTCATTTAATTGAAGCACTAGAAAGTATATTTTCTTCTTTTCTTTTTCTGCCGACTTTTTGTTGGCATTCGTAAAAGCTGATATAAAAGGCTCTGAGACTTCATTTTCCATTATTCTGTAGGCAAGCCTTTTTCCAGAGCCTGTGACTCCGGTGGACAACGTGAGATATTTCTGAGCATCCGGTCGTTGTTAGCAGTGCCTCCCAGGGCCAGCCCATAGTACTGTATAGACCGGCCATTCCTCTCCCCCCCCATGCTCCCCCCAGAATATGCCACTGTGCTGTTTGAGAAAAAGCAGCCTTTTAGGGCTAGAGTATTTTCTATAAACAGAAGAGCTACGTTTCTGAAGACTAAGCTAGGTAGATGCAGCTATGTGTAAATTGTATATTTTTATGAACTTTTCACGCACGCACTCTTCCTTCTGCATAGTTTGGTGGGCTTTGGGTGTACACCTGCCATCTGCAAGAGTCCAGAGGTTGGAGTGGCCGTAGGAAATGAGAACACAGAGTATGTGCAGCCTTTGAAGGGACCCGATAATTGTCTTCACTGTGACTGATTGGAGCCCCTGGTGGTTTGTGAAGAAGGGGCTTTTTATTTTTATTTTTATTTTTATTTTTTTTGTACCTTTGTTGGAGATGCCACCTCAGAAGTTCACACTGTACCAGGAAAAGATTTCGTTCTCTCCCGGCCCACGTTAGAGTGTCCGAAGCCCACATCCACGTGGACTACATGGGCCACCAACGGACCACTCCAGTTTGGCAGGCAGGGGGATTGTGTACAGATTTTCTCTGGAAGCTGAGTTTTGCCCCTTTGTATCTTGAATGCCCCTTGAGCCTTGTGAGATACGGGTCCAGGCGGATGAAATGACAGAGAGTAGAATTCTGCAGAAGAGTCCGGGGAGGAGACCTGTCTCTGCAGATGACAGGTGAGAAGCTCCACTAAGTACTGGCTGCCCTGACATACTGGGTACAAGGTTATATGATGCTGGGTAACTGGATGAAACTTTGGACTTTGGGAAGAGAGGTGGCTGGGATTCCATCTCTGCCCATATCACTAGGGACATTTAGGTGGGAGAGGTGTGGGACACAGCTCTGTGTTCTCTCCTGCCCATCATCCTGGCCTACTAGATTTAGGCTGTGCTTCAGCCATCTAAGGAATGTAACCCGTCTCAAACAGTGGCCATTTGGGGGAGACCTGGGGAGAGTGATGGTGTGGTTAGGCTCTTACAGATAATCACCCACTCCCCCTTGGAGAATCGTGCCGTCAAATATTCACCCAGCGGTCACTCCATCCTGTAAGAT
The DNA here is from genome assembly GCF_048164855.1 of Canis lupus baileyi. NCBI lineage: Eukaryota > Metazoa > Chordata > Mammalia > Carnivora > Canidae > Canis > Canis lupus. The sequence continues at coordinate 76,630,473 of NC_132840.1, forward strand.
TACAGTCCCAGTACATCCTTAAGGGCAGATACCTCATCTTGTTAGCTTTGGTTGGTCACTCTCCTACTCACGGGGTGATGGTGAATCCCCAAGAAGATTCTTCTCTTCCTCCGGCAGACCTGGGAAACCCCTCAGAGAAGGGGTCTGGAAGAGAAGTCAACTGAATACCATCTCCATATTGATTTTCAGAATTGACTCTAAAACTCTGTGCAGAATCTTCACTTTGTTGGGATTGTATCTTGACATTCCTAGTATGTTATTTTTATTAAACTGGAGTGTGTGCTGCCTTTCAGGTACAACTTTTGTGTAATAAGAGCCAGTGCATTAAGTTTATATAGACTACTTTCTATGCAAGACTGAGATATGGAATAGATAACAAGAGGTACAGATAGTTGGGTACGTAGACAATGAGCATGTTCTCAGAATGGAAGCCACCATCGGATGTGGGTTGAGGGAGGATAGGTTGTGTATATGTTTCCGCCCACTAATTTCGAGCAGCCATATTATGAAGTAAATCCTCAGAGCCAAGTAACCTAAGAATGGTATTCGTTTCATGTTATAATGACGCAAATGGGATAAGTGTGAGTGCTGAAGTGGAACATCATTCTCAGATATTCCATGTCATTTCTCATTTAAAGACTCTTGTTATGAATTATTAGAAACTTTAGGCAAAATTGAAGTATTGGCAGCAAAATAAAGGCCTACTCTGTTCTTATTTAAAGTGAAACACTGTATTCTTGTTTCCCTCCAAAGTGAAATTAGGCATTTATGATTTCAATCGCCTTGATACGTTTCCAAATCACCGATTTATGCTGAAGATTTTACTATATTGTTGCACAATTTTACGATAATTTTTGTCTCAATGTCAACTTTTTTCACTGAATAAAAATTTAACTGGGTCAAGGAAACACCTCTACGAAAATCTACTCTCTGCGTGTGTCTCGTTATTCTTTTGAGTGCAATAAAGATGGTTTATACAGTCTCCGAACGCCATTCGATTTGCCTGTTTTAGAAGGATGTTTATTTCATAGACGAGAGAACACAGAGACCTGGAACATTTTTGTTATTAACAAGGTGGTCTCAGGTGGTGGCTCCTTGAAGAACACGATGCCTTTGTGTTGGCTGAGGAGTGGGGAGATGTCAAGGCGGCTGTTTTGAAGTAAATAGAATTATTCCACGGGAGCAGCGGCTCCCTTAAAGCTGTCACTACATTTGCTAAGACACCATTTGCTAAGAAGGCAATTTTCAAGCCTAAGAGAAGAAAGCACAGCAGTGTGATGCGCTGTGTGCCAAAGAGCACTCCGAGGAGGTTTCCCTGGGAGGTGGAGTCAGAAGAATGCTGCGTGCTCCTCTGATGGGTAGATGAATGGCAGGTGGACCCATCAGTCAGGACTGGAGAATATGGAAGGAGGGGCACAGGTGTTTTTAATTCAACACATCTGCTAGTTTGCTGCTTTTGTTTAAACACTGAGCCAAAATAGAACTGAAGAACTTTTTGTAGGAGATGAAAAAGAGGCTCAGAGAGGTTAAGTAACTGGCGTAGGGGAAACCAGAGTGTGAGGGCAAAACCAGCTCCCAGAGCTAGGGACTCGTAACCCCAGATGCTGCCCCCCTGCCACGGTTCAGTCAGAACACGGTCCAGCACCTCACACCCTGAGGAATCCCAAGCATGAGTTTACCTGGTCATGGCCTTGCCCGTAGGTTTCTGGGCTTGGATAATTTGTCGACACGTTAGTGAGTTCATCTCTTGTGGGCAAATGCAGTTTAACCAAGCTCATGAGACTGATCAGCAATGAAATAATGCCCATCTATTAGCTCATCACGGCCAACAGTCCTGTCACATAGGATGTTAGCACGGCCAATGCATTCTCCCCCTATAGGGCCATCTACCCAGGAAGCCACACACAACTAGAAGGTTGCTTAGTGACATAGACTCAGAAGAAAGGAAATGGGAGGGATCCAGGCGAGAATAGTGGTTGCCCAATGAATATTGAATGAACGAACAAATGACACTCCACTATGAGAATAATCTACTCCATATGAAGTTAGTATTGGAAACCTTCCGGTTGTGACTCTCTGTATCCGTTTCTATTTAAGAAAGTCTTGCCAGTGGGGACTTGATCCTTGAAGTCCCTTCAGTAAAGGTTCCCCTTGACAGGGCCTGGGCACTGCCCGTATCTGCCACTCTTTTTTTTCGGGGGGTGGGGTGAGGAGGTTGTGGTTGAGCACACTCCTCCCCTTCCACTAAAATATATAGCTAATGTGAATCAAGTCAGACTGGGTTACCATAAAATCTGGCTTGAGAACCACTGTATCTAAGATTACCTATTATGTGTTGGGTTCAAAGTTCAACTCTGGGAGGACATGGTTTCCGAGTCCTAGGGGGACACAGTGTCCCCCCCAATTCTGACTTCCATTCCCCAGTTCACAGCATATTAAAAATGGAAAGATTGTTAAAAGCAGATCGCCTGATGTTAAAAGAAAAACTAAGAATAATTAAGCTGTCATAAATAGGACTATCTATATATATGATCTTATATGATAAGTCCGTCTATATAGGACTTCTCAACAACTTGAGGCCCTTTACCCTAAACCCTATAGAGCCCATATGGATGGTCCTACACATTTAGTAGCTCACTTGGTTAGAATAATAATAGTTCCCTTCCCTGCAGCCCCTGGGCTTTGCCAGTCATTGTGCTAAACTCTAGAAATATCTTTCAATTTTAAAAGCGATCCTATGATTTAGGTTATTAATCTTTGTTTTAAAAGATGAGTTACATTAGTCTCCAGAGGAGGGGAGAGGGAGAGTAACCATGATATCTCACATGTAAGTGGCAGCAGAGTCCAGATTTGAACCTAGATTTATTCCGTTCTTAAGTTTGTGTTATTCACCATGCTGCTTTGCCCTTTTGGTTTCAGTATTAGAGGTCTGTAATAGTAATACTATCTGGTTAGGGAACTTAAGGGCACAGGTAATACAATTTTAAAGAATTTCCCCCAGAAAGATTACAGATGACATTCGGAGACATAAAGAGATATACTTAAATTTCTTTGCAAAACCATTTAAGTGGAACACAATATTCCCCAAGATGACAGATCAATGAAACCTTTTATTTAAAAAAGGAAAATGTTTTTGTAAAGAATTGAGTACTTAGAACACAGAGAATTTAAAAAAAAAAAAAAAACAGAATTCTTTTCCTTTGTGACAACCCAGTTAGATTTTATCAAAACCCCTTGCATCTTGAGAAAAGAATGTTGAATGCACTTCTTATTCACCGTTATTTATGCACACGATGGGGCCCACCATTGCAGCATGTTCCAGTAGGGAGGGCGATAATTGGGCTAGCATGAGGCCATCCTGGTCCCAGCAAAAGGAGCCCTACCTGGCTTTGATGCCAGTGCCCTGTTAATTTTTTTTTTTTTTTTTTTTACTCTAAAGATTCTGTGTAGGGTAATTTGAGCCTGCAATAATTTACAGAAGAACAATGATGTTAAGGCTTTTAAAAATGCTAATGTTATCATTGTTAATGCTGCAACCTTATTTAATGCCAAAATGACAACTGGTAATGTTTGGGAATATTTGTATGAAAACAATGACATTTCATACTTAAAGCTTGGCATCAGCAAACTTTGAGGAAGAAAAAAAAAAAGGCTTGGATTTAAATGTAAATCAGCCTTTTATGAAATTTGCCCGTTGGTTGTGGGCCAGTCACTAAAGCCCTCAGGATCGATTGAAAGAAGAGGTCTCATAATTAAAACTTATTTTTCAGTCTCTTGCTAAGCAGGAGCTGAACCCATTAGTCACCCAGGGATTGATCAAGCCCTAAATGGTGCTGAACTGTCTGGATGTGGGTCCGTGGGTGTTTTATGGAATATTTCATAGGCAGTAGATGAACGATGCAGGAGTTACTAAGTTCTTGACTTCATAGGCATGGGTTATTTTGAACCCCAAATAGCTTGATTGCTCCCAAGAATTAGCACTTCCTCAAAGGAGGAAATGGCATCCCTATTGCATCCACATGAAGTGATTCAGGAGAATGTGCTTGAGACCCTGAATACAATGTGGTTCCAAGAACATTTTGAGCAATAGAGCGACTGACTGTGGGCAGTAGCAAATAGGCAATAGCTCCAGGCTAGGCGTTATTCTGAGGGTTTCTTATTTACTAACTCCTGTACACCTCACACCGATCCTTTAAGGAGGGTATTATTGTTCTTACAGATAAGGAAACTGAAGCACAGAAGGGTAAAGAAATTTGCCCAAGTTCACAACAGCTGGGGAAGGGCAGAACTGGGATTAGAACCCACGTGGCCTGGCCCCAGGGTCTGTGCTTTTAATTATTTCACCCAGCCTGTGTGACCCTTCTGAGAGCCTGATTTAGATGTATACATTTGGCATTTATTTTAACCAGCTAGTTTGTTTTCTTAAAGATCTGTTTTTGGGGGTGGAGGGGATTATAAAAGGAATCTGTATCCACTACAGAAATTTTGGGAAAATAAAAGCCCCGAGAAGAAAATGAGATTTTTCTGATTATCCCAGTGAAAACCGCTGTTCACATTTGATGTGTGTCCTTTTACCACTTTATTCTATATGAGCAATTCCATCTGGTTATAATTCTGTTGTCGTGAATATGACTGAATGCATGTAGGGGAGTTTGCCAAACCTCTGCTACTTTTTTTTTTTTTTAAGATTTTATTTATTTGTTTACAGAGAGGGTGCATATGCGAGCAGGGGTGGGGAGGGGCAGGAGGCGATGGAGAGAGAAATTTCAAGCAGACTCCGGGCTGAGCTCTGAGCCCAATGCGGAGCTTGATCCCATGACCTCAAGACCAAGACCTGAATTGAAATCTAGCTGGACACTTAACCGACTGAGCCACCCAGGTGCCCCCAAACCTCTGCTACTTCTGTTAGCTCCTGGTTTCAACCACAAAGGTTAACTGTGAGTTCAGATCTCAGAAGTGGAGTGATATTCTTTTTCCCTTAGTCCCTAGAACCAGTTTGTTTTTTTTTTTTTAAGATTTTATTTACTCACGAGAGACACAGAGAGGCAGAGACATAGGCAGAGGGAGAAGCAGGCTCCCTATGGGGAGCCTGATGTGGGACTCGATTCCAGGACCCCAGGATCATGCCCTGAGCCGAAGGCAGATGCTCAACCATTGAGCCACCCAGGTGCCCCCCACCCCAGACTCACTCTGAAGAACTGTGGAACAAGAGCATTGTCACTTCATTCTCTCTGGCTCACAAGGTTTCCGAATTCAGTGTTGAGCTATTCAGAACATGGGAGAAACAGCTATCAATACCTCCCACTGAAGAAAATAGCATGAACAGATTAAGAGAGCATAAGACAGGTGCACAAACAGAAGATGGTGCAAACATGCCACACTAAGCATGTTTGGTAGAGAATAATCTGCCTAGCTGGAAGGGATGTGTCGGGATTCTAAGAGAAGGGAATGGTCTAAAGAGACCTAGAGGCTAGGTGGTTTGCCCCTGTCTGTGTCCCCGGTGTAGGAAATAGAAAGAAGAAATTGGGAAGAGCTCTGGAGGTAGTATTCAGTGTTGGATAGTGAACTTTTTCTCCACTTCAACTGGGAAGAGAATGTGTTAAATGGCAAAACAGTTTCCCTAAGTGTTAAACTGCAGCGTACAGATATGCCAGAGCCAGAGAGTAAACAGTGTGGATTGTACATGAATAGATGTGGAGCCCCCTCTTGGAATCTCTTCTAAATATCTGCAGTCTCTAAGATAGAGAGGTCTCAAGTAGGAGGAAGAGAGAGTTCCCAGGATAGGGCCAGCTCCTGAAGAAAATAAAGATTAACGATAGGTCTCAAGCTCCAGGTTGGCAAGAGTCGAACCTTCCTGACCAGGAATGCCCCTACTTGATCCATGGATCCGAGAGCAATGCTCATTCAAGAAGTACTTACTGAGCACTTCCTCTGTTCCACGTCCTGTATTAGGGATGGGAAGAGCAGGGTAGAGAAGGACAGGTAGGATTCTTGCCCTCCAGCACAACAGGACAGAGTCTCCACGTGGTGAGGCCATTGTAAGTCTTGTGTCGATGGTATCGATGATTCTATGAAACAGGAAGCTGAGGTTGAGAACGTTATGTGACTTGCCTAGAAGTTGGGTTCATCAGTTAGCTAATCATTCGTGCGTCTAGGAGCCTGAAGTCAAGTCTGCTGGTGCATCTCATGATTCCATTGGGGGAGGCAGGAGGCTCCAGGTTGATACCGAGCCTAAACCAGAAGCTCCGATCCAGCTTCTAAGAGGAACTCTACTGGAGATAGAAGACTATGTCATCGGATGCTTACCTAGATTGTATTAATAAATGTGATACATTGTTTCCTTTTGGTGATTGCTTTTTTTTACAAGGAGACTTCCTCAACTGGAAGAGGGGACGAGTGAAGGATGCTGGTACCCAAATACTGTTCTGTAACCCAACACTGTTCTTTTATACTCAAGAAAAATGAAGGCCGACTGTGATAACTTCAACAAAACGCACGAAATGTGGGCAATCTTTTATTTTTACAAAACACACAGAGAATAAAATTTTGAAGAGCCCACCTTTTAAAATTTTCCCAGGGCTCCTCAGCTCCCCTCCTTTAGCTCAGATGACAGAGCTCAGGAGATCATCGCTCTTAACCACTTCATCCAGGACTCTACAATTCATGCTAATTGATACTGAAAATTAGCCTCTACAACGTAAATGAGCAAGCCGCCCCTTCCTCCTGGCTCCCCCCATGGTGGGATTTCTTCCCCTTGCCTCATCTTTCAGACAGCCCTGGAAACATTGGTGCAAACAGCTGCATCCTCACCCCCAGATGGCCAGTTGTGAATGTCACGTCCTTCATTCCCTACAGGACCACAGGAGGGTCACAGTGGAGTCATTCCCTGAATGTTTGTGTTTGTCTACTTCGGTAACAGGGGCCCCAGCAGGACAGAGAGTGTGAAATAGATCCTTGGGTCCAGGCCATGTGCCATTCTTTATTTACAGGGCAGATCTTTTCTGTTAGTCTCCAGGTAGAGCTCTGTGCGGAGCTGACACAAGCACATGTGCTCTAAGGCATGATATGGCTTATTGCTAAGATAAATCACATGGGAGGATTCGTTAGAGAATTAATTTTCTGTTTGCAGAGATCCATGGCTATGGGAACACTTTGACAGGAAATCCATCTTACCTTCTAACTTGGTAAAAATTCCCATAACTTCTATTTTGGATGGCAAAATTAAGTTTCTCTTAAATTAAAGGCCATATTGTCATCTTCTTTTCTGTTACCCACACTTACTCCACTGCTCTGAGCTTCAGATTATTTTGGAAAAGCTTGTTCCGTGGACAGATGGATGAGTGGTTATCTCCCACTTACTGAGGACCACTGATGTGCTAGGCACTACCATTTCATTTAATATTAAAACTCCTTGAAGTAAATATAATCTAGTCTCACTTTATATAGAAGAAAATAAAGCCCATTTTTGAACAGAGGTCTATTTGACCCCGAGATTATTAAACCCCTACTACACTGGTTGATGGATGGTCTGATGATGTGGAATCAACACTTGCTTTTTGAGTGCTTCCTGTGTTCAGAGCCCTGGAGGTTCCAGGGGGAGGTAGACAGGAAGGAAAAACAGAACCATTGTGTCTTAGAGGAGACCACAAGACGCGGATGGAAGAGTGGGTCCAGAGATTTATGTGCTTCCCCGTATCCTCACTGAGAATGAGAGAGAGATTGATTTGTTGTATGTTGCTGTATGACCTTTCATATTTCTTACAGCTACACAAGTTGATGAAACGTTGAACAGATTAGAGTGGAGGAGGGACACATTTCCAAGATGTAGCAAACTTTCTGAATAAGGGCCAGAGTGAGGCAGTCCTTTGGGGGGCTCACTCTTCCTTAAAAGACATTCCGCATTCAAGAGGGCTTGCTTTTTACACAGAGGTATCTAGGCCGGAATTGGCCATGAGAGTCCCCTGGTGGGAAAGGCTGCACACACGGATCAGGAGCTCTCTGTTCCAGAAGCATAAGTCAACCTTCTCCTGGAGGCAGAAGGCCTGGCGGGGGAGAGAAGGGGAGAGGAGCCCAAAAGTGAAGCCCAGTGATCTCTCCAAAAACCAGGTGGACTGTTGTGTAGTAAAACCCCATCATTCATCATCCTGGATCTTGGAGGACCCTTGGGGCAGGGTGGGAGTGAAGAAGCAGAAAATACAGAATCTTTGAGATTGTAGCTCCTATATTCTATTTCCGCAGAGCCTTGGACGTTCCTTGACACTTAGTAAATTTGTTGGTTGAGTGAAGGAATGCGTTAACCCGTTCTTGAAGAATGAATCAGCGAGTCTGAGGTTCAGTGGTGAATAGCCTAAAACACACGTGGCCGTGGTTTGGAAAGTTTGTTTGGTTTCATATAAAAGGAGTGGCTGCTGTAGAAGCTTCTGCTTCAGGCTTTAGAGCTTCAGGATTGTCCCATCTTTCCACTCTGCCATCTCTTGCATGGTTTCATCCCTTGGGTCCCCCAGGGTCCACAGTCTGCACTGGGCTCCCATTCTAGTCATTACACCCAAGGTCCAGGCATTAAGAAGGAGGAAGAGGGAAGGGCGGAAAGAAACTTACAGCTGCACTGGCTCCTTCGAAAGAATTTTCTCAGAATCTCCACCTAACAAGTCATGTTCCCTTTCTGCAAGGAGTCTGGGAAAGGTAGCTCATTTAGCCTGGCTCATCGCCACTTCCAATGACAGAGGAAGGAAGAAGATGAGAATAGATACCAGCCAGGCGACTAGTGATCTTTGACGCCCAGAGTCTTTGGTAGGTAAAAGTAAAACAAACAAATGGTTAGAAAACAACACAAGTCAGCTCAGGTAGAGGGCCAGGTGACATAGGTCCACCTCTGAGGGAGGCACAGGGGAGAGCCCATGGCCTCAGGTAGCAGCCTCCTTCTGCAGTTCTGGCTCTGAGACCACGGAGACAAAAATCTCTCTGAGGCCTTAGTTTTCTTGTCCATAAAATGGACTAATGCTAAAGGTGACATCACGAGGTGTTGGGAGGCCTGAAAGAAAGACAGGTACCAGTGCTTGTCGTCTTTCTTTTTTCTTTTCTTTTCTTTTCTTTTCTTTTCTTTTCTTTTCTTTCTTTTCTTTTCTTTTCTTTTCTTTTCTTTTCTTCTTTTCTTTTTTCTTTTCTTTTCTTTTCTTCTTTTCTTTTTTCTTTTCTTTCTTTCTTTCTTTCTTTCTTTCTTTCTTCTTTCTTTCTTTCTTTTTTCTTTCTTTCTTTCTTTCTTTCTTTCTTTCTTTCTTTCTTTCTTTCTTTTTCTTTCTCTTTCTTTCTTCTTTCTTTCTTTCTTTCTTTCTTTCTTTCTTTTTTTAAGATTTTATTTATTTATTGAGAGAGAGCACAAGTCATAGGAGAAGCAGAGGGAGAGTGACAAGCAGACTCTGTACTCGGTGCAGAGACCGAGGTGGGACTTGATCTCAATACCCTGAGATCATGACCTGAGCTGAGAATCGACACCGAGCCCACTGAGCCACCCAGGCACCACCCCTGCCAGTACTTTTCAGTTGGAAGGTCTGTATGAACGCAGCCTCCACAGGTGTTCAGAGGATGGTGATTGTGCCCAGACGTGATTCCCTGTGACCGATTTCACCGCCTTCGACGCTATTTGTGCCACACATTTCATTATTCAGTCTTCCCTAGTTCTTCCAGAGTCTCATCAAGGGAAGTTGTTCTCAGTGAGGTTGTCAGGGATCTCCTTGAGCATGGAGATCACCGGGACGCACCATTCCCAGAGACGTCTGTGTGGCCAAGAGTGCCCCTGTAAGAGAAGGGGCCCGAGGACAGCGAGGCCCTGGATGGTGTTGCCAGCCCTCACCTGGGAGACCTTGTGGCTGCCTGGTGCTGTCGACCAGGATAGGAAGGCAGGGTGCAAAATAGGAGCTGGGAGGGCTGGTGAGTTCTCCCTGGGGCATGTTGAGTTTGAAGGGTTAGTGGTACATGTAAGCAGAGGAGGAAAAAATAAATAACGAATACAAGAGCTGCTGACTCAATGACACAGTATGTCTGGAGGTGACAGTGCTATGGGGGAGGGGGAGCTTGGAAAGAAGCACTGGACCTTTGGGAGGGTGGTCTGGGCATTTTCTGGAACTCAGGGACAGCTGGGCTGGGGATGTTTGCTGGATGTTTACGTCTAGGCTGGTGGTGGGTAGAGGGATGCATGGAGGTAAAGGCTGCAGAGAGTTATGTCAGGCGAGAAGAGGTCTCAAAGTGACACCCGTGTTTCAGGAATCTCCCAAAGTTGAAGAGCCTGGGGACAATCCAGAGGGCTGGGTGGAGCCGGGAGCACTCAGGTTCCAAGGAGCTATGAGATCTGAGGAAGAAGCATTCAGTCCAGTCAAATAGAACCAGGGAGAACCCATGACCAGCGTCAGCCGAGCACTACGTGGGCACAAGGAGGCCTTCATGCAGAATCTCGGTGCTTTCTCTGTGCAGAATCGCACGCAGTCAAGGGTCTGGGCTCTGGGATCACAGCCTGAGGTCAGATCCCAGCTGGGGGGCTAGTGATGTGGGGTGTCTTAACCTTTTTTTTGCACTGAAGCTTCCTCTCCTGTAAGGATCCTCTCACACCTACCCCACAGGGCTGCTGTGAGGACGAAATCAGGTAATTGGGCGCATTAAGTAATGCATGTCAAACACCATGACTAAGAACATTACCGAGGAGAGCATCCCCTCCTGCCCTTCCCACACCTGCCACAGAAGAGCCCCCCATTCTCCTCCCAGTAAGCACCTGGCTGTTGCATGCTGTGGTCCTGGGTCAGGCAGGCCTGGGGAGGAGGTTGCTGGTCCCATCACCAGGGAATGGAGGGGACGAGCTCTGCTCCCAGGAGCAGCCCCTCTCAGTCCACCCTTACTCAGCAGGCTCCACGCTAGGCCCTGAGGGCTTGAGCCAAGGGAGGCACCAGGCCACCTACAATCTGTAGGCCAGAGGGCACCAGCATTGCCAGGACCTGGGACACTGGGGGATGCACACAGAACCTCAAGGGAAGGAAGCAAGCCTTATATTTGGGGAAGTCGGGTAAGGCACCAGGGTGCCATTGGCATCAGACCTGGGCCGTGGAAGGAGTAGGAATTCACCTCGTGGGGAAAGGAGTGAGGGTGGCCATGCAGACCGTGGTCTGTGTCAGGACGTAAGTCTGACGTGGCTGCTGTAGGTCATAGGCTGGGGTGCTGGGAGAGGGTCAGAGGGATGGAAGGGACTTTGTGGGAGAAAATCGCCCTTCCCTCTTCCTTCTGCTCCCTCCCTAGTGCTTCTGGGGAACAAAGGTCATCACAATGGCTGAGAACCCGAAGTCTTAGAGCTGTGCATCTGGTTGATGGAATCACCCCTTCACCTAACACCAGAAGAAACTGAGGCATGCGGCTGGGACCTGACATGCTAACACGTGGCAGAGCATCTCTGGAAAACCTTCTTGTGGAATCTTCTAGAACGCCAGCAGGGTCCTCCAAGTCCAGAGGGAAGCATACTGGAGCACCCTCTGTTATTCTCACAGTGCTCCAGAGAGGCCGCAGGCCTCAGAGGATCTTGACCTTGCACGGAGCCTTCCCATCTCACCACCACGTGTTCTGACCCCCGTCCACCTTCTCTGTGTCTCACGGTCAAAGTGCTCATGAGCTTTTCAGAGACGGAAATGTGGGAGGGGTGGGTCGAGGAGGAGTGCAGATCGGAGTACAAATATACCATGTTTTGTGCACAGATGCATTCTGGAAATTTGTGTGTCAATCTGGTTTTTTTTTTTTTTTCTTTCTTTCTTTTTTTTTTTCGAATTCAATAGAATCTTAAAGAGATGAGAGGGAGTTGTCATTTAATGGAGTTCAAACCTGCCTCTTTTTATCAAGTGAAGGGTCCTTTTGTAATGCAAATAACGTCTCCCTTCGGTGAGCAACGTTTCTGTCTTGGCTTTCTTTAAACGAGACACACCCCAGTGGGGCAAAATGTGGGGCTTACACGCAGCATTTTCGATGTAGGCGAGCGTCCACCCCTGCCTTTGTTGTCACCACTTGCTTTGGTGGTCTTTGTTTATATCAGGAATTATTCTGGCCACTGGAGGGCCCTCCAGATATAGAATGACTGGAGAATCCCAAATGTGCTCCGGAGCCCAGACTTCAGCTCACACCCAGATTTTTGAGCATGCAGCATTTCTTGCAAATCGGATTTAACTGGGGGGAGTAGCAATAGCATTGATGTTTCTTTTATTTAGGAATTTAAGCATAAAAGAAACCTCTATTTAAAAGAGCAGCTTTTGGATTATAGTCTATTTGGAGCTGGAAAGGAGGTGCTAATCTTGTATGTGGAGAGTGATCTTGCAGAATTCAGCACAGCTTAGGAGAGCAGAGCTTTGAACAAAGGTTACTTCTCTGTGTGAAGAGAATCACACCGCGATAGACAGAGTGAAGTGGGGCGATAGAATTTATTTTTATAATGACGAAAAGGGAGTTTACATAGGACTCGAAGACTAGTTTGGAAGGCTGGCATCTTACACCCAGTACAGCACAAAGTCACTACTGTTTATTTTCCTGCCACCTCTTTTGTCCTGCAGTTCTCCTGCCCTCCTGTGTGAGTCTAGTTCTGTGATTTTTATTTTGCTGAATGTGGACAACACACCCTAACTTCTGAGTTCAAAGACATCAGTGCAGCACGAAAAGCCCCACGTCCGGCCCCCACTGGCTCAAAACACCGACCTGTTGCAAGGCCAGGTGGAAATGAGAGAAGCGGTGTTGGAGAAAGAGTCCTGGGGAGACATATGGGCCAGGGACCAGATTTCCTCAGTTGGTAAAACAAAGAAAATTCATCAGAACTCTCCAGGGCAGATCCATGTCAAGGCAGAGGAAGATGAAGTCTCCTGTTCTAATCTTTCAAGGCCCAAAACAAAAACTGAAGTTGACTGTATTGATTTGCATGGTTCCCCTGAACTAGGGATTCTCCAGCACCAGAGCAGGGCAGCTGCAGGTGACTGGCCAACTTGCAGGCAGCTTTGAGGATTACATGCTAACAATGGAAGAACAGATGTGGGCACTGGGGGGGGGTGGGGGGGTGGGGGAGACATAGCTAGTGCGTGGCCAAATCCCTAAGGACTGAGCTGGTTCTCGTACTATTTGTCCAGTTGTAGGATGGGAATAGATCTTTGCTTTCTGACGCATCCTTTCCATGGTAGTCTGCTCCTCGTACCCACCCAGAGGGCAGTTCTTGCTCTCCTTTGCAGGTCAAACAGAAGAACAGGAAGGATTGGGCTCCAACAGAGAATCTCAGTTTCCCTTTGAACTTGGGAGTTTATAGGTAAGGGGCGGGGCGGGGGGTGGGCAAAAATAAGCAGACGGACTGACTTCAGTTCCAATTAGTAGACTTCTCCGAGAACCTCCCAAGTGGGCAGCAGAGAGTTGAGGTTGTGTTCAGCAGAGGAGGTTCGCCAAGGGGAGGTATAGGGGCTTCATGAGGTCAGCCAGCCTGGACCTCTCCCTCCCTATGACCAAAGTTCTTTCTCCTTTAGATTAACCCTTCATGGCCCATGAGTTTTTGGGAAACACTGTTCCTGAGGGTCTATCATCTTAAAATCGTGCTTCTGACCCAGGGATGACCACACCTGGGAGTGGAGAGTAGGACCCACCCAATTCTGGTCTTGGGTAATGGGATGCAGTTGGGACCGTCCCCTAGTGGTGATTGCCTCCTGGCAGAGAAGGACCTGAACTTTCAGGCGGCGGCGGGGACGGAGGGGAAGTCTGAAGCAGGTTGAGTAAAAGCACTTATTTAGGGGATTCGATTATACAGGGGGCGACAGGGAAAAGAGACTTCTCAGCATGGCCCACCCCCCCGGGCCCCCAAAACACCGAGAAAGGGCTGGGATCAGGGTCTGGAACCCTCTCTCTCTCTGTGCCTCTGAACTCACAGCCGTCATTGTCTCCAACACTCACTTGACATTCAACATACATTTTCCTCTGACATATTTGTATTGTTTTTTAAACTGTATGACAAATAGTTGTGCTGAGTGAGTGCCGGGCACCTAGCAGGCAGGCAGTAAATATTTGCTGAACATTGAAAGAATGCGGTGGCTTGGCTGTCAGTATGGCTCCTATTCAGAATCCATCCCCAGCGCCCCATTCACACGGGGCTGGGTGGATCTCCTGTGAAAGGGTTGGCCAAGCCCCTGCCTGACCAGAATGGTCTCTTTGAATACTGGAACATTCTCAGCCATGCTGAGTAAAAGCCACCAGTGCAGGAAAGAGGGATGGCTGCAGGGAGGTGGGGGGTGGGGGGTGGGGGGTGGGTGGGGGGGAGGAAGCGCAGCTGGGAGTTTTCGTTAGGGACGCGGTGCGGCTTCTTTGTTCTGCTAGATTTCAGCCAGAAGGAACAGCAAATTTTACTGTCTGCAAACCACCGACGAGCTGCTCCCTCCGCCTTTACCTCCGTGCTTCCCAACCTGGAAATTCATTTGCTGCTTCTCCCTCCTCCTCCTCCTCCTCCTCCTCCTCCTCGGCCCCAGAGCAGTCCCCAGGGACAAAGCTCTTTGTTGCAAACACCCGAGCCAATGCGGAACTGCACAGTCCCCAGGGCAAAACCGGGGCCGTCGTGCAGGGAGAGCGCGCCGGCCGGGGCAGGGCCCCCCCACCTGTTGCGCGCTCCGTCCCCGGGGTGAGCGGCTGCCCGCATGGTGCTGGGGACGCTCGTCGCTCCCCCGCGGGCTCGGCAGGTGGCGCTGCTGAGCAGGGCCCCCCCCCCATCCCTCCCTCCCTCCATCCCTCCCTCCATCCCTCCCTCCATCCCCCCGCCCGCCCCTCCCGCGGCCAGAGCCTCGCTGGGTCTAAAGCGAAAACAGATGTTTTCATCATTTCTGGAGCTGGCATGTGACTCGCAGTGCGGCGGTGCGTCGCCGCGGCCCAGAGTCGCGAGCTCTCTTCGTCGCCCGCAAAATAGAGATTCTCACTCCAACGAGCCTTCCTCCTCCTCCTCCTCCTCCTCCTCCTCCTCCTCCTCCTCCTCCTCCACCTCCTCCTCCTCCTCCTCCGACACCTGACCTGTTCAATCCGAGGGGGCACGTGTTTTAGAGGAGCTGCGGCTGCAGCCGCCTTTGTAGGTAGCCAGGCCTGGCTCTGCAATGGGGAGGTTGTCCTTTTTTTTTTTTTTTTTTTTTTTAATCCCAGAGAAAAGCCAGGGCAGCCAGACTAAGCTATCTTTACACCGAGGGCTGGGGAGAGGCGCTAGCTTTTTAAAATAGCCCAGGTCTGGCTGGCTGGCTGGCGAACGCGTCTGCGTGGGAGCCCGCGCGTCCCTAACAAAACAGGAAGGCCGGGCGGGCGGCGCGCCCTGTTCCCCGCGCCCTCGGCAGGTGGCAGCATCGGCCCGCCCTGGCCTCTGCCGCCGGCCAGCCCCGGAGCGGGGCCCTTTTACTTTCGGTGGCCTCAAAATTATTAGTTCCAGATGAGTTCTTGCAATTGTAATATTTGGTTTAACCCAATCTGCCGATTGCGTCAGCACACGTTCAAATACAGCCGTCTGAAGCAGACATCAGAGGCATGTTTCAGGGGGGGTGTCAACATTCCTTACCCTTTGAAAGAATTAAGGGGGAAAAAAAGGGGGGGAGTTTGATTCAGCCTTAAAAAAAAAAAAAAAAAAGAAGGGTGAGCCTGCATGGGGCTGCGGTGCCCAAGAGGGAGCAGAGCAGAGGGGAAATTCAGGGAAGGCGTAACAATAGAACTTTGTGGGCCAAAGCCTGCTAGAGTGGAACTGGATTTATTTGTTGAACTAGGAAGGGACCTCTGGGCTCTTTGAACGTTAGAGCAAATAAGCAAGACTGGTGGGCATTTGGTTTTCTAAGCGAAGAGACCCTCAAGTCACACAGCTGCTATTATCACACACAGGACACACACACACACACACACACACACACACACACACGGCCTGTCCCAGCTGGGCCTCTGCGTGCACTTGGCCCGGCAGCTCCCGGAGGGCGCCGGTTGGGACAGGCTGCTCTATTTTAACCCACAGCTTGAGGGGCACCCCGAGTTTCCATGCTGAGGATGCAGGCCAGGTTTCCTAAGGACATCAGCTCAAGGCCCCCCCGGGGGACCCAGTTGGAAGACGGAGGCCCTCCTTAGGACTCCCAGCCAGTGGGCCTGCTGGAACCTGCAAGTGTCCTATCAGTCACCCTGCTACTTGCCACTGGGGGAGCTGGGGACCCGCTCGGAGGGTCTCGGGGTTTTACAGCTGTGTCCACTGAGGCTAAAAGACCCTCTGACCCTGGGACGCAGCAGCAAGACACGCAGACAGTCCAGGAATCTGCTCTAATGGCCAGATGAGAGAAGGCATCTGGCTCCCTCCCTGAGGTGCAGGGATGGGGTTTTGAGGGGGCACTCTCCGTCAGGCAGCCCCTGCCTGCACCCCACTCTTAAGCCTGAGCTCAGTGCTCCCAGCACCTCTCTCAAGGTTGCAGACGGCCGCCTGCCAGCCCAGCCCGGGAACGACGGGGAGCCCGGCCGTCTCCCTGCAGGCCTCTGACTTGACATGGTGCTGATCAAAAGCCGGCACCCGGCTGGCAGATGCTTCCAGTCCTGCGAGTGGGGAGCCGGTGGCTGGCGCTGGCGGCAGGAGGCAGGCTGAGTGGCCATCTTGTGGGCCGTGTTGGGCCCTGGCCACCGCCCCCCCAGGCCACCCCACTGCCTGCTGGCTGTGCTCAGGGATCCAAGCCTCCTGCTGTTCTCCTCTCAGCTGGGAAGCTGCACGCGTCCTCACAGGTTGCTGGGCAGGCGCTGGCTGGCAGCGGTGGGACACAGGGGTGCTCAGTGTGGGGAGATCAGCAAAGCGACAAGCGAGCACAGTACTCCCCTTACACGGGGAATCATTAGGCAACTTCAATATTCCTTCTAGAGGCCACACTGACTTTTAGTCCCTTTTGAGAAACAGCTTTGCAGATCCTGTAATCCAGAGGATCTTAACCCTGCCTACTTAGGAATCACCTGGGTCCCACCCCAGAGCTGTCGAAATCAGAAGGGAAATGAGGGGAGGCATAGGCATCATAGTTTCAGATCGCCGTTCCCCCAACCAGATGACTATAATGTATATTCAGAAGAAAAAGAAAAAAAATCACTACAATTCTATTTCAACTTTTCTCATTTTACGGATGAGAGTCCTAAGAGTTAAGGGGTTAAGGGTTCAGCCAAGGCCACACAAGTTCAAGTCTGAGCCTAGAATTTCTGTATGAGGCCTCTGGCTCCTCTGTGACGATCGAGATTTTCCTCTGTCTGCATTAGTGCCTGAGCCAGCCTCCTCTTCCACGAACTCGCTTTTCCCCGCACTGTGTGAACTCTCCAACAACCACACACCTGTGTTTCTGTTGCTACAAGAAATATGGAAAAAAACAAATGCTTCCTGAGGAATTTTCAGGTTTTCTGGCTTAAATGAATGCTTATACCCAGGCGGTTAGAAATGAGGACCACCCCTCACCGATTTGCCTCATTTATCACTTCGGTTTCCAAAAGGGATTCACACCTGCAAATGCCCCTCCTGGTGAGAACTGGCCCGAAATGATCTGTTTTTATGGGTGAAGCAAGTGGGTCCTATTAGGGCTCACTGACGTGTTTAGGGTAAAATAGGTGGCAGAGGCAAAGTGAGCGTGGGGCATCTTTCC
The DNA here is from genome assembly GCF_048164855.1 of Canis lupus baileyi. Lineage (NCBI taxonomy): Eukaryota > Metazoa > Chordata > Mammalia > Carnivora > Canidae > Canis > Canis lupus. Next base: position 76,648,124 of record NC_132840.1, read on the forward strand.
TCTAAGCCCCTAAGCCCTGAGGTCAATGGCTTACTCTTGCCGAGTTCAAGTACTGCTCAAGGGACTGTTTGCTTCGTGGTCTCTTCTCACAGGGGGCAACCGGCACCCTCTGAAATAACTCCATCTGGTGCAGGCCAGGGACCGTCACTGGCTCATCCATATGACATAAGTTTTCTGAGAAGTGGCTTGTCTTACTTTGAGATGTTTGATGCTTGAAAATTGAGTGAACTACCATACCTCATTGGAAACCAGGGAGACCAAGAGCCCAGGTATTGTCATGGTGACCAGGAACCTTGAAAGGAAGCAGAATAGGGAGTGAGGGGCAGACGTTCCCCATGGGACCATGAAGGAGCTACTGCACTTTTCTAGGAGCTCCCTCCCCCTGAAAAGCCAGGCGGGGAGTGGGTGGGGGATAGATGTGATCTCTGAGGTCTCTTCCAGCTTTGACTTTCCATTAGGCAATGAGTCCGTGCTGTCTGGAACCTTCCCATCTTCAGCTGGATATGAGGGACCAGATTCTTTTCTCTCCCTAAGTTAATTACCCCTGAACCATTTCCCTGGTGGCCTAAGGACTGGCTCATGGATTAAAGTGGAAATCTGGAGATGGACAGTTACAGAAAGATAGCGACTCAGTCCCCTACTCATGGCCTGGTAATTTCACCAAGGATACTTGCTCTATGTCTCTCCAGTAGAATTCTGTTCCTTCTTGAAGGAGCTTCCTAGGGCTCTTGCATCACTGGGGTTTGTTTGTCCACTTACCCATTTCTTCCATCATTCAACATTTATTAAGTACTTACTATGTTAAAAAAAAAAAAAAAAGATGCGAAAGAAAGGCTCATACTCAGGAGCAAGTCTTCCAGATGAAGAGAGACCAAAGAAGCATTGTAATTAAATACAATGTGTGAACCTTGACTGGATTCTAGTTCCAAGGACAAAAAAGCCATAAAAGACACACTTGAGACAACTAGAGAAATCTGCATGTGGACTTTATAATGGGATTACTGGTAATTCGTAGACGTGATCATGATATTGTGATTTAATGGGAGCAAGTCCTTTCATTAGAGGCATGCTGAAGTATTTAAGGATGAATGTCATGTTTACAACTTACCTTCAAATGATTCAGGAACAAACAAACAAACAGACACAAATGTGCCAGGATGTTAGTGATGAATGAATCTAGGATGGAGTATTTTGGTGTTCATTGGCTAGTTATTCGACTATTCTGTAGATAAAACATTTTCAAAAGAGAAAGCAAGACAATGGGACACCTGGGTGGCTCAAATGGTTGAGCGACTGCCTTTGGCTCAAGTCATGATCCTGGGGTCCTGGGATCGAGTCTCACATGGAGTTCCCTGCAGGGAGCCTACTTCTCTCTTGTCTATGTCTCTGCCTCTCTCTGTGTCTCTCATGAATAAAAATCTAAAAAAATAAAATAGAAAGCAAGACAAAAAAAGAAGTATCTCTATCCTCAAGGAGCTTACCACTTATTCTTTACCAAAAAGGGCAAAAAGACATGTGAATCACTGTGTTTAATCAGAGGCAGAGCAGAAAGGATGGCCAGTGGAGGTATAAGTAACAAATCTTGGGAGCTCAGAATACGGAATGGCTCATCTTCCCTGGGTATTGGTGATGGTGAGGGATGTCTTCCTGGGCATTTGAGTTAGGCATAGAAATATGTGTACTATTTAAATAGAAAAAAGGCAAGGCAAAAAGGCTGACTGAGGGGGAAAATAGAAGCAAAGCATAAGCCTGAGGTTGTTTGGGGGAATAAGGATTAGGCCAGAGGAACTGGAAGAGAGTAGGTGGGTGAAGGGATGCACTAGGATTTAAAGACTGGTTGATGTCTGATGATTGGTGGCCTTGACTGCCGTAGGAAACAAATTCAAACTCTGGCCTTCTCAAAATGAGGTCAACCAGATGTATACTTTATTCTGTATTCACAGCTGTCTGCTGTATAACCACCGTCACTCAGTTATCTAATTAGTGAATTTTCTATGGCCAACTCCTGCGAATTCTTCAAAACCAGTATACATGACCCTTCTCTTAAGTTTTCCTCAACCTCTGCAGAGAGATCTAGGTGCCCTGGCCATTTCCATCCTGTTCCTGAAAAACTCACACTCATTGCCCCCGCTGTGGGGAGAACGTATGGCCAGTCTCGACAACAGCCAGTTCTGACTATTTTCTTTAGAATTAACACACTGCTCCTTATTCTTATCCTCATCCTCATCCTTATTCTTATCCTCATGCTCAGTTCCCTGTACTTGTCTGCTTGCCAGGGTACCAACCAGTGTTCTTGGGGTTCTTTGGTTTGTTCATGTTGGCTTGGTTTGCTGGCTCCGGGGGTCAGGACTACAGGAAAGTGGCCTGGCTTCTGGCTCGGTCATGCCAGGGACCTACCTCAGCTCGCCAGTGCAGAAGACAAGAGCATTCCTCCCTCCACATTGTCAGAGCAAATCTGCATGCCTCTGCCATGTACTTATCATACGGTGGTGAGAGTATTGTCTTTGTCCATTTCCCCTACTGGATGACGAGTTCCTAGAGGGCAAGCACCTTGTCTGAGTCAGCTTTGAGTCTCCAGGACTTAGCACACTCCTTGCTGCTTAGTAGGTGCTCAGTAAATGCTTGTTGAACTGAGTGGATAAATGAATGGGCAGAAGGAGAGGTGTCTTTCGTTAGCATCCATTTAGCTTTCTGCACCATTAGCTCCTTATTTGAGTGCATAATTGAGAATTGACTAGTTGTGTAGAAACCAAGAGCCATAAATAGGTCACAGAGAGTCTATCTTATTGAAGTTTCATCTCCGTGTTTATTTGTATTAGTGTGAATTTTAAATATGGCTCTCTAAGATAGTGAGAGTCTCTAGTGGGAAGCTGTTTATCCGATGCATGTAAAAGAGATCAACTCTGCCTTTGAAATCGCAGTGGGATTTCAAAATGTATCAACACAGAGCTTGGGAAAGGAGTTGAGTCATAAACCATAATAATCAGACTTCGCTCCTACATGTGGCCCTTTTCACTAGCAGATCCGGCAAATACGCAGCAAATACTGATTTGATCAAAAGATTGCTAGAATAGTCTTCCTGTCCGGTCTGTACGGCGAACACATTCTCATCACATCTGCAGGGGCATGGCCGTATGACCTCAGTTTCACACACCAGTAAACTGTGTGCAGAGAGTCAAAGGCACCAACTTCAGAACACAAAGCAGTTTCCACGAAGAGCCCAGGCCAGGAACCATAGGGTCTGTTCTGATCACTAAATAACTCTCCTTAGTCCATATAACAGATGGCGGGTAATTGTGTTGGCTTGTGTGTTTTGTCCTGGCAGTGTTTCCTTGATTACTGTTTTCAAAATATTCTCTCTGTCCCTGTCCGCGCCCCCCCCCAGGCCCCACCCCCTCTCGCTGAAGGATGGGAGATGAGTCTCTAGTTGCCTTCATAATTCAGGACCCAGCTGACCACGTTTGAGAGGTTCTTGTAGAAAATAAAAAATTTCATGCTAAACCAAATAGCAGCTTAAATCCCACGTAGGGAAGCTTGAAGTGGCTTTGGCGATGGGATTCCACTGACAAAGAATGGGTACCTAGTGACCTGACTGGCCACAGGGACTCAGCCCTATGATAGAGAAGGCTTCTTATCTTTTTATTCCACCTCCTTAAACCAGAAGCACAAGAATCCTCCCCCTACCAATGACTAAGTCTGTGACCAAAGAATCACATGTCACACCCTCCTCTGAGCACTATTCATAGAACGTTTTTGGCTCATTTCAATTCAGTGAGACTCAGTGATTATTTATTGAGCAACTCTCATGAATAAGACACTGCACCAGGTGCTATAAAGGCATGATCTTATATGTTACACATGGATCCTTCTCCTCAAAGCTTTGTGGATCTATATCCCATCTCTATCCTAATTCTTGTAGGACCACAGAACTGATATCATCCACAGATTCTATTAGATACATTGGCATAGAGGGAGATCCCAGGAGACAGCAGCATGGGTAGGGTGAGGGAGATTATATTCAGTTGAGTGTCTTCAATGAAAATCATTATGCAAAAGAATAGTCCAGGGGTGCCTGAGTGGCTCAGTCAGTTAAGCACCCAACTCTTGATTTCAGCTCAAATCATGATCTCAGGGTCATGAGATTGAGCCCTGTGTTGGGCTCCGCACTGGGTGTGCAGCCTGCTTAAGATCCTCTCTCACCCCTGCTTATGTGCACACTCTCTCTCTTAAGAAGAAAAAGAATAGTAGTCTGGTTGTAAATTCAATTTCCCAAGATCCATCCCCTTAGAAATATCATCTCTAAATTATCTGGCCTCAAAAACAGCCATCCTTCTGCCTACCATTCAGAGGGCTGATAATAGGAAGGCTAGAAATGGTCCATTTTCATTATTTTGGGACATTCCTCTTCCCACGACTCTGGTGCCAACAGTCCACAGCCATCCGAATGGAGAGTTGGAACCGTGGGCACTGGGTGAAGACCTACCACAAGAGAGACGGATAAGCAGGATTTTCAAAGTGGCTGAAAGAAAATGCTAGTAAGCTTTTCTCTATGAGAACTCAGGCACCCTTGACAAAAGGGAGTGATAAAAGTTGATTTTTCTTAAGTTTTCCAGAGTTCTTTCCTGCAGGGGCTCTTTCTTGAGTTATGGTGACACTAGAAATTTCTGTGTTTTGTGTTGTAATGAGGAGGCTTCCCCAAAGCCACTTCTTTCCACTATGAATTAGTACTGGTTGCATCACTTGCTTGTTGTTCGAAGAAGGAATAACAGCTCTTTCAGTGGGAGGATTAAGGATTTAAGGATTAAGTAAAACAATGACTGTTAAAGCGTTCTCTAAGCTCTTAACCACTGCAGCAATGATAGCCGTCATGGTTATAGTCACCCTCACCCTCAAAGAGCTTACAGTCATGCGAGAAGGCCGTGACACGCACCTGTGAAACACACATAGTACGTGACTAAACACTCAATGTCCCAGTGCCATCTGTCGGGACCCCAAGGTGCCAGCGTCCTCTGTGAGTACCGCAATGCTCCGATGACTCACATAAGTTCCCCAATGCCCGGTACACTCTATAAATACCCTAATGCCTAGTGTCCCTACAAGTGCCCTAATGTCCAGTCCCCTCTGTGAGTACCCCAATGCCCTGGTGTCTTTTGCACTACTCCATTGCCCAGTGCTCTCTTAGTGGTTTGACCTAACCCGTATTCCTTCTTCCAACATAAAAATGGGGCAATAAACGAAGCTGCCTCGCACCTTTCAATGATTTAATGGTTTTTGAAGAGTGCCAAAATATCCTTCCTGCCAACTCAGCCACATAAAGGTATTCCCTGAGCATTGTTCCCACCACTTTTCACCTCCTGCTGCTCCACTAAGCCCCTGGACAATCCCTTTGCTCTGGCCAGGTTGGGTTGCCTTAGTTTTCAGCAAACCTAGCTTGCCCTGTTTCATCTCTACATCTTTGCCGATGGTGGGCCCTTCCTTTCTGTCCTTACCCTTCACTGTGTTATTGACTCACTTTTCTCTGTATGTTTAATCTAAATCTTGTATTCCCATGACAACCAGCACAGGGACACTGCACATGGTATGTGTTTGATAAATATTTATTGGATGAAGGGTTAATTTTGTTCTCTATATTATATTCGAAAAGATTTCATAAAAGGATTAGCTATATGAGGCACTGTGCCAGGTGTCCTACCGAGATAATCACATGAAGGATTCCTGTCCCTAAGTAGCTTAACATCTAAAACTGTTAAACAGATATAAACACTCACTTATAGCAGCCAATGACCTGGGTTCTTACCCTGAAATCTATTGACAATCGCCTCTCCCTGTGAAACTCCTGGAATCCTGTGGGAAATGGTTGTGCATGTGCATATTCTGGGGGTAGGGGTCACGACCCCTGCGGAGAGTTAGAAGGGAAGAGGTGGTGAGGAAGCCCACAAATTCTGAATTTGATTCTGGATTTATTGATGGACTGGATGAAGAGCATTAGAGTAGGAACAGAAGAAAAAAGTTTTTGGGTTTTCTATTTGAGCAATTGGGTGGAAGTCCTGCCCAGTACTGAGGGAGTGATGGTTTGGTGAGGGAGGTGGAGGCAGCCTTGGGGAGAGGGAAATTAATGGGTGAATAGGGAGTGGGCTTGGGGTATCTATCAGGCATCCATGCACAGATGCCGGTGAGCAGTTGTATGTACGAAAGGGAGCTCAAGGGAGGAGTCTGGAGGGCTGGAGATAGAAATTTGGGAACTGTCTGTGTAGATGGTGCCAAAGCTACAGGGCTCAGATATCACCCAAGGGAGCAGAGGACCACAGAAGGATCCTGGGACTTCTTGAAATGTAGAGAAATGGAGGAGGAGGATCTGGCCCTGGAAACTCAGATGGAGAAACCACCGACTTTGGAGGAAACCCAGGTGAGCGTGGTATCCTCGAAGCTTAGGGACGACGGTGTTCAGAGAAAATCAGTGGTCAGCCACGTGAAGTTCCTCTCTCAGAACTCCATCACCTTTTACGTACCGGTTTACGTGTCTGTCCCTCTGACTAGAGGAACTTCTCCAGTGCAGCGATCACGTCTTAATTATTTAGAATTATTTTAGAATCAGTGGGGTATAGCACCAAGCTGGGCACAGAACTGGTACTTGCTCATTATGTAATGAATGGAAAAAAAAAAATCTCAAAGGCCGTGCAGGAGAGTAAAATGCCCTGAAAACAGAGACCTCTAAGACTGAGATTGGGATTGTTTCTAACACACGTAGGGGACGGGTAGGAGCGGGTGTGGCATGACATATCTCCATACAGCAGGAGGCAGGACACTTGCATTGCCATGTCAGAGAGCTAGAGCTTTGGTGGGACACTTAACCAGCAATGTCATTTGTGCACAAGGGCACTTGGCTGGGAATGCGCCTGCCCTTCTACCTCCGCCATCTGCTTCACTAATTCCCAGCCCACTGGCTCCAGTGTCACTTACCTCTTAATTACCAGCCTTGGCTCCCACCTGGCTTGAGAGACCAGCTTCGCTTCCCTGTTGCATTTTAAGCAGTGACCCGATGAACCCAGCTCTCCTGGCTGCGATCTGCCTTTGGCCAGTCCATCCCCTCTGAGATGTCCCGCACTTGACCTTCTAGGGGTTCAGAGCAGCCTGACATCTTGGTGGCCCTGGAGGCTCTCAGCTAGTTCCGTCCACCCAGGGGCAATGCCGCATGAGACCAACTGGCAGATAGAGGCCCTGAGAGTAACTGGCACAAGGTAAAACCAATCAAGAGGGCAGCTGAGAGATGCCCGGGACCGGTGGCATAATGTACCATACGTGGACCTTCCAAGTCGGGATGAGGGTGATTGCCCGGATCCTGGATATTCTGTACAACATTCTCACATCCTGGAAAGGATCCCAGTTTAGGTAGTTTATTGCACTCCAATGATGTCTATTCTTGAGCCAGCAAGAAAATAACATTTCCCCATTGCATCCCTTAGTAAGGGAGAAGGAAAGAGCGGGGAGTCTTTTTCTTCCGCCCTCTTTGCAGATGGCAACGGAGACATAAAAATGATGAGTCTGGGACTTGAACCTGGCTCTTCAGATGCCCACCACAGGTTCTCTGAGAATGGGGGGAGTCACGTGTGATTCCTGGTTCGTCCTTCTGGGATGGAGGTGGCAGTAGATGGCACTGTGATGGGGACCCAGCCAGGTCTCTACCCATCTGGTGCACATCAGAATCTTTAGAGTGGGCACAAAAGGGGCAGAGGGGTGCTTTACAGAAACATAGTCATTATACTTTCATGTTTAGAAATTGAATGCTTATATTATAAACCACTTAGCAAAAGCCCTAACGAAAGCTTGGCTAATGAGGCATGGGTTAAAAAACATTGAAAACCAGTGTCCACCCATCTCTTTTGTCCTCTATCTCCACTGGAGAACGATGGTCTCTGGAGCTGGGGCAGCCACCGCACAGCTCAGCCATCCTCTTTCTGTGCCCCGGCCAGTCACAGCGTCAGAAGCACCACTGGAGGAATCAGCCATCCCTGGGGCTCTTACTGCCAACCTGTGGTCTCAGATGGAGTGCATTCTGGCAAACTGGTAAACCGAGGCTGGCCCTTCATTTAATCACCAGGTCTTACTAAGCACACGCCTAGTGCTGTGCTGGGTCCTTTGGCTGGCAGAGAAAGCCCACAAAGAGCATGCGTTCGAGGTGAGGAGTCAAAATACCAGGCTTGAAGTTGGATTGAGTAGCATTAAACAATGAGACACGCTTACAAAAAAGAAGAATTCTGTACATTATTCAATCAGCATTTGAATATTAAATGTCTCCTATGTGCTAAATCCCCTGTATCAAGGGTTGAAAAGGTGGTGGCGGTTTACAGTCAGGATAAGCTAGGCTATACTCAAGGAAAGGCAGTCCTCAAATCCCAGAGCTTTTTTTTTTTTTTTTTTTTTTTTGTCTATTTATCCATGAGAGACACACAGAGAGAGGCAGAGACACAGGCAGAGGAAGAAGCAGGCTCCCTGTGGGGAGCCCGATGCGGGATTCGATCCCAGGACCCTGGGATCACACTCAACCACCAAGCCACCCAGGCGTCCCTCCAAATTCCAGAGCTTTCACACAACACTGGTTTATTTCTTGCTCAGTGACACATCCAACGAGGGTGGCGAGGAGTTGTCCATCCCACACATTCACACATTCAATGCACATATTGATGATGGAAGCTTTCCATATTGGAGTTGTACCTTCTGGGGACATGTGACCAGTGAAGTTTCCAAAGAAGGGAAGAGAAGGATGGATGGCCACACTGGCTTTTGTCCCTCAGCCCAGAAGTGACATCCGTCACTCCTGCTGATAATATGTTGACCCGAACTAGTCATATGACCCTAAAGTCATGCAAGGGAAGCTGGAAAATAGAGGACCCATGAAATATTTGATGAACACTAGCAGCTTCTGCCATAAGTGGGGAGCAGATGTAAAAGATAGAGCCCCTACCCCCTAATCACTGAGCAGAACCGTGATGGAAAGCAGACGGTGCTACCCAGCATCGGGAAGATGCAGACCAAGCGCTGACAAAGTTTAGGGACCGGACAGCTTTTGGGGGCTGAATCCAGGATAGGACCTTGGAGAACATGGCATCTGCATGGGGCCCGGGGACTCGTGGGTTTCCTAGACTTCACAAACAATGGCTGTTCGTGGAAAAACGAAGTAGAGTAGTGAGTAGTTAGCTGGAGGGCAGGATCCGGGACAAGGCAAAATAATATTAATGACAATTGTTAACGAGAAACACTTCCTGAGCACCAAGTGAGGGCAGGCGCAGTTCTAAGTGCTTCGCATACATTAACTCTTTCAATCACCTCGACAACCCTTTGCTGCAATGGAGGCTGGAAGAAGTGAGGTCATTGGCCAACCACTCAGAAGGGTCACGGAGCTGGGGTTCCCAGCTGGGCTGTCCAGCTCCAGACCCGGTGCCGTTGACCACCGGTGGGAGAAATAGGCCAGGGCCAGACTCCAGAGGGCTATGAACACCAGGCTAAGGAATCCGGACGTTTACCTTGAAGCGGGGGTTGTGGTTGAAGGGTTTCAAGCAGGGGAATGACGTCATTAGGTTTGCAATGAGATCACAAACGTCCCGGGGCCTGCGCGTGGGGATCAGAGAGAAGGAGGTGGAAGGCTTGGTAGAGAAAGGACCCGAAGCTGAGTTCCGAGAGGTGAGGGGACCGGGGCCCGTGGGAGAGGAATAAAGGCCATTCCAGGCCGGGGACGGTGACGGGAGATGCAGAAGAGGCAAATGTGTAGGTTTGCCTGAATGATTCGGAGTAGGTTTCCTGGGGTGCCGACCAAAGGGGAGCGATTTTAAAGTCAGGCCAAGGAGTTCCATTTAGTAGGAAGGAAAGAGACACCGACTGCTTTGAAGACACAGCCGCAGAATGTGTGAAGAGGAGCCTCTTTGCCCTTGGATGTCCTCAATCTAACTCTAGTCACAGGCCCCAACACACCTGGCATTTCAAAGCCTGGGGGCATTTTCAAAGTCAACCCGAAAGGCCCCTTGTCATTCTTCCAAAAGATCTCTGCACTACGAGCAATAAAATAATTGAAGTCAGGTTGTTGTTTTTTTTTTCTTCTTTCTTTCTTTCTTTCTTTCTTTCTTTCTTTCTTTCTTTCTTTCTTTCTTTCTTTCTTCTTTCTTTCTTTCTTTCTTTCTTTCTTCTTTCTTTTTCTTTCTTTCTTTTTTCTTTTTTTTTATTTTTACAAGAGCCATTACAAAGGTGTGAAATATTAGACACTTACGCATCTGTGAATAGGATTGGAGGCTAAAACGTGTGAGTTCCCGTCTCAGCTAATGAACCGGAATATGGTTTTAATTTTTGAACTGCAAAAATGTTCTGCCTTTTTTGATCGTCCCTGCAGAAGACTCCGTATTTTAATAATTCAGTGCAGCCTAATTACTTTAATTAATCACCTTCTTTTCAGAGATGTCAGTGGGCTTCCTTATTTTCTTGCTACTGTAGGTACTGTTGGGAGTTTTAAGAAATTCAAAAAATAATACGTGTAAGAACACAGGTTAACCCTTTCGTGAGGTCTGAGATGCGTGTCCCCGCCCTTAGAGCGCTCCGTCATTCTCAAATGGTGGGTGAGGGTACACCCCAAACTCCTGTCTCTTTTGTCTCGTCTCATTCCTCGCCTGTGACCGGTTAACAAAACTATCTCTGGTCATTCTGTGCCTTAAAAACTGCTGTCTGGAGACAAAAGTAAAATGCTATTTAGAGCGAGTCAATATTTTTGCATCTTTCTGAGTCATGATGAATATACTGGGAATGACAATAGCTTTTATTGTACAATCAATATAATTTGCTTCCCTTGCAGGAAAACATAATTAGCTATAGTTCACGCAGTGGCAATGAAAATGCGCTCATTTCTGAAGTTTGTTTGTGGGTGGAGAATCCTTTCTGGATCCGAGTGGGGGATGCCCCCTCCTGGCTCCTGACCCAGGCGGATTGGGTGTCACTAAGCAGATCACTTAACTTTGGGGGCCTTTGTGAGATCTTTGCACCAAGGAGTGACCATGCTTTTGTACAGAGTTAATAATACATAAGTTGCATGTTTAGAGGTTTAAATTTAGAGCCTGGCCTTGAATACAATCCATATTGCTTCAATGACAGTAATATTGATGGTTCAACTGGATCCATCATTCTCCCTCTCGTTCTTTTTCTCCATGAAAAGCACAGCTTATGATTTTTATCCGTTTCCACAGTTAACGTAAAGGGACCTCTAATTGGTTAATATACTAAGATAGGAGAGGAGGCACCATGTAGCTCCCTTCGTCTTTCCTGGGACCGGTTTGTCCCCCTTGGTGGCTGTTGGGCCCCCCACTCCTCAGTGTGGGCTGGCTGCCTGCAACATCATTACCATACATTCGACCCTCCCTGGCACTGATCTCTGGAGCCTCTGCTTAGTTCAGGCAGGGCAGCTTCGTAAGCAGTCTGAGGTTTTATGAGAACTCAGAACAAAGTGAGGTTTGAGTGGAAACCTTGTCTGAAGTACATCTCTCAGGATTCCTGGTAAAAGGCTGCAAGGAGGCCTCTCGTTTGGGGCTCAAGGTTGAATGCTTTTATTTTGAAACGCTGACTGTCTGAAATCAGATTTACTCAACCCCGACTTTGGCTTTGAACTGAAGCATACACACGCTACCTGTCACCTGAAGGGTGCAATTAGGGTCTGCACTTGGAGTTGTGTTTTCTATCAGTGCTGGGGGGTGGACATGAGCGGAGCCTGGCATTTGTTTGGCTGAAAGAAAAAGAAAGAGCAATTAAAAAAAAAAAATCTCCCTTTTTGTCTCCTCCCATTTTCTGTGTATGCCCCACCCTCCATTCCCCCCAATCTTCAACAACCTCAGAAGTCACAGAAATCTGTAAGAAAGAACCTGATAATCAGATCAATTCTTGCCATGAACCCAATAAAGTGTTGTGGTGGAAAACCCTCTTGGTCCTTCTGAGGCTCCTAAAATCTTCTACTGCAATCAGAGATGTTAATTGGTTGAAACTGCCTGTGGTCTTAGGAAGTGCTCCGATTACAAGGAAAAATCCTTTTATGTTGCTGGATTCCAGCCACAGAATCTCTGAAGTAGGAATCTGGCAGAGGTTGAACCCCCTCCAGGGTGTAAATAAACTGGCCAGGTCTATAACCCAATAAGAAGTCAATTTATTGCATGTGTGTTTCAACTCACCCAGCCCAAACCCTGCACATTTATTAAAGAAAAGGTGTGGGTTACAGCCAGAGCCCAGACAATGGAGCATGGCAAGGGAGGTGGATGATTGTCAAGTCTACACAGCCAGTGGAGGGAAAGAGGGGGCCCTGCAGGGATCAAAGCTTCTCTTCCTGCCTAAGTTTGCAAGGAACTTTCCAGAATCAAGGAGCTGAGCATGACTGGCACACAAAAAGACCTGCTTACTTTCCTAGCCTGGAGGCTGAGGCTCAAACGGCTTAAGTGGGTGAACGTTTTATAGCCCCGCTCTGGAGACCCGGGGGTGACATTCTTTGCCGCACTGTGCGCGCACACGTGGTTGCTATCAGAACCGGAGGTTTTGCTGGGCCAGATCTCGCTGTGACCCGCTGAGACGCCAGGGCAGCGTGTTGGGAGGCGGCTCCCAAGCCTTGGGCTGGGAACACGCTGAGCCCCCGGTTTACGCACACACAGCCGTTTCACTTACACTGCAAAAGGTTGTTTGGGGTCCACCTAATTGTGATCAGGGCTGGAGGAAGCTGCAAAGCACAGCACCCACCGCCCCTCCCCAACCCCACCCCGCAGCTCTAGCATAATTATGTTCCCGGAACGGTGTGTAGCAGCAGGGTGAGGGTGTGAAATGTGCCCAGCCTCGTTTGCATACTGCTCCAGACAGCCGGTGACAGTGAGCTATTAGTGAAACCCAGGACAGTGTGAACAAAGCTGCCTCTTAATTGCTCATTCTTCAGCATTGGTCCATCGGACAACCACTACCCACCTACGACTTAAAAAAAAAAAGGCCAAAAAAACTCCCATAAATTTACAGTACCCCACTTTACTTTAACATAGCAAACACAATAATAGTCCAGCCAGTCTTTTTTTTTTTTTTTTTTGGATGGCTTCCCCCACCCCCTCCATCCCCTCCATCCCCATTGGCTCCTGCCAAGTCCGAGAGAGCCAATGGGATTCCTCCTCTCCATTCATGTCCTAGCAACAAGCCCTGTTCCAATCTTTCTCTGCCAAACTAACACCTGAAAAATTACATCATGAATAATGGCAAAAGCAGCAAGGTCCAGAGAAGGGCCTTCCCCCCCCCCCTTCTTTTTCTTTTTCTTTTTCTTTCTTTTTTTCTTTCTTTCTTTTTTTTTTTCATCTGTCTGCTACAGAGTTCATTTAAGGTGTTTGAGTCTAGTTTCTTAAAGTGACAATGTCCTAGATTTTTGCCTATGTTTTTCTTTTCCCAGCACATAGGTTCACGTATAAAACAGAAAAGGAACAGTCATTAAACATAGTGAAAGGCCTTTAGGTGAAGCGAGGGGAAAATATTTCATTAGCTGTGTTCCGTGAACATTCCTTGCAACGGTCCCCTTGCAGGGAAGCCTTCGGAGCAGAGGAATCGATTGTTCGTAGAGTATATTCTTTGGGAAATGACTAAAATATCCCAAACCGCAGAAGCTGCCCACCCACTCTCCCCTACGAAAATACAGCCCTTCCTGGTGGCTTCTCTTGCTGCAGTTAACTACACCCAAGGCTCTTTCTATTCCCACTTTGGAATAAAGGGCTCATTCTGGGACGGGGGTCTTGGAGCCCGGGAAGGAACTGCCTTAGGAATCTGGGGAAGGTGTGGGGTTGTCGCGGTAAGGGGCTCCGGGGTGGGAGTGCCGCGAGCACGTGTGTGTCTGTGCACGTGCAGGGCTGCAAATGCAGACAGGCAGCTGGGAAAATGCAAGAACAACGAGATCCAGATGACCAGGGAGGAAGGAGGTTGGTAGAGGAATCAGGAGGGGGAGGCGAGGCGATAGGCAGTGGGGCGTGGGGGGTTGGGAGGGTGCAGAGGAAGCGGGGGCGGGGAGGGGAAGGCCGCTGCGCATGCAGGCTTGCTCTCTCCAAATGTGTAAGGGTTTCTAATGAAAATGTCCACCCTTCTAGGCATTTTTCAAGCCCCAGACGTTGATTTGCCGCTTCCGGCTTCTCCCACCCCACCCAGTCTAGCGCAGACAGCGAGCAGGAGAGACGCAGACACAAAGAACTGCAGCCTTGCGGGAGCTGGAGCGAGGCGGAGGGCGGTGGTTAGCACCTGCTCGCGTCCACGTGCAAGTGCACAGCCCGCCTGGGAGCCCCCCAACCCCCAAGTCCTAGGCACCGAGGCCCAGGCCCTCTGGCAGCCTGGGTTCCTTGTGTGCATCTGCGGGGTGCCCGTGGCACGGGCGGGAAGGCACCCAGGGCTCTGGAGGCCGTCTCGGGTGCCTTGCTCGAGAAGCAGAAAATAGATCTATTTGGTGTCTGGCTCAGACGCGGAGTTTGCAGCTCGCCTCAGCCATCGCCTTGGCAGCAGAGTGGTTAGAGGTGCTGGCAGACAGTCTGCCTTGGTACTTGTGAAACCGCATGACTATATAAGGCCCGGGAAGGAGAGAGCACGGTGCCAACCTGAGGGATGGGGTGGCAAGGGAGGGAATTGCAGGAGGGCTGAGCTAGATGTGTGCCCCTGATCCCCCTCCCCTCACCAAGATGCGCCCATGATAACTCCTGCAGGAGTTCTGTGACCAACTGTGGAGTAACCAGGAAATCATACTGGGTGGGGGTGGGAGGGGCAGCTGCAGGAATAGATGCTCTTTCCCTGGAGGCCAGCTTGGCAGCTGAGAGCCAGCTGGCTCCGGGGTGGGCCAGGAAGGAGACCCAGAAGTCCCAAGTCTGCAACATGTTGGAGTATACGCCACCTTCCATGGTGGAGAGAATTTGGGTCCCCTAGCTGTGAGGGGCAGTTTTGGAGAGCTAGATGGCCCCGGTGGCTAGGCGAGTAAATGGCAGTAGGGGAAGGAGCACTGGAGCCGGAGTCGGGTGTCTTGAGTTAGTTCTGGCTTTGGTAGGGTGATCTAGAGCGGAGCTTCCCCTCTCCTACCCATGGTTGCTGTCGGAGCATCAGATCAGATGATTCACGGGTAAAGTGCTTAGAAGGGCGCCTCGAATGTTCAGTGAGTACTCAGTCCTGTTAGACATTATGGTCTCCACCCTCCCACTGGCCTTCTTCGTGGGCCTAGAAGCTTGAGTTAGAAGGGATGCGCTCCCTAACTCCTTGAAGTGCTCTTTATCCTTCCTTGGCTTTTGAGGTAGAACATCTTTCTGCTTTGCTTCCCACCTGTCAGGCCCTCCTTGTCATTGTTCTTTGCGGCACTTGTGTCCTCTGGCTGGGCCTTGATTGTTGATACTCCTCTGGGCTCTGTCCTGGGCTCCTGCACTTCTGCCCTTGTGCAATCTCATGTGATCTCCTCATGTGATCTCATCCTCCCCAAGGTTTTGACCATGTGTCCTGTCCTGACAAATGTGAGTTCCAGCCCAGATCTTTTAAGTGTCAGGGCTTTTGGAGACTAGTGTCCTTCGGGGACTTTAGATTGGGGGTGCCTCTCCTCTCCTCCTCTCACCCCCATTTGGCTTCTTCACCTGTGTTTTGTTACCTCAGTGAAGAATGTTTCTACCCATAGAGGTATCCCAAGGCAGAAGCCTGGTCGTCATCCTGGATCCCTCCTTCTCCTTCACCCCCATCTCTAATCCTTCACCAAGAACTGTCAGTTTACCCTGTTACCACTTCTCCGCCTCCCTACTGCCATCACCCAAGTATAAGTATCCAGGCCTGTGTGGTGGGCTGCTGCATCAATGCTGGCCCCTCACCGCGTAGGTCTGACCTCATCACTCCTGCTCAGGATGTCTTGCTTGGCTCCCAGGACATGGCTTTGACCTGGTTCCTTGCCTTTCATGCTTCATCCCATGCTTCCTTCCATCCCTTGTTCTTAGGGCTTCCTGCCACACTGATCTTCCCTTAGTTGCTTCAAAACTACTTTCCTCTCCTACCCTGGAACTTTGTGATGCAAAATGCACCCCTCACCTACATTAAGTCCTGCCTGCTTGTCCGTAAGCTCTCAACTGGGTGGGAGCCTCAAGGTGACTGACCCTGAGCCCTTTAGCCTTGACCACCTTCCTCTTTCTGGGGTCTCATAGAGCTGTACGGCTTCTTTGGCTTTAAAACTGCACATTCCACTTATTTGATTAGTGTCTGCCTCAACTGAGCACTGTAATGCTGTAAGAATAGGGACCTCCTCTCTTTCTTCACCACTATAGCCCTAACTCTAGCATATAGCGGGTGCTTAAAGAATATTTGTTGGGTGAATAAATTAAAGAAACCCTCCCAACTACGTGCCACTTGTAAGCTTGTAAATACAGTTTCTTGCTATGTAGGAATGTAGAATCCAGTGAGGTTGAGAACAAAGCCCTGTACTTTTAGTTTATATCATCTTTTTTTGATGATTTAAGATCAACATTGTTGAAGCATAAAGGCATACCTTGTTTTATTTCGTTTCGCTTTGTTTCACTTTACAGGTACTGCATTTTTTTTTTTTAAATAAATTGAAGGTTTGTAGCAACCCTGCATGGAACAAGTCTATTGGTGCCGTTTTTCCAATGGCATTTGCTCACTTCGTGATTCTGTGTCACATTTTGGTAATTCTTGAAATATCTCTAACCTTTTCATTATTATTATATTTGTTATGGTGATCTGTGATCCATGATTACAATTCGCTGAAAGCTCAGAGAATGGTTTGTTTTTTAGCGATACACTATTTTTAAATTAAGGCGTGTACATTGGTTTAGACATAATGCTATGTCACACTTAATAGACTGCAGTACAGGGTAAACATAACTTTTATATACACTGGGAAACCAAAATACTCATTTGACTCACTTTATTGCTATATCCACTTTATTGCAGTGGTCTGGAACCCAACGGCAGTATCTTTGAGGCATGCCTGTGATTTACATGTAAATTACATACATTAAAACGAACCCATTTTAAGTGTCCACTTTGATGAGTTTTGACAAACATATGCCCCCCCCCCCCCGTAAGTACCACCCCATCAAGATACAGAACATTTCCACCGCTCATCATGCTTCTTTGCAGGCAATCTTCCACCCGCCTTGGACCCAGGCAACCATAAATCTGTTTAATGTCACTAATGATTAGTACAAGGCATTGCCTGTTCTAGGATTTCATATAAAGAAATCCTACAGAATGTAGTATTTGTGTCTGGCTATGTTTACTGAGTATGTTTTTGTAATTCACTCATGGTGGCCCACATTAGCTTGATCTTTTTATTGCTAAGAAGTATTCCGTTGTAAGGATTTATCACAATTTCTTTATTCATTCATCTGTTGGTGGACATTTGGGTTATCTCCAGTTTGGTCTATTATGGTTAAACCAGACTCAAACCAGTCTACAAGTGTTTGTGTGGGCGTATCTTTCACTTCTCTTGGGTAAATGCCTAACAGTAGAATTATTAAGCTGTAAGGCCAATGTATGCTTAACTTTATTAGAAACTGTCAGTTTTCTAAAGAGTGGTCCCGTTTTGTTCCCTACCAGCAACATATGAGAGTTCCAGTGGTTCTACATACTTGCTAACACCTGTTACTGTGTGCAGTAGGATCTCATTGTGGAATTAATTTTAATTTCCATGATGACTAATGACGGCGAACTGCTTTTCATGCTTGGCTATTCATATATCTTTATTTGTGAAGTGTCTATTCAAATCTTTTATGTTCATTTTTATTATATTTTAAGTTTATTTATTTAAGTAATCTCTACACCCAATGTGGGGCTTGAACTCACCACCCCCAGATCAAGTCGCATGTTTTTCAAATGAGCCAACCAAGAGCCCTCTTTTGTGTCCATTTTTTAAAAAGATTTTATTTATTTATTCATGAGAGACACACACACAGAGGCACAGGCACAGGCAGAGGGGAAGCAGGCTCCATGCAGGGAGCCTGATGTGGAACTCGATCCTGGGACTCCAGGATCACATTCTGGGCTGAAGGCAGGCATTAAACCGTTGAGTCACCCAGGCCTCCCCGTGTCCATTTTTAAATTGGTTGTTTGTCTTACCAAGTTCTGAAAGTTCTTATATAAATGTTTGTGTATTATAGACATATATAAATAAACAAATACTATATATATATATATAGTCTGATTCAGGAAACATGTCTATTTCTACCCCCACCCCCCTGGTTTGTGGCTTTTCTTTTACTTCCTTAGCAGTGTCTTCCAAAGAATAGAACAGAAATATTGAATTTTTGTGGAGTTTACCTAATAAGTTTTTTCTTTGAATGCTTTATTCACCCTAAGAAATTACTGCTATCTTAAAATCATAAGATTTTCTCTTATTGCTTTCTAAAAGTTTTGCAGTTGTAAATTTTTTTTTTTGCAGTTGCAAATTTTAGATTTAGTTCAATGATCCGTTTTGAGTTACTTTTTGTGTGTGAACTAGAGTCAAGGTTTATAGCTTCCCCCCAATGTTCCAGTTATTCTAACACCATTTTTGAAAAGACTGTTTTTCCCTTCATTGAATTACTTTGGTAATTCAACTGTGTGAATCACCTGACCAAAATGTCAAAACTCGCCAAAAATCAACTGACCGTAAAGATTTGGGTCTGTTTCTGGAGCCTCTATGTTCTCCACTGACTTGTATGCCTGCCCTTATGCCAGTAACACACTGTGGTGTTTAGTGTAGCTTATAGTGAGCTGAAATCAGATAAGATGAATCCTCCAACTGTGTTCTTGATCTAAAATTATGTTACATATATGTATATGTATATATATATGTTATATATATATATATATTTTAAGATTTTATTTATTTATTCATGAAAGACAGAGAGAGAGGCAGAGACATAGGCAGAGGGAGAAGCAAACTTCTTGCAGGGAGCCCAATGTGGGACTCGATCCCAGGACCCCGGGATCACGTCCTGAGCCAGAGGCAGATGCTCAACCACTGAGCCACCGAGGCATCCCTATGTTATGTATATTATAGATCCTTTTCATTTCCATACAAATTTTGGAAGCAACTTGTCAAATTCTACAAAGTATGTAGATGATTATATCATTTTCTTCCTTATTTTGTCATTAGGGTGAATGTCAGTAGTTGGGTTTCCTTTTTTTTTTTTTAAAGATTTATTTATTCATGAGAAACACACACACACACACACACACACACACACAGAGACAGGCAGAGGGAGAAGCAGGCTCCATGTAGGGAGCCTGATGTGGAACTCGATCCCGGGACCTCAGGATCACGCCCTGAGCTGAAGCCAGATGCTCAACCGCTGAGCCACCCAGGTGTCCCAGTGGTTGAGTTTCAAATGTTAAATTAACACTGCATTCTTGGTATGCACCCCTTTTAGTCATGATGCATTATCCTTTTTTTTTTTTTTTTGCATTATCCTTTTTATACGTGGATGACTTTAATTTGCTAATATTTTGTTAGGATTTTTGCATTAGGACATTTGTTTGAAATTTCCTTATCTTGTAATTTCATCATTTGGCTTTGATATAGTATTACTGTCCTATAAAATAAGTTAGCAAATAGTCCCTCTTTTTCTGTTTTCTAAACATTTTTGTGAGATAGTTATTATTCTTCCTTGTAAGTCTGATAGAACTCACCCACGAAACCATCTGAGGTTGGCGTTTATTTGGGAGAAAGTTTTAATTTATTAATTCAATGTATTGAAATATATTTTATAGTTACTCATACATTTACTATTTCCGTGCTCTTCATTTCTTTATGTAGATCTGAGTTTCCATCTGGTGTCATTTTTCTTCAGCTCGAAGTTCATTAACTTTTTTTTTTTTTTGGAGTGCAGATCTACTGGTGACAAGTTCTTTTAGCTTTGTTTTTTAAAAATGTCTTTATTTTGCCTCTATTTTTGAGGAATATTCTCAATGAATATAGAATTCTGGGTTGACTGTTTTCCTTTCAAGACTTTAAAGGTGTCATTCTGGCTTGCATTACTTCTGAGGGAAGAATGTGAGCACATTCCCTTATTTCTTTGTATATAATGTGTCTTATTTCCTCTGGATACTTTTACAGTTATCCCTTTACCTTGGATTTACAGCAGTTTCATTATGATGTGTCTAGTTCTTTTTCATTTTTTCTTGCTCTTTGTTGGCTGCCTTGGATCTGTGAACTTATAATTTTCATCAAATTTGATAATTTTGCAACTCTTGCTTCATATTCTTTGAAATGTCTTCTCTAGGACTCCAATTGCATATATGTTAGACTGCATTATGTGGTCTTAAAAGTTATTGATGTTACTGATGAGCATTTTTTTCTCAATCCTTTTTCTTTTTCAACTTCAGCTTGGATCATTTTGCTCATCCAAAGGATCACTGGTCTCTTTCTCTACAGTGTTTAATATGCTATTGAGGAAGTCCACTTAGTGAATTTTTCATTTCAGATACAAGTTTTCTACTCTGGAAGTTTCATTTTGCTTCTTTTCCCTATCTCTAATTTATCTCATTAGTTTTATGTTTTCCTTTAAGTGCTCAAACATTTGTAGATTAGCCATTTGAAAACGTCTGTCCACTACCTCCATTCTTTGTATATGCTCTGTCATTGTTTTTACTGTTTGGTTTTTTTGTTTGTTTTGCTTTGTTTTACTGGTTAGGGGTTATAACCCAGCAGTTTGTGGTGTTGGGTGTCCAGGTGACGTTGGAGATTATGATTGTAACATTGTAACATTGTTTAGTGTCTAGGTTTTGTTGTCTTCCTTTAAAGAGTGGTGAATTTTGTTTTGGCACCCACTAAGTCCCTTGTCATCAGTCTGATCCTCTTGAGCCTTTAAATAATTTTAAAAGGTAAGTCTAGAATAGCCTTGGCCCTTGGAATAGTTTTACCATATTTCTAAGGTATGACCCTTCTGGAGTCTCTATGAAATGCTCCAAGATTCAACAAATTCTCTCCATGCTGGCTGGTTGGAATTTGGCTATCTCTCAGCAACACGTGAGCGCTAGAAATGTTTAGTCTACAGATTCTTAGTATTTGTTATTCGCCTGGCCTCATAGAATTTCTTCCTGAGCATGCGAAGCTTAGTACTTAATGAAAGACTCAAGGGGATCATTTTGCAAATTTCTGGATCTCTTTTCCTGTGTAGATTCCTTCTTTATAGTATTCTAGTCCACAAATTCCAGCTGCCACTACCTACTCAAATATTGACCTCTGCCTCCCCAATTCAGAAAGACTATTATGCTTTGTTTGGGCTGCTTCTCCCTGTACTGTAGCTTTGGAAATACTTTCAGATGAAATGCCTAGTCTGTCATAAGACTCATCTAGTTTGCATCTTTTTTTTCAGGGATCACACTCAAGCACTGTGTGTTTTCAAATGTCTAAAAATGATCATTTCATTGCTTGTGTCTTGTTTTCGTGTTATTTACCACAGGAAGGCAGGCCTGATATCAGTTACTCTGTAATAGCCATTGATATATTTTTAACTAGCTTACCTAACAATTCTCATTTTGCCTATATTTCTCCTAAGGAAATCACCAAAGAGAGTACAAAACATTACAAAAAAATGAAGACATACTACCTCTGTATAATCACATTAATTCAGCTGACAATCCTTTCCAAACAGGAAATGAGACTAGTGGATTTTACTTAGTCATAATGAACCCATGCTAACCTAAAGATATCCCCTCTTTCTCTTTGTAAGTCCATGATATTTTCTAAGATTCTGCTAGAGTATATTATGCTCACTATTAAGCTGTTTCCAGAATTTTTTTTACGTATGAAAGCATGTTTCTATTTCTGGTCTTTTGACACAATAATGTTTGTCAATAATATCTACTTACTTATAGAGTGCTTGGTCCGTACCCGACAGCAATGTTAAGTATTTTATATACATCATTTTGTTGAGTCATCACAATACTATCTGTTAGTTTCTTCTATCATCTTCATTGAGTAGATGAAGAAACTGAGAAAAAGAGACACAAAACAACATGCCCCAAGGCACACAACTAGAAAGAGGTGGAGCTGAAATTTGAATCAGGGTGGTTTGTTTAGAAAATGCCAGTTTATCCACAGGATGATCTTTAGTATTACCTCTCTCTTCATGTTTTTTTCAGAATTTGTATTATGATAAAACTTCTTAATTCTTCTTTGCTTCCTAATATCATTTGTGATACCCATGGAATGGCAAATATGAACAATAATACAGAGACCCTCGGTGTGTATCGAATATGCTTTATTGATTAATTCACTTAATCTCTTTCTACTCTTAGGGGATTGCGGGCAAATGGAACAATATGTAGAACAAGAGAAGCATGAAACTGCAGAACTCATTAATTCAGATGCAGTATGGGGATGTGCCATAGAAACTTCTCATGGATATTGTGAGGGTAAAAAAAAAAAAAAAGGAGGAAACACATTTTAGATACATCAGGTACTAATAATGAGAATATGCATTTGGAGTTCATGGATATATTTGCCACAACAATAACTATAGTACCTGCATGGATTTAATTAGTGCTTTTCCTGTGAAGAATGTAAAGTACTTCAATATATAATAAAATATTATTGCCAGTAGTTTTAGGAGGGGAAATCAGTCACCAAACAAAGCAGAGGGGAAAACCATGAGAGCCTGGTAAGTGTGATGGGTTGGACATAAGGGTATTCAAAGGAGAGCAAGATCAGCCTCACTCATCTTTTTAAAGAAGGGTGAGGGATCCCTGGGTGGCGCAGTGGTTTGGCGCCTGCCTTTGGCCCAGGGCGTGATCCTGGAGACCCGAGATCGAATCCCACGTCGGGCTCCCGGTGCATGGAGCCTGCTTCTCCCTCTGCCTGTGTCTCTGCCTCTCTCTCTCTCTCTCTCTCTCTGTGACTATCATAAATAAATAAAAATTAAAAAAAAAAAAAGAAGGGTGAGAATTTGCCTGACAGGAATCATGATAGCTGGAGAAGAGAGGGTATTCTAGGCAAATGGAACAATATGTATAATAATACAGAGACATAAGACAGGCCACCCTCTCTTTGATCAATAATTATACAAATACCTATAAAAATTGCATAGACCCTTCAGATAAGTTTGAGATCTTGGTTTTCTCTCTCAAAGAGTTTATAACATAACTGAATAGGTCAGGTGCAAATATGGAAAGAAAATATTGATAATATATGATGGAAGATAAATATTTGCTGAATGAATGAAAGACGAATATCAGGATGTGCTAAATACCAATGACTGATGTCAACTGTGAGAACTTCAAGGGGACAGGGCACAGTTCATTTTTGGGTGAGTGCTATGATCTGCTGTACTTTACAACTGTCATTCTGCTGCTGTGTGGGAAATGAGGTACACAGAGAGACAGGGATCTTGTTGGAAATTATTACATCGATGTGCAGAGAGGATGGTGGCTTGGATTACAGTGACAATGGCAGAAGTGGTGAAAAGTAGATTCTGGATATTTTCTGATGGTAGAACAAGTGATCTGCTTTTGAAGTATGACTTCAAGTATGATGGAGAGACTGACAAGGTTGTCTCTAAGATTTCTGGCCTGAGAAACCAGAAGAATAAGGCATTTACCAACATGGAGATAGCTCAGGGAAAAGCAGGCTCTGTGTGTGTGTGTGTGTGTGTTGGGGTTGGTGGTTGTATCTAAAATGGACATATTACATCTGAGACTTGTAAGAAAAAATATCAAGTAAGCAGTTATATATATGAATCTGAAGTTTAGAAAAGCATTCTGGCCTGGAGATGTAATTTTTGGAGCTGTCAGCATATAGATATTCTTTTAAACCATGAGACTGGAGGAGGTCACCATGGGAGTGAGAAGAGAAAAAGCAAGAGGAATAGATGTTCCAAGATTTGGTGGTTGGGGAGATGGTAAAGAACTGGCAAAGGAGATTGAATAGGAGTAAGCAGTGAGCTAGGAAAAGATCCAAGGGACAGTAACATTGTGGAGGCCAGGTGAGAAAAGGGTTTCAAGAAGGAGTCATTGTCTATGTCAAATGCTGATCATCGGTTGAGTAATACGATGATCGGAAGTAGCTATTGGATTTGTCAACACTGAGGTCACTGGTGACAAGAAGAGCTAGATGATAAGAGCTTGGATGATAGTGACCAGAAAGCCTAACAGAAGTTGATTCTGGAGAAAATAGGAGAAGAGTAGAGACACCAAGTATCAATACTTATTTTGAGGACTCCTGTTGTGAAAGGAAGCAGAGGAATCTGGTGATGGGGACGGGGCGGGGGGGTGCTCAAGAGTTTTTTAATGGGGGGGGGGGGAGATGTTACAGTTTGTTTGAAAGTTTATAGGTTTATGGGAATGGCCTGTGGAGAAGGGACTTCTAAGGAGAGGAAGGGCAGGGTTGGTTGAGTGAAGATGAGAAGGGGAGAGGTCAGCCTTGGAGGCAGGAGCAGGGACAGCTCATTCTGAGGATAAGAACAAAGGCTGATGTGATTCCAGACACAGCGAGCTTAGTAGGTGTGGGATAGGCCTTGTAGAAGTTCTCTTGATTGCTGCCACAGCAGCTAAATGAGAAGTGAGGTCACTGGTGGCCAGGGGAGGTGGGGAGGGGTTGGTGGGGATTTTGGAAGGAGGACGGTCGGTTTGGTTTTGACTCATGTTGAATTGAGTGAGCTGACTGATCTTCCAAATGCAAATTCTAGCAGGTAGTCAGAGCAGAGCAACGTGGCTACAACTTGGGTGTGAGGGGGTGTCCCCTTCGAGAGAAAGCTGGGCGCTGTCTGCAAAGACATGGGACCTGTAGCCCGATAGTGGCTGAATTCTCCAATAAACAAATGTGAAGTGATAAGCCTCGCACCTGTCCGTAGCTGGGGGCAGGATAGGAATTGAGAATTCGGGAAAGGAGGCCACATCAGTGGAATCCGTGTGATGCTCAGGCCCCTCTCCCTTTGCTGCTTCCCCCACCCCTGTCTCGGCAAGTGGGAAGATGGCTCACAATCACCGCAGGCCACCCTCATGCCCACCACTGTGCCACCTAGCCTGTCTTTAATCCTCACAAGCCTCCTGTTATTGTGGTTCCTGTTGACAAAGGAGAAACTGAGGCCACAGACACAAAGGAAAGGAGTGAAGGAGGACATGAACCCCGTCTGTCCTCTCCTTTCCATTTCCTCAGGGAAGGAGAGAAAGTTCCATGAAGACAGAAAACACTTCATTAGCTCCTAAACCGCAGCATCCTGAAAGAGTCCCTTCTGACCAAGTATGCTCTGCACTGTCTCTCACAAAGAGTCTTCTCAACAAGAACAAGACTCCCCACCTGGGTGGCCTTGCAGGCACTGGCTTGGGGGGCAGAGAGCATCTCTGAGTAGTTTCGAGAATGGTGACCCTCTTGGGGCTGACCCTGCCTGAACGGTATGTGGCCTGGGGCTAAGAGTACAAGCTACGTTTCAGCCACTTTACCTCCTCGGCCCTAGGGGTCAACTCTGACCATTATCATCACCCTCATTTTTAAAATGGGGCAACAGCCCTTGGAAAGGTGATGCAGCTTGCTCCAGGTCACACATGCACCAAGGGGATGAATCAGAAACTCGACTCAAGTTTCCTCTCTAGCTTTAGAACCCACACACTTAGCATTGGGCCTCTCTTCACCTCCGCTGAGCCAGGAAGCCTCCCTGGATTTATATTAGCAAGCAGGTGCTGACTTCACTCTACCCACCCGTCTAAGCTGACCTTCACTCGGCATGTCCTTTGTGCAAGGGGTTATCTGTATTGTGCCGTGGGAGGCCGAGAGCTGAGCCAGCGATCAGAGCTTCCAAGCAGAGTCTGGAACGTGGTGTGCATCTCAGTGGGCCTGGGAGAAGTAGCCAATTTATGCGGAGAAGACATACATCTTGCCATTGGTTTCCTGCTGTCTGGAGGTAGTGCCTTAACAGCTTGGGAGCCAAGCAGCTGGGTCCCAAATGCCTGCTGGAGCCTGGAAAGGGGATGGGCATGCAGCTGGATCAGCACCCACATATGCAAGCATCTAGAAGGCCTCTGTCTCAAGTGCAGAGGCTGCAGCAATATTCTTGCATACCAACGGTTGATGTATTCCTGTGTTTGAGCATCGGTAGGAAACCTGGAAATCCATCTGGACTCCTTTTTTGAGCAGTTTTGCTGCATGCAGAGGCCTCTGATTTGCCAGTGGGAGTGATGGGGACAAGCGTATGTTCGAGGCAGTCTCTGGCCAAGGAAGGATGGGCGACCGAAGCTGAGAAAGCGGCTGAAGCCTTATCTGCCCCTCACGAGCAATGGGGTTAACTAGCCTCGGCATCCTGCTCTGTAAAATGGGGTAATTATCCTCATTCTATCTCACTATGGAGACCCAGGGGCTTACGGAATATGTGGGAAAATGCTTTGCAAAGTGTAAGGTACAAACAACACCATTTCGGATGATCCTAAACAGCAGCCAAAGAAAATCATTTGGAATGTTTTAATTTTTAGTTTAAGGAAATAGTAGCTTAGGCTAATACACACACACACACACACACACACACACACACACACACAAAGTCCATGGGGATGCCTGGGTACCTCAGTCAGTTGAGGGTCTGCCTCTTGATTTCAGCTCAGGTCCTGAACTCAGAGTTGTGGGATTGAGCCCCATATGGGGCTCCATGCTCAGCAGGGAGTCTGCTTGAGATTCTCGCCCTCTGCCCCTCCCCCACTCACTCTCACTCCCTGTCTCTCAGATAAATAAATAAATCTAAAAAAAAAAAAAAAAAAGTCTTGTGGCATATATTTGACTGAGGCCCAGGGTTCTGAAACTCTGGATCAGCACTGTCCACTGAAATATAATCAAAACCACATTTGTAATTTAGAATTTTCTAGTAGCCACATTAAAAATGTAGAAAGAAAGAGCTGAGTATTTTTTATTGCTATATCTTATTTTATCTGAATGGATCTAACATATCAGCATTTTAACATTTAACAATATTAAAACTATTAATGAATTATTTTGCATTCCTTTTTCACGCTAAGTGTTTAGAATTTGATGTGTATTTCACGCTTACAACACATCTCAATTTGGGGGCTAAATTTTCGTTGGTTAGGGGTAAAATGTAATCCTACCAGACAGGAAGGTTGTGTTGAACAGAGAAATCTTCCACTCCATTTCAGTTCCTTAGTCACATGGAATGACTCTCAGAGATGAGGAGGCATATCAGCTTGTGGCCGCCATATTGAATGGCACAGCTTTCTATCAGCTGGCCCCTCTTTAGTCTAATTTATGTTTCATTATGGCATCACTGATGGCATCAATCCTCCTGTCATAGGCAGGTTCCTGCATTAGCCTCTGAACATTGCACAGTTAACGGGGGCTCAGTTTCCTCATCTCTGCAATGGGGATACTAAGAATGGCTG
Source organism: Canis lupus baileyi (assembly GCF_048164855.1). NCBI lineage: Eukaryota > Metazoa > Chordata > Mammalia > Carnivora > Canidae > Canis > Canis lupus. Next base: position 76,675,487 of record NC_132840.1, read on the forward strand.
CCTCACATAGTGGTTGTAAGGCATCAACAAGACAACTTAAGTGATGTACCTAGTCAAGGAGTAGGTGCCAGCAAATAGGAGTTCCTGGTCTTGTTTTTCTAACATTGCCATGAATTTCTTCAGGGCAGGCCCAGAGCCCTCCAGATCTCCCAAGCATTTCCCACCATGCTGAATTCACCATTGAAAATACACATGAATGGGGGCTGGAGTGGCTCAGTAGGTTGAGTGTTAGATTCGTGATTTTGGCTCAGGTCATGGTCCTGGGGTTGTGGGATCGAGCCCTGTGTTGGGCTCCACACTCATCACGGAGTCTGCTTGAGATTGAGATTCTCTCTCCCTCTCCCTCTGCCCTGCCCCCGGCTCCTGTGCTCTCTCTCTTTCTGTCTCTCCCTCAAATAAATAAATAAATTTTCAAAATAAACATGTACATTTACATTTTTTGATTGACTGATTGAGGTTGTCTCAGAGGTGTTCATAGTGACCAGAGGGGTTCCACTCGGATTTAAAAAACTGAGTATAGACAAAACAGTCTGTGAATTCAGTGACATGAAGATAATTAGGAGAAATTGCCCGGATTTGCCCTCATATGGAGTTCATCAATTTCAAGTTACTTTAGGTTACATTTTACAATAAGTTAAATATCCTTTCTTTAAATACTGCAATCAAATTTCCAAATTGTCAGAAAAGAAGCACAAGAAAAAATTCATCCACAATCCTATCCCAGTCCTTCTTACCAGTTTGACATGTTTACTCCCAGCTGGAATTATTCCAATGTTCTTGATTCTAAGTAGAAAATAAGCTGCTTTCTCCATTTGATGGGTAGTGATACTGAGGCTCAGAAATTGGAGAAAACTGCTCAATTTTACATCAGAAATCATGGTGAAGACGCAAGAGAAAGGTTAGGTGTGCTGAGCGCCTCTCCCAGCGTGGCACCAGCAGGTTGTGGAAGAGCAACTCCATCCAGGAACCACTGCTTTGAGCTTCCACAGTGGGTATGAATTCGAGCACAAGGCATCACTAAGAAATTGCATTGCCTTTATTTTCATTGTGTGTTTACTTGCCTTCTAGGATTATGTCAAGGTTTCTTAACATCAATAGAAAAGAGGGAATTTGCAAAAACCAAATGACTATGGCGTTCAGTTGCCTCTTTGAAAGGAACCTGGATTCAGTTAGATCATTGAGGCTTTGTTTGACCTTAAACAGCTTTGACAGTTTAAATTTGAGATTTTAACCCCTCCATAAGGCTGTTAAACCAGCCAGAAAATGTGGAGCATTTGAGAAATTTCGCAGATCGTGGGGACACCAATGGATTGAAAGAAGCCCAAATGCTGGTGCTGGGGACGCAGGTGCCCGTGGCAGCGGGAGGACTCGTGCCTGGGGCGGCACGTCTCTGGAGCTCCCTAAATGATGAGGCTCCTTGGTCTTCAGCCCTGCCCTTCCTCAGCGTGCACCTGCTGCCCTGGCACTTGCCATAGAGTGGATCTCCAGTACCTTGGCGTTTTGAACAAGAGTCAAGGAGAAAATCGTAATGGAGCCACCTCACTGTCCTGCATGGATGCACTGACTTGTCCGTGTTGTGTGTAAGAGCCTGCGGCGGGTGCAGAAAATGCAGAAGGTTCTCAAGTAGACGACATCACGGGTAGAATGTGACTCGACTTGTGATGGGGGTCGGAGAGGTGAGATGACTGCTCCTAACTAACCCCTCTGGTGAGATGTGAATAATCCCAGGGGTCTTAGGTCAACAGACTGATTTGACACCACCTTTGTCTGAGTTGAGTTTGCTGATGGTAACTGTCAAGTTAGGGGGTTGCCTGGGGGGGGGGCTCAGTTGGTTGAGTGTCAGCCTCGATTTTGGCTCAGGTTGTGATCTTGGGGTCGTGGGATGGAACCCTGCGTTGGGCTTCGTGCCCACTAGGGAGTCTGCTTGAGAATCTCCCTCTCCCTCTGTCCCTTCCCCCACGGCCCCCTCGGGGGAAAAAAAAAGAGTAAAAAAAATTGTCAAGTAGTAGCACAGGCTTCCTATCTATTAAGGGGACAGAGAAATGGAGTAAACCCCAAACCCACAGGCCGTTTCTTATCCCCTGGGGCTGGGCTGGTGGCTCCCAAACCTATTTTCACACAAGATCCCTTACTTGGGCTTCGGAATTTCATGCTCCAACTATTGTTTCCTTCCCAGTGGCTTCTGCATCCCTCTGGCCTCCTTGCCAGGAGCCAGGTCCCAAGGATCCCAGTGTGACCACCACAGGCCACTTTATGCAAATGTAGCTTAAATATTAGGGCCACCAATGGCTTTTCACTACCCCAGGAACTCAGCATGTGAGCGGATGGGGTCCCCGATGGGCAGGTATGAATAGGGCCATGTTCTGCTGGGGCGGCGGAGAGGTCACAGAGGGGAGAGCCCCCCCCCCCCCCGGCTCAAACACCCCGCGTGCACTGCAGGACTGACCCCAAGGGCCACCCCCCCCCCCCAGCCTTGCTCTGGCCCGGGTGGGATGGTGACCCGGCGCTCCAGGGCTTGCGGCCAGGGCTGTAGGAACACTCAGGCCTCTCTGGGGCCTGCTCTTACCCTCCAGAAAGCAGAGCAGGAGCTTGCAAAGAGCTCGAGTTTCAGCGGGGGATGGAGTGGGAGGCAGGCAGGCCTGGCTGCAGCGGTAATTTGTCTGGTTTACTAGGTCAGTTTCCTGTCACAGCTCACTGTGGTTTAAAATTATTGCGGAGCCGGTTTCTTATTGACAGAGGCCTCCTGAGCCCCGGGAACGTCTGCTCCCGCTTCCATCCTGCAGGGAGCCGCTTCCCTCCAAACTCTGCAGGCCCTGCTTCGGTCATCCAGGGCTCCAGATGGTTTTGCTGGGTCCCCCGTGATGCGCTGCAGCATCGGAGCCCCGAGTCCCACGTTTGGGGGCCGATGCTGGTTGTCTCAGCTCCTTTCCCAGTGAAATGTTGGGGCACCACAGCTATCTTTTGGAAGACAATGTCACTTGGTTTGTAAACACAATCCATTGTCTGGGAGTTGCCCCCTTCCCTCTGCCTGTGAGCTGTCCTGTACCCCATGTGGTTACTGCTTCCTCGAAACGGGTGGGATGAATCCAAATTTCCACATCTTCCATGCGCAAAATGCACATTAGATTTCCAAGACTTAGGACAAAAAACAAAACAAAACAAACAAAAAAAAACCGGTGAACTAGCTCATTAAATCTTTTAGACAGTCATTATGATGAAATGATAATTTTTTTAAAAGATTCTATTTATTCATGAAAGACACAGAGAGAGACGCAGAGACACAGGCAGAGGGAGAAGCAGGTTCCCTGCAGGGAGCCTGATGGGGGACTCGATCCCAGGACCCCGGGATCAGGACTTGAGCCAAAGGCAGATGCTCCACCACTGAGCCACCCAGGTGTCTCAAATGATAACATTTTAACCATATTGGGTTACATAAAAAAATTATCATTCATTTCAATCATTTCTTTTTACTTTGTTAATTTCTTTTTACTTCGTTAATGAAAAACATTCACGGCGCGTGGGGTCAGCGTTCTTTTTCTGTGCAGCAGTGCTGACCCACACCAATTTATTTTCTCTAAAAATGCGGAGCGCCCCTGTGCTCCTGTTCTTATTTGAAAGACCTGGATTCAACTTCTAGTTCCTGCCGGACTAGTTTCTCGTCTCCAGCAAGTCGCCTGCCTGTACCTAGTGTCAGAGCCTTGGCTTCATGCTAATAATACCGCCTGTGCTTCCTGTATCCCATGAAATTTTATATGGGGTAGGGAACGCTTTGAAATGTGTGGCGCTGGCTGTAAGGAATTATAATTTTTATCAGGTGGTAGCGGCTGCCACCTATAATAGAGAAGCCAGTGTGTCTGAGATGATGTGTCATCCTCCACTCGGTGCAAAGAGAACACGGAGAGCCGTGTCCCTCCTAAGAGTTAAGAACAGCAGTTTGAGAGAATCAGACTCTCTTTGGGTTAACAGTTCCCAGAACAGAACTGGGGAAGTAAAAACAAAAAGGTCATCGAACCGGGTAAGGAGACTGAGGGCTGCTGGCATTTCACTTCTTTTGTTCCCGTTCTTGGCCGTCGGAACAGAAACTGATGGGCAGTTGGTGGAGTGTGGCCTCTGCAAAGTGGCCTGATCAGATTCCTGAGCTTCTAGGTCATTGAGCAGGATCGCGACTGGCCGGAGCCATGCGACTCCCTCCTGACCTTGGAAGGTGTGACAAGTGGACTTGCATTCATTGCTGTGCCAGCCTCTATTGACTCTCTGTGATGTACTGGGCATCGATCTTCTCTTTGTGAGAGTTTGGTGAGCCAGCAAAGGAATAAGCAGAGGAAGTGAGAAAAAAAATCCATGTTTGATATTAATTAACAACAAGAAAGAAACAAGCCAGAGACAGAGAAGAATATAAAATACTCCTCCCTTCCTGTCCTTTGGCTCCTTTTTATCCTCAGAGTGCAGCAGAGTCCCGGGCACTTAGGGTTCCCTGCAAATAAATGAATGGATGAGTTGTTTGTGTCAAAATAGACATATTCATTTGTAAAATAAAACCATTTTGGGTGTTGTGATTTATCTTTGCAATTCCCCAGAAAGCTGCCAGAAGATGTCAGGCATCAGTTTGGAGCAAAGCAGAACTCAAAAGATGCTCGATGTATTGACAATAAACTAGAGAAGGTGAACTCAGCCTACATTCATCCAATAACATAGATTTTTCTGGGGGGCTGGAGCGAGTTACTCCTTTTGTAACCATGCAAACATAATTTTATGTACACACGAAAATGCAATCATTGTATATACGCTCTGTTTTCGTTGTTAGTGTGATCTTTCTTTTTCTGTTTTCGCTTGGCTCCTTCCTCCTCCAACCACTCTCTCCATTAATGTCACCTTCTCCCACGTAACACATATTAATACCCTAATACAGGTCTTTCCTTGCTTTTCTCCATGCTCATATAATCACAGACACTCCCCATATGCACACAGCATTCCTTTTGTCAAGGTGTTTTTTAGTTAAATGGAATAAAACCCTACTGCTTTCCTTATTCAACGATACTTCATGGAAATCCCACCAGGATGGAGAGCTCTAAATCATTCTTTTTAATGACTGTATCATACTCCACCGTGTGGCTCTATCATTAGTTCCCAACCTTTCCCTTAGCAGTAGGCATTCACTTTGCTTCCAAGTTTGTTTGTTTGTTATCGACCATTTGAAAAATGTCCACATGCCTTCTTTCTTTTGTGTAGGTAGTTTTATTTATATTAGCTACGTTCCCAGGAGTGAGATTACAGAGTATATATGTATTTTTAAATTTTCATAAATATTTTCACATTACTTTCTAGAAAGATGGTAGCAATTCTCATTTTTATCAGCTATGTAAGAAATTATTATTTTGCTACATCTTCCCCCCCCCAGAAGGTCGTTTCTTTTAAAGAAATACTTTGCCAGTGTGGTAGATATAAACAAATAAATTACTGCTTTACACCAGAAGTTGTAACCATTTTGAGGGGGAGAATGGACTCCTTCTCAGAATGAATATAATAAATAATTCAATAAAATGAATTATATTGAAATATAGTTATCAAATATCCAAAAATCCAATTTATGATATAGGCATGTATGTGTCTCTATTAACATATTAAATAACAAAATCTAGTTGCAGAGCTAATAGGTATCATAAATTCAAAGAAGTGATGAATATAGATGATATTTCAACATATATGCCACAACTGTAACATGATATGAAAATATCTGTGATTTGTAATTCAGACAAAGTCATAGGTAACTGCAGATATGACTGTGGCTTATTGCCGGCGCTTGCGATTGAAATAAAGATTGCATTTCAATTGGAAATTAATGAAACTAGAAACGTAATGTTTGTTTCTCCATCTAAGTTCACAGACTGCTCAATATTATCCTTAGATTCCTTGGGGCATCTCTGTACCCCCTGGTTAGGTACCCCTGCTCTAGACTCTCAGGGAAGAGGCTCTAGAGACCCTCTGATTCTACTCCTTCATTTTACAAGAGCGAGACAGTATCCTAGACTTTGGACTCCAACCAAGACCTGAGTTCACGTATCCTGGCCCCCTAGCTGGTATTTTTTTTTTTTGTCACAAATATTGTTTCTCTCTCTCTCTCTAGGCAGGCCCGCCCCACCTGACGAAGTTGCTTTAGGCTCTTCTCCTTGGCTCCAAGTCCCAGTTAGACCAGAGGTTGAAAAACCATGGCTTATGGCCCAAATCCAGCCTACTGCTGTTTGTTGTAAATAAGGTATTATCAAAACACAGCTGCGCCCATCTGTTTACATATTGTCATGGCTAGTTCCTGTGACAATGGCAGAGTCGAGTGGTTGCAACAGACCAGAGGGGCCACGGAGCCTACAATATTTACTCTCTGGCCCTTTGCAGGAAAAGTTAGCCAGCCCCCACCTTAGATCCACCTGTGAGGTGGGCTCTCACCACCACTGTGCCTTGATGCTGTCCCTTTCCAGCTGTGGAGCTGGTGGGGAGCAAAATGGCCCTCGTGTTTTAGGAACATCACATATACTGTTGCCTCTGTCAAGAATACTGAACCCCCACCCCCGCTCCTGTGATGTCATTCCTTCCAGGAAGCTTTCCCTGATCATCATCCCTTTCCCCAAGCCTGCTTTGTGTGTCCATACTACGTGGCCCTCAAGTGCCCTGTGCCACCTGGACTAGCACTGGCCATGTTTAACTCTAGTCATCTAGATGCCTATGTGTCTCCCAGGCCAGATAGAAGCCCCTGAGGATAGGGCTTGTGTCTGCCTTGTTCACAGATACATCCCCAGTCTGGCTCAACACAGATGCTTGAAACATAATGAATGAATGAATGAATGAATGAATGAATAAATGAATGAATGAACGAATGAATGAAGTTTATCCTCAGTGCTCCTTTCTTTACCACTTCTTCATCTTTTTTTTTTTTTTTGTTCAGGGACAACCTATTACCACCCTGCTCTCCTTTAGATGGACTCCCTATCGCCTCCCTTCTACTATTGAAATGTGCTTTCAGGAAATAATCTGATAAATTCATTCTTAAATGCCTGATACAGATTAATATAAGTGCCATGAGAGCAAAAATCTCGTTAATCAAATGCCCAGCACAATACATGGCACACAGTAGGTGTTTGATAGGTATTTTCCAAATCAATCAATGATTATGGTAGCTTGGATTTGGTTTGTACCCAAGGAACGCATCTCTAATTATGGAATTTATGGTGTGAGAGGTGAAGATGGGAAATATTTTTGGAAGTAGAATGTCTTCTTTCATGTTCCTGAACTATCACCAATTCAAAGACTTCCCCTTCCACTTAGCTCTAAGTGGCTGGCATCTCAGGTGTCAGGATAGGTGAAGGAAATGCCAGAGGAACGTGAATTAGGAGAGCTATGAAAGCCCAGGGAAGGTGTGGGTTTTTGTTTTTGTTTTTGTTTTTGTGAGAAAGTCTATCTTTGTAGCTCCCATATCTCAAAATTCTTGCAACCCCTAATTGATTTACAAAAGGTAACCTTTTAAATGTTTATGGGGAGTCTTGAAAGCCCAGCTTCTGATCCCCAGTTCTAGCTCTGCTCTGGGGCCACTCTTGTCAGCTCTGGATGAGAGAGAGTCGGCTCAGTGCCTCTGGAGATGTGTCACTAGAGGCCCCCCACTCCCCAGGGCCAAGGCGCCAGCAGGCCGGCCAACCCCACTTTCTTTCACCAGTGCCTTTGGTGGCTCTCCGTGCCAGGGCTTCGGGCTGCTCCTGGCCACCAAGGCTGTTGGGAGGTGCCACTTGTTACTGCTCAATATCCTGTTTTTCCCATACTGGGCTTCCGTCTTTCTCTAATGCCCTGAGTCTCTATGGGTAAAGAGACCTCACTCCCCCTGCAAAGTGCCAGAGAAGCTGGAAACCTCTCAGCAGAGCTTCCAAATCTTTTGCAGCCATCAGGAGGGCTGGAGAGCTGATCGGGTTCCTGTCACTTTTCCCATCTGTTGGCTCCGAGAGAGCCCATGAGGGCGAGGAGGGCAGATGAGGAAAGAGAAGAATGACAAACGTGGCCTTCCCCATCTCCGCCCTCTCTGGACTGCGGCTGGGAAGGTTAACGGTAGATTAGTGGATGCTGAGCCTCTTCCCACGATCACGGACTCTCAGGTGGCTTTTCTTGGGTGGAGAGGATACAGAGGATTCTATTTAGATTTAAGGCCTCTGTGGGCTCCTGCTACCAGGACACTTTCTTTCCCAGTCCCTTTCCCCCTAATCCAGCCTGCTGGAGAAAATAGTCTACTCTGGACTCCCTGCAGTTCTGGTCCTTTCCCTTGCTTGAGAATCCGTGCACATTATCTGAGGTCATTCGGCCTTGATCTTCTGATGCCTCTCCCTGGGCAGCCAGTCCACCTGGGCCTGGATCCATAAGGTCTTCACAACATGTCCAGGCGGTCTGGCCTGCTGGGCTGCGTAAACGGCGTGTGCCAAAGATGGTCCCCCGGCCCCAGGAATGCCTGTAGCGAGTCAGAGCAGGAAAATCGTGTAAGAGCCACAGACTTCTTAGTCCACAGGGCAACTACAAATCCCTTCTTTTCTGGAACGTACCACCAGCCCAGGGATGGACTGTGTCGAATATTTGGCCTCAGGCAACGCTAGAGCCTAGGGAATGCTTTAGATGCATGTGTGTTTTCTCACAGAATTATAAAGCCCAGCAGCTCCCGGTGCCAGAGGCTGCAGAGAGTTTCTGTGTTTCTCGACTATTCATTAGTGATTACATACCCCCCCGAACACCTGCAGGACAGATTCATAAAGCGAGCATTCATGGACTTTGGCAAGGCCTTCATGGGAACTGCAGAGCATGGGCCACGGTCATTGTATCTCCAGATAAAAACATTCTCTTACCAAGGAGGCCTCTGAAAATAGAAGCAGGCTGCAATTTCGGTTCGGCACCACGGGGTATTAAAAAGAAAAGTGTTACTTCACCTCGTCTCTTTATAAAGTCAGCCCGCCGCGGGGCTGCGGCGTTCCTGGACAAACTCTCTTTCAGGAGCCTTCGGGGAGTGAGCAGAGGGGAGTGGTGCGCCCCGCATTGATGGGGACAGAGGACAGCCCGGCCATCGGTGCCTTGTGGCCTGCTCTCCTGCAAGTTACACTGATTTACAGCAGGATAACAGGAAATGTGGAGCCTGGGTGGCCCTCTGTGTAATCCTGGGTGACAGATTGCTCCTGCCACTTATAAGAACCGGGCCATAATTAATCCAAAAAGGCCAACGATAATAAATAACCATCGCAAAAATAACATCTTGGTACAAAATGCGGCGGTGACTTTCAGCAGGATTCTCTTCCACCTTGAGCTTTTCTTTATTCTTTTTTCTGTCTTTCCCTTTTTCTTTCAAATGCTCGCTATTAAATGGCAAGATGGCTATGGCTGGCAAGAGAAGGTTCTGGAAATCCGGGCTGGGGCACAGTGGCTAAGTCCGAGCTGGACGTGCGGAGCCAGAAGCGCACTTGGAAGGATCGTGAGGACCGTTCGACGGAGTTGGGTAGCTGAGACTTAGCTGGGCATCTGAAGCCCAGGCTCCTGAAAACATGAGAATATTTTGTCTGCAGAGGCAAAGAGAAGTTTATGTTGATTCACTGTCAGATGAGATGGGCGGGCCTGGATAATACAGCAGGGTTTTTCCTGTGGGTGGGTTGGGGGACAGGGCTGGGGGAAGGTGTCTCCAGATGTCCCCTCTGCTCTGCCTGTGTAGACAGCCTCCAGTGGTCAGTTAAGCCTACTGAAGTGCCCCATTCTCCGATAACAGCTTATCCGCTGGGAGAAGCGATGCTCACAGTATGTTTTATCCTCACACATAGAAACACGCATCATCACAAACTCATTTAGGTTAGAAAGGGACTTTTAATGGGACATCTGGCTCACTTCCACTACTTCTTGTCAAGGCAAAGTAGGTTCCCTTGTTAGTATCCTGTAGCAACCACACGGATGGCTAGAATCTGTGTCTATGGGGAAATATTTTTTGTCTCTTGGTATCCACTCAACTAGTACAAGGGAGCAAAAATAAAATGGTTACACCTAAGAAATGACAAGTCCGAACTTCCATGTGTATCATCATCCTGAAAGGCAGAGGAAGCTCAAGTGTTGGGCAGATAAGGGAAGCCAGGACTCCTAGGAGAGACAGGACAGTTAGTGATGGTGAAGGGATTGACTTACAGCCTTTGGTAAAAATCCTGCTCTTCAGTGGAGGGACCCTACTGCCTAATGGTATGGACTCTGGAGCTGAACTCCTTGGTTTTGAATCCCGGCTTGGTTACCAACTACCTGTGTGACCTTGGACCTGATTTTTCACCTCTCCATTTTTTGGGGGATTGAAGTAACTTCCTCATCTGTAAATTGGCATCATAATAGTTGCAAATCTCAGCAGGTTATTACAAGTTTTGAACAAGTGAACGTATGCAGAGCACTTTAAACAGTGCCCAGCTATATTGATGTTGCTACTAAATTATCCAAATCGAAATAAGTAAATGAATAAACAATCCAGATCGCTGGTTATTGCTAAAGAATTGTTTGTGCTATTCATTACATTCCTAGGAATGATTTCTCTACCCATGTTTAATGGTAACAATTATGGAGCACTTACTGTGTGCCAGGTATTGTCACATTCCGCAACGCTTTTATATAACGACCCTCCGTTTTACAAAGGAGAACACTGAAGTGAGAAAGAGTAATTAGTCTAAGACCACACAGCTAATAAGTAGTGGATCCAGAATTCAATCTAGGTGGACTTCAGCAACAGTGATTTTAACTAATAAAACTATCCCACCTATGAAGAGTCAAAAACTATAACAAATATTGTTTTCCATTTTTATTTTTATTATTTTTAAAAGATTTTATTTATTTATTCATGAGAAAGAGAGAGAGAGAGAGAGAGGCAGAGACACAGGCAGAGGGAGAAGCAGGCTCCATGCATGGAGCCCGATGTGGGACTCGATCCTGGGTCTCCAGGATCACACCCTGGGCTGAAGGCGGTGCTAAACCGCTGAGCCACACAGGCTGTCCATGTTTTCCATTTTTAAATTTATTTTTATTTTTTTAAAGATTGTATTTATTTATTCATGAGAGACACAGAGAGAGGGAGAGACACAGGCAGAGGGAGAAACAGGCTCCCTGCAGGGAGCCTGATGTGGGACTCGATCCCAGGGCCCCAGGATCATGACCTGAGCCAAAGACAGACACTCAACCACTGACCCCCCCAGATACCCCTTTCTAACCTTTTTACAGCTGTTCTTAGTGTCCTGATCCGTACTTTTGAAAGTATAATTTAGACAATGGCTGAAAGTTAACAAAGATGCATGTTCATATAGCAGTACTCTATCTGGGTAGACTGATGGCAGAGGCGGGGAGCACCCATTCTGCAGTTAATCCAACCTGAGTTCAGAACCTGCTACTGCCCATATAATGCCTGCCAGTATATCCCAAATCTCAGTGTTCTTATAGTAAAACGGGAATTAAAACAACAACAACACCCTACTTCAAAAGGCCTCTTCTATGTTTAAATGAGATACTAAGTGTTCTAAGACCTGGCACATGTTTGGCTGTCAGGAACTGTTTTGCTAGTGTTAGCAAAAGCCAACCCATCAAAGATTTCAGTGGATTATACGGGGGACGTAGGAGCTGATTAATAAAATGAGATTTCATCAGCTGCGGTCACATCCGACGCATTGAAAATGCTGCCTGCACTTCTACCTCCTGGTATCAATACGTAAGCAAAGTAATAGGAAGCAGGTCATTATTTAAATAATTCAGTGTGTGTGAAAAGTCAATCAAGTCTGGTCTCTACCATGAGAGAGATTTTCCTTACGGCAGGATTTTTTTGTTTTGTTTTGTTTTGTGATAGATAATTCCCTGGGCTTCCCAATGTATTTTGCACGGAGGTAGCCATGATCTGCAAGACTTGAAAAGAGCAACTGGATTTTATAAGAGGATTTCTTATTATCCTGTTCTTGTCACCTGTTAACTTGCAGGCTTGATTTGGCTCCGTCCACAGTGTAGACTCCATATTGCAGTAAATGGAGAAGGTTGTCAGTTACCCAATAATGATGAAGCTCTGGATAATTTAGGCAGCATAAAAAGCTTGCTCTTTTCTGGATGATCTGGTTAATTATCTGGTTAAATTAGGTTAAAACCTCTTTGTCAGGGGGGTCTCTAATTATCTGGAAAACCAGGTAACTGTGTCCTTTTAAGAGCCTTTAGGCTTGAATTATTCATCGACAAAACCCAGCATCCCGGGAAGACACCCAATTCTTCACCTGCCTTTTTGTGCGTAGATTTGGACTGAGACTCTTGAGCTGTTCTATTTACAGCTTCTTATAGATGCAAAATATTCAAGCCATCTCCATTTTTTTTTTCTTATACAAAAGAGAGATCCAACTTTGAGCTGTGAGGATGCTGGTGCTCAACTTGGAAGATCGGTAGCAAATTTTCCCAAGAGACACAAACAAACACATACATAACCGGAATATCAATGAGGTCTTTTTAGAGACGACACATTAAAATGCAAGGCAGCAGATAATGAGATAAGCAGCAAGTTACAGGTTTCTTAATTCCAGTGTGAAAGGAGAGAGGGGAAAAAAAGAACAGAAAACCCCCCGTAAAGTAGCTTAGCACAAGGATCTCCTGGGCTCAATATTCAGCTTGCTTGGGGAGGGGGTCGGGGGGTGTGTGTGCTTTCACCAGTCATCTCAGTGACATAAATGGAAGTGGAAAGAATTGTCTTAGAGGTGACAGGGGAGATATTAAAACCATGCTTTTTTTTTTTTTTTTTTAAGGTCCTAGTTCATGTCTCTGTCCCAACCTCTACTAGCATATTTCTGAGTCAAATATGGGACATCTCTTTGGGTTATAACTTGACTCTTTCCTGGCTATTCCTGGGAAAAATTGGTACCATTTCTTGAGAATAGAGGATGTAGCAGGCATCATACTGGAAGCTTTGATCTCATTTCCAGCACCCTTCCAACAACCCTGCAGGATGATGTTATTGCCCTCTTGTGAGAGATGAGGAGATAGCCTTGAGAGTTATTGCTCAAGGCTGGGAATCAGATTCAGCTTACTTGGACTCCAAAGCCAGGCTCTTAGCCATAGCTGTGTTTAGAGCCACCAAAGTTATGCCTTGGCACATGGTCTATCTGTCAGTCTTCAGTCTGGCCTAGAGAAGAAACAGAACAAGAATTAGTCTGAGGCCACTTCATGGAGGTGCAATAGGAAGAGCACTTGACTTAGAGTCAGAAAATCTGAGTACCAGGCTAGCTGCTGCCTTTAGCTGTGTGGCTTTAGGCAAGTTATTTGACTTCTCTGAGCTAGTTTCCTCACTAGTAGAACTGACATATGAATATGTATTTTTCAGGTGGTGTTTTGAGTCTTAATTAATGTGAGAGCACAGGAATACTTAATTCATATTTAAAAAATAAAAACCAAACCAAACAAACCAAACAAACCAAACAAGATTTAAGTCCAGGAGGAAATCAGGCTAAATAAGTATCCACAATGGTTAAAGTTACTTCCTCTTGGGATGCCTGAGTGGCTCAGCAGTTGAGCGTCTGCCTTTGGCTCAGAGCATGATCCCGGGGTCTGGGGATCAAGTCCCACATCAGGCTTCCTGCATGGAGCCTGCTTCTCTCTCTGCCTGTGTCTCTGCCTCTCTCTCTGTGTCTCTCATGAATAAATAAATAAATAAATATCTTTAAAAAATTTTACTTCCTCTTTTCAGTAAATGGTGCTGGGAAAACTGGACAGCCACATGTAAAGGAATGAACCTGGATCACCATCTTACACCAGACACAAAAAAATTAACTCAGAATGGATTAAAGAGTTCAGTGTAAGACTTGAAACCACAAAACACCTAAAGAAAACATAGGTGGGTAAGCTCCTTGACATGCATCTTGGTGATGATTTTTTTTTTTTTGGAACTTGACCCTAAAAGCAAAGGCAACAAAAGCATAAATAAACAAGTGGGACTATATCAAACTAAAGATCTTCTCCCAGGGAAAGAGAACATCAACAAGATGAAAAGGCAATCTACTAAATTCGAGAGAATATTTGCAAATCATACATCCAATAAGGGGTTAGTAGCCAAAATACATAAAGAATTCATATAACTCAATAGCGAAACACCAAAAAATCTGATTTAAAAATGGGCAGAGGACCTAAATAGATAGTTTTCCAAAGAAGGCATGCAGCTGGCCAGGAGACACATGAAAAGGTGTTCAGCATCACTCATCCTCAGGGAAATGCAAATCAAAACCACAATGAGATATCACCTCACACCCGTCAGTGTGATTATGAAAAGCAGAAGAGATAACCAGTGTTGGTGAGGATGTGGAGAAAAAGGAACCCTTGTACACTGTTGGTGGGAATGCAAGTTGGTGCAGCCACTCTGGAAAACAGTATGGAGGTTCCTCAAAAAATGAAAATTACAACTACTGTACAATCCAGCAATTAAAGTTCTGGATATTTATTCGAAGAAAACAAAAACACTAATTGGAAAAAATGTCTGCACCCACAGTCACTGCAACATTATCTCCAATAGCCAATGTATAGAAACAACCTCAGTGTTCATGAATGGACTAATGGATAACGAAAATATGATATATGTGACCTACGTAATATATACAATAGTACTCAGTCATGAGAGAGAACATTTTGCCACTTGAGACAATGGGGATGGACCTCGATGACATCATGCTAATGAAGTAAGTCAGAGAGAAACAAATACCATGTGAGTTCACATGTGGAATCTAAAAAAGGAAAACCACCCCCCTACCTCCTCAAAAGAAACAAAACAAAACAAAACAAAAAACAAACAAACAAACAAAAAAAACAAACGCAAAACAAAACAAAACAAAAAATCCACATGAAACCCAAGATCATAGATACAGGGAACAGACTGGTGGTTGCCAAGAGGTGGAGGGTAGAGGGTGGATGAACTAAGTGAAGGGGGTCAAAAGGTATAAACTTCTATTTATAAAATAAATAAATCCTGGGGACATAATGTACAGTGTGAGGACTATAGTTAAAAATGCTGTGTTGTATATTTGAAAGCTTCTTAGACAATATATGTTAAAAGTTTTCATCACAAGAGAAAATTTGTAGCTCTGTGTGGCGACCGATGTCAACTAGACTTATTATGGTGATCATTTTGCAACATATACAAATATCGGATCACTATGTTGCACACCTGAAGTGAATACAATGTCATATGTCAGTTATATGTTAATGAAAAGAAAGGTTTACTTCCTCTCCGGGCCCATTGTTACTCCTCAGCTTAGGCGTCCTATTCTCACCTGGGCTTTTGCAATATTCGCCATCAACTTCACCTGCCTGCAAGCATTGTCACTTTTAAGGCAGCCTCCAGCCTGCTATCAAAGAGGGCATTCCAAAACTAAAATATGGTATTGGGACTCCCTTGCTTAAATCCTCCAACGACACCTTAAAGCCTATGGGACAAGACCCAAATTTGTCCCTGTGGAGCGGATCAATCTGCAGGTCTCCATGAGTTGGCCCCTGCCCCCTCCTCAGCCCCTTTTCCTGACATGCTTTTATCTGCATGCGCACTGTATTGAGCTACTTGTGAGTCAATAATGAATCACGATCTTCCCTAGCTTCAGGTCTTTGCACATGCCATACTCTCTTTTGGGAATGTCTTCCAGCTCAGATTCGCTTTTGTTCCAAACCTTCATTGATTTTTCCAGCCCGAAGTTGCTACATTTTCCTCTCTGATGCAATAGCCTCAAGTTTCCCCAAATTGTGGCAATGATTTTCTTTAAAGATTTATTTATTTTGGGGGAGGAGGGACAGAGGAACAGAATCCTCCAGCAGAATCCTTGGGGAGCAGAGAGCCCCACACAGGGCTCCATCTCATGACCCATGAGATCATGACCTGAGCCTAAACAAGGAGTCCAATGCTTAACTGACTGAGCTGCCCAGGTGCCCCAGTGTGGTAACGATTTCCTTACATGTATCTCATCTGCTAGATTGAGAGCTCCTTGAAAGCAGGGCGAGGTCTGCTCTATCTCTGTTGTCCTAGCTAGCACCAAGCATGGTGCTTCCTACATAACATTTTTTCAAGAAGGACTGCATGGGAGCAGACAAGGGACCATTTAGGAGGTAGCTGCAATAGGGAAGAAATGACAAAGATCTGGACTGTGAGGTAGAGGAGATCCGGTTGTACCTCTATCAAAACCCATTTCCAGGGTGCCTGGGTGGCTCAGCCAGTTAAGCATCTGCCTTCGGCTCAGGTCATGATCTCAGGGTCCTGGGATCAAGCCCCATATTTGGCTCCTTGCTCAGCGGAGAGTCTGCTTCTCCCCCAACTCCTGGTCTCTCTCTCTCTCTCTCTCTCTCTCTTAAATAAATAAATAAATAAAATATTTTTTTTAAAAAAACCCATTTCCTCTGCACCGATTGATTGGTTAAATGGTACCCCCTTTCTTATTTGCTGGTCCACAGACATCTCTTGAAGCACAACTTCCCCCACGAGTGAAGGACCTGAACCAGGTCACTGACAAGGGCGTGGAAAGGGAGGAGTGGGTTTAAAAGATTTAAGGAATCATTAAAACGTAGAATTAAGCAAGAGAAACAGTTGTATGTGAAGGTCAAGGTATGGAGAGGAATCCGGCATGAATTATCTCAGTAAGTCGGACGGGAGAGCATGATATTCACCCCCCACTTTCTTTCCCTAAAGATTATATTTATTTGAGAGAGAGAGAGAGAGAGAGCACTCATAAGCAGGGAGGAGGGATAAAAGCAGAGGGAAAAGCAGACTCCCCACTGAGCAGGGAGCCCAACTCAGGGCTCTATCCCAAGACCCCTGGATCATGACCTGAGCTAAAGGCAGATACTCAACTGACTGAGCCATCCAGGGGTCCTGTGATATTTCCTCCTTTAATATAATCTATTTATTATTCAGAAAAAGGGAAAAGCAACTGCTTAAGAGTGGGTCATGTCCAAGCCAATCCAAAGGATTCAGAACTCATAGTGGCTGACAGGTGGTCAGGTAGCAACCAGTAAACTCATGGGTGAGCTCAGTCCTTCACAGAGGAGGAAGAGCCTTGAGGGGATTTGGGTTTCCCACCAGGGCAGAAAGACTTCTGATCTTGTAATGGCTCAATTGACAGAGTGGTGGTTCTGTTATTCTATTGTCCAATGTTGAGGTGAAGATCCTGCACCTCCAAATCCCCTCCAGTTTTCTCTCCAAATATTTGGCAGTTCTGAAAAAGGCAGAGTTTATTTCTTTAGCATCATTCTTTTTATTACTTAGGGTGGTGGACAGTGCTTAACAAATATATAGCACTCCATATATTTTTGATCAATTTGATGGCTTTTGGGGAATGGTGGAGGAAACCATTTAAAATCTGTATTTCACCCACCTCCAAATCTCATTTGCAAATGAAGAAATGAAGGCCCTGACTTTGAGTGGACTATTTCCCCAGGAACAGTAGTGTCAGGAACATACTTCCCCATCCCCAGCCTTCCTGCAACTCAGCTCTTGTACATTTTTCATTATCCTCTGCTAGCCTCCAGCTGTCACAACCAATGCTTCAAGGATCAGAAAGCTGACACTCCAGGGGCCCTTGGGTGGCTCAGTAGGTTAAGCACCTGCCTTTGGCTCAGGTCGTGATCTTAGTCCTGGAATCGAGCCCCACTTTGGGTTTCCAGCTCAGCAAAGAGTCTACTTCTCCCTCTGCCTCTACTTCTTCCCCACTCATGCTCTCTCTTTATGTATCTCTCTGTCTCAATTGAATAAATAAAGTCTTTAAAAAGAAAGAAAGAAAGAAAGAAAGAAAGAAAGAAAGAGGAAGAAAGAAAGAAAGAAAAAGAAAGAAAGTTGACATTACAGAAGAAATGGTAGTTGAGTCAATTTTTTGAAGTTTTGGCTACACCCCTTGGTTTAGAGGACAAGTCTTGGTTTTAGGATCTGAAGATAAATTTCAGCTTTAAGAACGAAGTCTTCATACCCAGATTTCCTACACATTGTTAGAGGATCAAGAGAGAGGCTGTCTCTCTCCCAGACAGAACCAGCTTTAAAGCAGTGGTTTCCATGTTGACTACATATTGGAATCCCCTCAGGGCTGAAAATTTACTGACGCCTTGGTATCACTCCCAAAGGTTGTAATTCAGTTGGCCTGGGGTGCGGTGTGGGTCTTGGAATTTTGGAAACATCCTCGTGTGTTCTCAGTGTACAACCAAGGCCGAGAAGTGCTCCCTTGGATGTCTAGGCCTCAGGTAGCTCTGGTTAGTTCAGGAGAGCCTTTCACCGCACCTTGCACCAGGAGGGGGGTGGTGGGGGCTCTCGGAGGCCTTGCTGAGGAAATCAGAAGGAGAACAAAGAGAGAGGAAGTTAAGACATAAGAAAGTATTCAGAATAAAGGTTCATTATTAACCAAACCCAGCAAAGGAGGGAAAAGATATTTTCATTTCTGCCAAAGGCCATATGTGAGCGCCTGTGGGGGAAAGCATATCCATAGCTTTGTGACTGAACCAATAATTCAGATCTGATTCAGAAGCTGACGTTGTTGGATTACAGCTCTACAGCTGTTCCCCGTCTAAGCCCGGCCTCTCCCGATGGGACTTACTGTAGCAACACGTCTCATTTATAGAACTCATATGCAGGGGCCCGGAGACCCAGAACTGTAAATTAAAACCTTGTGTATATTACTGTGGTGAATTCAATTCCGAAGCATTTTGGCTTCTCCAAACAGGCCATTTTCTCACTGGAAAGGGGAGGGGAGAAACACAATGGAAAGGAAGTAGGTCTTTTATAGTCACCCTTCCTTTTTCTGGTAGGAGGTCTTGACACCAAGGTAATGATGGAAATAAATTCTAGTAAAACGTTGAGGCTCAGGTCAGGATTGGTACCAGCGTGTTGGAGGGGTGAGAGGAGTGGGAAAGCAAGCGAGCAGGAAAGAGATGATGGCTCTCTAGAGTCTGAGTGTTAGAGCTCCAAGTTCCAGAGAGAGCACCCTTGGTAGAAGACCAGCTCGAAATTGCTTTACTCTTGGAGGTTTCTCTGGAGGCTTCCCCCTCCCCCCGCTCAAGTTGACCAGAGGAAAGGAAACGGAGACCCAGAGAGAGAAGTTATCTTGACGAATGTCATACAGTGAATTAGCAGATTGGAATGAAAAGCTGAATGCACAATCCCTGTTGCCTTGAAGGCACGATGACAACATTAACGGAGATCTAAGGAGAGGGGGTTCTAGGTAGTGTGGCTAAAGCCAAGTAAGACCATGATTCAGAAAAAAATTGCCAGGAGTTTCAGGCCAAGAGAATTTTCCAGGTTTATCCCGGAGAAAATATATATGCTTAGGGCTCAAGGGTGATCCAAAAGTGAGGATAGATGAGGGGAACATTTTAGAGGGGGAACTAACCAGACCCGTGACTTACTGGATTGTGGAGGAGAGAAAGAAGGATAGGGTCAGGGGATGATGATTCTCCCATTTTGATGCCTCCAAGATCTCTACGTGTCCCTGTCCAGGGACTCACATCACTTAGGTAATGGCTTCCATTATGTAGTTAGTTCTTCTCTATTTAGAGCCAGATGTTTTCCCTCCGTCTAATGTTATTCAGAAATCAAGGGCTAACACCATTACTGTCCTGCCTCCTGGGGTTACCACTTTCATTACTCTCTATGATGCCGTTGCTGATGTGCTGTTTGGGAAGACAAGGCATTTATTCCCCAAACAGGTACGTCCAAAGCATTTTTATCCTGCTCTCTCTAGCCAGCCCCTACTCTCTCCTATGTAACTGGAACTTCTGTCGTAAGCATGTAAGGAAGGGCTTACTGTGCACAATGCACTGCCCCAAGATCAAGGGTCAAGATGAAAAGCAGCGTGAGTATGCCAGGAGGTCAGACCATGAAAATTGGGATGCCAGGAAGGGCCCCGTAGAGGAAGCAGGTTGGGATGCATGGTGCGCAGGAAAGAAAGGGAGGGACCGTGGATTGGGAAGTGTCTCTAACGTACTGGATGCCAGGGTGGACGGTGGTGAAAGCATCCGGGAGGGGCAGGTAGGAACTGGATCGTGCCTCGGGCTTTGACTTGCTGTCCGGGTGTCTAACCACGGTGAATGCTTTGGATGGAGCCATTTGCACCTGTTCTGAGCTATGTCACAGCCCGCACTGGCACCAGGGGGACAGCTGGACGAAATTCTCTGTACCCGACGTCCTGCAAAGTGTGACTGCGGCTTAGTGGGCAGCGAAGCCCATGGGCGGGGGATTAAACCTCTGACCCTGGTTGCATCAGCACCTTGCTCTAAGCAACTCAGATACACTTTGCAGCCTCCCCCACTTCGCCCGAGGCCTAGTGCATCGTCATACATAGAAAGACAGTTGTAGCTACGCGGATGGTTTTGAAATGAGGCACATCTTTTGTTTTCTCTCTTTCTTTTGCTTACGTGTTGCCCACCTGGAATTTATTTGCCAATGACCGTGCACCACATTGCAATTGCCTCAGGTTGGAAGCACAATGTGGGGGTGACTA
The DNA here is from genome assembly GCF_048164855.1 of Canis lupus baileyi. NCBI lineage: Eukaryota > Metazoa > Chordata > Mammalia > Carnivora > Canidae > Canis > Canis lupus. Next base: position 76,695,985 of record NC_132840.1, read on the forward strand.
TATTCTCTTCCTGCAAGACTTGCCCCCCACCTCCCCCATGGGTGAACAGGTGAGACAAATATGAATGGGAAGGGTGTGGTGAAGAAGAGTATGAGGGTCTGAGTGGTTTTTGGTTCTGGGACAGCCAAACAATCCCAAGTTCAATTTCCATGGTAATGTTCAGGGACTTCCTTTCCCTTTCCCCCTTCCTTCTTTCCTTCCTTCCTTCCTTCCTTCCTTCCTTCCTTCCTTCCTTCCTTCCTTCCCTCCCTCCTTTTTTTCAGGGTCTTCTTTTGAAGCTCACTCTGTGTCTTGACAATAGCGGAGTCAGTCTTACCTCACTTGACTTCAGACAGTAGGCTGCCGGCAGGAGTGGTTTGCGAATTCTATCTCAGCATGTCTTTACCTGCATTGGGGCAAGGAGCTCGGGGTGCTGCAGGGATGACATCGTATGCTTCCTGCCCAACCTACTCACCCTCCAAGGCCAGACCCAGAGTTGCTTCCACCACAAAGCCTGTCCACATCATTCCAGCTCACTGAGATTGTTACCTATTTTAAATTCATAAATCTCATTGTCTGTACCTCTCACTTGCAAATAATTGCATATTATCTTGCCAAACCACTTGTCATGTTGTCTTTTCTATAATGTAATCCTTATGCTGGTACTTACATTTGATATGTTGATGCTTTGTTCCTCCAGATAGGTTGCAAGCTCCTTCTGAGCAAGGGTCAGACCTAGTGGTTCATTGTATAATAATGGTACCTTGCATTTCTCTGGCACTTTAGAGCTTATAAATCCCTTCCAAATCTATAACCTTATTTGAGCTTTATAATAATCCTGTCAGTTTGGAAGACTCGGTGGTTTTTTTTGCTTGTTTGTTTTTAAAGAGTCTACTTATTTATTCATGAGAGACAGAGAGAGAGAGAGAGAGAGAGAGAGAGAGAAAGGCAGAGACACAGGCAGAGGGAGAAGAATGCTCCATGCAGGGAGCCAGATGTGGGACTCGATCCCAGGACTCCAAGATTACGTCCTGGGCCAAACACAGGTGCTAAACCACTGAGCTACCCAGGATCCCCAAGGAAGACCCGGTGTTATTAGTACCCCAATTTCTCAGACAGAGGATCCTGGAGTAGGAAGTAGTAAATATTTTGTGCAACATTACACCGTACCATGTTTTCTACAGAACAGGGACATCACGGATGCTCAGTAAATATCATTGATTTCTCTGTTCATTAAATCCAAGTTCAATTCCACAGGCAGCCTGATATTTTTAAGCAATGGGTTTTGTATTTTGGGGAGACAATTGGCTGTAAAAGCATCCTGAACTCACCAGCTTACTATGCAACCTTCTGCTTCACCCTAAGTGTTTGGAATGCATTTGGTGAATTAGGACAACACAGACACGATAAATCCGATTTTCAACATGTACTCTTCCTCCAAAGGAAGTTTCCAAGAATCACTTTGTTGCTTCGCTTCTCCTTTTCACTGCCGCCTGGAAAGACACAGGTGGGGGTAATGAAACAGTGGGTTTTTAAAATTCTCCTTTCCAGATGTCATGTATTTGGTTCTTGCAATATTAGTTGGCAACCATATTCGATTTTAGAAGTGTGAGGATTACTTGCAACCATATGACAGAACAGTGTTTCTTAGGGAACCAAACGCTGCAAGAGGCTTTGGTAGTAAAAGTAGCGCAACAAAAATGGAATTTGTAAAGAGGGATTTTATACCTCATACATTCCCAGGAGTCTGTCAGCCTGGGAAAAAACAAAGTGTGAGCACTTTCTAGAACTTTGGGCACCTTCTGCATGAGTCACAGAGCGAATCTGAGCGAGTGTTGAGTAAATTAGCTGCTCCCTCCTGCCCCGCTCCCCATCCCCCACAACCCTCCCTTTCTGTCCTCAGTGTATTTAGACGAAAGTAAAGTTTTCAATTTGTCGAAATTACCTGAAAAGTTGTAAGGATAAATGAGGTGTGAAGGCACTTTGAAAATGGAGAATTGCTTTGAAGAATCCAGACCCAGTCTAAACAGGACCCTCTGTACTTTATAATCCAAGAAGAAAGAAGACAATGACAATGATTAAAATGAAATTCGGAAGGAGGTACAAGAGAAGTGGGCTTCTAGGGCGTGGCCCCAGGTCAAAGGCAGCTGCGGTGCAGAAGGAAAGGCAAGGGAGTTAGAAGATTTGAACCCGAGTGTCACTTCTACGCGGTGTGATGGGGATGATTCATCAGATGTCTGTGAGTGTGTTTTCTTATCTGTGAAGTGGTGATAAAAATGCTTGTCTTATAGGGTGGCTGTGAAGAGCAAATGAGATAAACCACAGGGAAAAGCTTTGCAAATGCAAAGGTGCTATACAAGGTAAGGGATTACAGTTGTTCTTTAGAACAGTATCTTAACGCCTTTGACATGTGCATTTATGAAGAGTGTTGCGGCTTCTAAGGTCCTCATGGATGGTCCAGGCACCAAAATCTCTATGGTGATTAAGCGAAGACTCAGTTATGCCCATTAGTTACTCTTTTAGGAAGTGAATTGATGCCCTTTGAGAAAACATGCCCTTGGCTCTCCCCTCAACCCCCCTTGCTCTTTCTAGGAAGATCTCTTCTTGATCTCTTGAGCCCAGACATGCCCTGACTGACTTTCCTCCTGCCTCTATGCTCTTTCCAGCCTGGTGGTGGGGTAGGGAGGGTCTCCTTTTGTGGTCTGTTACAATCCTGTCCATTCTGGAAGGCTCCCTTTTGACTTCTGTAAAGACTTTTCCTGAGTTCTCCAGGAGAAATTACTTCTCCTTTCACAGTTGTTCTGAAGAGCCTCATTTCCTTCTTAGTATAACATTTGCACCTATATTTCAGTGTGAATTTGCATAGATCTCCTCTGCTAGGATTGTGAGTCCTGCCAGGGGAGGGTACACGGTGTTATTTCACTTGGTGTCCCCACTGCCTGGCACAGGGAGACTGCCCAATACATATTTGCATTCCTCAAATGGTAGTGATTTGGAATCTCTGCAAGGTGCCTCATCTGGGCCAGACAATAGCCTTCAGTGTCCTGAATCAAGGATGTGGTAGGTATTCAGAAAATAATTGTTGGCTGATGATTTGGTTCCCATCAAAGAGATTCAGAAAGGGATTCTTAATTTGTAGTTTGTCACAATATTAAATCTGCCAAAACATTTGATTCCTCTGAGCTTGCTGGCTATTCCAGGTCTCTCAATACAAATACATCTTTAATTTTAGTTTTTTATATCTCTGGGTATTTTGTTTCTGATTTTAAAAGAGGCAGATGCCCAACTTGGCAGATTTGAAGCCCACAAAAAACTTAAGAAGATAATAATAATAATAATAATAATAATAATAATAATACAAAACTGAGATAATCTGTTCTGTTTTTATTGAGTATGGATTTTTTGAGATTAAATTTTAACGTATTATTTTATGACATAAAATAATACCAGAACATCAGAGGCATTTTCTGTGCCATTAAAAAGTCTAACAAAATATATTTTTAGTGACTACATAATGTTCCATCCTATGGATAGACCATAATTTACTAAACCATTACCTTGTATTGCTCATTTAAATTAGATATAATTTTCAATTATAAATGCTTCATACACAAATCTCTCTATTTAAAAAAATCTTTGCAACTTCACATTTTTCCTTAGAATATATTAACAGAGGAAAAATCATTTAAGACACAAACTTCTAAGCCTCTGGGTACATTTTCCAAATTTATTTCCAAAAAGACTGAAACAATTACATATATTTTCATTAATGAGTATTAGAGTGCTCAGTTCATTGTATTCATTCTATATTTTATTACTTCAACTTTTTCACTGGCTTTGATTTTTTCGAGGGTGTTTTGGATCAACCTTGTTTTAACACATGATACTTATTTAATGTTAATCATTTGTTTCTAGAAGGTTTTTCCAGTGAAATTATAGATGTCATCTTCTGAATTGATGATCTAGTGTCACTAATATAATCCTGATGAGTATGACATTAATTCTAAATAATATGAACCATAAAGTGTATGCATGTATGAGCTATTGTTGCGGTGGTTATTAGTAGTATTTCCCAAGAAACAATAGAATTTAGGCAACTGACACATCTAAGATGTCTACTGTAGCAATTTAGAAGGAAACAGTCTTCAGTAGACACAGTAATGTAAGGAAGTATATTAAAATTGAAGAATAAATCAAGCACTCATTAAAAATGAAAGAGAAGATTCAGGCCCATTGTGTAACTGTATTGGCAATGTTTTTGCCTGCAGTGAATTGGAGACTTAAACTAAAGGTATGTGTGTGTGTGTGTGTGTGTGTGTGTATGCACATATATACTATTATGTGTATCTGTATCCATTTATTATTATTATTACTTGAATTTCTTCTAAAACTTTTGTATCATCATTGTCTTTTCTTTTTCCAGGCTATAAGAGGACAAATGCTTTCAGAATTAATATGGACATCTTCATGGGAAAAAAAATCTTGAAACTAAAAAAGAAAATCACTGAATTTATATAATAAAACCCTTTGGAAGGGATCAGAACAGCAAAGTAGACTCATGGTAAAAAATGCAAAGTGATTAGAGATAGTATACTCTAACCCTTCTTTTTTATAGATGAAACTGAGGCCTGTTGGAGTTAAAATAATTCATCTAAAGAGAGATAGCAGGGCAGTGCCAGAAATGGGTCTCCTTGTTTCATGGGTAGTGCATACTCTACTAAACCACTCTGCCCGTCAACAAGTAACTTTATTAGCAGAGGGTATTGCACAGAACTTTTCTTTGTATTTGTCAGCTCAAAAACTTTTGCTGAGTGTGTGAAATGGGGTGTCCTTTATTCTACTATTTATGGAGATGTCACAGAGGATCCACGAAGGAAGTTCACAAAGGAAGCACCAAGACAATATACAGGGCAAGAATCTCCTCCATTGGTCCCCAAGATCCTGATGGTGTACCCTAAGAGACATTTTGTCACCTATAACTCTGTGTCATCATTTGAGACTAATCAGAGTGAAATCACTCTGAATCATTGAACTTTGTTATATTTAATACAACTAATACCTTACTGACTCTAAATGCATCCAGTTTGAATGTGATGAGTCAGGACTAGGATTTTGGATAAAAGGGTTATGGATTCACATGAACATTAGGCACTAGTGGGCTTGTCTCCAGGAAAATATCTGGACTGAATGGCCAAAAGGCTGAGACTTGGTCTCCTGGAGCAAAATAAGAAGAGAGTGAAAACAAACAGTTCTTATGCTTTAGCATTGAAGGTGGAGGGTACTTAACAAAAACAACATGAAGGCTTTTTGAGATGGTTTTTTGTTTGTTTTTATTTTTGTTTTGGCCTCAATAATCAACACTGATCAATTTCAACAGATTCTTGTTCAGTTTCGGTTACAAATATCTATGTCAAAATTTTCCTTGGTAAAGTTAAGTAGATAAAAGCAGACATGCCATATTTCTAGCCCTATTTCTGTTCCCTGGCTCTCTGATCCACTCCCCTGGTTTATCTGGATAAGTATATATCTCAAGTCTTCCTGGTGGAGACCTGGCCTTCGTTGATTTTCCATCCTAAAGGAAGAAGAGCAAAGAGGCCACAGAAAACCTTATATTTTCCTTTTTAATCTAATTCCTGAGTGCCATTTCCACTTCCATCTTCATTTTTAGGCTGACCAGTCAGAAGGCCATGTCCTCCTCGGCTGCCTCTATGTCCAGACACTGGAAGAATTACTCAAGACCTAACTTTCTTTTTATTACACTTCTTAGGAGTACCAGGTAATACATCAACTGAGCAAGGACAGATACAGAAAAGCAATATTTACAATGAGTTATGATGTAAAAGAGATGACTTTCTATTATGTTTTATCAAAGGCAGCCACTAACAAGCATAATGTAATTCACAATGCTTAAGCAGGGCGGCTTTAATTGCAGCAGTCATTAAGTTCACAGGATCATTGAATGCATTAAGGGAGGGAGCCAGTGAGCTATCATGAATGAAATAAGGCCCCCCACTCACCCCACTTCACCTATGTAACTGGTTTGAACTTAGTCCGGGTCTCTGATGTGTCACAACCCTTGACTTCCTCTTCTCCTTCCTGTAGAAAGTCACCATGACTATTTCAGAGCAGCTCAAACACAGTAGCATTTAAGAGGAAAGACAGAGGTGTTGTCAAACTATATTTAAATTTACCAGTGGATTACATTTTTCCTATTACCTCTTACAGCATTTTAAAGTTTGAAGTCTACTCACATCTATTTTTGATAAGTTTATCATCTTCAGAAGTCTACATAAGAAGTACTAGCATCAAAAAGTTCCATCTCCCCAGTAATGACAGAAATGTAAATGGAGACCTATCAGATTAATAAAAACTAGAAATGAATGGTTTTTTTTTATTGGTGGAACGTATATAGGGAAATAGGCACTTTCTTATATTGCTGTGGGACATTAAACATTAATACAAATTTCTGGAAAATGATTTGGTACTGTGTATCAAAACCCCCCAAAAAGGATTCATATATGTTGAACCAGAATTTCTGCATGTAGTAAATTATCATTAAAAATAATTAAGATTTGGCTATAAGGAGTAATGTAAACAGAAATTGGAAGTACTCTGAATATCTACACTAAGAGATTGGTTAAATAAAGTAACATAGGGATAACAAATGAATATTTTGCACTTATTTAAAGCAGTGTTTTAGAAGTCTATTTATTGTGAGGGAAAAGATGTTCGCAACATAAGGTAATGGAATGTGTACCACAAAACCTTATAAATGGCAAGGACCCATTTTTGTAAAAACACATTTTTAATGCATATCTACCTTTACATAGAAAAGAGTAGGGATTTATGTTCTGTTTTTTTTTTCTTTTCTCTTCAATTTCATCTTTCAACATTCATATCTTTTCACTCTATTGCTCTGACATATTGGGGTTATTTCAGGGTTTTTTATACAAATGCCCTTTCTCTCTTTTTCTCCTGGGACTTCTAGAATATTGTCCTCAACTTCTAGAACACTGTCTCTTCTGTCCTTCCTTCCCACAACCACCTCAAGCTCAGTTCAGGTCTTATGTTAAATATTTTCCACTCCAGAAATTCTTTCTTGATCTCTCAAATCTGAGTTGGGTTCCTTCAGTGTGTTCCTGTTCCATAGTATACCTTTTGCATCATTGTCAATACCTGTTTACTAGTTTGTATCATCCATTCTTCCTATGAGAACAGAGAGTGACCTAGATTCTTATCTGTGTGTGGTAGCTTCTTTTGAGGATGGCCACCATCAAGTCCTTCCTTCCCTGTAGCTGCATGCCACACCCCCATGTGAAGTGAAGTCAATTCCTTCCCTCACTTTGAATCCGGGTGGGCTTTGATGACTCACTATGATTAAGGAAACATGGTGAAAATGATGTTTGGAGACTTCTAAAGCTTCCACTTGGGTTTCTTGGAACACTTGCCATGGTTATGTTAGTCATTACATAAGGGATATGAGTACTGTGAGACAACCAATGTGTGAGAAATCCAAGGAAAGTGGAGGAGCCCCAGAGAATGAGACACCGGATGAGGGGGAAAGTGGGAGGGGGAGAGAGAGAGAAAGACAGAGAAACAGATGTAAAGACACTGAGAGAGAGAGAGAGAGAGAAAGAGAGAGAGAGAGAGAGACAGAGGGACAGAGAGCAGCCATGGAGCACTGAGGTTCTAGAGTTCTCCACTCTAGGGAATGAAGATACCATCTTGGAAGTAAACCCTCCTGCTCACCAGCCCAGCAAATGCCACATTCGTCCAGCTGATCCATTCCCAAATTCTTGACTCACAAAAATCATGAGCAAAAATCATATGGTTGTTTAAGCAACTAAATTTTGAGATAGGTTGTTACATAGTAATAGATAACTAACATCAGCCTGGCGTGTATCACATAGTAATAGATAACTAACATCAGCCTGGCGTGTATCGAGCCTTTAATAAATATCTATTAAAGGAATGCATAATGGGAGATTTTACTTTCTTTTTTCCCCTTTTACCCCACCTTCTGATTTCTTTGTAATGCATATAAATAATAAACCACAAAATCTTTTCTTAATAAAACAATTTTCAGAAGACCTGAAAATGGCAAATGATGGCCAGTTGACCAGCAGATATCTCTGATTTGACCCAATTCTGTAGAAATGTCCTCAATTCTTTCTGGCAGAGTGGCTTCTCCACGACAGCCTCTGTCTCATGGAGCAATGAATAGTTATCTGAACAGGACAGGGTGAAATAGATCACAGTACTAGACTTCTGATCTCTGTTTCTAAAATTTCAAATGATCCCAGACGACTTCCTTCGGTTCATCTTAGCCTTCTCTGAGCTCATTATTCCCTGTTATTTAGGGAAGAAAAAAAAAAAAACATTATGTCTTCTTTTTCTTCTTACAGAATAGTCTTGGGTTCTTAAGGTTAAGAGTGTGGAAGACTCATTTTCCAGGGTCTTCCCAGGGACTCATTTTCATTCTAAATGAATTTCTATGAGTTGGAAGGAAGATGCCTACTGGCTCATTATGACGTGGCAAGGGGTGGGGGCATTGTACTAACATCCTTCACATGACCATTTCTTTCCAGTCTGGGCCACGCCTAAGTTTTACTTATGAAGCATGGGAGGGCCATTACTGTCGGTGGCATTTCTAAACCAGTTGAAGCATCTGTGTCTGGAATGAATTAGGTGTCCTAGATGGATGGAGTGAAATGTTCTTTAGTGACAAGTGGAGGATTAACGAGATGATCTGTGCTAACACTTTTAGCTCAAGAATTCTGTGGCATTCTAAGGGTTTCCTCTTGGAGAGCTGAGTGCATGGAGGATCATTCCAAACCCTATCATTTTTTATCCCATTTCTCCATAGGTATGTCCCTACACTTGAGATTTTCCTTGGAGACCAAAGTAAAATAAATGGCAAATAAGTGAATTCACCAATGGGTAAATTAATTAGATACCTAGATTAATTTTTTTTATTGTGGTGAAATATGCATAAGATTTAACATTTTAGCCATTTTGAAGTGTACAATATGGTGGCATTAAGTACATTCACAATGTTATATATCTATGACCAGTATCTTATTTCCAGAACTTTTTCATCATCCCCACACCTTGATTTTTTAGACATCTTCTAACTATTCAAAGGTGACTTTTTTTTCTTATTTCTAGATTCTAAATGTTTGATGTGGCCAAGCAACTGACCTTGAGAAAAATGTCTTAGTTTCAAAATCCTCCACGGACGAAATCTTTCAGAAACATGTTCATCAGAGTAGTAACATGGAGACGGACTTAGTGTTGTGGTCACATCAGTGGTTTTAAATCCTCTGAGAAGGGTTAACATCTAAAAGCCTAGTAGCTGCAGTTGGTGAATCATTCAGATCATTTCAGGTCTGGGGGTGAGGATTGCTCTCTGCTCAGTGCCATTCTTCTGCTTTCCCCCTGCTAATAGACTCTGCTCCCCTGGCCACAGGGGCGATCATGTTGATTGTGTGGTCCATCCTGGGCTATTCTTGGTACCTCACTTCCAGACCACAGTGACTGGTCCAAGGGATGGGCATAAGATCCAAACTATGTTCAGAATTTTTATCTGGGGATTTTCCCAATTTCAGTTGGAGAAGAGGGCCTATATTTACACCTCTGGTTTTGGAGCACTGCGACACAAATATGGAGTAGTGGCAGCCATATATCCCACCCTGTTCAGTAAGATAGTTTGAGAGAAAAAAATTAGCACTTGGAGAGAAACAGAGATAGACTTTTTAGAACATTTGATCCTTGGTTTAGTTGTCCCTAAGGCCATGTCCAACTTTTGCCCCTTTTACTGTTGAATTATTACTAATCTCCCTGTTTTGCTTAAATTATTTCAAGTTGTGTTTCTGTCCCTTGCAACTACAACTTCTGATCAAAATAGTAGGATTTAGAATTGTGGACAAACTACCTATCTTGATCAATAATATAGATGCCAGCCAGTGTTGGTACCCTGGGGGAAAAACATATGGATAATGTTTCCTATGTCCATCCATCCACATGTCCAACCATCTTTCCATCCAGCTCCAGTCTCATGGATATCACATATATGTGAATAAAAAGCAACACTTTAAATTTCTTTTTTTTTAAGATTTTATTTATTTATTCGTGACACACACACACACACACACAGAGATACAGGCAGAAAGAGAAGCAGGCTTCATGAAGGGAGCCCGATGTGGGACTCGATCCCAGGACTCCAGGATCATGCCCTGGGCCAAAAGCAGGCACTAAACCACTGAGCCACCCAGGGATCCCCCAACACTTTAAATTTCTATAATGTATTCCATCTTGTGAAATCCTCCTCATTGGCCAAAATTAGTAGCATCAATTGCAGGGAACAGAAGGCACTACATCCATTTAATCAGTAGGGATCTAATACAAGGAATTAGGTACTTCCAGAATTGTTGGGTATGCTGGAGGAGCTCAAGCTCTAGGGTGGGCCTCTTGGAACAATACTGTGGAATTGGTTGGCCCAGGGAACTTCTGCTTCTGCCACGATCAAAGAAGAATCAGGAGGTTACCACTGGAACTACTGACTTTAAAACTGAAATCAGTAAGCCATTTCAGATGTCTTCACAACTGTCTTTATCTCTCATAAATCTGGTGATAGGAAACTTCATTTTACTGCAGAAAAGTCCCCAAGTCTCCACAGCTGTACTTTTCAGTGGCAATAGCAGAATGTAGGGAAATGGACTTCACCTCACCTCTACCTTATAAACCCTGTGGTTGTATCTAAATGCATATCATGTTAATTGGGTAAAAGAAACCGTGTTTAGGACAGAGGTGGGGGTAAGCTTGCTCTCCTTGCTGGTTAAAGTCCACCTTTGCATTAATTTGGGGTAGCCCAAATGATGTATTTGGGGGTCATAGACAGGACGATGAAAAAACCAAAAACTATTATGTCAGGAGTAACTGAAGGATCTGGGGATATGTTGCTGGGAGAGAGAAAACTCGAGAAGGCGCTGTTTTCTTTTGCTAGACATTTGATAGGCTAACTTCTTTATGGTCCTTAAAGGTAGGATGAAAGCTATAGGAGATACAAATTAATGGACATTACAAAGAAGTTCCCACTTGTCAGAGCTATGGAATGATTGGGCTGTTCTGGAGTTTTCTGACTTTAGTAGTACCCAGTCATTATTTACGTGGTGGAAAATTTTATGTTTAGATCCTGACACTTGAATATGAATTCGTTATGAAGTTGGTTAATTTTGGCAAAGCTTTTTTCTTTCCTCAATTTTCCAGGGTAACTGTATCTATATTACTGCTGGGTTTAGAGAGAAATGGGGTTGAACACACCTTCTCTTTCAGGATCCAAACTAAGATCTTATGGAGGCGGGTGGCTATGGGGAACTCAGGAGATAGTCAGAACACTGTTGAAATAACACCATCAGGGGTTAGAGAGGAATAAGAAACAGCAGCATCTCCCACAAAAGATTTCAGGAATATATCCGATGGGCCATTTGGGCAGAACTGGGGTTTGACTGAGGAGTGTAATGGGATTTGGTATAAATAGTAATAGTTACTGGATATTGATCATATTGTGTGTGTGTGTGTGTGTGTGTGTGTGTGTGTGTGATATTTATCACTGAATACTCACAACACCTTTTTTTTTGAGAGCTCCTTGATTTACACGTGAGGCAAATGAAGCCTAGAAAGGCTAAGAGACTTGTCCAAGGCAACAGTCACAAAGGAGCAGAGCCAGAATTTGGCCCCTGGAGCTCATGCTTATGCGCTCCATGACATCATGTTCTATGTCCAAATTGGGAAAGAATAAAAATCCAGCTGATAAGCCACGGCTGAGCCTAGGCTGTTAACAATCTGATCTACACAGCCAAGCCAAGAGGGTAAGGAAAGACAAATCCAAGTATTACATGGGCAAGGAGCCATCCATTTTTCCTTCCATAATCGGGATAACATAGTCAAAGCTAGGGAATGCTATTTTTGAGACATCTTTAATAACTGATTTCAGCTCCATTTATTCTAGTTACAGTTTTTCATCCATAAAATAGAAATAAAAGTAATTGCCTCAAAAGGTTCATCTGAGGATTCATTAATGTATATAAAAGTGCTTGCCTGGAGTGGAGTTGCTAAATCAAAGGGAGTTGACCGAGTTTCCAAACCAGCAGTTGTTTTGCCTTTAAGGAGATGGTTTCTGTCTTAGACCATCCAGTTGGTTAGAGAAACAATGGGAAAAGAGATATTTTTGAATTCTGGGCAGGCCTTTATTAAAAAAAAGAAAAAAAAAGGGAATTTCACCTGTGAATACTATTTGAATCAACTCATAGTTATATCCCAACAGGCAGGGGAAATATGGAGTTCAGCTTGTGTTCAGGGAGTCCAATTTATGTTTGGGTTAAAACACCTTGGTATAATGCCAAGTGATATATTTTTCTGTACGGTCACTGTTTTCATAAAAGAGCAGACAGCTGCTTATGTGATATGATCTGAAAGATACCGAAAGGCCATCTGTCCTTAAATCTTTCCTCTTCCCCTCAGACGTAGAATCTGAAATTCCATTTTGAGAAATCTGCCCTTGGGTTAAAGCAGTGATTCTCAAACTTTGGTATGTATCAGAATCACCTGAAGATCTTATTAGAATTCTGACCCTGGGACCCTGGGGTTGGGGCTCAGGCAACTGTACATTTGACTAGAGAGTCTAATGCCCAGCAAAGTTTGAGAAACACCAGATAAAGGCATTGAATCTACAGAAATCTCCTATTAAATTCCAGGTTTTCACTCAGGGAGGTTGCCATGGTTCTCAAATTATAACCTCTACCTCATTATTCTACTAAAACTGGTCTTGCCAATATCATCAGTAAGCTCTTTGTTGTCAACCGTAACGGATTCTTTTTGGTCTTCATAAATTATGGTACGTCTCCTCAGCATTTGATGGTGTTGACTATTCCTCCTGTCTCCATCTCTGAGAGATACCAACCTCTCCTGGCTTTATGCCTTACCTCCTTGACTCTGCGGTCTACACTGCTGGCTTCTTCTCAGTTCAACTCCAAATATGGAAGTTCTTTAGGGCTTATAGCCAAGATCTCTGCTCTTCTCTGTATACTCTTTTCCTGGACTTAAATGCATAATGGCCAACAATTTCTAAATTTTTACCTCTTACCTAGTCCTCTCTCCCCAGCTTCAGTTTTGTCCCACTGACCATCTACTTAATAGATCCACTTGAAACACTCATCATAATCTCAAACTCAACATGTTGAAAGCAATTCCTAGACCCCCTCCACCTCATCTGTCTCCAATCTACATTTCTCAAGAAATGGTACCACTGGTACCAGTGTCCACCCAGTTCCTCAAATTGGAACCGAGAAGTCATGCTAATAACTTCTGCTTCTCTCCCATCTCCCACATCTGCTCCATCAGCAAGTCATGTCAGTGTCCTCCTAAATGGTTCCTGAATCTTTCCATCTCCCTGTTGACCCTGATCACTATCCAGCAAGTCCTTTTCCCCCAGAATCCTGTCTGGATCTCTACTTCATCTCTTGTGCCTTTTACATCATTCTCAAGGAAGCAGAACATTCTTTTAGATAACTCCAAACATAAACCTGATACTTTTCCCCCTTAAACTATTCAGTGGTGTCCCACTGCATTGGAATAAAATTTATTCCTTACCTGGTTCTGCAAGGCACCCATTGGTTTCTTCCTCATCTTGGTCTATAAGGCTGTTTATCTTCTGATTCACTACATTGCTGACAGTACTGTTGACCCTGATCACTATCCAGCAAGTCCTTTTCCCCCAGAATCCTGTCTGGGTCTCTACTTCATCTCTTGTGCCTTTTACATCATTCTCAAGGAAGCAGAACATTCTTTTAGATAACTCCAAACATAAACCTGATACTTTTCCCCCTTAAACTATTCAGTGGTGTCCCACTGCATTGGAATAAAATTTATTCCTTACCTGGTTCTGCAAGGCACCCATTGGTTTCTTCCTCATCTTGGTCTATAAGGCTGTTTATCTTCTGATTCACTACATTGCTGACAGTATTAAAGTCATACAGGCTTTCTTTAAGTTCCTCAAATACTCCAAATTATTTTCCTCCTCAGGGCCTTTGCATATACTGATCCTTTTGCCTGGAATGGTCTTCACCTCCATGACTGGCTACCTCTCACTTTTCAGAGCTCAGTGTAAATTTCGCCTTCTGTAATTATTCTCTCTGTTATTCTCCATTTATTTGTCACAGTGCTTTGAATTTTGTAATTGCTTATTCATTCATTCGTTTGTTTGTCATCAATCTCCCTCTCTAGAATATAATTCCATGAATTTAGGAACCATGTGCACATATCTGGCCTCTAAAAGAATATCTGGCATATATTACTTGCTCAATGAAATAAGGGGGTCTTTGGGTGGCCCAGTTGGTTGGGCATCTGACTCTTGGTTTCAGCTCAGGTCGTGATATCAGGGTTGTGGGACTGAACCACATGTTGGGCTCTGCACTCAGCATGGAATCTGCTTGGGATTCTTTCTCTCTCTCCCTTTGCTCCTCTTTCTTGTGCTCTCTCCCCAAAATAAATAAATAAATCTTTCTAAAAAATCTGCTAAATAAAATAAGGAAACAATCACAAAAATGTTAAGAGGAAATATAGCAGAATAGTTTAATTTTCTGGAGGCTTGAAAAGTTTTTCTAAGCATGGCATGAAACTTATAAACCATAAAGATAAAGATCGACCAGTTTGACTACATTAAGCATTTCACATTTCTGTATACATAATCGAAAGATAGAAAATGAGCCAGGAAAAATTTTTGCAAAGTAGTCAAAGGAATTCTTCAAATAAGTAAGAAAAAAGAAGTAAATCAATAAACAAGCAGAAGGTACAACTTCTAGAAGAAAAATGGCAAGCTTTGCACAAGTGGCAGTATCATAGCCAACGAGGTTTATCTGAGGTGCGATTATTGCTAATTGAAAAATAGCAATTAGCTAGTAAAAATATTATTAGAAATATTCTCAAATTCACTTTTTAAAACATCAGATTTTTATATTGTTGAATAATCAAGAATTAAAAAGATTTACAAATGCTCTCAGGTCAGGTATGAGTGGAAGGCAGTTGGGTTTCATACAGTAATGTCATGCACTAATGGTTAGCTTTCTTACGTGCATTGTAATTTAGTGTAACATTTTTATCGAACGATTTGGCCATTTTTATTGAAACTTAAAATGTGTCTTATGGGACTCCTGGGTGGCTCAGTGGTTAAGCATCTGCCTTTGGCTCAGGTCATGATGCTGGGGTCCTGGGATCTAGTGCCTCACTGGGTTCACCTCAGGGAGCCAGCTTCTCCCTCTGCCTATGTCTCTGCCTCGCTCTCTGTGTGTTTCATGAATAAATAAATAAAATCTTTAAAATGTGCCTTACCTTTAATGCAATGCTGTTTTGAATTAGAAAATTTAGGCACTCACCTAAAATAATACTTTCACAATATACAGTGTATATTTATGGATATTTATGGATATATGCTAATATGTATTGATAGTCATATATAATGTAGATTCATATATCTCATATACGTTTAGTTTGGCTTTTTTAAGATAAAAAATGGACAGCCATTTGACTACACAATCAAATAATAATACATTCGTACAAAGAAATACTATGCAGCTGTTAAAAAGAAGAATGGTCTAGATTTATATATTCTATTTGGGAAAGATATATTCTTTGATGCGTTAAACTGAACAGATTTAACTGAATGGCATGTGTAGTAAGATTCCCCCCCCCCTTTTTTTTTTTAAAGACACAAGTATTTATAAACTGCATAAATACGTCCAGGCATGCATGGAAAAAAAAGAAAATGACTGTACATCTTAACCATGACTATATTTGGGAAATTGGATATGGAAAACTTTCCCTTTTTACATTGTACATTTATGTTTCATACGTTTCTGAATTGTTTGAATTTTTTTAACCACAAATGTGTATTGTTCTGTAATTAGAGAGAGAGAGAGAGAGAGAAGGAGGGGGGAGGAAGGGAGAGGGTAGGAGAAGGAGGGAGAGGAAGGAGACAAATGGTCACTGTCCGCTGCATTTTGCCATCATAGCTGGAGCCGCCGCACTGGCCGCCTGGAGGGTCAGAGCCCTGGGTCCAGGGTTCAGGGGCTCGGCCTTTCCCCTCTCGCTCTCTACCCCAAGGAGGAGAGGCACTTTGGCATCCCGTCTTTTTGTAAGGATTCAGTGAGCCGAAGGTAGTGGGAGGCCTCTATCGGCCATAAAGCTCTTTGAAACACACGAGATGCTGAGAATCCAAGTCCACTTCCAGCGCGGGCAGGGCGGGCAGGGCGGGCAGGGCGGGCGCTCCCACCCACCGCGCGCGCTCCGCGGGGACCCGCAGCCGCCTGCACCCCGCGGCCCTGCGCCGCCCCCCTCGCCGGGGCCTGCCCCTCCCGCTCCATCCCTTCCCCCGGCCCCGGCCCCGGCCCCGGCCCCGGCCCAGCCGCTTCCCAGCAGAGCTTGGCTGTTCCTTGAACTTTGAGCGCTGGTTCGATTTCCTCCAGTGGTACCACATGGGGCTGTGCAAACAGAGCACGTGGTCGGGCCAGACAAAGGAACGTGTGTGCTGCGAACCATCCCCCTATCACGGGAGCGCAGGCCCGGCCAGGAGCGGCCCGGCGGGCGCGCGGGGGCTCTTCCCTGCGGCCGCAGCGGCCCGGGCGGGGGGCTCTCCGGAAGCGGCGCGGCGGGGAGGGGCAGGGGAGGGGGCGGGGGGAGGAGGGGAGGGATGGGGGAGGCCCCCGCGCTCCCGCCCGCCCCGCACCGCGCCCCGCAGCCAGCGCCGCGGGCCGCGCTCCCCTCCAGCTGCTCCGGTTGCATTTCACCTCCGAGGACGGGCTGCTGGGGCCCCGGGGGCGGGGGGGGGGGGGTTCAAAGCTCGCTCTCCCGGGACGCGGGCGGGGGGCGGGGGCCGGCCCTGCGTACAGCTGTCAAAACGTCTAGGGCGGGAGGCGCAGGCACATCTGCAGCGGCGCGTCTCCGGCTGGGGGGCACGCGGGGAGCGCCTCCAACCTATCAGGGTAATGGCGAGCGGTAATTGCATTAGGATTAGTTATCTCGTGCGCTCCCCTCATTAGCCCGCAGGATGGCTCGCATCCAGCGCGAGGGTGGCACGCGGGGAGCGGGAGGATGTGCGCAGAGCAGGTCGCGGTAATGAAGGCCCGGCTCTCCCGGAGTTCGCTTCCCCCCGCCGCCGCCCCGCCCGGGCCCCCTCCTCGCCGCCGCCGCCTCCTCCTCCTCCTCCTCCTTCTCCGTCTTCCTCTAAACCTCATTTCCTGACTTTTTCCTGAAGGTCTTATGAAATGCGCAATTTAGGAAGATTGCCGTGAAAACAAATCTAGTCTGGCTGGAGGGGGGGGCTGGGGCGCGGGGGCGCGGGGCTGGGTCGCGGAGCCCACCGGAGGGGCGAGAGCGGTGGCCTTTCTCTGACGCCGAGGCCGCGGCTCCGGGTGCCTCGGTGGTTTTTCCTGGCAGGGATGCCCCCCACCCCGACCCCCCACCCCCACCCCGACAAGGCGTCACTGCCCTCCCTGCGCGATGGGTCAAAGGGAGAGGTGACCATTCCCAGGGATCTGGGTCCCGGGGAGCCGGGGGGGGGGGGGGGGGCTTGGCCTGATGGACGCGGGACACAAGACATCCTTGTTTGAGGTCTGCCCTGGGAACAGGGACCCAGTCCTTACCCGCCTCACCGCCCGAGCACACTGGCATACCTCCCGAGGGTGCTCAAAACTGCGTGATGGCTAATAATAGCCATTTTCTAAAAAGTCAAGGGAATCATCCTCAACCTCCCTCAATGATGACACCACACTTGACTGGCAGGGAGGCCCACTTCCTTGCAATGTGACCAACCGCACAGGTGACCTCACTTTTCCAAATGCGTTCTTCTCATCTGCAAAACAGGATTCATAATTTACCCACAGGCTGATTCACACAAGCGCACATCACCCCAAACAGAACTTCACGCGTAGTAGGTGCTCAAGAGATGTTAATGTTAGTTCCTCCTCATGTCTTGGTTTATTCAGCCCTAAGATGGGGATTTAAAAAAAAAAAAAAAACAACACACAAACCCTCTTTGATGTCTCAGGAGGAGGTAATTAATGTTCTCTTAACCCATCTGAAAGGGCCAATAGAGTACAAAGTTGTTTTATAATTAAGAAATGTATCAAACCCTGTGCAGGACTAATTGCTGTGCAAATTTGATTGAGGCCTGTGAGGACAAGATTGCCTTTAATGGGTTGTAGCGGAGGGGGACTATTTAATATTCTTCGGGGAAGTTCCAATGAGCAAGTCTGAGCACCGAGATTGCGTCACCAACCATTAGGAGCACTACTCAATGGTTTAGAGTGAATACACCAGGGCTTTGCTTAAATAATTATTTTGAAACTGGAAGGTTTATTGAGAGTTCAGGGTTCAGATTTAGAAATGTCAGAAATAGAGTTTTATTTGTTTCCATTGCACATAATGAATTGCCCTTTAAATAATGAAGCAATGAAAATGCCAAGTACCACATACTCCAATGGATTGCCAAATGTTGAATTAGGCCCCTGTGAGACTAAGGCTTCAAAGCCACATACATTAGAGAATTGGGACATTTACAATTTCTACAGAAATCATTGATCCAGAGGGAACCCGGTGAGAGCACACCCCTCACCAAATCTGCGGTCTAAACTTTTCAACTTCTACTTTAGTATCGGGGGAATATGTGGCGATCTTTGTCGTTGGGCACCTGGAACAATATTTTGCAGAGGTGGCCAACCAAGAGAAGTTACTAGGACGGCCTGTGTGTGTGTTGCATTTATTTGCATGGAGCAAAATTATTCTCCCCTTGACAGTAAGACCATGTGTACGTATTCACGTTGGGGCCAGTGGAAATGAGGGGTGTGATGGGCTCCCTTCCTTGTGGCCTGAGGTCACTGGTTCTGCTTCTTACAGAGAATCCAAAGGCTTGGAATGGCTTAGCCTTGCAGACACATTCTTCTCTGACGCCCACAGGGCCTCAAAATACATCTTTTTCCTTATACCCCAATTCTCTGTCTCTTCTTCATCCTCTCCGGATAAGAGATTTCTCTTTTGGTCTCTCAGGCTACTTCATCTACATTTTTCCTGGACTTCATTACTTTCTGCCTCCATCTGGGGTTTGGTCCCTTAATTATCATTTCTCTCCTAAGTATATGTTGTATTTCTTTTTTCACTGGAACTTACTTGGTTTACTTCTGCTGTTAACCACAATCCAGTCTTCTAGATGTTGCAAATACATACTCATTTGAATTCTTTTTTAAAAAAAAAAAAAGATTTTATTTATTTCTTTATTCATGATGCAATCACACAGAGAAAGGCAGAGACATAGGCAGAGCCCCATGGGGAACCTGATATGGGACTCGATCCTGGGACCCCAGGATCACAACCTGAGCCAAAGGCTCAACCACTAAGCCACCCAGGCACCCCAAATTTGTTCTTTTTCTGATATCTTTTCCAGGTTTCCCTTTCCTTTTACTGCTTGGCTTATTTGTCTACATTTACTGTCTCCACTGGTCCCTTGACCCCCTGACATCTGACTTTGCCTTCTTTTAGTCTGTGGATTGCAACTGCCAGAGGTCCATTCTCACCCCACCCTCCTATGTTTATCAATCTCTCCTAAAGACCCTCCAGGTGTATATCAGGTAGCACTTTTCAAAGTCTTTGTAAATTTCTCTGATTTTTTCCCCCTCATCCGTGTCCTCTCTGCCACCCGTCCTCTCCTTTCTCCCAAACTATACACATGCCTTAAAAACAAGAGCTGATGTTTATTGAGCACTTACTGTGCATTTGGATGCTCCAATCGACCCTGTAAACAAGGCACATCGATTATCTCATTTTCAGAGGAAGAGCCAAGACTAAGGTAGTTGGTAGGTGTCAAATCCTGGTCTGCTCTGTCTGATTGAGTCTAAGCTTTTAGTCCAGCGGCTCTAACGCTCCAGGTTTCAGGTCTCTGCTATCAACCCCTGCAAACTTTGCCAAGTCTGCATATCTCGCCGGATGGCAAACACAAAGGTACTGCACTGATTAGCTGACCACCCTCTCCTCCTTCCAGACGGCGACAGAACCATTTTTCCCAGAACCAAGGCTTGACCCCTCCAACCCTTTTCTCCTTCCCTGGCTCACCTTGCTCAGCCCTTTATGCTATTAGACTCTAGGTTTCAGCATACTTCTTCTATAATGACTCTTGAATATTTAAAAAATTCTGTCCTCCCTATTGTTCCCTTAACAGGGACATTTAAAGTGTCTCGTGTTAGAACTGACACCGTATCCTAATATTCTCTTACTTGCTATCCTGGCTGTTGGTTCGCACCTAACTTGTCCTGTTCATCATGGCCAGAATAGTCTTCTTAGAACCTTTCTTTCATGTTCACTAAGTTTTCCTTTAAGAATTCTAATGACTAGAGATGCCTGGGTGGCTCAGTGGTTGAGCATCTGCCTTTGGCTCAGGTCATGACCCTGGGGCCCCGGGATTGAGTCCCACATCGGGCTCCCTACAGGGAGCCTGCTTCTCCCTCTGCCTATGTCTCTGCCTTTCTCTGTGTCTCTCATGAATAAATGAAGTCTTAAAAAAAAAAAAAGAATTCTAATGACTTCTCTTTACTTGTAATAAATTGATACCCCTTAACTTGTTACTCAAATTCTCTATGTCCAGGTCCCCCAACTTTTCATTCTATTATCACCTCCATATTTCTAAATAGCCCCTTAGCTCTGTCTTGATTAGTTAATTACTTGATTAGTCAGTATCCTGCCTTTTGCTGAAAAGGTCTTAAGACCCCTGTTGCAACCTCGTCCTCATGAGCCCAGGGCAATGGCATTACCGTGTAGTTTGCAAGTCCAGGAGCCATGGACCTGGATTCCAAGTCCAGCTCTGCATCTGTTAGGTGGGAGAGCTCGAGCAAGTCCCTCAGTTCCTCCCTGACTTCCTTCCCATATCCGCAAACCGAGATGTCCTGAAGGTTAACCAGGGAAATAGATGCTCTTATATCCATTGGTGACACAACGAAGCTATTCAACAAGTAGTAGCTCTAATTCATCCTTTTAATTTCCCCCATATTCCTGGTGAATTTCTGATTCTGTGCCTTTGGTGATGACTCCTTCCTTGCAGAATTTCTCTCTTCCTTGTCCACACTGATTAAAATACTCCCAGTTCTTCCATGTACATTCACCCCACTGCTTCGGTGAAGCTTCCCCTCCCCCATCCCCACCCTGGCTCCCCTGTGAGGGGTTTTTCCTCTAATTTTGGCACTTAGAACAGGTACCATGCAAGTCCTCCCTCGATTGTATACTGTCTTGGGGCATCCTTTACTTGCTCCAGGTCTTCATCCACACTGAGCCAACCACCTTAGGGTGTCAGTGAGAGCTCCAAGTGCCCCACATGGAGGAAATGTTAAATGGATAGAACAATGGAGTCGAGGGGGAGGGAAGTAACTATATTCAACAGGAAAAGTCAGGGAGGGTGTCGGACATCCCCCTTCCTTCCTTCCTTCCTTTCCTTTCTTGGACAAAATAAGTCATGTGTTTTCACTGTTACCTCCAACAAGCAGAATCAAAGGATGTGATCAAAACGTAACTCAATTTTGTTTCACACTGCCAGTTCAAACTTTATCCAGTTCGATCGTTTTTCTGCCTCTGGTATGGGTGGGTCTGACTATTAAAAAACTTTTTAGGGCAGCCCGGGTGGCTCAGCGGTTTAGCGCTGCCTTCAGTCGAGGGATCCTGGAGTCCCGGGATCGAGTCCCACGTCGGGCTCCCTGCATGGAGCCTGTTTCTCTCTCTCCCTGTGTCTATGCCCCTCTCTCTCTCTCTGTCTCTCATTAGTAAATAAATAAAATCTTTAAAAAGGACCCTTTTTATCGGGGTACCTGGGTGGCTCAGGGGTTGAGCGTCTGCCTTAGGCTCAGGTCTTGATCCCCGGGTCCTGGGTCCTGGGATCAAGTCCCACATTAGGCTCCCTGCTGTGAGCCTGCTTTTCTCTCTGCCTATGTCTTTGCCTCTCTCTCTGTTGTTTCTCATGAATAAATAAACAAAATCTTTAAAAAAACTATTTATCAAGATATAATTTACATAGAATGTTATGCACATCTTTTTAGTTTGATTAGTTCAATAATTCTGTACACCTGTGAAACCACCTCATCCACACAAGGTATAGGACATTTCCATTTCCCCAGAAAGTATCTTTATTCTTCTTCCCAGATGTTTGCTTCCCACCACCTCTAACCCCATCCTGCTTCCAGACACATCCCTGGCAGTAATTTATCTCCTAATAGGTTAATTTTCTCTGTTCCAAACTTCCTGTGAATGGAAATATGCAATATGTACTCTTCTGTGTCTGGCTTCTTTAGCTCCACAAAATGATTTTGAGATCCATCCAGGTGGTTGCCTATATCAGCATTTTATGTATTCCTTTCTATTTCGTATTGCATTGTATTATTGTGTAGCTCTGTTTTAGTTCACAGAAATATTCCATCGTGTGAATATACACCAATCTGTTTATCCATTCAACTGGTAATTGATGCTTGGGTTGTTTCTAGATTTTCACTATTATGAGTAAGACTGCTATTAATAGTTTTGTGCAAGGCTTTTTGTGGACAGGTGTTTTATTTATTTTGGGTGAATACCAGGAGTAGAACGGCTGGCTCATAGAGTAGATTAATGTATGATGAAAAATATTCCGTTGGGAGGTGGGTCCATAGAGCAAGAGAACTCTACGGCCAAAATAGATTCACTTCATCAGGTGCTCCATGTGGGTTTTAGTTTTCTGTGAGGTTTTTTTTTTTTTTTTTCTTTTTGAACTCTGTTGCAAGCTGAATCCTCATGTTGCCAGCCATTTATCTACTTTTATTAAATATTTACAGAGAATCTCCTCAGGATCTGGGTGATTTATGAACTTGGAAATGTTTCTTATAGAGTGGCCTTTGACTTATTTATGCAGGGTTTTTTTTTAAGGGGTTAAAATGCAGTAGAGGCATCACTACACTTCTTAAGACCTCTGTGGGCCAAAGACAGATCAAAGATGCCCACTTTACGGTTAGAGAAGTTGAGGTACTCAGTGGCAGCAGGGAGAGCCATAATTCTTCTGCAGAACAGACACATCTAAAGTGTCCTGATTGAGTCTGCACCACCAGACTGAGATGTTCACTACAGGACAAGTGAGCACCTGGCATGACAGGCCATAAGGTCCCATTGTGTGTGTGTGTGTGTGCACACACACCACAGTTTTCTTGCTGAATCATATCACTCCTCTCCTATATCATAAAACTAACACTCCATTCCCTCTGGGGTACTTTCACCCTGGTACTATCACTTAGTAACTCCTTTGAGATATATTCCAGTTGCAGGATATTTGGGGGAAAAATACTACAGCCAAGTTCCACAGCATCCCTGCTATGATCTCACTGGTTTTTGTAAACAAAGCAGAATTTGATCTCTGTATTTAGATGAGAGATCTTTCAGGAAATCAGCCAAAGTGTTGGGAGAGGTGGGTTGGCGATTCACTGGTGGGGCAGAGAATGACATCAGGCCATGTGATGGCTCATTTTGTGTGTCAACTTGACCTGGCTACAGGATGCCCACATAGTTGGTCAAACATTATTCTGAGTGTCCGTGAGGTTTCTGGATGAGTTTAATTGGGATCAGTAGACTGAGTAAACCAGATTGCCTAATGTGGGTGGGCCTCGGGCAATCAGGTGAAGGCCTGGATAGAACAAAAAAGGACGACCCTCTCATGAGTTAGAGGAAACTCCTGCCTGACTGCCTTGAACTGAGTTATAGGTCTTTTCCTCCTCTGGACTTGAATGTGAACTAACACAGTGGCTCTTCTTGGGTCTTGAGCCTGCTGGCTTTTGGACTGACACTACATTAACTCTCCTGGATCTCCAGCTTGCAACTGTGTATCTTGGGACATCTCAGCCTCCATTATGTGAGCCAATTCCTTATTATATTTATGTATATTTTAATATATAGTATATGTAAAAAATAACTATACATATTAATAATATATATTACATATAAAATATAAACAGAACCAGTAGGAGATATATCTCCACCTTATATATAGGAAGCCATTGTAGGATTAGGAGTTTCTAAAGTTGAATAATTTTCATGCTGAAAATTTGGGACATAGGATCTCTTCCACTGAATAAGGCTTATCTTTCTTTGAAATTATTCATGCTCAGAAAGATTTTCAAAACTTCCATTAACCATACCTGGCTATTAAAAAGTGGTTGTCTCTGAGTGGTGGTGATACACATGATTGTTATTTTCTGTATATATATTTTCCAGATTTCCTAAAATTACTCTAGATTATTTTTTTAAAAATTAAACTTTTAATCTTGAGATAGTTACAGATTCAAATGCAGTTGTAAGAGATAGCATAGAGTGATACCATGTACCCTTGGTCCATTTTTCTCCAATGGTAACATCTTACAAAGCTATAGCACAATATCACAACCAGGGTATCGATATTGATTCCGTCAAGAGTCCATCGTCCCAAGAATCTCTCATGCTATCCTTTTAGAGCCCTACTCACTTCCCTGGAGCTTCAACCACCCCTTATCCTCTGACAACCACCAACCTCTTCTCCATATCTGTAATTTTGCCATATTAGGCATGGAATCATACAGCATGCAATGCTCTGGGGATTCACCTATGTTGTTGTATATTGACAATTCATTCCTTTTTCATTGCAGGGTAGTTTTCCATACTGTGGATGTACCACAGGCTATTTAACCATTCACCTGTAGAAGGATATCTGGGTTGTTCCCATTTTTTTCACTATTACGAATACATAAAACTGCAATAAACATTTGTGCCCAGGTTTTTGTGTGAATGTAAGTTTTAATTTCTCTGGGATAAATGCCCAGAATTGCATTTTTTGGGCCCTATGGTAGTTGTGTGTTTGGTTGTAAAAGAAACTACCAAGCTCTTTCCCAGAGTGGCTGTACCACTTTACACCCCCACTGGCAATGTATGAGAGATCCAGTTTCTCTGTACCCTCATCAGCATTTGATGAGGTGTATAATGTTATCTCATCATGCTTTGAACCTGCATTTCCCTAATGACTAATATATTTTCATGTGCTTATATGCCACCTATATGTTCTCTTTAGTGAAATGTCTCTTCGTGGTGTTTGCACATGTTCTAGTTGGAGTGTTTGGTGGTTCTTGCTGTCAAGAGTTGAGACATCTTTATATAGTCTAGGTACTAGTTATTTGTCAGATATGAAGTTTTCAAATCTTTCTTCCCACTATATAACTTGTCTTTTTATCCTCTCATCAGGATCTTTCATTAAGAGAAGGTATGTAATTTTGATATAGGTCAAGTTATTGATTTTTCCTTTTATGGATTGTGCTTCTGGTGTCCAGTGTAGAATCTTTTGCCTAGCCTAGATCCAAAGACTTTGTCCTATTTTTTTAAAAAAAGTTTTAGAGTTTTTAAAAAATGCTTAAGTCTATGATCCATTTTGATTTAATATTTTAAAAAGACTTATTTAGTTATTTGAGAAAGAGTGGGGAGATGGTAAGAAGGAAAGGGAAAGGGAGAGAATCTCAAGCAGATTCCCTGCAGAGCCTGCAGGGCTCAATCTCACAACCCTTAGAGTAGGATCGAGCTAAAATCAAGTCAGACACTTAACCTGCTGAGCCACCCAGGTGCTCTGCCTTAATTTTTATCTAAAGAGGGAGACTTACATCTAGGTTCTCCTCCTCCTCCACTCTTTTTCCCTCTCTCTTCCCCTCCCTCTTCTTCCTCTCCTTCCTGCCTATAGATGTCTAACTGCTCCAGCACCATTTGTTGAAAGGTCGTCTTTTCTCCACTGAATTGCTTTTGCATCTGTCAGAAATCAGCAGGCTATATTCATATCAGTTTATTTTTGTGTTCTTTATTTTCTTCCATTGATCTGTGTGTCTACCCTTTTGCCAGTACCAATGTTGATTATGGTAGTAATATAAAAAGTCTTGAAATCAGGTAGACTGAGCCTTCCTATTTTGTTCCCGCTTTCCAAAATTGTCTTGGTTATTTAGTTTGCCTCTCCATTTAAATTTTTAGAATAATCTTGCCTGTGGCTACAAAAAAAACTTTCTCTGATTTTGATAGGAATTATATTAAACCTGTATATAAATTTGAGCAAGAAATGACATCTTTTACTATGTTAAGGTTTCCAATCCATGAATACAATGTGTCACTCATTTATTTAGCTTTTCTTCAATTTCTTTCATCATTGTTTTGCAGTTGTCAACGTATAAGACCTGTACATGTTTTGTTAGATTTGCACATAAGTATTTGATTTTTTTGAGTGATTGTAAATGATATTATAATTTTAGAGTCATATGTTTGTTGGTAATGTATATAAATAGAAGAACATTTATATTTATATGTAATATATAAATACATAAAAATATTTATTTATGAATATAAAATTTATGTTCATCTTGTACCTTACAATCTTGCTGAATTTATTTATTAGTTTTAGGCATCTTTAAAGTAGAGCCTTGGGATTTTCTATACATACAAGCATTCTGTCTGCAGATACAATTTTATTTCTTAATTTCCAATTTGTATGTCTTTTATTTCCTTTTCTTGCCTCCTGCATTACTTTATTTAGAACTTCCAGCACAATGTTGAATAAGACTGGGGAGCAGCTATCTTTATTTTATTCCTGATCTTAGGAGGAAAACATTTGGTCTTTTACTACTTAATGTTAGCCGTTGGCTTCTTGTAGATGGTCTTTATCAAGTTTAGGAAGTTCTCCTATTTCCATTTTTTTTTTTTTCTGAGAGTTTTCTAAAGAATCATGAATGGGTATTAAATCTTATCAAATGCTTTTTCTGCATTGATTGATATGATCATGTGATTTTACTCCTCTACCCCATTAATATGATGAATCACATTGATTGATAGCTGAATATTGAACCAGCCTTGCATCTTTGGAATAAACTCCACTTGGTTGTGATGACTAATTCTTTTTATAATCGCTGAATTCTATTTGATGACATTTTGTTAAGAATTTTTATGTTCATATTCTTGAAGGATATTGGACTATAGTTTTCTTTTTTTGCATTGTCTTTGACTGATTTTGTACTATCTTTGACTGCTAGCAGAGTAACATTAGCTTTATAAAATAAATTGTTAGGTGTACTTTCCTCTTCTGTTTTCTGGAAAAGGTTGTGTAAAACTGGTGTTAATCTTCCTTTAAATGTTTGATAAAATTCTCCATTGAAACTAACTGGATCCAGAGATTTATTTGGGGGGAATTTCTTAATGAACTCAATTTCCTTAATAATTTTTTTAAAAGAGTTTATTTATTTATTCATGAGAGACACAGAGAGATAGGGAGAGAGAGGGGCAAATATGCAGGCAGAAGGAGAAGCAGGCTCCATGCAGGGAGCCCAATGTGGGACTCAATCCTGGGACTCCAGAATCATGCCCTGAGCCAAAGGTGGACACTAAACCACTGAGCTACCTAGGCGCCCTGATTTCCTTAATAATTATAGGAATATTCAAATTATCTCTTTCATATATGGTGAGTTGTGATAGTTTCTGTTTCTCAAAGAATTTATCTATTTCATCTAAAAGTTATCAAATTTATGTGTAAGTTCTGAAATCAGGAAATGTGAGTCCTCCAAATTTGTTCTTCTTTTTCAAGATTGATCAGGCTATTTGGGATCTCTTAAGATTCTATATAAATTTTAGGATGGATTTTTATATTTCTGAAAAAATATTGTTAAGATTTTGATAGATTGAATTTGTAGAACACTTTGGGTAATAGTGACATCTTAACCATATTGAGTCAGTCCATGAACATGGGACATCTTTCCATTTATTTATTTCTAATTTCTTTCTGCAATATTTTGTAGTTTTCATTGTATAAGGCTTTTAATTTCTTCTTTAATTCCTAAATATTTTTATGCTATTGTAATAAAATTGTCTCATTAATTTCTTTTTCATAGAAATGTAAGTTACTTTTGTGTATTGATTTTGTATCCTGCTACTTAGCTGAATTCATTTATTAGTTTTCACAGTTTTATTCTGATATAGAATCTTTAGAATTTCCTACCTATAAAATTATATCATCTGTGAATAGATAAATTTCCTTTTTTCTTTCCAATTTGGATGCCTTTTATTTTGTTTTCTTGCCTAATTGCTATGGCTAGAACTTCCAATACTATGTCAAATAGACGTGAGAGAGTGGAAATCTTTGCCTTGTTTCTGATCATAGAAGAAAAGCTTTCAGTCATTCGTCATTGAGTATGATATTTGTTGTGGGTTTTTCATATAGCTTTATCATGTTGAAGTAGTTTCCTTCTGTTCCTTGTGTATTGAGTGTTTTTTATCATGAAAGGGTAATTGAATTTATTGAACTTTATCAAATGCTTTTTCTGAAGCAATATCATTCTATTCTATAACAGTTCTTCATTCTATTAACATGGTATATTACATGATTGATTTTTGTATGTTGAACCATCCTTGTATTCCAGAAATAAATCCAATTTGGTCATAGTGTATAATCCTTTTAATACGTTGGTGAATTCAGTTTGTTAGTACTTTGTTGAGGATTTTTGCACCAGTATTCATAAAGGATATTGTTATCTAATTTTGTATTGTCTTTGGCTCTGGCATCAGGGCAATTCTAGCTTCATATAATGAGTGGGGAATGTTCCCTCATTAAAAAAAAATTTTTTTTTTTGAAGAGTTGTTGTTCTCTAAATGTTTGGTAGAATTCACTAGTGAAGTCATCAGATCTGAGCTTTTTGTTGTTGTTGTTGGGAGATTTTTGATTACTTATTCAATTTCCCTACTAGTTATGGGTCTATTGAGGATTTTTATTCCATGATGTAGTCTTGGTAGATTTCGTATTTATAGTAATTTGTCCATTTCATCTATGTTATCCAATTTGTTGGCATATAAGTATCTTAAAATCCTTTATATTTCTGTAGCTTCAGTAGTACTGTCCCCACTTTCACTTTTCATTTTAGTAATTTACATCTTGTCTCTTTTTTAGTCAGTTTAGCTTAAAGGTTTGTTCAATTTTGTTGGTCTTTTCAAAGAACAAATTTTTGGTTTTGTCAATTTTCTCTGTTATTTTCTATTCTCTATTTCAATTACATCTCTAATTTTTATTATTTCCTTCCTTCTACTAGCTTTGGGTTTATGTTGATCTTTTTCTAATTCCTTAAGTTTTAAAGTTAGGTTTTTGATTTGAAGTCTTTCTTCCTTTTTAATGTAAGCCTTTTTAGCTATAAAATTTCCCATTAACACTGCTTTCACTGCGTCGCATAAGTTTTGGTATGTTGTGTTTTCATTTTCATTTATCTCAAGATATGTTCTAATTTCCATTTTTATTTCTTTTTGACCCATTGATTGTTCAAAGTTGTAGTGCTTAATCTCAACTAATTTGTGGATTTTCCAGTTTTTCTTCTTTTATTGATTTCTAACATGATCCCGTTGTGGTCAGAGAAGATCCATCGTATGACATTTACCTGTAAAAATCTATTGGCAATTGATTTGGGGGTTAACATGGCTTATCCTGGAACTGTCCCTATGGCCTTGAGAAGAATGTATATTCTATTGTTATTGGGTAGAGTGTTCTATTTATGTCTTTAGATCTTGTTAGTTTACTGTGTTGAGTCTTCTATTTCTTTATCTTCTCTCTCTTTGTTTTGTCCATTATTGACAGTATACCATTAAAGTCTCCAATTATTACTGTAGAACTATTTCTCATTTTGATTCTGTCAATTATTGCTTTATTTCTTTTTCTGGTCTGTTATTAGTGCTTATATGTTTATAATTGTTATATCTTCTTGCTGTATTGAATCTATTATTAATATATACTGTCCTTCTTTGTCCTTGTAACCTTTTTTGGATTTGAAATCTGTTGGATTTAACATTAGGATAGCACCTCCTGCTTTCTTTTGGTTACTAGTTGCATGAAATATCTTTTCTCACCCTTTCACTTTCAATCTATTTGAATTTCTGGACCTAAAGTGCATCTCTTGCAGACAGCATGTAGTTGGGTCGTGTTTTTATTCATTCTTCCAATCTCTGTCTCACTTGAAGTTTAATCCATTTATCTCTCATGAGTTTTTATTTTAATTATTTTACCTTTGGTTCTGAAATTTCTATTTAGTTCTTTTTTTAATCATCTGTTTATTTGGAGATTTCTGTTTCTTTGCTGAGGCTTTCTTTCTTTTTCATTCTTTTTAAGCATGTTCATAATTGTTCACCAAAACATTTTTATCCTCTTTAGAGTTCTAACATCGCTGTTATTTTGGTGTTGGTTTTGACACCTATTGATGTCCTTTTCTTAATTCACTTTGCAATCTGTCTGGTTGCTATGATGAGTAATTTTCTATCAAAACCTGGCCACTTTCGTTTATGTTATGATATTCTGGATCTTATTTAAACATTCCATTTTAGCTGGCTTCTTCTGACATTACTTCAAGAGGGGAGAAGAGGGCCCTCTTTTGATACTGCCAAGTGGAGGCAAATGTGCATGTTCTCCACTGAGTCATCATTGACATCCATTGGAGGGATCTTTGTCATAGCTAGATGGGAATGGAAGTTCTGGCTCCCCTCTAGGCCTCCACTGATATCTCCCAGATGGCTGGGAGGGGTAGATGTGTCTTTTTACTGCTCCCCATCTGGCTACACTGACACCATGAGGAGGGTGTCCTCATTATGGCTGGGCAGTGGTGAACATTCTGACTCCCCACTAGTCATCCTCTGATACTACCCTAGTAGGGATGAGGAGGATGTCTCAACATTCTGGGTGGGAGTGGAGGTCCAGGCCCCCCATGTGGGCTCCTTTGATACCCTGGGGAGGTGGGGTTACTGTCTGGCAGGGATGAAAGGTAGCTTCTTACCTGGTCTTTTCTGACAACACTTGTTGAGGGTGGTGGGTGCCTCATTACAGCCTGATTAGGACAGAAATCTAGGCTCCTCACTGGCCTTTGCTGGCACAGGTGAGGGTAAGGCTACAGTGTTCTCTGTGTTTTTGGCAGGAGTAGAGCAATTATTGTCTAAAAGCCTTCTCTCCTGCTAGACTGCCTTTCTTCTGGTCCTTCGGCTAGGGTGCACAGGCTGTTGTGGAGGTTTTTTTTAATCTATGCCTATTGCCATTTCTGAGTTTTTAGTTTCTTCAGCTCCAAGCCTGGCATCTATGAAGCAAAGAGAAAACCCAGGATATGCAACACTGCCCTGGGTCCTGAGGCTCCTAGCCAGTCTTTTGCCTTCTTTACACATTTCAGAGTCCTGTGTTTGTGATATATATAATGTCCAGGCTTTTGAGTTGTACTTTGTCAGAGGAATAGAGAAATGTGTGTCTACTCCATCTTCCTGTAGGTGGAAATACACCCAGGTATTATTTTTATGACGAGGAAAATGTAACATATTTTTAACAAAACAAAAAGACTTAAGCTGCAGCTGGAGGTTTGTGAATGCATCAAGGAGTGCTTGTCTGATTTAATCCAGAAAGAATAAAGTTGGTGACCATAATAGTGGGTGATGATAAACGACAGTAGCCAGACTTCAATGAGCACATTAGCACACTTTTTCTCATTTTTATGAATCCTTACAGCAAACCTGCGAGGCCAGCATTATTCCTGTTTTACAGTGACGTAAACTAGATACAGATAGTTTAAGAAACTTTTTCCCTCCATGTCACATATCTAAAGAATGAGATGGGGGAGGGATTCAAACTTTAGCCTGTCTTGTTGGAAAACCTGAAATCTCTGTGTCTCATTGCCCCCATGGACTTCCTTTTTACAAGGGGAGTCGTGGAGAACAGGAAACTACAACGCGACAGAGCAGCCTCCCTTATCTGTGTTCTGTAGAAAGCACTTAGGCCCCCATGCAGGGAGCTGTTTTTGCCCAGACTACCGATGGCATTTCTGCAGAACTTGTATTTCAGATTACTTCCTTAAACAACTTGGAGATGTAGGTGTAAGCCAGACTCACTGCCGAACAGATGGGGAATCTGTAGCTCAGAGGGGTCGAGTGACTTGTCTAAGACCATATGGCATTTGAAGCTGGAAGCTGACCTGGGAAAAAAAGGTCTTAGGGAGTCAGGAGCCAGTCAGCAGGCACTCCACCAGCCCCCAGTGAAGCTTCCAGCTTGGTCTCTGTGCTGTCCCTGTGTCCATACCAAGGTGTGGGCACAGCCCCTCTGCAGTTACCGCAGGGCCTCTGTTCCAGCAGCCTCCTGGCCTGCCCCAGTGCACGACTGTATCTGATGGAAACCTTATGTGGAACAGAAAACAAACCTGAAAACCAGACCCATCTCAGTATCTCCATCCGCTGGATAAACATCTCTAAGACAGACGCGCAGGGAGGCCAAACTCCCTTTGCCAAGTTTTTAACCTAAAGTTTGGAAGCGGTTTGCATTTTCCGTAGAGCAGTAAACTATCTTCATTCCTTTTACGGGGAACGGCTCCTTCTGGGGTGATAATTTACTTTTAATCTCTCTTTCAGGAACTGATGATTTTGCCTTATTGCCCGATAGAAGTTGTGGGTTAAAAGAGAAGGCTCATTTTGGGGGGGGGGGTGTAGAGAAGTCTTCTGCTCTCTCATCTTCCTCCCCCCACCCCTTCTGAAAGCCCGCTTTGGGAGTCTTTGGAGCCTTGCCTCTTTATTCGGAGAGAACTTGGCTCCTTCGCGGTGCCCCCATTCCTCTGCCGAATCTAATCTGACTGTTCTATTTATAATTCTTGAGCAAGATGAATCTCGTCTTTGTGTTTCTTTCTGAGCAACAGCGTCCCCTCCCTAGGACTACAGCCATTTAACCTCTACAAGAATCTCTTTAATTTCTCTGCAAATTGCCAGAAAGCAGGCAGCTGAAACCCTATCAGGTCCTGGATCGTATCAGACCTGCTTTAAACTGGCACCCTCCTCCATCCAACCCCCACCCCTCCACCCCCGAGTTCATTTAGGAACAGGGCTGTTGCAGAGAAATTCCCAGCAGCCCTCTGGCGACGCCAGCAAGGTCTGGGAAGGCTGCAGGGAGGGGGCACGCTCTGGAGGGTGGCTGGAAACTCTGCCCACTTCTAACCATGCCTCGGTTCCTCCCAGATCCCCCAAGGCTTAGACATACACGACACGCTATTTACCTTAAATCTTAGATCCATCAAATTGTTCTGCCTGGAAACCATCTGGCCCAAAGCCCTCATTTTGCGGAGAAGACAAGGAGGCCCAAGAGAAGGGAAGTGATAGACCCAAAGTCACCCAATCTAGTCCATCCCAAAGAGCCCAGACTGTAAAGTCGGTATCCCACCTGGACTTCCTTGAATTTATGGAGGTGTTGTTTTGATGAAATGTGTCCACTCCAATGAAATGTCATTAAAAAAATGCATGTCTATTTGTATGTATTTCTGATGTTGATGCATCCTCGAAATTCCTCTTGTCATTTGCTGCCTCCCATTCCTCATTTGTACAGGTCTTTCTCTTCTCAGGGGGTCTTAATAGACGCCCTGGAATATGACTTCTACAACCAGGGTTTGAGAAAGAGGTGATGAGCCGCACAACCCAGAACCAGAGCAGACAGGTCCCTGGGTCTTTGGAGACCTGAAAGCTGTGAGGGACCTTCTCGGATGACTTAGCCAGTCAGTGACTATTCTGGGCTTGGAGCCTGGCACTCCCCCTCCTCATCCAGTGCTTTTGGCCCTACTGGGTTCCTACTGGCTCTGGGGCTCCCATTCCTGACCTGGGTCTGGCATGTTCCCATAGACAGTTCCCGTTAGTTAGGGCTCACTCAGACCAACCAGACTTCTAGCCTGACATTCATTTGTAATAGGAGAATGCACCATCACACTTGTGAATCCGACCACATTTTAACCTCATTTGCTGTGAGCTTCCTTGTAAAATTAACTAAGAAAGGGCCAACATATTTACGTCCACCTCCTTAACATAATTGGTCTTCTTTTCTATCAGATGAATTAAGACCGTCTTAAAAGTTTTTAAGGCTCAGGAATCAGTGGGTCCCATTGAACATATATAAGTGCAGTTACCCTTTAGAGCTACCGAGACCCATTTGAATGTAACACAAATGCTAACTTTAAGCCAAGCATAATTATATTTAATTCATACTGAGATCCCGGTGGAGCAGAGGCTGCAATCAATGGCTTCCTAAGCTTGTGACTGTCAGAGGCTCCCTGCCTCTCTCTTCCCATGAAATACCTTTGGCTTTTTTTTGTTTTAAATTCTTTGGGAGACATGGGATGATGCCTTCCAAAAAGGCACCAGAAGAGAGAGGAAATGGAGTTTAAACATTTTGAAAGAGTCCACTTGCTTCTCCGTAGGGCTCCAGCCTTGCTTACCGTGGAGGCATGGCCTCCAGTCAGGAAAGGATATGAACATTCATTTAGGACCCAGACAGGAGGGAAATTATGTTCTTTGAAGGTATAGTAAGTATCAGACACGGTGCCACATTCTTCATAAACATGTTTCTCTTTTAAATCCGCACGGTATCTCTGGTGGGCAGGTACGGTTATCCCCCTTTTAATAATGGACAAATTAAAGCTGAGTGAGATTTAAGAATATTTTTTGCCTTAGGCTACTCAGAATAAATGATTTCCACAAGATTTAAACCAGGTCTCTGACACCCAAACCAGCTACTATTATGAGCGTTCTTGTATCTTGTGGAATATGTGTGAGAATTTCATGGTGTGTGTGTGTGTGTGTGTGTGTGTGTGTGTGGAAATGCAATAGCTCAGTCATGAGGAGTATGCAGCTTCAACATTGAGAGACATTGCCAAATTGCTCTCCATAGTGATTGGGCTTATTTATAGTCTCCCCAACAGTGTTTAAGAATTCTTATTGCTCCATATCCTTGCCAACATTTGGTGTGATCAAGATTTTTAATTTTTTTTCTGGCACCACTTGGTACTTCATTGTGGTTTTAATTTACATTTTACTTGATTACAATGAGATGGATTGTCTTTTAGATGCTATTATTGCCTGTTCAGGTTTGCTTTGTGAGATGCTTGTTCATCACTTTTGCTACCTCCTCTTTTTCAGGATTGTGGATTTTATTCCTAGTTGATTTATAAGAGTTCATACACACACACACACATGCACACACACACACACACACACAGATATATGTATTCCTGATTCTAATCCTTCTGTGATTATTTAAATTTTAAATCTCTTTTCCCAATCTATACCTTGACTTCTTACATTTTAACGATGGCTTATTTTTTAAACCAAGCATTATAGATCTATAATTTGTAGATCACAAAATTTACTCATTGTAATGGACAGATTGATGTGTTTTAATGAATTCGTGGTTGGACAACCATTGCTACAATTCTAGGGCATTTTCATTGCCCTCCTAAGTTTCCTCTTGGCCCTTTTCAGTGAATCTCACCTCCCAAGCCCCAGCCCCAGCCAACTACTGATCTGCTTGGAGCCTCTGGTTTTGCTTTTTCTAAAAATATCATACAACTGGTAGTATATAATATACAGTCTTTTGTGTCTGGCTTCTTTCATCTCATATAATGTTTTAGAAGTTTATCCATGATGTTGCATATAACAACTACTGTTGTTTGTTCCCTTTTTTTTTTATTACTGACTAGTATTCCACCGTATGGCTCTACTGCTGTGTCTATCCACTTCAATATTTGTATTGTTTCCAGCTCTGAACTATTATGAATAATTTGCTATGCACATTTGTGTACACATTTCTGGATAAATATATATTTTGATGTCTTTCAGGTGGATCTTCAGAGTTCAGCTGCTGAGTTGTATGTTAATTCTCTGTTTAACCCTCTTTTAAAAACTGTTGAAATATTTTACAAAATGGTTGTACCATTTCTCATCCCCAGTGTATTTTTTTTTTAAAGTGGGCAAATGATTTGAGTAGACATTTCACTGAAGAAAATATGTGAATGGCTAATAAGAATATGGAAAGATGCCCAGCATTATTAGTCAATAAGGAAATGTAAATTAAAAGCACAATGAGATAACACTAAGTACCCACTAGAATGGCTATAATTATGACGATTAGCAATACCGAGATTTGGTGGGAGTGTGGAGAAATGGTTTCCCTTAGGTGTATTGTTACTAAGATATCAACGGAAATTTTTAATTCTTATTTTAATTTTTATCTTGGCTTCCTAAAGGTCACCCAGGTGTCTGCATACCTAGTGGTCAGCCAATGATTTGGACAGAGATTGTGCTTGATTCTGTAGGGCTTTTACCCTGTGCTAAATGATCTAATGGGTGAACAGGGAAATCATTTAGACTTGCAACCAATTCTCAAGTCTCCCTTGGATGTGTCTCCAGAACTTCTCGGGTCTCCCTTGCACATGTGTGTAGTTTTGCAGTCACTAAGGTATGTGTGGGAAGTTTATTTCAGCTCTTCTACAGCTTTCTTATTTCCTGGATCTCTCCATTAAGTGGACTGGTCTACCACTCACCACAACTAAGGCTGCAATCTTGGACTAGCAAGCTGCTATGGGTTTCCCTCATTTATTTCCTACAGAATTCATGACTTTTAGCTGGAAAAGCTCGGGGTGCTTGCTCCAACCACCATTATGAATTAAGCCAGCTCTCTCTGGCAGTGAAGCTCCTGGTTTTGCAGCTGGCCCAGCACTGGCAAAAATACAATGCTTACCTACCAAACTGGGGCAAGGTATAGGAAGGTACCATGAACTTGGTACATCTTTCCATTTGTTTAGGTCCTTTAAATATTTTTTCAATAATATTATATCATTTTATCCCTAAAGATTATGTACATTTTCTGTGAGATTAACTATTTGGTTACTTTATACTGAGTGTTGTAAATGGTATTTGTAAAATTATGCTAAAAATTTTTTGTTTAATTTATAAGGGAAGGCAATTAGTTTTTGTATATTTATACTATATACAACAATATTAAATCTACTGTTTTTTTTTCTACAGATTATTTTGTTTTATTGTTTCATGTAGGAAACCTTGTCAGCTGAAAGTAATAACAATCTTGTTTTTCTTTTCAATCCATGTACCTGCTGTTTCTTTGACTTTTTTTCTTTTTGCTTAGGGCTTCTATTATAAAGACAGATGTGCTGATAGTGGAGATTTCTGCAACTTTCCTTTAAAACTTTTAACATTTGATCATTAAAAATGATGTATGAGAGAAGTTTTTGGTAGATGTAAAAAAATCCTTTGTATTCTTAGTTTGCTAAGTTTTTTTCTTTTAAATTACAAATGGGTGTTGAATTTTACCAATTTTTAATATTTTTTGCCTGTGTCTATGGACCTATGGGTATTAGCATATGGTTTTTCTCCTTTAGTCTGTTAATGTAATGAATTATTTTAGTCAAATTTCTAATGTTAATCCCTTTATGAATTCCTGGCATATCCCCAACTTGATCATAATGTCTTTTTTATTCATTGCTTGATTTGGTTGGCTAATAATTTCTTTCATATTGCCTTATCTATGTTTGTAAGTGAGTTAGGCCTATACTTTTCTTCAGACTGTTGCTTATTTCAACTTTTAGAGTAGTAACATGAGAGTTGATTATTGAATGCTTCCTACTCTTCAAGACCTCTGTTAGGGTAGGATCCGTGGAAATGGAGTAGATGCAGAAGACAATGAAAAGGAAAAAAGGTAAGGATTTAGTGACTATTTAGAGTTGGGAAGCAAGAACTTGAGTATGAGTGCCACTACAAACTAAGTGAAGATTGGGAACTGTGTAAATATGAATGATAAAAAAGTTAAGTTTATGTAAAGATATGAATTTGAGATGTTGAGATAGCCAGTGAAACTGTCCAGTACGCAGTTAGGAATTTGATACAGAAATTGCAATGTCATGGCTAGAGATACAGTCACAGGAGTCATTTGCAAGAACTGAACTATGTAGGTGGATGAGATCATCATCTGGGATGAGTACACAGGGAGGAGTACAGAGGATGAAACCTTGAAAGGTGCCCACAATGAGAGGATGGGGGAGGAAGGGAGAGAGAAGCTGTGGAGGAAAGAGCGAGAGGAAAATGAAGGTGGTAATTTTCTGAGCTAGGGCTCAAAATAAAATGCGAGAGCAGATGGGGTCTGATACCTCCTCATTTAGTTCACACAATTGAGAAAGGGAGACCATTATGTCTCTCAAAGATTTTTGGAGAAACCACTTTTTTTTTTAAAAGATTTTATTTATTTAAGAGAGAGCAAGGGGAAGGGTAGAAGGAGAGGGAGATGCAGGCTCCATGCTCAGCAGGGATCCCAATGTGGAGCTCCATCCCAGGACCCCGGGATCATGACCCGAGCCACATGCAAGTGCTTAATGGACTGAGCCACCTAGGTACCGCTGGAGGGACTATTCTTAAAAACACTGCCTCTAATAGCCTAGAAAAACAGATCCCACCCCATAGATCAAAGATAGTCATATATATTCTATCATCCATTGGTTTCTTCCAGCTTATTTGCCTTTCCAGTTATTAATCCGATGTTATGAAAAGTCAGTTTAAGTAAGATCTTGAATTCAGAACATAGATTATCTACTTTTTGCCACAAGTATCCTGTAGGTTATGAGATCTTTTAGCCTCGTCCTTGATACAGTTGGCAGTATAATCTATAGTTCTTTGACATCACTGATGTACATCAGTCAGCAAATACAGGCATGTAGCCTTTCAATGTTAAAAGGGATGATAGAAGGCATCTTTCTTATTTCACAGATGAGAACACTCAGGACCAGAGAGGTGCAGTGACTTGACCCAGGTCACTTGGGGAGTTAGAGGCAAAGCTTGGACGAGAGCCCAGATCTCGTGACTTGTAGCCCTCATGATCCAGAACCTTACAAGGATCAACACATAAATCGCTCTCGCCTGTGATAACACTCTGTTTGCACTAATAATCTGTTCATTTTATTGATAACTGCCTCCTAAATTATGAGCTGTTAGTTTATCCAAGTGGGATTTGCTGGTGCCTACAAACACACTGTATTGCATTCAATTTTTTTTTCTATGCATAAGTGTATTCCTTGGATATATAGAGGTCCCATAATGGAGACAGTTAAATAACTATGCCATTAGTTTGCAAACAGAAATGTTAACCGAGGCAGAATCCATTAGTTTGCTGGTAAGTGGTTGACTGGATGAGTCCTTCAGCGTATTTATTAACAACCTTCAATTCATCCCTCCTGAATCACAAATTTGGTTCTTAAAAACATACAACCTAACATTTGTACACCTCATTGTATTGACTAGACTATAAGTTCTTAACATCTCACATTCTTCTATTCAACAATATTTAAGGAGTGCCAACTCTGTGCTAGGTCCCAGAAATAGAGCAGTGGGCAAGACACACGAAGTCCCTGCCTTCAGGGAGCATATATTATAACAGCAGGGAGGTAGACAATACATGCGCAGATAAATGGTGTTTTTTCCTACAGTGACAAGAGCAAAGGGATGGAGAGGAACCAGAGGAGGAGTGGTTCTACATCATCTGGAGTGGCCAGATGGGGCCCCTGGAGCAGGTTGGTTCCTTGGGAAGACAACTCTGAGCTGGAGATTACCATCTAGGGAGCTTATTGTGGAGCTCTTTTAGGGTCAACACCCATGGAGGAGTATAGGCAACAGGATTTGGAAGAGGGAGAAGTTTGGCTGTTACACAGTTGCAGCAAAGCCTCAACCTCCCGGGGAACTTTGGAGCTGGGGTCACTCTGCTGAGTAGCAGCGACAAGCTACCCTTTAGACCCTCTTAGTGGCCAGTATTGTACATGAGCTGCCTCGAGGAGTGGAGTGGGTGAGTGCAATCTGTGAAAGGCCCCAGCTGTGGGTTTTCAGCTGCCAATACTCCCAGCAGCTATGAGAATGGGAATGATGCCTTAGTCCTGAACAGAGGGTTCAGAGTGACACATCACAGCACCCGCTATTGCCCCTCTGAGCAGGGGACATTTGAGCTGAGACCAGATGATGCAATTCGATTTAACCCTCAGCTTGATATTGTAACTTATTCCCATTTGGCCTCTTAGAAGCTCAGAGAGGTAAAGTGACTTGCTCCAAGTCACATAGCTAATAGGAAGCAATCCTTTGGGTCTCCTAGCCCAGGACTTCTTCTATGACCTGGCTGTGTGTTTATTTATGCCTGTCCTTGTAAAAGGGCCGTCGGCGTGGGTTTCTGTAAACACGTTCATAAAGGTTTTGGGTACACTGCCAGGAGAATATAGGGTAGGGCTCTGTGCATTTCACTGGAAAGCATAATGATAGGGCAGGCCCATAAAGCCATGTTTACAAATTTGTTCAGATACACGATTAGATATCCTTCTACAAAATAGATCTTCAGAATTTAAAAAAGTTTTCAAATAATATGCTGACAACTTAGTTAAAAGAAAAACAAGTGGGACATATATCACTAGATTTTACTTGCTCCAAAAGTCAAAAAGCTAACCACAGCCATGCCAAACATCTGCAAGTATTTTTAGCCTTCAACTCCATAATCTTTTCTGGTTCCAAGTATGAGCAGAGAGCACCGAGTTTATGGCTTTTATTGTCAATATTGTCAATTGCTCAAAGTTCATTCCTTGCCTGGCTTTCAACCTGTGGCCCGTTCAGCCCGTCTCCTGTCTTGGTTGGGCTGCAGTCAGACAATGTCTTAAATGTCACGTCTCTTTGCAGGTTTTAAGGTGCTTTTGTGTAAATTATTTCATCCAATCCTTGTCAAAACATGGGGAGATGTGGCTCTTTCTTGCCCTTTCACTGATCAAGAGACTGAGGCCCTGAGAAGTTAAGTGACACAGATACATAACATGAACACAAGTCTTTGGGTTATAAGGCCACACGCTCTTCCTACTACCTCTCTGGCCACAGAGCTCAGAGTTGGGTTTCTGGGGTGGGGGGTGGAGGTAAGCATGGGGCTCTAAGAGAAAAAAAGGAAGACACAGAAATGAGGAAACAACAGATTAGTGTTGTTAGCTACCTGGGCAAGTCATGTAACGTCATTAGGCCTCTGCTTTCTCACTGGAGAAGTGATAGAATGGAACTCGATTCTTTCTAGGACTTCTCTGGACTCTAAGCTTCTCTGGTATTAAGGAAAAGAAAAAGAAAAAAATCAAAACAGTAAGCCAGCAACAGCAAAGAACAACCATGCTACCCCAGGTCTGCGGTCATGACTGTGACCGTATAGTGACTCTTCCTCATGGATTTTTCACATTGGCTGAGCGCCTTCATTTTGAACACGGCTCAGGTAGCTGCTGACTTCCTGGTACTAGTGTCACTGTTTTACACATAATGGTGAACAGACTGAAGAGATCAAATTAAATCCATTTCCACTTTAAGCTAGGAAATTTGTTTGGAACCATCAAGAGGGTTTAGAGCGGTAAGCATGGGTTTTCAATTGCCATCAAATGGTAAATTGCTTAATGTCAATTGGCATTAAGTGGACTGATTTGTACCCAATTAATATACCGTGGTTGGAGAGGAAGAAAATAGTTTCATTTAGCTAGATTGTTCTTCCTTGGATTCTTCCTGAGTGGAGTTCCAAGCAGTTTGCAGACATTCCTTTTTATTCCATAGATTCCCCTAACCCTGTGAGCCAGGGGTAGGGGAATCCTCCCTTGTTGGGGAGGATGGGCTTGGAGAAGCTCACTTTAACTTTTTTTCATGCTCCAGAGTCCCATTTAGGGAATGGCCACTGTAGGGCCCCTCACACAGGATAACAGCAATGGGATAAGACAGTTAATGCAGCTTTCAGAATTATTTCATTTCCAACCAGAGCCCCAGTTTTGGCCCTAGAGGAAGCTGGCCTACTGGCCATTAGACTGAATTATTGGGCCAAGCCACTCCCAGCATTTGCTTGGAAGACTTCCACTGGAGAATCCAAGGGATCAAAGTAGTGCTAGTGGTGACAAGTCAGATGCACAAAGACTCAGTGTCTCTGCAAGATCTGAAACCCACCTCTGGCTTCGACAAACAACCACAGAGGAAACACAGGTCACCCGATCACTGCCCGCTGAAATGTTGGCACACAGAAGCTCAGCTAAATCCTTGCTCTGGAGACTCCCCAAATGAGAGAAAACCATGTGAGCCCACACTGGCCAATTGGAGCTGGACGAAGAAAGATAGTAGTCTCATTTTCACATCCATAGATTTTTATGCTCCCTTTGGTCAGTAATTTACATTTATATAGACTCTTTCAAATTCTGGATTCTAAAATGACTTTGCTGGTTTATATGTATAGGGCACCACTTTGTACCAGCAGTTGGCTCTGTATGTCTAAACAAAACCTGGCCATCTGTATTTAAACAAAAGCATGTGGCTCAGTTTTAACTTGGTCATTTTAAGCCATACCATACTTGAATGAATTCCTCTGAGTGTGTGTGTGTGTTTAAGGGCACATAAATGTGCTTGCTGTATGGTGCTACTGGATGAACCCTTTAGTCTGCCTCTATTTTGATGCAAGGTAGTTCTATAGCTGTCTTCCCTCCATGATTTATGTATGAACATAAAAAGATGCAATATGATCGAAAAAAATACAGGCTATGACTCTCTCCTTTAACCTAAACCCAAAAAGCATTTCCCACTCTTTTCTACGAGTTTGTCCAAAGAAACACCTGAGGAGAAAAAGAATGTACATGAAAATCACTTAGTGAACTGCCAAGCTCCATTCATAAGAGTGCTCGTGCCTGCTGTTACTATGGAGAGAGAC
Organism: Canis lupus baileyi; assembly: GCF_048164855.1. Lineage (NCBI taxonomy): Eukaryota > Metazoa > Chordata > Mammalia > Carnivora > Canidae > Canis > Canis lupus. Next base: position 76,738,610 of record NC_132840.1, read on the forward strand.
AGCTTCTCATAGAAAGAAGGGTTCTGCATCTAGTGTCAGAAGGCCTAGGTTTGAGCCAAATCACTGCAAGCTAAGAGCAGAGAGACCTTAGTTTCCAAATTTAAGTGGCAATATATTGATTCTGTTTGTTCAAGACAGTTGTTGAGGAGTGACGGACATCCGCCTGCGGCATCAGTCATCAATGCCCGTCAAGGTTGATTGGGCTGTTTGGTTGGTTAGAGGGAGGTCCCTACCTCTTTCTTGCTCAGGGAGAATGGCTTTTCCAAATAGAAAAAGACTGCTTTTAAGTCACAGGTATGTGAATAGATGGAAGACCTCTAGCTAGGATTGTTTCAAGGACTGAAGATGATAGTGTACACAGAAGAGACTTCTCACCTCTGAGAGCCAGATGTATACAAATCCTCACGCAGGAACTGGGGCTCTGTTTCTCCTGGAGTGTAATTCCCAAGACTGCTGGTGGGTCTAGCTACTGAACCTAAGATGTCATCTCTCTACAAAGTTTGAAAGAACCCTGGGAACATCAACTGTTGCTCATCATGGCCTCTCTTGTATTAGACTTACTCACACATGTGCCATCGTGTCCCTTCAATAAAGTTTTTCAATCTTGGCACTGTTGACATTTTAGATCAGATAATTCATTGTGATTAGAGACAGTCCCGTACATTGTAGGGCGCTTAGCACATCCCTGACCTCTACCCATTAGAACACAGCCGCATCTTCCCCTTGTGGGACAATCAGAAATGTCTCCAGATGTTGCCAAATGTCCCTTGCAGAGGAAAATCACCAAGGGCTGAGAACCACTGAGTTAGACTGTGTGGCAAGTTCTATTCTTTATTTCTTTAAAGATAAGATTGTATTTATTTATGAGACAGAGTGATGGGGGGCAGACAGAGAGGGACAAGCAGACTCTGTGGCGAGCACTCTGTGGATCGAGCCCCATGACCCTGAGTTCATGGTCTGAGCTAAAATCAAGAGTCAGACACTTAACTCACTGAGCCACCCAGGTGCCCCTATTCTTTGTTTGTTTGTTTTAAGTTGTATCCTTGAACTAAGTAGCACAGTATCCAGCCCTAGTAGGTGCTCAATAAAAAGTAGTTGAGTGAAATTTCAAACTGAACAAAATAGCAAAGTTTCACATTGGTACAAGAGCCACCTCCTGCCAACTTTTCAGCCTCAATTAAAGAGGCCACACAGAAAAGCAGATAAAGCATATGGTGGTGTTGGGTCCAGGTTCAATGGGGAAACACTTGTCAGCAAAGAATGTATGTTCACAGCATCACTTGAGATGGATTTAGAAGTAACTGAAACGATCCCAGATTGCAGTAGAGTACCCAAGCACTCTGAAATTTAGGGAGCTGGGGATCTATTTATACCTGCCTGTTCATTATTACCCACCCCATCCCCTTTCCCTCTACCTTCTTTACCCAGAGATGTGCTCACAGTATAATCCCCTGGTTGGCTTTGCATTCTTGATCTTTTCATATCTTAGAATTTTTTGCAGATTCTCTGACTAACCTATAGGGAATTGTCATTGTGCTGGTGACCAGACCAAATTGTGCCTGCAGAGCCAGGAAGGAAGAGCTATGGAGGTGTTAGGTGGTTTTAGATTCTAGCCAATACAGGACTGCTGACTTGGGGTGTTCCAGGGAGGCTGTACCTTCTGCCATTTTGCTGGGTAGATGGAGGAGCAGTTTCCAGAGGTTCTAGACCATGGGCACATTCTCTGTGAGTGCCAACTGGCCTTTAGAGCACTCTTCCCCTAGAAGAACCACCCCTTTCTCCAGGTGGTTCTTCAGCTACAGCAGAATGTGTCTGCTCTTCTCTCCCTCACAATGAGATGCCTTGAAGTAGTAACTGATATGAGGTGCTCCGATTCCCTCCGTCTCCCTTTCTCTTGAACACACCACAGTCAGGATTTCACTGCCATCACTTGATAGAAAATTGTTCTTGCCAAGGTCACTGTGACCTGCCAGTTGCTAAATGCATGATCAATTTGCATCCCAATCCCCACTTGATCTATCAGCAACATTTGACCCAGGTGAGCATCTGTCTTCTTTGAAAGGCTTTCTTCTCTTGGCTCTGAGGACACCACAGTCTCCTCCTGGTTCTCTTCCTCCCTTCCTCTCCCAAGGCTGCTCCTCTCAGTGATTGTTCCTGGCCCTGCTTCATCTCCTCAGTACCACTCACTCCAGGGCTCCTCTCCCTGCTCCTCCCCTCCTCCCCACCCCCTTCTTTGCTCTTTTATACACCAGTCTAGTGGCATTAGATATGGCTGTGAACTGGCTTGAGCACCCCCCCTCCAATTCATATGTTGAACTCCTAATCCCTGAGAAGATGGTATTTGGAGATGAGGCTTTTGGAAGGTGATGATGTTACAATGAGGTCATGAGGGTGATATTCTCTTGATGGAATTAGTACAGGGTGATATTCTCTTGATGGAATTAGTGCCTTTTTAAAAACAGACACCAGGGAGCTGGTTCCTTCTCTCCACCTCTGCCATGTGAGGACATAGAAGTAAGGTGACTGTCTACAAGCTGAGAAGAGAGCCCTCACCAGGGAACTGAGTTGGCCGGCAGTCTGATTGTGGGTTTCCCAGCCTCCAGAACTGGTTTAAGCCACCAGTCCATGGTATTTTATCATGGCAGCCAAACAGACTTGTAGAAATACTATTTGCTGGCAACTCATGCATTTATGTATCCAGCCTGCAGAACTTTCTAGAACGCCAATCTCAGATGCCTAATTGCCCACTCAACATCTCTGCTTGTATGACTAAGCAATATTCCAAATTAATATACCCCAAAGGAAATTCCCTCACTCCCAAACCTACTACTATAATCTACTTCATCTCAGTAAATGGCAACTCCATTCTTTTGATTGATCAGGCTAAGAACCTTGGAGATCTTTGTCCCAGACTTCACATCCAATCCTTCAGCAACACTTCTAACTCTGCCTTCAAATATATATCCCAGACCCAATGACTTCTTCCTACCCTCACCACTCACCCCCATAGTTGAAGCCACCAGCGTCCTGGATTATTGTGGTGCCTCCTAATGGAGTCCAGCGCCTGCAGACTTGCCCACCACTCCTGCCTTCTCCCGTCTGTTTTCAGCGTAGCAGTGAGCTCACATTACACTTCAGCTGCACATCCTCCAAAAGCCTCCATCTTATAATAATATCCAAATCTCACTACTGCCTAAGTTCCTTCATCTGACCCACTGCTGTTGCTCTGAGCTCATCTCTTGCCCCTTGTTCCAACCTTATCCCTGTTCCATCCTATCCTGTTACACTGTGTTCCTTGTTATTCTCTTCCTCAAACACAAGTATTCTCCTGATTCAGAGCCTTTGCACATGATATTCCTTTTGCCTGGAATACGTTTCTCTCACATATTTGTGTGGACCACACAAATATGCTCTAGGTTGCCTACGTTCTTTAAGCCAAATAGAAAATTTCCTCCCAATGATCTTCCCTGACCACCCATCCTATAGAAAATACTATCCCCCCACCACTCATTTGTTTCCTCTGTATCACTGAATCATATTTGTTGTCTGTTTGCTTTCTTATCCTGCTCCCTTTCTAGAATATAAACTCCCTGAGTTTAAGAAGCCTTGTTCCACTGCTGCAACCCTAACACTTTAATAGCTTCTCTCCCAGAGTTGGTGCTCAGTAATATTTGTGGAGAGAATGAATGAATCTATCCCTACAACTACTAGGAGCCGACATGATAAAGCAGTCTGTCAAAAATCTCCGGAAAGATTTTAGGTTACTGATCCTTCTTTATTAAAGTAAGCCATTTGAGCTTCAAAAAGAGACTGTGTATACCACTGTTCCTTTCCAATATAAAATATAATTTTTTTAAAGTTGAAAATGGGAGATTTAAGTTTTGTGAACATTTCGGTCTCTAGCATTCTGCTAATGGGTCAATGGGTTAAGGTGTCCTTTTATTATGTTCAGTTTAATGCAACAAACATTGATTGCTCCCCACCACATTCCAGGCTCTGTGGGAGATGGAAATGCAGATTGCTTAGATGGGACCTTGCCCTCAAGATGCTCACAGACATCTAGGGATAATAAGTAATACAGACTACTATCTACTTTTTCAAAATTTAAAAATTTTGATAAATGGCACCAGGTTTCTGGGGGTGTCTGGGTGGCTCAGTCGGTTAAGCATCTGACTTCAGCTCTGGTCATGATCTCATGGTCCTGGGGTCAAGCTCTGAGTTGGCCCCCTGCTCAGCAGGGAGTCTGCTTCTCCCTCTGGCTCTCCTCTGCTCATGCTTTCTCTCTCTCAAATAAATAAATGAAATCTTAAAAAAAAAACTTAAATAATACTAGGTTTCTATTTGCATCAGGAGGTTGAGATCCAGTAAGAACATTAATGACCACAGGCAGATTACATGTCAAACTTCCTCTAAAGGGAAGTTGCTGAGATGAGATAGATTCATGTGGTCCAAAGAGCACAGCATCAATAAATGCCATAAGGTAGAAGAAAACAAAGTGCTGTGGGTGTTCTGAAAAGGGAACAGTCACATCTCTTGGGGGATATAATGGACGGCTTCGTGAGAGAGACCACAGCTGAGCTTGACAGGTAGGGAAGCAGGGCAGTGACAGCCAGGAGCCCCTCCACACAGAGGGAGGAGGCACCTATCACAGATGTGCAATGGGAGACTCTGGGACATTTTCTAGAAATGGTTATGGCCAAACGTGGCTAAAGCATGGAGCAGAAACAGGGCAGTAATTGGCACTTGGGATGGAGGACAGCCCAAATCATGGTTAGTAACATTATCTTTTTCAAAAGCAATAGGATTGGGAAACAGGAGCCCTGCTTTTTTGACAATAGCAAAAATGAGACTTCAAATCTGATCATTCTCACTTGCAATGTAACACTTGTGCAAAGAGTTTTGGAATCCTCAAAGAGGATTAATTTATTTATAGCAACTTTTTGGTGTATTTCCATGTCTCTTTCAATCTTTGAAAATTGATAATCCATGTAGCAACTACAAAGACTCTCCATTCACCACCTACCAGAACAACCTATTACTCCCTCTTGATGGATAACAGAATTTACTGTAAGTGCCTTTTCATGACCATGATAGAATTTCCCCCATTCTTTCACTTTTCCCATAAAGCCCACGTCTGCTGACCTCCAGGGTTTGATAAAAGGTCTCTCTCATTAGCTCATGCAGCTCAAGCTCTGTCTGAACAGGATTCCAGTAAGGATGGCTACAGATTGAATAATGGTCTGTCTCTCCAAATACCATGGATTCAAATGCTTAGAGCAGACCACATTTTAGTAGCTGGACGCAGAATATATACCAAGAATAATTATAAACTATTATAGCCCCAAATGCAGGCCATTATGACAAGAATTCAGGGATCTGGTCTCCCAAATAAACCACAGCTGACATTTACCTGTATCCACAGTCCCTTTTAATACAGGTTTACCATGATGTGGATCCCAAAGAAAATCTCAGGGAAGGAGTCACAGATTCAAAGTATTTCAGAGCTGGGAAACATATGTGGTTATTTGGTTGAATTGTACCGGTTTCTAAACAAGGAAGTTGAGGTCAGAAGAGGTCACAGCTTTAACAAAGGTCAGTTAAGGCAGGGCTTGAACTTGTACCTGGGACTGCAATTTTTTCCACAGGGAAGGTGATCATCTCTCAGTGACCATCTGTGGGAGGGTCTCCTCATGGGCTGGTCTTTGGATCTCATGCTCTTTAAGAGCCCCTGTAACTCATACCCTCTTTTTCTGCTAGGCCTTCACCTTTACTGCCTTAGTAGGTTGTGCATCAGGTAGGTGCTTTAGCACCAGCTCATGTCCCCAGGCTACAGGTGAGAATTATGAGTTCAGGGAGCTTATCTGTCTATATTCTGTTTTTGCACTATGCCTGGTGCCTCACAGCTCAATGCATCTTAGTTACCTTCCTTTCTACCGTGGAATATACTCGTTCAATTGAATTGATGTGGTTGGGGAAGAGGATGGGAATGTGATGGAGGGAGGTGGTAAATGACTTTGTAATCCACCAAGTATGAGGGGGTTGGAGAAAAAAAACATAAGGAGAGGATGGGAGAGTAAAGGAAAAGAAAGACAAAGGATGGAGAAAAGTCGGAAAAGGATCACATTTAAAAGCACAAAACTGGTTCCTGTTTAAATGCAGACATGAGTCCAGAGTGTGACACGTGTATTCAGCCTGTATAAGTGATTATGAAAATTAATTAAAAAGAGGGAAAGAAAGAAAGGGGAATGGGAGATGAATCCATATTGAAATGCTCCCAAAGATCCCTTAGAACTGCTTCCTTCCTCATATCAGTGTTTGGAGGAGGTTGTGATCCCGTTTGTGCTGCTGCTGTAGGAAAAAGGAGGCATTAGCTCTGAGCAGTCACAGGGAGGCAGTTCTCACTGCAGAACCAGATGGGGTCTTATCACCTACAGTGCGGGGTGGGTGGGTTTTTTTTTTTTTTAACTCCCATCTCCCATGATATTAGCTCAACAAGCATTCCGGGGACTCCACTGGCTGCTGTTCGCTCACTTTCCCGCGAACACCCCTCAAAGGTACTAATTCCACCATCAATGACACCTGAGCCGTGGATCAGCCCAGATGCTCCACCTGCCACCTGTGGGTTCAGGCTGCTCCAGAAAGCGGGGGCAGTTGGCAGTGGGATTTCTCTTCCTTGGCTGGTGCTTCAGGGGGAGTCAGAGAGCAGGACATCTTGGATACAAGCAGGTGAGGCTGCAGTGGCAGCTTCTGCTGAGGTTTTTCCCCTGCCTTCCAAGTAAGCTCCATGGAGCCTGGACAAGTTGGGAGTGGGGCCCAGACACCAGGGATGCTTGGGGAGTGAACCCTCCCAAGTCCCTGACGTCATACCAGGCTAGATCGGCCTGCTGCGTGCAGGAAATATTGAACATTCTGAGTCTTAAAGAGGGAACCTGGAACGGTTCCAAGATTACACTTAATCCATCTGCTGGGAGCTACAGAGAAGGGAGATTGTGAGAATCTGTGAAAATAACCCTTGCAGAGCCAGGCAAGCACACAGCATCAGCATGGTACAGGTAATAAGTACAAATAAAAAGCATCCCTTACCTCAGGTAGCAGGTACAGTTTCCAAAGCTCATCCATACACGCGATCTCTTTGTTCCTCCTTATGGTTCTGGGAGGAAGGCAGAGAATGTGATTTTAGGTAAGCTACTAGATTATGTATCTGTGTATTGCCCCGTAGCACTTAACTGAGCAGGTTGTCCAGTAAATGGCAAGTCAATAAATAGGTGGATGAGTGTGGACAGACTTGCATTTTGCAGGTGAGACACTCATTCCAAATAGTTAAGTTCATTGCAAAGCATTCAACATGCCAGGCCCCTGTGCTAGACCCTGGGAAGACGTGAACCTCTTGCTCGAGGAGCTTGCCGTCCAGAGTGAGGTGGCCAGAAGTGATTATGCTGTCTGATATGCATTCTATTTGAGGCAATCATAGAAGGATCTGGAAGACACAAATGAGAGACAGACTGACTCCAAGCCAGAGAATCCCAGGTGATTCGCCTGATGTCGTAACAAGTAGCAATGAAACTACTATCGAGGTGTTCAGACTCATCCTTCCTTTGTTTTACCTCTCCCCTGATCAGGGAAGTTTCTGTCCTGTTTCTCTTGTCCCCACATCCAGCCTTGACTCGTTCTATCATCTTTAGGACTTTATCTTTCTGCTTTCGGCTCTATTACTGTTTCAGTTAAAGGATTCCACGGGTAAGACAGTTATGGGGAGAAGGGATCAGAGACTAAGCTCATATGCAGGTGATGGGGAACACGGAGGCAGGGGTTGGAGGACTTCAAGCCGTCTAGGGGTTTGTGTGGGACAAGAAGGTGCTGAGGGAGAGGGAAATGAGAAGGGACTGGGGATTATTTAAGGGAAGCACTGCCTTCACGATTTTTCTTTCCTTCTGCTAGCACATCCCTGCATTAACATAAGCCCACCATGCATATACATGCATATATATGTGTGTGTAAGCCTATGTATGCACACACACACATGCACCAGCATCGTCTTTAAACCTGTCACCAAAACGGCATGCAAAGTTTCTCCCAGCCCTTCCTACATTAAACAATTCTGTGGTGACGTATGCCTGATATTTGCGAGCATGAGGCTTCTTGTAGCTTGACAGCTGTGGGTTTCGAATTTTATTAAACTTCTGCCTTGTTCAGTCTGATTTCTTTAAGCCTTTATCTAATTGCCTTGGGCCACAGGGCCTACCACCTTGGCCATGTGCAAAGATATAAATTTTACCATGTAATTGAGGGCAAGTAATAAACTCATGTATAATAAATAGCAAAGAATTTTGATGATCTGTGTCCTCATGGAAGAATGGCTCATAAAAATAATTATTACATGATACATGCTTACATTATTTACAAGGTACATGCATGCTCTCCTTTCTCCAAACGCTATTGGGCATTTGGATATAATCACCAGGAATCCAGGCATTTCCAAATGCCCACATGTGTGTTAACATGTAGCCCAAACATCTGTTTGTTGACTGAGAAATGTGATTTTCAGCAGGCCACTGAGTTCCAGGGGCCCACAACCTGTTCTTAAGTCACCTCTTCTGGGAAGAAGCTGTGATTCTTCTGCATGATTCGGCTCCCCACCCACTTCATGTCTCCGGAGTATACTGCACATGTGAGTTCGCTTGTCTATCTCTCCGCACAAGAATGGGAGCACTTTGAGGAAAGTGATGTATCGGATTCATCTTTTTTACTTCCAGACTTTTGTGGAGTGAATGAATGAATGAATGCAATACCTACCGTGCACCTGTCCATCTATACATCCAACGCCATGCCTTGCAGAGAGGAGGCAAATACTGAATGAACATCTATATTCACGAGTAGAGAGATTCTCATCAGCTGCGTTGCATTACATAGTTTCTCGTTTAAGCGTTTCTAAGCCTGCAAAGTCATTTTTACACTGCTTCCCCTAGCCCAAGGGAGAAAATAGATAAAAATAATGAAGAACTTGCAGTGCCAGGAGGAACGTGAATTCCCCACGCTCGCTGGGGGAATGAGGCACAGAACCCACGGTTTGGATTTCGCTTCCCTCTGCTCTTTCCCTCCTGCAAGCGGGCCTCCCTTGGCCTTTCTCTTCATATTAGAACTTGGCCAAGTATTTATATATATTACAGGGCCTCTCTATGTAAATCCACATTCCATAAATCCCAAAGCTTTTCTTCTGTTTCAGAGCAAGGGGCCTAACAAGAAATATGTGTGTGTATGTATATATATATATATATATATATATATATATATATATATATATATATATTTGCAATCAGCAAATGGCTTTTTTATCGATTCACTTCTTCTAACAGCAGGTTTGCTTCATGCAGACTTGAGGACTCTGGTATCTCTCTCCCTGTCCCCTGTCTCTCTGTCTCTCCTCTGTCTCTCTCCCCACCTCCTGCTCCCTCTCTTTCTCTTGGCCACGGCCCTTCCTTAAGTTCAGAGACACTGATCATTTACTCTCCCCCCCCCCCCACCTCCATCTCTCCCTTCCATCAGATTCATCTGACTTGGGCTGTGTTCATAAGCCCCTGGCTGCTCCACTTGTACTTGCCACCTGCTGTGGCTAGAATTGTAGGGCCCTAATCAGGTTTTGCTGTGTTTCCCTCACACCGTGTCCCTTCCCCATCCATTCTGCCCTTTTGACTCTTCTCCCTCAACCCTCACCTTCATGGTACATGGGCCTATTAAATGGTGTCCGGTCCAATTTCTGGCACCCCATAAATCTAAATTTTCAAGCTTGGGAAGCCAGGCTCACCCAGTGGCACCCAGATAAATGAGTCCTCCATGAGAAACCTACACTGGTCATTACTCAAGACTCTCCAGAAACCCCAACACAGGGGTTCCTGCCTGGCAAAGTCCGAGTCCCCCTTTCCTCCCTCACCCCCTGAAAAAGAAAACGCCCCAGCAGCACGGATGCTAGTCTTCATCCGGGCGCTCCCGCCCTCGGTAAGGATGCTCAGACCCGTGCCCAGCCTCCCGCCCCAGCACCCAGCCTCCCGCGTCACTCCGGCCCCACAGCGGCTTTGAAATGAGACTTAATATCCCGCACACGCGCCTGCACTGCTCAGCTCGCTGGGGCTCCGAGTGTGGAGCTGAACAAAGAGCCTCCGTGCAGACATTTCATTGTTTGCAACAAGGGCAACCGACGAGGGCTTCCCTCCCCAGCCTGCTCCGAGCTGTATCCCTTGCCTTTTTGGGGGAGGTGTTGGGGGTACTGTTTCAACACCCTGAATCTCCACTCCACCCAATTGACAAGGGTCTCTTGGGGCAGGAAGAGGGTTGTGGGGGCTGGAGGCCTTGGTAGCCAGCTCAGCATCTTGGAAGACTACGGGAAGGGGTTGCCCAGGGCCAGGGCTGCTGAGGGGGCACCAGGGCCTAGGGTCTGTGCTCCACTCCCGAGACCTGGAGACGGTGGGCTGCTCTTGGGAACTTGGGCACTATTTGTGTTTACTTATTTGCTATTTTGACTTGGGAAATTACCCCCTTTCACTCTGCCAGCCTTCTGCTTCGGCACAATAAAAATTAATTACAATGAATTAGAACCTTTATAAACCACCCTCAGCAGTACAATGGCTTGGAGACAGCCCCTCCTCTGGCCTCTCACTGGTCTACAGTTTGAAATCCCATTAGAAGAGCAATTCTAGAAGGCGAATGTCTCTAAAGTAAAGTACCTGCGTTTTGGCTTCTATGGAATAAATCTGGGAACTAATCGGATGCTGTGAAGGGTGGCTTTATGTGTCAGCTTGCCTAGGCAGTAGTTCCCAGTGACTTAATCAAACACTAATTCAGGTGTTGGCCTGAGGATGTTTTGTAAATGTGGTTAAGGGCCACAGTTGATTGACTAAGCAGACTGCCCCGAAAAATGTGGGTGGGCCGCATCCAATCAGTTGAAGGTCTTAAGAGCAGAAACTGAGGTTTCCCAGAGAAGAAAAAAAATCTGCCTGGAAACTGCAGCATCCACTTTTGTCTGGGTTTCCAGCCTGCTGGCCTGCCCTGCGCATTTCAGACTTGCCAGCTCCGACAATTCCTTGAAATGGATCTCTTCCTATAAAAATAAATCTCTCTGCATCGATAGCTCTATCTATGTAGTGTTGATTTTACTTCTCTGGAGAACCCTGCCTGATACGTTTAGAAAACTTATGCTGAATTTGAATTGTTCATTGTGTAAGTAACTCCTGGGAGGATGACCACTCTTATTTATATGTAATAAAATATATCATATATCTTTTATTCTCTGGCACAAAGCTCTGTGTTGTGCACATGAGAGGGGCTTAAAAAATACTCACCAAAGTGACCAAAGGCCCATGCTTTACTCGACTTCTGCCACTGAATTTTCAGCCCATGAAAGCATTTGCTTCTTCTCAGCCATGCGGCACTAATCAGCCCTACTTGGGACTCCAAGTCTTCTCAGGACTTACCCATGACATTGTAAAATACTGATGCTCTCAACACTCTCTGCCTTTAAAATCTATTCAACAAGTCACATCTCCCCCCAAAAGCCTCGCTGCAGAGAGTCCAGGCACTTAACTTACCCTGGCCTCCTTAACGCTTGTACATGGTTTATATTGGTTGTGCTTTGCTTTGCCTGCCATCTGACTATGTTGCTCTCCATTTCTCGTTACTGGTGGGCCCTCTGGGGCGAACCTAGGCTCTGATGTTGTGGAGCTTTGTGGTCCTTGGAATCAGCCAGACCTAGCTCGAGACCCGGGTCTCATAGAAGCTGTGAAAACCTGATGAAATCATATAACTTTTATGAGCCTTCCTTATTAGTAAAATGGAGGTTAAATGACTCACAGGAACCTGTGAAGGATAAATAAAGCAAATAGTTCGTAATCAATTATTTTTTTTTAACATTACAGTAAAACACTCATATTTCCCCTAGTGAAATTCTCTGTGGAGCTGCAAAACACAAGCCAGATAAGAACTACTGTGGTTGGCTCTAAGGAAAGCCTCCTTCTTTTTTTTTTTTTTTTTCATTTTATTTTATTTTATTTTTTATTTTATTTTATTTTATTTTATTTTATTTTATTTTATTTTATTTTATTTTTTTATTGGTGTTCAATTTACTAACATACAGAATAACCCCCAGTGCCCGTCACCCATTCACTCCCACCCCCCGCCCTCCTCCCCTTCCAACACCCCTAGTTCGTTTCCCAGAGTTAGCAGTCTTTACGTTCTGTCTCCCTTTCTGGTATTTCCCACACATTTCTTCCCCCTTCCCTTATATTCCCTTTCACTATTATTTATATTCCCCAAATGAATGAGAACATATAATGTTTGTCCTTCTCCGACTGGCTTACTTCACTCAGCATAATACCCTCCAGTTCCATCCACGTTGAAGCAAATGGTGGGTATTTGTCATTTCTAATAGCTGAGTAATATTCCATTGTATACATAAACCACATCTTCTTTATCCATTCATGAAAGCCTCCTTCTTGTGTGCTAGAATTCCTGTCTTCCATCCTATTCAAGGACGTTCCTTTAGCAGTTCTCCCTTTGTCTCCTACATCGATATGTAGCCCTGCTCTACTGGGTCATTCCAGCCAGTCAGAAAACATGCGGTATAGTCTCCATCTTTAAACCAAACAGCCAACATAAACCTTCTTCCTTCACCCCATATCCCCAGTGGTCACTACACCATTCCTGTCTTTTTCTCTGCTATAAAGTTCACTGACAGGTTGGCTACACATTTTGTCTCCATAATCTCTCCCCATGTTTTTTTTTTTTTTTTTTGAACCCACTCTAGTTGGGTCTTTGTTCATACTACTCCACCGCAGCTATAGCCAAGGTTGCAAAGGACCTTCACATTTCCAGAAGTTACAGTTGGTTACCCATCACCATCTTGCTTGGTCTACCAATGTTGGGTACAGTTGGTCACACCTTCACCTTGAAGTACTTGCCTCACTAGACCCTGAGATACCACTCTCTCTGAGGTGTCCCCACTTCACTGGCATATCCTCCTCAATCTTTTTTGTGTGGTTCCTTCTCATCTTCTTAGCTTCTAAATTTTTGAGTGCCCCAAGGCTCAGTTCTTAATTTCCATACACTTGGTGCAGGGAAGGAGGGTTTCATCTAATCCCATAGTTTAGAATACCATCTATATTCTGATAATTCCCTATTTATATAATCCATCCAGGCCCTCTCTCCTGAAAGCCAGACTCAGAGCCAACTGCTTACTTAACATCTTTCCTTGGATGTCTTAATAAACTTCTAAAATTCATCATGTCCAAAGCAAAATCTCGATTTCCCCCTGAAATCTGCTATTCTGAAGTTTTTCCTATTTCAATAAATGACAATTGCATTCTACAGTTTACACATCTCTAAAACCTGGAGATCATCTTTGGCATGTCATTTGTTAACATGCCCTGCAGCCAGCCAATCCAAGGGCAAATGTTATAGGCTCTGCTTTGGCAGTGCATTCCAAATCTAACCACTTCTTACCACATCCACTGACACACTGAGTCTAGTCCAGTTCACTATCTTCTATCATGTGGATTATCTTAACAGCCTCATGATTGTCTCCTCATTTCCTCCTGCACTTGACTATAGGTAATTTTGAACACACTATCCAGAGTGATCCTCCTAAAATATTAGTCTAATCATGTCTCTCTCCTGTCCAAAATCTTCTGATAGCTTCCCATCTCACTCAAAGTAAAAGGTAAAGTATCATTAAAGGCTCAAGGCCCTACACCATCTGTCTCCAGCAGATTAAGGCAGAAGGTTAGTTTCTATCACATTCTTTATCCACCCCTGGGTGTGATCATCTGACTTCAGCCACGAACTCCTTGCTATTCCTCAAACACAGTGAAATATACACACACCTCAGGACCTTTGTGGTTCCTGTTCTCTCCACCTGGAACATTTTTCTCCTGTGTAAGCACGTGAATCCCTCCTAGATATTCACAGGGATCCCTCTCCTCAGAGAAGAGAACTTCTCAGAGATCTGAATCTGATCACCCTTTATAAAAAGGAGCACCCTTTCTCATCTCTTTGTAGCCTCCTTACCCTGCTTTATAACTTTATAGCACTTATTAGTACCTGACATATTATATACTCCTTTGTTTTTCTACTTATTGTCTATTCTAACAAAAAATGTAAGTTCGAGATATCAGGAGCTTTGTCTCTTGTACACTCTTGTATTCACTAGCACCAAAATACAATGTCTGGCACAGTGGATTCTCAATAATTATCTGTTGAAAAAGTGAATGAATGAAGTGAAATTGATAGGCCAAGAGCCCCATTTACTCTAACCTCCACCCTTTAGGGGACCCCTGGGTGGCTCAGTGGTTGAGCATCTGCCTTTGGCTCAGGGCGTGATCCTGGGGTCCAGGATTGAGTTCCATATCGGGCTCCTTGTGGGGAGCCTGGTTCTCTCTCTGCCTATGTCTCTGCCTCTCTCTGTGTGTCTCTCATGAATAAATAAATAAATAAATAAATAAATAAATAAATATTATTTATAATATTAATAAATAAATCTTTTTTTAAAAAAATAACCTTTACCCTTTAGCTCTGAATCCATCCCCTGGAGCACCAGAGATGGTCTCATCCCTAAAGAGCTAACCTGTCCCTTCTCAAGTCTTTGCTACTTGACTGTAAACATCACTGGTTCTTTCTACAGTTCTGTAAAGAGGATGGTGGTTCTGATAGCACATCCCAGTTTCTTCACATTCCAAAGTGTAGTTTGTCTGGCTTTAGGGGTCTGGACACTTAAACTAAGTGAGTTGTTTTCTTGACTATGTTCTGGTCCCCTTTGGGCTTTATTTCCACTGTAGCCATAATGGCTCCACCTACCCATGTCTGAAGACAAGTTTGAAATTGCAACAAGAGAGATTTTGATATAGAGCTGAAGTCACTCAAATGGTAAAAGTAACTCATGTAAAAGCGTCAAGATAGAATATTACAGATTTGGAATGACTTGTTATTGTGCCTTAAGGTCGGGATGAATTAAGGGGGCGGATGTTTGTAAGTGCACTTTGATTAGAAGTAGGTCATCGGCAAACCCACTAGCAACAGTTTACTGCTCACAGAGCAGTTTATAGCTTATGCACATGATGGAAGCAAAAGTATTTCCTGTAAGATCTATTTAAAAATGTGGATGGTAATCAGGGGCAGAAGACAGACAGCACATACAAGTGGAGTAATTGCGGAGAGTTTAATGATGGGGCTATTTACAAAGGTGTGGGAAGGGTTAAGGAAAACCCACCAGAAGTGTTGAAGCAACAATCAGGGGTAAGCCAAACTGGGGTTTGTGACCCCTGACGCCTGAAAAGTCAAGGGGAGGGAGTCGTTCCTGGCCCTGGAGAGAGCAGCTAGCTTTAGGAGAAGGCTGCCTCAAGTGTGGCTCTCTCAAAGCTACCCAACAGGGACAGAGCCAGTGGAGCAAACACTTCCACCTAACTCACTGCCGCCTCCCCTGTCTACAGCTAGTGCTCCTTTGACAGTTCCCAAGTAGACCCTAGGGACCTGGGGAGCCACTGAGGTAGCCTGGAAAGGTCAGCCTCCAGGGGCCCAGAGCACAGTGCAGAGGGGTGGAGGATGCGAAGGAGTCAATGGGGGAGATTCCAGCAAGGTGTGCTTAGGAATGAACAGCTTTTGAAGAAATGAGGGTTTACCCCCAATAGTTTCCTATAATGCCTGAAATAGCTTATGGATGTATTTTATGAATTGTTTTAATGTTGAGGTTTTTTCTTTTCTTTTCCTTCTTTTTTTTTTGGTGGTGGTGGTGGCGGTGGGATGATGGACTTTCCCATTTGATTTGCTTTTCTGGATTAAAATGACCTTATACTGTTCTTTAAAAATTGATGTGTGACTGTAGGATTCCATTTGCTTGGTTTTAGGCACTGGTTAACCCAGTGTATGGTGATAGGGGTTAGAAGGGTTGTTACCTCTGGGAAGGGGCAGAAAGGAATCTTTCTAGAAAATGCGTGTCTTGAACTATTGTGGTGGTTACAAGGGCATATATATATATATATAAGTAAAAATTCAATGAGCTGTAAACTTAAGATTTATGTATTATTTTTGTATGTAAATTATATCTCCATAAGAAAGAAGAAAAAGGAAAACAATATGGTTATGTCCTTGGAAGCACAATGTTTGTATGCAATGTTTTTTATGTGTTTATACAATCTATACAAGCATTTGTGTGCCAGTTCGGTATTCTCTTATCTGTTCTCTCTACCCTTATAACTGGCACTCAGTTTTTTGAGGGGCAGAGGTAGGGGAGGGGGTATAGACTATCTTGGGGAAAGCTACCGACAATTACCCTCAGTTGAAAATAAACATAATAAAACTATAGAAGTCTAATTTTTGCAACTTGAGAGGGTTTTTTCTGTAGCTATTCACTTCTAATCACTCTCACCTAATAAATGAATAGAATAGCTAATGTGATTAGACTAATTCACTATTCATCAAGAATATTAAATGAATAGAATATTTTGCATTTCGCCAGTCACACATCTTGAGTATTTACCTGATATTACAATCAGACATGTGTTAGATTCTCTCTCTGCTTCTGGGCCATAGCTCATGGATAATTATAGTGTTTAATTAGCCCCACACAGCACTTGGCTCTCCGGTGTGGATGGAAATTACAGGATGTAGAAAGAACAAATCAAAGACTGTAAGGGAAAGTAGCCGTTTGCTATATTCCCCTGGAAACATTAGCAGGGGCGATGGGCAGCACGGGGTGAATGATGTTATTCCACTTGAATAGAAAAGAAGTTGCTTTTCATAAAGATTTTAAAAGTACTTTTTTAAAAAAAATACAGCTAGTGAGCATAAAAATGGAAAATAGATAGAGAGTATAATGTACTTAAAAAGAGGATTTTTCCCCCCCTAACCATTCTTGACTGGCTCTTCCATTTGATGAAATAATAGGATCCTCGGTTGATTGGGAGCTTCCTCCGAGCAAGCTGGACAGGTGACTGTAGTCTCAAGCTATTGAACTCACTGTCAGAGGTTAAGGTACTCTTTCTCAGTCCCTAAGGCCTGAAAGTGCAATGGAACAGAGAAACACTGGCAAAATGTCTAATTTCCCAAATTCAAAGTGCTAATTAGGATCAATCCAATCTCATTCCGCACACATATAGCAAGCATCCTTTCTGATAGGACATGGTGCTAAGTGCTATGGAGGACAGAGAAGTAACACAATATCATATTCTCGAAGGTGGGGAACTGTGAGAAAAGGGAGAGG
The DNA here is from genome assembly GCF_048164855.1 of Canis lupus baileyi. NCBI lineage: Eukaryota > Metazoa > Chordata > Mammalia > Carnivora > Canidae > Canis > Canis lupus. Next base: position 76,755,849 of record NC_132840.1, read on the forward strand.
TTGGAAGGCACACAGAGATGGCTATCTGAGATAGGGTGCTATAGGGTGCCTTCAGCATGTGATGTGGGGAATCAAGAAATATTTGATGATAAAGATGGTGATTCAGATAGATTTAAAAGGTTGGGTAGGATTTTGAGGAGTCGAGGTGAGGCCAGGCCAGGCAGACAGCCATAGAGCCAAGATGTGGAGGTGGCAATCTAGTGTGGCTTGTGGAAAAGGGTGTCGGGAAGCAAAACAGCTTTTGGTTTCCATCAAGGCTGACTACACTTGACCCAAACTTACTCTATAGCCCTTGAGATGAAAGAAAATATATAGCTCATTTGAATACCTTTCTTCCATGAAGGTCTTCCTTTGTTCTCACTCTGATGTTATATGGGTTGAATTTGCTCATTTTCTAAAGAGAGTTACAAGGTTATCCTAAGCCTTCTTTAATTCTACTAAAAAAAAAAAGCACCATGTAGAGAAAAATCTATGTTCTCTGATGTGTAAGCTATTGGACATTTTTCACTCATTCAGCAAATATTCATCGAATACTTACTATGTTCCTGACACTTTAATTGAGGCTCTGGGACACACAATTGAACTGACAAGTCCCCTCTGTCATGGAGCTTACATTTTAATATAGTGATGGGAAATAAAGACATATGCTGTATTACCTCATATATCAGGAGGTGATAGTCCCATGAAGAAAATAAAATAGGGTACAGGAGATAGGGAGTCCCAAGGATGGTGTTCTTGTATATAAGGCCATCGGGGAAATTCTCTCTGATGCTATTATTTGAGCAGAGAAGGAAAGAGTGGTATCTGGTGGATATCTGGAAGAAGAGCAACAAGAAGAGCAAGTGCAAAGGCCCTGTGGGCAGAACACGCTTGGTGTGTAGGAAGGGCATTGGGGACAGCATTGTGGTGAAATGGAGGGAGGGGTGCACAGCATGTCAGGAGATGGGAGGGGGCAGGGGTCAGATCATGGAGTGGAGACTTTGGCATGTTCTCTGGTCACATTTTCAGCAGAGGAGTGACACGATATATTTGGTGTTTTACAGGAAGCACTCTAGCTGCCGTATAGGCATCAGATTGGAGTGGGGAAGGGGGAACAATAATAGAAATGGATATGGTAGCTAGGAGTCTACTGTAAAAACCCAGGCAAGGCAGCTTGCTAGTGGTGGAGGTAAGTAGGTGCCACGATATTCCTATTGGACGGCGAGTGGAGAAACTGAGGAAGCAATTGAATATGTGAGTCAGAAATTCAGGTGAGAGAGTTGAGAAGAAGAAAAATTAGGGAGCCATGGTGTGTGGACAGTACTTCGGCCCTTGGATGGGATGAAAGCTCTGGGGATGTGCTGTGGATAAAGAGGCTAGAGTCCTGGGAAACTCCAGCATTAGGGGTGGAGGGACAAAGAGGAATCAACATAGTAGTTTGAACAGGTTAGAGAAACTGTGTGGCTTTCAGAGGACAAATCAAGAGTGTTTTGGGGTGCCTGGGTGGCACAGTTGGTTCAGCTTCTGACTCTTCTCTTGGTTTTGGCTCTGGTCGTGATCCCAGGGTTGTGAGATTGAGTCCCGTGTTGGGCTCCGTGCTGGGCATGGAGTCTACTTGAGACTCTCTCTTTCTGCTCCTCCCAACCTCTCTCTCTCTGTCTCTCAAATAAATAAACAAATCTTCCAAAAAAAAAAAAAAGTGTTTCAAGTAGGAGGGCAATTCTCTCTTAGAAAAGAAAAGCAGCTTTCTTTCTGCATACACATGCACCCGAGTAGAAGATGTAGTCGCTAAGTGTGGCAGGCAGTGCTCTAACGCTCCCCCCCATTCCTTAGCCCCACAAACGCATGCCCTGCGTCATCCCTGGGACCGTGAATATGTTGCATCTTACTGCAGTGATTTACTCTATGACAGTTGACGGGCCTGACCAGATCGCGTCAGCCCCTGAAAAGCAGAGTCATCTCCAGCTGGTTGCAGAAGAGGCAGTCAGAGAGACAGGCGCCAGCTGCTCTGGAAGAAAGCAAATGCCACGTGGTGAATGGCCGAGGGGGGCGCATGGCAGGAACGTGGAGGAGCCTCCGGGGATGGAGAGCAGGCCTCGGCTGACAGCTAGCAGCAAGATGGGCAGCTCCATCCCCTTGCCTCAAGGACATGGCTTCTGCTGACACCCAGTCACCTTGGAAGAGGACCCACCTGAGAACTGCAGTCCCGGCTGGCACCTTGATTCTGGCCCAGTGGGACCCTGAGCACAAGATCAAGTCACTCCCTGCCCAGACTCCCCACCCAGAGAAACTGCCAAATTATAAATTTGTGTTGCTTGAAGATGCTAATTTTGCGGTGATTTCTAATGCAGCAATAGAAAACTAATACCCCGAGTGAGACGAGGGCTTGAAGGCTTATGAGAAAGACAGAGTGAGCAAAATAGGGGGAAGGAGGGAGGGGGGAGGAGGAGTGATGATGAAGAAGTGCACCTGTATGAATATTTTCAGGGCACTATTAATCATAGAGTAAATAACTCTCCTCATTGCAGAAAAGGAATTTAAGAAGAGAAACAGTGATTTATTGCTGAGCCTGCGAGGGTTTCAGACTAAATGCTTGGCCAGACCAGAAATCAGATTGCTCTGGAAGGCTCATTTGGGGACTCCCTCCGCTCAGTATGTGATTCGGGCTTTCTCCCCTGTAGACACTGGCCTGGGCTGGGTTTCTGGGGACACACTTTCCACTCTGGCTCCCATCATGAATTACCTCCACAAAGCCTTCCTTATTTGAATAGGGTCCACACTGTGACTTATTATTGACTTGGAGGTCCAGAAACTTGAGAGCTGCGGTCCATGGCACAGGTTTTCAGTTTTTCTGGGCTATTTAGAGCAAGTAAAGGAGGTCACAGGAGCCAACAGGCATGGGCTTTAATTTTGTCTGTATTTACTTATTTTGTCTCCGGCTGTGTGACCATAAGACACTGTTGACCTGCTTGGAATCTCACCCATAATTTGGGGGAAATTCCAATTCGGACTTATTTCTGACACAGAAGGTGCGGATGAGACAGCGAGAGGTGAAGGCAGTCGTACAAAGCCTTATTACCATTTCAGCTTTGAGTGTGCGCTCAGCAGCGTGTGGTTTCTTTTAATCCCGAAGGTTCTGCATTACAGTCTGTTAACATCCCAGTCACAGAGGACCTACCCTTAAATATCACAATGTTAGGATGTTACTCCAAGTAATTAGAGACACAGAGAACGGAGCAATGAGATTGGTTGCCACTGTAGATAATATTATCATAAAGGTAAAATTCCATTGCAATGACTGTTATTACGGTATTATGCTTCCGTGCTATCTTGAAACGAGTACTTTCTCTAATTATCTAAAACAAACCAAAACAAAAGCCTGCATAAGATAGTGCATTTCCTTTCTAATGACGGTATTTGATTGTGAGCTGTCTGCAGGACACAGGGAAAACCTGAATGGAGCTTTTGTCTTACTATGAAGTAAACATCAGACTGCAGTTTCTTCTTTTCCCTCTTCAACATCACAGGGGCTGAAACAATATTTCACTGAGCTTCCAAACCACCACCAGTGGTCAAGGGGAGGAAAGTAGAGGGGCAGGAGTCCAAACGCCTTCCTCTAAGCAGGTGGAAAGCCTCCTTTTGCCCTTTCAATTCACAGGGGGAGAGAATGGACACAGCAGGTCTTATCTCCAACACCTGGGGACAGGAAAAGTGGCAACCTATCCTAACAGAACCCCGTTGTGCATAAAAACGTGGAAGGGAAGGAGGAGAAAATGCAATTGCAGAGCTCTCTTCACAGAGAGATTATACTTTGAGAACACAGCGCTGCTTGCAGGGTTGATACAATTATTTGCTTTTTTCAGGTAAGACAAGAGAAAAGGTCAGAAGGAATTGGATTTCTGTGACTACCTTCCAGCACATGATAATGGAGCACCCACGACATGGGGATGCAGCAGTGAGCAATGCAGGAAAGGGTCCTACTCACATGGAATACATGTTCTAGTGGGTGGGGGGCGGGGGACAGGACAAATAGAGTAATACATATGGAATATGTCAGGGGGTGGCAAGTGCTGGGAAAAAGAATGGAGCAGGATAAGGGTAGAGAGGTGGCTGCTGGAGGGGTCGTTGCTATTTACATAGGGTGGCCAGTGAAGGTCACGCCAATAAGGTGATGTGTGAGCTGAAAATGGAAAAAGTGTTGAGGGAATAAACCATCTAACAGTTTTGGGGAAAACCACTGCAGACTGAGGGAACAGCAAATGCCAACGAACACCCTGAGATAAGAGCACATCCAGCTTTCAGTCATGCATTCATTTATTTCTTTGGCCATTCATTCATTCATTGACGCTCTTTCTTACAAATAATAACTTTAATGTCAACAACGTACATCTAGGGAACACTTTTTGTTAAACTTGTACTTCATTGTGGTCATGAAATGCATATTTGTTGGGGCACCCGGGTGGCTCAGTCGGTTAAGCATCTGACTTCAGCTCAGATCATGATCCCAGGGTCCTGGGATCCAGCCCTGCATCAGGCTCCCTGCTCAGTGGGGAATCAGCTTCTCTCTCTCCCTCTGCCCCCGCTAATAAATAAATAAAATCTTAAAAAAAAAGGAATGCATATTTGTTGACCAACTAATATATATTTGACGTAAGAGGAAAATAGAGAGGAGTCAGGCAAGATGCTCATCCTCAGAAAGAATACAACCCAACCTAGAAACAGACATCAGCAAATCGATGTACACCGGGGGGTTCCTGGGATTGGGAAAATAGCATGGGCTTTGGAGAAAGAGACTCTTATCTAGCCCTTTGTAACTAACTTGGGCAAGTTCGTTTCTTCTTTGAGCCATGGAGTCCTGGGCAAGCGAGATCTGTTTTGTAGAACTCTTGTGAGGAGTCGATGAAATAATCTATCTGAAGTAAATAACAAATAGAAGGTCTAATTAATGTACCATCTCTTCTCCCTCTCCTATAATATTAGTATGATATGACTAACTAGCTGAATGCATACTAAGAATAGTATACATTCATAATCCTAATATTTGGCACATTGTATCGTGGCTAACCGATTATGTGCCTATCTCTCATCTTAAACCCAGGTTTTCTTGAAGATAAGCAACCTCGTTAATAACCATTGGGGCTAATGGGCCCAGCCCAACACCTGGCACATGGTAGGGTATTCAGTAAATATATACCGAACGTATGGAATTAGCGAATGCTTAGAATAGGCACAGTCAGCACTGTTTTCTGCCATAGATAATTACGTAGAAGAACAGAAAGGTAAACTAATTTCTTCTTGATTATACAACAGAGGTCAAGAGTCAGATTTTTCTATACGGTCTGTACGGAGTCTGGCGCATCTAAAAACATAATTTAAAATCTTTCTAAACACGGTATATTTGGGAGGCCAGTCTGAAACAGGGCCTTTCCATGCATTTCTTTTACAGTTGGTTTAAATAATTAGGATATAGTAAACTCTTTATTCTCAACAGTAATGGAAACATAATTGAATCCCCCGGATTATGCAGAAGATCATATTGTCCATTGGTTTCAACTCCTCTTAAGTGGACTCAGTTAATTTCATTTTATCTTCCCTTCTTGTTTATTCTCAGGCAGAGAAACTGAACAGCTTTGACTTCCTCTGGCACCCAGTCAGTACTCCATAAGTATTTGTTGAATGAATAAATGATGAAAGGACTCTTAGCCACGACCACTCCCTAAGAGGCTGATTGTTTCTTTCATCAAGATGCCAACACCCTCAGCCTCTCCTTCACCCCTTTTACTGCATCTAGGCCATCTTCATCCCTTCATCTCTCATTAACACCCTCATCCCCTCACTCCTCCCACGTGCTGCAGTGCCCACTACAGCTGAGTCAGGCCCCCTCGACTCCTCGAAGGCGCAGCATTGTGTGAGAGGGTCTCTAAACGCCAGCGACATGACCAACACACATCCAGCCATCTGACTTCAGCAGGTGCTTACTGATAACCTTATTATTCATATCTTGCATTTTTCCTAGCATTGTGCCACCGTTTTCTCAAGTTTCTGTGTTTCCTCAGCCCCAGTCTTATTTCCTCCCAGCCCTTAGCATCAGCAGACCATGTCACCTCACTTGGAGTTGGGAAGCCAGCAGAGTCCATCTTGGCACAAGTCAGATCTGTCACACGTGTTTGCTAATCCCCTCAACCAGCTTGCTTATTTATAAATCTCTGTCCATCTCTGGTCCTCCCTGGGCTGTTTCTGCGTTGTCTCTCCACTCTTGTGTTGGCTGCTTCCAGAACTTCCATGTCCTTGACTCTGCTTTTGACTACTCTTCCAGTTATCTGTTGTATCTCCCCAAATTAGAAGTTTTAAACAACTCCATTTTACAACATCACACAATTTTGTCAGATGTTCAGGCAGGGCTTGGCTGATTGGCATCAACTGGGTCACTTGGCAGCATTCAGCTGAGGGTTGGTCAAAAGAGTGTGAACCAACTTCATTTACATGCATGGCACCTTGGTGAAGATGGCTGGAAGGTGGGTCTCAGCTGGCTTCCTCTCCATCTCCAAGGCGTCTCTGTGTGATCTCTCCAGCAGGGTCATTGGACTTCTTATTTGACACATCGGGGCTCCCAGAGACAACGTTATCTTAAAGACAAGGCTTAGAAATAACAGTGTCTCTTCTGACACAGTCTGAAGATCAAAGCGGGCCAGCCCTGATTCAGGGGAAGAGGAAACAGACTCTACTTCTCCGTGAGAAGTGTTTGAAAGAATGTGCTGCATTTAAATTTTTTTTTACTGGCATAGTAAAGGACCACACTGCTCTGTGACCTGGGTTATGACATTTGACATAACTTTTTAAAATTATTTTAAAAATTATTAGGGGGGCCTGGGTGGCTCAGTTGGTTAACCGGCCCACTTTTCTTTTCTTTTTTTTTTAATTTTAATTTCATTTTTTAAAGAGATTTATTTATTTATTCATGAGAGACACAGAGAGGCAGAGACACAGGGAGAGGGAGAAGCAGGCTCCATGGAGGGACCCCGACGTGGGACTTGATCCCCGGTCTCCAGTATCACGCCCTGGGCTGAAGGCAGTGCTAAACCACTGAGCCACCCAGGCTGCCCGCTTTTTTTTTTTTTTTAAGATTTTATTTATTTATTCATGAAAGACACACAGAGAGAGGCAGAGACACAGGCAGAGGGAGAAGCAGGCTCTATGCAGGGAGCCCGATGCAGGACTCGATCCCCAGACCCCAGGATCACTCTCTGAGCCGAAGGCAGGGGCTCAACCACTGAGCAACTCAGACATCCCTGCTGGCCCACTCTTAATTCCAGCTCAGATCATGTTCTCAGGGTCCTGGGATCGAGCCCTTCTTTGGGCTCCTTGCTCAGTGGGAAGTCTGCTTGTCTCCCTCTCCCTCTGCCCCTCCCCCTCCCCCTGCTTACTCTCTCTCTCTCTCTCTTAAATAAAAAACTCCAATAAAAAATATACAATAAATAAATAAATACATCTTTTAAAAATTATGAAATAATAAAAATTTTAATAGACTTTGTTTTTTACAGCTTTTGATCCCAGCAAGAATGAAAGGAAAATTATAGAGATTTCCCACAGACTACCTGCCCCCACGTATGCATAGTCTCGGCCATCAGTGAGGCCATAGTCACACCTCCTGATCACCCGAAGTCTGTAGTTGCCATCAGGGTTCACTCTCGCTGGTGTCCATTTTACGGGTTTGGACACATGTGTGATGACAAGCATCCACCATTGTGGCACCACACAGGGTGATGTCACTCTTGTGCAGTAGCCGTGGAGACGATGCATCATCCAGAGTTCCTCTATAAGGAAGGACTTGCTGCCCGTTGGTGGGGAATGCAGAGAGCAGTTTCCTGCTGGCAGCCTCTCGCAAGTCTGCCTCAGTTGCATGGGGCACGATTTTTCCGGAGCTCATGCCTTTCCCAGGGCATCTCACATGCGTGCCTGAGCCATGCGGGTGTATAGAGGCCCAGACACTTTGGTCCGGCCACTTCTAACTGACACAAGACCATTCTGACGGGCAGCACTTACTCCAGAGCTGTCCTCTGGGTTGATGGAGGTCCGCGTTGTGCCTTTACTTCTCCCTTTGCCAAATGCAGCTCCTCCCTTCCCTTCACAAGTGTTGATCTTGCTAAGGAGACTGTCTCAGCACCTGGTTTCAGAGAACCTGCCTGTTACACATGTGCAATATGCAACTACATGTGCCTGCGCATAAACATACACATATTATATATGTACATATAGAACATATGCATCATACATGTATATATGCACATATAAAGGTTATATACGCACACACATCCTCTCACACACATGTACATTCACACCCATCCTGGTGTCTGAAGAGCTGCTTCTGTTCCCATCCAAGGCTAACCACATCTACTGGATATTGATTGCTCTCCTCTGCCCTGTACCTCATTCCTTCCTGGCCTGGTGGTCACAGCCCCATAATTGTTGTGAGAGAATGAAGAAGAGCTGCCTCTTCATCCAGGTACATTTTCTAAAAGTGACTACCAGCCCTAATTGTCTTCTCCTTCTTACTCTGACTATAGGGCTGGGCACAAAGTTCAGCCTGGGCCAATCAGAGTCTTCATGGTATTTAACAGGAACTGAGGAGAAAGGCTTTCTTTTCTGATGGCAAAGTTGGGAAGATACATGCCCGGGGCAGCCCATGGAGTGGGTCTGGGCTATGCTTGTCTTCAGGGGAGTGTGAAAGATTCCTAGAGGGCGGCAGGGGCAGGGGTAAGGCAGTGGTTCTGGAAGCGTCCAATCTCTGGGGACTGCCATCTCCAGCTGCATGCCTCTGCCTGTCGCTGGTCATGTAAGCCTGTGCGTTTCTGTTTGTGCCTAAGTTTGTTGATGAAGATACACAATCACTTGCAACTCAGAGTCATGATGAATAAGTAGATCCCTCCAGTGTTGCTCTCTAGTCTCTTTCTGTCCCTTACAGGACCCTTCTCCAATTATCCCACCTTCCAAAGTCTTTCCTCTGTTCCTCTCTACTGGCTGCTTTCCCTTTGCATGAATTAAACACAGGCCTCCCCAGTGGATGGTGGAGAGAAGACTGCCCATTGAGCCCTGGGTCTCTTTAGCTAAATTCTTTTCACAGTGGGCCCCCCACACCCTCACATCCTTACTTCACTCTCTTAAACTCCCACCACCTGTCTTCTGTCCTCATCTCTCTGCTGAAGCAGCAATTTTGAAACTAGTTATCTAGCACTGGCCACAACAAAATCACCTTTCCTCAGTTTTATTATCTTAGATCTATTTTTGGCACATGACACTATTAAGCACTGACAACCTCCTCAACCCTCCAAACAACATGGTGTCAAACTTCCCTTCCTAGAGGCCCTCCATTCCACTGGCATTCCTGAGCAGTGACGTTCTGGTGGAGTCACAAGGGAGAAGATTCAGAGCGTCGGAGAGGAGGATGTTCTCCTCTACTTTGGAGTCAAGAGGAGCAGCAGCTATCCAGATGGTTTGGAGGTCAGTGGGGAAAAAAGTGGAGGGAACTTAGTTGGCTGCCTTTGTTCTTAGTAAAGAGTCAAAGCTATTGACCAAGAGTGTGGAAGGCTGGATGGAAATATTAGTATTGAAGAAAACGGGTGTTAGAAATATTGTAAAGAACAAATTAGCACATCCAAAAGAAATTGAATAATATGGTTATAAATCAGCAGCGAGGGCCTAGATAAGGTAGCCAGTTGGAATGAAATCAGCATAATTTCATCATTTTTGCCAAAAGTCCAAATTTAAGGGAAACCAATTATAGGGCAATTGCAAGCTTTGAGGCATCATGGGAGTGGTTCACCAGGGTCCAGACTAGATGAAGTTGAGGCCAGAAGAGGCTCTAGACCTCCAGACTAGGACAAATATTAGTTTAGCAAACTAGAGAGAAGGAGAAAGAATGATGACAAATCATTGGTAAAGCAGGGATCTTGAAATAGAAAAGCTCCAGCTGATGACATGACCCCTGGTGTGGCCATCCTTGGCACTAGCAGTTCTCAAATTGTGCATCAGAATCACATGGAAGCCTTGTTAAAGCATATTGCTGGCCCCACCTGCAGAGATTCTGATCCAGCATGTCTGGAGTGGGTATGAGATGTGCATTTCTAACAAGTTTTTGGTGATGCTGATGCTACTGGTCCAAGGACCATGCTTTGAGGGCTGCTGCTTTGCTGTGAGAAATAGAAAGGAGATGAAGATGGTGGTGACGAAGCTGGGATCTGACAGGCCAAGTTCATCAGTCATCAACAAAAACTTAGCGTACTGAAAGGTGCTCAAGGCTTTGAGCGTCAGAAGACTACATCAAGGAGAGTAGGGGGTTGCAGAGAAGAAGGGCTCACATGCAGTGGCTGCAGGATCATGCTCTGCAAGGGGGTTGAGAACAAGTGTGACCTTCTACAAATTGGGGCCAGGGAAGAGGAAACAGTTTCTTGGGGAAACGATTTTGAGACATATTTATAATTAAGGGAAAGACACATTCCCATTTGGACAGTGAGGTACAAAGAATGCTGGTATCAGGATTTACAGCTATGTGGGAGTGTGCTCACTAATCAGAACACGATTCCACAGAACACCAAGTCACTGGGTGATTGGTGGAGCAGGTGCCATGGAGTCTGAGGAGTGGATGGGAACCTGGTTTGGATGAAAATGGGGCTGACAATGGGAAATAGGGAAGAAGACAAGGTGGGCGGGCTCTGGCTATGGACTCTACCTTCCCTATGGGGATCGAACCACCCCACTGGTGGTTGGTGAATATCTATGTGTGCTTTTGCTTTGAGAATGTCTTCTTAGCTTCTGATGATAGTAGTGTGACTGAGTAGAAGGTAGGCAAAAGGTGCTGTGAGCGGAGGCAGGAGGGCAGGCTGACACTATGCCTGTATGGATTTTTCTTTCTTTCCTTCTTTCTTTTGCCTTAAATGCTTTGCAGTATAGTGGCAACAAGTAAATATTTGTTGAAACAATTGATCCATATCACTGATCCCCTTCACTGTCCTCATTGTTGCATAGTGTGGCTTGTGTCTCATCACACATGGCACTGCATTAACAATTGTAACAGGAGGATGCTAATGGGGCAAACGAACATTTTGCAGCAAACAGCATTGGTCACTCTGCTGTAATAAGACCGAGCTAAGAATCAAAGTCCTTGTTTTCACTCTGTTTGTGACCTCGGCAGTGTTTGGGTCTATGATTTTTAAAGACTCTTGCAATTGAAAGCTGTATTGTGTAATGAAAAAAAGAAAAGAGTAGATTTAGAATTACATAGGTTGTGATCCTACTTTTAGATCAGCTCCTTAGACTCTGGAGAAGTTACCCACACCATCTTGTCCCAGTGTCTCTATCTTTTTGTCGTTAAAAGAAAGAAAGAAAGAAAGAAAGAAAGAAAGAAAGAAAGAGAAAAAGAAGTAAGTGGTCTTACAGGGTAGTTGCAAAGATTTAATAAAACAGCATTTCCAACATTCTTAAACACATTTCTGGGACATACCAAGTGTTCAATAATATGATTTACTTGTTTTTCTTTCCTTCCTCAGTCTCCACTTTTACCTTGATCATTCTGTACACTTTTGGGGGTCAGAGAACTATTTTTGCAGTAGGGAGTGCAGGATGCAGATGAGCAAAATACGTTTTGAAGCACTCACCTACACTACACTACTCCTCGCTGTCAAGGGTGTAACAGTCCTTGTTAGGCAGGAAACTTTCCTCCTATTAAGCTCCCTTTTCATGAGTTACGTGCTTGTAAAGCAGGGCTTGGATGTTCTAGAAAGGGAAAGCTTTTCAGAAAAAAACAGGGATTACATTTCCCTGTACATACTCGCAAGTATGAAATTAAGAGGAAAAAGCTTTGCCAAGTCTGCATCGTGCCTGGACACTTGTTCTGAACCTGAAAGTTCTTGGCAGCTCTTAAAGCACGCACCTCCCTTAATCTGTCCCTGGATGGGACCTATCCGGGAAATTTATAGTTTATTTCCCCAATGCTTCATCTTTGTGCATTTCCCTGATGGTGTCAATTAGAGAAAGAAAGAAAGAAAGAAAGAAAGAAAGAAAGAAAGAAAGAAAGAAAGAAAGAAAGAAAGAAAGAAAGAAAGAAAGAAAGAAAGAAAGAAAGAAAGAAAGAAAGAAAGAAAGAAAGAAAAAGAAAAGAAAAAAGGTCTCTATTTCCAGTGTCCCTCATTTCCCGAGTACAAGCTGACAAGAACTTTGTCTGACACTGTGAATACGTTCAAACTGCTTCAAAACAGTTTGAAGAAAACCCTCCTTGAAACGAACTCTGTATACTTGCAGTGTCCCAGAGAAACTCGCTGAAAAGTCACCAAAGTGAGGGGGTAGGGGTGGGGGACCGCCATGCTTTCTACATAATTTTTTTCCTGTTTCAAGACTGGGGAGAGGAGGAGAACTATATCCTGTGAAGTCAAAGGTAGGGCATATTAAGGTTTTTTTGGCACTGCGAATTGCTACCATAAAGTTCAGACTCCAAAAAAAAAAAAAAGTCTTCTGTTCACTTCAGTTGAAAATAAAATCAGAATCGAGGGAGCCAACATCCTCTTTCACTTAATATGTAAATGGCGGTGCTGCCAGCGTGTGATTTACTCAGGCCTGTCTTAGTTTGTTTCTGTCACAGAACGCTTCTCTTAGGTTCCTTGAGTTAGATGCAGCAAGTCAGGAATATAAATTTATAGAGTATGATCATGAGAGAGCCGCCTTGATGTTTTTCTTTCTTACAATGGTGTTATGTGTGTGTGTACGTGTGTGTTTTCCAAAGGATATGACCCTGACTCTGCTGATTTTTTTTTTTAGATGTTTTGAGAGAAGGCGAGGCATTGTTAGAAGAAGTGGGAACGCAGAAAAAAATGAACAGAGTGACCTTGATGGTTTGGGGTGGCATGTTGTCTCCATCTCTTCTGGGAAGTGGTCTTTTTCTGTGGTGCATGATCCCAACGGGCAGGTAGGTTTGGGCCTGTTTGCAATAACCAATGTGATGCTCCACGTCCTTCTCTGGAGGGAGATATTAGAAGAACAACAATGACAGCACCCCTAAGGGCATGGAGGGGGGAAAGCCTAAGGAATCTGAGATATGAGGAGGTTCCAAGTAAAATAGGAACAAAAGCTGGGCTTAGCAGCCTCATCCTGGACTGTCTGTATCTTCCCCTTATCAAAGCACTGCCCTTGACCTTACTATTTGGCTTCCCGGTTGTTTGTGGGACCACTGCACACCCTGTTCCCCACAGATGGAGGCAAAGTCTGCATTCACACGATGAGACTTGTCTTCTCTCTGTAGGCTCTGTTCCCAGAACAGGCCGGCCTCGTTCGGATTCTTCCATTCAGGAGCACCAAAGCAGTCTGTATTTTGTCTGTAAGATCTCAGGGAAGCCTCCGGCCTGGAGGGTCATCCTGGTTGTTCTAGATGGGTCTTCCCGAGAGAGAGCAGTGTTCCATGGGAGCTGACCCCTTGGCAGTCTGCCCTTGTCCTAGGATTCATCACTTCACGTAGGACAGCAGATACTCCTTCCTCCATTACTACTTTGAAGGGTGGGGAGGAAGGAGTGGGCCATGAATATTTAATCAGGGAAAAGTAGGAGAGCCTTATTTGGAGAAACTACTTAATAGCAGTGCTGGTCCCTCCCCAGATGCAGGTGGATGCCACGTTGCCAGCCTAGCTCCAGACATTTGCAGGCTTTCATCTTTAATCATCTCTTCTGGGTTTGCTTTGAGTGGGGATCTACGAAGGCTCCTGTCTCTCCATCAAAACGCATCTCTAATTTAAACAGCTGTTAATAAGGGTTAAATCTGCAGGCTGAGCTGGCCCTTCACTTGTTACTTGCAAAGGGGGAAAAATCAATGGAGCAGGAAGCCAGAGGGGCGTCCATTTTGAAAAGCCGTAATGAATTACGTTTCCTTAGCGAAGCTGGCAACCTCCAGTCCTGCTCTCACAGCCTCCCTTTCACATATCCAAGCCCTCTGCGACACATCAAATTTAATGAGACTGCACAGATCTCAAATAAGGAAGGGGAGCGCTGCTGCTGGGGCACTTTATTAAGGAGGATCAGAGAAAACTCTGGCTTTTAAAAGGAGCCCTTAAAGGCAAAGGATCTTTTTGGGGGGCTGTGGAAGGAGGTCCCTGATTTCATTGTTTCATGTCCCCTCTGGTCTGGAGCACTTGACGACCTAATTCATCGTGAGCTCTTGGGGCTCAGCCTTAGCAAACAGGTCCCCGAACCTCAGGACCACTGCAGACCAAGAGGACTGGGAACCTTTTGATTTAGCACCACCCCCACCCGCCTCAGGTCCATTAGAAGCAAATGGAGAGAGTAGCTTTCTGCAACTGCCTTCCATGTGATGAATCATTGTCATAACTGTATTTTCCAAATCAATAATTAAATCACTTATTTGCCCGATAGAACTGCACTTATGCAGATAGTGGGCGAAAGATTTTGAAATCTAGAAAAGCCGGTAGATGTGTTGGCCGCACATTTAAGAGTCAGAACGTTACCTGGGCATCAAGAGAACTTTTCGTTCATGTATCAGCTTTGTTGCTAATTTACAAAGCCTCTGTGATAAAATGCTATAACTCGACCTTCAATTTACTCGTTTATGAAATGAGAGGGTGAGGATAATCTACAATTCTCCACTGAGACTTCAGGCTCTGGATCAGTCTTGGAAAACAGAAGACACAATGGTGCTGAACCAGGGACACTGTGTGAGCTAGACACAGCTCTAGAGAAAAGCAACACACTTCTTTGGTGAGTCTTTCCTAGAGCCTCCCAGAAAAACTATTCTGGGATGCAGATCTCCAGGTACTGCATTCCAGAACTGTTTTCCTCTCCTAATCTCTGGTGACGACCAGATTTTTCTTATGCCCTGTGTAAGAAAAATAATGATAAAATGATAGCTGACATGTACAACACTGTGATCATGTGCCAGGCAGGGGGCTGAGGGGTGTATGAGCATTCTCCTGAGGGGCATGGGAGAGGAGAACCTGTGCTGGACCCAGCCCTCCTGGATTCAAATCACCTCTTTGCTATTTCCTGGCTGTGTGACCTTGGGCAAGTTACTTAATTAACAGTGCCTGGCACATAATAGGTGCTACAGAACTGCTGATGTTATGATCTCATCTCAACCTCAACTTATTCCTGCGAGGTAGGTATGATGATCTCCATCTTCCATACAGGAGCCTACAATGGAACACCAGGGTGGCTCAGCAGTTGAGCATCTGCCTTTGGCTCAGAGCGTGATCCCGGAGTCCTGGGATCGAGTCTCACATCGGGCTTCCTGCATGGAGACTGCTTCTCCCTCTGCCTGTGTCTCTGCCTCTCTCTCTCTCTCTGTGTCTCCCTCTCATGAATGAATGAATAAATAAATAAACAAATATATAAAATTGTATAGGAGCCTACAGCTCAACACCTGCCCTGAGATCACCGGGTTGGTGAGCGGTAGAGCTAAGAATCAAAACCTGAACTCCCAATCAGTTTGGGTCTTTTCAAGTCTTCTTTGTGCTTTAGTGGAAGTAAAATCAACCCATGTTGTTGAAGCAAGAATGTTTATTCTCCCCTCTACTCTCTATCTCAGAGCTCTTGGATTTCTCTTGGTCAACTTTCCCAGCCTTCCCTTTTATCCCTTTTTCTGTAGGTTTGCATCACAGTTCCTGTTTCCATTTCTTTTTTTTTTTTTAATTTTTTTTTTTTAAGATTTTTATTCATGATAGTCACACACACACAGAGAGAGAGAGAGAGAGAGAGAGAGGCAGAGACACAGGCAGAGGGAGAAGCAGGCTCCATGCACCGGGAGCCCGATGTGGGATTCGATCCCGGGTCTCCAGGATCGCGCCCTGGGCCAAAGGCAGGCGCCAAACCGCTGCGCCACCCAGGGATCCCCATTTCTTTCTTTCTTTGTGTGGCCTTCTCTTCAAGGCCATTGCAGTTTTTCTTGGGGATTCCATTATGAGACTGGCGTACAATGTCTTGCTCTGCACCACTGATTGGGCGAGGAGGGAAGCCAACCAGCAGGAGAGAGGAGGGCAGTGCCCAGACTTCTATTGGGACTAAAAGGAAACCAACCGATCAGGTAGGCCTGGATGACTTTGTATCCCAGATGGCAGCTTTCTGGAACATAAAGGCCCAGAAGAGATAGCAGTTGAACGGAAGGATGGTGAGATTAAATGTGAATATGGGAAAAAAGCCCTGGAGTATGGGTAGATGAGGTCAGAGAATGCAGCATGTACTGTTGAGACCTTGTTGGGAGAATGCACTGGAAGAGAGCAGTGACATTCATTGTAACTCTTTGAGGGTAACTTTTGCTTAGTTTCGTCCCTATTGGGAAATAATATGGGGTGTTCAAACTGAAGAGTCTTGGAAAGGATGGCAAGGTGATGGAATCAGTTGCTTGGCCCATCTACGTCTCTGGACTCCTACCTTAGCTTGTGGTCTGATTTTATCCATGGGTAGACAGAAGAGAGATAACTTATGCACGTATGCATGTAGTTTGCAATGTTATTTGTTTAAAGTCAAGTTTTCTTTGTGTCCTCTGTCTTTGTTTTATGGCGGTGCATCCTCTTTCTATGCTCATGCCACCATCTTAGTCTTAAAGCTTCTTGTTAGAACCACGTTGTTTCTTCTCTCTTTGTCTCCTGGCACTTCCTGCAGTAAAGGGTACTGTCTGTGTTGACTACTTCCTTAGAAAAGTCTTTCTTGGTGTAACTGAGTGTTCCCAGAGGGGCGTTCCCTTTTTCTTCTGCCCTTTCTGGCTCTCAGCATTTAACCCTGGTGGTAGTCAACAGACTTTAACAATACATGGAATCAGAGTTATTCAGCTTGTGGTGAGCAATCTAGGGAAAATACCAAATTAATTAGTTATCATAGGTGGTAGCAAGTGCCTTGGCCTGCTCTAGAGAACTAGGTGTAGGGCTTCTTTTGAGACTGAGCTAGAAATGGAGCCAATGGCAGAAATCTGAGACATATCTCAGGAATACACTAATAATCTCTAACAAACTGCTATAATGTGAGACCACAATAGCAGGATCTTCACTCTACTTTGAAGCATTGACAATAGGCTTACCCCTGCATTTTCTCTGACCTTACTTCTGACCAATGAGGTAGGAGATGGAAAGGAAACTTCAAGAATACAGATAGACTTAATGTCAGTAGAATCCAGGTTTCTAAGCATAAGAAGTTATCTAACATGGAATTGGTGTGCTGGACCCTTGAATAAAGTGAACACCCAAGGTCTGCTTGACTTCATGGCTCCTGCAGATACACCACAGCCATCCAGGTATCTTTTTTTTTCTCACAGAGCCAAGAGGTTCATAATCTGAGCCACAAGAAAGCCATTTTTAACTGATAGTGGATAGTGGATATCTGTATTTATACTTCCACAGCCATGGGTTCATAGTCTCCACCTGGGGCACTGATATCTGAAGTGAGATACCATAAAGTTCACTGCTAACATGTTATGTGTTCACTGCTACCATTCTGCTCTAGTCTGACAGTGGTTTACAGGGCTCTAAAGACAGTAGATTGGAAGGAATCATAATACAACTTGCCTTGATTATCTCTTGGTTTTCCTTGGTTTTAAATTTAAATTTAAAAAAATTTGAATTTTTCCTCTTGATAAGTGAACATTTACTGATATTAATCCAGGATATGCTGTGTGCAGGGCTGATGTGATTTATGTGTCATGTGATGGACAGAATAAGGAACAGAATGTTCTACTTCTAACCAGGTACTTGAAGACACAGGCAAATAGGCATAGCTATTAGGCAAGTGAACATAACGTATCTGGGCCTCAGTTTCCATATTTGTAAAATATAATACCCACTTCATAGGTTTGTTTGGGAGATTAAATAAGATATTGTGTATAAAGCCCTTGGCACATGACATGATACATAAAAAGTACTCAAGCACAATAAGAATCCCTATCGATAATATGCATAATGAAAGCAGTGTAACAAACTGGTTGCAGACAAAGTGCATGAAAGAACTTGCTGAAGAAACACAGAGATCCATAAAGATCATCTTAAAGTTTAAGATTAAACTAGGGCTTTACAATGACAAAATTAAAGAAAAAAGAAAAGAAAAATCCCTCAAACTATCCGATCAATTCTGTGATTTCACAAGTGGTCAGTTTTGTGAAAAATACTTGTATGTATAAAATCATACTTGCTGCTTCGCTTACAACTATTGATCTACCAGATTCGGCAAGACACAGCCTGTGTGTGCACACAAGTGTGGTACAAGGGCAAGTGTTCCCTGCTGCTCTGCTCTTGTCGGAGATTGTGAACTTTGGCAAGTCTACTGGACTTTCTACAGGAAAATAATCTAGGATGGTTAAAAAAATGGAGACAAAGGTATGAAAAGCATCTAAGTTTTTAAAAACTAACACCAGCCCTTGCTGGCAGTAAACTAAGGGACTTGGCCATTGTAGATGCTGGCCAGGAGAGGAAGAAAGTCTCCAGAAGGGCATTTATAAGGGCGCAAGGGGACAACTTGACAATAAGCCCATTTTGCTACTCAAGGGCAACACTTGAAGACTGTTCAGTGCCAAAGCCTGGGAGAAGCCTGGGGACAAGGTTTAGATTGTAGCTTTCTGAAGCCACTTTGACAAATATAGCAAGAAGGAATTGGGAAGCGGTGGGTAAAGAGAATTCTGTTCTCTGAGCAGAGTGTCTCCTCCATCACCTGTGCCGCCTCTGCACATCCCACCATGCCATGCTGGAAACATCCCTAGGATGCTCTGTCCCTGGGCAGAGTTTCCAAGGCCTCCCCCGACAACCCAGAGAAGGTGAAATAAAGAAAGGAAACAAAAATGATGGGAGAGAGGAGGAAGGAAGGAAGGAAGGAAGCAAGGAAGGATCTCTTTCCAGGAAGTAAGGCATTTAAATGACTTAGGAAGCTTGAGTCAGAAAGTTGAGAGTTAAAAATCTAAAAAAAAAAAAAAAAAAAAAAAAAAGAGAATGCAAAACATCAAGACTCTTGGTGCCAAGAGGTTAGAGCTAGTGAAAAGCCAAGGACATTTGGCTGAGTGTGTGGTGAGGGAAGTGGTATTAAATTCAGGCATTTCAACTGGGCGACTTTGGGCAAACATCAAAATGAACAGGCTAAAGCCCTCGCTGTGGTGCGAGAGGTATGGTATGTGGGACAGTCCCCAGGGTCTGCCCTGCCCCCCCTCCCCCGGCTCCCCCGCCCCCCACGTGACTCCCCCTCCTCACCAGGGCAGTGGAGGAATGTAGGTGGAGTCGCCTGGGCTGGGGCTCTACCGGGGATAACCGAATTCACAGGCTCTGCCGCCAGCTCCTGGGGGCTCCCAGAGACAAAGGGTTTGCAAAGCAGGGGGAGTATTAACCACTTTGTTCTGGGTTCTGTCCCTAACTCCAACGTTTCAAAATGTTCCCTCGTTTTCCCTTAACATTTCCAACTCCTTTCTTACATCGTGTTTCCTTCCTGCAATTGACTTTGCTCCCAGGTTTCTGTGCTCCATGAGGACGACAGGTGTGTGTGTGTGGGGGGGGGGGGGGCTTGATGAGGACAGGTGGGGGGGTGTGAAGGGGAGAGGGTCAGAGGAAGCCGGAAGGAAGAAGGACCCCACAACCCAACCTTCTTCAGCTGCGTGAAAATAATTCCAGATTTGCAAAGGGCTTTGGTGAGATTGATTGTTGCGGGTGGGAAGGGGGAGGTGATGCTGTGACATTGCTGAACAAGAGCTTTCCTCTCTCTCTTCCCGGGTGCCTGGGTCTCCCAGTCCCCCTGAGCCCGGCTACTTTTGAAGAGTTAAATCTAAGGGAAAACACAGTTTGGAGAAGGTGCTTCACAGAGGGCCAGAGAACAGGCTGCCTGATATTTACGTAATCTGGCAAAAGGGAGGCTGTGTCATGAGACAGAAGCCAGGGCTCAGGAAATAGAGAAAAAGAGGAGAGAGAGGCAGGAAGGTGGAAGAGAAGAAAGGGAGTGAAGGAGGGAGGAAGAGAGAGAGAGCGAGAGAAAGAGGAAGCACATGAACCATAGTTGGAGATCCCAGGAGGATAAGCAAACAGGGGAAAGGAGTAGAAAGAACCAACATAAATACAGAGTGCAGAATTTCTTAGCACAGTCTGCTGGAATTATGAATTAAACAGCCTAGCATGGATGTGAACTTAACCTTCAAAACACGGGCAAGTTGAAAGTTTAGAGCATTTAAAACATTTTCAACAACGGACCCTGATTTATGCCGTGAGACCACCCTGACCATATGAGCTTCGCAATCAAAGCAACAAGAAGTCAGTAGTTGAAATGTCATGTCAATAAGAACCCAAGAAAAGCAGGTTTCTGATCTAAGTGAAAGTGGACTGCAGCTCACGCTATGGTTTGCACCATGACTTATTTCTCATTGGGTTCTTATTTTGAACCCGACCCAATCTACCTCATAAAAGCTTGCAACTCAACTCTCAGGCTGTTTTCATGAGGAAAAGTCCCTTAAACCTTTTCTTCTCCCCCAGGGTCTTGAACTTCGAGTTTAGAATACATCCAACCGATAGTCGGGAAAAGCTCTGAGGCCTGCTTTGTGTGTGCACACACACATAGGTGCATGGTGCATGCTTTTGTGCTCCAAGGTGGTTTCCTCTGCAAACTCACACACCCACAGGTGTATACACCTCACAAAGTACAAATGAGCATGTGTGATGAAAAGTCTCGAGCTCCCTTCCCCCTTGGAAAATGCTTTCACGGTGTTTCCAAGTGTGGCGCATCTCAGCAAGAATAAAAAATAGAAGGGATGAGGAAATGAAGGGAAAATATGCCACTCACTGAGTACCTACTGTGTGTGATGAATTGGGCCGAGCACACTTTATATGGAACGTTGCAATTCATTTGGTTTAATAGCTGCTTTTAGAATCATATTTTAACACATTGCACATCCGAAACAATCTCTTCTGGTAAACTGTCTGAGAGAGAGAGAGGCCATTTCTATTTGAAAAGCCAGCTGTGAGGAGCTGGAAGGCACACAGCTGCAGACAGCTGGAGGGCTGGTACTGTAACTGGATCCTTGGAGAAGTGAACTCTGGCTCACAGGCCCTGAGGCCGCATGTGGGAAGGCTTGTCAGCATGGAGGAGTTGCTTCTGTGTTCACTCGTCCAGGGCTTCGACTGCCTTTCTCATTTCTCTGATCCATCAGAACCGATCTGGAACATATAGAACCAAGTTACCTGAGAAACAGAGCACGTTACCCCGAGCCCTTCTCCTAACTTCTTAGCAGATTAGAGTACTGTGACTTTACCCTCTTAAAACGACTTCACCCCTCGCTCCCTCAGATTTGTGGATTGTCCCTCAAGATCTAGAAGGTGCTTTTGGTGTGCTCCAGCAGAAACGGGCCAGACCCTTGAAGCAAACGGGGGCTCTGAAAGAACATGGGGTTGGGGTGAAGAGAAGCCTCTCCCATTTGCCAGGGACATATTTGTCCTGTAGATGAGAAAGGTATCTATGCTTATTTCTCTCCATTCAGTTTTTCTGCACAAAAAGAGTGGCTTGAGTTCTGGAAACACTGCCCAGTGATTTGACCTCACAAGAATTCTCTCATTGTAAATATAAAAAATAATATAGCTATAGAAAGCTAATAACCCCTCCCAACAAGAATCAACTTTGGACTTTGTCATTGAGACTTATCATTGGGTAAGAGAAATGCTTTTAAAGACAGGTTCTGAGCAAGGAGAATAGAAAGGCAGGGGTCAAAGGAAGAGCTCCTCATTTGACTCTGTGGCTGGGCCTATGGGTTGGGTCTGTAGGGCCACCCTTGCCACTTAGAAGTGCCCAGAAAAGCCAAAGTTCTTGTCACTCTCAGCATTCAAAGGTAATGCGCTAGAGAAATACTATCAAATGTCAGCTATGTGGTGCAGAATTTCAGACTACAGATAAGAAATATGTTTAGGGCTTAGGTGCCGAGGAGATCATCAAGTTGGTCAGGAAGTAGACTGTGAGGTGGGTCAAAGCAAAAAGGTTCAGAACATGAGTCGAGAACCTAGAAAGAGTGAGAGAGAGTTGGTACTTAAGTGGGAGTTGCCACATGGAAGTGAGCTGGGTCCGACACAAGGTTTTATCTTTTACACAAAGGGAACTGATCCACTGCCTGGAATGTGGGGAATACTACTGGTTTATATCTGCTTCGTAGTTAATAAGACCTCATTGCAGAGATCATCTCATTTTTACCTTTGGCAATGATGGAGGTAAGAAGAACAGGAGGTATTGTTCCCATTCAGTAGACACTGAAACTCGTTTTAAGAGAGATGAAGAGTTTATTCACAGGTATTGATGGCAGAGACAGCTCAAGAACTTGGTGCTCTACCTACTATATCATAGGACTCAAGAAAGTTATTTAGAAAGAATTGAAATACAAGATAAGGAAGAACTGGATGTGAGAAGCTTCCAGAATTTTGGTATTAGAAGTTGGTCAAGTTTTCCAGCAATGTTATCACTGACAGAAAGAGCTCTATCTTTTTTCTGCACCTTAGTGGTTTCTTCCAAACACATTACCGGAAGTAATTTATTTGACCCAATCTGATCTTCTGATCATCCCTGAACTCAGAAGGCAACTGCACATAAAGACAAAGAAGGGTCTTTCTCCCAAGAAGGAGGCCTAAGCCTGCCTTGCCTCTCTCTGAGGGTTACCAAAAATGCCAGAGATGACATATGCTAAAATTCTTCCTGAAGTGTGAAGCACTGTACATAATTATTCACTTGTTAAATGGGGAAAGGATACTTTTTAAGGGGTCCTCAGATGGCGTAGTTGATTAAGCATCTGACTCTTGGTTTCAGCTCAGGTCATGATCTCAAGGTCCTGGGATCGAGGTCCACGTCAGGCTCCACGCTCAGCACGGAGTCTTCTTGAGATTCTCTCTCTGCCCCCCTCTCTCTGCCCCTCCTGCTCATACTGTCTCTCTCTCTCTAAAATAAATAAATGAAATCTTTTTTTAAAAAAGGAAAATAATACTTTAAATGCCCACGTTGTACTAGATATCATGTTAGGTGTTAGAGATACCCAAATACAGAGCAAAATATAACACAATATAAACAAAATATACCTGAATAGAGAATATTTTTAATCTGGTGAAAGCAAAAAACTCATTGCTTTGTTATTTTGTCAGAAACAAAATAGCCCATTCTTTACTATACCCCAAGGAAGCAGGTATTATTATCCCAATTTCTGGGTGAACTATGAGGTTAAATAACCTGGCCAGGAAGTAGTACCTGAATTTGAAGCCTGAGATTTTGACTCCATGGCTCTTGCTCCTGAGATGAGCAGGGATAGAATCAGAGCCACAGACCATGACAGAAGGGTAGTGATGGGGGAGCTAGAATAGCTAGGCAGAGAAGGAAATACTTAAAGGTTGATGAGGAATTTGCCAGGAGGCAAAGTGATGGATGGTAGGGGGTCCCCCCCAGGCTCATAGAAGAGCATGTAAAATACGGTGAAGGAATTGTGGGTGTGGAAACCAAAAAGCAGCAGCCAGCAATGAGGAGCTGCTTCCTCTACCTCTTCATTTTCTTGGTTCATTTCTTATGGTTTAATATCAATGTATAGAAAACTTCTGCTTTGAATTTCAGTGTTTGTCTTTCCATTGAGTAATAATTCCATTCAAGGAAAAATCATTCTGGGTGGTAAGGAGGTCACTATTTATTTATTTAAGATGTGGGCAAACTCCTAATCAAAACTTCTACCATCATCTAAGCTGGCATTTCCCCGATGTGCTTTGTAAAAACTTTTGCCTACGGCTTTCAGATTTGGTTTGCTAGTTAAAATAATATAATTTGGCAATTGCTGAGGCTTTGTGTGCATCTGTTGTGTGTTTAAGTGGAACCTCATGGAGGATTTGGAAACTCAGGTCACGAAGGCAGCTTTAGAGCTACCTCCCGTTGGAAATACATGGTAGGATTCCATCATTTTCCATTACCATCTTCAGCATAATGTCACCGTCTTCACCATCATTGTAGTCAATGCCTTCAGTCGTGGGTTCTGGAGACTTCAGTTGCCATTAGGGACCACGGGCTATTCCCTCTGGGGGAGAACTGTTTGGAATGTGTATTGATAAGGTCAAACAGAAACAGGTAGATGTGCATGCAGGATGCAACAAAGACTCCAGGAAACTCTGAAACAAGTTAGAAGTTTGAACATCTATAGAAGTTTAATTGGCAAGGGGCTTTGTATGGGGTGATGGGAAGTGGTGCTGGATAGGGAAGCAAACTAGCATATTTGCATACTTTCTGTCCTCACTTAAACTTCTGCTGTTAAGTTAGAAACTTATCTGTTAGCTATTTAACATTCAAATCTATCAACTTTAGAAGAAGTAATACGTATGCCAAAAGTGCTTTATGATTTATAAAGTTCTGATGAATGGCGAGTGGTTCCCACTTTTGTTTTTGAAGAGAAAGCCCATGTTTATTCTTTTCAGGGTCTGAAAACCAGGTCTCAGAAGTTTGATGATTTGGACAGAATCTCTGGACAAATGAATAGAAAAGTATAGAACTAAAATTCAGGTCTCATGACTTACCTCTCAGTGATTTTTAGAAGAGATCTTGTCACCTGTCTGTATCTTGCTTTCCCTAATTGGGAAAAGCTCTTCGCAGAACATAGGATTTCAGGTAGAAATATGGGGGGCAGAGTAGTTCTGTAAGCAGAGCCTGGTTGTAAGGCCAGAATCTCTGTCTCTGGAGACCTAAAAGGAAAGTTAACTTTTGGATGCGATTTACCAGAAGGCCTCCCCATCTGGAAGCAGGGGTGTGCCAAAAATGTTCTTGCTAATGACCTATGATCTTGAGATTCTGTTGAGTGGGATTTCTTGTCTTCACAATGACAAAGCAAATGGAGGAGGATGTAAACCTCAGTCATTCTTATTATTTCTATTTACCCAGGCAAAGCATTGTTAATGTTACTACATAAATGAGTCTAATTAGGAACATAAGTCTTGGACTGCAGAAAATCACTTAGCCGCTCTCCGTGAATGCTGAGTTTAAAGGAAATAGAATTAAAATGCACTATCAGTTTCTCTCTCTCAGTTTCCCACACTCTCCACCCCTCTAATTCTCTACCCCAGTAATTTCCTTGACTCAGTAGTCCCCATCAGCATCTTACCTTTTGGATTTTCCTCTCGATGCATTCTTTCTAGTCTTTCCCTATGCCTTACAGATAATATGAAGCAGATATCTTTCAAAAGTTACTTCTGCTTTGCATGGTAAATCATTTCCAGAGGCAAACTGTTCTCTTTTGTTCAGCAGGACTCCCCCCGCCCTCAGGTCTCATGTCGATCCATCCATTTAGCCATCCATCTTAAATAACAGTTTATCAAGAGCAGAATTATGCAGACCAAGCATTAGCCAACACACAGGGAACATGCTGTAACATTTGCACCCACCTCCCTAACTATCCAAGTTGGAGGACAAGGAGCTATGTTCAGTTTTCAGCAGAATGCACATATGAGGCTCTCCATAAATGCAAAATTTGTGGGCAACACCATTGATAGTATCCTTTTCTAGAGGCATATTCAGTTGAAAGGGATTTTTTTTTTGTATCTTAATTTTCTTAAATTTTTAAAATTTAAATTCAATTAGCCAACATATAGTAGTATATCATTAGCCTCAGATGTCGTGTTCAACAGTTTATCAGTTGTGTATAACCCCCAATACTCACTACACCACGTGCCCTCCTTAATGCTCATCACCCAATTACCCCATCCTCCCACCCACCTTTTTTCCATCAGTTTGTTTCCTATAGTTAAGAGTATCTCATGGTTTTTCTCACTCTCTGATGACTTTCTATTCAGTTTTCCCTCTCTTCCCCTGTGATCATCTGTGCTGTTTCCTATATTCACATATGAATGAAACTATACTATTATTGTCTTTCTCTGATTGACTTATTTTGCTCAGCATAATACCCTCCAGTTCCATCCTCGTCCATGCAAATGGTAAGTATTCATCCTTTCTGATGGCTCAGTAATATTCTCTTTATCCATTTGTCTGATGATGGACGTCTTGGCTCTTTCCACAGTTTGTCCACAATGTGGACATTGATGCTATGAAAATTGGGGTGCAGGTGCCCTTTCAGATCACTACATTTGTATCTTTGAGGTAAATACCTAGTAGTGCAATTGCTGGGTCATAGGGTAGCTTTATTTTTAAAATCTTGAGAAACCTCCATATTTTCCAGAGTAGCTGTACCAGCTTACATTCCCATCAACAGTGTAAGAGGGTTCCCCTTTCTTGGCATCCTTGCCAACATTTGTTGTTTCCTGTCTTGTTAATTTTAGCCATTCTGACTGGTGTAAAGTGGTATCTCATTGTGGATTTGATTTGTATTTCCCTGATGTGAAGTGATGTGGAGCATTTTTCATGTGTCTGTTGGCCATTTGCATGTTTTTTTTTTTTTTTGAGAAATGTCTTTTCATGGGCACAAAAACAGACTCATAGATCAATAGAACAGAATAAAGAACCCAGAAATGGACCCTCAACTCTATGACCAACTAATCTTCAACAAAGCAGGAAAGAATATCCAATGGAAAAAATGATGATCTCTTCAATAAATGATCCTATGAAAATTGGACAGCCACATGCAGAAGAATGAAACTGGACCATTTTCTTACACCATACACAAAGATAAACTCAAAATGGATGAAAGACCTAACTGTGAGACAGGAATCCATAAAAATCCAAGAGGAGAATACAGGCAGCAACCTCTTTGACCTCAACCACAGCAACTTCTTGCTAGACACATCTCCAAAGGCAAGGGAAACAAAAGAAAAAATGAATTATTGGGACTTCATTAAGATAAAAAGCTTCTGCACAGTGAAGGAAACTGTCAATAAAACTAAAAGGCACCCTATAGAATGGTAGAGGATATTTGCAAATGACAAATCAGATAAAGGGCTAGTATCTAAGATCTATATAAAGAACTTACCAAACTCAACACCCCAAAAAACAAATAATCCAGTCAAGAAATAGGCTGAAAGAGATTTAAAAAAATTTAGCTCCTGTCAGGGTGGCTGGGTGGTTCAGCAGGTTAAGTATCTGACTCTTGATTTTGGCTCAGGTCATGATCTCAGGGTAGTGAGATGGAGCCCTGTGTCTGGCTCCACACTGAGCATGGAATCTGCTTGAGATTCTTTCTCTCCCTCTCCTTCTGTCCCACCCTGCTCTCTCTCTCTCTCTCTCTAAAAATAAAATTTTAAAAAATCTTTTAAAAAAGTTGGCCCCTGTCTTTCTCTCTAGGAGGTTGATGTATTAGGAAAATCATGAATTAATTTGAAATACTTCATAATAAACTACGAGATATTAAAACAGAGAGGTAGATGCCTAAGAGGCTGTGCACAATTAGGGAAGATTTGCATTGATGAAAGGTAGCTCATTGAAGAATTAAACTGGGCTTTGAAAGACAGCTGATATTTGGATAATTAAAAAGGAAGATAAAGGACAATAATAGGGAGAATGTGTTATTTTCTAGGCTGTGTTCTACTCTACACACACACACACAGATATATGCACTTATGTCTGTGTATCTGTTTCTCTATATATACTCATTTAATCTGTATAGAAACATATGGTGTGGTACGTTTATCTACTCATTTTGTAGATGAGTAAATTGAATAACAGAGATTTTCAGTAACATAACTAGGAATTGGCAGTCAGAATTTGAACCTAGACAGATTAGTCATAGGGCATATGTTCTTTACCATTGTGCAATAGGATTCCCACAGGTAGACAAGATGAATGGAATAGGAAAGGTTAGATGGGACAGGCCTGTGGAAAGAAAGAATCAACCATGGCTGAGGGAAGGGTGTTAGCATTCTTTACTTCACTAAATAAATGAATCTTTTAAGTATTCAACCAAATCTCTACCATCTACATAGTTTTTAAAGGAATATCTGATGATCCTCAGAAGTTCAGCCCCAGGGCACCACAACAATGGGTTAACTTTTTCCTTTGGTCTACGTTTTATTTTTTCCCTGGTAAAAATAATATTTAATATAGAGCTCAGACCATATGATTTATTGCCTGTTTGAAAATCCTTTTCATCACTGTATATTTTACCAGTAAATATTTAATCCTTGGCACCAAATGCCACCCTGTTTATTAACTTTAGAGCTCATATTTTATAGTAAACCAAATTCTAAAATATCCTATGAAGAGAAGGATATTTCATCTACACAGTCCATGGAGAAATTATATCAAAGCAACCCCAAATAGCACCACTTGATCACCCCTTTAATTATTGGAAAGCTTGATCACTGTAACAACAAACTTTCCTTAACAATAATATCTATATTATATTTCATTTGCTGTAGAATCCCTGGTTTTCATCCCAAACAATTGTCTTATGCCCCAAACATGACCAGAATAAATGACCTGGCTAGAGACTTCACGCCTTTCCATGGGTGGGCCCATCTGCCTGATGATTCTGAGGCTTTGGTTTCAAAAACTTAAAACCACCAGGCTCAGAAAAGATAAATCTTTCTCAGTTTGCTTCAGAAAATCTAAACCCAATATAATCCACGTCAGTGGCTTCTGGAGACAGTTACTCATCTGTCTCTCAGAAATGAGCCTTTTTGGTTCTCACTATTTCCCTTCTAAACTACTGGAGTTGTGCTCTATAGAATGATTTTAAACCATCTCTCTGAGTTTTCTTTCCTCATCGACCTTGCAAAACTCTATACTTCAAAACACATGCTATACTTTCCTATATGCTGTTTATACCATTCACTCTCAAGAAACTGCCTTTCCCTTCCACCTTCCCCATAGTTATTGAAATCATAACCTTTATTTTACTCAAAGTTTAATACAAAGAGCTCACTCCCATGAAGTCTTCCCTGATTTTAAGAAATTAAATACATAATTCCTTATACATATCTTAATTCTTAATACAATATCACTCTTTTACCTGCACCCCGATGTTTCTAGCAGCAATGGCCACTATAGCCAAACTGTGGAAGGAGCCTCGGTGTCCAACGAAAGATGAATGGATAAAGAAGATGTGGTTTATGTATACAATGGAATATTACTCAGCTATTAGAAATGACAAATACCCACCATTTGCTTCAACGTGGATGGAACTGGAGGGTATTATGCTGAGTGAAGTAAGTCAGTCGGAGAAGGACAAACATTATATGTTCTCATTCATTTGGGGAATATAAATAATAGTGAAAGGGAAAATAAGGGAAGGGAGAAGAAATGTGTGGGAAATATCAGAAAGGGAGACAGAACGTAAAGACTGCTAACTCTGGGAAACGAACTAGGGGTGGTAGAAGGGGAGGAGGGCGGGGGGTGGGAGTGAATGGGTGACGGGCACTGGGTATTATTCTGTATGTTAGTAAATTGAACACCAATAAAAAAAAAAAAAACAATATCACTCTTTTTTTTTTTTTTGCCATTCCAGTTCTTCTCCTTTCCTTATATTTACTAGAAACCTTAAATTGTCTCAATTTTTGAAATGGGAAAGATGCCAGGAAATTGCAGAAAGATCAAAGTTTTAGACACTCCAATCCTAATAAAATTAAGTGAAATACATAGGTTGAGAAATAAGTATAAAAACAACTATGCATGATTTAGTTTGAGTATAGTTTATTATATTTGGCAGACATTTGAAAAAAGATTTCCCATGAGTAATCTATGTGTATGCCTGGTAATGCATGGGATGGCATGTTATAAGGTATAAAGAAATTTATCAATATTAATATTATTGTGCATAGTAAGAGCTCTTTTAACATGCCTATGGTTAATTGACTTGTTGGGTTAATGAATGTTCCTCCTTCCCTCTGTAAGACATTCTCACTGATGCTAATAGCACAGTGAGTATTCATAACTAGTAGGCTACTTTCTAGTAAGACTATGAAATTCTGTTCAGAAAAATTTTGTGTTCACTGAGTCAGTTGAATTCATTCCTAAATCTGTTTATTCCAGTTATACTCAGAATTATAATTATAAAATCTAATTTGGTATTGTGTAAGGCAATGGACTATGAATGCGAGAAAGTGTTCTTTATTTGAAAACACAGTTGAAACAAAGTTGAAATATTTTCAAAAGACTCAATAAAGATAATTATTTTAAAAGATTTCTATTGATTACATGGGGATGAGACAGTTATAACTATTTTGACAAAAACATCTAAAAATCTAGAATTCTGCACTTAACTTTCTTTACAAACAACTCCACTTACTAAGACAATCTACAAGAAATCTACAGCTAATATCACAGATAATGGTGAAAAACTTGAAGCTTTCCTACTAAGATCAGGTACAAGGCCAGGATGTCCTTCTCACCACTCTTTTTCAACATTATACTGGAAGTTCTATAGTTAGTGCAATAAGAGAAGAAAAAGAAATAAAAGGTATAAAGATTGGGAAGTGGGAAATAAAACTGCCATTGTTTGCAGATGGCATGATCATCTATGTAGAAAATCCAAAGAATTAGCAAAAACTCTTGCAACTAACAAATGATTATAGCAAGGTTGTAGGATATGAGGTTAATTTACAAAAGTCGATCACTTTTGTATAAACCAGTAATGAACAAATGCAATTTGAAATTAAAGCACCATATAAGCTACATTAGCACCCCCACCCAAAATGAAACACTTAGGTATAAATCTAATAAAGTACATACAAGATCTACATGAGAAAAACTACAAAGCTCTGATGAATGAAATCAAAGAACTGAACAAATGGAAAGATATTTCCTGTTTATGGATAGAAAGACTCAATATTGTGAAGATGCCTTTTTCTCAATTTGATCTACAGATTAAAATCCTGATAAAAATCTCAGCAATTATTTTGTGAATATTCTCGAATTGATTCTGATGTTTACATGGAGAGGCAAAAAGCCCAAAACAACTAACATGATATTAAAGGAGAAGAACAAAATGGGAGGACTGACATTACCCGACTTGAAGACATACTATAAATCTACAGTATTCAAGCCAGTGGGTATTAAGGAATAAATAAATACAGAGATCAATGGAGAAGAATGGAAAGCCCAAGAATTGACTCACATAAATATAGTCAACTGAATTTTGACAAAGGAAAAAAAGCAATACGATAGAGCAAATATAGTCTTGTCAACAAAAGAGGCTGGAACAATTGCCCATTCACATGGAAAAAATAAATCTAGACACAGACCTTGCACCCTTTACAAAAATTGACTCGAAATGAATCATGTAAAATGTAAAACTGTAAAACCTCTAGAAGATAAAATACATGTGAAAACCTAGGTAGCTTTGGCCATGGCAATGACTTTAAAAAAAAAAAAAAAGATTTGTTTTTTATTTTAGAGAGAAAGGGAACAAACAGGGGAAAGGTCAGAGGGAGAGGGAGAGAATCCCAAGCAGACTCACCACTACTTGTGGAACCCAATGCAGGGCTTGCATCATGACCTTGAGATCATGACCTGAGCTGAAATCAAGAGTCGGATGCTCAACCGCCTGAGCCACACAGGTGCCCTGGCAATGACTTTTTAAGTACAACCCCAAACATACAGTTCATGAAGGAAATAATTGATAAATAAACTTCATTAAAATTAAAAGCTTCTGTTCTTGAAAGACAAGGGAATGAGAAGACAAGCCACAGACCAGGAGAAATTTTTTTCAAAGGACATGTTGCATAAAGTACACAAAACTCAACAATTAGAAAACAAAGAATTTGATTTAAAAATCGGCCAAACCTTAATAGACACCTCACCGAAGAAAATATTCAGATGGCAAATAACCATGTGAAAAGTTGCTCCACCTCATATGTCATCAAGGAAATGCCAATCAAAACAACAACAAGATACTGCTTCACATCTATTAGAAGGGCCAAAATCCAGAACACTGACAACGCTAAATGCTTGTAAAGATGTGAAGCAACAGGAGCTCTCACTTGTCACTGGTAGGAATACAGAATGGTACAGCAGTTTCTTACAAAACTAAACATACTCTTACCAAATGATCTAGCAATTGTGCTCCCTGATATTTACCCAAAGGAGTTGAAAACGTATGTCCATACAAAATGACCTACACGTGAGTGTTCATAATAATTTTATTTGTAATTACCAAAACTTGGAAGTAACTGAAATGTCTTTTAGAAGGTGAATAGGTAAGTAAACTGTGTTATATCCTGAAAATGGAATATTATTCAGGCCTGGAAGAAATGAGCTATCAAGCCATGAAAAGACATGGAGGGACGTTAAATGCAAATTACTAAGTAAAAGAAGCCAATTTGAAAAGTCTACATACTGCGTGATTCCAACTATTTATTACATAAAGGATACACTTACAAAAAATCAAGGCTATCTTTTTAGAGGACTTTAAGTTCACAGCAAAATTGAGGAGAAGGTACAGAGGTTTTTCAAATATCTCTTGCCCTCACATATGCGTAGAGTGTTTTTTATGCAAAAAAAAAAAAAAAAAAAAAACCATAGGCAGAACTCTGATTAGCAGATCCATACTCAAAGAAAACTTGTTGGCCTTATAAGGTTTTAAAATAACTTTATGTTTCTATTTGGTTTTAGTTAAAATTAATATTTATGGTACTTTTTTGTAAGTCTCCATCTATAAGTCTTTAATTTGAATGACTTTTCTGATTAACTGAAACTGAGGGTTTCTACCAGAGTGTGTTGTTTCTGATTAACTATCAATGTTGGACAGAGCCTGTTCCTAATGAGGCTAATCTTTTGACCAATGACCCCTTAGATACAGGAATATCTGGGCACTGGAGGGAGCATCAAACAATAATGTAAGGTCCAGGGACAAAAACAAGAAGCCTATCTCTGCTGAAAGAGCTCTCTTTATATTCTGGCATGGTATGACTCTTCAGCCCTGGTCTAAATCAAAACTAGTGGGAGCTTTGGTAGCCTGGAGTGGCTGTATAGCCTGAGAGCCCCAATGTGAAGCCAAATCAGGTGAGATGTTGACTCAAGATGATTGATGGCTCTGGAACTAGGGGGAAAATGTGAATCATAGTTGAGGAGGGAATCAAAAGGTCATATCCAGGGAAGTTGTGCCAAATGTTGGTTCTAAGGGCTAAATAAGGTTGTAAATGGAAAGATGAGTCAAAGGCACAAAACTCGCACGATTGGAAGCAGGATGAAAAGTTTTATATGAGATCATGCAGAGCTAAAGCTGTGATCAATGAAGGAGTTTGAGAGGCCTGGGTTTTTTTTTGCTGTGGCCAACATATGATTTAAGAACCAAGTAGATGGAGAGAGACTAGGGATGGTGAAAATGTATAATCTTTCATGGCTGCATTTACATATATAACACATTAACGTATATAACCCATTTATTGGTGAATTGCACTTTGCTGGAGATGTGAACTTGAAAGGATTTAATTTTTCTGTAA
This sequence comes from Canis lupus baileyi, assembly GCF_048164855.1. Taxonomy (NCBI): domain Eukaryota; kingdom Metazoa; phylum Chordata; class Mammalia; order Carnivora; family Canidae; genus Canis; species Canis lupus. Next base: position 76,789,147 of record NC_132840.1, read on the forward strand.
CTGTTTTTGTGCCATGTTGAATTCATTTTTCCTTCTGGAGAGTGGCCCACTTCATGATATCTTGGCCTGGTTCTATAACCCCTACTGCTTTTGGTTATTTAAATAATTTGATATCAGTTTCTAAGATCCAGTACTTTCAGTACTTTCAATCTCATATTGTATTCAAAGTGGTCTTTTTCCTTTCACCCCCTGCTGGAGATTTGTTATCTTGGAGTGAGAGTCAGGTTTATATGGCTTGGGTCTCAGGTAGCTTTATCCTTTTCCTGCAGTAGTTTCTCAGGTGTTGGGGAGGAGAAAGAGAAAAAGAAGGCAACTTTCCCTTATGACTGGGCAATGTTGCAGGCTTGCCCTTAGATAGTCATGATGGTTGTTCTAGCTCATTGTCCATGAACTCTAAGTACATGGATGGTTGCTCTCACATGCCTTGCTGATGAGGAAATCCCCCCAGGGAAGCTTTCCTCGTCATTGGTGATGTCTTAGAAAATTTGGCCTCATCTTCCTGCTGACTCCCAGGAGGTGGTATTATGCTTCACTTCTCTGATGTGCCATTTTCAACCTGCTGTGTCAGTTGTAGAGAGATTATAGCTCTTAATCTCTTCTGCTCCATGTGGCCTATACTTAGAGTGTGGGCATGTATGGGATTATTTTCTGAACCCCTCCAAACTAGGAACAAAGGATGGCAGTCCTGTCCTCACTCATCACTGGTGGTCTTCTTCTATGCCATCTCTCCCCAGGTTTTGTTTTTACATCCAGTGGCCCAGTGGATGTCTCCTGGTGAAGCACATGTTCAGCCATGGAATGAAATACCAGTCTTCTCATGTTGCTGACACCCTCAAACTTTACAAAGTGATTCTTCTGGGGGTTAGGGAAGGAAATTCCTCTAAGATGAGTCAGGAAAGAACTCCTATTCCCAAGCCCTACAATGGCACCAAACAAGTTTTTTTCAGCAAGTTCCCTTCTCATATTACAGAGCTTCACAGAGATGCTGGTTTGTGGTAGGACTAGTCCTCTGAATTGGCACCTTTTCATAAACCTTAGGGTGGTAGATGACATATCCCTCACCAATAATTCTCTGAAATTAGAAATGAGATCCTTAATTTTTCTTGTGTTCTTAGCTTTGAGTCTTAACCAATGAGAAGAGCTCAACTTGATTTTCTCTGACTGTGCTTTGGTAGCAACGATCTTCAATTATTATTATTTTTCATCCATTATCATGGGGTATGCGAAGCACTTTCTTGGTTATGGATCATCATTTCTTGTTTCCAGATAATTCTGGGCTAGACATACTTCCAATGAATTCCATTAACCCAATCTGAGAATATGCAAGTATAAATCACTCAGCATAGACAAATTCATTGGACATTTCTTTGAACTCAATTTAGTATAGTTTTTATTGTTTTTCTATTGTATGCAAGTGCTGCAGGATGACAAAGAATCATGGTTCCTGGCTTCAGGGTATTCTAGGCAGGTAGAACTAATTTTTGCTTTTGGAAAAGTCATAAGATAGGCAGTCAGGAGATTTCATCTTCTGTTGGTCTTTGCCACAGATGTTGCATAAATTTTAGCAAGTTTTCTGTCTCAGTATCCCGAGGAATTGAGCAAGTTAATCTCTAAAGGCTCTGATATTTCTTAATAATATGAACCATAGGAGTCTGTTTCTTCTTGTTCATGTCCTCTTGCATTAAGAGTACCCTCCCTATTTCCTTTCTGCTTTAAATTTTTTCTCCTTCTCTTGAAGGGGATATGACTCAAAAAAGATGAAGAATTCCTGCAGCATATATTTTCTTTGAGCAACAAAAAAAAAATGTTCTGAAATGTATAGGATTATATTGGCTCTGTAGACCACTGGGGAGAATTGAAATCTAAACAATATTGAGTATTCCAATCCATGATCATGATAGGTATCTTTATTTCTTTAGATCTTTCTTCTTTGGTTTCTCTCACAATGTTTTTCAGTTTTCCACAGAGTAAGTACATATTTTTAGAAACTCTTATATGCAAGTATTATATGGTATTTGATTTTTGGTATTTTGGTAAATGGTATTTCAAAAATATTCAATTTCCAATTATCCATAACTATTAAAGTTGAAATAAAGTTGCTTTTGCATATTAATCTGTACTCTTACTAAATTTACATATTAATTCTAGTAGGATTTTTTTTGTATCATCCGTGAATAGACAGTTTTCTTTCTTTCATGCAATAGATAGCTTTCATTTGCTTTTCTTACCTGATTGCATTGGGTAGGACCTTCAGTATGATTTTGAATAGGTGTGATGAGAGAAGAGATCCTTGCCTTGTTCCCTAGCTTAGGAGGAAAGCATTCAGTCTCTCACATTTTAGGATAATGTTAACCGTAGGTTTTTGTGGTAGATGCCCCTTTTTAGTCTAAGAAAATTTCCTTTTATTGAGACTTTTTTTAAAAGTAGGCTCCATACCCAGTGTGGGACCCAAAATGGGGCTTAAACTCACAACCCGAAGATCAAGACCTGAGCTGAAATCAAGAGTCAGACACTCAGCTGACTGAGTCACCCAGGAGCCCCTACTGAGATTTTTTTTTATCATGAAAAGAAGTTGTATTTCATTCAATGCCTTTTCTAAGTATATTGAAATTATCATATTTTTCCTTTAATCTGTTGACATAGTAAATTACACTAATTTATATTTTAGTTTTGAGCCAGCCTTGCATTTCTAAGATTTATCTCTTTTAATAATGATGTGTTATCCTTTTTATATACTGCTGTATTTAATTTCCTAATATTTTGTTAAGGATTTTTGCAACTTATTCATGAGATTATACTATAGTTTCCTTTTTTTGTAATGTCTTTTGTTTTGGTGTAAGAGTAATGCTGGCCTCATGCAAAGTGTTGGAGAGTATTTCCATTGCTTCTATTTTTTGAAAGAACTTCTGTAGAATTTATATTATTTCTTCCTTTAATGTATCAAATTTTATATTTGGACAAAAATACCACATATGATGTTGAAAATATACACCTCATTTCTTTTTCTTGCTTTTTTGCATTTATTCAATACTCAAAATATATATTTAATACTAGTGTAATTTTTTTCCTTTTTAAAGAGAATGCCTCTAGTATTTCACCATTTGGTATATTGAAACATGATGTTGGAAAAAGACCCAATGCCATTTATGTTATATCCTTGCCAAATATAATAACTTACAATTTAAACATGAGAAAACAATCAGAAAAATCCAAATTAGTTGGACTTTGCCCTAAAGTGTTGCAAAATTTCAACTTCAATAAAAGGCAAGAAAAAAAAAGTGAGGGAGTTTTTAATGAAGAATAAGGAGCATGACAAATAACTGTAATCTATGATATTACATTTGATCTTTGACTAAAAATAATAACTATTAAAGACATTGTCAGGATAATTGGGAAAAATATTATGTTTGTTTGATATTGTTTATTGTGTTAAAGAATTTTTAAATCTGAGTTGCCTGGGTGGCTCAGTGGTTAAGCATCTGCCTTTGGCTCAGGGTGTGATCCCAGGATCCTGGGATCGAGTCTGGCATTGAGCTCCCCACAAGGAGCCTGCTCTCCCTCTGCCTATGTTTCTGCCTCTCTGTGTGTCTCTCATGAATAAATAAATAAAATCTTTTAAAAAAAGAATTTTTAAGTCCTACTTTGCAAAGCTTTGTTTCTATCAGGAATAAATTTAGAATTTTATCAAATTACTTTCTAGCATTTATTTTTAACAGCTTTATTGAGATATAATTAAAATATCATGCCATTTACCTACTTAAAGTGTAGAATTCAATGGTTTTTAGTATACTCACAGGGTCAGGCAATAATCACCACAATCTAATTTTCAACTTTTTTTATCACTCCAAAAAAGAAACACCATACCGATTAGTGACCACTTCTCATTTCCATCTCTCATTATTCCCTGGAAGCCACTTATCTACTTTTTGTTTTTATAGATGTACCTATTCTGGGAATGTTATGTAAGTGGAATCATACAATATATGGTCTTCTGTGTCTGGCTTGTTCCACTCAGCATAACGTTTTCTTTTCTTTTCTTTTCTTTTTTTTTTAAGATATTATTTATTTATTTATGAGAGACACACACAGAGTGGCACAGACACAGGCAGAGAAGTAGGCTCCATGCAGGGAGCCCAATGTGGTACTCCATCCAGGGATTCCAGGATCACACGCTGGGCTGAAGGCAGACACTCAACGGCTGATTCACCCACAGGTGATTCACTCACGTGTCCCAACTCAGCATAACATTTTCAAAGTTCATCTATGTTGCAGCATGTGTCAGTACCTCATTTTTTTTCTCAAATAATGTTTCATCATTGTATGGATAGGATATGCTATATTTTGTTTATCCACTTGTTAGTTGATAGACATTTGGGTTGTTTCCACATTTTGGGCATGACATTCACATATAAGTCACCGTGTGGACATACATTTTTATTTTTATTGGGTATACACCTATGAATGGAATTGCTGGGTCACATGATAACCCTATGTTAAACATCTTAAGGAATGACCAGCAAAGGATCAGGATTCTGATTTCACAAACATCTTTTTTCAGTCTTTTTGATTATTGCCATCCAGTCGTATGGGTTTGATTTGCATTTCCTTAATGACAAATAACGTTAGGCATTCTTTTTTAGGCTCTTATGGGGCATTTGTATATTTTCTTTGGAGCAATGTCTATTTAGATCCTTTTAAAATGGATTATTTACCTTTTATTTTTGAGTTGTAAGTGTTCCTAACATATTCTAGATGCAAGTCCCTTATCTGATATATAACTTGAAAATGTTTTCTGCTACTCTGTGGGTTATTATTATTTTTTTTTACTTTCTTGATGCTGTTATTGTAACACAAAAGTTTTAGAATTTTGATGAAATCAATTTATCATTTTTTTTTCTTTAGTTTGAGCTTTTGCGTTCCATCTGAAAAATCATTGCCTAACCCAAGGTCATAAAGATTTGCTACTCTGTTTTTGTTTTTTTTTTTTTTCCTAAGAGTTTTACAGTCTCAGTTCTTACATTTATGTTTATGGCCCATTTTGAGTTAATTTTGTGGATAGTGTAGAAAGGGGTTCAAGTTCATTCTTTTGCATGTAGATATTAATTTTTTCTACAACCACTTGTTAAAAAACCTGTTGTTTCCCCCATTTAAATGTCTTGGCATCTTTGTCTAAAATCAACTGACCATAACTATGAAGGTTTATTTCTGGCTTCTTAATTCTATTCCATTAATCTGTATGTTTATCCTTATGTTAGTACCACACTATCTTGATTACTGTAGTTTCATAGTAAATTTTGAAATTGAGGAATATAACTTTGTTCTTCTTCAGGATTGTTTTGTCTGTTTTGAGTCTTCAAAATTATTGATGTAATGAATTATATAATGAATATTTCAATAATAGATCACTATTATTGAAGTCATAAAGGAAAAAATTAGGATATTTGCCTATAAACTTCTATAAGTGATAAAGTATTGAAAATCTAGAAACAAATGAAGCATAAAAGTATTTTCAAATTATGTAAAAGATAAGGAAAAAATTAGAATGAAACCAAAATGCTTTCTTTTTCTCACTCTTCCAACAAGCAAGTGCATATATTTTTCAGTGATAATAATTGATGTTGGTAAGAATTATGTAAGCAGAAACTCAGGTCTTGTTGCTGGAGGGTGAAAATTGGAGCCACCTCACATGGAGAGTGATTTGGTAATACTTGTTTAGTATATCCTCACACCTTTTGATCAAGTAATCTCATTTCAAGGTATTTTATTGAAAAAATTATCAGATTTTCACAGAGATTTATGTACAAACAAATATAGCACAGGGCTAGTTATTAGAGTGAAAAAAAAATGAAAAACTGGAAAAAATATAATAGTTGACCAAAGATGAATAATCAAATGACTGATTTAGCCATATAACAAGATGCCTTGAAGGTTTTAAAAATAAATAAATAATTTGAAACAAATTTACATAACAATATGTAAAAAATGTATTTTTAAGATATAAAAGAATTATTTAGTACTCATAAAAGCTCTTTTTGTGGAGTAATACAATCAAACATTAGAAAGGAATTAGAGTATATTACATCTACAAACTTAATTTAATGTGAAGTGTCTAATATATATATATATATAAAATACATATAATCAGGATAATTTTATCTAACCTGTAATAGTGGGTAATTTACAAGTACAATGCAATAAATGATTTTATTTTCTTCCATTTATTACCTTCAACTACAGTTTGTAGTTTTTCATATCTGAAGGAAATCTTCATAACTTGAGGCCATAAGTCCGCTAAAGCCACATGAAAAATCAAATTCAACTGACTGTATTTTTTTAAATATCCTTAACGTTTGTGAAGCCACTGTACTAATTTTTAGAAAATCCTAGAATTATAAAACATAACAACATTAGCATTTACCTTAGATGGTAAAAAATGTTAAGATATCCACAGATATTTCAGTTTTCCTGGAAGAGAACAAAGGTATTTATTAGTTTTATGTATTTTTTAAAAATTTTTATTAGTTTTAGATTTAAGTATGCATACTCTAATGTAACCTCCAAACATAGGAAAGAAATCGAATGACACAGTATAATATGGACTCCCCCCCCCATGCTCTTTCTCTCGCTCTGTCTCAAATAAATAAAATCTTTTTAAAAAGATAAAATAATTTTAAATTTACATGTGCCTAGTCTTAGAACATGTGAATCAAGAATGGACAGAATTACAGGGAGAAATTAATAAATCTACAATTAGAGAGAATGAATTTAACCCTTCACTCTCTGTCACTGAACAACTAGAAAATGTTTACTCATCTGAGGATCGCATCAAGCACAAAGTTCTTTTGAGTTAAAGAAAAAATACATGTCCATAAGTTGAGAGCAAGAAAAATAACTCTATTCAAGTGTTTAGTCTAGGAGGAAGTTGTATGTTTCTGAGAGTAGTCAGAGAATCAAAAATGTTTTATAATACTACAAAGAGGAGTTCAGTGTTATAGTTGGGTGGGTGAGAGGAATTGTTCTCAGGTGATGTCCAGGATTTCTACTTTGCCAGAATCAAATTATAAGTAACTTTAGTTACTGGCTTCATGGGTAGGCAACCTCAAATTACTGTATCTCTTGAGGGATAGGTCCATCTCTTAATCTGAGAAAAATGTTAAATTAAATATAAAAACACCTTAAGAAGCTAAAGACTATACTATTAGCATTTTTACAACACTTAATAATAATGTAATGAATAATGTAATACATTTTATAATATGTTCATATGTTTTATATACTTAGTCTTTTCTAGAATTTATCACTTAGACTAACAGCCTTATAATGTCAATTTAAACAATATAATTGAGTAATTAATTTATACTTGTGCGTTTAAATTGAAATGTTATGCAAAGTATTAGACCACATATAAAAGGATTTTAGGGTTACCACATTTTTAAATTATAAGAATTATTTAGTACTTATAGAGTTTCTTTTGGGTATGCTTGGGTAGCTCAGTGGTTAAGCATTTGCCTTCAGCTCAGGGCATGATCCTGGGGTCCCAGAATCAAGTTCTGCATCGAGCTCCCCACAGGGAGCCTGCTTCTCCCACTGCCTGTGTCTCTGCCTCTCTCTGTGTCTTTCATGAATAAATAAAATAAAATATATTTTTTTAAAGTTTCCTTTTGTGGATTCATACAACCAAATATTAGAAAGGAATTAGAATATATTACATCTACAAGCTTAGTTTAATGTATTTAAAGTGTCTAATTAACTACATTCATAAATGAGACCAAACGTTATTTACAGATCCTTAAAAGTTATTGTTAAAACTTATCAGACATGTAAATGACTAATAAGATTTTTAACTTGAAGTTAATGAGATTTTTGAATGCATAATTTAAATAAGTTGAATATCAGTCAAATATTAAACCAAAAATAATCTTTTCTATATTCAAAAGTTCCTCCAAAAGCATTAAAACACTTCATGGGAAGATCAAACTTCCTTTATTTTACTTCTTAATATCTTGGACAGAGACTGCTTCTGTAGACTTTAATGCAGTCTTGTTCTTTGAATTTAATTTGTTTTAAAATTTCAATTTCATTTCCTATTTAGTGCTCATCCTCCATCCTCCCTGGCCTGGCAACAGGCTTTAAGCACAAGGGACTGAGTTTCCTTTCTTCCTCTTTCCACGCCACTGGAACTTCCTTTACTGCTTGATGGGAGAAGTAGGCCTCCCATCCCAAGAAAAGGGAGAGAAAAAGCCACACACTCCCCTGGAAGCCTGTACACCACATTTCTAGTCAATTCTTTGAATTCTGACCCAAATCTTTCTTCAGTTTAGTATCTGTTTATGCACCTACCAATACAGCATGTTGTTGTTGACATTGTGTTTGTGTGTGTGTGTATGAGAGAGACAGAGACAGAGAGAGAGAGAGAGAGAGAGAGAGAGAATGGAAGTGCCTGACCCCAAATAATTTTAGCTTTCTCTGGAACATGGTGTCCTTGACTTCTCTTTGTCCTCAGTACGAGTTTCTAGCTACCAATAGTGAGAAAACAGGATTTTAGCAATTGTTGATCATCTTTGAAAAGTAGAATCATTGTTGAAAGTTAAACAGGAAATTTTTAAAAATTAGCATTCAAAATAGATATAAAACTTGAGCTCTTTTTGCAACAGTCATAGATACTGTTTACATGGTAAAGTATGAAAGCATTTTAACGTTGGGAGGAACAACATTTTGTATACTTTGGAGTTGAGAGACATCTTCTCCTGGGTGTCTTCTGAAGGGATTCTTGTTTTTTTTTTTTTTAATTTTATTTATTTATGATAGTCACAGAGAGAGAGAGAGAGAGGCAGAGACACAGGCAGAAGCAGGCTCCATGCACCGGGAGCCTGACGTGGGATTCGATCCCGGGTCCAGGATCGCGCCCTGGGCCAAAGGCAGGCGCTAAACCACTGCGCCACCCAGGGATCCCTGAAGGGATTCTTGTGTATGAGTCTTCTTCTTCTCCTTCTCCTTCTGCTTCGTCTTCTTCTTCGTATAAGATTTTTCTTTATTTATTCATGAGAGACATAGAGAGAAAGGCAGAGACACAGGTAGAGGGAGAAGCAGGCTCCCTGTGGGGAGCCGGATGCAAGACTTCATTTCAGGACCCCGGGATCATGCCCTGAGCCAAAGGCCGATGCTCAACCACTGAGCCACCCAGGTACCCATCACTGAGTCTTCTTAATCAGTGTTCAGATATTCCCAAGTGTCTCATGTGCCAGAGTAGAGTTTCATGCTCCTGAGGTGATTGTCTTAGGAGGTCATGGTGAAGGAAAAACTTCCAATGGGACACAAGAATGCTAAGTAGTGATTTCCTGACCGGAGGGCTACTGGATTGGAGGTGAAGGCTGAAGCATCCTTGGGAAGAGCAGCACAGCCAGCTGTTCAAGGCTTTTCTTCTTCAGGGCATAGGGTATGGAGGAACCAAGCAGCCAATCAAAATGGCTGGCAAGGCTAAGAAATATGAAGGCAGGATGGGATGGGATGAAGACAGTCAGGACACCTAATATTCCCCCACAACTTACTCATCTTTTGTGGATGGACTCCATGACGTGAGAGTTACTTCCTGTCTTGTTTTCCAAGCGCCTTGTGATCCACACTGAAGGGAGTTGGCGGGAAGATACAGCAGACTGGCTGATGTAAGAGGATTCAAAGAGGATGACATGTCAGCAACACAAACAGTTTTTGCTTCTGACTGGCTCTGAGTGTGAAAATGTCAGAGTTGAGTTCTGCCCCGAGATGCTGAGGAGGTGTGATGTTAACGCTGATGACACAGATGGAGTCAGCAAGAAGCTTTGGCAGCGGATCCTCCAACACAGCCCCAGCCTTCTTCTGTGGGCCTCTCTGATGGCTTGAGTAGCTGTTACAGAGATGTCTGAATAAAGTTTCACCCTTAATCTTGTGGTTTCCAGTTGCAGATCCAACTGTTCAAGGAGCTGGTGTGAGCGGATTCCTGAAGTTAGCATTTGTCCAACTCTCTGGGGGAGTGTGGGGTTGTGGTGAGGAAAACACTCAAGTCTAAATTAGAATTGTCTGATTACTTCACCATCTCCTTCAGCAGGCTGTGAACGACTGGAGGCAACAATAGCATTCACTGTCTTTGCATCCCCTGGCACAAAGTAAGTGATCGATACAGCTAAAAAAAAGTGAGTAAACTCCTCAAGCCAATGTTTGAAATATTGGCTTTTAAATCTAGTCTGTGTAGTATCTGCGGCATCTCTATTTTTCCTTTCTTCTTTGAGCACCTCTTGGGGAAGTCACTTGGTATTATCCTAGTTTGGAAAAAATGTGGTATCTTTTCAGCTTCCACGTGGTCCCTAGAGTAAAAAAAAATTGCCTTGTATTAAGAATGAATGTTAGTCTTTTTAGCATTGGCAATATAAGGGGTGGGCTTGTTTATCAGCTGTAACCCAACAACAAGGCCAGGCAAGTCCTATTTGTCACCATTAATGTGTACTCAAAAGTCAGATGCAGTAGGACGCCTGGGTGGTTCTGTGGTTGAGTGTCAGCCTTCAGCTCAGGGCATGATCCTGGGGTCCTAGGATGGAGTCCCGCATTGGTCTCCCCACGGGGAGCCTGCTTCTCCCCCTGCCTGTGTCTCTGCCTCTCTCTCTCTGGGTCTTTCATGAATAAATAAAGAAAATCTTAAATTAAAAAAAAAAAAAGAGATGCAGAGATTTTCCACTGGGGGAATGTGAAAGCTATGACTTTTCTCAGTCAACCATCCAGGGGTATGACAGAAAATGAAAATAATGCCACTGGGCTGATGTCACTTTGCCCACCCCTGCTCCATTACTAAAGGTTGGAAGTTAACACCTTTTGAAAGACTAATAATAAAATAAATGAATATCTATTTTCATGGAAATAGAACATCATTGCTGTTGAGTAGGAGAACCTCCTTCCTCCTCCCATGACTAGCTTTGGAAATGAGTTTATTTTCTCCTCAATAGTCTCAAATGATTTGATCATAGTGGTGGATTTGATCCTGTGGTTAACAGGAATGCCAAAGACTAGCACTCCAAGGTAGAGGAGTCAGCAACTTAATAATGTCTGTGGTCTCAAAGTGAGTCCCCAATTTTGGACAGACAAAGCAGATGACTTTTGTTATGGAATTTGCTCTTGGTTACATGGTAAGACTAAGTAGAGATAATAAAGACACAGGAGAAGAGACATTGCAGATCTAAAGCAGTGGACAAAATCCCAGAAACAAAAGGGTCAAGGAGAAGAGGCTATGCCAAGTCTTGGAGATTTAAATGTGATAATGCTGTTCTATGGTTCTTTCTGGGTCAGTACCTAAGAGTTGTGCTCTAGACATTTATGATGGTCCGGAAAATGCATGCTTTTAACCCAGGACACCAATTCTCAGTCTAGGTGAATTTGAGAGGATGGAATTAATTTTAGAGCGAAAACACTCTGACTATATTGTAAAGCAGAGAACACACAGGGCTAGAGATTTTAAATAATTCGCTCACTACCTAGTGCTCAAGTTATAATCAGAACCTGCCTTTCCAGTCCACTACTTCCTTCATCGTACCTGCCGATCTTTCACTTTATAAAGATAATTTGTAATACCGCATAGATTAATTTAAAAAAAAGAAGAAAAAGGCAACATGGCATTTGTTAAGAGACTAGAGGAGGAAGCATGATAGATAGGTAGTGGAATGGTGAAACACAGGTTTGGTAGTCTGGGTTTGTGCCACTTTCTAGCTATATATAACTTGAGGTAAATTTTTAAAATCTCTTTAAGCCTAAATTTCATTTTCTGTGAAATGGAGATAATGAGAATATATAGCTCAGAGTCAAGGGGTTTAAATGAGATAATGCATGCACACTGCCAGGCACAGAGTCATTATTTATGTATATAGTACATCTTGATTTGTGCATTTGCGACCTGTACGCAGTGACCACTCTTCATCAATCATTCTCCTTCACTGTCATGGCTATAATGGCCTTACACTTGGTTTGGCACTTGCTGGGTATCCTCTCTTGGCAAATTACTGATAATTGGACAACTGATAAAAAAAAAAGGCAAATGATGACTTCAGATACCTAAGTATGAAATAATTGACATTTGGAACTTAAGGATTGGTGTAGTTCTTAGAGGTGAGGTAGGTCGGTGCTCTATAAATGGAAAGATCTCTTGCATAATACTTCAGAGTTAAACAAACAAGAATAACCCATCTGGATGTCTTGGTGCCCTTCCTCAATTCAGTCAAACCTTATTTATGTCACAGGTAAGCATAGGTGTTTACTGAGCACCTATTGTGTCCCACGCACTGGACTGTATGTTGTATGTGTGATCACAGCTAATGCTTATAATAATCTTATAAAGTCCTACTATTTTTCACCCCATTTTTAAAGATGTGTGCACTGTGGTTCAGAGAAGTTAAACAATTGATCTTTGGACACACAAGAGCACTCTAATTGGAAGTCCATTTGACTTCAAATTGTAAGCTCTGCACCACTTCCTACATAAAGAATAAAGCCAGAATCATTCCTTCTGAATCATGTATATGCTCATTTGCTTCAATATGTCTGTTTCTAATAAATCAGAGAGATGAGATTGCATTAAGGTAAGTTCAAGGAGATTTCTCATGTAACTCCTAAGTATAACACTTCATTTTACCCTTGAACAGATAGCCATAACTTCAGCTCATAGTAAAACCTCAAGTTTTGTTTTTTAAAAAAGAAACTTTTTGTTTTATTTTTACTAGATATTTACATTCATCATACTTTTCTTCCTTGACTGTCAAGATAATGATGCCAATGCATTTGGCAGAAGCTCAAAGAAAAATATAATATTGTCAATTATTTTGATTTTTCTAATTCTCCAAATATTTTATCTGACGTAGCCCAAACATCTAGATAATTAATCAAAGCTGCATCGAGACACATGGCAGCCATACTGTTACTGAGCCATTTCAGCCAAACTGGTCAGCCTTGGCTCCAGAATGACTACAATTTGTTGACCTTTGCCAATTCCACCACTGTGTGGTTGAAGCAAGAGGGCCCATCCGCCAGGTTTAGTTCATTTCAACTTCTGAAGAAGCCTCGTTTCTCTCCTTCGGGCTATTATGTTTTGCTGCCATGCCAGTCAGCATCTTTTGAATTTTAATTTTTCTATCCAGGAGTGTGGGTGAGGCGATCATACTGAGTGGTCCTTGTTCTGCTGACCTCACTCCTTGGAATACTGCTTCCTCATGGGATATTCAGACATGCTAGCTCCCAAACTTCCCTTGAGATAGAAAGTCTTCCCCTCACATTCCACTTCAACCCCATTTTTTAATGCTATGGAAGCTGTTTAATCCTCTCGTGCGCAGTACTCTTTGCTACCTTGCCTTTATCTGCCATGGTAACATGTCAAGATAAATCTTAACATGACCTCTTTTCTCTTCTTTGTGATTTTTCTCTCCTTGACATTAGGGTGAGGATATTTTTCTTTTAAAACAACTCCTGGCGAGTCTCTGCCCTTTTGTTCTGCTTGGATCTGAGCACCCTGTCATTTCTCTGCGGTCCTCGGTTTTATTTTTGCTCTGGCATCCCTGGAAATGATGGCGTCTCCCTTAGTAATGTTTGCTATGAAGATCTCATGAAAAAAAAAAAAAAAAAAAAAAAAGATCTCATGAGCCACTTTATCCTTGTCTCAGCCAACTGCAGAAGAAACTCAAATTCCTCTGGCATTGTTGCATTTGGGCAGATCCTCATAGCAGTTGAGGTTACCGACCGGACTCAAGCCATATTCCGTCTCTAGGTTTTCCCAACAAAGCTTTTCCTGAATTTTACTTCACCTGGATTTCAGTCTCCTGGCTCTTGTACCCTAGTTTAACATCCCTCAGGAACGGCTCAGTTGCTTCTGAATAATTACAGCCAGCTCAGCATTTGCTCCATAGCACTTTTGAGTCTAGCATCCTGCGCGCATCAGTTTTCCTTGGTCTGGCTGTTCCTCCTTCCTATGAGTTCATAGCATGGAGCCATGGTGCAGTAAAGGGAGCATTAGCTAGGTTGGAGGAAGGACACCCTTCATGCTCTGCTACAAACGTGTGACATTGGTCAAGTCCTTGCACTTCCTAGAACCTTTGTTTCTTCCATGGAAACACACAGACTACCTGAGTATCTTTAAGGGGGTCTCCCTGCTGGGGAGACATGTGAATTGTTGAGGTCTTCGAAAGCCCTGGAATGTACTGTTCAGTAGAAAGTTGGATCGCTTTGCAGGAGTCCATGATGATAACAAGTACAATCACCTTAATTTTCTGATCAAGTCAACTAATGATTTTCTACAGCAGTCATGTTAACAGCACCTTAAGATACACCAAGTGATTTAATCATTTTTATTTATTACCATCTTCAGCAGTTTCGTATTGTTTGGCCCATCCTTGACTAATGAAGAGTCTTCTCTTCTTTAAAAAAGTCATGCATTCATTCACTTATTCTTTAATCTGTTCACCAAAGGATTATTCCAGACATTTTCTATATCCTCAAAGAATTTATACTCAAGCTAATTTAATTTTATTGGTTAAAGTCTGTTTAGAAATAGGGTAAAAAAATGGCAGTCCTTGTGTTATTTTAGAAGGCAGAAATTAAAAAAAAAATACTTCATGAAAAATTCATTCAATTTGGAATGATTCCCTCAGGCTAGCTCTAGGTTCTATGTAATTGGTGTGATTCAATTCATTGGGATCAATATTAGGGGTTTACTTAGAAATATTGGCCTCACTAGAATCTCAATACATTTTGAGAATGTTACTTTTTATTATTGATATGATGAAGAACGGGCCTAATAGGGGTGTGCTTCTGACACTAAGAACTATAAGACATTTCCCTTTCAGGTAGATTTTTCTAAGACTCCTTCATAAGTAGAAAAGAGAATTTGGTAGAACATATATGTGAAAATGTATGTTGATGGTAAAGTGTCATTATCACTATTATGTACATTTTTGTGCTTTGGTAGTGGGGGAATAACATCGTCAGATTTGCCTGCAGAGATCTAGAGAATTAACTGTACAATTATTGGAACAGAAGGCCCATGCATGCGTCACCCAAATCAAAAGATGTACTTCCCTCCTTGGATAAAAGACAACTACTTCACGTGGTGACTTATATGGTAGTGTAGAATTTGAGAGCCAGAGAGATTTTTATGGGCCAATAGCACATTTTCAGGGGCAATAAGTCTGACGTTGAAAGAAATGGTCCAAACAAGAGATAGAAATGAAAGAAGATAATCTGACCAATAGCAAGTAAAAATACTCCTTGCTTAAATCGAGAGTAAGAACATAACTAAAATAATTATGACCTATGTGCAGAAATATTTTTTAAAGATTTTATTTATTTATTTATTTATTTATTTATTCATGAGAGACACAGAGAGAGGCAGAGACATGGACAGAGGGAGAAGCAGGCTCCCTGCAGGGAGCCCGATGTGGGACTTGATCCCAGGACCCCACGATCACAACCTGAGCCAAAGGCAGGTGTTCAACCACTGAGCCACCCAGGCATCCCTATGTGCAGAAATAAAGCAAAGCTGAGCTCCTACAGGACTCTCTGTCTACCACCCTTTCCTCTCTCGATGCCATGACAATACCACTATACTGTCAGTCTAGGATTTCTCTATTCCACCCAGGCAGACCCATGGCTAATTTTGTTTACTCCTATTTTGGAGCCTGTGTCCCTAACTTTTCTCAGCACCTGGGTGTTCTTGCCTTTAGCCATGTCTCCAAAGCCCACTCTTTCCTCCAAAGACTCTGCAGGATGCCTCTCCAAACTACTGCTTCATTTGGAATTTTTTTAAGCATCCTTCATAGATATATGTCTCATCTTGCCCACTAGACTTTTAGTTCTTGGAGAGACAGAATCATTACTCCTCTTTTTCTCTCTTTACCACATTTAGGCCTGTCTGTCCTGTCTTTTGAGCAGTTTTGAACAATATTATTGACAGAGACACAGACTTCTGGGTAAAGCAGTTAAGTTTCAGCAAGATGCAATCCCCAGCTATTCGAGGCCTTACAATGCTTGCCTGTAGAAAGGAAAAGACATTTTGGGGTGACATTTGATCCCCCATATACTAGAAATACAAAGGAGTCTAAATGTCTACCAAGCTTTAGGTTACTTACAGACAAGCTTTCCATGTCAGTGATTTCAGAAATTAGGCGGATTGTTCTTTGTCTCATAAAGAATTCATTTTTAAGATGCTGATGGCCTTAGCTCTGGCTAGTGGCCAGCTTCAGGAAGTGTGGTTCACAAGCCATCAAGGACTGTGCATACTCCACATTCCTTGGGTAATGCAATTCTGGACCCAAATCGATTCCAGAAGTCTGATCTTCCAAGAGAGGCCAGTGCTCTGAGCTTGTTGAACAGCCCCCTCCAGATCTCCCCCTCCCGGCCCACCACCCCAATCAGCCTGGAAGGGTTAAGCAGCCAATCAAGGAGCTAAGAGAGCAGTTTGGTGAGACCAAAGTTGCAGGGATCCGAACAAGTTGATGAGCTTGGCAGCTTGTGTTTGAAGAATTTGTTTCATGTTTTGGATAAAGTCTGGGAATTTATCCTTCAAAATTCCTTAGATTTAGTAACATGTCAATGCACTGTATTAATGCAAGGAGTTTTCTTTTTCTTCTTTTCTTTCTTCTTTCTTTCTTTCTTTCTTTCTTTCTTTCTTTCTTTCTTTCTTTTCTTTCTTCTTTTTTCTTTCATTCATTTTTTTTTAAGGTTAAAAGCCGCCTTCCTTTTTAAGTATGAGTAATCCATCCAAATCCTGCCTAAGGGAACAAAAGGGTGCCGGCAATTTTCTCTTTCACAAAATGCAGAGACTTCCTCTCTGTCCTCTCCAAGTACGATTCTATGAACTGAAGGGAAATTACACTCCTCGCCATTGAAAAAGAGATTATGCAAAACGAGAAGGTAAAGCCAATCACCATAATACAAATACAAATACCAGCTTAATTCCTTGCTTCGGAAAGCCCTGTGCTTTTCTCTTTCCAGATGTGGGTGTATATCCACATCTACCTTTCAAAAAAAAAAAATCTATTATCTGGTATTTTCAGAGCTCGCACAGGATTGAATCCTCAGCAAGAACATCATGAGCTCCAGCTCTGTGCTCCAGATCTTACTAAACTCTCCTCTTTCTCTTAAATATGGAGCCTCATCATTGAGGCTTCTCGCTGGGACCGCCAAAACCTAAGGGTTACTTTTTTTAGGTAGAAATTAACCAAGGGGAAAAAAGTATGAGAGGTAGAGGCTAAGAAGAACACCCTAAACAGAAGAAATAGTTGGATTACATCGAGTTGGGAATTGCAAGCAGCTCAGCATACAATATCCAACATATCACTCATGAAATGATCACTAAGTGCTGGGCAAAGTACATTGTCTACATTATTTCCTTTTACCTTATAGACTCTGTGAATAAATTTTATCTCTAGTTTGTAAATATGGGCACGGAAATTGGGAGTGGTTAAACCATTTGCTCAAGGCCAAACATTTAGGAAAGGATAGATTTGCCATTCAAATCCAGGTATATCTTGTTTCAACACTTTTGGGAGTGAGGGAGAGAGTAATGGACTGTACCTCTGGAGTCCTGTAAGGGTCAGATAGATGCCAGACAAAGGAATGTGGAATTTATCCTGTAGGCAATATGTGATGGGAAAAGAGAGAAAAGGTCTTTGGGTGGAGGTATGATTAAATTAGTGTTTTAGAAAGATTATTTTGTCAGCCATGTAGAGGATAAATGGAAAGGGGGAGATTCCATATTTTTATTTAATGATCACATCGTTCTACTTTATATTAAAGTCAGTGGTTTTTTGCAATTACTTGGTAAGTAGGGGCTGTTTAATTCTTTATCCTTCTCATAGAACATGCTACTGAATGAATGAATGTAGTTTTAATTTATAAAGTGTCTAGGTATGGCAAGGAGACCAAATGGCCATTTACCTGATTCCATTTGCTGATCCTTAAAAATGTCTTCAATATAAATGAAAAATGGGCATTAACTTTGGGAAGAAGTCTTATGATGTATAAAAATACAGGTGATTTTGGAGAAAGATTGCTGATTTGAAAAAAGCCCTAGTCTTTAGGAGACCTGGATTTGAACTCAAGCTCTGCCAATTATGTTTGCTTAGGCAAAACTCTTCATCTTTCTTAGCTAGAATTTCCTCATCTCTATAATGAGAGTCCTCTTTGACGAGGGCACTGATGATTCAGAGAAAGCGAAAGAGGAGATTCTGGGTACTAGTAATATTTAATTTCTTGATCCAAGCAATGGTTATATGAGTGTATTCACTCTGTGAAAAGTCATCAATTACATGCTTACATGTATATTTTTCTGTATATTTCAATAAGAAAGTATATTAAGAACAATAAAATGAAGGAAGTTTGATCTAACCTCATTTATTGTTTTTCTAGTTTGGCTAAATAGTGGCCATAATGATGATCTTTGACAGAAATAAAAGTATAAATATTGTCATTTCAAAATACAATTAGCACAACACTAGTCCATGAACTCTCTAGAACAGCTATTTAAAGAATAAGAAAGAAATACACTGGAATAGAGGGACTGCTGATTAAATATGGCAGAATGAATACAAATATTTAGCACTACCACTCAAACCTCACCAAAATGGTAATTAAAGAATATAAAGTACACAAGTCTATTATGATAAAGAGAATGGGAAGTAGATGGCAGAAAACAGAAGTAAAAAATATTTTAAAATGTATTTTTGTTGTTACTTTTCATTTGAAATATTTTTAGATTCATGAGAAGTTGCAAAAATAGTAGAGAAATCTCCTGTGTACCCTTCACCCAGCTTTTCCCAATGAGAACATCTGATAGAATCCCAGTCCACTGTAAAAAAAAAACAAACAGGAAATTGACATTAGCACAATACTATTACTCGAGAACAGATTTTTTTTTAAGACTTATTTATTTTAGAGAGGGAGATTGCACGGGGGGGGGGGGGTGTGGTGGTGCTGAGAGGGAGAGGGAGAAAGAGAGAGAGAGAGTAGCAGACTTCCTACTGAGTGTGGAGCTAGACCCAGGGCTTGATCCCATGACCTGAACTGAAATGAAGAGTCTGACCTTTAACTGACTGAGCCACCCAGACGCTCCTACTTGAGAACAGATCTTATTTGGATTTCACATGCTTTTCCTTCAAAAATGTTTTGATGTATAGTTTTATGAAATTTTATCATATATCTATATTTGATGGACAATCACCACACTCAGGCTACAAAACTATTCCATCACCACAATGAAATCCCCTCATGTTACTCCTTAATGTCCCCAACAACCACCAGTGGTTGAGCTAGGATTTCTGTCATTTTGAGAATATTATATAAATGAAATTGTAGAGTGCATAAATCATGATATTAGCTCCCCCAGCCATAAGCATAATACCTTTGAGTTCCATGCGAGTTGTTGCATGTATCAATAGTGTGTTCTTTTTTGCTGAGTAGTATTCCATGATATGAAACATACCCCAGTTTCTTTACCCATTCAACTGTTCAAGTAAATTTGGATTATTTCCGATTTGAGACTTTTATGAATAAAACTGCTATAAACATTTGCATATAGGTTTTTGTGTGAACATAAATTTTCATTTCTCTAGGATAAATACCCAAGAATATGACTCCTGGGTCATACTTTCAATTTATGTTTAACTTTGTAAGAAACTGCCAAATTTTCTAGTAGCTTCACCAGAAACGTATGAGAGATGCAGTTATTCTACTAGTACTTGGTATTATCAATATTTTATTATCCATATTATCATTATCAGTATTTTTTTTATTTTTTATATCCTAATAGTGTAGTGATATCTTAATGGAGCTTCAATTTGCACTTTTCTAATGATTAATGATATTAAACATCTTTTTGTGTGTTTGCCATCCATGTGTCTTCTCTGGTGAAGTCTGTTCAGATATTTTGCCCATTTTTGAATTGGATTATTTGTTACCCCACTATAGAGTCTAGAGAGTTCTTTTTATATCCTGGGTACCTTTGTTGGATATATGATTTGCAAATATTTTCTCCTTGTCTATGATATGTTTTTTTCATACTCTTATCAGGGTTTTTCATTGAACAAATGTTTTTAATTTTGATAAGGTGCAATTTATTAACTTTTTCTTTTATGAATCATAGTTTTGGTGTCATATCTAAGAACTCTTTACTTACCCCTTAGGAATAAAGATTTTCTGCAATGTTTTCTTCTAAAACTTTTATATCTTATGTGGTGCATTTACATACATGATCCATTTTGAGTTGATTTTCGAAGAAGGTATTAAGTTTAAATTTAGGTTGAGTTTAGGTTAAATAGAACTTCTTACAAAATTGGAGCCAATCCTTTCAAATCCTGCCACAGCTTTATCAACTAAGTTAAGGTAATACTCTAGATCCTTTACTGTCACTTCAGTAAAGTCACTGCAGCTCTTCACAGCATCTTCACCAGGAATAAATTTCATATCAAGAAACCACTTTTTTTTTGCTCATCCATAAGAAACAAGTCTTCATCTGTTCAAGTTTTATCATGAGACTATAACAATTCAGTTACATCCTCAGCCACGGCTTCTGAATCTAGTTTTCTTGTTATTTCCACCACATCTGCAGGTACTTCCTCCACTGAAGTCTTGAACTCCTCAAAATTATCCAGGAGGGCTGCAATCAACTTCTCCCAATCTCCTGTTAAAGTTGGTATTTTGACCTCTTCTCACGAATCAGGAATGTTCTTAATGGCATCTAGAATGGTGAATCCTTTCCAGTAGGGATTTAAATCTACTTTGCCCAGGTCCATTAGAGGAATCACTATCTATGGCAGTTATAGCCTCATGAGATATGTTTCTTAAATAATAAAACATAAAATCAAGATTACTCCTTGATCCATGGGCTGCAGAATGGATGAATTACTAGGTGTGAAAATGAATGGGTGTATTGCAGAATGGATGTATTACCAGGTGTGAAAATGATATTCATCTGATTGAACATTTCTATCAGAGCTCAGTGAAGGCTGTTTTGCCTACAATGATAATCTGTTGTTTAGTGTAGCCACCTACACATGTAAAAACATTTGCCTTCATTAAGCTTATAGTTTAGTAATGAGAGAAGACAACAAACACAATTAAAAAGTAAAATTAAGGTAGGTCATATGGTGATAAATCATATGGAGAAAAGAAAGACCGGGTAAAGGGGTCAGGGATGGCCAGAGGAAAAAGGAACAGTTAAAATTTTAAATTTGGTGACAAGGGAAGATTTCATTGAGAAGGAGACATTTGAGCAGAGACCTGTGAGGGATGAACCATGTAATTCTGGAGGAGAGAGAGAGTCCCAGGCAAAGGGAACAACAGGCACAAAAACCTGACTTGAGAGCAAGCCTGATATGTTTATGGAATGACAATGTTAGTGTGGCCTGATGTGAGAAAATTAAGAGAAGAGGAAGAGGAAATGAAGCAAGAGAGAGAAATGGGTGCAGAGAATAACTGCATGGTATGTTTTGAAGACTTTGGAAGCCATTTGAAAGTTTGGTGGAAGGAATTGTGGAAATTAAATATGCATATAGTCTATGATTCAGCCATTCCGCTACCGGAATTACACAGAAAAAATTACACAGAAAAACCAGTACACAGATACAGAGGACATGAGCAAGAATTTTTTTGCCTGTGTGTGTGTGTGTGTGTGTGTGTGAGAGAGAGAGAGAGAAAGTGAGAAATAGGAGGCAATTGAGGCATCCCTCAGAGGGGAATAAATAAGTAAAACCCTTTCAACAGTCAGAGCAATAAAGAAGAGATACATATAGCTTCTAAATAGTGCTGAGTGAAACAAAAAGAAGAAACAAGATGAAATCTATTGTACAATACCATATATATATAATCCATATATTCCAAAGGCAATGCTGTTTTTCAAAGATACATAAATATCCAAGGATGTGGAGCACTTAGAGTGAATGTTTATGAGAAGGTAGTAAGAATGAAATAAGAATGGGGGATGTAAAAAGAAAAATAATTTTTTAGAAAGAAAAGACTTAAGGAGAGGCTAAAGAAAACACATCTCGAATATTATATTCCCTCTGACAGAACTGGCAGTCTACTTCTCCCTTTCAAAAAATATATACAGCCAACCTTTAAAAAATATAGGTAATTTTGAATAATACAGCAAATTACCATGTAGCCATAATTCACCCCCATAAATCATTAACTTGTGGCCAATCTAGGCCCGTTCATTTCCTCATCTACTATCTTTCCTATCCTTGTTTTTATTTGTCTTTTGAGTATTTTATTTTATTTATTTTTAAAAGATTTTATTTATTTATTCATGAGAGACACACAGAGAGAGGGAGAGACATAGGCAGAGGGAGAAGCAGGCTCCCTGGAGGGACCCTGATGTAGGGCTCGATCCCAGAATCCTGGGATCATGACTTGAGCCAAAGGCAGACGCTCAACCACTGAACCACCCAGATGCCCCTTTTTGAGTATTTTGAATCAACTTTCTTTTTAGATATAATTTACATATCTAATAAAATGCACCCATTTAATGTGTACATTTTGATGAGGCTTGAGTATAATCAGCACCCCAATCAAGTTATAAAATATTCTGAAAAAAATTCCTGGAGCTCCATTCCAGTCAATCTACCATTAGCATCCCTAGTCATTACTCTGTCTTCTGACACTATTGATTAGTCTTTTCTAGATTTATGCCTACAAACAGCATGAAGTTTCCATTGTGTTCATGTTTTCCTTTAAATTCTTGAACATATTTATGATATTTGTTGTAAAGTATTTTATGCCAATTTCAGCATATATGTTGTTTCTAGGTCTCTTTCTAATGTCTGATTTCCTTCCTGTGTAGTGGTTCATCTTTCTACTTCTCTATATGTCTAGTAATTCTTGATTGAGTGTGAGACATTTAATGCCACTTGATGAATGTCTGGTTTTGTTGCCTTTATTTAAACAGTGTTGGGCTTTTTTCTGACAGGCAACTAATTTACTTCTGGATCAGCTTGGTCATTTGAGGTTTGTTTTTGAGCTTAGTTAGGGTCATGTTAGAGCCTTTACTCTAGAGTGATATTAGCCTTATTATTAAGGCATGTCCTTTTGGAGTCTCTGTGGAATTCTTTAAGTGTTTAATGAAATCTCTTACTTATCTTCCAAATTCTTGGAAGAATTTCAAAGTCCCTCAGTCCTATGTGAGCTCTGGTAGCTGCTCAGTTCATAGTTCCCTGATAATTGATTATTCCTTGCTTGTTTTTCTTTACCAAGCCTCTTATACTCTCTCCATGTGCATGCATCAGCTTAGGGTTAATATCAAACTTGAAGAGAGCCCTTTCCAGATTTCTGGAGTTCTTTTTAGGTATAGCTCTCTCAAGTATTCCAACTGTACATTCCAACTACTACAGCCTCCCTAAACTTGGAGCTTTGTCTTCTCAAGCCAGCAAAACTCTTTGCTTTGCTAAGGAACCTCCCTTCTAGCTTTATATTCTGTAATATGTCTCTAGTCAGAAAGCAAAAGCAATTATTGGGCTTATCTCATTTTTACCTTTTTTTAGGGTCATAGTCTATATTTGTTTCCTATATTTTGACCAATATTTTCTACTTGAATTTTCCTAGCTCAAGTGAGAGAGCTAGTCTAATACCATGTACTGTATCATCCCTCAAAGCAGAAATTTCAGAAATCTTGAGTAGTAAGCTTTTATTAAAAGAAATTGAGTCTGTAGCAAGAGCACTGGAATATATTCTTCTGTTTTCAATTCTTTTTACCTCTATAGAACTAACAGTAATTTAGAATTTTGCTAGGGTTTAAACTTCTTTTATAAAATTTTGAAGCAAATCTCAGAGGTATTTTTGTTTGTAAATATTTTACAAATATAAATTGTACCTTTAAAAGACAAGGACTATTAAACTAGTAACTATAATTTCACTAATATAGCTTTAAAAAAAGAATAATGATTCCTTATCATATATCCAATGTTCAAATCTCCAGTTGCCTAAAATTTTTAAATTAAAATTTTTTTTTTTTTTTTTTTTTGTTTTGTTTTACAAAAGGTAGGCTAGATTTATTTAGAGTCACAAGCAGTTGACTGACTCAGTGTGACTCAAACCACAAGTAAACCATTCTACTTCACTCCATTCTGAGTCCTAGGGTGGCCCAAGACTGGCAGGAGTACTGCGTGGGACCCATTCACAGGTTTACAAGTTTCTCATTGAGGGCAATCTGTGACTGCGTGAGATTGGCCAGGTAGGTCACCATCAGCAGGTCATTGATGTTGCTGTTGAGCATGGTCTCAAAGTCATCGGGAACTATCTTGGGTACTTGGTTAACCAGACTCATCAAGAAGCGGCCCACAGTATTGTCAGCTGACACCTTTCCAGACAGCACATCCTCTGCATACTGCAACACCGTGCTTAGGGCATCTTGGATGCGAGCCGATGCCCCTCCTACTTGCTGCAAGTCGCTTGAGAGTCCAATCACCCGGTTAGGGCTAAAACAGGTCTTCATGATCAGGTCAACTCCAATACGTTCAGTGTCATAATACGCATATTTCACTGTTAGAGGTGTGAACATCACCCCCATGGTCCTCCCAGGGACACCCATTAAAGTGCTGACATAGGCCTTGATGCTCATGCGGCCATTCTGGAGGCTGGTGTCCACAGTGAGGTGAATGGGGTTGGGGGCTTCTCGGCTGTAGTACTCATGGATCAGCACAGAGTGCTCTGTAATGTCATGGCCTGTAGCATACCAGCCCAAGATGAGCTCATTTGGAGAGACTTTCTTGTGCAATTCATACATGTTCTTAGCGAATTCCATGTCAACAGCCACCTCATCTTCTGACTCATTGTGTGGCACTGAAAAGCAGTTAGTGACCTCCACTGAATGCTTGTCAACGGTTCCCAGCAGGGTCCCGATAACTCGGGCAGCGCCCTCGTTGCGTCGCTCGTAGCTGTCCATGATGGAAGCCAAAATGACCGGGTGCAGCCGGACCACGCGGCCCCCGGGGAAGGGGCCTGGGAGAGCAGGACCCGGCAGTGACTGCGCCGGAGTCTGCGCTGGGGCTGGCGTAGACGCCGGGGTCTGGCCCGGAGCCGCAGTCGTGGCCGCCGCAGTCCCCGGGTCTGAGGCAGAGGCTGGAGCCGGCGTTGGAGCTGGGACCGGCGCTGGAGCCGGAGCCGGCGCTGGCGCTGAAGCTGGGGTTGCGGCCGGGGCTGAGACCGAGGTTGGGGCCGCGGCCGGGGCGGAGGCTGGGGCTGGGGTGGCGGCAGGAGCACTCGCCGGGGCTGCCGGTGTGGCCATCTTGTCGAGAGAGAAGCAAATTAAAATTTTTTAATTAAAAAAAGTCAGAATCAAACAAGATTCACAGATTATAATTGTTATATCTTTTAAGTCTTTTAAAAATCTTTGTTATTTCCCCATTTCCTTTGTGTTCCTCCTAAAATACATCGTCTTAGGAGAATCTGGGTGTTTGTCTGGTAGAGTTGTCAACTGTTTATATTTTGCTGATTGTTATCCCTGTGGTATAGTCTAACAGGTTTCTTTATCAAATGCTCCCTGTTGGTAGTTGTAGAGAGAGGTGATAATGTAGAATATTTCATGTTGTCATTCATGAAGATGTTGTTCCTCTTTATTTTTAAGATTCTGTTTTAAAATATGATATGTTTGAATACCGTGCATATAGCATGAAAATGCTTATTGAAGGATCCCCAAACAGACATGAAGGCCAAATAAATGCAGTTTACATGTTGAAAGTGTCTGTGTGTGCACCTTCATGTGAACTTTGCTTGGGATATGTTGTTCTTTTAAGGCTTGTTAGACTCTCTGCAGCTGCTTAGGTAGAATTAGTAGGTTCAGTTTAAAAGTCCAAGTGGCCTTTCTTAAGTTTTCCCTGTAGTTTCAAGCAACCAATGCAATGGAAGAGCCAGGATTTCACCCAGAAGCCATGACATCAGTCTCTACCTCTCATTCCAGGGCTTGGTGAGTTACAGCTACCTGAATCTTTGTTTCCACATCTTCAAAACAAACAATAACACTCATTCTGACAAACTAATGGAGTTGTTGTAAAGAACAAAGGAGTTGGTATTTTTGAAACTACTTTGTAATAGTGCTGTCCATTAGAAATATAATGTGAGCCACAAAAGTATTTTACATTTTTCTAAGCCACATTAAATAAGAGTTCAGTGAACTTAATTTTAATGATATATTTTATTCAACCCAATATCACCAATATATTAACATTTCAACATGTGATCAATGTGAAAAGATTATTAAGGAGATATTTTATATTCTTTTTTAATACTAAGTTTATAAATCCAGGGTATTTTACACTTATAACACATTTTAATTTGGATGCTGAATTTTAATCAGAAATACTTGATATGTATTTAGATCCTATCATATTTATAGTTGATGTAGATTTGTATCTCCAAGTTTCCCCAAACTTAAAATGTTTTTAGTACTGAAGTATTGATTTTTAAATTAAGGTGAATTAAAATTAGATGAAATTAGAAATTTGTTTCCTTAAATATGCCAGCTGCATTTTAAGTACATAATAGTCATATGGGTTAGTGGCTACCATATTGGATAGTGCCACTGTGCAAACTGTTGAGCTCCATATACCTGACAGCTTTCCTAGAAGTTCTCAAATCTCAGTTGGATGTTACAGTGTTTGTTTCATTTTGGGCTTCCACATTAGAGAAATGAATTTCTTTTGCTTTGACCTAAAAAGAATTTCCGAAGGAAAACCTCCCAGCTTTCCTGACAACTGGACAACAGATTGCTTCCATTTCAGTTATCAGAATTTATTTTGCTTGAGAGTCACTACACATTCTGGGAAATAAATATATCTCTAAGAGTGGAGGAAAGATGACCAAAATAGACTGTTTTCAAAGAGCTGAAAAATCGATTCCTGGTAGTAATGCAATCTGGAATACATGAAACCATTAGCACAGGGAGCCCACACTGAGGTCAGGATCTATTCTGAGCCATGGAGAATCAAGCTCCCATGTGACTTCAATACATTACCAAGAACAGACTATAATTCCGGGTAAGGCCAAATCCATCATCTCAGGGTGAGGAACATCACAGAGGGTCATCTCACCTGTCTGGGATCTGCTGGCAGAGGTGAGTCAGGGCATTGGGGTAATGATGAAGGACACTCTACCACAAGCATTTATTGCATTAACTCATCACAGAATTTGGTACCAAGGTATTTCTCTCCTCCTTTTTATCTGAGTAACGGAATAGGAACTCCTCATACCTTCTGTTTGGTTTGGTTTTGCTTCTACAAAGACTCTTTGATCTGGAAGAACCTACTGCATTCAGTCAGTTTGGACTCTATTAATAAACAGTTATCTGACACTTACCATGTGTCAGACACAGTTCTAAGCACTTTGCCTATATTCACTCATTTAATTCTCACAATAAGCTTATAAGGTAAATGTTATAGTTTCCATTTTACAGATGAGGAAACTGAGGCCTACCTAGGGCACTTTAAATAACTTGCACCTTGTCATTCTGCTAGTAGGTGGTGGGGATGGGTTATGAATCCAGATGACATAGGCCACAGCATTTACCTATACAGCAATCAGTAAATGCTATGGCTTGTGTTAGTATTGGAAATGGATCAGAGGCTAGATTTCCAAGCCCAGTCCAGAGTGTCTAATCCCACACCCGGTCACCAGAAATTCAGATGCTACCTTCTCTAACTAATTAGTGAGGTCAGAGGGGAGCTCAGAAACCCATCTTGCCTCTATGACTGCATTCGGCTGACCTAGATTGCCCTCTGTCTCCATGGCCAATACCAAAATTCTACTCATTCTTCAAGGCTTGGCTCTAACAAGCCATCTCCACTGGGTTTCCTAAGTCTCTAAAGTCAAAATTACTCCCTTTCTTATCTCTCCCAATCTTTTACTGCTTAATCTCAAATATTGTAGTTTTTTGAAAGCTGGCTTAAATTACAGTGCTGTTTCTCTCCTCTCCTAGGCTATGAGCCCCTAGAGGATGGGAAGTGCATGTAATTCATTTTTGTATCCCCTGCAGCACCTAGCATAGAGCCTTTTGCCTTCTAGCACTCAGTAAATATTCATTACTAATTCATTACTACTTATATATTTCTAATTTGAATATGAATGCAATATATTGAAAAATGTACTGCAGTGGGTTTCAGGAAACTCGAATCCTAAACTTAGTTCCGTCACCAAGTAGCTACATACATTTGGGTAATTTATTTCACCTCTCTGAGCCTCAGTTGTCTGTAATTGGATGAGATAATCTCTAAGGCCTCATGACATTTATGGAATAGGCTATTATTTGCTCTGAATTTATGTACACAAAAGGTTTTTAAACAAGTCCCTGAAGGATGTTTCATATATTCTGAGATCACTCCTGGGCTGCTGGGGTGAGGTACTTCTAAGCAGGAACACATGAGAGGGGTCAGCAGAAACAGCCCCTTGAGATAGGCCAAGGCTGGTTGGCTGTGCTTTAAAATTCCAGCCTGGTTAAAAGCCTAGATCTTTAAGGAAAGGGCCCTACAGAAAGTGATGGATAGGGTAGGAGACAACTTCAGTGTGCTTAGTATGTGGTGAGGATCACGGGCTAGTGAGGCTTCCCTCAAGAACACTCTGCAAATAGCATGCAGATAAGAGGAAAGCACAGACAGGTGATAAGGCAGTAAAAAAAAAAAAAAAAAAAAGGTAAAAAGTGTTGGCAAGGATGTGGAGCAATTGGAACCCTTCTACACTGTTGGTGGGAATGCAAAATCGTGCAGCTGCTATGGAGAACAGTATGGAGGTTCCCCTCCCCACAATAAAAATAGAATCGCCATATGATCTAGCAATCCCACTTCTGGGTATATCTAAAGGAAACAAAATCAGTACCTAGAAGAAAGATCTACATTCCCACATACATCGTGGTATTATTACAATAGCCAAGATATGGAAACACTCTAAATGTACATCAACAGATGAATGGTTAAGGAAAATATTCACACAATAGAGAGTTATTCAGCCTTTTTTTAAAAAGAGGAAATCTTTGCCATTTACAACAATATGGATGAACCTGGAGGACATTATGCTAAGTGAAATAAGCCAATAACAGAAGGACAAAGGAATGTGTGATATCATCTCTACAAAGTACCTAAAACAGTCAAACCCACAGAAGCAGAGAACAGAACCTGGTGTTTACCAGGAGTTAGAGGATGAAGGAAATGGGGAATTATTATTCAATTGGTATAAAGTTTCAGTGATACAAGAGGAATACAGTGTAAAGATGTGCTGTGCAACAGGGTCTATAGTTACACTTAAAAATGTGTTAAGAGGGTGGATCTCATATTAAATGCTGTTACCACAAAAACAAAACAAACTAAAAACAAAGGGACACAAGGAAACTTCTGGAGATGGTGGCTGTGGTATTGGTTTCAAGGGAGTATGCGTAAGACCAAACTTACCAAATTGTATACATCATAGATGTACAGTTCTTGTGTATCAGCTGTACCTCAATAAAACAGTAAATAAAATTAAACAGGAAGTAACTTATAATCTTTAAAACCTAAAAATAAAAATATTTTCAAATCATAAAAGAAAAAAATGGTTCTGATTAGATCCCTTGCTTAGAGTTATGTTCAAATTCAAGAACAGACGAAGAGAGGAGACAGGAAATAGCAGGATTGATTAAATATTTGCCTGGTTAAATTGTCTCAAAGTTCCTCAATGTCCAATATAAATTTATAGATAATGAAATACTGGATTTGAAATGTTGAAGTATTTCTAAATTACTTCTTAGTAACTTACCCTGATTCTTAGATCCATAGGACAAAGATTGCTCTTGCTTTTCTCTATTCACTGGATAAACCACAGTGGAGAAGATTTATTTTCTGTTTTTTGTTTGTTCTCATTCCCACACTAGCATATAGTGGGATAAACCCTAGACCCTGAACCACTGGGCCCAAACTCCAGTCCTTACTCAGCCATTTGGAAAGTAGAACTTGGGTAAATCACCTTACCTTGGTGGATCTTCATAGTAGCACCTGTAAAATCAAGGAATTTATGGTGAATGATCTCTGAAAATCCTTTTAAGGTGAACAAAAGTTCTGAGATAGAGATCTGTCTCCACAAGACTATATAAATCTGGAAGATGCTCTGTCAACCCAGGTGTGAGTGAAGCTCCTGGCCCATATTGGGAACTCAATAAATGTTGATTGAATTGAATATAATAGAGGAGGAAGCCGGAGATGAGAGCCAGAAAATTAAAAGTGTGAACACAGGTTTTTCCTTCTTTCAGTGGGCTTAAGCTAATAAGGGACTATTTGGTCAGCAGATGAAGATCCCAACCCAAGAAGAATGGGAGGGACGTTTCCCATCCCACCCACTGTGGCTGTAGAAGCCTCTGGGGCATGCAAATGTCTTGGGGAGGGCTATGGAATATAAAGTAAGAATGTTGATAAATTACAGATGATAAATCTAACCAAAGTAGATGTATAAAGTTAAGCCTTCATACACAATACTACATTAAAAATTAGTGGTGGGGGGGCGGGGGTGCACCTTATTGGCTTAGTTGGTTAAGCCCCTGACTCTTGATTTTGGCTCAAGCCATGATCTCAGGGTTTTGAGATCAAGCCCCACCTCAGGCTCTGCACTCAGAGGAGAGCCTGCTTAAGATTCTCTCCTTCTCCCTCTTCCCCTCCCCCTGCTCGTACTGTGTGTCTCTCTCTCTCAAGTAAATAAATAAAGTGTTTTAAAAAATTAGTGGGAAAGCTCCAAAATTGTTACTTATGTTTTGAAAATGTAAATAATTAATTTTGAGTAGGTCATGTAGGCACAGAGGATAAAATTTAAAAGATTCATGTAGCTTTTCTCGGAAATATTTATTCTTCTTGTTATATAGGTCATTAGTTACTTGATTCCAAGGCCTATTCCTTTTTAAAGTGAGTGTCAAGTGGAAATATCATCCTATCTGATATGAGACTGCTGGGGGCTGAAGTCCAGACCCCTCTACACAGCTGAGTGGCAAGATGGCAGGTGAAATGTCAGCACCTTGATGCTGCCCCAGGGAGTTAGGAAAGGGCGAGATTGTTATCCCATTGCACAGAATGGGAACCTGAGGCTTAGGAGGAAGACGTAATTGAGACAAGGTCACTTGGAGACACAGTGGAGGAAGCCTGTTTGCAAAGCCAGGTAACCTCACTCTGTCCATTCATCAGGTGCTCGATCTTCATCTGTCTTCCTGCTCAGGTCAGTTTCACTGAAAAGGAAGCATATTGCAGCCCTGGGGTCGGGGCAGGCGCACCTGATCGCTCAGCGCCTGCCTGCAGAGGTAGGAATGTTCCTCTGGCCAAGGCTTATGACAGTTTCAGGGGAAGAGTCAGGTTCCCTTTGGAGAGGAGCACATTGGGATCTTTGTTCCCCAACGGGTCACATTTCCTCATGTTTATGGAATTCTCTCAATCACAGACTTGATCTCTGGGTCCTAGGAAGGGGGGCTCGTGCACTGGAGAACGTGCGAAGTTGAACTTTATTTACTCTTGATAAGAGAATCAAAAAGGAAGTTAACTTTTTACCCAGTCTCTTTTCAAAGCCATCAAAAGAATTATGAAGCCTTGCAAGATCAAACACCGAGGCTCTTCACAAAGGTTGTCACGATGAATTAATCTGCAGACCCTTCACCCCTCTTTCCCACTGTGCAGAAATGAGGGGATAGTTTCTCTCCTCTCTGCATGGGCCGCAGGGCTGCCACAGGACCCTGTGCGCTCTTCCCTGCACTCCCCATCTCCACCACCCTGCACGCCTCAGGACCTGTGCCTCCCGGCAGAGTTCCAAGAACTAGAGCTGAAACACGGGAGCAGGGACCTTCCCATGCTGCCCAAATAAGACTCTGCCTCTATATACAGGCGGTTTGATGGGGTACGTTTTGAGGTGGTAATTCCGGAGGAAGGCACCTGTCTGCCAGTCTGCCAAGTTCACTTCCCTAACTTCTTTCTGCTTCCCCGGCAGAGCTGCCTCTATGCGTTGAATACATTGTCTTTATTGTTAGTACTCCCGACTTGCTCCAATCAACACATTTCTTTAACTCCTTTAAAATAAGCTTGTTAGAGCTGTCTACAATGCCATGAGGTTCTAACTTCCTCTGATTAATTAGGAGGCTTAGAAATGTGTGAGTGTGTTTTGGAAACTGCTGCGGGTTATCGTAGCACTGAGCAACTTCACTTATTTAATATTTAATGCTGAGCTATTTTCTACTTTAAAGGTAGATTGGGGAGGAGGAGCCGTGTGCTAGCTAAAAACATGTATTTTCATCTCTGCTTCTTTCTGGCGTGTGTTGCTAACCTACTTGGTTCCTCCACCTTCCAGCCACGTAAAGAAGTGAAGAAAAGCAACCACAGGAGAGAACCATTGTTCTTCAGGAATGTACCAAAAGAAGGCATTACTAAAATTACCCAGGCAACTTGAATTATGTGCTCCCTTTGGAGAGGGAAGGTGTGGGATATGCGCCATGGTGATTTATCACAGGTGGCAAAAATATTTGTTATCCAGTGTGCCACTGGGCTTTCTGCTCCCCTGTGTTGCAGAACTAATGCTAATGGCCAGTCCATCCTGGTGGACTCAGCCTGGGCTTATGTGTCTCTCCACCTCCTTAACTACTCATATGTTCTCTGATCTCCAGGTGGCTAACCTAATCTACTTTATTTTGCAACTTACAATTTTATAATTGAATGGAACCCTGTCCCAAAGTCTGGGACTGTCCCCTCCATGAAACTTCTCAAATTCTCTCTTTACAGTTCATTGATTCATTTACCCAATACATATTTATTTGTTATCTGTGCTGGGTGTTTGGTGTCCAAGGATGAATAAGAGTCTAAACTGAAAGATGATCGTTGAAAGAGAACTTGTGATTAGTATCATGTTGATATGCAGAGAGCTATGGAAACACATCAGAAGAGACTTAACCTAGAATTCCGTGGGTCGGGAATGACCTCCCTGACAAAGTGCCATCTAACTTGAGACCTGGAGGAAAAGAATGAGCAAGGAACATTCCAGGTAGAGAGGAGTTACATGTTTGAAAGCTTTGAAGTAGAGAGGAGTATGGAGTGTTATAGGTAATAGAAGGCCAGTGTGGCTACATAATGATAATGTTTGACATGTTAGGTACTTGGTGATAATCAAAGCAGTTTACATGTATTTATTTAACCTTCACAATGAATTTATGATGAGGAACCTGAGAACTCAGAGGAGTTAAGTAACTCGCCCAGGGGCACACAGCTAAGAAATTTCATAGTTGGGATATGAGTCAAGACAGTTTGGCTGTAACTCCTTGCCCTTTGAATGCAACTCCAGACTTTAGAGATGGTAAAGGGAGATGAGATGAGGGTCACATTGCACAACTCAGGGAAAAAAAGAGAAGATCACTTAATTAAACCAATTTAGAGCACACTGAAAGTTAGATATAGCATGTAGGTCTTCTAAATTCCAACTTCAATATCTTTGGATGTTGTCCCATATGGACAATTGGGAGAATGTGCTGAGAGTGTAACTCTGGGTTAAGCACTGAAAAAAAACAGCCAACTTGGTCCCCAAAGGGCTAATCGGGTCCTCATAACTTTAGGGGAAGGAAGAGTTTTGTGTAGGATGGATAGGTGAAGAATTCATGGAGCAAACTGTACTCAATGTAACCTCGTAGGCATCACAAGGATTCTAAGCCGGTGGGAAAAATGGAATGTTTTTCAAACTATGTCCATTCCTTTTTGATTCTTTCTCCCGCCCCCCCCATACATATTTATTATTTTCCTTCTATATGCCTTGTTCTTGGCAGGAATGAGATTGGAGAAGTGAACTGGACAAATAAAGTGGAAACCATCATGAGCAAGGACACAGGAATGGGAGAGTCTGTGGATGTGGGTGATAATGAAGAGGCTGGTCTGGTTGGTTTCCAAGGCCCACATTGAGAGTAACCAGCTGAGTTTAGGAGGAGGTTCTGAATATTAGTATCAAGAGTGAGAATTTTGGGGGTGCCTCGGTGTCTCAGTTGGTTAAGTACCTGCCTTCAGCTCAGGTCATGATCTCAGGGTTCTGGATCGAGCCCTGGGTTGGGCTCCCTGCTCAGCGGGGAGTCTGCTCCTCCCTCTCCCTCTGCCTCTCCCCTCTGCTTGTGATCTCTCTCTTTCAAATACATAAATAAAATATTTTTTTTAAAACCCCAGAATTTTGTTTTTCTGACACATAATGAGAAGCCATTGCTAGTTCTTGTGTCAAAAGGAAAAACAATTTCTAGAATGCTTTGCCTGGCGGCTCTACACAGACTGCATACACCACATGGCACTGAGAGCCATGTGTTAGTACTACATTGGGTCAGGTAGGAGAAGGCTCAAGGAACAGACGAGTAGATCTAAATGTCATTTACTCTTATTTCTCACTGGCCTTGAACATGCTTTTAAAATGAAAGTTGCTATGAATTAATATATACTTTCACTCTTGAAGATCAGGGTTAAATCACTTTCTCTTGGTCTATAAAAGTTGACAGGATTTCTGGCTGATAGTTTGGACCAGTTTTATTCACCAAAAACTACCTTTACACTTGGCACTTCTTTAGCCAGAAACAAACATATTATTCACCCTGGACTGCCCTGAAAGGGGTAAAAGAAATGAATGTAATTTAAGAAGACGGTCCTTAATTAAAGGAGCCACTTGCTAAATGTCAATGGCTGCCTTGTTTTGGCTAAGCCTCCCCCCACCTCCTCCACCATTTTAATATACTTTCCCAAATCCTCTTATTTGTTGCAAAGTTTATCACACTTGGCTTTTACCTGGTGAATTTTTATTTAATCTGCAGCGGATGCTGTGTCAGGTTGACTCTAATTCAAGATTGGTGTGTGCTTTGTATCTTAGCGCCAAAGCATGTGGGAGGATGACGGCCGTGAGGCAGTGAATGCAGCCCGTTGTGTGGCTCTGAGCTCTCAGGATGACCATGTGGTGCCCTGGCATTTCAGTGGGGCCCGAGGGGGTGGATTTCTCTTCTTTTTTTTCTGGCCATACACAGTTTAGAGCCTACCTCTTCCAAGTAGCCTCTCCGAGTGGGCTCTTCTCCATGCCACATGTATATTTTCACTAACGTTACACATTTGGTTGGTTGGCATTATTTAGTGTGTGGGTAGAGGTGCCGTAGCAGTGAGTGCTGCCCGTAGTCAAACAAATCAAGCAAGAATGCTCGTACTGTTTTAGTGAACACCCTGCATTGCCCATTCACCACTTGCAGAGCTAGGGGGATGTGTGCACATACACACACAATCTGTTTTTGCCCTCAACATTTATTTTTTTCATAGCGTCTTAAAATCCTGAGACTGGAAGCTATTTTATACATGGTAAGGTTTATCCTTGTTATTTACAGACAAGGAAATTGAGACCTAGACAGGAAAGGGGCATGGGTGCCAAAGGCCACAGAGCTGGTTAGGGAGCGTAGGAATTACCATACGGATTTCCAGACTATAGTCTAGGGCTCTCTGTAAACCTCACCACCTAAAGTGCTCAGGCTTTATACGTAAATAAACATAGATTTGCTAGATTGGTAGCTTACAGTGTGAAAAAGCAATTGACTTAGAAGTCATTTGCAGAGAAAGTCTCGAACTCAGGTCTTTAGATTCCCAGACAAGAACCATTCTATGGCAGAGGTGCTGGGGTAATGTTCAGATGAACTTAAAATGAAGGCTGGAATGGAAATAGTTAAATAATTCTCTGAGTTCCATGCTCTGTAATTTCTGACACCTTCAAGCCCTGGCCCCATCATCCCCAAGAAGACTGCTGGTTGTATTCTTCTTAAAAATGTCAAGAGACCACAGAGAACATGGCTCAGAGTGTTCTGAGACAGCCCACTGAATAGATATTCCAACACAACACTTCTGGTCACCATAGTTAATTACTTCAAATGTGCAGCTTAAGTGTGGCTCATGATTCAGACCAGGACCAGTTCCTGGAAATTGGGCTTTGATAATGACAGCTTTGGGAGGCAAGAGTCACAGTGAGGGGGGCGGGGGAACAGCCCAGTAGGGTTCCAGGCCATTGGTACCGCATTGCCACGGCCAGGGTAAGCAGGAAGAGAAGTGGGCGTCTGGAACTGACCACCTCTGGCCCCCTCATTGCAGAAGCTCCAGTGTGCCTCCGAGCAGGAGCTGCCCAGGGCTGCCCACTCCAGCATGTTGTTTTCATTGGCCTTCCCTTGGCAACACTCTGTATGCTGGAATGTTCTTCCTATCGATTCTCGGTATCCTTTCTTCCAGCTAAACTGGCCTGTTTTGAGTTCTAACACTGTCTTCTGCTTTCCTTTGTGATTATCAGGGTCTCATTCATTGGTCTATTGAGGATATTATCATTAATAGGGAGAATTTATATTTTGTAGGATTTGCCTATGTGTCAGTCAGCTAGGGCCGCCATAACAAAATAACACAGATTAGGTGGCTTCAACAACAAATTTGTTTTCTCAGAGTTCTGGAGGCTGGAGGTACAAGATCAAGGTGAGTTTCTCCTGAGGCCTTTCTCCGGCTTTCAGAAGGCCACCTTCTTGCAGTGTCATCACGTGGCTAAATTTTCTCTGTGTGCAGGCATCCCTGACATTATCTCTTCTTATAAAGATACCAGCCATAGTGGAAGAGGGCCCCACCCTTATGATTTCATTTAACCTTAATTACTTCCCTAGAGACCCTATTTCCAAATACAGTCACATCAAGGGTAAAGACCTCAACATACGAATTTTGGGGTGATGCAAGTCAGTTCATAACAACACTGTGGGTTGTTCCTCTCTGATAAAGAGAAGAACAACCAGCTCTACCCCCCTCCGACCCCCACCCCAGTGGCAGCACACTCCAGGAGCAAAAATGTTTCAGACAAAGACTTTACTCCTCAGTACGTATCTCCTAGACTGCTGGCAAATAAAACTAGATGTGAACAACAGAAGATCTGTGTCTCCGATCTCCGTGTAGTGGGTAAACAGGGTAATAAAATCCCAGGATAATGACTCTAGGAGCTGGGCAGGTGACACTTTCAAGTAGGGGCAGGGAATTACCAAGGTGATGTGCCCACATTCCTCAGAAGCCCACCAGCCATTTTGTTTGACAACTTAAACTTCATTTAAAATGAAGATGTATATGGATATGTATATTACATGTAAATGTGAGTATGTTGGGGGGGGAATTCTCTGTCACTATGAGTTTTGAGAAGGTTACAGAGAGTTCACAAATTACTTCAGAATGCTTACAGTTATGAGCTAAGTTGTGGACTGAGAGGCATGCTCTTCTGCAGTGAACCAGGCATTACCGAATCTGGCACTGTGTAGCAGTAACAGCTAATATTTATTTATTTATTTATTTATTTATTTATTTATTTATTTATTTGATTTTATTTATAAGATTTTATTTATTTATTCATGAGAGACACAGAGAGAGAGGCAGAGACACAGGCAGAGGGAGAAGCAGGCTCCTAACCCCATTTTATAGAGAGAAAACCGAGGCATGGTTTGCTCAAGGTCACACAACTACTAGGTGGGGAAGAGGTATCTATCTGTTTGATGTAAGAATCCAGATGCAGGTACACCTGACTGGTTCAGTGGCTGAACGCCTGCCTTTGGCTGAGGGCATGATCCCAGGATCCTGAGATTGAGTCCCGCATCGGGCTCCCTGCAAGAAGTCTGCTTCTCCCTCTGCCTGTGTCTCTGCCTCTCTCTGTGTGTCTCTTGTGAATAAATAAATAAAATAATAAAAAAAAAAGAATCCAGATGCATTTGTAGTTCATCTGAATAGACAATACAGAAATACCTAGAAATGAGAAACAGAGCTAGCCTGTGTGGTAGACTCAGTGCTTTGGTATAAGAATGAGGTGATGGGTTTGAGGGTAAGCTGTTGGAGAAAGCTCTGTAAAAGAGACGTTACTCAAACCAAGCCTTGAATCGTAGATTGAATTTAGGCAAGTACAGAGGTGGGGAAAGAGTCTGCAGAACTGGAGGTGGAAATGAGAAATGGAAAGCAGGAAGATTGGCAGGCCCATGACTGAATAAAAAGGGCGGTTGTGTTCATGTTTGTCATGAACAGCACTGGACTCAATCTTGAAGGAGGGGGAGCAAAGCTTGAGTTGAATCTTGGAAAGAGTAGGATTTGGAACTAGTAAATTTTCACGGACAGCAGGTCACCCGAATCCTGGGAATGAGATCTCCAACTGGTGGGAATATTGACTATTGTATATTGAAATTGTTTGAATAGCAAATAGCTGCCAGCACTTCTGCCTTCTGAAAATAATAACTATATGTCAGGGAAGTAAAAGAAAAAAAAAAACAACTCTTGACATTTTTGTAGCTTTGCCCTCTCTTGGGTGCAGATGGACTTGTATAGAATTGTTCATATTTACAGTGGGGCCATAGTCTGAGGGAAAGTGTGAGTCACAGTTCAATGCCTTCTTTGAGTCAGAAAAAAAAACTTTCTACACAATCAATCATCTGGATGTTCTCACTAAAAAACTTGTTTAAGATTGTCAGCTCAGACTTTGAGACTCTTGTTACACATGCTGAATTACCTTGAAGTCATTTAACTCCTGTTCATCAAATGAAGATGTATATGAAGATGGCCCTGGGATTAATTATTTTCCAACACACTGTGTCTTCTTTCTCATGAGTTTACTTGATCAACTGCTCAGTTGTGTCACTGAATATAGCTCTGTGTTTCTAGCCAAAGGCAGTTTCTCATGTGTTCCTGGGTCTTTTATGTAAACCCAGTGGTTGTGTTGGTTTTTTTCTCTGCTCTGGATTTATCCTTCCTTAGGAGATAAAGTATCAGAAGAGAATGGAGGACTTTGGCAAGAACTTTTGTCATATGGTCATTCTGAACAGAAAATGAAGCGGTATCAGAAGTATCAGGAGTAAGTTGACTTTGGAATGAGAGAGCACTGGCATTGATCGGGTGTGTGGACAGCCTAGAGAGGAAAAGCTGGCCGGGAAATTCTCAAAATTCCAATCCCTGGGGTAAATCTTCAAGGGCTGAGTGCTGACAGATTGGTAGGCTTTGTGACTTTACCAAGATGGAGTCATGGAATGCCAGCACGACCTCAACCTGTCATTCTATAAACTTGACAATACCCAAATTATCACAGCATCATCTACAAACATTTTCTGAGCACTTCTTCCTGTTCCTGGGAAGGGAAATATCAAGAAAAATAAGTGATGGGCCCAGTATAAAAGTATGATCATGACTTACTTTGGAGGCTTGAACTAGCTCATGAAAACTAATACATAATAGGGCTATGTATAGCTAAGTCCTAAACAATCACACAGAATCCAAGGGTTCTCAAATAATGTGCTGTGGATTTTCCAAAGGACCGATTTTCAACTCTATTCCTGGAACTTCTGAGTTTGGGCCTTTGCATCTGGGTCTTTTGACAAGGTCCAAATCCACTAAAGAACTACAGGCAAAGAGGATAATAGCAGAGGGGAAGATCCTCATGGGTCTGGGATGTAAGGGGAGTTCCCAGTGCTGAGCACAGAGCTGAGAGTAGACAGTTGGGGTGGAGCGAGGGACTTAAAGGGAGTTGATAGATCCACTGAGTAAATGTCTGGATGGCTTGTAGATATGTTCCAGTCTGTGAGAGCAGGAGGGTTAGAAGTGGTTTAATTCCTTCAAACAAGGGCCCTGCCAGAGAAGGCAATTTGTTAGAGAAGCAAGTGAAGGGAAGAGGAAAGTGGGTCTTGGGTGCTCATCAGCTGAGGCCCCGGAAGGGAAGATGGTGGTGGGCACCTATGTCCTGTCTCCCTTCCTGTCTGCTCAGTAAAGCCACGAGATTTCTAGCGCAAGGCAGGGTGCACTTCAAACAAAACACTAAGATTAGCCAACGCACTTACCTCCCCCAAAGGAGCTCACTCACCCAGAGGAAGCCTGACAAATGATCATGTAAAATATTATGCTTTTAAGAAGGTCCCTTATATCTCTGAGAGTCAATATAGTCCATTATGTCAGTTCCTATCCACTGGCTTCTTTCTCAGCTACTTATATTTCCATTTAGTCGAATCTTAAGCAAAGCTCACCAAGGTCCAGAAAATTAGAGTTATCGGAGACTCGTTAGTTATCTTTTCTAAAATCATCTATCTTTTTCATTCCACTCAGGGCCTGGCAGTTTGTCTCTTGCTTCTCACTTCCTTCTGAGCCTCTCCTGGGTGAGATCCTACCCTTTCTGATGTTCCCACTCCTGTCCTTTTGACAGTATCTTTTCCTCCATTGGTCTTCCTTCCTGTTTCTGTTCTTTTTGTATGTGGGGAGGAGGGAGGAGGGCTGAGGGAGGGAATGAGGAGGGGAGAGAGCTGGCCTCCTATGCTTCTCCTGCACACTCTCATTCGACTTTGCTCCCTCGTACCATTCTGTTTACATTCCATACCTTGCACACCCTTGCCTGTCCAACCTTCCTTAAACACCACTCAGAATCACAGGAGAGATGAGACAGGTGTACATTGACGCAGAGATAAACTGATGGTGCCTTGAAAGATAAAGTCAGGGAGGAGGAAGAGAGATAGGAGAGAAAGAAGGGAAGGCTGCAAAGAAAGGGATGGGAAAGACCAATATAATAGTAATAACAATAACAACAACTTCTGTGTATTAACTACTTAATATGTGCCAGGCAATGTGATAGCATTATCCTCACAATGTTCCTTTGACAGTAGGTTATTTCTTCATTTATAAAATGGAGATAATAAGACGCCCAGGAGTTTACCCATGTTTCTCAAGGTCATATTGCTAGCGTGAGGCACAGCTGGAACTCAGGCTTTGTCGGTCTTGCTCCATTACCTCATAGAGAAGTAAGCAGGTACTTTTTTTTAAGGCTTAAGCTCAAGATATATTTTTAAAAGATTTTATTTATTTGAGAGAGACTGTGTGTGTATGTGTGTGTGTGAGGGGCAAAGGGAGAGGGACAAGCAGAGTCTCCACTGAGCAGGGAGCCCGATGCAGGGCTTGATCTCAGGACCCCAAGATCAACTCCTGAGCTGAAGGCAGACACTTACCCAACTGAGCCACCCAGGCACCCCTCAAGATATGTTTTTTAAAGAGAAAGTTTCCAAGATCTAAATATTTGACAACTGCAATTTTACACAGCCACTCTCACACATACACACACACACAGAGACACATATTCACAAATACACAAGTTAAGAGTAAAAGTTATTTATTTAATTCAATCATATTCTTTCGCTTTATTTCATAATCTTAGAGTTGGAAGGGGCCACAGGATTCTTGTAGTCTGATGGGAGGAATCTTTCTCCCACATTCCCTTTCTTACCTCTGTTTAAGTCATTTCAGGGTGGGGGGAAACTTGCTACCACAAAGACAGTCTGTTCCATTGTTGGACAGCTCAGATGTTTATATAATTATTCCTCCTAGGGTGCTGTGGGGATGATCTCAGAGTTGTCCAACTATTTTTGCCCTCTAAATTTACACAAAATACATCAAATTATTCTTTCTCAGGATAACTCTTCTTGTGTGTGTGATTGCCAAGAATTTCCACACATACACATGCACACACACGTGCATACACACACCTACACATAAGCAAACACACACACACAGAGCCGTAAAATCTCCTCTTCTCCAGCTAAGCGCCACTAGCTCTTGCAATTATGACTCACATGACATAATTTTCATCTTGCTTACTGTCCTCTTGACAAACGTTGCCATAAAATTAAGTATAGAGCTCAAAGTAATGGTCAGATCAGCACAACCTAGAGAAGGACTTTCCCTTCCTATTACAGAGCATTCTGCTTTCCTTGAGACAGCGTAGGTTACATCAGCGTTTTGACAGTTAATGACACTGTCAATTCATGGGCTTTCAAGCTAAGGTATGGATTTTAGAAGTATCTTTGTTACATTTAATCTTGTTAGTCTGGTCCTTGTTCTTTTTTTTTTTTTTTTTTTTTTTTTTTTTTTTTTTTTTTTTCTCTTTTTTTTTTTTTTTTTATTGGTGTTCAATTTACTAACATACAGAATAACACCCAGTGCCCGTCACCCATTCACTCCCACCCCCCGCCCTCCTCCCCTTCTACCACCCCTAGTTCGTTTCCCAGAGTTAGCAGTCTTTATGTTCTGTCTCCCTTTCTGATATTTCCCACACATTTCTTCTCCCTTCCCTTATTTTCCCTTTCACTATTATTTATATTCCCCAAATGAATGAGAACATATAATGTTTGTCCTTCTCCGACTGACTTACTTCACTCAGCATAATACCCTCCAGTTCCATCCACGTTGAAGCAAATGGTGGGTATTTGTCATTTCTAATGGCTGAGTAATATTCCATTGTATACATAAACCACATCTTCTTTATCCATTCATCTTTCGTTGGACACCGAGGCTCCTTCCACAGTTTGGCTATCGTGGCCATTGCTGCTAGAAACATCGGGGTGCAGGTGTCCCAGCGTTTCATTGCATTTGTATCTTTGGGGTAAATCCCCAACAGTGCAATTGCTGGGTCGTAGGGCAGGTATATTTTTAACTGTTTGAGGAACCTCCACACAGTTTTCCACAGTGGCTGCACCAGTTCACATTCCCACCAACAGTGTAAGAGGGTTCCCTTTTCTCCACATCCTCTCCAACATTTGTTGTTTCCTGCCTTGTTAATTTTTCCCATTCTCACTGGTGTGAGGTGGTATCTCATTGTGGTTTTGATTTGTATTTCCCTGATGGCAAGTGATGCAGAGCATTTTCTCATGTGCATGTTGGCCATGTCTATGTCTTCTTCTGTGAGATTTCTGTTCATGTCTTTTGCCCATTTCATGATTGGATTGTTTGTTTCTTTGGTGTTGAGTTTAATAAGTTCTTTATAGATCTTGGAAACTAGCCCTTTATCTGAT
Organism: Canis lupus baileyi; assembly: GCF_048164855.1. Classification (NCBI taxonomy): domain Eukaryota; kingdom Metazoa; phylum Chordata; class Mammalia; order Carnivora; family Canidae; genus Canis; species Canis lupus. The sequence continues at coordinate 76,831,979 of NC_132840.1, forward strand.
ATGTCATTTGCAAATATCTTCTCCCATTCTGTAGGTTGTCTTTGAGTTTTGTTGACTGTATCCTTTGCTGTGCAAAAGCTTCTTATCTTGATGAAGTCCCAATAGTTCATTTTTGCTTTTGTTTCTTTTGCCTTCGTGGATGTATCTTGCAAGAAGTTACTATGGCCGAGTTCAAAAAGGGTGTTGCCTGTGTTCTTCTCTAGGATTTTGATGGAATCTTGCCTCACATTTAGATCTTTCATCCATTTTGAGTTTATCTTTGTGTATGGCGAAAGAGAGTGGTCTAGTTTCATTCTTCTGCATGTGGATGTCCAATTTTCCCAGCACCATTTATTGAAGAGACTGTCTTTCTTCCAATGGATAGTCTTTCCTCCTTTATCGAATATTAGTTGCCCATAAAGTTCAGGGTCCACTTCTGGATTCTCTATTCTGTTCCACTGATCTATGTGTCTGTTTTTGTGCCAGTACCACACTGTCTTGATGACCACAGCTTTGTAGTACAACCTGAAATCTGGCATTGTGATGCCCCCAGATATGGTTTTCTTTTTTAAAATTCCCCTGGCTATTCGGGGTCTCTTCTGATTCCACACAAATCTTAAAATAATTTGTTCTAACTCTCTGAAGAAAGTCCATGGTATTTTGATAGGGATTGCATTAAACGTGTATATTGCCCTGGGTAACATTGACATTTTCACAATATTAATTCTGCCAATCCATGAGCATGGAATATTTTTCCATCTCTTTGTGTCTTCCTCAATTTCTTTCAGAAGTGTTCTATAGTTTTGAGGGTATAGATCCTTTACATCTTTGGTGAGGTTTATTCCTAGGTATCTTATGCTTTTGGGTGCAATTGTAAATGGGATTGACTCCTTAATTTCTCTTTCTTCAGTCTCATTGTTAGTGTATAGAAATGCCACTGACTTCTGGGCATTGATTTTGTATCCTGCCACGCTACCGAATTGCTGTATGAGTTCTAGCAATCTTGGGGTGGAGACTTTTGGGTTTTCTATGTAGAGTATCATGTCATCGGCGAAGAGGGAGAGTTTGACTTCTTCTTTGCCAATTTGAATGCCTTTAATGTCTTTTTGTTGTCTGATTGCTGAGGCTAGGACTTCCAGTACTATGTTGAATAGCAGTGGTGAGAGTGGACATCCCTGTCTTGTTCCTGATCTTAGGGGAAAGGCTCCCAGTGCTTCCCCATTGAGAATGATATTTGCTGTGGGCTTTTCATAGATGGCTTTTAAGATGTCGAGGAATGTTCCCTCTATCCCTACACTCTGAAGAGTTTTGATCAGGAATGGATGCTGTATTTTGTCAAATGCTTTCTCTGCATCCAATGAGAGGATCATATGGTTCTTGGTTTTTCTCTTGCTGATATGATGAATCACATTGATTGTTTTACGGGTGTTGAACCAGCCTTGTGTCCCAGGGATAAATCCTACTTGGTCATGGTGAATAATTTTCTTAATGTACTGTTGGATCCTATTGGCCAGTATCTTGTTGAGAATTTTTGCATCCATGTTCATCAGGGATATTGGTCTGTAATTCTCCTTTTTGGCGGGGTCTTTGTCTGGCTTTGGAATTAAGGTGATGCTGGCTTCATAGAACGAATTTGGAAGTACTCCATCTCTTTCTATCTTTCCAAACAGCTTTAGGAGAATAGGTATGATTTCTTCTTTAAACGTTTGATAAAATTCTCCTGGGAAGCCATCTGGCCCTGGACTCTTGTGTCTTGGGAGGTTTTTGATGACTGCTTCAATTTCCTCCCTGGTTATTGGCCTGTTCAGGTTTTCTATTTCTTCCTGTTCCAGTTTTGGTAGTTTGTGGCTTTCCAGGAATGCGTCCATTTCTTCTAGATTGCCTAATTTATTGGCGTATAGCTGTTCATAATAGGTTTTTAAAATCGTTTGTATTTCCTTGGTGTTGGTAGTGATCTCTCCTTTCTCATTCATGATTTTATTAATTTGAGTCTTCTCTCTCTTCTTTTTAATAAGGCTGGCTAATGGTTTATCTATCTTATTAATTCTTTCAAAGAACCAACTCCTGGTTCTGTTGATCTGTTCCACAGTTCTTCTGGTCTCGATTTCGTTGAGTTCTGCTCGAATCTTTATTAGCTCCCTTCTTCTCTTGGGTGTAGGATCTATTTGCTGTTTTTTCTCTAGCTCCTTTATGTGTAAGGTTAGCTTTTGTATTTGAGTTCTTTCCAGTTTTTGAATGGATGCTTGTATTGCGATGTATTTCCCCCTTAGGACTGCTTTTGCTGCATCCCAAAGATTTTGAACGGTTGTATCTTCATTCTCATTAGTTTCCATGAATCTTTTTAATTCTTCCTTAATTTCCTGGTTGACCCTTTTATCTTTTAGCAGGATGGTCCTTAACCTCCATGTGTTTGAGGTCCTTCCAAACTTCTTGTTGTGATTTAGTTCTAATTTCAAGGCATTATGGTCCGAGAATATGCAGGGGACAATCCCAATCTTTTGGTATCGGTTCAGACCCGATTTGTGACCCAATATGTGGTCTATTCTGGAGAAAGTTCCATGTGCGCTTGAGAAGAATGTGTATTCAGTTGAGTTTGGATGTAAAGTTCTGTAGATATCTGTGAAATCCATCTGGTCCAGTGTATCATTTAAAGCTCTCGTTTCTTTGGAGATGTTTTGCTTAGAAGACCTATCGAGTATAGAAAGAGCTAGATTGAAGTCACCAAGTATAAGTGTATTATTATCTAAGTATTTCTTCACTTTGGTTAATAATTGATTTATATATTTGGCAGCTCCCACATTTGGAGCATATATATTGAGGATTGTTAAGTCCTCTTGTTGAATAGATCCTTTAAGTATGATATAGTGTCCCTCTTCATCTCTCACTACAGTCTTTGGGGTAAGTTTTAGTTTATCTGATATAAGGATGGCTACCCCTGCTTTCTTTTGAGGACCATTCGAATGGTAAATGGTTCTCCAACCTTTTATTTTCAGGCTGTAGGTGTCCTTCTGTCTAAAATGAGTCTCTTGTAGACAGCAAATAGATGGGTCCTGCTTTTTTATCCAGTCTGAAACCCTGCGCCTTTTGATGGGGTCATTAAGCCCGTTCACATTCAGAGTTACTATTGAGAGATATGAGTTTAGTGTCATCATGATATCTATTCAGTCTTTGTTTTTGTGGACTGTTCCACTGAACTTCTTCTTAAAGGGGAATTTTAAGAGGCCCCCTTAAAATTTCTTGCAGAGCTGGTTTGGAGGTCACATATTCTTTTAGTTGCTGCCTGTCTTGGAAGCTCTTTATCTCTCCTTCCATTTTGAATGAGAGCCTTGCTGGATAAAGTATTCTTGGTTGCATGTTCTTTTCATTTAGGACCCTGAATATATCCTGCCAGCCCTTTCTGGCCTGCCAGGTCTCTGTGGAGAGGTCTGCTGTTACCCTAATACTCCTCCCCATAAAAGTCAGGGATTTCTTGTCTCTTGCTGCTTTAAGGATCTTCTCCTTATCTTTGGAATTTGCAAGCTTCACAATTAAATGTCGAGGTGTTGAACGGTTTTTATTGATTTTAGGGGGGGATCTCTCTATTTCCTGGATCTGAATGCCTGTTTCCCTTCCCAGATTAGGAAAGTTTTCAGCTAGAATTTGTTCAAATACATATTCTGGCCCTCTGTCCCTTTCGGCGCCCTCGGGAACCCCAATTAAACGTAGGTTTTTCTTCCTCAGGCTGTCGTTTATTTCCCTTAATCTATCTTCATGGTCTTTTAATTGTTTGTCTCTTTTTTCCTCAGTTTCCCTCTTTGCTGTCAACTTGTCTTCTAGGTCACTCACTCGTTCTTCCACCTCGTTAACCCTCGTCGTTAGGACTTCTAGTTTGGATTGCATCTCATTCAATTGGTTTTTAATTTCTGCCTGATTAGCTCTAAATTCTGCAGTCATGAAGTCTCTTGAGTCCTTTATACTTTTTTCTAGAGCCACCAGTAGCTGTATAATAGTGCTTCTGAATTGGCTTTCTGACATTGAATTGTAATCCAGATTTTGTAACTCTGTGGGAGAGAGGACTGTTTCTGATTCTTTCTTTTGAGGTGAGGTTTTCCTTCTAGTCATTTTGCTCAGTGCAGAGTGGCCAAAAGCAAGTTGTATTGGGAAAAAGAGAAAAAGAGAGGAGAGAAAGAAGGAAAGAAAAGAGAAAGAGAAAAAAAAAGGGAAGAAAAAGAAAAAAAAACGAAAAAAAAAAAAAAAAAGAAAAAGAGAAAGAAAAAGAAAGGAGAAAAAAAGGGGGTGGGGGAAGGAAACAAATCAAAAAGCAAAACAAAACAGAACAAAACAAAACAAAACAAAACAAAACAAAAAAAACCAAAAAAAAAAAAAAAAAAAAAAAAAAAAAAAGAACCACAGGGGAGTATCTTCTGATTCTGTGTACTTTAAGTCCCTTGGCTTCTCCTGGAAGTTGTCAGTCTAGCTGATCTTCTGGGGGAGGGGCCTGTTGTGTTGATTTTCAGGTGTTAGCAGTTGGGGGAGCTGCTGTGCCCCTGCCTGGTGCAGGGCTCAGTGGGGGTTGTTTACCCCGTGAGGCCGCAGGAGGAACAGCCCCAGTGGCGGGGCAGCTCTGGAGCCCTGGATTCAGCTCCGGCAGGAACTCCGTCTGCAGGGCCTGGAGGCTCCGGGGCGGGGCCGCTGATCTGCTCAGCTGGGGCAGGAGCGTCCTTGGTGTCCTGGGCCCTCCCGGCCTCTGCCTGTCCCGGGGGAGGCGGGATCCTGGGCTGTGTCCCGGCGCCCTGTGCTCCGGAGCCTGCGCTGGTGGATTCGCGCTCCCGGGCCGTGCAACCCCCTCCGCGGAGCTGCCGCCCGAGCCCCTCCGAGCTGCTCCTGGAACCGCGCAGCCCCCTCTGCACGGAGCCTCTTCTTCTGCCCGAGCCCCTCAGAGCTGCTCCCGGGGCCCCGCAGCCCCCTCCACGGAGCCGCCCCCGAGCCCCTTCAGCTGCTCCGGGTCCCGCCGGGTCCCGCCTTGCGCGCTGCAGCCCTTAGGGAGCTCGGCGCACTCTCCTGGGCGCGCAGTTGCTCTGTTACTGTCCCCGGGAGCCCGAGGGCCTCCTCGCCCTCCTGGTCCTGCTCCAACTCCCCACGAGCCCCTTTCCGCCCGGGAAGGTCGGTGCAGCTCCTGCGTCTCCCGGACGGGGCTCTCCTGTCCTGGGGACACTCGCCCCGGCCTCAGCCCGGCTCCTCGCGGGGCCCCTCCCCCTTGGAGGCCTTTGTTCCTTTATTTCTTTTTCCCCGTCTTCCTACCTTGATAGAAGCGCGAACTCTTCTCACTGTAGCATTCCAGCTGGTCTCTCTTTAAATCTCAGGCCGAATTCATAGATTTTCAGGATAATTTGAAGGTTTTCTAGGTAGTTTGGTGGAGACAGGTGATTTGGAGACCCTACTCCTCCGCCATCTTGCTCCTCCTGGTCCTTGTTCTCTTCTGGAAAGATCTTTCTAGATTGTAATACTTTCATCAGGGGCTCTTCTCCCTAGCTTTGTATAAATCTGCAATTCGGTAAGAGTATTTTCAATTTTGGGGGCGCCTGGGTGACTCAGTCAATTAAGCTTCTGACTCTGTTTTCGGCTCAGGTCATGATCTCAGGGTCTAAAGATTCTCTCCCTCTTTCTCTGCCCTTCCCCCTCTGCTCACATGTGTGTGCACACATGCTCTCTTCCTCTCTCTCTCTCTCTCTAAAAAAAAAAAGAGTATCTTCCATTTTGTTCATAATATGTTATTGAATATAAATAATTAAGTTAAAAATAGTTTTATGGTGTGATCTTCTTTTCTTTAATATACCTTTTATTTGGGGATGTTGATGGTGCAATCTGTTAAGTGTCTGGATCTTAGTTTCAGCTCAGGTCAAGATCTTAGGGTCTTGAGATCAAGCCCTCCTTTGGGAATCCATGCTCAGCAGGGAGTCTGCTTGAGATTCTCTCCCCCTATCACTTACCCCCACGAGCTCTTTCTTTCTCTGTCTCTCTCTCTCTCAAATCAATAAATAAATCTTTATAAAAATAAAATAAAATACTTTTATTTGTACAGAAATGATTCCTGGGATATGCCAAATGTTAATAGTCCTAATCTCGGAAGGATCATATTACCTATGATTTTTAACATGTGCCTGTGTATTTTTTTCTGATTTAATAAATGATTTTGTTATTTTAAAAGGAGTCCTTCTACCTGAAAATGCAGATTTATTCCATATCTTTTTGTTTTGGATATACAGTGTCTTTATTATTTCCCAATTGCCATGCATGTCTTAACTCTTCAATTTGATTCAGAACTTCTTGAGGACAGGGCAATGATACTTTCATTACCTCTCATGGCAGCTAGTATGGTGCTGGACTGATTGGTTTTCTTTAAATTAACTTGTCTTCATCCAGTGCTAAAGTCATGGTTTTTGTCTTACTTTAGCCTTATTCAAATCAATATCCTAAAAGGATGGGAACATGATGTTTTAGCTATGACCTACACTTAAACAAATTAGGCTAATTCATTTACTGGTGAATAATTATTCACTATGCTAACAAATCTATTTAGCCAATTGAAAGCTGATTATTTTGATTTACCATGGTTGGTTGTTAATTGCACAATAATGGAATAATTTTGGTGAGAGAGGAATACTGGTGAGCCTTCCAAGTAATGATTTATTGAGACCAGCACTATGCTAAGAATTCCAACAAAGGTGCTTACAGCATAGTTAGGGAGGTAAGACTGAAAAAAAAAAAAAAGATGTCAAGTTGCCTATTGGAATGTTGGTCAGTGTTTAATATAGTCTCAAGGTCATTACATTTCTCTCTTCTATGGAGCATTTGGTTAAGAGGATTGAGGGTCAGGATAGGACTGGGTCCTCCAGTTGTAACCACTGGACATAATAAACTAAAATACACAGAGAAACTATTTATATAAAGTATTTCTATATATCCTACATACTTATTTCACAAAAATATAAATAGAAACTGCAATTTTTTTTATAAGGCAGAAATAATTTACCTTGGCCAAATAATCCCAGTCTTCCTTGCCACCCACACAATGTTGTGTACTCTGTATCTATGAAGTGTACTCAGTAGGCTATGGCTCTTCTTTCTTCCACCATTGTCCAGGGCACCCCAAGTTCCCATTTACCTGGGGTCTCTGGGAAGCAGGAGTCAAGCAGATCTTTTGTCCTTCAGTGACTATGCAGATTACCTGGAAACTCTGTTTGTGTCAAACCTGCATGTGGTCACAAACAGCAAAAGCTAATTGGATGTTCTATAAAATTCTGAAACTTCTGTGTAATTAACTTTTATATCCAATGGTTCACTCTAAAAGTTTGGCTACCCCTCCCTGGGTAAGGATTTTTTGTTGTATTTTCTTCTTCATCCCTATCATTTATTCTCATTCCTTGAAAGCCTAAAATGGCCTCGAAAACAAATGACTCTCTTTCCCCTACCACTCCCTTTCCCTCTCTTTCTCCCTCTTTTCCTCTTGGATTTATTCATCATTCTATTTAACCCTCTAAAAAATAAATAAAAGGAAGAATTATTACCTTCCCTTTAAGATGAAAAATTTGAAACTCAAAGAGGAAAAGAAATTTCCCCAAGGTCACACAGCTAGTGAGAGGCAGAGGGAAGGGTTCAAAGAGAAATTGTTCTGCTCCAATGCCAGCATCAGTCCCTTGACAAAGCAGTAGGTATGTGGGGGACAAGTACTTGGGACTTCATCTCCGTCTCTTTAGGACCTGCTATAAGTCTTGGCACAGGGCGATCACTAATGCATTTTCTTTGAATTAATTGAATTTTTAGTTTGGATTTTGGAACCCTGATCTGAGGGAACCTAAGAGATCACCCAGAATCTTGTTAAAATAGTTTCATAGTATCGTATAATGCGATAAGGGAGGAACTCCTCTGACAACCTAGCGGGGGTGGGTCCGGAGATATCCCTCCCCAGCTCTCCTTGCTTCTCCCACCACTCCCACACAGCACTTCTGGCCAGCCTCCCATTCTGTACAAGTCTGGGAGTGCACCTGTTTGTCTTTTAACTGACTTAATTTTTTTCTTTTAAACAAAATTAATATATCTTCATTGTAGAAAATGTAAAAAACCAACTTGGTAAAAAGAAAATTAAAAACCACACATCATCCCACTAACAGGAGATAATCACTACTATCTCTGCTGTACTTTCCACTATTTTTGTTATACGTGAATATCTTTTTTTAAACAAAAAATGCAACCATACTTTTCAAACTATTATAGCCAATTTTTCACTCAATAATATATTGTGTACATCTTGCAATGTCAATAATTATAGATAAACATCACCTGATTCCATAGCTTTGTCTGTGCTGGACAGATGGGCGGCTGGATCATCATTCATCAGCTGGTTCTCTGCAGATTAACATTTAGATCACAACTCTTTTAAAACTTTCAGACAAATTGTTTCTTGATAATGTCACTTGTGCAGACATTTGCTACGGGAGTGTCCAGTTTGCAGTTTGCGAGTTAGCTTTGCTTGAATCTGAGCCTTGCTACACCTCCACAATGGATATATCCACAGAAGAAGACAGCATTTGTGTGTGTGTGTGTGTGTGTGTGTGTGTGTGTGTGTAAATATCACGTTTAATTTGATACATTATAGTGAGAAAATGTACCTAGTGGTTCAGAGAGTACAATAAGTTCAGATGTAAGACATCATTCATAATTAATTTGACATATGCATAAATTCAGTTCCAATGGAGATAACATATATGGACATGTGTTTTTACTCAAGAAAATTAATATTTCAACAATGATCTAATTTTATGACCAACCAGGTAGTGCTTAGGTAACTGAAATAGACAATAATGTATTAATTTTTTAAATTTCATTTCTTATATATTCTCTTCCATGTCTTTTGGGGAAAAAAGTGAGAAAATTGTTTTCTACCTATGAATAATCACCTTCCTTAATTTTTGTGTATCAAATAGGACACTACCAGAAAAACAAACAAAAGGCATTTATTAGGGGGAACTAATTATAAAGGACTTGAAGAGATGAAACCAGGCAAAAGGGGGAGAAGTAACCCAGAAATTATTTACTGTTGGAAGGAAATATGGCTACAGAACAAAAGGAAAGGACTGGAGTTTCCAGAGTGCAGAAAATACTGCTGTGCTAGTTCATGAGCACATTGTACACAATGCAGTTGCTGTGGAAGATGTGACACTTAGTAGATATTGGAGCCATAGGATGGACCACCCAGCAGTGTTGACCCCATAGAGAGGGGAGCATGTGGTCACTACTAGAACCGCCAAGGAAGGACCGCTGCCACCAAAGCTGGGATCATCAAGGCAGTGCAGCCACTTCCAAGGTTGCTGCCAGAAGCAAATGGAGAGAAAGAAAACGAAAAATGAGGAATAATAATTATTTCCACTCATAATTTATTTTCTTTCTTTTCAAGATTTTATTTATTTATTTGAGAAAGAGAGCAGAGTGAGTGAGCAAGAGAGTATGAGTTGGGGTGGGGGGAAAAGAACAGAAGGAGAGGGAGAACAGACTCCCCCCTGAGCAGGGAGCCTGACACAAGGCTCAATCTCAGGACACTGAGACCATGACAGGAGCCAAAGTCAGATGCTGAGCCAGCTAAGCCACCCAGATGCCCCTCCACTGGTAATTTCTGATCTCCCGCCAGTGGCCCCTAATATACAGAAGACAGACAGCTGGAACAGTATGGGAGTATGGGAGAATGAGGATGAGGATGAGGATGACAGTAGACGAATAGCTTACCCACGAAGAAGACATCATTATCTTACTACCACTTGGTGACACAGAGGAGGCTTCATGACAAGGCAAGAGTTCTGGTTGTGAATGGATCAGAGCCCTGGCATTCTCACCTGGAACTCTGGCAGGAATGTCAGGTAGGGAGAGTAACAATCAAAAAAGCTTTTACCAATTAGTGAAAGGGAATAAAGGGAAAGGAGAGAGAATGAGTGAAAATATCAGTGAGAGTGACAAAACATGAGAGACACCTAACTCTGGGAAGTGAACATGGGGTAGTGGAAGGGGAGGTGGGCAGGGGGTTGGGATGACCGGTGATGGGCACTGAGGGGGGTACTTGGCAGGATGAGCACTGGGTGTTATGCTGTATGTTGGCAAATTGAACTCCAATAAAAAATTTAAAAACAAACAAACAAACAAAAAAAACAAAAAGGCTTTTACCTTCCATACCCGGCTTCAAGTCATGGGGGAAGCAAGTGCCATGTTACTCGGTCCCGTATAAATGGGCTCTGGGATTTCTCTGTTAGTTATGGTAGTCCTTGGCATAGGAAGGGTGGTGAAAGGCATGGCCCTGGAGATTTGGAGAACCTAGTTCCAGTCAGCATGCTTAGATTTCTTCCAACTACACTATACTTTCCCTAATCTCACCTTCCTACTCCTAGGCTTCCTGAGATGGGCCTTGAGAGTAATCAAGGCCTGAGCTTAAACAAGACACAGAGTTCTCACAGGAGGTTATAGGCCCCAGATTTCTGACTCCAGCTTCTTGATCCTCCTCTTCCACCCTGATCCATGCTCCAAACCTCAGGCAGAGATGATGTTACGAGTCTTCATTTAGCTTCTCTGAATGACCACTGTCCCAAGGCAACCACACACAACTCCCATGACATGGCCAACTGGGTGGGTTGGAGGGGCAGAGAGTCAGTCACAGACTTTGGTCCAAGCTAAAATGTGTGTAAACTGAGGATAAGGGAAGGAAGTAGGGAGGCAGAAAAGAAATAGAGCTTTCCTCCTAACTTTGAACAACTCATACAAGGCCCTTGAGAGAATGAATGACTGCAGAAACCTCAATCCATTCATTTTGCATAAGGATGGCCTAATATGTGCCATTCATTCTGCTGAGTCTTTGGGATACTGTGGTGAATAATGACTGAAGAATAAGCTATAACATGGGCAAGAATCACTCTTCCCTCAAACTTCTGTGAGACCCTACCCCCAGTGCCTTCTCCAGACCCTTGAACATCCTACAGTGTAAAGATGATTCTATTTTACAGATAGAAATACTGAGGGCTAGAGAGAATTATCAACTTAAGTTCCCATTGGCAGTTAAACAGTTTATCAGAATGGGACCTCTAAGTTGCAGGTTCCTTGATAGATATCATTTCCCTCCTCCTCATTCTCTCCCACTCCATGTTCCCAGGTAAGTGGAGCTGAGTGCCAGAATGTGATCATAAGTTTTTGGTATTGACCTATTGTCTAGTAGGTAGAGTCATTGATCTTGCAGTTTTTAACCTACAAGCCTTAGGGTGAGATATCTCTGACCTTATAGCAGATATCCCTGGAAGTCTACATAGAACAGATACCTCTGGCCAACACAAGTCATTTCAAGCTGTGATTGGCACTCTGGAGCCACTGTCTGGGATACTGTCTGGGATACCTGAGATATATTCTGTAGACACTTCTACCTGGGACAGACTCTTTGTCTCTCAGAGTGAGTGTAGCATAATGGACAGGGACAGGTAGCCGCCTCAGCAACAACAAAGTCTTGCCCTTGTTGTTGGTAGGGGACCTGTAGGAAGTTTCTGTTATCATTGTCATCCCCTTCCATTGGGTCTTGTGGTAACTGTAATTTGGTGGCTTCATGGTTTGTTCCAGAAAGCTCTGGGCTGAGGTGTTTCCCAGGATCCAGTTACTCACCATTTGGGCTAGACTTCAGAGGCCGGGGGTAGATCCTCAGTGGAAAGTAGACTCCCTCTCTCTAATTCTGGCATGGGTGCAGGATAAATGGACTTTTGTCCTATGATAATGGTTGACATTGTCATGAACAGGGTCCTGTGCAAATGATGGGGTTTGAAAATGTGGGGCTCAACTTTCAAGACTGTCCTGTGATTGCCCAGTGAAGAGATGTTAAAGTAGAGGTGGTTCTGGTTGACATGACCTCTTTTAAGACATCAACACATTTTGCCTGTGAGGGTGTTGGAGTTACTGTTTACCCTATTGGGTTAGACCTAATGGAAGAGGTCTGTCAAGAATTTGAGTGGGCATGAGGGTGAGACTTCCATGACACAGCTCCTTCACTGTCAACAGGTGTTCCATACCCAACTTCTTGAGCCAGGCTTGATCTCTGTTAGCAAGTGCTACCAGGCTAAGAGCAGCAGGGCTAGGTTAGTCAAGGACCCAGAGCCAGTAGCAGCAAAAACAGCCACCCTGGCACTGGCCCCATACTTTATGGGAGCTCATGCCTTTTTTGCAGAACTCAGAAATGAATAAATAAATGGATTAGTAAAGGAACAAATTAATCTTATCCTTGCTCAGAAAATATGCCCTTGCTATGACAACTTCACAAGGATTCTAAGACCTTTTTCTTACTAAAGCATTCTCTGCCATGCCTTTTATATTTCTATGATCACGATGGGAGAAAGGAGCCAATGAGTCACAAAATCCTATAGGAATTCAGAGGAGGCAAAAAAGCATTATCTTGAGACTTTGAAAATATTTGGCACTTCAAGGAGATGTCGGCTTGAGAAGGCAGATTGACTGGGGGAGGTTATTTCAGGCAGGAAGAACCTCAAAAACAAAGGCATAAAACTAAGAAAGAACATGTTAGTGTGAGGATAGAAAACCAGTTTGGTTGAAACACATAGTGTTGTTGGAAACCATGAGAGCAAAGGTTATATAAAGGATGCTCTTGATGGATGGGGACTCTTCAATGTGAGATTCAGGATATGTCCCTTAATTCTATGCTTTTAGTGCCTCATTCAGAACCTGACACAGAACAGTCATCTAGTAAGTGTGTGTTGAGTGAGTGAGTGAATAAGTGAGTGGATAAATGAATACATAGATTAAAAAAATAAATTTTGATGGGAGAGAAAGTGGTCCAGTGGAAGCCAATGAGCCTAAAAGCATGGTGATTCTATTGACAGGAATGAGAAGTTTAGACATGGTAAGTTAGAGATAACAGTAGAATCTTCCAGTGAAAATTTCCCATAAGAAGCTATTTGGAATTAAGATCAGAATGTGTCCAGGGGTAGAGATCTGTAAGTGGTAATGACAATCGTAATTGAAACCACAAGTCTGGATATGCTCTTGAGGGCAGTTAGTGTAAAAGCTGGAAAGCAGAAAGCAAGGACTGAGCAGTGGGGTTTACACCTTAGGTAGTGGTAGAAAAAAAGATGAGGGAGACACCATGGACTTTGGAGAACCAGGAAAGTGGTGTTAAAGAATCCAATAGAGAGAAGAATTTTTTTTAAGCAGTGGAGTTGGTGGCTGTAACAATGAGGCAGAGCTCAGAGACTGAGTAGATTGAGAGTGGGATCGTTCTTTAGACAACCAAGGACACTACAGTCAGCAGGTGGAAGCAGTGTTGGGACCTGGTTGGGGAGTGTTCTGTTGGAAAACCTCGAGGATAGAGAGAGGACAGGCAGCTGGGGTCAAGGAGATTGCTCCGAGGATGGGAAAGCATCTGCAAAGCTGAAGTTTGAGGCCTCCTATGTGATCTCTTGGGGCTGGCGATGGTAGTGTTCTCAGTCAGAGAAGATGGTCAGGAGCAAAGGAATGAAGAAATGTAGAATTAATTCATACTTGAGGTGAAGATTATGAGTTAGGTTTAGAGCAGTCTTAAGACTCTCACACTTGGCAGCTTTGTCAGGACAAACTTCTCACCTCCAATGTAAGTAGCCAAGCCAGTTAAGAGAGGATTGGAGACACCATCTAGAAAGGAAATCACTAAAAACCAATGATTAAAAAAAAAGTCAGGATCTCTATTTGAGGGATCAATGACTATTAATACCCTGAAGTATTTCTGAAACCTTTTGGTTTCTTGTAGTTTTTTCTGTGATGGTAGTGATGGCGGTCTTTTGGAGCAAGAGGAGGCAAGAAGGGAGCAAGGAGACTCACCCCTGCTTCATTGCCAGCCTTAGAGGGCAAAAAATGTGAGGATAGGGGTATGTTTCAGAAAAGGAAGAGAAGAGATAGCCACGAGCTGTTGAAGCCTATAGGAAACAAGGAAGAAGGATGTGTAGGAGCCAACACAGGACTGAAAAAGTTGCCTGAAGCCCAACCATCTGTCCCTCATATGAGACCAGTTGTAAAGCCAAGGTGGTTAACCCCAGGGCTTCAGAGTCCTACAGACCCAGAGACAAACTCTGCGTTTTCCACCCTCTGGGACAAATGACTTAATCCTCAGCTTCTCACCTATAAAATAATACATGATAACAACAACAACAAAATAATAGAATCTACCTCTTAGCGCTCTTGGCTCTTGTGAGGGTTAAATAAAACAATGTGCCTAGTATGGGGCTTGACATTCAAGAAGTGGTGGTTTCTAGAGAAGCACGTTCTTAACAGCCACATATTAACTCTTTGGATCCCAGGAGTCCTATTGGATACATAGTGATTCCAGCACCATTTACCTAAGCTCTAGTCCTCAAGGCTGCTAAACAGACTGGGCACTAGAATACTCTCTGTGCCAGGTCATGAGAAGGGTATGTCAGTTGTTTTCCAGGATGGTAGGCAATCTATGGGGTGCCATTTAAAGCCAAGAAACTCAAATGAGACCCAAAGGAGAGAAATCTGCTAATGAGCCCATCAAGATAAAGAGGTAAGAGTGTCAGCTTCTGACCATCTGTCTTGTTCTGGCAGCTCCTGCTGTCCAGACCCCACCCCCTGCACCTCATCCGAAACTTGCCAATGCCATTGATTTGTATTAATCTGATTGAGGATTCATTATCCCAAGTACCAACCTGTCACTGTTTGCTTAGCTTGCATGAAATCAGAGCTACGCAAAAATCAATGTGTGAAATCTTTGTATCAACATATAAGAAATGAAAGGTTTCTGCTGGCAGATGCAGGTTTTTAGACAGATTAAAACTGACAAATTGGCATGATCCACGATGAAGGCAATGATGAGGCACAGTGAAATGTCAAAGGTTTTGAAAATGGCATGCTGAGGAAAAGAAACACGTTCCTGCCAGGGGAAAAAAAGGAAAAAGAGACTCTTGTTTAAACCAGGCTTTTGGGTTTGCACAAGTACTGATGACTTTTTTTTTTTTTTTTTTTTTTTTTTTTTTGAAGAGCTAACCTGTTTTCAGCAAGGTTGGCATGGGGTTATTGTCCTTCTGTCGGAACAGTAAGAAAAACAAGGGGTTACTAACTTCAGTAAGGTTGTGGTGCCCAGTGACAGTGCCAGGACAGAACGGGGGGGGGGGGCTGGATGGCCACTTTCCCCAATCAGTGAATTCTCTGACTCTCAGATGGAGAGACTTGCACCTCTTGCCCCCCGTATAACTTCTCCCTCTAAGAGATGATTGAAGGAACTGCTCCTTTTCAAACAATTGCAAATCTCCAACAGAATTCTAAAGCAGACTGATGAGGGCAGACACCTGCATGTTTTGCACAATGAATGCTGTGTTCCCCAATTCAATTTACAAGACACTCATGCATTGGGGCTAAGTGTCTTAGCTTTGATTAAAAACACCTTTACTAAGGATGATGACCAACTTAACAAAGAAGAAAAAGCCACTTCTACTTATGACATACACTGCATAATGTGTACGTGTATATATACAATGCAACACAGCACTCCATAACTGTGGCAAAAATTCCTTTTAATTTGGATTTCCCATGTCTCACAGCATACTTGTGAACCATCTGCTTTCAACACCGTTGAATTGTGTATGCTTCAGGAATGCAAATTCTTTTTCTTTTTTTTTTAAATAGTAGCCAAGAAAGGTAAATATACTGCTACTGAAGAAAAAGGAATCTGATCCAAACAACCCCCAAACCACTAATAGCACATATTTGCAAAACTCAAAGAGAAATCATCTTTGGCAAATATGGAGGGTGGTACAGTAGAAAGAGGCTGAGCTCTGAAAGGAGACTTGATATTGAATCTTGCCCCTACTACTCATTAGTGTGACATTTAAAAAAAAAAGAAAAAAATATATCAATTCTCTATCTACTTTTTCTGATCCTGTAAAATAGGAATAAGATTTTCTAGGAGTTTTACCAGGATCAGATGAGAAAAGGAATGTGAAATATAGTACAACCAAAATTTTGCCTAGAATACAATAGACTCTCCATGCAGGTTTGTTTTCCCTGGGATCATTTATCATGTGAACAATTATCTGTATCCTCACCTCTGTCGACTAGAGTGGATACTATAGAAAAACTATATGATTAGTGGTTTGTTATTTGGTTATCAGTGGAGGCAGAAATATTTCCCAGCTCTACAGTGTTCACTCCTCAGAGCAATGAAGGCACAACCAAATAGTAAAATTGACCTTTGTTAGTGTTTGGCTGGTATTCATCTTCTATGGACCCTGACCCTGTTTACCAAATTC
The DNA here is from genome assembly GCF_048164855.1 of Canis lupus baileyi. Taxonomy (NCBI): domain Eukaryota; kingdom Metazoa; phylum Chordata; class Mammalia; order Carnivora; family Canidae; genus Canis; species Canis lupus. Next base: position 76,848,265 of record NC_132840.1, read on the forward strand.
CCCCAAAACTTCATAACTTGAAACAATCATTAATTTGGCTCACAAAGTTGCAATTTAGGCTTGACTCTGCTCCATGTGGCATCACCTGAGGCAGCTCAGTTGGGGGCTGAGGCATCTGCTTCCAAGATGACTCACTCATGCGGCTAGTCAGTTGGTGCTCAATGTTGGCAGGGAGCTCGGCTAGGGCCAATGCTATGGGCTTCAGTTTCTCTCCACATGGGCCTTTCTGTGTGGCCTGGTCTTTCTCACAGAACAATGGCTTGCTTCCAAGGACAAGCATCTTATGAGGGACAGAACCAGGTAGAAGCTATGTCACTTTTTATGACCTAGACTTAGAAGTCAATAGTGTTACTTCTGTTATACACTGTTAGCTGAGGTAGAGGTCTGCCCAGGTGCATGGGGAAAGATCCTAGCACTACCTCTTGATTGGGGAGGGACAGGACATGTGGCACTGGAAATATTGTTACGGCTATTTTTGAAAAATTACAATCTGTCACAATTTTTTTTCCTGGTCTTTGATTACCATCTTGGTTCATTTTTGTTTTCTTTTGTTTTGATTTATTTTTTTAAGTTATTAAATTCCAGTGAGTTAACATACAGTGTAATATTGGTTTCAGGTGTATAATATAGTGATTCAACACTTCTATACAACCAATACTTGGTGCTCATCACAAGTGCACCCCTTAATCCTGATCAACTATTTCACCCATCCCTCTACCCACCTGCCCTCTGGGAACCATCAATTTTTGCTCTATAGTTAAGAGTCTGTTTCTTCGTTTATCTCCTTCCTCATCCCCTATGTTCATTTGTTTCGTTTCTTAAATTCCACATAGGGGTGAAATCATATGGTATTTGTCTTTCTCTGACTGACTAATTTCTCTTAGCATTAATATCCTCTAGCTCCATCTTAGTTCAAACCTTTATAACTAAATTTGCTGGAACTAGGACTTTTCTCCTCCTTTTGATTTGCTTTTCTATTTGATCTCTTCTTCCTTTCTTCTATATTGAATCCCAATCTTAAGTATAGAAAGGAAAGTTCTGATTATTCCCCTCCTTCATCCCCATTCTAAAATCCTCTTTGACTGCCTACGGACTATGGAATATGCTTCAAACCTCTTAACATGATGCTCAGTGATTCCATGTGCGTCATGATCTGGATACGATTTTCCAGGCTGAGCTTATTCTAGTCTAATACACACAGCCTAATGTCTCAGTGAAGTTAACCTAGATTCTATTTTGTCAAGGCAACTGTATGAGGTGGAAAAATCTTGGACTTGTAGACTTTGCACTCAGTCAGACCTGGGTTCAAATCCCAGCTCTGCCACTAGGCTGTCTCATTTGTAAAATGAGCTTTGTAATTCTTACCTTGCAGGATTGCTAAGAAGATTAAATAAACAATGTAGGTAAAGAGACTGGCACAGAGTAGATTTTAAGTGAATATGGCTGTCTTTATCTCTTTCCATGTTCCTTTGAAACATATAATATAACATAAAAATATAAAGTATCTTATTTCAGAGCCTGTCTGTGAAGACTGTCCTTCTGAAGCCTTGACTCCCCAGACTAATGCTTCCCCCTGTATCGCCAGCTTTGGGCCAAACAAGAGTCACGTGCAAGGTGGCAACACCTCTGAAGGCACTTGGCTGTGTGTCACTAGCCATAGAAACCCACATTGTGAGTTGGTGGCACCAATGCACAGGGTGAACTTCCTATGACTCCTAGTCTGGGCACCTTAAGTGACTTGTCATACACGGATAGAAGTGCATTTTGATTTACACGCCCTTGGAGATGATTGTGGTAGTGTGGTTTATTTTTCACAAATCCACACTGGGCTGGGCAGATGTCAAAAGCATTCCATGAGAGCATCCAGTAACTTTCCTCTAAGTGTCCTTACTCTTTGGGACCTGTTTACAAATCTCCAATCAATTAAGGCATTTTGGGGTTACTTCTAACATTTTGCCTAAATCGTTCATTTATTAATGCCATTAAATGTATACCTTTCGGATTAGATTTCCATTTAGCAGGCAATTTACTTAACCAGTCGATGGGAAATTTCCAAGAATTACAATCTCCCCATTTCCAATAATTTGTAGAGTCTTGGAGAGGTCATCATGCTCATCTATATTGGAAGCAACAGATCTATGGCAAGCAAGCCAAGTTATAAGACTTAACCTCTTTAGAAGTTATCCACACTAAGAATAGCCCAACATTACAGTGCATTCAATTTTTAATGGAGTTATGCTGAAGCTATTCTTCATTCCAGGATAGAATTTTCTTTAGTGCTGGCATCTTCCCATGTCTCTTGCAAGCCATCCGTCCATAGCCTCTCCTACAGCATTCCGCTATTTTACTGTTCCAGATAGTGCTTAAAAATCTGAAAGTCTGTGGAGACAGACAGTTTGGGCAACCACATTCAAAGACTGACATGTCTACGCTTATGGGAGGCTGAGGGCAGAGAAAGAATGCCCCTCTTGTCTTCTTCACCAAGCACTTTAACTTCCTCCATGAAACCTTTCCTAATTTAGCTCCATTCAGCTTCATTGCTTTATTCACTTCATAATATGAATAGTTGCTATTTCGACATTTATTTAGCTTTTCCTACCTGTCAGACCCTGCACTAAGCACTTTATATTCCTTATCTCATTTATTTCTTAAAATAGCCCTGTGAAAAGGAATTCTTATTCTCATTTCATACGTAATGAAACTGAAGCCTGGAGGTGAGCAAACCAGTCCTGTGAGCACCCTGCAATGCTGCACACCACAAGGCTTTCTCCTGCTATCCACCCTGCTGCCAATTTCACAGTCCCTGGGACAGAAGACTTTATATGTGTTCATGTTTTTCAATGAGTCTTAATGCCCCTTTCTTTGTGTACCTGTTTCTTTGTTCCTTAGACTAAGAATTGAAAAAAACAGGAAATATCTGATGAGTGGTCCAGAGCTTTATTTACTTCCCAGAAAGCATCTCTGGTGTGTGGAGAGTGTTGAATGTGACAAATCATGATTTGGGAGCCAACTTTTGGCATTCCCTCTTTTCACCTGTGCAATGGTTGATTGAACCAAGGCGAGATTGGTCTTGCCGAATCCATGTTATTACCTTTAAAATGATGGTTATTGGGGTGCCTGGGTGGCTCAGTCCATTAAGTGTCAGACTCAGCTGAGTCATGATCTCAGGGTCATGAGGTAGAGTCCCCCATCGGGCTCCTGGTGTGGTACCTGCTTGATTCTCTCTTTCCCTCTCCCTTTCCCAGTGGCCCCATCCCCTGCAAGGCTCTCATACATGTGCACTTGCTTTCTCTCTCTCTTTTTTTTTCTCTCTATATATACATATATGTGTGTGTGTATATATACACACACATAAAATGATGGTTATTATACCTATAGTAGAATTTGTGTATCTGCAAATGTTAGGCCAAATACCATAAAGATGTGGAGAATTCTTATATGTAGTCTCTCAAAGTCCCTTGCAAGGACTTTTGTTTTCAGAAGGTGATAAGTCACTTGTGATCATTTTCTCATCCTGGGAGAACAGTGCCCCAAGTATATAAAGTACCTCCTCAGAGAAGCCTGGGATTCAGGCTTGGGTTCCTGCTGGGTGATGGGGAGCCAATCAACAAATGCCCAGAGCTGTTTCCTCCTTGAACAATGGGAACATGGAATGGTGTGCCTGGCAAGGAGCCAGGCAGCTGTTTTTTGAGTCCTTGGGGGGTAGCAGTGGTCTCCCATTGCAGGGAGAGGGATTTAAGTTAAACCTGAGGAAATATTTCCGAGTATAGGCACTGTGAGACTCCGGAATGCAAGGTTAAGGAAGGCTGGAATGTTCTTTGGAAACACTGAAAAAAAAAAAAAAAAGAAAAGAAGAAGAAGAACAGCAACAAAAAACCCCCAAGAAACCAATCCATTTGACTGTTGTATTGCCTGGAGGCAGAAGAATGGATTAGTTCCTTTCAGACCAAGGAGTTAATATTGAGAAAAGAGATCTGTTTCTTGTCTGTCTCACCTTACATAATAGAAAACTTCTTTTCAGTGCCTATAAGAAGTGACACATGTACTATTCCCCGATAATCATCCCCACACTTCTCCCCTTTCCCAAACATCTGGTCCTACTATCAGTGTTGTTGCAATATAGGGAGGCTGACTCCTTGTCCACAGAATTCTCCAGAAAATACATGCTCCCAAGAGCCAGATCCTGACATCTAAGGAAGTTTCCAGAGTCCAAATGCACCATGGAGTATACCACATGAGTGCTGTGAGGGCCACCTTCCCAAACCTGTATTTTAGGGAGCACTTAACTGTGGGTTTTCCTTTGGAGTTACAACTAGAAGCTTCCCACCGATCAATCAGAGGCCAACAAATACACAGCATTGGTTTTGTGAGCAAGAATGCACAAAACTCTTTCCCTTTATTGTCTCATTCCTGCCAACAGAGAATACACTTAATTAAAAGTCATTGGGAAATGCTCCAAACAAAAGAGAAATGAAGCTTTTGAAAGGTGGAACATGTGTGAGCTCTGGGCCCTTAAAATCGTTAACTCCTTCAGAATCCTCGGAGCTGCCAACACAATGGTGAAGAGTGTAGCGTTTTCTTCCCACAGAGTGGCAAGCATGTCAAGGAAATACACAGCCCGCCCCCACCCCTCAAAATGACTTGCAAAGTTGCCTTTTGTTTTTTTTTTTTTCAATGTTTTAAAGCTTTTCAGTATCTCGGAGACACAGTTGGTCCAGGTGGGTGATGAGAGCAATGTCTGGCATGACAGCTTAAAATAAAATGTTCTGTTTCCAAGACTTGATTTTCCCCCCCAAGGTCAGACTAATTTAATTGTTGTTTTAATCCATGGAGCTGTACCATTTGCTTGGTCCTCAAAAACACCATTAAAGCAAGGATCTTAATTTGCCATCTATGGATGGATTTCAGGAATCTCTGAACCTATTAAAACTATGTCCAAAATATCATGTTTATAAGCTCTTTCCTTGGGGCGGCAGTCCAAAGCTCTCTTCAGTTCCCTTGGGGATTTGTGATGGTAAAGTACAAAGAACCACTGCATTTAAGGCAACCATCTCTTCAATCACCCCTCTGTCATGCCACCAGAGCTTCCCTGGCATATGCCACATAGGTGTCAATGTCTTGTCCGTGATTTACTAGGGGAGGCCCTCCTCTTGATGGTAATATCCAAGCAGAAGCAGTACCCTTGTGCATCAGGCCAGATGGAGGAATTTGTCATCAGATGCAAACCTAGGCAGAAAGATAATAGATGATTTCTCTAGGGTCTCTTCTGATCTCAAGGTTCTAGGACTCAGCGAACTGTGGCCCAGAAATAGGAACTTGGGGCCACGTAATTGGCATTTTATTCATAACCACTTTTCTTTTAAGGGAAATTGTTTATCCTCATTGCCTTCCTGCTCTTCATGGGACCGAGTCTGACAAGCAAAATGGGAGATGGAGTGTGTTGGCTATAGGCAGAGGCTGGAGGGTCTCTGGGCCAGGGGATGTGGATTGATGAAATGCCCAAGGGGCAAAGCAGGTGTTCTTAGAAAACGTGGGTGCTGCTGGTGTGATATTCTGTGCAGGAAAATGCCTGTAGTCTGTGTTTGGAAAGGGTCTTTACGAGTTTTTTGGTATCTCCAGAAAAGTGCTTTTAAAGAGTTAATTTAAGTTGTTGCCTTTCTTTTTCTTTTCATTAAACGAAGCTAAGAACTGATTTATCTATAGTCCTTCAACTGCCACTTCTGGTCCCACTCTGCTTTGGAAGGGACAGAGCTTCAGAATAAGATCAACAATCAATAAAGCATCGTGGTGCGGCTACTCCAGCTGTACCCAAACCTTCCTCACCTTCTGGGCTCTGGGGTTTGGCTGTGGAGGGGGAAGGGTGCCCAAGCCATGCCTGAACCCGTAGTCCTAGCCCAGCAACCACAGGCACAGGAGATCAGTGGAAAGTTACAACAAACCCCTGTTGCTCAGTGGGAGAAACAACAAAAGCCTAGCATGAGAGAGACGGGAGGTGGAGTAACTTAATTATTAATTAATTAATTTGTTCAAAAAAATGTTAATGTTCTTACCATGTAGATACCTCTGCTGCACCACATGGGCCCACTGTGGGGGGAATCTGTCCTCAAGGAACTTGTAAAGCCACTTACATCAACCGTAATACTTTGAAAGCTGAAGTGCAAACAGCCCAATTAACTAACTGGGTACAGACAGTAACTGTTCTGGGAATTCAGAGAAGAGAAAGATCCCTCTGTGGGGGATGGTCAGGGAAGGCTTTATGGAGGTGGTGAGAGTATCAGTGACTTAGGAAGGTGGGGAAGATTTGGGGAGGATGGCTGGAAGGGGGATTTCCAGGTTGGGAGGGAAAAGATGAGCAGAGCTGTAGTGTATGAAAATATCAGGTGTTATCGATCAATAGAGAACTAGCAGGGAGCTCTTGTGAATGACCTTGGATATCATGCAAAAGGGTTTTGATTTTATCTTGTAGGTGAGAGCTTTTAAAATGTTTTAATGGAAACGACACACTACAAAGTTTTTATTTTTCCTCCTCCTTCGCTTCCTTCTCTCTCTTCCTTTCTTCTTTTTATTTTCCTAAATTTGATTCTCAGGTTTTACCCCATCATGACTGTGTACATTTCATTTGTGGTGCTGCCATGTGGTATCCTGGGATTATAACATTTTTGTCTCTCTGCAATGAATAATTATACCATTTAAAAATTCATTTTCAATGTACTTCCTACTAATTTATCCCTAGACTTAAGGGCTAAATCTTCTTCTCAGAACTTTTGTTCAAACATCTCAGGTACCCTCTGTCCTACGTTTTTCTGGAGACACACCTCTGGACTCATCTGGGTTCCTGCTTCAATTTGGACTACACGCTTTCCAGACCTACTACACAGCATCTCTCTGGCATTTCACCTCAATCCTTCTGGATATTTCTTGCACCCTACCCCTCTCCTGAGTTGAATATCCTGTTTCTTGGGTCTTGCATGTCTCTATTTTTTGGTTTGTGTGCTTATTTTCTCATTTTGGTAGAGCACATCCTCTGGTATCTGAAGAATGAGTATAGAGAAACTGCTTTCTGGAGAACTTGTTTGTCTGAAAACACCTTTACTTTGACTCTTCGTTGATGGTTAAGTATAGAATTCTAGATTGGAAATAGTTTTCCCTTGGGATTTTGAAGGTATTTTTCTGTCTTCCATGTTGCTTCCCATGTTGCTGTGAAAAGTTCTATGCTATTTGGATCCGCCTTCCTTCTTGGTTCCTGGTTTACCTTTTTTTGCAGGATGTTTTCTCTGACTATGGTGATCAATTTTGCTGGACACTTATAGCCCTTTCTGTCTGGAGACTCAAGTCTTTCAGTTCCAGATATTCTTCTTCAATTATCCCTTTGATAACTGCCTCTCCTCTATTTTCTCCATTCTTTCTGGAACTCTTCTAATTCAGATTTATTTCCTCATGTTTTCTATATTCCATCTTATTGTCTCTGTTCCACCTTCTGTGACACATCTTCAGCACAGCCCTGTTTTCAAATTATGACATTAAGTCTCTTGTCTCTTCTACCCTTTCTAATCTTCCCAAGGGTCTTAATTAGAGTTTTGTTTCTCCTTCTCCTCCTCCCACTTAAAAAATATATTATTACTTCTGGTACTGTTTCTATTTCCGTGGAGTTTCTTTGTTCCACTAACTATTGGTCTCTGTTCAGCTCCAGGTTTTCCTCAAGCATATGGTGATCTTTGACTCTCTTTTCCTACTGAGAAGATCAGCATCCAAAAACTGATTGGAAGCTCTTCTTATTTAGGAGCTATTTGTCCACTAGTAAGCCTCATGGTAGGTTAGCGCATGTAGGAAACCCCAGTGGTCAAATCTCTAGGTCTTTTAACTTTTATGAGATGATACCTTATTTCTTTTGTATTTTATTTTTCAGGGAGAAAGCCTTTAAATTCTTGACTGTTTGAGGAAAAGGTACATGGACTAAAAACCTATCTGTTAGTATGCATGACCTAATAGTAAATGGTGCCCAAGGATCTCACTGTTTCAGGCGGAGATTTTATTTTATTCTTTCTTCAGTAATACATCCCATCATCAGCTTGCCTGATGTCCCACATCCAGAATCCTCCTGGTTCATCCTCTCCAAGAGAAAAAAAATCCTCGGTCTTTGGCCAGGGTAGAGGAGGGAAAGCTACTGCTTCTTATGCAGACTTTAATTCTTTATTTTTTCAACCCCACCTTCTCCCTTGGTTTGAGAGAGATCTCCTGTTTCCTGAGAAATTCACTAGAAATTCACTAGGGCTGTTTACTGAGCCCTAGTGAATTTCTTTGGAAAAAAAGAAGCTTTATAATGTTGTAAATCTTGTAAGTCAGCTACTCTTCTCTGTTGGCTTTCCAGCTTCCAAATTTCTGAGATTGTATCTCTTTTTCTAGTCTCTTAAGGCTTTGTGTCCTTTCTATTCTTCTGCTGTTGTTTTTGTAGAACTACAGGAGGGAGCAGAAGTAAATGTAATGTTTTAATCCATCACTATGAACCAAAATTCAGGACAACTGTGGTAAGTATCACAAGCTGTGTGCTTGAAAGCTAGTAACACATACCTGTGCCAGACTGACCCTTCTTGCAGTCTGGAGGTAAGTCAAGATACATACATGGATTTGCAAATGGTGCTATACTCGCATCAATGCCAAATCATCATGGAGGCGGAAAACATCCTCATACAGCTACATGCAATTGGGAGCTGCTGAAGACTTCTGAAATTGAGACATTGAAAAGCAGGGATTTGGAAGATAGTTTTTCAGAAGATGGGCTGAAGGATAAACTGGATATAGGGAAGGCCAACAAGAGAGGCAAGAATAGAATTTTTGTCACTGATGAGGCATAAGATAATGAGTTCTACCTGGGGGATGAGGGTCATTTATTCAATCAGCCATCATATTTAGAGGGAGATCATTAGGTGCCAGGTATTTGGCCACACCCCAGGTTTATAATTGGCAGGTTGTACTTTCCAAAGATGGCTACACAGGTACATCCCATCCTACTTGCTCTTCTTACAAGGTGATTTGACCTCCTCCATGGCGTTGAGAGATGGGTTGTATTACCTTCCCACTGAATCTGGGTGGCCTGGGATGGTGGCAAAGGAGGCTCTGTGTCGTTGGGCTATGTGATACAAGGCAAAGTGGCCTTCTTCTTGTTCACTGTCTTTTGGAACACGTGTTTGGAACCCTGAATGGCCATGTGAGATTTGTGGCTACCCTGAGACTGCCATGAGGGAGAGACTGAAGACAGACCACATAGACATGGAGAGAGCTTCGAAAGGTCCCAGTGGCTTGAATTTTCCCAGCTTAGTTACCAGCTGTGTGTGTGATGAATGAAACCTTAGGGATGATCCCAGCCCCAGCCTCCAGACACTAATTGTGGAGAGACCCTGTAGAGAGTGAGAACTGCCTCCCTGAGCCCCACAAAACTTGGGATTCACACGAGAGAACACTAGGAATATGGCCATTGTTTTAAGCCTCTAAGTTTTGAGGTGGCTTGTTATGCAGGCACAGAGGAGGATAAATAAATAATTACAGTACATGTGATATATCTCATAATAGCTCTGCTGACACCAGGCTAGTGAAAGAAGGAAGGAAGTGCTTGATTCGGCCGGCACAGTGTGGGAGGGGAGGTGTTTACAGGAGAGAGGATGGATGAGCTGCAACTTACTGGTGAGTAGATGCGTATCAACTAGTAGTGGAAATGGGGAGGAAGAGACAACTATAAAAGGAGAAGAAAAAAGAGAAAGGACTGATAGTATTTTGAGATTGCCTGGCTATGAGACAGGGACCCAAGGAAGAGAAAGGCTATAAATGGCCTTGAGGTCTTACTCAATTTCTCTTATTCATTTAACGATATTCCAGTCCCGGTGGCCACGGGCCACCTAGCCTCTTCCCTCTCATTCAAATTAGCTTTACCTGAACTGGATCAGAAAGTATAGTGTTCACCAAGAGTCTTTGTTGGTGGAAGCAAAGCAAAGCCTGGAATCTAGAAGTACAATAGTGACATCCTCTAATAACTAGCTTGTGACCTCCATTCTCTATGAGGGATTAAAGGATTCACTACAGTGACCACAAAGTGCAGCATGACTGTGTCTGTGATTCACACTTGAGCACCCTCTTTGCACCTGCCAGTGGTTCGGGTGGTGCTCCTCCCGTGGCACACACACCTGCACTCATTCTGATATAAATGGGACTCACTCCTCAGTCCTTTGGCTTATTTACCACTGGGCACTAGCCCATGACTAAGTAACATGTTGGGGGTGGGTAAGTGAGGTGGGTGTGGGGGAGATAGGAGGAGAAATAAGCATTTTCCTGGAAAAGGACTTCTTGGTATTCTCTTCTGATCAAGAGTGCGGAAGATCACTTAATTAAGAGACAGTGCTTAATAACAAGGAAGGAAAATGCTTTCTTGTCATCTGGATTCCTTTGCTAATGGAATCTTCCAGCTCATCCTGGCTAGGTCGATTGACTACACTGGAAGGATTCACTGTCATGAAAGCTTGAACGTACAATTGCAGGGCAGGAGCCCTTATGATGCACGCAAGGACTGTAGCCAACCACTCTTTTTGGATGCTCCTCTACTGTGGAAACATGCCTGCAAGTGTGCCTCTGCGACTTCCAAGTGAAGGTGTTTTGCATGATTTCATTTCCTTTTAACCCCATGCATGAGCCTTATTTATACCAAAGCACAGCATGTATGTGTATGTCTTTCATAGGTAGCATGCATTTTTGTTTGGATTTCTCTTCCCTCCCTTCCTCATCCAACAAACTCATTCTCATCCTCAGAAGCAGATTTCAATGGCATCTTCTCTGTAAAAGAGGTAAAGTTGCTTGCTTCTGCTAGATGCTACCTTAGCCCGGTGGCAGTAAAACATAAAAGCTGTGAAAATGGATTTTGGGGTCAGAGAGATATGGAGTCACATGCTGACTCTGAAGATGACTAATTCTGTAATTTGGAGGAAGACAGTTGTACTTGTTTACTAGGGTCTTGGAACAAAGCACCACAAACTGAAATGGCTTCAAGCCATAGAAATGTATCATCCTACAGGGCTAGAGGTTAGAACTCCAAAATCAAGGTGGTGGTAGGCCATGAGCCCTCTGAAGGATCTGGGGAGAGACTCTCTCCTTGTCTCTTCTGGCTCCTGGTGTATTCCTGGCATTTCTTGGTTTGTAGATGTGCCACTCCAATCTCTGCCTACATTATCACATGTGTGACTTCTCGCTGTGTGTCTACACTGTCTTCCCTCTGTGCGTGGCTGCCTCTGTGTCCAAATTACCCCTTCTTATAAGGACATCAGTTCTACTGAAGTAAGATCCACCCTAATTATCTCATCTTGATTTGGTTACGTCTCTCAAGACCCTATTTCCACATAAGATCATGTTCACAGGTGCTGAGGGTTAAGAACTTCAACATATTTTTTGGGGGGACACAATTCAACTCATGATGGCAGCTAACCATTCTCAGCTTTCATTTTTTTGTTCTGAGAAGTAAAGCCTGACAATAGCATCAAAGTTGAAGAGATATTGTTGGGGATATTTTGGGAGACACACCTGATGTGTTATCCACAATGCTTTGCACTCTCAATTAAAGGTGGCACTTGTTTTTTTTTTTTTAAAGATTTTATTTATTTATTCATGATAGTCACACAGAGAGAGACAGAGAGGCAGAGACACAGGCAGAGGGAGAAGCAGGCGCCATGCAGGGAGCCCGACGTGGGATTCGATCCCGGGTCTCCAGGATCGCGCCCCGGGCCAGAGGCAGGCGCCAAACCGCTGCGCCACCCAGGGATCCCAAGGTGGCACTTGTTAAGGAAAATGTCTGCATGGTGAAGAGCAAGTCAGCTCTGCATTTGCCAAAATGCACCTTCTCCATGAGAGTTTTTTTTTTTTTTCACTAAAACCCACTGCAATTGCCATATATTCAGAAGTTCTTCTGAGGCCTGAGTAGTGGGGGCAGTGCTAAGTAATAATCACAAAGAGTGAGTGGCTTTCAAACCTAACCGACTGAAGAGAAGTTGAGGCATGCTCTGACTCTTTTTTCCATCTCAAACCTTGGCTAATCCAAGTTTCAGCTTGTAATGGAACTGGTAGGTCCTCTTATACTAAAAACCGGTACTATTTAAAGAAGAAACCACAAGCTTGAGTTTCTCTTCTTTTTACATGATTCATAGGAGAGATGATATTGGAGGCTTCTCAGTCTGACTTGACCCTGGTCCCGAAGATACCCAGGATTTCAGCACTTGAGGCCCTGAACAGAGGTCTGGCTGTGCCAAGACTTCTCTTACAAGCTAGGGCTGGGCCCAGACTCCAGGACATTGCCCAACCCGTAGGAAGAAGAGCTGCTGATGAAAAGTGATCATGGCCTGGCCTTCCCAGCCCTACAGAAGCACCCCAGAGCTCTGAAAATTCCTCCACATCAGTGCTCAAATGAAAGCCATCAGCAAAAATGTATTTCATCTGGGGAGCCCTTCTGGTACAGGCTCTACTGCCTTTACTACATGGTCATTCCTTGGCCTTCGAAATCAGTAATAGTCAAAGCAATAAAGACTAATTTTATGCTCTAGAACCTGACAGTGAAAAAGATTTTAGGTGATGGTCTGTGACTGGTTGATTTAGGAAACCAACAAACCTGACAGCTGAACATAACGCAACACTACAGGAGAGATGGGGTGATCATATGTTCTGTTTTGCACCATGCAAGGCAATTGAGATGCAATTCAGCAGATCAGATATGACTCTTGTTGGCTTTTACTCTCTCCTCTTTTAGAAAATAAATACTTTATGTTATTTCCATGACATTCTAGTCAGGTTTTTAAAATACTATACTTGATTTTCACGCAGTTAAGAATATAGCCCTTCGATTACCAATGCCTGAGTTCTGAAGCATGCTTAGCTGTCTCTGTGGCCTTGGGCAGGCCACTTATCATATTGGTGCCTCAGTTTATTCAGCTGTAAAATGGGGGTAATCATAGGATGCACCTCATACAGTTGGTATAAAGTTAGTTCAGGAAAGATACTTAGCATAGTACATGGCCAGTGGTAACTCTTTTATCTCTCCTCCCCCACCCTTCCTTTTCTTCATTCTCTGTAAATTTATAAAATACACATAAGACAGGGAGTATAAGACATGATGTCTGCCCTTGAGGGGGTCATGATATAATATGGGAAGACAAGCTTGTGACTAGAACCATGTATATAGGGCAGCCCGGGTGGCTCAGCTGTTTAGCGCTGCCTTCAGCCCAGGGCCTGATCCTGGAGACCCAGGATTGAGTCCCATGTCAGGCTCCCAGCATGGAGCCTGCTTCTCCCTCTGCCCATGTCTCTGCCTCTCTCTCTCTCTCTCTCTCTCTCTTTGTTTCTCATGAATGAATGAATAAATAAAATCTTAAAAAAACAACTGAGCAATTAAAAAAAAAAGAACCATGTATATAGAATTTGAAACTGAAGTTCATACATCCACTGTGGGTTATAGAGAAAATCCATGTTGCAAATAGTCCCACAGGCTTGTCATTCTGGTGTAAGTGTAGGATAGAGCTCCCCACAAGCAATGACATCCTCTATGGGTAAGGAAATCTGGTTGGGACAACTGATAACTGTCCCTCAATTAGCTCCTAGTTCCTTCCTCTCTTCATAGCTAGGCTTCTAGAAATGGCCTGCATTCTATCTTCCCACCACCAGATTTCCTTTTATTACTCCTGTAATCAAGTTCCTATTTCTACTCCTTCATTAAAACTTCTCTTCTGGAGGCCAACTTCAATGGTCTTTTTAAAATCTTCATACTTGGGCACCTGGGTGGCTCAGTCAGTTGGACATCTCCCTTTGGCTCAGGTCACAATCCCTGGAGTTCCAGGATCAAGTCCTGCATGGGGCTCCCTGCTCAATGGGAGTCTGCTTTTCCCTCTGCCCCTCACCCTGCTTACGCATGCTCTCTCTCTCTCAAATAAATAAATAAATAAATAAATAAATAAATAAATAAAATCTTTAAAAATAAAAATAAATAATAAAATAAAATCCTTTACTGTTTCTGCTTTTTACTTCTTTTTTTCATCTCTCCTGGTTGATTCCTGGGACATTGTTCTTTTCTTTTTCTTCCTCTCTTTCTCATTTCTCTTCCCCTCTGCCTACACCGCCCCTCTCCTTGCGCCTTTTAAGGAAATATTTTATTTATTTAAGAGAGAGAAAGAGCGAGCATGAGCAGTGGAGAGGGGTGGAGGCAGAGGGAGAAGCAGACTCCCCACTGAGCAGGAAGCCTGGCTTGGGGCTCAATCTCAGGACCCTAAGATCATGACCTAAACTGAGGTTCATTAACCGACTGAGCCACCGAGGTGGCCCCCATCTCCCGCATAAGTGTTGCAATTCTCCATGGTTCATTTTTCAGATATCTTTGTCTCTTGGGCTGTGCAAACTCCCAGGCTGATCTCAACTCTGACTCAAGGATCATCTCTGTGCTATACCTTTCATTCAAACTGTAGGTCCTTACCTTCTGAATGTTTCCTCTTGGATATTCTGTAGTGCTTCATACTCAACATGTGCTGCTGCTCTTAGTTCATGACACTATGCTCTTTCATCAACAATGCTAAAAACTCGAGAGCCTCTAAGCTTCTCATTCAAGTCCTCTCAATTCTATGGACTAAATGTCTCTCAAATTTGTCATCTCTTTTCCAATCCTCACTGACAGGGTTTTCACTATGACTTTTATCAACTTTATCTCACCCCGCTACAATAGACACCTGACTGACCTTAATATCTCATGTTTTCTCAGTCTAGACTGCAGAACTCACACTGTCCATTATCTCAAACATGCATCTGATCAAGGCACACCCTTGCTTAAAACTATTTTCCATTAGTTCAGGAAAAAGTCCAAATTCCTTAGTTGAATCTTCAAAGTTCTTTACAATCTGACTCCTATCTACCTTTCCAGTCTACTTCCTCCAAGACTTTGAAATATAGTAACCTATTAGAGGATGAATTGTGTCCCTTCCCTCATTCATATATTGAAATTGTAGTACCTAGGATGTGAACGTATTTGGAAATAGGGTCTTTAAAGAGATAATTAAGTTAAAAAAGAGGTCATTAGGGCCCTAATCTAATAGGCTGGTGTCCTCAAGAGAGGAAATTAGATATGCTAACAATGAACTACCCAAAAAAGAAATTAAGAAAATAATTCCATTTACAATAACATCACAATGAACAAAATGCTGAGGGATAAATTTTGCCAAGGAGGTGAAAGATCTACGTACTGAAAACTATGATAATGGTAAAATAAGTTGAAAAAGGTGCAAATAAATGAAAAGATACTCTGTATTCATGGACTAGAAGAATGAATACTGTTAAAATGTCAATCCTAACCAAAGCTATCTGTAAATTCAATGTAAATACTATCAAAATTCCAATGTTATTTTTCACAGAAATAGAAAAAAAATGATCCTAGGATTCATATGGAACCACAAAAGTACCAAGTAGCCAAAGCAATACAGAGAAAGCCAAACAGCACTGAAGGCATTACACTTTCTGATTTTAATCTATATTATAAAGCTATGGTAATCAAAACAGTATGGTGCTGGCATAAAAACAGAAACACAGACCAGTGGAAGCTAGAGATAAACCCATGCATATAAGGACAGTCTAATGGATGGTGATGCTGCGAGCTGTGCATAGAGATTTCTAGAGAAGGGGTTTTAGGAGAGGAGCGGTTAGTTCTGTGTTGCATGTGTTCTTCAGGCAGATGGATGTGTACATCCATGTGTACATTGGGTTCTGGAGAGAGATATGTTAAAAAAAACTGGCCTTATAATATTCATTAGTTATTTTTTTGACAAGTTATAGATCTTTGGATTTTCATCAGAAAAAATTATCTTCAATTATTTGCATAAAAGGACTCTCTTACACTTCTGCAATTCTTATAAAAACTAATACAGGGTTTGGACGCCAGAGTGGCTCAGTGGTTGAGCATCTGCCTTCAGCTCAGGGCATGATCCTGGAGTCCCGGGATTGAGTCCCATATCGGGCCCCCTGCGTGGAGCCTGCTTTTCTCCCTCTGCCTATGTCTCTACCCCTCTCTGTGTCTTTCATGAATAAATAAATAAATAAAATCTTAAAAAAAAAATAGTACAGTGCTCCCACCAAATGCTTAAGTAAATGTACGTGTGTTTGTATTATTGTTTTATTGTTTTAAATAACTTTTCTTTTTCTTGTTATATTGCCTTAGCTAGGACTTCCAGTATGATATTGAATAGGAGAGATGAGAGAGGGGACATGTGTAGTTTTAAAAGAAATACTTTTATAGCTGTAGAACATGCTAGCATAGTCTGGCACAATTGGCTAGTGAGGTTGCCTTGAAATGGGGATAATATCATAACAGCTGTCCTCTAATAGCCATCCCTCCTTCTTTCGTTATAAAAGGATTTTAGCTGAGTATATGCTCTTCCAGAATAATGACTGCTTTTCTTAACTCCTTTATAGGTATGTGCAGGTGACTAGACATTGGGCTATAACCCAAAATGTAGGCAGAATTTAGGGATTTTTCACAGAGGTGGCTAGCCTGTACTTCTCCCTCAGTTCTTTGCCCTTTTCCCCTCTCGGCATCCTAGAATGAGGATGCTGCCGTCTTGGACCATAGTATATGAGGGCAAGGGTGGAAGTATGAACTGAAATGAGCCTGGGAGCTTTGATGAAAGAGTCACCATATTAGTCCTTGGACTGCCAGCCTGAGGTGACTTCGATATGAAACTGAGAAAATCTATTCATTCATTCTTTTTCCACCTTCTGTCAATAAGATCTTAAGTGATAAACAACAGTGTTAGTGCTCACCCATTTTCTGCCACTTCCCACTTCCTTCGCTGCTTCTATGAACATGTTTTTTCATGCTCTTGTCCAAAGAGAAGTCTTGAAGCAGTACAAAACCACTTGGTTGTCCTTGCATTCCTAAAGTCCAGTGCTATGAGAAATTTGTGCATAAGATGCTATGAGAGCTCTGAGATGGGGACATCCAAATAGTAAGAGACTGAAAATGACCATTTGGGGTGATAGAAATAGCATGTAGAAAGCCATAGAGGCAGTGATTTGCCAGGAGTTTGGCATGGCTTGAGTATAACATGGGTCACTGGGGTTGAAGTTAAAGTAGACAGAAGCCTGATACCAAAAGGTCTCTTCTGTTGTGCTAAGGATCTCAACTCTCTCATTCTCCCTTAGCATGTTCTTTCCAAAGAACAATAAGAAGAGGAGAGTTTCTTAGCAACCTGCATGTATAGGCATGGAAGTTAAAGCAGCCTGATACACTGACTAGTACATCTTGGGCAAATGGAGGACCAGAGCAATTTTAAAGAGGTAGAGTGAGAAAAATATGGATAAAAGTATCAGAGTCAACCCTACAAGTAATCAGATCGCTCCAGGAAGATCACATTCCGAAAATTATTCTCCTGTCCAGTGATCACAGACCTAAAATTCTACCACCAGTGACATATCTAGTAATTCTTATTTGTGTTTCTGAGTTAGAATGAGAAGCAAGGGGCATTAAGAGAAGGTAAAAAATATTAACAGTTTCTCTGTTAGCTGATGCTGGGGAAGGGTCCTCTGACAATGAAGAACAATCAGAATTTCAGGGACAAGGGCACTGGGGTCGCTGAGTTGGTTAAGTGTCTGCCTTTGGCTCAAGTCATGATCCAGGGTTCTGGGATCTAGCCCCACATCAGGCTCCCTGCTCAGTGGGGAACCTGCTTCTCCTTCTTCCTCTGTCCCTCCTCACTGCTTATACTCTCTCTCAAATAAATACATAAAATCTAAAAAAAAAAAAAAGAAGAAGAAGAAGAAGAAGAAGAAGGATATCAGGGGACAGAAGTGGTAGGCCAGGATGGAAATGTGCTAACTGGAATAGCAAGCAGCCAGCTACAGCAGCAGGCATTGGTCAGATGGTAAGTCAGAGAGCTATTGCTGCTGACCACATCTCCCTCACAACTGTTTGTGCAGACAGTCTGGCTGGGTAGGAAGGGAACTTTCCCAATAGACTGTTAAGAAGGGCTGACAGATTAAGGGGAGAGCAGCATGCAACTGATACTCTAGTGTGGAAAGCAAACATGCTGGCCGCCTAAAGTGACTTTTCCTTGCTACCACTCTGTGTACATTTATGTTCCCCAGAGCAGGCTCGGCTTCACTTGCCAAAAGAGGCAGGGGGTGGGAAGATTGTTGGCCTCATGCCCACCTGGGTACCTGCTGGGAGAATTTTGCACATGCTGCTAAGTGCCCAGTGGCACTCAGGGCTCCCTTTTACATTCTTAATTACCCTGAAATTCAGCCACATGGTCCTTCTGCTTATCTGGACCAGTGCTCGGTGGCAGCTGGTATTAGAAACCTACTGTGCTCCCAGAGCCTTCAAGTTCCATCCTCATTGTGTCTTAAGTCAATGAAAGGAATGCGCATCTATGTGTGCATGTGAGCAGGCCCATATGTGTGCCTGGGTTTATGTACACACCTATTGGCTCCAGACAATGATCTGCATATATACGTATATCTGGAAGAGATGAAGGGGGCGCATACTCATTTCGGAGACTTTCTCTTGACTATTGATGATTTTAAGAGAGTGTTTTAAACTCTCTCAAGGAACCAGAAATGTTCCAATCTCAAGGTTGAGGAAGCACAGAAACATTCTGGTAAATAGTAACTGGTTGTATTTATCTTCCCTGAGAGATATTAGGCAAACATTGTTTCTGGACATTAGGGCAGAGTGGGAGGAAGTGAGAAAGGAAGGTGAAGGTATGTGGAGAAATTTTTGAGTTGAAATCACTTCACCCTCCCTGCACATATACCCCACAGCCCCTTCTTCTGATTTTGTTTTGAAAGGAAGCTTTTGAAGTGCATCTTTGTATGGTGTGTAATTTTATATACACATGCATATATGCCTATATATATACAATCATACTTTAGCATGTATACTCAGTACATACAACATGCAAGGTGTTTTGCTAGAAATTTTGGGGGATGAAGAAGTAGCTTTCCATCCATTCTAATGACCTCAAACTCTATTAATGAAGAAAACTAGTGGAAAACATTGTTAGAAGCCAAATGGCTGGTGTGGTCATTATGTGCAGAAGTTCAGAGATGGAGAGAGTCACTCTCAATGCAGTGGTCAGGGCAGCCTGTAAGGAGGAGCTGGTACATGAACTTGGTCTTGAAGTCTGAAGAAACCTTCTTAGAAGAATGTGTTGCTGAAAACTACCACTGGGAGAAATAACAGACAAGGGCAAACCCATTACTAACAGGGTAAGTTGCAGAGTTCCCAGAAGCTTTGGGGTATGCCCTGGCGATTGTCCCTATAGCGAAGAGTGATTTACCTGCTAACTAACTAGGAAATCTTGAACATGAAATAATATGGCAAAAATTTCAAAGAATTATCGTGGAGTTATTCCATCAAACAAAGCTTGATATTGAACAGATATTTCCACTGATGAGTTCTTTTAAAAATGCCAAAAGTGATATAAAATGAAAAAAGTTCAAGAACAGAGAAATATACTGAACATACTTAATTCATTTAACAAAGTGAATAATATACTAACTAAATAAACTAAATAATAACCTAAATAAATTCAATAAATAAAATGAACATTTCTAGTCTATTTAATATAACATTGATACAAAAATCTTACTATAGGGGTGCCTGGGTGGCTCAGTCAAGTAAGTGTCTGCCTTCAGCTCAGGGCTCAGGTTATGATCCCAAGGTCCTGGGATTAAGCCCAGGTCAGGTTGTCTCTGCTCAGTGGGGGGCCTGCTTCTCCCTCTCCCTCTGCCTGCTGCTCCCCCTGCTTGTGCTCTCTCTGTCAAATAAATAAATAAAATCTTTAAAAAAAATCTTACCTATAACGCATGTAATAAAACTATAAAAATTCTGTTTTCAATTTATGAAAGTGAATATGAAAAATTCAAAATAAAACACTGATAAGTAGATAACAAACCAACTAAACCAAAAATAAAGTTAAACACTATGATTTAAAAAAATCATTTGACATAGAGGACTATATTCCCGAATGTAAGAATCCAAGTTTATTAAAATTCTGTGCCTCTCAGTAAGTCAAAACAAGAAAGGTCATATGATCATATCAATCACATCTGATAAAATTTAGTATCCAGTGTTGAAAAAGAAAATCATAGTGAAGTAGGACAAACAGTATTCTTTCTTAGAATGAGAAAGAGTCTATATCTTAAATCAGTGACCAGTATCAAAAATACTAAAATTGGCAGGAGGTGAGGAGGAAGATGCTTACAGATATAAGAAGTAAAACTATTTGAAAGAAAGAAACTAAATACTTTATTGTCTATTTAAAATCTCTAGACAATGACTGGAAAAATAATAGAATAAGTTAGTGATGAAGCAGATGGAAGGTTACAAAGTATATATATGGTAATCAATTACTTTTCTGCTATATTTAGAAAATGTAATGGGTAAAAAAAAACCCACTTAAAGCATAGCAAGAATATAAATATAAATAAATATAATAAAATATACAAGAAGCCTATATTAAAAAACAGAAAAATATAAATCAATGAAAACATATTAAAAATTAAACACAAACTGACAAAGTACATAAATAGGTTATTTTTCAAAGTATAAATCAAATGCTTAAGGAATATAAGGAAAAAAGTTTCATTTTATCAGAAGTCAAAGAAAAGAAAATGAAAATATGAAATAACATTTCATACCTATCAGCAAGCATTTTGAAAATAATAATACTTAATTTTGAAAAGAGTGTTGAGAAATGAGTCTTGTGAAATCATTTGTTAAAATGGAACCAGGCACTAACTTTCTAGAAAGTGCTTTGACAATAGTTACCAGGAATCACAGAGAAGTTTCTACCCTTGGTCCTGGTAATTTCACTTGCAAGAAGACATCCTCATAAAATGATGAGGAATGTCTGAACAGATTATAAGGTGATTCATCATCAGTGTAATTATAATAGCGAAATATTAGAAGCAATGAAAATGTCCAATAATAAGGAGGAGTCTGGAATAATTATGGTATGTCCACATGAGTAACATTTTAAGACCATTACAAATCATGTTTGCATAAAGTAGTTAATGACGTGAGAGAGTACTCAGGATCTCTATCATCTATTTATCATCTATCATCCATCTATCTATCTATCTATCATCCATCTACCCCTGTAAGAGAGAGAAAGAGACCAAAACTGGGAGGAAACACACCAAAATATTAACAGTTATAAATCTTTTTGTTATGGGATTATAGATTATTTTGAAATTATTTTTACATCTTTTCAAGAACCCCAGTCAGACAAAAAGCATTTCTGATTATATTTCCTTTTTGCAGGACTGAATGTGACCCTGTCACAGCACCTATGTGATGGCTAGCATAGCCGTACTGCCTTTTATTATTTTCCTCTATGATTTTCATTTCCTATTTTATAATTTAAAATTTATGGTTTTTCTGCTGCCCCATTCCAGGATCTGTTTCAATACTTTGTGGAATGAAAAACAAGGAGCATGGGAAGAAATGTGAATTGTATGTCTCAATGCTTTCCCTACTCAGTTCTCTTTGGTTTGTGTCCAGATGATATCCAGAACCTAGCCCTGGAGCCTTCTCTTCTGAAGTTGGACTTGTTCTTATGTGTCTGATCAAACAGCTCAGCAAAGTGTGCTCAGGAGCTAGTGACTGGTCAAGCTCAGAGCTCCTGGGAGCTGCAGCCCTTTTTATGCATATGTCAGTGCTGGGTAAAGAGCAGTGACATTTGAGAGGAGAGTCATGGGCAAATCCTACTACATCTTCATTTTCCACTTACTATGTCTAAAACTGTGCTTGGAATCTTGAACATGCTCAATGTTTAATGGACTAAATAAGAGGGCCTTTCTTATTCCCTGAAATTCTTTTAGCTATGAAGCCAGATTTAGACAGGTTCTTTCTCTATAAAGATTACTGTTTTTGTTGTAATCTTTTTAACTTTTGACATTGAAACTACATTTCAGTTATGAAAGTTTAAAAGGAAGATCCACAAAACCACCTTAAATTTCCCCTTTCATCATAAGAAAAAAAAAAGGTCATTCTATGAAATATTTGACATAATGCTACTCTGATAATTCTGAAGAAGTGTGAGTCACTACAGAACCACTCTCTCAACTCAGAACAAAAAACTTCATGGAATTACTATGCTTTTAATCCAAAGAGTTGGGTGTTTGACATTCCACAGAGCCTTGTGGTGTCACACTAACCAGGGGAGCCACTCATGAAAACAACATATTGTTGAATTGTGGGTCTAAGCTCTATTGGGTTGATAAATAGCAGACAATTTTTATTAAGATCCTTCTTAATTAGAGAAAGGATTAGTGGATTAAGGTGTGTCTGGGAATGTTTTAAATATTAATTTAAACTGCATTTAGTCCTAGGGATTAATGAGAAGCTGGGTGTTGTAGAAAGTTGGGTGTTTTGTTTTTGTTTTTGTTTGTTTATTAGTTTATTTGTGTGTAAGACAGAAGTTAGCAGTGTAACAATCTTTGGAATTAATGCTGAAGGAGAATTATAACCTGCTGCCTCTAAGTGCTTGTGTGGGACTATGTATCTACGTACGAGTGAGATTCATTTGTTGTTGGAGGAGCAATAGTTGAGCAAGCAGGAAGCAAACAACAGTGCTTTTCGTTAACAGGTGGGGTCACATTCTAGCAGAGTTGACTCGTTAGAGTCACGGATTGAACACTAAGTGTTGCTTTGTTTCCTACTCCAGTCTCAGCACTACATCTGCCCTCTTCCCTCCCTCTCTCTTTTTTCCCTCTATCCTCCCCTCTCTTCATAATATACTGTTTTGTCACATGGTTCTGTGTAGCAATAAAAAGCGCAAAAGCAATGTTAAAGCTGGGTGTGTAACTAGTTGGTTTAATTCTAACAGATCTTGTATTTATTTCACTTTCTGCTTGACAGGGCCACCTGACTTTTCTCCGACCTACTTTCACAAAGAAGGTTTTTCATTATATGGTCCTATATTTTTCATTTTTTTTCTCTTAAAAAAGAAGAATTTTTAATTGCATGAGCAAAGCATAGTAGCAGTATATGGGTTCATGAAGATCTAATCCAAAATTCTCTCTCTTTTTTTCTTTTTTACCTCAAACAAGAAACTTGAATCTCAAAGCAAATGAAGATTCTGTTCTCTTTTTTAGACATTCATTATAGGAGAAAAACATCCTAAAACTGTTAGGAATCTTGAAATACCACCTTCCAGTTCCTTTAGTGGAGCACATGGTATTATATTATTGTTGTTAATACTTGCTGCTGTAACAAACAAACCCAGGATTACATACAGACTCAAACATGGAAGAAGTTAACTTTTCTCTCAGATAAAAGATGAAATGGGTGATCCCAATTGATGCACTCTTCCAAATGATGACTCCAAGACCCAGATTTTTTCCATCATCAACATTTGGCTTCCAAGACTGTCATCATGAATCTGTGTCAAGCTAAGGGAAGAGGAAAGAACATGATGAATGGTATAGGAGAGATTTTTTTCTTTTAGGGCCAGGTCTTAAAGTGAAGCCTATATCTTATATTCAAATTCCACTAGCTAGAACTGACATATGGCCACGCCCAGTGGAAAAAGTAGGTGGGACATATAATCTTGCTCTGTGACAAGGAAAAATAGGATATGGGTTTAGGGAACAGCTAGTCATTTTGTTTTCTTAGCTAAAAAATTCTACTTGCTTAGAGCTCTTCCACCGATGTTTGGCTTTATGAGCAAATGTACTGGAGCATGGTAGAGAGATAAGATTCAGCTACTTACAAACAAAAAATTCAGCTACTGTGCAACTCAAGAGTGTCTCAATAAGTAGAAATTTTTCTTTGCATTTGTTTCAAATAAAAAAAAAATCCAGAGTGTGTTCTAATGAATGGACATCGGGAGATACCTGTTTGAAAACCAAGACTCTGAAGCAGAAGCGAGGAAGAGGATGTAAGGAGTAGGCAGGGAAGCATCATCCTGGTCAGAAGTTACAACCTTCAGGAACACTAGAAATCTGGGATATTGTCCCAGCTGTTATTTTAGCTAAGATCTCGGCTGTTGACAACCATTTTAGTAATGATGGCAGCCCTGGGGTTAAAAATTGAAAGCCCGGGCAAAGTTGCATTTGTCTGTTCCAAAACCTGTATTATTTCTGTCTATCATTTTGCTCCAGTCAGGCAAACTGATTTATAAGTTATAGCCTCCGAGCCTCAATTAATTTCACTTAGGGCATTTTCACACTTGTACAATAAATGTTTGAATTAAGACATTTCTTTTCTTCTGAAATTGAATTGCATGTTAACTGGTTATTGGCTGTCGCTGGTGGTCTACACAATTACAGATAAGAGCATTGATCTGGCAAGAAAACAAATTGGTTCCTAAAAGAGGGCAGTTTGGATTTGACAGCTGCAGATGATTACGTGTCTGTCTAATGGATACTGTGTATTACCATCGGAGGTGTGAAAGATCTGCAAACCCCTTCTCTTGGTTGGCCATTTCTACCAAACCTACTTAAATCTACCTGCCCCCTTCAGTGCATGACAGCTGAATTCACTGATAGGGAACAGTGCCCTAAATGATCTGAATGGCTGATGAGTTACTGATACTCAGATCATACCTTGAGACAGGTGTAAGTTTCTAAAAGAAGCCTTCTTGAGTCAAGCATGTAGCATTAGAAGTGAGGTTGGTCTCAACTACAAATGCTCGACAGGCAACAGGCATGAACAACCTCAGCCAAGCATGAAAAAATACTTCCCTGGGATGCTAGACTATTAGGGTATTACCCAGAGATTTCACTATATGGGAAGAGCCCAGATTTTGGTCACTCTCGCTAAAGGATAGTTAGATGGTCTGCTCAGCAGTTGGTGTGCTGGCTTTTAGGGACTTGATCTGAGTTCAAACATTTGGGGGAGAATAGTTTAGGTTCTGATCCCTAGCCAATGACCTCAATATAGAGACAGGACCCCCTGCTTCCTTGTCATGAACATCAGCAACTTGACCTCTGCACTCTTTCTCTATTCTACCCAAGGTAGGAGGACTTTGGTGAATAGCTCAGTGCTGCCAATCAAATATCCCAACTGCCCCCAATAGAAGCCATTTTGGGATAGGTTCCTTTGATTTTTAAGAGTCATCTATACAACTCCTCCAGTGTAAGATGATCTCATTGTAAAAATCTCTCTGTCCCCAGGGGAGTGATAAGCAATATTCTCTTTAAGAGCTTCAGGTCAAAGTCCAGATTCCCAGCTTTATTCCAGCTCTGGGTACATCTAAAGGAGGATATTATGTTCCAGGGGTCAAGCTTTCAGATCTTACCCCATCGAGAAGATAATAAAAAAGCACTTGTAGTTGGATTTTATTCATCATTTATATAATCACTGAAATTACAGATGAAATAGGCCATTATGTCATCCAGCCTCTCTTCCTAGCCAGTGTGTGTATATTTTTCTTTTATAACATCCCATAAAAGCATCCTACACAGGGTTAGATCATAATAATCTCTTGGCCATTTGTGGCAAGGGCAAACTATTCCAAATTAACTGGATTTTTGCCTGATTCTCATCTGGAAGACTCTTGAAATGGCTCAGTCTGAGCAACCATGCATTTTGCTTCATCCCCCACACTTCTGTGATGCCAGCATAGTAAGCTCCGCTTGGACAGTGGTATGGAACCCACATCATTATGGGCTCTGATAAAAGAAACTAGGGTGTTTCCCTGATTGTATTTTTCAAGCTCAAATGTGTAGATCGTTGGTGGGGGACTGGAGGCATATTCTTAGAAAGTCAAAGTTCTTTATGAGAAATTTTTCAAGGTTATATTTTTATTTTGATGATCTTAAAAACACATGTGAACATACTGTGGAGCATCTGGATGGCTTTCTTTTTAACTAATACTGCCATATAATTCTGGTGCCCCGATTGTATTTGCATTAGGGCCAAGTAGTCTCATCAGCGAGAAAAGCAGTGAGGTAAAATTCACTTGCACCATAGTGGAGACCAGATAACATCAAAACATGCTAAGGAAATGGCTCAGAATTTGCATAAAGAGCAGTGCTAGTGGATGGAGTCACTGCATAGCACCTGACAGCAGAAGCAGACCAAACTCAAAAGCAGGTGCCCCACAGCATTTGGAACCATACTCACATCATGAGCAACAATTCATTTTTATCAAACTGTTATATATCATATGGAATTAATGGTGATATTTCCATTATTGATTTTTAACTTTCCTTTGTATTTAATTTGCAAATTGATTTTGCACAGCCCCACACAAATAAATAAAACATTAAGTAAAAGACTAAAATAAAAAGAGTTGAAGTCAACATGTATCTCCATGAGAGTTGTTTTTCTCTAAAGAGACGTCTATACATATACATTATTCAAGTTGAAGAAATACTGCTTTATAGGGTTACTTTGTGTCTTTCTAGAGGCCACTATACTCAGTCTATTTACATCTCCATGGGATGTTTAGGGAAAGCAACTTTCCCTATATTCAGTGAATTGTGAAGCCATAGTTGGACTACACTGATTGTATTTAAGGAGGAGGGAACATGATTTTCTTTTATTTTCCTTGTGGGATGTTCTGGCCACATCACTAGAGCAAGACCTCCCATGGACCTTTCTGAGCAATTGCCCACAAACACTGTGGACTAGCAAAAATAGATTAGTTGTATATGCCCTTCCTAGTTACAGCTTGCTGACCTCTGATGAGAGCCAGTTGCACAGCAGCATAGCTTTTGATAATGACTTGTCTCACAGAAAGTGCTCAATAGCTAAAAGAAAGAATAAACCCAGGTTAATAGCAAGAAGCCATAAAGACATGAAATAGACATTAGCAATTGGTTAGTTGATCAAAGAGTAACCCGGTAAGATGGACAACATCCTCCAAAGCAGTCTTTGGAAAATTTCCTGATGCACAGTCTCTTGAATGGGGTCCCAGGGCCCTGGTGTATTTTAAGCTCCTTCCTTCATGTTACAACAACAGGAGAAATCTAGTCCACTAGTCCCTTGGCAGATGCTTGATTGTTCTCTGGTAGAAATCCTCTACCATTGTCAGAGTCGGTGGATTTGGAGGGCATGAACTATGTGGAAATTTATCTAGGTACACAGGATAAAGTAATGAGCAGAAAGGTGCTCCAGGGAGCTGTCAGGAAGGAAGTATGGCTATCACACAGAGAGTATGAGAGGAAGGAGGAAGATAGGGAGGCAAGAGGCTGTGAAAGGTCACATTAATGTCCCTATTATGTGTTCTTTTTTTCTTAGATCCTTCTTGATGATAAAATATGAAGAATTTGACTGAGGTGGAGATGCCAGGGACAGTCACCCTCACGCTGGTTTCTCCCTGCTTTCAAAAGTGGCACAGTGGATTTTATTTTGTTTAAATTCCAACATACAGTATAACATCCAGTGCTCATCTTATCGTGTGCCCTCCTTAATGTTCATCACCCAGGTACCCTATCCCCCCACCCACCTCCCCTTCTGCACCCCTTTGTCTGTTTCCCAGAGTTAGGAGTCGCTCATGATTTGTCTCCCTCTCTAATTTTTCTCCACTCAGTTTCCCTCCTTTCCCTTAAAAAAGAAAAAAGTGGTATGGTGTAAAGGATGACTTCTCTCTCTCTCTCTCTCTCTCTCTCTCTCTCTCTCTCTCTTTTTGGATGACTTCTCTTGAAGAAATCTCTTCTCTTCTCTTCCACTGGGCACCCAGCTCTGGTTGGGAGAGGACATCACCAAGTGAGTCACAACAGGTGAGAGGGACCAAGTGGCCCTGAATGATGAGGCCACACAGGAGCTGGACCCCTGTCTGCCAGGGAGCAGATGGAGATTTATCTCCAGCCTGAGAAATATCTTTGGACCATTCACTTTTTCTTTTTATGCCTCAATTTTCTCACCTATAAAATAAGGACGGTGGTGCTCTTTTACTTTTGGGGTTACTATTGGGATATATCTGTCCTTTAATTACTTTGAGCTTTATGGAAGAAAAAGTCCCTATGCTATTCTTTC
The DNA here is from genome assembly GCF_048164855.1 of Canis lupus baileyi. NCBI lineage: Eukaryota > Metazoa > Chordata > Mammalia > Carnivora > Canidae > Canis > Canis lupus. Next base: position 76,876,253 of record NC_132840.1, read on the forward strand.
TTCACGATCCCGTTTATGGATTATTTTCATCCTATGTTCTTTGGTTGCCCCCTCCTCATCATCTACCATCGTGAATATTACTAACTTGGGTTTTCCTATGATTTCTTATACTCAGGAATTTTGTCATTAAAAAACAAACAACCAGACTCGGTATCTGAAGAAGTGGGGAGTTAATTTCTCTTTTTTTTCTACTTACCAAAGGACTTCTTATGTGTGACTTCATCTCATTGAGCTTCTTTTTTCTCATCTATAAGTTGGGGCAATGTAAAGATGATTTGGGGTTTTTGAGAGAGATAAATATGAATGAAGCTTGTAAAGGGCCACTCAAATGCCGGGTACCAACAACTGGCAGTTAACTAACCACAATTATCATTCAGACCAAGAAGTCCTTTTTTAATTGACTTTATGAAATCATTTCTGCTGTCCTTTTGATTTTGTGCTTTCTGACTCTCCCTAATTCAGACATGGATTGAGGTGCAAGCTTGAGTGCCCTGGTAATCCTCGATAATGTCATCCGTTCTGATGGAATCTCTACACCTGTATAGTGTCAACTTCCCTGTACATTCAGTAGTAAGGCTTAACATGAAGGCAAAACTGAGACTCTATGGGCAGAGTTAATAATTTTTCTCCTTTGCCTTGATAACTAACATCTTAAGCCTGCCTCTGTTATGACATTTATGACACTGACGTATAATTGTTTACCTGTTCATTTCTTCCATTGAACAGTGAACTCTTCTAGGGGCATATAGACGACTCCCTTGTAACATCCAGAACTTAGCAGTGTCCAGTGCAGAGTAGATGTCCCATTGCTAAATGAAACATTACTACTAGAATTTTCTCTCTTCCTCTCTTACTCATTACCTACAAACAACTGGTCCAGACAGGCAATTTGGCCATGTCTTTTATTCTGAGTTCAAACCCCAGCTGCTCCAATAAATCTAATTATATTCCAAACCTTGATCAACCTCTTACCTAGAACTGCTCCAGATCCCACATGGAGTACAAACTCTTTTTTTTCTTCTATTTAAATCCAATTAAGTTAATATATAGTGTATTATTAGCTTCAGGGGTAGAATTTAGTGTTTCATCAATTGCATATAACATTCAGTGCTCATTATGTTAAGTGCCCTCTTTAATACCCATCACCCAGTTATCCCCATCTCCCCACCCACATCCCCTCCATAAACCCTCAGTTTGTTTCCTATAGTTAAGAGTCTCTTATGATATGCCTCCCTCTTTGTTTTTATCTTAGTTTATTTTTCCTTTCCTTCCATATGTTCATCTGTTTTGTTTCTTAAGTTCTACATATGAGTGAAATCATATGGTGTTTGTCTTTCTTTAATTTTGCTTAGCATCATACCTTCTAGTTTCATCCATGTCATTGCAAATAGCAAGATTTCATTCTTTTGCTGGCTGAGTAATATTCCATTGTGTGTGTGTATATGTGTGTGTATGTATATATATATATCATATCTTTCTTATCAATTCATCTATAGATGGACATCTGACTCTTTCCATATTTTGGCTAATGTGAACCTTGCTGCTATAAACTTTGGGTGCATATGCCCCTTTGAATCACTACTTTCTTATCCTTTGTATAAATGCCTAGTAGTGCAATTGCTGGGTCATAGGGTAGCTCTATTTTTAACTTTTTGAGGAACGTCTACACTGTTCCAGAGTGGCTGCACCAGTTTGCATTCCCACCAACAGTGTACAAAGGTTCTCCTTTCTTTGCATCCTCACCAACATCTAGTGGACTATATACTCTCTCTTTTTTTTTTTTTTAAGATTTTATTTATTTGACAGAGAGAGAGAGGGGGCCGGAGAGTGAACATGAGCAAGGGGAACTACAGAGGGAGAGGCAGAAGCAGGTTCCTTGCTAAGTGGGGATCGATCCCAGGACCCTGAGATCATGACCTGACCCAAAGGCAGATGCTTAACCAAGTCACCCAGGTGCCCTTGAAGTATATACTCTTGATGGTGAGTTCCATTTGCCTGCATGTTCTGCTATTTGGACATTTTTGAGGAAACTGGTAGAAGCATTACATGTGTGAAAAAAGGAGGGAAGGAAACAAATAAAATTAAAAAAAAAAGAAATTAGAAAAGTTAGGCCCAGACAACAGTGGGAGAGTTTTAGAGAGAAAGTTTGTGCGTTTGCTCAGCAATAAGTAGGTTAAATGAAAAGTACAAAAACAAAAACTCTATTGGTAGACTTTAGCTCAGCATATAGACTAGTGCTTCCCAAAGTACACTGCACATTAACTAGCTCTATTGATACTAATAGGTATCAACTTTAAAAAAGTGTTCCAAATTGGGATGCCTGGGATGGCTCAATAAGTTAAACATCTGCTTTTGGCTCAGGTCATTATCCCAGGGTCCTGTATTGGCCTCCTTGCTCAGCAGAGAGCCTGTTTCTCCCTCTGCTTGTGCTCTTTCTCTCACAAATAAATAAATAAAATCTTTTTTTTTAAGTGTCCCAAGTTTAAATAAGTTGTGAGGTGGTGTGTTAAACAAAGTTAAGTGTCTATACCCTAAAACAGCTAGTAGCCTTTTATATGACAATGTAGGTTAGATATCTTAAGGAGGAATAATCATACTACTTTGAAACGCTTTTCAATCACCGTCGATTAGAGAATTCCATACGATCAAGTGTTCCTTGGGACACATTTTGGGGAATTCTGCCTTAGAGATATGTATTTGAATTTTATCAAGGCATTTGACAACTGGTTTCATCATAATATGGAGTAACATGGACGTAATGACAATGTAATTAGGTGGGTTCTTGCCTAACTAAACCGCTGTCTTCAAAGGGGTTGATTCATAGAAGACTGGCAAGATGGGCATATTGTTTCTATTCATTGGCCTCCAGGCTGTTCATGTCCCTATCCTGGTCAACCCATTCATAAACACATTTTACACTTTGCTTCAAAAATCAAATGCTAAAAATAGAGGCTCATATGTCAAATAATAGTCTGTAATGTTCAAGGATTTTATTTGTCCCCCAAATCATTATGAATTAATGCGCAAAATGGTGGCCAGAATACATACCTAACCAAAAACTACCTTGATAGTTATTTAGTGTTATCAGATCAAAGGAGGTAACAATCCAATTGCCATTTCCCTTACCAGACCCCACATTGTAGTGGAGACATTAATAAACTTAAATGATTAGCAAATATGGTGACGGGTCTGGATGCCACATAATAGAATAAAATGCCAAAGATATTGAGAATGTGTGCCTTGGAGAAGAAAGTGTTAGGATGTAAAATATATTTTCAAATATTTGAAGAGTTGCATGAGGAAAAGACAGTGTTATGGGCTGAACTGTGTCCTCCCTGCCCAACTTATGTGTGGAAGTCCTAACTCCCAGTACTTAACAATGTGACTGTATTTGGAAATAGGGTCTTTTTTTTTTTTTTTTAAAAAGATTTATTTATTTATGATAGACGGAGAGATTGAGAGAGGCAGAGACACAGGAAGAGGGAGAAGCAGGCTCCCTGCCAGGAGCCCGACGCAGGACTCGATCCCGGGACTCCAGGATTGCGCCCTGGGTCAAAGGCAAGCGCTAAACTGCTGAGCCACCCAGGGATCCCCTGGAAAAAGGGTCTTGAAAGGAGTAATTCTGTTAAAATAATGTCATTATGGTGGACCCTAATCCAAGATGACCGATGTCCTTCTAGGAAGAGGAGACTAAGACAGGTGTACACAGAGGGAAGAAAGACACATAGAGAAGAGAGTATCTACACGGAAGCCAACAAGAGATGCCTCAGATGAAACAACCCTGCTGACACCACAAACTTGGGCTCCTGATTTCCAGAATCGCAAGGAAAGATGTATTTGTTGTTTAAACCCCCAAACCTGTGAAGAGTGTACCAAATCCACAGGCACAAAATGAGCCCAACTGAAGATTTGTTGAATAAATGAATGGATGTGGATGGTCTTTACCTCAACCCTATGATATGATAGGTATGAAGGTTTTTATTTTACCAATAAGTTTGTTAAAAGTAAGTGGCTTGCCCCATATTCACAGGTTGGGTATTCAAAATGTCTTCTGATTTCAAATGTTTGGCTCTTTCCCCTCTGGGGCACGGCCGTTTCTACTGGTAAGACATGCCTGTGCTCTCCGGGACATTAATAATCTTGATGTGGGCCCTCTGGCTATGATTGTCCCCTTTGTAACTGGGGATGGAGATGGATCTAAAGAATAGGGAGGGATATTTCTAGACAGTACAAAGAGAGAGGATATTATCATCTGGCCTGTGCACACCGCCAAATTCATCTTCCAGGACATGCTATAAGGCAGGGTGGGATGTTTTTCTGAGAGTCCTCAACACAAGCCTACTTGCAGTCAAGACTGCTGCCAAGTTTGTTCAGTGAGACCAGAGGTATGTGTGGTGTGGGCACTGCCATCCTAGGGGATTTAGATCTGCTGTCTGCCCAGATGCTATTTTCTACCTATCATACCAATTAGAAATTAGACCTCGGAAGTTAAGGATATATGTGCAGGTGTGGGGATTCAGGAATGAGGAAGAGAGTGGGGGAAGAGAAGAGATAAGGTGGCACAAATCATGGGCAAAGGAGTATGACAATCTGCCTAGGCCATGTGGCTGACAACCCGCCTGACGCTTGTTTTGACTTTTCTCTAACTGCACAACCGGTGCATGCAGATGACTTTACATCTCATCGCAAAATGTGCGACAGCAACGTGCTAAGCAAATGCAAACAAAAATATGCTTCCCCCACTCCAAACAAATCTCTCACACATCGCGATGATGCCATGGCATGGCGAGAGACGGGAGACAGAGACCACCAGGAACCAAATTTGCTCATTGTTTAAACTACTCCCCAGGATCAATATATATGCTCTGGGACACCAGCTTCAGCTGCACTGGATTACTTGCTGTTTGTGGACATAGCATGCAGTCTGATTTTGCCCATTCGTGGAAACATGGAAGCATCACCCATCCAATTCTTTCCACATTCATTGTGCACCAAAGGTGACCCAGGCGTGGTCAGGCAATAAAGAAGGGGCCATGAAAGATGCGGAGAAAAGCCACATGCATACCCTGCCTTTTAGGAGCTCCTAGTTTCTCTGCTTTTACTCATGCATGTCCCTCAGCCTGGGCTGGAAATCCTTCCCGTTCCTTAAGGGCCAGCCTAGGAGCATTTCCTTTCTCATCTTTAGCTTTCCTCCCCACAGGGAGAATTAATCATTCTTTTTCCAGTGCTCCAACAGCACGATGCTTCTCCTCTGAAGTTGCATGGTACGCATGTGATAAAAGCGCCTGCTGAGGCCCTATTTCTCCTGCCTTTATTTTTCCCATCTCCCCACAGCATGTAGGATGCCATCTTCCCTAGTTCTGGGAAAATTCTAACAGGAGGAAGCATATTAGTGGCCTAAACCTCATAAAAGGGAGTCTTATAATTAAGTTTGTATTTTTTTGCATTGAAAATCTCTTTTGGTTCAAATATAGCTGCAGGGCTCCCATGTGCCTTTTTCAAAACTTTTTACTGAATTAGAATTATGAGAAGGAATCATGCTACATTCTCCTCCAGAGTGACAGAGTATGGTGACTAAGAATAGGGAATTTGAAGTCCAGGTTTGGCTGGTTTCAAATCCTGCCTCTGCCATTTATTCAATGTCTTACTCAGTGGGAAGATATTTAATATATTTGTGCCTGGGTTTTTTCATCTTTCAAATGGATGTAATAGCAGAATATATTTTACAAGGTTGGTGTGAGGATGAAATGTGTTAATACATGTAGTTACTTGGAATATTGTATGGCACTCAATACATGCTCAAGAGATGCTGCTTAATAGTTGTTATTCTCCACATAAAATAATTCCTACCTGGAGCTTACTGGTATTGTACTCTGCTGGTACTTTCATATCAGGTTTATCTGAATTCTTTGAGGCTCAATTTTACAAATACCTGCTGCTGGAAACAGATACTTTGAATCCTCCTAGTATTTAAGTCATTTGAAGTTAGAACTCAGAATTTGAGTTTCAATATTATTGCCACTGTGGGGTATCTTACCTAGAAGAAGTCACTCAACTTCCCTAATTTTCTATCACCTCAACTTAAAGAGGAGAGGTGATCATACACCCTCAGGGGTTGCTGTGATGCTTACATGAGTGTGGTGAGATTTGAGTTAAGTAAACAACATAGAATTGTCTAACATCCTGTGTGATAGTCTAAACCGTAAAATCGGTTTACTCTTTTCTTCTTTCTTTTCTTTTCTTTTCTTTTCTTTTCTTTTCTTTTCTTTTCTTTTCTTTTCTTTTCTTTTCTTTTCTTTTTTCTTTTCTTCTTTTCTTTTCTTTCTTTTTTCTTTTCTTTTCTTTTCTTTCTTTTCTTTTCTTTTTTCTTTTCTTTTTAAAAAAGGGCTTCATGGCCACTGAATCTGATCCACCTTTGATGAGCTCTAAGCACTTTGATAGTTGCCAAGATGGTGACAGTAACTTTGATGGTGGCTTTCAGTGTGCCAGGTATGATCTCCCACCACATACACACACACACACACACACACACACACACACACACACACACACAGATCTAGACCTAGACATAGAATCATTTAATCCTCACTATACCTCTATGGTGTAGTACTATTATGATCTTTTTTTCTAAAAGAAGGAAGCTTCTTAGGGTAGGACCACTGCTTTGGGTCTGCTCCTTAATCTTTGCACATACAGATTCCAGTAGCAACTTCACTTTCCCTGAAGACTGAGTTGTGTCCCCAAAGCCCAGCTGGGGGCAGGCCTCCATCACAACAGCATTTTCTCTTGGGTGGACCCTGCGTGTTGGGCTTTTGTGTTGAATGAGCTGATCTTAGGACCCCATTCTTTGCCCTCCCCTCCTTCCAAACGCCCATAGGGCTGGGGCTCTGGTGCTAAGAATTGCTTAAACCATGCTCTTTGACTATAATGTCTTTGGTGGTCTGACGATCTTCTGTAGAGTCTGCCTCTACTATCAAATTAATCTCCCTCCTGTGTTTTCTGGCCTAAAAAACATGTCTTTTTCCAGACCTGGTTCCTCCTAGCCTTTGAGGCTCATGTTGCTTGCTGAGTTCACAGCACGTTACAGGCCATGGGGGTTGGCTGACTAAATGTCTGCATTATCTCGTCCAGGTGCTGGGGTTCTATTTTGTGCATTAGTGAACCAGAAGTGACCAAAGTCATTTTCAGGTCCTTAATTCATGAATAAAATTATTCAGAAGATATACATGTAAAAAAGGGTGCATTATGTTTAGGAAACAAGTGACCATGGAAATAGTGAGTGTAGGAAATAACTGAGTTTTGCATCTGGGTCCTCCAGGAGGCTTTGGAATTGGATCACCCTGAAGGTGGGAAATATGGAAGCATCGTGCTATGACACCACCTCTTAACTAATGAACATGGATTGTCAGGCCTCAGAGGGAACCCTGATCAACCAACACTGACTCTTGGCACAGAACCACTATGGAAACCATCCAGAAGGGACAGCTAGTGTGCCTTCTGGCAAAGATTTTTCCCATTGCCTTTGGAGAATGAAATCCACACCTCATTCTTAGAGTGGTCAATCTGAGTAAAGATCAACTCGAGGGAGAGATGGGGTTACTTTCTAAATGGGATGAGAGGTGAGCCAAGGGTAAGGAACTTGGACAAAATGGCGGTGGGTATAAAGTAACAAGTGGTTGCTCTCTCCAGCATCCAGCTAAGCAGTCATTTGCCAAGATCCTCACCTCTGACCTATATAGAGGCCTTCTCACTGGGTCAGAGCATAGAGCGGCCTCCTGACCATTCATTCCATGTCTCTTGGCTGACCAAGGGAGGCCAATTAGGTGCGATTGTGATGGAAGTGGGAGGGAAAGTTTCCTCTATTCTGCTGACCCTTGGGGTGACTCCATCTGTCTTAGAGGCCATAGGGGTGGCAGGTAGGGGGCCAGCCTCCACCCCCTCTGTCCACAGGCAGCCCTGTGTGCCGTGATTGGTTCTGTCCCTTCGCCTCACATCCTCAGGTCTTTAGATCTAAGGGGCTGACAATGCCCTCATGTCTCTCCCAAATAGAGAAAATTACTGTTTGTCATTTCAGAAGCTGAAAGTTTGGGGGTGGGAGGAAGAAAGATAACATATAAACACTGGTTATTGGTTCAATGTCTGTTTTGTTTTAGAAGTAGCACTTACATTGGTAAAGGGTGGCAAATGCCAGTCCTACTGCCCACTACCCACTTCCCACTGTCGGCCTTTTTCTCACTGTGACACACAATGAATTAATTCATCAGAGGCATTTCAGATAAATGCTGAAAACTAATTTATCAGAGTTCTCCAGGACTTCCAACTAGTTTACAATATAACAAGCTTGCTAAATATTAGGGCTCCCAAAGTACCCTAAAACATAGTCATCAACTAACAGAGATTAAAATCAATGTGCTTTACACACACACACAAACACACACACACACAATGCCAGCTGCCTTTGCAAACAGGGCATTGGGAAACGAATATAATCGCATCCTTTCCCTCTATGTCCAGGAACTTCAACTGCTACTGTGCTACATCAGGTATGTAATGAAAGACAAATGACAAGGAATCTAAACAGAAGAAGGGAGCTTGAGTAACTGTAGTTTTTATGTTAGGGAGAGCCTGAGAGAGAAAAGAAGCATTGTACCTCGGATTAACAGAACTGCAGGATTTCATTAATGACAACCCAGCTTTTTAGCAAAAGGAAGATAGTTAGGGCAGTAAAAGAGAACATGACTAGAATGTGCTCTGCTAATTGGAAATGTATATTATCTTGGGGCGATGTGTGTGTGTGGGGGAGGGGGTTGGGAGGAGGAGGAGAAACACAGAGGGAGAGGCTGGCAGGGGAGAACTGGGCCTAGGGCACCCCAGGTTGGGCTGAACCAATGGGGCAGTTAAAGGGCCCTTTCTTGTAGACAGGAACGCTGGTACCCAGAGCCCTCCCTCCCCCATTCCCTTTTAATTCAGTGGCTACGTAGGGGCTTCTTTGATGGCGGCTTTGAAGTTGGTGGCTTTGAGATTACTCTTCCTCTGTGACCTTGACCACCAGCCATGAGGTTAGGGGGGAAGGGGAGGGGAGGAGGAAGGCGCTGGAGTTGGAATAAGGAAAGGAAGGAGAGGGGAGGGGAAGGCAAGGCCGCCCTGAGACATTTCTGCAGCATTCCATGACTTTTCTGATCACTCTGCAAAGTTGAAATATGATTGCAGCCTTTGCACCGGGAAGGAAAGAAACCATTTAAATGAAAAATTAGCTGCCTTAGCAGGTCAAGCACATAGTTACATTAATGTCGTGTAGAACAATAAATCAACTTCGATCTCCAATTGAAAAAATGCTAATTTAGCTCAGCGATTCACTGATTGTACTTTCCTCTGATAGAAATCTTTTCTTTTATTTAATGCGAAGCCGTGATTTGACAGCCTCCTCTAATGGTGCTTGCAGACTCTCAGCATTTCAGTGGAATTCTGATCATGGTTTTAATATTCCGTGCAGCTCTGCCCCCTCTGATTTCACGCTCACACATTAACGAGAGCTGACACTGGAGATTAGACGCAGACAGCTGGAATGCCAGGTCTTTGTTGCAGCATGGACAGGAGCCAACGTCGTTCAACCACAGCCAAGAGGGACCTGGGAAAGTCTTCTTAAGAAGGAGGGGAAGGCGGGGTAGGGGGCTTGAGGGAGGGAGGGAGCGGGGGATGGGGGCAGAAAGAAAGCCAAGGTAGTTTCTGAAGGGCACAGCGAAAAGAGATATTTGCAGAGAGCCCTTTTGTCTCTGAAACCCACATTCGAATCAATTCTGATTTATTTAGAGGAAGTGGATCATTACAGGGAAATCCCAAATCGGTTGCAGTATTTTGCTGTAAACTCTGAAAATACAAGTGTGATGCCCGGAAATAGAAATGACTCCCTGAGTCGGCTGTTCCCTAGCTTGTCTGAGAAACAATGGTGATTAGGAGCTAGAGGAAGAGTGCTTACAGAAGGAAATGTGTTCTCCTCTCTGCCTTAAAAAAAAAAAAAAAAAAAAAATCACTTAGTTCCAGGTGAATAGATGGGGAAATAAAACTAGATTTATGAGCTAGGGCTGCCTGTTCAACTAGTGACTACCCAGGCAAGAAAGGAAGTCTTGTAGCCTAACTGCCTTGATCCTAATAAATTGTTTCCTGATACCAGAAATCAAATAAAGATCCATAGTCTCATCTAAACCACGAAGCAACTTGTGCTCAGATCGTGCCCGACTGGCAAGGGGAAAGGCAGGGTGCCGCCTGAAACACAGTGGTACAACTTTCTCAAAAAGCAAATGACAGATGATCAAGGTTGCAAAGCCGGCACATTAATACGATGTCAAGGAAAAAAAAAACGAGACTGTTCCTGCTCCCGGGGGAAACCAATTGAGTAGAAATAACAAATGTCCTTCTTGCTAACTGTATCATTAATAATAATCGTACTTTGCATTTTTATGGGATACCAGGATTCTAGAGCCCTTTATAAATATTCATAGGGGAAGGCTGGAGAAGAGAGGTGAACGTACCCATTCCCAGATGCGTAGATGGAGTGACTGAGGCCCAAGGCCCTGCAGTGGCCTCCTTGAGCAAAATAGCAAGCAAATGGCAAAACCTGCCCGCTTCAGCTTGTGGGAAGGCTCTTTGGGCATTTTCTGTGACAACAGCTCTGTCCTGCGAGCATGGCTTTAGTTTGGGGATTAGATGAGCTGAACCGTCTTGTATCACTTTGGCCTATTGTTTTATTTGTCCTTGTTTGTGTTCTTGGTTGGACCACTGTCACTGACATGGGTTTAGAAACTCAACAAGTATTTATTGAGCCTGAACCAAGCGATGTTTTGATTAAAAAGAAGTATGAGTTAGGATGGGTATATATCTATACACTCACACAGACACTGATGTATGATATTTATTACATATATCACTAATATTTTCATAAAAATGCAGAGATCATATCTTAGTGTGTAAGAGCACAGCTTATAGCATCTAGCAGAGTGATTGAGAACAAGTCAGACAGGGGCACCTGGGTGGCTCAGTAGGCTAAGCATCTGCCTTTGGCTCAGGTCATGATCCTAGGACCCCTGGATCAAGCCCCACATGGAGCCTGCTCCTCCTTGTCCCTCTGCCTGCTGTTCCCTCTGCTTATGCTTTCTGTCTCTGTGTCAAATAAATAAATAAAATCTTAAAAAAAAAAAAAGAACAAGTCAGATGAATTTGCACATGAATCTGTTCTTTGACTGGCTCTGTGACCTCTAACAAGGGACCTTACTTCTCTCTATCTCTCAGTTTCCTTATCTGTAGAATGGGAATTAAAATGAAATAACCCTTAGCTCTGTGCCTGACCCACAGTAAGCACTGAATAAAAGCTAATCGTTTTTGTTATTCTCAGATAGCTGTGGGGAGAATTCAATGAGAATAACATACGTACACACATATGAGCACACACACACACACACAAACTGCTTGGTCACAGTAAACAGTAAGTCCTGGTTACTGTTCTGTAGCACATGAGAATATATCATCCTAAAACAGTCCTATTGACTTTAAAGTAATTTATTTGATAGATTTATGCTTATTTCCAAGATAACACAAAAGTGCTCAAAGCATTTATGGAACTCTTCTTTAGAATTACTTGTGGACTCTGTTGGCACTCTCTTAAATATCTTCAAACATGGCACGTCTTCATCTTCAGAGGGTGGATTTGTTGTTGGAAGCTACTAAAAGTTGCCCCGAAGTTATGTCCAATGACGATGGTAGGCAATCAAGCCGAGGAAACATTGTTTTGGAAATAATGTGCCCATAAAGAAATTAGACTGGTTTTCTTGTATGGCATATAAACTGAATCTGACCACAATTCCAAAAGAGGCCCGTTGAACAAATGCAGCTGTTTCCGACCATACACATAGCCTCCCAAGGACAGCACTTAGAAGGAATCACGGCTTCTGATTCATTTGTGGGAAGAAAATGAAACTCCTCATTTCATGGTCACATCGCAAACTGGCCTTCTCTGCAATGGTTTCTAGGGCCATCTAGAAGAGAAGGAGGGCATGCTCCTAAGAACTTCAGCTGATGCAAAAACTGAGGTTCACTTCTCTTTGCCCTCTTGGCCTACGGGAGGCTATAGTACCGTGTGCTCATTTATTTAGAATCGCTTAAGCACCCATTGGGCTTCTGATAGGTGCTAAAGATGAAAGTTTACCAAGTTATGATCCTTGCCTTCAGGGGTCTTACAGTCTAACAGGGAAGGCCAACAAAGAGACACAATGCAGAGAAGTGAGTGCTATGGCAGAGGGGCATGTTAGATGTCAGCAGATTCTGGAAGGTCTTAGAGATATAGCATGCTCTAGTGTGAGCACATTACCTTAGAGGTGACAGGGAGCCACTGATTGTTAAAGCTAAGAAGTAATATGCTCCGATCTGCTTTTCCCTTTTGTTCTTTCTACCCCTATGATTGACCTCCATGTCTTAAGAATTAACCAAACTTTAGGCTCCCTGCCTCAGCCCTGAACATGGCTGAGACCCAGTTGTCCTTTTTATTGATCTCTCTTCCTTATTAGGAAGCAATTTGGCAGAGAGAGAGAGAGAGAGAGAGAGAGCAAACCTTTGCAGTGTCCTCCCTCCAGGAAGATATAGGAGGTGTGATTTATTATAATTTCAATTATAAAAGGGTTGGGTTTGGCTTAAAATGTTGTTTTTTGGTTGTGTGTGGTGTGTGTGTTTTTAAACTTATAATGTCTGAGTCTGTTCCAAGGGCTATAAACCATGGCAGATTTCCAGTGGCCCCAGGTAGCATCCCCCATAGTCACATTACTTATAATTGGTAATAAATGGCTTTGACCAAAGGGGAGAGTAGATTAGCTGAATAGAATACTTAAGTGCCTAAAGATGTGGGAGACTGCTTCTAGTGGTTAGAGAGCATTGATCATATCAATAGCAGTATTGCACATATAGAATATGCTAGAAAACAAGAAGCCTGGGGTAGTCTGATTTATACCTCATTGCTTTGCCTCTATGACATGGAGGCAGGAGTACCATTTGTGCCAACACACTGTCATTGAAATAGATCCATTTGTTCAGTGTGCACAGAAAATTATCCAGACTGTACATTTACTCAGGGTCACAGCACCTAGAAGCATATAAATAAGATGTAGGAGGCTGCAATTGTCTACTTGGATCTGAATTGCTTGGTGGCTTTGGAGTATTTTAACCATTCCAAATGGTCACGATAATAACATCTTAGAAGACCGATTGTCAACCTCAGTATCATACTGCCCAAAAGTTTCAGGTGGTTTGCAAGAGCAGTATTTGTTGATAAGTTGCTAAAGTTTGCAGAAAATTTAATTGGAAAAAAAATTAGGGAGGTTATCCCTATAGCGTCACTCTCATCATCTCCTTTCCAAAATGTTTTCTTGAATGGGAATGAAAGGAGTGGTTACAGGGAATTAAAGAATCTCTGAAGAGCCCAGAAAGAGAGAGCGGGTCATATATGCTAATTTATGTTAATATCATCTGTGTCCCAACGAAAAAGAGGTTGAGAACTAGTGTGCTGGAAAATGACATTCAGTGTAAACACAGCCGTATCATGTATGCAATTCAGATGGAGTTTCGTTATTGTGAGATGAGAAAAGATTACATAATGATGTAGTCTCTCAGTAACTGAGTTTCAAGATATGGTCCTTGAGGCTGGTTCCAAAAGAACAGGGTAGATGCAAAGCAGTCTATTTATTTGTCCCATTATTAATTTTTAAAAATATTTATTTATTTATTTATTTATTTATTTATTTATTTATTTATTTATTTATTTTAGAGACAGAGTGTGCACAGGAGGGGAGATGCAGAGAGAGTCTCAAGCAGACTCCACACTGGGCACAGAGCTCAGCAGAGGGCTCAATCTCGTGACCCTGAGATTAGAACCTGAGCCAAAACCAAGAGTTGGATGCTCAACCAACTGAACCTCCCAGGTGCCCCTGTCCCATTATTGTTTAATCTTCATTACCTGCATCAGGCCTACAGATTTTCCAATTGCCTCAGTTTGTCTCTGAATGATTCCTGGGATTGTTAAGGACTATAGTAGAACTCATGGAAGTCATGAGTATAGGGAATCAAAATTTGTTGAACCTACTCCATGTTGGTTATATATATATATACACATACAAAAAAAATACATGTATTATATATTATGCTTATATATAATACACATGCTTATATAGAATAAATATTATGCTACATATTTTATATATTTAATCCTCACAATAATTCTACAAAGTTTTATCCCGATTTTGCAAACAAAAAAAATTTAAAACACAGAAAACCTAAATAATTGGCCCCAGAAAATCAAACCTTAGAAATAAAGAAGTAATTTGAATTCAGATCCTTCTGAATCCCCAAACCCTTGCTTCTTTCCTGACTGTGTGCCTTTCATAGGGTTGTTGGACATGATAAAGTAGGGTGCATAAATTCTCAGTGGTACCCTAGTAGGCTATAAGGGCAGGATTGGGCTCAGTCTAACTTTTAAATTGGGGACCAATTTAAATAACCAGGACCACGTGGCACTCATCCATGACAGCATCTAAAGGTATGCAGAGGTCAAACTAAGTAAAATCACCAATATTTGATAATTTTTCATCTATAAAAATGGAAACTTTATGTGGTTCAACCTAATAAAAGTAGGATAATCAGTGCTTAGCACACTTCATGTTTTTCTCATACACGAGTTTAAAATAAAAAATCGGGGGGTCCCTTGTGGCTTAGTTGGTTAAACTTTAGACTCTTGATTTTAGCTCAGGTCATGATATCTGTGTTGTGAGATGAAGTCCCATGGCAGGCTCTGAGCCCAGCAGGGAATCCGTTTCTGCCCCTCTCCCTCTTCTCCCTCTTCATCCCCCTGCATGTACATGCTCTCTCTCTCAAAAAAAAAAAAAAAAAAAAAAAGCCTTAAAAAATCTGACTATTGAAATAGAAAGAGTCACCAAGCTTGATCCCCAAAAGCTGTACACTATGGCTTTAGGACATTCTGAATGGGACAGCCCAGCTTGAGACTTTTGGCATCTACAGAGACAAGCCTTGTATGATGACAAAGAAGAGAAGTGACCTCTAGCCCTCTAATGCCCCACAGGCTTTGGGATACGAAGCACAGTCCTTCTGCAACAACTAAAACCTAAAATCACCTGCCTGGCTCTCTGGCCCTGCATCACTCTAAGCCCCAAGGAAGGTACAGTGGGTACACTGTTATGGGTTGAATTGTGTTCCCCCAAAATACATATGTTGCCATCCTAACTCTGGATACTTCAGAATGTGACTTTATTTGGAAGGAAAGTTGCTGCAGATGTAATTAGTTGAGTTCACACTGGAGTAGAGTGGGCCCTTATTTAACATGACTATGTTGTTCTTCCAAAGAGAAGAGATACATGGGGAAGAGAATGACATGTGACCAGGGAGGCAGAGGCTGGAGTGAGGCACCTGCAAGCCAAAGAATGGCTATAATTGCAGACAAACACAGGGAGCTAGGAGAAGCAAGGAAGGAGTCTCTGACAAGTTTCAGAGGGAGTATTGTCCTGCTGACACCTTGATTTCAGATTTCTAGCATCCAGAATTAGGAGACAATAAACCTCTGTTGTTCTAAGCTTCCAGTGTATGGGACTTTGTTAGGAGAACTCTAGGCAACCTTGACACTCGTCTTTTAGGCTCTTCATCTATGCTCTCAGTGTCACTATGATTAAAAAAATAAAATTGTTGTATAAAAAGGTAAATTCTAGATTTCAGAGAACATGGCTCATGAGACTGACTCATTTCTGGAGTGTTTTGAAGCGTTTCATTTATTTTTTTCTGAACCTTAAGTTTAGAGGCTATGTGTATGCAGACCAGTTTCTTCTTAGAAGTTTTTATTCAATTTATCACAGTCAACCTACATGTTAGATTTACACTGAGCCTAAGTCACAGTGTAATGAATTTTGGACAAATGGGCTGCCTTCCTGGTGAACAGCAAGGTAAGGGATGTTGATGATGGCAGCTGTGATGGCCCCTCGCACCATCAGCAATTAATTTGAGTTATGTTAAATTGTCAGTGGTATTGGGGAGGCACAATATTTTATGCTATTATCATCATTGGTAACTAATCCAGGATTCGTTTATCAGGTTAGTCAATCATTAGCAGGACCCAGACACAAGCTGGCCACAAATAGATTCACCCAGTATTTATTGAATATCTGCCATATATATCAGACACTGATCCAAAGACTTTGATTGGATGATTTCATTGACTCTGCACCACAATTCCAACACATAGTTATGTCTGTCAAAAAAATGACAAAAGTGAGACCGGGAAAAGTGAAATGAACTGCTAAGGGTCAGTCACTAAGATCAGAGATGAGGATGGAAGAGGGAACAGGTCCCATGAAGTGCCACACTTGGAGGGTTTGGGAAAATTAAGGACCACTGAGAATACTAGGGAGCGTGAATTTGTACTCAAAAACTGTGGGGACTAGAGATAACAAGTGTTGGCGAGGATGTGAAAAAAAAAAGGAACTGTTGGTGGGAATGGATATTGATGCAGCCGTTATGGAAAACAGTATGGAGTTTTCTCAAAAAAGATAAAAATAGCGCTACTTTATTGCCCGGTCATTGCAGTACTGGGTATTTACCCAAAGAAAACAAGAGCACTAACTGAAAAGATACATGCACCTCTACGTTTATTGAAGCATTATTTTTCAACAGCCAGATTATAGAAGCAGCCCAAGTGTCCATCCAATAGATGAGTGATACACACACATTGGAATATTATTCACCCATAAAAAAGAATGGGATTTTACCCTTTGTGACAACATGGATGGACCTAGAGGATGTTACGCTAAGTAAAATAAGTCAGACAGAGAGAGACAAATATCATATGATTTCACTTACATGTGGAATCTAACAAACAAAGCAAATGAACAAACTAACAAACCAGAAACAGACCCATAAATATAGAGAACAAACTGATGGCGGCCAGAGGGGAGGGGATGGAGGTTGGGCAAAATGGGTGAAGGGGAGAGGAGTTACAAGCTTCCAGTTATGGAATGAATAAGTCACAGGGATGTAAGGCTTCACACAGAGAATACAGTCAATGGTATTGTAATAGGGTTGCTTGGTGACAGATGGGAGCTCCTCTTGTGGTGAGTACAGGGTAAGTATAGACTTGTGGAATCACTGTGTTGCACATCTGAAACTAATGTAACACTGTGTGTCAACTAGACTTCAATTAAAAGAAAAAGAAAGCTGTTGCCATGAAGGAAGAGATAAAGAGTAGATCTCCCCATGCTGTGGTTGTCAGAGTTCTGAACTTGGACTCAGAGATCTGTTGCTCAGTGTTACCATCTACTGGTTTGTGTCCATGGACTAGACAATGACTCTCCCAGAGCCCCAATGTCCTGGGGCGACATCATTGGAATAACTACACCTTCCTCCTTGAGCTATTCTGACTTGCTCAAGATGATGCAGGTACACAGCTATAGTTGACATTAGGTCATCCGGAAAATTTAGCTCCGTGTGCCCAATTAATCAAATCTTGGGCTGGCCCAGAGCTGACGTTGCATCTTTCTGGCAAACTCCACCATGCCATGTGCTATCACAAATGTAATTTTTCAAAAATAGCCACCTTCTTTTATTTTTTTAAATGATAGTTTCAAAAGAATCGCAGTGATTTATTCATTCATTCATCAGATATTGTTTAGATCCTACACATACGGAGCATGGTCAGACTAGACTTGAATTGCGAGACACTGCTTGCCCTTGAGAAACACTCATCTCTATCCCCTTATTGAAACATTATAAGAGTTTATATTTTTCATTTGTCTTTTCTGATATATAGCTCTGTATACATAATCATAGGGAATATATAATTTTGTGTTTCAACTGCTTCATTGTCGTTACTTTCTGCATGTTTTTCCTTCATCTGTGTAGTAAAAATCATGTTTTAGCCTCAGGGCCTTTGCCTTATCATTTCGCTCATCATGTATTTCTAGGGCTTTCTCCTTAACTTTCCTCAAGTCTCTACTCATATGCCACTTCATCAGAGAGGCTTTCCTGATCTCTTATCTAAAATAACCTCTACCCTCATACTACTGCTTGTCTTTGTCTTCCCTTCAGGTAAATTGACTCTTAGATGGTTCATTACATAACATTATCTCGTAGGTTTGCTTTCTTATTTGTGTATCATCTGTTTTCTCTGTGTTCACCCACTTGCCCTGGTTGCTAGAATATAATCAACATGAGGATCAAGACTTTATTTTGTTCTCTGATGCATCCCTAAGACCTGGAACTGTGCCTGCCCAATTGGATGTACTCAACAAAGGTTCTGTATTTAACATTTCTGGTGACTATGTAATACATTACATAATTTTTCTTGTGTTTCCAGCGCCACAAGACATTTGCTGATGAACCTCGCCCAGCTTTGTTCACTCTACACTTCCCTCGTCATACAGCCAAATGCTATTCTTACATATTTTGGTAAGGATTGCCCTGTCTTCCCTCTCCTTCCTCATAGGTCCCCTCCCTCTGTGCCCTCTATCCCTGAGAGCAGGAGCATCCATTCCATGGCATCTCCTTGAGGATAGACATTGTTTCTCTCCACCTAAATCTCCATTTCCAAGCTACCTACACAAAGTATCTAGTTTTGCCAACTAGCTTGTGCTTGCGATGCTCCCAGAATCCTCGCTAATAGCTATAAATGTGCAAAGGAAGGAAAAGTGAAAAGTTCAACGTGCAATGAATCAAAATTGACCTGGTCTCCACTGGTGTCCTTTCCCGACCCCCCACTGGAGACCTACCCACCTTGCTATCATCATTATCCCTCATTAGAAATGACTCAGGAAGCACAAGGTAAGCAGTTCTAGGATGCCAATCAGATCTGTGGGGCTGTTTTAATAACAAGCCCCATTTCTCTCCCCCACAACCCCTCGACTGGCTGTGTAGCAGGACCTTTCTGGGGAAATGTTTAGAGGTTAGCAAGAAAGTAATTAGGGCCAGGATTGCACATCAGCAATATTCCTCTCTTTTCTGATGGCAAGCACTGTGGACTCTGAAATGCATACCTTGGTACTAAATTAAGTCAGAATTTTTAGGTTTTTTAGAGTTTGTTTTTATTTATTTTTGTTTGTTTGCTTACATAATTCGAGCTTCTCCTACTACCGTATGGGAGTGACAGGCAGCAGTCATGTTTATTGGTTCCATACTTCTCCCTTAGGAATTTTCTGTGTATAAGGAAGCAAAAATGTACACTATTCTTTCCCTTTGTAAACGGTAGCATATACACCATTCTACACCATCCCCTCTTTGCTCTACAATTCATCTTGAGGCTCTTTTTTTCCCTCCGCATATACACATAGAGGCAACCCCACTTTAAAACCACTACCTAGAATTCAACTCAATGCATGCATTTTATTTATTTATTTATTTATTTATTTATTTATAAATTTATTTTTATTGGTGTTCAATTAGCCAACATACAAAATAACACCCAGTGCTCATCCTGTCAAGTGCCCCCCTCAGTGCCCGTCACCCATTCACCCCCACCCCTCGCCCTCCTCCCCTTTCACCACCCCTAGTTCGTTTCCCAGAGTTAGGAGTCTTCATGTTCTGTGTCCCTTTCTGATATTTCCTACCCATTTCTTCTCCTTTCCCTTCTATTCCCTTTCACTATTATTTTACCCATTTTATTTTACAAAGCCCCTGTCAAGGGATATTTAATTCGCTCTCTCCACCCCCCCCGCTTTTTTTTTTTTTTGCAATTACAAACAATATAATAAATCATTTCCCATATGTGCAGGTATATCACCAGGAAAAATTCATGGAGGTGGAATTTCTAGGTCAAAGGATGTGGGCTCTTTACAATTTGATAGATCATCACAGATGCCCCTCTGTAAACAATCTGACAACACACACTCCCATACGATTCTAGCAACAACACGAGAGGGACTCTTTCAGATCCTCACCAACCTTTTCATCTTTGACAACCTAATTGGCAAACATAGTAATTCATGGTTTCCACTTGCATTTCTCACATATTTAAACACTATTTATAATTCTGCAGATTGTCAGTTGATGACTTTAGTCTATTACTGTTCTAGGTTATTGGTCATATGACTTTTAACAAGGAACTGTCCCTATATTAAAGACATTAGCCTTTGGGAATATAAGACTCTTTTCCTCAGCTTTATTCTCCTTTATGTTTCATTTATATTTCATTTACCATGCCAAAAGATGTAGTTAAATGTATCACTTCTTCATTCTGAGATTATTTTAAATTCTTAGTTATTTCAGCTTCTTCCCTTGTATTTTATTTTTTAAAGATTTATTTATTTATTTTAGGAGGGGGAGGAACAAGGGGCGAGGGTGACAAACAGACTCCCCACTAAACCGAAATCAAGAGTCAGATGCTTAACCGACTGAGCCACCCGGGCGCCCCATCTTCCCTTGTATTTTAAATGGGATGTTTCCTTCTATTACATTTTCTTTGAACTTTTTTAAATTATGAAACCATATTTTAAAAGTCATAAATAATATTGACCATGTGTCCACCACTTAGTTTAATAAATGAAACATTGCTAAACAAGTTGCAGCCCTATACATGTCTCCTTACCACATTCTTCTCATTCCCCTCCAGAAGTAACCATTAACTGCATTTGGTGTGCATCATTCCTATGCATTCTTGACTTTTCTACATAGGTATGTATTCTTAAACAACACATGGAATTGTTTTGTATGTTTTTAAACTTTACATAAATGTATTCTTCTGCAGCTTGCTTTTGTCGCTCAATATATTTGTGAGAATTCATCCATATTGATATGTATAATTCTAGTTCATTCATTATGTTGAGTGAGTGGTTCACAATTTATTTACCCATCCTTCTGGAAGTGTACATTTAGGGTGTCCTTTTTCTTTTTTTTTTTTTTTTCTTTTTTTCCTACTTGAAACAGTGAGCTAAGGGACATTCTTACTCAGATCTCTTTGTACACAAGGGAATTTCTCTGGGAGTGGAAATAAAGGGTTTTTAGATAATTTACCATCAAACTTACCCGATAGTGTCAAGTGGTTTTGAAGGTGATATACTTCCACTAGCTATGTGTAAGAGTTTCCGATGTCCCATATCCTAGCTTTCACTTGATATTGTGGAACTTCAACATTTTTCCAATCTGAAAGCGTATAAAAGAGTATCACATTTAATTTGAATTTCCCTAATTATTAGAAAATTTAAGCATTTAAGCATATGTTTATTAACTATCAAGATTTTCTTTTATTAATGAATTGAGGACGCTTTGGGTGGCTCACTGGTTAAGCGCCTGCCTTCAGCTCAGAGCGTGATCCTGGAGTCCTGGGATCAAGTCCCACATCAGGCTTCCTGTATGGCGCCTGCTTCTCCCTCTGCTTATGTCTCTGCTTCTCTCTGTGTGTGTCTCTCATGAATAAACAAATAAAATATTTTTTAAAAATGAATTGATTGCTCATATTTTTGATATATCTTCCAATTCCTTTTTCTTTTAAAACGCATTATATTTTTTAAGTATTTTGTTAGGAAAGTTGTGTTGATTTATGTATATGAATTATGAATCACACACCATGGTGGCATGGTGGTATTATATTCTTCAATATTTTTTCTTCCAGGAGGTGGAGCTTTGTTTCCCTACCCTTGAGTGTCTAGACTTGGTGTCTCATCTTTAATGTAGAGGTGGTGGTGTGCCACTTTATAAACTAGGTCATAAAGACACTGCGGTTTCCTGCTTGCTGTACTTCATCTAGCAACCAGCTGCTGTGATGGCATTCAGGCAACTTCATAGAGAGGCCCATGTAGCCAACAGTGAGAAACTGAGGCCTTTTGCCAACAGCTATGTGAATCTTCTTAGATGTGACTCCTCCAGCTTCTGTCAAGCCTTCAGATGCTTGTGGCCCTTTGACTCTTCAATTAATTACAATCTTTACTTCTATCTTATCCATAGCCTTATTGATCTCTCCCCAAAGAGAAAAAATTGGAGACCAGCAAAGCATTAATGTCCCTCTCCAAAATAGCAAAAATTCCAGCAATGATAGTAATCATGGCTAGCATTCACTGAGCACTTAGTATGTGTGGTTTCTACATACTTTACATAAGTTGCCTCAGTTAATCGTCACTGCAATCTTATCAGGCTTTATAATGGATTCTGGATCATAATCAGTATGGAAGCAAAATGTATTGGTGTTTTTCCCAGAGTGCATTCCAAGAATCAGACTAACACTAACAATTTGTCAGTCATAGGGCCCAGCAGATGTTTTAAATAACGCTTTCACAAGTTTGTTCTTGAATTTCTTTAAATTCCCTTCGATGAATATAATCATATTGATTCATGTTCAGTAAATCTTGTAGACTTAACCTTATTTCATCTACTAACTTTGAACCACTTAAAAGACAGTAAATTAGAATAAATTAGGCTAGATGCTATAACAAACAGCCTTCTAAGCTTTCCCAGTGGATTTTAAAAAATAAAATAAAAGCTTATCTTTGCTCACGTTGATTCAAATGTCCAAGTGCTCTTTTGAGGTCCTTTCTGTTATGGCTCCGGCCTGAGTCATTTCCAGTTAGTATCTCCACTCAATAGAGAAAAAAGAGGATGTGCAGGAATTTTTATGGAGCAGGTCTAGAAAGGGTAGGCCCATCTTTCACTGGCCAGAATTCAGTCTCACAGTCCCAGATACCTTTAAGGAGATTGAGAAATGTAGCTTCTAGCTCTGTGCCCAGAGAGAAAAGAAAATGTGTTTTGTGTGTTCTAGGCTCATCTAGACAGTTTGAGATCTCGCCAATTTCTTATTCGGAATAGATAAGAGTCCCTTCTGATTTTATTGTCTCCTGTCCATTCAAGATCTTTCATAGCATGATCACCAAGAAGCTCACTGGTTTTTTAAATTGAATTCTTCCAGGAAGCACGGGTGGCTCAGTGGTTTAGTGCTGCCTTCAGCCCAGGGTGTGATCCTGGAGACCCGGGATCGAGTCCCACCTCAGGCTCCCTGCATGGAGCCTGCTTCTCCCTCTGCCTGTGTCTCTGCCTCTCTCTCTCTCTCTGTGTGTGTCTCTCATGAATAAATAAATAAAATCTTTAAAAAATAATAAATTGAATTCTTCCTTTCAATGCATGTGATGGTTTTAAAGATATGTCTATACCTTCTTTGGTAAACCTTCTTCTTTCTATACTTTCCCTCAAGATGTAGAGCTTAATTCCCCTCCCCGCTGAGTGTAGACTAAACTTAATGACTCACTTCTGGTGAGTAGAATAGGGTAGAAAACATGAAATGTCACTTCCAATATTAGTTTATAAAAAGACTATGGTTCCTGTCTCAAAAGCATTTCCCATCTTCACCCCCAACCCCTTTGGATTCACTCGCTCTGAAACGAGATAGTTGCCATGTCCTGAGCAGCCCTAAGGAGATGGAAGGGAGTTGCTAAGGTCTCAGGACACTCAGGCAGCCTACAGAAAACTGTGAGCCCTGGCAGCATGTTTGTGATCTTAGAAGTAGACCCTTCCCCAGTCTAGCTTAGAGCTAACTGCAGCCCAGCCAACACCTTGACTTCAACTCATGAGGGACTTCAAAGCAGTTGTACCCAGCTAACCTACTCCTGGATTTCTGAACCACATAAGCTGTGAAATACTGTTTATTGTTGTTTTGAGCCTCAGAGTTTGGCATCATTTGTTACACAGCAATAGATTTCTGATATAGTTCATTTAAAAAACTTGTTCTATTTTAGCTCCTTCTCTGCCATCATGTGGGTCTCTCTGGGCATTCTTCCAGAGACAGTATAATGGTTTTTAAGCTTTAACATCATTTCTCTGCGAATCTCTCAGAGCTGATGCTCACTATTGGCTGTTGGCTCCAGGATTATGTAATCTGTCCCTGGAACCATGTGTTAGTGCAGCTGCCAGCTATATGTGGAGAATGTTTTACTCCTTTCTGTGAGTAAGGCCTGCTTTCCCTCTTAGAGAGGTGTGCCACATGGGAATAGAGTGGTGATGATTTTTCCCTTTGAGTAGATAATGCTCTGGGATTAGAGAACACTATTCTCTTCTTCTTGGTTATACTTGAGTCTCTCATGACTCCATAGATCCCAGTTCATTCATCCTTTTAGATTAAGGAGAATCATAAAGATGACAAAAACCATTCTGATTCTGGTCTTTGGGTAATGGAGGGAATTGCCATGTTTTCTATCACATTCTATTAACAAGTGTTTTGTATCAACACACACATTTCAGCTTCATATTAGTCATGCAAGGTCCATATTTATTGCACCTGTGAGGTGGGGTAGGCATAATTTTACCACAAGCCCATGACTCCAAATTTCAGGCACTACCATGAAATGTAGAGATTGATGGGCATACATCTCCCTTTTCTTCTAGAGATAGAAACTGTTATATGCTGTATACCAAAAAAGAGTCATTTCAGTCAAGATTCAAATAGTCACATCTATAGGTCAGAGCATAAACTTCTCTAAACCCATTGCTGGAAGCCGGGGGGGGCGGCGGGCGGGGGCTGAACAATTTGAACTTTGTATTTTTTTTTAACTCCTGGTAATTACCTTCTAAATTTTTACTTAAGAGTCTCTTAGAACTTTTGCCTTGAAAGAGATCTCAAAGTTTATGAGATATATCCTCTTTAGTTTTTAGATACATTTATTTCTTAGCCTAACTTCTGTAATTAAAAAGTCATGTCTTTCCTCTTCAGATCAAATGGATGTGAGCTGTTCTCCTGAAAGGTGAGCTGAGGGCCAGACATGGACTGTAAGGAGAGCCAAATGCAGCTGCTTGTAGAAGTGCATGCTATATTTCATCAAAAGCCCTCCTGCTTTCAAAATGACAGAGTCTAAATACTTCTCTTGTTTCTAGAGTACCATAGTTTGTGCTCACTGCACATCCTCAATTTCCACTGACATTTGGAGGGCATGTGACTACCTGGTCAGCAGGAGAGTATTCCAACAGGAGGTGTGCCGAGAGCCATATGAAGTCATCTTAGTACACCTCATTTACTCTTGAAGCTGAGCTTGGGTACATACCATGTGCTTGGAGACAGAGCCTTGATGCAGTCTGACTCTAAACTTGCTCATCAGCTCTAAATACTCGTTTGCATGGAGAATACATTTAGAATGATTTTAAGCTGAGAATAAAAAGAACCAATACATATTTAATAAAGTTCGATAGCACTAAATATATTATTAGTATTGATCTTCAAAGAAAACACCTATTGACTCAGAGTTCCAATCCCTTGAATTGTATTATCTGCCAACTCCAGCAAGTTTTCTTGCCCTACATCAAGACCAGTTCCAAAATATTCAGCTTAAATTCTTAAATGAGCATCCCAGTGAAGTCAGAGTACAGTAGAAGAGGCTGAAGGAGGGACAGGGATAAAGACAGTCTTCCTGAGTGGAGCCACCACACCTGGGAAGCGACAGATTTTAGCCTCTGTACTAGACCATGGACCATACTTGCATGGTGTCTCCTGTGTCCAGGGCATTGTGTTGGAATTCCACAAGCAGCATTTGTAAGAACTGAAAGGAGAAGGTGTGGTGTGAAAGCCCTGGAGGACCACAGGGAACTGGAACAATAATTTCTTCTCTTTCTTGGGTATGGTGGGGTGAACTGGAGACAATCCCTAAGGCATCAGAAACTCTGCCCTGCTCCTAAGCTAGCTGGGCCCATGCACAAACCCACTAGTCAGAGGGGTGAGTTGTGAATATATATCCCCTGAGGTCTTCAGAAATTGTCTTTATCACTTTAGTATTTTTTTAAGTGGGCTCCACACTAACCTTGAACTCACTACCCCAAGATCAAGACCTGAGCCAAGATCAAGAGTTGGATGCTTAGCTGACCTGAGCCACCCAGGTGCCCCATAATTTTAGTATTATTATAACAATATTCCCAATTCACTTCACTTGTTTCTAACTTCCTCTGATTTTGATGCATTTCGGCTCAACTCAGAATGCCTTCTCTGACAGAAGTTGGCTTTTGTGGACACCATAGAGATAAATCACTCAGACCTACCTTCAAGAGAACTGCCGTGAAGAGCACATCTGCTGACCTCCAGCAGCTGCACCTTTGGGTCCTCCATAGCATTGGTGTCAAGGTCACAGTCCCTAACTAGAACTGGGCTATTCCTGCCCAGGGTAGTTCTTTCCTAACAAACTTGTGCTCAGGGCTCCCCATCAACTTGGCTGACATCTTCTCCCTAACCCTGTCTGTTCTTTTTCCTTTAAAAGCACCAGACAAACATAGCACTCTGAAGACTGCCCCCATTTCCTTGTGCTCCCCAACTCTTACTCTATATGGATGTTTACTCCAATAAATCTCTTACACATTTACTTTTGTCTTCGTGTCTGCCTCTTGGAGAACCTGCATTGTACAAGGCCTTTTTCTGACCCCTGTGCTCAGAGTCCTTGCTTTCTCAGACATTTGAGCCTCACCTCTCTCCAACCCACCTCAGTTTAACCATCCCTGTGGCTAGCTTTTTGCAAGGTTTTCACTTCAGGTCCAGGCCTTTGAAACTCCACATTGACTGGCAGGCTAATAAACCCCCAGAAGGTACAAAAAACAAATACTTGAGAAGTCAGGCATAACAGAAATACTAGTAGCCTTCACTAATGCTAGTACCATCAGTGTGGTAGCGTGGACCCACAGTCATTTGCCAATACCCTCATGGACGGTTGTGTTTCAGAATACAGAATATTTTGAACTTTAGAAAGATACTATGATATATAAACTGAATATTATAAGACACCCGGGGATTCTGTGGCTGCAAAGCAATAATATTTCTGTAGCAAAATACATGAATATTCACATTAAGTTGGGTAAATCAGAGTCAAAGACACTTTTTTAAAGATAAGAGCTGCAAAAGTAATTTCAGATCCATTTAGGTTGGGTTTTACAATGAAATAAGTTATTTAAAAATTTTTGATTTTCAGAGATTTTTATATTTCTAAATCGAAGTTCAATTGTGACTTTCTTGTGATACAATCCCATTTATTAAGCACCTACTTTATATCAAGCACTGTACTGAGCCTGAGTACAGCATGATTTTTTAAAATTTTACTTAAGTATCATGAACAGACATTTAAGCTCTATTATTTTATTTTATTTTAAAGATTTATTTCTTTTTAGGGAGAGTGCACACAAGCAGGAGGGACAGAGGAAGAAAGAGAGAGAATCTCAAGCAGACTCCACACTGAGTGTGGAGCCTGACACAGAACTCGATCTCATGACCCTGGATCACAGCCTGAGCTGAAACCAAGAATCAGACACTTAACTGACTGAGCCACTCACATGCCCCTTCATTCCATTTTATAGGTGAGAAAATGGAGTCTCAATTGACTTGTCCAAGGCCAAACAAATAGCAAGAACCAAAGCTAAAATTTGGACCCCAAGGTTCAAATTTTGCTGTCTGCAAAATTTTTCATTTGAAACACTGCGCCACACTGCCTGTCCATGTAATTGTCATCAAGTCCTGACCACACAGCCTGAAGTGATGTAACAAGCCTTGCCTAAAAGTCAGGAGGCCTAGAGCTAGCACCAGCTCCATTCTCTGTAGCTTTTCCTCTTTGAGGCTCTCTTTCTTTTTTTAAATACGTATTTATTTATTCATGAGAGACACAGAGAGGCAGAGACATAGGCAGAGGGAGAAGTAGGCTTCCTGTGGGAAGCCTTGTGTGGGACTCAATCCCAGGATCCTGGGATCATGACCTGACCTGAAGGCAGATGCTCAACCACTGAGCCACCCAGGCATCCCTGAGCCTCTATTTCTTTATGTAAAATTGAGGTCAGCAATACCAAATTCATGGGATGGTTCTAATAAGGATCAGTGTATAAATTAGGTGTGGAAACATTTTGTGATCACATGGTGAAGTGCTAAATAAGACGATACCATGACTGTGGTGATGATGATTTAAGTCATTATTATTGCTTATGCTTCAGAAAACTCTTAAGGCTATAAATAATTATTCCCTTGGCAAAGAGGTGGGCCAATACTTCATCTTCCTTGCGCAGCTTTGCACTTGAGCACCAAGAAAAAGTTGGGACATGGAGATGATGTAGGAAATAGGGCCAATTTGCAATAGCTGCACCACACCATTTGAATTTAGGAAAGAAGAGCTGTCTGTTCTGCATGGTAATTGCTTCTCTAAAGATTCCATTTCCATGTTCAAGTAAATAATTACACACATACACACAGCAGGGAAGGCAGACTTTGGAGCCTTCCAATTTGAGTGGCTATGATCCCTGCAAGTGAAGTCATTGCCTCTGGTACAAAATTGTTGACAGTTCTTTATCACTGTGGCTTTTCTTCAGAATGTCTGATTTCTGATTAACATTGCCACATTGCCCATTTCATTAGTCTCTTTGTCTGGGCCTTAGGAAAGTGGAGTCTGTTGAATAAGGCAGGGAGATAGGAAGCGGTTCCATGGTGGGGTACAGTGGGTCGCACAGAATACAAGACAGAGTCATTGCTAGAGAGTGTAGAAAGCCCTTGCTGAGCTTTGTGTAGAAAGAGAGGCTATGTATTTCCATAAATTCAGAGTGTGAGGCTGCAGTCAACATATTTAATTTCAGGTCAAACTGGAAAGATACACAGCAGGCAGAGAATATTGATGAAGAAGTTAATAGATTGAAGCCAGTGCTGAGAGGAACCAACTCATATACAAAGATAGAGGTAGAGTCTTAATCTACAGGCAGTGGGTGAACAGGTGTCCTGGGTGGGGACTTAACATACAAAAAAAGAAGAAGAAGACGGAATACAGGTGTCTTGATGGGAAACAGTAGCCTTGAGCCTTGAATAGCAAGGAAGGTTCATGTAACCCTGTATACTGACTCACTGATTCTAAGCAAAGCATGGAAGCTAGTCAGTCCCACCTAGGTTCAAAATTCAGCTCTGTGACATGAAGAAGTTACCCAATTATCACAATTTCAGTGTATTCTTCTCAAAAATGGGGATGATAATTCCTATGCTGGAGGGTTATTGTGAAATATACAAAACAGTTGAAGATGTGCCCAGAACATGCCACATGCTTCATAAACATTGATGATGATAATGAATTGTTATCATAATTTTCAATTTTGAGGAAAGGGATGGTCTGCCTCTGGACCTAGTTGGCAAGTCCCCTGAGAGTAGGCTCTGAAGATAGGCACGTGGCCTCTGGAAATCTCTTGCATTGGCAGGGTTACACCAAATCCAGAACTGATTGATTATTTTGTTTTACATCTGAATATGATTCGTGTGGTTCAATTATTGGAAATAAGCAAAGCAAAAGCCTAAATGATGCATGAGGAATCCTCTTAAAACTACACGAGAAAAGGATGCTGTTGTCTTTTTACTACTTTCCTCTCCCCCTAAAGCCCTTAATCCAAAGGAATGACAAGAAGTAAAACACATCTGAATCTCATCTTTTATTTTTGCTGTGGGCCACATACAAGTGACTACATGTCAGCTCAACACCTCTCCCACTTCATCCTTCACCAGAGAATGCTCTGTTTGAGAGAATTACAAGAATCTTAGCTCTCAGGAAATGCTTTGAGGTGAGAAGGGTTATTCTCTCATCCCAGTAAAGTGCTTTGTTGGGCAAAGGAGCTAGAAAGAAGAGGAGACAGTTGGCAGCCTGGGTGTGTCCAGCAAGTATTTAGTGTGAGCTACAATGAGCTAGGCACCTTTGTATGAATGGTTCTGGTTACCAAGCATGACTGAAAAACACCTTGAACCTGCTTAATACTAGCTGATAGGGACTGTTTGCTCTTTCACTCACTTGCTGTATCATCTTGGAGGAGCTCCTTTACTTCCATTTGAGTTTTAGTCTCCTTATCTATAAAATGCAACATTGATAAATATTTCATTGATTTTATTTACTTATTGGGACGAAATGAAACATTATCAATAAAGCAACCAGCATGGTGCCTGGCACAAGGTATGTATTTAATATACAATAGCTGCCAAACGGCTGCTGGGGGTGGGGGCAGTAGGAGTGGTAATGGTAGAAGAAATAGTATCAGTGGTCAGAGTGGTTTAAACAGTGGAAACAAATTTGGAAATCAAGTAAATCTCAGCTCTTTCTTACAGAATGGTAGACTCATACATCTTAGGAAACTAGACTATTGTTTTACAGATGACATTTCCCCAACGATTTCCCTTTAGCATTTAGTAAAGCTCTATTTAAAAAGTGGAAATGCTTCCAGCTTTTGAGTTGGGAGGAGGAGAGGTAAGGAAAGGAGGCTGTGTTCTCACATGGGTCAGAGATGAAAGCCAGTAAATACTAGAACTGGGCAGGGTGGTGGTAGCAGGAGCCCAAGGAGAAGATAAAACTGTACCTCCTCAATTGGCAACTGGCCATTCCAAGCTGTTCAGTGACTCCCTAAGGACTTCAGGCTAAAATCAAACTCTTACTCACGGTAAGTATAAGCATCTCCACCATTTGGCCTTACTTACTTTTTTGGTTCCAAATGTTAGTATCTTCCACCTTCTGCTTCTTCAGGACACAGGCTATTTCAGACCTCAGTGTTTGTTCATGCAGCATCTTGGACCTATGCACGTGAGGAGCACCAACTCATCTTTTAAGATGTGTCTTGTGCCACTTGTTTTTTGAAGATTTCTTGAACTTCTTTCTCCTCAGGGATACTGACCATACCTTGCTTGGTGTTCCAAATTTTGAGTATTTCTGTTATTATCTGAAACATTTAATGCAATTCTTGTCTTTTCCTACAAAATTCCCAAAGTCAGAGACTATGAGTCTTACTCATATTTGTATTCTTTTTTTTAAAGATTTAATTTATTTATTCATGATCTTTAAAGATTTTATTTATTTATTCATGAGAGACACACAGAGAGAGGCAAAGACATAGTCAGAGGAAGAAGCAGGCTCCCTCTGGGGAGCCTGATGCGAGACTTGATCCCAGGACCCCAGGATCACAACCTGAGCCAGAGGCAGATATTCAACCACTGAACCACCCTGGTGCCCCTCATATTTGTATTCTTGACAAAATAAGGTCATAGTGAATGCTTTTTGACTGAATGAGGAAAGAAAGGGAGGGATAGATGGATGGATGGATGAATAAAGGAATTAGTGAATGAATAGTGAGTGAAGATACAAATAAAAAGATGTTCCTAAAAATGCCCTATAAAGGGACTGGCACAGATTCATCAATATTGTTCCCCTCCCCCACTCCAGCTCTTCACTGCTCAGAACTTGGAAGTTTCTGAATTTTATCTCTGTGTGTGTGTCTTATTCCTCTTTATTGGGAAGTTAGAAAATGAGATGCAGGTGGGAAGAAATAGGTGATGACTGATGCTGAACTGCTAAGAAGAAATCCATGTGGAAGTATTGAGAAGGCAAATAAGAATGTGGGGCAAGTGCTCAGATGAGAGGCCAAATAGAGAGTATAGATTTGGAAGTCATGTGAAGCAATAATAATTAAAGCCAGAAGAAAGGAGGGTGAGTGCAAAGGGAAGGAGGCAGAAGAGTAAGATAAAGGCCAGTTGGGGAGAATTCTGGAAAACATAGAGAAGAAAAGTGAGTCAATGAAAGAATAGAAGGAGCCCTTTACCTAGAAGCCAGAGATGAGATACTCAAGAAGAAGGCAATGAATAATGATGCCCTATGCCAGGAGATGGCAGGTAGAACAAGGGCTGCTAGAAGCCAGAAGATTTGGCAAGTTAACCTGAATGATTGTAGAGGAAGGTAAGTTACGTGGTGTCAACAAATAAGTACATGGGTGATGGAAGAGTGAAGAAGCAAATATAGACTCCTTTTTAAACAATCTTTTTTATGAAAGAAAGGAAGGGAAATAAGACTTTTCCATGGACCGGAAAGGGAGATTCCTGAGTCAAGAAAGAGTGAAGGGGATCATCACTGTTGGAGATATTAACAGAACAGGGCTCTGTAGGTTATGGATGGGAACCAGTGGCGCAAACGAGAGGGACAAGGACATGGTCTCTGCAGAGAAACAAGGAGAAGGAATAAAGACACGGAGAAGCTCCCCCATGGATCATCAGTCCCATTGTCCCTCAAGTATTTTAAATTCACTAATTCCTAGTAGGGTTCAGATACAGTCTTTAGAAGTGGGGAGTTTCCTTGCACAGTCTCAAATTCCAGTCAATTCTCACGGAAGGGAAAGAGTTACAAAACTATTGAAACTATTGTTCAAAAATATCAAACCAGCATTTTTGTTCATCAATTCAGATTTAAAATTTAATTTCATGGTACAATGAACCCATACACAGTTATATCTATTAAGGTCACCAACTCCCAGTTCATCAGCTTACTCTGAGCATTGATGACTGTAAAACTCTTCAGGAGATAAGAATCACTGCTTCATCCTTCTCAGTGCTCCCAGTTTTAATGTGAGTCAAGATTTTCAGACTCTGAAATACCCAATGAAGTTTATCCCCCTTAGTTCTCCCCCACTGCTCCTCAGTTCATAGTTTTAAGAAAACAAGCAAAAAAAAAAAAAAAAAGTGAGATTCTCAAAGGTGTGAGTTAAAGAGAGGTAGGAAGGGAGTTTCTGACTGATTGTTTCATTGCTTCAAAAGAAGACAGATATATTTTGTTTCAATTATTTGTTTAGTTTTTCATTAAAAAAATTATCCGTTTCTTCTCTCTGCTACTCAAAACACTAAGGCCCAGGATCCAACCAGTTTTGATTGTGCTTCTTACTATTGTAGTAGTGGATGCTTCATTCATCAATTTTTTGGTCCTCCACACAAAATTAATCTAGAATTTTCCTTTAAGGCAACATGGTAATTAGGCAATTTGTTTTTTTTTTTTTTTTTTTTCCTTTTTCAAGGACAGCTTTATTTCTTTCTTTTTTTTTTTTTTTTAACGTTTCAACTTTTTTTTTTTTTTTTTTTACATATTGGTGTTCAATTTACTAACATACAGAATAACACCCAGTGCCCGTCACCCATTCACTCCCACCCCCCGCCCTCCTCCCCTTCTACCACCCCTAGTTCGTTTCCCAGAGTTAGCAGTCTTTACGTTCTGTCTCCCTTTCTGATATTTCCCACCCATTTCTTCTCCCTTCCCTTATTTTCCCTTTCACTATTTGGATTTAAATTGGGCTGAAAATATATTCACATCTGAGGTTAAATGAACATGGACACAAACACACAAATACACATACAATATTACTTCTCTCTATATAAGTAGATATATACACACATAATATATATACATTTTTATGAATAGCCACATATATGCAATATATAGCATATTTGTGTATGCATGGATGGATATACATGTGAGACATATTTTATATATGTATATATATACATCTTCCCCAGAAACTGTGCCTCCAGTTTAATTGTTGAAAATTCAGCACTTTCAGACATTTAAACTGGGTTAGCAACAAGGCTTAGGGAAGGAGTGGGGGAACAACCTCAGAAAAGTTCTAAAGCATAATTATGTGGAACATTGCAGACCTAGAGGCAGTTGAGAACTGACTCCCCACCCTATCCAGATTATGTGACACTGTCTGAATTCCCTGGATAATTGGCTTGCTCTTTTCCTCTCTTTCTCCCTTTCAAATCTCTAGGAGTATTCTCTCTCTCCCTCTCTCTCTCTCTTTCTCCCTCTCTCTCTCTCCTTTTTCTATATTAACTTGAAAAAATGCTAAATTCTAATTTGTTTTATTGTAGGTGAAACTTTGAACCTCACTTCCCCAATCTAGAATATATCTATGTTTTTCTCACTACAATGAAGACCTAGTAATGACTATTAAGTGTCATTTAGCCAAACAAGAATTTAACCATTTATTCAACCAGTGAATGGGGGTTGAGGCATCTTATTCTGGCAATGAGATGGTGACAAGGACAAGTAAGTCCTGTTTCCTGCCCTCAAATAGGACAAAATCTATTGGAGGAGATGATTCTGTGTATAAATAATTATAACACCATGAGATAAATGTTAATGGAAGTATGCGTATGGGCATGTGGGAGCACTAGAGATGAAGCACGTAATTGCATGGAGATCACAGGGGAAGAAACCTTTTAGCAGAATCTGGAAGGAAGAGTATGAAGGCACCTGGTGGTCTAGGGGGATAACGGCATCCCAGCTAGGAAGAACAGCATTTGCAAAGGAGAAAAAACAGGTCATGTTTGGGGGAATTACAAGTGGTTTGGTATTGAGTAAGAGAGATCCAAATAATAATTCACTGTAAAGGATAAAGGGCTAGTTATGCTATGCAAAATATGTTTTTATATTTTCCTAAATACTAAAAAAGCAAGATTCTCAAATTGCTCTTCTTATCAGTTAGAAATAAGATATAAAATATTGAAGTCGACCCGGTTGCAAGGAAAAGAATGAAGTGTCAGTGCAAAGAGTAGGTGCCTGGGGAAATGTTGGACACTTGGGTTTTGAATCTTTCATTTTCTTGAAAGAAATATGTCTCATTCCAACAGCTGGACATTGTGGTTTAATTTGGCAGACTGCAATGCAGTGATGATAAGATGCCACATTTGGAGGACTTTTCATTGTGGCCCAGGGGGAGGGTCAGTCTCAGCTGGGGACCTCACCACACCCCAAAAGGATGAACATATTTTCTTCTTTTGAGGTACAGACCACAGGAAAGGCAGCTTCCCAGTTTGGGAAGGAAAATATGATTTCAAGAGCTGAAACCATCAAGCGATTCTTTCAAACTGTATTTTGATGAGGTAAGTGTAAATGAATGAGAAACACATGGATTCTATTTTCCTGAAGATCCGTACAGATTTAAAATTAAGGAACAAGGAGCTTGCGGCAAAACATGCTTTAGACTTAATCCAAACATAAATGTTTGAGAAATCATTTGGAATTTTCATGAATCTGCATAGAAATTCAGTTATGCATCCTTCCATTATGTGCTCTGTGAATTTCAGTCAGCATCCAGGCCTTCTGTGAATACAGTGTCATTTGTAGGGGAATGGCCTAACCAGGCTTGGGAAAACCTAGTGATCATATCGGGTACACAGCGACCTCAGACCAGTCAATAAAAACGTCGGCTCCGATGACAAGCTCTCACAGACCGTCTCAAAAACCTCCTTCTATCCCTCACCCCAACACAGAAACATACCCTTTGTACAAATCAGATTTCACTACGTTGTGCTGCAATCACAAGCAGTGCCCAAATCCTAGTGGCTTCTCCTAAAAATGCACAAGGGATTTTTTTCTCATTCTTGTCTTACTCACATTGGCTGTGGGAATGCTGAGGTTCCCCTCTATGTGCTGTCTTCATTTAGGGAAGGAAAGACAATTCCTATCTGGGACACTCAATTTTTTTAGAGATTTTATTTATTTATTTGAGAGAGAGAGAAAAAAATCACAAGGAGTGGGGAGGGGCCGAAGGAGAGGGAGAAGCAGACTTCCTGCTGAGCAGGAAGCTCGATGCAGACTCAATCCCAGGACTCTGAGATCATGACCTGAGCCCAGGGCCAACACTTAACGGACTGAGCCACTCAGGTACGTCTGGGACATTCAATTCTTGAGACAGAGAGGAGGAAAAATCAATGGCAAAACCACACAATGGTTCTTTAAAATTTTGCTTAGATGCTGCATAGATCACTTCCACTCATGGTTCATTGGTCAGAGCACATCATACACCCAAGCTTGATCTCAGTGAAGTGAGAATGCACTTAGTACAGGGTCAGGGGGTGGGGTGCTCAGGGAGATGTCCCATAAGGAATGGCACAAGAGAGGCAGCCAACGATTTGAACAAATAATACAGTCTACAATATTCAATGTCCTTTAGTATTATTAGAATTTGAAAGTATGTTTACTCACTTACTTGCTTATTATCTGCCCCCCTCAGATTTGCAGGGTGCACAAACACAAAGATCATATCTTATGTTCATCGTGTAGTAGGTATTGGTAGTTAATAGGTGCTCCATAGATACTTGCTGGATAAATAAATAAACTTTCTGCTTTTCCTTTTAAAAACTGGGTGTATTGATTATCTCTTTTTTATAGGAATGCTAAGGAAATCAAATGAGATAATGACTCTTCTTTCCATGTTCTCAGGGCATGAGATTGCAGAGATGTTTTAGGACAAATAATGTGAAAGCTTTCCAGACTGGTGAGGAAAAAAATCACACTCCAGTATTCTTGCCTACAATTCTCAGACTTCCTCCCAGTTTCCAGCCTTCTCCCCCCCACACCCCATCTACAGCATCAGTGAGTTCATTGTCAGCAGAGTTT
Source organism: Canis lupus baileyi (assembly GCF_048164855.1). Lineage (NCBI taxonomy): Eukaryota > Metazoa > Chordata > Mammalia > Carnivora > Canidae > Canis > Canis lupus. The sequence continues at coordinate 76,912,441 of NC_132840.1, forward strand.
GGTCCGTTCCTGTATTTTGTCTGTAGGTGAACTCCAGGATATCTAGTCACATAGATACAGGGTGCCTTATCAAGGCTCTGGGCTTCTCTATTAACGGGATAAGGGTAGTCTTTGCTTGCAGGCTTTAGATATCTGGGTGCCAGACAATAACTCATCTGTGCTACTTAAAAATACCTCTATGAGAGCCTCCTCCAGGTCAGATGGACAGAAGTGGCTTGAGAGCCCAGTGAGAACATCTGATCTGTTGCTGGGGACTTAAGAGTTTTTAAAGAAATGTTTTCAGATAGGACATCCAAGAGCAACCCATATTGTGTTCTCAAATTTCCCAGGGAAACAGCTAATGTTCACATATATATTGTAGGCTAGCCTTGAAAATGGGAAGCTGACAAGATCCATCGTGCCATAATCATACTACTTTTTCCATATTCGAGAGCTTTAAAACCATGCTCATTATTAATCATAATTCAGCTCCTTCAACACAAGAAATAATTTGGAAGCTTCAATGTGTCATACTTCTGGGTGCTACTATTATAGCTACACATTTCTTTCACTCTGTCTCTTTTTGTGTGGATGCTCACACATACTCGTTTTTCTAGTTTCCAAGTACAGACTGGAGTTTATCCTTTACTAACCAGGCTATTTGGGGGTCCTCATTGTCTTGGAAGCTCTTTGGGGACCTGAGTATTTACCAGTTCCAACCCACTCCTACCAGTTCCAATTACTCTTCAGTGATTCCTGGGGAGCCTCTGTATTAGGAGCACAGATTGTTTTTCTCAGAATGCCACTTAATGACCCATGTTTTATCCCCACATTAAGGATAGTTAAATCTATTCAGGGACTGTGGATGTGCCTAGATGCCCCTCAGTTTCCTCCTTCAACCGATATCCTGAACAACTTGGAGGAGAATGTGTCCTCTCAGGCCTTAGTAGCAGAGGCCATGACTCTGAGCTTTCTTGATCCTTTTTTTGTCAACAGTAGCATGGAGGGATACCCAACTGCTCCCTGCCTGGGCAGATTACACTACAGGAAGCCAGCTAACATTCAGGGGAGAGAGGATATGCATAGGTACTACTTCCCCATGCCTTGTACTCTCCAAGTTGGAAGGATGCTTTTCAAAATTACTCAGTTTTGTTCCCGTCCCTTAAGTGTTGATTTTTTTGAGCCCCTTCTCATCTCTGTGATCTCTGGGTAGCCTCAGGATTTGATTTGCCTCCATATCTGATAATCCCAAAAGTTTAATCCATGTTTCTCTTCTCTCCCCAAGCTTTTATATCTGACACATAATGGACATCTTCATGTGGAGGTGCTGTAATTACTTCAAATATAACATGTCCAAAATGACATTGCTTCTTGTTCTTTTCAAATCTGCTTTTCTTCCTATGTGTCCCCTGCCAGAGAATTGAATCCTACCTATTCACTTATCCTGGACTAGCTTCCTCATGGGAATGGCTCTGCTGTTGTACTCTGTTCTTGTCTGTTTCTCTTTTTTAAGATTTATTTATTTATTTGTTTGAGAGAGAGTGAGCATGAGTGGGGAGGAGGGGCAGAGGGAGAGGTAGAGAGAAAGAATCTCAGGCAGACTCCCTGCTACGGGCAGAAACTGATGTTTCTCTACTCCAGGACCCTGAGATCACAACCTGAGCCAAAATCAAGAGCCAGACGCTTAACTGACTGAGCCACCCAGGTGCCCCATGTTCTTGCCTGTTTCTTCTGCTAGATCATCAGCTCTTTGAAAGTAAGGTTTTATTATTCATCTCCATAAACCTCAATGATGGAGCCCAAAAAGGTAATGGCCAGTGTTTGTATAAAAATGACTGAATAAAGTGAGTATCATCATAACTCATGATGTAATCAAACATGGCCTTGTTGGTTTCAGCAGCTCAGAAAAGCCCTGCAGGGGTCTGAGTGAGGGCCTAGACTAATTCATTCTTTGAGAGATCAAGATAAAGTTTAGTCCAGCAGCCACAGCACAAAATCTGGAAAGTTTGGTCTTGTTTCAAAAAGGAGAGACCCAGGCCCACAGATGGCATCAGGAATACATACAGGCAAGTGGCAGAGCTCGGCAGAGCCCTTGGGAGCCAGAGAAAGGGCAGACAAAAATCAAGGTCAAGAGAATAAGTTGTTCCTACGCTGAAAAGTAACCATATAGTTCTTGACTCGGTTATGCTGATGGGCACATCCTCCTGGGAAATGAGGTAGATGCCTAATGTGATTTGTTCAGATCTGGAACCAAAGGGTTGGCTGAGCTGTCCATAAAGGAAACATAAGGCTGAAGGCCAGAACGTGTGGCTGGATCTGCTTTAATTCCTCTTATGCTGGTCAGGCTTCACTTAGAACCTGAGGTAGGGATTGAGGGAAGCACTGGGTGGACTGCTAGCACTGAGGAGCAGAGACGCTGCTAATTAGGCAGATCTAAAGAATCCTAAAAGTTTGTTTTGGTCGTATTTAAAGTGTTAGTCTAAACCCAGCTAGGTATTAAAATTGATCTTCTAGAAACGGAATGAAGGGCATATGGGAACTGTGTATTTGCAACTTTTCAATAAAACTAAAATTATTCCAAAAAAAAAAAAAAAAAACTAAAATTATTCCAAAATGAAGTGTTTATTGAAAAAAAATTATTGAAAGTAATCAATTTCCTATTTGTAACCTAACTAGGTTTGGAATCCTGAATTAAAATTAAGCATCTGAGCATCCACCATAGAACCAAGTCAGATTGAGGTAGATTTTTTTTTCTTACTGGTATCAAAGACTCCCAATCTAGCTAGGTTTGTGGTAGAGGATAGAAAGACATTTACTGAGAAGACAGCTTCTGAAATGAGAGTGCTTCTTATTATATTTCTTACAATCTGACCCTACTACCAAGATTGGGATGAGAGACGGGCATGAGCTCCGGAGGGAAGAGAAGTGCAGAAGGAGAGGGGGCTGGGGTCATGGTGCTTCAGTGCTACAGAATCCAAGTCAACCCTCTTTGCTTCTTCTTCCACTTTCAAACTCATCAACCCCTGCCTGTCCTCAGATGACCCAGGGAGCCTTGTTTCTCAGAGCTGCCAGTTAACAAGCAAGGTTGCCAACGGAAGCCAGTTGCTCTCTTCTGATGCTGGAACTTACAACCTGTCATCTTTTGTTGTCTGCAGAACAGAGAACACAGCCAAGCCAGCAGGCAGGGAGAGTCTGTTGTATGAGTCCAGATCTCATTGGAATGATGCAATTTATTCACACATATCAAGGAAGAGCAATAAATCCTTGCCACTGTTACCCTTTCTCTGTCTCCAAGTGGTCAGGAAAAATTATGATGAGTGTGGGCTGGAAAGAAGCTAAGATGGTGATAATTTTTCCCTTGATGTAAACATAGTACAAAGAACGGGCACAATGGTCATAATGCAGGCATATTTACTAGCCTGAATATTTAACAGCATCCTCCATGTGACACCCTGACCTGTCTGAGAGCCAAAGCTCCCAAATATATTGGCAAGGAGAAATGGGGGGTTCATTGATTGAGGAGATTTCAAACAACTGAGGGAAAGAGAGAGAGCAGAGAGCACAAAAACTAGGGAGGGAAGGCATGAAAGAGGAGACCCAGCAAAACCAGGTACAAAGAAAAAAATCCCTCTTGAGAGTTATTTTATCAGTGCAGATGTGAATGATGGACAAATAATCAGTGAGCTCAGCAAGAAAATCTGAATTATTTCTACCCAGGGATGGCTTGCTGTTGGAAAGCAAAAACGTGCATTTTTCCAGGAATTTTCACATGCATTTGTTTAAGCAGCTCCCAAATTACTTCCTTCTCACCCTGCTTCTATTGGCTTACCTTGGATTGGGCACTGACCAGATATTCCAGGCGGGGAGGCCCTTCAGGTAGAATCAGCTGAAGAGAGGGTTTGGAGACCCGCCAGGGCCAAACGATAGGATACATCGTTGTCATGGTAGCCCTGGGGAGTTTACAGACTCAAGAGGAAGGTCTTATTTATAGAGAACTGGTATTAGATGGGCCTAGGTGACCAAGTCACTGAAGAGGGACCAACGAGAAGATTCTGGGCAGGGAGGATCAAATATTAGGGCAGAATTGAAGCCTCAAAGAAACTATCTAATTCCCAAAGCAAGTATAGAATAGTAGGAAGTACCCTAACTCAAAAAAAATGACCTGGGATTAAATTTAAAAATTCCTGTGTGTATAGCCTATGATCCTGGGTAAACCACAGTCAGCTTCCTCATATTAAAAGGGAATCCACCCTGGCTATCTTATATGAGTGTTATGAGAAGCAATTGCAAGGACAGGTAAAAGTCTTTTAAGCAAATGCAAATTGCGATTGTAATTGTAGGTCTAGATCGGATAAGACACCTCTGACCTTGACCAAGACCAATTTTATCTCTTTCCCTCCATACTTGCCTCATCATTTGTGAGGCTAATTGCGGGTTTTATTTTATTTTTATTACTTATATGCAAAGATCTTCCTTTCCCCTTTTTAATTCACACACATTACAGAGAGGCAGTATTTTTGATGACTAGTTAGGCTGTTAGGATATTGTATTTACAGTGAAATCCCTACTGATATTTCTCTATTGATTTCTTTTCCCACATCCATCACAATTGCTTTAAAGTACCTCCAAATTGACCCAAACTCCCTGCTCAACAGTTTTCCTTACCCATAATTCATTTCTTTCAGTATCTTGAAATAATCAATGAAGGATTATCTATGTATCTACATATCCTTGTGTGTTCACATATACACAAACAGCACCTGCCTCCATGTAACACTGAGCCTGCTGGAGGGACTGCATAACTCTCTTGGCTTCGTTTCAGACAAGGAATAGGTATTTCCCCCATTTTGTGGATGGCAAAGAGAGGCCCAGCCACTCATGGGATGAATATTATAACTGATAAGATCCTACAACTCTGGAAGCCCAGTCCTTTTATAGCCTATGCCATTGTCTTCCTCAGTCATCCACAGATGAAGGAATTAATCGTGACTTTTTAAAATCTTTATTTCACATTCTGTGGAAAGCCTCAATCTCTCTTTGCGCCTGGACAGTTTACACTGGGGTCAGGGAGATGGAAGGAGACAAGACAAGGATCTTAATCCACTACAGGTTGACCCAAAACATCCCTGGTAACACCTTCCAAGTTTGTCTGTGTGTCTGGAAAACGGATGCTGTGCTGGCTGGGTCAGGTCTTGAGTGGTCCCTCCCCACCACCCAATTTGAGCCTGCAATAACTCCACCAGTTGCTTAGAAAGTATGAAGTACTTGGCTATTCTCTCATATACCTTCAAGGCACAGCATATGAATCTTAAGGTGCAAGGCCAGAAGAATAGATTTGAAGAGCTCAGGGGAAGAGAAGCATGCCTGCAACCTGCTTTCAGCCCAAGAGTCAGAGGTAGATGATTGGATGTCATTACAAGAGAATTCCTAAGCCTGGGGACATAATTAACAGAACTGTGGCCACCTGCTGTCAGGTGCCAGCATTGGGGGTAATTAGTAAACCGAGTACCTGAAGATGGCAAGGTCTAAGACAGAAAAGAAGCAGAAAAAGAACATTTAAAGAAGCAGAATGAAATCCCAGAAAAGACCTTGCGAATTCAAAATAGCAGTCTGAAGAAAAAAAAAAAAATCAATTGCCTCCTTTATGAGTGCCTGATGCAACAAGCCTGGTCTAGCATCACTGGACCTATGTGCCCCGGGTCAGAGGCTGACCTAACCATGTCCAAAGCCAGCGTCATTGTGCTGCAGGGTTCATCCTTAGCATCCCACAAATAAAGAAAAGGGTAGCAATCGATACGGGACATGACGAAAGCCCAGGAGAGCCAAAAGGAGTTGGCAGGTCATGGCAGAGAGAGGCAAGAGAAACAAAAAAGCCCCAGAGATGTCAGCCTCAGATTTCTCAAACAACACAAAGGATGTTGGATTTCAATGCACACTGCTTAGCTCTGTTCAGAGTATAAAAGGGAACAAGGTGGTCAGTGTTAAAGGAAAGAGGGAAAAATGGCTGACGACAGCCTTGGAGCTGAATTAAAAAACACCAAATTAAAGGCATGTGTATTGAACAGAGGAGCTGAGTGGGAGTGCTCTTGCAAAAACTCTGCAATTACCAGATTTGGTACCTAGGCTCCCAGGCAGCACTTCCACCACTTAGGGAGCCCAGGAATGCCCCCAGTCACCCTCTGCCCAGAGCATTTCCCTCATTCAAAAGTTAAGTCCTTTGGTTTATCATTTTGAGTTCCATTAACATGCATACTGTTCTGGAGAGACCTAACCTTAGTGTGAATTTCAGTATTTTTCCCCAAAGCATGTTTCGTAGGAGACATCACAAGGAAAGATTTGCTTCCCATCCTTCATTTTAACCTTTTAAAGACACTGACCTCTTCTCTAGTGTTTCTGACCTGCTCTTCACAGTAGATAATAAGAATGATGCTCTCTGGAGTTGTGTAAAAAGGTGACCCTGTACCCACAGACCCAAAGCTGGTTTCTCCTTGACACTGGTATCTACTTCAAGGTCAAGCACTCCTAGAGTTTTGGATTTGCTGTGCTATCTGCTTGATTCCTGGTTTTTCCAGCCTAGGACCAAATACAGACTCAGTGGGTGTCTCATTCCTGGATCCCTAGTTTTCTCCTAACTTCCAACTCCTAGGACTCCTCCGGGTCTTCCCTGTCTTGTCCTTAATTTGATGTCTCCAGGCTTGTTTTATCTCCTTCAATATTGGCTTACAACCGCCCTATAGCATCATCCCCTGCTCATGGTTGTGATGTAAAGCTGAATACCTGAGAAAGATCGCAAAGGGGATCAGGAAAGAAGAAAAGACAGATGAAGGGAGGTGGAACACCAATGCATAAACTACTCTCAACAGGATCTTCACCATTAGAAAGCATTCTTTTAGCAGCTACCAATGAGATAGTTTGTCAGGTAATTTTTAAAGCATTGTATACTCTGATCCTTGCTTTCTAGGATTTCAAAACCAAAGCAATTGGAGCTATTCTTAAACAGCCCTCTCAAAGAAGAAAATGTACACGTTGGGAGGAGATAGGCATTCCCGTTGATTATCCTAATATTTGAATTCTCAATAATTGAGACACTCTACCTTGAATGGACCTATGTTCTAGTCCTAGTTGTTTTATTAATAAAATTGCACAGATTTATCCAATTCAAATCTATTTCCTCGTATCTACATAAAAGAAAGCTATCTTTGATAATTTATAGAGATACAATTTTAAAGCATGAAATTTATCAGAGATAAATAGAAAAGAGGTCTATAGGTACCAGTGTAAGATCCAAAGACTAGAAGGTGGGCTCGACAAGTGCCATGGTTCTGCAACTCAACAGTGGAATCTAGATCAAATCACTTGAACTTCAATTTAATACAAAATTAACTCTAGTATCTCTTCCAGCACTAAAATTCTAAAATTCTGTGAATCTAAGAGACTGGAAATAAAAGAATATTACTTGAAGTTTTGCTTTAGCTCAGATTAATTTAGTTTTAATTTTTCAAAATAATATAGGCCTTTCTAGCTAAAGACAATATATTTTGGAAATGGATATTTCTCAGTTAGGTGATGGGAATCTAAAATGCCTGCCTTCTACATTGAGAATATTATAATAGAAGTCCTAACTTTATTACATGGAGAATTTACTTTATAAGTTTGTTTAGGAAGTCTACTGTATTCTGTTTTAATTGTGACTTTTAAAAATTCAAGTTTGAGCCTGTTGTATTAACATGGCTACACAACTCAGCATCTTTCCCCTTCCTGTCCTAGAATTCATACAAAACAATAAGGAAAAATTCTGAGAACTTCATTCTAAATGAAAGTATACTAAAGATATAATACACATATAGGAAAAAAACATGTAAGTGTTGTCAGCAGTGGCTAATGCTGGGGTGAAGTCATGAAGACAAGTATAGAAAGAGAAACCCAGGAGTGGCAAACCTCAGAGAATGATAGCAAAAGTGTATTTATTTATGGGGACAGACCCAACCCACTCCATTCTGTACTAAAATGAGGGTTAGAAATGAGGGTGGATAGCATTAGTGATTGAAGCCAATATAACTAAAAAAACAGAAAAGTCCAAATTATGTAAAGAATAAAACAATGGAGCACCTAGGTGGCTCAGTCAGTTGAGCATCCAACTGTTAATTTTGGCTCAAGTCACGATCTCAGAGTCAGGAGATTGAGTCCCAAATCAGGCTCTGAGCTCAATGCAGAGTGTGCTTATCCCTCTCTCTCTCACCCTCTCCCTGCATGTATGTACTATCTCTCTCTCTCTAATATAAATAAGTAAATAAAATTTTTAAAAAGAATGAAAGAAGTGACCATATTTGCAGGAAGCAATCTGTCTCTGTATCAGTTATAAAGCTACTCTATTATTTCTCCCTCTATAGGAATCCCCTGCAAACAACATGTTTAGGAAAAGTCCAACTTATTAAATAATGAATAATAATAGAAAAATTAGAAAGCTATTTTTAGAATGTAGCTATAATAAAAATCTGTGAGGAATATATCAAAACTTAAGAACAAAAACCATAAACCAATTATAAAAAACACAAATCTACATAAATGGAGAGATAGTCCATGTTTATAGATTGGAAAACTCAAATTTGTTGGTCTCCTCACATGGATCTATTAGTGGAACACAATTTTAATAAAAACTCCAGCAGTATTTTTTGGAAAAATCAACAAGCTGATTCTAAAATTAGTATGCAATTCAGAAGATAAAGAATAACCAAACCAACATCAAAAAAGAAGAAAATGGCTGAAGAATTATATTATTTGATTTAAGGCTTACTGTCAAGCTAGAGTAATCAAGACAGTGTGGTATTCATAAGAATGAACATAGAAGACAATGTAACAGAATAAACACATCACACGCACATATATATTTGATTATTTTTGGCAACGGTGCTAAGGCAATTCAATGGGGTATGGAAAGTCTTTTCAACAAATGATATTGTTACAATTGGATAAATATACGCAAAAAATAAAAATGAACATGACACTAGGACTTTACCTTACACTATACACAAAAACAAATTTGAGATGGATTTTGCACAAAATCCAAATCCAGTTCAATTACTGACAACATTGAAATAAAACATCTCAGCACATGCATGTGACTTGACAGGAGAGACATGACTAGTTTTGGACATACATGCTACTTACCCCTGTATTTACTGTTCTTCTACACATAATGTCTGGCTTTCAGTAAAATATTAAGACAAACAAAAATCAAGGAGAAAAAAAGTGACCCATTGTCAAGAGATAGAGCAGTATACATAAAAAATTTGGTCTGGATGTTGGGACTAATGACACCCACTCACACCCATGCACCCACCCATTCACACATACACTAAAAGGGTAAGAGAAAGTTTATTACTCACATAATAAAGCTGTCTTGGGAGAACAGACAGAGCTTCCAAGCTGAATCTGAATTGGTTTGAGAGAATAGGAAAAGGAGCCTTGTCCAGTGATTATGGTATTTAGAGGAAGGGGCTAGAGCTGGGGTGGGAGTTCCTGTGTGTGGCCAAGGCTTGCATATTTAAAGTTCCTACTTAGTGCTGGAGAAGAGAGCAAGTGGGCTTTCTCATGAACATTCCCAGATATGGGGCAGAAAGAGAAGGGGTAAAATGGATTAATTAATTAATTCCTTGAAAGGTATAAACTATAAAAATCAAGTAAAATTAGACAAAATTATGTTCCTGTATAAATATATATTTAATGTATATATTAGACTGTATATATTGTATGTATAAGTAATGTATATATAATTTGATATACTAGAATAATGATATGTATATATATATATATATATTTCATATCTTTCAAATTTCCATCAAAGAAAACTTCAGGACAAGATAAGTTCAGTGGTGAATTTGACCAATCATTTATGGGCAAAATAAAGCTAACTCTACAGTAACACTTTCAGAAAATAGAAGAAAAAGGAAACATTTTCAAATCATTTTATGAAGAATTATCCTGATACCTAGCTAGATAGACATGACAAGACAAGCAAACTACAGAATAATCTTTCATAAGCATAAATACAAAATCCTTTACCAAAAATGTGACAGAAACGTATCAAAAGGATAATACATTATAACTATATGGAATTGATCCCAGGAATGTAAGTTTGGTCCAGCAATAGACAATCAATAAAGAAAGCAAAATCAACAAATTAAAAAAAGAAAAAACATGCAGTCATCTAAAATAGATTCAGGAAAAAAATGACAAAATTTAGTATTCATTTACAGTAGATAATAAAATATCTCTCAGAAAACTACCTGACAAAGAGAATCTATAAAAAACCTTTAGCTAAATCATCTTTAATTAATTAATATTTTTTTTCCAAAAATTCAAGGACAAGACAAAGATGTTCATTCTACTATTGCTATTCCACACTATATTAAAGGTTCTAACCAGAATAAATAAACAAATAAATAAGTAACATCCAGACTGGAAAACAAGTAAAATTGTCTTTATTCTTAGGTGACATTATTATATATGTAGAAAATCCTATGGAATCTGCAAAAGAGATATAAGAACTAATGAAAATTTAGCAATGTTACAGGTCAAAATCAAAATGTACAAAATCAATGTACAAGAATCGATTGTATTTCTAAATATTAACAATGAATAATCAGAAATTGAAAGAAAACAAAACCAAAGTATGTAGAATAGCATCAAAAATATGAAATACTGAGTGAGAAATATTACAAAATATGCAAAAAGCCTTGTAAACTAAAAGCTACAAAACATTGCTGAGAGATTTAAAAAATACCTGAAAAAGTGGAGAAATAGATGTCTTCATAGATTAGGACAATCAATATTGTTAACAATTATCCCTAAATTGAACTATATGTATACCATGTGACCCAAATCAAAGGGCAGGTTGTTTTGTAGAAGCTGTCAAACTGATCCTGAAATTAGGATGATAATGTATATATGACTTAGAATAGTCACGACTTTGAAAAAGCATTACAAACTTGGAAGACTTAAACACTACCTGACTTCAAGATTTAATTAAATCTATAAGAATAGGGGCATCTGGCTGGCTCAGTTGGCAAAGCATGGGACTCTTGATCTTGGGATCATCCGTTGGAGCCCCATGTTGGGAATAGAGTTAATTCTTTAAAAAAGTTACAAGAAGAAAGACAATGTGGTATTGCCATAAACAGCCTAAAAATAGATAAGTGGAACAAAAGAGAGAGTCCTGAAATGTCTAAATATTTATGGTCAATTGATTTTTGACAAAAGTGCAAAGGCACTTCAGTGGAGAAATCAGTCTTTTCAATGAATGATTTGGAAAGAATCTGGTATCTTCAGGCAAATAAGTATGCCAGCAAAGAAACAACCTTTGGTCTATATCTATACAAAAATTACCTCAAATGGGATTATAACCTAAAATGAAAATCTAAAGTTATAAAAAATCTAGAAGAGTCTTAAACTATAAAAATTCTAGAAAACGAAATTTTACAACACTGGATTAAGCACAGATTTCTTACATATGAACCAAATGCATCATCTATATGATAAAAAATGGATGAAGTGGGCTTCATCAAAATTAAGACCTTATGCTTTTTATAGGACACTGTTAAGAGAATCAAAAGACAAGTTACATATTGGAAAATAATATTTACAAACCACATTTCTGATTAAGAACTTGTTCCCAGAGTATATGCAGAACTGCAAAGCTCAATAATAAAAACAAACAAACAAACAAACAAACATGCAGGGCACCCGCATGGTTCAGTTGGTTAAGTGTCTGCCTTTGAGTCAGGTTATGATCCTGGAGTCCCAAGATCAAGCCCTGCACTGGACTCCCTGTTCAGTGGGTAGTCTGCTTCTCCCTCTTACTCCTCCGCTTGTTCTCATGCTCTCTCTCTCTCCATAAAAATAAATAAAATACTTTTTAAAATGTAAAACAATAAGCATGTAATGAAAGAGGATAAGGTATTGGAAAAGTCACTTCACCAAAGAATATATCCATATGGCAAATAAATATATGAAAAGACATTTAATAAATCATTCATTAGGAAAATATAAGAATAAAACCTCAAAGAGATAGCACTACACACCTATTAGAATATCTAAAACATAAAAGACTGACCACACCGAGTATTGGGGAAGATACAGAAACATTTCAACTCTCATCCACTGAGAGGATATAGAGATATATCTCATTCGCTGATGAGGATATAAAATGGTACTGGCTACTGGAAAAAACAGTTTGGTGAGGTATATCAACAAAAATGGTAGAGTAAGTACCTAAAAAATGTTTCTTTTCCATAAAAACAACGAGAAAACTGGTAAATTTTGTCAAATTCAATTTTTCAAAACTCTAGAAGTTACCCAAAGGATTGCAACTATCCAAGGACCATTTTTGCAAAGAAAGGGGGATGCTGAACCCTGGTAAGAACAGTGAGTTTTACGGGACTTTATCTTGGCTTATTCCCATCTTTTGTTGTTCAAGCCTGTAGTAACTCTGCAAAATAACAGCCTGCATTCTCAAAGCAGCATGGAAGCCGCTGGAAGGAGTAGAATAAAGTCAAAGCTCTTGTAAACCTCATATACAAAGAATTGCATTGTTTGACTTTTCTGTTGGTTCCCTGGAAGAAAGCATGCATTTGATCTGACTCAGAACTTGCTCAGTATGAAAATCCTTTTTCCCAGGGTGCCTTTATCAAAAATAGTTACTGACAAGTGTTTTAACTTTGTGGCTGCATGAGATATGGGATAATGACTGGAGTAAATAGTAAATGAATAAAAGGAAAAATGGGGTCAGAAGTTTCACTTAAGCAGAAAGTGAAGGTTAAGACAGAGTTGTCAATTGTTTGGCTGAGTATTGAAGGTGTTCCCCAACACAGACATACACAAATGCACACACATATACAGCTACTTGGCAGAGACTAGATTTATTGATTCTTGGCTATGGTAGGCTGAATGAAGGTCACCAAAGATGTCCAAGTCCTAATCTCTAGGACCTGTGAATGTTACCTTACATGGCATAAGAGACATAAATATTTTCAGGATACTAGGATGGAGGCATTATTTTGGCTTACGTGGGCGAACCCTAATTTTATAGTCAAAGATGTCCTTATGTGAGAAAGGATGAGGGATATTTGACACAAAATAAAAATGCAAAGACTTTGCATCTTGCAAAGCAAGATGCTACACTATGGGCTTTGAAAATTGAAGAAAGGCCTATAAGCCAGGGAATTCAACTCTGGGAGTTGGAAATGGACAGAGAAACAAATTCTCCCCTTGATCTTCTGGAGGAATTGCAATCCTGCTAACACCTTTATTTTAGCCCAAAAAAAATTATTTCAGACTTCTCACATGCAGACCTATAATAGAATAAATGTGTGTTGTTTTAAGCCACCAACTTTGTGGTATGTTTTTATAGAGCCACAGAATTTACAGAAATCTCTATCCAATCATTAGGTGACCACTAAGCTAGCCAAGTAGAGACTTCAGTGGCCACACATGAAAAATAATAAATACTTTATAGAATTAGTTCAGAAAAGTCAGTAAGCAAACAACCACTATAAGTAGAAACAACAACAAACCCTGGAGAAGAAGGAGAATCTGATTTCCAGAGTTTTCATATTTAATTATTTCAAATATTCAGTTTTCAGTAAAAATTTATGGAAAGAAACAAATAAGTACGGCTTATATCCATGGTAAAGAGCAGTCAATAGAAAGTGTCCCTAAGGCAGCCTAGACATTGGACTTTGCAGACACAAATTTTAAATCAACCATTTTTTAAATGTTCAAAGAACTAAAAGAAATCATTTCTAAAGAATTAAAGGTAAATATGAGAACTCATTTTCTCAATCAGAGAATATCAATAAAGAGATACGAATTGTGAAAAAGAAATAGAAATTCTAGAATTGAAAAACACAATAGCTGAAATAAAAAATTCAATAGAAGCACTCAGCAGAAGACTAGAGGAAGCAGAATTAGTAAATTTGAATATAAATCAATTGATATTATCCAATCTGAAGTAACAGGAGGGAAGAAAAGGAAAAATACAGAGAGCTTTAGAGATCTTTGGGACAACATAAGGATGCCATAAAAGGTACTATAAAGGCACTAGGAAACATAACTAATAACTAATAGGTAAATGTAAGATGATGGAAATGCATTTTTGCTTATAATTCCCTTTTCCCTCTCTTCTGATTGAAAAGACAACTGTATAAAGCAATAATTATAAATCTGTGTTTATAGGCACACAATATATAGACATCTAAATTGTGAAAACAACAGTATAAAGAGGAGGTGGCTACAGAACTGTATGGAAACAAAGTTTTTGTATATTAGTCTGCTTGGGTTGCAATAGCAGACCTCCACAGACTGGGTGCTTTAAATAACAGAAAATTACTTTCTCAGAGTTCTAGAGGCTAGAAGTCCAAGATCAAGATCAAGGTGCTATTAGAATTGGTTTCTGGTGAAGCCTCTTCCTGGCTTGTAGACAGCTACCATCTTACTGTGTCTTCACATGTCCTCTATTCTGTGTGTATGCAGAGGAAGAGGGGAGAAAGAGAGAGAGAGAGAGAGGGAGAGAGAGAAAGAGAGAGATTATCCTCCAGTATTTATTCCTCTGTTTATAAGGACACCAGTCCTATCAGAGTAGGGCCCCAGTTTTATGACCTCATTTAACCTTAATTACCTCCTTTAAAGTTCTTTCTCCAAATATAGTCAGATTGGGAGTTAGGGCTTCAATATATGGATTTTGGAGGGACACAATTCATTCAGTCCATAACGTATGCTATTAAAATTAAGTTGTTGGGATGCCTGGGTGGCTCAGCAGTTGAGCGACTGCCTTTGGCTCAGGGTGTGATCCTAGGATCCAGGATCCAGTCCTACTTCTCCCTCTGCCTGTGTCTCTGGCTCTGTCTGTGTCTCTCATGAATAAATAAATTAAAATCTTTAAAAAATTAATTAAAAAATTAAATTGTTATAAATATGAACAACACATAAATGAATATGTTAATCCTTAGAGCAACCACTAACAAAATAACTCAAAATAAATAGTAAAAAAAAAAAAAGGACTTATTAGTACACTGTGAAATATGTTTTTGACATAAAAGATGACAATATGAAGGAATGGAGAAACAATAAAATTCATTAGACATATAGAAAACAAATAGCAAAATGCAAACATAAATTCTATCGTATCAGTACAGTAATACCATTAAATATAACTGGATTAAACTTCTCAATTAAAAAACATAGATTGGCTGAATGGATTAAAAAATATCAAATTATATGTTATACATAGGAGACATACTTTAGGTTCAGAAGTACAATCAGGTTGGAAATAAGAGTAGGAAAATATATACCATACTTATAGTAACCATGTGGCTATACTCATATCGGGGGGGGAAGACTGTAAGACAAGAGATGTTATAGAGACAAAGAAGGACATTTTATAATGATAAAAGTGTCAATCCATCGAAAATATAATGTTTATAAGTACATTTACATCTAACAGAGTCCCAAAATATAATAAGCAAAAACTGACATCATTTAGGGAGAAACAATTAATTAATAAAAATAGTTGACAAAAAAAAATAGTTGACAACTTTAATACCCTACTTTCAATTATAAATAAAACAATTAGGTAGAAGATCAGAAAAGTAATAGAAACTTGAACAAAAAACTAGACCTAACAAGCATGTATAGAACACTCCACCCAGCAGCAGAACATATATTCTTCTCAAAGCACATGAAACATTCTCCAGGATACCCAGATGTTAGACCATAAAACAAGTCTCAAAAAATTAAAAAGATTGATATAAGATATAGTATATTCACTGACCAAAATAGAAATTGACATCAATAACAAATGAATTTGGTCAATTTACATATGGAAATTAAACAAGATACACATAAGTAACCAATGCATCAAAGAAGAAACTACAAATAAAATTAGAAAAATTTTGAAGTAAATGAAAGTGAGAATGCAATCAGACCAAAACTTCTGGGATGCAGCTAAAGCAGTTATTACAGGAAAATTTATAGTTGCAAAAACCTATATTATAAAAGAAAAAAAGATTTCAGATAAATCAACTAAACATCTACCGTTAAAAAAAAACTAGTAAGAGTAGAAAAAATTAAATCCAAAGAAAGCAGAAAGAAGGAAATAAAAAATTATAGCAGAAGTTAATAAAATAGAGAATTGAAACACAGTAGAAAAAACAAATGAAAACCAAAGAGGTTCTTTGAAAATTAGATAGACTAACCAAGAAAAAAAGAGATTTAAATTCCTAAAACTGGAGAAGACATTACTACTAATCTTTTATATTTGTAATATATATTATAAATTATATTCTATAAATTATATATATTATTTATATGTAATATAAATTATATATTATAAAATTATATTATTTACACATTAGTATATATATATACAAGAAAATGAGAATAATATCTCATATCAACACAGATGAACCTAGATAGCCTATGTGATATGGAAAAATTCCTAGAAAGACACAAACTACTAATACGGGCTTAAGAAAAATTTTAAAAACCTGAATAGACCTATAACAATTAAAGAGATTGAATTAGTAATAAAAAATATTCCTCCAAAGAAAAGCCAAGGTCTAGATGTTCTCATCAGTGAGTCTACCAGACATTTAAAAAAGAACTAACATCAAATTTCCTTAAACTCTTCCAAAAATAATAGAGGGAAACACTTTTCATTTGAAGAATCCAATATTACTGTGATAGCAAAAGCAGAAAAAGACGTTATGAGAGGAAAAATACACTATATCTCTTGTAAATATAGAAACAAAAATTCCCCAGTAACATACTAGCAACCTGAATCTAGCAGCCTATAGAAAGAATTATGCACTTTAACCAAGTAGAAATTATCTCTGGTATGCAGGTTGATTCAACCTACAAAAGTCAATCAATGTCATCATATCAATAGGACAATGAGGGGAGCACATAATAATCTCAATAGATGCAGAAAAGATATTTGAAAAAATTGAACATCTTATCATGACAAAAACATTACATATGAGAATATTATGTTCTGAAAATATGAGAATATGCGAACTTTCTCAAACCGATAAAAGGCATCAATGAAAAACATATAGCTAACACATACTTGATGGTCAAAGACTGAAAGATTTTACCCTAAGATCAGAAGAAGGAAGGTAAGAATCTTGACTCTTGTCAGTTCTATTCAACATTTCTTGAAGATTCTAGCCAGGAAAATTAGATAATAAAATGAAATTAAAAATATTCGATTGTAAAGGAAGAAGAAAATTATTTTTATTTGCAGATGTCATCTTGTATATAGAAAATCCTACAGAATCCACAAAAGACCTATTAGCCTTATTAAACAAATTCAGGATACAAGATCAAAATACAAAATTTAGTTGTATTCTTATACATTTGTAGTGAACAATCTGCAAATGAAATCAAGAAAATCATTTAATTTGCACTAGCATAAAAAGAATAAAATATGTAGGAATAAATTTAGCAAGAAGTTTAAGAATCATAAATTGATTCTGTAAAACATTGTTAAAAGAAAGCTCATATTTGTGGTTTGGAATATATAATATTGTTTACATTGCAATACTCTCCAAATTGATCTGCAGATTCAAGGTAATCACCACCAAAATTCAAAATGCCTGCTTGTCTCTTTCTTGCTTTTTTCTTTCTTTCTTTCTTTCTTTCTTTCTTTCTTTCTTTCTTTCTTTCTTTCTTTCTTTCTTTCTTTCTTCTTTCTTTCTTTCTTTCGTTCTTTCTTTCTTTCTTTCTTTCTTTCTTTCTTTCTTTTTTTCCTTCTTTCTTCTTTCTTTCTTTCTTTCTTTTCTTTTCTTCTTTCTCTTTCTTCTTTCTTTTCTTTTCTTTTTTTTTTTTTTTCAAAAACTGACAAGCTGATACTAAGATTCATATTAAAATGCAAGGGAACCAGAATATCCAAAACAATTTGAAAAAGAAAAATAACATTGAAGGACTCACACTTCCTGATTTCAACAATTTACTACTCAGCTACAAGAATCAAGATGGTGTGGAACTAGCATGAAAATAGACATAGAGATCAACAGAATACAAATGAGAAGTAAACACATACACTCATGGTCAATTGATTTCCAACCAGGTGTCAAACGAATGAATGGGATAAAAAATATATTTTTCAACAAACAGTTCTGGAACAATTTGATATCCATATCCAAAGACCAGAATTAGATTCTTACCTCACACCATATAAAAAAAAAATAATCTAAATACATCACACCTACACATTGAGTTGAAACTATATAGCTATATAACATATGTATAAATTTTCTTGACTTTGGATTAAGCATTAGTTCATTAGATCGGTCACTGCAAGTACAACCAACCAAAAAAGATAGATGAAGTAGAATTCACAAAATTTAAAAATGTTTGTGCATCAAAGGATACTAGTCAGAAAGAGAGACGATAATTTAAAGAATGGGTAAAAATATTTGCAAATTTCATATCTGACAATGGTTAATAACCAGAATATATTAAGTTCTCTTAAAATTCAACAGTAAATAGACACATAGCCCGATTAAAAAAAGTAAGCAAAGTCTTTGCATATATATTTCTCCAAAGAAGATAGAGCAATGGCCAGTAAGCACATGAAAAGATGCTCAGTGTCATTAGTCATTAGGTAAATGCAAATCAAAACCACAGTGAGATACCACTTCATACTCAATAAAGTGGCTATGATAAGGAAGGAAGGAAGGAAGGAAGGAAGGAAGGAAGGAAGGAAGGAAATAACAAGTATTGGCAAGGATATGAAGAAATTGGAATCTCATGCATTGCTGGTGGGTCTGTCATATGGTGCATATGGCACAGTTTGACAGTTTTTCAAAAAGTTAAACATATGTTTACTATGACTCAGCAGTTTTGCATCTGGGTATACAAATGAAAATATATTCACACAAACATTTGTATATGAATTACAATGTGGAATCAGCTTAATGTCTATTGTATAAGAGACAAACAAATCTCGTATATCCAAAAAATGGAATATTATTTAGCCATAAAAAAGGAATGGAATACTGACACATGCTGCATTATGGATGAGCCTGCAAACATTATGCTAAGGGAAAGAAGCCAGACACAAAAGACTGTAAATATATGTATATATATATATATATATATATATATAACTGCATTTATATGAACAGACCAAAAAAAGGCAAATCCATAGGGATAGAAAGTAGAATAGTAGTTGACAGGAGCTGGGTGGATGGAAGAATTGGGGTAACTGCTAGTGAATACAGGAGAGATAGAAATGTTCTAAAACTAGATATTGGTGATAGGTGCAACCTTGTGAGTTTATTAAAAACCATTGAATTGTACATTTTTTAAATGGTGAGTTTTATGGTATGTGAATTATATCTAATTAAAAAAAGAAGGATGGGCAGCCCTGGTGGCACAGCAGTTTAGTGCCGCTTGCAGCCCAGATCCTGGAGATACTGGATCGAGTCCCACGTCAGGCTCCCTGCATGGAGCCTGCTTCTCCCTCTACCTGTGCCTCTGCCTCTCTCCCTCTGTGTCTCTCATGAATGAATAAATAAAATTAAAAAAAAAAGAAAAAAGAATAAAGAAAAGCTTGGTGTTTCTTAAAATGTTCAATATACCCCTAGGACATGACCCACCAATGATACTTCCAGATAGTTTCCCAAGACAAATGGAAATACATGCCCACACAAAGACCTGTACACTTGTACACAAATATTCTCAGCTTCATTTATAATAGCCAAAAACTGGAAACAAACCAAATGTCCACCAATAGATGAACAGATAAACAAATTACACTGCATCCATACATGAAATACTACTCAGCAACAACAACAACAAAAAATGAACTCTTGATACTCAGAACAATACAGACTTATTTCAGAATAATTATGCCAGGGAAAAAAGCCACACTAAAACCAAAAAGTATATACTGTATGATGCCACCTACATAGTATTCTAGAAAAAATAACCTAATAGCTGTCAACAGAGATCATGTTATTTGTTACCTGGGGATGAGGGCAAGAGTCAGAAGGTATAGAAATGAGAGATGACGATGGGTCAAGAAGAAACTTTCAGGGATGATAAATTTATTCATTATCTTGATTTTGGTGATGTTTATACATCTGTCATAACTTATCAAGTTATATACTTTTAATATGTGCAGTTTACTGTTTGTTAATTACACTTCATTAAGTTTTAAAAATAATTAGAAGAAGACAAAAGTCCCAATTAAGCGATGGGCAAAATATTTGAACAGATATTTTACCAAAGAATAGATACAGATGGCAAATAAGCACATGAAAAGATGCTCAACATCATTAATCATTAAGGAAATGCAAATTAAAGTCACAATGAGATATTACCATGCACCTACAAAATTATCAAAAAGGGAAAAAAAAGACAAGGCAAAGGGCTGGCAGGAATACAGAGCAACTTAAATTTTCATTCAATGTTGGTATAAATGCCAAATGGTATAGGCACTTGGGAAAACAGTTTGGCAATTTCTTATAAAGTTAAACATATATTTACCATACAACTCACATTTTTTTACTACTAAATATTTACCTCAAAGAAATGGAAGCATAAGAGCACACAGAGGTCAGTTGGTTGTTTATAGCAAACTGATTTCTGGAAACATCCCAAATGTCTGTCAACTGGTGAATGGATGAACACACTGTGCGTCCATACAATGCACTCCTCAACAATAAAAACAAAGTACTGATAAATACAACAATATGGGTGCATCTCAAAAGCATTATGTTAAAAGAAAGAAGCAAATACAAAAAAATCTATACACCACGTAATTCCATTTATGCTGGAAAATACAAAACCATGGGTAAAAAAATAATAATAATAATAGAATCAGTAGTTGCCATGGGTAGGGATGTTAAGGAAATTGACTATACAGTGGCACCAGGGGACTGTTTGTGGAGATGAAAATATCTTATATCTTGAATGTGTTGGTAATTAGAGATCTATAAACATTTCTCAAAATTCTCTGAGCATGACACCAAAAAAAAAAAAAATTTGAATTTTACTCTAGAAAATTATGTTTCAATAAACTTCGCTTTTTATTTACTTTATTTTAGAATCATTATTTTTAAGATTTTATTTATTTATTCATGAGAGACACACAGAGAGAGAAGCAGAGACAGAGGCAGAGGCAGAGAGAGAAGCAGGCTCCATGCAGGGATCCTGGGGTGGGACTCGAGCTCAGGACCGCCAGATCTCGCCCTAAGCTGAAGACAGATGCTCAACCACTGAGCCACCCAGGCATCCCTAAACCTGGCTTTTTAAAAATCCATCAGTTATTCTTGATTTTTAAAGCTTAATAAAATAGGGCTAGATTCTTGATATTGTTAAATATTTCTAACCCCCAAAATGAGCACCATTTTTTAAAATAGAAAAACCACAGTGGAATTCCAACTAGAAGCATAAAGAAGATGCTCCCAATCATTACTGTTCTTTAACGTTGTACTGAAGTAACTAGTGAACACAATCAGATTAGAACAAAAAGATACAGATACAAAATTGGAAACAAGGAATAAAACATAATACATTAAAACTTTTGATAGTAATCTGGAAAAGCCAAGAAAATATACTGAATGAAAGTAGAAATTCAAAAAACTAAGTCAATGGGTATATACAATTAATACAAATAAATCAATTATTTTCATGTATATAAAAATAACAATCTGGAAGACATGATAGAAGAAAGAAATCCCATTTATAATAGCAATACAGAAAGATAAAATACCTAAGAAGAAAATTCACATGAGAAGTCCAAACCACACTAAGAAAACTTTGTAAATTAACTAAAGATAGCAAAGTTTAGCAAATGGAAAGATATGCAGATTTTAGATTGGGAGACCCGACATCATTTTTATCTAACCTAATTTTAAAAATTGATGTAATCCCCATAAAATTACCAACATTTAAAAAAATATATATCATACCTCGAACAAGGATAAATTCCAAATGGATCAAGATTTAAATATAAAACATGAAACCATAAAAATACTGGAGGAAAACCATTATAGGCTTGGATAGGGAAAAGCTTCTCTAAATATAAATCAAAACTCCAAATTAAAAAAAATGGTTATATTTGACTACATAAAATTAAATGAAAATTTCGGCATGAAAACACACCATTGAAGAAAGGAAAATGAAAATGTTCAACTGCATTAAAATACTTGTACCAAGTATCAAGAAAAGGAGCTTCTCTCCCTAATATATAAAGAGCTCCTAAATTTTGATAAAATCCAGTGGGGAAATGGGCAAAGAATATAAAAGGAAATACAAAGTATTTTTAAAATATATATGAGACGACTCATAAGTAAAATGCAATTTAAAAGCCACACCGAGATACTATTTTTTCACCTATCAGATTGTCAAAAATCTAAAAGGGTGATACAATCTGTTGGTGAGGCTATAAGAAAAGATTTACTTTCATCCATTGCAGATGGGAATGTAAATTGTTACAACCCCTAGGGAGGGCAATTTAGTAATATCTATTAAAATTACAAATGCAGACACTCTTTGACCTAGCTATTCCACTTCTGGGAATGTATCCTAGAGTTATACTAGGTCACATGCAAAATGATATACATGAATATCTATTGCAGCATTGTTAGTAATAGCAAAAGGTTGGAAGAGACCCAAATCTTCCATCAATCTGAGACTGATTTTTCTTTTAGCTTGCTTTTACAGCTTCAAAGTGAAAGAAGAAGAAGAAGAAGAAAAAACCCTCCTTTTCCTAAGCCTGGAGCAGAGCTGGCCTTAGGTATTCCCATCCCTCTCTGGCCTGGACTGCCCCTCTGTTCTACTAGTCCTTCAGAGGTAATGGAGACTCCCAAGGGGAGATGGCCTTGGGCCCCTGGAGCAATCAGTGTCCCAAGAGGGACAGTGGGAAGAGGAAGCAATGCAGAACTCTATCCTCTATGAATGAGCATTAGAACTTTTCTTTGCTGGGGTAAATCAAAAGGAAGAAGAAAAGGTAGTGTGGGTGCACTTTCCCTAGATGTTGGATGTGCCACTAATACCTTTTTTTTTTTTTTTAAGTCTTGCTTAACTTTTAATTAGGGCAAGATAGGATTAATACTGCTTAAGATTTACACTTGCCATTTTGATAAAGTGCTCCATTTTTCTAAAGATTGTACAACTGGGAGGAAATGCATGATGGCATTTTTTTTCTTTTGCCCAAATACTGTTTGTAGATGCTTCATGGAACCATGATCAGGGCAAAAATATTCACCTCTGACAGCTTTCCAACCTCAGACAAATATTGAGGACACTATAAATAGTGTCCTGAGTGACGTTGCAGTGAGACTGTAAAACGATGGAAAACACCAAAGTTAGATCTTCTTTGCATTTGCATTTACTTCCATGCCTTTTTGAGAAACCACATGATTTTGGTAAAATGTGTTGCTGCTGTTTGCTTTTTTTCCTGTTTGTTTGTCTCCTTTGGTTGTGTCTTTTGGTAAACACAAATTTCTCAACAGCCATTCAGAGAAAAGTTGTGGAACCTCATGGGAGGGTAGCCAGCAGGAACTCCGCTGGATGGTCCTGGTTTCAATAGAAACCACTTTGTGTCAAAAGGCTTACTTTTAAATGGGTCAATCTGTATTAGTTGCACCACTTGAAACACTGAAGACACACTTTTGTGTATCTAGTGTTTGGGGACTTTTTTGGGAACACACTATATTTATACTCTATTAAACTAGGTCAGCTCCTTTGTTGGGACAATCCCAGAGGGAGGTATACATTTCACCTAAAGATAGCAAGAAGAGTTCTGGTATTTTCCTGGTTTGTCTCTCCCAACTCACTCAGCTGAAGTCTAATCTAGTAAAGTCCTATGTCTCCGTAAATAAACAATGACTCATTCATTTAAAAATATTTCTTTAGTGTCTAGAGTGAATTCTTCATCGTGCTAGGTGTTATGGGAAACATGAATTGCAGCTGTCAACAAAACTGCTCTCTAAAAGGGTAAATAAGGCACATATATTCATACTTATATATATTTATATGTAAAACTGTGTGTGTATTTATATTTATATGTAAAACTATGTGTGCCCTCACTACAAGAAGGGCAGAAAGATGAGTTACATAAAGCTGTTGAGTCTAAGCTACAGATAAGTTTCTCAAGACACAGTGTCCTACAAATAAATCTTTTTTTAGAAAATGGGGGGGGCACCTAGGTGTCTCAGTCGGTTAAGTGTTTGACTCTTGGTTTTGGCTCAGGTCATGATATCATAGGTTGTGGGATCAAGCCCCGAGTTCAGCTCCATGCTCAGTAGGGAATCTGCTTGAAGATTCTCTCCCTATCCCCTCCCCCAAAACGAGCTTTCTCTCTCTCAAATAAATAAATAAGTCTTAAAAAAAAAAAAAGATGAAATGTCCTACAGATAGCTAGAAACAAGACTTATACTGGAGACAGCTCAGGACATGATAGGTAGATAGATAGATAGATAGATACTAATATATATTTATATATTATATATAAATAAATATATATATTTATATAAAGTTTTTGGTGGTAGCAGACGAAAACTTGAAAGAGAAAAGAGAGATCTTGACTCACGTATAGTTTTCCCACTGAAAACAAAAAAGTGAACAAACAAGATGTGGTTTCTACTTGTCAGCACACTTCAAAAAATTTTTAGAATACTCATATAAGTAAAAACATGAGTTAATTACAAGAACAACATCAAAACTATAGAGATTAGCTGAACTTTGCATGCAATAGGTTGCAGATTTAGGGAGTCACAGTCCACTGTTTCTTGTAGCATCTAGTCCCACACATTTAGAGATTAATATTGAATTGTGATTTTGTATTGTCGTTAGGGTACTAATAACCAAATGTGCATTAAAAGTAGATGAAGTGTCTACAAGTCAAGTTATGTGAAGAATGCCAATTCAAATGAGTTGTTCACCCTTGAAAAGAGAAAGCTAAAGAATCAATGATACCTATCTTTGAATAATTGTGGTGGGTGGTGGGTCAGGAGTTTTTATTGTTATTCCAGAGACCAGAAATAGTAATTTTTACAGTTATTTCAGAGACAAGTGAAAGGTCCAAGGAGGCAATTTTTCACATAAGATGTGGAATGATTTGCTAACAATTACAACAGCTGTCCAAGAACAGTTCAGGGTTTTTTTGTGTATTTGTGAGCAACCCAAATAGCAGTTGAATGGCACTTGATTGGAGATGCTGCAGATGAAATGCTTCTCAAACTTGAAGGTGTATTTGAATCACCTGGAGTCTTGTGAAATGCTGCAGATCCGCAAATACACTTTGAGTATCAAGGACACAGAGAATTTTCTTTCAATGTATAGAGAGTTTGGGATTAGAGAAATTTTAAACTCATCCCATCTTGAAAAATCTTTTATTCTATCATTTATTTTAGTCCCAATGCAAGGTCTTCACTAGAAGCTATGGGACTAAATAAGATTCAGGGTTCCTGAGGTAATATGGTAAATTTTAGGAACAGGAAAATGCATAGTCCATGTGGAGTGTATTAACTTGATCACAAAAAAAGTGTTTCTGGAGAAGTGTTGTAGAATCAGGCTTAGAGGCAGGCCAGGTTTCTACTGTGAATATCAAGTTAAGAATTTGCTGCACCTTGGGGATAATGGTATATCAACTCAGATTTGTATTCACCTGAAAACAACATACCCTCAGGATAGTGGGTTAAACAGACATATGTTTATTTTTCCACATAAATAAGAAAGTACAGAATTAGGCAGCCCAGGGTCAGTTGATTTAATAGCTCTCTGAAGTCATTAGAGACTCAGTATTATATCTTCGTGTTCAGCCATCTTCACAGCGATGTCTGCCCTCAAGAGTATCTTAAGATTCTAGACATTTGCTGGAGTTCCAGCAATATGGTCATATTCCAGCACTGAAAAGAAGGAAAAGGGTTGAAGAAATTACTCCTTTTGAAGCAAACACCTCAAAAAACCCCATGCAACTGCTACTTATATTCACTGGGCAGAATTTGATCACGTGACTGAATGTACCTGTAAGGTTTCCTGGGAAAGCTGGGTTTCTGAGCTGAGCACATTGTCTAGGACTTTATTTCTAAAGAATAACGAACAGACTAATGGACACTGGGAGTTATCTAGCAGTACCCCAACAAATGGTGTATCAAGAAATAGTTCTGAGTTGAAAAGGGACACCTGCAAAAGACTGCTTTTGAAAGATAAATATGGAAGTAATAAAAAGAATGAAATTGAATGTTGGGAGAGTCTGTAGTCAAGATGATTCATTTCTAGATGGAATATTGGAGATGTTGGACTAGACCAGAGTGGTAACAGATGAAGTAGAAAGGCAAGGGATTTTAGGATGGCCATAACAAACATGATTGATGGGGCTTGGTGAATTGACCTGCACAGAGAGAAAGAGAGAGGAGCCTAGACTACCCATGGGATTTAGAACCTAGGTGATTTGGAAGAATGAGGAAATCCACAGGAAAAGCAGAAATGGCAAAAATAAAGCCAACTTGTTGAAGGAAAGGATGTGTTTTGTTTCAGACATACTAGATTTACTGTGATGATGGAAAATCCAAGGGGAGATGTGGAAATATCTAAACCTTCTATGGGTAAGATTGTAGGACTGTAGCTCAGAAGATAATCTAATGTTGAAGGGATGGCTTTTGAGGTTTTTCATACACTTCCCAATTCCACTTGGATGTCTATTAGCCATCTCACATTTTATATTTCCAAAACAGAACTCTCAACCACCTGCACCCCCATCTAGGAGTTGAGGACCTCGAGAATGTTGGGCTGTTTTAATATTCATCTCAAAATACCAATGCACAGGTAAATATGCTGCAAATGAGTTAGATAAAACTCTAAAGCCAAATATAAGTTATTTGTATTATCTACTCTTTGAGAATAGTCCCCTCTGAATTTTGAGTTATTTCCTATATATAATCCACTCTTCAGATGCCTTCAAATTTAATTTAGCCATCTGCTTAAGGGGAAGGATAACCCATAAAAGCAAGGTGTCCCAATTTAGCCAACTTCCAGAATACTCTCCTCATAGACAAACTCAATTTTCCAAATACTAGCTCTGTATGCATCTGTTAATTGAGGTGTGGACAAGGTTTCTGCCTTTTCACTGGCTATGAATCTGATTTTCCCTTGACAGTATATTCCTAATGCCAGAGGTCAGGCTTGTGTTAACCCATTCTGAACCTGCCTTCAAGTGGTTAATGTAAGATCCCTAGAGCACAGCCTTGACCTTCACCTGAGCTGCATTTTCTCTAATTGGATTGGATTTTCCCCTTCATTCTTTTGTTCCTTTAGGCTCCAACCAGAGAAAAGAAGCCAATTGACTTCCTGGGATGTATTAATTACAACATGTTTTGGCAGACAACGTTTTGGTTTCCCATTATATTCATGTCATCTTCTTATTGTCTTATACCACAAACCATCACATAGACTAATTCTCTGGGAGTTTCCTCATTGCATTCAGTCAGGAGAGGACACCCTACCCCATGTGTGTGGAGAAACTCCTATGATGTCAAGTCAAGAAGCGGAGGACTCCCTTTCTACATTCCTAAAGGCCAGGAATACAGGTCATCCTACAGAAACTGAGTAAATGTTAGACCATTCTGTATGGGAGGTCTAGACTTTTTGGAAGAGATTGAAATTTCTTACTAAACCAGAAAGCTGGACACGTCAGAAAATGAATGAATTTTGCATGAAAATTTTCCAAAATCCAAGAGAGCCATCCTAGTAATAATGTCATACCGATGGACAGAGCTTTGTGGTTAACAACATGCTCTCACTTTATACTTCTCACCATCCTTTAGAATAGGCTTAGTGTATACTATATTCATTTTATGGGTAAGAATAGTATAGTAGGAGAGCTTAGTTACTTGCTCAAAGCTACCTGGCTAACTCTGTACCAGAGCTATGTCTTATACTCTTTCCACTCTGTCTTCTCCTATCCCTCTAGTGAAAACATGTGCCAATGTTTGCTTACCTGCCAAGTAGTACAGTACAGACTGCTCTAAGTCACAGATACGAAATATGCTGGATCCACTGAATTGAACTGCTGACCTGAATTAACTCTGCTCCTTTCCCCAATGCACAAAACAGCATTCCCTCCTCAGCTGCAAAACACCCCCAGTTGATGCTAAGATGTCACCAAACTACTCTCCATACCCCAAATCGTGCCATATATCTATATATACAACTCTGCACATAGTATTCTTGTGCTGGGTTCTTCCTCCCCCACCTTGTCTGCCTGCTCTGGAGCCTATTTTGCTTCTATTTCTCTGCTACAAAGTTTGTTATTCTTTCTTTATGACTCTCATAACAGAGGGTTTAATCATGTACTCATATTAATGAGATAACGGATCTAAAGAGCTAGCGCAGAGTGCAGGGCATCGTGTGTATTCGCTCAATGTGAACTATGATGATGACGATGATGGTATCTCTTCTATTAGCTTCTTAACTCAAACATAAAGGATATTTTCTCTGGATTTAGCACAATATATGCCACATGGTAAGAAATCCTTAGTAATTTTTAATTAATTTATAGGCTATCTATACAAGCATTATATAGCTAGTAATAAAGGTAACACTTATATTTATAATGGAGTGTGAGGAAGTGGGTATAACTAACTGTTGCCATGATAATTTTAAAGGAATCGAGCTGGATCACAGGCACAGAGTATTCATGAGCTTGAAAAGAGCTTAGCAAGTGTCTAGTTGGGTGGTTCTCAAAGTGTGGGGTCCCAACCAGCAGCAGCACCTAGGAAGTTTTTAGAAATGCAGATTTCCAGTTTCACCAAAGATTTCCTGAGATAGAAACTCTGTTTTCACAAGCCTTCTAGATGATCAGGAAACACAATAAAGTTCGAGAACTACTGTTCTAGTCCAATCATCTAACTTCACAGAGAGAACAAAGCCACAGAGAGGTTAGATGGCAGACCCGCAGTCACACAACTAGTTAATGTCAAAAATGTGGCTAGAACTGTAATCTCATGACCACTTGATTTTAATATTTCTCCCCAATGCTTTTTAATTCTTTTTTTTTAAATGTTCTTCTATCTCCAATTCATCATAAGATACTGTATTACAGTTTGGTGGCAGCTTGCAGTGCTTATCAGAGTAGCAGAAAGCCTTAATGCCAGGACACTGGAGTATGTTTTGGGGCTCACCCTATTACTCTCCACTTAGCTATTAGTGGCAATCCTGCAAGAGAAAACCTGCTATGACCCCCAATCAATCTCTTCTGCTCTCACTCCACCATGGCATCTGATTATGGCATGACCTGAAGTGACACGCTACTCTCCTTGAGCCTCAGTTTCCAGGTGAGTAAATGATGTTGCAAGAGTCCATTCCCTAATGCAGAATGGGGCAACAATGAATGGTTGCTATATTGTTACTAATAACAAGATTATCAACACCTCCAGGTTATTATGCTTATATGAAGACAATGACAGAGACATCTGTTGCTTGTGGAATATTCAGGTGATCATCCATATTTCCAGCCCAGGTGGGGTGATATATGACAAGTTCTGGCCAATGTGTTATGAGCAAAAGTGATGCTTTTCCTAGTTAGGCCAAAATACAAAAGAATACATGTTTTCTAAGGCTGGCTCAGCAAACTCCAAGGACATATGTTTGGTTAGGATAATGGAATCTTCATCAGCCTGTGATCTGTGAGCTAATGTGGAACCCAGCCCGAAGCAAACTTAAGTTAGATATGACATGACAAAAAATAAAGCTCTAGAGTGTTACACACTGAGATTTGGGGATTGATTTGTGACTACAACTTAAGCTATCTTATCCTGACTAAAACAACATGTTTTGCAAAATATATAGTGCTGTGAAAATGTAAGGCATTTTCATTTTAACTGCTAGCTTTCTAGCATTGTTCTTGGTTGTCCTGGGGAGAAAAATGTATTACCATAAACTAAAGATGAAAATTTAATTGCAAGGCAGAAGAAAAAGAAAAACTTGACTTAGGAATAAAATTCTCAAGCTCAAGATAGATAGGAAAAATCAGGTCATTTTCAGGGAAATCTTACTTGAATATTCTTACTTGAAAAAAAATCCTAGCCTTTTACTTGAAAAAAAAATGGAGTTGAGTATAAATTAGTCCTAGCCTTCCATGAGCTTTATAATCTAATTAGGCATTGGCAGGTAGTTTTTCCCAAGTGAGTTTTGTAGTGTGAGATCATCAGTTTTATTCAAATTCTTTATTATTTTTTTAATGCACTAAAATTGGAACAGGACATTTCTAAAGTGGTGCCAGTTTCTATGTAAGTTGACTTGCATACATTGGGGGTGGTTCAACTGAAGCTAGAGATCAGCTGGTTTTGACCTTTTCAATAGTTGGTATGTTGATTAGCTGGCAGTTCTGCTCTTCCAACCCTTAGAACATAACCAGCCTGCAGGAGGGGGTGGCAATGGCTGGTCAGTCAGAAAAGAGAATAATGAAAAGGTCAAAATGGGATAAGGACCAGATTTCACAGCCCCGATAACATTTAAAATTTCATCTCCTTCTTGCCATAGGACAAATGACAAGAAAAATTGGTACATGTGCTGCCTTCCCAGGGATAAGATTTCAACCAAAAATGTCTTGGAAAGAGCCAACGTCTTGGATTTGGAAACAGAGAAGTGAATACTTCTATATCTCTTTGAAGACAGAATCAAAACTTATAAAACCTGGAGCTTCTAAATGGCATGACCTAGAAAAGGCATTTATATGGAGAATACTGTTGAACTACTCTTGGGTGCTCCTAACTTAACACGAAAAAGTAATACAGAGTCCCTCACTCTGTGGTTATCCAAAAATGTAGGAATGGATTGCAGTTATTTGCATGGCCAAAGTGGAGAAGGAGTGAGTTTGAGGGCTCTAAAAGCAGAATCCACTCAATAAATGAACAGAGGTATGGGGACAGCTTTTATCCAGTGAAGTGGTAGTGGAATGAGGAATTACTTCATTTTACAATGAATAAAATTGTTGTTTTGAAGTTACAAAGTGTACTCAATCTAGTTTCCTTTTGAAGTAGTTCCACTGAAAATGTGTAGCATCTTTTCTGGGTACAGATTCCACAGAATCTTGTATCTTAGGAAACAGTTGCTGTCCCATCTTTCTTCCTTTGCCCCCCCTTCTCTCCCTTCCTTCCTCTTAACCCTTCCCTCCCTCCCTCCCTCCCTGCCTCCTTCCCTCCCTCCCTCCTTCCTTCCATCTCTCCTTCCTTCTTTCCTTCCTTCCTTCCTTCCTTCCTTCCTTCCTTCCTTCCTTCCTTCTTTCCTTCCTTCCTTCCTTCCTTCCTGTGGGATATATTAGTCTGTACAGCTGTCTGTGGATGTGTTTCTATCTTAAAGTCACTGGACAGTTTGGTCAATCTATAACATAAGAGAAGAAATGGCAGGAAGTTTTTCTGTGTTAGATACAGAACAAAAACAAAAATTAAAATGAACAAAAAGAAAACCTGCTGATTAGTCGTCGTTTTGTGGTTTTGTTTGTTTTACTTGATACTATTGACTCTTAGCCATAGAAGTTAGAGAATGTGTGCCTGACTCAGAATCCTTCCACTAATTTCCTGGGCCACTTGACCGCAAGTTCAGAGTGAACCGAAGTTTATTTGCACTTTCAATGTATGTGCCAGGCATTAATCTGGGAGCTTTTACATATCCCATCTCATTTCATTATTATAAAAGTTCGAAGAGGTTAGAATAACTATACTGTTGACTCTTGAACAACATGGGGGTGATGAGTGCCGACTCCTAAGTATTAAAAAATCCATGTACAAGTGTTGACTCTGCAAAAACTTTACTAATAGCCTATTTTTGAATAGAAGGCTTACTAATAAAGAGTCAACAACCCGTATTTTGTATGTTATTTGTATTCTATACTGTATTCTTTAATAAGAATAAGCTAGAAGATAATGTTATTAAGAAAATCATAAAGAAGAGAAAATACACTTACCATATTGTTCTTTATTCATTGAAAAATATCTGCATATAAGTTGACCCTGAAGTTCAAACCTGTGTTGTTCAGTCAATTGGAAATTCTGGTCTGTCTGGTATAATACAAGTGCTCATTTCCCAGTATCCCACCCAGTTAGAACTTCTTTCACTTTCAAAAGTGTCATAAATTGGAAAAGGAATGACACAGTCAGCCATCCTACCTAGGGTAGGTATTATGATAACATTCTATTTATAGACTTTTCTGGGTCATAATTCTTTACTGATAAAAATGGGATGCTTGAGCAAATTACATTAAGAGTCCCTCCTTGTTCTAATGGCTATGGTTGCTTATGTATTTATAGATAACTTAGCATCAAAATTTTCTGCTTTAAAAGGGCTCTACCGGGATCCCTGGGTGGCGCAGCAGTTTGGTGCCTGCCTTTGGCCCAGGGCATGATCCTGGAGACCCGGAATCGAATCCCACGTCGGGTTCCTCCCTCTGCCTATGTCTCTGCCTCTCTCTCTCTCTCTCTCTCTCTCTGTGACTATCATAAATAAATAAAAATTAAAAAATAAATAAATAAAAGGGCTCTACCTCAGCAATTTGTCAACACCGAAGAGGGGAAAGAAAATCCTCTACCCTAGTACAAGAAATGAGAAGTTTTAGGGCAATAAAAATGCCTATTGAATTTATATGCATTATGCCACAATATTGCCTGTGAACTCACCACAGTTTGTGTGAGATTATGCACTATATGCACAGCAGAGAGTACACCAGAGGGCATGGGTTGGAATGATATATACCTAAAATAAAAAAAAATTTATATATCTAAAATGATTTTTACCTAACATGACTGAGTAATAATGTGGCAAGTTCTAATACATTTCAACCTAGGATCATTATAACAATTAAGAATTATAAACCACTTCAGTTTTAAGTTACTTTTCTTATATCCTGTTTTTTTTTAATATGTTTCTAATGCTATATCTGGAACATAATCCTCATTTTACCCATAAGCAACCCCCTGGGGGAGATAAGATGCTGGGAAGCATGATGTAGTGCAAAGAGCTTGGGCCTTGGAGTAAAATATTTGAGTTATAATTTTGGCTGCCAGTTATTAAAAATCATGCTACTTAATTTTTCTTTGAGACTCAGTTTCCCCATCCATAAAACAGAAAGAATAATCCAAGTTTAAAAGAATGTTCTGAAAATTCAGTGAGGTTGTGCTGGTACATGGCAGACACTGAGCAAATGCTCCTACTTCCCAACCTGCCCCCAAAAGATGTCTATATGTAATGCATCAAATATATGCTGTTGTGTGAGTTATGTTTTTCTGAGCCTAAATCCCTCAGGATTTGATGGCTGCTCAAACACCAGTAGGTGGGATCTTACCTGGTAATGGTTTTATGACTAGCAGCAAAGGTGGCTTGGTTTTCAGCTCCACCTTACACTGCCTTAGTTTTTAAGGAAAGATTCTCTGCCTTCTACAAGGCCGTCTGTAAGTTTATTGATCTTTCAAGGCTGAACATAATGTTCTCTTTACATGGGATACTTAATAAAGGCAATCTGTCACCAGCTCATGTCCAATGTATCCCCTCAAATGGAATTTATGTGTCTTTCAAGCTAGGAGAAAGCTAGGATCAGATCTCACCTGTGGTATTGGGTTCTGTCCTAGAAGCCGCACTTTGAAAGCATCACACGCGTAGTCCTAGGATTAATGGGCCTGGAAAGATCAGAGAGTAAAATCTTGAACAGCTGTAGCCACGGAGAATGTTTAAAAGGGTTTGGTATAAATGTTACTCTAATGGGAGCACATTGTTTGGCCTGAAAATGACCAATTCTGGACTAAAATGAGCAGGATATGCTTTCCTTCTGGAAACACAATACAGATAGAACAGAGAAGCATCTGAGTGAGAGACAGACAAAGAAACAGAAGATAATTCAAAGAAAATGCAGAAGAACCTAGGGAGAACAAATCATCGTCAGAATAAAAAGTAACAAGTAGCGGACATTTCACAGTGCACATCAGTATTTCTCTACAACTACTAAGTCTTGCTATTTCAAGTAAGTGTTAAGCACTGGCATCACAGAGACTGATAGTTTTTTGCATATTTCTTCTTCTTCTTCTTCTTCTTCTTCTTCCTCTTCTTCTTCTTCTTCTTCTTCTTCTTCTTCTTCTTCTTCTTCTTCTTCTTTCTTTTGTTTGTGATCAGCGACAGTGTTACCCAATACAGAATCACTTAAGATGAAAATAGTAACATATGAGGAATCTGAGTAATGGAGTCTCCAATTGCTGTCTTGGTGGGAGAATGGCTTTTACCTTCCCAGAATCTCTGTCACCTTCCAAAGCTACCCTAAACAAAAATAATAATCTTTACTATGGACAATAGATTATTGCTTAATCTTAGGTGAAAGGTGAGTAAAATCATCTTTAGAGAAACTTATTACATTACCTGATTTGTCATACACAATGGAGGTAAAAATGTTATTTGTTAAGCAGTTAGAATTTTAAGACAAATCTTCTAGCTCCTCTTTCTAACATGATTGCCCCCTCCTCATTCAATCTCCACTAAAGACATTGTAAAACCATCATAGAATCTCTTAGACAATCTCCAAGCCTTCCATAGCATTCCCATGCCTTTGTACCAGTATTTAGTGGAAAGAAATTCAAAATAAATATCAAAATGTCTACTATTTATTTAATAAATATTTACTGAATACTGACTAAGTTCCAGGCACTGAGCTTGATACTGATTATCACTGCTTTATGACATCTAAAAATGTTCATTATCAACTTTATAGAAAATTGTATGAAGTTTTATCCTATTGTATGAATTAGTGGATTTAATTGAACCTCTTTCGTTTTTTTTTTTTTTTTTTTTTTTTTATGATAGTCACAGAGAGAGAGAGACAGGCAGAGACACAGACAGAGGGAGAAGCAGGCTCCATGCACCAGGAGCCCGACGTGGGATTCGATCCCAGGTCTCCAGGATCGCACCCTGGGCCAAAGGCAGGCGCGAAACCGCTGCGCCACCCAGGGATCCCTCGTTTTTATTTCTTTTTAAGATTTTATTTATTTGTTCACGAGAGACAGAGAGAGAGAGAAGCAGAGACATAGGCAGAGAGAAAATCAGGCTCCTCATAGGGAGCCCGATGTGGGACTTGATCCCAGGACCAGGATCACACCCTGAGCCAAAGGCAGATGCTCAACCGTTGAGCCACCCAGGGGTCCCTTATTTCTCTCTTTTCTTTTCTTTTCTTTTCTTTTCTTTTCTTTTCTTTTCTTTTCTTTTCTTTTCTTTTCTTTTCTTTTCTTTTCTTTTCCTTTTCTTTTCTTTCTTTTCTTTTCTTTTTTTTCTTCTTTCTTTTCTTTTCTTTTCCTTTCTTTTCTTTTCTTTTCTTTTCTTTTCTTTTCTTTTCTTTTTTTACTTTCCTAAAGCCCCATTTAAATTTTAACAATGTTAAAAATAGTCATATCTTAATCATTGAAATTCTGATGCCAAAGTGGGAAAATTGCCTAACATTCCTTCTAAAATGTTGCTAGATATGTAACTCAAATACATAATGAGTCACCAACTAGATGGTAAGGAAATTCCCAATTATATTCTATGATGAATGATAGAAGGAACTAGGGATATTTAGAGAGAGAAGTAAATGCTCTCGATAACTATTTTAAATGTCCGAAGGGTCATGGAGTAAAAGAAAGATTTGGATTGTTCTAAATGACACTAAAACATAGAACTAGAGTAAGAGATAAAAACTACATTGAAAAAAATCTGTTCATCTGATCTATGTAATAGTAATAGCAAAGATAGAATGGACTATTGGAAGGCAATGAACTTAAGGATAGAGGAGGAATTTGGCAGAGAAGGTGTAGAACAGTTTCAAACATCAGATTGATGTGTGGGCCATAAATCCATTTCAATTCTGAAAGGCAATAATTCCAAGGAAACAGTGAAGTTAAGGAACAAGGCATATAACAAGTTCATCTGAGTTACAGAAGATAGAAAAGTATAAAATTTAAAGAAGAAAATCCATACAGTTGTTAAAAGCTTTCTACTGGAGAAGTCCAAAATCAGACAGAGATGAGAAGACTGATGTCCCTCGAATAATACCTAATGCATTGGGATTGGGCAGCCAGGCTCTGGTACTATGCATAAGGCAAAGGTAATTGAATACTAAGAAAGAGACATACTGTGGTCCGAATAATATAAAATCTGAGCACATTAATATTTCTGTCAATTTAACCATGAATGTTATGGCATATGTGTCACTGGGAATGACAGAAGCTATTACTGAAATGAGATTAGAATCTTTTTGAAATATCAACAGAAGCATTATAGTTGGTAACATTCCCATCTAAAATAGATGACACTGATGCTACACAGTCAACATACGAGGGGGAATAGCATACAGAATTACAGACTACATTATTTTGTTCTATATTGATTTTTCCCTTAGGAGTTTTTGATTAGCTGTCAAATCAATTAGTTTTCCTCAATCCCCAGTACAATGTCAAATTTCTCTTGTTTTTTGGAGAGAAATGGGGGTATATCTGGTATCCTTTTTTTTTATTTTGACCACCAGGGTATAAATCTATTGACCAAATAAATGGGTAAATGAGCTGTGTGTAATGTCTAGTGTTGGAGTGGAGGGCAGTTTCTGTCTCATCTTTGCGGTATTGGGTCAGGGCTATCTTAATTTTCAGTTGGGTCAGGGTAGTGTGAGATCTGTGTTCCAGGTTTTAGAAACACTTAAACGCAAAATGTAGTAGGAGGTTACTTTGAATCTCAAATCTGCTTACCTCATCTTCCCCATCCGCTAATGGCTGAAACAGCATCAAGAACTTGCATTATTATAATGCTGCCCTGATGATAGGGCTGATACCAAACAAGTTAAATTTTTTGCTCTGGACCTTTTATGTAAATTTGGGGAGAATTAAAGCAGGAAAGCAGTCTTGAAAGCCATTCCTTTTATTGTAAGAACCGAATATATGAAATAGAAAATTAATTGTTTGACGTTTTTGGCCTTAAATGTGGAAGAGACAAAGCCTACAAGATTCAAAGTATAATATAGCAAGAACAGGTAGGGAATGTAAGCAGAGTTGGAAACTCAAAGAAATAATCAAAGGGAAATGCTAGAAATTAAAAATACTGTAGCAGAAATGAAGAATACTTTTGACAGGTTCATCAGCATGGCCAAGGAAAGAATCAGTGAATTCGAAGATATGTCAGTACTGCAAAAACTAAAACATGAAGAGAAAAAAGAATGAAAAAAAATGGAACAGAAAATTCAGGAATTGTGGAACAATTGCAAAGGGTGTAATATTAAGTGTAATAAGAATACCAAAAGGAGAAGAAAGAAAGGAACAGAAGCAATACTGGCTAAAATTTTCTAAAATAAACAACAAATACCAAATCACAGATCTTGGCAAGTACAAAAGAAAATCTACAATCAAGCATATCATATTCAAACTGCAAAAAATCAAAGACAAAGAGAAAACTCTTAAAAGAAGTCAAAAGTGGAAGAAACACCTCCACTTAGAGGAACAAGAGTAAGAATTAAATCAGACTTCTCTCCAAAAATCATGCAAGCAAGAAGTGAAGAAATATTTAAAAGCAAAGCACCCACAAACTAGAATTCTGTATCCAATGAAACCATCCTTCAAAAGTAAAGGAGAAATACTTTTTCAGACAAACAAAAATTGAGGGAATTCATTGCAGGTGGATCTGCCTTGTCAGATAGGCTAAAATAAATTCTTCAGAGAGAAGGAAAATGATAGAGGTTAGAAATTTGGACCTATACACAGAAGAGAAGAGCACTAGGAAAAGAATAAATGAAGGTAAAATAAAATATTCTTCTTATTATTCTTAATTGACCTAACAGGTAATAGTTTGTCCAAAATAATAATAGAGACAAGGTGTTTGGAGATTATGGAGTATCTATAAGTGAAATAAATGGTAGTAATGCTATAAGGGACAGGATGGAAGAACTGGGAATACTCCTGTTATGAGGTACTTGAACTACCCCTGAAGGGGTATGGTATTATTTGAAAGTGAACTTCGATTAGTTATAAACACGTGTTGCAAACTCAAGGGCAACCACTAACAAATAAACAAACAAAGAAAACCCCACGATATAGATATCATACCACAGAGTAAGGAAGATTATGACAGCACTAAAATTCATGAAATGAGAACAGAGCTTGGCCAAAGACGGGAGAAAGGGTAGATTAACAGGGATGCTCTTCAGTCCCTGATAAATGGCCCAGGCCTCAGCTGTGGTTGGAGATAAAAGAGATTAAAGAACCCCTGATAGAAATACCAGAGAGGCTGCAAGGATTCCAAAATAGAATGTATCATTTTCTAATCTGCCCTATGAAGGCTGGAAGAGCGTAAGCCTCCTAGAGAAAAATTCCAGGTCTAATATGGCATTTGAGTGATCAAGTAGCAACTGTGGAAGGAAATCAACAGATGGTTCTAAGGGCAGCTTAGAGCCCTTCTAACCACGACATGGCATGAGGAAAGCGGCTGGGCATTCAGAGTCCCCCAAGAGGAGCCTCATATTTGAGATTTGGAAGACACAGGTGTGTGGAATTTTTAACTGAGGGCCTTTGAAAGATTTCAGTCACAAACAGCAAGTGTAGCCTCATGGCTTCCACTAAATTTTAGCTTGTTTCCTCACAACTCCTCACTCTAATTCACGATGTCTCTGTCTCTCCTTTCAGAATTCAGGTCTTACTGTTAATAGCCTAATCTTCTTCACAGTTCCCAAGACTAATTGCAGAGTTGAGAGGATCTTATTAGCTTAGCTTCTTCCTGAGTAGAGATTTAGAGATTTCACAGCCACTGGTTAACCTAAGGATTGATTACTCTCAGGTCAGTTCTTCACCCTGGCCTGACTTGGTGGAGCTGGATGCAGGACCTTTAGTTGAGACTATGGCTGCCCAAGGGATGTTCCTTTAATCCCTCAGGAATTGCTGTATGCAAAGTGGTTTCCCTAAAAAAAAAAAAAAAAAAAAAAAAAAAAAAAGGTGGGTATGGTGAGTATAATAGTTAACCTTGACTTGGCTGGTGATAGATAGATAGATAGATAGATAGATAGATAGATAGATAGATAGATAATAGATAGATCAAAACTATTCTGTAATCAATAGCCTATGGTAAAACTATTCTGTAACGCTACTCTGTAATCAGTAATCTATGATAAAAGGAAGTCAAAGTTACAAGAATACAGTATACTAAGGGTCAGAAGTTATGACGTTAGTATATTTTTTTTATCCTTTTCATGCCATTCCTTATAAAAGTCATGTCAGTATTAGTAACAATAAGAGCTAACATTTGCTAAATGCTTACCATGTGTCCAGCATCCTGTTAGGTACTTTATATAGAATAATTAATTCAATTCCCACAATAGTCCTGAGAGGTGGGTACTGATATCTCATACCACTAATAAAACTGAGTCTGAGAAGTTTCGTAATTCATACACATAAATTTTCTGTTTATAGGAGGCAACATTTACACATTTTTCTCTTACAAAATACCTCTGCTTGTACTTGGAAACAAATTCATTTGTGAGAGCAAAAATAAAAGTAATTTAGAGATAAGAAGAGAGAAAGAAACTAAAATAAGCAGAAGAAAAAAGCTTATTTTAGACATAGTACTTTTATAAAAACAATTAAACCTTAATTGGTTTCTGCAAAAAAGCTTAAGGAATCCTACAAAGCTTTAAATGAAACCTAGGACCCTATGAGATGTGAATTTTATAATCTTAGTCTGTAAGAGGAAGTTTTTTGGGAAATGGAAACGTTGGATTTTTGCTTGGTTCTGTAATTTACTGCAGACCCTTGACCAAACTCCATAACCTTTTCGGCATTATAGTTACCCCACCAATAAGCCCTCATCAAATTCTTTTATTAACATGGAATACTAGATAGAAAAGGACTCGATATTTTTGATGAGCAAACCTGAATCCTTATCCTGAAGACCAGAGAATAAGCATTATGCATATTATGTGACAAGGATGAGAAAGTGAGAAAGAGACAATCTTAGTGAGTCCTCAAGAAACCCTCTAATTAACATAATGAACACATAAGTACAATGTATGGCCTGCTATAGTAAGTCTTTGGTAAAAGTATACGAGAGCAGAGCATTATTTCTCTCCTCCCACCACCTTGGCCCATTGGTAAGGACGGATTGCATCTCCCATGCCAGCTCCCATCAGGTGTTAGCAGCCTGCAGTCCTATGTGGGAAGATCAGTGACTTTGGGCAGAGCAGGAGCAGATGTTGCAAATTACCAAGGATGTAGGAGAGAAAGGGCAGGGGTATGTGTGTTGAGGAAGAGCCCTTCAAACTCCAAGATGGCTTTGGAGTTACACTGAACTGGGTTGGAAGTCTTGCTGTGTCATTTAACCATGTGACCTTGGATAGCCTGAGTTTCTACATCTTTGTATATATAACAAAGTATCTAATTCCTACATTTTGTGTTGTGAGAGCTATGTTGTTCCATAAAGCACCTGCCCAGTTTCTGACAAATAGTAGTTGGTCAGTATGCGTTGGCTTCTTTGACCAGCAATCCAACCTTTTCAACTGATGACAAGGTAGCTGGGAGGTTCTCGGTGTGGTAATCATTATAAATGAGGATCCAATAATCATGCATCTGTAAGGACTCTAGACTCCTCTTCTGTGTGAAAACAACCCTCAATACTTACCCTAAATTTTTGCCTTTTCCCTTGCAACTTCGCACCTTACATTTATGTATTTTTTAAAGATATTTATTTATTTATTTATTTATTTATTTACTTATTTATTTATGTATTTAGAGAGAAAGCACATGCACATGTGAGCAGGGGGTGGGCCGAGGGAGAGACAGAGAGAGAGAAAGAGAGAGGAGGCAAATTTCGAGCAGACTCTGCCCTGAATACTGAACCCAAGTCAGGGCTCAATCTCAGATCATGACCTGAGCCAAAACCAAGAGTTGGACACTCAACCAACTGAGACACCCGGGCATCCCACATGTGTGTATTTTCTTATCATCTTCCTCCGTTTCTCCTTTCCACATTTGTCCTCTGCTTTGTGGATTTGCTAAACCAGTCAGTGGCACTAAAGTTTATTTAGGGACTCAATACAGAAAACCTGGGAAACAAGAGTGCCTTGGAAGGCTACCATTTTGATCACAGGAATCTGAAGTCTGAAGTTATGAAGGAAAGACTGTCACAAAGTTGCCTTTCCAGAGAGCTGATGGTTTCTCTGAAGAACCTTGATCTTCCTGAAGTTAGGCCCATCACAAGCTCCCAAATCACCATGGAAGTCTTGAGTAGCTATGTTGAAGGCCTTCAAATACCCACGTTACAGTTTAGATCCATTGTATGACTGAATAAATGGAACCAGCCAAATGTTTTTTTTTCCCCCTTTCCTTTGTATGTGGGTTCCCTTAGACCTCCTGGCCTCTCCATGCCCTTTGCTGCATGCATGAACAGAAACTGCCTCCCAGAACAGATCTGCAAAGGATTTTTCTGACGAAGGCAACCTGAGGTCAAGAAACCACACAGCTGTCAGCTCATAGTTACAGTCTGAGAGGAAAAGAAGCCTGAGGCTTGGGTTTTAGGCTCCCACACTGTTAGCCTCCTCCCCACCATTTCAGTTGA
This sequence comes from Canis lupus baileyi, assembly GCF_048164855.1. Taxonomy (NCBI): domain Eukaryota; kingdom Metazoa; phylum Chordata; class Mammalia; order Carnivora; family Canidae; genus Canis; species Canis lupus. Next base: position 76,954,024 of record NC_132840.1, read on the forward strand.
ACAATAACCACGATTGATAGAAGAAAGAACAAAGCGACTTCCCAAATATTTCTTTCTTTTCTTTTCTTTCCTTTTTTTTTTTTTTTTTTTTTTTTTTTTTTTTTTTTTTTGCCCAGTATGCAATGCTTCCTGTTTCTCTAGTAATGAAAATGTGTTCATCTGTCAAACGGAAAGCTGCCCCACTGCTTAGGTGCAGAGAACTTCAATCACAGCAGCTGCTGCGAGCAGACCAAGAGCCAAGCTCCTCATTTGTTTTGGCTAACGCTGAAGAATCAGTTTAGGCATCCCCTAGAACAAAATGGTGCACGGGAACAGAGCCAAGCTATGGAAGAGAAGCAGCAAAGTTGCAACAGATTATTTGTCTGCTAAAACAGAAGGAGAAAGATATCAAAACCTGGATTCATTTGAGTCCAGCCTCCCTAACATATTCTCTATTTGCAACACAGATGATTTCCTCTAATATCATTCAACAGGTGCTAAACTGTAGCTTTTCTGGAGATTAATCGTTGCAGCCTTGGCAACAGAGAATCAGGAAGTGTCAAGGCGGCTCCCAGAATTCTTTGGCTATTTCTGCTGGGGACTCAGCATGGAACACAACGGTGTATTTTGTAGGTGCTTGTTAATGGTGGTCATGATGAGGAAGATATCCTCGCCCTCTGCATTCCCAAAGCACCACATTGATAGGAAATTATGTTTGCTTTTGTGACTCTTACTAAAGCTGTAAGCTTCTTTAGACAAGTCTATCTTTTACTTAACTCTTATTTTCAGGCACTAGCACATAGTAGGCACTCAGTAAATACAGGTTGAATGGTTTATTTGTTGAAGTAAATTTGCATGAATATATAGCGTGCCCATCTTTCAATTTTGTTAGGGAGGGTTTGAGTAAGTACGGTCATTTTGGGCAATTTGTCAGCACTGTTTATCTTAAAAGTTTCATGTACATTTCTATTTTCATCCATTTGAGACAATGACCAAGGCCACACAAATGTAAATTATTTAATTGGGTCATTAAGCCAAAGCCATTTTGGGACTCAGTTGGCTAGCTAGCTGAGAAAAAAGTAGAGCTGAGGAACATGACATGACTTTGCTTTTTTCCCCCAGATTTATCAGAAAATGGCTAACTCCAAAGTCCCATTTGAATATTGTAGATCTGATTAGAGAAGGGGAAAAATGAAGCCAAACTCCAAGCAGGACAAAAATGAAATTAAATGGAAATTTCAAAACACTTAAATAGCTCAAAAACTTTAATGGTGTATCTCCAATCTGGACAGCTTTCAAAGGACTGTTCTCAAATTGGTCAGCCTGTTCTGTATAGGCTCGTGGCCCAGGAAAGTTCTAAATTAGGTAACTCTTCAGGTCAAGATAGACCAACACCTAGCAGTAATAGCAGTGGGTGTTGTAGTGTCTGCCTGCATTTCCAAGTCTCAGGTTATGTGGTGATGTGGAGTGAAAGAGTGGATCATGCCTAAAACCTGGAGTGTGTCCAATGTGTGCTGAGGGACTGGCTAGAAAACTGAGGGAGGGTGGACCCTTAGCTCTGATATAAGCTGGTAGTTAGATCTTCCATCTTGCATGACTACCAAGACCGCATTGCTGGCTGGGATGAAGACCTAGCAGGAGTAGCCTCCTCCATAGAGTCAAAGATAAGAGGACTAGTGTTCTTGCTCTACCGCTGGACTCAGCCAGGGCTGTCTGGACCCTCCACGGAGGAGGAGGAGAGAATCTAATTTTCTTTGCCTTGTCCCATATATCTCGTGCTTGTTTCTCTGAGCCCCGGCCTCCTTCCACATTATTTCAATAGTTAAGATAGTCCATTTATTTTGTTTGGCACATTGTATTCCATACACAAACTTATCTGATAACATTTGGGTGAACTTATTAAATTTAGCAAAATATTGGAGTAAGGTTGTTTAGTTCTCTGATACTATATGGTTTGATCAAAATGATTCTCATTTCATGTTGCTTATTTCTGTTTTCCTACAATGGTATGGCATCTTGCAACAAATGAAAATAGTTAGACATCCAGGTAATTTAAGTCCGTCTTATCAAATATTAGATTTGGGAAGAAGAGGATAATAAAATAAAAGTTTATTATTTCCAGATGGGTATTTGGCATTGGGGAGTAACAGCCTATGTAGGGTAACATTTTAAGAATTAACATTATTGGAGCAGAAATAGAAGAATGATATGATTCTTCGGCATAAATGTGATATATATGTCAATAAGCATTAGATTGAAATAAACCAATTTAATTTCCAAAAGCCCATTGAACTTAACAGAAAATCCTGCATAATGCATGCAAGCCTGTGACATTGCCCTGTAAACCACTCTTTGAATTACTACTGAAATTTTCAATCCAGCCCAACCAAATGCATTATATATGCGTGTGTATATGTGTGTGAAAATACGAAGCCTCTGAGACCAAAGGTCTTAAACAATGTAGCAGGTGTCAACTTTGCACCAAGACAATGGTGGGAAACCTAAATCAGAATATTACATACTTAAACCAATTTGTTCCAGTGAAATACACTCAAGTATCAAATGTTTATTCAAAGAGACACCCCATATGCCTTTCCTATGGAAAACTGTCCTTTATTTTCCCTCTTTTAGGTATGTTCCAGTATCCCAAAGTATGTCCTTAAGACTGAAGCTTAGCTATCTATGGTATGGGGACAGGATTGGGAAGAACTTGACCTAGTTCCTTCAGGGATTAGTTCTTGAACTCCTGAAAAGCGTATTTGAAGTGCCTTACAAATGGGTGAGAATTCTTGCCTGATATTTGAGATTGAAAACCTGTGATGGGAATCCGTTTGGACTCTGGAACCACAACTTGAGACTATTAACACTGGATGCCTCTTCATAATCACCAGGCAAAATCTGCTTGTGAATTTGATTCTGACATGATTGGCCACTTGGAATACAATTTAAGATATTGGACAACATCTATTTGCCTTGATTATCATGTGAAGGCTAGAGTCGAGCTAAGTGAAGCAGACAGTCCTCAACTGTTAATGTATTGCGACACCATGGGCCCCTCTCCCCATGTGGGGACTACATGACTCTTTGGGTATAATGCATTATAATGACCAGTATGCTTCATTATCAGAAAACTTTATTTAAGGGATCCCTGGGTGGCTCAGCAGTTGAGCATCTGCCTTCGACTCAGGGCATAATCCTGGAGTCCCAGGATTGAGTCCCACATTGGGCTCCCTGCATGGAGCCTGCTTCTCCCTCTGCCTGTGTTTCTGCCTCTCTCTGTCCGTGTCTCTCATGAATAAATAAATAAAATCTTAAAAAGGAAATAAAGAAAACTTTGGTTGAGACTTGACTTTACTTATACTTAAATCTTAAGCCAGGGACCTTTAGGAGGTCAACCACTCTGACATTTTCTACACTACAACAGCAGTTCTCAAACCTTTCTGCCTCAGGATCCCTTTACATTCTCAAAATTATTGAGAGGCCCAAAGAATTTCTGTGTTTGTGGATTATATGTCTTGATATTTACTGTATTAGAAATGAAAATTAAACTTTAAAAAATATTGATTAAGAGTAACAGCAATAAACTAACTCATGATAGGCTAACATAAAAACATACTTTTAGGAAAAATAACTGTATTTTGCAAAAATAAAAAGAACTCTGTTTTACCTTTTTTCCCCAGATCTCTTTATTGTTTAGTAGAAGAGAGCTAGTGTCCTGAATGTACATCTGCAGTTGATCTGCAGTGATATTACAGTTTGTGTTGCCTCTGGTAAACTCCACAGTACTTTCAAGAGAGTGGGAGTGAAAAAAGCACAACATTTTAATATTGCTATGAAAGTAGTTTGGACCTCATGGACTGCCTGGAAAGGGGGCCACCCGGGGGCCCCCAAACAATGCTTTGAGAACTATCATCTTTACAAGTAAAATGGAGGGTAACAGCAATGATAATAATTACAGCCAGTATTACTTAAATCCTTATTCAGTGCTTGTCTCTAGTTTCGGTGTTTTTCATACGTTATTCCATTTAACCCTTGCAACAACCCCAGGAGGGAGATATTACATAGCCTTTCTTCATTTTCTAGATGAGAAAAGCAAGGCAGAATGAAGTTAAGTGACTTCTCCAGGGTCATATAGCTCATAAATGGTGGAGCCAGGGTAGGCACACAGAGAAGGGATGGTGCTGTTACAAGACCAACAGTGATGGTGGCGGTGGTGGTAGTAGTGGCAGTAGTAGTTATGGTAATAATTTCACACTTATGAAGCACTGAGTATGTAAAATGCTAAGTGCCAGACACGGATTATCTTTTTGCACTCACAACAGATCTATGGTATGTGCAGTGCTATGATCACCATTTTATAGATAAGGAAATGGAGTCTTGATTAAGGTCATTTTTGGTACATAGGAAAATTATATAAGTTCTCTAACTCTACAGTTTGCTATTATGATAATTAAATTGGAAATTAAGCTGAAATTAGGAGAGATGGGCTGAAGACCCATTTAACTGGCATCAGGGCAGAGTAAGACACAGTTATATCTGCAGAGGTGAATTTTCCCAAAGAGTTCATCTTCACTACTTTGTAGGCCCAAACTAAACTGGTGGAAGAGATTACTATGAACATTAACTTTGATTCTGTGCTTTCCTTTGGAGATACTTCGTAGGCTATGGAGGTGGGCAGGCCTCTTTTTCCTTATTAAAGAATCCCAGGGTGCTTTATATGCTGTATGTGGGCTTCCTTTTCGAAGTTTGTAAGTCTTTCATATTTTTTTCTGTCTTCTCCTTATCAAACCAACAGCATTTTTTTTTTCTCAGAAGAATCCTTGTACTTGTTTCTAGCCCTCTCTCGATGCCCTTGTAACTTACTGGTCATGTTCTGGCTCTTAGGAAACTAGGCAACCTAATTTGCTGGCATTGTGGGTAAAAGAAGAGCAAAACTTGTCTGAGTTTATGGACTCTGCACATGTTTTGATTGTTCTAAATGCTTCCTCTGCTCACTTTCATCTGATTGGCCCTGCCCAGATAAATGAGGTCGCTAAATAAGCATGCCCATAGAAATGATATGCTACTGAGGGATCACAACTTTTGGTAGTTTGAAATTTTAATGCCATTTATTATGAAGACCATTTGCTTATGGGTTTTCTTTTTATGTATTTTTACATTTGAGAGTTCTGCTCTTAACTACACTTTTAAAAATCCTTTAGAGGAAACCAAATATGCCTTGTTCCAGTTCCAATAAGGTTGCTTTGAATGTTTTGAACTTGTAGTCATGGTTGAGATGACCTAATTTAAAACACATTTGGAAGTTCAACTAAGCCTAACCTAGGTAGCTTCAATGTTTTCTTGTATGAGTTCACTTTTTTGTGGTTGTTGTTGTGTCTAAATTCATGCCCCAGTGTTGTTTATGTTCTTCTGTCGCTGAGATATATCTCCAGGAAAAAAAAAAATAAGAAAGCTACCAAAGAGGGAAAAGAAAAGAAAACAAAGAGAAAGAAGGAAAAAAGAAGAGAAAGAGGCAAAATGTGAGCAGGGAAAGAAAGACAGAACATGATTTTACTAGATGAAAATCAATTGAATAAACAATGATAGGTGCTAAGAACTGGTCTAAGGGGTGGACATGCAAAGCCTTTGAATCACATGCATAATGAAGTTCACTCCTGCCCACCCACCTAAGCTCCTCACCCACTCCTCCTGGCCTTGTAATATGTGTTCCATGATTGTCCAATGGCATATTGTGGCCTTCCTCCAACTCTATGCACATATGGCTCCTCTGCTTTGAATGTCTGTATGACTGCCACCTTTTTGTTTGTGGGCGAACTCTTAATCATCTTTCAAAACTCAGCAGAACTGTCATTACTCTGAGAAGGTTTTCTTTTCTCTTTCATTTGATTTCACCCCTTTCTTCTTTGTATCCCTACTTTACCTTCCAGAGTATTCTTCACACACACAAAAAAACATTTGTATGTTTGCTTCTCCACTGATTTGCAACTCTTGGATAAAAATTTCTGCATCTTTAGACCTATATGATGCTGGACACGTATAAGATGAACAATACATATAGAGTAAGTTTAAATTTGAATTATAAAAGAGTTCCTTTTTCTAGGAGCCCACCAAACCTGTGGCAATACAGATTTATGCATGTTCTAAAAGCATGAATGCATTGACTCTAATTAGATCATCTAAGAAGCATTTATACAACTTAGGTCTAGAATTGAGAGGCATGTCTACTAATATCAAAACTCTAGCTGACCCACAAATAAACCTTCACATATATGAGCAAAGATTTTTTTAAAGATTATTTATTTATTTATTCATGAGAGGTACAGAGAGAGAGAGGGAGAGGGCAGAGACACAGGCAGAGGGAGAAGCAGGCTCCCTGCGGGGAGCCCGACATGAGACTCCATCCTGGGTCTCCAGGATCACACCCTGGGATGAAGGTGGTGCTAAACCGCTGAGCCACCTGGGCTGCCCTGATTAAAGATTTTTGATAAGGGTACCGAGACCAGTCAGTGGGGGGAAAAGATAGTCTTTTCAACAAACGGTGCTGGGAAAAGTGGATATTCACTTGTAAAAGAGTGAAGTTGGACGCTCACCATGCACTATACAGAAAATTTAACCCAAAATAGAACAAAAACCTAAACATAAGAGCTAAAACTGTAAAACTCTCAGAAGGAAACATGGAAGAAAAGCTTCAATAACAATGGATTTGGCAATGATTTCTTATATATAACACCAAAAGCATGGGCAGAAACAAAATAGATGTCAGACTACATCAAAATTAAAATTTTTGTGCATCAAGGTACACTATCAACAGAGTGAAGAGGCAACACATGGAATAGGAAAAAATATTTGCAAATCCTGTATCTGATAAGGGATTAATATCTAGGATACATAAAGAACTATGACTCAGCAGCAGCAACAAAAATCAATCTGATTAAAAAATGGGCAAAGGACTTAAACAGACATTTCTCCAAGGAAGAGAGACAACTAGCCAATGAAAGAATCATTATAGAAATGTAAATCAATACCATAAAAAGAGATACCATTTTGCAACCATTAAGATGGCTACTATTACAAAGTGTAGGGGTGGGGTGGGGAGGTGAAAGTAGGTGTTGGTAAGAATGTAGGGAAATTGGAACTATTATGCACTGAAGGTGGGAATGCAAAATAGTTCAGTCATTATGAAACACGGTATGGCTGCTCCTCCAAAAATTAAAAATAGAGGGACGCCTGGTGACTCAGCACTTGAGCGTCTGCCTTCGACTCAGGGCGTATCCTGGAGACCCAGGATCAAGTCCCACATCAGGCTCCCTGCATGGAGCCTGCTTCTCCCTCTGCTTATGTCTCTGCCTCTCTCTCTCTCTCTCTCTCTCTGAGTCTCTCGTGACTAATTAAATAAATAAATCTTTAAAAAAAATTAAAAATAGAGTTACCATATGACCCAATAATTCCATTTTGTGTGTGAGTGTGTGTGTGTGTGTGTGTGTGTATCTCAAAGAAGTGAAAGCAGGGACTTGGACAGTTTATTTGTACACCCATGTTTGTAGCAGCATCATTCACAATAGCCAAAGGTAGAAACAACTCAAATTTCTGTCAACAGATGAACAGATAGGGAACCCTGGGTGGCGCAGCGGTTTGGCGCCTGCCTTTGGCCCAGGGCGCGATCCTGGAGACCCGGGATCGAATCCCACGTCGGGCTCCTGGTGCATGGAGCCTGCTTCTCCCTCTGCCTGTGTCTCTGCCTCTCTCTCTCTCTCTCTCTCTGTGTGACTATCATAAATAAATAAAAATTTAAATTAAAAAAAAAAAACAAAAAAAAAACAGATGAACAGATAAACAAAATGACATATAATTAAATATTATTCAGCCTTAAAAAGGAAGGAAATTCTGAAACATGCTACAACAGGGATGGATGTTAAATTCTAAGTGAAATAAGCCAGGCACAAAAGAACAAATATTGCAGGGTAACACTTAAATATGAAATATCTAGAGAATTCAAATTTATAGAGACAGGAAGAGGTGGTTGTCAGGCCCTATGGGGAGGCGATGATAGGGAATATTATTTGGTGGGTGCAGAGTATCAGCTGGGAAGACAAAAAAGTTCTGGAGATGGATGCACAATGTGAATGTACTTAATGTCACAGAATTGTACACTTAAAAATTGTTGAAACAGTAAGCTTTATATCATATGCATTTTATCACAATTTTAGAAAATTTTAAAAAAACAAGCACACATAGCTCTGCTGTTACCACCTATTGTTTATTTGTTCTCTTATAGGCTGGATGCATGAACATACTGAAGAATCTGGTAAAGATCTGACTTCAGTTTAATTATGTTAAGTAAGGCAGGCAGGAAGGAATCAACCTGCTGCCGGCCCATTGGAGGTCCACTGACAAAGCTCAGCAAATAACCCAAGTGAACTGACTCCTGGCTCCTGGCTGGTGGCTCCTGGCTCCTGGCTGGTGGCTCCTGGTTCCTGGCTTTTAGCTCCTGGAACTGTGCAAAAGCCCAAAGGCTCTGCCATTCCCCAGTGAAAAACAGGTAGACACTAGGAAAGGGTCTGAGCAGATCACTCTGCTGATTCCAGACAGACATCTGTGATGTGATTTGGCCATTGTTTCTCCTCCCGGGACTGCTGAGCTCCTGCACTTCCTAGGCTCATTAAAAGTTATAGTTCTATAGATGAAAAAGAGAGAAACTCATCTGGCTGTAATTCAGGACTGAGAAGAGAACCTCCCCTTCACCCTACCCGGCAAGCTTTCCGCCTTCTTTCTCCACCCAAGAAATTCAATGAACTGCTCGGTCGGAGATTTCTTTCCTCCCCACCACCATTCCCTAATGAAGTGCAGGTGCATATGCAGCCCACCGAGAATGAGAGCAGGGGGGCTTTGGGAGGGGTGAAGGGCAAAAACATTCCTGAGAAATTCAAATCCTCACATCCACTTCTTGGGCATAGCAGGGAGTTGCAAACTTCGTGTCAGGTGCCAAATAGTAAATAATTTAGGTTTCATGGGATATAAGGTCTCTCTCTCAGCTATTTAATTTTGCTCTTACAGTACAAAGTGGCATAGACAATATGTAAATGGACATGGTTGTGTTCCAACAGAACTTTATTTGTGGAAATTAAATTTGAATTTTATATAATTTAATGTGTTTCAAAATGTTATTTAAATTTTTTTCAACCATTTAAAAATATAAAAACCATCCTTAACTTGCAGGCTATACAAAACAGGATTTGGACCATATTTGGCCTGTGGTATATTGTTCGCTCAACCCTAGTTTAAATACTTCTAATCTACTTACTTAAAAAAATTTTTTATAGCAGGAATTTCATGTCTCTTTGGACTCCTCATACATACACCTATGAAATTTGATTCTCTCCTGGGATGCCTGGGTGGCTCAGAGTTGAATGTCTGCCTTCAGCTCAGGGAGTGGTTCTGGAGTCCCAGATCAAGTCCCACATTGTGTTCCCTGCATGGAGCCTGCTTCCCACCCCCCCACCCCCACCCTATGTCTCTGCCTCTCTCTCTATCTCTCATGAATAAATAAATAAAATATTTAAAAATAAATAAATAAATTTGATTCTATCCTGTTAAAAAATATATAGCTCACTTGTTCTTGAAAAGAAAACAACTAATATTTATGCATAATTTGTTCAACAAAATTTCACATAGCATGGTGGCTCTGGGAACAGAATAGTTGGGTTTAAATCCCAGCTATTGCAACGCATGAGCTGTGTGACCTTGAGGAATGTACTTACACTCTCTGAGCCTATGTCTCCTCATCCATAAACTGAAGCTAAAACAGAACCTAGGTAACAAGGTTCTTGCATGGATTAAATGATCAATGCACGTTGCCTGCTAAGACCAGTACTTGGTGCCTCATAAATGTTACCTGTCACTTAATATATGCGAGGCCTGGCAGTAAGTCCCCTCATTCCACTGTCTCACTTACTCCTGCTTATGGATATTATGACCACTTGGAAAACAAACACATTTCCCATAGTTCAGGCAACTTGTTCTGGGTTGAAGCAGAAGTACAGTCCTAAGTCGGGTGATCAGCTACACTCAACACTCCTTCCTTTCAGTCAAACCTTGCTGCCCCATTGCCTCCTTCCAAGATATGTCTGCAGTCTTTGATGTTGTTGACCATGTGTTCACTGACAAAGCTTTCTGTCTCAGTTCTACAATTCTTCTTCTGTTAGTTCTTTTATTATTTTCTCTGCAGTTCTCAAAAGTTTCTCTTCCTCTACTTACCTCCAAGATGGTGACATCCCTCCTTGCTCAGGTCAAGAACCTCTACTTTTTTGTCCTCTACATTCCTCTGGTGTGTCATTCATGCCTATAGCTTCCATTATGAACAGCCACCTTTTGCAAATGTGTCCCACCACTACTTCTCTGGTGGTGATCTCTCTCCTCAGTTCCAATTCTCTATGCGCTGGACTCTTAGATGTTTCCGGAGAAGAATGTGATTGATGGACTGTAACATCAGACTGACCTGGCTTCACACTCCAATACCACTTATTCACTATGGGATCTTGAGAGAATTAAACAACCTCTCTGGACTTTGGCTGAGACATCAGTAACATGGGGGTGATAATAGGATCACCAGATAGAACTGCTATAAAGGTAAAATAAAATGATGCTCATAACGAGATGAAGAGGCCTATTCATTTATTCTTTTATTCATTTGTTCAACAAACATGTATTGAATGTCTCCTGTGTCCTATGAAGTGCATGCCAAATGGTGGATGATGTTACCAAAGCCCTAAATCTCTTTACTTTATCACCCCTCCTTGCAAATGTGCTTTTCTCTATCGTTGTTGTTTGTCATCTTCCAGTCTTTAAGATTTAAGCCCACAATTCTTAGTAATGTCATCTTATCTTATCCCCTATATTCCAAACTTCAAGTCTTATTTCTCCTTTCCTTTCTTTCTTCTCCCTTTCCACTATTTACATCCTAGGTAATGAGTCCAGATTCTCTCAAAACCCAGATTGTCCTTTCAGGCCAGTCCTCAAGTTTTGACTCTATTTCAGTTGGAAATTAGCATCTGGGAAACTTTTTGAGTAGAGTAGGAAAAAGATCAAAGTGGTGCTTTTTTTTTTCATTTTTATTTTCAGTTATGATTTTTTTAAAGATTGTATTTATTTATTTAAGGGAGAGAGTGCACCAAGCAAGAGGAAAGGCAGAAGGAGAGGGAGAAGAAGACTCCCAGCTGAGCAGGGAGCCTGATACTGGGGCTCCATCTCAGGACCCTGAGATCATGACCTGAACTGAAAGCAGATGCTTGACTGCCTGAGCCACCCAGGGGCTTTGGTGCTATTTTTTTTTAAGTTTTTATTTAAATTCCAGTTAGTTAACTTACAGTATAATACTCATTTGGGATATACAATATAGTGATTCAACACTTCATATATGACCCAATGCTCCCCATGACAAGTGCACCCCTTAATCCTCATCAGCTGTTTCCCCCACCCTCCCACCCATTCCCTGGGAAACATCAGTTTGTCCTAAAGTAGTGCTTTTTGAAGTTTAATTTGTGCCTCACCCCCACCCATGAATCAGAGTGGGGAGAGGCCAGTAAGGAGATGGTGAGGAGTTTAAGTATTTAAATATAAGTTGATAAAGATTTAAGGTGCTGACATGAGGAATGGAAAGAAAGAAGAGCTGCAGGAGGGGTTTTAAAGCAGGCTGTTTGGGGGGTAAAGGAGATGTGAGGTTGGGGAATATCTGCATAAAGCAGAGACCTGGTAACTAACTAGATGACTAATGATCCTTCTTCACAACTTCTGTAGCACCTATGCATTGTCTATGCTGCTCATGTGTGTCTTCTCACCTACTGACTGGTAGAGATTGTTTTCCATATATTACTGTCCTTCTCTTCAGCTTGGCTCCAAGCTCCATAAGGCATGGTCTATACCCATCATCGCTTTCTGTTTATTTCAAAATTGCTTACATTGAGTCCTGGCTGCACTAACAAGTATTAGAAAATACTCATCACTACTTGGTCCATTTGTATTGTGAGTATATGGATAATTGTTGTAGGACTGGAGAGTGGGTGGAAATTTTCTTCCCCAGAGAATTATAGGTATGTCAGCTATATTAGTTTATTGCTACATTAAGCCTATTAAAAAACAGATATATTATGGGTCAAACATTTAGGTTATTCAAAAAAACTTATTTTCATGTGTGAAATATAACCCCTGTGAAAGCTCCCATGAGAAATTAGGTAATCTAGTGGACTAGTGCCTCAGAGAAAGGAATTAGCAGTGATGTTCAAGAGCCTAAGACCCCAGCAAACCCTCTTAATGGAAAAGTCTCGATAGAAAGGATTGCTCATTTTCTGTCCCCTGTCTTCACATGTACACTCCATCTGCCTGATGCTTTTTCCTCTCAATTGAAAAACAAACAGGCACTACACACAAAAAAAGAGGCCCATTTCTTGACCCATTCCCTATACGACAAGGTCAACTTATGCTATAGTTAGGCTGTGTAGTAGGTCCAAGCAAATGTTTTCATAACTCTTTAAAGCACTGCTTCAAACAAGTTAGCAGGGGTACAGAGTCCTAGAAAAATGACAGTTGCAAGCAGAGAAGGCTGGTATGCAGCAGGAGAGTGGATGGGTGGGTCTTTCTGCCCCGTTTTTGAGCAGATGGCGAGTCTAAGCAACCGGGTACAAATCACTCCAGTCACATCTGAAAACCAAACAAGATTCTTTAGAACTGTGAAGTCTGCCGAGTGTTGTTGGTTCTGTGGTGATATCAGAGAAATTGCTTCACATCCTTCCTTCTGAGTAGGGGGAAGAAACAACACGATAAAAGCATGGCAATAGCCAGGGGGTTAGCAAATCAAGGATAAATACTAGAAATGACATTGGCTGAAGCTTGGAGTCCTACAAAAGAGAAGGCAAAAGTCTAGATTAGATTGAAACAGTTAAAAATGTCCTAATAGGGTAGAAGTAGAGGAGCCCATCTAGGGCTAGAACTAGGTGAAATCATGAGGCAGATAACAGAGTGGTAGGAGAAAGGATTTTAGACTTGCTAGCATTTCTCATGTTATCTTGGGTTGGTCACCCGTGCAGCATGCAGAGAAGGCGAACTTTCCAGAATGATATAACAGAAAAGTCGGAGGCTCTCTCAGCAGACAGGCCTAGATTTCAATCCCATGCCTACATGTCACCGGTGTGAGACCTCAGAGAGTTGCTTCACTTCATGGAGCCTAGGATTCCTCATCTGTCCAATAGATAGGATAATGTTTATTCTGACCGTTATCGTGCAGATTCAGTGAGTTAATGTATGAAAGGCTCAGCTCAGCCTAATCCAGTTTGGCAAACAGAGGACATTCAATAACTAGGTACTCTTTTCCTCTCTCTTGTTTTCCCAAAAGAGATAGGGCCTTTAGGTAAAGGGTACAAAGCATTGTCAAGAACTGTGAAAGGTCTGAAACTTTATGCTACTGTTAGGCTAACTGGTTAACCCGACAGTTTCATGGGTGAATACACAAAAACTCCTGGATCAGAGACAAAGTCCTTGTTTACTCATAGCCCAGCAAGCAACATGAATATCAGCCTAATGGCACTGTTTTTCTGAGCCCTGATTCCACAGGGCAGTGGGAAGAGAGCCAGTGGAGGTTACAGCTGGTCACTCTGTGAGGTGCATTATGGGAGAAAAGCCTTGAGCTTAGAGAACTCAAAATTTGTATAAGGGGCAATAAGCATACCTGCTCTGTGATCTAGACTATCTGTTTCTTCCAAGACTGTTCACTATAGAAACTCCTTGAAAAGATAGTCCAGAACAAAGGCAGTCAGTGCTCCTGCTTGCCAGACGTAAATATGTGAGACACATGGAAGACTGTCTCCCAAAAGGCACAATGGAAATAATGCATTTCCTTCCGATCCTCTTACCAGGCTCATTAGCAGTGGTAGGCTTTCTGTACAACATCACTTTGCTCTGTGAACATAGGAATCTCCCATATTACCGATGCCCTGTGTCCCATCCCACTCCTCTTCTCTTCTCTTCTCCCCATCGTATCATGATTCAAGCACCCCATTAGGAAATTTCTGTCCCATTTTGAGCTGTTTAGGGCAGGGTCACAGCCCACAGCTGTGTGGGCTGCTGGCCTGATGAGGACAGGGCTTTTCTCAGAGGACCTAGTTTAGATTTCATGAAAAATGTGACAAGAGAGGATTTAGGTGAGGAGAGGAAGTCAAGGGAGATAGCAAGACACATCTCCTCCTCTCTTCACATTTGCAGAACATTTGATCCCAGCTTGGAGGTGAGGACTGAGCCAAACTGGTGTCACTGGAAAGAAGCAGGAAGTGTAAAGAGTCTCCGACATCTCCCCTTCAGGTGCATGGGCCCAGGGCCAGCTGGACGTCTGGGGAGAGCAAGAGGCCACCTACATGGAGTTATTTGAGGGACACCATGAACTCCACCTGTTTCAAAACATCTTCCTGCACCTGACATTTCAATTATGGTCTCTCCTCCAGGAAAGAAGTGGTCTAAAAAAGACACTGTTCCAATATAAATATGCTCTCTGGGAGAAACAATCTCTACTATTTATAAATGCTCTCAAAGGCCCATTCATTCAAAACACATATTTTGAGTACCAGCTACATACTAGACATTGTGTTAGCCATTGGGCTTCAAGCGTGATCAGTCCTTGCCCCCAGGAGCCTCGGCTATTAAGCATCAGAAAAGGAACAGGGAATCTGGGTGCAAAGTTACGCGTTTCAACGTAGTGAATCACAGGGTGACATGGGAGCACAGAGGAGGGGCACCTAATCTTATTTTGGAAGATCAAGAGATGTTCTGATGGAAGTTAACTTTAATCCCTATGAATTAGATACTTCTAATCTCTGTTTCAGTAGTAAAGAAACTACTGAAGAGGCCCAAAGAGTCTAAACTACTGCGGCTCAAAGAGTCTAAATGTATTACCTGATGTTAGCTGGTATGTGGATAACAAAGTCATGACTCAAATATATCCTGACACAGATTGGGTGGGTTTTCCCGTAACTACCTATGTTATAACATATTGGTCTATCTAAGCAGCTAGGGCCTTAGGAAATAGGATCCATGAAAGCTAAGTCTTAATGGTAGGAGGAAGCGGAGGGGTGTGGGCAGAGATCTGGGGAAGACAAGTATGTGGGGTGGGGGTAGGGAGAAAAGCCCAGAGCACGTGACACTACTTGGGAAAGGCCAGCCTGCTGGTTGGATGCTGGGGAGGTGCAGGATTCTGGAGGATCTGGAGCCGAGGCCTGAAGACAGTGGAAGTTGTGGTAGAGGTTATTTTTGAGGGGAAAAAATATATATATAGAATAAGAAAAAGAAGTATTCAAGGAAAAGTTGTGATAGAAAATCTGATGTGAGCAGCAAAACCTAACTTTCTCAAATTTGCAACTTTATCCAAACCAGTGCTTCAACTGCTAGCCCTTACCACTACTCCTGGAAGCAGGAGGCCAGCACTCTCTGAACGCCCAGAAAAAAGACAAGAGAATTCAATTAGGGCAGCAACATACAAAACCAACTGCCTGTTGGAGTCTTCCCAGGAGGTGAACCAGAGTCTCCCCTAGTCTTCTTTCCATCCTTTGTCAGGGTCTGCTCTGCTCCACAGGGAATTAAATCAACAGGTGAGGAGACTCTGCTTCCCTACTTTGACCTCATAGGAGCCTCACATTCCCTGGAACAGGCCTTGGCATTGGGAATGAGCACAGTGACCGAGGTGAATTAGCTGGGTCAGATGCAGATCTGAAACCACAACCAAAAAAAGTGGAAACTGTTTTGAGTTGGACCAGGGCTTATATCACACACAATAGCTCAAAACTTTCCTGCCTGTCTTCAAACTGAGCCAAACTCATTTGAGTTTCAAATGTCACCATTTAGCAGTTGGTCGGCCCGCGCCTTCTCTTCCGTCTGAACTCTCAGCCAACCTAGGCAACATTTGGATCCAATTTGATAGAAAAATTGGGTGAGCTCCTTGCCAAATTCCTGTGAATCCGTGTCAAACTCAGTGATTTAGGCTCAGATTTGGGGTGTGGCTGAGTCCCCAGAGGAATTCTGTGGTTGCATAATCCACAGGAAATGAAGCAAAGGGTATTTTCAAAACTACCTCCAAGGAAGTGGGCTCTGTAGAATCTCAGTCTTATGAGGCTCTAGATTTCAGAGCTTTCACCACAAAGTTTAAGTGTTCCCACAGCATATAGTGGTCTTCTAGAGTTTGCTTAGCCCTCTGCTCACTTTTTTCCTCATCATTCCATCATATAGGCTATTATCTATTTTGAACCAGAGGAAACCAGTACTGTATGATAAATCTTTTCTCAAGGTCAAGAAGTGAGATGGCTGGACAGGGCTAAAGGCCTGACTCCATGAATACTATTGTACATATTCTACCAAAAACATGGTCTCTGACCCTTTCAAAGTTAGCAAGTTTTCCTTTCATTATAGGGCATGTGACTACAGCAACAGCATAGAAGTCACAATAAGTATGGGCAATGGGAATGTCCTACACCAGGTTCTCTGGAAAACTGACAGTAAAGCTGAGACATGCATGCAAGGAGTTCTTTAGGATACTTCATAAACAATACTTCAGAAAGAGTAAGGGAAGCAGAACTGGGCAAAGGGAAAGGCTGAACATTCACAAGAGAAAGCATAACTGATCTCCTGGGGAATTCTAGAGCTCTGATGGCCCTTCACATTTGTCTGGAAGTTGGCAGTCATTAAATATGAACCACCTCCAGAAAGGGGACATGTCCTTAGGTACAGAAGTTTCCTTTGATTGAGAGCAAGTTCCAGGGAAGGCTCAGCTCTGGGAGATTAGCAGTCGACACTGCTGAAAGTTCCTTGGTCCTGAAAGCAATGGGGAAACTGCAATATCTGTTACAAGAAGCTGTACAGTGGGAACCCAGATTTCTGAGGCCAGTTTCATAGAGGTCATGTCCAAAGTGATGTGAAATTTTTTATAGGTCAAGCGATGGGGTCCACAGACATCTAAAGCCCCAGAGACAAAAGAGATGGAGATTCAGGAGATGAAAATGGTACATAAAGGTAAACCACTCTATGACTCCCGCATTTTTGTATAGAGGATGGAATCAAGTATGACAGAGTAAATAGTGCAAAGAAGACAAGGAAGGGATCAAGTACGGACAAAATGGTCTGTCTGGGAAAAAGAACATGGGTTAGCTAAGATGACTATGGAAATTTCCAAAACTGATTGAAAATCTCTAAGCCTTGACTTATAATTTGTAAGTCTCTTTCTTCCCAAAAGCTATTCTGAGGCTTCCTGGAGGCTTGGCCTAGATGCTAACCTGCTACCCCAAACCAGCCTGGCTAGTGGAGGATCACTAGGGTAGGAGTCAGGAGACATGAGTCTCACGATCCACTTGGCCGATTTATTGGGTGTTCTTGACTCTTGACTTAACCAACTCTTTATCCTTACCTATTTTCCTCATCTGCTCCTAGTAGCAGAAGTCTTGAAAGATGTACTCATTGTCCTGCACTAGATAACAAAGTGAGCATTTACACTTTCTAAAACATAAGAAAATATGAGGGGTTTCAAAAACATGTTTCCTCCTTCCCTCTTTTCTCTCCCCTTTCTGTTTCCCATAGTAATTTTTTTATGGCAATACTATTATGCTATTCAGACACTTCTTCCTGTTATCACTTTCATCTTTATTTCTTTGCCTTAAGCAGATCTTTTTCTCAGATCAACTCATAGTTCTCTGAACATGTCTGACATTTCCTAATCTCTGTGATCCTACCACAGGTATTCTCATGACTGGAAATCCCATCCTGTCCATTTCAGAGCTCTTAATAAAATCTGATTAAGAGCTATCTGGTTGTTATGGTCCATCTCATTGGCACTTGGCACTGTGGTAATTACATTGTAATTACCCACATTTACATTCCTTCATTCACTAAAACTTCTTTTTAAAATCTTTTTTGGGTTTTTCCCCCATCCTATCCTAAACCAGACCAGTTAGTCTTGGGCTGGAACTTAGCCTCTTCCAGTGACTAGGTCTGTGAACTTAAATTAGTAAGGAACCTGTCTGGGCCTTAATTTTCTCGTCTGTAAAACAGGATCAATAATGATAACTACCTTAGTAGATGACACAATACTTAGTCTGGCATTTTATAAACCTACGTGTTCAACTGAAGAAGGTTGTAGGATGGAGTTGGAGGACATTAGTGGAGAACTGGTTCCTCATCACTTTAGCAATAGGGTCCTGACCCCTTCACACAGTGCCAATGTCAATGAACTGTGAGCAAGGAAGAACATTGAGGTCATTTGTTTTTACTACCAGTGTAACTTCTCTAAAGAGGATAACCTGATGTTTTTTAAAAATGTGGGCTGGAAAATTGTCACACTAGTTTACAAGACTGAATTATATTTAGGTCAGCACTTGATTATTCATATGGGCATTTTCCTACTAGATTTATCAGTAGAATTCTTGCCTCTGAGATTTCAGGCTGCCTTCTCCCTGCCACCCAGCATGTGGCTGGGCCACATCCCCCCTCAGCTATTTAGTGTGGGCTTAGGGAATGCAAACTCATTTCAACTTTTTCCCCAGCAGAACATCACTGGGAAGGAAAACCTGAATCCCCGAAAGCCATACAAAGCATTCCAAAGTAAAATATAAGAAACATTTTGATTGTTTTTCTGTTTCGGATTATCTGTGCCACTATTCATTTCCTTTTTTGTGGATAATCAAGAACTGGCTGTATTATGGTTAACAGGACTTTAAAATTGCTGAGAAAACTCTGCAGGGCACTGAAATGTTTTAAGGGTAAATTCATAATCCCCAATATTTGTGCTCGATAGCCCATACAGCCTTGCACAAGGGGAGTCTGTACATCGTTCCAATAGTTCCAATCTAAGATATCTTTTTTTTTTTTAATGGGCATTTCAATCAGTCAGCCTCAGCTGTTTCAAATCATATTAGGCCAGTGCTGATTAAAATCAGATAAGGCCCCCGAGACAGAAAAGGAAAAAGAAACTCTCCATCTTGAACTGCAAAGATTTTTTTTTAGATCAACTTATACAAATTCTTTAAAAGAAAGAAAGAAGAAAGATTTTTTAATTTTTTTTTTAGCCAAGGAATTTTTAAACAACATTTAGCCAAATGTGGGCTCCACACCCTTGAATCATTTTAACTTTAGCCATCTGAATGTCCTGGACATGTGCAATAGGCTCTGATAAGCACACAACAAAAATAAGCTGAATGGAACATTCTCGTGGCCTCATGATCTCCAGAGTCCATGTCATCGAGGCACTAGTCCAAACATTGTGCATGGGTTATCTCTAATTCCAGCTTCAAGGGACCTAGGGCCACCTAGTCAGCAGTGGAGGGCCTCTGAGATCCAGAGGCAGCTTGTGGTAGAGGTGGGGATTCAAGTTGGAATTCAGGCCCCAAGTCAACTTGAGCAAAACCTTAAAATGCTTAGGAAAGCCAACCCATTGCTTCTTCCTTTGCAAGACCAAATTCAGCTCAATTCAATATAAACCACTCAATTTGGTTTGCCTAGTTCTATGCTGTACTAAGCACAAGTAATTAAGATAGAAGGTGCAAAGGTAAATCCAAGGTAACTTCTGCCTTCCAACCGCTCAAGTCTAATACAAGATAAGGATGTACAAGCAAATCTTGTACAAGAGATATGCACATAATCATGTCTTATTGGCTGCTAACAGTGAGGTGGGATCACAGAGAAGGCAGCTAGAATGACATCTTTGAGCCGCCCGGGAAGAGTCCATGAAGGAGAAAATATTTGTACCAGGTCATGGACGATGAATAGGGTTTTGACAGATACAGGAAGATGAGTGAGATGTTTAAGCCACCAGCTAATTGTTCCCAGAGAAAGTCCATGGGGACCATACACAGAGAGAACAAGGCAAGACAAGCTCCAGAAAGAACTGAGAAAAGATGCTGAAGAGGGAGAGAAAGAAGTGGATGATTGGCAAGTGAGAAGACTTCTAAGCCTGTATACTCCTGGCTCTCTGTGCAGGCATAGTCAGTCCTTTCCTCTTGTGAACTTTCATCAGAGGAATGGATACCCCCAGGAAAAATCCTTTCTCCTCCAGTCCCCACTGAACTTCACTTCTTTGGGGATTACTATTGTTATTTTAAACAACAAAAATAATAATGATTCAAGTTACTCTGCCTTCCCTAACAATAATAGTAGCTAACATTATTTAGCATGTCTTAGATGCCAGGCATTTGTGCTCAGCATTTCTTATATATAATCTCACTCAGTGAATTTTCATAAGAGCTCTTTGAGTTGTGTGTTTTCTTAACAACTTGTATTTTACAGGTGAGGAGACTTTGACTTGAGAGCTTTAATGTGTCCATGGTCACACAGCTAGTAGGGTCAAAACTCTTATTCTTTTAATTCCAAAGCCCTAGCTCTCAACCTCTCCACTATCCAGTCTTAGTAGGAGTGTCATCCCCTTGGAACAATAATATCATAGCTTTCTAAAGGTTTACAAATGCACACAGACTTTACACCTTTGCATTTAGTTATTTAATTACAATGGCCTTGTGCAGCCATTTCAAGATTTCATTTGGTTTTTAAGGTTTTCTCCTTGAGAATGGAGATATTCAGTAAATATGAAGTAAGGGAAAGAAGAGAGAGAGAGAAAGGAAGGAAGGAAAGAAAAAAGAAAAGGACTATTTTCTGATAGACAAATTGAATGTCAGGAGAGATTAAGCAACTGGTCTTGAGTTGTAAGAAGTTAGTTACAGCACCAGGAGCAGAATCCGGCTCACAGATTCCTTGACTTGACCATCTTTTCACTGGATTATTGACTTTTGTGATAAAGGTCCAGGATCCTTTTGGGGGGTGGGGTGGGGTGGGGTGTATATAAACACAGCATGAAGAGATTTTAAAAGGTTTGTTTTTATTGTTTTTATCTTTGTTATCAGAAATCATACATTGAGGTAAGAGAATTAGCTTTAGGGCAGCAACTAATTCTCTCCAGGAAAAATAGTGTCTGACATGATAAATGTCACATGATTTGGTCAGGGCCTTTTGTTCATGGCAACAGGCACATACCAAGCATTACACAAATAGATGGAAGGGCCGAGAGATGAGGCTCAGTGAGAAATGCATGAGAGGAATGTAAGAAGTGCATGAAGAAGGGGCGTTAAAAATCTGGGAGAATGACAATGCAGAACTCCTGTGAGTCATGATGAAAAAGAATAGGCTAGTAAAGGAGCCTGAGGTGAAGAATTTATTCTTTTTATTCTTTTTTTTTAAGAGTTATTTATTTGAGAGAAAGAGATGAGAGAGAGAGAGAGAGAGAGAGAGAGAGAGAAAGCATGAGCGTGCATGAGGGGGAGGGGGGACAGGGGAAGAGAGCAAAAAAACTCAAGAAGACTCCACTCTGAGCGTGGAGCTTTAGAGTGGCTGGATCTCATGACCCTAAGATCATGACCTGAGTGGAAACCAAGAGCCAGACACTCAACCAAATGAGCCCCCCAGCTGCCGCAGTGATGAAGAATTCATTCTGAAAGCCAAAGGGAAGAAAATTAGTGGTTGTCACTATTAGTCTAAGACCTTCTCGAAGAATATTCCTTGTCCCACTGCAACACTTAACCCCTAGAATTCCTTGATTCTGAAGTTCTTTTATAAACAGATTTATAATGCTCAAATTTTGTGGCATCAAATTTAAAGGGGAAAAAATCCACCCATGCATAATGGGAGAAAAAGTGGAAGCTGTACCAGTCATAGGTTTGGAAAAAGTAAAGAAGAATGGGCAAAAACAGATACAATTATACAGGGAAGAATCATAGAATCAACTGGGAAGATACGATGGTGTCTGGAAGGTGTATCATTTTTACTCACCCCATCAAATGACCCTTTGCACCCTGCTCCGCCCCCACAGTTTATGCAGCCTAATGATCGTTATCTTGAACATGAAAGTGCTTCACTATCCTCTACTGAGCTTTTCACCCTGAAAATTCACTTATTGCTGCAATATTAATAAGGTAAATGTTACCAGTGGAAAAAATTCCTTGGGCTCATTCTATTCTACATACATCCTTCTCATTAGGTCCACTTCCCTGTTGTCTGTTTCAGATTAGAAAACTGTTCAGTGAAACAACTATGTAATATATTCTTCTAGAACAATTCCCAGCTGAGAAACATAAGCCTTTACGCTGGTTCCTAATGAGACTGAAGAGGAGGATGACAATGACAATAAGCATGAGGGTAGACAATGGGATTACATGAGCCATGGGAAGGATGGCTAGAATCTAGCCACTTTATATAGCTTGAGGCAGCATGATGTAGAGAAAAACAGCTAGGCTTTGGAATATAAAACTGAGATGGATTCTAATCTCGCTCTGTGACCACAGGGTAGGGTTTGTTCCATGGGTTTACAAGACAAAGATCCACTCCTAGCACATAAGCATATCCATATCTAAATATTTAAACTTTATAAACATCACCTAGGAAAGTCTTAGAAGTATCCTCCATGGTATTTAAAACAAAACAAAACCCAAAGAGCAGAAGGGAATGGCAACCAATTTCAGGGGAAAACAACAAAAATCAAACCAGAGACAAATCTGGGAAAGTATTCCTTCCCCCGACCTGATGTGAGGAGGGGATGACAAGTGCTCACTGCCATGCATCACTTTAAGCATGGCACAAAAACAGGCGCCTGTTATAAAATGTGCGTTTTCCTAACAAAAGTATTGCCGGCAACCTCCCTCTACGTGGCATGGCGCGTTTTCTGAAAATCAATCAAGTCCTCTCATTCAGTGGAAGCCCAACCGCATTGTCTGTCCCTTCCTCCAGAAGCCGGTTTCTGCCAGGTAGAAAATTAAGTTTCCTTTACTCCTCTTTCAGACACAATGCTTCGGTATTGCAGAACTGTTGTTCTGTGTGGGAAACCAACTTCCTGTCTCAATAAACAAGCACACACAGGCTTTTCTGGACACATAATGGAGCCTTTTTTATTTTATACAAAAATCATTCCACACTTAACACATCAATGAAGCCACTTAAGCTCTACTGCATCTGAATTAAAGAGGAATTGTGTGATCAAAGGGTGTGAAAAGAACCACACAGGGCGTTCTTCAGATCCTCTACTTTTGTTACATTTGATACATAACAAACCCAATAAATATGCTTATCCCAAGAGCTAGTTTCATTATCTGGTACCCTTAAGCCCAGTGAAAGTATTCCTGTATTACCCTTCATTCCACAGTGTCCATTTTATAACTGACAATTTTGGTGAGGAAATGAAAAATGTTGGCATGTTTCAAGGGGCCGTGGGTAAAATTGGGGCGAGGGAATTGTTTCCGTTTTATGGAATACAAGTATATTATTTTCATGTATATACATGTGTAAAGATGTATATGTGTGTATCTCTATGTATACTCACTGTAGATGAAATATATATATATATATAAATGTATAATACGTATGTTACTACACACAGGTACGCACACCCACATGCACACACAGATACCCAGTCCAAACAATAACATGAGAAATTGTTTTCTTACCAAATAATGAAATATAAAGCAAAAAAGACATGCTGAAAATTCTTTCAAGTCCAGAATTGAATAGGTGAAAAGGATATTCTATAATCCTTTTATAGCTTTTCATGCTATGAGCATAGTTTCTGTGAAGGTTACTAGGTATTTAACATTCACTGTATTTTTTTGGTATTGTGTATTCTAGAGAGATTGAAAAATTCCTAGAGAGTTCAGACATGTTCATAAGCCATGTATCACAGCTACACACATACTGAGGTGTGTTTTGTGAATAATAATTCAAGTACTATAAAATGTGTCTTCCGTGCAGTTGCATAAAAAAAAATGAAATGCGAAATTTACAGTCAATGAATTAAAGTTGATTGAGCTCATTATTATTTAAATTTATGTAATCAAATCAAATCAATATTGGATTGAAATAGATACCGTTAGCTATCATCTGTATAGCTGGAGTGAGTTTTTGAAGTAGGACCCAAAATTATTCAGACACAAATTCTCTCATTGAGGAAAAAGAGCTTAAATTGGAATTAATTCATTCAAACCTCATCTGCGGATACGTCGGTCACTATTGTAGGCACAAGGGAGTTGAAGAAGAAAAGACATGCCTCCTCCTCTGTTCATTGTCCAACAAGAGAGATGGGTGGATAAATAGTGGCAATGGTGAGTGCCCTAGCAACTCTTGTGGGATGCCGTGTAGGACCATAGTGGAGGAAACACCTAGCTTAGTACAGGGAAGTCAGCCAAGGCTTATCCCAAGGAGTCGAATATGTGAGTATGATCCTTAAGATGGATGGGAGTATCGAGTTTATCAGACAGAGGAACTGGAGGAAAAACATATCAGAGAGAATGCACTTGAACAAAGACAGGCTGAAATCATGAAAAAAGCACTTTTATTTATTTATTTACTTAAGCAGAAGTGCTTTTAAATTGGTGCATCATTTGTGTAGTTGGATTGTAGAATCCATCAAGTGAAAAGAAACAGCAGATGAATATGGGAGGATAAACTGTGATCAAATAACAAAGCTCATCCCCTCGCAAGCAATGAGGAACCAAGTAGGGTCTTAACAGACACAGCGCCTGAGTTTTGTATTTATAATTTGTCCCAGTGGGATGTCTATACTGACCAACCATTGAGTAACTACTCAGATCTAGCGATCTATCTACCTCTAAATTAGTCGGTTGCAACTTTCCTTCCTAGCATGTGGTTGCTTGGCACTGCTGTGTGTACCAGCTATGCAGAGAATGGACTAAACGGTTCAGTTTATATCCAGATGTTTCCAGCGTTGTGTGGACAATTGCAAGCGTTGAAAGAAAAAAATATTCTGTGAGGGTGAAAGTCCCTCTACTTTGTTTCCCAAATAAATCATCATTGATGGTATCACTAATAGTAGTTCAGCTCTGTTTAAACACAGTTATTAAGATCAGATGACCATCTGTTTTCTGCTACGGTTTATGTCATGCAAACCTTTCCCATGGAACCTATGGACTGTTCTCTGTTGCACAGACAAATAAAGCTCAATAAATAACCATAAAAATAACAACATCTTGATATAGTTGCGCATTCTCTTCTTGATTAATTCTGTCTGTGTGTGTGTGTATCCAAGGTCTGCATACCCTGTTTCTACCCAATCTGACTTTCTCTGTGGAAAAATAAACCAATAAGGCTCTTTTTCTTTTTACTATTCCTACCCTGAAATTCCTGTCCTCTTCCACTACACTCATGTGAAACAATGGTGTTTCATATTGTTTTTGAATGATATACAGTTTCTTCCTCCTTATTTTCATTTGGGGTTTATTTGTCTTTGAATTGTATGGCCTGCATTTGATGTTAGGATTTAAACATCAGGTCTCAGGCAGCATCTTTCACTCAACAGTCAGTAAGAATGTGACAATATTGAGAAGGTAATTTCCAGTAAATAAATGCCTACAAACATGCCTCTTAGGTGTCATAAGCATGGAAATATGCATGTGTGGACTACAAAAGGAGAAAGCTCATGAAATAAGATGTATCTACTATTCACTTTAAAGATTCTGTGACTTCGTCATGGATTTCTCAAGGTCTGAGCACAAAGAGGTCCATACACTTATTCTCATTGACACACTTAAGGGATCAAGTGACAAAGAGGACTTTCAGAGAAAAGCATCCAAGAAAGTGAAAAGATTTGAAACCACATCACATATGGAAAAGTTGAAGGATCTGAGAAGCTTCTATCTGGAGAAAAGAAGAATCAAGAAGATCTCAACAACTAGGCTCTAACACTCACCAAATTATGTGGGGTAAAAGGATTCAATGTATTGTGTATACCTCAAAAAGGAACCATGGGTGGAAAAAACACTGAGGTGAACATTGATTCAATGTAAGGAATAATCTTCTAATATCAAGAATCATCTGTGCTATGGGCCAGCTAAAGAAAAGGGCTTTTTGAGTCCAGAGGGTTCAAGTACAGGCCGGATCATCATGAAGCAGGCGTGGGTGGATTCTTAGATTTCCAGAGTTCCTATAATTCTAACCAATCCAAATCTACTGATTTTCCTTTGGTTCAGCCCAAGATTGTGAACTGCAGGGCTTCCTTTGCTCAGCATGAGTCTCACTGACCTCTTCTGCTCCTGACTTAGTCAGCCCTATGATTCAGACCTCAGTTCTGGACATCACGTTTATTTAGAGGTATCAGCTTTATCCTAGAGTCTGGGATCTTGGGGGTTTTTTTTGTTTTGTTTGTGTCAGTTATAGCTAGTAATATGACACCAACTTCTGACTGGTACTTTCATGTGAAGATTTGATTTTCATATTCTTGATGTTGAACTCCATAGCACAAAGAAACAAAAAGCAAGACCTTAAACTCTATTGTACAGAGGGATTTTAAGGCATTAAAAGTGGAGTATGAGCTTTTCCCATAGGTGATAATGCAGTTCGTGATTTGAATGGATCCATTCTTACCACTTTAAAAATGATCATGATTTTAGTTGAATGTTTTTCTTTTCCAAGGCCTTTGACCGTTTTTACACATTTTAGCCTCGTGCCATAAATCTGAAACCAATTAAGAGTGAACAGCAAATTGGGAAAAGCTTAGAAGTTCTGATGTTGATCACTAATCTCTTGGGAAATTCAATTAGCCAGTGACCTATTTCATCTACAGAACTATTACTCCCCTGACTACCCACCCCCCACCCCGCCCCACCAGGTTATTAACCTGTACTGGTAGAAAGTTTCAGGGCCAACTGACAAGACTCTTGGATTTTTTTTTTTTTTTTGACTCTTGGATTTAATAGGCTTGGAATTTCCCTATAAGTACCCAAATTTTAAGATGTGAGTTATCTCCCAAAAAACAAACTTTCTTGTCAAGAAAAGGAAGCTTACACAGGCGTCAAGCACACTCCTGCCGCTAAACATTTGATGAATGAAAAGTAAGTGAATCATAGGCATATGAATTACATTACTTTCTATGCACTTACATGTTTCGACATGAAGGAGTAACAAGTTGGAAGCTTTGTTCTTGATTCTTGAAAGCCTAACTTATCTGAACATGCCATTTGAGCCCACTTGAAACTCAACGTGCCCTTATTTCTAATGCAGATGATTGTCTTTTGTGGCTTTTGATTACTGAAATGTTTTTAAATTTCTAGAAAATTCACATTGGTGCTGATGGGGGTGTATACAATGACCTCTGAACATACTTTTGAGTCTGGCAATCTACCATTCTTTTTAAATTTAGGTGAGTCACACTGAGTCCATATAACAAGTTTGCTAGGCCGTTTCCTTACTAGATGAGGGTGGCAGGTGTGGAATTGTTAGCCATTAGTAAAGAAAAAGAAATCAAGCAAGAAGTTCTTACATTTCAGAGAGCTAGAAACAATATTGATTCCTTTAACAGGCATTTATTGACATCCCAGGATGTGCCAGGTACTTAAGATACAAAGCAATGGTGCCCAGAGAACTCTTTGTCTGGTAAGGAAGACAGACAAGGAAGCAGGTTATTTTAATACAGTATGAGATACTATGAAGAAGTATATGAAAAGTACCCTGGGAACACAGAGGAGGAGAATAGTCCAAGAGGGGCAGAAAAGGGCTAGAAGGTATTCCTGGATGCATGGATGCCCAGGTCAGATGGAAGGAGAAGGAGTAGGACAGAAAGTGCAAAGTAGTGTAAGGTCAGGATGTGCATCCCGGCAGCTATGAGATACTAGGAATTTGGGGAGTTCGGTATAGATGTTCCAAAGGGTTTCAGATTCCAGTTGGGTAGTCAGGAATGCTGAGGCTGTCAAAGTAGGCCAGGGCTGGATCACCAAGGGCCTTGTCTGCCAGGTTAGGAAGCACAAATCGAGTCCTGGCTTTAGCTCACCCTTGGCTTCTCCTGCTATCACTCTAGTTGAGCTTGCATCCTGTTAGCATTTGGGTTAGCCATGTGTCCTCATCTGGCTATGTTTTGCTTTCACCAATGTGTTTCTCCTAAAAAATAATACAATTGTCCTACAGGAAATCAGAGTAGGAGAGGGAGTGGGTTGGGACTTACTATTTAGGCCTGAGCCCCGATAAAAGCATCTTCACATTGGAATCTACCTTGATTATTCAACTTGGGTCCTTTTGCATCCCTGGGCCTTGGTTCCCCACCTGGTGAAGTGAGATCACTGCGATCTGTTTCAGATGTGCTTCGTGTCAGTTGAGGGAAAGTTGTTGGTTGACTACAAATGCTCTCACATTCCTCATTAGACTGCATGAATAATTCACTACCAACATCATCTGGGGCTGTATTAGATTTGGAATTTATACATCGACCAGTTCTCAAGCCAGACCGCTGTGATTCATCCCAACCTTTGATGATGTTTTTTAAGAGGTAAAGAAAAGGAAATAGAAGGAGTTCTCTCAGAGATGAAAAAAGCATTATGGAATAAAACAGTGTTAGGTCCCTGTGGAGACAGACCAACCCCACAGTGGGTGCTTGCAAAGGTGCTTAAGGAGCATCAGTGAAAGGATTTGGATCACAGATAGAGAGGACAACATTAAGTGGAGTCTGGTACCATGGCTAAAAATCTCAGCCCACATTTTCTTTTTCTGGAGGTAATCTCAATGAATAAATGTTAACACATATTGAACAAACTAAGTACTCTAGGCATTTGTGACAGCATCCTTATAACTTCTCCAAAAGGCAGGTTGCTCTCATCTCCATTTTACTGCTAGAATATGAAGGTTTTTGAGGTTTCGCAATTTAGCCAAGGACCCACAGCTAGTGAGTGACAGAACAGGAATTCAAAACCAGGTCTTCCCAGCTCCAGAGCTCTTTTTCTACTCTGCTCTGGTGCCTCCACTAGTTGCCTTGGTGACTGGTTTTCAAATAAGGAGATAGTTTGGCATGAGGATACAAGGACACTGGCATATGGGAGATTTAGTAAAAGGATCTGAGAAGTGAAGTCGGGAGTCCTTAGAGGAATCACAACTTTCCCAGGCCTCTTCGTGGGTCTTAGAAACTGTTCAGTAAGATGTCCTTGATCATTGGCAGACTTTTGTACCATGAACCCTAGTGCTGTTTTCTATTCCCATCCAGTCACACTGGGCATTTCTTGTCTCCTTACCAAGGTCCCTAAGCACTGCAGGGAAAGGATGCATTGTAGCAGAACTACACCATGTTCTGGCTTCATGATCAATTTTCCTTTCTTGTTTTTTTGGGAGGGGGTTAGCAGAAAAAGAGAAAATGAGTTTTATTTAGTTGGCCTTTAAGAAGAGGTCCAGTTATACTTCAAAAGAAGCACTTGCAAAATAAAAAAAAGATTTTCCCCCTATTTTATGGGTAAAGAACCCAAAGAACAGTCAGGTCAGGGTCTTGTTTAACCATCTAGTAAGAGCTGTTATCAGAACAAAGACAAAAATATAGGAACTCTTTAAATAGTGCTAGAAATTGTGCATACTGAAAAGCCTAGGGATTTTCTTCTTCTTTAAAAAAATTTTTTTGGTAAAATACACATGAAATTTACATAAAAGTATATAGTTCAGTGGTACTGATTATATCCTCACCATTGTGCAATGAACACCACTACCCAAGTCCAGAATTCTTTTCATTTTACAAAACCGAAATTCTGTTACCACTAAACCATAGCTCTCCATGCCTCCCTCCCTTAGCTCTAGGAAACCACCTTTCTACTTTTAATCTTTATGAAACTCATTTTTCTAGCTACCTCATGGGAGTGGAATCACAGTGTCTGCCAGATTGTGAATGGATTATTCCACTTTTTATGATGTCTTCTAGGGTTATCCACATGATAGCATGGGTCAGAATTTCTTTCCTTTTTAAGGCTGTGTAATATTTCACTGCATATGCAGACCACATTTTGTTTACCTCTTCATTCCTTTCTTCTTTCTTGTAATCCATCTGAAAAATACAATTGACCCTTGAACGATGCAGGGGGTAGTGGTGCCAACACCTTTGTGCAGTTGAAAATCTGCATGTAAGTTTTGACTTCCCCAAACTTAACTACTAATAGCCTAATGTTTTTTGGGTTTTTTTTAATAGCCTAATGTTGACTGGAAGCCTTACTGATAACATAAACAATCGATTAAGACATAGTTTGTATGTCATATGTATTCTATGCTGATTATGTTAATATTTTCTTTTCTCTAGCTTACTTACTTTCTTTTACAAAATCATGAGGAAGAGAAAATACAAATTGACAGTATTATATATACTGAAAAAAAATCTGCATATAAGCAGACCCGCAGTTCAAAAGTGTGTTGTTCAAGGATCAACTGTATTGGCAACCTGAATCTGAGTATTTGTGTTTCAGTTTGCCTTGAAGGGATGGAAAAGACAGATAAAGTGTTTTCTCAAGTTCATTTCTTTGCTCTTGTACTTGTCTAACAGCCAGGGCAGAGAGAAGAGCCCCATCTGCAAAGGTTTGGGTCAGGATCCCTCTCAGGTTTTAGGGTGAAAAACCCTATATCTTGTGATGGATTTTGTGATGGATTTCAACACTTCCTTTGTCAATCCTTCTACCCATCCAAGCATTTAAGTGGTTGATATGTAACCACATAATACCAACCACAGTACCTTTAGACTTCAAGTTCATGTATCAGACTCTGCTAGGGCTTCAGGGGAAATGGGGAAAAGGAGCCAGACCACAGCATTCAGACTGTTGGCTCTAGCAGAGAGTAGAGGGGCATTTGTGGCTTCATCATCCTCATTCTGGACCTTCCAGCCTTTCAGCTGCTCCTGCCATTCTCCCCTCCTGTCTTCCATTCTTCTCTCACGCAAGACTACAAATGCTTCTTTCCCCTACATACCTCACCAAAATCAAGTCCTCTCTCTTTTATCCCTCAAAAAAAGGTAGGAGGAAGTACAGTATACACAGCAAAAAACATAGTGAATGTAAGCTTCAGTTCTGACTCTTCTAAACCAACAGGAATTGGCCTCAGGTTCTTAGAAACAGCTGGTTGACTTCACCTCCATTCATCTTTATACTACAGACGCAGAGTTCAGCACTGTGAGGTGGTTCTGGTTCCAGGCAGTGGGGTGGGGTGAGAGAAGGCAAAGGTTTTGGGGGCAGTGCCCTGGGCTCTGCCTGGTCCCCCACCCCGACTGAGGCCTTCCACCACCCCCACTGTAACGGGTGGTGCTTGCCGCTGGGAAGCCCATCAATGACAGGTGGCTCTGGACAAGAGGAGGTAGCTGGTTGCACAGCAGCAGCAAAAATAGGTGCAGGCAAGGGGCCAGATTCATCAGAGTTCTTCCAGGAGCAGGAAGCCAATAGGGAGGGAAGACAGACCCTGGTGCAACTCAGCTTTGCTGTTAAACTAGGCTGAGGATTAGTGGGGGATTGTAGGGTGGTCAGGCCTGGGAGGTTTTAAAGCAGTGCTGTCCAATAGGGTGGCCACCAACCTGTGTACTACTGAGCCCTTGAAATGTAGCTAGTGAGACCAAGAAACTGAATTTTAAACTGATTATATATTTGATTTATTTAAATATAAATTTTAAAACAAATACTCCATTTATGTAATATTTAGAATGGAGTATTCTAAATATGTTTGGAACTACTTGGATATGTGAATCTACTCTTTCAACTGTAAATTTTATCAAATCTAAATGTAAATTAATGGGTGCCTGGATGGCTCAGTTGGCTAAGTGTCCAAATCTTGATTTTGGCTCAGGTCATGATCACAGGGTTGTGAGATCGAGACCCATGTTGGGCTCAGCACGGGGCATGGAGCCCGCTGAAGATTCTCTCCCTCTCCTTGCCCCTCCTCGATCTTCCTCCCCCCAAAATAATAAAATACATATAAATTAACTATTTTTGGTGAAAATATACTGTCCAAATTAAGATATGCCATTAAGCATGAAATTCACTCTGGTTTTGAAGATTTAATACAAAAACAAAGGATACAAACTATTTTATTAATATTTTCATATTGATTACATCCTGAATATATTGGGTTAACTAAAATATACTATTAAAATTTTTTGTAGAAAAAGAACAGATTCCAATTCCACTGGAGTTAAGGTACATTGATCCAATGGATGGTCCACCTATACTAAGCTGAAACAATTCTCTTTTAATGCTACCTTTTTATTCACTGACCCATTAAGCTTTCTATAAAACAAAATTCCATAAATAATATTATAATAAAAGCTTGTGACATAAGAAGACATGTTTTCAAATTCTGGTCTATTCAGTAAGGACATGTTACTTAAAGTCACACTTTATGTCATCTGACTAAGTTGTTCCCTCAACTATAAAATGAAGGTAATATCAGTCTCAAAGAGTTTTCATGAGGATTAGATGAGGGAGACAAAGTTAATTGCTTGGCATGAAGCCTGGTATTTAAGTTCTCCATAAATATCAGCTGCATGTGGATTAGCCCCTTTTGTCGGGGTCCCTCATTTTTGGTGACCAGCTGTCCTGATTTGTCCAGACCCTCCCAGTTTCAGCACTATAAGTCCCAGACTCCAGGTAATCTCTCAATCTCAGGCTGATCAGGAGAGCTGGTCATCCTATGTCATACATGAAGGATCAATGAATTCTGACAATAGTCATTACCTTCTATATCACTACTGGGAAGCTTCTAAAAAATAAAAACATGAAATTAGTGGAAAACTACTATCTAAAGACACTGTATGATAGTGACTAAATAAAAAACTATGAGTCAGCTAGACCATATCCATTATAGGTTGAGGATTTAAGTAGAAGGACCCTTAAAAACCCACTTTGCCTGTTGATAGTTTGTAAGGAAATTGAAGATGCTAAATAAAATATCATTTATGGTATGTAATATTTATTTTAAAATTAAAATTGAAATATGTTGATTTTTTCAATGCTTAAATATAGAACAAAAGAAAGGAAATAAGGACTAAACAAATGAAATGTATCATTTTCTGGGCTTGTGGGTAAATTTAGTGCAAACCTCTTATGCACAATGCTTATTCTTACAAGGGTTTTATTTTATTTTATTTCTTTTAAAGATTTTATTTATTTATTTAAGAGAGAGAGAGAGAGAGAGAGAGAGAGAGATTGAAAGCCAGAGAGTACAAGCAAGGGGAACAGCAGAGGGAGAAGGAAAAGTAGGCTCCCAGCTGAGCAGGGAGACCAACTCGGGACTGGATCTCAGGACCTGGAGATCATAACCTGAGTTGAAGGCAGACACAACCAACTGAGACACCAAGAGCCCCCACTCAAGGATTTTAAACAACATCCAATTTATAATCCCATGTTAGTATGCTTTTTGGTCTGTTTCTTCCTTTGGTTTCCTAGGAGCCAGTTTTATTTTCTCCATTATTTTAAAGACGATATCCTCTAAAGAAAATATCCTTTCTATTATTTTTCTTTCTTAATTTCCCTGTGGAACTTACCTAGTGAGAGTCTCTTTAGAGCCCTCTGGCTCCCTGAGAAGCTTTCTTCCTTACACTAACCTGAAATAATTCTGCTCTTTGCAATCCTCTTATTTATTTTATTTTATTATTTTTTAAAGACTTATTTGTTTATTTTAGAGAGAGAATGAGTAAGCAGGGGGGAAGGTCAACGGGAGAGAGAGAATCCTGAAGCAGATTCCCCACTGAGCATGGAGCCCGATGTGTGGCTCAATCCCAGGACCCTGAGATCATGACCTGAGCCAAAATCAAGAGTTGGCAGCTTAACCTACTGAGCCACCCAGGAGCCCCACCTCATTATCCTTTTAACACTAAAGATGGCCTCCTTTACCCTTTTACAATTAAAGGTGGTATCATTCTGCCTTAACTGATTTTGAATAAAGTCCTTATGTTGGAGCTAAATGATTAGCTTAACAAGTTGTCTTTTAAGCATCTAGGCTTTTAAAAAAATATAAAAATAGCATGTTACAAAAAAGTTAATTATTTAATAATTACAAGCAGACATGTCTCTTCAAAATGTCTGTAATATCACAATTGGTTGGATTCCACTATTGGATATTTACCCCAAAATACAAAAACATTAAGTCAAAGAGATACATGCATCCTATGTTTATTGCAACATTATTCACAATAGCCAAGATACGGACACAGCCCAAATGTCTTTCAATGGCTGAGTGAATAAAGAATATGTGGTCTATATATGCAGTGGAATATTACTCAGCCATAAAAAAGAATGAAATTTTGAATTTGTAGCAACATGGATGGATCTGAGGGTATAGTGTTAAATGAAAAAAGTCAATCAGAAAAACAAATGCCATATGATCTCACTCATATGTGAAATTTAAGAAACAAAACAAATAAATAGAGAAAAAAGAGACAATCCCAAAAACAGGACTCTTAACTATAGAGAACAAACTGATTGTTCCCAGAGGGGAGATGCAGATGGGTAAAATAGTGATGGGGATTGAAGAGTACACTTATCTTGATGAGCACTGAGTAATATATAGAATTGTTGAGTCACTATATTGTACACTTGAAACTAATATAACACTGTATGTTAACTATCCTAGAATTAAATTTTTTAAATAATAAATTTTAAAAATTGGCTAATTCTATGAAAAAGGTCAGCCAAATGAAATTGCATAAATGAAACTGACTACTGAAGACTTTTACTTTGAAATTAATTGTATTTCCTTCACGTTGATTTGACATAGCCTAGGTATTTGGAACATCAAGGGCCAACTGATATTTAACAGAATTCTAAAATACATACATTTATATTTGTGTGTGTATGTATTATGTATCCATCAGTAATTATATATAGGCATGCCCAGATATCCATGAATTATTTCAGAAGAAAAGAAAGGATATGTAACACATTACATCTATAGTTGTTATATTTAAAATGTTTATATGTAAGTTCCCATAAAGAAAATATTAAATACGAAATACATGTCTGTATTTTTTTCTATATGGCATCTGTTCCAAGTGTCATCTAGGACAGATATATAAACGGCCTGACCAGTTCTGAATTCTTACTAATATCAGGTGAGGGAGAACATTTGCTATTGATAAGGCCAGTTAATCTCCAGAGTACAACTTGGGCTTTATGTATTTTTAGATGAGAATCGCAGAATTGATTGGCATTTGCTTCTCATACAAGCCTCAAGTGCCAGCCGCAGTGAGATCTGTGACGATGATTCAATGTTCCATCTCCATGAAGAGACTCCAAAGCTGATAAAAATGAATGATCTCTTTTCTTTAATTTTGAAAATGCCTTACAATATTAACTAATTAACAGATGCATCTGATGAGAACTCCACACCATCCTGTAGTCTATCACCCAGAGGGATCTTCAATTGCATGCGGTGTGATACATTGCCAAGTACACTGGAAAATTAACTTAGCTCTTAAAAATAATTCTGGAAGCTATGTGGAAACTAAGATTGACTCGACGTAGCACTTAGAAAAAAGATTTCTGAGTAACAAACTCTTTCATCCATTATTTAGGCCAAGGACATTATGGCTTCAAAAAAATATTTTTAAAAAAAGGAAACAAAATCAACCCACAGTCTCTACTCCAAGCTGAGATGGATTTTAAGTTTAGCAGGTCTGAAATGTAGAGATGGCTACTAACAATGCAATTCCACTTTCAGGGAAAGGAAGTTCTCATTGGCCAGGGGACTTCTTCCCATATTTCATGAGTAATAGCTTTCATGTTCCTGGACTGGCAGATAGGGAAGATAGGTTCTAAAATTCTTGGTTTGTCCAATGTGTCGATAATGAAAATAGTCATTTATATTCATATCTTGACACATACATAGGTTTTTCTCTAAAAGAGATACTATCATGCACCTAGAGCAGTTCACCGTAGTTTTTCTAGCACCTACCATGGTACTGGTACTCAAAATGTGTGTGTTGAATGGCTAATTCAATTAATGACACCCAAAATATATTCATGTTTACATCATCAAAGAAATCTACATATTTGCAAATTTAGTTTTGATCATGCTTACTAGTGTATTACTAGGAACTCAAAATTTACAAGGCCTAAGAGCTATTTTCACAAAAGGAACCTGCAGAAAAATTGCTAAACATGTCTATATCATAGAAATCAGATTCAAAAAAGTACCAGATAATATATGGCTCAATATAATGGATACATTTTGGCTCCAGTTGCTTACAAGCTAATTCACACCGATTTTTATTATCTAAACAATAGGAATCCATTTTTGTTCCATTAACCTGGACACTCCTTCTGGTGTCTCACAAATACCATGAATGATGTTCTTCCTGAATCAACCCTATGAATACAAAGGACAAATCCACTTTACATTGCAGTTCATGTAAAGTCTGTCAGGTCTATTAGGGTATAATTGACTCTAATTAGCTCTTCCACCAATAGAATTATTCTCTACCTTAGGTGAATAACACTCTGAAAAGAGATGTAGTTTAGTATTAAAGAAAATGGCAAAAATCGCTTTCATTCTGAATCTCAGCTGTAATTCTCCAGGGTCTCCGAAAGGTCCAAGCTAACCAAAATTGATATGAAAAGGAAAATTGATAAGGAGATTGCATACATAAAAATAAATGATTATTGCCTCATGATTACTGAAATCCCATTACATACACACACACAGACATTTGTACAAATGTATATACACACATATACATATATGTACAAAACAAATTTACTAGAGAATAATTACTAGGATAGTATTTCTCATTATGGAAGAATATTGCATTGCATGGCTTTTCTTCCAAGAACCTGGCAATCAGAATGATTTGGCATTAAAATATCTGCTTACCAGTGATAACTAAGTAATTGGTAAAGAATTATAAAAACAGGATAGTATATATGAAATAATCATTTTCTGTTATTGAACAACAGGCAACACAGAACTGTGATTGCTGTGGGAAAGAAACTAAATTAGGTGAGCTGCATAATCTCCCTGGCTTTCTACTCAAGGGCTCTTTCTGAACCTTAGTACAGGAAAAGGGAACCCAGAAAACAACAGCTTTGTTTGGCTAAGGTGAAAGGAAACAGAGTCAGGAGTTTCTTTGTTGGTGGGAATTTGTGGGTCAGGATACCAGATAAAGGGGAGCTGTACAGAGGAACTTCAGAAACCCATATAGGAAAAAAGAAAAGAAATCCATATAGGGAGTACTTGAATATTTGAACACAAAGCTTCACATATGCAGAGCAGGAAACGGTAAGGTCCTATGAACAACAACTACTGAGCAAAGACAACTGTGGGAGAAAGAAAAAATATCGAGTTGTGAGTAGAACAAGTACTAGAACTTGCACAAGGCAGAGAGACATTCAAGCTCCAACCAACCACAGTGTAGAGACCTCTTAGAGAAGCTGCAGTGCTTGGTAGAGAACCCAGAAAAACTGTGCTTTAGAAGAAGGGCAAACTTATCCCTTGAGTAAAGGCTACTCTAGATCTGCCTTTACAAATTTAAAAACAAGACCCAGAAGAATCACTACCTTGATTTAACTGCTTTCCAGAACAAAATTCAATGCTCTATTAAGGAGACCACTAAAACCAGACACTCAAAGACAAAAAATCTATAATATTCAGCATCAAACCAGGAACTACTACATATGAAGAAACTGTAAAAAGTAACCCATAACTAGCAGAAAAATCATCTAATAAAAACTGATTCAGGGCATCCCAGGTGGCTCAGCGGTTTAGCGCCGCCTTCAGCCCAGGGCCTGATCCTGGAGACCCAGGATCCAGTCCCCCATCGGTCTCCTGCATGGAGCCTGCTTCTCCCGCTGCTTGTGTCTCTGCCTTTCTGTGTGTGTGTGTG
Source organism: Canis lupus baileyi (assembly GCF_048164855.1). Classification (NCBI taxonomy): domain Eukaryota; kingdom Metazoa; phylum Chordata; class Mammalia; order Carnivora; family Canidae; genus Canis; species Canis lupus. The sequence continues at coordinate 76,991,660 of NC_132840.1, forward strand.
TGTGTGTGTGTGTGTGTGTGTGTGTGTGTGTCTCATGAATAAATAATTAAAATCTTTAAAGAAAACTGATCCAGAAATGACAAAGATAATGGAATTAACAGATAAGAATGCCAAAACAATTATTGTAAACATGTTGAAGAGTTTAAAGAAAAATATGGACAAAGTGGGGTAATAGGTAGAGGAACGCGATAGAGAATGGAAATTTTATAAACGAAGGTAAAAGAACCAAGGAGAAATCCTGGAACTTAGAAAAACAAAGATCTGAAGTAAAAATTTCACTGGATGAGCTTAACAGCAAAAGAAAAGCATTACTAAATTTAAATACAGAAAAATAGAAATTATCTAAACTGAAATACAGGCAGAAAAAAAGCTGAAAAATGTAAAAGGACTTAATGTAGAGGTTAAATGTATGACAGCAATAGAAAAAGAAAAATGCTAGAAAAATCTTTTAAGTTTTGGGATCCCTGGGTGGCGCAGCAGTTTAGCGCCTGCCTTTGGCCCGGGGCGCGATCCTGGAGACCTAGGATCGAATCCCACGTCGGGCTCCCAGTGCATGGAGCCTGCTTCTCCCTCTGCCTGTGTCTCTGCCTCTCTCTCTCTCTCTGTGTAACTATCATAAATAAATAAATAAATAAATAATTAAAAAAAAAAGTTTCTATGTTTTACATGAGATGGTCTGATATTAATTCAAGACAGACTACAATAAGTGAAGGATTCTAATAATTGGGGCATAAATTATAACAGAAGACATAAAATGGAATAATAAAATACACTTATTCCAAAATTAGGCTGAAAAGTGGGGGGAAAATAACAAAATACAGGTGAGACAAATAGAAAATAAATAGCAAGGTAACAATCCTAAATCCAACCATGTCAGTTAATACATTACATGTAAATGAACTAAACATTTCATTAAAAGGTGAAACTGCTATGTTAAGCATGACCTAACTTGAGCTGTCTATAACAGACTCACACATAATATAAAGACACAGATAACTTAAAAGTAAAAATGTTGAAAAAAAAAGATGTATGATAAAAACACTAATCATAAGAATGATGGACTGGTTATACTAATATTAGACAAAGCTGACTTTAGGGAAAGCAGCTTTACCAGAAATGAAGAGAAAAATGATAGAATAATGAAATCATGAAGAAAGCATAGTAATCATAAAAGGGTATGTATCCAATAAAAGAACATCAAAATTCATGAAGCAAACATGGACAGTAAAGGAAGATGTGACAAAAAAATTCACAAATATAGCCAGTGATTTCAATCTTTTATCTCAAAAATTCATAGAATAGCTAGACAGAAGCCCAATAAGCATATAGAAGATTTGAACCGTTAACCAACATAACCTTACATATGTACAAAACACCCTCCCCAACAAATTGCAAAATCCACATGCTTCTCAAGTGACCATAAAACACAATCAAGATAAACTGTATGCTGAGCCATAAGACAAGTTTTAATACATTTACTATAATTTAAATCATTTATAGTATGGCCCCTGACTACAAAGGGATTAAATTAGAAATCAATAACAAAAAGCATTTGGAAAATCCTCTAATATTTGGAAATCAATCAAAATGTTCCTTATTAAGCCATAGATATAAGACAAAAGTAAAAGGAAATTAGAGGATATTGTAAACAAAATAAAAATAAAAACATAACATGAAATTCATAGGATGAAGTTAAAGCAGTGCTCAGAAAGAAACTTATATCTTTAAATGTTTATATTAGAAAATAAGAATGCTTTAAAAGCAGTGATTCTGGCTCAAGAAGCAGAAAAATCAGAAAAAAAAAATGAACCCAAAGTAAGAACATAGAAGGAAATAATTAAGGATAAGAGCTGAAATCCATTGAATAGAAAACTGGCACATAATACAGAAAAATAATAAGAAAACAAATTGGCTCTGTAAGAAGATTAATAAAATCGATAAACTTTTAGTTATACTAACCAAGAAAAAAGAAAATATAAATCACCAATAGGACAAATGAAAGAAGAGATATTAAATACTTAGGTTATTCAAACTTAAAAACTTCATAAGTGAATAATATAAACAATTTTATGAAGATGTTTGACAACTTATGTAAAAAGGAAAAACCCTTGAAAAATACAAATTATTAAAGCTAACATAAGAATAAATAAAAAATCATAATAGCTCTGTATCCACTAAGAAATTGACTCATAATTTATAAATATCCCCACAAAGAAAACTCCTCACTCTGATTAATTCACTGGTTAATTCTATCAAACAATTAAGGAAGAAATCATATAAATTGTACACAAGCTCTTTCAAGAATATAAGAAGAGGGCAAACTTATCAATTCCTCTTATGAGGCCACTATTACCCTGATACCAAAACCATTTAAGTGCATTATGAGAAAAGAAAATTACCACTCATTACCTCTCATTAGCAAAGATACAAAATTCCTTAAGAAAATACTAACCACCCAATCCAGCAGTATATAAACAGGTGAATACATAATGAACTAATGAAGCTATCCCAGAAACACAAAAGCATTTTAGCATTCAAAATAAAATCAGTGTAATTCAACATATTGATAGGAAAAATAAAAATCCTTTGTTTATTTCATTAGTCGAAGAAAAAGCATTTGACTAAATTTGACACCAAAAATAATAATAACTACTCAGAAAATTAAGAACAAAAAAAAATTTCCTCAACCTCATAAAGGCCATTTTTTAAAGCACAGTTAACATCCTCAGTATGTAATTGTAAAATACTGAAGGTTTTTAGATAGGGAACAAAACAAGGTTGTTCCTTCTCACTATTATTCATCACTGTACTAGATGTTCTAGCTAGTACAGTAAAACAATATAAAAAATAAAAGACTTTTAGACTGAAAATAAAAAAGCAAACCTGTCTTGATATATAGATGACATGATATATGTAGAAAATCCTAAGGAAAATACGAAAACAAAATACCCCAACTAGAACTAATAAGTGAATTTAGTATCACAAAATTTAATGTCTGTGTATGAAAGCCATTTGTATTTCTACATATTAGCAATAAAAAATAGAAAAATAAACTTAACACAACATTTACAATACCATAAAAAACATACAGTATTTTTGAACATTTAACAAATAATCTAACAAAAAATTTCAAGAGTTTAACAAAATGTTGAGATAAATTGAAAATGATCAAGTAAGTGGGGAGATATACTATGTTCATAGATTAAATGGCTCAATGTTATTAAGCTGTCTATTCTTAAATTGATCTATAGATCACACAATCTCAATTCTAAAAATTGAACAGGTTTTTTTTTAAGATTTTATTTATTTATTCATGAGAGACACAGAGAGAAAGAGAGGCAGAGACACAAGCAGAGGGAGAAGCAGGCTCCATGCAGGGAGCTCGACATGGGACTCAATCCCAGGTCTCCAGGATCACACCTCAGGCTGCAGGCAGCGCTAAGCCCCTGCGCCACCAGGGCCTCCCTGAACAGGTTTTTAAAAAATAGAAATTGTCAAGCTGATTGTGAAAGTATTTGGAAATGCAAGAATTTAGAAGAGCCATAATAATTTTGAGAAGTATAACATAGTTGGAGGGTGCACAGTACCTGACTTTAATGCCTATAATGAAGTTGTATAAATTAGGACAGTGCAGTATTGATATAAATATTTTAAAATAGATAAGAGTAGAATAGAACTGAGAGTAGAACATATATCCACCTTTATAAAATCTACTAATTTTTGACCAAGGTGCCAAACTAATAGAATGAGTAAGAAAATTATTTTCAACAAATAGTGCTAGAATACTGTCTATTTACATGGAGAAAGATGAAAAAAATCAAAACCCTCATTTCCTACATGTACAAAAATTAATTTGGGATTAATTATATACCTAAATCTAAAAAAAACATGACTCTACAACTCTGAATCTTCTGCAAAAAAAACAGAAGAATATATCAATGATTTCGGGATAAACAAAAATTTTTTAGATTCAACCCAGAAAGTACTAGACACAAAAAATACATTGTTAGGTTGGACATCAATTTAAGTATCTCTATCTATCTATCATTTATCTATGGGCTATCTATCACCTATCTATGGGGGTGTGTCATAATTATGAATCACATATATTACAATAGACTTGTTTTCAGAATATATAAACAATTCTTTCAACTCAATAGTAATAAAGCAACTAAGAAAATGAATATAATGCACCACACACACGAAAACTATATGAATAGCTGATTGGCACTTGAAAAGGTGTTCAACAACATCAGTTGTCAGGGAAACGCAAATTTAAGTCACAATGAGATACCTCTATGCACCTAGTAGATCACTAAAAGATGAACCACATCATATGTTGCTGAGAATGTGGAGCAACCAACACTTTCATAAATTATTGATGGAAGTGTAAATGGTATGGCTACTTAAGAATTTTGAGCACTAAAAAAAAAAAAAAAAGAATTTTGAGCACTATTCACAAAATTAAACTACCTATGACTTAGCAATTTTACTTCTAGGTATTTACCCAAGAAAAGTGAAAACATATGTACACAAACAAATATGTACAAAATGTTCACAAGAGCTTTATAATTGGTAGCTCAAACCTGCTAACAACCACAATAAGAACCAGCAAGAAAATGAAAAAACAAAGTATTGTATATCCATACAATAGAATACTTCTGGCCCAAAAAAGGAATGAACTGCCAATGAAAACAATACAAATGAACCTCAAAAATATCTGAGTAAAAGAAGTCAGGCCCCCAAAGAGTACAGATTGCATGATTCCCTGTGTATGAAATTCTAGAAGGGGCAAAACTAATCTCCAGTGATAGAAATCAGAACAGTGTTTGCCTCCAGGGCGGGAATTGACAATTGATTGGGCAGAAGAATGAGGGATCTTTGGGGGTGATGGAAATGGTCTATATAGTTAGTTCTGTTACAACACTTGTTTTGAAAATGTAATTTGTTGCACTACAACATATCAGGGAACATTTTTTAGCACTATGTGGATTTTTCATTTGCTGGGTGTGATTCTGGCTGCGAGAAACCTATATGAAGGCAGAAAACTGCATGTAGCTTAATTGAGCTGCATAGGAAAACACAAAATCTCACACAAAGGAACCTACCTCAGACATCTAAGAGCCACCTGGGGCACCGGGGAGGCACAGTCAGGTAAGCTCTTGATTTCAGCTCAGGTCATGATCTCAGGGTCCTGAGACTGAACCTGGCATCAGGGGCCCTGCTCAGCACAGAGTCTGCTTGAGATTCTTTGCCCCTCCTGTACCCTCCTCTTCTGCTCCTACCCCCCACCCCCATCATACTTGCTTGCTCTCTCTCAGAGATAAATTTTAAAAATCTTTTAAAAATAACTTGAAAATCTAATAGTGACCTAAGTTCATGTATCATGAGCCACAACCATCCACATAAAGTGTAACATATTTCTGTCTCATTTCAAGGACTCCTCCTTCCTCCACTTTACGATTAACTGCAGCCCTTCGGGTGCCCACTTCCACAAGCAAACTTCAAGTCTTTTTCAAGATAGAGTGTCATGTTTATTATAGCATTTAATAATTTCTTAATCACCTAATATGTATAAAACTACACTACTGTTCTTGTTGGGCTCTTACTTATTTTTATGTGTCACTGACAAAGGTTTGATTTTGCCCCAGTCCCACTTTTTGCATAAGACTTATAACGGAATTTTTTTTTAACGGAATGTTTATTGTACAGTTTGCATGGAAGTGGTGATTTTTAGGAATGCACATTTTGCAATGCAACAGAATTGACTGGATCTTTTTAGGGTATGGGTTATGCAAGTGAATTCAGTGTTCAAATCTAATCAAAATGCGTGCCTAAAATTGTGCATTTCCTGATAGATAAATGATACCTCAATAAAAGAATAACATTATATGAATATTACCACATCTATTCGCTTATTTAAGGTCTATGCCTTATGAATATGTTGGTCCTTAGTTTCTCATGCATTTCATTTTACTTCCCAGTAAGTAGCAAACTACTCACAGTCCCCTGGATGTGACATGTTCTCTTATGGCATTCTGAATTCAACATTACTTATATTTGTAATGTTTTTTCCCATCATCTTTGTCAGATTAATTTCTACTAATCACTTAAATTTATTTCAAATGTCGCTTCTTCCAGGAAGACTTCCTGGGTATAATTTCCTCCTCAGTCTGATTAAATGTCCCTCACATGTGTTCTCACAGCACTGTGTGCTTAGTGTTATCACAGCTTTTACCACATTTATAGGAATTATTTATCATTTCTTTGAAATAATAGCTTCCAAAGTAAGAATTAAGTATTTTAACCCTAAATCTCCACTCCTCATTCAGTGCCTGACATGTGTTAGATGCCAGTAAGTAATATTATCTGAAAGTTATCTAAATAAATGAATGAATGTTCTTGAACTATTTTGTTGGTTTCCCATTCTTTATTAACAAACACAGAATTATTGGCTTAAAACACAAATTTGTTGTAGTTCTAGAGGGCAGAAGTCCAAAATGGTCTCAATGGGCTAAAATCAAGGTGCTGACGTGGCTGCATTTTTTCCATGGACTTTAGTAGAGAGTCCCTTTTCCCTCCCGATTTTCCAGCTTCTAGATGCTTCTTCCAATCCTTGGCTCATGGCATTTTTCCATCTTCAAGCCAGCAGTCACATCACTTCAACCTCTGCTTTCTATCACACATCTTCTCCAAATGATTCTCCTACCTCACTCTTTCAGTTATAAGGGTGCTTGTGATTCCACTGGACCCACCAGGATGATCTCCCCATCTCAAGATCCTTAACTTAGTCATATCTGCAAAGTCCCTTTTGCCCTGCAAGGGAACATATTCACAGATTCCACGTATTACTGTATGGACCTCCTAATGCTTCTGGGGGCATTACTCTGCCTGCCACCACTGGCAAATTCCTAGCTCTCCTTTGTACATTTGCAAAGGCTGCATCACCCATCTGGGATATTTTTATTCCATGCATTCGCACAAGTAACTTCCTCTTGTGCCTAGCGTCTTTGCTCAAACACTATAGCTGTGAGACCCCTCCCTTTAACCATCCTATTTAGAATTGCAACCAGTACCCCTGCTTCTACTAACACTCCTGTTATAAGGAGTTAGAACACTCCTTTTCTGTTATTTTTTCTTTTCCCTACAACCTATTTATTACAGTTATTGTGGTTTTTAAAAATTGTGTATTTTACCCAATAAAATATAAACACGAAAGCCAATTACTTTTGTCCATTTTTTATGCTCATATAGCTCAAGAATCTAGAGGATTACCTGGAATACCAGTAAGGACTCAAGAAACACTTGTCGAATGAATTGGATGGATGACTGAATATAAGATTCCCGTCTGCTGCAGAGCATTGCAGAGGCATGCAAAGGGACAGGCGTCAGGACTGCACACACACACACAGAGAAGCCATTCTTTGGCAAAAATAAAATGGCATAAATTTTGCAAAGGCCATTGAAAGAAAGCAAATTCCTTAGAAAATAATCATGACTTCCTATCTACAAAATCTGAGAAATTGCAGACCTTGGTACTGAAATTTACTCTGACAAGTGAGCCATTTCAGCCAGACTGTCACAGGGCAGGGATAGCAAGGGACAGTGAGCAAGAGGATGACTGGCAAAAGCAGAATGGGTTTCAGACTGTATCAAGTAGTAATGAAAGGGCTTGATTAGTGTTTGTCTCATCAAAACCTGGTGAGAGGGGGTTGGATTTTAATGACCACATTCATAGATTGAATTATTTATCATTTGTTGGATATATAAGGACAACTAACTTAATTGGGTTTTAACTCAATATGGTCTTTATACCAAAATGTATGTTCCACCACTTTCAAGCAATCTTTTTGCTATATTCATAAATATATGAATATATGTTAAAGCAAATTTTGAAATCTCCCTGTAGATAGCTATGTGAATAACATATCTTATTAGCAAATGCAGCTAATATTCTTGTGCTCAAAGTAATCATTTAAAGCAGTGTTTCTTACAGGATAGGGCCTTTAAAAAAGCATACTCAGGGTGCCTGGCTGGCTCAGTCAGTTAAGCATCTGACTCCTGATTTCGGCTCAGGTCATGATCTCAGAGTCATGAGATCAAGCTCCACATCAGGCTCCATTGTCAGTGGGGAGTCTGCTTGATATTCTTTCCCTCTGCCTCTCCCCCTGTTCTTCTGCCTCGTAAAATAAATAAATAAATAAATCTTTAAAAAAGAAAGCAATCCTTTTCTGTGAATGCTACATGTTACAAGTTGTGTGTCTTTGCAAATGTACATTTGTGCATACATATGCAACAGTATGGATGGGTCTCACTGGTTATGATTATGGTATCCTCAAAAACTGGAGTAGATCTTTTGGTTCAGAGCAAACTGAAGATGTAGTTGATCTTAGAAAACTTTAAAACAAAGACATGGACATTAAGTTACTATAAGCTTACAAATTGAGCTGAACTATAGTCACTAGACATATGAGTAGTTATCTTATTCGGTCCAACCTTGGCCCAAAGAAGAAAAAACCTTTCTCCTGATTTCCTCATTGCAATACTGTGAAGCAAGTGGCCCTTTTCAAAATGTTTTTGTTATGTAATAAGGGATGGCAAAAGAAAAATAAACACAGGGTAGAGGGATATAAACAAAAACGGCTTAAAAATTAGAGGGTTCTGATCCCACCATGGCTTATTTCTCTCCTTTCTGAAAGCTGTCTCAGAATAACAACATTCTGGAATTTTAAGACAGGCAAAATCTTGCAAATACCTAGCTAGGTCCCTCACATCTTTACTCCCAATCCACTTCTCTGCACCTTCTTTTTTGACATCTTTAGCCCTATGTTGCAATCTAATCTAAAGCATAATATCAGTGTCTATTCTAAGAGAGGTGCTTTTTACTTAGCTGAATGACACCCTTCAAATGAGACCTTATTTTATATCCACAGGAATGGGGACAGATCCTATAAAACAACAAAGGAGCACTAACCTGGTAGTTGAGTAACCTACATTCTTGCCCCGGTTTTCTTACCAACTTAACTTCTGAAGTCTCATCTACAAAAATGAAGTGATCGACCTTGTCTGACTTTAAGGTCCATTCAAGTTCCATCCTTGTATTATCATCCTTAACCAACATGATTGAGATCCTTCCATATTTACAGTGACTCTATCCTTATTTTTCAAAAGAAGATAAAGAAGCTCAGAAAGGTCAAGTGACTTGCTCACATCACACCTCTAGTAAATGACAGAGCCTGGACTCACCTCCAGATCTTATCTACAGAACAAATGTCTCTGCAAATGCCTTTGTAGCTATAGTATCACATAGAAGAAAATATCCTGTGTGTTGGGCACCTGGTACTAGCACCTCCACCTCTTTATATGGTTTCCTCAGGAACTGCCATGTATGATGAGATCTTGGCAGCTTAGTTTTGGTTGATTAATTCAGAGATAGGCATGAACCAAATTAGGAAAGTAGACTCTTTCCACAGAATTTGGAATTATGAAAGGGAATTGGTCTGTCTGAGATGATTAAAGCCATAAAATGGAAAGCTCAGGAGATTAAAGCATCTGTGTTTCCTGTCAAGGGAAGGAAGTCACTTGTCAGGTGAGATAATGAAGCAGAGGGGAGAGATGGGGGTCCTGGTAGAATTTGGATCATGAGTTTTGGTTGTTCATGAGGTGCAGCTGCAAATTTGGGCTTCTAACAGCTTGGTCACTCTGTCCTCCCTTGTATTCTGTGTGCTAATATGTCCCCTTCTTCCTTTAACTGTTGCATGTCCTTGTGTTAGTTTCCCAGAACTATTGTAACAAATTATCACAAATCTAAACATACTTTGTCACCGTTCTAAAGACCAGCAGTCCGGAATCAAGGTGTTGACCAGATTGGCTCCTTCTGGAGGCTGACAAAAGTTGTTCATTTCTATCTCCTAGCTTCTACTGGCTGTTTCCAGTCCTTGGTATTCCTTGCCTTGTAGATGCATCACTTCTCTGTCTTCCCTGCCTCATCCACATGTGATCTCCTTTCTGTGTGTCTCTGTGTGTTTTCTTCCCTTCTTTTCTCTTACAAGGAATCTTGTCATCGTGCTTAGAGCCCAATTATATGCAGGATGATCTCTTCAGTTTGATTATGTCTGCAAAGTCCCTTTTTTGCAAATAAGGCCACACTCACAGATTCTGGGTGGCATGTCTTTGGGGGAGGCTGATATGAACCTCCATAAAAAGAGAATCTCAAGTGATAGTGATTAGTTTTGAGATGTAGTGATATCCATCTCAATAAATTCTTTCATATGTTTAATTATATTTTCCCTACCTGCCACCACCACCCATATTTTTCTTCCTGTAAGGTCATTTGGACATTTAACAAATATAACACTATAATCTAAACAGTAATATTGTGTTGCAAAACATTTTAGATTTCCTTTTTCTTGTGTTATAAAGACAAGAAAGATGACTGGATGATCTCAATTTGCTTAGCTCAAATGCTGCCAGTGACACAGAGCTGTAGATAAGATTAAGAAAATGTCCTCTCCCACTTGTGGCTTCCATGGACAGCTAAAAATTCATTTGTGCTTTTAGAGTAGTGCTCTAGGACTAGTATCATGACACCTGGAAGAAGAATGATTTACTGGAAGACTTTTCATGTCTAGACATCTCACATAGGTAGGGGTTTTGTTGTTGTTGCTGTTGTTGCTGTTGTTGCTGCTGCTGCTGCTGTTTTTAGGAGTAACAAAGAAGTGGAAGTGTGTCAGTGTTTGGTATTTTAACCAATATAACTTGCCTTCTTTTCCAGGGAAATGTTCTCTAATATATGGAGTCAGTTTCCACATAACCAGCTGTTTGTTAGGGTAAAAAATTTATCCCATCTTAGAATCTCAAATATCCATGTCAATGCCTTTATATAGCTGGTTTTATGTTTACTAGTAGTTGTCTTCAAATTCTCACTACTGCAGAGTGAAACTATTTATACTGTTGTTAAAAAAGAAAAACCTATAACAACAACAAAAACACAAAGTACCTGGTTTACGAGAGGTGTTTCATTGGGAAAATACTAAGGGATGAATTCAATAAAAAACAAAACCATACTTTTCACCCAGTATAACATTATGGATGCCATCCATTATACAAATTCATCACTGGGGTATTGTTTTACCCAACAAAGGACACCCACAAAGTTTAAACTTTGAGTGCATTTTTGGTGTTCTGATCCTCTCACAAGGCAATTTCCCACCGCATGCCATCTTAGAAATAATATCTGAATTTAAATGGGAACCAACCTTGAAGCTGTCATACAGATCTTTTGTCAGATGAGAATACAGTCTTCCAAAATGTGCGCAACTATACCTCATTCTCAGCTCCCTCACCTTGCTGTTATAACCAAGTCTCTTATGTTTCACAGCAGATGACTTACTTCTGTTTTAATAAAGTAAATCCAAAAATAGGAATGCCAAGTTCCTGCCATGTAAAATTTCTCAGTTTGGTGCTAAAAAAGAAGATATAACTTTCATAGAGTGACAAAAATGCTATAAACATGTGATGGCAGATTTGTTTGGGGTAGAGTTAATTACTTCCTTGTTAATTCCTGATAGAACTAAGGCTCTCTAACAGCTCACTTTTGGCTATTGATTTATCTCTTTACATGAAGAGTCACAGATTATTAAGGTTTTTTTTTTAATGCACACTTTTTCTTGGAGGTTACGATTCTATCTGATTTTATAATTTTCCATCTTGAAACTGATTTGATCCTTTTTAATGATGTTCATGCCCTTAATCAAGAGTGTATAAACAATCCATATTACAAGTTTCATAAAGACATATGTGAACATTTAACAGGCTTTGGGAGACATTTGCAGTTTAAAATATCTAGATGAATTCTTTTTTTCTTGGAGATTATCCTGTACGAGTAACAGGCAGGGAAAATATTTCCCATGCCTGTGAGTATTTAGGAGTTCCTTTGCGTGCCTAGGTCTTTTTTTTTTTCCCCTCCTCATAAAGGGGGAAGTGCTGTGCATTGGGGGTGGGCAAAGAGAAATGACAAGAAGCAAGAGCTTTGCTCCTGTAGGATCAAATTCCAAGCGGCATTCCTTCATACACTTCCATTTCTGCTGTGAAAGTGCGGTGTGGTGTTCGTTTTCACTGTATCTGCTCGCTTAATTGTTTCTGTCTGTTCATTTCATTCTTCAGTGAAAACATTAGCCTAAGGGACATTTGAAAATCAAAAGGTAGGCTTGAAGTTTAACAGGAAATGAACAGTGGTGTTGCTGCAATATTAAAATAAAAGTTTAGAACCTACAGAAAATAGCCAGTTTTAAACTTAATATATCTTTTCTCTTTTTGGTAGTTTCCTTTCGCTCTCCCAAACATCAAGATTAAAGAAAAACATTCCATGGCTTCTACGTTTTTACATGGCCAAGGTATATAAAGGATGCTGGGAGGTCTGCGTTAATGGAACTCATCTTAGATGTGCTGAAAATCAAGAGGTTTTGAATGATTAGGTAGCAGTGTCTAAAGCCCAGGACAAATTTCCTGACAGCCATAATTATTTAATTCTGTTAGAAGTATCCCTCTCCACCCCCAAACCTCCTCCTGCCAGAATTATCTAGATAATTAAGGAAGTGGTGGGAAGGTTAGAATCTGAACCATCTCCAAACCAAAACTGACCGGATAATTGTCCAACTCTCTGCTTCACTTACAGTGTAGAAATATGATTTCAGCGTCTCGGTGTGTGGTGGTGCAGCATGGCCTCTGGTAGGGAAGTTGTCTTCCAACAGAATACAACTTGAACTTCAGAAGTTCTTTATTCCTCAACCGAGTTGCCCATTTACACTCAAGGTGAGGTGGCTTAACTGCAGCAAATGTCAGAGATGCTAAATGCTGCTCTTGAACCAACTCAGGATGAAGTGTCACCATTGTCCAGCTGCTCTCTGATCCCCAAGACAAAAGATCGAGCAGATATTCAAACACCAAGCTTAGAAGATATCAGCTTAAAATACCACCTCTTTCACAACTACTGTGTCCACCGAGGAAATCAAACAATTCAAGAGGGGCAAAGCAACCAGCAGAGCAAAGTTGTTTGCAATGGCCCACTGGCTACAGATTTACTCAAGAGGTGAAGGGCGAGGTGGAAAATACCAGACTTAAAACAAAACAAAACAAAACAAATAAAAGCCTAAATACTCAAATATATAGAATTTATTAGGCCATTTATTTGGGGGAAATAATTTGGGTTAATTCAAATGGCCGTGCCTAGAAATAGTCAAATTACCTTTCCTTGCCTTGAAGAACAATGGATTTGGGATAGATCCAAATTCACAAAGAGCAGTCATGATTTTATATTCGGTTATCTCATAGAAAAATCGCTGTACTTTTGTATCGTTTTTCGCTAATGCTCTATTTCATTGGCACCGCACACTTGGAGGAGTCATTTAATCAAAAGTAATATTCATTTATGGATTGGTTATGTATCACATTAATTCGTTTTAAGAATAGCAGTGCAAGAGAACTGTTGATTATAAAACACAGTTTTGGGAAGAACTGATTTGTTTAGCTACCTTTACAATGATCATTCTCCACAGAGAATATAATCTTTTGGCTGTTTCTCTTAGTGGAGTGGAAGCTGTGTCGGTGGGGGTGGGGGGTGGGGGTGCAACACTAGGTGTAGCTTTAAAATGGGAAAGCAAGGCAAATGAACAAATTGCAAGTTAAATACTTTAGGGGGAGGGGACGTATTTTTACAGGTATCAATTATTGTCGTTACAAGTAATAAATAATGCTAAATAAAACATGTAACTAAACGGGCATTAAAGACCCTTTACATACATAGAAGAAAAAAGAACCTTTTTTTCCTCCTATGCTGCAGACTGCAGGCATTTTCCTCTCCCTCTGTCAAGTGCAATTCTTTCTTGATGAATGACAAGGCAGGATAATAGGCTGTGGTCGCCATGGCAACCAGACAGCAGCACTGTGTGCCTAGCATTTTTTCATCTGAAAATGAAACCAGAAGCAAAGGAAGGCTGAAAATGTAACCAACAGATTAACTGATACAAAAAAAAAGAAAAGAAAGAAAGAAAGAAAAAAAAAGGAACAAAAAGGCAAGTTAGATTACAAGCAATTAAAATTACAGTACCTAGCCTGCCTCTCTCCCTCTCTCTCCCTCTCTCTCCCTCTCCCTCTCCCTCTCTCCCTTTCCCTCTCCCTCTCCCTCCCTCTCTCTCTCTCTCTCTCTCACACACACACACACACACACACACACACACGCACTCACACATCTACTAGATATTTTAAAATTCTATTTGATAAACATGCAATGATCATGTTTTATCTTTATTTTTCAAAATACTGCTTTTGTTTGAAATCTAGGAATAACTGATCTTTTTTTAAAAAGGCATTTAATTTTACTAGACACCGCAATTTATTGAGGTTTAGGTACTGCGTTTGTCCTGGAATTTCTAAATTCTTTTCCTCCCTAGTGCCTAACCTGAAACTATGCAGAGACCAAGGGCTTGGTTGGTGTGCAACAGTTTTATCTGAGGGTAGGTTTGGTGAGAGGATCAAGGGAAGAAAGGTGACCTGGAGCTGAGAAATAAGAGGGCAACTCTGTAGTAACCCCTGGGGACTCTATATCCTCCAACTACAGTATTTACTAGAGTCATAGTTGTTCTTCTGTTGAGCTAAAATAAAGCTACAGTGCTTTGCTATATTCTCATTCCTAACATTAGAAGGTCCCTGAATTCCCATCCAGAACACTGTATATTCTGGCCATATAATTTTCCTTTTATTTACTGATAGCAAAACTTGGACGGCAGCTTTCCTTTTAGATGTTCCTTATCTCCACTGTATGTATATATAATAGAAAACAGATATAAAGGGGGATTTTCTGAGAGCCATACCCCCTTTGCAATGATATTGGTAGAAGCAAAGAGCACTGAGCTGGAAGTCAGAGGACAAGAGTCCTGTAAAGTTCTCAGCTTTGCAACTGGGGTTGGCCCGCACAGTGGGGAGAACGAACAAACAGGCCTTGGAATCAGCATGCTTGATTGGAATCTTAGCTCATATCCCTTCAGTGTTATAATTGGTATCAATATCTATTATGAATGAACCCTGGGTTTTTAACTTCTCTGAACTTCAGGAATTTTCATCTCTAAAATGGACACATCTTACCTACTTCACGAGACTGTTGAGATTAATGAGATGGTGTATAGTAGGAGTCAATTAAAAGATTCTTCTTCCCTGCAATCAAAATTCTCAGTTTTCTAATCTGTGTAGTAGAAATATCTGTATAGTGTGTGTGTATTGTGTGTATGTGTGTGTGTGTGTGTGAGAGAGAGAGAGAGAGAGAGAAGGGAGGGAAGGGAGGAGCATGTGTATACTTAACCACTTGTTTCAGAAGAGTGTAGATCAAATAAGTGAATTTATGTGAAATACTTTTAAAGTACGAGATGTTCTCGAAAAAGGAAGATAGGGTCACCCAGATGTTGAGAAACTTTTTTTTAGGAGCATCTAAAGAAAGGTGTCTTTACTCCAACCTGCCCAGAGGCAGAGGGATGGGCTGACTAGCTAAACTCCAAGAGTTCGTATCTCAAGAGCTCCCCTCTTGTGGACAAAAAGATTGCAATGTTTGAGACTCACAGAGCAAGTCCAGAGACTTTAGCTGGAGCATCAGGGTATGTGAGTGTTGACGAGTACCCAGTATGTGTCAGCTCAGAGCACTCCCGGTTTTCCTCTGACATGCCCAGTGGCTGTGTGGCCACCCACAGTAAGGCCTAATAAATCTTTCCTTTGTCCCCATTTCCCCCAACACACACAAATGCAAAGTAAACAGTTGGATCAAAGCTTTTAATGTGCTTTGTACTGTTTTATTTGAAAAGATCAGGTCTGATATTTGAGAGGAAGAGTCCATCTGGCTGGGCTGAGCTCAAGAAGCCTCAGACAAATTGTAAACAGGACCAGGGCACAAACCCCTCTCACGGCCCCACAGCCCAACGCTGCCATCTCCAAGTCACTGTCCCATGCTAGCTGGCTCTCCCTGAGAGTTCATGCAATGGGAACTTAGTGTATGGAGACTGATCTCCTTTGCAAGTTTTGCCTAAAGTTTTCTAGCATCTACTTTACCCACTACCACTGACATTCTGTTGAAGCTTCTATTGTTCCAGGATCATTAAAATTTCCAACAGTTAATATCATGGTGCTTTTATAAACCATTAGGCCCCTCAGTTGTTCACATAAACTCCTTAATAATTTAGAGTAAAAAGGTGAGGAATAGACATTTGAGGGTAGAAAATAATTGCTTTATTAAATGTGACATACATTTTTTTAAAGGTAAGCCTTGCACTTTTGCCACCTATGGAATACGAAGAAGGGGCACGCTGATTGCATTTCCTCCAATGCAGTATTTATCGTTTATCACACATCATGCTGTTATTTATTGAGGTACCTGTTCTTCTTGCTGGATTGAGAGCTCCTTATAGATAGGGGTCATGCCTATCTTGCTGACTTAATATATCTCCCTGCCCTAACCGAGTATTCAGCTCATAGTAGGCACTTAATACATATTTGTTAATCAAATGGATGAGCTTTGCAGTCTGACACACCTATGCTTTTACGGTAACTCTACTGTTCGCTCATTGTGACCGTGGGCATCTTTACTTTTCTGAACTTTATCTCTTGTCTGTGAAATGAGATGATAACTCTTCAAATAATTGTGAGTACTAAATAAAGCACATGTGTAAAAATGCAAAGTTCCTGGCATAATATAGTAGATATGCAAAAGCTACTAGTTTTCTCCTTTTTATTTCGATGCCTTCCATTGAATTTTTTAAGCAAATCTCTGGGCATTCTTTACTGCTAATTCTTGGAAGCCATATAATGCTGATAAAAAGAGGTATGGGCTTCTAAAAGTTTTATTTCCCAGAAACTGGTTATGTGGACCTATTTCAAGATCATGTCTATTGCAAGAGTAGAAGAGCAGATGCCATCTACAATCCACCACAACAACGAAGGTAGAATTCGATTGGGAAGACTGGGTTGGGAAGTGAAGATAGACTCCTGGGGTTGGCAGCAGATAAGGGACCAACATAAAAGCACAGCAGCACAGCCATTAATCTCAGGTTGACCACCAGTGTGTGAGCATCTGGAGAACAAATCACAGGCCACAGAATTGGCACAAGTGGGACACACACAGCATTAGCTGAGTTCAAAGAGTGAACTGACATTCAGCAGCATTTATTGAGTACTTACTGTATATGGGAGGAATGATGATCAGGTACTTTCCGTTGAGTATATCTCTCTTAACTTTGGAGCCAGTCGAACAACAGTAAAGCACAAGCTCAAGAGTCAGAATGTCAGGGCATCTTTCCAGGCTCTTCCATTTAATAGCTTCCTAACTGGGCATGTTACTTAAATTCTCTTATTAAAGAACAATGGTATCTACCTACAAAATTTTTGTGGTCATTAAATGATTCGATATATATAAAAGCACTTAGAACAGGGCCGATGCACAGAAGGTAAAATAAAATTTCAGTATATTTTAACTGTTGTGGTTTTATTTATACTTACTCATTCTTTTTATTAAGGTTAAGAGAGATTATGAATTTATGACAGGAAAGAGCTACAGAGCAGGGATTGGAAAACCTAGGTTGGAAATCAGTTCTGCGACTCATAAGCCTCAAGTTCCCCATTTGAAAATGGAAGTAAGAAGACTTGGCTCAAAAGATGTGTCATGAGAAGTCTGCCCATTAAGAGACCAAAGCTAAATGTGTCAGTTGAACCCCTGCAGGTGATAAGCAGAGTTTCAGACTACCAGAGAAGCTTAGCAGCTGACCCCAGGCCAGGGCAGCAGGAGTTCAAGCCCAGGCCCCCAGAAATTGGGACACAGAGACAGGGACCCAAGCATTGAAAATGAAGTCACCCAGATCAGCACAACAGCCTACTTAACCATGAGACACAGTGATGCCAAATTAATCTTCCAGGCACACCATTCAGATGAGATCATCATGCTCATAGGCCTCCAATCACTCCCACTGCCCTAAGAATAAAAATCTAAGCTCCTGTGATAAGCATACAAGTTCTTCCAGGACTTCCTTTCAAAATCCACTTTCTACTTTATCTCCCTTTCAAGATCACTAAGATACTGTCTGTTACCTATACATGCACATGGCATTTAAGGGATAAAGACACAAATTTTGGTCTCACTATTCTCTTCATCTAGAACACTATTCCTTTCCATTTCTACCTATCCAAGTTTTCCATGACTTTTGAGTCTCAGCTAAAGCCAATGTCTTCTATGAAGCTGTTTCTTATGCCTCCACATTGTGACTGTTCTTTAGCTCGTGGGCATTTAGCAGTCTCTTGTCTGTATTAGAACCATTTCTTTTTTTTTTTTTTTAAGATTTTATGTATTCATTTGAGATAGAGTGAGCAAGAGAGAGAGCACCAGCAGTGTCATAGAGAGAGGGAGAAGAAGACTCCCCCCTGAGCAGGGAGCCCAACACCGGCTCCATCCCAGGACCCAGAGATCATGACCTGAGACAAAGGCAGATGCTTAACCATCTCAGCCACCCAAGTGCCCCTAGAATCATTTCTGTATCTTCCTTTCCCTCCTGAACAATTACAAGTTCATTCGGTGGGCAGTTTTTGTTGTTTTAGCCTTATTTGCTTGAAAAGGAGCTTAAACATAGTGGTCAAGCAGTATATATTTATGTTATTTGTTTAATAGCTGTACTGAATGAATGGATGGATGGATGGGAAAGGTTTTTTTATTTATAAATCCCTCACCTATAACCAGGTTTTGTTTTCCAAGGCTGATCATAGACTTTAGTATTCATTATAATAATAATAATAACTATGAATTAACATTTATCAATACCTATTATGGACTAGAGGTTGAACAAAGAGGTAGGGGCACGGTGGTGAGTGAAACATACACATGTCTCCTCTTTGAGGCTCACAGTCTTATGGAAGGGACATGCATTATCAAATCACTGCCCAAAGATATAATTGCAAACCATGAATGCTATAAAGAAAAACATTACAGCCAGTTATGAGAACACAAACAAAGGGACAGGATCTAATTGGGGAGAGGTCAGGAAAGCCTTCCTTGAGGAATCGATGTTTCTATTCAGATTTGAATGATGATAGCAGTTGATCATGGACAAAGTAGTGACTTGACAGCAGGGGACTGAATAGAATGGCCATTTAAAGGCATTTCTACCCTGCAATCAGATGTTTCCAGCCTGTGTGAGGATGGCAAGTGGTCTAGCATCAGTGCTAATAATTTTGAGTGTATGTTGCAAACCAAGTAGGCAGACAGTAAGAAAGATGGTCCAGAGAAGTATGTGAGAGGAAAACAAGTAGCTCAATGAATAAATAATAAACCTGAATAAGTACAGAAGTAAACATAAGGCAAAAAGGGAGGAAATGATGAGTGTACCACGAATCTGCAGCCTGAATTCTCCAATAGATTCTATAAATCTTTAACCTACAAGTATTTTTGGTTTACCATTAAATATTTTGCATTTAGAATTTTTTTTTTGCATTTAGAATTTAAGGAAAGAGTTTGACTAAAGGCTATCCTAACTTGCTCTTTTATGAAAATATACTTGCTTGTGTCTAGGTCCTGGACCAATATGATGATGTCACCCTTCTGGACATGTGAAGTGACAGAAACAAAGAATAAGGACTAGATGGACTTAAATGTGAGGGGCTCAGGGTAGTTTGTGCCTCTGGATATGGCTGGATATTTATTTATAAACCTATATCCAGCTGAACTTAGGAAAATAAATGGAATAGCCAAAGGTTATGCTTGGAAAAGTGGGAAAAGGCAGGTAGAGTTGTATAGATGACATCTGGGATCCATGTCCATGGTTAAAGTTCTTACGAATTGAAAAATCAAAGGGAGAAGGTGCATCGAGAACTCAGACACTGCATTAACTATTCAGTATCCACAAGGAAACTTTTAGGATCAGAACAGTGTCCTTGGGTTCTGAGAGATGTCCTGTACATTTCAAACAACATATTTTCTCTACCTCCCTGCATGGGCTTAATGAATGTGTCTAGCTCTTCTGATCCAATGGTGGACATGCCTCATGGGAGAGAAGAACCCCTTTTCTGGGGACAGCACTATTTAAACTTCAGTGGCATTGAATTTGAAGGCAGATGGAAGAAGCTGAGTGTTGAGATTACTGAGA
This sequence comes from Canis lupus baileyi, assembly GCF_048164855.1. Lineage (NCBI taxonomy): Eukaryota > Metazoa > Chordata > Mammalia > Carnivora > Canidae > Canis > Canis lupus. Next base: position 77,011,825 of record NC_132840.1, read on the forward strand.
ACAAAGAGTGTAGAAAGTAGAAGGCCTGGGTACAAAAATATAAGCTTTGTCTGCTCAGTTGCTATTCCGAGGCAAGTGGTGGTGAGAGACACAAATACAAGTGATTTAGCCTGCCTCATTCCCTCCTTCTCCCACCAGATTGCCTTGGTGTCATAAAACCTATCATGGGAACACTTCTCCAAGATATTAAGTCATTTCAGCGTTCAAGGCTCCTTTCTTAAAGCACTAATTCCCAGGGGAGGAACCCATCTTATTAAATAATATCTTAAAGAAGCATTAATAGACCAGTTCTTTTTTAAATAGGTACAAAGAGTGAACCTGATACCCTGACAAGAGGAGATGCGTGACAAAGCTAAGGGTTGGGCCCAGGCACCTACTAAAGCAGGATGATGCTGGAGAAAATCCCATCCAACTTCACATGTGAGGCTGCTCAACCAGGCTTTCTGTTGTCCTAGAGATCCCATTGGCTCCCGATAAACAGCTCTTGGTCTCACACGAAGTCATCGTATAACCAAATACTTCATTCATAAAGGGGTCACTTGCATCAGTTAGATGATAAAAATAAACACATGCACATATTTGGAGCATTTTCTCCTTAGCATGGGTAGAACTGCACGCAGTCGGATATTTAGCCAGATGCACCAAAAGGTGATTATAAGCTACACAAGAAATAAAAGGCATGCAAGACTTCCTCACTGCAAGCATGATTAACTCATCCCATGCTTTTGTGAATGGGCATCACTGACTAGCAATCAGGCCATAACCAAATTGACCAATCAGAACTCAGCAATACCTTGATCCCAAACTAGTCCCCCACACAAAAATGCCAATTTTCAGAGCCTGATAACAAACCTTTAAAAGGTCTTGATACCAGAGCTTTATAAGCAACATCAACAACAAATCAGTTGGAAAGGTGAATTACTTACTAGTAATTAGCTAACAAAAAGACTATAATCATTGTAAAAAGTCTTGGAGAATGTAGTATGATGAGCAGGGCTGGAAATGGAAACAAGTTGTGTTTAAAAAGGCAAAAATGAGTGACTTTGGGACAAGGTGACCAGTTTTATTTTATGGCTTCCTTTTGGGTTCAAAAGCCACCTCTGAAGTTTTTTCTCAGCACTGGCTATAAAAGGGTTATCATTACGTTTCCAGGGCATCCTGGCTGCACATGGAGTAGCCTTGACACCCGCAGGCTGTAGAACATCTCTCTTAAAGATATGAAGAAGAGGGCAGCCCGGATGGCTCAGCGGTTTAGCACCGCCTTCAGCCCAGGGCATGATCCTGGAGACCTGAGATCAAGTCACATGTTGGGCTCCCTGCATGGAGCCTGCTTCTCCCCCTGTCTGTGTCTCTGCCTCTCTCTGTGTCTCTCATGAATAAATAAATAAAATCTTTAAAAAAAAAGATATGAAGGAGATCTCTGTGATCCACCTTGGTGGTCTCAAAATCAGCATTTCATCTGAATTAATGTGCTGTGCTGGAGTTGTACCTTTTTAAAGGAGGTATTGAAAAGTCAGCACTGAGAAGGTAAGCTTCTCATTCATACATATATCTACAATCAGGTGGATTTGGACAGGTATTCATAAAGTTGGAAGCTCAATCTCTAAATAAACCAGTTAGTTTTATTCCACAAACTTCTCGGTCCTCACCAGAACCATGATCTCAGATGGTCCAGACTAGGTCCAGCTGGCAAATGTGATTGTTTAAAGATGAGAGCATTGTTTAAAGAAAGTGTGGGTGGACCCGTGTACATCTTTGACATATGTGTTCAGCTATGTGTGAATCAGTCAAACCATCTTTATATAGAGAGGAAAGAACATATTATTACCTAAGTAAATGGCCTGTCTTGAAATAGAAACATAATTCAATAAATAAATATGTTTCCCCATTGCTAGTGATTCTCCTGCAGATGTTTTTAATGTACTTAACTTAATTATCCATAAGAACAGAGAGAATGGGATCTCAACATTTTAGATAATCTAAGAAGCATTTCTATTTGACTTTAGAATACAATGTTCACAATCCCTGCACAAACCAATCTTCCCGCATTATATTTTGCTTAACCCAAAACCCACATTTACTACAGAAAGTTATTGGAAGGCATTAGACATGAACCTTTATGCAAATTTTCATCTTTTACTTTCCTCTGGATATTTTCACCAGTCTCTTCATCTTTCTTTTCTCCTGCATAAATCAAGCAGGAACTCACACCATTAATTTTCCTGGAATTGAATGCAGTTTAGAGCCAGAGAAGGGCAATCATTTCTTTACAAATCTATATCCCCTTACGAGGTGAAAACTTTGAGGACCAAAATCATGATTATTCATCTCTGTGTTCCCAAAATGTAGTAGGTTCTCAATTAATGTATACTGAGTGAATTAAGCACAAAATATGTAACAACCCATTAAAATATTTTGCCAGTCAATTCTATAATTTTTTAAATGTTGGTTTAGCATAAAGCATTACATTGCTCTGGGCAAGCAGGTAAGTGGCTATTTACAAGGCAGATTTATATATAATTGGATATAATGTATTCTAATGATTTGAATTGATTTGGTTAGTCTAATTTGGATGAAAGACACTCAGTCCATTGGTGTTATTTATTTCCTTGATGGTAATAAATGAAATTCCTTCTAATACCTTGCTGATGGCAATTTGTGTGTCAGATAAACAGTTGGAGCCTTTCACTTTTGCAACAATGGTCTAGGGGCAAACAATAGAACCCTTAAAACCCCATCTAATCCAGCTTTATTGTTTCATAAACTGTCAGGCTCTTCATTTTCTTTGTCACGATGGGAAGACAGAAAAGGATATAAGAAAAGCAGAGAGAGGACCATGGGGCTTAAGGATCGAAAGGACTTTAAGATAATGTAAATAATGAAATTGGTATGTTGAGAGAAATTGTTTTCCCTCTAATCTCTTTCTCACTTTTGTTTTTGGAAACATGTAGTACATAGAACCAGATAAATGACAAATGCAGAAATTCCTAATTATCTTGTGACTAGCAAGATTTTAACGATGACATAATGTCATAATCAATTTGTAGAACCAGGTAGAAGGCTATTTTACTACAGCAGGAAACACTGGGTGAAAAACTACACCAAATTATTAAGTTTAGTGAACTGAAAACCAAAGGTGGGTTCACAGTTAAAAACTATTATTTGTAGGCATAGAAATAAAGTTCCAGGTCAAAGAGTTTTAACTGTTTGTGTTGAGTGGAACACTTTAAATTAGGCTTAGTTTTATATGAACAGTCAATAAAAGCTTTTACTCAAAATTAGCAGTGCTCTAAGTTTTTAACAGTGTATTAATAGACAAAATAGTTCATGTTGATTCCAATGAGATGAAGTGAACTTTGGATTTTAGAAATTAAACAAATTATTCAAGAATTCAAATAGAACCGTGACCTTAGGAGTCAGGAAAGCTAAGTTCAAGTCTTGTCCTGAATATCTTCTTCACAGTAATTGCCCAATATCTGTTCCTTCAAATGTCCCCTTTACAAAGATGAGATAATATCACATGGATATCATGCAGACAAACAAGATAATAGATAAGAAAGGACAGCTTCAACCCTTTGGGAGAAATCCACCATAGAAATATAAAGGACTGTTATTTTTATTATGCCAGAATTAGCTAGAGTCTACATTCAGTTCTAGCCATCCAACAAAATACGAATTCGGAAATAGTTTAAAGAAGAGCCACCCAATAATTGAAAGTTCTAGAAATAGATATAACTAAAGAAGATTAGAGGAACTGATATTACTTATCCTATTAGAGGAATGGCTGAAGGAGCGTAAAATAATGGTTTAGGATTAGAGCAACAGTTCTTAAAGTGTGGTCCCAGGACCAAAAGCAGCAGCATCACCTGAGAACCTGATAGAAATGCAAATCCTAGGTTTCTACCTCAGACCTACAGAATCAGAAACTCTGGGGAAAGGACCCAGAAACCTATGGTTCAACAGTTCTCCAAGATGATCCTGATGCACATTCCAGGATAAGAACCCTTTAGAGAATAGGAGTGGTGGTCTCAAGGAGAATAGTAAGAATGAACAGTGTTAACTATTGGAACAGAAAAGAAGGGAGCTGTAGATCCTTGACTGTTGAATCTTCTCCCCCTGGTCAAAGCTACCAAATAATGCCACATGAGCATGAGGAATACTTGGGCGAAAGATAGTATAGAAGCCATCCGGAGAGGTCTCTTTTCTCTTCTTTCTTTCTTTTTTTTTTTTTTCTTTCAAGGAAAGTTCTGAGCCCTGGTAACTACATGTGGTGGTATCCTCAGATGGAATTTTAACACAGGGTTTATTCAAAGATGAAGTCCCAAGAGAACAGTCACATGAGAAACAAACCGCATGTACACACCAAAATCAAGTACCTTTGGCTCTGAAATAGTTCCTAATTAGTGGAAAGAGCCATAACTTTCTAGAAAATCAGTTTGAGTTGGGGGGGGGGGAATGCCAACAAAAAAACAGGAAAGAAGAAGAGCAAGAGAAGAAGACATGGAAGAGAAAGGAAGGAAGGTGGAAAGAAAAAAGTAAAGAGCAAGAGAAAGTGGGGTACAGAGAAAGAATTGCCAGTCTCAGCACAGAAGTAATGAGAAAAAGAATGAAAAGAGGACTTTCAGTGCTTCTGGATAGCATTACCATCCAATAATACAGTACAGTGGAGTCTTGCTAAGAATTCTGTCCTCTGGGGCCAGACTGTGGAACTGCTTTATCATGAATTTCAATTCATTTTAACAATTTGAATTGAGTTGAAATGCCCTGCTATGTATCTTTAGGCACTTTGGTAACCAAACTCCTGAATAAGTGCCAGACCATACTCACCTTATATAACTCCCTCTCCTCTTACAGAGAACTGTGACTACAGTGAGGAATCAGGTCTTTTTTTTTTTTTTTTGACACATTTACTTTTATTTTCTTTTTTATTTTTTTAAATGAGAAATTTTCCATTTTTTTAATTATTTATGATAGTCACACACACAGAGAGAGAGAGAGGCAGAGACATAGGCAGAGGGAGAAGCAGGCTCCATGCACCGGAAGCCCGACGTAGGATTCGATCCCCGGTCTCCAGGATCGCGCCCTGGGCCAAAGGCAGGCGCTAAACCGCTGCGCCACCCAGGGATCCCTACTTTTATTTTATTATGTGGAATAGATAAGTGCAAAGATGAGTGGACATATTCATATCTTTATGTATTATGGACAAAAGATTTCCAGCTCTCTTTATTGGGAAGCTCTTCTTTCAAGGAAGGTCATTTATCAACCCAAACAGAGCAAGAAAGGAGAAAATCCAGTTATTTAAAACATCAACACATACATTAGTGATCTCAATTCCTTACATATGAAATGACCTTCTTTTGATTACCTGACCCAAAATATTGATCCCAAACCCTTTGCTACTCATCATTCATTTAGATGGCTGCTTCCCAGCATCATTAGTTGTTAAAAGAAACATGTAAATGTAACAATATAAATATGAGACCAAATTTTTAAAATGCTTAAAATGTGCCAAATTAACTCTACTTCTTTCTTTGACAGTTATTAGACTGATAGTTTCGGGAGATGACATTTGGGATCCTAACTTCCACAAGTCACTCTACAAGGCTTCCTGAGATCTCCTTTGGGAAAGTTTGAGTCAAATATGTGAGTAAGATGACTTTGAGAGAAATATCTGATATATCAGATATCTTAATTGAGATTAAAAAAAAGATACTAGGAGACAGAATAATGGGCTGCATCTAAGGATGAGAAAAATGATGTTTGACAGCGGCATGTATAAAATAGACATGAGTGTTTTATTTTTTTTTTTTTTTTTTTTTTTTTTTCTTACTTTCATTTTTTTTTTATTGGTGTTCATTTTACTAACATACAGAATAACACCCAGTGCCCGTCACCCATTCACTCCCACCCCCCGCCCTCCTCCCCTTCTACCGCCCCTAGTTCGTTTCCCAGAGTTAGCAGTCTTTACGTTCTGTCTCCCTTTCTGATATTTCCCACACATTTCTTCTCCCTTCCCTTATTTTCCCTTTCACTATTATTTATATTCCCCAAATGAATGAGAACATATAATGTTTGTTCTTCTCCGACTGACTTACTTCACTCAGCATAATACCCTCCAGTTCCATCCACGTTGAAGCAAATGGTGGGTATTTGTCATTTCTAATAGCTGAGTAATATTCCATTGTATACATAAACCACATCTTCTTTATCCATTCATCTTTCGTTGGACACCGAGGTTCCTTCCACAGTTTGGCTATCGTGGCCATTGCTGCTAGAAACATCGGGGTGCAGGTGTCCCGGCGTTTCATTGCATTTGTATCTTTGGGGTAAATCCCCAACAGTGCAATTGCTGGGTCGTAGGGCAGGTCTATTTTTAACTGTTTGAGGAACCTCCACACAGTTTTCCAGAGTGGCTGCACCAGTTCACATTCCCACCAACAGTGTAAGAGGGTTCCCTTTTCTCCGCATCCTCTCCAACATTTGTTGTTTCCTGCCTTGTTAATTTTCCCCATTCTCACTGGTGTGAGGTGGTATCTCATTGTAGTTTTGATTTGTATTTCCCTGATGGCAAGTGATGCAGAGCATTTTCTCATATGCATGTTGGCCATGTCTATGTCTTCCTCTGTGAGATTTCTCTTCATGTCTTTTGCCCATTTCATGATTGGATTGTTTGTTTCTTTGGTGTTGAGTTTAATAAGTTCTTTATAGATCTTGGAAACTAGCCCTTTATCTGATATGTCATTTGCAAATATCTTCTCCCATTCTGTAGGTTGTCTTTGAGTTTTGTTGACTGTATCCTTTGCTGTGCAAAAGCTTCTTATCTTGATGAAGTCCCAATAGTTCATTTTTGCTTTTGTTTCTTTTGCCTTCGTGGATGTATCTTGCAAGAAGTTACTATGGCCGAGTTCAAAAAGGGTGTTGCCTGTGTTCTTCTCTAGGATTTTGATGGAATCTTGTCTCACATTTAGATCTTTCATCCATTTTGAGTTTATCTTTGTGTATGGTGAAAGAGAGTGATCTAGTTTCATTCTTCTGCATGTGGATGTCCAATTTTCCCAGCACCATTTATTGAAGAGACTGTCTTTCTTCCAATGGATAGTCTTTCCTCCTTTATCGAATATTAGTTGCCCATAAAGTTCAGGGTCCACTTCTGGATTCTCTATTCTGTTCCACTGATCTATGTGTCTGTTTTTGTGCCAGTACCACACTGTCTTGATGACCACAGCTTTGTAGTACAACCTGAAATCTGGCATTGTGATGCCCCCAGATATGGTTTTCTTTTTTAAAATTCCCCTGGCTATTCGGGGTCTTTTCTGATTCCACACAAATCTTAAAATAATTTGTTCTAACTCTCTGAAGAAAGTCCATGGTATTTTGATAGGGATTGCATTAAACGTGTATATTGCCCTGGGTAACATTGACATTTTCACAATATTAATTCTGCCAATCCATGAGCATGGAATATTTTTCCATCTCTTTGTGTCTTCCTCAATTTCTTTCAGAAGTGTTCTATAGTTTTGAGGGTATAGATCCTTTACATCTTTGGTGAGGTTTATTCCTAGGTATCCTATGCTTTTGGGTGCAATTGTAAATGGGATTGACTCCTTAATTTCTCTTTCTTCAGTCTCATTGTTAGTGTATAGAAATGCCACTGACTTCTGGGCATTGATTTTGTATCCTGCCACGCTACCGAATTGCTGTATGAGTTCTAGCAATCTTGGGGTGGAGACTTTTGGGTTTTCTATGTAGAGTATCATGTCATCGGCGAAGAGGGAGAGTTTGACTTCTTCTTTGCCAATTTGAATGCCTTTAATGTCTTTTTGTTGTCTGATTGCTGAGGCTAGGACTTCCAGTACTATGTTGAATAGCAGTGGTGAGAGTGGACATCCCTGTCTTGTTCCTGATCTTAGGGGAAAGGCTCCCAGTGCTTCCCCATTGAGAATGATATTTGCTGTGGGCTTTTCATAGATGGCTTTTAAGATGTCGAGGAATGTTCCCTCTATCCCTACACTCTGAAGAGTTTTGATCAGGAATGGATGCTGTATTTTGTCAAATGCTTTCTCTGCAGACATGAGTGTTTTAATAGAGAGTAAGATGATATGGGTCAACACTGCTAAATGGTTGCCAGGAAGATTAATATGAGGCTTTATTCACAGAAATCTAGTACTCAGAAAAAAAAATCCCTTTGTAAAAGGTGATCATCACATTTTACTCTCTAATGGTCATTCTACATCTAGACAATCACATTTAATTCTGAGTGGCACATTTTAAAAGGCAGATAAGCAAATGGGAGTGTGGAGACTAACAAAAATATTTCAGGTATTTGAAACAGTGCTCTGGGAGGAGTGATGGAAGGTGCTACGGCCATGTAGCCTAGAAAGTAAGAGATTCTGGAAAGCATAGCATTTCTTCCTTTAGATATCTGTAGAAGAAGATAGTAAAAGAAAATCAGATTTACATTCTGTCACCCACGGGTGAAACAGAATGATGGAAGAACCTCCTGTGATTAAATATAAGAAAAAAGTACTTAAACGGAGTTGTTTACAGGTGGAACTGCTAATCCACAAAGTACTCTGCTATAGGCTAGTAGACATAATTTAAGCAAAAGATGGCCTATATGGTCCTTATGGCTTCTTTACAATTGAAAGTCTATAGATCTAGAATCCAAAAGGAAATTTGGCCAAAGCAAAATCAAAAGTGCATCCTATAAACCATATTAATTTTTTGTAACATTTGCATCCCTGCTCTTCTTTATTAACCTGGGTAGTTAAAATCCAATGGGATGTAATCTTGATTGCCTGCTCTGGTTGCCAAGAGGATTTGCATTCCTAGGTCTCATGGGACTGTGGCAGTCAGAGAGATGGTTCTTGGCAGAATGCCATCCCTAAGCACTGTGCAGACAGCAGACTGGGGCACACAGCCTGTCTTGCCCCAGTCTTTCTGTAAAGGAGGCCTCTGGAGCTATTAAAAATATAATAGGCTACTGGACAAGCACAACGTTTTTAGAGACAATAAAGAGCTTGGGCAAGTTTGAACAGCAAGTTTCATCTCCTACATGAGGCCTTCCTTCAAGTGGGAGATGGTTGTTTCATCTACTGCAGAGAAAACAGCACAGAGAGTCAAGCAAAATAAAGAAACAGAAATGTGTTTCGAATGAAAGAACAAGATAAAACCTCAGGAAAAAAAACTTAATGAAATGGAGATAAGTAATTTACCCAGTAAAGAGTTCAAAGTATTGGTCATAAAGATGTCCACCGAAGTGAGGAAAAGAATGGACAAACACAATGAAAACTTCAACAGAGATGAAAAATATAAGGAAGTACAAAACAGAAGTTACAGAGCTGAAAATACAATAACCAAACTGACTACAGGGGCTTTAATAACAGACTAGAGAAAGCAGAAGAAAGAATCAGTCAACTCAAAGACAAGGCAGTGGAACTCACCCAATCAAAGCAGCAAAAAGAAAAAAGAAAGAAAAAAAAAGTGAAGATAGCTTAAGGGGTAAATGGGACGACATAAAATGGATTAATATTAGTAGAGGAGTTCCAGAAGGAGAAAGGGGAAGAAATCATGTCTGAAGAAATAATAGCTGAAAATGTCCCTAACCTGGAGAAGGAAATCAACATCCAGATCCAGGAAGCCCATAGAGCTCCAAGTAAGATGAAGCCAAAGAGACTTCACCAAGACACATTATAATTAAAATGTCAAAAGAGAAAATATTAAAAGTAGGAAGTAGGAAGAACTTCTTCAAACATTCTTCAAACATTTTGCCACATTTACTTTCAAGAGCTTTGTAAAGCAAGGATAAGTCAATGACTATATTTCTTATTTTACAGAAGAGCCAACTCATCCACAGAAATTTTAAAGGAAATAATTATTGATAGAATTAGATCTAGAACATGGAAACTTTATTCATGACAATAAACCTGCCAGTTGTGCTTTTGACCTTCACTAACTGGCATGCCTTCTAAAATTCTCCCTAATATTGATTGAGATCACTAGTTGATAAATTCAAGTTCATTGAGTGTTAGCCAAAGCCATAACCCATTATTCTATAAACACGGTAGTACTTTATAAGACATAGCAAGTGTTTGGTCATATTCTAGGTGAATTAGGAAGTTGTAAAGGATTCTTCTCTAGAGGTCTTCAAGATATTGTGACAATCTATTGGGTAGGTCATATTTCTCCACTAAACTATCAGTTATCATACCTTGGATAGAGTAAGAGAAAACTCTGGGACTCAGGAAATGCTAATGACTTCACTTGTGTATTACAATGCCAGCACATTTTCATTTTCTTCATTGTACTGCTCTGAGTTATGATATCATTCTCCTCAATGCCACACTTGACCCCATGTAGTAATAGTGGTGTACTGCTCACAATCTTTATGCATCAGCAAAACCCAAAAGAATCTTTTTAATCCTTGGGTTTATTACAAGTTTAACACTAATTAGATTTACCTGATGTCAGCAAATAACCCTAGTCTTTTGGCAACTAATATCCCAATAATAATCATAATGATAATGATCAGAAGTTTGAGAGAAGAAACCTCAGGTGAGAGTTCTGTGATGTGTTCACTCAAGTGACTTAGTAACTAGATTCAGAGGGTACAACCAGAGCTAAATTTTAGCCTCATGTCCCATGTGATTCTTTTAAAAGGTTTTATTTATTTATTTAGAGGGCACAAGCAGGGGGAGGGGCAGAGGGAAAGGGATAAAGAACCTCAAGTAGACTCCATGTTGAGCATGGAGCCCAACACAGGGTCCATGCGATTTCTTTTTTTACCAGTAAAGACTAATATGAAAAGTCTTATCCTTAGAGAACTCTCCTTTCTAGGCACACACCTATCTAGGGATCCCTAGTACTCTGAGACTCACTCCACTACCCTTACAGCTCTTTCACATTGTGAAATTCAGGGGGTTCAGTCAAACCAGGATAGCAAATCTCGCAAAGTGTTGGATCAGTTGGTGGTCAATATATGCATGGGGTAAGTTATGCATAGTAGGTAACAATAATCACACACACATACACACACACACACACACACACACACACACACAATCTCTTTCAGGACTGGTTTGCCTGAATCTTGGCATTGTGCAATGTCAAGTGACTTTAAAATGTGATTATCTTAGCCTCCTGAATGGAGAGACAGTGAACTGGAGAAAAAATGGGCATAAGATGATCATTTAAGATCATTTAAGAACATTCCACATTTTTCAAGCTATACAGTGTCATCCTTGCAGCTTACAGATGCCAGCAGTCTTAGATCAATTAAGTACAGCATCCCCTCCCCACAGCTTCCTTTATGAAAACCGAATATACTAACAGAATGTTGATAATAGCAAGGATTTTGCTAAATATCCATTTTTTATTTTTAAGAGTATCCCTATTTAAAATGTTGGAGCCTAAAAATATACACAAAACAAATGTTGATGCATTTCAGGGCTTGCATGTTATGATTTCCTCATTGCATCTGGTAACTGCATGTTATTAGCTACACTTGGTACAACTCGATACAGCTTGACATATTCTGGGATTTATTAAAATGTAAATGACAAAGCAGAAAAGAATGTTCAGACAATTGGATTACTCCATTGACTGAATGTTCCAATACTGTATCTATTTTTGTCAAAGCAATGGTGGCTCCTGCTGTGGAATGCTGAATGGAATATTCCATTGCAGGGCATGGGGAGAACTTGCATAAAAGAAATTGAAACCTAATCGTCGAATTTTTAATTCACTTCTCCAAAAGCAACAGATTGCCAATACTTTCTAAAAGAAATTATGATAATTTTGGCACATAATTATTGGAAGATTATCATTCACAGCTATGTATTCAGCATCTATTATTGGATCTGTAACTTCATTCATGAAAACAATGATGCATTTGCTTGTTTTTGCTCTTGGCCTTGGCTTGTTTTGGTTATGAACATTATGTGATAAGCATGCATATATGTGATATGGCAGCTAATATGCACACTCCAAGAGAGACATTTTCTTGATGGGAACTGTTATTATTTATTCCAGAGAAGAGAAGGCTGGGAGGTAGGTGTCTTTAAGGACTTGAAGGGATTGGGTTTAGAGAGAATGGAGACCAGCTGTTCTTTCTCTCCACAGGGAACAACAGAAAATGGGATTAAACTATAGCGTGAGGGATTTGGGATCGAAATAAAACAGAATTTCCCAACTGTGTAGTCTCTCAAACACTGAAATATGTTTCGAAGGAACTATGTGAGCATGAGTTTTATTTTGATGCCTTAAAAAATGGAAAGGCACATTTTCACTACGTGGTCTTGTACGGATGGAGAAGAGTGGACTCTGGTTCCTGGATTCTCTCGATCTCTGAGCAGAACCTACAAATGGGGAGTGGTGGTTGCGAAAAGAAGGGTAACGTTTTCTTAATGGTAGTTATTTTTCAGAGTCAGCTTTTCTCATGGGGCCAGACTGGAAATTTTTACCTGTGCTCTGAAATGTTAAACTCAATGGAATGTCCTGTAACAAGGTGGGTGGGACGGAGAACGTGAGAGCACAATGCTCTCTTATTTTCTCCTCCTACTATCCTATCATTTCTGCTGTTAAGGAGTTCAAGTTTAAAGGCAAAATGTCCTTTCTAGTGATGTGTGGAGTTCAACATATGCATATTGATTTTTTTTTTTTGCATATTGATTTTTTGAATGTGGTTAGGGCCCCTGGGAACCTGAGTTCTCTCTTTACAGTGAAATTATCTATCTGTTCATCAAGAGAGGTGTATATATTCCCCCAAAAAAGTTATACCCTCTCTTTACAGATATATATATATATATATATAGAGAGAGAGAGAGAGAGAGAGAGAAAGAGTTGTGTATATCCCCCCAAAAGAAGTTGTGCTTTAACAAAATAAATCTATAGTGCTCACATTTGATTAGCAAGAAAATTTGAGTACATGGGATTAAAACTGGTCCAAATTCAAGCTTACGTTAAAAAACCTTGACCACAGTGGATCTTGGTTGTCTCTTGACTTGGGGAAAATTATTTTCTATTTCCCTGAGATAGCTTAGTGGGACAAAAAGAGAGTGGTGTTAGAGTCAAAAGCCTGGGATCAGGTCTTAGTCATAAACTGGCTGTTTGACCTGGACACCTTAAGTAACTCTTAAGTACCAGTATTCTGAGGAATAAAAAGTAAAATGTGGATATATTAGATGATTTTAAAGTTTCTTTTTTTTTTTAAATAGGCTATCAATCACCAATACCAAAAGCTCTTAATCTCTAAACTCACCCCAAGATTATGTCCTCATAAATGAATGGTTCTCAACTTTAGCTACACATTTTTAATCACATGGGGAGCCTTAAGAGAATCCCAATTCCCAGGCCATGCCTCACACCAGTTAAATTAGAGCCTTTTGAAGAAAGACCCAGGTATCCCATATTTTTTAAACTCCCTGGGTGGTTACATCATGTAACCAATGTTGAAAACTCTTGCTTTGGGTACAAGGCAGGGAAAGGAACTGAAATAATATTAATGGTTCATTATGAGCATAGGAATTGTGTCCATCTTGTTACTTCCTATATCCTCAGGACCTAACAAAATGTCTGGGACATAGTAGGTGCTCAGGAAATGATCAAAAGTTTTAGTGCACTTTGGCCAATTCCTTAAAGAAGTAGGGCTTATCGAATCTGGTATCTACTTTGATCATTTTCACTTTGATCTTATTCACTGAATAGGAACTCAATTTTCTTTTTTTAAAAAAATATTTTATTGATTTATTCATGAGAGATAGAGAGAGAGAGGCAGAAACACAGGCAGAGGGAGAAGCAGACTCCATGCAGGAAGCCTGATGTGGGTGGGACTCAATCCTGGGTCTCCAGGATCAGGCTCTGGGCCGAAGTACAGCGCTAAATCCCTGACCCACCCGGGCTGCCCAAGAACTCAATTTTCTACTATTGGTTAGCTGTGTAAACAATGAAGGAAAGTGAAATAATGGGTAATCCCATTGCACTGATACAATGCAATGTATCCTTGAGATGAAAGTGAGGAAATCGTCTATCACCACATCCTCCAGAGAAGAGGCCCTTTGGAATCTAAAGACATGTCTCCTACATGACTCCACACATCTGGGTGAAAATGAATAAAATGAAATGTCTAAGAATCCAGATGTGTCATTCATTCATCTGGCAGATAATGATGAAGTACTTACAGTGTACCACGCACTATGACAGCCCATCGTTGACTTTGTCAATGGGGGTTTTATACTAGAATTAAACCTCTCTATCTGGCATCTTACCATGTAATGAGTTAATTTCCTCCGTATGTATATAGTACATTTTTTGTTGTATATCATCCTTGGGAAAACTGTAGAAATAGTCACTCAATTTTTTTTGCTCTGAGGTTTAGATGGCAAATTCCAGTTTAAAAAGCTAGCAAGTCTAGGGGATGAAATGACAAGCAAACATAATACTTGTCTTTCAGGACAATATTATCCAATAGAACTTCATTGATGATAGACTTGTTCTGCATTTGTGCTGTTCAACAGGGTGGCCACTAGTCACATCTGACTACTGAGCACTTGAGATATGGCCAGTGCCATTGAGAAACCGAATTTTTAATTTCCTTCAATATTAGCAAACTTCTATTGCAGTAGCCACCTGTGGCAAGTGGCTCCCCTACTCAACAAGGTAGGTCTAGAATTTCACATTCAAATGGAGGAGGCTAGCATATAAATTATGATAATCTGGGTGACAAGGGATAATATGAAGTAAGCACAGAATGCTATAAAAAATCCTACATGAGGAAGCCTGCCCTAGGCAGGCATAGTGGTAATGAACTAGGGTGGAAATTTCCAAGAGGAAGTGACTTCCAGAATAAGACCTTAAGGACAAGAGAATGAGTCTGGAAGGGTAGTGGAAATAGTACTAAGCAGAAGGTTTAAGTGTGTGAGAAAGCCCAGAAGGTAAAGAGAACAATAAGAAATGGCAAAAAGACATGGCAAGAACCTAGAAAAAGCAGTGGAAAACAGGTACCTGATAAGTCCAGACAGGGATGCTGGGGCCAGGATTCAGGATATGAAGGGCTTTAGGTGTCATAATATTCCAAGGGCAATGGGAAGCCAGGGAAAAGTTTGAAACTGTGGAATGATATGATCATGTCTGTGGTTTAGAGAGATTTCCCTGGCTGCTGCTTGGCAACATGAAGGGAAAAACTAGAGGCATGACTCAGTAGTCCAGGTGAGAAATGCGGGCTGTCTTAACTACAGCTGCACAGAAGAGGAAAAGAAGCAGATGTATTTGAAAAAAGAAGAAGGGAAAATCTAAATAATTGTCCTAAGTGATTGGCCAGGACAGGTGGAAGGAGCAAAGACAAGGACCACCCCTTGCTTTCTGACCTGGGTAGATGATGGTGCCATTTATTGAAAGTCCAATATGAGATTATGAGATATGGTCTCTAAATTTAAGTTTTTCCCATCACATCAGATCAACTGCTCCTCGTGGATCCTGAAACCAGCTTTAAAAACAAACCAGTTATGAGAGCATGCTCTTCCAAGAAATCAACACAAGTTCACAGTTGATACAACATTGCTTTTATTGGGGATTCAAGGGACATATGACAAAGTCTCATAAAATGTCAACAAAGTCACATTTTGTGCTTGGCTACTCTTTAAAAAACTCTGTTTATTTATGAACTCACTTAATGAGAACTGTGTGAGATGCGGCCAATAATCATCATTTTGAAAACAGGACAACCTGAGCTAAAAGGAGGTCTAAGTCTGACAATGCCAGATTTTTACATGGAAATTTACAACAGTCAAATATTCAGGTACTTTCAAACGTCTAAATGTTTATCCTTAAGTAGATTTAGCTTAACTGACTCCTTCAAGACAGAATTGTATATTGAACCCCTGTGTTATCCAGCTGACCACTTTATTAATCATTACTAAATGCCAATTAAATGCAAAGGAGCTGGTAAAGAAGAGTGAGATTTCCTCAATTCTAGCTTTTTAGGGCTGAAGTATTCTTGAGTTCGTTACATGGATAAGTGAGGATTAAAATAGCAAATAACCATTGATATTTTCAAAAACATAAGGACTATTGAAACAGTCATGTATAAATATTCATGCAGAAGCACTTACAAATACATACTGTGCATAAAATTGGGTAAGAAAAGGCTCATTAGAAGATCCGATTTGTTTAGGTGAGCTAAGAATTTCAAATAACTTAAGAATGTCATTGAAGACATTATACACATAACCTGAGCCATTATGTGTTCTCTGGGGATGGATTATTGACAGTTTATGCATCAAAAGATGTTAGTTCATAACGGGCTATTTTTCACATTGAGGTGGGAAGCCAAAGAGGTGAAAAACTGAAACAATCTACTAGGTGCAATGATCATCCAGAAACAATGCTTTCTTTGATCAAATTCAAATTTGTCCTTCATTTAGGCAGGGTGGAGTAGTTCAAGAGCCTCTGAAAGGAGACTGGACAGCCTGGTTTCTGAACCTAGCTCAGCCACACTCAAATGTGTGATCTTCCGTAAGTCGCTCTAACTTTGATTTGTCATCTGTAGAAAAGCACATTGCAACAGATGACCTTTAAGTGCCCCCCTCTTTTTTTAATTCTCAAGAATTTGAGATTTCATGCAGAACACAGTGAACAATTTCCTCAACATCTGGCAAAAAAACAAAAGCAGCAACAACAACAACAAAAAACTAAAATGCTGATAAACTCTATTACCCAATTCTTTCAATTTTCTATCATGAAAATTCTTTCCATGATTTTAGCAGAAAACAGAAAAGATTGAAGGGATAACTGAATGACCTATTTGTTTATCGTAAAAAACTATTGAGGAATATTGAAGTGGTAAAACTGCAACATTGATCGCAATATTGTGATTTACTGCTTTTAGATCAGGAGCTTTGTGATCACAGTTCTGAATGTGAACCATGTATATGGTAGTTTGGCAAGTTACTTGACCTCATTAAACCTTATCTTTAAAACAGGGATAATAATACCGATTTTGCAGGGTTGTTCTGAATTGCAGGCTTAGGTGGGTTCCTATATAAAATGCTTAACATAGAGTAAGAACTCAGTGAATACCAATTACTATTAAGTTAACAGAAAAATCATAAGTTCTCACATTACCACCAATCATTCTCACTTGCTTTAATAGCAAAGAGATACGATGATAGTTCTAGATGACACCCAGGGTGGGAGAGGGGAAGCGTGTGTGTGGAGTCCTTAATATATATATATATATATATATATATATATATATATATATATATATGCACTGAATGTCAACTAGACATGTATATTCATAATTCCTTAAATTCATCACATAGATTCGTTCCTCCATGGCTGTGCTCACAATATTCCATTCATTTAAAGGACTCTATTTAAAAAATAAATAAATAAAAATAAAGGACTCTATTTTCTCTTTCCTTCCCATTTATCTGAATCTTTAATATCCCTTTTTTAAAAATAGGCTCCACACCCAACATTGGGCTTAAACTCACAACCCTGAGATTAAGAGTCACATGCTCCAACTAAGCCAGCCAGGTGCCCCTAAATCTTTAACACTCTGTAAGATTCATTTTGTATTTTCCTCTTTTGTGAACTTCCTTCCCTAAATTGACTAGTTTTGCCCAGATGATGGTGAACTCCTCTGAGTTCTTTGTTTATATCTTTTGTTGTGATCTTGACATCTACAGACCTGATTTGTTACTATCCTTTCAAAAGTTTATGTATTTCTGTTGAACTAGATTACACTCTTTAGAGGCAGTGACCATGTCTTACAGAACCTATCTTGTTTGATTAAAAGAATGGTTCATTGGTTGGTGTCAGGTAGGATAATGTGGTATCTCTTGGCTGCCTTATGAGTTTCCACCATTCTTTTAGCCTTTGGATTGTCTCTCATTGCCCTGTTATTTCAAAAGTACTTTATATTCCCTTGGGTCACTCTTCAGATTAAACCACATGTGGTCAAAAAACTGATCTACTTACAGCATTAATTTCACTCCTTGAAACATGAACACATTTGTGCGATTTTCTATTTTAAAAATCGGTGCATTAAGAAGCATATTCATACTGGGGATATATTTGAGAAATGAATGTCACACTGAATTAAAATACAAACAGAGGAATACACACGAGGAAGGGAAAGTCCTTGGCTCCTGAGAAATCTAGATGTCACCATGAAGTTTTTTTCTGTTTCTTGAAAAGATTGCCTGGTGTTCTGGGAGTTCTATTGCCTGAAATCGCACCATTTAGGGGGGCTGCTTAGCAGGAGAAGTGTCTTCAGGTGATAGCTTCCTTTGTTTCAACTTCATAGTTGGCTTGAGCGTCCACCAGTGCAGCTGTGGCCAGTGCCATTTTTGTTCTTTCACTGGGGAGACCTTCCTGAGGAGGGGGGCTATGGGACCAGCTGAAAGGAACATCGACACAACTACAAAAATAACAGAACATGTCACAGAAAGTTATCACATTGACTATTCGATAGAAATAAGCAAACGTAAGGGTACTTTGGGGGCCATGCTATTTCTAAGCACATGTGAAATGCTGCATCACCACGAAGATGTAGTGCTCTCTCACTGTTCACGTCGCTCGAGGATCAGCCAAGCAACAGCACTGCTTGAGTGTGTGAGCACCCCGTGCTAATCAGTCTGGGGAGAAAACGCTCCGTAAGAAAAGCTTCAGGTTTATCCAACAGGCAACTTACTGAAATAGGACACGTAGGAAAACCACAAAAGAACACAGGACATTAAGGACAAATTCAAAGAAATCTAAAGACTAAAGGCAAAATAAAAGGACTATGGATACAGAAGTGCTTAGCAACGCAGAAGCGAATGAAGTCACTGGAATTGTAAGGAGTTAATGTCAGTTCCTCGCATTTGTCTTTGTATTTCTAGTGCCTGGTTCAGAGCATGACACATTTTGCCCAGTGGAAGACAGAAGGAAAGGAAGAACAAAAGGGAGGGAGAAATGGAGGAAGGAAGGAAGGAAGGAAGGAAGGAAGGAAGGAAGGAAGGAAGGAAGGAAGGAAGGAAGGAAGAAAGGAAGGTGGGAAGGTGGGAAGGTAGGGAGGGAGGGAAGACAGAATGGAGGTGGAGGGAGAGAAAGGAAGAGAGAAGAGAAAGGTTTCTGAAATGTGCAAGTGGTGGAGGGACACAGTGTGCAAAGAGAAAAAGCAGGGTGCCAGCTCATTCAAAGACTTGGAAGCCAGGAAGAACGGGCTTGCCTAATTCAAGGAGAGATCATACATTCGGAATGGCTTTAGAAAATAGGGCAGGGCAATTTTCAGGAGGTTTTGAACATGCTAAGATTTAATTTCGGAAGCATGGTGTGTGAATGTGACTATTGTGGGTTTTGAAGGGAATATTAATATGATTCAGACGAATCAAATGGAAAGGGAAATGTAAAACTCAAAGGCATCAACCCAATGGGGTAAAACAAAACCACGCTGCAAGAAATTGAATGAAGGCAGAAGGACTAAAGAATATGGTCTTAAAATAGAAAGGCAGGTGCTTGTCTGGGTTTCTTCTGCGTTAATGCTGAAGGACATGGGCTTAGAAGTCAGATCAAGAATTTTCTTCTCCCACTGTGTAGCTTTTTTCATTCTTCAGCTGTTCCTCCTTTCTGTCACTGCCCTTCCTGAAAATGAACTTCAGCCTTTACTGTTTTAGCAGCAAGGCAAAATATGTTAGTAAATAAAGCACCTGGAGGTGGAATCAAATATAACTTTAAAAGACAACTGTTGGTACAAATGGACTCCGGATTGAAGGATCTTGGAGTTGTTCTTCTATTTCTATACTTTAGAGTAGCTTCGAAAATTCTTAAAGCTGTAAAAACATTTAGAGACCCACTAATCCAACCCACTCATTTTGCAGATAAGGGTATTTGGGAAGAGCTGTATTAATGTTTCTTTTATTCTACAAAAGTTGTTATGAATGAAATATACTTTGCAGGTGGATTTTAATTTAACTAAAGCCTTTATTGTCAGCCTCTTCATTATGCCAGCACAATGAAGTTGCATAATGAGTTAGGCACAGCGAGAGGGATGTGCTACCCCATATCACTGATATACTGCCACAGATCTGCCCTAAACACTTTGGATACACTGAAGATGCGTCTCTAAACAGCAGGTATAATGTTTGTCTTCTAAAACCTAATAAATAACTCAGTGTTACATATTGTTAACAGGTATTTTTCTGTTCTGACCAAGCCTGAGACAATGGATCCTGGATGAGAAACTAAAAATGTATCTTACAGATTTTACAACTCGGTATTTTGTGAACGTGGTTTGGGACAGTGGGGTGCTAAGCTCTTGATGCACATGTGTAAGACTCATTTGTGAATAAATTAAAATGTTACTGGAGTAAGGAAGGACGGTTCGCACAATTTTTTGGTGACTCCTTTGGGTAGTGTACTAATGGAAAGTCCTTGCATACATGAGCAAATGAAAAGTAAAGCAATGCATTGCTTTGGTGTTGCATAGATACAGCCCATGTAAAATTCCCCCTTTATAACATGGGCCCCATCATTAAAATGAATTTTGAGGAATAAATAGTATAAAAATATGAGCCACCGTATTTTGGCGTCTATTATGAGTCAAACGTTTAACAAATCAGCCTTCTTTGGGGCCTCTGCCTACTTAATTGGAATGAGTAATATCTTGCATCATCTCAACATGAGCATGAGCTCCCTTGGAATCTTTTTTGTCTCTCAAACATATAAGCATAAATTGGGACCCTTGCGTAGCCTTGCTCAGGGTTCCTCTGTGATCTGACGGTAATGATTCTCCAAATTTGCATCAAGAGCATCTCCACCTACTGAGCATATAGCAAGTGCCACGCACCAGGCTGACCAATCAACTCACTGTTGCACTGCCTGGGTTTTTCCTTAATAGCTAGATCTTCGGGGGCCAGCTCCTTGGTGGGGAGGGGGTCTTCAGTCCAACGGAACACCATGTCAAGACACCAAAAGGGAAGTTGATGTTAGTGTACAAATGACTTAAGGCAGAGCTTCAGTTATTCATCATGCGCCATGCAAAATGGAGGAAAAATGGGAAAGAAGTTGTTTATTACTGTTATGATTTTGGTTACTTTGATTAAATTAAAATTATCTCTGCCTAAAGTCATTTCCCTGGCATTTTACCTCATCCCAGTAAAGGAAATGGATTTCTTGTGAATAAGATTTACTATTCTAATATTCTCCATTACTTCACAAATTGTCCAAAGTCTGGATAAAGACTAAATCAGTAACGAGTAGGCAATATTTTACAACTAAATCAAGTGTCCACAAATGATAACCCTCTTAGAGATCATTACTTTCCAACATCTAGGTCACACACATTCATTCATTCTTACATGAAAACACAGACCGTAGAGCCCTTGTATTCTAATATTAATTGGAGAGGAATTTTTTTAAAAGCCGATTTTAAGAACATTCTACTCAGGAGCCATTTCAAATGATGAGAAATGCCCATGAAAAAAAAAAAATCTCAAGTAGGCAACATGTAAAGCAACACACAACTATATGCACATTAGTATAATTACACATTGCAAATTATATCGGATGCATCTAATATCTAATTTTTTGAAAGCTGATTCCACTTGAGATTTCAATAACAGCATCAACATTTTGCAGGTGGCTCCTTCTGTATAGTATCCAGAGGGAATTATTCCTCTAATGTGCTTACAACCCTCAAGTAAAAGCCGAAGCTCTTTCTGAAAGGACCAATGAACAATGAAACTGGGAGTATTACCTTGATACATTAAGCAAGGGAGGGGGACGATTCCACCAAATATAATATTCAGCATGGTTATTTATCCTATGCCTTCTGTGCCTTGCATCCTTATTTGCTTCAAGCAAGATGAAGTAAACTTAAACAGAAGCCTCATTAGAAAATGTGGAGGAGGCTTTATATACATATATATATATATATATATATATATTCAGAATATATATATATTCTGCAGCAATGATATGAAAAGCAAAGGGGTTGGCGATGTTTTTAGAACACCTGATAAAAGAGAAATGTGCAACTGAATGGAGGATTACACCTTTGACTGGAAACAGAGAGCCCTACATTAAATTCTGCTCTTACAGAACCCATGATTAATTTGTCCTAAAGAGGATGCCATATCAAAGCTCCATTTTGAGGAACAGGCTTTTGTCCTCATCTTTCTGTATGAATCAATCAATTATCAAATAGCCAAATATGTATTTGTGATCTTAGAGAATGGAGCATATTATTCAAGTTGATTGGATCCATTTTCTTGATTCCTCCTTAAAGATCTTTCTGCTAATTAGTCAGGGTTACTATCGAATTATTTAATTATCTGCACTTTTGTGCAATGAAATATGTTGTCATATCACATACTTTATCATGCTGCTGTGTTCACACTTAATGATGCTTCTATAGTTAGCAGTTTCCTTTGTTCTGCTCAGTAAGTGGTTTTAGAAAGGGGGTGGGCCAGGAAGGAGGAGCCTTGGGGTTTGTAAAATAAAATCATACATTCCTGGTGCACATGCAAAACTTTATGCATTTACATGAATCTCTTTTTAGAAATTAAGTTGCAATTCCATTTGGAATAAGCTAAGAGGCACATGTCGATGACTTCGAAGGCAGCCAGAACCGTATTACTATACCCTGGACAAGTCTCCAATGCATTTCCACTGCAGTGCAATGAGAAAGCGATTTAATTTTTTTTTTTAATCAGCAAGGAATGTCTTTAACAAGGAAGAAGTAAATTATGATAATTACTCTGAATGGTCGGATCCTTGAGCATTACTAATTAGCATTTATTGCCTGGATTATAGAACAATACATGTGAAACCGAACTGCGATTGCTCTTTTACGTTGAAGAACTGAAAAAGGCAATGGAGCAAAAACAAGCCGTATCATCAGGACTATAAGTCTGGTAGTTTCCATCTCCTTGAGGCCGGACAGAATTCCTCACTTTTGAAATACACAAATGTGGCCCCTCGATATTTCTGGCCCATTCATTTTTTGTGTCGGGCACATATTTACATATGATATCATAGTCATGAGAGACAAAATGAGAGGAGAAGCATTTTGGTTATGATGTCATTAGGGGACAGTTTTACCCATTGTGAGAGTTTAACAATAAAGAACACAAAACTCGCCATTTCAGAAAACATACATTTTTCCGTAGAAATTTTGGCTAAAATAATGAAACAAAGAACTCATTAGTGAATAAAATTTTACATTCACCTCCCCCACTTTATCTTAAGGGGACGAGAGTTGCAAATAATTGAGAAGAAGCGATCGGTGTGTGGCATGAGCATGAGAGCTTTTTTTTTTTTTTTTTTTTTTGCATCAGGAATTTGTAATAAAATAGATTCTGAAATTAGAAATAAATGAGATATTAATCAACGGAGTAACATCAGTCATGTAAATAAATGCCACTCAAATAGTTTGGCAACTGAAATTGCCAAATAACCCGGTAGGTAGGAGAGAAAGAGGAAAATTAACCATCCATCACCCCCCCACACCCGAGTCTCACGGGTGCCTCCACACCCCACTACAGCGAAGGAAGAGAAAAGGACATGGTAAATATAAAGCCAGTGCTAAATACAGTCTCTAGTCTTCCCAATACCTTCCATGGATCCCCTCCCCTGATCCTTTTTAGTTTGAAAGAATAAGTTTGACTAAATCTGTGAGGAGATTAAACAGGCTGGTGATAAAAATTAATTCTGCTGAATGAGCAAATGCATTTGGATGGCAGAGATGCAAATAAGATAATACTTTTCTTTTCCTTTGACATACCGAGCGGATTAGTTTAGAATGTTAAATTTGATTTTATTAGAATATATTAGCAGTGTTTTAATTAATACCAATCAAACATTTTCTTTCCCTGGGGCTTGATGTGTTCCTAACGCTTTCTAAATCATCTGTTATTTCTCCATCAAAAACCACCCCCACCACTACCAAATTACCAAAGCCTTTTGTTACATTCTTCATCATTTCACTGTATTCGACAGAAAACTGTTTACCTAAAGGTGTCTTGCCCATAAAATTAGCTCCCAGGTGCTGGATTTAAAATGAGTACTGTTCATTAGTACAGTCGATTTTTTTTTTAAAGGTAGAATTAGAGACTCAAAAATAAACATCTTCTGTGTTTTTCTTTTGGGGAAAAATGTTGCAAAAGGAGTTTTGGCTGGTTCGTATTACTTGGCTTTCTTCTCAGTAGAGCTTCCTAGAGCTGTTAAATTTCCAACTGCATTGGTTTTGAGCTGGCACTTCTTTGGAAACAGAGGCAAAAAAAAAAAAAAAAAAAAAAGGAATTAAAAAAAAAAAGGAGGAGGGGGAAATCTAGTTAAAAATATGGTGAACCAGTATGCCCTGTGAACTGAATTGTAACTGTGTGTTCCAAGGAGGTGCTGCATTGCATTGCACTCATTATCCATTCCTTTTCTCTCAAGCTTCCTGTCCTTCTGTGTCCGAAAGCTCCAGTTCACGTCTTTTTCTTTTCTTCCCGCAACGCAAACCGCCCCCCCCCCAATTCTCCGCCTTATTTTTTTTTTTTATCTGCCAAGCTGGATTTGCACTTTTAAAGATCAGTATCAATAATGCCCTGCTTGTTTCGGTTGCGCTCCCCCTTTAAAAGACAGCTCTCTCTAATTGATGCGTCTGGGCTAGTCTAGACTGGTAGTGATTGAACCAACCACCAATTATGTTATTCATTTCACTGAACTTCGCTGATGGGCTCGGTGAGGAAGAAGGGGTGTTGAGAAACCTGCCCTTACACTGGAGCAGTCCCCTGCTGAAATACAAAATCCTGTGTATCGTTGTGTACTCCTAAATGCCTGTGTGATCAGTTGTGATAGCAACCTCAGGGCATGAGCAATCCACTTGAAAACATGTAAAAAAAAAAAAAAAAAAAAAAAAAAAGAGTGCCTTGGAATACAAACTGTATCACTTGTATTAAATTACTATCCTGTTACCCTTTAAAATCACAGAAGAATTATATCCAGCATATTTTTATTGGCCCATGCATACATTTTCATAGAATTAATTGCAGATATATTTTGACTTAGGAAAGCACCAAATGTTTTGCAAATATTTGCTATGAATCATGTGGTAATATATATCCATAAGTTAAATGGATCCCTTTCCATAAATTCCGAATACCTATGCATACACGTCCGCTAAGATGGGGAAAAATCATTAATCCATTGTACAGAAACCAAAGGATGACTTGAAAATCAAGTAACTCTTTTCTCTGAAGCCTATTCAGGCCACCAAAGACTGGAAAGTAATATTTAAATAGTACAACTACACAAGAGGTCTCAACAAAAGACATGGTGCAATTGTTGCACGGTTCATTTTCTCGATTCAGTTTTCTGATACAAAATGGTTTCTTGACTACGATTTGGAGTCAATGATTGAAATTGCAATAAACACTTAAAAAAACACACACAGGAAAAGAACAGTTTCCTTAACCTTCCACTACACGTATAAAATGAGGTTACAACCAATATAGAGTCTTTAAAAGAAGAAAGCATTTGAAGTCAGGGCTGATTTAGGTATTTTCCAAAAATAGAAGATAAATGTTGGCCCAAGAATACTGAAACTGTTTAAATAAAATTGTATATTGGAATCTCTCACAACAAAGGAAAGGTAAGTTACTGTTTCTCTTCTTCAACTAGGAGATAGATCTGAATCACTAAAATCATTCTGCCACGAAAAGTTACATTTTCAGAAAACTGCAAACTACGTAAACAATTATCCTAAGAGAAGATCATTTTAAATGCACATTTTGGTGTTATCAATAACTTTGTTGGATTGAATTTAAATCCTGATAAATTTTTTCCGATCTTTAAATGAAGAATAATGGGCAATGATTACTCCCCAAAGATACAACAATTGCATGTGTGTGTGCTGTGGTTATTTCTCTCCATTTACATATCTAGAAAATATATTTCCAATCCCTATTACTTTTAAACTCACGGTGCATAATGTTTTAAAATAGATGCCCAGCCAGGAGGCTCTATCACTCCTCTTATTTTTTAAAATCTTGCAAAGTAATACAAATGTGGTCTTTATGAATACTGTAAATTTCATCCTCCGTGTAGAACAGCAAGGGTAGTATTTTTAGCCTGTTAATATTTTAGCCCAAACTCTTGGTCTGCCCCATCTGTGTCTGCGTGTTCACCATCTAGCCATATATGATACATACATGTGAGTCCCGAATGTGTAACATGTCCACATGCCCATTTTAATTGGGCACAATTTTAAGATTAACTCTTGAGTTTAAAAGTTGGAGGCACGGGGCATGCTGGGACTTCAGCTGATATGTTCTGAGGTCAAGCACCAGGTACTGAGCTGTTCTTGTTACGCTCGGATAGTACTGCGTGTTGCTCTCAAGAAATAGACCATGGTAGAGGAGTTCCACAAGCCTCAGGCTCCAATTATACACACACACACACACACACACACACACACACCAGCCAACACGCTCTTATAACAGAATATATACCTACTTTAACAGAAATCCAGGAGCTGCCACTTTCTGGTCACCTGACCCCTTCCTAACAATGAAAACCTCAGAGGTGCACTCAATCACTTCAGACAAACTTTCTTTTCTTTTGTTTTTGCTTTAAAGGAAAAAGTCCCACCAAATTTCCAGGATGCAAAGGCACGACTCGCAGCTCCCAAGAGCCTAACCCGTGGATTTAAACGGTAAACATCACAAGTTAGGGTCTCAGGGATTGAGAGGAGCGCAACAAATTGTTCTTTCTTGAGACAAAGCAAAGCAAAACAAGAATGACAGGCAATTTCTGTTCCAGGTTCATGACTAAAAGGTAACAAACAGGTGGCAGGGTATCCCCTCACTCTGGAAGCTTCCTTAGGTCACAACATTTAGGTTCCATGTATATATCATATATTCAGACACACACACACACGCAGGATCCGTGGACATATATACATACCTGAACACACAATCGTGAGTCTATCAGAGAAAACTCTTTGAAGCTTTGGGCAACACAGTTTTACTAAAATGAAAAACAATATGCATAGACCCAGAAATGCCCACGGTTGTTTGTTTGTTTGTTTCTTTTTATATAAACCATGGTCTAACTAACATAAGGATTAAATGCCCTTTCAAAGCTTTAACTTACAACTAGCACAGCTGACCGTATGGAAAATAGGAGGCATCTCTTTCCCCCTGGGCAAGGCATGCCGCATGCAAAATCAGAGAAATCAGGCTTTCAGAAGGAGAAGACCAAGAAGTAGGGGCTGGAGGCCATGAAAGTATAAATGCGAATAGCGTTTTAGACTCACCCATTGGAAGCGGAGCTGGGCTGCAGGCTCCCGTAACACCATTCCGAGCAAGGGGGGGAATGTGAGCTCGCAGTGCGCTAGCCTGGGCGAGGTGTTTCAATAGAGGACCGACAACGGGGCGGGGAGGGGAGGCGGGGGCAGGAAGCGTTACACCAAATCTAGAGACTGTAACTCTGTAGTTTATGCTTTGACGAGGGAGGGAAAAAAAAAAAGGCAATTTGGGGGAGGCGCAGGGAGGGGCTGGGGCTGATCGAATTTGGAAAATATTCAGTTAAAAATTTTTTTTAATTCTTTTTTTTTCTTTTCTTTTCTTTCTTTCTTTCTTTCTTTCTTTCTTTCTTTCTTTCTTTCTTTCTTTCTTTCTTTCTTTCTTTTTCTTTCTTTTTTTTTTTTTTAGGAACGAGAAACCTCCCCAGAGCTGCTTTAAAAAATTTCTTCCTTCTTTCTTCAGCGTGCACTTTGCCAGTCAGTCCTGCAAACGGGGCCTCCTCTGCATCAGCTGCTTGGCTGAAGCCAAGGCCAAATCACGCAGAGCCAGCACCAGGCTGTCATTTGGGAGGCGAGGTGGGAAGGGGTGGGTGCAGGCTGGGGAGAGCCGTCTCCCCCGCCCCACTCCCGCCGCCGAACCTTGGGGAGCCTTTTGCCAATATTTCAGAGGAACCAGAAGCCTAATTCCCCTCCATCTTCGCAGAAGCTACCGGTTCTGTACCTGAGAGAGAGAGTCGCTGCCCCCCCCCAACCCCAGTCTGCCTGGGAGCCGAGCTGTTCTGCGCCAGGGGCTCCTGTGCCGCCTCCAAAATGGGAAGAGAAGGGAGGGGAAGTGGGTGGGTAGATGACTCCTTTAAAATTTTTCTTTCCCCTTTTCCTCTCTCCTCTTTCCTTCTTCTTTTTTTCTTCTTTTTCTTTCTTTCCTCTTTCTTTTTCTATCCTTCCTTCCTTCCTTTTTTTTTTTTTTCTTCTTTTATTCCAGCCTCAGCAAGGTAGATGGCTGGCAAGTCAAAGAGAATGACAAAGCAGCCCCCGCGAGGAAGGCACTGGAGGGGCCTCCAGCACTTAGTAAAAATGCTAAATATTTGGTATATATTTCCACAGGCAACTAAAACCCGTTAAAGCTCCAGGCTCTTCCCCCCCACCCCCCCGGCTTCCCCCCCCCCTTTCCAAAATAGAATCACACCAGCAAGACAGCTAAATTATGCCTCCTTTACCTCCGCACAGGATCTATTCAGCATCCCCAACCCCCTCCCCATCTTCAAGACAACTTTTTTTTTTTTTTTTCTCACCTCTGTAAGGCTCTCCTCGGGCTCGATCGTCCGGTTCAGTTCAGGGTTTCTCCTTTCTCTCTCACTTTCCTTTTCCTCCCAGAAAAGCTAGTCCGTCATCAACCTACCTTGCTTCTCTCCCTGTCTCAACCTCCCTCTCTCTCCCTTTTCCTTTTCCTATTAAAAATAATAATAATAATGGCCCTTTCGACATAGCAGCATGAAGTGGCTGCCTTTGAGAAAGCACATTTAATCTTTGCTGGCTCCCCTAGGCTTCGGTGAAGAAGGAGAAGGCAAGAAAAAAAAAAAGGGAGAGAGAGAGGAAAAAAAAAAAGATTGTAAGGGAGGCTGCTGACGGGCAGCAAGCATCAGGCACAAATCAGCGACAAGTTGAATTTTCCTAGACCACACTGCCCCCTTTCTTCTCGGCTCTCTCCCTGGGCTCCTGGAAAGCCCGAGTGTCTGGTTACAGGAGGCAACGGGTCTCCTTTTGCCAACCATGGTGCAGATTCCTCGCATGCCTGCTTAAATCTCTGGCAGAGTAAGGAATCAATATCCCCCTCTAATCACCTTTAGCTCCTCTACGGCTTCCCTGCTTTTCTGAGAATCCACTTGGCTCTCCCCGCCGCTCCCCCGCCCCGCCAGGCTCCTCCATACAAAGCTTGCGGTCCTGTCATTTCTCACTTCCTTCCATATCTTGGAGACAAGCCTCCCTTCTAATATCCTCGCGCGCTCGCTCCCTCTCTCTCCGTTGTAGTGTCTCATCCCTGACTCGCAGCCCCGGATGCACTAAGGCATCTCCCTGACTACTAATGAGGCCAAAAATACACCAGCAGGTCAGGGGGAAGGCCAGACATTGTATTATACAAATACAGAAAAATCCTCAGCCTGCTAGACCCAGAGATCAGGTGTCACGTTTTCTAGAAGGGGGGAAAGAAAGAGAAAAAAAAAAAAAGGAGGAGGAAGGAGTGAAGAAGAGAGACCACAGTGCAGTTCTCTGCCTAATTGTTCTGCATCCCTCCGGCATTTAAAACACCTAGGCGTGTTGTAGGACTACAGGTGCTGGTGCATTTTGTGAATCTTCGGTGGGTTTTCTTTATGGCCAGAAAGTCAGCAGCGCCCAAAGACTTCTTTGAAATCGGCATTTAGGGGGATAAAAGAGCAGTGATTCAAATCTATATTTAAAATACGCACTCTATTCAGGCGTGAGATGACTACAATGCGAAAAATCGCTTTCCTTTCAATGGCAGGTTTTGCTCGTTGACTATGTTTGCCATATGTACTAATTTACCACTTACGTTCCCGTGGATTTTGAAATGAACTCATCAGTCACTGTAGCTCATCCTAACCCTTTGCTTCCAACTGCAGACATTTTCCTTCTTTCTGAAGGGTTTCTCCTCAAACGTCCATCAGATACACACACACTCCATTGATCAGCCTAAAGCCCCTTGATAATGATAAGCAATAATTCAGATGACAAAAAAAAGTGGCACAAGATAAAAATGAAAGACATCCTGGGTTGAGCAGGGGAGCATCTCCCATCATGTCTGTTGGCGTGCGTTTTCAAAGCTTGATCCCGGAAAACAGGTAGCTCCTGAAAATCGGGGTCTCTACCTATCTACACACACAGTGGGTGTATTGCCATCTTCACCCGATTTTCCTGGCTGGAATCACGCAGACAACAGGCAGTGCTGTGTTAAGTGTAATGCCGGGTTCTGTAAATAGCAAGGAAGGGAGGGAGGTATCTGAGGATGCAGGTTTGCTCCAAGTCGATGTTTTTTAAAAGTAGCTTTTTTGTGCTCAGCTCAGACTCTGAGCTTTGTCTCTCACTGTGAGACCTGCAGAAGCACAGCTGGATGCCCAAGGAAAGGAGAAGGAAAAGCACAAATGAGGAGACACAGAGGGAGGAAGAAGGGAAAGGAGAAGAGAGGAGAGGAGGGGAAGGGAGGGGAAGGGGGAGAAGAAATCGAGGCAAAAAGAGAAAGACGTACAATCATAGTGTTGGATTCCCTTTAATTTTTTTTTTTTTTTTTTTTTTTTTTGGTCGTTATTGGGAAGGAGAAAGAGACGGTTGGCAGGCTTGGTGACTGGGTTAGAATCTTTTTCAGATTTGGCTAATAGTGTGTTTGCACTAGACTGATGAGAAAAAAGAAACATGCTAGAATAATCATAAAGGGTGGAGCTGTCAAAAAAAAAAATCTTTGACTCACTGGGTGCCTCCCTGTAACGCCAAAATGAATCATTCCTAACCAGAATCACCAATTGTCTTAGTGTGCTTGCATATGAAGGCCAGATTATGGGAATCATGTCCTTTCACTCATCTTCAGAAAGGCAAGGTAAACAGAGGATGAAATTTCCCCGAGACTCTCCTAAACCTCTCTATCTTTGCAACAACAGTTCAGCACGATTTTCACATGCTAAGCTAATTTGCCCCTGTCTGTATTCACTCCGCTTACAAAGATATACAAATATATGAGTTATGAAAGTTTTGCTATGAACACATCATTTTCTCTACACAACTCAGCGATGTCTTTGGAGGATACTTATTTCAAGCAGTTAACACCTGACCCCAATTTCTGTGGGTAATTAGTGAGCTAGATAACCACACAAAGTGGGTAATTATTTAGTACCCAAGGGTACGCTAGAAGTGGGTAGTGGTTTTGTTAACAAAAGCACATCTCTAATTATTGTATCTATGATGGGTGTTTTAAAAATACCAGTTACTAGATCAAGTGAACCATGATAAATAAGTGAACTATTTTGCTGTCCTTAGCATATACATATGTATATTCCATCATGGTTAATAATATTTACCTCTCTTGTACGGAGTGTTGTGAAGATTAATTAGTTAACATCTGGAAGATTCTCAGAAACGAAATGTGCTAGAGAGTTTCTAAATACAGTATTATTGTGGTTATCACTATCTTGGCTAATAATCCCAGGATGAGAGAAGCTTAAGGAGTAGATGCAATAGTCTGGTCTCTGTCTTGTCCGAAAATATGCTGAGATCACACATGGAATGAGTTTGATCGTGGGGAGTGGTCTCCTACATGCCCGAGTCTAACACAAGCAGTACGAGAAACGAAAGGTAAATGCCATTTCCTTGACAGCTGGCTCAGGATGGATCTGAGGAGCCAGGGTAGGAGATGGGGAGAGGGAGGAGCACAGGGAAAGAGTCAGGGATGGGCCGGGAAGGAAGCTGAATCAGCCGACCACACCCTCCTTCCAAAGTCCTTCTATCCTTCCCTTTGATGAGCAGCAAATATGCACAAAAATCCTCAAAGAAGACATCCATGCAAGTGCCGGGACAAATTCATCATAATTACAATCAATCAGCCAGATATATAGTATTTATTCTGGAGAAGAATAATCAGTACAAATTACTTTAACAAATGCAGATACATTTTAAAATATTACAGTGTTGAGAATAGGCATGCACAAATCAACTTCAGATATTTTTAACCCAAGATATGAACACCAATGAAGAGACCTCTCCTAATCCAATTGCTTTTCTGAGTCAGCCTCCCCCGACCCCCCCAACACGGGAAGGGGATATCACTTATTTCTGCTGAGAAAGAAAGAAAAGAAAAAGAAATGAAAGGAAAGGGGAAAAATAAAGAAAAGAAAGCCTCAGGCTGTTAGGGGCCTTAATTCTGGAGAGCAACCAAGCCTTGAAAACAAACAACAACAAAAACTTACTGCTTCTTTCCCTGTCAACGTCCATCCCCTTGAGCCGGCTGTCTGGCGTCTGGCTGAAGCAGGACGGACAGAGGCTTCTGAGATCCAAATCTTCTAGGAGGCTCACCACATTTTTTCTTTCAAAGCAAGGTTGTCCTGGGGATTAACCCTAGGAGTCTGGGAGATAGGAAGCATGTGGGAAGGGTGAAGGGAAATATGCAAAGATATTGTGTTCAGTCTCGTTTAGGCTATCTAGGGAATAGGAGAGGAGAGGAGGGGAGGGACCCCATCAATCGGCCAACAGGTACCACGGCCACAACCTCTGCTGGAAGACAGCCTCCAGGACACGTGTTTCTGCTGTGATTGGAGGCCAGTGGTGTGATGAGCGCATTTTAAGAGTTTGGGAGCAGAGGGAAAATTTCTCCAAGAGCCACCCAAGCCAGGCTTCTGACCTGAAGCCCAGTATTCGTCACCCCCTCTCTGAGCTCAGAACTACAAAGGCTGACTGGCATTCCCCAACCCGCCCAGCTCCTTTCAAACCCACAGACTGTGCCAGACTGGCCCCACCTCCCACTGCAGCAAATTCTGTAGCCCCGCTTCATGCTGCGCTGTAAGGAGCCAGATTTCCGTTTTAATTGTCCTACCTGGCCTTCCCCTCTGCCACTGCCCCTGGCTCTTGGTTCCTGGCACAATTTCAAAGGCCCAACCGATTGCTTTCCCTCCCCCATCATCATTTGAAACATCTCTCATTCTCCCCTCCCCAAATTTTTCTGTCTACAATGTTTTTATGTCCAGCAGCTTCTTTCATCTTTGGCCACCACTATTCCCTTTCCTTGGTGTTTCACACAATCTTGTTTGACTTTTTTTTTTTTTTTTTTTTGCCATGTCAAAATATAGTTGTAGCTCATGTGATGGACTGAAAACCCAAACCAAAAGTGGGCGGCTAGCATCTTCTTCTCCCCAGCCTCTCATATTAATATAGCTGACAATCTAGTTCATCTTAGGGCATTTCCCAAAAGCTCACCTAATAAAAAGGTGAAGCCAGTAGACAACAGGTGTGTGTGTGTGTGCGCGTGTGTGTGTACACGTGCAAGAACTTATCTAATCATTTGAATGCAGCGGGAAAGTGCCTAATGGCCATGTGGGGAAGGAAGAACAGAAGAAAGGGGGTTATATTTGTGGATATTTAAGATAAAAGCAACAGAAGCTAATTACTGCAAGCACTTATAGGGGAAAAGGCTATATTTTGATATGTGTGTGTACATGCATATATGCATGTCTATGTATGTGTATATATATGTACATATATATATGTATATGCATATATATGGCCTGGAACCTCCACCCATCACAATATCCTCAGATTATCTGAATATCTGAAAGGTATACAACATCCTGTGAACAGTGACAGGCAGGGCCCGCATGGTGACTATGAAAGCCTTCTGGGAGGGATTGGAAGAGGAAGACAAATCCCACAAGTCACCTGCCCTGTCCCCTCCTTGTTTGGCCTTAGAAGCTAAGTTCCATAGCACCTCCCCCAGTCGCTACCATGTTTGTGAGGCTCATCTTTGCCATCCATCCCCCAAAGCATTTGTGCTCTTAACCTTACTTCTTAGGGATTCATTGCTTTAACGTTGCAGTTCTGCTCTCTGTGCCTCCTCCGGTGGCTGTCATCTAGGTTCTTCTTTGTCACAGATGCTTACAGATAAATAATAGTTCCTTTAGTCTTCCAAAGTCTTCATCAGTGTTTTATAGAGGCAGAGGAGAAGGTTGGAAAAGTTAGAATTGCCGAGCTCTGAGTGGCACAGCTCAGACTCAAACCAGGTCTAACTCTATAAGCCTGGTCTTTCTTTTGCATCATTAGGTTCTTCGACTCTTGTCTCAGTGTAAATGACACTTTCCACAGTTCATCCCCTCCACCTAGTCTAGTTTCTCCTTCGATGTATTTTCCATAGCACTCTGTACTTATACCTTAACATTTATTCATTATTGTCATTTAGCTCATTTCCATCAATAATTACTCATTGAGTACTTGACTGTATGTCAGGCACTGTGCTAGGCAGGGTAATCCCCTTAGCTGGAGGAGAGAAAATGATGCTCTGGTGTTGGCACTGTCCATAGACGATGCTGTCTCTATCCTCAAACTCCAAAGTGAATGGAGAGAGGTTTGTTATGTGGTCACTTTTGTGTTCCTGGTATCTAGCACAGCACCTAGTGCACAGCAAAAGTTTTTAGTAAACTTTTATGCAGATGTGGCTTTGATTGTAACTTTTCGAGAGAGCCGAGTTCATGTCTAAATAACCCTCGGAATAATGCTTCATAAAATGCCACATAAAAGTAACATTTAACAAAGAGTGAATTGCAGCCTTATTTGCTAAGACTATACTCTGGCTGAAGTCCCACTTATAGCCATGTTTATTTATATTTTGGAAAAATAGCAAATTAGTCTGTTTAATTCATTCTAAATGTTCTGAAGTCATGCTGTTTCTGTTTGAAGCCAGACAAATTCTGTCTAAAATCTCACTGATCTGTGGATTAGGAGGTAATATCAAGTGATAAAGTGTCCAGGATGACGTGGCTGTGAAGGACTATTCTGGGCTACATGCAGGGAGGGAGATCTCTTGCACTTTAAAGTGTGTGGGTAAGTCCAGATCTGAGATAAGCAACCTAGCTCAGATGCCCTCATTTCAGAAAAAGAGGCTGAGAGGCTAGAAATGGTTTTTGACCATATGACCTCACGGTTCCAGAGTTTCATAATATGTATTCTGGGGAAAATAAAAAAAAAGGTCAGACAAGTCCTTATTTGGCCTAAGGGAAGAATATTTAAGTATGTTTAAGTGGTATCCTTGGCAGACCAGTCTTCATCTGGGCAGTTCCTGTCTCTGAATAGGGGATGGCAGGGAGAACGTGATGGCGCTGTCTACCCTTGACAAGCATTGATGCACATTCAGAATTTCGACGCCACTCAAGTTTCTAAGGATGCATCCCTGAGAGTTGATGGTGGCACCTCTCAAGAGAGAACTGGATGGATAACCACAGCCCTCCTACTCCAGCCCCTAAACTCGAAACATACTTTAGATGTGAAGTATCTAAATTCCCTCAGCAAGAGCCCCTCGTTCATTGACAAAAATATTCCCAGGAAGAGGAGAATGAGGCAGCTGCTTTATGCAAGGAACAGCAGAACCATTTTCCTGAAGCAATGAGACTTTGAACCAGTAGGGAGCAGTGTTTGGTACCAGCAGTCTGTAGCTCAAGTGGTCTCAAAAGAAGTCATCTAGCAGATTTTATACCCCAAATCCCTAGAGTTCCAAGTGTCAGGCTAAGAAATACCAGGCTAAACACTTGAATTTTTGCCTAGATTTTTTTTCTTTCCTTAGCCTTTTAGGATATTAGGGGAAATCAATAGTGAGAGAAGTCTTCAGCATATATATTTAATATTTTTATACGAATATATAAAATAATCCTGTTGCCTCCTTAGGCCTTATTGGGGGAGCTTCAGAGGACTTTTCTTGGCTTTCAGATTAACTCCATACAAGGACTGGAGTTTATCTAATGGGCTCCTGTTGTTTGTGAAGCCCTCTGGAAGGTATGGTCCATTGCCTTGGGGCCTGACTTTACCAATTGGTGAGTAGTACATTTCAATGGCCTCTTGTATCTAGATAGGTAAAAGAGGGAAGCTTTTACTTGTACATAATAATGGGTAAACTGAGAGAGGAAAACAGAAAAAGTCAAGGCCCTTCTAAAGGGTGAGATCCCTATTACCTGTGCGCTAATAGAATTGAGCCTGATGTTATAAAAAGCATTATTCTTGGCTGACGCATGTCATCCAAGAGCCAAGTTCTATTTTGGTCTAGGTTCTCTGCCATTCAGTCATTAGGTTTAGGCTGGCAAGCAAAGAGGCATATTTCCGCCCCTGGAACTTTTGAAGATTGAGATTGCCAGGCCAAGAGTCTAGAGATGATATGAGACCAAAGATACAGGGCAGTGACTTGGACTGGAATTATTTGTATATATTTTTGAAATTGCTACAAAGCCTTGAGGTTGTGAGGGGAAGGAGAGAGGTGGTGGAAGGGGAAGGTTTTGGAAGCCAAGAGTGTTCTCATCTTAAATCCAGTCTTGTTGATGTCATGGTTCCTAGAGACATCTTGGCCGACCAAATTAATGCTCTTTAGAAGATTGGGCCCCTTTAATAGTATTCACCAGCCCTGGATCTCTAAGTACTTTCCAATATAGAGGAGAGAAGTATCCCAGGGAATGGTCCTTCAGTAAGCAGAGATCGGATCACAGTTCAGATTTCAAGGTTTCCAGTCAAACTCCAAAGACTGTATCTCACCTTTTCACTAATGGAAACGAAGTCAAGACACACTCCTTCTTCTCTTTTAGACTTGTCTCTTCAAATTTGTTGATTTTGGTTTTGGTTTGTTATTTAGCCATTTAGGCTCTAAAGGTTTAAAATAAGGAGAGGGAGAAGCAAATATCCTTATATCATTATTCCCTTCTCATAGTTGGGAACTGAGGCAATTAGTGGCTAAATACTTTTCCCAAGAAGGTTGTTATAGCACCAAGAATAGAATCTAGGTCTCCCAGCCCAGCTGTTGTGGGGAAAAATGAGCTAATGTGTATGAACTGCCTAGAGTTCATTGAGAGGGAGTATGTGCAAATCCAAGGTATCGTTAATAATCATCTTACCCCGTGCCTCTTGGTTTCCCCCATTATTAACTAATGACAGCACAGTGAAGAAGAACTTCAAAAAGATACGATTAAATTTACTTGAGCTTTTGTGAAATGGATGAGTTTCAAAAGCACTGAGTGTGCAGAATTAACAGAATGAAAAGAACACAGAAACATAGTTTGAGACACATTTTGGAGACAGACGGGCCTCGGCGGCATCAGATTTCCTGCTAAGATTCAAACAGAGATAGATGAATGGGGATGACCAGGGAGCACTCTGGGGAGACACTGAGGAATATTTTAAACGTGGAAACTGCCACCTCAGAGATTTTAAGTGTGGCACGTTCGACGCTCGTCAAAGAGTCTCTCCATGCTGCAAATAGCAAAGACATGAAGACCACAGGGAACTGTGTCAGAGGGAGCCAGGCCAGCCCTCTGGGATCTGATGCTTTGCCCTGCAGGGATGTTGGACTTCATGCTCCAA
Source organism: Canis lupus baileyi (assembly GCF_048164855.1). Lineage (NCBI taxonomy): Eukaryota > Metazoa > Chordata > Mammalia > Carnivora > Canidae > Canis > Canis lupus. The sequence goes on from NC_132840.1 coordinate 77,049,203, forward strand.
TACAGGCAGATACAGAGCAAACCAACTGTAGTTTGCGACCAGCGTTCACTCCCAAATGAAGGCAGCTTAAGTACATTTTCTGACATTTGTAAGTCTTCCAAGATTCACTTTGCTATTCTGACTACCTACCCCAAGTCTGGAAAATTGTTCAGTCTGTGGGCCTGTGGGTCTCTTAGCTCCGCACAATACTTAACGTGCACCACATACAGACACACTGATTTTGATCCTACTATGGTTAGCACCGTGCCTGCCACACACTAGGTGCTTCACAAACTGTTGTGCAGTCTGTACTTTTCTGGGAATGTAATATAATCTAGGGTCACAGTGTTATGTAACACAGACCAATTGACTGATTATCTACAGGCAAGCAATCTTTAAAGGATGAGTTTCCTCTTCTGCCATGAGTTTAATTACTCAAAATCTGTGTCTTACATTTGATGGAAAAGTGAGAAGAATTCTAAGGTGAGGAAGGAGAAGAACTTTTAACATAAAACAAACATCTGGCTAGTGTTCTGTTGTAAAATGTTAACAGAGCTTTGGGTGTTTTTTAGGAAATATCTAGGGGTCAACTTGTCAATGTCTTTTTAAAAACAAAGGAAACAAAGAAAATGGATTGAAAAATTAAAGTTGGGGAGGAAATGATGGGGGAACATCTTCCCCCCAACTAGTCTACATACGCATATATCTCTGGGCCCCCAGGGCTAGCTTCCAGCAGCCCAGTAAGAATTGACTGAAGTATCAGAAAACCCAGTTTGTTCAGAGAACTCATGATGAGAATCTCTAAGTCTGGGGGAGACACAGAAGAAGGAAAAATGCTACATATTACTTCTCTTTTGTGGAAAACAAGGCAGAGAGAACTCTGGAAAATACCATCATCTAAAATTAACTTCTCTTCCCTGGTTAAGGAAGAAGACCAGAGAGTAAAGGCAATTATCACTGGATCTGCTATCTTTTTGGACTTCTTTGGATGATCCCAGAGTCTCCTTCCTCAGCAACCCCCCGGCATTTCTGATGTGAGCATATCTCACACAGGACATGTGACACTGTGAATGTAATTAAAAGACTGTGAGATCCGGCTCTGAATCTCCAGCTCACTGCACGTGACTGGCACACAGTAAACTCTCAGTAAAGTTGAATAAAAAATGTGTAAAGTCAATTTAAAATGTAAGAGCTATAAGATACAGTGCAAATGCAACCATGTCCAAAATAAGAACAGAAAAATAGGAATTCTATTAGATCCAGATTCTAGGTTGGATCTTATGGGACAGGAAGGGACAAAAAGAAGGCTCTGGCAACCACGAAGCCACCATCCTCCATGAGGATGCTAAAGCCATCCTGGTCAGGTTACATACAAAGACTTAGAATCTGGCCCTGGGGAAACCAAAGGTTGATATATCTTTATCTGGTCTGCTCACCTGAACTTCACCTACTACTTCTTTCTTCTTCTTCTTCTTCTTCTTCTTCTTCTTCTTCTTCTTCTTCTTCTTCTGATTTATTTATTTATTTATTTTGAGAGAGATAGAGAGAGAGAAGGGGAGGGGCAGAGGGAGAAGGAGAGAGAGAATCTCAAGCAGACTCCTTGCTGAGTTTGGAGCCTGACACCAGGCTCGACTCCACAGCCCTGAGATCATGACCAGAGTGTAAATAAAAAATCAAATGCTCAACCAACTGAGCCACCCAGGCACCCCTCTGGCATTATTTGTAATTATAGTGGTCTCAAGACACATGAACCAATAGAAAGAATACAAAACTGAAAGTTAAAGAGGCATGGGTTTTCCACTTAATTCTGTCACAGTAACCTTGGATGATACATTTTACCTCTCAGATTATTAGCTCCTCAACTATAAAATGAGAGGATTAGACTAGATGAACTCTGAAATTTCCTTCATGGAAATTCCAAAACTGCATAGTCCCTCTATCTGTCTAAATTCCATTTCATTTTATTTTTCTTTTCTTTTTTTTTTTTTTTTTTTTAGGATTTTGTTTATTTATTCATGAGAGGCACATAGAGAGAGAGAGAGAGAGAGGCAGAGACACAGGCAGAGGGAGAAGCAGACTCACTGTGGGGAGCCCAATATGAGGCTTGATCCCGGACCCCAGGATCATGACCTGAGCCCAAGGTAGATGCTCAACCACTAAGCTACCCAGGCATCCCCCATTCCATTTTCTGAATAGTTATGATACATATGGAGTTTAGATTAAGAAAATAATAGAGAGGCACTTGTGTGGCTTAGTTGGTTAAGCATCTGACTATTGATTTTGGCTCAGGTTTTGATCTCTGGGTGGTGAGATTATCTCTGGGTGGTGAGATTGCACCCCAAATCGGGCTTTGTGCTCAGGGGGAGTCTGCTTCAGATTCTATTTATCTCCCTCTGTCTCTCCTCCTGCTCTGTCTCACTCACTCTCTCTCAAATAAATAGATAAGTAAATAAATAAAATCTTTTTTTAAAAAAGAAAGAAAATAAACAGAGCATCTTAGTTAATGTTAAAAACAATTTAGAATTTGAACATTCAAAATGAAAGAAGAAAAACGTGAAGGGTCTCAGAATGGTGAAATTAACCACAGTGGATTGGGTCATGGGAAGGAGATCCCCAAGTGGTCTCCAAAATCTTTTCAGCATTGAGTGGAACAAAGAAATTTCAACAAGATTCTTAGGCAATAAGGAAGTTAGTTGTTTGGAAGGAGCAAGAGCTATTCATCCCATCTCAAACAAAAGGAAACTGATATCCAGAAAGGTTGGTTGCGAAGATGAAGTCAGGCCTGACAGTCAGGTATCCTGCCTCCTTCCCAATGATGTTGTCAAATCTGTCCAGGAAGAAACCACTACTGCTTCTAAGGAACATGAGAATGTGGTGCTATGATCCAGTGGAATTGTTAGTGCCCTGGCCAACTTCACTTTTGAAAGCTCTGCTGAAATCACACCTGCTAGAAATTTCTGTAGTTGCCAGAGAATGTGACTAACTACACTAATAACCCAGAGAGACACTTTAGAAGCTTCCCCATGGTCAAAGACACTTCCACTGGCCTTGGGTCAGGGAATCTGGTTTCCACCCCTTCATCTGTCATATTAGGCTTTTTGTACATCAAGTTCCTTCTTTGGGAGTCAAAGGACTTATTAGAGAAACTTCTAAAGTGTAAAATGATCCTAGCTCAATATACAGAAACTACTGTGAGAGAGATTTTTGTCCAATATCACTAATGACCTAAAGCAATTATTCTTTTTAAGATTTTATTTATTTATTTGAGAGAGACAGAGAGAGAGAGAGAGCAAGAGTGAGAAAGCACAAGTGAGGGGAGACCAGAGGAAGAGGGAGAAGTAGACTCCCTGCTGAGCAGAGAGCCTGATGCTAGGCTCAAACCCAGAACCCCAAGATCATGACCTAGGCCGAAGGCAGATGTCCAACCGACTGAGCCACCAGGTGTCCCTGAAGCAATTATTCTTATCTCCTTTTTAAATATGTGTGTATATAATATACACTTTTCATATATATTAAAATGTATATAATAGTATATATGCAGACACACACCATTCTTGAAAACTTATATACATATGTACATATATGTATATTTATATATATCTCCTTCAGTCTAACTGGGAAATCTGTTTCAAAATCAACTTCTGCTCTCTTCTTGGACTTGATATATAGCCAAGCAGGCCATTCTCGATTAACACAACTCCCTCCTGGGAAAAGTCACAGAATAACTTTATTGATTTTTCTTTACCCTTCTCCACATTTCTCTGCTGAAATGTTGTCTTAACTCTTAAATGTAAAAGCAAAAGGAAAACAAAATTAAAACAAAGAGATCTGCTTCTTGAGGATCATATTGATTCTCTATTTTTCTATATTCTAAAAAAACTTTTTTTTGAGGAACAGGGTATTTGTGTGGGGGTAGTAAAGAAAAGAGAAGATGATGTGTTTTCCAAGGGTTTTGTGCAACAGATTTCTTTACATTGAAACCGGTGTTTTACACACAATGCTGGACTCAGTGCTACATAAACCTCTTCTCCTCGTTCTCTCATGACTTGGCCAGCCATCTTTGAAAACTGCCAAGACTTTTTGGCAAACGATCCGTCCAATGTTTCCAGGAGCATACCCAATGCATAGGAATATAGGGAATGTTTATTTCTCATCAGATTTTCCTACCCCAAAAGGTCCCAACAAGATTAAGTATTTTATTATTATTTCTTTAAGATTAAGTATTTTAGAAGCAGAAAATTCTTTACTGATCAAATTTCAGGATGACTGATATAATTTAGGAGTTTTTCTGATGCACTATGAGAGAGGTCAGAACGAGGGTCTCTGGGTAGCCTTTCTGCATGGACTTCTCATGATGATCGGGGAATGCTGACCCAGAGCCTCACTCTTGCTCTCCTTCCAGCTTCTTGAAGTGCCCTGAACCCTGGATTCTGACTATGCCCTGGTGGGGTCAGGACAGTGGGAGGAAGACAAGGGGGATACTTGAGTGGCTTAAAGTAAAAGCTCTAAAAGACAGTTTGCATTTTCTTTTCTTCCCCTACCCCCACCCCGCACTCCACGGATTTACTGTACTTGCTCTACTGACTGAATTCACAAAAGCCTAGTAGAATTCCTATTTCCTTCAGTTCTCTTTTCTATTACCCACTGCTTTTCCTGTAAAGGGAAGAAAAGGCTTGGCTGATTTACACTACAATCACAATCTGATTCTTCCCCCCTTTAAGCAAATAAAGATGCCTTGTGAAATGAACGGATTGTGTTATTTAAAAATTGAAAGCGTATGTGAAGGAACCACCCCTTAGAAACAAGCTTAAGAAAAGTACAGGAGGAAAATGAAACCCTGTGAGTAAACAAGGTTACAGTGATGCACACTGTTGAGTACAATCTAGTAGAGCAATTATTAACAATATGACAAATATCTACTTCCAGTGCACAAATAAAATACACTCAAAACCACAAAAAGATAGTGATGTGCTATGCTTCCCTGCATTTTAATCACAGTGATGTGTGGTTTTTTGTTTTGTTTTGCTTTGTTTTTGAACAAAATACCCTTGCAAACTTAGTTTTAATTAAATGTCATCTTACTTTTTACTGGCTAGTTTATTTATTTTTTATTTTTTTCATTTTGTTTCTCTGCACATCTTGAATCAGAGAGTGATTTGGAAGCATTATGGGTGCAAGTGGGTAGACAAGCATGCTAAGAATTGGGTCATCTTGTTGAAATCAAGTTCACTTCTGTGTAGTACAGCAGGAAGAATGGGGAAAATGTGTCCTAATATCTTGCTGTATCTGTCCCAACTCATTCCTTTCATAGGGCCTCAGCAGGGGGAATTATGTAGCAATGCAATTTGTATCCTGGTTAAATAGGAAAGTCTCTGGAGTTCATTTCCAAGAACGGCCCCCCTCATGGCAGAGGAGCCAAGATTGTACCTTGTAAGAGGAAACACTGTTTCCTTAAGCAATATAGGCTCTTTGTTGAAACTGGCAACAGTGTTCCAGCTGCAGGCAAGAGGGTCGGCTCTGCCTCTGGATAAATGGAACTGCCTGAAGCTCATCCCATCCAGGCAATACAAAGCATGCTCTCAGTTTCCAAGATCTAATAGGAAGGTCTTTCCTGGCTTCCTACAACACCCAGATGGAACACAACAGATTCACCACAATTTGAAGCTACTGTGTAAGAAAATGTTCAGAATCAAACGTCCATTCATTCATTCGTGAAGCAACTTTTTATAGGGCGGCTCTCACATAGACTGGGCTTTGCCTAAGCACAGTGTTAGGTGGAAGAAAAAAAAAAGAGATTATATCCTGCCCTTCTGTTCTTCTCAACTCCTACTATCCTTGGTTCTTCCTTTGATTTCAAGCAACTACTCAAAAATCCTCAGCCGAAAACAGCTTCCAAGGCTTCATGTATTCATTCCATTCTCTTCTCTCCAGACTCCCTGTAGAGTATCATTTGATCCAGGTTTGTGTGAATAAACACTATTAATTAATATTAAGTCTCGACAATGTCCTTCTCTCAACACGTTTGATGCTCAGAGCACAAAGAAGCTGTATCTACTCCCTCAAAGTGAGAAACATCCCTATCTTGATCTCTGACGCCTAAAAGGCAGGGGTACTTCTTTAGATTTTATTCCCAAATGTGATCAGCCCTGGGAGTACTTGCTTATTTCTCAGTCAGAAAGAACCTGGAGCTGTGGATGCCCAAGGGAGTCATTCCAACAGAAACTAGAATTTCCAGAGAGAGAAAATTTATCCAGTTGCCTTGTCTGGTGCTTATGATACATTTAAGTATCACCCTCCCCATGGTAGACTAGAGGGAATGATCAGCATGAATTAAATCATGTCTTTAATGATATATTGCAAATAATTTCCCTGGTGAAATAGCAAGTTCCTGACCATAGTATTGTACACACCAATAAATAAACAACTGCTACTATTTTAATGTTGTTTTTCACATCGGGAAGACCTCAGAAACCTCTTGTTTCAACTGATAGACTGGAATCGCTGAAAAATTTGCCTTGCCTTCCCACCCGGTTCTGTGGCTAAAATGTATTGGGAAAATGGTGCGTTAGTCACAACTCTAATTGGGAAAAGCGTGATTATCATAGGGAACTGATTTGGTGATCTGTAGAGTACTATTATGTGGATACAAAAGAGACTTAAAATAGAAACGTCTAAGTTAGCAGTAGCAAAGAGACTGTGTGATTGGATCTGGTGTTCCAAATATTTTTTTATCAAAGCAAAAGGAGAAAGGATGTGCCTTGCACAAATTAGCCCACAGATCTTTCAAATAGAATCAGTAAGGAGCATATACAAAGGTAAGATTATCTGTAAGGAAACATCTTCTCCTTTCACAACAAGCCATGGAGATTGCTTTAGTTATCACGGCCTTGGCCTCTTAACTGCCCTTATGCCATTTGGGTAGGAACTCAGGAACCAATGATTCCCCCAATTAGCCATATCCAGAGGGCAGCCCGGGTGGCTCAGCGGTTTAGTGCCACCTTCAGCCCGGGGCATGATCCTGGGGCCGCGGGATCGAGTCCCATGTCGGGCTCCCTGCATGGAGCCTGCTTCTCCCTCTGCCTCTCTCTGTGTCTCTCATGAGTAAATAAATAAAATCTTAAAAAAAAAAAAAAAAAAAGAACTGTAGCATCTGCTGTCATCAAAATAATGGCAGGCTTACAGACAAAGGCTGATGAGTAGTAGGGAGACAACAGGGAGTTATACAGCATACTTTGAGATAAGGCTGTTTGGAATGTGCTTTACCACTTCTGTATATTTCATTCTGTAGGCAGGACAAATATTCAGGGAATACTTTGGAGTCTTTCTAAACTTAGAGTGATTCCAACACTCAATTGGGGAGCCACAGAGTATTCTATTCTGGCAAAGGTAGAATTTAAAGGTAACTTGGGAAAATCCCTCAAGTGCCTTGTAGAAAACCAAAATGGGCAAAGTATAATTAAAACCATTAACCAAGAAGATGGATAATGGAATCATTCAGGCTTGCATCTGAAAGCCAGATCGGCCACTTAATAACTTTGTGGACTTGGGCAGAGTACTTAACTTTTTGAAACCTTACCTCAGATTCCTGATTTATAAAATGGGGATAATAATATTTTCTTTTTAAAAAATATGTTATTTATTTATTTATTTATTTATTTATTTATTTATTTATAAGAGAGAGTGTGCACCAGCAGGGGGAGGGGCAAATGGAGAGGGAGAGAATCTCAAGCAGACTCCATGCTGAGTGTGGAAACTGATGCAGGGCTTGATCTCATAACCCCGAAATCATAACCTGGGCTCAAACCAAGAGCTGGATGCTCACCTGAATAATAATATTTTCTATGCCTACTTATTTTAAGGTTACATGATACAAAGAATATAAATTGTGATAATGTCTGGCATATAGTAAACACTCACAATGTTAGTTCTTATTTCTTCTCTCCCTTTATTGATGCATACTTTCCCAATTTCCATTTATCCTCTCTCTCCTGAGCTTATAGAATGCTGACTTTTCTATAATGCTCAGCAAGTCTATTTCATTAATTAATTTTGTTTTAAGATTTTATTTATTTATTCATGATAGACACAGAGAGAGAGGCAGATACATAGGCAGAGGGAGAAGCAGGCTCACTACCAGGAGCCTGATGCAGGACTCAATCCCAGCACCCTGAGTTCACAACCTGAGCCAAAGGCAGACGCTCAATTGCTGAGCCACTCAGGCATCCCAAGTCTATATAATTTAATAGTTTTAAAAAGTATTCTAAATATAAGACCTAGAAGTAATATGAACATTGAATATAACTTGCCTTTTTTTTTTTTTTTTGCAAAAGATGCTCATAATCTACTAAGGAGGTTAGAAACATGGGTGCATAACTATAAATTAGATAATGGTAAGTGGAATTGATTGATTAAACATTGGGGGTGGATGGTACCTAATATGTACCAAGCACCATATAGGGTGGCAGAGACTCAGATATATAGGATGCAATCATTAAACTTCAAGGCCCTTAACTTACTATACAAAGAGATATATGGGCAAACAATCACAAAGGAAGGTGGAGAGTACAAATGATACCAGATAAAGTAGTGGCACAAAGAATGTGAAATCACTTTTGTTGGAAGTATCTGGGAAAGTTTCAGGAGGAGAAGGTATCTAAGACTAACATATAAAAATGACTAGGATAGAACATAGATAAAATGAGCAAGTTCCTTGAAAAATACAACTTGCTAAAACTGACACAGGTGAAACAGAAAATCTAAATGGCTTTACATCTCTCAGAGTAATTGAATCCATTATCTAAACCTTCCCACAGAGAAAACCAGGTCCAAATAATATGATTGGTGATTCCTATCAAATATCCACGTAAGAACGAACACTAATCTCACAAAACTTTTCTAAAAAGCAGAAGAGGGAATGCTTCCTAACTCATTCTTTACCAATATTGGAAAATAAATTACAAGGCAATCGCAGGACCAATATCCTTCATAAACATAAACGCAAAAATCCTTAACAAATTTTTAATAAATCAAATCTTGCAAAATATTAAAAAAAATGGTCATCCATTAGGATTTATTCCAGCAATGTAAGATTGTTTTGTATTTTAAAATCAAGGTAACTCATCATATTAATAGGATAAATGGAGAAAAGCACATCATTATTTCAATAGATGCAGAAAAATTATTTTATAAAATTCAAATTCATTTTTTAATTAAAAAATTAAAATTAATCTCCAAGTATTATTAATAAAAAAGGAATTTTCTCAATCTGATAACAGGCATTATATTTAAAAAGTGTATTGTAAACACCATCCTTAATGCTTAATTATAAAATTATTTCCTCCTAATGTTGGGAAAAGGCCTGCTTTTATCACTTCTAGTCACCATTTCATCGGACATCCTAGTAATTGTAATAAAGCAAGAAAAAGAAAAGGCATGACTAGAAAGAGAAGTAAAATTGCCTCTATTTATAACTAGTGTGCTTGTTTATGCAGAAAATCCTAAAATAATCTACATAACAATGACAGAACTAATAATTGCATTTAGCAAAATCATAAAATATAAGATTAATACATGCAAGTCAATTATATTTTTAGATACTAGCAGCAAATCATTTGAAATGAAGGATTTTAAACCATTTATAATAACATCATAAGATGTAAAATGCTTAGGAATAAATTTTCAAAAATATGCATGTGGTGAGGTGTCTGGGTGGCTCAGTCAGTTAAGCAACTGCCTTTGGCTCAGGTCATGGTCCCGGAGTCCTGGGATGGAGTCTTGCATCGGACTTTCTGCTCAGAGAGGAGCCTGCTTTTCCCTCTGCCTCTGCCTCCCGCTCCCCACTTATTCTCTCTCAAAATAAATAAATAAAATCTTTAAAAAAATATCCATATAGTGAGTTCAATTGTGGCTCCCAAAACATATGTGTACCTGGAACCTCAGAATGTGACCTTTTTTGGCAAAAGGGTCTTTGCAGATGCAATTAAGTTTAACATCTTGAGATGAAATCATCCTGCATTTGGCTGTTCCCTAAGTCCAATGACAGTGTCCTTATAAGAAACCAAAAGGAGACAACACTGTGACCTAGAGGGGACACAAGAAGAGAGGTTAGCTGAGGAATAATAAGGATTGCTAGGAGCCTCCAGAAGCTAGGCATGGAACAGATTCTCCCGTAAAGAGTCTGGAAAGAACTGACCACCTGCCAATACCTGACTGGACTTTTGGCCCTGAACTGCAAGATTCAAGCTCTGTTTTATTTATTTGTTTATTTATTTGTTTATTTATTTATTTATTTATTTTAAAGATTTTATTTATTTATGAGAGGCACACACAGAGAGAGGTAGAGACACAAGCAGAGGGAGAAGCAGGCTCCCTGTAGGGAGCCCGATGTGGAACTCCATCCCAGACCCCAGGATCATGCCCTGAGCCAAAGGCAGGTGCTCAACCACTAAGCCACCCAGAGTCTCCAATTTTTGTTGTTTTAAACAAACCTATTTGTGGTAATCTGTTAAAGAAGCCAAAAGAAACTAATACAAGGTGTACAATCTTCTGGTAGGGCAAAATATTGCTGGTAGAAGTTAAAGACCAAAATATTGCTGGTAGAAGTTAAAGACCTAAAGAAATGCAGAGATATACCAGGTTCATAGATTGGAAATTATCATTAAGATATCAATTCTACCCAAAGGGTGCTATAGATTCAAAGAAATCTGACAGTCAAAATTTTAGCAAGCTTTTTTTCCTCTTTTTATTTGCAGAAATTGACAAGCTAATTTTAAAATTTATATGGACATAAAAAGTTTCTAGAATTTTCAGAGTAGTTTTAAAAGAACGGAGGTTTCATTACTACTTTATTTCAAGATTTACTATAGAGTTACAATAATAAAGCAAGTGTGATGCTGGAGGATAAGATAGACATACAGATTAATGGAAAAGAATAGAATCCAAAAATAGACTCCCACTGATACGGTCAATTGAATTTTTTTGACAAAAGTGCCAAAGCAATTTAGTGGGGGAGAAAGTCATTTCAACAAATGGTGCTAGAACAAGATAACTGTATAGAAAAGAGTAAACATTAATCCTTATCTCACCATATACAAAAATTACCTCAAAGTAAATGACAGACTTTAATGTAAAAGCTAAAACTATAGAGGCACCTGGGTGGCTCAGTGGTTGAGCATCTGCCTTTGGCTCAGGGCATGATCCTGGGTTCCTGGGATCGGGGAGCCTGCTTCTCCCCCTGCCTATGTCTCTGCCTCACTCCGTGTATCTCTCATGAATAAATAAATAAATAAATAATTAAGAATATATTAAAAAAATAAAAGCTAAAACTATAAATCTTCTAGAAGAAAACATAGGGAAAAATCTTTGAAATTTTGGAGGTAAGCAAAGATAAAGATAAGATACAAAAAGACAAAGAACTATAAGAGTAAAAACTGCTAAAGTAGACTTGATCAAAACATAAAACTTTTGCTCTTAAAAGACACCATTAAAAAAAGGAACATACAACCACAAAATGAGAGAGAACAACTGCAAAACATGTGATGTAACAGAAAGTATCTAACATCCATAAAGACATCTTATAACTCAATAATAATAACTAATAAAAAAACATAAAATTTGGAGACAATACTTGCAAAACACATGATACAACTGAACAGTGTCTAGCATCCATAGAGACATCTTATAACCCAATAATAACTAATAAAAAAGATAAAATTTGGCTCAGTCAGTTAAGCATCTGCCTTTGTCTCCAGTCATGATCCAGGGGTCCTGGGATTGAGTCCTGCACTGGGCTCCCAGGTCAGTGGGGAGTCTGCTTCTCCCTCTGCCCTCCTCCCCTCATGCTTGCTCTCTTCTTTCTTGCAAAAATAAATAAAAATCTTTAAAAAAGATAAAATTTAAACACTTCACAAAAGAAGATACACAAAAGGCAAATAAGCACATGAAAAGATGCTGAAAGTCATTAGTCATTAGGGAAATGTAAATGAAAATCACAAGATGTTACCACACATCCATAACAATGGCTAAATTTAAAAGATCAACCGTAACAAGTTTTGATGAGACCATGGAAAAACTGGAACTCACATATGTTCTTGGTGGGAATATAAAGTGATCAACCACTGAGGACAACTTTTAGTTTCTGACAAAGTTCAATCTACATCTACCATATGATCCGATGATTCTACTCCTAGGGTTTACTAAAGAGAAATAATAGTGCATGTCCTCACCAAGACTTGTAAGCTAGTGTTCATAGCAGGTTTATTTATCATAGGCAAAAACTGGAAGCAAGCCAAATGTCCATCAACTGGTAAATGGATAAACAAATTGTTATATATCCACAACACAATGAAATATCACTCCCTGATAAGAAGAAAAAAACTACTTACACATGAAATAGTACAGATGAGTCTCAAAGTCTTTTTACTGAAAGAAACCAGACATAAAAGAGTATATGCCATATTGATTCTATGCCTATAAAATTGTAGAAAATCCATACCAAGCTGTAGAGACAAAAAGCAGATGAGAGTTTGACTAGGGTTGGGGTGAGAGGAAGACAGACTACAAAGGGGACTAGGGAAACTTCTGGAAGGGATGGAGACACTTTTTTTTTTGTAGATTTTTAGTTATTTACTCGTGAGAGACACACAGAGAGAGAGAGAGAGAGAGAGAGAGAGAGAGGCAGAGACACAGGCAGAGGGAGAAGCAGGCTCCATGCAGGGAACCAACATGGGACTAGATCCTGGGTCTCCAGGATCATTTCCTGGACTGAAGGTGGCGCTAAACCGCTGAGCCACCTGGGCGGCCCAACACTTTGTATTTTGATTGTCATGGCTGTGTTATGGATGTGAGCCCTCCAAAATGCATCAGTTGCATATTTTAAATGGATATGGTTTGTTGCATGTAAACTACATCTCAATAAATTTGCTAAACATATTGAGGAGAAAGATAGCAGATGGATGGGGGAAGATGGGGCATCCAGAGAGGAGTACAGGAACAAAGGCTCAGAAGCATAAATGCATACATGTCTTATCTCAAAAAAATAGTTTGTAAATTCCCTGCAGGTGGCAACCCTGTCTTGTGTTATATCTATGGTCCTCTCAGTGACCAGCAATGAAGAGGGCAATGATGTTTCTGAGTTGCATGGAATTATTCAGTATTTATCCACAGGTACTTATTTAGAGAGTGTTAGATCTATTATCAGAAGACTAAATACAAAGCCCAATCATTTATCCTTCTGAGACCCCTAGAAGTCATTCTACCTCTCTACGCCTAAACTGCAAAATAAATAACAATATCTCTATAATACAGTTGTTGTAAAGGTTAAAATAATACCCATGATAGTACCTAATAATATTTCAGTACATGTTATGCATCTCCGACAAAGAGTGGGGCTTCCAAACATATTTGTTGATTGACGTGCCAACTGTTATTTGGTTGTTCATATACTCAAATCTCTTATTATCTGCATAAGTATCATCCATATCTAACGATTTTCCTAATCAGAGACACACTTCCATGTCACTTTGGTCAATGAAGCACTCCAGAAATTAGAGTTGATTTTAATATTAGGTTGAGCAGGATACAATTACCCAAGTAAATGCATTCTTTTAAAAAAATCACATAAAGCATTCCAAAATAGAAGTGACTTGGGGATTATGCATTGTTTCTAGATTTTCTATGCCACTGCTTTTGAGTAGTGCAGTCAATGGAGAGCACACTATTGTTTAAACAAAAACCAAACGCACAAAAGTTAAGCAAGTGGTGGGTAAATGTGGTCCCAATCTGAAGGTTTCAGGGAGAAACTAGAAGAAACTAGAACAATGGGACAGCAAGAGCCCATGTCTACAGAAAATCAAGGGAGAAGGAGGCTCCCTAATCCAGTGTCTCAGAACAAGAAAATTGCTAGAAGATGGACTTGAAGAAATAAGTAGCCAGACACATTTAGTAAAGGAACACAGGCAGGTATCATTCTTCCCAGAAATAAAATGGATAATATAACTATACTTTCAAAGGCCGATTGATTCATATGAATGCTTGCTCCAGATGGCAAGTGATAGAGGAGAACAGCTATATTTGTTGAGAAGTTCTGGGATAGAAGATGAGCCTTGCTACTTCTCTGTGTCCTGTGGTACTCTGATGAAGAACTCTTGATGACATAGAGGAAGATGTGGGTTGCTTTTTTATTTTTTATTTTTTTATTTTGATAAATTATTTATTGGTGTTCAATTTGCCAACATATAGAATAACACCCAGTGCTCATCCCGTCAAGTGCCCACCTCAGTGCCCGTCACCCAGTCACCCCCACCCCCCGCCCACCTCCCCTTCCACCACCCCTAGTTCGTTTCTGTGGGTTGCTTTTTAACACATTTTTGTTGGTAAACAAATTTTCTTCTTTTAATTTAGGGGTCAGCAAACTACAGCCCTTGAGCTAAGTCCACCCCGCAGTCTGTTGTACCAGAACCCGCTTGCTCCCACTCGTTGCTCTTGTCTGTGGCCGCTTTCTCACCACAATGGGAGAGTTGAGTGGTTTCAACAGAGACCACTTGGCCCACAAAGCCTAAAATATTTATGCTCTGACCCTTTACAGATAAAATGTGATGGCCTCCTGTTGTGGAAAATGCAAAGTTAGATCCAGATACCAGAATATCTGCATCGATGTTATATCCAGTACGGGGCAGCTATTCTAAAAAGCTCTCTAGAAATTGGTTTCCTCTCATGGTGTTAGTGGGATCCTATTTAAAACTGAATTCTCTCAATCTTTCCTGAAACTACTTTGCTAAGATCAGTGAAAGGCTTTTCAAATATTGCAACTCATTTCACAAGTTTATGGAAGAAATTGTGCAATGAACTTAGAGAAGTTCAGTTTCGGGGTGCCACTTAAGTAGAACCAACTATGAGGCAATTTGTGTTTCTCTGTTCTTGTCTCATCGAGGGGCAGGATTCATCTTTGGACTTCTGTCTGGCTGTGGCTAAACTCTGAGGCCCCAGAGCTCAGAAGACTGTGCTAGCGAGCCCCATAAGACTGAGCAGACAGGAAACCTTCCATTCCTAAGACTGATTTTCAGTTTTGCTTGTTAACGTATCCCCATTTATCACCTGCCCCTTAGAATCTGGGATTCTATTTGCTTCGACTTATTCCTCTTTTGTAAATTACTGCTCTGCACTTTAACCTTAGCTCTGCTGTCACCAAACCCTTCCTGCTTATTTGAACTTCTGGTCCTGTTCCTTCCAGATAGCTCCAGGCTCATGCTATCAATAACCTAGCATGACTCTGGGTTTTTAGTCCTCCCTTGGGTTCCAGTTTAACCATGTATAAAATGGGACTGCTGTGTTTTCAGGTACTCTGCACAGATCTACTGAAGACAAATAACAAGGCCACTGCTGGAGATACAAACATTATCCTAATTTGCAAGCATAACAGATTCTCTTAATATTGATATGACTAAAGGTAATTTAAATGATGGTTGTCATCAAACTATTTCTGTATCAGTTTAAAATAGCCAATCTAGGGGCACCTGGGTGACTCAGCGGTTGAGCATCTGCCTTCGGCTCAGGTCATGATCTGTGGTCCTGGGATCGGGTCCCACATCAGGCTCCCTGAGGGGAGCCTGCTTCTCCCTCTGCTTATCTCTCTGTGTCTCTCATGAATAAATAGACCAAATCTTTAAAAAAATAAAATAGCCTATCTAGAAATTATCATAAACTTTGCAACTTAAAAATATCTTTCCTCTAAAGAGTATGGCCTCATGCTCATTCATAGAATAACCTAAAAATAGCGAAGAAATAAAAGAAAGCTACATATTCACCTGACACATGAAAAGCCCATCTGAGTATTTACAGGGACTCACAAATAACCTTCAAGAGCTTCACACAAACCCTGAAGCTCTGAGCTAATCATGGTACTTCTTAATCTTTCTTTCTTCTCTTTTTTTTCTTAAGATTTTATTTATTTATTCATGAGAGACACACAGAGAGAGGCAGAGACACAGGCAGAGGGAGAAGCAGGCTCCCTGCAGGGAGCCCAATATGGGACTCGATCCCAGGACACTGGGATCAGGGCCTGAGCCAAAGGCAGATGCTCATCCACTGAGCCGCCCAGGTGCTGTGATCTTTCGATAATAAAATACAGTTGTGGGGCAGCCCGGGTGGCTCAGCGGTTTAGCGCCGCCTTCAGTCCAGGGCGTGATCCTGGAGACCCGGGATCGAGTCCCACGTCGGGCTCCCTGCATGGAGCCTGCTTCTCCCTTTGCCTGTGTCTCTGCCTCTCTGTCTCTAGGTGTCTCTTGTGGATAAATAAATAAAATCTTTTTTAAAAAATACAGTTGTAATCTTCAAAGTGACTGTTTCTTTTTTCCATCTCTACCTAAAGGTTGTGTGTCTAGCTTAGCTTTCAGTGCTTGGCTCTCAGAGCATTGTCCCCTGGTCACTAGGGAAACAACTCTCTTCAGAAGCACTGGAAATGACAGTATTTCTAGTAATGAATGAACACCACTTTCCTTTGGTTGAACAAAATGCCTATCAGTGAAATTAACAAAAATTGTGTATGCACAGGCGTGTATTTGGGAGAAGGCACCCAAGATGGGAGTCTAATATTTATATTTATTTTTATAATTTCATAGTAAGCTAAATTTTTATTGCATCTGATTGACTACAGGAAAGCGTATAATTTCTCCACTTTCCAGACATGAGACTTTGCTTTCCATCCCTAAAACATGTACTAACATGTGACCTAATATTCTCTACTGTAAAGAGAGCAACTCACCCTACTCCCTGATCCCAAGATCAGTATTTCTTCTGCCTCAACTTCCTAGCACCCAGCCTACAGCAGTGAGCAGATCACATACTTTTGGACCCTCAAAGCAGCAATTTGGGTGTCTCCACAATACTCTATGCCTTTATTTTAGAGTCTCACTTAGACCTGTATATTGACTCAGTTCATTTACAGTTTACCTCACCCTTGATTGACTCTTTCCCCAAGCCTGATTATGTTTCAGAGAAACAGGGTCCAAGTGACACAGGGGAGCAGCTGAGGAGCAAGGACAAGACCAGGAGAAGGAACTGCCAGCCATGAAGACTAAGACTAAGAAGCAAAAAAACAAAAGAAGACTGTATGAGAGTGTAGAATTCAACAATGGTCATTTCCTAAGGTGACCCTTAGCCACCAAATGGGTTAAGTACAAAATACTGTTTTAAAAGGCTAAGAAGTCTTAAGTGCTGTGATGCTTGCACTGATAGCTTTTATTCTTATAAAAATGTGCTTATATGGAGGACTTTGTTTCTTGATAAAATAGGATAGCTGAGGAATTGCTAACATAATTGAAGAGGGGCTCATTTAACACTTTTAGGTGGCTGTTATACACTTTTTTTCTCTCTTGTTCTTTCATGTAGGGTCTATACGCCCAGACAGGGCCAGACTGTGTGACTTCTGCCCCATGCATAAGCACAGTCAGGAGCTTAATGAATGTCTGGTGACAATGATGAACAAGAGCTTAATAACGGGGTCTTCTCTAAAGGCTGATTAATGGGGCCTCAAGTTAATATGTTTTTCATTCTCTCTTTGCACTCATTTTTTAGTGGGTGTAGAGAGACGACAAATTGAACATTCATTGAAAGAAAAAAGCAGAATGTTCTCTCTAGAAGTAGGTAGATAGCTTTGTTACAAGATTTGCTGACGGTTAAGGAACAGGATTTCCAAGATTTTATTCCTCTGACTCATTCTATGATGTGGACATAATCTGTCTTAGCCAACCTCCATTTCCAAGATTTTCATAACCACATTTCCCATTTGCAACACATTATGAGGATCTGCAAAGTTAAGAGATCCTTGATTCAATCAGAAACAATACTTACTACTTTTGCAATACTCCATCTATGAGCCAGAAGACCAAGAAACCTTGTCTTTCTGCTAATGGATGACAACTGTGTAGTCTTAGGCTCCCCTCTGGGATATACTGGTCTCTCATCACCCGAGTCACAAAAAAAGAAAAAGAAAAAAGCAAAGAAAACCCACCTCACCTAAACAGGATTCCCCTTATTGATTTTTTTTTTTTTACCATCTACTGAGCCATCATTCTTCCAGATTTAGAAGGTATAAGTGATCTTTGATTTGCCCCTTCCCTACCTTTCCCAGTCCATGTTTACAAGAGTTACAAAGCCTATTGCTTTTCTGTGGACTTGTGTCTTTTATCTGTTCCTTCCCGTCCACTTTTCACTGTTGTCTTTGATGAAGTTCTTCGCCTCCTCACCTCCTGGATAACTCCAGCAGTTTCCCTTCTAGCATCCCTCTCTCCACTTTGTTCCCCCTCCAGTCCATCTGGAGTTCCATTAACAGAATACATACTCTGCTTTAAATTCTGCTTTTATTTTATCATTCCCTAACCCAAAGTCTTCATTTGCAACTTACGCCATTTCACATCTATAAGATCATGCACGTGAGAAAACCCCACAAACAGTGTAACACTAGCGAATTATTGTCATCGGCAATAATGACTCTTCCTGGCTTTGGGGATATGACATACTGTAACCCATCTTCCTTGAAGTATATAACCTGATTTGAAACTTCTGGCAAACATGCTACTTTGGGCTCTAGTTGGGTCAAGCTCAACACTGCCAACAAGCATGCCCTGCTCTTCCTTACCATGTATGTGTTCCCTCCAGAGGGAGACATGGAAGCTGCATGACAGCACAGGTGGGAGCTTTGTATATTGTGAAATAACCAGACATACATGGAATTCCCAAGAGCTCTGTTCTTGACCCTGTCTTGTTTATTTTATTAAATTCTTGGATGAAAATAGATTATATTCTTATCAAATCTTCAGGCATTACAAGTGAAGGGAAATAAAAGCTACGCCAGATGACAAGATCAAAGTTCAAAGAGAACTCCAACAAGAGGTCAAAATGAAGTTCACCAAATATGACAGAAATAAATAAGTTTTGAATGCTAGGTTCAAAACTCCAACTGAACAGGGTGGGGGAGACCTCACAGAACAATTATTTTAAAATATTTCTAGAAGAGATCAGGATGAGGGTGAGGACTAGGATGCAGGGGAATGGACTGTTTAGAAGGGAAATACAAACCAAGCCAACATGCTGACTTGTGAAGGATCTAGAGATCGCATATAGTATGTAGATTTATTCATGTTTCTCTTGAGAAGAGGACATTAAGAAAAGATGTACTATCTCTTCTTTTAGGACTATCCTAAAAAACAGACAAACAAACAAACAAAAAACAAAAATAGAGGGTAGAATGATTCCCTTCAGCAATAAAAGGAAGAAAGAACTAGACCCACTGATGAAATAAGATGTATTGAGAAGTTAACTTCTTGTGACTAAGACTGTTCAAGTATAGACTGAGTGACATCAACAGAGGAAATTTTTTGTGGGGGGAGGCATTCTTAAGAGTGCGGAGAGTGTAAAGATTGTCGATTTTTAACCTCTAAGGTATGGTATTACTCCCCCTGCACCCGTCGCTGTACAAGACCAATCATATATGCTCTCTCCAGTCAGACAGCTTGTCCTTCTCACTAGCCTGGAAACTCCTTGGAGGTAGGAATTCTGTTTTTTATCTCTGTATTCCTGGCTTCCAGCACAGTTCCCAAGGAACTAAGGTACTCAATATATTGCAGTGAATTAACTAAATTATAAATTTCTATTTAGAAAAGTCCTATCACCCTTTAAAACCCAGCATGAGTTCCCACTTTTCACAATTATTTCTCTACTCCTATAGTTTTCATATTCTGTGCCATATCGTTTGCTACAAGGTACTTCTCCACATATTTCCTTGTATACTGTTGTTTAATGAGTGCCATACCTGTCTCCCCAGCTAGACTGTCAGTTCTGAGTGAACAAAAGGATACCATTTAAAAATTAAGCCAACTACTTATCACTGTGCTCGGCACTGAACTGATTAGTGATAATGTGCTTCCTAATTGACTGCAAAGTACTCCAGAAAATTTTAATATTAAAATAATCATCTTATTATTACAAAGAGAAATATAGTGACAAAGAGAAAAATAGGAATTTTATAGTGGAGAAGCATGGTGGACACTACCTTGATCAGGTGACCAAAATGAACATTGATAGTAAGACTACATATTGACCTCACTGACCCCAATGGGATGTCATCATCTCTTCTGTGGAATTCTTGCCAAAAATAAGTAACTACAATCTAATCATCAGAAAACATTACATTTATCCAAACTGAGGGACAGTCTAAAAATATCTGACCAGTCAAAATCATTAGAAGTGTTTGGGTCATGGAAGACAAAGATTGAACAACTGTCACAAACTGAAAGAGATTGAGGAAACATGCCACTGAATGCAAGGTGGGATTCTGAGTCGGACCCTGCCGCAGAGAAAGGAGGTAAAAGTTGAGAAATTCTAATCGATTCTGTGGGTTAGTTAGTAGTATCACAATAATGTTGGATTTCCCAGTTTTGATCATTACATGATGGTTACAAAAATGTTAACATTAGGGAAATTTAGATGAACACTGTACTATTTTGTAAGTTTAAAATTAAATTCCTTCAAAATAGAAATCTAACTAAATCATCTTTTGGTTTTCCTCCACCATATTAACAAGAGAATAGCATCTATGCAAAGTTTATAAATTTTGAAGAGAAAATGGTCATTAGTGATAAAGAATTTGAAAATAAAGTGGTATCTAAACAACTAAAACAGCTACCTTTAATCCAAACAAACAAGGTACGCTTGATTCTCTTTATTTGCAGTAGTTACGTCTATAGAGAACCCAGAATTAGTGAATACTGAAGAACTGCTCCCAGAGGAAATACAGGGAGAGTTTCCTGCAAGCCTCTGGTCATGTTTTCATCAACTGATCAATACATAACCTTGATTTATGTGTGTTTCCGTTTAAAGATACCTTACTTAATATATATTGTTGATTCATTAACATTGAACTCACAGTCAACAGCTATAACTCATGCCTGAATGAAGCTTATCTTAACATATGTATTTTCTCCATAAGGCACATGACAGCTTCTTGTGCTCAGGAACTAGACCGCACTTTGGCATTACATGTGGGGGCCAATTTTAATGGTGAAATCATCAACAAATGTGCAAAACTACAAAAAAATGTCACACTAAGTAGATCTCGAAAAGGACACAGTAAAGCTGAGACAAGAAGGCAGGATGTCACCTTGTTTGACCTCAGCTAGGAACGTGTGAATTGGGTGACATCAATTTTTGATGCTCTGTGCATGTCTGCAAATGACCACAAAAGCACTGCCAGTATTCATTTGGGTTTACAAATCTAAATACAATTTTAGTGAGTTGGCAAATTTGAAAATATGTAATTCATAACTGGGTATTGATTGTGCCCTCAAACATATCCAGTGATTGTGAATTTTGGTACCTTTGCCTTAAGTGAATAGGAGAGTAAGTACATTATTTGCATTTGAAATGACAAATTGAATTCTCAAAAAATTAGAACGTGATTGAGGACTTGCTATTTATCAGAGCCCTGTGGAAAGAATGGGGCTTCTTCACCAAGGCTTGCCCAGTTTTAGTATCACAGTTTTCTTACAGATGGAGACAGTCCATGAAAATTTGTCTCTGTACTTTCATTCTGTGTGGGGGTGTTATGATTCTATAATCTAGTTCTGTCTTGATTACAGTCTTTTCCTCCATGCTGTCTTAGAGCCTTTCCAGTACCCTGACTTCAAGTCCAATGATATTAATTTCCTTTCATTTCCACTGTAGTCAACACTACACATGGCCACAGCCTGAACTTCATCATCATTGGGAACCACTCCACCCTCAGAAAATGTCTTCGTTTATTGCCTACCCACTCCTCACTTGTGTTGGACACATTTGACTTTTGTTTGTGACACAGAAACTCCAAAATTCCTCTGGATCTTCCCAGCTCATCACTCTCTTCTAGCTGTACTTCAACTTTATCTCCATTTAGTCAGTAACTTTTGTGATGTCATTTCAATGATGCTTTCACTAGAACCCCAGGATCTATTATCTTCTGATTTTTTTTTACAACTTTCCATTTTCCAAACTGTGATCTTGAGTGATTGCCATTTGTTTTCCCTGCTTCCATCCCTGGTCTGCCAGATATTGCTGTAAAAATGCACAAGAGCATACTGCTTAAGTCCAAAATAAATTCATTTACTTAATCAACCTTCAGCAAGTTGCTTTTTTTTTTTTTTTTTTGCTGTCCTTATTCTGATTCATCTACTGTCAGATTCCAATTGCACAGGCAGGATATGCCAAATATTCTCTCCTTTCTACACATGTTGCCAACGCTGTAGTTCAGACTGATACAGGGATCACCTGAGTCTATGGTAATAAGTTCTTAACTAGTCTTCCCACATTCCGTCCTGTCCACTTTATACACTAGAGAATCATCTTAAAGTAGACAGTTAATCAACCTACCTGCTCCCCATAGCTACCTGGAAAAACTCCAAACACCTTTACATGACATTCAAATCCCTCTATGAACAGATTTCAGATTACTTGTAAAAGTTTTTTCTTCTTTCTACTTTGTCTAAGCCAAAATGGACTATTTCCATTCCCAAATAGGTCCTAATTCTTGCTAATCAGGCAGGCCCCTTCTTCATGCTTCTCCCTTTATCAGGAATATTTTGTCCCCAATCTCTCTTCCTCAAAATCTGACCCATTCTTCAAGCCCCAGCTCAAAAATGCCTCTTTCTTGAAATCTCCTTTAATTCTGAAATTGGAAATTCCCTCTTCCTCTGATTTGTTGTAGCACTTTGGAATTGTATTTAATGCATTTGTATTTGTGAAGTAATCATTTTGTAATTATTTTATTCCCTTTGCTACATTTCAAGATCTTCAGGGACAGAAATATCAAATCTATCTTGCCTTTACCACAGCACCTATATATATGCTCAGTAAAGTAGTATTTAACAACTGAGTGAAAGGCTATGATATACATATATATATATATATATATACATATATATATACATGTATACATATATATAACAGATAAAATTGAACAAGCACAACACATTGTTAATGGCTCATATTATTAATGTTAATTATTGATTAATTACTGATATTTATTGATAAATAATTGAAAAATTGAAAGAGACATAGAGGAGAAGAGAACAAAAGAGCAGTAAATTAACAATTATTTGATAAAGTGAAGTGAAATTGATTGGGAAACCAATGAGTGGTTGACTATTGTAACATTAACTCTCTGGGCAGGGCTGTACTGAAATCCTTTCAGAGCGAGAGATGTATTTATTTTGTTCCTGGGATTCAAAACTGAAAGATAACATATGAATAAAATGTATTCAATGAATTTTTAAATTGTACAGACATTGCTAGACACACTTGATACTATAATAGTACATCACTTAATTGGAAGGACTTTTTAATTTTGGTAAATGAATAAAGGAGCTCAGTACTTATTGTTTATTCCATTTGCACATTGAATACTAATGAAATGAATCACCATCGTTACTATCACTATCATCATAAAATATATTCCTCAGTTTAAAACACTTCAAAAACCATAGTAGAAATGTGGCTCAGTAGGAACCTACGACAACTGTGGAAGCTTAGTCACATCAAAGCAAAGCCATTCATCATCTTCATGACTGTGATGGTTTTATTTACACTCAATAAGCAATGCAGAAAAAGGTAGATTTCATGAAGGGAACTACCCAGTAAGTTTCACCCCATTGCAGGGAAATCGCATGTGAGTAATACAACTTAGTCAATTCTGTTCTGATAAGCATTAAAATATTTATCTTTGGGCCTTATTCTATGCATTCACGGTTGGATTTCTGGGAACTCCCAATATCCTAAGAAAACTTTTCAAAAGCCAAGCCTCAACAGCGTCCTATTTTCACTTGGCTGTTAAATCTATTTCGGATCCAATCTTGTGCCCTGAAACAATAGCAGAATGAAAGGGAAAAGGCCCATAGATGCTAGAGAATGCAATACAGAATTTAAACGTGGGGTGCAAATGTTAGCAGAGTTTCACATTTCCTAAATCACAGGCCTGTCAAAATTGTTTACTGAAAGAAAATCTGGTTCAAGTGAGCCAACACTTATTAAGCAACTATTATGTGTCAGCTTGGGAATAAAAGGATGATTGAAATGGTGTCCGTCCCATCAAAGAATTCACTACAGCTCTCAGTAAAACAGACATGTGTAACACTCATATAATGATATGCTAGCTGTTTGAACAAAGTGTTATGTGAGCACAAAAGGAAGAGCTGCCTGAGGGAGGTGAGAGGTAAACAGAAAAGGAGAAGGTGACCTTTGAGCTAGACTTTGGGAGGACATAAACAGTCAAAACAAACGTATCCTCAACCATGAACCTGGCCCTCAGTGGGGATCTAAGTTTTAGGGTAATTTCAAAGCATGAGCTATGAAAGTAATTTGAGATGAAAGATAAATCATGGTGGAATGTGATGAGACACCAAACTGAGATAAGTTAGTAAAATGAGCTATGTTCAGGAGAGTAATATTTTCACTTAAACCTTAAGATAGCAGGATGAGGAATATATGCTATTTCATATTGAATTTATTGTGGAAGGACTTTTTAAGAGATGTTTTCACTTGACACAGTGGGGGCTGGGAGTGACTTACTGGAACTTGTAGCATCTACTATAAGAGAGCCCATAGAAAAATTATCATCTTTTAAGAAATGCTTTAGTTTAAGGATAAGCAACATAATCAATTGTGCACTAAGTTACAGCATGTCAGAAAGTAATGCATTGTATTTATATGGCCTTTCTCCTTAGTGCTGAACTAAAATGGACTTTCAAATGATTAATCAGGACTGGGGAAGCAGAAAGCACAATAGAAGGGACTGATCATCAAGCCCCCAGACAGAACCCCTCATTACTACAATTTTTATCAGAAAGGATCAGCATCCAGACACTTCCTCTGAAAATAAATGGCCTGAAGCTCACCCAATTGGCTTAGGAACACAATTCATGGGTAATACTAGGGTTTCATCATCTGCCTTCTTATTTGGTATCTCTTAACCATATTCTTTTAACCTGAGAAGTTCTAAGTCCTCTGGAAGTAAGATCTCTTGACTGTCCCTATATTTATTTTTAAGGAGACCCAATTTTGTGTATGGACCCATGTTGTGTATGTATGATTAAAAAAAAAATCAGCAACAATAAAACCACTTGATTTTTAGTCCCAGACAGAAAATTCAAAGTATCACCTGATGTAAAAAGCATAAAATATTTATACAACACAGAGGGGGGAGAAAAGGCCTCCTTAAAAATGTCTTTGCCAACATGATCCCGAGGAAACAATTTTTTATTAAAAAATTGAGATTCCTCCCAATGCTTCATTTGTCTCGATAAATGTAGCCCAAGGCACAAAAACACATTCTTAATAAAGTTGAAATGCACAGTGATTATGCTTTATCATGCTTGTATTTTTCTAGCAATTTTTTATTTTTCTATCATTCCCAACATTTTTAATTTCCCATGTGCCTAGGATAGAATGTAAAATTAAAACAACAATTAAACCAAATCTCCATTGAAGAGCTTTCTTGATAAGTACGGCAAAGGTTTACTGATTTAACAGGACAACATGTTTATAATTTGCTGGTGGCAGAAAAATAATTCACTACTGGGGAATTCTGACATCTAAAATCTACATATTGAGTTGCTGGAAGGGAACTAGAGGGAATGTCTATGATTTAATTTACTTATCCTATTTAGAAAAAAAAAAGTCACTTGAGTCATTCTGGCTCACTTTCCTTAGCATTAGTCATACTGCATTTCCTTAAGCCTGTGAATGTGTTTCTATGTAAATAAACTATGTAGTTCACTTGGGGATAAAAGTCATAGTATTTAGAGATTATAAAGACCTATTAGATCATCCGGTCTGGCCCACAAGAGATAGTCCCTAGATAGGGAACGTAACTGTTGATCTTTGCCAAGAGGCCAAGAAGAAAC
This sequence comes from Canis lupus baileyi, assembly GCF_048164855.1. Taxonomy (NCBI): domain Eukaryota; kingdom Metazoa; phylum Chordata; class Mammalia; order Carnivora; family Canidae; genus Canis; species Canis lupus. Next base: position 77,075,107 of record NC_132840.1, read on the forward strand.
AGTTGGCAAAAGTATTTTCCACGCCTTTTAAAAATTTTAACTTATCTAATAGTGCTTTGGTCACTTCCCAAGTGGACGAGTCAAATTATCATTAAACAGTTTCACTTATCAGGGAGACACAAAGCTTAACTTATCTGAGTTGACAATGTTCCAACTGCCTCCATTTGTTGAAGAAATGATCTTGTTTGCAAAATATGAACAGTAAGGCATCTGCTCTTTGAACTAGCCAGGCAGTTTCCTTTCTGTAAAGAAGAAAGTCGAAAGGCAAGTCCTTCTTAACTTTCTCCTAATCTATTTTCACAAGTTTCAGAGCAAGAAGATATTAAAACACGGATTTGCTCAAAGTAGGAAACAAATACATAAAATACACCACCATATGGTAGCAACTTAATAGTTTACAAATCAAAGTGTTTTCCGTTTCCAGTTTGGCACATTTCATGACACTAGGAGTGATTTTGAAATTTAAAGTTATGAAGAGGTTTGGCATTATGGTAAAAGTTAAAAAGCAAATCAGTAATATGAACCTGAAAGAATTACTGAAGATACCTATTCTGGTAACCATTCTCTTTATCCTGCAGTTCTTAAATCCTTATTTCTGACACTCCCTATATGTTCCCTCCACCCAGATTATATTCAGAAAACTGTCAATGCTACTCTTTAGTATCGACACCATTTCTATGGAGAAAGCCATACAAATAAATACGTTACAAAATAGCACAAAGGAAAACTAATGAATAGCAGAGGGTGAGTAGGTAATGTAAAAGGAAAATAAGATCTAAACATTTTAAGTAGAATTATTTCTTGTCTCCTAAACACAATTCAACCTAACCCATGATGTAAATCTTCTATTTTTAATGGAGTTAGCATTTCCAGAGTGGGTTTGATATTTGTGTTGTGGAAGATTATATTCTATTATAAATGCTGTTTTAAAAAATAGTGTGGTCCTTGACTTCTTGAAGTCTATATCCTAAGCCTATAAAAAATTTGAGCATTTCAGAGGACCTCAGTAAGTCTCTCCATGTGCGCTGAGCATAAACTGTGAGCTAAGCCCTCTGCAGGTGTTGTAAAGAATTATAAAGGAGGTATTAGATATGGTCCCTGCCCTTCCAGAGCTTACAGTATTATGGAAAAGATACATATCTACTCCCCCATCCCTCATCTCCCACACAGAATGGAAAGTGAGTGACTAACTTCTGTTATGTAGCTTATATTAACTTTAGCTAGAAAATCAGAATCCAGACAAGAAAGTAGCACATTCAGATGAGGAAACTGAGAGAAGTTCAGTGAAAGGATTATTTGCAAAGATTGGGCAGGTTAAGATAGGCATTAAAATGCATAAATATGCAAGTACTACTAATGGCTGGGGAAAGTCATTACCAAGCCTAGGCCTGAGGGAACAAGAAGGGATGGATGAAGCTAGAGAGAGAACAAGAGTCGTCAGAGTGGCCATCGTCTTCAGTAGGGAATGAAGCCAGATCCAACCCATGGTGGGCAGGAAGATGGTCAGGGGGATTAAGTACCAGACCTCTATCTCCACTTTCCCTTGGGTCTCCTGCTGGTGCCCTCCCTTGGCCAAACACATTAAGAAGTCGGAGGATAAAAAGAGACTGTTGAGGCAGCCCTTGAAGATCCATCCCTGAGAGCACAGTACACGATGGAAAAAGGTAGAGGGAAGATCTGACAAGGCAGAGGACAGCCAATGGAGGTGGCTAAGATTAGAACCACACAAGTTCACAGGATAACATATGTGCTATATTCAGAACTAAATATTTTGGTAGATTGGTTAATAAGAGTAGGGTTTAATTTGCAACAGCATATTTTGGCACTTTTCCATTAGATGAGATCACAGTCAATATTAATTTGAGTTTCCAACTTAAGCCATAGGACACAAATGGTAAACTCTGGTTTAACTAGCATTCCACCAAGCTGAGGCCTACAATTGGCACTTCTACATATCACCTACTTATACAACATAAATTTAGCTGTGTAGTGCTGATCGTGAAGCATAAGGTAATTTCAAAGCATGAGCTACGAGAGTAATCGAGATTAGAGATAAATCATAGGTAGAATGTGTGCTGAGCCACCAAATAACTTCTAAATCTTAAAGAAATATTACATTGTATTCAGAACAACTTTAGGTTTAAGCAAAATATAATTTTTATCTTTTAAACTGGATGTTCATGTCTATTGCATATGATTTAAAAAACCCTATTGATTAACCAGAAAACTCTGCTTCTTGGTTATAAAAGGTAATAAAAAGTTTACTCTCCTCCTCAACCCCAACGAAAGTTTACTTCCCATAAATTCATTTTGTACCTTTCTGTTCAGTCTTTGGGGATCTATTCTCCTTGAATTATGCTTGATTTAATATGTGTTTTGCATATTCGTTCCAGTATTTTAGCAGCACTTCATTACTCAATAATAAAAAGATACAAATAGATTAAAAGACTTTTAAACCTTTAGAGGATTCAGAGCACACATCATGAGTGCCCCATTTATGTTTTGAAGTTGCTTATTAGCAGTTGACTAAAAGCGGCATATTGCTATAACACTGCAGCCTCACCATTAGGCATGATCTGCCCCGATTTGGAATTCAAGCTATGATTTGAATTCTATACATTTTATTCAAGATTAAAAATGGCAACCGCAGAACACTTGGGGCCTTATTCGCTAAACAATGAGTCATTCTGGAATTCCTTTCCCTCCTTCCTGGACTTGGTGAACTTTTATACATGAAATTTGGCTGCCCTTGATGCAACTGAATCAACAATTAGAGTACTAGTATTGCAATGTATCAGCTTGGCTGGGAAACAGGTCTAAAAATTTCCAGTTCGATGTAAAAGCTGAATGCTCATGCCGCTCTTTCCCTCCACACCATCCCCCCACATCAAAGCCAGTGTAGTCATCTGACCAGACTGAGTGGTAATCAATAACATATACCCTCCAAATGTTCCAAAGACCATATATAACACAGAACATTTGATAATTATTTGGTGCATCTAAACTCTGCAGATAGCCCCTCAAATGGATTCCTGAGCCAGAATTTTTTTTTTACCATCAAGTGAAAAGTCTTTCAATCCTCAAGAAATGAAGCATTCTAATTTTAGCTTCTGATGACAATTCACAAACTATAAAATTTCTTCTTAAAAGTTCTATAGGGTTCTCATTAGAAGGAGATTGCTTTTCCTTCTTTTGCATTCTCTTTTTATTATATCTATAGGAGACAATAAATGCTAACTAAACTTATTACTGTGATCATTTTATAATGTGTGTAAATAAACCATTATGCTATATGCCTTCAACTTATACAGTGCTGTATGTCAATTATATCTCAATAAAACTGGGGAATGAATGATTCTATAGGAATAAGAAGTAACCTTGACTAAGACTGCCCTGAAGGACACTCTCAAGTGAATGGAAAATAAGACCATAAAGAATACGCTTCCATTTGATCTTTATAAGGCCATACAAAATGTACAGTCTACTTTTGGGTAATTTTCAAGTGAAATCTCAGCATAATTATAATATGCTGACTTTTTTTTTGCCTTGGTTCCTTTTCATAAGTGTATCAGTGCACAATCTATCTGAAGCACACAACAGATAAAGGCAAGATGCACAAAGGTAGGATAAGAAAGAAAGAGGCAGCTATGTCTTCATATAGCTCTTTGGCCACATCTTCGAGAAGACGCCATCAAGTCTCTTATCCTGATTTTGTATCTTGAAAGGCTAAACCTCACACTCCCCTGCCAGAACTGGAACTATTTACTAAAGCAACAGAAAGAAAATGGAGGAAACAGAATTTCCCACCTAGAGGAGTTTCAAGCCCTATCACACATGATGCCGCATGAACCTCCCCCCACCAACCCTTCCTTAATGCACCATATAGAGAGGGCTCTCTTGTTGTAAAGGTGTCATATATATTTTCTCTTCACTCAAAGCTTCCTGAATAAAGAGAGATCTATTTGTCTCCATGGTGTTTTCGCCATTAACAGTATCAGAGCTGCAGGAACACAATGGGAGATGTGTTTTCCGTTAACCTCTTGACTCAGAGATGTCCTGATGCTAAACGTTATTGCATTTTGCATTAGCACAGAACAGTGGGAGTTCTGTGACTGATGTAAAAGGGTTGAGAAGGGCCACAGAAGCTCTCGTGTGCCCCATACTGCATTTGGTGGTGGAGTATGAAGCACATAATTTGTGTTTAGAAAGAGCACAAACAGGAACCAGGGGAGGAGGTAGTGAATTTCACGTATCTGCCATACCCCCTTCTGTCCACCACTGAGACAACCTTTACTGGAAAATGATATCCAGTGCTTTAACATACCCTGTTCTTAGACACTAACTAAGCAGAAAGTAATTTACTTTTCTTTATTACCCCAGTGATCTACAAACCATGGAAGGACCAAGAGGATTAATAGTCATGGTTTTCTTAAGCTACTTTTTCCATTGTTTTAATGTGGCCTTCAGTGTTGGCAGCTCATTGTAGTAACCATAACTGCAAACCATTGCCATTGTGCTCGTGTCCCTTTGACAGCATCGAGGAAGGACTGGGAATATCTTCCACCATGTTATAAAACAAAAGGATATGGAGGCTAAGAAGATTCTAGTCACTGCCATCCAAGATTTCTGAATGACAGTCCCAGAATTGTAGAATATTCTACAGTAGAGGTACCTCAAACATGATCTGGTCTAGTCCATGGGTTTATATATTTGGACACCAACAATCAGAAAGTTTAAATGAGCTGAGTATGGCAGAGCCAGGTTTGATATCTGCACTCATGCCCCTGGATGAATTCTCTTTAGATGTGCTATTCAAGGATGCTTCTGTGGAACGAATGGTCACTGTAAACAGAAAAATCTTCAGGACTGCATTCAATGTCGGTGTCCCTATTTCTAAGGTGCAACTTTCATAGGGCTGCATCTTGGGTTCTATGTTGGTGAAAAGAACTAAGATATTTTTAAAAGATAAGCTTTGTGACTACAATTAGAGGGGAAATTGCTGTACTTATCTAAAGATGGAAAGCTGTCTCCAAATTTCTTACCCTCAGCTTAAAAGTCTGGACATCCTGGGATTCAGAAGCATTTGATCATGTAGAACTTTGCTACCCAAGAGTGTGTCCTACATACCAACAGTATCAGCTTCACTTAAGAGTTGGTTAGAAGTGTAGAATTTCAAGCCTAAATCCAGCCTACTAAATTAGAATCTGTATTTTAACAAGATCTCAGGGGATTCACATTAACTAAAGTTTGCTAACCACTATTGAAAGGAAGCTTTCAATGGAACTTGGAAGTATAACTGTTAGAGAAATAGACTGTAAAGACCACCAGAGGTTGGTCCTACTCAGAAAAGAAAAACAAATATTTCAGTGTGTTAGAATTTAGAAGGCAAGAAATGAAGGGAAAATAGTACAATGGGATAAGAAAGGTAATGAGGTAGATGTATTGCAGTTCAAACTTGTACTAAGTATTTAGTATTTATATATACTTAGTTGAATAAGAAAATCTTGATTTATTCATTTCTTCCTGGGTCTTCAGAAAGCTCAGAGAAGACACTGAACCAAAGCCAACTTTGAGAAGGCTAGGGTTTGTCCTTCGGGGAATATCTTTGGAAGTACATACTTACCCAGGACAAGAAGAGGATCAATGGTGTTAATCACATACCAGTTAAACGTCTCCACTGATACACAAAGTCAAAGTCAGAAAGATTTTGATGCATGCAAATAAAGAAGTACAAATGACCTGTCATCAGGAAAGTTTATAAACTCACTAGTCTAACTGGACAGAGTCTCCTTAAATTGTGTCAGTGAAATATCCCTTGATTTATGAAGAAGGCCAAGATGTCAGCAACACATTTCTGTTCTGAAGTTGATCAGTGTGCTAGAAAATAGCTGGATTAAATTACCAGATTCCAAAAAATTAAAGTAACATTTGCACTATCCAGTTAGATATTCTAATTTCTTGATGATATTTTAAAATATAGCATGTTGCACCTCTTTACTTTTTCCTTTTAGATTTTAAAATTAACTTTCAGAAGATACTAGGGTTGTTTGTATGGTACTATAGTGTAGTAGTGTAGTTAGGGTTTCTGGGACTGAGAATGATTATCAGATGTAAAATTCAGTGAAGAGTTCCCTTGAGAAAAGAGAACACATACTCACCAAAAATGAAGATAAGAAATGGCTCATCTTGAAGAATACTTTACCCATCCTGTACTGCCCTAACTGACATTAAGATGTGTCTAAAGTGGCTTCCAACATAATTCATTTTCCTTGCAATTTCCAAACTTTGCCCTACCATGGGTTACTGGCTGAAAAAACACAACACTATGATCTCCTTGACACCACAGCCATTCTGAAAGCAAAGAGGGCATTATGTAAAATCTAGTGGATACAACCTTATTACCTGGTCAGTATAAATCCAATCATATGAAAGTCAGCTTGTTTTCAAGGCATGACCCCCAAAACTACTTGGCCCTTGGGAACCATAGCTGTATGAAACCACTCTAGTTTATGCCACTGCGAGGAAAGGATCTTATTGTCTTGTACAGTAAGATAACTTGATTTTTAAAAAAAAAGCTTTATAAGATGTATAAACAGTACTAAGTAGGTCCTTATATGTCAAGTGGCTACAGATGTTTAATACACAAACTCTAAGCCAACACAGATATAGGTAATAACTGTGTTTCATGTCAAACTCATAATAAATGTGACAAAGTAATGGCAATATTTTCTAGAGCAAGGCCAAAGGCCTTTCAAAGGATGAATGAGTGAACTAAAAAATGAAGACTGTACAGGAGTCTTAGAATTGCTCCTACTTCTACTGTAGACTTTCAGGGTAGCCTAAAACTAACACTGAGCCTCTAGCTGTGCTTTATCATCAAGCTGGGGCTACTTATTCTTGAACCTCTTAGTAACAAAACAATCACCAAAATTCACTATTAAAATGTTTGAGCATGAAGTCAAAATGGTGACATTGGTATCTCATCTTTTTTAATGTAGTTGTTCGAGAGAGAAAGATAGCATGTGAGCGAGCTACAGCTAAAATGTGCAAAACCATTCTCTTTTATATATGTTGTATATTAAAATGCCAGTAAGTGATCACATGGATTAAATAACCTCATTAAGTACCTCTGACTACCTTTTTGCATTTTCTAGTGAAAGCATCTAGGCTTGGAGCAACCCCATCCTAACCAACAGACTTGGATTCTAGTGCTGCTTTGCCACTTACATACTCTGGGTAGATTGTGAAAGTTCACTCTGAGGCAGGCAAAATGTTCATCATTCATGACACTGATTATCACCATGAAATGACTGAGGCTTGTGTCTTATTTATTCAATCCCCACATTATTAACATTCTGGACTCTTGGCATCTTCCCACAGAAATCGGTTGGAACACACCTTATTTTCAGGGATATGCATAACATTCACACAAAGACCAGCTTAGCCCCAAATACAAAACGTGAATTCTCTTGATCTTGGGCGCTTCCAGGATGGAAGGTGCACAATTGCTTTCAATTTGATGAACTCCAAGAAAGTGCAACGTGATTGCAAAAATGGTCACAATGTGTTGTGTGTTCCTGAGTTTCTGCCCTTCGCCAAGAAACCTGTACTGCCTCCTAGTCTGGCTCCAGGCTGGGTCATGTGACTTCCTTTGACCAATGAGGTATTAGCAAACATAAAACAATCAGAAGCTTGCAATATACTCAAGCCGTTTGGCTCCTTCTTGTTCTTGCTCCTCTACCTTTACTGTGAGAACATGCTAGGAACAGCCTGTTGGAAGATGGGCCATGTGGAAGAGAACTGAATTACCTCAGTCATCTTAGTGACCCTGCCCTACAGCTGACAGAATGAATGAAACCAGGCAATACCAGAAAAACTGCCCAGTCTAAATCACTGACCCACAGACTCACAATCTAAACATGTTTATTGTATGTCACTAGGGTTTTGTGTTATTTATTATGCAGCATTATTGTGACAATAAATAACTGATAAGCTGAATCCCTCAAAGTCTTATGTTTTTGGTAAAACAAAATCCAACCCAAAGAAACAGAACATGAAAATACAGCATGGGTACAAGAATTAAACAAAACCTGAATACTAAAATGCCAGTAAAATAACTGTACCCAATCTTACCTTTCATAGGCTTCCCTAGAAAAAAAGGCCAGGAGGAATCATGATCGTTCTCGGCATGTTGCTTTGTGCAAGACCCAAGGAAAGCTAGGAGGCTGTACAGTTATCTCCCTTGATGTAATTCTAAACTATACAACCTACTACCTCAACCTGGGAACATGCAGTCACAATGGCTGGAAAGCTACCATTTCTTAAGCAATGAAATTACAAGTTAGTCTTATAATTGTGCTTGGTGCTGTCACCAATTTGGGCCATTCATAAGAGACAACACATCAAAGGGTCTGACAGTAGAGAAAGTAACACAAAAATCTTGGCTTAAGATTACTGTGCATACAAGAAAGGAGGAAGTACTAAGAGTTGGTCTTCTTGATATCATTTATGCATCAAAATTATGGTAATGTTATATAATGGCATTTATTCTGATCAGACTAATGCCCTCTGGTATCTGTTAACAGAATACAAAAGTAGACCAATATTTAAACTTGAAGAACTGAAAAAAAAATTAGGAAAACAAATGTTTCTATTGTGAAAGTGAAAAACCAGAATATCTAGAGGATCAATACATAACGGAAAAGAGCTTCAGCTACAACACGGTGAAAAGTTACAGGAAACAGGATTATGAGCAAAGAAGAGGTAGACAGTTAATATAGAAGCTATGTTGAACATTCACTCAACAGTATTTACCATAATATTACATAATTTACATATGTATAAAGTGGCCCTCCTTCCAGAGTTGACTGTTTCAGCCCCCTCTTTTTTTTTTTAATAAATTCTGTCCCCAGTAGTTTATTTAGCAATGTATAAAATTGTGAGTCTGTATTTTTTTTCTTTATAAAGGAATCCAGTAGATTTCTCGATTTGCTTTTAATTTTTAAACTGAGTCTTTATATTCAGTCCCAGTTTGGTGCTGGAGCAGCAGACAGATACAAGCTTGATGACTTCCTATCTCCATGTGAACTCGTGTTTCATCAGGTTTTTATTTCTCCATGAGGACTCCTCTCTGGTCTATAGATGGCCACCTCGCCTCATCACTTAGCTAGTCCCTGGTTTTGCCTGGTAAAGCCTGTTCCATAAAGGGGCTGGGCCCAGACATATAGAGATGGAAGAGTGTCTAAGCACATGGGGAATAAAAGAGTGATAGCTCTACGGTGCTGATTATGCTAAAAAAAAAAAATCCAAATGCTGTAGAGTTGGTGTTTCAAGATGTTGCTCCACTAACCTGGAAAGGGATCATTTTCCCAATTTTTCCAACCCTATTCCCTGACGCAGATATCATGGAGTAGGGCTGCTTTTTTTGAGAAGGCTGCCTCTCTTGGATCAGTGCTACCTGGGAAAGACTGAGAAGTTAGATTTATCAAGCAAACTCCCATTCATCCTTCAAGACTCAATTCAAAGAACTCTTCCTCTGATCATTTATAATTTCATATACACATTTATAATTTAACCCTAACACTATTGCATTATAATTTATCTGTCTCTTTTATTATACCTTGAACTATCTGAAGATGGGACTGTACTATTCACCATTGCAAATTTAATCCTACCTGCATGTCTACTACCTGGCACAAAGGAGAGACTTAAAAATATGTTCGTTGTATGAAAGGAAAAGCGTGTGAATGGATGGGTAAAGTGGGAGTATAAATGAATCTAAAGGTAAAGGCCAGGTGATTTTTATTTTTATGTCATGTCTCTTGTCCTTCTTATATTGTAACTTCATAATATGGTAAAAAAAAAAAATCACAGAATGGCTGAATTCAATTTGTCAAGTTTGCTTTAAGCCCTGGATCTTATATGGAAATTCAAGAAGTAACTGTGAGTCCCCTGCCTCTAGGTATTCAATTATGTATACGATTTAATATTCACTAGGACACTAGAAGAAAATGTAAGTCATTGTCTTTCCTTTGCATTTGGACTTCTTTTGTTTTACTTGCACTGACCACTTACTTGATTCTGTAAACACCTTCAAGACATAGCTTTATGAATGGAAAACAAGGCAATGGAAGGGCTGGTAAGAGTCAGCCAAACAAGACAGAACAAAGACCGTATAAGTTTTAATGTCCTAGAATGCTAGTCTATTAGTCTAAACGTATAGCTTGTAGAGCTTTTAAATATTCAGAAGTAGAAAAATTCATCTTCTTCTAGGGGGTCAAAGACAGAAAGATGTTGTTGTTAGAATACTAATGGTTTTCAATACCCTACTCTTTTGGTTGTGTGAATTTCCTTGTTTATTTACACTGATTTTAGCCCATTATCATGTATTAGTGCAATTATGGCTCATTACATAATTAGTGTAAATATTTGTAGGCATGCAATAACAACATGCAATTATGATATGGAGTGATGTCATAAAAAGTCTTATTAAAAGAAGGAAGTAAAAAATAAAATAAGTAGCATTTAGAGAAGAACAGTAGTTATACATCTTGAGGTACAGAGTATCTATGGCACTCTTTAAATTTAAAAAATAGATTCCAAAGGTATTCTGGATCCATGTATACAGACTCTCGGTGTGTTAACCTTGAGGTCTGAAGAGCTAACAGCACCAGTCCCTCCAAATGAAATGAGGATGAACCTCAAACAATACCATAAGTGTCTGAGATGATGGAAGAGGAGGGACTCTTCATGAGTAAACAATTCTGTATTAATTAGATATTTGGAAGCTGGGCAACTGTTAGGAGTAAAGCATGTGATTCATTAAAATAGGGATCAATATAACTGGCACACAATATTACAAAGGTGTTCCTAACTAGATAACCTTTTTTTTTTTTAAGTCAGAGTCACATCTTCACTGTTTCATGAAGTACTGAATACAGTTAGCCCCATAAAAGTTTGTTGGATGAATGAGGAAAGGAATCTCATCATTTTTCTAGTCATATGGCTATCCCAAAAGAAATAAGGAGCTTTATTTTAACTTTATTGAGCACTGTGTTAGGTGTTGATAAATCTTTGAAATTTCTAAAGAGTCATTCCTATTGACTTCTCTGTAAAATTTCAGTACTATTTCAGGCATAAGAAGCTTTAAAAAATCTTAATTAGAGAGGCTAGGGAACATTAGATGAGGTTAAATATGATGGCAGACAAAGATGCATAGGACCTAACAGATACCAGTGAATTATTGGTAAACACATTGAAAAATAAGGAATCATATTAAATTAAAATTTAAGGTTAATTATTCCTTGTACATACCATTTTCTTCCCATGTAGAAAAATCCACTTATTAACTTTGGAATAAAAACAAGAAACTCGTTTAAAACTAAATATCGGCTCCTCCCGCTGCTCCCCCCCGCCCTCGCCATCTCTGGCGAGGGTTGAATTGTTTTATCAAATGCAATTCTTGGAATAAGAATTATAACTTTCTGTTTAAAAAAAACTAAACTACATCCTGGTGTTACAGCTTAATAAATGTATTTTGATAGTAATGATTTGAAGATTTTAATAAAACTATTTAATACTCATTCTCTCTACACTTCTATGCAATAATGACTAGTGAAATATAGTTTTAGAGTCTTTCTGGGGAAGACCTGAAATTATTTTACTTTCTGCAGCCTCCCAAAGAATATTTGGTCCACTCTGAGGGAGACCCAAAGGAATAATTAATATCTACAGAACCATTCATTCATGGACATGGAAGGAGGAAAAAACACTGAATTGCATCATCATGTAAAATGTTTAATATCCTGTTTCTTGTGGCCAGGGTCCAGGGGCTTTGGGTTTTCCACTAGAATATTTTCTAGTCAGAGGAATCAAATAATAATATCTCAAGTCTTAGAAATTTTGAAAAGATTGACTGCTCTACATAATCTTTTTTCTTGGGGTAATGCGTTTTAAAAACCTCCTTTAAAGGAACAACCTGGCAGTCACCTCATGGCCATCCTGTAGTCCTTCTGGTATCTCTGTACAGGGACTATAGGCAGGCAGCCCAACGTCCCCTTGTATTCATGAACAACATTGGTCCCACTAGTAACACACTTTAATGGCAGTTGAAAGGGAGGATGAGCAGAGACATGATTTTGCCTTTATCAAATATAAGTATTTATCCAGGGAAGGTGCAAGTTTAATTTGCCAGCAGCTTATCCATTCTAAGTCAACCACTTCAAAGAGGTAGGTAAAACCAACCAAGTAGATTATTTGCTTAATGGGTAGATCAAGGCCTTGGGAAAACAATTATACATGATATACACCAGTGAGGACAATCTTTCTCTTCTGGATGTCGTGTTCTATCATTCCGTAATAAAGTAATAATTTCTTGGCAAGCTGGCAGTTGAAGTCACAACCCTTCTCAATGCCATGTCAAGCAAACACAAAGGATATACACCATATCCTCCAGATAGGGTATTTGCAGAACTTTTTATTCTCCCCCTTAAACGTATCTTATTTATATCTAGACTTTCCCAATTCCAACATACAACTCATTTTTATCTACTTAACAGAAGAAAGAGTTTTACTATCCCAGAACAGTGTGGTTCTTAAGAGAAAAGTGCATTTATTGAAATAAAATGTAATCATTTGAATTTCAAACATTTTGCTAATGGTAACTCAGTAACTGCTTCATATTGACTCTTCTGGTTAGAAGAGTGCACACACACACAAAAAAATTAAAAATTAAAAAAAAAATCTTAAGGGAATTCCTGGCACTGTGTTTGACCAGAAGGGGATGCAAAAGTTTAAGAGTCATCCAAATCTGATCAACTTTTCACCCTGGGTTCTGTTTACAGACTCCTCAGCTCACATTGTTGGAATGAGACAAATATAGCCATCTACTTTTGCTTTGATCTGAAGTCAGTTTGGCTTTCCAATCCTGGCACAATGGTGACATTTAAGAGGCAAGGGGATAAAATTATTTTCATTCCAGCCTCTTAAACATGTGAAGACTTACAATACAACTCTGGCCAAATATGAAGTTAGACCTCAAGGGGCAATTTCGTTTTTTTTTTTATAACAAGTTCTTTTTCTTACAGTGCTGGCTCTTTACAGAAGTATGAAGACTTCTATGCATCCATTCCCCCAGTTAATTTTATTTTTAAAGGTAAGAACTGATTTGAGAACAATGGGTGAGGAAGAACTGCCATAAGGTACAACAAACCAGGGTGAGATGGGTCTCCTACGTGACCTTTTGTCAATTTCAAAAAAAAAAAAAAAAAAAAATCACAGTTAACTTTCAAAACAATTAGTCAGGCCTACAGAAAATAAAACAGACCCTTGTTCAGGTATCTATTTACTCATCACTCCACAGTAAGCTGTCTGAGTCACCCAAATTCTTGCTGCCTCACCTGTGAGCCCTGTCTTAATTTGAGAGGTGAGAATAGTTACAAGAGCTAAGGGAATTGAGGGTGAGCTTATAAATTAGTCATTGAAGAGTCCCATCCATCTCGGAACAAAAGGTCTCCTTCCTCCGTACCAGCCCTTCTTCCCATTTCTACCACTCTCAAAGGAAACTAAGGGAGGAGAGGGGGAACAAAAAGGATGGGAAGGGGGATTGAGTGGCATACAGGCAAAGCCCGCAGTCTGTGAGATTGCCTAACAGACACATACCTATAGACACAAGCTTGTGTGGACTATCACCACAAGATCGGATCTACGGGTTTGTGGCAACAGGCCTCAGTATCTTCTCTCGTTTGGGGGTATGAGATGTCTGAAAATAAAACGTTAAAGCCATTAGTCCAACCAAAGATTCTGTCCTTCTAATGTTTTATGCCCCAAATTGAAAGACTTCATCCTGCACTTAGAAGGGCAAAGGTTAACAGCATCATCTATGTTCTCCCCCGCATAGGTCCCTCTGTTTTCACTTATTCCATAGATACACTAGGCTCTAGGCAAATCTTAGCACGTTACTGTTTAACATTACGGAAGGCTCATTTATTTCAGACCTTGACACATGATCTGGCCAAAGTGATGTCGGATTGTAAGAGAGAGAGAGATTGAGAAACACTTGAAATCCCAAATGTAAGTTCTTTCCTTTAAATGACTGTAATTACAGCAACAGGACGGCGAACTCTTCCTTTTCTATTTGCATTCTGGAAAACAGGTAAAATAAACTGGCGAGCACCACCAAAGGGCTTAGAAGTAATTTCTGAAAAAGTCTTCTAGAGGAGACTTCTAGCTATATTAAATTAGAAGACTCATCTTCAGGAAAAGTTCACGGTTTTATTTCCACCCCACCCCCACGATTGGTTTAAACACCAATACCAAGCAAGTTTGGGCATGTTTTATAAAATCTGAACTAGAAAATAAACTGTATAATGGTTACCCCCAAAACTATTCAAGGATGTGAAAATGGATCTGTTTCCAAGGTCTCCTTATAAAATGATTTCATTTGTCAGTATAGCATTCTTTCTTCCAAACCAATGTTTTACATGTAAAAATGGGACATCCAAGACAATCAAGCTTCATTAATGGCTCCCTTTGTGAATTTTATTGAAGACATGGTCTTATGCATAATCACTTCTAAGACACAACGATGAAAAGCAAAATAATCACCCTCCCTAGATATTGGGAAAAACATATGCTTCCATCTTTCACACGACCTAAAAAGAAAGTTTTTAATTTTTATTAGCAATGTCCATAGATCCTGGCTCTCAAACAAAATTCTCTCCTTTGCCTTGACATAAGAACATGAGCCTTTCTCAAGATTCTGGGAGGCTCTACTAATAACAAAAAAGACAGATCTGAATTGAGGGGTTATTTAGAGAAAAGAGCAGACCCTTACATATGAAAGGTGAAAGCAAGAGAACACAAAACTAACCAACGGCAAGGACCAATAGGGACCATAGGGAGATGCGACCATTCACAGATACTTCATCGTCTGCCTATTTCATTAGGACTGAGCCATGGGCATGATGCTGGCACCCTACTCCTGCCATGAAGCTTCCCCACTGAGAATTTAGGTGCAGCTCTATGGCTTGGCTTTTAGATCCAAAGAAACAACAGTAGCAAGTGGAAATAAGTAGGATCCAGACCAATCTCCTCCCAATGGTCTTTGCTTTATTTTAAAATGCTCATTTCCTTTCTAAAATGAAAGATTTTAAATAAACTCCCAAGCCTCTTATTCTCCTTTGATCTTTCTGACAAAGGCATAGGTCCAGAGGCATTTGAGGATGGGCACTCTGAACAGTGCTTAGGGTTGTTGGAGCACGTGTAACAGGAGAGCTCTCGTTCAAATGGAAAGGAATCGGCCCAGGCTTCCAAAGTGACGAGGGTTAACTATGATCATTGTGTTTATTAAAAAGATGTAATGCAGTATTTGTTCACAATGAACGAAAGGAGATTTGTCAAAGTTATACTTAGTCACTCAATTAGAGCCATCTTCATACATTTGCACACTCGAGCCCCACAGAAAGGAACACAATGCTATGTTTTAATTGGGGGCATCTCTCTCTCTCTCTCTCTCTCTCTCTCTCCCTCTCTTTATTTATTTTGGTAAATATAGGACAGAGAGAAGCTATTCATTCCAAATGGTCTGTAGCATTAGCTTCCAAACAATCCATGGTTTTAATTTCAGAAAATAAAAGGAAAATCCAAAGATGTCTAGATTGCAGGGGGAAAAAATAAGTCAAACCCTGACCTCATAGGAGAATGGTTTGTTTGGAGAAGATATTTTCTCCAAAATATTAGTTGACTACCTCCTTCAAGAAACTTCTCTGTGTTAAGGAGGAAAAGAAAGGTTCTTTTCAGAGGAAATTTTGGCTTGCTTTATGAAGCAAGATTCTGTGGGGCTCTGTTAGATAGTAATACTCATAATTAAGTTGGAAAATGTGGCTGAATGCTTATGAACAATGGCAAAGCAGGGTAAGGTAATTTATCAAGCAAATGTATCATTTATGTTATTAAATATCTTTAAGTGGCACAAAGTTCTTTAATACCACTAAAGGAAACTACCTTTATCATGATAGCTGAGCTCAAATCTTAGTCACTGGACACAGATGGGGATAGCCGTATTTACTGCCAGACTGTATTACCAATCTAGGACTAAACTTGAAACATCGATATTATGCAATTTATATAAGCACTATATTCCAGGAATTCAGAGCACATGGCAGGCTTTTTAGAGACAATCCTCTAATATTTACATTTTTAAATGCAATTACCCAAGATAGCCACAGAGCTTAAGGACAGGGCCTGATGGTTTCAGATGAGTCCTGGCTAAATCATCGTCAAAAGACATAACCACTGTTAGGTAATAACTTTAATTTATTTTTTCTGAAGTCCAATAAATTGAATGCCATGACCGCTCTACTCATTAGCTAAGAATATTATGAAGCTATTTGCTAGTTTAAAAAAAATCAAGTTTAAAATGCAGTTATTCTTCATAACTAAAGCAGTCAGGCATGCCCTAAAAATTTGCAGTACTGGAGGATATGAAAGGGTTGGGAAAGTTATAGGAAAACACTATTACCTGAAAAAAGTAACTTCTTAGGAATCCTATTTTTTAAACTCGTTGCCATCTTGCTAGGCCAACATCTTCAAACCATTAGCCTGCGTCTGGAAAATAAAATTATTTTAAGTGGATCAAGACTCTTTGTTGTTTGGTTTCTTTTTGTCACCCAATTCTTAATTAAAGCTAAATTAGAATTAACACCAGAATGAGAGTAAAAGGGAACACCAGGCACTGAAATAAAAATAATTCTAGAAAATCACTGGGCCACATTATGTTTACTTCATTTCCAAAACGACACATGATATAAAGGTCCTACAAAAAAGTCGCTGTCACATTTTTCCAGGAATTTCCCTGGCTATCGACAAACCCTGGGAACGATTCTACCGGAGAAATAATCAAATAGGAGTGTGAGGTCTCAAAATATTCACAAGTTCCAATGTTTTATACCAAACTGCTCATTTGCTAAACATGATTAAGAGACAGGCTATCAATAATTAAGAATGGTTAAGGCACAATCAAGTTGGGCAATCATTACCTGGCACGATGTAGCATCATTGAAACATCATTTTAACTTTTTGATTCTGAAATGTTTCGGGAGTCATTATTTCTCTCTGCTGATGGGGCTGTTAAAAAGAAGTAAAATATCTTATTGTGGAGAATTCATGAGTCTATCCCCCTTCTACCACAGCAGGATTCTTGGCTTCCATTCCTACGTTCTTTCATTGCCCATGTTTTAGACGCAGGGTTTCCTTTTTCTTCATTGTTCCTTTACTAATGGAAGGCAAACTCACTGTGCAGCTGCTTGCAAAAGGGAAAATGTATTTGAGTTTTGCCTGGCTGTGGACTTGAACACCAAATCCATGGTGATGTCAGCAGAACGACACCAACAGAAAGATTTCCTGCCCTCCACCCTCCTTCTTTTTTAAAGATGTGTATGTCTTGTACAGAATCTCAGCAGACCTCCTTTGTCCTGAGGGGATAAGGCAATTCCACTGAACTTTTTAAAAAGGAAGGAACAAGAGAAGTGAAAGAAAGAAAAGAAAAGAAAAGAAAAGAAAAAAGAAAAGAAAAGAAGAAAGAAAGAAAGAAAGAAAGAAAAGAAAGACAAAGGAAGAGGGAAAGAAAGAGAGACAAAGGAAGAAGGGAAAGAAAGAGGAAAGAAGAAAGAAAGAAAGAAGAAAGAAAGAAAGAGAAAGGAGACAAAGGAAGAAGGGAAAGGAAAGAAAGAGAGAAAGAAAGGAAGGAAGGAAGGAAGGAAGGAAGGAAGGAAGGAAGGAAGGAAGGAAGGAAGGAAAAGAAAAGGAGGACGCAGACAGAAAGAGAAAGAAAAAGAAAAACAATAAAGGGGAAGGACGGAAAGAAGAAAAGAAAAACAAAAAAGAACAACAACAACAAAAAAGACTAAAATCTACCCTTTGCCATTCATCATGAAGCAGGGGGGACAGCTAGTCTTTGGTCTCCCTATGGCTTTTCCGTTTTCCTGATGTCTTTTTTCTCACCCTCTGCAGCCCTTGTTTTTTGAAGGAAGATCCAATCACCTCAACAAAAGAGGCACATCCAGCGATCGCTGCTCCAAGAGTCACTGGCTGGTGCCATGCGCCCCACACGCGTCCTCCACCTGCGGGACTGCCACCAGGACACCCGACCCCAGAGAGGGAGCGCCTCGCAGGCGGGCGGGCTTAGGTAGAAGTAAGTCTTCTCTGCCCAGGAAAAACTGACCAGAAGGGAGCGGGAGGGAGGAGACTGGCCAGGCAATGCCATCGTTTTCATGCTCCTTTTGGCCAAAGGGAAAATTTAGAAATGATATTGATCATTTTCCTATCACACCTATTCTCTCTTTCTCCCCCCACATTAAAAAATAATAATATTTTATGTAAAATGAAAAATGAAGTGGTGGCTAGGTCAACTTAAGCACAAAGCCATGAAAATGGTATGAGAGAGTAAGCTGGAGTGGACGAAAAAAAAAAAAAGATGCCCTCAGATTGCTTTTAAATGACAGAAAAGCAGCCCACTCCTCAAACAGCCTGGAACCCACTCAATGTTCACCCTCAACACAAATGTAACAGAGATCAACAATTTAGGAGTGAGGCACTGGAGGCAAATTTGCTTTTGACACACCCGAAGAAACAAAAGATAAAGAAGCTGCCAGTAACAAGTTGTCTCGTGTGCAGCTGGCTAAGGAGGCTACTTTCACTTTTGAAAGCACTAAGTTTGCTTAGGATGACAATTTTTCTTCCGTTTTAAAATGCAAACAATGACGCCGAGCTACAACTTTCCTTTCTAGCTAGATGGCTGAATAAAGCCAGGAGGGTTTCCGCAAAAGAATCACCATTTTACGAAATAGAGAAGACTCCGATTCTGACATGGAAACGTGAGATACAGCTTTTTTTTTTTTTTTAAAGAAAGGATCAAGCATCTGTCATTTCTTTAATATAAATGAACTATATGCTGCTTTAATATAAATGAACTATATGCTGCGCAGGGCTTCCTGTGTGCCGGCCAACTTTAACACTTTTCTTTTCAAAGCTCTGTTTTGCTCTTGAGAGAGCAGCCCGCAATTAGATTAGGAAGCCACGAATTAAGTGGGGGTACAGAGAGGCTTGGGAAAGAAGTGACAATTAAATCACTTGGACCCTGCGAGAAAAGAGAGGGGCAATATGCAAAGAGTCAGGGTGTCCTCGGAACCTTGACCGAGGGACAATGGGATGCTTGTTCCGGGGGGAAAGTGGAAGAGAGCCCGGAGCCCCCGCAAGGTTGTCGACAACCATCAAACACAAGAAACTAAGTTCAGCTGCAACAGAAAGATCTCCCCTTACTGCAGGGAAGAGAATTACTCAGAGGGAACAGCTGAACAGCCTACCACGTCTCAGCCTAGGAAAGGCCAGCTTCCCCCCCACCCCCACCCCAGCTCAGGCTCTGCACATCCACCGATTTCCACGTTTCCCTCTTCCTTTGGAACAACAAACCACCAAGTAGAACACGATTTTATATCATCTTTGCCAGGTGGAGTTTGGAAAGAAAAAGTATTAATCTACATTATCTACTTCTTGCTCTCAACTTTTCCTAGGATCAGTGTCTTTCTTCTCTCTTCCTCTTTCTTCTCTCTTTCTCTCTGACACGCACACACATACACACACACACACAGTGCTGCTTGGTCCAATCTGGTGCCTGCTTAACAACAACAGAATGACAAGCAACATCTGTTTGTAAAAGAGCCAAAATCAAACCTTAACGTTTTTTTGGCCAGGTTTCTTTTTTCTATGCCCCCCGCCCCCCCCCCCCACTGACTCTCAAAGGGGAGGAGGTGAAAAGGAGAGATATTAAGATTTACATTCGACATCGGCTCCAGTGAAGCAGCAACTCTACTCCCCCAGAGTTATTTCAAAGGAAAGCAGTGTGAGGTAAAACCACTGCAGTATTTCTGGTTGTCTCCCCTGAAGCCAGCCCGATCCCATAAAATGCAACAGACCAGATTCCTAAAAGTCAGGGCCCTTTTTTTCTAATAGCTTTATATTCAAATTAGAATTACAGGACCTGTGTGTGTGTGTGAGTGTGTGTGTGTGTGTGTGTATGGGGGAAGAGGTGAGAGAGGCAAAAGGAGCAAGACAAAAAAAGAAATACATGGGCAGGAAGGGAGCTCTGTGGTTTCTCCCTATTTTACAACACACGGGCGTATAACCAGGCACGTTCACACATATGCCACACGCAGGAACACACTGGAAGCAGTGAGGCTGTAGCAGAAACCTGCACAGCTGTGGCCATCAGAACCAGGCTCTATCATTCCCCCGTGGAGATGAGAATTTCTGGAAAGCTACCAACAGTCCACAAAGTCACAACGCCAAGGAGCAGAGCCACCTCAGTGAGGGAGGGGCCCTGGGGTGAGGGTGGGGGTGGGAGTGGGGGTGGGGAAGGAGCCAGTAAGGGAGAGAGGGGTTTGCTACCAACTGAAGCAATTTCGCCCTCCTAAGGGGAGGAATCGAGCACTGTTAGGAGCCCAACTCCTGTTTCACTCCGGGTTTGGAAGAAACCCACACACATTAAGGGAAAAATAAATTCAGACAAGTTGCTAAGGAGACTTGTGTAAACTCCAAGCGCAGACATATTTCTTGGCCTTTCCCCCTCTGCTCCATCTTGTATTCTGATCACGCTGCTCTGCGGCAACATTGCACCAACCTCCTGCATTAATCTTGGCCTTCACCGTGCAGACTGGCAAAGCATGCTGGTTGTATATATCATCATCTTTCAAACTTAACAAGTTAAAAGGGTGTGTGTGTGTGTGTGTGTGTGTGCATGTGTGGGCACATGCATATGTGTGTGTGTGTATGTGTGCACCTAGTTGCAGGGAGAGAGTTGGGGGAACTTAATTTGGAATTTTTAAAACATAGGTGTTGAACAAAGAATACTTAGACTGCGTGTTTGGGGGGCAGTGAGCAAAGCAGCACGTAAAACACCTAGCACTGGCAATTTCTCTTTGCCTGTGCATGACATCCTTTCTCTGTGCCCTTCGCCTGCCCCTGCCCCCACCTCCTGTATTCCCACCAGAGGTAAGCAGTGCCTGAATCATGACAGAGGCCAGTGTGGGGGCCCAGGCTTATGCAGAAAACAGTGCATTCCACGAAGTGGAATCCTGTTCCCCCGCACCCCTGCTCAGGAGGGTGTCCCAGAGAGACCAGCTTCAGAAAACAAACTGAAACGATTCATGAAACCTCTAAACCAAACCTGTTTAGATTCTAAACCAGTTAGCATTTTGGAGGAAAGACTCCAGCCCAATATCCAAGCTCCGGAGCAGAGACCTTCTCCCATAGTGACACATCTTTAGCAGCAGCTGATATATGTCAACATTTGATTTAGGGGAAAATTAACATTTCCTTTCAGGACAGAGATGTTTGTACTGTAGAAGCCAATATTTTCCTTTCTCAGCCTCCTGTATTAGAATTTCTCAAATCTTCCCTAGGACATAGAGAGGGCAGACAATATACAGCCTAAAACCATTACTTAGGGTGCTGGGACAAGCCAAAGTCAGGTCTGTGTGTATGTGTGTGTGTGTGTGTGTGTGTGTGTGTGTGTCCCTGCGTCACTGTCGTGAGCAGATTAGTGAGACACACACCAAGATAGCTGGAGGACGAGCATCTGTTTGGTCCCTTCCCAAATTAGAGAGGTTTACAATGTCTGCCCACCAGCCACAACAGAAAAGCTCCAATGAAGGGCAACCAACCAAGCCGGCTGCTGTTTTAGCCACAATTCTCAGGGGTGGACATGGGACAAGGGATTAGCCAGGGGATGGGAAAAGCATCTGCATCCAGGGCATAGGGCTGTGTGTGTCCCTCCAGGCTCCAAGGAGGCAATGCGGCTCCCATCTCTTCTCCTTGCCAACCTTTATTTGGTCTTCACACTTCAAAGCTAAAGCAAGCTGTGCTGCCTCAGTTGAAATCAGGCAGCCAGGCGACTTTTAAACTAGCAAGATGGAGATTTTGCTCCTGCCGTTCGCAGAGAGAGACATAACCCAGCAACCAGCCTGCTTGCCCATCCCTTCCAAATGACTCCATGAAACTGAAACCTGGATTTTAGGGAAGAGGGGATCATTGGAGTTCTTTATGACCTTTTCCCTACCAGGCATATCCTCTGATGTTTGGGCACTAAGCCATCATGACTCAATCAAAATGAAAAATGAACCTGGAGGGAGAAGAGCCTGGTGAGCCTATCCCAGCAGGCAACTGGGCAATTACCCTGTGACCCGGTTGGCCTGGGGGCAGGGGAGTGACACCTGCACTTTTTTCATTTGTTCAAGAAGCCCAGGAAATCCTGCCTTGTTGCCTGCTGGCCTATTTGTCCTGCCTGCTGGGAATGGGAAGGTTATCTCACCCTTATATGAAGACATGTTTGCTGGGACGCTACATGATCCTACATCATCAAAGAGAGGAAGAACTAATTTACGCGATCAATGCGACCACTAGTCCTGCAGTGGAGGAACCTTCTCCATCTAGATTGCCAAAAACATGCTTTCCTGTATAAGGTGGCTTGCTGCTTTCTCCAAGTCCCCAAAGAACAGAAAACATATCAGATACTTTTCATTACAGCACCACCTGCCCTCCCTCCAACCCTGCCAATCCTTTGTGGAAAAAGAAAGATACTAGTAAACAAATGACCAACATGGCTGGGCTGGCCTGGAAGAAGGCCTGCATCAGATGCATAATGAGTTCATTCGGATAACTTTCAGATAAAAAATATGGTTTTTCACATCATATTGGAAAATCTCTAATGTGTCTGTTCTCTGAGATGTGGGAAGAAAAATAGCCCTATTAACAGTGGCTGGCAAACTGTAATGCCACCCAGACACATCTCAAAGTAAAAAGTGATACAACTGCTATTTTTAACATGAGTATAGGTACGTGTGTGTGTGCGTGTGTGTGTGTGTCCCATCCAAATCTCTCATCTCCAGCCTTGAGCTCAAAAGCCACATCTTTTTTGCATTTGTAAAGTGACCTTCGCTTACTCCACCCTGAAATTCAGTCTGATGCCCCACACACAGGGTAAGGAACAGAATGTTTTGCCTCTCCATTTTTTATGACCTAATGCCTCAGATTGCAAAATGCTTTACACATCATCCAGTCATTGTCTCCGAAGCCCAGCTGGTATTACTACTCCACGTTGGGGCAGAGAGCAGACATAGAGAAAAGTTAAGGATCTTGCTAAAGCTCATGTGTTACTGTAATGGCAGCATCACAATGATGCCCCTCCCCAAACTCAGAAGAGGGTCCTAGGTCAGGCTGAAGGGATTTCACGGTCCCCCTCTTCTAATTCCGCCTCACTTGTCTCTCAGCCATTGTGTGTCCCCCATAGTCCTGAGAATGTAGGAAACCCTTGCCACAAGTACACTAGCAGCTGCCATCTTGGGTACCCCCCAAAGAATAAGCCACCAAATGCTCGTATTGTAGATTGACATCAGAGGTCAATTAAGATTGAGAAAGGTCTCCGGCAGTGTGTTCTAGTCAAACCCATCTGACTATGCCTTGCCATAATTCTGATCGTGAGTGACAGAGGGGTCGCAGACTCCTGATTCTGCAAAATATTATTAGCCTATCTAGACCTGGACTAAAGTCCATCTGTCCATTACCTAGGGCAGTTGTTACTGCTCACTTTGTTTTTATTTGTTTTCACACATGGGGCAGGATTGAGGAGAGGATAAATTCAAGATCTGAAGAAGACATCAAATTCTAAGTGTCCCATATAAAATGTTTACACATTTTCTATATATTCCCAAGGAAAGTGGTTACTAAAGTATAATTGAGAAGTATCAGTGTCCCTCGGGGAGCATTCAAGATGGTGAAGATGCTATTCTTGGGTAGGATTAATATCCATAATATAATCACATCTCTGTATTTTCATCTCACATCAATAATTTATTTCTGACATTTAATATGGACCAGACATAACCTCATGGATGGCTCAGAAAAGCAGGATCATATTTCCCATTTTTTTGGTGTGATGCTTTTGGGGTGGTGGATAAGAATGGGCGGGGTAAGCAGAAAGCTAAATCTTGAGTCCCATCTAAATGATCTGTAAACAGAAAAGGCTGGCAAGAGCCACAGAACAAGTCCAAAATCTCTTCTTGAAACATTTTAATTATGCCATGAAGAACACAAGATGCCACTTTTTTCCATATTTTTATTTTTAAAGATTGAGCCCTTTATGCCAACTCTGACTGACTGTTAGGGGCTGTCTGGAGTACAAACTTAAAAGAATTTTGAAATCCTGTCTGATCTCAGTAGGAAAGAGTTTTACGAGCATTTAGTAAGTTATCACTGCCAAGGGGGAAGGAGTTTGTTAGAACATATACTAAGTAATATCTGCCATTCCTGACTGACCCTTAACTCCTCTTGTAGGAACACTTCCTTGACTTCTTTATGACAGTGGGGAGGTGCTGTTCAGGAGCCTCTGGGTGATGGATTTTGGGATTCCTGGAAAGTACTACTACTACTACTACTACTACTACTACTACTACTACTATTATTATATTTCTAGACATTCTCTAATAAAGGAGTTTGGGTTGATTTTTTTCTTACACATCCTATCCACACAGTCTTTAGATTATACTCTAAATTAGTGGAGCAAGGTTGAAAAAAATTGGCAAAAACACCTCCCATCCTCTTCACCCAGTCACTGAGAGATGCCAGTCTGACAGCTACGTCTCTGTTGAAGGCAAGAAAAATCATCAAAAAGAGCAGTGTCTATGTAGCCCTGGATGCCAAATCCATTCATCCTAATCTGATTCTCAGAATCTCTATGTGAGACAACACATTTTATAACAAAGACTTATCCTCAGATGATACACCTTGGTCCAGATGGGCATTACCATTTCTCCCGGGAAGTCTGGAAGGTTCTTGGTCCTGGGTGAGGGCAAGTAGGGGCAAGGAGAAGACACTGTGATGAGATTTGGGTGCTTGCCATCCCACCTCATTGACTTAGCCTGGCTCTCTCCTTTGAGGAGGTTAGACAGCTATGGCTGAACAGGACCTAAAATTAGTGGACTTACGCTTCATTCAAGACATTCAGCAACAGACAGAGCTCATCAGAAATACCTGGGGCCTGAGGAAGCCATATCATTGTAAATAAGATCTCACTGTAATTCGTAGGTCCACTAGTGGACTTTTGCCCCACAAGAAGGTAAAGCTTTAGTCTATGGTCTAAGTAATTAAAGTAAAAGTCCCTTTTCAGAGACAGAAGCCTAAGGGGACCAACATCAGAGGCTTTCTCACTCTTATTGATCTAGTTTTCTCTGCTGAACTCCACATTATGGGCTGTGAAATCCACCTTCTTCAGAGATAGGGTGGGAATCTCCCCACAGGCAATTAGGTATTGATTCCAACCTATGGAGAAGCCAACATTATTTTCACATTTCTGAGATGAGGTGAAGGACACTTTCCTAGCCCTAGCCCAAAGACACTCAGCATGATAGCTTGTAAAAATGGAGATCTTCCAACCATTGAAGAGGGGCGGGGGTAGAGTCCATCAATCCTTTCTTGACTGAACAAAGTAGATAGGGCTTACAGATCTTCCTCCTTCCAAGTCAGACCACTACTTAGCCCATCCCTCCATCACCACAGAGGCCTACAGATGGGTCCTCCAGTAACCCCCACTTGAATCCATTTGGCAAACGGACATGAAAGGTCGAGCCTACCAGATGTTCTTCAGTGACCTGTGCCCACACAGTGAGGGATTAAGATCAAGTCGCTGATGAGTTTTCCTTGTGGACCTAAGAGCCCCCCGGCAGAAATGGGGACCACAGGAGTCAGAAGCCTCTACCTTCGAGGTAGGAATTTTCAAGGAGACTAGGAGCCTTGACCTCCAAAGGGAAGGCCTGGTTGGAGTTCAGAAATAAAGTACAATAAAAAAAATCTGTCTGGAATGAGTTTACACAGGATCCCCTGGGTAACAGAGAATTACAAGAAATTCCGTCCGGGAGTTCAGCAGAGCATCATAACCTTGGTTTTTCTGCACATCTGTAAGTCCTATTAGTGCTTACAAGACCGACTTGCCTGTGAATTGATTTGGAAGTGCAGTTACACTGAAGAGGCCGAGAAGATGTGAGAGCTAACATATGGCTTCCTCCACCCCCTGCCCAGAGCTTTCTTTGGAGGTCTAGGAGCAAGGGAACATGGGCTGTAGGGTACCCCTTGTCCTAAGTGATCACCACCACCTTGTTGTGGGAGGGTAACTGTGCATCTCCCTAGCCACCACATACTTAGTGGCTATGAGTTCATGGGTACGGATGTTGGTATGTCACCACTGAAACCCAAAGCTGGATTTTCTTCTTAGCATCTTCATAGCCTCCAGACCCATGGCAGACAAAGGCACCACCAAATCCACACTAAGCTAACATAAAAGCCCAAGAAAGAGAAACATTTGCTCCCTAACTGCCTTTCTTACGGCATATGGCCTCCTGGCTTCACTAATGCTAATACAATGAAATTCCTATTTAAACATCTTAGCGGAGAGCTCCAAAATGGCACTGGCTCCACTGTGCATTTTTTTTTTTCTCTTTTTCCCATTAGATCACAGCCTCTCCTAGAGTCCCACTTCCCTGCATACACACCTCGCAAATGGGCTGTGCCAGATGGGCTCTTAATCATAGTAATCAGCTGGGAAATTAAACGTTGGAAAATCCAGCCAGTCTTCTGAATTTTCCCGCTTGAGATCAGGGCCTGAGCTGTCGTGATGTCCTATATGAGATCCAGGGTGCCTTTTAAAGAAGGGTCAATGTGATGGACCCCGTGTGGGCTTCATGCTTTATGGGCATTTGTATTTCTTTCACAGAAAATGGCTGTAGCTCAATTCACTTTTGTTTCAGCTCTGATGGCTGCTATTAATACCTCCTATTTACAGAACACACATCGGAGGAGCTCAAAACATTTACAGAAATTAACCAAGCCTTGTAACATCCCTGTCAAGTAGGCAGGGACTAGATGGTACTTTCTTCATTTCAGGAGGAGAAACTGAGCTATTAACAGGGCAAATTTCTGTGCCATGCCATGTAGACAGGACCCCACGGCCTACTCATTTCCAGCTATCTGCCAAAGCTGCCAAGTAAAGTAGGTACTTATTTATACTGTTCTCATCAGCTCATTACTCTAGTATTTTTCACACATGCATAGGCACACCCACACCCACAAATCACACCGTTAGATCCTGGTGTGCAAATATCATGTCTTTTTTTTTTCTCTGAACCTCTCCTCAAGTGTGTATTACAGGTTTCCCCAAGTAGGTGACCAAAGGTATAGCTGATTGGTGTATAAAATGCCTAATCCTCTTCCTAAAATGGCTTTCTTCCTCTCTGCCCAGAAGACTTCTAGGTTTTATTCTAATGTCACTTCCTCAGATGACTGTGCCTGAGGTTCCATCAGCAGCTGGGTTGGTGGTGATCTTTTAGTACCCACCTCATCCAGCACTGATGCCCTTCTACTGCAATTATCGAAAGGCATAATAGTGAAAGGAAGGTAACTTGGTAGTCTTTGAAATAGGCCTCCATTCAAATCTGAATTCTTGCCACTGAGAGATCCTGGACAAGGTAAAATGAGGATAACAATATTTACTCTGTAATCCATCATGGGACTTTGTAGTAGGAAAAAATATAAGCAATTGTGCACTCATCTATATGGGAATGGTTAAAGGCATGATGGCCCACCAGTATTGAGAAATGCTCTCTAGTTGTGATAAAGACCAGACGTATACAAGGAAAGAACAAAGAAATACTTCCAGGACATACTAAGTGTGAAGAAGTGATTCTATAAATATGAAAAACTCCCAAACCATATTGTTATTATGTACAGCCTTACCTAAAGGTAGGCTGAGAGATGGCTGCATGAGATAAGCTGTGTGAAGTGAGTATAAAGCAAGAGCTCAAGACAGTAGCTACTCCTCTTGCTAAGTCTGGGCTTTTTGGAGCTGGAGTTGGGTTCAAATATGTGTATCTCTACCTCCAGGCACAGTGTCTGGTACCTGATGGGGGTTTAGGGAGTAAAGGAATACTTCTCAGTGAATGATGCAATTGGGAATTAGCTGTTGAGTCAGGAAAAAAGAGCATTAACGTGAATCACAAAGAGTCTTCTGTGCTGTTTGGAATGTTCTCTAATGTAGGGAGGCAACACAGTCCTTTGGGAAGAAATTGTCACAAGGCCGAGATTCCAGATTAGTGTTCCTGAAAGTGTGGCCTCAGGACCACCAGCCGCCAAATCACCCTGGAGGCTCATTAATCGTGCAGATTCCTGGGCCCTACCCCTGATCTGAATCAGAGTATCTGGGACTGTGATTCAGAAAATGTGTGTTGTAACAATCTGTTTTTTTTTTTGTTTTTTTTTTTGTTTTTTTTTTTTAATCTATAGATAAAAGTTTGAGAATCACTGCTTTCAATCCCATGCTGCCTTCCTGTTTGACTTTGGGCAAATCACTAACCTTTCCAGGGTTTAGTTCCTTCTCTACAGTGTCGGGGTTGGATCTCAAATGCTCCTTATGTTGCAAAATTCTATGCCCATGACTAATCCAATTCCCTGTGTTTAGGTAGGCCTATACGTAAGCCATATAAGATGGATGATTCAAACCTGGTTTGAGCTGTTGGATCTCTGCGCTATTTATTGGATATTTTTCAAATTCAGAAGCTGCTTGTTATTTCCCTGCTCTTTAAATTCTTTAATTACTAAAATCAACAGTTGAGGACATTCTCTGAGCTTTGGGTCTTAATGATTAAAATATACGGCTTTAATATTTTAATACATTTGTGTTATAATTACATTAACATAATGTAATGATTATGAGAAATAATATAGAAAATACACACCCACATACACAAAAGGGATAAAAGGAAGATGGAATGAAGACCTTGGAACAGATACTGAAACCAGTGTTAGGAAAGATTACCAGAGAAAGCCAACAGAATGTCTCCCTCTGGCCTTGGGTATGGATGGAATAAGAAGAATGTGTCCAGTCATTTTCATGGAATTTAAAAGCCAAAAGCACAGATGGCTGAGTTGAAGAGGGACTCTCTAGCATGTTCAATGTGTAGCAGGCGAAAAATGGCAAGTGATAGCATCCTCCAATAAATCCCAGAGGTTTTTAGGACAAAATCCAAAACCAAATTAACCCCTCCTTTAGTCTTCAGAGAGAGAAGGCTTTCTTAGAGTCACCAAGAACTGGTTCTAAGTCTTAAAAAGAATACTCTTGAGATTTCTACCTAGGGCAAGGTCTTTGAAGTCAATGGATCTGTACTGAAGTGTTCTCTACCCTATTTATTAGGTATATGGTTTGGGGTGACTTCCCTCAGAGCCCCCTTTTCCTAATCTATCAAATGGGAATAATGGGATCTATTTCCCATGGTTATTGGGAGAAGGGAATGAAATCATGCATGTGAAGTGCCCAGTCTGTGCCCCAGGCACAGGAAGCATTAGGTCAATATTTAAAAGAAAACACTCTTCTTCCTGCAATTGTATTGTAGATAATCGTCCTTTCTGCTTGTCTTGTCTTGCTCCCAGGAGCCTGACAAAGTGGTGGCTTAGGACTATTCTAAAGGGTCATGGTTCTTGAAATTTTCAAATTGTTTTAATTTTAGTTTCTATGTTATTCCAGCTCTGCTTCATATTCCTTTTAGCAATTAAAACAAAATCACATGCATGCATGAGGAGTCCTTTTGTCCAAAAAAAAAAAAAAAAAAAAAGGCGGGGGGGGGGGAATCTAAAGACCTTTTCAGAGGCACTTTGAAATGTATCTTATAAAAGGAAAACCAATATTACCAATGGCAGCCAGGTCAATGATTTGGGTGATAAATTCTAGGGCCTGGAATGCTGGCTGGCACCTAGTAAGTACCAAGCAAATATGCACAAATGAACCCAAGATCTAATGCTTCTAGCCATCGTAAAGGTGAGGAGAGACTTAAAAAAAAAAATCTTTTTAAATGTTGATAATGAAAAAAAAATGTTGATAATGTATGGTTAGTAGAGATGGAGGGGCTAAATCTGAAAATCCCTTGCAAGTCTTAACTCACAATAAAACAAGACACCTGAAAACAGGCTAACTCTCTCCAATAACCTAGATTACTTGGCGTTATTTAGACATTTCTTTTATTTCTACTAAACTCACATTTTGTCACTTAAACAATATCAAGCTCTGTCTTGGAAAAAAACATCTCAGGGAGAAAGTTAAAATTCCTGATTTTAAAGCCATCATCATTGGAATTCTTTGGACCTAGACACAGGGGACTGAAGAAGAAAGTTTCTTTCTTACCATCCCTTCCCTTCCCTTCCTTTCTCTCTTCTTCTCTCTCCTACTCACTTATAGTCACTCTCATTTTCAGGTATGAGTCACACACTTATTTCTTGGCCTGCACCTTCCTAGAAGCAAGTCTCACACTTTCCTTCTTCATTGCCCTGGCTTAGTGTTGAGCATACAGTAGTACAGAAGGAATATTTATAATATAAATTACATACTATATGGAAGTATCAGAGAGATTTCATAGTGGGGGGAAAAAGTCATTATTTTACCTCTACAAGGGTAATTACCTTTACACTTCTAATGTACCTCACTACTTAGAAGATAGGCATCTATTATATATTTCATGTATATATTTGTTCACTACCCCATGAGCTATGAGGGTCTTGAGATCAGGGTAATGTCTTCCTCTTCTACATCCTTTCACAAACAGCCGTTTCTAGGCTCTACCCACAGTTGTTGGTAATTCACCAACAATGGCTGCCTGACTCAGAACCAACATGATCATGAGTAGAGAGTAGGGATCATGTCTCACTCATGTTGGCATATATTCGAGTGCCTGACACATCGAACATGCTCAATAAATATTGACTGAGGAGAGCAGAGAGGCATTATGAATGAAAGATGCTCAGAAGAAAAAAATCTAAATGTTTCTGTGAAGCCAAACATGTGGCAAAATAAACTAATATGCTTTTCTATTCATTCTATCTTGCATCCATTCAACAAATATTTATTGAGTGCCTAGTTTTTGCCAGCCGGTATATGGCACCAGTGACCTGCAGATGAATTATTCAGAAGAGGGAAAAACAGGTGTGCATGGAATGTCTCCTCTAGCAGGGAAGAGAGACAGTACAGAAATAATTGTATGTGTGCTGGTATTGGCAGTCGGCTAGGAGAGAGTCTGCTTACCTCTTGTAGGGGTTCAGAAGAGACATGAAGGAAACAGTGGATAGACAGGGAGTGGCAAGGAAAAGAAAGCGAAGACTGAAAAAATATTCAACAAAATTTATCTGCCCTTGCAAGTTAGGAATTTCTTGTAAAGACAAGTGCACTCAGGACATTAGACATTCTTTAAACTGATGGTTTAGTGTGATAGCAAAAGCTGGTATAACAAATGGACATCTTTTATGCACAGTAATATTGACATACATCCAGCCAAGAAACCCCAACATTCCCATTTGACTGACTCATTTGGCAAACTCAAATGCCTGAGCTCAAGTGTGGGCTGACCTCCTTGACCTTGGCACCAACACATGAACTCTTTCAGTATGTTCTAATAAATATTGGGAAGTGGTAAGCTTTTGTTTCTCTTGGTTTTCACAGAGATACCTATTGACTTGCATCTGACCTTCAGTATACTATTTTGTACCAGGGATTCAACTTCAGTAGGGAAGAGCGGCAGTGATAGAGGATGAGGAAGAAAAGCATTTGAGAAATTATCAAGATAGAAGCACAGACGCTGAAACACTAAACAAAGCTATTTGAAAAAGAGACCTAGAAGTGAGTTATAATGTTGACTTAGAAAAAATTCAAGCTGAAGTGCAATTACTTCTAATGTCAAGATGGGTAGGAGGAAAACCAACATGCCCTGGCCACATACAATTCTTTGATCTGGCACTTAGGCATTCCTCCACGACCTTCCTGTTCTGACTAATATCAGATGTGTAGTCATAGACTCTGATATCCTCATCTGTGAAATGGAACCTTTGCTGTTGTTGAGTAGGGAAAATGGAAGAGGCCCCAGGCTTATGTGTGTGGATATATGAATGATTGTCTCTCTGTGTTGGTCTGTACTGAAAAGGACTGCAAGGAAGTAAGAAAACATGTCTTCAAACAAAGTACTTCTTATCATCAAGCATGTTCAGTTTCTCAGGATTTTCTATCTATCTTGAGGCATTCCATGTAGAGATAAACACAGGGCCTGACAGCCAAGGGTTCCAAACCTGGTCTCATCACTTAGGGGGCCACTCTGGGTAAGTTACTTAACTTGTGCAGCCTCAGTTTTTCCTACCTGAAACATGTTGAGTTGGAGAGTAAGTAAAATTCCTTGGCACCTGTAGATACTCAATAAATGTTGATTGTTTTTTCTCATTCCCAAATAGAAATACAAGGTAAGAACCAATCCCATGTGTTTGCTTATATGTTCTTGTAAGACAGGAATGATGGGAGGGCCGCATATGTGGTAATGTGGGAAACACACCTCAGATGCAGCTCTGAGTAATCAAATAAATACAGGGCTTTGAGTTTCAATAAAGGAAAGAAGAAAGACTGTCCTCCTGGGGGATAATTTCTTTGTTCCATTCTCTCTTGCTCCTGCTATCTCCTCATTTCTGTGGTTCCCCTCATGATCACTTGTTTCTGGATGCCAACACTCCAGGTTCAATTATCCTCATGAAGAAGCTTGCTGCTGCAGGCAGCTCTCCTGGCCACACAGCTACCTTTCCCCTAACTTCTCAGATGAGTCTTCCTACTGGAAGGAAAGACTTTAGTCTTCATGCAGAACATACTGGCTCTTACTTGGTCTCAGCCCTAAGTCAGGCAAGCCAAAGCCACTGTGATTTTTGTTTAGTATTTCTTTTATGAACAATACAGTCAAGAGAAGGAGGGTAGAGTGCACATCCACAAGATTCTTGTAGGCTCCTAAAGAATTGTTCTATCTGAATGGGTGTAACTGCAAAACTCAACAGCTTATGAACTAAATGGCAACTCACACATACATATGAAGGCTCATCCATGGGCACCTGGGTGGCTCAGTTGGTTAAGCATCTGCCTTCATCTTGGGTCATGATCCTAGGGTCCTGAGATTGAGCCCTGCATTGGGCTCCCTACTCAGCGGGGAGCCTGCTTCTCTCCCTCTTCTCCTGCCCACCCCCTCGCTTGTGCTCGCTTGCTCTCTCACTATCTCTCTCTCAAATAAGTAATCTTCAAAAGATAAAAAAGTAAAGGCTCACTCAAAAGCCTTATACTTTTATTTTAGGGAGTATACCCATACTCCCTAAAATTCCTTTGTCATAGGAAACAGATGTAGAAGGCACTTTCTTTTAGTGTCCTATCAGTCAGCTGAGCCTCAGAAACATGTTCATAAGAGCATTACACGGGGGATGATTGCATTTTCCTTATTGGCACAATATAAGCAGGACATAAATAATATGGTATTGTGTTATAATGAAAATATGATGTACATCCATCCATCCAACAAATATTTATTAAGTACCTTCTATGGATTAGGCAATGAGCTAGACCAACAGAAATGCACATATAGAAGGAATTTTTACATTCCCTTGAATAGTATCTATCAATATAGTCAGGATATAGATCTCATGGGTGTACAGTGAAATCTGCTGGCATGTTTTCCTAGTACATCACATTTAGCCTTCATGATATTTTCATAAACATAGCTTTTTCACTCTTAGTGTGTTCTCTCTTCAGAATTTTTTGGACAATCTCAAATCCATTTAGGATGATTTTACACTCACTACAGAAATATTGATTCCAAAACAAGAGACTAGATTGGATACTGTTGGCCTCAAATCCCAAGTAGAAAAGCAGCACACAATACCACGATGATAAATGTCCCCACATAAAGCCATCTTCTTTCATAGTTTTCAAAGTAAGTCATGTTTGTGGCGGTCTTTAAAAGAAAAGAATGGAGAATAGGAATGGACAAGAGAATGCCTAGTAAAATAATTAATGTTTCCCACATGCTTCAGAGTTATGAGTTCCATATGACTCCTACCACTACTAGCCGCTGTTTATTGAACAGTGGACAAATGCCAGGTACATCACAAGATAGATGATAGATAGATAGATAGATAATTGATAGATACAGATACTCCCATTTAATCCCCACAACAGCATAATGAGGTAGGCGATATTTTATCCATTTTCCAAATAAAGATGTGAAGCACAGAAGTGACATATCTAAGGTGACACAGTCAAGAAATAGAGCTAGAGCCTAAGCCAGAATCACGAGTCTGACTCCAAAGCTTACCCTATGTTGCCAACCTATGATCAAATTCAATCTAAAATTCAAAGTGGGAAATCCAGTTGAAAGAGAACAAACAATGCTTCCAAATATTTCCTTCATCTACAGTAGTGACTCTTACAACTTGTTGGATCGCATACTTCTCATAATAATGTTATGAAAGCTGTGGATGCTTTCCCTAGAACATATATATACACACAGAGAGTTTTTGGGTGTAGATGCAGTTTGAGGGGATTTACAGACTCCTCAAAACTAAGGCTAAAAACCTGTGCCCTGAAAGTTGCAGGACCTGCCAGGAATGAGGTGGGTAGATATGTCTCCTTGGCCAAAGCAACCAGATTGTGCAAATGCTATAGTGTAAGCAATTTCTGACAAGCACAAAATTCACCCCCCAACAGAGGCTAATTAGGATAGAGACCCCAAATTATAAAGATGTTCACAAAGAACACAGGTTGCAACCTGATTCTTTCTGGACCTGTGAGTGGGAATGAGTCAGCAGCAGTGTCTAGGGAAGTAGGGAAAAATGTTGCTAGAATGAATGTCAGCCCTGCAGCTGGGCTGTATCCCTTGGTCATGACCTTGAGCCTCAAGGAATTGGCTCAGACAGTTCTGAACTGAGTAGCCATCTCACAGACAGCCCACAGCCCGGCAGGATGCCTCTCTCCAACTCTGCCATCATGACACTGCCATCTGCAGCAACTGAACTGAGATTTCTCAAGACCAAATTTATCACGCCCGAGATTCCATTCTTACATAAGAATCACCTGTCGCTCGTGCATAAGTTTCAGCACCAACCGAGCCAAGGGTAATCAAGATTTAAAAGGAAGGGGCCTGAATAAATATCAGCCAGATTTCCTCTCTGTGGGGCCGAGTTTTGAAAAATCTTTGCGCCCTCACGTGCCCCTCATAAGAGACTGTCATTTTTCTACTTTTGGTCCTCATCACTACTGTCAGGGGAAGGAGGCTCTAAGAGCCACAGGCAATCTGTCTTCTTGGAGGTTCTGTTCAAGCTATGACCTCAGTTTGCTCCAGCTCTGTCTATCCTCACGAGTTTCAGCTTGCTCTCATCATCAGCTAAATTAACCATAAAGCAAAAGCCTTGACTCACATTACCGAAGCCTGAAAGAAATAAGTAAAAGCCTGGAGCTATGCATCGCTATATCAAAGGCTGTGTGGGCCTAAGAAGAAGGCCCTTATATTCATATAGCACTAGGGTAAACTAGAAGATTCCTGTAGCCAAGACCTTGGAGTAGAGGTTCAAGCATGTTGTTGGAGGGCAAAGAACATGCCATTTGAAGGTGATAGAAGAAAGCAGAGTTCTTAAAGGAGTGGCGGGGTTGGGATGGCAGGACGTAATAATGGATGGGAGGGCAGGACATAGGGCAGAGGGCATCTCCTAAACTTAAAAAAAGAAAAAAAGCGCCATGAAAATTATCTATAGCTCTATTTGGTGAGATGTGGAGAAATTAAATTTGGATTAAGAAATATCTGGGAAGGGATCCCTGGTTGGCGCAGCGGTTTGGCACCTGCCTTTGGCCCAGGGCGCGATCCTGGAGACCCGGAATCGATTCCCACGTCGGGCTCCCGGTGCATGGAGCCTGCTTCTCCCTCTGCCTGTGTCTCTGCCTCTCTTTCTCTCTCCGTGACTATCATAAATAAATACAAATTAAAAAAAAATCTTATAAAAAAAAAAAAGAAATATCTGGGAAGGTTTGAATCTGTGGCCTTGGGCAAATTGGTCCCTCCTCTAGGTTTCCATTTGTGAAACACAGGAGCAGAATGAAGGCTTCTTCCCGCACTCGCATGCCATGATGGGAGGTAGAAGAAAAGGCCTTTGAAGCCAACATAATTACTCCTCTGTCCCAGGCAATGTAAACAACAATAACTCCAACAGCCTTCAGCCCTGCTTTTGAATGACTTCTTTGCTTCTGTCTGAGAGGTAAAGTAGTTCATTCCTTGGGGAAAAGTTGAATGTGGACTGGTGGACCATGCCCTTTTCACTCCAGTTTCATCATGTTATTTTGAATTATTACTAATACGTAGAACATTCACTATAAGTTAACAAGGTTTTACTGAGTGCCCGCCATGCACCCTAGGCCACAATAGGTCCTCTGGGATAAAGAAAAAGCATTCGAGTCTTTGAGTATCTGAAGATCTTTCTCAAAGGCTTACATGTCCCATTTTAAGGCAACTAGAAAACAAGCTGCTATATTTTAAAAGTCTAATTTTTAAAATAAATACTACTTCTCTTTTTTAATATAAGCAACTGAGTTGGACCAGACTTACTCATTTTTATGCTTTTACTAGTATGTACTATTTATGTATTATTTATCTTGTTATGCATGTCTACAAGACGCTTCACTTTGGCATTTCTAGATATTACATTGGCTTGGATTCTGGTTGGATGCCTCTAGGTAAAAACACAAGAGTCAATGAAAAAATTTGAATTTTCAAGCAATTGCATGCTTGTACATTTTGAAGTTCCTCTCAAGTGCAATCTATATAATATGAAAGAAAACTAAATGAATCTTTTTTTTTTTTTGAAACTGCTCTAATTCTCCTATGTGCACATCGGGTAATATTTTTTCACATCTATTGAACACAGATGCTGCCTCAGGTTAATTCCTAGCAATGGAGCGTTAGCCTTTGGTGTGTAGTTATTTTGCAGATACCAGATAGATGGCCAGTTATGTCATTTTCCCCAGACTAGTCTGTTTTCCTTTGAAGTTTCCTAAGACAAATCACTAATCAATTTATTTCAAAAATACGCCTTGGGTGCAAAACAGAACTTTTTGGGAAATACAAATGTTTCAAATGAGGTCTTTCCAATACAAATAATCTGTCATGACCAGAAAATAGTTGTCTTAACTGTTCTGTGTATGCTTGTATGTGCCTTCAATTACATGTGTTTAAACACACAAGAATGATGTAAAGCATGGTGTACCCATTAATGGAATTTGCCAGTCACATTACATATATCTAAGCAGTTTATAAAATGAGGCACCAAGAATTAAAATGTGATATTCTTACTTGAGGAATGATATACTGTATTATTGCCATCTTTTTCTTTCAGTAACCCAAAGTGCTATTTCAGGACCCCAGGTGTTCAGAATTGAGTTGATTGTTGCTGTTCATGAAATGTCAAAGCACCTTTATATCCACTGTTCTTATGGCGAACATGATCAGCTGAGAGGCAAAAATTTAGGGCATGAACAATCCCAGTGTTCGTGGGACTGAAGGGCTTCCCAGGACATGGCAACCACCATGCAAAAGCCCCATCAATTAGGGTACAAAGTGATATTCTGTGGATGTTAATAATTATCATTTGTAATTGGGGAAACTGAGGCACAGAACAGCAAAGCGCTTTGCTCAGTACCCAGCAGACTGACAGAGATGTAGGACTCAGGCTTCTGTATTCCGGCAAGAGCACATTCACAGCTAGGCACATCCCTGCTCTTTCCTCTACATCCTATTCTCACCTGGAATGGTAAGAAAACCAAGGTCATCTTTTGTCTTTGCTGTGTGCTACCATCCAAAACGTCCTAGACTGATATACTGTGGGTATGAGTGTCCTGGGCCCTTTGTGGGTTTTCCACATTATTCAAGAGGAGCAACACTGCCATTTGTATTTTGAAGAGAATGACAGAAGTTATAAATACCACAGCTCTTAAAAGCAGTGCAAACACTAGTGTAAGTTCTCTCTGCCCCATAAACCTCCCCTTAAGTCCACCAATATGTCCAGTCCTGACTGGGCCATAGGCGTCATTTCATGAAACAAATCAACTGCAATGAACCTTAGGAAAGAATGACCAGGTGGCCACCTTTGGAACCACAACATGGTTCTAGCTAATGTTTGCTGAGAGCTTACTGCGTGTGCCAGGCACTGTGCTTAGACCCTTACATGGATGAGGTCAGTCGGCCTCACACTAATCTCATGAGGTAGTAATGAATGCCCCCATTTGACAGATAAGAAAAATGAGTCTGAGAAAGGTTAAGTGACTCATCCAATGTCCCACAGCTGAGAAAAGTTGGAAGTTGGATTTAAACCTAGGCAGTCTGACCTCAAAACTGGTGCTTTGAACCATCCACTCTATCACTGTTAATAACAGAGCTAAACAGCCCTGTTGCCCATGTCCAGTCACTCAGACAGCTCTTGGCTAGGGCAGACCTAACACTAGCCAGGTTACACATTCTGCAGATGTGTAGCAGGTGTGTCCATCTACATGTTTATTTCAAAGGGCATGAGGATTTTTTTTTAAGATTTTAAAAATTTATTTGAGAGAGAGAAAGAGAGAGAGTTCTCAAGTTGGGGGAGGGGCAGAGGGAGAGAGACAAGCAGACTCTGCACTGAGCATGGAACCCAACACAGGGTTCAATCCCAGGACCCTGAGATCTTGACCTGAGCTGAAATCAAGAGTCAGTCAACAGAATGAGCCACTCAGGTGCCCTGGCTTCCTTTTTCTTTTTAAGATTTTATTTATTTGTTGAGAGAAAGAGAGAGTGAGCAGGGGGAGGAGCAGAGGGAGAGGGAGAAACAGACTCCTCGCTTAGTACAGAGCCTGATGCGGGGCTCAATCTCACAACCCTGAGATCATGATCTGAGCCAAAATCACAAGTTGGACGCTTAACTGACTGAGCCACCCTGGTACCCCAAGGCAGGAGGCTTTCTGGTCATAGGTAACAAGGGATCTGAAAGAAGAGATTTTAATCTGTTGATTAATTCCAGAGTGAGATAAATTGCCCTGCCGAGCTTCTGTTACTTCTTCAGTACCTCTATTTCTCTCTCTCTGAAAAATGTAAACAGCATGTCCTGGGCTTCTTTGAGAAATGAACTGTGTAAAATAATGGGAAAGCACTAGGCAAACTGTAAAGTGCTTTATACAATTATCCCATATGTTAAGAAGCTTCCAAAATAGCAATTTCTTCCAATGCCCTTGCAAAGCAAATGAGACACAGCTGCTAGAATGCTCCACAAAGAGACAGAAATCCAGCTCTCTTAAACATTCAAGGGGGAAAACACACCGTAAAATTACCCCTAAGATGAATTTTATAAGAACCACGGAAGTGTCATCAAGTTTTTCCATGGTTAATTCTAAAAGAGTGCCAGCATCGCAAAGATCAAACAAGACAGTTCCTCCACAGAAACCTGGAGAAATACAGAGCTTTAATAACACTTGCATAATAGTTAGAAATATAAATGATACTCACATGAGCAGAAGCAAGGAAGCCAAGTTGACTGGCTCATCTCCATCTTTTCCAAGACAAGTCTGTTGGGGAAAAAAAAAAGGAGGACTTGTTCTAAACTAAACAAAAGGAGGACTTATAAAAAAAGAAGCAAGGAAAGTAATGCAGGATGAGGTGTTCGTGGAATGTCATGGAGCACAGAGGGTGACATGGCACATGCCAAGGGGCAACAATAATTAAATGAGTTTGTTGAAAGAACTCTAATAAAATCAGCATTCCCTGTAATCTCAGAACAAGATTATACCACTAAGGAAATTGTTCAACAATGAATCTGGGGGGCTGTGATTTGGTGGAAGTTGCTTGAGGGTGGAGAACTCAGGGATGAGTCACAGCGTCCTCAGAAGAAATGGATGAAAGTTGGAGGAAGCTGGGTTGGGTCTTTGCCTTCTTCCTCTTTCTCTTCCTCTCTCTCAAGGGATTTCAGGCCTTCTGCAATCAGCCGAAAGGGGCAAGTGAGCTGGCCCTTGGGCATGAGGAAGAGCCAAGCAAGCTTCACTTGTAGCATAATGTATACAAGGTATACACGATATAAGCAAGTGCTGAGAGGGATAAGGAGGGAAGACTTCCATGGGACCCTGGTGCGCTCACGAGAATCATCAGTGCCAAAGTCGGTCTCCCAGTGGAAGAGCCCCTAGGTTATCAGAGAAGCAGGCTAAGCAGATTTTTAAAATTCTTTGGAGAAAAAGAAACTCACAGTTCCTCTTAGTAACTATTTCTATCTTTATCAACCCTTTTAGCCATTAAGCTCTGTACTTCAATTAACAGCAGCTTCTCCTGTTCTAAACTGGTCTTTGTAGACATGAATGAACATTTTTTTTCTCTATTGAAAGTGTAAATCCATCATATGGTTGTACATAGTTATTCTCATACTAAACTCACGATGGAAACCCCGGCAGTGCTCCTGCCCCTTCCCAAATGAGAACTTCCCATCTCCCATCTAGGTTATAAAAAGAAAAAAACCCATTTGATGCTCTGGCATCCTTTTTCCTATTTTAGGTGGCCAACTATAGATGGAACAGAGAGTTTATAGTTTCACATCTTAAGAAGTTTAAGAGAGTTGAAAACTGGAGAGTTGATATTTCTACATTAACTTTTTTTCAAAATGCTTGTATTGACTTCTTTTTTGTTCTGGAATAAACTCAGGTATAAAATATTATGTTGTATGTATTCTTTTTTTAAAAAAAAAGATGCATCCATTTATTCATGAGACACAGAGAAAGAGAGAGAGGCAGAGATACAGGCAGAGGGAGAAGCAGGCTCCCTGCAGGGAGCCCAACGTGGGACTTGATCCCAGGTCTCCAGGATCACGTCCTGGGCTGAAGGTGGCGCTAAACCGCCGAGTCACCTGGGCTGCCTATGTATTCATTATTTAATGAATTTCTTGCATTTACATAACATTCATGAACTAAATATTGTATTTGTAAGTTGTTCTGCCAAACTGTTCTCCTTCATTCATAAATGGAGCTTCTTAGTGTTAAACAACTGATTACCATGAACAAAGGAAGGGAGTGTTGGTTAGTTTGGAGAATTCCAAAGAATTAAACACTGTTAAAACCAAGTTACCACCATTTGGTTTTCCTCTTAAAAAAAAAAAAAAATTATTGTTCTTGATTTTCCTTTGTTCTCAGTAGGAAAATCTTAAAAATTAGGTTGGGTTTTCTTTTTTTTGTTGTTGTTGGGTTTTTTTTGTTTTGTTTTATTTTGTTTTCATTGTTTTGTTTTTTGTTTTTTGTTTTTTGTTTTTTTTTTCACTTTGGCATTCTTGTAGGAAGAAAATTTTTTGGTTCATCCACCAGTACAATACGAGTTTGAAACACAGCCAGGTTCTAAAGAAACTATACTATAGCTTTCAGGAATGGGAAGAGCTTTTTCTCTCATGGGATAGAAGGTGAGAGTTTCCTATGGTCTTCCATCTCTATTAATACCATTTCTATATCCATGTTCAGAAGCATAAACTGAGTCCCATGATGGATAGCAAAGTACATGGACTCCTTGATTCTGACCAAGACAGCAATACGCACTTGAATCTGCATTGGATGTAGATGAGCGATTCAATAGTAGAATAGTAGTAGAAGGGTGAGTGTGGACTTAGGAGTCAAATCACATAGTGATCTTGGTGCGGATTTTGCTCTCTCATGGGGCAGCTCAGTATTTTAATTCACTTAGCAATTTGCATTGTAACCCTTCATCATGTCTCCCCAGTTCAATTTCCTCATCTACACAATTAATACAACTTACTGTGTAGGTCTATTATAAGGACCAAATAAAAGGTATATTTCAGGTACTTACTCTAGTGTCTTGCACATAACACTAAATAATTGTTTCTTGTGATTTGGTCCTTATATGGTTCTACTGCTAAACACCGCTCCTCAATGAGGTAATGTGGGGCTATGGTAGCCTTCTGCCACCCTCCCCCCCAACCAAAAAATACACAGCTAACTAAGAATAGCTCCCTAATTTTGACGATTTTATTGTACCTTTCTTAAGGAACCACATCACCTTATACCTAGTGCATAATTTATTGGACACTTACCATGAGCAATGTGCTATAATAAACACTTTACATGGGAAATCCCATTTCATTTCCCCTACAATCCTCTGACTTCAATGTTGTTTTTTATTTTATTTCTTTATTCATGAGAGACACAGAGAGAGAGGCAGAGACATAGGTAGAGGGAGAAGCGGGCTCCCTGTGGGAAGCCCGATGTGAGACTCCAGCCCAGAACCCTGGGATCACGCCCTGAGACAGAAGCAGATGCTCAACCACTGAGGCACCCAGGTGCCCCTCTGAGTTCAATGTTATGGTTATTCTTTTGCTTCAAACATACTTGATTCACCAATATGAAAACCGCCCACTAAGTATTTTTTAAACATGTTTTATTATCTTTGCAAAACATTTATGCAATGCCTTCTGAATTGTGTTTTATAAATTTTGTTTAAAGAAAAGCACTAAGATATAATTTCAATCCTCCAGAAGGTTTTATATATATATATATATATATATATGAATGACCTCGGGGAGGAAACATAATTTAGATTAAATTAAAGGGTCTACTAGCTCTCTTGTTTTTTTTTA
Organism: Canis lupus baileyi; assembly: GCF_048164855.1. Classification (NCBI taxonomy): domain Eukaryota; kingdom Metazoa; phylum Chordata; class Mammalia; order Carnivora; family Canidae; genus Canis; species Canis lupus. Next base: position 77,117,668 of record NC_132840.1, read on the forward strand.
ATCATATGTGTGCTTCCTCTCTCTGATTAAGTTTAGGACCTTATCTTAAATAAGAATGGCTAAAACTCCTATTAATATCTGTTAAAGAACTGCAGCCAATATCTTGAAAAGTGCCAAATGACAACACTGACAAGATGGTAGAGGTCAGCCATCTTGTTGAAATGGAGAGCAAGAGATCACTTTAGAAGAATTCGCATGGAAACTACTCCACCCATTCACCATCTAAAAAATATTATAGACATTCATACACATTGAATTGGCAAATAAAACCATTCTATACAAATACCCCTAATTTGAACAATTTTGAAGGTTAGTGGAGCAATGAAGAATGCCTGCTCAATACCGAGACATTAACCAGGAAAAGAAGGGGTCCTAGTTGAAAAGACATTACATCTCTATTTTAAAACCTCAGTCAATTCAGTTCATTTAGGAAAACTCCTAAAATGAAACATTTATTGCATACTTTTTATATTGTGTTTGGCTTTGTTTTATTTTTTGAATACATATTTGTAGAGACATATATTTGAGCTTTATTTTCTTTTGAATAATTTTTGATATTTTATGTGATAATGTTGCTTCTTACTTCTTGGAGAAAACTGAGGCAGTCAAAGGGGGATTTTGCACAGGGTCCCAATACTCCATCTATCTGTCCCACCAGCATTTGTACCCTCAACATGTCTGTTCCCGTGCATGAAAAATACCTGATGTCTCTGAAGCCAAATCTTCCGCTTGGATACTAGATGTTATGGCCATTTGCCAGCCCAACAAAACTGCTCAAGGAATTCTTCCTATCTTTCCTGAAACATTAATCTAGTCTCTGTCTACTGGATCATTTCCATCAGTGTGCAACCATACTGTTATTTCCCCCAACTCCAAACCAACACAGACACCACCACCACCACCAAACTCTCAGCTTAACCTCACTTTTGCCACCCTGGGCAGGAACTTCAAGAGCTGGCTTTCCTCACTATTTCCAAGTCTTCGTCTAGCATTCTATCTTAAGCTACTTAATCCAGGCTTGAATCATTACCACGCACCAGATATGTTCTCATTAAGGTCACTGATGATCTCTAGTTGTGAAATTCAATGGTAAATTTTCAGTCTTTGTCTTACTTGACCAATTAACAGCATTTGACACTATTTTTCACTTTCCTCTACTCGATACATTTCCTTCTCTTGGTTTTTAGGACATTATATTTGGTGGCCACTTCTTCCCCATCTCTCCCTGTAATTCCATTTTTTCCCTTTTTGCTCTCTTAATTCTGGAGGGCTTGAGTCCTGGCCCTCACTACTTTATCTATACCCATTCACTAGAATCTCATTGAGCCTCACAGCTTCTAATACAAACATGCTGACAACTCCATCTGTAGCCCAGATGTATTCAATGTAGTCTCATAAGCCCTGCATATACATGATCAACAACCATTCTGACACCTCCAATCAGGTGTCAAAGAGTCATGGCAAACTCTATGTCCCAAACCCAAAACCCAGTATTCCCAGCAGGCCTATTCTTCTTGCAGCATTTTACAACTCAATTGACAGGAATTTCATCTTTCTAGTTCCTCAGGCCGAAACCTTGATTTCTTTTTCTCTCACATTCCACATCCAATCTGTCATGAAATCCTATTGAAGTCTACTTTCAAAAATATATGCAGAATTTAACTACTCACCAACCCATGGCCCAAGCCACATCATCTCTGCTTGGTTTACTGGCATTGTGTCATACCTAGTTTCTTAGCATCTATCCTTGCCTTGCTCCATCTATTCTAAATACAGCATGCAGACAGATCCTTCTTTGAAAGACAACACCTTGCAGCAACTCCCATTTCACTCAGATTAAAGCCAACATCTTTTTCAATGACCTACAAAGCCTTGGTTATATGGTCTTGACTGCTTCTGTTACCTCTCAGATCTACTACTACTTTCCCTTCACACATTTTGCTTCAGTCCCACTGGCCTCCTTGCTATTCTGAAGTATGTTAGGCAAGCTCCTGCCTTTTGGCCTTTGCATCAGCTATTCTCTTTGGCTGTGACACTCTTCCCCAGATATATATACAAGCTTGTAGTCTTACATTGGGGAATCTTTGCTCAAATGGCACCCTTTTTTAAAATTACAAGTGTACACACAGCCCTCTCCTGATAGCCTCTAAAGTCCTAAACCTTATTACCCTGATTTCATTTCCTCTTTTCCATAGGGTCTACTACCAGCGATATAATGTATTGATTTATGTGTTTTACTATCTGTTTGTTTTTGCTAGACTATAGGCTCTGCAAAGGCAGAGTTTGTGTTGGTCTTGGTCATGTCTGTTCCTAAGGCATCTAGAATAGTGCTTGACATATAGTTAGTCAATGAGTGTTAAAATTGTATTGAACTGAATTGAATGAAATAGGCTCTAGGAAAATAACCTAAATTGATGACATTGTGCCTATCTGAAATAAGTATTCAACTTAAAATAACTTGATAGAGGATTATTGTCTATTATCTAGACATTATCTATTACCTATCTATTGTCTATTATCTATCTAATTATATCATAAAGCAAGAGGAGAGGACACTGGTTCATCTGTGGAGAAAGAGTATGGAACCAAAAAAAAATGACAATATGGGGAAGATGCAGACATATCATCTCTCTTTTACTTTTAAAGATTTAGGCAATATACATCCAGATGACTCAAGAAGAAGTTTGGAAAAGACCACAATAATGTGTTCTACAAAGTCATGAAGGAGCTGAAAGTTCAACTTGAAAAAAAGACAACAACAATACAATTCTGGGTTTCTCTTTCCAGTATTTATTGTAGTTCCATACAGACCCTCTGACCCATCAATATCTGCCTGTGGTTTGTGCTACTGACAGTTATCTAAGTCCTATTTTATTAATGCAGTCTCAGAAAACAGCAACGGTCCACAGAATATTTATTTTTACCAGTCTCGGCAATCTTAAGGTAGCACAGTGGTCTCAGCATGTAGTCCCTGGACCTTCAGCATTAGCACCACCTGGGAACGTGTTAGAATTGTAAATTGTGGAAACCCATCCCACCCTAGCTCTACTTAATCAGGAACTTTGAGGGGAGTATCCAGCTATCTGTGATTTAATAAGTCCTCCAGGAGGTTGGAGGTGACTGGGTAGCTCAGTAGGTTAAGCATCCAATTCTTGGTTTCAGCTCAGGTCATGATCTCAGGAGCGTGAGATAAGCCCTGGGCTGGGCTCCACACTCAGCATGGAATCTGCTTGAGATTCTTTCCCCTACTCTCTCCCTTACCCTCTGCTCCTCCTCTGCTCACATGCTTGCTCTCTTGCGCTCTCAAATAAATAAATAAATAAATAAATAAATAAATAAATAAATAGTTTAAAAAAGAAAAAAATAAGTCCTCCAGGTGATGATAATACCTACTCAAGTTTGACAACCACTGAGAAAACAAAATGAGAGAAATAATCAGAACTGTTCCTTTACAAGTTTACAATGTCTTTCCTAGTAAGAGAACATTAAGAGAATACAGATCTCCTTCATTGATAAATGCAATAAATTACTAGGTCATCCAGCACCCAACAATGAGTCAGTGGACTGTTCTCTTGTACTAACCTTTATGAAATACTCTTTCTGGGCATTCTGCCTCAATTTAATGAGAAAGTAGTAGGCCGCTTACATATTCCAGAAACCTGATTTAATGATTTCACAATGCTCTGAGCCACTGGATTCCTGGCTCTTCCTGTTAAGATTTATGAAACTAAATTGCAGCAAACCACTTCTCAACATATCTCCAAGTTGACAATTCTATTTCAACAATAAAGATGATCCAAATGGAATGTGAATTTAATGGAAAAAACAGATATTGGGGGCTGTAGGAATTTATCCAAAAATGACATACTCATTAAAAATACTGACCCACAAGTAGGTCACCAAGAGTCCCTTAGTTTTGATTATTCACACAAGGGCCATCAGTTTGTAAGTTATTTATTTAAGGATTAAACTCCACCTGGTCTGTGAAGTTTAACACAAATATTGTGTAAGGCCCAATTTCCTGGAACTCTCCCACTCCCATTGGTCTTTCAAAAGTAGACAGAAATCCCATTTTACAGAGAATGTAACAAGCTCAGTGACCTATCTAAGGGCACACTGTTATGGACAAAGTCTAGACCGAGTCTCAGATTTCCTGTATTTTCTTATTACTATCAATTCAAGTTAAGAACTATATACAAAAAAAAAAAAAAAAAAAGAAGAACTATATATGAAGTACCTCCTCTGTGCCAGGACATGGATTAGGAGATGGGGATATAAAAATTTCTGAAACAGACCCTGCCTTTGAAGAGCTCAATGCAAAAAACCCTGTCTTCCTGATCATATAATACCCACCTTTGTAAGTTCTAGAAAAGTCAACAAAATAAATGGTAAAGATGGTTGATTTCAGCACAAAAAAATCTGTAGAAGCAGCAAGTTTTTCATCACGAGGTGTCCCAAGGTCCTTGCACTGATCATGCAACACTCAGTTGAGGTGCCATAAGACATCTCAGTGATGAAGAGCTTAAAAGTGCCCTGTCATGTCTTGTTAATACTTCATATCCAGAACAAAATGCGGAGATATCACATGAAAAAAATGATAAGCTTGCAGAAAGGCAGTGAAAACCAGAGCTTGTGGTCAGAAAACACTAAAAGCTATCTGTGAACAAATCACATTCTGCAATTAAAAAATATCACGATGTTGAGATATTCCAGACAGACATGTTAGAATGGATATGCACTCTTTCTATTATTCTTTTCGTTATCTGAGTATGAGGTTAATTTTGGAGATCTATATTTTTCAAAACACTAGTACCTCTGCTTTGATAAATACATGTTCATATTAAGTCAATAAACTTACATGATTTGGAGACCAAAGCTTAGACCTCCACTCTGCCACTTACTGTGTTTGCAACTAAAGGTAAGATTTGGAAAAAAATAAATAAATAAAAAAATAAAGGCAATATTTGGGGATGGGAGAAAAAAGAAGATTTGAGGATGGAGGGAGGCAGGGAAAAGAAGAGAACCTCAGACAGGATTTTTTGAGAAAGTTAAAGCTTGTTATAAAGTATAAGAAGTGTTATAAACATGAGGCTATATTTATCCATTCAGTTGACATTTTATTTAAGCACCTATGATAAATTCTGAGTGGCAGTAGGTCCTGGGGATGCCCAAGTGAATGTAACAAAGTGTTGGTGTTTTTTTATTCTATTATTAGAATATCTAGGGATCACCCTCAGAATAGTAACCTCAAATGACCTGATCTATAGAAAAGTTGGACATAAGGGAGCTTTTTAAATGAGTTTGCTTGATTAGAAAAATAAAAAGACTAAGGGATAAGCTTTAATAACTTTTTTAAAAGTTTACAATGTCATTTTAAGATGAACTTAGGTAAGCCAATATGAAAGCAAGAAAAGAAGAGTTAGCCTCAAGTTATAGCAGGAAAGAAACATGGTTTGGGGAAAATATTAGGAAGAAAGAACTTGTTTTAAAACAAGTAGGGCTGGTGATGGAATTCCTCTGCCTATCTGCTAAAGGTATTTTGAAAATGATTAGCTAACTCTCTCTCAATGGGTTTAAAGATATGACTACACGTGAGGTGCTGGCACAGCCATTTTTTTTAAAGTCCTACTTCTAGAATTCTGTGAATGGTAACTAGGTGGATTAAAAGTCTGTTTTCTTCTTTATTCCTTATTTGGCTGATATGTCTTGTTCCATATTTGGAAACTCATAGACATTGCTATGAAATGTATCATAGACCATGACTCACTATGAAAAGGACAAGTGTGTAAATTGCCTTACCAGTGAAAAATCCTCCGCCTGTCCTCCCCTTTTTTTCTGGGACAAAAATTCAGTATTTTTCTCTCTGATTCATATCCTGAGGAAATCAAATCACAAGATGGCTATGTTCAATAAAAAATATCTCCAACCCACTACACTTTGAGAATGTAAGCTCTTTTTAATCCAGATGTTCATGATCCTTCCAAGAAAGCCTTTTCTTCAGAAGAATTTGGTGCCATTTCAGATAGCTAAAAGAGTCAGAATGTCATTCACATACAAAAGTTACGCAATAAGTTCCATTATTCTGTAACAGGTCTACAGAGTGTCTCTGCCAATGGCAGCCTACTGGTGTTGGGTATCCTAAGCACTTTTCTAAAGTAATAGTTGGCATTTATTGAATTCTTACTGGGAATGAGGTCTCATTCTAAGTTTTCCATGCATTATTTTATCAAATCCATTTAATTCAAATGACTCCATGAGATAAATTCTGTAATAGATCCCAATTCACAGATGAGGGAAATGAGCCTTAAGGAGATTAACCAATTTGCTCAAGATGATGGAGCAGGTTAAGACACAATGATTATATTTAAACCCAGAGCTATTGGATACCAGAACTTAAACTGTTGACTATTCTTCTCATGTAGTCCTTTAAGAAATATATCTCCATTATGTAGAAGAAAATGGAATCTCAGAGTGGCTCAGTTGGTTAAGCATCCAACTCTTGGTTTTGGCTCCAGTCATGATCACAAGGTTGTGAGATCAAGCCCTGCATCAGGCTTTGCTTAGCACAGTCTGCTTGAGGTTCCTCCCCTTTCCCCTTCTGCTCCTCCCCTAGCTCACATGCTATTTTTTTCCTCTCTCTCTAAAATAAGTAAATAAAATCTTTAAGAAAAAAGAAAGAAAGAAAGAAAATGGAATCTCAGAGAAGATGAAGAACACACAGATTATTCATGTTTCCTTCACCTGAGATTTGAACTCGAGTCATTTGGACTCCAACATTTACATTCTAGACATATAGACCTTAAACCCAAAAGATGAGTAGATAGCTTCACTCACATTCACTCTATGTAAAGTATTCTTGAATGAATTCAAATAAATAAATGTCAACTCTATACAGTGCACTGCATGTGAGATTTTGAAGACAATATGAAAGATTTCAATATATTGTCCCTACCTCCAATAAACTTTAAATTCTAGTTGGCAGAAAAAATACATAGATGAATGGAATGAGGTCAACTGCAAAGCACTGTGTCACCATAGGTAAAATCACATCCTATGAATTGAATAAATCCAAAGAGATGCAGGGGAAATCAGTGATAAGAGAAGAAAGTTGATGTAAAAAAGCTTCTGAGAGGAGGAATAAAATAAAACATACATTGAATGGAGTTGATCCCTTTGTCTAGTATCTTCTTGACTATTTTGTGGGTAGGAAAAAAGGATGCTTTGGAGAGCTTATGGAAAGAAAACACAATCTTAGCACTTTTTAGAAACAGTCTTTTAAAGATACGGCTCACAATCACAGAGCAATGGAAAAGCTGAAGAAGACGAAAGGATTTTTCTGTGATTACAGCTAAAACTACTGGCTATTACTCTGTCTCTTGGCGAGTAGGTTTCCATCGGGTCCCATCAAATACAAACTATAATAGTTATAAAATCACACCCAGTCTCATTCTCTACAAAGAAAGAAAAAGGGCAGAGGGGAGGGAAGAGTGGCCTCAACCTCAACATTTTCAAGGGATTTTCCATAAGATCTATCCAATCTAATGGAAAAGAAGAAAAAATTTTTCTGAATTAATCTTGGAAATGGAGCTTTACTGGATGGATGAACAAGTAGACTGATTGCTTACTTTAGCCCCCCTTCCTGCAAACCTCTAATTTAATAGAGAATGAGATACTTAGAGGCACCATAGGGATTGAAACTTCTCTAAGAACTTTCCAAATCATACTGTGGAGGAACAAGAGTTAACTCAAGACACTAATGAGTATCGCTAAGTAAAACAATCCTATAGTCAAATAACTCTGGGGAAGTGGAGTTCAATTTTTTTGTAGCCTTCAATATGTTAATGTGCATTTTGTATCTCCAATGGGGACACAGTCAGAATTTCTCAGCTTGTTTGACATAAGACTACCTTGTTATTTGGTGGAACTTGTGTTAACCTCTCTTAGACCTAATGTCTCAAGGAAGGAGTCATGTTCTCCTTCCTCAAGTAAGTTTTAGAAAGGCAGCCATCACAAGAGTTGGGTCCAGGTAGATCGAACTGTGAGTGCAGAAAGAGGACTATCAATTGGCCATGTCTTTGACCCCATACTTGGAAGTGATGGGCCTCCACTCCCAGCTTCTGTGTACTCATGATTGAATGATATGAGTGACAAATCTCTAAAGCCTTACTCCATGCTTCTCAGGACCACCCTCACAGAAACATAGTAAAACATTTGAGTCATTCTCTCCTATAAGGATCAGCTCAGAGTTAGCATTGCTGGTAAGCATGGGCTGCAAAGTTTGAGTTTCTTTCCACACATTACCAAGAGCTCTGGAAAACTGAAGGAGCACATGGGATAAAGATTTATTTTCTGACTTGCCTCAACATACTAAGTCAACTAAATTTTAGTATTTCATCCATAATCTTTGAGACACACTCAAAGACTTCAGACCCCTTTAGTGGGTTATTCTGCGTCTGTTGGGTGTAGTTACCGGCCTTTTCCCACACCTAACCACAGATAAGAGGGACTCACACAGAATATAATGGGAATTACATTTCTTCAGGTCCTTGTATGAGTGCAGCTCTTTAAAATGCCACCATTATTTACGACCACTTAAGAAGAGGAAATCAGGGCATTGAAGGGGAAGTTTTACCTCATAGGGTTTTTTTTTTAAGGTTTTATTTATTCATTTGAAAGGAACACAGAGAGAGGCAGAGATAGAATGAGTGTTGAGGAGAGAGGGAAAGGGAGAAGCAGACTCTCCCCACCAAGCAGAGAGCCAATGTGGGGCTCGATCCCAGGACCCTGAGACCATGACCTGAGCCGAAGGCAGACAATTAAGTGACTGAGCCTCCCAGGTGCCCCACCTCATAGGGTTCTATAGCTAGAAGGAAATCCTTAGGCAAACCTGTGTACAAAAGTGCAGTTCACTTAGTAGAGAGAACACCTGATAGTCACAATATCCAAATGACTTAATTCCTAGCATGTCACATGTCCAGCTGAGTCAGATCATGTACCCTGAAGCAGTGTTTCTCTCTCCTATCTTCAGAATCAGCAATGTATAAGCAGCCATCATCAACTCATTAACATGCATTTTGCAATAGCATTAACCAAAATTTTGAGCCAGTAAGTAAAATTAACACAACTCTTAACATGAATATTGCATCTTTTCATGTAGCTATATTTATACATCTTTTCATCTCTTCCAAATACTCCTGTCAATTAAGAGCTGTTTTAAAGATAATCCGATTTAAAGAATAACTTAGATTTATAAAGCACCTTCCAGTACCACGTACTTTCATTTACGTGTCTGATTTTATCCTCAGTATAACTCTGAACGTCTTCTTTCTTTGATAACCTAGGGATTGAGAAATTATCACCAAGCTAATACCTAGAAGAGTGAGACTGAAATTCAGATTCTCTGATTTCAGATTTAGCACTAACTCCCCATGAAGTGAATCAATATCCACATTTTTTGAAAGGATTTCCTTTGTGTGTCCATGGTGATCTCAATCTTTCCATACTCCTAGTGCACTTGTGTTGTAAAATTAGTTCTCTATTCGAAAGTTATTTTCTAATTATTTCATGTATCCCTGTCTCATTTATGCCATTCAAACACAAGCATGTGATTATGTTCTACTTTCAGCATCTCTGAGCCTCTCATAGACTGTTTCTATGGCAAAGAACTCTCCTCCTACCCCTAGACCCTACACAACCAAGCTCAATCTTCCTATTCAACAGGACCCAGTACAGGCCAGGGGTGGACCCTTTCTACCTCTTGGAACTTCCTCTGGCCTTCCCAACTGTTGTTCTTGAGGGCGGAGACTATCCTGTGTGCTCTGGGCTCCTGTAGCACCAGCACTGATGCCTGTGGTGGATTCATCCCACACATTGCACTGCAACTGTCTGTTTACCGTATTTATCATGTTTCCCACTTGACCATCATCTTGAGAACAGGGATCCTGGGCTACGTCTCTTTCAATCCTCAGGACCTAGCACACAGTAGGCTGTCAATAATAAATAAATAAATAATCCAATAAATAAAGTAACACAAAACCATGAAGGCTGTTAGCATCTTTGAGAAGTTTTCAATCTCCCCAGGAGGAGAAAAACCTGTAAACAGACCATGACGAGCTGTATTTCCTGGTGCAGATGGGCTCCAGGTGCTCTGGAAGAAATTGTGCTGCCCAAGCAGGCAGCCCTCAGATACAGTGAAGCTGAGCAGAGCCTTCAATAGTAGAAGGTCACCAGCCAATGTATGTAGAGCGAGAGGGGGAGGGCAGGAGTGGGTGGCAAATGGGGACGGCAGGCCTCAGCAAAGCTCTATTTTGTTGGCTATATAGCAACCTCTTATCTGGGTGAGCTGCTCCTCTCTCCAGCCAACCTCCTGATCCTACAAACAGCCAATAATCATGGTATCTTGTATTCCTCTTCCAGGAAACTTTCCAGAGGTCCTACAAATTTCTCCAGCCTCATGGAGGAAGCAGATGAGAGAAAATAAAACTGCCCCAGAGAGAGAAGCTGAAGACAAGGTTGGAGGAAGTATGTCATGGAAACACTTGAGTCCTTAATCTGGGGAATTTCTGGAGCCTGGTGTATCCCTGCCCTTCCAGAATGTGGTTTTGTACCTCAACTAAATCAAGATGGGTTTCTGTCACTGGCAAACATAGAATCCTGATCAACATCAAGACCTTAAAAAAAAAAAAAATCTCCCACAACAAGCACAGAGATGGGCACAAAGTAGCTCCTCTATATTTTATTCCTTGGATGGACCCTTTCCATCATCCAGTGCCATCCCTTTATTAAGATGGAGACACAGGCTTAGGCACCTTTTGAAAACCACCCTCACTACTCAAAATGGACTCTACACTAGAACCGGAACTCTCTTCCCAGAACAGTGTTCTGTTTACCACAGACTACTTCATTGCCATGTGCTGGCTACTTAGCCTTAAGATAAGCAGTGACCTTGGGATCTATCTGTGGTAAAAATAAATAAATAAAAATGGACAAAGAATTCATGATATGAATGTGAGGTGATGACATTATTGTCTTTTCATTCGTTCAACAAATCATCCCTGACATGCACCTGCCTCTGTAGTAGGTATGTAGAAGTAGAAGGCATGCTCCTTGACCTCAAGTAGCTTACCAAGAAGAGCGAGAAACAGTACAGCTTACCAGAGTTAGCCACCTGCGGCAATATATACTTACTACTTTTGCAATTACTGCTAAACCTGTTTTGAACCAGTTATGAGCCAAACAAAAATGTCACCTCATAATTTCATAGCCGCATTTAAATTCATTTTTAATCAAAAATGGTATCATTCAGCAGGACCAATTAGATATGGCATTTGGTTTTCTGAAGATGCAAAACATCCTACAAGGACAATGATTTTCTCCTACCAAATATATTCAAAAGCATATGCTGTAAGTTCTGAGGTCTCCTGTAAAAGAGGAGGCTCAAAGATGTTGTGCCTGAGGGTAGGCAGCATCACTACCCCGAAGGAAACTATATTCGGGATGGGTAAACTTTTACGTGTTGTTAAAATAATGAGTTCTAGAATTTATATTAAATTTCCAGACAGGCACATATGTGCCCAGAGGCAGGTGCCAGGATCACCTTAAGTCACCTTGAGTCCCTTCCAGCTCTGTGATTCTGAAATTGCTCATACTGGATTTCTCCAAGTCTGTGATGGGCTGAAGAGCTATTCCTGTCCTAGTTCTTTTCCTTATATAGGTCAAATCCCATTCCAACGAGTACCATAACAATAACCACCTCATGGCCTGGTTATTTTAGACAACCTGATAAAATGAGAATCAAGTATGACCTCCAAGCCAGAGTTGGCTGTTACAGAATTTGACCTGAATATTATTTAAGCAAGGAGGAAGCCAGTGGATTAAGTTTTTATCTTCATGGCACTGGGCCACTGCAGAACAGTCAGACGGAAGGTACAGAAAAATCGTCAGTGAGCCCAAGCCACAGCACTCGGTTTCCTGATAGACACTGAAAAAATCAGAATGTCTAGGGACTCAATTCTATGACTCTATTTGAGAACAGTGTCTATCTTCTGCCTGTCAACTCCAGCCAAAGAATGTCAAGGCAACTTGTACATCTTAGTTCAGGTCTATAAATAAGCCCCCTTGTTATATTGAGACCCCCCGAACCTGAAGCTTCTTTCTCCATTCTTTCCCCATGGGGCTAAATCCATGCTTCCTTTTGCCTGTGTTCTTCTTTCTTGGAACGAAGTGCTTTCTAGTTTCTGCTCTCTGAAATGTTCCTCTACAAGAATGTAAACTCCCTGAGGGTAGAGATTTGCTTGTTTGGTTCCCAGGTGTATTTAATATTTGGATCTTCTCTCTAGAATGTAAACTCCACAAAACCATGAAATCTCACATCTAAAACAGTGCCTGGCATATAGGAAGTGCCTGATAATTATTTGTTAAATGAATGAATGAGTAAGCGATAAATAGTCATTGTTTAGGACCCCATGTCAAAGCCATTCCTCCTCTCTCAAAACAATTAGGGGTCTTTCCTCTGACCCTCTGGTACTGTTTGCATTTCTTTACTGCAACATTTGTGGGGTACTCTACCTATTTTTTTAAAGATTTTATTTATTTATTCATGACAGACACAGAGAGAGAGAGGCAGAGACACAGGCAGAGGGAGAAACAGGCTCCCTGCAGGGAGCCCAACGTGGGTCTCTATCCTGGGTCTCCAGGATCAGGCCCTGGGCTGAAGGTGGCGCTAAACTGCTGAGCCACCGGGGCTGCCTATCTACCAATTTTCTATACTACATCTGTTTTCCAAGCTAACCTGGGGAATATTTCATGGCAGGAACTAAGTTTTATAACTCTAAATACTCTGTGCCTGAAACAGTAAGAGTTCAATAAATGCTCATGGCTTGAACGATTGAAGGAATGAATAAAAATATTTCTCTTATAACAATGAACATTGAAGAATTATGATTTAACAGCATACCTTAAATTCTGCCTGGACTCCAGAGCTTTCCAAGTTGAAGAAGTCGTGAGTCACTGGGCTTGGAGGGGAGGGGTGTTTGTTTGTGGAGGACTTGTTTCCCGACCTCGATGAATCACATGTATAATCACCCCAACTGCATCCTGTCTGGGGAAGTAACCAAAACCCCTATTTCTGGCCCCAATGACTTTTTGGTTTTATGAGTAAATGCCACTGGCATGCCATTAAATAAATGCCCTCAGAAGGCCCTCAGCCAGTGCTATAACCTACGATCATCAGGTTATAGAGGAGCAGTCTCGTGAAGAGACCATGAGACAAAGGTATAAATTTCTCCATCCTGCCTGGCCCATTGCTCTAGCTGCTAACTGGTGACCTGGCCTCCAAGACCTTTCCAAACATCTGTTACATCTTTTTCCAAATCACAGGTATGATCATGCAACTGTCCTGTAACATGTAATGATTCTCATCATCCACATGGTAAAGACCAAACTTCTTAACCTACATGTCCAGGCCCTCTCGAATCTGACTCTGACCTTCTTCTACTTCTCTGTTCTGTGTAACCAGTTGCTTCGAATAGAGTAAATGGCTTTCTGATCACATACAAGTCCTACACTTTACTCTATGACTTTGTCTTCTCTACTTGCTCCCAGAAGGCCCACCTACTTCCATTTCCAAACGTCTAAAATCCATATATTCTTACGTCTCACAAAATGCCACTTGTTCCACAATATCTTCAGTGACTGTCTAATAAGGAAAAAGAACTTCTCCTTTGAGCGTGTCCAGATTTTATCTGTACTTCCGTTCTGTTGCTTATTTCTAATTTGTATTATAGACACAAATGTACATGTTCATTTGTTTAATAATCATTCATTAAAATATTTGAATGTTAGTCAATGTGATACCCCTCCATCTCCTACCCACACCTGCCAGAGGGGACAACTCCAAATAAGGGTCAGTTGAGTGGAAAAACTGAAAAAGTCCATTTGTTTAGAGCCTTATCTTTGGCTTGAAATCTTCATGGAAGGTTTGACATAGGAGTGTCTTATTCTCATCTCTCTTGGTGTATCCCTTACTTCCGTTCCAAGAAAGCATAAGATTAAGAAAATCTGTAGGTCTCCGCAAACATGTTTTATATCTATGGATCTCAAAGGCAAGGTCTTCATTCCAGGTTTCCTTCATCCTAGTATCCAGTACCTCAGGGCCTCCCCCTTGCTAGTCGACGAAATGAACTCAGGGGGGTAAAGTATAATTTTGATAATAAACTGAGTAAAACCGGCACATAATTAGGAGCACTTCAAAAAGCAAACTTAAAAAAAAAGAAAAAAAGAGCATATTCCTAAAACAAAGACGTTTCTGTTTCTGGTTGTTGCAGAATATCCATGCCATGGTGCCAATTTCGGGGCGGATACATTCCTTCAGTATGGATAAGTGAGAGTTAGCTTTGTTTGACTACAAGGCTTTTTTTTTTTTTTCCTCCTTTCTGTGATTAGTATTGCTCTCGTTATGTGAAGAAGGATGTAGAAGCAGAACAAGTATAAAATCACCCAGGCCAAAGTCAGATAGAGAGGGAACGGAATGTCAAGAGTATCCCTTCCTTTACTATCCTTTGGCATTGACCACATCTGGGTGGATGAAAGGGATAGGCAACCATGGCACAGCTTGAGAGCCATCTCCCCCACTGCTTCTCTAACGGTGACCCTCAGGGCAGCGTCCTTCTCTCTTCAGAGGTCAAGGTCCTACTGAACATTTGCAATTTCTTCATCAGTGACAGGAGGATAATAATATCCACTACAAAATAACATGGTCAGACTTTCCAAACTGTAAAGTGCCACTTAAATATTCACTGGTGTTGTAAATTCAAAGAAAAGTTTTTTTTTTTTCATTACCCTACAACCGGGGTTGGCAAACTTTTTTCTGTAAAGGGCCAAATAATAAATATTTGAGGCTCTGTTGTGGCTACTCGACTGCCTTTGCAGTAGGCAAGCAGCCACCGGTGATACGGAAATGGAGAGCTGGGCTTTGTTCCGATAAAACTTTATTCACAGAAACAGGTAGCAGACTGGATTTGGCCCATGGGCCCTATTTGCAAATCCCTAGCCTACGTCTTTGGACAGAACAAACACCAGAGGCAGACAGGGGCGCATATCTAAAATCTTTCCTGCTGTGAAGAACGATATTATCAGTTTTTATAAGCAGTTGGCCTGAGACTTTCAGACATCTCTTTTGGAAACAAGGGTTTCCCATTTTGTATATTCATCTTCATCACCATCAACATCATTTTGTACCTAAGCTAGAAGAATGACTAGATCCCTCATTTACTACATCTACCACTTGACCACACTCTCTTCTGGGAAAGACAGCTCTGATTATTGTTAAAGAAAATATCCATCATACTTGTGGTGAAAGGTCACTACATTTTTTAACAAATTGGTCCTTTGAGCAAGATGAATTTTAATGGATTGGTTTATTAACCTAAAGGTTGAACCAGGCTGAGAGTAACTGAATGATTTGTTCATAATTAGTATTATTTATAATTATTTTACTTGGGAAAAAATATCACCTTAAATGTCAGGATGTTTTTTTTTTAATTGCTTCAGATGAGATTCAAAATAATTGACTTTGCAAATGTATTTTTAAAAACTCATTTAAAAATATCTGTAGCTGCCGAGCGTCTGTCTGGAAGAGGCAGATATTGGTATTCATTACTGGGAACAGGGCAGAAATTGATCCACGATTTTTTTTAACCACATGAATTGTGTATTGTGGTCACTCCTGGACTCTAGAATAGCTGAAGTGCTGATACGGTGCCGTGTTCACTCCTCTTCCCCGTTAACTGTGCCGAGTGAGTATGCTGCGTGAATGTCAGCCTATGTGTTTTGCTCAAATATACATTTGCATATATTTTGTTTTAAAAGGGGGAGTAGGCACCTGCTTGAAAGAAGGAACGTATAGACGCGTTTGGTGGCTTTAGAAAAATACAGTCTGTGTACATACTATGCAGCTGTACACATGATTTAGAGAGGACACAAACATTCTGAAGGTGAGTAGGTAAAGGACTTAAACTTAGCATCTCTATAAATATTAATTTACTAGTCAGTTGGTGGAGAAGAAAAGAAATAGGAGAATATGTTAACATCTGGAAAAAAAACAGCTTCTAAAAGAAGTGAGGTTGTGAAATACGGGGAGATCCCTAGTAATCCTTACTAGGTGTAAGTAATCCTTACAATGGTGATGTCTTATAATGATGCAACACTGTAGAGATATAAGCTTTTGGGGTGTTCAGGTATAATCTCATGTGCACCTCACATCTATAGCTGGAGGCGGTAAGAAAGGGGAGAAGCAACTGCATCTGACAGAGGGAAAAGAGAAGGCTCGAAGAAGTCAAGGGATTTGCCCATGGTCCACACTACCTTCCCCAAACACCACAGTGCTTTTGGAACCAAAGGAAAGGGTGACTGTGTCCACAGGTATCAAAGCCAACTTCGGCCTTCGTAGGTCGACGGAAAGAGCCTGACCCAGAGTGTAGACCCCAGTTTCCCATCTGAGACATTTTAATGAATAAGTAACAAGTAGGCTGGAAAGAACATTCCAGGTGGATGGAAGATGGTGTTGGGATTATAAACACAGCATCTTATTTGCTTCTTCCACCTGATCATGTGCCTGAGACACATTGTGACATGTACTTGAGCAGTATAGTGCAGAGGACACAGACAAATCACTCTTCCAGATAGCCAAGCAGACCCCATCCATCATTATCTGCACATCTGAGAAGTAGAGATGTGTAGCCGAGGCGGGGAAAGAGAACATTTGAAGGTGGCTAAGAGGGAAAGAACGCAAAGTTTCCCACTTATCTGCCAAGGAGGTTACTCTAAAAAGTGATGTGGCAATTAGAGGTCATGTATTTAAATTTTCCCACCGATAGGATACACACATTCCTCCAAAGAGGCTCAGTAGGAAAATACCCCACTGCGAGGCGTAAGGGTCTATTAACTGATTAATTATTATTAATGCCATCTTTTATTTAGCTAGCAATTATAATCTATTAGGAGCATTTATTCACATTATCTTACTTATTCAAATCTCAGAAAAATCCTATAAGGCTCATCAGTAATATATTATTATCTCCCTTTTATAGACAAAGAAAAAGGGGATCCCGACGTCTCCTTGCCGAAGCTAATCTCGCTAATGGCAGAGTGAGCACTCCTGGCTCCTGGTCCATTACCCCGAGCGACTGGAGGGGAGACTGGAGGGGAGAAGGGGACCGTCTGAGACTTGAGTTGAGAGCAGAGAGAACCTGAAAAGGCCATCGGGCCAGAATTCCTTCCAGTTTAGGAAGCCCAGAGTCCGGAGTGGGTGTGGCCACACGACACACAAGCCCAAGGCTAGATGGACTCCCAGGCAGAGACCTTCTCACTTTGAATCTTCTTGTGTCGCCGAGCACTGGCTCTCCGACTCGGCCTCTCGTGTCCTGTGAAGTTCCTGGGCCCGACTTCAAACTAGTTTAAGTCTCTGAGTCAGTTTGCAAACCCTCCCTCTCCGGCTCCGGCTCCGGGGTCACTTTTGCATCACATCCTACATGCATTTTTGTCCCTTTGCACTCCTTTGGGGGCTCCTCCCTCTGCCCTCCCTCAGGCTGTCTGCACTGCCTCCCCCCTCCCTAATCCCCCCTGCCCACCCCTGTCTATCCACCCCAGCCTCCCACCATCAGGGCCTCCGTGCCCCTGGCCCCCCTCCCCACACCGTGAGCCCCTGCACCGGCCTCTCCCGGGCACCTACCTGGGCTCTGCAGCCACAGGCATCTCCCTGGTTCTGTCCGTCTGAGGCCGCCTGCCTCCATCCAGGGCCTGGGAGCCATGAAAGTCTTCAAGCTCTTTGTTGCTTTTCCTCCTTCGTGTATAACGCTAGGTAATTAAGCACAGACAAGAAAAGATGGCATCAGCTGTGCTTCTCGGCCGCAGCCTCCAGAAGTGTTATCTCAGACCCCAACATTGCAACAAAGAAATCTCACAGTTGGGTCAAGCGCGAAAATCAGAGGACAGGAGGAGAAAACTTCAACTGCCAAAATCCCACTGCCCTCCGGGGGCTCCCCCTTGTGGGAGATGTGGGACATGGCAAGGCCGGGCCCAGCCGCTGGTGCCTCCGCAGGAGGAGGGCCCGAGAGCAGAGTGCACGCACCTCAGGGGTGTGGAGTCCGCCTGCAGCCACCTAGGAGGGCCTCTGCGGGGGGTGCACGGTTGAGACCCCCTGTAATCAATCAGGGGAATCTGCTGGGGAGACAGAGCTCTCCGTGCCTGGAGGCCTCTGAGTCCAGGGGAGTGTGGCATGAGTCACGGGCTTGCACAGCGTACCCTCTGTATGGGAAGTGGTGACTGGCAACCGGTTGCCTCCTCTTCGCGTCCAAGGCCCTCAGTGGCACAAATGCATCATAAAGTCGGACATTCACTCAGGGCTGTTCTGCAGAGACAGGCGTGGTCTCCGCCGTCTGAGCAAAGAGTGAAGGTCCAGTCTCCTGGACTCTCGCCAGTGTGGGCACAGGGCCTTTTGGTGCCCTGGCAATTTTCTGCTCCCCACCTTGATGGGAACAGATTGTACGTCCAAAAAGTATCTTTCTCCAGAGAGATAGATACAGTCTCATTCATTCTCCCCTACCCTGGCAGGCAGGTAGGAAGTCAAATACATTAATTACTCTTTCTGCAAACAGCATTAGAGGCTCATGCAACCAAGTAAGGTGTGTCCAAGGCACTAGAAAAACCTTCAGGGGAGCTCAGGGCTTAGCTGTCCTGCCTTCCTCCTGCCCAGTGTGTCTAGACTATATGCTCTGTCTCTGGAGAGAAGGGGAAATGATGCTCGCTGACCTTCCACAGTGCAGGGCAATGAGCGGCACCATTAAGGAGTATTGATTGACTCCTCAGCTGTGAGGACAGTGTGCTGGGTATGACACAGATAGAGAATCCCAGACAGAGCCTGCAGGAGAGAATTTGTCATCATGTCGAATGTGGGGGAAACAACCAGTGACCTGTTGGGATGCTCCTTATTTTCCAGAACTGGGGACTGGTAGTGGGGACTGAATAAAGAAACTCTGGAGAGTGACAACAGGGCTCTGGCCAGAGTTCGCCACATGTGTTTTGACCCATTATCTCATTCCGCCATCATACCAGTTCGGAGACCTTGGTTGTGAAGGTAGGTTAACTCCATTTTATGGACAACGAAACTGAGGTCACAGTGGTTAATGGACCGTGAAATAAGTGGCAGAGATAGGGATCAAACCTAAATCTATTTAAGCCTAGAGCTCTTCTCACCATATCACATTGCTTCAGCAACTCTTCTAGCTGTCCTGGCAAGGGAACTCTGGCTGGGGGGTCAACATAAAGCATCTCATATTAGTTTCAGCAAACCAAATCTCAAGCTGGTTCCCACTGATCCCTATTAAATACCTCCCTGATGTTGATGGCACTCTGTACTGAGTCACATGGGAAAACTGAGCTTGGAATAAAATCATAAAACTCCCTGTATTAAAAACCTTCCTCACAGTCTCTTTCTCCATAAGCAATGCAGACACGACAGGCATAAGACAAAACAAACACCCAAGACAAAAGGAGCTATGTGCCACCAAAAGGATGATGATAAGTTGATTCATGATATAGTTACCGACCATAGACTTGAGATATATTTCTCAGACCTCTATTGGGTTCTGGGCTCAATATGAAAAAAAGCAACTAGCCCTGAATACACTTATACTTCATTATAGGGGCACCTGGGTGGCTCAGCAGTTGAGCGTCTGCCTTTGGCTTGGGTCGTGATCCCAGGGTCCAGGGATAGAGGCTCACATCAGACTCCCCACAAGGAGTCTGCTTCTCCCTCTGCCTATGTCTCTGCCTCTCTGTCTCTCATGAATAAGCAAAGAGGATCTTAAAAAAAAAAAACTGTTATAAACTCAGTTCAAGTATAAAACAGCAATAAGAATTTGGAGAATTCAAGGAAATCTGCAAAAACAAGCAAACAAAAATCTCTTTCATGCAAACGGATCTAAAACTGAGGACTTCTGGTGATAGGAATGTTGTGAGGGATGGAACAGAATAAAAGCCCAGACATTCTGCCCAAGGAGAACGTATCAGGGGGTCGAGCATGTGAAGGCACTGAAGAACAAACAGGATGATGGATGGGTTGAAAGAGAATCTTGCTTCTCTCTGGGCTGGCCAGAGCATCTCAATCTGACCCCACGCTAGACAAAATTGGAGTACCCTGAAATGAGAGCAACCAAAGTATAGAAGAGACTGGAAATCATGTCATGAGGATTTCGGAACACCAGAAATGTTCAGACAGATGAAGACAAAACTCCATCTCAAAAATAATGGCTGTCCTCAACTCCCCAAAGGGCACTCAGATAGAAAAGGGATGGGATTTTGCTCTGCCAAGCATCAGGGAATAGTTTGGAACCAATGGGGAGAAGCTTCATAGAGGATGTTGTTTTACTCACTAGAAGAAAAACATTCTGCTAGCTCAAGCCCAAAGTGGAAAGACCACCTCCTGTCTGGAGAAGGCTACGAGGACTCTGTCTTCAGAAGTTCTTTGGTCTAGTTCTGACTGTGTGTCTATGGACAACCAAAGGCCCAAAAGGAGGAGCTGGACAAAAGAAACACATGAAACCTCACACAGAGCATTCAGCTCCTACTGAGGGATCTCATGGCCTAATACGCTCCAAGATCACCAAAATCCAGAGTGTGCTTGCTGCCTTTCCCTCTCTTCCCCTTGAACGGAATTATTATTTATTTTATTCTCTCAGCTAATTCCAGTGTTTACGCACCTCCTAGGTGAGGCAAATGCCCTCCGGTAGAGGGGACAACACAAGGGAAAGGGTAAAACTCCAAAACTCCCTTCAGTTTAAGGAGAATCTTAAGTTTTAAGAGAAATATTTAGAAGTTGTCTTGTTGAACACCCCTGTCTGAATCCATTCCACATCTTCCCCAATTAAATAACCCCTGATCTCTGAATGCCACCTCCAAAGCTAATGGGGAGTAAGCAAAGGGCATTCTAATGGGGAGTAAGCAAACTGTTCACATACAAAATGCACCAGCAAGACATGGAAACAGGAAATGAAAAATGGTACCTTTTGTACAAAAGCAGAACCTAAAATGAATCAGGATTTGTAAAAGTCAGAATTAGTGTAAATTTAAAAAAATATCACCTCTAGTTTGAGTGGCCACTAATTCTGACACATTGCTGGGAGATTGTTGTGTGATATGCTGTCTTTTGCATGCGTGAGCAAGCTTTCTGGTGCATGATGGGGAGATGTAAGACTAGGGGCCGGAGAAATAAACCAAGGTGAAAACTGTGGATGAGGAAAAATTACTATGGAGCCCTGAGCAGCTGCCAGGTGGCCTGTGTCCAGAATGGTTTGCATGCTGGGATGTAAAAGCCAGTGGAAAGCTGGTGAGGGTGGCAGATGAGAAGATGCACCTGCGATTGAGTAGAGGGGACAGAGGGCATTAAGGAGGCTGAGGGAAAAGACACAGAGGTTAGGGATGCGGGGGGAGGGAGAAACAGGAGATTGGTAAGTTCCATTAGAAGTTGGAAGAAGTAAAGAGAGAGCCTCCAGGGAGGTCTAAGATACCTGGGCTATTTCCAAGACCATCTCAGGGTCTCAAGAGATGGTAAGAGGTGGGGGTGTGGGTACATGATGGACCCTAGGCAAAGGAGGACCCTAGGCACTGAAAGATATGAGTGGAAAGAAGCAGCAAGGAAGCTGGGCCCATCACAGGACTCAGTCTCTCCATTTCTCTGACTAGCCCATTTTTCCTTTTCTTTTTTAAAAATATTTATATTATTAATTTATTTATTTGAGGGAGAGAAAGAGATAGAGAAAGAGAGAGTGCAGGGTGGGGAGCAGAGGGAGAGAGAGAATCCTAAGCTCCATGCTGAGCGTGGAGCCCAACTCAGGGATGGAACTCCGGATCCTGAGAACACGACCTTGAGTAAAAATCAAGTCAATTAACCAATGAGCCACCCAGCCACCCCTGACTAGCTCATTTTTCAGAGGAGGGCAGCCAAGAGTACCCTCCTGGCTATGGTGGACTGTTAATTCATCAGAAAAATCTGAATCTGTCCAGTGCTGACTGAACACCTCCCATATGCTCAGCTATATCATAGAAATAGAAATTGAAAACATTACTAAAAAATCATGCTGTCAAATACCCCATAGTAATCTGAATTACTATTAGTCACTTAACAGTCATTTGTCCAATAACTACTATGGGCCAAGGGCCATGGTAGGCACTAGGAATGTAGTCGGGACTACAGGGGCCCACCCTCATGGAAGTCACAAATAAAGAGGAGGGAGGAGAGGGCAGACAAGCATAAAAGAAACTGCAGAGAATTCTAGGACGCCGTGGAGAAAAATAACAGACATACAAAATTGAGCTCCTAGTTTTTACCTTCTTTTACAGAAAAGAGATGTGAGAAGCCATAGAGAATCAGGAGTAGTCAGTCAGTAGGAAGTAACCCCAGTCAACTTCCCAGGGTCCAGAGGATGGTGGTGGATGCTGGGCCCAGCAGGGGACCACTGGTGGGGAGCAGACTGGGCAAGAAGACCAACTCTAACCCCTCAAGGGAAACAGTGAGGCTCATAATAGAAGGAAGAAGCCTCCTACTCAAGATCTTCCCCTCTTGACCCCACTCTCCCTGCCTGGTCTGACCAGTTCAGTTAGTGTGGCCACCGCCCATGGCTAAGTGAAAAAAAAAATGGTCCCTAAGAGGCCTCTCTGATTTCCCGAATTTTCTGTCGGTCTTGCTTTCCTACTTGGGTTCACAGATGAGCCCGCTCCTCTCATCCACCCTAAACGCCTGTTTCAGGGAAGCATTTGCATTTTCCTTGGCACACATGCAGTTTGCTGAGTTCTTTTAGGCCAGGCCAATTACAACAAGCCCTAAAATTGCTGAGCCGAGTGGTTTCTTCAGGGATCTGCTTACATTCCCTCCCTGGAAAGAGCCGGGGGCCCACTTCGTGGAGTCTCTGCACACAAAAAGGGCACGTTCTACTTTTAAGGTGGAATAAGCATGGGACACTTTCACCAAAGAGGGGATGAGGCACAACCAATTTTCACATTGGCTTTATGTTGCTTGATAGGGTTTCATACTATTTAAGATGGACACGATGGCTCAGAGTCAACTCCCTTGAAGAGTGTCTTGAGAAAGGGCTAGGGAAGCTTTTAGTGCAAACCCCACGGGATCTCAAGTTGGCAGAAGAATTTATATGTGTCAATACCCTCTCCAACATTGCAATTACATTTCTGTAAGTTCTGGTTTGGGGAGGAAGACAGAGTCAGTATATAAATGACAAGCTGTGTGTAATCATGGAGAGATGTCTTTGGGCAGAAATAATCCAACTCCACAAGGGGATTCCTCCAAAGTCACTTTTTTTTTTCTTCCTGATTTGGAAATTTTCATAGGATGACTTTTCAATAAGTTTAGTTCCCGATTTATTTTGTATTATGCTAATATCAGAATGCATAACATTCCCTAGGTATTCCTGGCTGAGAGGAGGACATTGAGGGATGTCTTAACAGGAGCATGTCAAGCACTGCCACAGCCAGTTTGGAATTTAAAATTGTCCATGAATAATTCACAAAGCATGTAATCCATGTGCAGATCATTGAGAACTGACTGCTTCTGAGAGGTGCCTGCGAGATCAGCCAAACAGCCTTCCAACAACAACAACAACAAAATGATTATAGAAGTGTGTCCTCGATTCTTGGCATCAATTCATGGCTAACCAAGGAAAGAGCACTGTGGATCCATGCTCTGGGTCTGAGGGTATTCTTCAGAATGGAGAAACAGAGCCTCCTGGAATGGAAAATCTGAACTATTCTCACAGGCCTAGACAACCCACATGTGCCCAGAGATACCTAGAGCGGGCATTCGGTACTGAATTTTCTTACCTAGAAAGAAACAAAAGGGTTCTGAAGTCAAACCCATTTTTTAAAGCTAGAAGAGAAAGGAACCAGGGCAAATCTCATTTGCAGTTGGATAAATACATTCTAGGAACCCAAGCTGGCTTCAATGCCCTTATCAAAAAGCCTGGCATTATGGGCAAAAGGGTTAATACTGGCGCCCCCTCCTAGGACTGAGCTTCCCTGGGAGCCCTGGCCCTGTTTCACCCAGAAGCTCTCCAATAATTTCCAGTCTCTCTGGGGACTGGCAATCGAAAGTAACCACATCCCTGTGCTTTGGAGGAAATTTTACAGTCTCAGAGTTTGCCTGACTTAACTACAGAGGTGCTTAGTTTTCCTATATCAATGAATGAATGGTAGATATGAGCATTTTCAACCAACAAAAGAAAGGCCATCTTAGGCTAAAAGCAGCTTTCAATGTGGAAAACCAAATGGGGTGTGAGAAGAGTCAGCTTTCTTGTCTTTAATTAAGAAGACAGCTAGACCTCCAAGAGCTGTTCATCTTCAGGGGATTTCACAG
Source organism: Canis lupus baileyi (assembly GCF_048164855.1). Taxonomy (NCBI): domain Eukaryota; kingdom Metazoa; phylum Chordata; class Mammalia; order Carnivora; family Canidae; genus Canis; species Canis lupus. The sequence goes on from NC_132840.1 coordinate 77,142,086, forward strand.
GTCCCTGGCCGGAGACCAACCAGGATCATAGAAAGAGGAACCCCCTGGGCTTTTCCTTTAAAGAAAGAGCTTTAGTCTTCTGGGTTTTGCTTATCCAAAGAATATTCTTTCTTGTCCTGAACTCAGCATAAAAGAATGTGCCGCCAGGTTATCTGAGAGGCCCCAGAGAGATGCCAGTGAGACAAGCCCACTGTTCCCATGCTGCAATCTAATCATGGAGGCCAGGAAGATGCCATGTTCACTACACCTCCCAAGGCCTACTGTCTTCCAATGGCATGACACCAATGAACACAGAACTTATTTGCAAGTCATTACCCATTTCGCTGTCAAAGCCAAGGAACTCTGGTATCAGGGCCCCGGATTTATGAGTCAGGAAATGGTGACAAGAAACGTGAGGGCAGGAAGAATTTAAAACATGACAAGTCACTCAATACTGTTGCTCGTGCGGGACGTTGCCATGGCACTTTCTGTTAAATTTTTCTTTCTCAATTTAATGTGGAATTCTTCCCACTTCAGGATGCGGAAAGCCCCACTAATGAAAAGCAAGCCATCTTTTAGATATCATCACCATTAAGAGTGGGGGCAGAGCAGTGGCAATGGGACCCATACAATGGCTTCGCCTTTTGTGGAAATGCAAACCTATGTCCAACACCCTGTTTCTGATCTTGACTCACCCTTTGTCAAGGCCATATTCCACCCATAATAGTAGGGTATGGAGGTAAGTTTGCACAGCTAACAGGCCACTGCTGATCCTTCCTTTTTTTTTTTTCCAGAAAGAAAAGTGCAGAAAGTCCAATTACCCCCTGGGCACTGGACAAGTGCCCAGTGGCTCCCTGGGGACATCTGCTAGTGACTGTGTCATAGCTCATTCTTCCCTTGGCAGAGCCCTCCTTTGTAGCTGCTGAGCTGCTGAGCTCTGAACACCCTTTCTCGACGTCTTCTTGCATTGATCCCTTTCTTTCATTCCTGCTGCAATCGTGCTTGGTGCAGTTCTCATGTTTTCCTCTGTTGGGCTCTTGCTGTCTCTTCCCATTGGTTTCCCAGTAATCGTATCTACCCACTGAAATCCATTTTACATGCGACTTTCAGTTTAGTCTTCCTGATGCGTGCCCCTGCTCATGTCACTCTTCCATTCAAACACTCCTGGTGAAAGTCTGTTGTCTACTGGTCACAATCCAAACGTAGTGACTCTGCACTGCCTACTGTTCGAAGTCTGACAAATAAATGACCAGCTTTGTCCACAAAGATTAAGTTGTCCAGTGACTTGCACGTTACCCAATGAATAAAGGACCAAGACCCGGAAAATTGCTTCTGCTTCACGGAGCCAGAGGTGCACCAGAGGTAGATTGTACTTGTGCTACCCAAACAGGTTTCTCTCCTATATATGCTCCTTGGCACGATCAAGTGCCAAGTGTCCTTTCTGACATCTTCCCTGAATGATCCCTCAGGCTCTTGAATCTGCTCTCTTTAGCTGTTGTTTTAATAGTGAGTTCCACTCTTAGAAATGAGACCAGCGAAGTCAAGAAGAAACAACTCACAAGGAAAACACACAAATGGTGACATATTAAGTGGGGGAGGGTCAGAAGTGAAAGATAAGCGAAAGTGATGTTTGTGACTAGTGTGTGTGACACCCTTCATCTTAGGCACTTAATCATCTACAGACTATGAACTTGATTGTGATGGGTATCCCTCTGCCGACTTATGCTTCAGTTACTCAAAAACATCAATATTTATCATATGTCACCACCATTGGATTCTAATAATAATCCATGATGATAGCAATGGTCTAATGGAGGAACATCCTCAAGGAAATATATCAGAGCAATGCATAAAGCATCTCTGTAATGTATAGAAAAATGAGTTGGTCATATTACCCACCATTACAACGTTGCCATTTCTGAGGCTGGTGCAACAGTGGCTGGCAATGGACCTTAGCTCTTCACAGTGAGGGGCGGGCCGCACCATATCACATGCAATTCTGAGGATCCCAATTCTAGAGTTCCTTATCACGTGTGGAAGGCCAACATAAAAGGGCCTCCCTTTACATTAGGCCTATGATAACCATTCCCCCATCCCCAGAAGTTGTATGGGCTACAATCATTATAGCCTAGAAAGGTGAAGAACTAACCTATCTTTAAAAAGAAAGAGAAAACACAAAAAAACAAACACAAATTCTGGAGGACAACTTAAAACTTGGCCTGATTATCTCAAGACATTGCGTAGTTAGGAAGTTCTTTAGACCTAACCGGCATTTCTCCTGCTGTTTTTGTTGGTCTGTTATATCACTGATTGCTCAGAGCCTCTTTGCAAACAGAGAAATACAGTCTTTCCTTTCCCACTTGGCCATTTGGCTTAGGTAACAGAGCTGTTCTAAAAGCCATGGTTCACATTTCTGTCCCTCCAAAGAGTTGCTGAGCTTGGCTCCATAAAAAGGTGGAGCCCTCCCAAGTTAGACAGCCCTGCCATCCGTGTAAAAGAGGCCAAGTAGGTGAATGTAGATGCTATCACTGCCACCACTTCTATCTCCTGAGAAAAAAAGAAAAACAATATGTGTGTCTATGCTTCAACCTGACCAGACAGCTGCAGAGTCAGATACCTGGAGTTACTTCGTGTCCCCTCACGTACAGCAGGACACTAGGCCAGAGCAGTGTAGTCCGTAGGTGAGCTGGGGTCACCAGCACCTGACATGAATCCTGTGCTCTGGCTCTCATGCACTGTTTGGCTCACAAAACCATGTTATCTCTTGGAGGATGAGGATAGTGTCCTTTAGCAAAATTTTCTGTATGTGTCTGTACCCCTAAACTTTTCCTTACATACATAGTTTCTCCTATCTTATAAAACAAAATGTTAATCTTGATTGGAAAAAAAAAAAAAAAGCACAAAGGGATGGCAGTGTAAACACAATGGGACTTCGGAAAGGCCAAGAGGTGGTCTGCATTTTGCCAGAATCAGACTTTGCCTTCCCATGGGTCCCCCGAATCTGCCAGCACCCCAGAGCCTGATGATTTCCCAGGTAGCCAAGCATGAAGTGGCCTTAGGGACTCCCATGTCTGGAAGAGACACCTTAAGGGCCAGAAGGAGGGAGCCAGGGCAGGGGCCCACCTAATCTGTCCAGAATTTCCAGTGCAGGGGGGCCTGGGTGTCTCAGATGGTTAAGCATCTGCCCTTGGCTCAGATCATGACCTCAGGGTCCTGGGATGGATCAAGTCCCACATCAGGCCCCCTGCTCAATGGGGAGCCTGTTTCTCCCTCTCCATCTGCCTCTTTCCCCTGCTCATTCTCCCTCACTATCTCTCTCAAATGAATAAAGAAAATCTTTTAAGAAAAAAAGAAGGAGGGAAGGAAGGAAGGAAGGAAGGAAGGAAGGAAGGAAGGAAGGAAGAAGGAGGGAAGGAGGGAAGGAAGGAAGGAAGGAAGGAAGGAAGGAAGGAAGGAAGGAAAGAAGGAAGGAGGAAGGAGGGAAGGGGGAGGGGGGAAGGGCAAGGGGGAAGCGGGAAAGGGAAGGGGAAGGGAAGGGAAAGGGAAAGGGAAAGGGAAAGGGAAAGGGAAAGGGAAAGGGGAAGGGGAAGGGGAAGGAAGAGAAAGAAGGAAGGAAGGAAGGAAGGAAGGAAGGAAGGAAGGAAGGAAGGAAGGAAGGAAGGAAGGAATTCCAGTGCAAGTTGTTTAACGTCTCCAAGCTTGGTTTCCTCACCTATAAAATGGGGGCAGTAAGATGATCATGTCTGTCACAGGTTCGCCAGGAAGGTTCGATTCACTGGGGCTAAAACCCTTAGCACAATGCCTGGCACACAGGCAGGGACCACTTAACAGCGCCCCTTGGTACTACCACTACCTCAGTCATCTCCAGGCACCATGTAGCAAAGAGAGGGCACAGGAGAGACCGCTCAGAGGAGGTGGCCAAGGCCCCGGCATCCCCGTGGCCCCCCATGACCCCCCTGTGCAGGGGTGCAGGTCCCGGGCGCTCCCAGGGCTGGAGCAGCGTGGCCTGAGAGGGGCCTGCCTCCCAAGGATGGGCCCGGCGCCGAGGGGCGCCTGATGCAGGGGAGACATCTCTGTCCAGCATTTCGATCAGGGCTCCGCGGAGCCAGCTCCCGGGGCGCACACAAAGCCCCATTCAGGGAGGCCGCAGCCCTGAAAGCCAGCAGATGAGCCGGCGGGTGGGGGCGGCCCAGCGCCTGGCACCAGCCCCGGGGCGCGCGGGCAAGCGGGCGTGGAGGGCTCGGGGCTGCAGCCGCGCGGCCCTTTCTTTTCCCTCGGATTCCTTTCTCTGATGGTGGTCCAGGGCCTGGAGGACACCAGCTGCCAGGGCTGCGATTGAATGACCTCCCTGGAGGAGGCTGGGAACCCCCGCCCCATGATGCCAGCCCAATAAGCAGGGTCTCCAGTGGAAACAGGCCATTACTAACTGGGCTGCCGTTTCAAAAGCACTTCTTTCTGGGAAAAGTGCCTCCCGCAGGTTCCCACCCTGAGGTACTCCCCACGGCACCCGAAGTAAGAAACAAGAAGCTAGATTAATACGTAGTAGCCGCCCCTTGCTCCCCAGGACCTGGGAGGCGGCTCCATGGTCCTCGGCCTCAGTTTTCCCATCTGTACAATGGGCTCTGGTAAATAATCATTCAGCATTTGAAAAGCAGCTGCTGAGAGCGTTTCTAGGGAGCCAGCTGTCTCTTTTCTCTGATCCAGCAGGCAGGCCCCAGCCCTAGCCTTCCTTCATGTGGGCCTGCTGGATCCCATGGCTTTGCAGGCAGCCCCCAAATCCTTTGGATTTGCTGTCTCACGGACACACCAGCTCTGCATGTGCCCTGAATGTTGGAGCAAAGAGGCTGCTCGCATCATGACCCTTGATGCAGAGGAAAACGAGATCCCCTCCTTACCTTTTCCCTCCTAAATCCATGAAAGGCTATCCCAATAAGGTCACAAGTCAAACACGAAACAGAAAACTGAGCCTCCCTTTGCCACAAGAATTGTAAGGTATTTCCTATGGGACAATAGCATTTCCCAGGGGACTCAACTCAGAGCTACTGAAAGGATTTTCTATGATCTAAAGATGTTTCTAGGGGCATCTGGGTGGCTCAGTGGTTGAGCCTTTGTCTCAGGATGTGATCCCGGGGTCCTGGGATCGAGTCCCACGTCGGGCTCCCCACACAAAGCCTGCTTCTCTGTCTGCCTGTGTCTCTGCCTCTCTCTCTGTGTGTCTCTCATGAATCAATAAATAAAATCTTTAAAAAAAGAGAGAAAGAGATCTAGATGAATAAATGCAGCCAGAGCATTCCAGGAAAGTGGGCAGCTAGATTAATTGATATAGAAACATCTTCATTTTTATTTATTTTTTAAAAAAGATTTTATTTATTGATTCATGAGAGACACGGAGAGAGAGGCAGAGACACAGGCAGAGGGAGAAGCAGGCTCCCTGCGGGGAGCCTGATGTGAGACTCAATCCCAGGACCCCGGGATCACGGCCTGAGACAAAGGCAGACACCCAACCACTGAGCCACCCAGGCGTCCCTAGATGTCTCTCACCCAATGGTAAAACTCATATAAATATTACCTCTTCTAGGAAGCCTTCTCTGACTATGGAGCTTGAATTAGTGCCCCTTCATGATGTGCCCACAACACCCCAGGCACATATCTTTCCTAGCATTGAAGATATGACACCGAAAATATCTATTTGTCTCAGTCTTCTCTGTGGTTAGGCATCGGACTTCATTCATCTTTTTAACTCCAGCTTCCAGTATGGTGTTGGCATAACTAGCAGTTCAGTAAATGTTTACTAAACTAAATGACTGTGTATCCACCTCTAGACTAGTAGCCGGGATAAACCCTCCTTTGTATTTTTATAAGAGTATGTTATAGCGCAGCCCGGGTGGCTCAGCAGTTTAGCGCTGCCTTCAGCCCAGGGTGTGATCCTGGAGACCCGGGATCGAGTCCCACATCAGGCTCCCTGCATGGAGCCTGCTTCTCCCTCTGCTTGTGTCTCTGCCTCTCTCTCTCTCTCTCTCTCTCTCTGTGTCTCTTATGAATAAATAAATAAAATCTTAAAAAAAATAAGAATATACTATAACCTTTGCTTTCTGGAAGTTCTATCTCAGATCCAACCCAACTGTCTCCTGCATACATACCTTGCTACATTTTCTAACCTCAGGAGACAACAGCTGCTTACATCCTCGTCTTATCAGTGTAATAATAGGAATCACTACTATCACTCATCATTTCTTTCTACCAAGTCAGGTTTATTTTTTCAGGTTTAATCAGAAATGAACCATCAGAGTCTCAGGCCTGACAGGTTTTACTTTCAATAGATAAATAGAAAAGCACTTTTGTGAAGCATATGCTGTGGTGCCACACTCTGTACGGTGGACAGTAAACAAATGCATAAGTCCTGCATCAAGAGATTTTCAACCTAGGATAGGAAATGGGGGGTATCCCTGAGTGGCTCAGCGGTTTAGCACCTGCCTTCTGCCCAGGTTGCGATCCTGGAGACCCGGGATCGAGTCCCGCATCGGGCTCCCTGCAGGGATCCTGCTTCTCCCTCTGCCTGTATCTCTATTTCTCTCTCTCTCTCTCTGTCTCTGTCTCTCTCTCTGTGTCTCTCATGAATAAATGAATAAATATTTTTTTAAAAAGGAAATGGGGGTACTTAATTTTGCTAATAAAAAGCATTACCCTACTCCCTTTGTGGTCGCTTGGTTAGAATCACCAAGTTTTGAGAACATAGAAAAGTCTAGAGTGCTTAAAACACAAAACAAAGTTTCTAATTCCTGAGCACCTTGTGAAAAACCTAGTGGCCCAATCAGGGATCACATTGGGGACGTGTTGGAGAGCCCATTAAAGGATAATGGGCCATGTGTATGCTGACATTGTGAAAAAAATTCATTTGCATTTTCACTGCTGGGCAGAGGCTGGCCTCCCCTGACCACATATTCAGGAACCTGGCAGAGGCTTCTGGTCACCAGCCCCCAAACTGACAGGCTCCCTCCTTCTGGCCAAGGAGTTCCGGGTCTGTGTGACTTGTGGCAAGTCATCTGGGGACATTTGGGATTCTGATCTAGTGAGCCAGTGGAGGCAGCACAGATACGACCGGGACAGAAAGCTGGCAGTCTCAGTAACATCTGCTTGGTCTGAGATTCTGGCTCCAGCTCCTGCTGGGGGCCTGGGGCTGGAGACCGAGAAGGCTGCGTTTGGAGCTGGTTACAGCAGGTGGCGCAGGAGAGCAGAAAGCAGCCCTCAGTGGGGCGGAAAGAAAGCCTGGCATTCCTTCTGCCCTGAGGAGAGGTCCTAGGGCCAAGAAATGCAAAGGAGACCGGGCTCTCTGCAAGGTGCCAAAAAAGGCCAATTTCCCACAGGGCACATACAGCCAGATATGGGCGATTTCTCAGGTAGAGAAAAGCCAAGGTAGGTCCTCAGAAGCCTGAGTCCAATCCTTGAATGGCCAGAACTTTGAGGACATGCCCAAAGAGATGGAAAGAGAAAAAACAGTGAACAGCATGAACTTCAGAGGCAAGATAAACACCCCTAGACTTGAAAGGCTCCCACCACTCAGAACCTAACCTCCCCCACCACCAACAAAACAAAAAGAACAAAAACATTCTAGCTGCTAAAGCTTTGGAAGATAGCATTTTTTTAAAAAGATTTTTTTTTTTATTTGAGAGACAGAATGTGTGTGTGTGTGTGTGTGTGTGTGTGTGTGTGGTGGGGAGTGGGGAGCAGAGGCAGAAATAGAATCTCAAGCAGACTCCATGTTGAGCATGGAGCCAAACTCGGGGCTCACTCCCACAACCCTGAGGTCATGACCTGAGCCCAAATCAAGAGTCAGGGGCTTAACCAACTGAGCCACACAGGTGCCCCTGGAAAGCAGCATTTTTATTTTTTATTTTTTTAATTTTTATTTATTTATTTATTTTTTAGGTGAAGGCAGCATTTTTAAACAAAAAGGAAATTCATTTATATTTCAAAGCTACTCGGAGAAGCCACCTTTTTGATGTTCTTATCTCCAGGTAAGCTTGCCTCTGAGTCACACCTCCTTGTGGGAAGACAGCAGCCAGAAAGTTTCCTTTCCACACATACCTGAGCCTCCTCAGCTTCTGTGCCCCAAAGGGCAGAAAGCATGGTCCTACTCATCTGTGTACGCAGCACCCTAAGTTGAAGAACTTTAAGCAGGGAGGATTCTAAGCCCAGGGATAAAGGCATTACACACAAGATACAGGACAACCTCTCCTCTGAAAGCTGACATTCAAAGGCAATCGACTGCTGAGTCGTGCAACAGAGAAATTACTTCATACACGTAAGCAGCATGGGTTGGCTTGCGGATAATCTTAGAGAATGAACAAATTTGACTTATATTTCCATTTGGTTTACTTTTATGTTGTTACTTCTCTCGTGGGGAAACAATCCTAGATAGTTAAGGTCTGGTGTTGTATAAATCCATTCTCTACCTTTACTTAAGTATATATACATATATGCAAATTTTGCATCACTCGAAAAGTTGTTGAAACATCTCCTCCATTCCCAATCTTTGGCAAAAAAGCAGGGTCTGCTCAGTTCAATTCACTGTTGGATACACAGCTCAACTAGGACACTGGATGATCAGTCTGGGGTCTGTCCCATAACCTACCACCAGCAACTCGATGGGGCCCACATCACAGATGTCTCAACAGCAGAAAGCAGAAGAGCTAGGGGATTTGGTCTCCAATAAAGGGTAAGAAGAGCACAGAGCAAGGAAGGATGAATTGCCCCCACCCCACTGCCCTGGGTGGGACCAGAAGGACTTCCTGGAGGTGGATATTGGTATTGCTTTACCCCTCTATGTCTTTGGACGTGTTTTGTTTTGCCTGGAAAACCCTTCCTCAACACCCAGCATCCTCTTTCTGTGAGTAATCTTTGGTCTTTAAGAATCAGTTCTGATCTCATCCAATGGCCTCCATAACCAGCACTTTGCCCCTGTGAGTCCTTAGAAATTCTATACAAATCTCATCCTAGGTACACAACCTAGAAATAATGTTATCTCTACCCCCCTACCCTACCATGCACACCCATCACTCTGTAGACTCCTTCTTTTTTCTTCATGTCTTCCCAACTCTGTGAAACTCCCTCTCAGGTAGGGTTGCCAGTTAAAAACCCACTTAAATTACAATTTTAGATCAATGACAAATCATTTCCTTAGGGGAAGTACATCCCCAACATTGCATGGGTTGTATTCTTATTTGTTCAATATAGCAACCTGACTCCTGAGACCACAGACTTCATGCCTTATCCCTGACCCCACCCCCCACCCCTGCCCCAAGTGGGTTATTCAAAGCTGCAGGTGCATTTTCTCAGCCCTAACTTCTCTCCCCAGCCCTCCAAGAAGAAAAGGGGGCACCCCCTTGCCCACACTTCTAGCATGCTGGAAGAGTAATCTAAGGTCAGTTTCAGATCCATGTGGTGCTTTTACTCCCATATTGGGTGTATTATTCAATAAAAATGAAGTGTTTCTGTTCAACATAAAAACACTTGCTCAATTATTTTTAAATCAAGGGTTATCACTTACTTTTCACTTAAATGTGGCTTAATGAATTGTATGAATTGTATGACTATGACACGTTAAAATCTGTTAAATCCATGTTTAATTTCAAAATATGGCAGGCTGGAAGCAGTGACATTTACCTTCTCAGCTCCTGTTGGTTCTTTCAACGCCCTCTCTCCTGGAAGAAGCAAGGGAGATCCAGCTGGCAAGGCATGAATCTGCAAAAACACATCCAATCTCATCAGACTGTGTCCATCATTGTGAAACATCCTGAAATTTAACTTGCCCTCATTTCACTATCTTAGCAAATGGAACTTTAAAAACAGAAATACAGCATCTTGGATTCTTCTAGAAATCCTTTCCTCCAAGATTAACTTTCTTCCCACTTATATCCAGTCCAACAAAAACCTGGATAAAAAATTGCAACAGGGATCATTTATGGCTGTGTTGCCCTACCTTTTTCACACCATGGCACACACAGTAAATTATGACAATTGTGTAACTGGGGTAAGTTGCACAGAATTTGGGAGATTCTGTTTAAGACTTAGTGATACAAATTAATTAAATTTTATTAATTATTTTCAGTGATAAAATGTTATGGAAGGTTTTAAATATGGACTTCTTAAAACATCTTTCAGTAAGATACAACATTTTCTGTTTAGGAACAACTAATACCTGACTTTTAAGATGTAAAGATTAAAATCACATAGAATTCCTATGTTGTTAGAGAAAAGATAAAATATAAGAGCAAATGAAAACAGAGAAAAAAACTAACCTTTTACACTGCAGGCAAAGCGAAGAACATCACTGATGACAAAGCATAACTAAAACATACTGAACTAATATCAGGACTGGTTGGGGCTTTTTGTTTTGTTTTATTTTGCTTTGTTTTAAGATACCGGTACATTTTAACAGGCAAATCAGGGGTAAGTGTTGTTTGTAGCTGCCCCAGAACACTGGTGATGTAAACAGTTTAAAGACTTTCAGCGCCGGGACACCTGCACCCCGATGTTTCTAGCAGCAATGTCCACAATAGCCAAACTGTGGAAGGAGCCTCGGTGTCCATCGAAAGATGAATGGATAAAGAAGATGTGGTCTATGTATACAATGGGATATTCCTCAGCCATTAGAAACAACAAGTACCCACCATTTGCTTCGATGTGGATGGAACTGGATGCTGAGTGAAATAAGTCAATTGGAGAAGGACAAACATTATATGGTCTCATTCATTTGGGGAATATAAAAAATAGTGAAAGGGAATAAAGGGGAAAGGAGGAAAAATGAGTGGGAAATATCAGGGAGGGAGACAGAACATGAGAGACTCCTAACTCTGGGAAACGAACTAGGGGTGGTAGAAGGGGAGGTGGGTGGGGGGTGGGGGTGGCTGGGTGATGGGCACTGAGGGGAGCACTTGATGGGATGAGCACTGGGTGTTATTCTATATGTTGGCAAATTGAACACCAATAAAAAATAAATTTATTTAAAAAGACTTTCAGGCACTCAAAAAGTCATTATAGAAGTCAAGATTATAGGCGAAGTCATACAATGAATGTCCAAATAGAAATGAAAATGCCTAAATGATAGCAAAATCGCTTTTTCATATTTTACCACTATCAGAAACTCACAACCATCTGTACCTCAGGAAACACCTGTAAATTACTCCAGCTACCCCAGGCCTGTCATAGAGCCCCTGGGACGCTCTGCCCTCTGATCCATTTCTAGCCCACTGTTGGTGCAACAAGCACACTCAAAATGAATGGGTATAGAAGAAGAGAAATATTTTTATCTCCTAATTAAACAAATATCCTCCCCAATTATCAAGGTCTATGGAACACTGAGGTAGATTTGTCCACAGAAAACTCAGGGACTGCCCTCCTTCCCTTGCCAGCATTGGTGTGAGGAGAGGGCCAGTGCCACCATTCCACCTAAGACCATATCTAGAGCAACTGTGGAGATCAAGCCCTTGGGTGAGCGTCAGAGACAGAGAAAAATGCAAAAACCATGCTCCTCCTGAGGAGCAGCTTGCAGCTTGCAGTTGGAGAGTGGGACCAGAGACATAAGGGAATCTATGGTTTACCCTCATCCATGACGAGGGTTCAATAATTCTTCAGATTCAGTGATTCTTTCCTGCCCACCTTCAACTTATGCTACAATCAGACACATGATCCTACAGAGCATCTGGTTGCCTTTCTCCTGAATCATTCTCTTTTCTCTAAGAACTTGCCTTAAGTTTGACTCTTGAAAGTGTTTTTCTCCTACTGAAAAGTATGTCACTTTTCCCTTCTCACTCTCAGCCACCGCAGATGGTTTGGGAGCTTGGAAAGAAGGGCCCAACACCACCAGTCACCACAGAGTATCAACATTCCTACATGCCCAGAATGTAAAACCCTGAGGACTGAAAAGCTGGGTTGAAAACAAACCTAACAGTTTTTAGGGGAAAAAAGAAAAAATGTTTTTCTCTATTCATCCAACTTCGTAGGAGGCCTCCGTAGGGTGTCCTCAAGCAGATGACTTTGAAACTGTCAGCCACGTCTGTGCCCTTTAAGAGCCTGTCTCCTTTGGTCTCATCCCTGGAAGGATCACAGTATTGAGCTATGTGGTTTCCTTGATTCTGTCATGGATGGTGCACACCCACCAGGGAGTCCTGTTGGAGCCCTCAACGGCACAAAATTAACTAATGTGCATAAATTAGCACCAAATGTCTACTCTGTGGAAAAATGCCAAAACCATTCTTTCCCACAACAGGTAACTGACCATTCGCCACTTCCCATCAGCCTCTTTCTTTAGCAGAGACATGTACCTTGTCTCATCTTGTAGTTTTATAGTTTATCAGTTGATTTCAAATCCATTTCCTCATTTGACCTATGACGTTTGGGTGGCAGGTGACGCAGAGGTTTTATTTCCATTACATAAATGAAAAAAAAAAGCTCAAAGGAGTTAAATGACAAGCCCAAGACACACAGCGAAAAAGTAAAGAGACAGCTGTTGAGGCAACACCTTCTGATTCTGAATCCAGTATTCTTTTCATGACTCCATTCCCAGGCAGCCAGAGACAATGACAGACAAGTCCAAGAGGACTAACATTGAAGGAACCACCATGTGCCTTAATGGTTCTCTTGACCTCCAACCCATAATTCACCAGATGTCTCTGATGAAAGTTCCATAAACATCTGAGTCACCTTTGGTGCACAGTTGATTTTAAGATAAACAACACGCATACGTGCAAACACAGACACTATTTACATATATATAAAATGTATGGCCATCCCAGTATTTAAAATTCCTTAACACATTCCACATGGTGGTTCTGCATGCAATAAGTGCCTATAATGCAGTAGAAGCTCAATATCCATCGGCTGAGTGAATAAATTAAGGCTTATTCCTCTCATCCCTTTTTATGTCTTCAAACAGGCCTTCTACCCCAGCCAGTTCCACCCCCTTGCTACTCCACCAACCAACATCGAAGTTCTAGAACAGGCTCAGAGCAGGAGCATAGCCCTATACAACTAAATGGATCAGAACCAGACAAAATGGTAGTTGCTGCTTTGCTGAAGCACACTCTACAAATTCAGAGATGACTTCGGTAAATGTTTTAATACTGTGGGACAGATAATCCTTTGAAATAGATATCCAAATCTCATTTTATAAATGGAGAGGTATAAGCTCAGAGAAATTAAATAATTCACCAAAGATCACAGAGGTGGTAAGAGGCAGAGCCAGAATTTGATCTCGGTTCTGATTGTTCCATTTACCTTTGTGCGGCTGGTGTCTGCATGGTAACTGGCCTTCCTGCTACTTCTTGAAGGTGGCAGGTACATCCCCCCTGGAGACCTTTTTACTGGCTGTTTACCCGGCCTGTGAGGCTCTTCCCCAGTTATCTGCTGCACAATGCTAGCTCCTCACATCTCCTCTGATGCTCTGCTCATTTTTTTCCTACTCAGTGGGCTTTTCCTTCACCACCTTAAATTGCAACCCATCCTCTCCCCCACCTCCATCACTCTAGATCCCCCTTACCCTACTTTGTTTTTCCCCCCATAGGACATACTTCTTTGTTGCCTATCATAAAATCTAGTTATTAACTATGTGTATAGATATTTTTTCTTTTTTTAAGATTTTATTTATTTATTCATGAGAGACACAGAGAGAGAGAGAGAGAGGCAGAGACACAGACAGAGGGAGAAGCAGGCTCCCTGCAGGGAGCCTGATGTGGAACTCAATCCCAGAACCCCAGGATCACCACCTGAGCCAAAGGAAGATGCTCAACCACTGACCCACCCAGGCGCCCCAGATATTTCCTAAGTTGGCCTTGCTATGGTATGGATATTTGTCTTTTTAAGTTCAGTGATGTATCCTGCACACTAAAAATATAACTGGGAATACAGTAAGTTGAATATAGTATTTGCTTGAATTGAAGAAGTAAATGAATGGTTGACACTCAGTATTTGTCAAATAAATGAAGATTCAAGACTTGTCGGTTTATCCAAGCTACCCTATGAATAGATTCCATTTATTATATGCCTCCTGTAGACTAGGCCAAGAGACATAAGTGATGTTATTGCATTATTACTCAAATCCTCTGAGATAGATAATCAAATCTCCTCTTACAGATGAAGATATACAGGCTCAGAGAAATTAGATAATTAGTCAAAGATCACACCACTGCCCAGTGTCAGAGGCAGGATTTGAATTCTGTTCCGTATAACTCCAAAACCTGGAGGGGGAGGTGAGGAGAGAGTCCTTCCAACCCACTATACTTTTCAATGTGCTTACACAGGTAAGCCACCTAGAAACATGCAGTTTCTATCAATGAAGTACTGTCCCATATGAAATAGGTAAGTCCTAGTCATTCCTTGTTTATATTATTTCCCCATTAGACTCAGGTTAGACTCAAAAGCATTCCATTACCTGAGATGAGGTGGGCTACTCCCTCTCCCATTCTGGAATCAGGAAGCAATGCCTGTTGCTGAACCAAGTCTGGTAATTTGCATTTCTAATCATTCAGGAATTTAATTAGTATCATGGCCTTAATCAGGTGCACTGCAAATACAGCTGATGTCACCAGAGCTTAATTAGTTTGAAGGAGAAAAAAGGTTTTACAATCTGAATATGTCTCCACCGGTATAAAGGTGAAGGGTCTCAGGGGTTCGCAGAAGAGGAAAGAAGCCAACTTAAATCTAGATTCTGTGATTAAACACTTTTATTTTAAAACATTACCTGGGAAATATTTTTAAAACTGTAATATCACTAAAAATTTTTTTTGAAGTTAACAGAATGCCAATTTCAACCATTTGTGTAGGTCTGTTGAGGTATAATTTACACATCACAGCATTCATCCATTATAACTGTACAATTCAATGATTTGTAAATGTACAGAACTGGGCAACTCCAACCCCAATCCAGTCTTAAAACATTCAACTCACTTCCCAAATTTCCTCAAACTTGTCTGTATTCAGTGTCTGCTCCTACCTCCCTCCTCAACCCCAGGCACTGCCAATCTGCCTTTTTCTATCTATAAATTTACCTTTTCTAGATATTTCACATAAATGAAATCATGCAATATGAATACTTTTGTGTCTGTCTTCTTTCACTTAGCATGCTCCTGAGGTTCATCTGTGTTGTAATATGTACCAATATTCCATTTCTCTGTATTGTTGATCAGTACTTCATTGTATGGATACACCCCATTTTGTCTATCCATTCACCAATTCATGGGCATTTGAGTGGTTTCCACGTTTTGGCTATTCTACATAATGCTACTGTGAATATTCATGCATAAGCCTATAGATAGCCATTTCGCTTAGGGAAATTCCTAGGAGCAAAATTGAATAAAGTCATATACTAAGTTTTCATATAACATGTTAAGAACCTACCACACTGCTTTCCAAAGTGGCTGTTCCATTTTATATTCCCACCTGCAATCCAAGAAAGAAACCACTGGTTTTGAAATTGCCTTAGATGGTAGAATGGCAACTCTTCAACTTTTTATGTTTGATCTTTGAACCGTCACCTTGGGAAAAAAAAAAAAAAAACCTGGGAAATACCCAAATCAACTGTAGACAGAGAGAAGGAATGATGGGAAATTAATTGAAATAAATGAGGTTTAGATAAGAGAAGGGATTTGTAGCAAGCAAGTATTCTCAGGGATAGTATTTTCAGATTTCATTTTCTAGGAAATTAAATCAACCAATTAAATCAAATAACTCTCCAGAAAGATCAGTTACATTTGCCACAGAGATTGCTCATTTACCCAAATTTACCCTGAGATTTATATAACAAAGACATTGGTTTAATTTCCCTCATCCTCCCTTTTTCATCTCCCTGTCCTGGAGGGAAGGAGCATTTTGTGGGCTTCATCAAGTTTTAGTATTTATTAGTCAAACTGGATTGAGCCCACTCATATATGGAAAATGCCAAGTTGTTTCATTTGTCTCATGATCTTCAAAACTCTTGGTAAGATTTACAACACTAAAAGAAAGATGACACCGCCAACTCTTGGCTGCAAATTTAGTTTGGGAATACACTGAGGCTCCCTGTGGTACAGTTCATGGGTTCATTCATTTACTCTGGAAAACATTAATATGTTTCTTCAAATACCAAGAGTAGGCACATGGGCTAGTGCCTTCAAGGGAGTGACAGACATGTCAACAAATACATCAGTGGAGGGGCACGTGGGTGGCTCAATCGGTTGAGTATCTGCCTTAGGCTCAGGTCATGATCCTGGGGTCCTGGGATCGAGTCCCACATTGGGCTCCCTCCTCAGCAGGGAGTCTGCTTCTCCCTCTCCCTCTGTCCTTCCCCACCACTCCTGTTCTTTCTCTCTTTCTCTGTCTCTCTCAAATAAGTAAATAAAATCTTTTAAAACAAAGACAAACAAATGAACCAAATACTGCCGTAGTGTTGCAAGTGCTGTCATCAAAGTAAATACAGATTGAAGGGAGGTGGCAGGTGTCACAAAAATGGGAACATGTTTAGGTAAGCCATCACGGAAGAGGTAATTCTTCAGCTTTTATGTTAAAAGCTTTTATGTTAAAGACCGGTAGGTATTTACCAGAGAGCCAGGAGCAGGTCGAGGAGAGGTCATTCTCTCAAGATGCTAGAACATGAGCAGAGGCACAGCTAAGTGTGTTCAGAGAACTGGGAAAGTCATTGGTGTGGCTGCAGGGTGCAAGCAGCCACTGAAAGGGTGTGGCAGGAGACCAGGCTGGTGAGAGCCTTATCTTTAGAAAAGGGACTAAATTATCCTCTAGAAAATATCCTATTTTAGGATGTTATGAAAGATCTGACACTATAAGACCTGAATTTTATTCAGCTTATATTTATTACAATACAGAGGATAACTAGAAGACCAATTAAGAGACCACTGTAGTAGCCAGGCTGAGCATCTGAACTAAGAAAGCAGCAGTAGAAAGAATAAGGAGGCCTAGGATATGAAGTGTGTCAAGAGGGTAGCATCTAGGGCAGTGGTTTGGTGTGGAGAGCAATCATTTGAGGCCCATGATAAAGTGCAAACTTCTAGATCCCATCTGCATGATTTACAGAACTGGACTTTGGTCTAAGAATCCTTATCTTCATAAGCCCTCTGGGTGATTCTCCTACAGGTTGACTGGGGATACTTCTCCAGAAAGTGTACAGACTAGCCATACAGAAGAACCTTGTGGTAGAACCACTGATTCAAGAGCTACCACGGGAGCCAGGGGGTAGTTCTTGAAGTAAATAGACTGATAAATGTCAGGTGATTTTTGCCACTGGTCTCTGCTAAATTGGCCCCTCACTTTGGTCTGGCTAACTCTGAAAAAGCAAACCGCACTTCAAAGAAAACCAAACTATAATTAGTCACCATAAGCAACTAGATTTAATCAAAGTCTACTGGCTCATGTATAAGATTCCAATGAGGCAAACTCACATTCATCTAAAATGAATTTTATCTAGCTCAACACAAAGTAAATAACTTCAGATTTCTATGAACTAGCTCTTGGTACAAAAACTTTTATTTTGCCTTTGTAGCACTCCCTATCTCTTTGTCTAGTCTATCTATCTATCTATCTATCTATGAGAGGGATCTCAGGGTTCCCTTTCCACCATAAACTCCAAGAGAGTAGAAATTGGGTTTGCCCAAGAGTAGAAATGACTATATTTGTCAAGAATCATTTTGTTCTGGTGTGCCTATAGAAAACAAGCACAAAAGAAATGTTTTGTGTTGATGAAACTGCAAATATGTAGATGTTGTATTTGCATATTGCTATAAGATGCTGAATATATAATTTGTGTATTATGTCAATTTAAGAGAGCGGGGACTGTGATTCATTTTGTTTTGTACAAATATCTTTAAATGCAAAAACACCAGAGTAATAAATTAAACATTTTAATTGTGTTGTGGCACCATATTGGTAAACTTCACTGTTGCATGGTTCAGAGAACTGTGTCAAATAACATCCTTATTAGACTTCCACATTTATGACAAGCCTGATAACACTTGGTTAGTCTACACCTGCTCAGTTTTTTTTTTTATCACGTCCCGCAACCAGAATTATAAAGGCTGAGACTAATAAAGTAGCCTATATTTACCTCATGATTGTTTCACACCAGGATGGTACTGTGATTCACATGAAAGGTTTTATTGATGATCACAGTGACCTTAACTAGTTGACACTATTCTTGGTCCCATTTTACAGAAAAGAAAATCAACACTTCACAAAGTAGACAAAGTCAAGGCCATGTGAAAAGGTAGCTAAGGAGCAGGGGTTTGGCCTTTGGTCTAACTGAGTGGGCTCTTACAGTGATGGCATATTGGTTCTCATGGTTCTTTTTCATAGAAGCGATGGGAGAAGTAGATTTAATGTGATGGAACATGAAGACCAAACCTGGAATGTTTTAAAATCCTACTTGACAGGGGTCTTCTTGGGAATTACCAGCTGGGGGTCTACATCACCTCTCTTTTAGTGGTGTGATAGTCAGTGTTTGGCATGCCATTCTCCATCAAGGAAGAAGCCCTGATTTGTAGCATTTGCACATTTCCATGGTGTAAATCGTCTCACCAACCTACCATTACTAAAGGTAGAGTTGGGATGAGGTTATGTATGCATTGTGTCTGTTCCCTTCCTTTAGTTTCTTGTGGGCTCTGCACAAGCTGTGGAGACCTGGGACCACAGAGAAGACATGTGTCCTGTTTTGTGGGAGGACCCACTGTCGGGGAGAGGGTGGTGCTCTGCTCTCTACAACAGAGTGCTGGAATGCAAGTGCCACCAGGCTATTTTTAATTAAAAAGTGATGACAGCTGAATATATTCCCTGACTCTGCAGCTAATAGCTTCCTGACCTAGACCTCACTCGCTAGACCCACTCCTGAAACCAGACGGCATTAGTCCCTGTGGGGCTTCTATTATTGGCTGGCAGTCTCAACAGATGCAGGTCTAACCAAATCCATGTCTAATCTGAGCATGCAAATGGGGAGATAAAAGGGAAAATGCTTGAGTGCTGAATCACAATCCACAGAGGGAGAAGTGGGTATCAGCAGCTGTCCGGGAGGACACCAGAGGTCATTGTCATGGAGTTCCACAGCAGCTCAAGAAATTCTGTCCACCGTCATTTAGAGCTGTTACCTTTTATCTATTCAAGTCTCACATTAAAAATAGGATTGGCAGTCCTGTTACGAGGGCTGCCTGGGTGTGTGTGGGTTAAAGCATGGTTTTTGCAGTCCTACATACCCGAAGCATGTTATCTGCTTCTGATACCACTTAATCCTATCATTATGCCCATTTTACAGCTGAGGAAACTGAGTCACAAGGACATAAGTGGTAGTTCCTGAACCGAAATCAAGGTAGGCCTAATTCCAGGGCCTGAGCCCCTGACCAATATACTTGAGACTGCTCCTCTTTACTGCCATCCACCCTCACACCCTGTTCTCCTGAGGGTTTTCTGGTGCTGTTACCTCAGCCTGGACAGCTGCTCCCTCTCTCTCTAGCTCCACCCCTTAGATTTATTCAAATTATAACTTTTCTTTAAGGTCCTAATCAAGTCCCAACTTTTCCATCATGTTTTCTTGGGGGACTCTAACCCAGGTAGATGTCCTGTTCACATTATACTTACTGGCTGTATAAAACTGGCCTTTATTTTGTCTTGCCTCAGCTGCCCCCTGTTACTTAACTTGTTTGGCTTCTTTTCCAGCCTCAAATGTAAATTGTCATGGGCAGACACCATATGTAGGCCTCATAGTGCTAAGCTCTAGGTAAATGCTCACCTCTTAAAAATTGATTAATGATACTGTGTCCAGAGGTGTATCAGTGGAACGAAGCTGTGAGAGTTCTAGAATTGAAAGGAAGACTTGACATTTTTGAATGCATATACATGGTAAGCCCTAAGCCTAAGTACACATCTGATTTTATTGAAACCTATATGGCTGATAGTGTGCCTTCCATTTTACAGATTTTTTTCTAAATGCCCAGAGAAGTTAGGAAATTTGCTACCACCATATTGCTCAACAGCAACAGAGCTGCAACTTGAATCTAGACCAATCTGACTCCAAAGTCCATAGTGTGCTGCCCTGGAGGTCATCGTGTCCATGCCACTGCCTCTGTGAGAGAAGAGAATACACCTTCCCAAAACTCTGGGAGATGGCTTACTGTACCCAACTCAGAAAGTAATTCCAAAGCCTACTTGGTAATACGTTCCAGGTTCTGCTAACCCTAATATTCAGAAATTTGTGCTTCGTGAAGAAGAAACTTAAGAAGAAACTTAATCCCTTCTTGCTTCCATTTCATGCTGTGTTGCTTTGTGTTGTAGGTAGGAAGGTAGAAAACACCCAGCTATCATTTCCTAGACAAGCATCCTTCTTGGATGGAAAACTCCTCTGACATCCTCTCAGCTTCATCTTCTCTAGAATAAAAGCCACACGCCTTAGGGAGTAAAGACTGTCCTCACGGATGGTCTCTCCCAACCAGACAGAATTACAACCATCAGCAGAGAGAGCCACCAGCAGGACTGGATAATCACGGACAGATGCTCCTGGATCAAAGATTCATGCTGAAACAAGCTGTGAGAGCAAAGAAAGCAAAGTTCATGGAGGAAAGAATGATGCTGAGAACCAACACACCCTCCCAGTTACCTGCCATCAGCATCTACCATCAGAGCCAGTATGTGGGGTGAGAGAGCAGAGAAATGAGGCAAGGAGGTCATGGCAGCTCCTAATTTGGGGAAACCATGGATTGGCAGGCACCCCCCCTGCCCCAGCACTTGGGGAATAAGGGCAGCTGCTCAGGAAACACAAAAACACAGTGGAGACCAGGGGAGAGGAGCCTTTCAAAGGAGAGTGTTAAATGTTTGGAACCCAGTGGCTAAGAGAGACATTGCCAAATGTCAGGCTGAACACAGGCAAGTTTCCTGGGCCCTGGATGTGAAGGCCACAGCCACAGACAATGAAAGGGGAAGCCTGTAAGCAAAATCACATCAAGTCTGGAGCCTGTGCTAGCTGAAGGAGAGCCCTGCTGCATGCAGTCTTATAAGAAGCAGAAGAAATGACAGTCCAGCAGTGGGCCATCCTGCATGCCACACCTCCTGCCCTATCTGCATGTTGGGTCAGGAAAGGACAGTGGTGGACCGACTCCCTGAAAGGGATTGGGACAGTACGTTTCAGAACAAAGCCTGTGCCATCCACCTGCAGAACAAAGTTGGCCCTTAATAAGATATGTGAGTGTGTGTGTGCATGTGTTGGGGGGGGGGGCACAGGGAGGAGTGTTGTTCCTTCATTCCATTAAAAAGGGATTATGGGCTGACTGACCAGGTAAGCAGTGTGATCTGTGAACAGAAACTGGTCCTTTGGAAGCGGGAGTGAGGTTAAACAAAAGCCTTAAGAGACACAATCGGCGACTGTTCACTGCAGCAGGGTGGTAAAGCATGATGTCTGTGTTTGTGCGTGTGTGCAAGGGCGTGTGCAATATTTTCTGCTGTTGCTAAGATGGTTTCCCCCCTCACTGGCCTCTCGCCCAATCAAAAGGTAGCTGCTCCTCATTGGTTGCCTGGCTTTATCGAATGACCATGACGAGCTGGGGTTGAGCCCACCTCATTGGCTTATTCCTATGGCCCATTGTCAGGGGAGAGCAAATCAGACACCTAATCAATATTTTGTGAAGTGGCACTAGACTCCTGGCTAAATTTGCATTAAATTCCTCCCTGTCTGTGCCTTTGCACTCAGATAGCATCATATTAACTTCGGAGGTAGAGAGAGAGGCAAGCAATCAAACACTGTCATCCTTCAGCCATTTTGGATGTATTCCTGAGTCTTGGCAAAAATCTTAGAATGCCAAACATGCAACAGAGGAATTAGTTATAAACAAGATGTAAATCTCCTGAGCAGAAACATAATGCAACTAGGCTAGATTAGTGGGGTCCCTTCTAGATGCAAATTGATTTTCCTCCCTCCCCCCTTCCTGTTTTCCCTCCTTTCCTCTAGTCATTCAACAAATATTTATTGAACACCTACTCTGAGTCAGGTTCTGTAGTGGCCCAGGATACATCACTGTGCCAGGCAAGAAACATTTCCTTTCCGGGTCACTCCATAGCAAAGCAGGGCATGAGAGGGCCAAGGGTCATCACACTCTACAAACTCTCTCGAAAGGAAATGGGGCTCCGATCATCATTCTTGGAATGAGATGGGATTGAAATCCCACAGCTGGAGACACTGAAGCAAAAGTTGGTGTAGTGACCAGCATTTTCCCAGAATTCTACATAAATCTCAGATAAAATGTGGATGCATAGTGATCTTGAGGAAGATAAAAAGATGGGGTGTTAATAAATGTCCTCTCTTTCACAGAGAAAATAGGAGCAACCAGAAGAGAAATTTCACATGGCTTCTACCACCATTTAGCAGCTAACTCATGTCTGTGCCCTTCTCTGTGCTCCTTCCTGCTATAAGGAACAAAAAATTTGTGTTTCCATTAAAACCAACCCTTTTATTTATGTGCTAACCCCATCCCCACTCACCAACTCAAGGATTTCCTATATTCCTCATGTCGTCCTCTTACATCATTGAATTTTCCAGTCTCCCCTATCTTCTAGTCATTTCATTATCATGAAAAGATGTCAGCAATATCCTCTTTTTAAAAAACCAAGATAATAAAGAAAGAATCCTCTTTGTGGATCCAGGCTGGTGTTCAACTAAAACATACCGGTACTACCACACTGAGTGTTAAAAGTACTGAGATATTTCTGGACCTGCTGGGAAGCACCCACTACCCTGAACTTCCCCAGTATCTCCTCTCCCATTTTTTTTTTCAACCTAACCCCTCCCCTAAGACCTCCTGGACATTTCATAATCCAGCAACCAAAGGGTTAAAGTCTGGATCAGCAGGGCCCTCCAAGACCATGCTCCAGACCTATAGGCAGCATCCAGTCTGATTCAGTAGTCCTTGGGCCATATGTAGGGCCCCTGCTTGCACCTTACACTTTTAATGCATTCCCTCTCACCCAACATGACTTTCCTCCCCTTGACAGAAAAAATGTAAGAGAGGTCTGTTCTCAGTCTCCCTGTTTCTTTCTTCTCCTCTTTTGAACACATTCTGATCTGGTCACCATTCCAATGTGTCTTGTACCACAGTTTTTGTCAGGATCATCAATAAACCTTCACTTTGCCAAATCCAAAGGTCAATTCTCAATCCTCATCTTATTTGGCTTATTAGCCATGTTTGACACAGCTGACCACTTCCTCCGTCTCCTTGACACATCTTTACTTTTTTTATCTTTGTCTCCAAGACAGCAATCTCCCAGTTCTCCTTCATCCTATCAGCCTATTCTCCTTTGCTAGTTCCTTCTCATCTTCTTGACCTCTGACATTGCAGTGGTCTAGGACTCACACTTGGGACCTCATCTTCTTTTCTCCCTACTTTCACTCTCTGGCAATCTCTTCCAGTCCCTTGATGCTGAATACCTTCTATACGCCAATGATTGTCAAATTCCTATCTCCTGCTTCATACATTCCTGCTGAAATCTAGATTCAAATAATCCAGTTGTTAACTCTGCATTTTCTTTTGGGTATCTAATAGAAGTCTCAGATTTAAGTCACATAAAATTGTACCCTTGATTTCCCTTCAAGAGTTTTCCCACTGGCTCTGAGTCTCTCAGTCTTCTTCTCAGTAAGTGGCAATATCTTTCTTCTCATTGCTCAATCCCAAATCCTTGGACTCAGGCTTGACTCTTCTCTTTTTCTCATGCTACAATCTACCAGCAAATTCGGTCATGCTACCTTCAAATCAGATCCAGAATGCAATCATTTCTCACCATTTCCCACCACAACTACTTGAGACCAGATCACTATAATGTCACTTTTTTTATTATTACAATGACCATTCAAGGGCCTCCCTGCCTTCACCCTTGCCCCCTTAAGCAGCTGTCCCCCACATAAAGTAGAATATGTCTCTTCGAATATAGTCAGTTCATGATACTTCTCTGCTCAAAGTTTTCAAATGGCTTTCATCTCCTCCAGAACAAAACTTGAAGTCTATTCACTATTCATAGGTCCTGAAAGGCACAGTTAGCTACAACATAGGTTTTGCCCTCAAGGAGCCCATTGTTTATTAGCTTAGGTTCCAGCTTTACTTTAACACGTAACCATCTTGCAAATACGTTGGTAATCACAAGAAAGAGTGGGTGAGAATATGAACCGTGGATTATACAAATCTGAAGACAAACAAAAGCAATTTGTGTGCAGCTGAAATCTTACTGGCCAGGTATGAACTGAAACATGTTATTTAAGGGCAACGTAGTCCCTTTGTATGCATTAAAATGATCTCATTTTGTCTCTGCTGACATCATAAGCCAAAACATCAAATCATATCTAATTTCCAATGTACATAGTGAACACTCAAAATACCTGTTGATAAATGAAGAAATTGGAATGAACTTCCTATTTCTTATCTGAGATGATGGCAATGAGAGCCGTGAACTGAATATGTGCTCTGAGTTCTGTTATTTCATTTATATAAATTACCTTTATATCCCAAGTTTATTGTCTTCATTCTAAAGGTGGAACCGCAGCAATATGGCTCAGAAAAGTCAAATGCCTTTCTCAAAGTATCCTAATAAGTGGCAAAATTTCAGACTTGAACAGTAGTTTGTGTGGCTTCAACACCTGTGATTTTTGCCTTGGCTCTTTCATGATGAGTCACTCTCCTATCTCTGTGACTTTTTTTTTTTTTTTTTTTTGCCTTAACAACTGATAATAAGCATATTCAAAAAGTTGATCTAAGTGTCTGCAATGATGACTCCAAACTCAAGTCCTGGCTCCGTACTGATGGGTCATCTACTTAATAATCTCAGAAGGGCAGTGCAAATTAATGAGTCACTTATGGATCCTTATCTGAAAGGGATCCCAAGTCTGAGAACCTTCACCACAAGGAGTTTTTCTTGCAGTGATTCTCAGAGTCTTGGTAGGCATTGGAACTGGTCTGTTCATTTTAAGATTCTTTTACCTTTGTGCCTCTGAGCAGATCAGCATACATCTTCTCCAAAGATTTTTCATTGTGGCTGGTTACAGTAATCTGAATTCAGTGAATTGTCATCTCTGGTTCCACGGGTGTCTTCTTGGTGTCTTTAAAAGCTTGTTCCTGGAGGCATCTGGGTGGCTCAGGGCTTGAGCATCTGCCTTTGCCTCAGGCCATGGTCCTGGGATTCAGTCCCACATCCGGCTCCCCATGAGGATCCTGCTTCTCCCTCTGCCTATGTTTCTGTCTCTCTCTGTGTCTTTCATGAATAAATAAAATCTTAAAAAAAAAAAAAGCTTGTTCCTTGGCCAGAGGGAACAATGGTGAGTCAGGAGCAAGAGTGGGGCATCCAGAGCTCTGCTATAGCTGAAAACCACATCTTCCTCAAAGAAGTGTACTTCCTCTGTGACACTTTCAGCATTATTTTTTTAAAAGATTTATTTATTTATTTGAGAGGGAGAGGGAGAGAGAGAATTCCAAGCAGACTCCCAGATGAACATGGAGCCCCACACAGGGGCTCCATCACACAACCCTGAGATCATGACCTGAGCTGAAATCAAGAGCCAGATGGTTAACCAACCGAGCTACCCAGGTGCCCCAACATTTTTAACATTATAATGCTCCAATTGTTACTATCTCCACAAACCTCCAAGATCACTGAAAAGTGAGAGGCAGATCCTCTGTCCTTAGTTTGTGGATGGGCATGCTAAGATCCACAGAGGCTCAAGGTCAAGTAAGGAGACAGAAAACACAATCCCCTGCTTTTTTCTCACTACCTCTTCATGTGTCTCACACTATCTTACCCATAGTTTTCTTAGCTAAGTGAATTGGATCCATTGACCCTTTAAGTTCCAGAACACATTTTCTAAAGTCCATAATCTCACATATTTGGTAGTTTATTAATCACCTTTCTCATATACAATGCTTTAAAAAGCCAATTCCCCATCTCCTGGAAGGTAGGAATGTAATACTATTTTCTGAAGATGCTCTCAATCCCATGGGAAGCTGAGTCCAATTTGTCAGCCTTCTGATGTCAAATTTCAATCAGGTATTTCCTTGTAATATGAAAAAACCTAAACAAATTCAAATTTGTGCTTATGAACTTGTATATTCTAATATTATCTGATCAAAAACCATATTTGGTAGGATGAAAATCCCCTAGATTTCACTGTATTTTTGAGAATGAAGTTTCTATTAACTAGTCATGACTTACCCCTATTCACACACACACACACACACACACACACAAAAATGGCCCCTTTTGTCAGTAGTCTCTGTGTTAAATGATCCTTCTGTGGCCAAGGGGAAGAGCCAAAGAGGACAGTCCTATTAAGGAAACAGAACAGTAGAATGATGATGTATAGCCTCTGCCCTCAAAAATACTGATCTTCAAAGCCAGGTAAATATGAAGCCCCAGCTGGCTGAGTGAATCAAGATGAAAGTATAGTTATTAGAAGACACATAGCTTCATTTCAATTCTCCAAAGCAAAAAACCTGTAATTCATACAAAGCTCTGTGATGGGGTCAACTCCATGGAATGAATAAATGAATGAATGGTCATTCAGTCATTCAACAAGTATGCCTGCTGTTTTCAAGGTACTGTTGTCATGTTACAAAGGGAAATCCTTTGTGAAATGCTCCATTGTAAGTACAAGTTATATATAAATAGCCACTTTGATTGAACTTTGCTCCTAGGCACTTCAGTACTTGTAAACCCATACAACCTGCTGAAGGAACACACTCCTAGGAAAGTCAGAGTTGGTGAAATACTCGTATGGTAACAGTCCCTCTAGTACAGACCTCAGAAAGAATTTTAACACATATAAGCACACAATCAAGATGATGAAGATAGGCCAACCTCTTTTAAATGAATGGCTAAGATTATAGGCTACTTAGAAGAAATATTTTGAGATAAAGACAAGTCTAGTTGTTGCTCCAGCTATGTAGCTCCAGCTTATGGTTCAGGACACTGTAAAAATGTCTTTTTTAAAAAGGATATTCATTCTGGTTTGGTTTACTGAAATTAATTCTGGAGCTGGTTTTTCAGAAGTCAATCTTCTTAGGATGAGGAATACCCTAGAAATACAATAGATTCTGTAGCACTCATATAGTTACTGTGCTTTTTTTAAATGTTTTTTTATCCTAAGTATTTTCCATGTGTGATCCATGATCATGGAATTCCTGAGGACAACATTAAAGCTAATTTTTTGGAGACTTCTTATCTTCTAGAATTTTCTTAGTGCTTAGGATTAAATCAACTCTTACAGAAAGTAAAAAATCTAAGTCAATGGCCTCATCAATGGGAACACTTCTGTGGAATGGTAAAAGGTTACCATGATACCAAAAACTAAGGCCATGTGTCTGTTGGAGAGCTACCAACTCACATGAGCCAGAGTTGGTAATTTTTTGGTAGATCCAGCCTGATCCTCCTGGTACCTCCATGAAGACTGCAGGGATCTGTAGAGAACTCTTAGAACATTACTGACCTAGCCTACCTCCTCATTTCTCAGAGAGAGAAACCAAGGCCAAGAAAGACAAAAATGCCTTGTTCAACATCACATAGCCAGTTATTGCTGAGTTTCCTGATTCCCAAGATAGCACCTTTCCTCACACCAGATTCCTCTTAATTTCAGAGCCCACTGCAGTCTTCCTACAGCAAAAATTTACTCTCTATTTCAGGCAACCAAAGCAGGCCAGGTTGGGTCTGAGCCACCCAAGGCCATTTGTCAGTGCCAGTCTCCCACCAGGCAATGCCAACCCCAGCATCTGGTCCTGGTCCCTAGGACTTATGCTCTCATAATTAAAGAGCTGGCATATATAAACAAACCATAACCTGAGCACCACATGGTCAGTAAGTAGAGGTCAAACATGGATAAGGGCTGACTCCCAAGGTGAGAAGGAGCCAGCTCCCTAATTTCCAGTCTTGTTTGTCTCTGGTGAGAGGTACATAAATATTGCAATTGCTACAAAGAGCCTTTTATAACTCTTTCAACCCCAAATACTCCTCAATCCCACAGCAAGTTAAACAAAACTCAATGCTATTCCACTTTGGCTAGGTGAGACTGTGTCTAGGCCAGGGGGTTGGAATTACTTTCAGGTTTGAGTTAGGGCTTGATTACTTAGGGAGACATGCTGGGGGCAGCATGGAGAGAAAACTCTTTGTGGCTCTTGGTGGAACACCACAACAACCTGATAGGCTCAGACTACATATGACTAAATAGGACATGACCAGCTCTCTTCCTGAGACAGGTGCCATTCCTAAGAGGCCCTACCCAGACAAGATCTGAAAGGTCTTGGAGCATAATCTGAGATGGTACCATTTTCCCAATTGCTGCAGTCAGGGTTGTGGTCATTTAGTTGCATCAACAAGTTGTTCATCTCTCTTTGTGAAAAAATCTAGAGATAGACTACTCAAATTGGGGTCCACTACCTCTGCCTTACTGGGGGGCTTTGTTAAACAGGTGGGATCCCAAACCTTGCTCCAGAACCACTGAATCAGAAACTATAGTTTAGTAGGATCTCCAGGTTATTGGTGGGCACTTTAAATTTGAGAAGGACTGGTCAAGAGATGAAGACCAGGACTCTTTGGGTTCACCACTAGCTCCATCTATACAATTTCAGTTAGTGAACCTCCTTGGGTTTTCTGTGCATTTAAATGGAGAAAGAAAGGACCCCAGTGAAATCCAAAACTTCCCTTTTGGCTCCAGCCATTTTATCAATCCCATTTTTCCTCTCTCATGGCTACTAAGGCAGAATTTGCTTTGGCTCACCAGTAAGGACCTGAAGGAGAATTATGCATTGTGGACTGTGATAACCAGCAGTAAATATATTTGGCATTAAGTACTTCTCCTTCACTTCTAGACATCCAGCTGGCTACCAAGTCCATTTGATTTTACCTCTTAAATGATATTTTAAATTTATTTATCTCAAGTATAATTAACATACAGTGTTATATTAATTTCAGATATATGCACCCTTATGATTATGGCAGCACTATTTACAATAGTCAAGATATTGAAGCAACCTAAGTATCCATTAAGAGATAAATAGATAGGAAAATGTGGTATATATACACAATGGAATACTACTCAACCATTAAAATAAATAAAATCTTACCATTTGCAACCACATGGACATTCCTAAATGATTTTTTTCAATCCTCCTTTCTATGCCCCTGCTTAATCTCAGGTCCTTATCATATGCAACATCGACATTAAAATAGTCTCTCAACTGCACACCTGGTCTCCCGGTGGAGTATTTTGCTCTCATCCATTGCATCCTTTAAACTGTCATCAGAAAGAACATTCTTGAAGGCAAATCTGATCATATTGTCTTCCCGTTTAAAGTCCTCTAATGATTTTCAATAATTCAATACTTTCAAGTTTTTAGTGTAAGGTTTATGGTGATAGCGCTTTTCTTTACCCACCGACCACTATTTCTCCCACTTTCCTACTTTTCTACCAACTTCTTAATACACGTGTTTCATCCCTCTCCTGTTTTCCCAGGCTGCCTCTTTGCTGTGAATACCTTTTCTTTTGCTGCCAAATAAACTCTTTCTTTTTTTAAGACCTTGTATAGACAGTCCCAAGCTTATCACGGTTCAGCTTATAATGGTTTGACTTTATGACAGTCTGAAAGGGATCTACATTCAGTAGAAACCATACATGGAATCTTGAATTTGAATCTTTTTCCTGGTTAGCACTATGTGGTATGATCTCCTCTGGTACTACTGCATAGAAGCAGCCAGCCACAGCTCCCAGTCAGCTTCAGGATCACCAGGGTCAACAACAAATACACCGACAAGTGTTTCGTACCCATATAACCATGCTGTTTTTCACTTTTAGTACAATACTCAATAAGTTACATGAGATTCTCAACATAAAATGGGCTTCACATTAAATGATTTTGCCCAACTGTAGGCTAATATAAGTGTTCTGAGTATGTTTAAGGTAGGCTAGGCTAAGCTACAATGCTTGGTGAGTTAGGTATATTAAATACATTTTAAACTTACAGTAGATTTACTGGGATGTAACCCCATTAAAAGTCAAGGAAGGGGAGGCTGGTGGTGTAGTCAGTTAAGCATCAGATTCTTGGTTTCAGCTCAGGTCATGATCTCAGGATCATGAGATGGAGCTGCAAGTTGGGTTCCACACTCAGTGGGGAGTCTGCCTAAAAGACTCTTTCCCTCTCCCACTATCCCCCACCCCCATGCTCTCTCTTGTTCTCAAATAAACAAATAAATCTAAAAAAAAGTGGAGAAAGATCTGGAGTTCTTTTTATCCCACTATCAGCTCTTCTTGACCATGACTCTCAATCACTGAGTAGAGTTAATCATCCCTGGATCCCAATAACATCTCATGGTTGCTCAATTAGCAGCACTTTCACTGAACTATGCTTGTTAACTTGTCTCTGTCCTTGCACCAGTTTATGACACATTGGGGTCAGGAACCATGTCACATTCTTCTTTTGTATCTTGAGTATCAAGTACCATTGCCAACATATAATAGGCATTCAGTGAATGTTTGACGAATGAAATAATTAGGGTCACTGTGTGAAGTAGGTACCATATTATCTCTGGGAACTGTGAAAAATACCCAGCAACCACAGATCTAGTGGAAATATTTGTGATGGATTAATCTTTGAGATTCAACAATGATGGATACTAAGGAATACAATTGATATTAATAGTGAAAATTACCTATGTTAGTTAGCTCTGTCACTACCCTAAAAGGAAATGATCTACCTCATATCATTTTTAAATACCTAATCACCTGTGCCATCTAATAATCAGAATTATAGCCTAAGGCACAACCAAACCTTGCCTTCTGGGGACTGCCAGTCTATGATAGTTAACATGGACACTATCCACTCTCCCAGATGGTCAGAGAACTCTTTCCCTGGGGGCCTGATGGTGTGGTCAGGAGGAAAGGAAGTCAAGAGGTTAGGTCAATTAAACAGTTCTAGAAACTGGGTCTTAACCTCTGCTACCCTATTTCCCCACATTGGGGTTCTTGGGATCCTCTGCTTCAAGCCCAGCTCAATTAGTCTCCAAGATCAACTTGGGATCCAAGCAGGGAAGATTTCAGGAACTTCAACTCAGCATTCTTCGTCAGATGTTAAACTACATTTCCACCCTGTCTTCCACCTTGCCTTCCTATTCCCTGCTCCTGAGGCCTAGAATCCACCTTATACTCTGGTTTCTGCTGGTCAAAACAACAATAATGCTATTTCACACATTAATTCAACTTTACTATGTTGAACACCAAACACCATTCAGGGTACTCTATGTATATTAAACAAATTTAATGTTCACAACAAACCAATTTACTGAGTACTGAATTGTCTCCATTATAGGTGAGGGAAACACAGAAAAGTTTCCATATATTGTTTGCTTGTTGGTTTTTCTTGATCATGTTCTAATTACTGCAGAATTCCATGACGTTAACTACTTTGGGTTGCCTCACCCTTCAGATATTATGCTCTGAACTTTGCAGCTGGATCTGCACACCCTTTGTCGCCATGCCACATGTTTCCTGCCACCTCCCAGTCTGGCCATCCTATTACAGATTAATTTTCTCATTCCAGCCCTGTCCTGAAGAGGACAGCAAAAGACAGACATCAGGTCATTTATTTTCCACTCTATTTAATATGGATACTTAATTAATGCTCATAGAAAGAATTAAATTAAGGTATGTAATACAAATAAAACACCAAGGGATGACAGGCATCCACACCACATAATGTCTGACTTAGAGGAAAAGGAAAGACGAGGTGTCATTATTAAGAATGCAGCACATTGCAGATATTCTCCTAGACAGCCATCCAGGCTCCATTTACTTTTTTTGTAATGAGACACAGGATGTCCATTAGCAGACTGAAGGATCTACACACCATAAGAAACAAACAATTGCTGCTCCATCACCTGGGAAAGAGAACCATGGAAGCACCTGGAACAGATTCAGGATTTTGTCCCTCACAAGACTTCCCAATGGAGTGCACATTCATTGATTCTCACATTTGCATAGTTCAGATAATAACAGCTCTCTGTTTCATGCCCAGCGGTGAGGTCAATGTCACAAGAAGCTATTTAGCAACAATCCCCCTTTTAGGCAGTTCTGTGATCAGGTAATAGAGAAGACTTGGGAAAGAAGGAACACAAGCCATCTGGTACCCAAGCTTGGAGTTCTAAAGCAGACTGCATTTCCAGACACACATATAAACATGGGGTGGGTTCCTCTGGAGAACTTTGAGAAACACAGATTAGATTTCATTGTCTTGGTCCAGATCTCTCTATCAGAACCTGCCAGCCAGATATAAATACATATACATATAAATAAATGTAATGCATATGAACAAATATACATATAAATATGAAGCATATTTAGCTAAAATTGAGTTAAAATAGTTAAAATTTGGAAAAGATATTTGGATACATGTTACTGATTAGGAAATATTGCTAAAATTATCATCTTGGAAAAGCAAGAACACTAATAACATATATATTTTCTCCTCTAATAATACCAAAAAATGTAAATGAGATACTGATAAATTAAGCCAGAAAAAATTAGGACTACAGGGAGTATCCTTAAATATAAAAGAATCTGGTCATGCTAAAATGGGTTCAGAAAAATCTCCTCAATGATGACTGTTCCTCAAAGAGATTTCTTTGAAAAAAGAGGGAAGAAAATAATGTATAGTAGCCATCATGGAAAAGAAACACATATTAAAACTTCTTAAATAACAAGAGATAAATTAAGAGTATGATACAAGTTTTAGAAAAGATTCATGGCTAGGTTTTGGATTATAGTC
This sequence comes from Canis lupus baileyi, assembly GCF_048164855.1. Taxonomy (NCBI): domain Eukaryota; kingdom Metazoa; phylum Chordata; class Mammalia; order Carnivora; family Canidae; genus Canis; species Canis lupus. The sequence goes on from NC_132840.1 coordinate 77,174,866, forward strand.
CACTCACTGGTACATTTAAATTGTGATTTGATTTACAAATATTTGATGAGCATAATTTGAGGAGGGATAGAGTCATCTATTTACTCTCTAAAAATAAACTGATGCCTGAACCGTGTCAAAATCTGCAAAAGTGAATTTTCCAAAGTCACAACATTGAACAGATTAATCTCATTTGCCCATCAACTTCGCTCCCCACTGCTCCCCCACCCCCGTGTCGATGACAGCAGTTGCTTTAAACCAGAGACATCATCTAAGACAAAGCTCCAATCATGTGATGGATTGTGCAGGTCTTATACAAGCAGGTCCTGCACAAAACTGCAGGAGTTTTGGGTCTTTTTTAACCAAGACAGGTCATTAAAAGAAATGAAAAGATGTCTTCTAGAGGCTTAATTAAGGAAGTTAATTCTAGGCCCCATCATAGGCCCATTAACCTTTCTCTGTTCCTAAAATATCTTATGTAATGTCAAAAAGAAGCAAAGATGGGAAAAGGAGCTGTGTAATTAAACCTACTTAACCTTAAAATGGAAATGTGTCAAGGGATAGAAGCAATTGGTTTGAAGCTGCTAACCTGTATTTACGACCCCAAAACCCAGAACCCATATGCCTCGTCTTGCTATGCTTGACTCACATTCTCTTTGCTAGGGGCTGGACAACTTGGCTGTTGAATTTACGTACTGTGTCTGACCTGAACCATAAGTCAGTTCTCAAAATGCCAGAAGGGCAGCACTATTCTGGTACAGGGAACAAATAGCTTGCTGGTTTCTATACAGATTTCTTGCCACACAAACATTCTTCTGAAGATCTTCAAGGAGATGGTTTTCCCTGATCCAGGGATACCTTTCTTCCCCATCCCATGAGAGCATGGCCAACCTGGCCATGGAATTTGGTTCAAGATCCCAGAGAACCTGATGTATGATTTTTTTTTCTATGACGGTACATTGTTATGCATGTAAAGTCTTCCAGAATGCCAATGTCTAGCTTGGTATAAAAGGGCAGAGGCATAACAAGAACCTGGCTACCTTCTTGACCCCGGCAGAAGCTTGAGTGTTACTTGTGGGTTTCTGCCTCATTGGGAAACCACTACAGGGCCAGGGAAGGGAGAGTACAATTTTTTTTAACATTTCAAGTTTTTATTTAAATTCCATTTCGAAAATAAATTCCATTTCATTAACATATACTGTAATATTAGTTTCAGGAGAATTTGGCAGCTTCTGTTGCACTTAGTCACCTAGCTTGCTGAGTTCTGTGCCTGGGGCTGTAGAGAGAGGGCCATTCTCAACCAATCCAAAACCCCTCTGAAATGCTACAAGTTCCAGAACTTAACATAAACAGTCAAGCCTCTATTAAATGCCAGCAGATTATGCACACTACAGATTATTCGTGATGACTTTGTATTCTCCAGGGGCCTGTCAGTACATGTTCTCATATCAGGATTGACACACAATACAGGACACCTGTATTTTTATTTCTAAATCTGGCAACCCTACCTGATATCCAACTGGTAATCATCACGCAACACCATAAAACAGGACATTATAGAGCAAACTTGGAATCAGCCCTATTGCCTCATTTTACATGTGAGGAAATCCAGACTTCCCCAGAGATTTTTGGCATGTGGTGGGTGGTCGGCTTGTTCTTAAGACTCCTAGCGAGTCAGAGGCAGTGTTTGGACCAGAATTTAGTCTGTTTTATGCCCATTTTATTCCCCACCACCCAAACTGTTTACCTGATAACAATGCAATATTTTTATTGTGTTGTTGAACTAGGCTTTCCAAAAAATCTGACATTTTTTGAACATTATCTTCTGTTAAGTAATGTTCATGCTCTGCCCTAAACCTTATAGCTTTTAAATTAGGTGCTAAGGAAACTAAAAATTTTAATTTTTTAATATGAGCAAAAAGCCTCAAAATAATTTTTTTTCCAAACCCAAAAATAAAGATGTTCTTGTATAGGTACTATTTTTAAATATTTGGATGACCGTACCTCTCCTTCAGTTAATGATCAATGCTGGTATTCCAGGCAAAGATCATGAACATAGTTGAATCTCAGCCAAACATTAGATCACTCTGTTCTGCAAAATCTGTGAGAGAGACTATTCAAATCCAGTTAGAACCTGCTTTGTAGGGATGCCTGGGTGGCTCAGTGGTTGAGGATCTGCCTTTGGCTCAGGTCATGATCCCGGGGTCCTGGGATCGGGTCCCACATTGGGCTCCCCATGGGGAGCCTGCTTCTCCCTCTGCCTATGTCTCTGCCTCTCTCCTTCTCTCTGTGTCTTTCATGAATAGATAAATAAAATCTTAAAAAAAAAAAAAAAAAAGAACCTGCTTTGTACCTTCAGTCACTATCATTCCAGAATCTTTTTTAAACACTTCTGCCAGGAGATGTGGTGTGAAAATCCATTATGTAATTAAAAAGTTTCTCATTCACTAACAAAGACATGAATGAAAGAAATAGCCTTGGCTATATTCAAGATAAATCTGTTCCTCTGTGACTATCCCATGCTACTGTGAATATTATACATCCGAGTGCCTTCTTATTTGCGATACGATTTCCTCAGGTCTTTCTCTCAGAAATAACTAATTTTGCACTTCATTGCGAAATATAGTCTTGGACTTTGAAATAACACAGGTATCATATACTAATATAAATGAGTTCACTCTAGGGCTTATACAATACTAATATTAATCCAGTTGAAAATTCAAGTTTTATTCATATCTTTAAAGAGTTCCTATTTTCAGATGATCAGTATTATCAACAGAATTGTGCCCTCCCAAAATTCATATGCTGAAGCCCTAACCCCCCATTTGACTGAATTCAGAGATAAGGCCTTTAAAAAGGTAGAGGTAGCTCAGTTGGTAAGTGTCCAACTCTTGACTTCAACTCAGGTGGTGATTTCAAGGTCTTGAGATGGAGCCTCCAGTCAGGCTCCACACTGGGCATGGGGCCTGCTTAGGATTCTCTCAATATTTCCCTCTGCCTCTCCCCACCAATAAGCATGCACATGTGTGCCTCACCCACTCTCCTAAATGAACAAATAGGTACAGGTAAATGAATTCAGAGAAGTGAGGCCCTAATTCACTATGACTTGTGTCCTTATAGAAAGAGGAGAAGACACCAGGGATGCATATGTGCAGAGAAAAGGCCATGTAAGGACACGGCAAGGGGGTGGCTCTCTGCAAACCAATGAGCAAGGCTGAAGGAATCCAACCCTACCAGCATCTTGATCTTGGACTTCCAGCTTCCAGAACTGTGAGGGAATCAATTTCTATTGGTTAAGCCCCACAGTATGCAGCATTTTGTTATGGAGGCCCCAGCTGACCAACATCATCAGAATGACTCTTGTGAACATTAACCAAATAATTATTGGAGTGTAAGAAAAAAGAAAGCAAGAGTTCTATCTTATTCATTGTGAAATTCACACATCTAGAGTCTAGCACACAAAGGGTCCCAAATAAACAGCTGACAAAATAAAAGAACAAACAAATGAATGGATTTAAATCCATGCCCCAACAATAAAGTGGTACCAGCCATACGATGTAACCACCGTGTGAGAGCAGAAAAGCAGAGGATTCAGAGCCAGATGGACTGCTTTCATTCTTCTCTACCTGCGACCTTCGGGGAAGTTTTATAACTTTTTAAACATTAGTTCTTGTCTATAAATTGACAATAGTAATGTTTTTATCATGTAGATGTGGTGGAAATTAATTGGGATAATGCATCTGGCATATAATAAGCACATAGAAAGTGACAGGTGCTATGATGATGATTTAATGATGATTGACCTTCCATGTTTTCATTCATTTATTCATTCAACAACTGTTTCTTGAGGAAGCCCCTTCTTGCACCCAGCATTGTTCTGGGCATTGAGAATAAAAAGAGTAATGACATAGTGTCTTAGCTCAAATGTGCCTTACATTCTAGACAGCAGAGTCAAAGATAATGGGAAATAATAAAATAATTTCAGAGAGTGGTAAGTGCCACAAAGAAAATAAAGCAGAAAAATATGATGATGACTGTGTATGCAATCTCTCTGAGGAGACATTTGAGCCTGAGTTCTGAGTGATGAGAAGTCAACCTGGAGAGTGTTTGGGGAGGAATGTTCCAGAGTGAACAGCTGATACAAAAGGCTACAGGAGGAATGGCTTCAGCATCTTCAGGGAACAGGAGAAGGCCAATGTGGCTACAGTGCAGTGAGCAACATGGAGAAAGATAAAGGTGAAGTAGGAGAAATTAGCTGCCATCAAATTATATAAAGGACATATAGGCCAGGGTGAGCTGTTTGGATTTTTTCTGAATGTAATGGAAAATCATTGTAGAGTTTCAAGCAGGGGTATGAAAAGGAGTTGATTTTATGCTAGTAAGCAATGCTCTGTTGAGGCACTTAGGTGGCTCAGTCGGTTAAGCATCTGACTCTTGATTTTGGCTCAAATCATGATCCCAATGTCGTAAGATCAGCTCAGAGTTAGGATCCACGCTGGATATAGAGTCTGCTTAAGATTCTCTCTCTCTCTCTCTCTCTCTCTCTCTCTGCCCTTCCCCCCTCCCTAAAACATAAGATTAAATACATAAATAAAGATAAAAACAATACTCTGCTGCTGTCAGGGCGAAAGGTGGTAGAAAGACACAAATGGAGTAGGAGGCTGCTCAGGGTCATATTTAGTAGTCTGGGAGAGAGGATTGGCTTGGTCTATGGTGGTGGTTAGAAGTGGATAATAGACGAATGGAGACTATCATGAAGGCAGATGGGTAGAACTTCAGACGGGTTGAATGTGAGCCCCGGACGAATGAGAAGGTCGAGGATGATCCCTAGGATTCAGTTTAAAGAAGCGAGTGAGATGGTGCCATCTATTGAGATTGCTTGTGGTAGGAAGAGGTGGGAAAGTCAATGGAGATGACACTGACCCTGTCTTTGTCTCTCTTTATCAATAATGTTGATGCAGCTTTATGGCCTAGCCAGCAGTAGCCTGTCTCTTAAGAAAAATCACTGGAGCTTAGTTGCCAATATTGCAGATTAATTATCAATTCATTGATCATTGCTAAGCCTCACACTTTAAGTAATTGTGTGAGAAATGATCTGGGTGAAGCTTGAGTTTGTCATTACACTCCTATTCCAGGCCTTGGTTTTCTTCCCTATGGAATGAAGCTTTTCTTGTGTGTTTATTTTGGGGTATTTCCCAACTGAACCACATCACCTCTCCTCACTCTGGAGAAGCAAAACCAGAGCAGGGGAATACCCTAGGAGCCACAAGGACGGAAGAGCAAATAATGGTCAATACTTGTACATTGTGCTCCTTGTATAGACTGCAGAGTTCTTGCTCTCTCTGGCTACCTCCTTGCTACTTCTCCTTTCCCTCTCAGGCATCAAGTTCACTGCATCATCTCCTTCGCATATGGCTGCCAGTGGCTAGCTTTAATTAGAGCGTGGTACTGAGCATCATTACAATGTCGGCGGTGTTAAATTTCAGTGTACTCAGATACCATGAGCTGAAGTCACAGCTCATGACAGCCACAGGGAAGCTAGTGTTGAACTAAACTGGGAGATAATTAAAACAGGCAGGAACAGAGATTGTTCATACTGGCCTCTCCTGCACTCCGACCCAACCACCCCCCTTTTGGTGTCATATCTTTCTTCCTTTGTCGTATTCATTTTCTTTCCAGCAGAGGTTACTCTGAAGTGGGCACCTAACAAGGATGACAATGTTATGAGCAAGAAAAGAAAGCAACCAGAAGTACAAAATATTTGTCCTGAGAAGCTGCCTCTTATGGCTTTAAAATTATTCAGAAATAAAACCAGAATGAATTACCCAGGTAACAAGTATGCCTCTCTAGTTCAAAGATTTCATTAGGCTTTATACTGTGTCTACATGAGGGTAAGCAGAGTTTTCTTTCCATTATACTAAGGAGAGAGAAGAGAGGCACAAGTAGTAGCTAACTGAAAATCACTGACAAATAGTTTTGGAATTTACTTAGTGAAAATGCATCGATCTTACACAGTCAACAGGCACATTCTTTGTCCCTTCCTCTGAAAGCCATCCCCCCACCTTAATTAACCACCGTCACCTAAGTTTCAGAAAGTACAAAGGGCTTTGATTGGCAAACAGAAAATTTGCCTCTATGTGGCTTGAATAGATCAGTTAGTCTTGTTAGAAATCAAGGAAAGGCAGGATTCTAGGAAATGCCATTGTGAGCTATTAATTCAAGAAGGCAAATAGATGACTTAACATAAGGCCCAAATCAGGGAAATCTGGAAAACTGCCCTGAAATACATGGACAATCCCACTTCCAGACTGAAATAGTTTTAGACAAAAGTTAAGTTCTAAGAAGAAAATCAATCAGGTGTGATGATAGAGGAATAAGTAAAGGGAGATGATGGCCAGGAGAGGTTAAATTTAAAATGAAGTGTGGAAAATGAGGAGGAGACAGGCTAAGAGCCAGAAAGGGAAGAAAACAACAGGTGCAAAACCTCCTGGTCTAGGAAAGAGCTTGGCATGTTCTAGAAAGTGTCAGAAAGCCAGGGAAGGCTGAACAATGGTGACGAGGTGGATAGGAGGCCGGAATGAGGTTGGGGAGTTTAGCACATGTGTAGCAGCCATATAACACATGGTATTTAAGGCAGAGGAAGGAGTTTAAATGTTTTCTAAGTAGAATTGGAAGTCATTAAAAGACTAAAGCACAGGAAGGACAGGAGTTCGTTTTGTTTTGCTTTGTTCTGCTTTGCTTTTTAAAGATCTTTCTAGATACTATCTAGGGAATGGCTTGTCAAGGGGTGTGGAAGGGCAGAATAGCAGCAGGGAAATAGATTAGGGAACCATTGCAGGTACCTGACCGGGAGACAATGAGGATTTGGGGTAAGATGGTGCAAGTGATGAGGGGAGAGAAACAGCTTGAAGTATCTGTAGACATACAGTCAAGTCATGCTCATAGACTGGATGTTGGCTGTGATGAAAGGACAGAAATTAAGGGTCACTCTTAAGTTCCTGGCCTGAGCCCATAGGTGGCTGGTGAGGCTCTTTTCCTCTAGAGGTTAGACTGGGAGGGATGAAGGCTGGGTGCAGCAAGAACTAGTTTGAGAGGAGGAGAAAATCAGAAGTTCCATTTTGATATTTTAACATTGTGATTTCTGTGAGGCATCTAATTACAGTATCAGCTGTACTTGGTTGTAGAGTCAAATATATGAATCTGGAGCTCACATGAAAGGATAGGGATAAAGAAACAGATCTAGAAGCATCAACATGGTGATGATATATAAAGTCATTGGGTTGGATGAGCTTACTTCAGGAGAGATAAGAGGATGACCCAGAGCTCAAACCGAGGAAGAGATTTTTAGCTCCATGATAGGAAGTAAGGGAGATTCAAAGCATGACACCAACCCAGGGCAAATGGAAGGGAAAAGAGAGAGAGCCAGAGAGAATGTGTTTCCCATCCCAGGGCCTACTGCCTCCCTAGAAAACCACAATTAATCCTTGTGAAAATTAAGTGAAGTTATGCACAGAAGAGCATTTAGTGAACTAAAATGTATTATTTCATAAGTAGTACAGTTATTAGCTTATTGTCTGATCCTGATTTATTTATGTGTTTGCTGCTTTTCCTTTTACTAAGAGGTAAATTCCTAAGGTCAGAGATGCCATTATGTCTACTGATGGTTCTAGACAAGTAAATGTTGGCTGATGGGTTGACTGCTATCCTTCACTATATTCAAGAGAGTAACTGGCCAATGTCTGCTTCACGTTTGCTTCTGATAAACCATTATTCCATGCTGGCTACTTCCTGAAATTTCACATTTGCAGGGCAGACATCAGAACTCTTTAATCCTGATGAAAGTCTGTGGCAGAAGCTCCTTTTCTCAAATCGATATGAAGAGGAGAGATGCTCATCTGTTCAGGAGGAGGTTTTTTTCCCCTTAGCTTTGCCAAGAAAATTCAAAATCACACACAAGAATAAAAGAACTCACTTGAACTAAAAGGAAACGAGGATTTAACAAGAAGCCTTGTAAGAGCTTTGGACTTCAGCTTTCTCCTCTAAGGGGACTAACAACATGGCAGGCTATCATAGAGAACAGAGCAAATAATCCTGGAGAATTTTGTGAGAACAAAAAAACCTGAATTTTTCTTACTTTTCCTCAATCTAGTTGTTCTTATCTATTTTTCAAAAAAGATGGTTTTCTTTGCTTCCATATTTTTATAAGATTTATTTATTTGAGAGACAGAGAGAGAGCATAAGTGGGAGGGGCAGAGGGAGAGAGAGAATCTCAAACAAATTCACTGAGTGTGGAGCCCAATGTGGGGTCTGGTCTCAAGACCCTGAGATTATGACCTGAGACAAAATGAAAAGCAGAAAGCTTCACTGACTGAGCCACCCAGGTGCCCCCACTTTTGTCTTCTTAAGGCCAAATACAACCTCAAGAAACAAAAAAGTAAGATACTCCCACTTTTATTAGGAATTCATCTTTATTTCTCAAAGGACTTATAAACTTCCTTCTCCACATACATGACTTTCAGAGAATCTGAGGTAAGAAAAAAATGGGTCTTTTATTACCAAAGAGGAAGAGGTTTAGAGGTGAAGCCATCTCACCAGCAAACAAGAGAATGCACTTCCAAAACATGTTTTGGGAAGATGCACACTACCCTGTCCTCTGCTAATTATTAACCTTACATATATGGAAGTTATCTAGATTTTGTAATCAAAGAGAATCCTCTGGATTCGCTCTGGACGTTGGACATATTATTTCTTTGTGCCTATTTTTTTCATCTTAAAGATGAACTGATACTACTTACCTTGCCTGGTTGTTATGAGGTTTAGATATAAAGCACAAAGAGATTGTATAAAGCATGTTGGAAGATAAGGGGTGGGGGCAGACAGACAAGATGCAAGTGCCTGCTTCCTACACTGTGGTGACTATAAGGACTCATGGAAAACAGGGAGTTATAGTATGAAAACAAATAATATTTTTGAGCCCTTACTATATGTTAGAACTGAAATAGTATTTTCACAAAAATTAAGACATTTTTAAAGTTACTCAGTGGGAGGTGATACAGGCTGGAAATCACACCCAGATATCTGGAGTCCAGAGTTCCTGGTCTCCTCCCCTATAATATACTGCTTGCCTCATAGATATAGAGAAGACAAACATATAAGGATCAGGATACTTGAGCTCTAGTTTTCATTTCTCACAAATTAAGTCATTCAGCCCTGGGAAAGTCACCAAATTTCAGTGACCCTCAGTCTTCTCAACTGTAAAATGGGGGTGCTGGGTATTACTGGATTGCTAAGGTCATGTCTCTTCTACCATCTGTGGTCCTGTGATTTTTTTCTCTAAATTTTATTTAAATATAGTTCACATATAACACCCCGCTAGTTTAAGGTTTACAACCAGTGATTCAATATATATGTAATGTGAAATGATCACCACAATAAATTTAGTGAACATCCATTCCCACACATAATTTCAATACTGACTTAGCAACTTTCAAATATATAATACATCATTGTTAACTACAGTTCCCATGTCGTATGTTATGTCCCTAGGACTTACTTATCTAACTGGAAGTTTGTACCTTTTAACTGGTCCGATTATTTATACTTGTTCTAATCAACTAAGGTCATTCAGCTTTTCAAAATGGGCAAATTACTTGGCTGAACAGAGTAGAAAGCATGAAAATCGGCAAGATGAACTAGGAGTCAAATAGGCTAAAACAAAACAAAACAAAACAAAAACCTCTGGTTCTACCTTGAATCTCAAGAAATGAAAGGCAGTGGCACTTGTCAGACATAACAATAGGGCATTCTGTGCTTCTCTACCTCGTACTCTTGACATAGTTTCCTTCCACATCCAGACATGCGATGTCTTCTACGAGGAACAGCAAGGAAAAGGGGATGATGTGAAGAGGTGAGAGCAGATCTAGAAAGCAGCCAAAGCCACAATCACAGCCTGGTCATGACCATACCCATCACACCTAGGGGAAAGCAGGGCCAAACCTTCCCTAGAAAACACAGCAGTCCTGGGGCAAAACCAGGGTTGGAAGCCAAATGTCTAACATGCTGATCATTTCCTTTGACTTTTCTGCTGAATAGGATCAAGTAGGCATCAAAGATCGTATTTTCTTGATACAACATGATTTAGCCTCAAATTTTCAGGTATAGAATGATGGTGCCCCCTACTCCCTGCTTAAGCGCAATGATTAAGTCCCATCAGAAATGGCTGGCAGAAAAGCCCCGTCGTGGCTCCAATCTAAATTGTTGAAGCATCAGAATTATATGGTGCTTTTATTATCTTGTGGAATGCATGTCCCTGGGGTACTCCTTTGAGTTCAACTAAAATGACAGTTTAATTCTCAGTAAATGAGTGCTAATTAAAATGCTGGGGGAAAGACTGTCATAATTGAATAATGAGAATAATGCAGCGTACATTTGTTTAAAGGTTCCTGGAAGCTGAATTTAGGGATCATAAAATGGTCTCTAGGAGCTCAAAGGCAAAAACCAACTCTCTGAAAAACATTCAATGTTCAGTGTGTGTGTTTGCTAAACTAAGTTTTTATCTTGGGTAGGAATTGTTTCAAAGCTACCACGAGCATACAAGTCCTCCCGTCACATTTATCTCTTGTAAATGTCGGTGAACATGTTCCTCACTGTAGATTTTGTGAATTGTAGGCTAGAGTGGAACCAGTGGTGAGGAAATCTGTTTTTTTATCTACTCTTAGACAAGTAGCTGTGATTGCCTCTCTAGATTCAAATCTCTAGAATGGAATACTCTTTGACACACTAACACTTTTACAAAACTGTAGAATTAAGACCATGCCAAGAGGAGAAGTGTTCAGAAGGAAGCAATATGGTTTTGTGGAAATAGTATTTGGATTCTAACCTTCGCCTTGCCTATAATCCTAAAACAGGATGTAAATAATGGTCGAGGACCTTAACTATTCAGTTGAACCTGTTTGGAGAATAAAATGAAATAATACATTACAAATACCTTTGAAAGAAAAAAAAACTATATAGATGAAGTAAAACTTGAGCATTTGGCTGACTCTGGTATAAATAATGTGAGTCTTCTATTTATTTTCCTAATTCAGATGACCCTGGTATATAGATACATTTTAACAGGTTAGACTCATTTGGCCAAGCTCATTACACTAGCATATGACTAGGGAAATCTAAATTATCCTAAAACACAAAATTTATCCTTCATCCCACACAATGTCCAATTTATATATGTGCCCCCCACCCCCAGCTGCTGAGATAATTGGATTGACTTTCATGCTTCTGGGTTTCTCCTTTCCTTTAGCCCTTCTACTCTAGTAATAGTTCATTTCAAAGGCTTCAGGATTGTATTGAGTCTAACCTATTCAGTGAGTTTCTGTCCTGTCCTTAAAGATCTATGGGAAAAATAAATTCTATAACCTCCTTTTATGCCTAACAACTTTTACAGTGAGTAAATTCTGTACAATCTGAATTCCTTGATTGTGAAAAAATGTCCCCAGGGCCACCCATTGGGAGGCCTCCCATACACTTACTAATCCAACACAGCTTAGAGGCCTTGACAGCTCCAGCAGTGCTGCTTAGACACCCCCCTTATGAATATGCAAAGACAATCTTTCACTTACAAAAGAAACTGATATAGCCATTATGGCCTGTGGTTAATCAAACCTCCATTCACTTCCCTCTGCTTTGAGAACCGTCATCAAGAAAACGTGTTGCTAAGCAAACTTAGCAGTAAGGACCTGGTTCCCCGTAAAAATGATTGCCTAGAGGCCAGCTTGTTTAGAAGTAAGGATCCTGGGTTTTTTTTTTTTTTTAAGCCTCTAATTTGATTTCCTATAAAATCTAAGCTCATCATTCAGTTAAAGGAAGATTTGAAAGTTGCTCACACATTCCTCATTTTAACAAGTTAGAGTTTACACACACACAAATACACATGCACACACACACTCACTCACACCAGGTCCTTCTACTTGTTTCTGTAACTGCTTCTTGGAAAACATCCAAGCTTAGGCCAAGGAAATGCATAATAGAGAAGCTGCTGACTTTCCAAGCATCTGGTGAATTCACAACTTTCATTGAGCCTTACATAATGTATCATCAATATTCATTCTTTCATAGACATCTATCTTAGTCATTCCCACCTCCCCCAGGAAACACGGTCAAGAGAAAACATAAAGGACACTCTATCACAAATTCTTAATGAACAGTACATAGGAGCAGAAATTCATTTGGCAACTTTGCAACTAATTTTCAGTGTAACTTTAAAAGATCATTTAAAACTAGCTGTTCCATGGATTCCATGGCCCCCAAATGGAGAATAACTCTTTCTATGACACCAACAAGTCTTCAAGCCTACCCACACAATAGCATAGTATCCTCCCAAACTACCTGGACTATCAGATTCCTATTACGATTAGTCAAAACCTCTGTTTTGTAGGATCTAGATACTAACTTCCTCCAGCAGGTGGTAGGTCAGAGACACACATGGGGTTCTCATTAATCAGTTTTGATTAAATAAATTGATACAAAAATGGCAACTGTAATATTTTCCATTAGTTTAATGGTGGCTATAGGTTTTTGTTTCTCAGAATATACTCCTGAATCATCTGAGAACTTGTCAAAAAATAAGATTCCCAAGATCTGCTTGGGGCTTACTGAATCCTAGCCTCTCTTGGTGGAGCCCAGGAATATGAAATTTTAATAAACTCCCACATGGTTCTCAGGCACAGATGGATTATAGAGAACCTTTGCTTGGCTTTTTTGTCTCAAAAGCATCATTTTTGGCTTTTCTGGAACTCTTCAGTCAACTTGAAGCAATGATGGTTCTAATAAGGAACTCTTATTCCAATGGCTTCATGTTCATATTTGGTTTGAAGATCCATATTTTTGATATTCCAAAAACCTGTCCATAATGCCTATGCCTAGATGACTATTTGGTGTTCAATCCATCTTTGATGTCAGGTGCATGAAATCAGTTTCTCTTTTATCTGTTTTTCCATCTGATTGACGTGATTGATTAGTTAAGGTTTTCCAATAAGAGAAGCTAATGGATCTTTGAGTCAAGTGGTGTGTGTGTGTGTGTGTGTGTGTGTGTGTGTTCTTATGTGTGTGCATTTGAATGTCTTGATTTTCTTTTGTTTTGACTTTATTTAATTAATTCATCAGCTTACAACTAATCAAGCGTGACTTCTTAATAGCACAGGTCATGCTTACTTCTTCAATCAACTCTTGGCATGTAATACTCCTATCTTCTTCTCTGAACATTTGTGTAAGACCTCTACCTATTTTGTATACATCCTATGGAAAGGGTCCTTTGTGGGGACACTTGTGGATTTTTATATTCAGTCATGAGTAAAACATGTGAAAATACACTCTAACAAATATTTAAGTCTATACTCCTGAAAGTTATCCTCCTCAGGGGTGCCATGGCAAAGCTTTAGGAAGGATCTCCCTCTAATAATAGTTGATAGGAGTCAGGATCTCATCCAAGCCTTCAGAGAAGTTTTTCATCCAGTCTTCTCTTCTCTCATAGAATTGACACATTTTGCACTTCTGTCAACATTACACTTACAGCTTCTGTGACATGACTGAAACTCCTTGAGGGTAGTGAATGATGGTATGTCTTTTTTTCTTTCATTCCACCTTGTTTCTCCCAAAAACATCAGGAAAAATCCAAGAGGAGATGCTCAATTCTATGCAGGTGACAATACAGTCACGTGAATCAGTAATTAAATATAACTAGTTTCTCAGACTCAAAATCCAGAGAGTTAAAATCAAACATGGGGAGAGGAGTACACACTGAGTCCCCCTGGCAAATATTCTGGAGCCTCAGCTCCTCCAGGACCACCTCAAGGCCTCGGGATAGATCACTACTCTCCCTGAAGGGCTGCTGGTCTCTTCTGATGGTGCTGATCAGTTTCTCCCCTGCTGGATGGCCTACATTCTGGCTACCCTGGGACCTGGTGATTTCATTATTGATCACCATTGTTATTGATTGCTCTGTCCCATGAGGTCTATCTGATTTTCCAGTTACTTTGGTCCTTGTATGGTCTGGCCTCCTTCAAAATTTGTACTATGCAAGATTGGGGTGGAAAGGAAAGAAAAAGGGTAGAAGAAGGGTTCTTCTTCCCTCAACATTAGAATGGCTTCAGTAAGTCTAAACCAAGTGTCTTAGGAAGCCAGGTCTCTCATTGTGAGTCGAATGTGAAAATCATTTCATGTGATTGATTTTTCAGTTATTTTCATGAAACTACATTCCTCAAAGAACAAAAATTAAAATTTGTACAAATTGACCAATTGGCCACTGGTTCTCTCCAACTTGTATTCAGACAGCAATATGATTTTGACCACACCCAAGATCAGGGCTCTCTGCTCCCTATCTACTGGGGACCCAGAGCAAGAAGAGGGCAGTGACCACCCCCTCCTAGATGTCTTAGTTGCAGGGCCAGCCTTTGGCATGACAGCTCTAGCTTGTACACTCCCTCCTTCTCTTCTATGAGACCCTGAGGAAGTAGGAATCTAGCAGCCTGCCAGTGAGGCCAAAGTGGCCCAGACCAGCTCCCTTCTAGACCCTTTACTACATACAGCTTATCCAGATCTGCCAGAGATGAAGGCAAGCCCCCTCCAGCTACTCAGTAAAATTGCCAATTAAATCAGAGAAATGAAATTGGATCTAGTGGATGTCTCTGACTCAGCTGGCCCTAGGGAAATAGTGACTGCCAGCAGGTGGTTCAGAGCAACTCTTTGTAATATTCATTTCATGTTGCTTAAAGATGTGAAAAAGACCAAGTCTACCAGCTTCTGGTGTTTGACAAACTAGGCTGCTGTTGGATAATATTTGAACAGACAGCTGTGTCTGAGTGTGCCAGGGAAAACCTTCCCAGGCAATCAAGTAAGGTCAGCACAAATTTCTCAGACTAGCTGAGAACTGGGATGTGCCTAATCCCACGAAAACCGAGTGGCAAGTTATGTGCACTGTTGATTCTTTCATACACACACTGGTTCATTCACTCATCGTTCATTCACTAGTCACTCAACAATTATTTATAGAGCTCTAATCTGTACCCATCTCTGTCCTAAGTGTTGGGCACATACTGTCCCAGGCATCACAAAGCCTGAAGGCTGGTAGCCAATTCTGACAATGCTTGTGCTTTCTCATACATTGGTCAGAACCTTTCCTGAAAAACCTATAGGACGCCGTTCTTGCTAATAAAACAAGAATGTCAAAATTATTTAACTTTTTAACTGCCTAACAAAGTGGCAAAATGAATGAAGCATGTATCCTTTGCATTCAATGTCAAATAGAAGTTTTGTCTAAGCCAGGAATAGAGCCAACATTGCCCAATACTCAATCCAGCCCTCGCTTGAACCCTTTGCAAGAGGAGGCCTTTCTAAAGCTCAAGGTTCCTATAGCTAGAAAGAACCTAACTTAGATTGTGCCTAGAAATCAAATAAAACAATAAAATCACAACTACATAAAAGACAATACTTTGCCTTCTGGATAAAGCCTTAGCCCAGTAATAAATAAAGGCAAACACTGTCTGAATTCTGAATTAAATGTCATGAGAATGCCTTCCTGACCTCTCTCTCTTCTGGATATGGAGACACATGTCTTCTCATATGTATTGGTCATATGCAGGGGCTCAGTTGGATCTTCCCAACACTCACTGACTGGCATATAATTCTAATCAGCTTCTTTACTTGGTTTTTCAGAATATATCACATTATAAACAAACCAGAGGGGAAGGGAGGAAGAGGAGCTTCTCAGAGAAGCTGCTAGTTGATAATGTGGTAAGAAGAACTGACATCAGGCATACAACTCAGTAGTTAATGCTCTTAGAAATAGGCAAAGTTCAATCTGCTGATGCACGTTCTCGCTCAACTCATGATATACCTGAAATCCAAGTTAAGTTTTAAGAAGGTAACAAAGTATATTCTACATTTTAATACATTTCCAGCCAAAAATGATAAAGATTCACTTCTGTGCAAATTTTTAAGTAGTGCATTTCCAAATACCACCTTCCTCTAGAATGGCAGCTTCTAGAGAATGTGTTAAATTTCTTAGATGCATATTAAGCCCCTCGATCCTCATAGCGACGCTGTGAGGCAAGTAGACACGCATTTATTTTTCCATTGTTTATTCATTATTTTCATTTGTCCTTTCATTTATTCTGTCAGCCAATGGGCATTTGTTGATTACCTCTCTGTTCTGGGTAGTATGTTCCCCTAGTATCCTGTCCTCCCCAATTCAGCAGCCCCTAGCCACATGGAGCTGTTGAAATTAATTAAAACTAATTAAACCTATAATTTCAAGTCTGTATATGCTGGATACAGGGGCGAAGGAGATGAGGAGGATGAGAGTATCTGTTTGTCCTGGTCTAGAATATGTTTAGTATGGCCCCACATCTACCTGTGGAAGGTGCCCTATGACTTCCCATATCCTGTTAGCTGTTCTTTGTTCTATCTCCAGTGCATCCCAATCTACCTGCTTGCAAGGCAGCACATTGCCAAAACCAGTTAAGCAGGTAACTGTCTCTTCTTTTTCTCAATGATTTCCAAGAACTTTGCATACACAACAGGTAACCTACTCTAATGACTCATTGGTGGTTTAAATATTTTCTTTATTGCTAATATCTGAAAATGTTCCCATTGAAATAATTCAATTCTCTTTCCCTTCTTTGCCTGTACCTCTATTTTTCAGATGAAAGAAGCTTAAGACATTAAAACTCTCGATTCTCAAAGATGAGCTATATTTTACCTCCTTCTATGTACATCTCTGATGTCCACCTCCAGAACAATAGGGTCCATCTCTTGAAGAATATCTGATGCACCCTCCCAGGGAATACACATGCATTTCTTTCCACCAGGAAATTAAATGTTGGAAATGAATTATCTTTGGTGCTCAGAGTTTTGAGAGGCCCGATTTCTTTTTAAGCAGAAAACAGAGAATCAAAATGTAGAGGAAGCATTACCAAATGTCAGCAAGAAAAACAGGAACAGACAGAGAAACTAGGATGGGAAGGATCTAATAAGGGTGCTGGAGGCAAATCCTAAGGACACTTGAGGATTTTTAAATGATTAATATTGCTTATGAAGGAAACACAGAGAAAGTAATATAAATGTGAAGAAGTGATTGTGTAGGCCAATCTAAAGATGCTTAAGGAAACTATGGAAAAGACCATATTAAGCTCAAAGGAAAATGTAGACTCCGTTGTTACCATCAAAGGCTTGTCACACATCTTCACCAGACACTGAACCCTGGGGAAGTACTTCAGCCTTAGTCAAAAAATAAAATAAATAAAATTAAACTAAACTAAACCAGTGTTTCTCTGTGAAGACCAGCATGATGCATGGATGAAGAGACAGTTGTAGTTCAGCACAGAATTTAATTTAACTTAATTTAATTTAATGTTTATTTTTTACTTATTTTGTTTTATTTATTTATTTTTTTTTTTTGGAGGAGAGAGAGAGAACACGTGAGAGAAAGAGCATGTGAGAGAGAGAGAGCACAAGTGAGGGGGCAGGAGAGGGAGAAGCAGAGTCACAGGGAGTCTGATGCAGGGCTTTATCCCAGGACCCTGGGATCATGACCTGAGATGAAGGCAGATGCTTAACCGACTGAACCACCCAGACGCCCAGCACAGCTTTTAATTTTAAAAACTCTTTTCTGACTAGGGCCTTCTCCACTGAATAAGTATTGACTGAACACTATGGCAACGCAGTCCACAATGAAAGAGGCAAGTGGATCCCCACTCAGAGGGAAAGAGGATGATCTGAGGGTCAAAACAGGCCCTGGATTCCAAAGGCCCCCATTCAGCTACAGGTGTTGAAAACAATCAAGCACAGGAAATTTCCTGCCTGACTCTGAATTAATATGAATCCTGTGAAGCTCCAGAGCAGATGTGGCCCATAAGGGCTTATTCGGCCATGAGTATACTTCACTCTACCAAGATGTTGCCTTCCTTCCTCCTCCCTGTTTCCCAACCACTATATTCCAGAATATAAACCAGTTCTCTCTTGGACTGAAGTCCTATTCTGAACACAGGTGATTTGCTAGCTGTCACAAGGGGTGGGAGCGGAGGAGGCTAGAGCCTGCAAAGTACTGCTCTGACCTAATGTGCCTGGAATCATCAGCCTGGGGACTGTTGTCACCAAATCCAAAAGCTCTATTATAATACCCTGCTCCCAGATTGACCCCCTAAGAATATTGAATCCAGCCTGCGTTGGACCCAAATCTGCCATGCCCCTTGATATTGTGATTTGATACATTCCTACAGCTGTGTTTATTCTCCTAAACCTGATCTACCCTCTCCCAGCCAGCTGATAACTAAGACTCTAGCAAGCTTCCCATTCTGAAGCGGGACATTGCAGACTTGATATAACTAGGCCCTAATCAAACACATGAATATGATGGAGCCTAGTAGGCCAAAGTAAGGAATTTGGACTTTATTCTAAGCATGATGGGAAAATTCTAAGCAGAAAAGGGGCATGATTTGCCATGCCTTTTAAAAATGTGACTCTAGCTACAATGTAAAGAATTGATTTTGAAGTGGTAAGAGCAGATGCAAGGCAACAAGTTAGAAGTCCAGCTAGTACTCCAGTATTCACATGGTAGCCCAAATGAGAAATAGCGGTGAGTGGTAGGGCAATAGAGTGGAAATAGAGAAACAACCTTTTGTTTAGAGATGTGTTTTGAAGGTAGAGTTGATTAATATTCTTATTCATGGAAAAAAATGGCTGCTACCTTGTCCATGTCAGGGGCACATGGGTTTAAACTATAACACATAAAGAGGATCTCAGTAAGACATAAGTAAACGTCATGTTCATTTATGACTAATTAGCACCAATATACTTATCCACATGTAGATGTTGGAATTCTCCAGGGCACCTCTTTGGAATTAAATAATTGCCTAAAGGATCTAGTTCCCTAAAGTAATCTAAAATATGCTAACTTTAACAATAATTTCTTCCCGGGACATAATGATGCTTTGCTCTAAAAAGTATTCTTACTCTAAATGAAAATTTCACAGCTTGAGTAAGTGCAACAATAGAAAACTAGTACACAAACTCAATGCTGTGACTTTTCAGCAGGATTTTGCAATGGAATTAAGAGTCTTTGCAACTTGAACCATTTTGTGAGAGTCTGCAGAAGTCTGTTTCAAAAATTTATCTTGAGTGCCTACTATGAGCATATTCAAAAGTTCCACAAAATAACATGGGTCATTGACAAAGATTCCTCTATTTCCATGGAGAAACAATCTTTGGTAGGATAAGCTGAACTGCCTGGAACATATTACACTCATTGACAGTATTTCCAATGTCATTACCAATTATACAACAACACATAAGGCATCTATTAACACTGTCATTTGAATTCACTCAATTGCATGCAAATGGCTCAGCCAATGTAGGGATGAATTGCCTTCTTATACAATAGAGCAGTTTTTTCACCACCCTTTATGTACAGAAAAATCATTCTTACTGCTTATGAGTTTCTCCAGTTCTTCACAGAATTATTCATTTGCCTATCCCTTTTTTCAGTCAAAGTGTAAATCAATCTTGTATCCTTTAAAATATGTTATACAATTTTATCCACTTGAAGAGGTGAGTTGGGAATATCTAATGGTAGCCAGCCTTGCAACATGCTTGAAGAATGTAGTATGTGTACATATACAGACAACACCATAAAACCTGGAGTGGCACAGAGGACTCAGGGCACCAATATTATAGTTCTCCCAGATGTGTAGGGAAGTGTGTGGATAAGTTTACTAATCAAAGTCTTCAAATGCAAAGTTGACTTCATATATAAGATGAAAACCCATCATTGAATGAAACCCCCAAAGACTATAAAGAAATATAAAAGCATAGCCATCACTGTTACAGCATATGTGGAATTTCTTAAGTCCTACAGTAATAGCAAAGGTTCCTTCTCAAGTTGGACTATGATTCTGTATTTATATATGTATTTATATAAAGTATTCTTCAGTAGAAAACAATCAGGACCTCAGTGCTCTCTGCTAGTTTGTGATCCTGTCCCATTCCAACATTTTATCATTATATCACCTTATACCATGCGTTTGGAAATTTTGCCAAGACCATCCTTTCCCCACAACAAATCTAAAAGAAATTCCCGAATTTACAGTTTGAGACAGATGGCTCAGTCATGCAGTATAATAAGCAGCAATGTCCTAACTAGATTGTTGATTTCATTTGTGAAATTTGCCTCTTAACAGAGACTAATGGTTCTTGGATTTAAAAACAAACAAACAGAAAAACTAGTGCCTCCATAATGCCACCCATGTATCAAATTATCAAATATCTTAGAAGAACAATGATAGGTACGATTGTTACATATGTTTGTATTCCAGAGACCATCAGAAGCTAAGCATACTTGTGGCTTCAGATCTGTTATTTTATTTGCCTCAAGACAAAGTGAAAGTAGTCTATCACCACACGAATTCCAGAAATGAGACTTTTTAAAAAGTGTCCAGCAGGCTCCAAAGAAGTCATTTCAAACACAGGATGTACTTAGTTTCCAGGCTGGACGAAGCATTCAGTTGCTCTTGTAGTACCTGAGAGGGGATTTACACTAGCAGCAGCTGTCAACTCTCTCCTAAAGAGGTCCTCTTCTGGTCACTGGGAGATATTCCTGCTAAAGTAGGCAAGGGTGATGAGGTCTTCTGCCAGCATCACTTAGTGGAGCCAAATACTCCAAAGCAAAACTCCGACATGTGATAGCAACGACCTCATAATCTCACAATAAACAAAAATCTCTACGGTGACCCATAATATACATGGCATACATAATAATGCTGATGGTCTATGTAGAGGCAATAAGCACACGGTTCCTTTTGGTTCTATCTAACTGGTATGATACATTTTTGGTCCTTTTGAGGCTCGTAACTAAGGAATTGATTTCTTTCTTTACATTCTTCTTTCAACAGTCCCTTAGAGATGATGTTGCAAAATTGCTGCTCTTGAAATGCCTTTATCCATTCTTGCTTTCGCAAGTTTGAAGATTATGATTCAAACATAATTTCAAATTATGTTTGAAATTTTACAAGGATATAGCAGACACCAGAGAAGAGGACTTTGGTTTCATCAAAGCCAGTCACCATGAACACACACCCATTTGGTATGAGAGGGACAAAGTTCTGGTGTCAGAAGTCCTAAGTGTGTTAATGACATCCCTACCCACTAACTGCATAACCCTGGCAAATTTCTTCCAACATTTCAATGCATCAGTCGCCTCAGCTAGAAAATGGGAATAACCATGTTTCCTCAGCCTACTTTACAAGATTACTGAAATACAATAATCCTTTGGCAAATTTTAACTTCAATCCATGTATCTGCACGCATGACCGACCAATCAATTCTAAAGTTGGGATAACTTAAACAAACCGAATAGATAAAACTCTCCCTTAGTGGACCTGGAAATAGAACATGTCTCATCAATCTTCAGAATCAAGAAACTTGCTTTGGTAACAAAGCAAGTAATAGCTGAGCACTCACTATGTGAGTCTTCAATTCATTCATGCCTCCTTTCATTGAATTTTCTCCAGAACCTCTTACTAGGGAGATACTCTCTTTTTAAACAACAACAACAACAACAAAAATGTATGTTTTATATGAAGCAAAGGAAGACTTATTTCACTTGAGCCTTTTCTGTATTTTTAACCAATTGTGTTTTTTTTTTAATAGTCTAATGGGGATAAGTCAAGCCCTTGCTCAGTTTTTTCATGTGACATCTTTTCTTTGTTATTTTTGGGCTTTAGATTTGTCTTTTTACAAATAAACCTGATGGATACACTCTAGTCCTGATTCTGGTCTTTTTTTTTTTTAATTGAAGTATGCTTGGCATATAATGTGATATTTGTTTCAGATGTATAGTATATGAGTGAGATACTCTTACTCCCAATTTACAGGAAAGATGACTGAAGCTTAATAAGTTAAGTATTTTTGCTCAATGTCACCTCCCCAGCAGGCAGCTGAGCAAACATTCAAAACCTGGCTATTCTTACTATAAAACCCACGCTTAAGATAAATGAAACAGAGAACAGAAAAAAACAACAGAAAAAATTAACCAAACTAAGAGTTAAACAAAACAAAAGATAAACAAAATTGACAAACCCTTAGCTAAGGAAAAGAGAGAAAAAACCTAAATCAATGAAATTATAAATGAAAAAAGAAACATTACAATAAATGTTACAGTAATTCGAAGGATCATAAGAAGGATAAACAATTATACTCCAACAAACTGGGCAACCCAGAAGAAATGGAAAAATGCTTAGAAATATACAACTTACCAAGACTGAATCAAAAATAAACATAAAATCTGAATATCCCAATTACTGGTGATAAATTTGAATCAGTATTCCAAAGTCTCCCAGTGAAGAAAAGTCCAAGACCAGATGGATTCACTGATGAAGTTTTCTAAACATTTGAAGAATAATTAGCACCAATCCTTTTCAAACTCTTCCCCAAAAAACTGAAGAAGAGGAGATATTCCCAAACTTACTTTAGAAGGCCGGCATTATCTTGACACCAAAACCAGAAAAGGACACTACTAGAAAAGAAAAATACAGGCCAATATCCCTGATGAATATAGATGTGAAAAATTTTTAAAGATTTTATTTATTTATTCATGAGAGGCAGAGAGAGAGAGAGGCAGAGACACAGGCAGAGAGAGAAGCAGACTCCATGAAAGAAGCCTGACATGGGACTCGATCCTGGGACTCCAGGATCATGCCCTGGGCTAAAGGCAGGCACTAAACTGCTGAGCCACCCAGGGATCCCCTAGACGCAAAAATTTTAAATAAAATACCAGAAAACTGAATTCAGCAGTACACTAAAAGGATCATTTCCCATGATCAAGTGGGACTTATCCCTGGGTTGCAAGCATGGTTCAACATACACAGAACAATCAATGTAATACATCACATTAATAGAATAAATGAAAAAAAACATATGGTCCTCTCAATAGATGCAGAAAAGAATTCAACAAAATCCAACATGCATTCACGATAAAAAAAAAAACTCTTACAAATTACGCATAGAAGGAACAATCGCAACATAATAAAGGCTATATATGACAAGCCCAAGTTAACATCATCCTCAATGGTGAAAAGCTGAAAGTTTTTCCTCTAAGATCAGAAACAAGACAAGGATGCCCACTCTCACCAATCCTATTCAATATATTGCTGGAAGTCCTAGCTAGAGAAATAAGGCAAGAAAAAGAAATAAAAGGAATCAGAATTTTAAAGGAATAAGTACCTCTTAAGGAATAAGTATTTACCTCGATTTGCAGATGATATAATTTTATATAGAAAATTCTAAAGACTTATCCCAAAACTGTTAGAGCTAATCAATGAATTCAGTAGTTTCAGCATACAAAATTAACTTATAAAAATCAGTAGTGTTTCTACACAGTAACAATGAAATTTCTGAAACAGAAATTAATTCCATTTACAGTAGCACCCAAAACAATAAAATATTTGGTAATAAGTTTGACTAAGGAGGTAAAAAATCTCTATATTAAAAACTATAAGACACTGATGAAAGAAATTGAAGAAGTCACATATAAGTGGAAAAATAACCTATGTTCATGGATTGGAAGAATTAACATTGTTAAATCATCAATACTACCAAAAGTCAACTATAGATTCAATGCAAACTCAAGATTCCAATGGCATTTTTTTTACATAAATAGGAAAAACGCTCCTAAAATTTATATTGTAACCACAAAAGATCCCAAAATAACTAAAGAAATCCTGAAAAAGAAGAACAAAGTAGGAGGTATCACACTTCCTGATTTCAAATTATACTATAAAGTTATAGTCATCAAAACAGTGTGGTACTGGCTTAAAAATAAACACATAGACCAATAGAACAGAACTGAGAGCCCAGAAACAAACCCAAGCATATCCATCAACTGATGTTTGACAAAGGAGCCAAGAAAACTCAGGAGAGAAAAGACAGTCTCTTCAATAAATGGTACTGGGATAATTGGATATTTACATGTAAAAAAAATGAAACTGGACCTATATCTTACACTACTCACAAAAACTAACTTGAACTGGATTAAAGACTTAAATGTAAGACCTGAAGCCATGAAACTCCTAGAAGAAAAACATAAGCGTAAAGCTCCTGATCATTGGTCTTGGTAATGATTTTTTTAATATGACACCCAAAGCACAAGCAACAGAATAAAAAATAAACAAGTAGGACTACATCAAATTAAAAAGCTTCTTCACAGCAAAAGAAACCATCAACAGAGTGAAAAGACAATCTGTAGAATGAGAAGTAGTATTTGTAAACCATATATCTGGTAACAAGTTAATATCTAAAACATATAAAGAACTCATACAACTCAATAGCAAAAAATAATAATGATAGTAACTCAATCATAAGCAAAGGACCTAAATAGACATTTCTCCAAAGAAAATATATGAAAGGGCAACAGGTACATGACATGCAGCTCAATATCACTAATCCTTAGAGTGATACAAAAACCCATGAGAGCTCACCTCACACATGTTAGAATAGCCATCACCAAAAAGACAAGAGATAAAAAAAAAATGCTGGCACAGATATGGAAAAAAGGGAACAGCTAAGCACCAGTGGTGGGAATGTAAATTGGTACAGTCATTATGGAAAGCAGTATGGGGAACACACAAAAGATTAATATGATCCAACAATTCCAATTCTGGGAATATATTCAAAGGAAATGAAGGAGGGAAACCGAGTGGGGAAAAATTAGAGAGGGAGACAAACCATAAGAGACTCCTAACTCTGGGAAACAAACAAAGGGTTGCAGAAGGGGGCGGGAGGATGGGGACTATGGAGGGCACTTGATGGGATGAGCAGTGGGTATTATACTATATGTTGGCAAATCGAACTCCAATAAAAAATATACAAAAAAAAACAAAAAAACAAAAAAAACAAAGGAAAGGAAAACACTAATTTGAAACCATATCTACCCTGCCATGGACATAGCAACATTATTTACAACAGCCAACACATAGAAACAACTGAAGTCAGTCCATCAATGGATGAACAGATACAGAAGCTGTGGTATACAGTGGAATATTATTAAGCTATTTAAAAAAGGAAGGAAATCCTACCATTTACAACAACATGGACAGGACTTGAAGGCATTACGGTAAGTGAAACAAGTTAGACAAAGGCAAATACTAGATGATCTCACACATAGAATCTGAAAAACAAAACCAAAGCCAGAGGAAAATAGGTCTGATTTATAGTTACCAGAGATAAAGGGCTGGAGGAAAGAGACAGGAATGGAGGAAGGTGATCAGAAGATACAAACGTCTAGTCTTCAGACGAATAAACCCTAAGGATGTGATGCATGACGTGATAACTATAGCTAGCACTACTGTGTGACCATAGGAAAGTTGATAAAGAGTTTGCGTCACAAAGAATGTTTTTCTTTTTCTCTTCTTCTTTTCTTTTTATTGTATCTATATGAGACAATGAATGTTAGCTGAACCTATTGTGGGACTCATTTCACATATATGGAAATCAAACCAACCTGCTTTATGTCTTAAACTTAGAGTGATATATGTCAATTATTTCTCAATATAACTGGGGAGAAAAAGTCCATGCTTGTAACTACTGTTTATATGATATCCTAGAGAGCTGCAAATTCTTTTTTTTTTAAATATTTTATTTATTCATAAGAGACACAGAGAGAGAGGCAGAGAGAGAAATAGGCTCCCTGCAAGGAGCCCAATGTGGGACTCAATCCCAGGACTCCAGGATCATGCCCTGAGTTAAAGGCAGACGCTCAACTGCTGAGTCACCCAGGTGTCCTGAGCTGCGAATTCTTATCCCAACACCTTCCGGTGCAGCCTTCACGCCCTCCTCCCCAACCCACATCTGCTCACTGGGTGTCTTTCAGGTCAAGGCTTTACTGCTGTTCTTCTCCCTTCCTGAATTAGTCTCCTCTGATTTACTGAATCCTTTGCATCTTGTCAAGCTCACCAAAAGCCTTGGCTTTGGCATATGTCTCTCTAACAAAAATCCCATTTCATACTGATCACTCTCTATTGTTGCATTAATTTGTCAATCAAATTAATCTTAGATGTGTCCTCCAGCTTCGCTCTTCCATGAAGGCACCAATTGTGTAATATATGTCCTCTCTCTCGCTCTCGCTCTCACTCTCTCTCTGCCAATGCCCAAGACTGTACTAGGTTAACAGAACACCTCTTCAACAATGACTTGCAGACATTAACAAAACTTCCATTTGCCCTACTCAAGTCCAGGATGGCTTTCCCATTCTGGATGCTACTCTAGGCAAACACCAACCTCTCCCATTGACTGGGAACCCAGACAAACAAGCAAATGTGTCAGGCAAAGGCAGCACAGGTACTAGAGAAGCACAGAGTGGCAGCTGCCACCCCAACCTGTGGGGCTACACGAAGATTATTTGTGAAGCTTGGTATTTAGGCTGAATATTTGAGGATTGTGTGATGATAACAAAAAGAAATACTTATTGCCCTCTCCTCTAGCACCTGAATGTGTCACCTCACGGAATCCTCTCAATAACTCTATGAGAAAGGTGCTATTATTATTCCATTTTACTGGCAAGAAAAGTGGGGCTGGGGATCCCTGGGTGGCTCAGTGGTTTAGTGCCTGCCTACGGCCCAGGGTGTGATCCTGGAGACCTGGGGTCGAGTCCCATGTCAGGCTCCCTGCATGGAGCCTGCTTCTCCCTCTGCCTGTGTGTCTGCCTCTCTCTCTCTTTCTCTCTCTCTCTCTCTCTCTCTCTCATGAATAAATAAATGGAATCTTAAAAAAAAGAAAAAGAAAAAGAAAAATGGAGCTGAAGAATAATTACCCCAGGGTTACTAGTCAGTGGGAGAAGGGAGACTGAAATGTAGGAAGGCTGGATCCTAGAGACCACACCCCTAAGGAGGATTCCAGACTTCCTCTCAGGGAGGTTAGTCACTGAAGAGGGAGAGGAAGGATGGTCCAGCTCATCAAAGGCCCCACACATAAAGGACACGTGAGGAGCTCAAGCAACCTATGTAGAGAAGCTGAAGGAGCTTTCTACAGGGCTCTGACAGTTCCAAGTGAGGCTCTGGTTACTCTGAGATGGACATTTAGCCACTTTCTAATTAAGGCATGGCATAACAGTTCAACCCTGGGGTGGCCAACCCATCCCTGATGGGAGTTTGTGCCGTTGGGAGGCCC
Source organism: Canis lupus baileyi (assembly GCF_048164855.1). Taxonomy (NCBI): domain Eukaryota; kingdom Metazoa; phylum Chordata; class Mammalia; order Carnivora; family Canidae; genus Canis; species Canis lupus. The sequence continues at coordinate 77,202,052 of NC_132840.1, forward strand.
CTGGTGAGCTGGGGTCCCCAGGAAATGTGCTTCGCTGTGTCCACCCTGCCCGCCCACCCAGTGGCCAGGGGGTCCTCCCTGTTGTGCATCAGACAGCAGATCTCTGACCCTGCTGCAGCCCTGTGGAATGAAAAGATCCAGAAAGATCCCAAGAGCTATTCTAGTTCATCTCTCTGCTCCCAGAAAGGAATTTGCTGTATCGTCAGACTCCTAAGAAGATACCACAACTCCCTTAGCCTCCCATTTCAATGCCAAATCGTTTTCTATGAAGACACACTTACTTAGGTCTGACATGAATTGTTCCTGCTAAAAATGCCTGGATTCTCAGCTCTATTTTCTTGTGTGGTAAAACAGGAAGTGACATCTGAAAAGACTGTCTCAAATACCTGCGACTTAGCCACACTTGGAGCCTTGGAGACTAGATTTGTCCCTGAGTTCAGCTACCAGTGAGCTGTGTGACATTAGGCAAATTACTCAGCTTTTCAGTGGTTTAGCTTCTCATCTGTAAAATGGGCATGGGAATAGTGCTTGCATGCAAACTTGGTTTTGAGGATTAAATAGAGACAAAAGACATAGCGCAGTGCCTAGCTCATCATAAATGCTGATCAAATTGTAGCCTAAAAAGTGAAAAAGCTCGTTTCATCTGCATCTGCAAATTTGTACACAATCTGGGGACTAACAAAGCTTTTAGAAAACTTCAGTCTTCTTATTTTCTACCAATGTGCAGAAATATCCTTAAATAGAGGTTACCTATCAGTTATATGTCAGTTACAAAAGTGTTAAATAAATCCATGAAGGCAAAGAAAAAGGAGAAAGAGACAGGAACCATCCTGCTGTTGCCATGACAACGAGGCAGGTTACCTGGACAGAGATTTTGGAAATCTCTTAAAAGAATAGCCAGAGATGTTTCGTCTATTTGGGGAGGGACCAAGTCTTCCTTTATCCTTCACTAAAGACATACATGCACTTGTTTGCTGAATATGTACCAATTAACACAGGGCAAGATCTGAGAGGAGCGAGGACATCGCTGGCAGGCAGGTGGCGGGATGGAAAGGGACTTGGCAGGGGGCTGCAAGGTAGGGGTCATATCCGTGGAAAATGCAAGATCAAACTGCCAGGATCTCCATTGTTTCACTTAAAATGCCCAAAGAGCACTCACTAAAAAGCATCATTCTCACACATGAAGGCCCCCAACCGCTGCAGATTAACTTTATAAGAAATTGAATCTTAACCAATAACCCTCTCAGTTTTATTAACAGTACTGACATGCAGAAAGTGATGAAAAACTCTGGTGAGCAAGACTTTTCGCTGCAAGTTGTATTTCTATATGGAAAGGAATAAAGAGCTTAGGATTCATGACGTGCGTCCTCCCTCCACCTCCTCGGGTGTTGTATATAGGTCGTGTGTCTGTGTATGCATGTGTTTCCCTCCTGCGATCTGCAGTTTACACTTCACATAATAATCTTGCACACCTCTCTCTCATTTTTCAGTTAATCGATAGTATTTTTAAAGCCACAAATAGGGGCTATTTGTCATAGTACTTCCTTTAATTGCATATTTTTCAAACATGAGACTATTAAAGTAGCTGTCCATGAAAGCAGTCATTCAATTCTCCTCTGAGGTGCCCCTTCATTCTGAAAGGCCTCACTCATCAAGCTCAATAGCATCTCTTGGCTGCCTGAGAAAAAGCACTGAAGGAAAAAAAAAAAAAAGCAACCTATTTTCCAGATCAAAGTAATCCCTACTCCATTGCCATGGCTGCAGACGTCTTTTTCTTCTTTTCATTGACCAGACAAGGTCCTTCTCAGTGCCCTGCTTCTTCTTTTTTTTTTTTTTTTTTTTTTTTTTTGCCTGAATTTGTTTTCTCGTTGGGAAAAGTGGTCATTAAGGTATTAGTTTAGGTTGATTGGTTCTTCAGCAACAGAAGAGGCTTCTGATTCTTTGTTATCTCTGACATGATCTCAAAACAGCAGCCTGATTATTATACAATATAGAAATAATAACTCAAGGCAGCAGGCTTCCTGTTGAAACCTACGCAGGGTGTTGGGTATATGATTATGCACCTAACCTACCGGTCTTTTCACAGGTGTGTTTTGGGGTCTGAGTGTCTGGCTATAGCCTTTGCCTCCCTGTCCTGGCCATTGAGCCCCCCTTGCACGGACCTGAATTCCCCCCAGGTTGTTGAGGCTACTGAGGACTTGCCTCCATTTATACCAACCAGTGGCGCATTCAGTAGAAAGAATGGGGAGGGAGAGAGGGATGGCTTTGATGTTTCCCGGGGCAGGAAATCACTTGGATGATTCTTCCAGGGCCACTTGGCAGCAGGTAGAGGGTGTGACAGCTGGTTGGAAGGTCGGCGGCTGGGATGTGACCACTCAACCGTAGTGAGGAACTACATTGCCCTTGCAAACTTAGAAGTTTATTCCTATAGTCTGGTGGGGGGAGGGATGAGGGAGAAAGATCAGAGGGCTTGGCACATATGACCTGGGAGAAAGAGAATTCAAAATTATCAAATAGCATGCCGGAAGCTTTCATTACTTTTTAAGACCAATTGACCCACATCTTCAAGTCCAATCTAATAAGAACATATGACTGTCAATACCCAAGAGGTGGGACGCATGGTAGTTAGCCACATAGAGCCTAAATCTAGACTTCAAGCCTCTCTTGACTCATCTGTCAAAATACAGTTGGTAACAGGCTGACTATGAGGATCAGTAATAATGGTGACTGCATCCTTGCTACATGCCAAACACTGTGCTTAGTACTTGACATGCATTATCTTATCTCCTGCCTACAAGTCTATGGAATATTTCCTACTGAATGCCTCCCCCTTTCTTACAAGGAAAGGGGCATAAAGACCTGAAGTAAGTTACCCAGAGTCATGCAGCTGGTAAGTGAAGCCAGGATTCAAATCCAATCAGCCCAAACTCTAGAGAACTCTTAGGAATTAAATGAAACAATATATAAAGTATTGATTCTGGTACCAGACACTCAGCAATATTACTGATCATTCATTTTACAGTGCCAACATTATTATTAAACTCCCTCTGTTGCTTTGTCCAAATGAAGAAAAGTATGCGACAGTGCTTCAATAAGTGAAAGGTTTTATGAAAGCAAACACATCAACAATAATTATGGTAACTGGAATTGGCACACAGGAAAATTGATAGTTTTTTTAAAGATTTTATTCATTTATTTGAGAGAGAGAGAGCAAGTGGACAGGAGAGGGAGAAGCAGGCTCCCCATAAGCAGGGAGCCTAATGTGGGGCTCCATCAGAGGACCCTGGGATCATGACCTGAGCTGAAGGCAGACACTTAACCAACTGAGCCACTCAGGTGCCCCAACAATATTTCCTGTTTCAAAAGTTCTATGGAGATAAATAGCACTTGCAGGACTCACTGGGGAATGCAAGTGGGCTTCGGAATGGGAGTTCATTTCTAAAGGCAGCTCAGTCAAGGGGAATGGCTAAAGGGTCTAGAGGCATTGGCTTCATTGCTGCCTCCACTGAGTGGAGGTAGAGATGTGGATAGATGTTTCTGCATCAGCTACAGAGAGACGGCAAGCATTGCTGACAGACACAACCCTGTTAGGTAACTAGACAATGTCCAACCACACACTTCTCACCATCTATACTCAGAAAATACATGCACAGAGGGGCTAAATCTTTCCTCACTTCTATGCAAAGATCTCAAGGAATCAAGTGCTCCTGCCATCTGCAAATTCTTAGGGAGATCCAGAAAGCTTATTAAAAAGCTTCCTTCATTCATTTACTGGATTCGTATTTATTGAGAACCTTCCAGGTGCCAAGCACTACTAGGCATAGAGAATATAAAAAAGGATCGACTAGGTCCCTGACCTGTGGTAGGAGTGGAAGTAAGTAGTCTAAACTGAAGAGGACTGTACTGTGTCATTTAAGGGAGAGATGTACAGAGAGCCCTGAGAGAGATGGCAAAGGCCAGGGTGCCTCAATCTGATGTGTAGGTAGAAGGAGGAGTGGTGATGGGAGTGGATGGGATCCTGGAAGTCTTCTTAGAGGAGATGCCAGGTAAGGATGAGGGTGAGGGAGCATGTGACCAAGGTCCTGCTAACTGGATCCAGCTCTGTCCAACTTTCTTGCCTGTTGTGTGTATCAGTTAAGGATTATGTGAACACAGAGCTCTCTCAGATACTGTGGAGGATACATAAAATAAACAAAATATAGGATCTCCCACTCTCTGGATACTTGAAATCTGACAGTGACTCCAAAGAAGCATAAGAAAAATAATTAGATCAGCTAGGTGGGTGTGCAGCAATACAATCCCAACTTTGGCTTTATCACTCTGTAAAACTTTCTAACTTTTCACACACTGCCTAGTAAGAAAGCTAAGTCTGTCATGACTGTGGAATTAGCAAGACACTGGGGAACATTCCTGAACATGTCAGTCAGTTGGCACCATGGACACCAGTGAAGAGCACAGTAGTTAAGAACCATCACCCTGGGGACACCTGAGTGGCTCTTGATTTCAGTTCAGGTCTTGATCTCAGGGTCAGGAGTTCAAACCCTGAGTTGGGCTCCACGCTCGGCATGAAGCCCACATTAAATAAATAAATAAAGGAATTTTCACCCTGAAGTCAGGTCAGCTCCACCACACACTGTTTGAACTTGGGCAAGCCACCTAACCTCTCAGAGACTGTGTCATCTAATCTGTAAAACGGAGATCATAATGGCTCCTATTGCTAGAGTGGTTGTGAGGAGACCTGAGATAAAGCAAGAAAAGTGCTTAGTTCACAGTCTGCCAATAATAACCTCTCAATAATAGTAATGAAGTTATGCAATGTTTATTATTTATAATGCTTTACCTTTTAAATATATATGTATAAGCAATATTAATATTATTCTTGAGTTCAGTGCCATTGTAGATGCAAATACATTTAATTAACACTTTTAGACTGTTACCATGATACAGTCACTATTCTAAGCACTTCATGTTTTGACTCACTGGATTCTCACAATAACACTGTGAGAAAGGTATCATTATCCCCAGTTTACAGGTAAGAAAACTTGAGCACAGAGAAGTTAAGTAATTTACCCAAGGCCACACAGCAAAACCAGGATTCCAAGGCAGTTTGGCTCAGACTGGGCTCCCCACCACTCTGCACACTGCTTTTTTGTCATAATGAATCAGATACAGTTCTTGAAAAGAATGTTTATAAGGCAAGCTGACATACACTAGGACTCAGGAGAAGTAAAAATCATAAAAGTACCCAAAAAAGAGGTAATGAGAGTCATCAAACCCAAATGGGAAAATCAAAGGAAAGAGAACAATGAAGAGAAGCAGTAGCATGCTGTGTCATGGAAGCAAGAGCAAAGAGTGTTAAAGAAAGGTTGGTAACAGCTAGCCATGTCAAATATTACCATGATGGAAAAGTAGAGAAGCCTTGAGAACAACCAGGATGTGGCACAGTAAGGAGTACAGACAAGGGAGACAATCCCCATGAAGAGTGGAGGGTAAAACCAAATGACAAGGGTTGGCAGCAAAATGACTCTAATCACTGTAGACTTACCTTTTGAAAATGTTAGTAACAAAAGGGAGGCAAGAGAGAATGTTAGTTCAAAGGAATCTTCCCCTCCCAGACAAGGATCCCCTTGTTTGTTATCCAACTGGAACTTACACGTGAAGAAAGAGCAAAGATTCAAGAGACAGTTGTGAACAATTTATGAATGGGCAGAGAATATGGACAGCTTGCATGGGGTGGCTCCAGCAGGTGCTCTAGTTTCTGATTCAAGAAGGAAGAGGAGACGGATGGAGATACAGAGATACTTTGATTTGGAGGGACAATGAAACAACTCACATCAGCTGGTTCTGACCTTCTAGGCAAGGAGATTTCTAGGAAAAGAAGAGAGGATGTCACTGGACATTGCCTGGACAGCTCATTATGGAGATGCCATTTCCCCTTTTGGATGGTCTGGTAAATTCCTGCTAACCCTTCAGGGTTCTGCCCACCTCCTCTAGCCTCCTCAGTACCAAGGCAGAATTGGGGCTCATGTCACCTGCACCTGTTCACTTATTATCCCTCTCTTACTACATCAGTCATGCCATGTTATAATTATTTTTATTCACATCTCTCTCTCCTTTCAGTGTGAAGTCCTTGATGGTGGAGACCACATTATATATTACATATCAATCTCCCTACCATCTAACTACTACAAAATGATATGCAGTAAATGTGTGTTGAATGAATAAATAAATTACTCCATAAGCCACACATAAAAGAATTGCAATTGGGGGCCAGAAAGTGAATATAACATTTTAGAACTAGCATCCTAAATGTCTAGGTTCATTTCAGATTGAAACAGTCTGCTCTTGGGCAATTACCCTAACCTCTCTGCATCTAATAACCCGAGCTCTGAAAAATGGGGAGCACAATCCATGGAACTATGAGCTTCATTAGTGAATGCCAGAAAAGGGCTTTTTAAGTGGCAAAGTAGATAATTACAGAAAATGCCTCTGAGGGAGAAAGATGACAAAAACGTGTCTCAGGAACAATGAAGGAGCTTTCTTCTAGGGTTTCTACCACATTTCGCTCTGACACAAGCAGCTACAGAGGACCCAGACCCCTCTCAAAGGGCGGGCACTACTAGGTTCCAAGGTTATATGTTCACCAAGTTCATGCACTGCTGTGAAAGACTATTTGTTAGAAAGCACGAGAGAACAAGGTCCTGCTACTCAGCACCTCCCAGCTCAGACCCAATCTGCCTCCTACTTAACTTTCAGCTTTTTCTATTGTCCCACCTTGTGGCTCCTGATTTCTCCTTTAGAGAGCGTCAGCAGGCCACTCAATGCGCTTGACCCCTGGAAATACACTTGTGCTCCCAGGAAGTACATGATTATTTATCACTGCCATTTTCCTAGCATTAGCTAGATAAATAGATACCTGAGTAAGCCCTGAAAGCAGCCACCAGCTGATCTGCACAAGATGTGACACAGCCCAGTCCAGGTGAGCTGCAAAAACAATGTGACATTGAATAATAAGACGTGTTGATGTTCTGGGACTTTTAAAAGCAACACATTCATGATCGACATATTTTATACCTATTCCTAAGGCCACAGAAATTTAAGGCATGATGTATTGTAGATGGCTGGTCCTAAATGTAGAGGAGCATTGCTACAGAGAAGTTTTGGAGGATGGTAATTCTAAAATGTGAGTGTTTGATTAACATTATAATTCCTCTCTACACACACAAAGGCACAAATGCATGTGTGCGTGTGCACACACATGCACATCCCTCTAAAACTGATTTTGCTGGATATAAATTCATAATTAGTTTTCCCCCAAGATACATACATTCCATATTAGTAATATGTGTGATAATACTGGGTAAAGATAGTCTAGACTTTTTAATTGTTGCAGTTAATCAAAAGGTGACTATGTAGAGGAGAAGAGACCAGAGTTGGAAAGAATAGTAGGAGAAAACAAAGAACGGGCATTAGAAGGGAATAAAAGAATATGACACCCCTCCCTCCCAAAAAAGGATGAGAATAAGAATTTATTACTGGATATCGATATCTGTGTCAGTCAGTGTCCCAATTCTTTTCCAGACTGGTTGTCAATCCACATTCAAACATCTCCAGAATAGGGGCATTTGAGGTTTGAAAAAGGCCTTGAATTGGCTATATATGTGATACTAAAGAAGGTTTTCTTTTCCAACACTGCAGGTTGCTTTCTTATTATCAAAACAGTTAACAGTCTGTAGATCCTCATCAACACTAAATGCAGAAAATTTGCCACAGCTATAATTAAAACTCTGGTTGGTATCTACATTAGCCAGTTGATCTTAACATTACCCACTCAGAGCTCTTCTTGAAACTTATAATTAGTTGGGAGAGAGATAAAATGACAGCATGTTCCTAGTGACATGACTTCAGAGTCCACGCAGAGGCTGAATGGCCCTTATTCAAGGATACCATATGGGGAAGTCTTTCAATTGTTGAAAAGGAAGGCTAAATGACTTCTAAAATCACCTACAACTGTGGAATCGTAAAATTCAATGACCTCACAAGAAAATCATGAGATTATTCTATGAGGTGGACATCACTGGAACATTCCATCCCTCCTGGAGAGGCTTCCTGTTGAGTACATGGAGAAGCTCCTGAAACAATGTCAGTCACCCTCTCAGTGATCCATACACCTTGCAGTGTTCTTCTGTGCTCCCAGAGCCCTGATGATAAGCTTCCCTGGCCCCAGTTCATCAAATGAAATATCTATCATTAGTGGAATCCTTTCCTGGACAAAGCTGAGGTAAGTAACTTTAGGCCCCACCATGCCTTAGAAATTTGGGGTCACCTATCCCATCAACAGTCAAAACTGAAAATAAAGCCTCAGTAAAAACATTATATTGTTCAACCAGTATGTCATTAGTGTAACAGACATAAATGAAAAGAGATTTGGTCTTTGCTGAGGTCTAGAAACTCAAATCTCTCTCATGGGTATTTCTGTACAGTTTTTACTCCAAGAACTGAATGTGGAAAGATTAAAGTCTAGGGAAGAAAGTGTAGGATGGAAGGTAGACAAGAGCTTAGAGGAAAGGGAACGGGGGACAGAGGGGTCGTAACATGATTAAAGCTTCCACCATGCAATTAATCAAATGTGAGGTATATCACAAGCAATCATAATAAAAAGAACAAATCCTCAGTGCATACCCTTAGAATCCAAGACCTGTAGAAGAATATGTGATGTGGGACACCATTTCAGCTATCCACTTACAGATTTATACAAAGAAAGACTCAGCTGTCAAGAGACTATTTTGGAGTAAAGAAGAAGCAAAGAATCTAAGGGCCACAAGCTTCCTTAAAAATCTTTCATAAAGAGAAAACTAATCTGTTGTATGAGAAAATATATAAAAATATATAGTAATTCATAGGTAAGGGGTTTTGATCCAATTTATCTGAATACCTGCCTCAATTTCTATTGCCTATTTATATATTTGCATTAATATTTTATCAGTTATTTTGTGTTTGTTAGTGTCTCCTAAACTCCAAATACTTAAGGATGATGTCTTTTTTTTTTAAATCCATCTCAATCTCTTGCTATGCTCACTGTGGTTGACTAGCATTCCATAGAATCACTAAAAATGTTTCACACAAATCCAATTTCTGCTTTTCCTTAGGTTAGAGAGATTGATTGAAGCGCTTCAAATAAATGTCACTAGGGAAAGTCTTCATTTGAAATACGGGTAACAATTATTCTGTACCTTCTTTCATTTGTACTGAAGTCATTGTAACTTTTCAAAACATTTTCATGGAGACCATTTCATTTTGGTATCTGTTTCATGAACAGACACCAAAGAACATCACAACCACAAACCCACCAATCGCCCCCACTCACCAGTGAAAGCTATGTCTGGAGTCTTATGCCTTTTGGTAGACAGGCAACTGGAAGTCATTCCTACTCCAGGCAAGTAAATGTCCATTGCAATTCATCTGGCTAGAGTATACCAGCAACCAGTATGAGAGAAAGATGGTGCTAAAGTGACAAGTTATAGCAACTCAGACTGTAAGAAGATTCAGAAGGTCAAAATACAGGTCTTCTTAGTCCTTGTAATGTTGAAGGAAGAGATCTTAGTGTCCTTTAATCACCCCCTTAAGTAGTGTGTCCACAGTTTATGACTTCCTCCCATCCTGACATTTCGTCATAATTTAGCATTCTTGGGAAGGCTGAAATGAAAGCTGAATTTTTCACTGGAGCTAGGTCATGCTGACAGTGATAGCAACTGACAGGAGATTAAAAGGAACCACAGATACTGTGCTGAAAATGTCTCATCAAGGTCACCCACTCGTGATAAGGCATGCGGAGGGTAAGGGACAAGTAGAAGCTTATCGCTTAAGAACCACCAGGACAATGACATTATCTAATTATTCCTGTTCATTCCCATCTCCTCCGGCCTTCCACTCCCACACACATGCTTCTAAGCAAGTCTATTATTTAAAAATTACTATAAGATGGTTCTCCCTATCAGCCCAAGATACAGTTACCATAAAGGCAGTGCCACCAACCTTCCCAATCCTGCCAAGCAGAAATAGCCACTCCCAGGCCACTGGGCTCATTTTTTTTACTACAGCACTTACAGATTACATGACTTTCTCCCCCAAAACTATGAACCTCTCATGTGTCTGAAGCATGTCCTCCTCTCCTTTCTGTTTAACTACACAGTCAGTGGCAGAGCCAGCTAGCTATCTACTAACACTCATGATTCTCCCTCTCTCATGCAGAGGTGTTCTGAGAAGTTCCTGCCAAGCCAGCAACTACTTTTTCTAGCTCCATTTATATGTAGGTGTGGCCATAGGACTAGTCTTAGTCAATGGAATATGAGCAGAAGTGACACACTTCACCTTAAGGTTTTTGTAGCATAGCACATATCACAACTGTCTTTTGCCTGCTATCAGGTAGGTGCAAAACTTGACTAGGCAAGATGCTACCAGCCTGATGAGGGCTCAGGAATCCTTGCATGGAAGAAAGCTACTCTGGACTAGAAATAATTCATTTGGCTATATAAGAAGGAGAAATATGGGATCCCTGGGTGGCGCAGCGGTTTGGCACTTGCCTTTGGCCCGGGGCACGATCCTGGAGACCCAGGATCGAATCCCACATCGGGCTCCCGGTGCATGGAGCCTGCTTCTCCCTCTGCCTGTGTCTCTGCCTCTCTCTCTCTCTCTCTGATGACTATCATAAATAAATAAAAAATTAAAAAAAAGAAGGAGAAATATACTTCTATTTTAAAATTTTCTTTATGGGTTTTAGGGACTATTTGTTACCAGAGTATGCCCTAACTAATACATAAGCCTAACACAGTGGTATACACATCCATTCCAGAGGTGATAAATAACTAAATAGGGCATTCACCCATTTGCCTATGAAAGAGCCTGATTATTTTGTGCATTTCAAGGAAAAGATTCACGATGGATTGCATCTCATGAAATTATATCCAGTAATTGTTATTATGGAAATTATCTCAGAACACTATATGAAACAGACTGATGCTAGGAGGGTTTTATGTTTCTTCAAATTCATAGATACATATTTAAATTTTGTTACTGTGGGAGAATGTTGAGGTTGCCATGGAAACAAGTTAAAGCAACAGAGTGCACGTGATGCACTGGGATGCTTGGTGCTAGCCATGCCAGCAAAAACATAAAATGATTATATCATACAGAGAAAACTCTAAGGGTTATGGTGTGGTAGCCAACTATTTGTTTTTCACCTTCTAGGAACCATAATGTAACACACTGATTTGTTCACAATTTTGATAATATTGCCCGTTCTGCAATGAAATGGATTTTAGAATAAAGATTAGATTATTGGTAGATGATCATCACTCTGTCTCCACCCTTCTGGAAAAATACACACACGCACACACACACAGACTGGGCCTATACAAGTAGAATCTGATTGAGTTGATGAATTGAATGGACAATAAATTTAAAGTAAGCAATCAAATTAAGCCCCTCCTGAGCAGAGGCTTTGGAGCAAATTTCTTAAGTAATTACCCCAACTCTTTGATTTACTTCTCCATGCACACAGAGCCTTTATTGATCTTTTCTCTGTGGTCCAGAAGCCTAATTCTCTGCAATATACTTGCTCCTTATTCAAGTTATCATCACTCTCTTATGAAAATTAAATGTTTCAAGCAGGGCGAGTCTACCTCCCCCAGGGATATTACTCTTCTCTCTGAGTGACCTTAGGGCCTAAAGTGTCTGGAAGCAATAATCATGAGACAGTACAAAGGGCAGGTGGCTTGGATCCAAATTAAAAGAGAATAGAAATGGATTTGAGCTCATGAAACGTGGCAAGCTGGGGTAGAGATGTTTGATGGGCAAGAACACTTTGTGTGGGAGGTGGAGGAGCACTGATATCCCTACCTGTTCTTTGAATGGTAAAGGTAAAGAAAAAACTCCCCTGACATCTTTTCTCATGAACACCCTAGAAAGTAATTCAGGAAAACTTTCAACTCTAAGGAGACACAAAGAAAAATGACAGCATCCTGACTTTTAGTATAGACTCCCCTTTCTTCCCTTTATCTCACCCTATCATTTCGATTCTATGTGCTGATTCACTAATGTCTTCTCCAGCCCCTCCTACTTTCATTCTGAAACTATACTGGTCAACTTCTTAAAGAAGAGACACAAACTTCCAGCGCCCTTCCCTCCCTGGGACAGTGGAAGCCACACAGGAAAAAGATTCCAGGGGACAGAAGCTGCTACTGTAGTGAGAAGTATGACAGAAAGATGCAGATGGACCCTGGAGCCCACCCTCAATGGTACAAACCTTTTCAAGGCAGAACTACATGGCATATGCAAACATTAAGAGAAGCTGAATTCAATCACAATGCCAGACAGTCTCAGGCGGCCCCTTGACTGCTCCTGGTGCAAACCAGGGTCAAAGACGTCTGACGGGGCTCAGTAGACAGAGGAGATCAATAATGCTAAAGAGTAATGTCTGCAGTGAGAAACAAATCATTGCAAGTTCAAATAAAATGCTCTCCGTGCTCAGGTCTCCTGAAGGAAGCCCTACATCTGCCACACTGGCATTGCCCCCGTGACACCTTCTTCCTTCGTAGGAGGGAAGAATGAGGGAGAGAGAAAGAGCAGGAGCCAGCGGTGGTCCTACAGCTATTGTGTTGTCTGCAACTGAGAAGCCCCAAATAGCTTAGTGCCCATCTGGCTGACTCAAGGAGAAAACACTGAGAGCATGAACTATTTTGAGAATGTTGGGAATAAAGCATACCTCAGTCTCTGAAGAGATTGGGAGGTGGTTAAGTGAAGTTATGAACAGCAGGATAAACATCAAGCAAATTGTATTTAATGACTTAAACCTACTGGGAACTTATTACATGAGCCAGGTCCAATTTACTCTTAAGAAAATGAGAGCTTGGAGAAGTTAAGCCATATTCCCAACATCCCAGGCTTGTAAGTGGTTACCCCAAGACTCACACCAATGCTGACACATTACAAAGTCCAACAGTGGCCTTAAATCTATGCCACACAGCTCTGTATAGGGCTCACTTGTAACTGCAACTAAATATGTTTACCTATGCCTTTCTCTTCCTCGTGGTCTTCATCATGTCAGGGTCACTGGTGTGCACTTGACCCATCTGGATGCATAGAAATAAGGACACATATTTCTAAAGGCCATCGAGCTGTCTTGGTGGAGGCTAGAGGCACAGAACAATGGATTACAGGGAATTGCAGAGGCATAGAGATTGAAGCGTCATATTATGCCCTATGCTTCTCTTGGCTAAGTCCACTCAGAGAAAGCTGGGTTGTTGAATTAAGGGGATAACTGGCAAATTCTACTGTGGGTTGCTCACATCTCCATATTTTTATTGTAATTGTTGCTGTTGTTCAATAGATGACATATTGTTTTGAGAACCTATACCAAAAGAAGCAAAAATTATGCAGGAGGCAGAGTCAATTGCCGGGACTTAAAACTCCATATTGGGAGCATGCTGTCAGGACCCTTCTGCAGATGCAAATGCTCTGTGTCTCCCCAATCCTCTTGACCCATTTCACAGATGTGGCACTTGTGATAAAAATGGAAAAAATTCAAAATGAGTAATATCTACTTCATTCTACCTGTGATTAAAACTTACTCTTCTGCCTTAGGAAGGAAACTAGGATTTAATCAGCAGGTCTGATGAGTAACTCCCTGTGCTGGGTGATTTATCCACACACTAGCTTATCAATTTCTCACAACCACCTTCGAGATACCACACACCTACCTTCCAGCTGATGGAACTGAGGTTACAGTGATCAGTTTGCCCAGAGCAGGACCTGTGTGGCTGCATAGGGACGCACGCCTATATTCTTACAACATTCAAAACCAGTACTCTTTCTTCTATGCTCTTCTTTGGGCCTCCTTTAATAGATTTAGATCCTTGCCACACCTTTAGGTCATCATTGTCAACTTTAGCAGTCATCGGGCAGTAGAGTAGAAATTCCTTAACTAAGTGCTTTGCCTCTCCTCTCTTGCTTGTGCCTAAAACTGGCATACAGAAGAATCATTCCAATGACTTGAAAGTTGATTAGTTGAGTAGTTGGTTGGTTAGCTTATTCCAGATTTCCAGAGACTTAAAGAGAAGCATTCCATGTCAAAAGAAATTTTCATGGATAATGTCTATTTGGGAAAGGATTGCAGATGAGCAGACACAATGCACCCACAGATTGGTCCGCCTCTGGAGAACACAGCATGTAGCAGCTCCTCCACCAGGTAAACTTGTGTGAGTCAAGTCATTTTCCTTCTCTGAAGCTCAGTGTCTTCATCTTTAAAATTGGCATCATGCCCTACCTACCTCAAAGAAGCACACTGAGGAACAAATGAGATGATCTACATAAAAAGCCAATCATTGCTTTACATGTGTACATTCAGCACAGTGGAGTTTCTGTCTCAATCCTTTCTGATCTACCTGTTTATTGTCCTTGAGGGATATGGGGTGAGGGCATGTGTCGTGCTCACTGCGGTTTTTTTTTTTTTTTGTAAGATTTTATTTACTTATTCATGAGAGACACAGAAAGAGGCAGAGACACAGGCAGAGGGAAAAGCAGGCTCCCCATGTGGTGCCCAATGTGGGACTCGATCTCAGGACCCTGGGATCACAACCCGAGCCAAAGGCAGATGCTCAACCACTGAGCCACCCAGGCGCCCTGTGCCCACTGCTGGTTAAGTGCAGAAGGAAGAAAAGAGACATCAATTTTTGGGATTCCCACTTTCTCTAATCTTATCTAGCTGGAGGAAGAGGCAATTTATACCCTTGCCATTTATCTGCAGCTACCCTGGTGGTGATGGCCAGGAAGGTGGCATTTCCAACAAACAGTGTCTGGCGATTGTAAGGCCAGATGATTACTTTACTACTATTTGGTGTGTTGTGTAACAGATCTCCATATTGTGTCATTCAGAGTCTCTCACAACTGCCTGGATCCCACAGATGGTGTCTCCGCTTTTATACCGCCCTACTTTCCCAGAATTTCTACATCTCCAGGGCCATTACCGCCTCCTGACTCTCTCACACTTATCCTATTATGCTATTATCCTGCACCCAGCACTGGCTGCTTTATTTTCTACTTTCTGCCACAATATTATGGGCACTGAGCTACAGGCTCTCAGATAGTGTCTGTCTGCTTGCTGTTTGTGCGCTCCACTGGGGAAAAGGGGGGTGTGGAACATCTATTTGTGTACATATCAGGCAAGAGACAATGCCAAAGCATTTCCACAAGCAGGAAGCATCCGAACAAGGATGCTGCAGGCAGAGGAAGAGGTAGCATGCTCCAGCTAAAATAACTAAACCTCATAGTTTCAAGTCACCACATACCCTGCTATGTATACAATCCAAACTACAAGGGAAGATTTGCAGCTGGCCGGTAAATTATCTTTATGTGCCTCCCCCCTTTAAAAATAATAAAAATTTAAAAATAATAAAATAATAAAAATCACTTTACAGTATTAACTATTTAAAGGGGTTCCCTACACAGAATTCTCTGCCTCCATGACAGGTGCTTTTCTGTGTCAATGGAATAGGATAGAATCTGAGGGTTATTCAGATCCAGTGTGAAGTTCAAATTATACCTGGATTTCCAAATACTAGTTATATCACCCAGGCTATAGTTTTTGCACTACAACCAACTTAGCAAGTGACTCAAACTTTTGAACTTCTATTTCCTCATCTTTTATATGGGGATGATGCTGTGTACCTGGTATGGTTTGGGGAAAATAACTGAAGTATGTAGAAGCTTGTGATATCATGCCCACAAACAGATGAATAAATGTTTCTTTATCCCACTCCCTTCTTTAACACTCAAATATGCCACCAACCCACACGTGGCTGTATCATGTAATTCCAATGGCCTATCTCCCTAGGTAAACTGGTTTCCATGGGGCTGGATTCATCCCATCTTACTCAGCCCAGGGACTTAGAATAAGGGCTTAACAAATATTAGTGGAATTAGGGACAAGTGGAATTACAAACCTGCAGAACAATTGGTGAGTTCAAAGGAAGAGAGGATTACAGTTTTTTTGAAAACTTCTTTTCAGCAATACCCTTACAGATTGCCATTAATAGTACTCTCTTCAAAAATGACCTCTGCTTCCATTTTACACACAAAAAATAACAGACAGGAGAGGGAAGAAGAGAGAGGGAGACAAGGAGGGAGGGAGGAAGGAAAAAAAGAGAGAGAGAGAAAGAAGGAAAGAAAGAAAGAAGAAAGAAAGAAAGAAAGAAAGAAAGAAAGAAAGAAAAGAAGAAAAAGAAGAAAGAAGAAAGGAAAGAAAGAAAGAAAGAAAGAAAGAAAGAAAGAAAGAAAGAAAGAAAGAAGAAAGAAAGAAAGATCAAGCAAGCAACACCTGGGAGCTTCCTATGTCAAACAACAGTCCCTGACTTAAGCAGAATGCTTGTAGAATACAAATCAACTTCATTACTAGCCACTCCTAAAGGATAATTAAGAAGGACAATGTGATTTGGGAAAGGAAGGAAGAGAGAATCCCTAACTCCCACGACTGACCAGAAATGACTTGACTTCTCTGACGTGTTATATTATCAGTGTTACTCTCACATCCCAGCAGCGAAACAGGTGGAAGGCAGATGGTGGATCTTTCATGGAATCCCAAACAGATCACAATCAGACATCTTCTTTATTTACTGAGCACCTACTATGTGTTCACAGCTCAGCAGCCCAGAAACTAATTCAGATCAGCTTAGCCCCAGTGGGATAAAGTTTGAGCCATGAATGATAAAGCTTGAATTAAATGCTTATTTAGAAGGAAGGAACAAGCAAGCTGCCTCAAAAAGGAAAGGGGACCAGCCCCCACTCTGGGAGGGACAACATCTAGACCTCCCCTCAAAGAAAGTCTTATGTGTGGACCCAGGTGCTGTTGAGGGGGGCTTGGCCGGGTGGTGGGGGATAAAAGGCTTTCTGGAGGCCCTCTGACCCCAGCCGTCCCACGGGAAATGAGCGAGGAGGCTGCTGGCTGGCAGACAAGCAGGTGTGCCCTTAAGAAGCCATGGAGATTAGCTGGGGCTTATCCAAACCTCTGCAGGAGGCAAATCTCTCCTGGCTCTCTCAGGAGACCTCAGCGCTCCTCTGGCATCAAATAAGCCAGATGCAGAATGGACGTCAACTTGGCCTTTGTGAATCCAGGGCCCCAGAGCAGGAATCTGGACACCATAACACTCACCAGGGCCCCCAGTGAGAAGGAGTTTTTGAAGAATATGTTTAGAAAAAGGAAAAGAGAGCAAAAGAAACAATGACAAGCTGTAACCACAGATAAATGAATGCTCACTTATACTTAGATCTTCGTCTTTGGGGCAATTTTTACACTGCATCCCCCCCCCCCCCACCCGCCACCCTATACCCAAATTTGACAATTTGAACAAAAGTTTCTTCTTTCTGTAGAAAATATGCCCTCTGGGAAAAATAGTTGGCATCTGGTCTTCAGCAAAGGTAAAAGCCAGAAGGCTCAAGGTTTGAGATTCTCCTTCTTAGCAGCCTATAGAAAGCAAATTAGCAACAGTGGAAAGAGGGGAAAGGGGGTTCCCATCAGTGCCGAATACACCCACTTAATTCCATGCCAAGGCCCAATAATGTGGTAGAAAGAACACTGGCTTTAGATCCAGTGGATGTGCCGTAGAATCCTGATTCTGCGGTGTACAAGCTGTGTGACTCTGAACAGGTCACCTAACCTCTCTGAGCATTGATTTTCCTATCCTAAGATGAGCATTAAACAGAATAATTGCATAAGCAGCCGGCAGAGTACCTTGCATGTGAAAAGTGCTCAATAAAGTTAGATCCTTCCACTCTTCCCTCTTTCGCCAACCCAATTCTCTATATAAAACAGTAGATAAAATCTCTACTATTTCACACTTGTCGAAACCCATTCCCTGGGAGGGTCATTCACTTGCCCAAACCTCACCTAGATGGAAAGAGTAGAGATCAGAATCCAGATTTCCCAGAAGCCCTTGCTAGGCCTTCCTGTTTGAGGGGCACCATAAAGATGACCCAGTGCCCCGTCTCAGAAAGGTCCAAGAATGGCTGTGGCAGAGACCAGTACACACAGGGCGGGGGGTGGAGGGGTACCCTGTGAAGGAGTCCAGTGAGGCCAGAGCCATAACTGTCTTTCAAACATGGCTGAAACTCAGCAGGAAACATGTGGGATGTGTGGGATGGGGGAGGGGAGGTTCTTCACGGCTTCAACTAATTGTGTAACCAAGAGCCTTCTTATCTTTCAAACTGGTTGTGCCACACCCATACCCACATACAAGACAACTGGCTCTGGAATGTCTGAAACAGAGAGATGTCCTTGATGCAATGACAACAACATTAGGACTTTTTTCACAATTCACTGCCTTCCCTGCCAGCACATGTGGTGCAAGCAGGAACATAACTCCAGAGACTGGGTATAGCCTTCTCTCCATTTGACTCTCAGATCATCTTTGGGGTGGGAAAGTTCCCTGCGAGCCGGATTGTGGTCCATCTTGTCTCGGTTTCTTCCTGGAGGTGGTTGAATTTCTACTTCTATTTGAAAGATCCTACCACTGGTACCCAAACGGATAATTTTAGAACTAAGACTCTCATACATGCCCTTTTGTTTTATAAATGAAGGAACTGAAGGAGGCTTGGAGATGTGGGAAAACACTTGCCCTAGGTCATGAAACGGATTTGGTCAGCTGTCGATTCAGTGCCCACTTCCTCCACTGATTGACCTAGCATTTTGGGGGCCCATGTGGATAGGAGAAACAATCTCTTTGCAGTTTCATCATTCTAGAGCTAACTGTGCACAGAGCTCATGAGGAAGGCACTCAAGGTCAGTGTGATAAGAACACAATCAGTATGACAAATATTCAAATATTCCATTAAATATCCTCAAAGAAAAAGTAAATAAATAAAATGCCAAAAAGCCCTTGCAAGCAGTATTACTTTCTTAATTTAGAGATTTCTTTATGGGTCCCCAAGGCAGTGTGTTATAATTATTACAGAGAATGTAAATCACTATTAATACATTCTTTGGTTTAGTCTCATCATGTCTGATAAAGTTGTTTCATTCAGCTATGATTTACCTACTCTGTTCTAGGTATTTCCTAAGTGCCAAGAATATGCAGATGGACAGCCACAGCCTCTGTGCTCAGGAAATTCACTGTCTAAGGAAGGGGAAAGACAGGTACTACATAAAATAAATCAAAGACCTAAATGTAAGGCCTAAGGCTATAAAACACTTAAGATAAAGCATAGGGAAAAGTTTCATTACATTGGATTTGGCAATGATTTCTTGGATGTTACATCAAAAGCCATGCAGAAAAAGAAAAAAAAAAAGATAAATCAGACTACATAAAAATTTAAAACTTCTATGCATTAAATGACATGATCAGCAAAAAAGGAATCTACTGACTAGAAGGAAATATTTGCAAATCATCTATCTGATGAAGGATCCCAAATATATGAAAAACTCTTACAACTCAACAACAAAAACAAAATCTCAATTCAAAAATGGGCAAAAGACTTGAATTTTTACAAAGAAGGCATAAAAATGGCCAGTAAGTACATGAAAATAGCTCCATTCATCAGGGAAATGACCATTTAAACAGTGAGATACCACCTAACACTCCTTAAAATGATTGCTACTCAAAAACAAAACAAAACAAAACACCCAGAAAACAAGCATTGGAAAAAGGTATGGAGAAATAGGAAGCCTTGTAAAACAGGGTAGCCAGTGTGGAAAATAGTGTGGTGATGCCTCCAATACTTAAAAATAGAACTACCCTGTGATTCCACAATCTCACTTGTGGGTACATATCCAAACAATTGAAAGCAGGGTCCTGAAGAGATATTTGTATGTCCATGTTCATAGCAGAATTATTACAGCAGCCCAAAAGTAGAAGTGACCCAACTGTCCACTGACAGATGAATAGATAAATAAGATATGTATATACATACAGCAGAATATTACTCAGCCTTACAAAAGAAGGAAATCCTCATACATGCTACAGTATGAGTGGACTGGAGGATATTATACCAAGTGACAGGAGCCAGTCACAAGACAACAGACTGTGAAGACAACTAGTATACGATTTCACTTGTATCTTGAATCTAAAAAAAACAAAGCAAATGAATGGACATAAAAGACAGAAACAGATTCATAAGCACTGAGAACAAACTGGTAGTTTTCAAAGGGGAGGAAAATTGGGAGGTGGGGGTTGATAACAGGGAAGGGAGGAGAGTTAGAGGTACAAACTTCCAACTATAAGTCACACGGATGAAAAGTACAGTATAGGAAATATCGTCAATACTATTATAATAACTTTGTTAAAAAATGATTAAGATAGTAATTTTTATGCCATATATTTTACTAAATTTTTTTTTAAAAAAGAAGAAATACAGGGACTGCATTATCTATCACCAGTAAACTTTGCAAGAGTGCATGGAAATTTCTAGTGCCCCAACAAACACCACAAGAGATAGTGCTAGGTGAAGTCCCTAGAAAACCACTCACAAAGACACACCAAGATTCTGCGTGAAAGCTTGTATCCTGAGATCCTGAGAGGATAAGAGGGAAAACGTTGCTGAAGAAAGATGGTGAACTCCAGAGCCCTATTGAGTCTTTCTTACAGACCACAAGCCTCAGCAGGTGTTCATAACACCAATAATGTTAAATTTCTCCATCCAAAGTTACACATCGCTTGCAGGGCCATTTTGATAGAACAGACATAGAGCAGCCTAAAAAGTTCTAAAACATAAACCTTTGCTTTTGACTGTGAAGAAGTTTCTCTTTGTGTCTCGGGGCAGAGGCAGTGGGTACCGAGGCAGCCTTTGTAGTGATTTGGTATGTTTTTGAAACAAAACATTGAACTCGCAGGAAAGGACTTACCGGTGGACTTCATCTGACCGATATTCTAGATCTTTCTTTGTTCCCCTTCCATAGGGCCGGTCTCCTGGAGCACCACAGTCTTGGAAAGATGGAAACAACTGAATGTGGACCACCAGCATCTATACTGAGAGGGAATACAAGAAAGACAGCTTACCTGAGGTAAAGGGAAAATCATTTCCCCATGGTCTCAATGCTTAGATCTCACCCCACCTATGGGCCCTTAAAACACCATGCCTCTCTCTCTCTAGTTGTTCATGAGTTCCCTTTTGTGTGTCCAAGTACTCAGTGCTGTGCTAAGGCTGAGGGTACATGGAAAGTCAGCCCCTGGACTTCGTAACCTCTCATCCTAGGGAGTAAGAAGGCACGAAAGCATGAATTACACTGTCATAAGGCAGGACGTCTTGTGGTTCTGTCTGCATAAACTAAAGGAAGCCCACATGCTTCCCCTCATGCCACTGTCAGAAGAGAAAGCCAGAGTCCAGAGAAACAAAAGATACAACAAGGAGTGGCTCTTCACACGCTTGGCTGGATGAGGTGGCTGTCTCATACCCATGCTCCCTGGTGCTCAGCATCCCTCTCACTACATGCCCAGTCTCTGTCTGGACTTGGTCAGAGCCCACAGATGAGGTTGAGAACACAGGACTCCATCCCTAACCAAGCCAGGTAGCCTCTCAGCAGGGGCACCCCCTGTGCCTTGGCCACAGAACACGCAGCCATATCTCAGGTCAAAAGGCAAGCGGCCAGTGAGTGCACTGCAAGCCCATCAGCACCACTGTCCAAAATGCAAGGTTGGCAGCACTGTCTTCACAAATTAAATATGACACATCACCATGATCCCATGGCTCTGATAGACCTCACTGCCTGACATGCTGGGTCAGCCTAATTCCCACCCATTTCAGACACCCAAACAAATGAACACATGCTTCCTGATGATGCAAAACTGTGTGTGTGTGTGTGTGTGTGTGTGTGTGTGTGTTTCCAAGGCTCCATAGAACTGTATGATCATCAATTAAACATTCATCAGACTTCCACTGACCTAGAAGAGGGAAGCACCATCAGTAGGGCCTGAGCATTGGCATCAGCTATCTCTAAAGTCAGTTTCTTGCCTCGGTCAGTGGAACACATTTAAACCTCAATGAAGGGCCCTCACTATCTTTTGTACTGGATCCATCCACCAGGCTGAATGAAGCTTTTAGAACCAGCAAGGACCAGATGGCCCTCCAAGATCATTTCTGAATGTTTCCATCTGAGTCATTTGTATGCGGAAGTCTTCACAAAATAGCAATCTGGGTAGCAGGCTCCAGGCTGAGTCCAGCTTTCCAGACAGCCCATCTTTGCCTACAATTGAGAAGACAAGCACAATATTGTAGGGTTCCACAAAAATATTACAGCATTTATCTATATGTGTAGCATCAAATACATGAAGTGTCCCTGTCAGGCTGTCACTACAATGGTAGCGTGCCACAACTACCTCCCTCCCCCACTTACTTTTCTTTCTCCCACTGCACCTACCACTCCTCCCTCAGAGCAGGCTGAAAGCCAGGTTGCGAATCAGCCAGCAGAGGGTACCACCACACTGGGGTAATGATCCGATTCCTGGCAAATTCAGAGCCAAAAGAGATTTAGACTAATGGATATGGGCTCTAGTCTTGTCACATGCTGGGAACTCCTAGCCAAAAAGTGGGGAGGGATGGAAGACACAGAGCCAGAAGTGCACAGGCCGACGGGCCTGCTCATCTGAGGAAGAGGGAAGGCAGTAATTGTGACTGCAGTGTCAAGAGTTCCAGGGTCGGGGAAACTGAGGTTCATAAGTGGGAGGCAATCAGTATGAAAGGGGTCAACCAAGCACTCTCCGGCATGGGTATCTACCCTAGAGAAGAGAAAACTTATGCACATGTAAACATTCATTCGTGGATATTACAGCAGCTCTGTTCGTCATTACCCCAAACTGGGAATGATCCAAATGTCTTACTATCAGTGAATGAATAAACCAACTGTGGTATATCCATACAACAGAAAACCACTCGGCATCAAAAAAGACAACAAATTATTGATACATACAACAATGTGGATGAACCTCAGAGGCATTATGTTGAGTGAAAGAAGCCATTCTCAAAAAGTTCCATTTGCATGACCCCATTTTTACAAGATTTTCAGCATCTCTGCATTGTCAGGGACAATGTCCAGACTTCCTCTACAAAGGAAGAGCATGAAAGAACTTTTTGGAGTTGATGAAACTATTCTGTATCTTGCTTTTGGTGATGATTACATGAATCTATAGATAGATGTGTTAAAAATCATAGAACTGTATACTCAAGCAAGTCAATTTCACCATATGTTAATTAAAAATAAACATTTTAAGGGATGTCTGGGTGGCTCAGTGGGTGAGCATCTGTCTTTGGCTCAGGGCGTGATCCTGGTCCCAGGATCGAATCCCACATCAGGCTCCCTGTCTATGTCTCTGCCTCTCTCTCTGTGTCTCTCATGAATACATAAATAAAATCTTTTTTAAAAAAAAAATTAAAAAATAAACATTTTAAAAGAAAAAATGCATTAAGAAATCAAAGGGATATAATGTGAGGGGCAGGATGAGATAAGCAGGTGAAGAGTGATATCAATGAATGGTCATCATCAAGAATGTATAGTGGAGGCAAAGCACAGAGGGCCAGAAGTAGAGTCCATTCAGGAGGACAGGCTGACGGGACCAGAGAGGCTACCTGGACCCTGGTGGTGCTGGCTGAGCAGGGAGTTTGCCACTCATTGTTCATGTGGCCCCAGAGTCTCTGCTCACCCTTGGGAACCAACATTCATGGTGGTATAGAGCACGCTTAAGTTATTTCTTCACCTCACTTGCTGGGAAGGAGGGGTTCATCAGATTTGGGCAAGGGTTTAGTTGAGAAGGGGCAAATGACAAACAAAAACTAGACTAATCTAATCCTCTTATTTACAGATGAGGAATCTGGGAGAGCCCCCAAATCTCACAGCCTGTTAGTGCCCTCAGAGGTCTTGAATCCCAGCCCTGGATCTTTCCACCATGGCTCACACCACTACCTTATCAGTTCTCCAGCCTGGGGATGGTACTCCTCTTTATCTGTCCTGGGCAGGTGAGACTATGTTTTTCCATTTAAAAAAGAGCAAAACAGGGCAGCCCAGGTAGCTCAGCAGTTTAGCTCTGGCTTCAGCCCAGGGCCGGATCCTGGAGATTCGGGATCAAGTCCCACGTCAGGCTCCCTGCATGGAGCCTGCTTCTCCCTCTGCCTGTGTCTCTGCCCCCCCCCCTTCTCTGTGTTTCTCATGAATAAATAAATAAAATCTTTTTTAAAAAATTAAAAATTTAAAAAATTTTAAAACATTAAAAAGAGCAAAACAAAGGTGACTCCATAGCATCCCATCACAACACATCAAAACATTCACTACCTCCCTTAACCTTTTACTTGCTGTTCTTTTCTCAGATGAATCGCTCATTAAATCCCATGTCTAAATCCTGTGTCATTCTTCTCTTACTCAAGCCATTATATACAATGATTAGACTGGATGATTAAAAAGATAGTCAAAGATCTTATCTATCAAATAACCTTCTATGGCCTTTCCACATGTCTCATTTGCAACTAACTCTGTAGAGCTCAGAGGACTGCCTCACACTTTGCATATATGACTCTCTTGGATTCAATGGTATGTGAGACAAGACCTAGTTTAAAAAAAAAGAATGGAGATGGAGGTCCTGATTCACACTGCTGATAAGAGATGGGAGATTTTATGATATGTAGATGTGACATGGTTGTGAAATTCTAGGCAAATTACTTCTTCTCCTGAGACTTAGCTTGCTCCCTTATAACATGAGCTGATGAGATTAGAAAATCATGATGATACTTTCTGTTCCTACAATGTTATGTTCCCTGTTTAGCCTTAAGTATAGATGGTAAATAATTAAACCAATTCACACACAAAAAAATTTTTTTGAGAAGTTTAATTCAGCAAATAGTTCTTGAGAGTCTATTCTATTTTCAGGCTACACACTAGCCAGGAGGTATTTAAGAATATGTAAGAAAAGAACTCTGCCTTTAAGGACACAAAACCTAATGGTCAGAACAAGACTCTAGATTTAAAGGTTCTAGAGTCAAGTCACTCTGTTTCCCTTGGAACTATTTGGGTCATTTGTTTAACCTCTCTGAACCTATTTCTTCATCTCTAAATTGCAACTAATAATGGCTCCAGCTAGGAGTGAGAAATAAATGAGAGTATATTCAGTTTTATTATGAAGCCCTTTATGTTACTCTTCTGCCCTCTTGAAACAGCATTTTTCTTTCTCCCTCCCATACTTTTTTTGTAAATGATCTCCACTTTTAATCCCATTTCTTGAAGCTGAATTTTCTATTAGTGCTTTAAGATGCAACTCAAGTCTTACTTCTCCATGAAGACTTACCCATCTGTTCCAGCCAATACACATCTCTAACGTCTCTGCGTTTTTGTTGTCTTTTTAAAACATTATATGGTATTTTCTATTGCTTCATAATTGACTCAGGTATGTATGGTTGTAAACTTTCTTGAACTCCAGCTTCTTATGTCACTAACTGCCCATGGACACCTCAAATTCTACAGGTATCAAGTTGAATCCATGATCTTGTCCAAAGATGCTGCTCCTCTCCTTGAGCTCATTTCAGTTCATAGTTTCTCAGTTGCTTACACCAGATACTCAAGTATCTATCATGTTTCCTCTCCAACATACTCACCTCCAATCCATCATACCAATCCCAATTTATGTGCACCGTTCAGATCGTCCTCTCTCATCTCCACTGTCTCAGCCTTCCATGAACATCTCTTGACTGGGTTAATGCAATGGCAGAAGGCAGGATGTATCAGTATCACTTAGCAAGCTTTTCAAAATATCCTTATTTACCTTCCCATCACCCTGTATCAGATCAGAGACTTGGCTGAGGTGAGGGAAAAGACAGAAGATTAGGGAGGGGGAAAAAACAGCCTGTGTATTTTGCAAAAGCTTCCCAGATTTTTCTGATATATTGTCTGTCACTGCTGAGCACCATAACTTTAAACTTCCTCGTCTCCAATCCTTTCTTCCTCTATGGCTCAAATAACTTTTCAAAATTTGTAGTAATAACGGCCCCTCACTGTCTTTCAGGAACAAAAAAACAACAGATTCTTGACCCTGGCTTTCACATGGCTCCGGGCCACTTTCTTGACCTGATTTCCTCTAATTTCTTCCATGCCCAGTAGGTTCTAGACACACCAACTAGATCTTGGTGCCCTAGACACACCATACCCTTTCATATCCCCCCTGCCCTGATTCATGCCATTTCATGCCTTGGAATTCCCTTCTGTTCTCTTCTCATTAACCCTACCTGAAAACAATCCCAAACTAATGCCGCCCCCTCCATAAAGTCTTCAGCAATTCCTGCCCTCTTCTAGGCAGAATTAACTGTTCCCTCCCCTATACTTTCATATCATTCTATTCATAGAGCTAATCTACTGACCAACAGTTTGAGTAGGCTACCTTCCTTGACTCCCTCCAAAAAGCTACAGCTCTTTTCTTTTGGTCTCCTACTTTAACTCTGTTATAGCTACACCCTATTGCACTGTGTGTGTGTGTGTGTATGTGTGTGTGTGCTGAGTTTCCTAATCTGTTTATCTACTAAATTAAACCATGATCTCCTCAAAGATGGATACCATCTTCTCTTTCTTTGAACTCTTAACACCAAAGAAGAGTGCAGAATTTTAGTGACTACTAAATAAATAATTCTTCGGTCAAAATTCAAATTAGACATCATTCCCTAGTCAGCCTTTCCCAGACCTAAGAAGTGGCAGCACCTTGCTTCTGCCACCAGAGCACACAGTACATATCACCTTTTACTGAAACTATCTGTTGATGAGTCCATCTCCTTAACTAAGGCTGTAACTTCATTAGGGGTATGACCCATGTTTTAATATCTTTCTTACCTGTGGCATATTACACAGAGTCTGACAGAAGCTCCACTCGCCAATGTTCTAGAACAACTAAACTGAATGTACTGTTGTTTCTTTTCAGGGATCCTCACTGTATCTTTTACTACTCTTCCATGTTGATACCTCCTCCAGCCCTGGGCCGAGAGTGAGCATTCAGCAAATATTTGTCAATTGACGGTCTTATTGGATGTTCCAGAATAAGCTGAGAGGATGCAGTGCCCTTCTCAGCTGTATTTCTAGGAAGGACAGATTGAGTCTTTCAGGGCTACACCCCAACCCTAGCTGATGTCCTGGTATTTCAAGACAAGTCAGCAAAAACAAGGATCTGTCACTGTTCTGGTTTCTAGCTTATTTACCCAGCCAAATACAAGCCATTTTACTCCTCTCCAGTTGTCCCAATATGCTCACCAGTTTGGCATGTACCATATTAACCTTGTCCAGGAGTGAAAAAAAAAAATAGAAGGGACACCGAAATAAAATCTCAGGAGAATTAAAAGTAATGCCTACTTATGTGACAAGTTCTATTCAAAGCTGAGGGTTGGATCACTGTCCAGTGCATTCATAGTACATAGGCCTACTGGAAAATGAAAACTTTTAGCATTATTTTATCCACAACTGAAGAGTTTTGAAATTTTATTTTTAAAAATTATACCAAAATATCGGGATATTTATGGGCATAAACTCAATCACATCTTATTATTAAAAGTTATGAAAACACTGCATGGTATGGTGTCCTTTACACAGTAATAATAATTACCATGTTTTTTAAAAGGATAAACATGTTAAAATCTCTCTTTTCCCCCATATTTAAATAAAATAACACAAATCCCCTTTTAGAAGTTTATAAATTGCCCAACCGTTTTGAAATCTTAGGTACAATCATCCTTAAAAACATTGTTAGCTACTGAGCAACGCCCAAGAAATCATATTTCTAAAAGTTGAGAAATTGCATGAACTAGAGTTAAATGAAAAGAATGAGTTCAACATTGGTTATAGCACACAGACTGGAGAAGGGACAGAAAGCATGGTTGCCATCATAATAGCAGACATGTCAAAAAAATTTTAGAGTCCCTCTCCAGATAGGTTTGTTGGTGAAATTACTCAGAAGCAGAAAATAATGACCCTGAACTTCTTATTTAAGGTAAAAGACATAGGATATTGGTGAACTTGAATTCACATTTTATGATTTCATCTAAAAGTCCTCAGAGTCATGATTACTCTCAGTTTCTACAATCTAGGATAGATGGTTGTCTTTCTACAATGAGGTCATTTGTGTGATGAGCTGCAATGCAGTATTTTAAGACTCCATGAAGAAGAATGAAATGAAGTCAAGAACGGAGGCACTACTAGTTCAGACTCATCATGTAAAACCTGATACTAGAAAAAAGATTGGTCTGGGCTTAACTGATTCTAACTGATTATCTGTAGCACCAAAATTCATTGGTATAAAATGAAGCGATGGGAGATATCCAAAATAACCAGTCCTAATCAGGGAAGGACAAGCCCCAGTTAAGATCACTATCCTGCGTTGCCATTTTAGGTCATTTCCCAGATTAGCAAGTAGTGGAGAGCGAGAAAACCATTTTGAGAAGTTTCAGTGCTTCTAATATTATCCATCCTAATGTCCACATGTTCTACTTTTTAATGCTTTACATGAAAAGAAGGGAAAGTTCAGAACTATCTTAAATGTCTCAAATGTACAGAAAGATTGATTCCCTTTACCAGGAAATAGGTCCCTGAATCCAGCAAAGTGCATCTTACTGAAACAACTTTCCTCTTCAATTGTCAGCCTGTAAGTGCACGGTAGGTCTGGGATCCTACTAACCAGCCCAGAATTGCTCTGAGATCTCAAGAGTCACCGTGAAAAGTGATGAATGCTGGCACAAATTGCGGAACTAGAAAGCTTAGTTTCTTCACCTTAGTACATCTGTTTCTCAACCTTGGGTAAGCCAAAACTCTCTCTGGTCCTCAGTATTCCCTTAGGTATATCAGGGGAAAAATAAGTCACTCTTTTGAAGAGTATAAAGACAAATTAGATTGTGATAATCAAATGACTTCAGCATTTTGGGGTGAAAAAGTTTTGCAAGAAGGACAATAACCTGGTTCCTTTAAAAGGTTAAAGAATGTGAGTAAGTTACATTTATTCTATAAGTTCTTGGATGCTTGGATGACCTGGTTTCACTGGGCAAAGGACACTGGTGGTTCCTGTTGGGTGCTGGAGTGAGGAGGGAAGGACAAGAGGGCCCAAAGCGATGGGGACTTATAAAAGGGATTAAAGAATGTTAGAGAGACATTACAAAATCACTAACTGAAAGATGGCTAATCTGAGATATTTCTTTTAATACCTTCCCACAAACTTTCTAGCCAACAGTCCTGGAGTAGGCATTTTATGGATTACATGTTCATGAATGTGCATATATAATATTGTATATCCTTTTCTCATCCTTCTAGATCTACTTTCAGAGAGGCGGGTAGAGGAGGCATTTTCTCCAAATCATCAGTGTTTTCTTTACATAAAACACTGCATTGAACGAATGGGGGAGGGGCGAAGCCCTAGATTACCACATAACTTTTCCTAGAATATTCTTAGGATTCTTACACTGTGCTTAAAATATCAACTGTCAAAATAATATAATTATTTTTCAAGGAAATCCTAAACATCTGCAATTAGCCTAGCAAGTCTATATAAATGAAATAGTACACACCTCCCCTCCCCATCCCAGAAAAATAAATCTGGGGAGAAAACAGAGCTCAGTCCAAGCATCCTTTGTAAATGGCATCCTCATTCTCCACATTTGCTTATTTTTAAACCCAACTCCTAAATGTAAAGCATCATATCCAAATGCCACCTGTTTGAAAATTTAACAAAGCATTAAGAGCTTTCTATTTGCTTCCTAAAATTTGACAAGAATAGCTTATTGTGCTGGTTGATTAGCATGGTAGAGAGTCTTCATCTTGTTCATAGGTTTTACACTTCTTATGAGTACTTAGAACCCTGTGTCACAAAGCAAGTTAGATGAGCAATTTTATCTCCGAAGGCCTTATATGGTTAGGTATAAGGAAGTGTGCTATTCATTCAGAAAAGGATAGCACTACTGTCCACCACATTTAGAAGAGAAAAAAGAAATCCAAAAAGGTTTAAAAGGTGTTGCCCGTAAGAGGTGTGTCTGCAATTTTAACGGTAGAGTCTCCATGGACCATATGCTTTTGAAAATAAAAATAAAAAGTTTTCAGTTGAATAAAAATGTTTAGAGTTAATGAGGAGATTGAACATGGTTTAGAATTTGGAGCCATCCCCTGCCATTTTAGTGGTTATATTAAATCAGCCTGAGGGCCTGCGGGCAAATAGAAGTAGAACAGCTATATCCTCTTTTATCTTTTACACACACATATATGTGATCTTTTTGCTTGATTCTTGCTTGGTTCTTCTAAAATGCCAAAATATACTATTCTTCCCTTTGCTTTATTAAAGATGTTTGTATTTTTAAGGCCCCAAATATAAAAGGCCCCAATAATATTTTAACCACATGTAGTCAATGTGTAAAATGTTAAAAGTGGGGTTTCCTTTTTTTCAGAAACACCCAGGTTAAGTCTTCTGTATGATTTGCAAGTTTTCTACCTACTGGAACAACTATAGACAGTTGTGTAAAATATTTGGATTAATGGTTGAACTTGAACTTGTGCCTTTAAAACATCTGGGGACTGACCTTGGCCACAAGAGCAGTTGTTCCTTTTAAGTTGATCCAGCAGAAATTAAATATCTGCGGGGGGAGGGGGATGTGGAGGCTAAGAGATGGGGTTCCCTGCAAGTCTGTTCTCCCATGGGACTAAGTGTTCCTTCTGGCTCCTTGGAGAACCATCCTGTTTGGAGTGCAGAAGGAACTGGTTTACACCACTTCCATCACAGAGACCTTGAGATTTTCATGAATCTCTTTGTCTTCAGCATTTGAAAGTGGAAAACCTTGCTGGATTTGTAATATTTCAGCCATTTACCCCACACTTCACAGTTTGCCAAAGTAGGTTTGGTCAGAAGATGGGACTCTCCATTTCCCTTGGCTCAAAACACTCTGAAGAAGTTAGCAGTACCAACTTCCCCATACACAAAGGCTTTGGGAATACTTATTTAAATCTGACTTTTGAATCAATCCCAAGTGACTGTTCCTTGGCAAAAGATATGTAACTTTATCACAGATAAATTTTCCTTGCTCACAATTCCTGGCCCAGAGCGGCTGTAAGGATCATGTAGATGTGTGTTGGAAATTAAACAGTGTACTACCAGGGTGGCCGCAATTAAATTCAGACTTGCATTCAAACCATGCCCTGTTCTGCATTTCTTCGAGAAGTTTGCTTTCTATAGACATTTCAAAATGTTCCTTCACAAAAGAAGGAGGCAGGGTGGCTGGGCCCAAGTCCCCTAAATCAAGGCAGTGAGAACAGAAAGGGGGAGAATATATTTGCAGGGTGCCAAAGAAGCTGTTAATATACATGGATCCTCAGACTTTTAATTTAATTTAAGGCGTTCTCTTAGGGAGCCCAAGAGTTATTCTCCCCCACATTCACAGACAGACTACAATCATTATTTGGAAAAGAAAGAAATTATGAGCTCTCATTGAACACCAACCCACAAGCAAGTGTTATAAAATGGAATGGTTCCTTGAAAGAAAAATTTTCTTCCTCTGCTTAAAATACATTTTAGGATTGAAATGCTGAATGTTAGCAACTTCTGATAATAGTAAAGAGTCCCAGGCTCATGTGAGGAATTAGATGGCTGGAGGGGGAAAAAAAGTGATCAATTTGGAATAATTTTTTCTACATAATTATAGATAGTACAATATTTAGAAAGAAGAAAATTACGGAGAATCAATTATAGACATGATTTTTCTACACTACAACAAAGTTTATGAAATTTGCAAGTTTGTTTGTTTGTTGGCAAAATTGCTTGAATATGGAATTCAAATTTAATCTGCTCTCTGGTTCTATGTGGAATCGGTTTTAACCACTTTTATTCATTTGAAGAAATACAGAGTACATGCAGTTAAAGTCGCTGGAAAAAATTCCCAGCATTTTCATGCTTATGTCAAATGGCCATTTGAAATACTCTCCTAAAAATCTATTTGAGAGTGTGCCTCTGTAACCTTTGAAAAGTTTGGGAGTTATCAGAGGAGTTGGCCTGCTCAAAGCAGATAATCACTCTTGCATAAATGTCGCCCAAAAGAACAGTTCTCTGGTTGAGGTGCAAAATAACATAATCTCAAGATTTATAGCCACACCAAGGATGGTCAAAGCATTTTTTTCCCCCAGTAATGTACATTGGAAAGTTACCACACACATTTCACATGCAAGCTTAAATGATCTGAAAAAGACAATCACCGATTTCAGGCTGAACTGATTCCAACATTTGAGCAAATCACAAACAGCAGATCTGGCCTTGCTTAAAATTTCCATCTAGTTGTTGAACTGAACAAAAATAAACAAATGGAAAGCTTGACAGATGAATAAGACTTTTCTCATGATTTTTTAAAACCAAAAATGCAGCAGAAAACAAATACCACCACAGAAGTCCTTGCAAAGAAAGTGCCTTTGGCATCTAGTCTGGAGCAAACAATCTCCCCAGACCACCCCCTTCGCGCTCCCACCAGTGCCCTCCACTCTTGCTTTATCTCCTAATTTCGTGGACTGGATCGCTGGGCTGTTTATCAAACAGTGTGCAATAAAAACGGCTTCACTCTACTACTCTATGAACTCTTGCAATTTTCTCCCTCCTCCTGGACAGAGGCCACTAGTAAGGGAAAGCCTCAGGAAAAAAAAAAAAAAAAGCAGAGCAGTGAAAGCAAAGAAACAATAGCCGACCGTGGCTTTGACAATGCCTTCCCTCAACCCTCTTTCTGCTCCTGCTGTGACACTTGCATTCAAGAGCAAGGGCGGCTGCCATCGGATGCATGGACAATGGATTGAGGAATACAAGGCAGGGGGGAAAAAAGGAAATCAGATGAATTCTGAACTAAGATGGCAGGGCTCTCACCTTTTCCGTGTTTTTGCGAATAGTCTGGATGGAGGCGTCCCGCAGAGAAGAAATAAAAAGGGTGTCTGAATTGTTGGATGGTGCTGAAGGCTTCTGCATTTTGCAAACGCATTTTAGAACTATTTGCAGGGGCATACTTGCTGCCAGCCATCTCTCTCTCTCTCTCCCCCTCTCTCTGTCTCTCTCTCTCTCTCTTCTGTTTTATGTCCTGCTATCTCCATCACACCTCTATTAGTATGAAGACTTTCTGCCTGTGTAAGTGAGAATGTGCATTCCTTAGTGTTTGAATCAAGACCCACGTCTGCATGCATTTCTAATCTAAGGAGCCTATAGCGGTTACTACAACTATCAATTAGTCAGCAATAGCTGAGACCCTCAAAGCCTCTGAAGGAACAAAGGTGGAAAGACATGCAAATACTCCAGCACCTGGATCACACAACTTGCTGGCTACAAATATCGGCACCTTTTCCTGGTTTTCTTTTTTCTTTTCTTTTCTTTTTTTTTTTTTCTGTTTAACTCCAAAATCTATGTGATATTACAGGCTACTAATGTATCCAGCTGCATAATTAGGGATGGGAGTGCCTCTAGGTATATACGTTTCTTTGGCATCTCTGAAATGCATTAAGCTGAACTAAAAGGAAATACCTGGTGACAAATCAGAGTTTATGACATATTTGATCTATGCTCCATTTTAACAACTGCAAGTAGAACTTAAATTAAGTATATAGTAGGGTTCTTTGTCCATTTCAGTGGCTTTTATGAAAGAGGCTAATAAAATAGTGATAAAAAGAGGAGGGGGAGGTATTCAGCTACAGAAAAGCATATACGAAGATTAATTCTCCTCCATAACAGATAAGATCATTTTGATTTAAATTCAAGTCTGGATGTTAACATTGGGTGGCTGGTTCTGGAGCATGTGTATTTTTTTTTTTTTTAAATAGTGTATGTTGTGAGTACCAGCGTACATTGGATGTATCCGTGGTAACTTTCATTGGATGTATTCTGTGCTAACAATCTGAAGCAATATAAAGAATTCTTTTCTCATTTTACAGAAACCTCAAAAAAAAAAAACCCCACCCTTTTGAAAAACAATGCTTTGCCTTACAGTTTTCAAGGACATCAAAATATTGCTAACTTGAATACACACGCAGAAAGAGAGAGGTATAAGTAACAGCTGATCTGACTCACTGGTGAATATGGATAATTTCAAAGGGAAGGGTCTACTCCGTATCTGATGTTATCTGTGATTTCCCCCCCTCTTTTCTGGGCCATGAAAAGCTGCCTTTCTTTCCTCCGCACTTCTTGCTAGAATCGAAACTATTTTCAGACAAGGCATGGCACACATCCTGTAAGTTAAGAACCTTCTCCAACTCTGTAAACAAGACAGAAAGTCTCACCTGAAGACATGCATTTACAGCCGAGCTGTGGCAGGAGCTGCAAAATAGTATCACCTTATTTCCCTCTGCTATTTATTCCTCTTCTGGGGACTGCCACTCTAAAGAGCAATTTCTGTTTTCTTTCTTCCTAGACAACACGGCTCAAGCAATCATTTTACCCCCATTTAATCTGTCAGGTAGCTACAGAAGCGGAGCAATTTGGAAATAACCCCCACACACACCAAAGAGCACCCCCCCCCCCAACCACAGAGCCTGGAAACTGAGTTGCAGGGGGCCGGGCAGTGAGTCTGGCAAGCTTTCACAACGAGGAGAGGTGTTAGAAAGGAGGACAGACCAGGTCCCTAACAAGATAAAGCAGGGGTAGAGAGGGAGGGTGGAGAGCATCCCCCCAGTACCCCCACCCCCACCGCGCCCCTCCAACAAACCCTGTCACTTAAGAAAGAAAGAAAGAAAAAAAAAATCCTAACGAGGTTGAGAGGGAGAAGGGAAATAGTGCTAAATAGCTGGCGAGATGACCCACCGTCCTGTTCGCTCCTTGGCGCTTGCCGAGGGGAGTAACAGCCACAGCAGTGACAACGGCGTTGCAATGTGCCAAGTGCAACCTCTGCCCGGGGCTCTCTGCCTCCCAAAAAGGAGAGAAAAGCATGCCCCAGACAGAGCACAACGGGAAGGAGCAGGAGCCATCGGCAAGTCACCGACCCGGGCAGCACCGGCTGGTCTCTGAAAGCCCCGTATCAAGGGTCCCATTCAAAGGCAACGAAGAAGCAGAGACAATGGCAAATCAAAACCTGGCAGGGCTTCCAGAATAATTTAACTCCTCACTCCAGAATCTAGATGGGTAGAGCAAGCAACACAGGCGAGAGCTCCTTCACACCAAGGCGCGAGCATATGCCTGCCTCTCGGTGGATGTATTTTTAGACATAATATCAGGGGCAAGGCAGCCTGTGCTCTCATCAATAGCATCCGCTTCTCTTTCTCGCTGGCAGGCTGGCCGACGGTCAGAGGGGAGCAGCCCCCAGGCCTCGCCCAAGCCAGAGTGGGTGAGGAGCACCCCAACTCCTGACCCATTGTCTCCCAGCTCGGAGAGCATGAAATGCATTTTCAGGATGTGTTCCGAAAGGAGGTCACGCCTTGTGGCAGTTTGCTCACCTCCCATCTTTCCACAAATGACCTGACTGCTACCCTCGGAAAGCACAACCAGGGGGAGAAATCTGCACCTTGGCAAAGGCGATTCAAACACCGGAGGCTGGGGATGCAAACATTCATGTCTGTTTAGCAGGACACGCAGGATTAGTGCCATGCCCTAGACTCCTAAACTCCTCCAAACAGCAATGCTTATTCAAAGCAAGCGGTGGAGGACATTTTATATCCTCCAGATCTGCTTTATGTATGAGTATTCCTCTCCTTCACTTGAAGCTTCAAATAGTTCCAATAATAAACACAACAGAAAAATCGGAGAAGAGAAAGTAAAGGAGACATCCTCAGCCTCCGTGAACAAATCAAATATAATGTAGTGTGCTCTGGGCCAAGCCTAGAAATTCTCCCCCACGTGGAGGATTAAAATATTTAAAAACGTTCCTTTAAATCTTTCATAATAGAGTACGCTTATTAAATATGGATATGCACATATCTACACATACACAAAATTCGCAAGTTAATTTAAATTTATGGGAGAAATCCAAAGGATACTAGGTCAAACAATCCAAAAAAGAAAACAGCCATAAAAAACCATCTCTAACCACACACCAGCTCTCTGAAGTTTCACACAACACTAGAATGAGACGGATGGACGCAATGGTGATGAATGAAAATGTTTCACAACCGTGATATTCCAAATGAAATTATCTGAAAATGAAGAGCAAAATGCCCACTTCCATGTTTTTTGGGTCAGAATTTGTTTCTGTCAGAACTAGGGTGTTTTTTTTTTTCAATGTCATATACATGTAATCTGTAAAGGCAAATTATAACATGATGTCCAATTCCACAAATAAGCATTCTGAGTTTTGATTTGCCTTTTAAGAGTAGAAACAGTTTATAATTTCACATTGTAAATCTCACTAGGACTGAATGCTCTTACAAGGATTGACAGAGCAAGAATAATTCATGTCGGACCAAAAGGCTTCTTTCACTCAGCTTCATGCAGCTTTTTTTCCCAACAGCTCTGGGCCAAAACGCATGTAGAATCTTGAGCTGAACTATCCATCACATTTCCCTAGTCTTTCAATTAATGACACTGCAATCAGATCGATAGAATGTAATAAGAAAAGAGCTTTGCATTTCTATACCTATTAATTCGTTGAGTAACTCCAGCAGTAAAACGTGACTTGAAAGGAAAAACACTCAAGGAAAATGAATTCTCTTAGCATATTGAGCAATGACACCCCGACCCAAAAGTGAATACTGGAGTTTCTACTTTCCAGCCAGGGTTATTAGGATCCAAGAATGAGACTGTCAGGAGCAAACTTACTCATTTTTTCACAAGATTCTCTGTCATATACTCACACCCCCACAGGTCTTGTCAGATTGGTCAGTTTTTGGAATTTGGGAACAAATACCCTTGAAAAGCGAGTCAGAGCATAGGTTGGGGCAGCCGTTCCTCCCCACTTCCCAGGGCAGCCAGATTGCCAAATTTGTGATCTTAGTTTTTCTAGGGCATTCTGCACAGAGGAATTGGTTTCAGAAAGAGTAAGACAGGGGAAGAATGATTAGAAGGCTCATTGAGTGTGGCCCCATCCCCAATCACTGCCTTGGTCTGAGACCATGTGAACAGTGAAAGAGACACAACAGTGCCTGCACTCTCTGTGTTTACCACCAGTGACAGAGGACTGGGCAAATGAAGTAGGAGTTCTCTGTGGAGAAGGATGAGTGGGGGCGGGGGGAGAGGGGAGGCTGTCCTCCAATGTCCTCTAGAATCATGTGCACGACCAGACCTCAATGCCACTAGAGGTGAACCAACAGTGACTTCATGAACTCAGAAGCAGAGAGAAGAGAGGTGGTTGCCAGGACAGGGAAATGGGGGACATGGGGAGATGTCAGCCAGATACAAGTTTACAAGTTTCCAGTTATAAGAGGAATGAGTTCTGAGTATCTAGTGTACAACATGGTGACTATAGTTAATGATACTGTGTTGTATACTTGAAATTTCTAAGAGAGTAGACCAAAGTGCTCTTAACACACACACACACACACACACACACACACACAGTATTGTTTGTGAGGTGGTAGTTATATTAATTAGCTTGACTGTAGAAATCTTTCATAATGTATACATATAGCAAAGCATCAAGCTTTACACCTTAAATATATACAATTTTTATTTGCCAATTATACCTCATAAAGTTGGGGGGTGGGACAGTAATTTCAGTCCTAAGAAGTAGACTCTACTAAATGATGGTTCCAGTATGGTTCAATCAACTGCTGGTTTTATAGAAAGACCATAGGTTTTGTTACCAAACTAGAGTTTATCAATTGTATCATAAGCCCATTAGCATCTGTGAACCTTAGATGTGTGTTAGTAAAATACAGGTATCACTGCTTAATTCAAGGGCTGCTAGAGCTTGAATGGGAGATTGTGTATATAAAGCACATGCACATACTAGCTAAGCCTTTCTCTTCCCAATCTTCAGATTTCCACACATAAAATAGCAATAAAAGTACAAGCTTATTGTACAGATTAAATGAGATAGTGTCTAGGATGCTCCATAAACTGCTCAGCAATATAAAACATAAGGGTATTATTATTATAAAATAACAATCATGCTTTTTAAAACTGAACACATCATTCAGTGTACACAAAAGATGAATAATGTAGTCTAGTGTGTCACTATGTGTGCAGTTAGGTATTCAAACCCATGGAGGAAATATCAGCAGTCATGTCTACTGATGGAGGTGTGCCAGGTGACTGGGGCACCACCAACCCACCTTCCAGTGGATTCCTCCTTCGCTGTGGAAGTCATTGTTTCAGGGTAGGAAAGAAAGACTGGAAGTTCCCAGATGAAATTGCAAGATGGACTCTAGCAATGTGTCAGAGACACCTGTACTAAGAGGTAAGAATGTTACTCCTCAGTGGGCGCTTGGGTGGCTCAGTTATTTAAGCCTCCAAATCTTTCATTTTTTAATATTTTATTTATTTATTCATGAGAGATACAGAGAGAGAGGCAGAGACACAGGCAGAGGGAGAAGCAGACTCCCCGTGGGGAGCACGATGTGGGACTCGATCCCAGGACCCCAGGATCATGACCTGAGCCAAAGGCAGACCCTCAATCACTGAGCCACCCAGGCATCCCAAGCCTCCAACTCTTGATTTTGGCTCAGGTCATGATCTCAGGGTCCTGGGATCTAGTGACACATCCACGCTTAGTGTGGAGCCTGCTTAAGATTCTTGCTCTCCCTCTGCCCCTCCCCCCACCTGCACATGTTCTCTCTCTCTCAAATAAATCTTTAAAAAAAAAAGAACATCACTTCTCAGTGTTCCCTGTGTTTATAACAAAAGGAGAAAAGATCTAATTATTTGTTTGATAAATATTTCCATGTCAATAAAATATTCATGAAGAGCAATCTAGGTAGGAGGTGTAAGGGAAAAAAAAATGTGGCACTCAAAGAGCTTTAAGACCAGAAAAAAAAAATTAAGCATAAATGTTAAGTGAGTAAAAAAGCTACAGGCTTTGGCATAAAGTTTGGTGGTAACTGGCATTTGGCACCTGCAGTAGCAGAAGTGCTTGTAAGGGACCCATTTTATTACTTTGTCATGACAGTTATTGACTAATGAAATGAGACAGTAAATGAGGAAGCTTAAAATAGTTGCTACAAAATATGAAGCTTTATGAAGACATCAAGTTCATTATCTATGCATGTTTTGAATGGAAAACATTGGGAGGCTTCTAGAAACTAAAAATCCATTTCAATAGCTATGGTTAACCAAAGAGGATGTCTGCTTCTTTTTTAGGGAAATAATAATAAAAATAATAGCTACTACTTATATAACACTTAGGCAGTGCCAGGCAATGTGCTAAGCGTTTTAGGCCTAACAGCTCACTTAATCCTTACAACAGCCCCATGAGGTACATCCTATTGTTATCATCATTTTACAGATGAGGAAACTAAAGCACAGAGAAATCAAGTGACCTGCCGAAAATCACACAGCTAGTACAGGGCAGTGCCAAATTTCACACTCAGTCAATATAAGGCCTGAGGCCACACTCTTGACCAATACACTCAATCATCTCTCATCTTTATTTTCTTCCCTCTTTAGATTCTCAGCAATTCAAATTTTCACCACAAAGTGAGACTGAATGGCCATCAGGCCAAGTCAGCTATGGGTAAACTTTAAGAGAAAAAGAGAAATAATATACATAGTCAAGTAAAACATAGAACCAGAAGCAAACTGTAACAGTGTGAAGCTGCTAGAAAGCCTGCCTTCTTTTCTCCAGCTTCGTTTCCAAGCACGTGCATTTGTGCATTTATTCAGCAAATGTCACTGAGCACAATTACCTACTAGACACAGCAGGTTCCCACCCCATCAGATCTTACAGGTTAGTGTAAGACACTGCCAGTAGGACAATTACAATACAGGTGTTTTCTTAGAAAAACTAGAATTGAGAAAGCAGAATATTTGGTTTCCATCTGGGATAGCTGTCATGAGATCAGAAATGGGTGGATCGAGAAATTTCTCAGAGAGGAACACATCTCAGTAGAACTTTCTTCTGGTGTAATGCTAACCACAATCCCTTCTTTTAATTTGTCTCTATTTTCTCTGTCCTGGTCTGATGTGTGCTACTTACCTGGACTCCCTGCTGACTGCCCTGGAGATATGGATCTTTTGTTTCTCAACCTACCCCAGCCCAAATACTACAAGTGAAAGAAGGAAGACACCCTCCTCTCTACCTCTCTCCCTTGATGTTTAACAGACACTCAAAAAAAATTGGGGGGCGGGGGACAGCCTGGGTGGCTCAGTGGTTT
The DNA here is from genome assembly GCF_048164855.1 of Canis lupus baileyi. NCBI lineage: Eukaryota > Metazoa > Chordata > Mammalia > Carnivora > Canidae > Canis > Canis lupus. Next base: position 77,242,274 of record NC_132840.1, read on the forward strand.
AGCGCCACCTTTGGCCCAGGTTGTGATCCTGGAGTCCCAGGATCGGCTCCCTGCATGGAGCCTGCTTCTCCCTCTGCCTGTGTCTCTGCCTCTCTCTCTCTCTGTGTGTCTTCTCTCATGAATAAATAAATAAAATCTTAAAATTTTTTTTCAAGTAATTCAAGTATGCACATTTTAATAATGTTCATTACTTTTCCTAATTATAATAGCAGCACGTTTGCTACCAAAATTTTACAAGAAAATAACAAAAACCTAAAGATTACAATTAATATTATCCATAGTAATAACAATTAAAGATAACCACATTTGCTATTTCAACAGATTGCCCTCTAATCTTTTACATCAATGGATGTTAATGTTTTCATGTATTTATGCATCTTTTTTTTTGTATTTATGCATCTTTTACAGCATTTTCATCATAATGTAAATAGCTGCCTACCCTCCTAACTTGACATCATGTTAGGAGCATTTTGGATGCTTAATATCTTTCAAAATGGTTTAAGACATTATATGATATTTCTAAAGAAATGTTATTTGACTATTTCCCCAATATTGGACATTTAGGAAGTATTTCGAATCTGTGTTATACATAAGGCTGTAAGAGACATCTTTTTACATAACTATTTGACCACTTTCCTTAGACCAGATTAGGAGTGGGACTATTGGATCAAAATGTGTTCTTTTATGTCTTGAAAAATTGCTTCCCAAAAAGTTTTTGCCAATTAACATACTTAAATACTGGAGGAAATTCTCATTTCTCTGCAGTATCACAAGCCTTCAGTGTTTTTTTGTTTTGTTTTGTTTTGTTTTTTTATGTACCTTACTATCTACTACTTATTTAGTCATGCTATTTAGCTTTTATTTCTTTGAATCTAGTAAGTTCAGACTGATATTGCAAGAACTCACTGACCATTTTTAAGATTTTATTAATTACCTGTTTATATCTTTTCTGTACACATATATATGCATATCTTGTACACACACATTGTCAACTATTGCAAGTACATTTTCTAAGTTGCTTATGACTGCTTACTGTCAGAACTTTCATATTATATATATACAAATTTATTTGTATTTTCCTTTGTGGTATCATCAGATGCTTTTATATTTTGAAGTACTTTTCACTCAAAATTAAATACCTATGTTGTTTGTCTTCAAATTATTTTATATATAATCAGCCTAAAATATATTTTGGTGTATTTTGTAAGATAAGGATATAACTTAAGAGTTTTATTTCCCTTCAACTGACAATTTTCCTAGTACCTGCCCCCATTTCCATTGATATTTTAAGTATGATAAAGTGTATATATTCAAACCTGTTTCAGGGCTACCCATTCCATTCAGATGTTTACATATTTAAATTCTTTCCAGTAAATGAACTGTCAAAGCATTTTTCTGGATGAAAATTGACTGAAAGACTTCTGCTCTCAGGGTGAGAGACAAAAATGTCCTATTATTAAGGACTGGGCTGAGTTGTATTGCTGATTTTAGGTGTGATAAGACAGCTGCTAAAACTAGCTGGGTCTCAGGATTGGCTTTGATGGCCAAAGGGCTGAAATTGAAGTCATAGGAGTTGAGATTAGGGCAGAAAATTCCACCTGAAGGCAACAGGAAACGACAAGAGTCAAAGGGGTTAATCAAATAAAAGTCTGCAGGAGAAAGTCAAGACCCAGACACTGACAAGAGCACTTATAAATTAAAGTTTGAAGAGGCCAGGCCAACCTTAAGCTCATCCTCACAGAACCAGATGAAGAGAAGAGCCAAAGCATCTCCAAGAGAGGAAACTAGAGGGCACCAGGGTGGCTCAGTCGGTTAAGCATCTGCCTTCAGCTCAGGTCATGATCCTGGGGTCCTGGGATCCAGTCCCATGCTGGGCTCCCCGCTCAGGGGTAGCCTGCTTCTGCTGCTCCCTTTGCTGCTCCCCTTGCTTGTGCTCGCTCGCTGTCTCTCTCTTTCTCAAATAAATAAAATCTCTTTTTTTTTTTTTTTTGCTTTTAATTTTTTAATTTATTTTTCTATTTGTTGGTTTGTTTGTGGGGTTTTTTGGTACAAAAACGTGGTTGCACTTTTCTTTTTTACTTAAATTCAATTAGCCAACATATAGTACATCTCAAGTTTCAGAATATCACACCAGTGCTCATCACATTATGTGCCCTCCTTAATGCCCATCACCCAGTTACCCCATCCCCACCCACCCACCTCCCCTTCAGCAACCCTCAGTTTGTTTCCCAGAGTTAAGAGTTTCTCATGGTTTGTCTCCCTCTCTGATTTTTCTCCACTCAGTTTCCCCTCCCTTCGTCTATGGTCCTCTGCACTATTTCTTATATTCCTCATAGGAGTGAAACCATATGATAATTATTTTCTCCGATTGACTTATTTCACTCAGCATAATACCCTCTAGTTCCATCCATGTCAATATAAATGGTGTTCATCCTTTCTGAGGGCTGCATAATATTCCATTTTATATATGTGTATTATATATATATATCACATCCTCTTTATTCATTTATCTATCAATGGATGTCTCAGCTCCTTCCACAGTTTGACTATTGTGGACATTGCTGCTATGAACTTTGGGGTGCAGGTGCCCCTTTGTTTCACTACATCTGTATCTTTGGGATAAATACCTAGTAGTGCAACTGCTGAGTCATAGAGGTAGCTCAAATAAATAAATAAAAATTTTTTTTTAAAAAAGAGATAGAGGAAGATAGAATGCAAATGTGTGGAGGGATGCGGGGTAGGGGGCCCGGGTTCACCCCTTGAGCTGGCACAGAAGCAGTGCATGGCTGGACAGAGTGGATCAAAGCCAAGAGACACAAATTCATTTGTGTACCTTCACTAAAGTTTGTATTTCCCCTGAACAAATATATGATCAATGTATTACAGACAACTGATGTGGGTCATTTAAATTCACTTATTTTCCTTTCGTACATAGATCAAGTTTTGGCTGAAATAAACTGAGGAGCTACCTGCCTCAGTTCCCCTTCTCCCTATGCAGTGATAGAATCAATTCAATTAGAAAGCAGCAACCATGAAGCAGCTCCTTCACCCTAAGTGTGCTAGTATCACAAATGTGAGGGTTTCCAGTGGGGGTGGGGGACAAACACGTCAATTTGAAGATGCAAGGTTGCCAAAAGAAAGAATGCTTCCCCTTTCCAATGTACAGGTAGGAAAAGGCTATGGCATAATGATGGAAAATCTTGTCAGCTTTCTACTGCAGTTCTGATGGATCATCTACATGGCAGACAATTAACAACCCCCCCCCCCATTGACACCACACTGAATGGACCACACAGGGCATCTCTAGGAGTGTGTGGGAGTAATGTGCTTTGGCAGGAAACATGGCCTCTAGAGTGAGCTGATTAAAGCTTGGGTCTTACTATACCAATAACTTACTGTATGATCTTTTTTTTTTTTAAGATTTATTTATTTATTTTAGAGAGAGAGAGAGAGAGTAGGGGGAGGGGCTGGGGGAAAGAATCCTCAAGGGACTCCCTGCTGAGCACAGAGCCTGATGCAGGGCTCAATTCACAACCCATGAGATCAAGACCTGAACCAAAATCAAGAGTTGAACGCTTAACCAACTGAGCCACCCAGGTGCCCTTGCTGTGTGATCCTGAGTAAATTCCCTAACCTCTCTGAGCATCAGCGCCATCACCAGCAATGTGGGCATAGTAATGATATTCACCTCACAGGGTTGTTGTAACACTAAAAAAGAAAACAGCTATGAACTATACAGATGATACATGAGTCTGGTAACTGAATAGCATTCAAGTAAATATCAACCTGTGTTAGGAGGCAATATAGGGAATGCAAGGTAGAGGACTGTTTGTTTTGATAGGTCCCTCAATGCTTCATCTACCAAATGGGTCCACACACACCACAATACCTACTCTATAGGCGGCTACAAAGGTTAAATGAAATGATACCTACATATAGGCCTGGAACAGTGCCTGTCTCTAGAAAAGTTAGCTGTTGTTATTGCTATTGTTTTAATATCCAGAATGTGTAGCTGGAATCCCCAAGTCAAAAGTCAATGAGAAACTGAACACATAAAGGGAAATTTCTTTTCCCAACTGGAAATATACTATAACCAAATCAGATTTTCTGAGTTGATTCTCCCAACCCTAATGGAAAATCCACATTGCAATAAAATGGATTCCTGTGGCAATGCTAGAGGCATCCGGCTCGTAATCACAGACAAGGCAGCCCCTCTAAAACAGCTGGGATGACAGTTCCAAGGGTCTACCGAGTTCATTCAGAGGACACAGAGACGTCTTTTTGCTAGACTGTGACAGCAGGCATTCTCTCTCAACTGCTTTTCTGGGAGATCCTATGGGTGGTCTCCCAGTCAGTAGCCAGGAAACCCCCCTGCCTCTGATAATAATCCCAAGGGTCTCTTAATATCAGACAAGGGGGTCAGAGGAGGGGAGGTTTCTGGCTAATTCCCAAGACCATACATCTCTACCCATGCTTTTATTTTTAAATTCATTCACCCAACTATCAAACATTTATCTCTGTGCCTAGGCTAGGGGCTGAGCATATAGTAGTGAACAAAGCAGATTAGGTTCCTGACCCATGGGGCTTGCATTCTACTGGGAGAGCCAAACACTAACCTGGTAGGCATGCAGGTAAATACACAACTGCAAATTAAGAGTGAAGTTCAAGTGAGAAGAGGAAGAGATCTGAAGGGGAAGATCTCCCTGAGCAAGTGGCATCTAAACCTGGTGTGAATGGGCAGCCCAGGTAGCTCAGCAGTTTAACGCCACCTTCCACCCAGGGTGTGATCCTAGAGACCCGGGATTGAGTCCCACGTCAGGCTCCTTGCATGGAACCTGCTTCTCTCTCTGCCTCTCTCTCTCTCTCTCTCTCTCTCTTTCCCCTCTATGTTCTCATGAATAAATAAAGTCTTTAAAAAATAAATAAATAAAAATAAAGCTGGTGTGAAGCATGATATATAAGAAGCAACACCAGCTTTGAAAATAAAATTTTCAGGGGCACCTGGGTTGCTCAGTGGTTAAGTGGCTGCCTTTGGCTCAGGTCGTGATCCTGGGGTCCTGGGACTGAGTCCCACATCGGGCTCCCTTCCGGGAGCCTGCTTCTCCATCTGCCTGTGTCTCTTCCTCTCTCTGTGTCTCTCATGAATAAATAAAATCTTTAAAAAAAGAAAGAGAAAAGAAAATGTTCATAAACATTGGCTTGAATGAAACAATCCACAAGGTTGAAGAAGTTACTGATATTGCCCTCCAGAAGTTACGCTGTTATTAGTGAGCACATGTTCAACAATGTAAGAACCCTATCTAAGCGTACCAGCTCTTAGTTGAAAAAAAGCACACAGCAATCTAGTACCGCCTACCTGAGGAAGGAAAAGCAAGGTGGCCAGTCATAGAGACTTTTCCATGGAGCCAGTTCCCCCAAGAGCCACTGATTAGCATTCCATAGATAGGGTTCTATTTGTAGAACTAGCAGCACAAATCTCTGTCAAGGTGAACAACAGAAGCCATGGTAGAGAAAAATGGAGACTGTGGGTCATAAGGAAGATGGGATTGGCCCTGTAGCCTGGATAGGAACAGCCTTGGAGGAAGAAAGGAATGGAATCTTAAATTCTTACATAGTCTCCACGAAAGTTAAGATGTTCCTTCCAAACTCCTTTCATTCTACCAAAAGCCAAGTCAAGACTGGCCTCGTTCCATGAGACTTCCCTACCTCCCAGAGCATGTGTCGTCTCCCCTACAGTATCATACTTCCATGGCACTGCACTGCATTGTTCTCCAGTCACTTAATGAATCATTTTCTTGCCCACTCAATGTGATATACTCCTCAAGGACAAGGACTATCCCCTTCCTTCTTTTGTATTCCCTACAGTGCTCAGTTTAGTATTGTGCCCACTCGAGGCACTTAACATATCAATGTCCGTTGGAGAAATGAATGGTTTAATTAATCCATATATCTGTAAGATTTCAGTAGGTTGAAAAAAAAAGAAAGAAAAAAAAAGAAAGAAGGTGCTCTGGGTATAACAAAACCGAGCCATCCCTGGCTAGGGCTGGATAGTCATTTTAGGAGAGTGTTTAATACTGCATATTGGTTATTTAAATGGAGGGTGTAAGGTCCCATATGTGGAGATTTTTATCTATCTAGGGTAATTAAAGGGCTTCTTTACCTAGCAACATGTGATGGGCAAGAAAGACCTTTCAGAGTCTTTCCATTTCTAATTCACATTCTGTAGGTTCTGATTTCTTACCATCTCAATCCAAACAGTCCATGGTGTGAATGGTCCTTAGAAAAGACCCTGTACCATCTTACGAAGGATACACTGAACACTTCAGATCCTTCTAGGCTCTAGAATAGAACTCCACCTTCACCATGTCCACTACCACCACCACCACCCCCAGCACGGGCACCAGTACCCCCACCGAACCGAAGCACATATTTAGAAACCAGCAGAGTGCAGCCATTGGTTTAATTTCACTGGTGCTGGGCTTCTATGGGGGAGTGGGAAGAAAGAGAATTGTTGCCTTAAATGATTTGTTTGAAAACAAAACAAGGATGATTCGGGCTGTGATGCTGTTTTACTCTCTTCCTGTCCTAATAGAGGTACTGCATCAGGTATGTTTTTCCTTCTGAGAAAGTCAGGGCGGGGGGGGGGGCACTTTAAAGTGATTTTATTGTAGTTATATTATTATTCTCATTTAAAAGTTTTAGCTCTTTTATTCACAGGTAGGATTAAAGCACTCTTTTCTACTTAGCTCTAGCAAGCTCTAATAAAAAAAACATCAGAACATAAAACTTGCCTCTCTGAAGGCGCCAATAGCCATCAAATCTGATGTCACTGCCTCAGAAGCCACTGAAACAAAGGGCCAGGCTCCTCCAAGCCAGTCATGTCACAGGGTCCAGCAGCAGCCAGGCTGTGGGACAGAAAGGTCTGAGCCTCCGTACAGAGAGCATCCATCACTCCCTGGACTCGTGCCCCAACACAAAAGGCTTGGTTTTCTCTCATTAGGCAGCACAGTATGCCCTCTTACAGACCCCTTGTCACACTCTGTGACCTCCTCGGTCGGAGTGTTCTTTGTTTCCTCCTCTTACTTCAAACTAACTCAGCCAGGACAGAATTGAAGCCCAGCCAAGTTTTCATTTTAAATGTTTGCCCCTCTCTTGAGAGTCTTCGGTGAGTTTTCTGGTAGGCAGGTGCTATGCTTTCAAATTGGAGGAAGTCATTGTTTTTGTATATATTGTCTACCTGTAGCCAGGAAAAAAAAAATCCACACAGCCTCCCCACAAACAGATAGAAATACATTTTCCCAGGACAGCTTCTATGAGTCCACGGGGCCGGGGCGGGGGGCGGGGGGGATTATTTTGCTTGCTTAGACTGTTCTAGTCTTGCTTAATACCTACCCCTGTGCTCACTCACCCCCCCCCAGGCCCCACCCAACCAACCTAAACTCCAGTCAGAGTTCAATGAAATCAATTCACAGATGAAGGAAGAAAGTATTTAGAGAGACAGATTTCCCCCACACAGCAAAAACTGGCAGCATAAATCACAGGAAATGATATGAAGGGGCAGTGAAAAGCCCAGTGAGCTTCTTAGTCCATTATGCATTCAGCCTGGAATAATGACCCCTAATTTATTTTAGCCACATTACTCTTTGGTGGGCATGCCCTTAATCTCACTCTGAAGATTTCAGAATACTTTTCTGTTGTTGTTCTTGCCTTTAAACCAGGGAATTTGGCTCATTCTCTAGCTGTTGAGTAGTTAATCTACTCAAACATTTCCCCCTACATAACCATCTGTTCTACCTTGTATTTTTTACCTCTTCACACTATCAGGGCCTCAGCCTGCTCTTCCGGCTCATTCAGTGATCTTTAATTTCTCCTCTGTCTGGTTGCTTATGTTTTGCGGCAGACAATAGAGGTGATATAGGCCATTATTCATGAGTAGCTTCAAGGGTAACGTGAGAAGTGCCTCATCTCCTGACCCCTCTTAGCATAAGAATTGCTGATAAAATTCTGAACTGAAAAGAGAAGTTCTGAGAAAAATATCAGAGCACTACTCACTCTGGAGCAGCTTTCTAGAGAAAGAACCTTGGGGAGAGGGGTGCTTAAAAAATTTTTTATACCTAATCTTAAAAAGCTTGCCTTATACAAAGTTGAATATCAGCCATAATCAAAACTGTCAATTTTCCACCATCCATAACAGCATGGGTATGGCAACGCAAATTCAAAAATAACACTACAACATCATGATAGCCAATAGTTTATTTAATGGGTTCATCTCTAATCCTAATAAACTATGGATCTTTTGCATGTGGCCAACTGGACTCTTGCTTTCTCCCTCCTCATCTTTAGTTGATTCAGCCTCGGATGAATAGTGACACCTCAGAAGGTGAGCAGTGGGGAGGAGAAAGCCTAAATCCACCTACTGGCTATCTAATCACTTCCTAATTACTCAGGAGTTGCCCTGTTGGGAGAAGTGTGGGGACCCTGTGAAATGCATGGAATTGTGGTTCTTAGAGGAGCTTTATCCAACAATTATCATTCATGTGGTAGTGCCTCTGGTCTTTGCAAACACAGGCAAAACAAAGCAACTCTTCACTATCCGTTCTCCCTGGCCCATCTTTTCCAGAGCTAAAGCTTCAAGTCCTGTCTACTTCATGGATATTGCTCATTCACATTCCCTTTGCCATCCAGGCCTCTTTCTGGAACACCAGATAGTTACTGCGAAAGTCTCACTAAACTTCTCTTGGTGCTAATAGTGGTCAACCATGTACTCTAAGACCTAATCCAGAAACCTGGGTGTCACCTCACCTTCCTCTTCTAAATTACTCTCACTTCCAACAACCAATATCTCCAAATACATTACCAATCTAGGTCACTTTTCCAGTACCCTGCTATATAGCTTTAATCCATATTTGCAGTTTCTCTTGCTTAGACCATAGTAGAATCTAAACTCTGCTTCTGATAATCATATTCTCCAATCTTTCTCCACATAAACAGCAGAGTGTTCTCATTTTAAAAATGAGGCTGCCATTTTGTTGTTGTGTAAAATCATGCACTCACTATTCCTTGGTTACTTTAAAGATGAATGTCCATCCCCTTAGCATGGCATACAATCCCTTTGCAACCTGACTTCTACCCACTTCCTCAGACTTAATTTCTGTCAACCCCTCAGACTCTAACTGAGGTCCAACCATACGGAAGTCCTTGCATTCTCCGAGCATTCCATGTTCTCTCACAACTCTTTCCTGTGTATACACCATTCCCTCTACTCACAATGTCTTCTCTTCCTTTGGCCTTTTGTCTAGCTAATACCAGCTCATCAGTCAGCACTCAGCTCATGTATAACTGCCAAACTCCCCTGGCACTTAGGTGCTTCCTTCCTTATTCATGCCAAAGCACTTTGTACTTTCTTTCATTATTCATCTAAAAAAATTATGAAATGCCTGACACATTGTTTTTTACATATCTGTCTCATTCACTAGACATGAAACTCTGAGTACAAAAGTTGTGCTCTTTTATATTTTAGTATCCTCAATGCCTCACACAGTGCCTAATCCAGAGTAGGCGACTCTCAGAGTATACTGAGTGAATAGAGTGGGCTTGCATAGACCCAGGAATAAAGTCAATGGGCCACTCTTTCCCCAGAAGAAATGGTCCTTCTCGTTTTCTCACAGATCTTGGGTTAGAACACCCAGGTTCTAGTCCAGCTCCATTGTCAGGAAGGTCTGAGATCTGGAGCAAGCCAACATTCAACAGCCATCAAAAAACAGCCAACATTCATTCAACACTGATGATGTGAGAGACTCCCTGCTAAGCATGTTATGTGCATGATTTTATTTTTTCCTCACAGTCAACTAAGGAGATAGATATAAATATCATGCACACTTTACAAATGAAGAATTTAAGGAACTCAAACCCATGTTTGATATTGGCTCCCTTCCTCTAGGTTATTGAGAGGCAAAGTGAGACTTGGTGTGTAAAGGAGCTTTACAAATTGTCGAGAGCTATATAGACAGAAGTCACCATGATCATGGAAATCAATGCAGGTTGTCTAAGTGTGATGGACGTTTTTGCAATTATAGTGAAAAGTAAGAAATAAATATTTTACCAGGTGAAGATTCACTTTACATACCTGAATGAAGAAGACTCAGCTGAAAAAAAAAAAAAAAAAAAGACTCTGCTGAAGCACACTCCCAGATCAGAGGTATGTTATAAAATTGTAGGCCAAGGAAGACAAAGTGCCCAAACCCTTTTGCATTTTGTAATGGTAGAAAACCAATGTCTCACGCTGCAGAAAGCCACACAGCTAATGTGTACATAGTCTAGGACTTCTGAGTCAACACTGCTCTATTTTTGGCTTACCTTGTGTGGAGGGAAGTTTCTGAACATGAATATGAAGTTTAGAGAATGGAACTGATGGATCTGAGTGTTCCCTTTAGAGAGTATTTCAGAGCCAACATTAAAATCACAACATGAAAAAAAAATAAAAAAATAAAAAAATAAAAAATCACAACATGCTCCTGACATCTCTCCTCACAGACATCTTTTAATTACAATGTCTTTCTTTATAAGGCATCCAACGAGGACCACATCCAACAGAGCCAACATATAAAAGGAAGAATTTACATCTATCCAGGAAGCTGAACTTAATAAGAAGCACGAGGATGTACTAGAAAGAGTAAAGGCTTTTGTACCAAACAGACGTGAAGGGTAATCTTAACTCTACCACTTAACTGGCTCCTTGGTAATCAAGCAAACCACTTTTATGAGCTTTGGTTTTCTCACCTCTGAAATGAACAAATGATGCCAAACATGTTGGCTTCTCTTCTGCTCATGAGAGGTGTTCATGCCATGTATTAGCCTCGGCCAATTTGCCAACTCCACTTACCTCTCTACTTTTAAGAAGTGACAATGTTTCTCTGGTGCAACAACATGTAAATACAGATACATCAAAGACATACAACATATTTCCCTTTTCTTATCATAAATATCAAGTCTACATCCAGGCAACTTGATGATACTTAGAGCAGCCTTATTAAATAATGGATTTAATGTGTGCTGAGTGGTGCTGAGCTCTCCTTCACGACTCTTTGCAGAAGTCTAAAGAGAATGATCAAATGTGGTGAAGAAAATTAACATCAGTTGGATACACTCTGAGGCCAGATTCTATTACTTCAGTGAATAGAGTCTGGACTCTGAAATCAGACCAACGTGAGTTCAAATTTCACTCCAGCATATACTAGCTTCCTTGTCTTGGGCAAGTTACTTCTCTTTGGACATGGAACTTCCTTGTCTGTAGAATGGGCAGAATGATGGAACCTATTTTATAGACATGTGGTGAGAACGAAATAAATCACTGCATATAAAGTAGCTGGCGCCAGGCCTGACACATAGTTAATTGTTTAATAAATGCAAACAGTGGCCAGTACCCATGTCACATGCATTGTTAAGTGGGGAAGAAAAATATCAAAATGAGAGAAACACAGACTTGATTCTGTTGAAAGAGCTGTATTTTTGTCCTCCTTTAGTTGTATTATTTGGCAGCTGGTATCTAAGACTATACAAGCTTTGTATGGGGAGTTTTTCAAGAAGCTAACTTGTTCCCATGTCCTTCCACGTTTCTCAAATTACATCATTTGTCTGGGAAATTCCCAACCCCAGTCTACCTTTCATCCATTATAAGCCCTTCAAATTCCTCCTAATGACTCCTCACTCCATGAAATGTTCCAGGAATGACCAAAGGAAAACAGCAGCTGGTCCCAGTTGTGTCTTATCTAAAAATGAAGTTCTAAAGATTGCCCCCTTAACTCTTGGCCCCATCAGGGCACTTTCCTTTGGTATCCAGCCTTATTTGAACTGCCCATTACTTCCTTACCTGAAGTAACTGTAGGTCCATGGAAAGAGCATTCCAATTGGCATCAAGAGATTTAGAGCTCAAACTTTGGCTCTCTGCTCACTTTGACTTCTGTATAGGTGCTTTATCTCACTACTCTTTGTTCTCCTCATATGAAAATGCATCTAATAACATCCAGGCAATGGAACATCACTCAATGCTAAAAAGATGTTATCAAGCCATGAAAAGACATGGAGGAAACTTAAACACATAGAACTAAGAGGAAGAAGCCAATCTGAAAAGGCAACACACTGGGCCCAACTATACAATATGCTAGAAAAAGGCAATACTATGGGGAGAGAGAAAAAAATCAGTGGTTGCATAGGTTGAGGATGGAGGGAAGAATTGGTAGAGCACAGCAGATTTTAAGGGCAGTGACTCTGGATGATACTATAGTAGTGGACACAGGTCATTATACACTTGTCCAAACCCTTAGAATGTCCAACACCAAGAGTGAACCCTGATATAAACTATGGACTCTGGGTGATGACGATGAGTCATTGGGGGCTCACTGATTGTAACCAATGTGCCACTCTCATGGGGGACGTTGATAGTGGGTAAGCTAGACCAGTGGAGAGGCATATGAGGACTCTCTGTACTTTCTGCTCAATTTTGTTGTGAACCCAAAAGGCCTCTAAAAAATAAAGTCATTTTTAAAAAATGGCTATAATAGTATCACACGGGGTTGCTGTGAAAAAGATAAAAGGGGATAAAGCATGTATAACCTGCTTCACAAAGCATCTAGAACATTGTGTGTACTCACTAAATGTCAATTGCATCTAAATATTTCCTTATATACCCTACTAGATTATAAATTCCAAGAAGGAAGTCACCTCATGTGACCACAGGGTTCTAGAAAATACCCAGCAGAAATCTAAAAACAACTGGTCACTAAATGTTGATAGTATGAGGATAATAATTATTCTATGACTTTGTAGGCTATGGTATAAAGATTTCTTAATCTGTGCTTTCTCAAGGAAGCATACAGTTTTTTTATAATTGAGACAAATTTAAAAAAAATTTCACTCGTTAGTGGTGCACACACAGATACACACATTAAAATCAAATGAATTAGGACTGGGACTAAGGTCAAGATGTGTGAGGTGCTCACCTCCAGCACAGATTTAAGGTAGATACAAAAATCTCAATAATCAGGATAAATAATATACTAATTCAGTATTATAAAAGGTAAGGTTAATGCAAAAAAAAAAATCCTTAAGGAAAAAATAAAGACAAGATCAGTATTAGTGGTTTGTCTTTTTGACTTAGGTCCTGATACATCCTGGCACAGAACTGAAGTGATGTTTGGAAGTCTCTTCACGTATTCCACAAAGGTGAAACTTAATGGACTCTTATTCAGGCATCCTATCTGCACCAATGGTACCAGGTGTATCACTGGTCCTTCATTCTGAGATCTGTTCACTTTCATAATAACATCCAGAATTACTATTTAACTTTTGCAGTTGTGTTCATTAGAGGGCATGTTTTATTTTATTTTTTTTAATGTTTAAAGCATAAATTTTATTTTATTTTTTTTAATTTATTTTTTATTGGTGTTCAATTTACTAACATGTTTTAGACGGTGATTTTAGTACAACACTAAAAAGTAAGAGCCACAAAGGTATCTGTCTCCAATTTCTAACTCCAACTATCCTATTCTCCCTCTATAACATCACAGACTAGTTCAATGGCCTTCATCACTTGTAACATAACCAAGAAAATATGCTCAGTCCCATAACACATCCCAGGTCTTTGGCTTGGGCAAAGGGCCCAGCGGTTTACCCATGCACAAGCACCAAAGTCAAATGAATGGCAGATGCTCATGGTCCTGCTTTCTACTCTCTAAAACACAGTGACAGCCAGAGAAAACTGGGAACAAGTAGGTGTGAGCGTGAGTATATCAGGGAGGTTGAGGGAAGAGAAGCTTGAAAGGAAAGTGTCAGCAAACCCTCATGATCTCACATTTCTAGATGATACCTAGTCTCATTTGTCAACAAACAAACCCTTGCTGCCACAATTAGCTGGCTCACTCTCTTTCCTGTGGAGATGATTCATCACTCATTCAATAGATATTTCCTGAGGCACCTGTTATGAGCAAAACACTATGCTTTAAACCTTCAGGATACAAAGGCAAAGAGTTAGTGTATGAGACGCAGGTTTGGCTTTCATAAGCCTAGCAAACTGATGTAAAGGATAAAATATAACAAGAGCTTTCTTATTGCTTATGACTTAACACAAATATAATTTCACACTTGATCTTTATCCTACTATAACAAAAAGTGGGTAGGTATCTATTGACACTCCCATTTCAAAGACAAGTAAATCATTTTTACTTATAAAAGGTGAAGCTAGAGTTAGAACCCAAATGTTCTAGCTTCTGCAAGATAACGCAGCATATGACAAGGTCCAGGTAGGTAGTATAAACCACCTAAGTGTTGTAGGAGGAGATTAGAAATGGTAGGATTACTTCTGAATGGTGTAGTACAAAAAAAAGAATCACAAACTAGTTGTGAGAAGGAAGAAAAAGTACAGGCAAAAGAACTGGAGGGAGAGTTACAGTGCACAGAGGATGGAAATGAAAGACAGACCCAAGCAAAAGAGGTTAGTGTGGGTAAAGGCATATGAGTAAGCAATCAAGGAGCACATTGGCCATAGCAAGCCACATAGATGGTGCAGCAGGAAGTTTTTGCTTGGGAAGAAGTGTCAGCTGAAGTGGGAAAATAAGGTCATGGATAGTTGGAGAAGCCTTAATATATGGCTAAGTTAGAGTTTAAACTTTATTAAATAGAAGAAAGCAAGATTAAAGTTTTATACAAGAAAGTAGTATCAATATTAATTTTAAGAAAATTAATCTGCTTATGGATTGGATGCAGGGTGGTTTGGTAGAGAGAAACTGTGGACGAAGGAGACCCCTGAGGAGGCCATTTCAGGGTCTAAGTAATAAGATCCTCTGCTGGTGATGGAAAGGGAGAAAAATCAAAGGGACTGGTTGTGGGAAAACCTGGTTTCAATTCTCTGTTACTGTATTCATTTCCAAATGGATTGGGGAAAACTAATACGGGCATGTCATTTGATGTATATTTTTATTAATCAAATTTCATAATGTACTACGTGCCAGACATTATTTTAAGTATCAGGATACTGGGGTGAAAAAGACAAGGCCTTGCCTCTGAAAGGCCAGGAGAAAGCCCAACAAAAAGCAACCAGCTGTCCCAGGGAAGTCAGGGAAGGCTTTATAGGATTGATGCGTGAAGTGTGTTTTGAAGCATGTGCAGGAAGTTTGTTAGGCAGAAAAAAAGGCCTATTTTACAAGGAGTAGAGAAGGGCAACTGGGTGACTCAGTGGTTGAGCATCTGCTGTTGGATCAGGGTGTGATCCCAAAGTCCTGAGATCAAGTCCCGCATCAGGCTTCCCAGAGGGAGCCTGCTTATGTCTCTGCCTCTCTCTGTGTGTCTCTCATGAATAAATAAATAAAACCTTTTTTAAAAAAGGAGAGAGAGGGTATATGAAAAAGATACTAAAACAGAAACAGCATATAGAATTTTAAGAATTCCAAGTAATTTGGTAGGGCTAGAGTATCGGCTAACGCTGTGTCACAGGTGTGGCATGGGAGACTGGTGACAGGTATGCTGTGTATTGTCATTTCTGATGGCCAGCACACCCCCTTGGAATAAGATTAACCTAAACTAAGATGGATAACACAATCTGACCCTTTTCAAAGGACCCTCAGATAAGAAAAGCATGGCATCTCATAAAAACTCATTCTATAGTCTGAGATTATTTTGATTATTTAAAAAATTAATCTCGGGGTGCCTGGGTGGATCATCAGTTGAGCAAATAACTCTTGGTTTCAGCTAAGGTCATGAACTCAGGGTCAGGAGATGGAGCCCCACGTCGGGCTCCACACTCAGTGGGGAGTCTGTGGAAATTCTCTCTCCCTTTCCTATTCTCTATCCTTCGCCACCCCTCTCTCTAAAATAAATAAATAAATCTTTAAAAAAATTAATCTCTGAAAATTATTTTCTTCCCTTAGCCCTCTTCTCCAAGATAAATAATTCTTATCCATTTAATCTTTCATTTAAGCATTTCTTATGCTTCCTTCTCATATCTACCTTGGATGTATTACATCTACAACCCAAATCCTTCCTTTCTTCCTTCCTCTATCAGAATAACCTGGGACCAAGATCTATGCTCTGTCACTGTCTGTCCTACTCAACACTGACAATTAGCCTAACAAGGCCCTCTACCTCCCTGCTGCCAGCAGCCTCTAGAGTCTTTGTGTTCACCGCACATTATTGCGTCCTACTGTGATACTGGCTAATCCCTGTCTAGAAATGCTCCTCTTGCTTTCTCCCTCTGAAATCATATCCTTCCCCAAATTCCAAGCCATATTCAAAACAGCAGGAAGCCTTTTGTGAGGATATCTTGCTCAAAAACAGGAGTGCACATGCACACATGTCACACACACACCCCACTTTCAGGTGTAGAATGTAATGTCACTACATTATTAAAGCCACATCTTTTCTGCAGTTATGCATACAGTAAAGGATAGGATAGCTTAACAGTTAAGAACGTGACTTCTGGAGCCAAATTGCGTGGATTATAATCCCAGATCTGCCAGTGATTTACAATTGCCATAATGCAGTTTCCCTAGCTGTATAACAGGAATCGTAATAGTATAGTAGCTATCTCATTGCCCAGCAGAATGAGTTAATATATGCAAAATGCTTGGAATACAGCTGCGCATGTGACAAGCTCTATATAAATCTTAGCTAGTATTATTACCGTTGTTATACTGTAGTGGTTAAGAGCAGAGTGCTGGAGCTTTCTGAATCTCAGTTTCTTTATTTAAAAAATGGGTAGGAGGGGCACCTCAGTGGCTCAGTTGGTTAAGTGTCCAACTCTTGATTTTGACTCAGGTCATGATCTCAGGGTTCTGGGATCCAGCCCTGGGTTTGCCTCCATGCTCAACAAGGAGTAGGCTTTAGGATTCTCTCTCCTTCTCCTTCTGCCCCTCCCTCCATTCTCTCTCAAATAGATTAATATTTTTAAAAAATGGGTGGGAGGGTAGCCCAGGTGGCTCAGTGGTTTAGAGCCACCTTCAGTCCAGGGCCTGATCCTGGAGACCCAGGATCAAGTCCCGCGTCGGGCTCCCTGCATGGAGCCCGCTCTCTCTCTGCCTGTGTCTCTGCCTCTCTCTCTTTCTCTGTGTGTGTGTCTCATGAATAAATTAATAAAATATTTTTTTTAAAATGAGTGGGAAAATACTTATTTTATAAGATTGCATGAGGATGAACTGAAACAATGCATAAAGATTTTAGCACATAATAAATTATATTAGCTATAACAACAATTTCATTGTTATTATAACTCAATACTCTCTAGGAACTAAATGAACTTTTATTTTTATTTTTTTATAAAGAATCTGGAACCTCAGAGACTGTTTACTCCAATCTCTTCATTTCACAGAGGGTCTGTCAGAGAGAAAGCTGACATGACTCAGCAAGCCTGCACATTCATCCAGAGTCAAAACTAGAACCCAGTCCTGCAGACCCCCAGATCTTCTTTCCACTATATCCCTTGGCATTTGCTGTTTGCCTTTTTTTTCCTCCTCCATACTGTGTGATACCCTCTAAACAACACAGTCCACTGAAAACAAGAACTATTTCTTCATACCTTTGAAGTTCTCAGGTCCCTGTCATATCTCAAACTCTCTCACCGCCCACTAAAGACCTAGGACTGCCCTTAGGGCACAGCATGGGCTCAAGCAGGGCAATCACTTGTCTAATGTTTTAAAGTTTTAAATTTTTTCCTTTGAAGTCCTGCCCTACAGGTGTGAATATCTGTAATAAAAATTTCTGTTTTATCTGTGATGACAACTGACCCAGCTTTTAGTGCAACATTTAGTTTTCTCTATGTTCTGGCTAATAGTTTTCCATCAGCCGTATCTACTTCATGTCTGAAGCCGTGAAGGAGCTAGTGAAGGGTGGTCTCATGTCATTTATTTATCCAAAAAAGTTTGCCTCAACTGCTATCAGTTGAGCAGAGGCAGCAAAGATCAGTTTCAATCACTGAATAGTGAGTCAAAACAAACCTTGCTGGTCACAGTCTTTCAGGCTAATGAAATTTTTCTTTAAAAAAAAAATGAAAGATTTATTTATTTTAGAAAAAGAGATTATGCAGGGAAGAAGGGCAAAGGCAGAGGGAGAGAGAGTCCTCAACTGGATTCCCCACTGAGTGCAGACCCCCCAGCATGGGGCTCAATTCCAGGACCCTGAGATTACGACCTGAGTCGAAATCAGGAGTCAGGCACTTAACCGACTGAGCCACCCAGGGACCCCAGGGGCTAATGAAATCCTTCTTGAGCAGACTCTCCATTTATCCTGGTGTCTCCTCCATACATTGGCATTACGTGGAGACCCCAGCCTGGATTCAGTCATCTAAGCATGGGTTTCATTTTATTCTTCTCTTCTGCTCCCTTCCCTTCCTGGTCTCTGATTCCATCCTTTGCTTTCTCCTTCCATTCTTCCCTCTTCTCCCTCCTTCCTGCATGGCTTCACTATGTCATGTTTTTCACAAAAGACAATGATTAATAGCGTCACCCTACATGTGTAAAGTTTTTCAAGTATGTTAAATATTTCAAAATATTTCCTTGGCTTTCTCGCTTGATCTTTCCCCTCGGCCCCCACGAAATAAGGCTGAGCAGTCATTTTGACAACTATTAAAAAGGAAACCCAAAGAGGTCATGCAATGAGTTTGGTAACAAAGCTAAGGAAAAGGATCCGTGGCATTGATTCACTTATTCATTCATTTATTCATGTATTCATATTGAGATATGCAATGGAAAATTCAGTATGGATATTTATAGGAAGTCAAACTCTGTCCAGGTCAGATTTCTACACCAGCAGTGCTTACTAGCAGCAGGTGCTTCTATACCCCAGCACTGAGAAGTCAGCAAGGAGGGATGAAAGCTTTTCATAACAGTTTTTAAGAAACACTAAGAGAATACCTGAAAAAGTACAAAGTGCTTCTGAGAGAACACCTGACTTTCCATTTCTATCTTAATTCCTTGGTGTGACCAGCCACAAGAAATGTTGAGTGCACCTCTCATCAATCCAGAGATCATTCATTTCTCTCCATCTTTCCTACATATACTTACAGTATGTACAACACTTCAGTCCATCTTCTTGTGTACATGTTTCTCCTAAACAGCTAAACTCTTAGCTCTTGAATATTAAGACTTAGCACCTCACATCCTCTGAGCACCTAGACAGTGTATTGAATGTGTAAGTGGATTAATTAATCAATTAATTAATGCACTACTGTACCATACCATACTTCCTCCAGGATAGAGCAGGAACCTGGAAGAAGAAATGTTAGTGTACTGTCTGCAGTATCCTCTTTCCTTCTGGCCCTGGAGTCTCGACTGCATGACAAATGGACAGATTTTCATCATCCCACTTAGTAAGGAACTCCATGGGGCAATACCAGAGGACAGTTTGATGTTTGGCTCCTTGCTGATGTGGAGACAAAGAGGCAAAGGTAAATAGTTCTTATCAGAGTATTTAAGTATCTAGACTTTCCCAGGACATACATTATTCTTCCATATATCTCTGAATGCTTCAAAAATGTTCAGTCACAGATTTCCACTTAGAAGTTAGGAAGTTTGATGGGGCCCCTGAGTAGCTCAGTTGGTTAAGTGTCTGACTCTTGATTTCAGCTCAGGTCATGATCTCAGAGTGGTGAGATGGATCTCTGCATTGGGCTCCACACTGGGCATCAAGGCTGCTTAATATTCTCTTTCTCCCTCTCTCTCTGCCCCTCCCCCACCCCATGCACACTCTCTCTCCTTAAAAAAAAATAGAAGAAGGAAGTTTTAGAATGTTCTAGTACATTATTTGGTCCAAAAGAATCAACACTGCTTCTAAAGGAAATTAACTTCCTCTAGAAGAACATCTTTTACACTGCAGGAATCTATCCCCACACTTAGGCCAATGTTTACAAAAAACCATCAAGCTAGAAATAACTTCTATAGTAGAGAGAAGAGAGGATGGTTCTCAGGACTTGGGACTAAGGTTCTTCCAATGAACACTTCAGCCTCCTTCCATTTCTTCTGGATCTCAATTCAGTAACTTGAAATGTGGGGAAGGAGGCTGGTGGATATACAGAAAGACACCTTACATGTCTGCCGGTGCAGTTCTCTTCCACTCTGAACGCAATCAAATATGTGACTTATAACAAACACAGGCTGCAGGGCTGTACAGGAAGGATGTTGTAACTCCCTAAGACAGTCCTGAGACGAACAGGAAGCAGGGAGATAAATGCTAGAGAATGCATATAAGACTGCCTGTGTGTTGAATCCCCGGGAGAACAGGAAGGGATATGAATTATAATTTTTTTTGGCTTAATGCACAAATCTCTCCAGATGAGGCAGCCCTGAGACATTTCCACAAGCTAGTGAAGGGGAAAATAAAAAAAGCAACTTTTGTGGAAACCCACAAGTGAATACTTGATCTTGCTCAATTTCAATCTGTTTCTTTAGGAACTTTTTTCCATAAACCCAGGCCTGGGAGCTGAGCAGTACGTGCACAGGCCGCATCTTCCAAGGGCTCAGAGAAAGCCCTCCATGTTCTGAACCCAAGCCAAGGAAAACAGACTGAGAAAGTGATCACCTCCAAGGAGCTGCTTTCCATCATCCTGCACTTTATCTCAGGAGGAAACGTGCATTCACAGAACTGCAGGGACCCAGACTGTGTATTGCAATCTTCTCTAGCAGAGTCCAGGAAGAGTTAAATTAGGTTTTGTTGAGCCACAATTGGGCTTTGAACCCAGGTAGAGCTATACATGAAACTTTTAGGCACTCTCTATATTCAAAAAAATTGTCTTGTTGTATACTTTTGTTGGCGCAGAGTTCTCATTAGCCCCAGCCCCCAAGATGACATCCCTACAACAGATTGTTCAAAGTGCAAACAACTTTGTCAGCCAAAACGCTGGAATCCTTGAAACTGAGGAGTAATGGATCACAGGAACAATTCCAGAGTTGGAAAGGACTTTAGAAAATGATGATGACACCTAAAGCACAAGCAACAAAATAAAAAACAAACCAGTGAGAATACATCAAACTAAAAAGCTTCTGTACAGCAAAAGAAACAACCACAAAATGAAAAGATAACCTACAAAGTGGGAAAAATTATTTGCAAACCATATATCTGGTAAGGGGTTAATATTCAAAACATACAAAGAACTCATATACCTCAACAGCAGATTAAAAACTAACTAAAAAATGGGCAAAGGACCTGAACAAACATTTCTCCAAAGGAGATATACAAAAGGCCAACAATACATGAAAAAATATTCAAGATCGCTAGTCTTCAGGGAAATGCAAATTAAAACCATGAGATATCACCTCCCACAAGTTAGAATGGCCATGATCAAAAAGACAAGAGATAACTAATGCTGGTTTGAATCTGGAAAAAAGAAAACCCTTGTACGCTATTGGTGGGAATGTAACATGGTGCAGCCACTGTGGAAAACAATATGGAAGTCCCTCAAAAAATTAAAAATAGAACTACCACATAGTCTAGCTATTCCACTTTTGGGAATATAACCAAAGGAAACAAAACATTAACTCAAAAAGATATCTGCACCCCCATGTTCATAGCAGCATTACTTACCCACAACATGGAAACAACCTAAATGTCTATCAATGGATGAACAGATTAAGAAGTTGTGGTGTATACATACAATGGAATATAACTCAGCCATAAAAAAAACAAGGAAGTCCCACCACCTGCAACAACATGGGTGGACCTTGCTTTCAAGGTCCACAAACATAATGCTTAGTGAAATAAATCAGTCAAAGACAAATACTGTATGATCTCAGTTATATGTGAAACAAAAAAAAAAAGAAAGAAAGAAAAAAAAAAACAAACTCAAAAAAGCCAAATTCATACAAAAAAGAAATCAGACTTGTGTCTACCAGAGGTGGAAATGGGGCAGAATTGGAGGAAAGGTGGTCAAAAGTACAAATTTCCAGTTAAAAGATAAATACGTACTGGGGATGTCATGTACAACATGACAACTATAGGTAACACTGCTATATGATACAGAAGAAAGGTGATAGTGAGTAAATCTAGAGAGTTCTCATCATGAAGAGAAGTTTTTTCCTTGACTCTTTTTATCTTACTCTTGTTTCTATTTTGGGTAATCATTTCAAAACATATGTAAATCAAGTCATCATGCTGTACACCTTAAACTCATACAGTGATGTATGTCAATTATTTCTCAATAAAGCTGGAGAAAAACAAAAACAAAAGAAATGAAATGATATGACCCAGGTCAGAGAATTGCATTTTGTTAAGGTAGTATTTAAGCAATGCCCAAGAGCTGGGTGTTGGTCTAATTTTAATGGTCCTTTACAGAGTGATGGATGTTAAGAGTTAGAAAGTCACCTTCTTTGCTGTCATCTTGGGCTCAATGTACATCTTTCCTTAGATAAGCAAAGCTTTGAAAGGTTCACACAATTAAGATTGTTCAAGCCATCTGAATAGGACTTGATACCAAGTTACATTTATAGCTATTAATTCTTTTTTCTTGGTTTCATACAGAATAGATCAAACATAATAAGACCCAACAGAAAAGCTTTTAAAATAAATAAATAAAATGATGTTTGCTGTAAATTAATCCTCCATCCTGTAAAAAATATTAAGTGAATGTTCTTTAGAAGGTCATGCTATATACAAGTAATGAAAGAGAAGGGACAATTTTGTAAGAGACATGCAAAATTGATTGTCAAAGCATTATTTGAAACCTTCCTTGACTTTAGGGTAATATCAAACAGAACATCTCCTTCATGGTGATACTAATCTCTTTCAAAAAGAATCAAAGTAAAATCCCATTAATTTGGGTCACACTAATTCAAATTGAGGATAATTCAAACCAGACAGCTAAACTTACTTTCATATTGCCAATTCTCTTTAAAAGTCAATTAGAAGCTTCTGCACAGCAAAGGAAACCATCAACAAAAGAACAAATGCAACTGAAGGAATGGGAAAAAAATATTTGCAAACCACATACCCAAAAAGGGGTTAATACCCAAAATGTACAAGAAAATCATACAACTCAATAGTAAAAAAGCAAATATCCCAATTTTAAAAACAGGCAAAGGAGCTGAATGTCTTACAAAGAAGACAAACAAATAGCCAACAAGTACATGAAAAGGTACTCAATGGGATTAGTCTGGAGGGAAATGCAAACCAAAAGCACAATGGAAATATCATTTTACACCTGTTGGAATGACTATCATCAAAAAGATAAGAGATAACAAATGCTATGAGCATGTGGAGAAAAAAGAATATTTGTGCACTGTTGGTAGAAATGTAAATTGGTACAGCCATATGGAAAAACAGTATTATTAAAAATAAAACTACCATATGATTCACCAGTCTCACTTCTGGATATATATCTGAAGGAAATGAAATCATTATCTTGAAGAGATATATGTACTCCAATGTTCATTGCAACATTATTCACAACAGCCAAGATATAGAAACAACCCAACTGTCCAACGATGGATGAATGGATAAAGAAAATGGGATGTATACACAAAATGGAATATTATTCAGCCTTTAAAAAGAAGGAAATCCTGACATTTGCAATAACAGTAATGGATCTGGAAGGCATTATGCATAGTGAAATAAATCAGACAGAGAAAGACAATTACTATGTGGTATCACTTATATGAGGTATCTACAAACAAACAAAAACAAGAACAAAACAAAAGATTCATAGAAAACAGAGGAGAATCGTGGTTGCCAAGGACGAGGAAGGGGAGGAAAATAGAGAAAGGTTGGTAAAAAGGTAAAAACCTCAGCTATCAGAGAAATAAGGTCTGAACATGATAACTATAGTTGACAATACTATATTATATAATTGGCATTTGCTAAGAGATTACAACTTAAGTGTTCTCAACACCACACAAATAAAGCAAATATGAGAGGTGATAGATATATTAATTAACTCAATGGTGAGAATCTTTTCACAAGGTATATGTTTATCAAATCATTAGGTTATGTACTTTAAATATATTATAATTTTTATTTGTCAATTACACTTCAATTTTTAAAAAGCCAATTAGTACCAACAAGAAAAAATAAAACTCTAATCGGCTTAAACCACTTTTGCAGCACCAATTACATACACATGAATGTCATGTCATACATTTTTTATCCATTCATGAAAAGTGACATGAAATTTCTAAATGGTGATACTTTGTTCATTCGAAATACAGTACGGAACAGAGCAGACAGCTTTGTTCTGGGAAGACCAGGTTCTGGCATTTCTTGGACCGTGTACCAGAATGGTTGTTGGAGAAAACCATTTGATGTCCCTGAGTCTCCTTTTCTCTGGAAAAAGATAAGTTAGTCTTATATCACTCAGGGACCAGAAGCCTTCTTGAGCCCTCCAGCTTTTAGATCTCTGGTACAAATTTCCTGTGAATGCCAAAAATGTATTTCTTTTAGATCCCTTCCTTGGTTCAAATTTCATAATACCTTAGATTGACCTTCCTACTGATTAATTTGAACTAACAAAATTTTATTGTAGTACACATCTCTCAGGCTGTAATGTGAGGCATAGATTGACCAAAAGGATAGATTTATCTTCAGTGCTGCTCTGAGCACAAACCGATGAACAAACCAAACACCGTCTGATGAGAATGACGTTCTTTCTTATCTTGTTCATTTCTGTGGCAATTTCCACCATTTGGAATCTTGCAGGTCCCAACAGTCACAGAATGATGTTCCTTGCTGGTGAGTATTTGTCTCTTTGCTATGTCATAATCAACTTATAGCTTACATTGGAGAAACTTCTTCATAACTCTGCCTATATGAATAATTCAAATGAAACTTTTATGCTCAAAATTCTCATATACTCTCATATACCAAAGTAAGATTTACTATAGGTTAAAGTAGGTCTCCTGTGTATATAATAGTATATGGTGATATTCTCACTTGAACCAGGAAAATTGATGCCAAAATATTACTCCTCACAGAGAAGAGCCTCTACATCCAGTGAATTACAGCATAAATAAGAAAAAAAAAGGGGGGGGGGACTTAAACTACAAAAATGTTTTTGAAATCTAGTTGCCAACTACTAACTGAATTTGTTAATTCTGTGGCATTGGGCTAATTACTTAAACATTCTGTGCTTCAGCTTCTTTACCTCTGAAGTGGGCATAATTATACCCAACATACAACAAAATTAAGGACTCAATGAGATCATAGATAAGACAGTGCCTAGCATACTATGTGTCCCAGGGGAAGTATCTATAAATAGTACTTCCCTTTCCTACAGAAACCCAGAACCCCAAAGAAGGTACAAATATTCATCTTTACCTGTGATGGACAGGAAATGACCCTAAGTATGCAGTTTTATGGAGAAAGACATTTTTGCCAAGTTTTTCTCCAATGTCATCAGAAGAATTACAAATGTCTACAAAGCATAAAGACTAGAAAACACATTTCCTGACTGTTTTTAGCCCTAGGTGTTGGTAGTTATTTCATTCCCTCTATTTGATTGTTGGCTTTTAAAAGGCAGTCACCGGGTGTTATCTTTGTCCCCTGCTGCGCTTTGCAGAATCCTTACATACAACATGTGCTATGTGAATATCTGTTGAGCTGAATTTATCTTAGAAATCTTCTGTCCATCAAGACTGTTTTTAACTAATTCGGTGTTTAGATACAAGATGGTCAACTTCCATGACCCCAGATGGGTCAATAGACCAGACACTGCACAAGGAAAATACTTGACATCTGTGAATTCCAACTAAAATATTCATATAACTTGGCCCTGTCAAAATACCTTTGTCAAAATAGAAAAAAGGCTAGTGTTCTGAAGGCATGTGGAGATTTTCTATTTGGTCTTTCCCCAGCTCACAGTGGGCACTCCATTTGCTGGTGACAAAAGACTGAAACTAATTTATTACAGAATTCTGACCTGCCAACCATTTTAAAGAATCATGAAACCCATATCTTCCCTTAGCCTTTCAAGCACCCACTTCCACAGGGAAGAGTTTCCACCCTTAGCCAACCAAGTACCCTTTCTTTTTCAAGTATCATCAAAACTCATATTAATGAAATTTTGATGATTGAAGATCATGCATTGATTCAATATAAATTTGAATGATGACTGCATGCCAGGCAATGTTCTAGATATTGGGGATTATTGTAGTATGAACAAACCACACACATGCACACACACACACACACACACACACACACACACCATGCCCTCTTGTAATGTACTTTCCAGCAGGGCAAGGACAAACAGTAAATAAATAAGTTAAATATATAATAAATCTAATGGTAAGAAGTACTTAGAAGAAAATAAAGAAGGGAAGAGGGACCAGAAAAGCAGATGGGAAGTGAACCCTTGTAAATGGCAAAATTACAGCAAGAAATAACAAAACATTGGACCTCTATAATAATATAATGCATGCATATGGTATATAGACATATACACATATATATGTACATATACATATATATACACACATGTGTGTATTATAAATGTATAGAGGTCCAGCCCATACATAATATATGTGTATATACATATGAAGATATATAGACTACTCTGTGTGTGCATGTATATAACTAAACTTAGATATAATGGTAACCAGAGGTCAGGCTAATGATAACACCTAATATTTGCTGAGCATCAGGCATTCTACTAAGCAATTACATGTTACCATGTTAATCTTCACAAGCTTAAAAAGAGCTCATGTTCTCTTTTAACCAATAAAGATAAGAAAATAGCACCCTTGAAGCCACTGGCCCGAAGACACAGAATTAGTGGCATGGTTGGATGTGACTCTAGGCCCCAGGCTCTTGATACCAAATTGTCCTTTGCTCCAAACCTGCTATTATTTGACAGATTTAGATAATCATCGCCAAGAAATAAGAGAAATTCCCTATTTTCCACAAGATAGAGTGTAGTTTTGACATTCCACTTATGGAGAGAATCCCATCACTTCACTCTAAATTACAGTAAATTATAAGTATATCTTTCTGGGGTGAAAGCACACAGCATGTCACAGCTTTGAATTCTTCCTTAAGCTTCTCTATTTAAAAAAAAAAAAAATCTGTTGTAATTTGTGAAGACAAGACAAACCCAAAGAGTAGATGGGCAGTGAGCTCAAGATGAAAGAAACACAAGGCTGATTGGGTGAAGGCTACTGACAAAGATGTGGGGAAGACTGTAAGACAAGACACTATCCTCTGCTCCCTGTACATCCTGAATTCTGGACTGGCAACTCACAAATGAGAGCTGGGGTTCTAGGGAATCTGAGGGAAAGTATGTGGACCAGTTCAAATTCACTCCTCAGAAGTGGAGAACAGCAAAGCATAGTGCTTAAATTCCATATTATGCTCAGATAACTTAATTACATTTTAATTATTTAAATCCTGCTTTGGTCCAGAAATGATAAGACAAACTAGATGTGGGAGATAAAAAGGAAAAAAAAAAAAAAGGCAAATACCATAAAATGGAGACCGGAATGGGGCTAATACAAAAAGACATACCTTATAGACCTATAATTTCAGGGGACATGGGGTTCAAATTTATTTCTAAGCTGGGTGGCCATCAATCAAAGAAAAAACCTGATCAGTTATACAACTCACAGTATCCAGAAGATAGAATATCTCCATAGTCTCTGTATAAAAGGACTTATTATTAAAAATGCCTCTTCTCCCTACAGAGCAATCTTTTCCAACTGTGACAGAAGGCATAAGAGTGGTGAGCCCTGTTCTTCATGAAAAAGGAGGCAGGATAGAGTAAAAAAGAACATGGGTTCCTTCCCTTCCAGATAATTCAGATTGTTGCAAGGACTAAATGACACCATGTTTGTGGAGTGCCTGGTGGTGTCTGACCCATGGAAGAGGCTCAACAACATGGTGGCTGGGACCAGAAAGGTGAGGCTAGAGAAGATGAGAAGGGTCAGGGGGACTACTCTGAGACTCAGTTCTAGCTCACTTGTTATCAAGTGATCTTGGCACCATCACCATATCCCTGAGCCTCATCTATAAAATCAGGATAATGTGATCTACTTCATGGGTTTAACGTGAAAATTAAATGACATAACAAGTGTGTGAAATTTTTTAAAAGAAGATAACTTTTAACAAGTAGGAAACCATTGGTGGGCAATGACACTATGGCAGCTAGCACAGAGCCACACACAACTGGACCTGAGGGAATGCTTTCTTTCTATGGTAATGAAGAGCAGCTGAGGTAAGGCCTCTCCCCCTGCCCACTCTCTGCTCTAGTCACATTTGTTCTCTGTTCTGAAGACCTTCATCCATGCTGTTCCCTCTACCATGAATAATCTTTCACCGCCACCCTTCACCTGAAACCACCTACTCACCACTCAGGGCTCAGTCTACACTCTCTTTTCCCAGAAGTCTTCCCTGCCCTTCCCAATAGGGCTCCATGAATTCCAAAACTGCCCTACTTGTCTCTGGCAACAACACTGTCTTATAATACTGAGTTTTGTCTAGACCATTCCATGATACTGTAAACTTCTTAAAAGTAGAGAATGCACTTTTTCTATTATTGTACCTGCAACATGGAGCCTTGTGTCAGCCCACAGAAGGTACTTGGAGAATACTGAGTTGTGAGATCATGAAAGTAGATTCAAAACCTAAAAGATTGGTCACGTGGTTCTCATTTTTCTTAGGGTGCTATGATGGTTAACTGATTGCCATTCTCTCTTGCACTAATGTTGTAGGATCCGTGGCCTCAACTGGAATTATCAAGTGCTACAAATTATAGTTAAACCTATGCTCATTCAAGATTCAAAGCTAAAACTTCTAAAATGCTTAGCAACATTAAAAAGAAAGTAGTTCAGATTTGAATGTTTTCATCCAAGAGCATTTAGAAGGGATCAATAAACCAGTTCAACAAATATTTACCTTGAATCAAGTCCTTATTCTTCAAGCTTTTTACACCTTTTTACAATTCAAAAGAAATGTAATCCCTGATAGTCTCCCTTCATTTGTTCATAAAGCATTAATATGCTGGTTTGAATGAGCTTTTTAAGATGAAAAAAAAAATGCCCTTTCATTGGAGTTGTTGAAAGCAGCTTTTCCTCTTAAATATGGAGGTCAGTTTTTTACTGAACAGAAACATCAATTCATCAAGATATTGTTGCCTCCTAATACCAATATTGTTGCCTATGAATTCAAAGTATAAGATTTGACTAAATTCATTTTCCTATTATTTATCTATATTTTTAAGATATATCTAGGATTGCAGTGGGCCATTGCAAACTACTCAGCAGGTCAGCTATCAGCTTTCAGACAATAGCAAAATTTTCAGCAAAGAGTGAAAAGGGAGTCAAGTTTTGGTCATCTACAGCAACAAAGAGCTGTTGAATGGAAAAATAAAATCTCTTGGGCTACTCAGTGCAGCTAACACCCAACATATGACCTTTCTTCACAGTCTTATAAATATCTTCTGCATCACATGGACTGCCAGAATTGATGAGAGACTTTAAAACAAGGCTCTTTATAGACAATGAGCTATTATCCTCTAGGACTTAGCAAACTGGCTGTCAGCCAACCTTATATTTGGATACTCCTGGAAGAATAAAATATGACAGTTAATTGGTTTATATGAGAAGAGTAAAATATCTTAACATAAATATAGCCCATGCCAGTCAAATGTTATAGAAAGAGTATTTTCTCAGGAAGTCATGTCAACAGTATCAGACAGATGGAAACAGAATAGCTTAAATAATAGCTAATGGTGTATTTCCTTTGGGTATTCTGTTTTTCTCTCTCTCCCTTTACTTACTAGCTCTGAACATGTATAATTCCTTCAACTGAACCAATCTTTCAGGTATCCCCAAACCACTGCAGTTAATAGATAAGAAATCCAATCTAATATATTCCTACAATAAATTCCCACACATATGTTATCCCAAATCCATGCTAAGTTGTTCTATCTCATATAGACACAATCTATAGAAGACTCCAGCATCTAATGATTCAACTCAGCAGTTTGCAGCTAAGATTTCAGAGAGGCTGTGACTTGTCGTTCGTCACACAACAATGGCAAAGCTTGGTACAGAATTCAGATCTCCCGATCCTGGCTAGGGTCTTCACTACTGCACACTGAGTCTGCCAGTCTATTTCCTATGAATCTGGAGCTAAATCACTATGCCACAGCTGTGTTTAAGCACACACACACACACACACACACACACACACACACACACACCATCTCTCAAGAGTATCTACAGTTTACTTGATTAAGAAATAACTTATACACTTTCCTGACTCTACCCAAAAGGAGTAGAATAAAATATCACTTGAATGGGAAGTGTCATGGAAAAGGTTCTAGAAGCAAAGAGAGAGGTTATTAACCTGAAAGCTTGGTGATCAAACTGAACAGGAGAAACAAATGTAAGGTCAGAAGGGAAACTCAGTCATAAAAGGTGAAAAGCAATAGCACAGATATGGGCAGTAAGGTCAATGGAGAAGATTAGGCAAGAGTTAGGAGATGATAAATTGTTGATCCTAAAATGGCAAGTTGTGGTCATGTGGTGAGGTGTTCCCTGGAGGAAAGTTCCATGCATCTCACTGGTATTGGTGGAGGACAGTACTCCTAATGCAAGCAATCTGATCAGAATGTACTCCTTGGTCCAGACACAGGGAAGTCTCCCTGTGTGGTCACATGTCATTGTGATTCTGTGATGGATGGCATTGTCCCTGCTTCAAGTCCCGAATGGAGGAGCCCCTCCACTTGCAAGTTCAGACTTGCTGTTCATCTGTTGAACAGATCAATATTCAAACTCCATAGAGACCAAGGCCAAACATTAGGTTTGGAACCACAGGAAGAATGGAGTTTAAGTCTGCCAAGCCAAGCATTTAGAGATGGGCGGAGATCAGACCAGAACGAAAGCCAGCTGAAAACAGCTAATAATATGCTTGCAATGAGTGTTGAGGCTGGATTAAGAGGCAGAGGCAGGGGAAGTATCCAACGGGGGAGTGTTTAGCATGGTAGGTATGTCAAGGATGCCAAAAGGGAAATTTTTTTACTTATAATCATTCTACTGTACACTTTCAGACAAAGATTGAACATCCTGTAGAGCGACCTGTTGTGGAGAGATATCTTCTGATTTGAAATCTGCTATAGGATAATGTTCTCCCAATTTAAAGTATGTTCTTAATGGCTCAGAGAAACAAGATAAGAGGTTTAATTTTCTGTACTTCCAGTGGCCCCAGTTATTTCCAATAAGGAATGCTAAATTAACTCAGGCGCATCCCGAACATCCAGGCACTTTACTTCTCTGGTCTCTCCTGCAAAGCTAAGGGGCTGGCTACAAAGACCTCTCAGATCCCTCCCCTCTAGCCAGCCATACATCTGGGAATATACTCTATGTTTGGCCCGAGTATGTCTTTACGTAGGTATTTTATCTATCTTATTACAACAATAAGCACACGCCCCAGATGGGAAAACTATGCTGGAAAAAAAAAAAAAAAAAAAAACAAGGCTCTGTCAGCACAATATATGGGTGTGGTGAAAACAGGCAACCAGTTGTGTGCAAGTAAAAAGAAATGATTATTTTAAAAAAGCATATTCTGATAAATAGCTTAAGCTAATGGAACATGGTTAAGAAAGAGAGCATATAAAATATTCCATAGATTCAGATCTGTTATCACATGAATCACACAGGGTAGAAAAAAAAATAAAATAAGAGAAAGGAAAAGATGCTCTGAGAGTGACAACACAGTGAAGCACTGCTAATGTTACGGAGTCTATATTCTCATGCAGGTGGTTTTTCCATTTTCTCAACCCCATGATATGTGGTCAAAACACATCACTGCTTATTCCTCTCACTCAGATAAAATTCTGCATTATTTTAGAGTGTGTAGATTGCATTTGAGGAAATTCTGAGCCATCAACTGATTAGATTAGATTTGGGTAAAATAAGAAGGAAAAAGAAAAATCCCTCCTAATTATTTCCACTCTCGATTTGTTTGTTTTTTAAAAAAAAAAAAAAGATAGTCGCAAAGAACAGGAAAATCCTCATAATCCCCACTGTTCTCTAAATATTTTTTCATAGCTTTGTTTCAGAGTTTGGAAGTGAGCAGAAACTATTTGTCAGCCCAAGTGCATGACGGAAGAATCGCAGGTTCAAAGAAGTCAAGTAACTTGACCATCGTTGCATCGTTTCAGTTGCAGCTGAAAACAGGGGCTCAATCCTCTGGCTCTAGGTTTCTCCTAAGACTCAACTGCCTGGCTTGACTCTTGTTTGGAGCAAAATGCTAGGCAACAGAGCTCCCACGGGCAGCCTGTTGGCAGAAACCTGCTTCTGTTGGGGGTGAAAGTGTTGAACCCCATTTGCTAAGAATAGCTCAAAGCACCTTGGAAGGAGTGCTGGTTTCTAAAGAAATCCCCACTTGGAGAGTGTTCCTTCTTCTCCTCAGCCCATCTGTCGTTATGTATCTCGGGTAATGCATCAGAGATCGTGCAATATATGGAAACATATTGAAGGTATTATATGTGTCACAGTCATCTTCTCTCCTATTTCCATTAAAAGCTCTCAGCTATGCCAAAACTATCTCATTCCCAAATGAGGTACATTTCAGTAAATGAGATGATGGATAGAACTTAAAGAATCCTCTAAGGAAGAGACAGAGCTGCAAAAAGACAGGGAGAACTTGCCAAAACAAAATCACAGGCAATCTCAGAAAAACTGATTTATTTCTCTAATGATATACGGTCTTTTAAGGCCTAAAACCTGCAATGAACAACTTCCAATTCATGTCACTTTCCTAACTTCTTTCTCTACGCTAGATCACAAGGATCAGAGGACCGAAAAAGTAGACAGAGTGAGTCTACGTGGGCACACGTGTGTAGACATAACGGGCGTGGATGCTCTCGTGATGGTGGGATCCCGTCTGTTGGAAAGAATGTAATGATTCAAAAAGTGTTCATTTCCAAATCTGTTTCAGACCTAACTAAAGGCCTCGAGTTTTACGATACACATTTAAGCCTCAAAGAAATTTTTTGCTTCAGGGGAGACCATTCTCCAACAAATACAAAGGTTTTTATTTACAGAATTCCCATTCTGTTTTGGACACAGTGCGAGGGACTGGAAATGAAGATAGACCTAGTCCTGCCCTCATGGGGATTCTATTCTATTGAGAAAGTCTCAAGGTCGTGTCTTCAGGGCAGTGCATTATGTATCTGTCAATGAAACCTAAAGAAAATGTGTAAGTCCTAAAGACAGGATGGAGTAGCTGGCCCACTCAATCTCTCAGTTTCTAGCTAACCACAATGCTCACAATGTGGAACTATCGAGAGGTCTTCTATCTGTGATGATGCAACTGCCAGAAAAAAGCAACAAAAACTATTTGGGTCAGTCCTCTTCCTTTTCATCTGAAATGGCTCTTGCCACAATGCCTTAGTCATTACCAATCTCCAGTTACTATTCAGTTTTTATCTTGCTTGATCTTACTCTGTCATCGCCTCATGACATCTTCCTTCAAATACACCAGCACTGCGGTGTGCTTCCACATAATAGATGCTCATTAAACACAATATATGCCACAAAAATAGATGACATTAAGAAATAGCAATGGCAATTTTTACAACAGAGTGTGATGTAGTCATGATGCACTCAATTTTTAAAATTGTCCCCTCTTTTGGATGGTACAATTAACACTAAAACAAATGCGTGTGACACGCTGTTAGATAAGCAATCCTTTGTTACTCTGAATTTCACTACTCCATTTACTTGATGCTTCTTTACCCTCTACCTTCATCCTCCAACTCAATAGCTTTTTGTTGGAGATTCCACAAGTGCTCTTTGGAGCATATCAGCAAATGTTTGCTTTGTTTACTGGCCACCCAAGGATGCCTAGAACACAGAAGGGGGATGGCATCGGTATAAGCTTACATTGCCATTTAATGTGTCATGGGTGGAGCACCCAAAATGCTAACAAAAACCAAAGAGGTTCCGCAGCTTAGTTTTAAGGCACTGCAGGAAATTTGCTTGTTGTATTTATCTTTTTCAAATTTTCCTCTGGTTCTAGGATCTGTCTTCCTCCAACACCCTCCTGAAGTTTTCTGACCACTCCCCTGTCCACCAGTGGTGTGAGGATCAAATAGTCCAATCTCCCCTTATCTCTCACTAGTATTTAAGTCATGACTTTTGTGCAAATAATCAATTGACTATGTAACCAGAAGTTCATTGCCCTCTGTACTTTATAGAAGAGCCAGTAGGCTATTCAATTCATAGCGCACATTCAATAAACCAACTTCTCACTATTATAAACCCGATTTTTAAACTGAAGCAGAAGTTCTAATTAACACAGCCACTGGATGAATGTAGCCTAACTCTATAAGGTTAATTTCATTTTATCCTTGCTACTATACTAACAGAGACTGAGATAAAGTTACATCATTTTTAAAATGACCCCAGTATTCCCTTCATTCTTTATTCTGGAATTAAATAAATGGTTTTAAACCATTCTTCATTCTGAATTCCAAAGACCTTGGGTGACTGTCATCTGATCCACACGGCACTTTTATAACTATTCTTCTAAAGATTTCACACAGGTGCCTTCCTCCAAAGGCAGCAATAATGATATTCCTTTCCTATCTGTAAGGGGGGCTGCAACATCTAGAAAGTCTCAAAGCCATCATATTTCATAAGGAGAAGTCATTATTACATTCATTTTATAGATTAAAAAAAATGATTTCAAGCAAGTTCAAAAAGACCTGCTCACATTAAAGCAGCTGGTAAGTGACGAGCTATTAAAGCAACCCCAGATCCTTCCATGTGTCAGTCCAGAGACCTTCCCACCCCACAGTCATCTCTCCACATCCACATTCCCTTGGTCCTCCTCTGGTTTTTAGTACATGCTTTCTCCCTAATGCACACATTCCTGGGGCAGGGGGTGGGGGATGTTTTTTCCTTTCTTCCCTCTAAACTGACCACCTTCAGGAATTCCTTTCAAATTCAGATAATTCATATCTAAAGCAAAGACCTAAGGGGGAATTTTTTTTTTCTATATGTGCTATCTTAAGAATTCTACTTCTTGGGAGATATTAACCATTTATCAAATGCTATCCAGTACTTGGCATGTCTGTGGAGGTTCAACTCAATTTATATTCACTGAGGAATGAAACATCAGATAGTATGTCCCTAGAGAATAAGGTGTTAGGATGGAAGGCAGATCCCCTTCTAGGATCTCCTGTCTCTGATCACCAGGCACCTTTCCAACTGGGCAATAAATTCTCCAACATTCTCAGTAGTCCAATGTGTTCCAACACTGTAAAGAAAAGCCCTGAGCAAGAATTTGCAGCACTGCACACTGACTACTTCCGTGGAGGCAGCCACACTCCCCCTTTGACCTCAAGACCTCGCCCTCTGACAGGTCATTCAGCGGAAATGCTCATGGTCAAAGAGCAGAAACTCTGCCTGATTTCTGAGCCCAAGGATTGCATCTCATTCATTTCTGAGCCTTCAGTGCCTTGTTCAGTGCCTAGAACACATATAATTGAAATTAAAACTTGTGGGAAGAAAGTTACAATTCAACTCTGTTGGCAAAAGTTTTCCTACCTAAGGTGAATTGGCAACCACCTAACACTTGGCCCACACAGGCCTTCCCTAGGTCTCATACCTTGAGTCCATCACATAATAAAACTCTTTCCAACACAGACAATCCTAGATTAAAAAAACAAAAACAAAACAAAACAAAAAAAAAACAAAAACAAACAAAAAAACATAACAGTCTTGACCAGATGCACTGTGTAGACCTTGTTTGTATCTTGATTCAAACAAATTAACTGGAAAAAGAAAAAAAAAAAAAACACTCGGAGACAAATGGGAAAATGTGAATATGGATGGCATATATCAAAGAAAGATTATTGTGGGTGGGATGGCATTGTGATTTTATATGCTTTCTAAATTTTCAATCAGATATTTAGGGGTTGAAATGCTATGACTTCTGGGATTTCCTTTAAGAAACTTTAACCCAATAAAATTGTTAAAATCTAAATGATGGATAAGTGCTAGACTACTCTTCATGCCCGTTTGGAATTTTTCTTGATATGCAATTTTTACATGAACACAAAGCAATCACTCATTGCAATATGACAATGTTCTGCTTTTACTGATAAGAGTGGTATTTTCATGTATGATCCAATATTAATGTACACATATTCTCCTAGAAGCAACTTGTGTTTCTAGATATTTCCTAAGCAAGTTCTTTGAAGTGGAGAATTTAGATATTTAGAGCAATTAAATATGTTTTTAGTGTGTACTAAAATAAAATCTAAAGCTTATACAATTCTACTGCAAGTCTGTCTACTACAATCTGCTTTCAGCAGGGCGTACCACTGACCAATTTCAGACCAGCTAGACTACAAGCTAATTAACCCCTTCAAAAGAAGGTTTACAAAAAAAATCAACCATTCTCTGATCACATGCCAGTCGCACAAGCTAGCTGTTCGCCTTTGCTAGCCACCAGCACTTTATATACTGCATTCATTAGATGTAACAAACATTTAGGATACTTACCATGAACAAGACACTATTCTATGCCCTTTCCAAATCTTAACTTGTTGTACTACTAATAATAACTCTTGAAGTTAGAATATTATTATTATTTTCTACCTTACGGATGAGGAAGCTGAAGTACTGAGAGGCTTAATATCAGAGCTTTCGGTGGAAGAGTTAGGATTAGAATCTGGGGAGCCTGGCTTCCGGAGTCAGCTCTTAAGAGCCATGACATGGCACCTCTCTATTACAGTGATGACATTAATAGTCCTCGATGTGCTACTTTTTAAATAAAAGTGAAAAATTAAATTATCCATCCTTAACTTATAATTTTGTAAACATCCATGAACTGTAG
The DNA here is from genome assembly GCF_048164855.1 of Canis lupus baileyi. Lineage (NCBI taxonomy): Eukaryota > Metazoa > Chordata > Mammalia > Carnivora > Canidae > Canis > Canis lupus. The sequence continues at coordinate 77,279,084 of NC_132840.1, forward strand.
AGAACATAACACAGGCAGAATTTGAATCAAGTATCCTGAGAGAGAGTCCAATGGCTTTAAGAGAACACAGCTTGCTTAAATATGATTTTCTCCAGGGCTCACCAGCCCTAGAACCATCTTTACCTTCACTCTTATCCCTGTCTCTCAGTGCTCCTTTCTTCTCCCTTTCCTGCCAGTGAACTATTTTGAAAACCAGCCTGTCATCATTGCCAGTGAAGATGTGACCCCAACTTGGACCGGATGTCTTACTTAGTCTCACCTTCCTCTGTGTTTCTGTAGTTCTAGCTCTCCATTATATCTCACACGACATTGCAGGCGGCTGTTGCTTACCCCCATCTCACAGTAGTTTAGGTGCACCTGGGTTGGTTAAGCATGCCTTCAGCTGGGGTCATGATCTGAATGAAGGTCCTGGGATCGAGCCCTGTATTGGGTTCCCTGCTCAGCGGGGAGCCTGCTTCTCCCTTTCCATTTGCCTCTACTCCCTCTGCTCGTTTTCTCTCTCTCTCTCTCTGTCAAATAAATAAATAAAGTTTAAAAAAAAAAGAAAAAGAAACTATGGCTTCATCTTCATTGCTATTGGCACTACTTTCTTGCATCCCTCACAACACCTACCAAATGCTTTGCTCATGGTCCATGTTCAAAGATAAATAATTGCCAACATTATCATTCCCCTGCAGATATGCAGAAGTGCCAATGACAAAAGTTCCAGTTGATAAACCAAATATTTGTGACATTGTTCTCAAAAAAAAAAAAAAAGAGAGAGAGAGAGAGAGAGAGAGAGAGACATCTTTAGCCCAGGAATGAGGTGCTAAGCCTCCGGGAGGTGATTTGCAGCCACGTTGATGTCTCTGCCTCCTTCACTCATGGCTGCTGCCCTTTAGAATTCCTTCAGTTGAACCAAGATAAAAGGCTACAAGTATAAGCAGAAACCTTTTTCTTCATGAGAACACAACCACATAAAAACAAGCACGAAAGATGATTTTGGGGGATAATGACTCCAAAAACTAAGAGTACGTCAGAACCACTTACTGTGCAGCTACTACGATTGGGCTCAAATCAGACATGATCAAATCCTAACTACTGTCTGAAATCAACAGTCTTGTCATTTTTTGGTTTAGATATATTGGAGCTCAAGGTACAGCAAAACATAAGGCAAAGTGGGGAGGACAAGATCATCATTCATTCATGCTATGGTTAATTTCAGTACTGAGCATAACCACCAGAGTGAACTATAGTTTTGAGAAAATATATATTAACCCTTCCCCCGTTAGAACCCTTTCACTTTCTCCCATCCCTGAAAACAAAAAACACAAGAGATAACAAGAGATACTTTACTTGACAAGGAGAAAGCCTTAAAATTTTAAAGAAATTTACATTAGAATTTGACTCTGATAAATAATTCAGAATGTTTTTTCATTTAAAAATATGTGCTAAAATATTGTCTATCCGTAACTATAGACACTATAGGTGTCCAACACAGTGGCCACCAGCCTTATGAAATGTAGCTGTTGATACTTGAAAAGTGGCTAGTCCAAACAGGTATAAGTGTAATATTTGATACACATCAAATTCATTGATTTGGTTTAAAAAATGTAAAATGTCTCAGTCACTTTTTTATTGATTATATATTGAAGTGATAATATTTATATATTGGGTTAAACAAAATGTATTATTAAAATTAATTTCACCTGTGTATTTTTCCTTTTTTAATGTGGTTACTATAAAATTTAAAGTCACATACGTGGCTCACATCTGTGTTATGGGCCTATTGGTTAACACTTTATAAACTACAAGACAGCAGAAACCCAGTAAGACATAGCTTATGCTATAAATCATCTTCCCTTAGGCCCCTCCCATACCCACATGCAGCTAGAACAGTCTAGGAGCAGTTTAAGTATGTGTAGTGCAACTCACCATAGCAGAAACTGGGAAAATCATAGCAAAGGCTAAATGGAACTAAGATGATATAGGGAAGAAGAAATGTGGATAACACAAAATATTAGAAAATTCTAGAACCATACTCTTTGATCCTGGCAATCAGAGATATGAAAAACCACTGGAAACCCCTGGTCAGAGACCACCTCATCCCACTCAACCCTACTATAGTCAGCTCCCTGATGAAGATCCCCTCCCCCCTCAACAAGGCATCTTTCCAGTTACCTGCCCTCAAGAGACACTAAGCAGTACAGAGCTTGGTAATGGGAGACAAATATTCCTTCTGTTACAGTAGTTGGGTAGTTGCTGAAGGTCATTAATATCTGCAGTAAATTTGCAGGTACTCTACATGGAAGGAATGGTAGCCTTTGGTCCTTTCAAACGAGTGGGTATCATTTATTTCTTACACTTCCATTAAAAGCACAAGAGGGGAAGCCCCAAAGGGAGTGATACTTACAAAATAAAAAGCGATTATCTTTCTTTTTACTCCAACTTCCAAGACGAGGAGGAAAATTCATTGATGAGTATTTATTAACTAATGATGAAAGAGCACTTCAAAAATGAAAATGGCCCTGAAACACACTACATTATTCTGATTGCAGAAAATGGGAGACTAAAGAGAAAGAGCGCTCTATAAAATGTCCTCTGCAATTGGCTCCGTCTCTCGTGGGCCTCTCAGATTCCTTTGTCCCTCCCACGATAATAACTTGTCTTCATGGCCATAGCCAAGAACACATTCTTTGTTTGGTTACATAAGCTCCTAAAAATAGCAATTTATCATGGAAATGTTAAATGACCCTTGAAGATGGTGTTCTGATGGGCTATTAAGTTATTGCTGTGTCTATCTACTGATATGTATTATAATTAAAGATAAAAAACCCTTTCTGATGCTTTTCAAACCTTAAAAGTATATCAATTTCATGCTCTGGGCATTTTTATCTTAAAAAAACATGAAGAAAAGTTTCCCGCCGTCAAAGTAGTTTTACCACAGATACGGAGATGAATTTTTCTCCTTATTAATGAGTTCAATGGAAAAAAAAAGGAGGTTAATTCAAAGCGTAATTTATTTTTTCTGTCTGTCTAGCTAAGTTTGATAAATGAATTCAAAGTAAAATAATCAGAGAAATTAGCTGACAGAATGTTTAAAGGAAAACTAATAGTGCACTGCTCATTTCTTAAACCTAGCACTTTAAAACTGAAAGTCCCAAGTAATCTAGTTGATGTCTCCTTAAGACCAGAGAGGTTGAGATGCTTGCCAAAGTTACACAGCAGCGCCAGCTTGCTCTCCTCTGCCCTGGATCACATATGGATAATCATTCTCCTTGACACCAAGTGAATGAAGGAAAGAAGTGCCTCAAACAGAACTTGAGTACTCTTGGGGCTACAGAAAACCAAGATTTTGAGACGGGGCTACCAACATCAGGGAGACTTTCTTCACAAAACTTACCAAAGAGTCAGGATGGTTTCCTATATAATAAACTTATTAAAAAATAAAAATAAAAAATAAAAAATAAATAAACTTATTCAGGTATGGGTTGGTTTCTTTCTCTGTAGCATTTTTTAACTGAAGTAAAAGGCACATAAACTGACATAAAATTAACCATTTTTAAGTGAACAATTCTGTGATATTTAGTACATTCTCAATGCTGTGTTCACCTATACATTTTTGTCATCCCAAAAGAAAACCCTATACCCATTAATACCCATTATGCTGCCACTCCCCATTTCCCCCCTCCTGCCAGCCCCTGGCAACCACCCATCTGCTCTCTGTTTCTATGGATTTACCTATTCTCAATATTTTATGTAAATAGAATCACACAATACGTGACCTTTTGTGACTGGCTTCTTTCACATAGTATAATGTCTTTGAGGCTCACCCACACTGTAGCCTGTAGCAGTGCTTCACCCTTTTTTATGACTGAATAATATTCCATTGTGTATCTACAGAATAATTTTGTCTGCTCGTTATCTGTACATAAAGTATTTGTGATAACTTTTGATCTCCAGTACTGTTTGAACATCTTACTCTCGGGCAGCCTGGGTGGCTCAGCAGTTTAGTGCCGCCTTCAGCCCAGGGTGTGATCCGGGAGACCCGGGATCGAGTCCCACATTGGGCTCCCTGCATGAAGCCTACTTCTCCCTCTGCCTCTCTCTCTTTCTCTGTGTCCCTCATGAATAAATAAATAAATAAAATCTTTAAAAAGAACATCATACTCTCAATTAACATACTCTGAAGAGTCCTCACTCAGAAGCTAGTCATTTCTTGTTCAACAAAATTGAAAGCAGGGTTAATCCTGCACTAAGTCAGGACACCTGGGTGGCTCAACAGATTAAGTGTCTGACTTGTGATTTCAGGTCGTGATCTAATGGGTTGTGGGATAGAGCCCTGCAGAGGATTCTTTGCTCAGCAGAGAGTCTGCTTGAGATTCTCTACCTCTGGCCCCTCTCTCTCTCTCTTTCTCTCTCTCTCTCCCTCCCTCCCTCCTCCAAATAAATAAATCTTAAAAAAAAAATACTGCACTTAGTGTCATCACTCTCTTTGTGTAACCCGCTATATTCTATGAACCATTTCTAACAACAACCCTGTGGATGGAGTACTATTATCATCATTTTTATTTTATAGGTGAGGAAGCGGGGACATAGGGAGCTTAATTAAGTGTCTGTCCAGTGTCACAGCTGGTAAATGGTGGAAGCAGGACTGGTCACCCTTCCTTTCTAGCCACCCAGTATCAGAGATCACTCAGTGATCCACACCAACAAAGTCACAACTCACTTCACAGGTTATAAAATACTACAAATTTAATTTGGAAGCAATGTCCACACATTCAGACCAAGAACAGCCTCAAGTCATAACCAAGCTGAGATCCAAATGTATGTTTGGAAGTCAGTCCTTGTAATTCATAAGGCATTTTCCCAAAGTATTTAGCGGTTTACAAATGGCGTGTAGATTCTATTAGCCCATAAAAAACCTAACCCATCAGGTAGCAGAACTACATTGTTTCTGCATTATCAGACTTAAATTTTATGTGTTCTATTACTTTTATAACACAGCATGTTCCAAGCTGGGAATGGAGATGTCTGAACCTCAGGCCCCCATCCAACAGTGGCAGCCCCTACATACCACCCAGCTCCTCCTCACTGCACTTTGCTCCAATACTTGTGGAAGTTCCAGGAGTAGTGAGACGACATCCTCGTGATGAAGAAAGTTACATTAAAGAGGTTCCCAGGCAAACCTCCAAAGAAGAATAGGGTCAGGTATGGGAGCTGACCATACTCTCAGAGAAGAGGCAGGATATTGAGGAAGTGTGGGGAGAGATGGAACATAGCAGGGATAAGGTTTGTGTATGGCATTTAGTGGTGAGCTACAGGTTGATCCCAAATCATAGCCCCAAATAAGCTTTAATGTTAAATAGAAACATGCTGGAACATTGTGTCATATATGATAGCCAGATAAATGAGATAGCACCAATTGTCCATATATTGTAAGAACTCAAAATAATACAGGACAAATACTTTCCCGTACAATGCTTTAGAGTTTACAAAACACCTTACCACCCATTATCTCTTGAGGTTCATGCAACAACCCTGTGAGTTAGGATCGATTTTTTTTTAATTTTTTTTAAATTTTTATTTATTTATGATAGTCACAGAGAGAGAAAGAGGCAGAGACACAGGCAGAGGGAGAAGCAGGCTCCATGCACCGGGAGCCCGATGTGGGACTCGATCCCAGGTCTCCAGGATCGCGCCCTGGGCCAAAGGCAGGCGCCAAACCGCTGCGCCACCCAAGGATCCCCCAAGATCGATATTAATATACCCATTTTACAGACACAGAAATTGATTGTAGCAGTTGAATTCCATAGCCACACAGCTCATAAGTTGTGAAACCAGTACTGGAATGAGGGCTTTTAAAAAAAATCTATGAGGTATGAGTTCTCTCTGCAACAACATGCCACCTCAGGCCAACTTCAAGGAAGGCACCAATATCCTACAGAAAGGAAAGGAACAGAGAAATAAAAACTGCTCCAGGTGAGAGAAACAGCAAAACACAGCCTCACATCCTGTTGATGTAGAAGCAAATATGACTTTCTCTGGAGCATTTATTTTGTAGCTCATTCATCCCTTCTCAAAATCCTAAATCCAGAGACAAGGTTACCTCAGAGGTGGCGGGAATGTAGTCGGCCACATAAAAAGGAAAAGTGTAGGTTTCCTTTCAAAGACCAGATCTCCTCAAACCAAAATAACATCAGTTATTCCAGTGATTTTTACAGTTATGTTTTATTCCTACACATTGGACTTTTTAAATTTATCTACAGGATTATCCCTTCTTTAATTGCAAGTATTTACTCAGGACAGAAGCCTTTCAATTAAATTGTCATGCTATATATTTTTAAAAATCACTCAAGTCCGAGGGCTCTTGATCAAGGCTCTGAGGCTCTTTCAGGCTCTAAGGTGAGTGCTGGGATTATTTGCTTGGCCATCAAGCAAGTTGAAGTGGGCCGCTTCCCACCAGAGTTTGATAGTTACAGGTAGCCTAGGTTCCAATTGTGAAAGACCTGCCATCCCACCAGCCCCACCATCTTGTTCTCCTACTAACGTCACACAAGCCCCTTCTATGTCACACTGTGGAGAAGAAAGAGGTTCTCAGAATGCCTGGCATTTATAGACATGAACTTCACCAGCCAGCCTCACAACGAATGGCTATTCTAATGTCCACCCCTGGATACATTAGAATTGATGTTCACACATGTGGAGATGACTTGTTTTATTTTATTCCCTATAAAGAGTGACAGAGAATCTGCATGTGCATTAGAGTGGATTTGGAGGCTGGTATATGAGGAGAGAGAAGACGATCACTAGTGAATGTTCTAGCCTTCTTGCTAAGGCTTTATCATACCTCAGATGGACTGACCATAGGCATAAATCCTATGAATGGAAACTTCAAAGCCAGTATGTTTGGTTCAGTTCTGATTCATCCTATTAGTGTCTTTCTAACTGGTTGGGCAAATTTTGGCCCTCATGCCTCTTACTGCCCAGCTTCCACTATACAGTGGATGATCCTGGCCAAGTATTATGGTCCCTGGACTCCTGAAGTCCATGATACTCCTGTATCATGTAATACAGACTGAATCTGGAATCAGAAGCCCTGGACTTGAATCCTATATTTGCTATTGATTAGCCACGTGACCTTAGCTAGGCAACAAGCTGGCTGATAAGCTGGCAGTTCTTCACTTATGCACAGAAAATAATAATACCTTAGCACTGTTATGGAAATGAAATAAAATAACATATATGAAAAAGATCTTGAAAACTTTAAAGCCCTCTTCAAATATGACTTATCCACTCACTTAGCAAATGCGAGTCACTGTCCCAGGCAAAAATAATAAATAATCGACATCTTTCCTTGTGTAAGTTTATAACCAGATTTTCTAAGAAGATAGAAATTGTTTCCACAAGAGGGGGAAAAAAATGAAGTGGACTTTCGAATCGTTATCTGGTTAAATCAGGCCATGGAAAGGGTCATTTAGGTATGTTCTAGGCATGGAGGGCAAGGGAGGCTTATGTTAAAGTGGTTCGATTTAACATCTGACATGTCTGTCACTGTAATCACAGTTCCAGGGACTGACACATGAATGCCCTGTTGTTGAAAATCCCATAATGAAGAAGAGAATATGACTTCCCTAGTCGCCTCCCTGACCCTAGTAGGAGTTTTCCATCATTTCATTAAAAAAGAAAAAAACCTACCACATACTGCTCAATATGGTGACTGGCTCCTGAACAGTCAAGACGTTATTTTCAAACACATTCTTTCATTGCTTTTCCATCCCCATGGGGCCCTGCTATAATTCCTGGCCTTCTGAAACCCCGTGGCTGAGCTTCCACCGTGCTGAGCAGATTTTCAAACAAAGTCCCCTTGCTGTGTGCATAGAAGGCCTCCAGAGCCGCAGGCATGCCTGTCGGGGGCTCCAGTGCTGAATTTACTTCCCACATCTTGGACACATCACTCTCTCCCCACCATCCCTCCCTCCAGTCCCCACTCCTCCCTCGCTCCCCTCCCCCTTCATTCCTAAATCCTACAGCCATGACAGAAATAAATTAGCTAGAGGTACAGGTCACACCTTGGAGAGCAGTAAACGTTCTGTGGGAAATCAATAGAGAAGATGGGATTCTCAAACAGCTGAAGCAGAAGGAATGATGCATTGATGGCTATACATAAACCAAACAAAGGAGCCTGAGAACAGCCTTCCAGGGAGGGGCCGTGCACTCCGGGTTCATTTATCCCAACACCTGAACCCGAGATAGCACCACAGAAAACATGTTCCCCAGACACCTGTGCTTCTGCAGCTTTTTTCCTCAGGAAGGTTAAATGTTGCTCTGCGAATATTTGTAAAAATTAAAAATGATGTTCAGATTGAGGATGCTAATGCTGCCCCCCAACCCCGAAGCCTCCTGGAGGGTCCTGGGCTGCGTGTGGGAGACATATATCTCTTCCAGAAGAACTTCCCTCTATGGCTGCTGACAGCAAAGGAGGGGAGTGATGGTCTACATGGTTCACTGAAGCAGTGCAATCCCTAAAGCCTGAAGTGCGATGAAACCCAATAAGCTTCAGGCTCTCACAGACCCGGGTTCTAGTCCTGGCTTCGTCACTCTGTAGCAGAAGGACCTTGGGAAGGCCGCCCTTATAAAATCGATTGAGCAGCAATTGAAAACATGTGATATACATAAACACCTGGTACAGAAGAGACACCCAGTACCTGCTAGCTGCTGTTCTTTCCCTCTTCTATGTGATTATGAGGAGCTTTTTTATTTCTCTTGATGTCCATATTTTTTTCTTACCCTAGACCTTTTGCAAAGGTGGCCCCCAGTAAAAATTTGATCCAACAGGAAATTCCAGGTCTAGCAAAAAGAGGGGAGACCTTTCAGTCCCTCCACAGCTATATCAGCTACTAAATGCCACCCCAACTGAACAGTCTAAGTCAACATGGCAAGCTTGCTATGTGAACACAGTGCTGAAACAAAACCTACCTAAGAACCTCACTTTCAGAAATTTTGGAAATTGCATTTCTCTGTAACAAGTCTTTTTTTCCTCCTGTATTCTCTTTTTTTCACTTCCACAAAGTGCATTTACTAAATGATTTTGTTCTTTTTTTTCTCCTCGTTTCGAGCCTCCTCAGTTCCTCTCCCACAGCTGAATTTCAGTAATGAAACAAATACTTCTAGTGGGTAAGCCTTTACAAACTATCTCATATACTGACTTTTTTACATTCTCGATTTTTTTTTCCATTTTCAATGGTGGTGGAATACATATAATATAAAATTTACCATCCTCACCCATTTAAAAATATACAGATCAATGGCATTAAGTACATTCCGTTGTTATGCAACCATCGCCACCATCCATCCCCAGAACTTTTTCATCCTCCCAGACTGAAACTCTGTATCCATTTCCCTAGCCCCTAGCCCCTGGCAACCACCATTCTACTGTCTGTCTCTGTGAATTTGACTACTCTCCATACCTCATATAAGTGGAATCATACAGTGTGTGTGTGTGTGTGTGTGTATGTGTGTGCGAGTGCGTGTGCATGTGTGTCTGCTTTGTTTCCCTTCCCATAATGTCCTCCAGGGTCATCCATGTTGTAGCACCCATCAGAATGTCCTTTTTTAAGGCTGAATAATATTCCATTGTATGTGTAGGTACCACATTTTGTTTATCCAGTCATCCATTGACAGACACTTGGGTTGCTTCCATCATTTGGCTCTTGTGAATAATGCTGCCGTGAACATGGGTTCATGTGTTCAAATACCTCTTTGTGAACCTGCTTTCAATTATTTTGGGTATACACTCAGAAATCGAATTGCTAGATGGGATGTAATTCTATGTGTATCTTTTTGAGGACCTGCCATATTGTTTCCCACAGCAAGAGCACCATTTTGCATTCTCATCCACAGTATCTGGGATTCCAACTTTTCCTCATCCTCACCAACACTTGTTATTTCCTTTTAGGTAGCCACCTAATCAGGGTGGCAGTTCTCCCATCTTCTCAGAAGTATGTGGAAATATACCTGTTTAACAACTTGTTTGGTACCCTGAGTGGTGGTTCATTTCTCCTTTGCATACGGGAACCTCTTATGGTTAACCAAATTCTGCTTTGGCTACATTATCTGCCTAGCTTCCTTGTGTCTTCAAAGACTCCCATATTTCACTAATATGACAAATACAAAGTTAATTTGGGCAATAAAAGAGTTTTTAATATTTTGGTATAAAGCAGTTTGCACAGTTCAGCCAACCACGCCACCTTCCATCTAATGAAGTGAAGGAGGAGCCTTTTCAGAACAGAAAAGCAGAAAGCACAGGAATGTTCACATAGTAAGCAGCAGAGAGGAGAAGAATAACCATGGGTCAAGCAGGCTACGTTTTTAAAAATCACTTTGCCCTTTGGTCAACCCACCTGAGGAAATTCTCTCTGCCCTTCCAATTTTCAGGTGTGAAAAGTAAGGCATGGTGGAATGGAATAATCTACTCAAGGTCACACAGCTAAGAAATGCCAAGGTCGCAACCCAAATCCCAGGCATTTCACTCCAAATTCTGGTTTTGTGTTTGTTTGTTTGTTTGTTTGTTTCCAAATTCTGGTTTTAAGCTGCATGACACTACAGAATAATAACTGGGGTTTTCACTTCTGAAGCTGCAGAGCTATTAAGGGCCTCTTTTAGGGGAACACAAAGATGCATTTTGATCTGTTGTTCAAGTGGAGTGGCTCCCTAGAGGCAGGTGCTGTGCACAGAGCCAATTAAGCACCAACCCTTCGTGTGAACACTCACCCAACTCTGGTTGAGTTGGTGGATCCAGAATTAGGCAAGCCTGGCATCTCCCACCTAAGGACCTTGCAGAAATAGTCCTCAGGAGCTGAGAGGCTACTGGACCACAGCTGGCCACTTAAAATGCTTCCTAGAGGTTGTCCTCCAGGTATGCTCAGTTAATGGATCAGAGCAAAGCCCTCTCTTTGCTTTGGTGGCCATAGATACTTCTCTCCTAGCAGATTTCCTCCTTTTTAAACTTCCTCAGGACACTGTGAACATGAAAGACACTAATGTGAGTAGAGCATAAAATCTAGTGGAGGATAGATAATAGATGCTCAAGAAACCAACACTCCTCTCCATTCCCCATCCCCTTATAGTAGACAAAGGACTGAAAGTCATGGTAAAGCATCTGCACTCAAAAGAATTTAAGAATTTTAAGTAGACATTTGAAATCTGTACTCAACATCCACTGTTCCTGAAACTGGCTTCACACTTTAGCCCTGCCACACCTATTTCGTCAGTCTGCACGTAAGCGCTCCGTGCCTTTATATGTACCATTTCTTCAGCTAGACTGAATGTGCTCTGAGGGGAGTGGCTCTGCCTTCCATTGGGTCTTGCAGCCCTGTTATGTATGGTGCACTTACAGTTCTCAACTCAGTTACAAAGCCCCAATTTGGTCAGAAGTGGGCCTTGGAGCTCTCTCTCTCTCTCTCTAAGGAGATCTTTCTAACATAATGCTATGTATACTCTCAGCGACTCCACCTACAACAGCCCAGTCAGTGCTGGTCAGAAGGGTCAAGAAATATAAAATCTTGACAATTCTACAGCCTGTGGGCACAAGGGCCTTCACTTGTTTTTCAATACTCACTGGAGCTATGAGTCTAGAATAGCCTCTGACTAGCCATTCTTCCCTTCAGAGAGACTTCTCACATGCAAGAAGTCTGCTGAGCAGCAAGAGAAGGACACCAAAGATGACCAGCTTCGACTCAGCCACACTGCTTATCTCAGACACATCTGCCTGGATAACTTCCCTCCAGCCTCTCCCTGGGTGGAGATGAAGAAGACCGCTTTTGCCTTTGTTAGCTCCCTGCCAGCAGGCAGCATGGTTTTTGTACTTTCAATAAACATGCCTTAAGTGCTATTCATAGGATGATGGTAACTCACCAACACAACTGCCCTGAGAATCTGGGAGTTGAGCTAAGAACCGACTGGGATTCACAGTTAGCATAACTGGCACTCACCCTGGGTGAAATAGAACACAACAGCAACAAGACCAGGCACCATTGAAAATGTTGTAGGGTTTACGGTGTGTGAAGCACCATACTAAGTATTTTACATATATCATCTCGTAGAATCTTCACAGCCACTCCATGCTAGGTATCCCCTTTCTACCTATAAGGTATCCCCTTTCTACCTCTGCAAAGATGCAGAGAAACCCAGTGAAGCCTGAGTGCTTTGTCACTATGCCATATAGCACACACCTTGGGGTCCTACAAATAGGATTCAGAGCCAGCCTCCCAACTCCTTAAGTGTGACTGTGGATGAGGTACATAACTTTTCTGAGTTTTTTCCTTCATTATGGGACTCACACTACTTAAAGCCCCTGCCATACCTTGCACCTTCATGAACCATGGGCCTCCTCTTTACATACCCCCCCCCAACTCAGTAACCCCAATCTCCGCACCTAGAGTTTCAAACCCTGAGTTGGGCAACCTGAACTCCCATCCAGCCTTTATCTGACATGAGGCAACAAGTCATCCAGTCTTTCAGCTTCATGATTTGTCAGATGAAAATGTTAACACTGGTCCAATTGATTTTAATGTGCAGTGTTAAAGATAAAAGGAAAGACGAGACAGTTCCCTGAAAGGGCTCATGTGCTTCTCAAATTTAAGAAACCATGATAGTAACAAGAGTAGGTTGGAGAGACTATTGCACAGAATAACGGGCCACTGTCCTAAACCTCTCAATGAATAGGGAAACTGAGTCCAAGATGGAGAAACTCACTTCTGACCATTCCTAACAGCATGTAGGTGAAGTCCTAAACTGGAGCTTGAAAGCTCTGTGTGCTGATTCTAACTCAGCCACTGCTTGGGACAAACCACTGCACTTCACTACATAAGGATGTGATAGTTGCCTTCCCCAAGCCCAATGGGTAGGGTATGGGCAGGACACAAAAACACCTAGAAAACTTGGGACAAGAACCTCTGGGAAGTCAGTTACATGCATTTTTTAAAATGTGATGTCAGGATTATTTTTTTTTCTCCCACTCACTTTCCCTTGTCACAATCTAAATTTTATCCAGATGTGAACACGAAGAGCCTTTGGGTTTCCTTTGCCCCTCGAAAGGTTTCAGTACTATTCCTTGAGACACAGGTCATGAAGGGGGAACAAAGTGGGAAAGGGTGCAGGGATAGGAAAGGGGAGTTGGAGGAGAGAATGCTCCAGAATGTGTGCTTCCTCTCTTTCTATACAGACAGAGCCAAGGCAGTGAAAGGGTCCCTGACACCAGACAAATGCCCTTGGCCGTGCAAAGCCTTCCAAGCTGCACTGTCCCACAGCCCAGACCGCGTGCGCGTGTGCACACACACGTTCGTGGAGAACTGTGCTCTCCCATCCCAACAAGGATTTGTTGTTTCAATTAAACTTATCAAGATCTATGCCACATGTTAGGGAAGAAAGGAAAAACCCAAACAAGACTGAATTACTGTGGCTATCTCCTTGGGGATCAATCTATAACAAATAAACCACCATCTCTGCGCTGGAGAAGCTTTTACTTATGAAAAGCAGAGACAGGTGCAGAATTGCGGCAATTGGTACTAAATCAAAGCCCTGGGAACAGAAGGAAGTGGATTTAGATGCATCCACTTAGCTTCTCTACTTAGGTCTAAATCACAGGACAGGCTGCGGATCAGAGGCCTGGCGGGGTCTGGCCTCCTCTTCCTCCTCTCCCCTGAGGTCCCTTCCCAGTTTGCTCACCGCTTCAGCTGCCCAGTAAGAACAGATGGGCAGAAGTTAAAAAGAGGGAGGTCAGCTCATCAGCAAAGTCCTATTTCAGACCCTGCCCCACCTCTTACCATCGCTTTCTGGGACGTAAAGATGGGGAACGAGGGGCAGGGGTGCTGCTGTGTCTGATTCCATATGAACTATGCTATTTCCATTTACATCCCCTGAATAGCGAGCTGGTCAGTCTGATTTACACATTGGTAATATGTGATGCTTTGTATTCCGGCAAATATTTAATCCCTGACTGATCAATAATCCTCGCCTGGCTGTTCTGATTTTGAAAAGAAATAAATCCCCTTTTACCCTTAAAATTCAATTAAAGGGTAAAAATTAAACAGGGTGCACTGTTCCTTCATGAAGCCATGTGGCTTCGGAACCTTAGTCCTCAGATGCTTTAAAGGGGTCGCCTTTGCAAAGTTGCCTTTTCTGAGATCCTAGCATCTCTCTAACCTGAGTTTTCTGTGTTGTCACAATTGATACGGAAGACAGCACACTTTAGACTCTGATCTACTTTCTTTCAATTCAAAAATAAAATTGTTAACCCAAACTAAACCAAGGAGTATATAGCATGGAATTTTTTTTGCATTCACTACTTATATTCATCAAGAAGGTCTTGATTTAATCTCTTCATTATGAACCTCATTTCTTCCTTTCTTTTTCCCTCCAAAACTACATTTTTAAAAAAACTCAACTCCTACACAGATTCTTAAAAAAAGAAAAAAAAGAAAAAAGAAACATGTCCTTTTCTCAGAGCTAGAATTGAACACTGCAAAAAATGCACATTACACATAGAAAGAGATGACTCTCCTTTCCAGAAGGGGCTCACAATGCAGCCCCAAAGCCCACCAAAAGTTCCAAAAACAACAGCAACAGAAAACAAACTCTCTTTCATCTTTGGCAGTAACAAAAGCAATAACTTTCACCAAACCAACCCATGCCAAGAATTAATATAACACAGAACACATCCACATTCAGACCATTATGGCTACATCAGCTCACCACAATATTTGTTTGAAAAACACATAATTTGTGGTACAGAGACACACACAGAGAGAGAGAACTTCTAATACAAAAAGAGGTTCTTTCAAATGCAAATTAACCAAAAGACATATTTTCCCTGTGTTTGGAAAAACACTCCAACATATGAAAAACATACTTTTTGTGTGAAAAAAAAATTGGTGTACACCCACTCAGTTGAAAAGGCAATTAAATTTGCTATAGATTACCTTCACAGTTGAGAAAAGTTAACTCCTGGTTTCATAAGTCCTTAAGGACTTTATTAGCATTCACTGACCTAAGCAGTCTTCAGCTCCCAGGTAGCAAAGTTTCTTTTCTTCTCCACTGAAATGCTCAAGTGGACTCTGAAGGACATTGTATTACTGAATTGATCGGAAGAGAATATTGTTTCCAATCTTCTGGCAGAAAGAAAGAAAAGAAAGGAGACGAAAGAAAGAAAGAAAGAAAGAAAGAAAGAAAGAAAGAAAGAAAGAAAGAAAGAAAGAAAGAAAGAATAACAGGGCAAAATGCAGTCTAATCGAGCATTCTTCCTGGTGGAAAAAAAAAAAAAAAAAAAAGTAAATCCAGTATTCTGGAATGAGTTCAAACATAGCTTGACAGGCTACAGGAGAATTTACACTGAGCATGCTTAGCCCTGCACTGCTTGCATGAGACACTCTTAATGAATATTACTTCCTTCCCACTGGCTATTCCTGCTGGAAGTCCACACCCACTCCTCTTTCAGAAGTCAGGAATTCAGCTTCAGCCAAAGTCCAGAAAACACGCTTATGCAGAGGCAAGGCCCCACCGATCCATAAACTTTCAGGTTGTGACCTGCAGGTCAGTTTGACAAATAGAACACGGGGGTGAATTTTTTTCTGCCCTTGCTTGTGTTCCCAGCTTTGTTGCCTGTCCTAAACTGCAGTTCCCCCGGAGAAAAGAAAAATAGACAGCTTTCGTGCTAAAGAACACCACGTCCTAAATGCCAGCTAAAGGCCTTTCCGATCAAGCTTCCAGACCCAGATTGGAGTTAAAAGTCGTTTGCATATTAAAACACAACAGTGAGGCTTTAGCTTCTGGATAAAATTGTTTGAAATTTTCTACCCAAAATGTATTCTTTCCGACAACTTATACATGAACATCATCTCTCTCTAAAATGCTACATGCTGGGGCACAACCTGAAAATATGTTCAAATTTCAGATTTCATCTGTCATACTGCCTACGTCACAATAAAAAACACTTATTTTTTTAAAACAATGCTTTCCTTTTGCCTTTTTCTAAATCTCTCTGTCATCTTTAATGACAGGAGACCTGAAATTCTGGAAATTTAAAAATAGACTACTTCTCTGACAGTCATAAGACAGGATTCTTACTCTGCATGTGGAAAGGGTTAAGGGGAGGAGAAGAAGGGGGAAAGGTAGAGAGAGGGCCTAATATAGACAGCATAGGAATGAATGGAAGGGCCTTTTATATTTAAGATGATTAAAAATGAGAATAATAAATATCTTTTTTTGTCCTTCTGGTATTTTCAGGATGCCATTTGTATGTTTCTATTCTTTATTAAATTGCAAATTAAAAATATTATTAAATACTCATTTGGAATTAAAGTGCTTATTTGACAGGACACACACACACATATATACACACACACGCCAGTTTGTGTTTGAAAAGAAGTGATGTCGCAGAGAGAGTCAAAGGCAACAGCAATTCTCTAGGTATACAAAGAAATATAGTGTGCCCAGCATCTAACAAAGACTGCCTTGCTAGCATTGATTGCTTCAATTAATAAAAGGGACTTCGATGTACCTTAAGAATAAACCCATTGCCTCTCCCTACCTGTATCCCCCTCAGCAGCTACTGCTGAGCTTCTATGACATGTTCCTCTTATCTGAGATCCTTGACTGCTGTTGAATAAATAAAATTTCCTCAGACATATTTTCCTTCCTGTAATTATGAGGTTTTTGGAGAGTTTAGGCATGAGGGTTGTTTGTTTTTATGCTTTGCCAAGGGGAAGAATAAAATTTAGCTCCTCCATTCCAAGTGTGTTTATTTATACTGTTCCAGAGCAAACTAAGTTTTCAGCAGTTAGATGAAGCCCAAGGGAAACTGAGTTTTGAAAGGCTAAATAATCCTCATGGCCCTACATAAAGTAAGTGCAAAATAGGAAGGATATTTTTTTTTTGTTTGACCTAAAATGATCGCCTAGAGATCAGAGAGGCCCCACAGCTTAATCAAGGGCTGGTGCTCTGACCTGTAGACAGCCTTGCCTCCCCACCATCAGAGTACACTGCTTTCTGGTCTTCTCTCAAGAGGATGAGCACTCATCCCTGAATCCAAGGGTGCTGTGGATGGAAACAGTCATGCCTTTTCCAGCTTAAATTTTTTTTATGACATAAGTCCTTTTTTTGTAATAAAGATTTTAGTTATTTATTCATGAGAGACACTGAGTAAGAGGCAGAGACACAGGCAGAGGGAGAAGCAGGCTCCCTGCAGGGAACCTGATGTGGAATTCTATCCCAGGACCCCAGAACACACGCTGAGCCAAAGGCAGATGCTCAACCGCTGAGCCACCAAGGCGCCCCTCCAGCTTAAATTTTAAGATGATGCTATAATGGTCTTTACAATGACATCATGCTCATCTATTCAATTAACAAATATTTCCTGAGCTCTTCCTCAGACACTTATCTGACACTGGTAATTACTTAATGATTAAGATGGACATAGCTTCCATCCTCAGGGAGTTTACACTCTGGAGAAAAGGCAAATACATAAATAGATATGTAAACAAACAATAACAAATGTATTTACAAACTATAGCAAGCAAAACAGGAAATAAATGGGAAATGCTGAGAGAGTAAGTCATGGAAACCAGCGCATATGCGTCAGGGATGAGGAGCCACAGAATCAGGAACATGGGAGGCATGTTTAGGGAAATAATCATTAGCCAACCCAACATATGAAAAAGAAAAATATATGACATGGTTTGGTTAAGGCCCTGAATGCAAGATTAAGGCATTTGGATTTAATATGGTGTGTAATGGGAAGCCACTGAAGGATTTTTAAAGAAAAAAAAATATAAGAACAACTGTTCTTTTTTAAAAAAAAACTGAAATGTTAGGGGTGCCTTGGTGGCTCAGTCAGTTAAGTGTCCAACTTTTGATTTCGGTTCAGGTCCTTATCTCTCCATCATGAGGTCAAGCCCTGTGTTGGGCCCCATGCTGGTTGTGGAGCTGGCTTGGGATTCTGTCTCTCCTTCTTTTTTTTTTTTTTTTGTGTGTTTTGTTCTCTCTCTCCTTCTGTCCCTCTCCCCCACTCATTCTCTCTATTAAAAAAAAAAAAGAAAGCTGGAATGTTAATAGAATACAGCCATTTAGAGGATACATTGGGGATTAATATGAAAAGACCAGTTTTTGTAATAGTCTAGATGAGAGACAGAGACAGAGGGAGAGAACCTAGCCCAGGACAGCACAACAGTGACAGAAAATAATGTGAGAGAAGATATGGTCACAGAATTGATAGGCTTTGACAATTGAACAACTCACTGGACATGCAGATGAAAATAAGGAGGCGTTTTAGGGGATCTGCAGGAGTTCTGACCTCAGGAGCTCTGAAAATGAGTGAAGATCAGGAAATCAGAGAAGTAAGAAGATCATGTCGGGTATATGGCAGCTCGAACATTTACTGGACTGCTTGTATGTTGAGTTTAAGAGTTACAAGGCTATCCAGCCTACACTACTAATTTATTCGGGCATTATATTTAGCTATTAATAGGAACCGGATTACAGTCTCTTCAACACCCTACAGGTTTATTTTTCTGTCATTTGAAAGAAATTCTGAGGCTGGTGGTCCAAAACTTGGCCACCAGGAACCCAAGGCTTTCTGTCTTTTTGGTCTATTACCCTCAAGGCATAGTGTCCATCCTCAGGTTTGTTTTATAGTCCAATATGAATGCAAGAGCGCCAATCATCACATCTGCATCCCAGCAATTAGAAGGAAGCAAGGAGGAGGAAAAGTAAAGATGACTGCTGTATTAGTTTTCTATCACTGCTATTACAAATTACCTCAACTTAGTGACTTTAAAAAACACACACAGATTTACTACCTTACAGTTTTAGACTAGAAATCTGACAGAGGGTCTCAATGGGGTATAATTAAGGTGTCAACGGGACTGCCTTTCCTTCTGGAAGCTGTAGGAGAGGATCTATTTCCCCACCTTTTCCATCCTCTATAATAGGACACTGCATTCCTAAACTTTGGGTCCCCTCCCCCATTTTCAAAGCCAGCAGCAGTGGGTAGAGTCCTCACACTGGGGCACGCTGGACTCTTCTTCCTCCTCTTTCACTTTCAGAGATCTTTGTAATTACACAGGGCCCACCCAGATAATCCAGGATCCAGCTAGTTAACAGCATTGATTACATCTGCTGCCTAAAATAGCATATTCATAGGTTCTGGGGATTAGGGTGTGGACATCTTTGGGGAGCATTATTCCACCCTCCACACTTGCCTTCTGCAGATTTAGGCATCTTAACACAGTCTTCTCAAAAGCCTTACAGAGTGTCTTTCTCTTACATTCAGTGATGCCTCCTATCTGTGAGGAAGGCTAAACACAACGCTCCCTTTGACACCATAGAGATCTATTCCTAAGGAATAAGGGAGAATAGAAATTGCGTAGGCAGTTGGCAGTCTCTGACCCCCGGACTACTGTGGTAGCATCTTAATTGGTTGGCCTTATTCTAGACTATCTGTATTGTCCACATTGCTACAAGTTAGATCTTTCTGAATTCCCTATGATTAAGACAAATTGGTGTTGTAAAATCTCCATTATCTATTTTCTATGGGGCCAAATTCTCTAGCTGGATGCTGAGGGCCTTTTGCATGCTGGCCCTAAACTGCCCTTTCAGACTAATTTCCACCTTTGCCACCACATACATGAGCTCCAGCTAATTCCAATTCCCACTACTCCTTGAACATACTAAGCTCTTTCACAGCTAAGTACTCAACAGTGAGTGGTAATGGGTAGTCCTGGTACATAGTCATGGTGCAATTGTTATATTACTATATAAATTATATGCAATATATTATATATTATTCCACCAGTGATGAACTGGCCAGGATACTAGGGTAATGAAATGTACTGGCAAGGATAATATGTCAGGACTTGAAAGACAGAAACCATGAAGTTGAATAACTGCTCCTGGGGGCTAGTGATGCATTGAGGAATGACAAGGAAAGGCTGTGGGTAATTAATCATCAATTAAAGGTTAAGTGTGAGAGCCAGTAAGCCTCCTTGGTAGCATTTAAAGAGACTCTCTTCTATAGCTGGCGAAAGCTGGGGACCAGGCCACAACTTAACTACAGAATTATAGTGGAGTTAAGATTCTCAGCAACCACCCCCCCACCGCCACCCCCCACCACGAGGCAGCAACTTCAATGGTAGGATCCTGATTAGGAAGGAATGAAACCCAGAGACTTGGGATGAGGACATCTGTGTTGATGTACTTGAAAATCTAGAATTCCCAAATTACTCTGGACCTCCTGGACCTGCAACAATAGCCCATCCTCCCCATTAAAAGCTGACCTGCATGACTCAGTCAGTTGAGCATATGACTCTTGATTTCAGCTCAGGTTGTGATCTCAGGGTCATGAGATCAAGCCCTGAGAGGAGCTCCACATAGAGCTCTGCACTCAGCAGGGAGTCTGCTTGACATTCTTTCCCTCTGCCCCTCCATCATTTGTGTATGCTTACTCTCTCTCTCTCTCATAAATAAATAAATAAATAAATAAATAAATAAATAAATAAATAAATAAATATTTTTAAAAGCTGACATTTATGCCTTTTTTGAAGGCAATTGAGAGGTCTTGGCTTCGCAAAAGAATCTATGCTTCTTATAGGACCTACAGATAGCCATGGAGGTGATTAATAAAAAATGCCTTTTATTAATCCCAAGGTAAAGGTAAAAGGGCAGCCAACAAGGAAGTTACTTAATTAATAGGACAAACAAAGATGGATGATCAGGAAAGTGAAGGTAACTACTCCAATAAAAAGTCAAAATCTTTTGAGCAGTTTCTGGAATAGATCCAGAACCCACTGATTGAAGGAAAGGCTAAGCTTCCATGAAGAACATTAATGGAACACAGCAAATATATATGAAAATAACTTCCCCAATTCTTCCCCAAAGACAAAGTGATAGAAAGAACGTCATTTATTAAGAAAAGGGGAGTGAGTAGGTATTTTGAGAACACACAGAAAGCTAAGCCTTCATGGCTACCCTATTGGAATTGAAGTTTGGGGACCAGATAATACACAGAGACTTGTTCTATGTCCGAATTACAGTAACTCCATTTATTCACAGGTGCACTCAGTGATCGTTTCTCTGACAGTCAAATGTTCAAGAAGAGCAAGAGCCACACTTTGGCTCTTTGGACTGTGGAATAAGAGTTACCTAGTGATAAGTCCAAGAGGAATCCTCTAAATCATATCCTGTGGCTAAGATAGTAAAATCCAAACAATACTTTATCCCAGGAGACAATGGCAGAGATAACACACTCTCAAGACCCAAAGAATACAGGGGTGATGAGCTCCATCATATCCCATTTAATTCACCATTCTGAACCCTACAAAAGCCAGATGGTTTGTGATTGATGACATGATATACAGAAAATCTGACCAAGTAGTAATCCTAACCACAGCTACTTTGCCAGATGTGGGATCTTTGCTAGACACACATGGCATTCAGAAAGCCACTCATCTGGCAAACGTGTTCTTTCCTATCCCTATCAAAATGTAGGATCAGAAGCATTATCTGTGTGCAATGGACAAAGTACACATAAATACATTTGCCCCAAAGTTACCCTTCCTCTTTAATATTGTTTAAAATTACCTGAACAGCTTGGACATTTCATAGAACATCACTGTATTCCACTGTATTGATGACATTTTTGTTAGTCCCACTGGATAAACAAGAAATGGCAAGTATTGGAAGTCTTCATAAGACACGTGTGTTTCTGACAGTTGGAAATAAATATTACAAAGAATCAGGGGACCACCATATCAGTGCGGGCCTTAGGGGATCAGTGTTTTGGATCATACTGGGACTCCCCCTCTGAATGAAAGTACACATTATTGTACTGTGTGCCTTCCACCACTAAAAAGGAAAAAATGCCTAGTAAATCTCTCCACCTTCCATATGCAGCATATTCCACTTTTAGGATGCTGCCCTGACCCATTTATTGGGTAACATAAAAGTTCTCCAGCTTCAAGAAAGCCCTGAAACAGGAACCAAGGCCACACGGCAGGAAAAAACAACCCCTTGGACATATGCCACAGAAGTGCCTATAATATTAGATGTTTTAACTGCTATAAGGAAAGGCATCATATGGACTTTGTAGCAAGCTTGGATAGAAGAATCACAACACAAACTCTTAGGGATCGGGAGGGAGCAAGGCCATGCTTTCTATAACAGAGACCTAAAATTACTTTGACACAATACTCTTTGCATTGCTACTGGACTCTTTTAGAGATAGAGAATTTGACCCCTGGACATTAAGTGACCCTGTGGGCCCAGACTACCCATTATGGACTGGATTATATCAACCATCTGTAAAACCTGGGGGTAATCTATGTTTTGCAAGGTCAGGAGGGCCCAGCAGCAATTAACCATATGCTGAAAGTGGTACACCAGGATTATCCATAAACAGTACTGAAGGCACATGCAAGCTGCATGAGTAGATGGCCCAGACTCCTGTGTCATCCACCATTGTTGCCTGTCTCTGACCTATGCCTCATAACCTATGCCTGCATGAGGTGGAGGATCACTCTGGCAGAGGATGAAGAAGTCTACGTTTGGTTCATGGTTGTGCTGGTTCAGTGTGTGGTTGCAAGAGAAACATGGGCAGCTATTATGCAGCCCCCTCAAAGGTGGCACCAAAAGACAGTAGTGAGTGGACATTCTCCTAACAGGCTAACTTGAGGTGAAGAACCTGTTCATCTACCTTGTGTGGAAAGAGAAGTGGCTTGAGGTGAAAATATACATGAACCTTCAGAGGCAATGATGACTGACTTAGCTTATTGGTCAGAACATAGAAAGCCTGCAAGATTTTGGATAGGAGGTCAGGGGAAAAGGCCATGTGAATTGAAGTATGGGGGAAATCACAAAGTATGAACATCTTTATTGCTGGCTATGCCCACAAGAGGGCAGCCACATGGAATAAACACTAAACAACCAAGTGGACAGAATAATTCATGCAGCCACTGTTAAGCCACCCCAGGTTATTAACGGAGCAGCAATGGTACTAGTGGATAGAGGCTATTCAGGGCCCAGGAGTATGGAGTACAACTCAACAGTGCCGATCTAACTATTCATGCTCCAAACATTGAACCTGCCAGCCACGGAGACAAATAGCTGCCCCTGATGTGACTCTATCACTACAGAAGACCAAGAATGTATTCAGTTTATTACACTGAATCTCTTTCATGCTGGAAGGAGCAACAATTCATCTTCATAGGAACCCACCAAACTCAGTATGAGTTTGCCTTTTCTGCCCAAAAGGCCTTGGCCAGCACCATCATTGAAGAGCACACAGAATGTTTGATACACCAGCACAAAATGCCACACAGCATTGACTTGTACCAAGAAACTATATATAAAGGGAGGTATGGCAAAAGGCATAATGGCCATAGGATCCACTGGTCCTATCATATCATATCTATCCGACTGATAGAGCAGTAGAATGACCTTTCAAAAGTGCAGTGAGGGCACCAGCTTGGAGATGATACTCTGAAAGGATGGAGTGCTATCCTCCAGGACGCAGGACACTTAATTCAATGACTACTTTATGATCCCAAGCCCCAGAATGCACGGATCTCGACATTAAGTGGCCCTGCATACCTGCACTCTCAGGGACCCATTTGGGAACATGTGCTTCCTTTTTAAAAACGATTTATTTATTTATTCATGAGATAGAGAGAGAAAGAGACAGAGACAGAGATATAGGCAGAGGGAGAAGCAGGCTCTCTGCTGAGAGCCTGATGTGGGACTTGGTCCCGGATCCTGGGATCACACCCTGAGCCACAGGCAGATGCTCAATCGCTGGGCCAACCAGGCATCCCAACATGTGCTTCCCATACCCACATTTCTGCCCTACATAAAGGCCCTCATTCCCAAAATGGAAATCAATTAAGGGACACATTATGGTCCCATTCAACCTTAAGCTATTCCTGTCACCTGGTCACTTTGAGCTCTTTGTACCAAAATAGTCAACGAAAAGTAGTCAACAAAAGATGACACACTACTGGTAGAAGAATTTGACCCTGGTCATCAGAAGAAGATAAGATGGCTCTTCCATAAGAGAAAAGTAAAAACCGTGCTTGGCAACTAAGTGATCCAATATTGCATCTCTTGGTACTTGGCAACAGCCAAATCCTGAGAACGGCTTGGTCATCCAAGGCTTGGACATCTCATATATAAAAATCTGGGTCATACCACCCAATAAACCATCTAGGTAAGCAGAGGTGCTAGCCAGGGGAGAAGAGCATCTAGAATGGGTATAGATTATGGAGATGATGAATTCTCAGTGGCAACCTCTAGACCAGCTACAGAGGTGAGATTAATCCCACTAACCTTCTTTTTATAAGTTTGCCCAGGTAAAAACACTGATCAGAATCCTGGAGGAGCTCTTCCTAGAAGTAGCAAACATAGTAATATAAGCAAGCAGTGCAGAGGGTGAACTGTAGTGGATTCTGTGGCATGCTGTCTGTTACTTACCCTTAAGACTGAGGCACTCATTACCTCAGATCCTACGTGTATTGACTACTGCCATCTCACAGCAAAGTCCCTGTTGGAGAATTCCCTTCACTCAAAGGAAGCCTCCTTGCCCAAGGCTGTGCCTCTTCCCCAGAGGAATCCTGTATCTAAATATCTCCAAAGGGGCACAGAGTCCCAGTCCCCTTGCCTCAATATGGGACCAATCTGAAGGTCTCCATCCCCCCACGGGATTGTCTGAGACCCCAGTTGCCACAGCATCACGGCTCAGCCTCTGCTCTGCCAAATCCTCCTCCCTTCCCTTCCTCACAAATGTTTCTTCTGAAAGAGTTTATGGCTCAGCAAACTTCCTGCACACAGATCTCCATCTCAGAGTATGTTTTCTTGGAACCCAATGGAATCTGGCAAAATCTTGAAATTCTGGCTAACTCCAATTCTTCACTTACTCTATGCCAGAACCCATACAACCAAGGATAGCTGGAGAAAAAGTTTGTAAGCATGCCATTTGGTCTCATATGACAATTCTGCTCACTAAACTGCATATGAGTCCTTCTTTCTCCCCAGAAATCGTTGTTTTCTTTCCTAATTCATTCTTTTTTCACTCTCTAGGATAACTACTTCAGAGTTATCCAGTTGTCCTCTAATTTCCAGCCCCCCTCTTCCTATCTTCACTTTTGGCTCCTCAATTTCACCTTCTACTATAATGGGTGGGGGGGTGAAGCAATTAGAAGAGAATTTATAAATGTTCCAACCCCAATCTATCTACCTACCAGAATCAGAATGAATATACTCTACTTTCTCTGTTTCTCTGTGGACAAGCTATCCAGACTCCCAGTAAGGCAAATACCTCCACCTACACACTAAATTTCCATTTCTCTTCCAATAACCATTTTCAATGGTTTTAGCATCATTCACCTGGGTCTCCTCTCTCTCCTGTATCATCAAACTTCCTCTTCCCCTTAGACCAATTGCAGTATCATAAAATATGCTGCTATTTCTCTGATCTTAAAAGATATTTCTAACTGGGGTACCTGGGTGGCTCAGTTAGTTAGGCCTGCCTCAAAGGCCTGCCTTTGGCTCAGGGTCCTAGGATCAAGCAGATGTGGGGCTCCCTGCTTAGAGAGGAGTCTGCTTCTCTCTCTCCCTGTCCCACCCTCCACCCCCACTTGTGTTGGGTGCTCTCTCTCTCTCTCTTTCTCTCTCTCTCTCAAGTAAATAAATAAATAAAATCTTAAAAAAAAATTTCTTCCTTAGTTTCCCCATCCCACCATTGTCTTATTTTTCTCCTTTCCTCAAACCAAGACTTTTTGAGAGAATTCTCTATTAGTTCTTCCTAATACTTCCTATTCTTTCTTGTTTAAATCTCTGAGATGTAATTTACATACCATAAAATTCACTCATTTAAAGTATCCAATTCAATGGTTTTAGCATTCACAGAATTGTGGAACCATTAGCACAAACAAATTTTAGAACATTTTTATCACCCCAAAAAGAAACCTCCTACCAATTAGCTCTTATTCCCTATTCATCCCGTACTCCTATCCTCCAGACCCAAGCAATCATCAATCTACTTTTTGTCTCTTACAGATTTGGCTATTCAGGACTTTTCATATAAATAGAAATCACCATGTGGTCTTTTGCGACTAGATTCCTTCACTCACCATAATGTTTTCAAGGTCCATTCATGCTGTATCATGTATCGGTGATACATTCCTTTTAACTGCCCAAGTAATATCCCCTGGTAAGGATGAATCACATTTTATTTGTCTACTCATCAGTTGATGGGCATTTAGGTTGTTTCTACTTCTACTTTCTATTATGAATAATGCTGCTATGAACATTCATGTAAAAGGCTTTGTGCAGATGCATGTTGCATGTTGTCATTTCTCCTGAGTAGATAGGAGGAATAAAATTATTAGGTCATGTGGCAACTCCCTAAGATTCACTTTTTGAGGAACTGCCAGGTTGTTTTCCAAAGTAACACTATTTTGCATTCTCACCAGCAGTGTATGAGGATTCCAATTCTCCAAATCCCTTCCTTGCCAATTCAAGTTCTTGTCTGTCATTTTTGCTATATCCATCCAAGTGGGTATAATGTGGTAGCTCAGGGATGCCTGGGTGGCTCAGTGGTTGTGTGTCCACCTTTGGTTCAGGGCATGATCGTGGGGTCTGGGATTGAGTCCTACACCGGGCTCCCTGTGAGGAGCCTGCTTCTCCCTCTGCCTATGTCTCTGCCTCTCTCTGTGTCTCTCATGAATATATAAATAAAATCTTTAAAAAAAAGTAGTAGCTTATTGGGGTTGCATGAGCAACCACTCACAATGAGCATTGTGGTGCATTTCCCTGATGGCTAACAATGGTGAACATCTATCTTTTTGTGTGCTCCCCTTCTTTCTCAAGCACATTCCAATCAAGTTTGTGTTCCCATCACTCCCCTTAAATGGCTCTTCACAAGGCCACCAGTGACCTCCACACTGCTGTCTTCAAAGGTCATTTCTCAGGCCTCATCTTTGTTTACTTATCAGTAGCTTTTGATATAAGTGAAAACTCTCCTTGAAACACTTTATATTACTGGCTTCCAGGACAACACATTATCTTTGTTCTCCTCCTCTATATCTGTCTGCACCTATTTATTTTCTTTTCCTGGCTTGTCTTTATCTCTCTTGACTTCTACATGTCGGATTCCCCCAAAGGCCTGTCTACAATGTCTTCTTTCTCATCATCTGCACTTAATTATTTACATAATATCATCTATGATCTACATGACCTCTTCTAGATTCATGACTTTAAGTGCCATCTATATGGTTATGATGACTCTCCATACAGTAATGATGACTCTCAGTATTATGTTATCTTCAGCCTGGATCTCTCCCCATGTATCCAAAACTGCCCCTTTAACATCCTTACTTGGATGTTTAAGAGGCATCGAAACTTAACATGCCCAAAACTGAGTTCCTCTTGTTTTGCCCAAAACCAGCTCCTTTCCTTTCTCTTACTCAGGCTTAAAAATGGGGAGCTCTTATTGATTCTTCCTGCTTTCCCCTCTCAAAGCACCATGAACCTCTTTGGCTCACCTTCATAATCAATCAAGAATTTGACCGCTTGTCCCCCAATGCCACTACTCTGCTTCAAGTCACTATCATCTCTCACCTGGATTGTCAAAATAGCCTCCTAAATGGTGCCCTTGTTCTGCCCTTGACTCCCTCAACACAATAGCCAGAGTGCTTCTGTTAAAACCTAAGTCAGAATGTATTTCTCCTCTGCTCAAACTCCTCTAATGGCTTTCCATCCTGCTCAGAGTGAAAGCCAAAATCCTTACTGTAACCCACAAAGCTTCAAATTATCTGCCTCTTCCTTACGTCTCTGATCTCATAGTTTCAGCTCAATCATTCCATTCTGGGTGTTCTGACCTCCTTTCTGTCCCTCAAAGACTCCATGTCAGCCCCCAGCTCAGGCCTTTGCTCTGTTTCCTCTGCTTAAAGAGCTCTTATCCCTGATATTCATATAATTAGTTCCCTAACTTCCTTCAAAACTTTTAAGTTTACTGACAACCAAAGTTTCTTCGTCCTCCATCCAAAAAATCAATCCCCATCCCAACATTTCATACCTCTCATGTTTGCTTCATTCTTTGTCTTTACCACTTATCATATGTAAGTTACTACATATTTTAATTATTCATATTATTTATTTTCTGTCTCCCCAACTAAAATTGACCTCCATGAGGAATTCATTTATTCATTCACTGATATGCCTTAAGCAACTAGAAAAGTTCTTGGCACATAGTAGGTACCCAGTAAATACTTGCTGAATGAATCCCTTTGCCACATCTTCCCTCCCTAGAATGCTCTTTCTCCTTTTCTCCACCTGGAAAACATATTTGCCCATTCAGACAGAATTCAAATATTACCTTCTCTCTGTAGTTTCCCTATTTTGCTGACTTCATTTCCCTGTCAGAGTTAGTTGCTCCTTCCTCTGTGCTCCAAGAGCATATTATATTTAACCTCTGCCATTGTACTTAAAATATTGCTTTGTGACTTTCAGTTTCTAATTTTCCCACAAGATAATGAGTTCCTGTAATGCAGAATCATCACCTTATTATTTTTTTTATCAGCCCTGGTGTCTGGCCTATAGTAAAATTCAATAAAAGTGTTGAATGAACCACCAAACATGCTCTTTCTTCTTTCCATTTCTTCCCTCCCCTTTTCATGACTCCTTAACACTGCCCAAAATGCTGGCTAACTACTCTGCTCCCAAATTACCAATGAATCCCAGTCTGACCAGACTTCATAGATGGTGGCTGCCCCCTGTTCCCAGATCATCCCCCGGTACCCTCCTACTCCTGATCAGTTATTTCCTCAGGGTTTTACTAAGTACCATAATATGATAAACTAATAAATGCCAAGATTTCCAGCAAGATTTAATAGATTGAATATTGAAAAACCAAGGCAACTAAAGCAACATGGTGCTGTAGGAAGAAATTTGAGGGTTGGGGACCCAAGTAGGTCATTTGAGGGTGCTGTCAGGTGGCTTCCTAACTTCTGTGATTTGGAAGGTTTTAAAGAAAGAAGTGCTTTGAGCATTAGTAATCATTCACCTCTGGGCAAATTAACATCAGATCATTTCCTGAGGACAGAAAAGTTTGGAGGTTTTTGGATTTTTTTTTTTTTTTAGAGAGGGTGAGAAAGTAGGGAGAAGGGCAGAAGGAGAGGGAAAGAACACAGAGCCCAGTGCAGAGCTTGATTTCACAACCCTGAGATCATGACCTGAGCTGAAATCAAGAGTCAGATGCTTGACTGACTGAGCTACCAGGCACCCCAGAAAGATTATTTTTTGAGAGGAAAATAAAGAAGAGCAGGAACATAATGGACATCTGAGGAGAAGAGATAGTAGCTCCAGCAAATTGCTGAAATGGAGAACTGGGTGATACCATCCCAAAGATAGACCCCAGGGCATTTTGGGTTTTTTTCCAGCCACTCCACTTTGCCCTCCAGTAGGATCAATTCTAGGGAAAACTACTATCCAAAAACTCCAATACAGATATGGCCCACTGAAAAGAAGAGGCCACACACTATGAATTATGTAAAAATGCCTTGGACACCAGAAAGCATATTAATTCATCAACACATACACATTCACTGAGCCCTGAAAGGTCAAAGCATCTCCAAACGTATATTGAGTATGGAGTGCTAGCTACGTGAAAGAATTAAGCACCAGGGCTATGAAGAGCAATAAAGCAAATCCTTGGTCTGAAAGGAACTAAAAGTCTAATAAGGGGGAAATCTAACAAGTACTGGATAATAGACGTGGTGGCATTCAGCTCTGGTTAGGTAGCTCTGGCTATATGAAACCATCATGTAGAAGGAAACAGTAGAGGTAGGTCCTCAAGTATGGGTAGGAGTTTCCTGGGCAAACAGGGAAAGTGGTATAAGAAATGGCATATAAATGGCACAGAGTCATGAAAGCACCCGGTTTGGGGGAAAATAATAATATGATACAGCTGGATAATAGGCTTTGAAAAGGTATGTGGTGGTAAACAAAATTCAGAGAAAGTAAAGGATCAGGTTATGGAGGATCTTGAATGCCACACTAAAATATCTGAACTTTATCTTTTTAGACAATGATATGCCATTTGAAAGTCCTATGCAAGGGATTAACATGTTCTGAATTTCACTTCTGGAGGATAAGTCTGGCTGTAGTGGGGAGAATAGATTGAAAAGTAAGGAAGACTGGACTCAGGAAGACTGGTTGAGAACTGCCTATCTAAGTGCATATGAATGAGGTGAATGAGAGTCTGAGTTAGGTAATAATAGTAGAGATGGTCAAGAATGGATGGTCTAAATGCTTCACAATAATTGGCTATGATAGAGAGGAATCATAACTGGCGTAGTCAATTGTTTTCACTTATCTCATGAATTTGCTGATATGAGTAATACTAATGCAGATAAGGTTTTTTCTTGGATAGTTATATTTCTGAGTTGGGGCTTATTGTGAGTCTGATGTTCCTGGGAGACATCAAGGAGGAAGTTTGGAAGACAAGCATAATATGGACAGCCAGTGAGAAGATAAGTCTGATTTGGAGATGTAAACTTTAAAATCACACCAACATATGGTGTAGGTAGAAACTGTGGTTATAGGTAAATTGTCCTAAGGGAATATGTTTAGAGACAACCAAATACACCATGACAAATGTTAAAACTGGTTGAAAAGAGGGAGCCACGCAAGGAACAAAAGTTATCTGGAGACCCGAGGAAAATAGAGTGCTCATGAAGAAAAGGGAAGAGAGCTTCAATGAAGGAGTGTCAAACACACAGAGAAGCCAAGAAAAAGATCTTAAAAGCCTGAAAATGTTCATTGTGTATAAGAGTATACAGGTCATTGGTGACCTTGGTAGGAATACACTTGGTAAAGGAATGGGGAGTAGGTGAGGGAAGAGAGGCATCCAGGAAACAAAATTTAAGGTGAAACTGATTCTTAAGGGCAGAATCAGAATCTACAAGTGAGTATAGCCTTAAATCTGATACCCTAGGTATCTCATTTGTCTTACCCTAGTCCTGTCCACGCTGAAGAGTAAATGAGAAAGAAGGAAGTAGAATCAGCAAGCATAGTCTCACTGTACTAACTCAGGATCTCTGCCTCCATCTCCTAGAAATCACCCTGAAAGGTAGGCTTTAGTCACCCATGTTTTGTCTCAACACAGGCCTCATTCAACTGGCCCAGGCATGGACATTTAATCCAAAGGTAGCTAATCCTAAACTCTCAGCATGCCAGGCTAACCATATTTCCTCTCCTGAGACTCTGAACAAGGAAATATCATGAGAATTTATTACTTGGCAGTAGAAGAAAAAGCGAAGAAAGCTTATCTTTTAGAGGCCGGAATAATCATAGCAGACCACATGTAGGCCAAAGTTATGGGAAGACTGAGTTCTAAGTGGACTAAGGAATCCACTGGTAGAGAGAGAAATGGAGTCCAGGAGTGGAGAAAAGTGGGTCCACCACAAAAAGCAGAAGAAATCATCAGTCTCTGCAATTTACTCTACATTTACTCTCAGTCCCACAGAGCTTTTCTTCCCTGGGCAAAACACTTTTACATCAAGCTCCTTTACATCAAGTTATTTTGAGTTGAATACTTCTCTTCCTTGAAATCAAAAGAGCCTATAACTAAACTTATTTCTAAGGGGGCATCATTGTGAAACAAGCAAACAAACAAAAATGTAAGACAATAGCAAAACAGGATTATGTAAAACAAGGGCCATTTGAGCTCTATATTGAGGAATGGGCTGAAATAAGCTCCTTTGACTAACTTGACCAGTTTGCTCATCTTATGGATTTGTTCCTAAAACTCTCTGGATTGGAAGGCAAAGGATCTAACGCTGGCCCAACTCATTCAGTTATTCAATATGTGACTTCACTTGGGTCTTCTTGTCCTTACCCATAAAATGGAGACGTAAATATCTACCTACTTATCTCAAGGAATAGACAATTATATTGAAAGATTAGGTACCTTATTGAAAAGTGAACATGTGAGATGTAAATAATGTGATTCCTATCAATTATAGAAGCAAATATTTACATTTCCGGGATGCCTGGGTGGCTTAGTGGTTGAGCGTCTGCCTTTGGCTCAGGGCTTGATCCCAAATCCTGGGATCAAGTCCCACATCGGGCTCCCTGCATGGAGCCTGCTTCTCTCTCTGCCTGTGTCTCTGTCTCTCTCTCTCTCTCTGTGTCTCTCATGAATAAATAAATAAAATTTTTAAAATCTTTAAAAAAATAAAATAAAATAAATCTTTACATTTCCTCTTTAGTAAGACCAGCCTAGGATTTACTGAATGGTGCTATGCCCACCCCATCTCACCTACCTGACCCCTGTTTCTATGTCTCTTATATGGTGCTAGAAGCTCTTTGTTTACTCAGCCATTCGTTCTGAGTTTTAAGAATTTCCAGTAACTTAATAATCAACAAATCTTACCTGGAAAAGCTTCAACATTATTTGTTCACCTGGAAAGCATTTTAGAAATGATCCATGTGAGGTGGGAGTGGCACAGTAGGGATGGGAGTAAGTATAGCTAATAATATCAGTAGTTTTTTGTTATGTCATGTCTATACTCTAGGAAATTATATTTGGCAATCTGAAATTAAACTTAACTCTTACTTCTTTACACCTCACAAAGAAACCTATATTGACCCTAAAGGGGAGCAGATTTTGCTACCCCCATATATTTTTCTTTGGAATAAGGATATTTTGAGCCAAAGGAAATCAAAACCCACAGATTTAGGAAAAAGTTGTTTACCTCCCTATCAACTGCCTAAATTTACTTTGGAAAGGGAGTCTCTACCAGGAAGACAACTATTATCAGAAATAATTTTTTATCTTAGAACTGATCTGCATAACAGGGCAATCATTGTTTTCCAAACATTTCTTCTGGCCTTCTTGTGGATGGTCTTACCCACCACCTCTCCTTTGTCTCTTCAGATCCCTACCCCTTTTCTTACTCAAGATGTCATATAAGCTTCAATTATTTAGCTGTCTTTTGTGTCTCTCTTTTTTTTTTTTTTTTTTTTTTGAGACAGAGAGAGAGAGAGAGAAAACAAGCAGGGGAATAGCAGGAGGAGAGGAGGAGAGAAAATCTTAAGCAGGCTTCAGACTCAGCACAGAGCCCAATGTGGGGCTCGATCTCAGGACCATGAGATTACAACCTGAGCCAAAATCAAGAGTTGGACTCTTAACCAACTGAGCCACCAGGTGCCCCCTGGGTCTCATAATTTTATAGGGCTCCTATATATGTGAAATTAAATTAGTTTTTCTCATATTAATATGCCTTATGTCAATTTGATTATTAGACCATCCAAAGAACCTAAAAGAATAAAAGGAAAACTTTTCTACCCCTTCAGTTGACAACCATGTCAACTTTGCCTCAGGGCTTGCCTTAGGTACACTGTAAAACACCACACAATCCCCATCCCAGTGTCACACCCCTGTTAGGTATTAATTTGACCCTGAGATACTCAAAATTTAGCTAATAAGTTTGTGATAATGTGCACATAGAAAAAAAATCAAACGAAGTCTTCCCCTCCTTTTATTCTACATCTTGAGAGCTCATCTTTGTGTCTTGCAGGAATATGGTCTCTGGTCTCTGCCACCTGCAAGGTGCATGTACACTTGATGGCCAGTGGAATAGACTGGGATTCCTTGCAGCTAGAGCTGGTGGGTCAGAAACACAGGTAATAACCTGGACTTGTGACTGTTGTCTCCTTGTCTAGCTGTGCCAGCTGTCAGGGGAGTTTCTCACAGGGGTCTTAGTCCTTTGAGATATCTCTCGTGTCCATGGTCAAGACATAAAAAGGCTTCCTGGTTTGAGTCACTATTGAGACTAATAGAAGACTACCCATCAACATCCAGATAATGGATCCTTTGAACTGGCTATTTTTAAAAGGAAAAGAAAATTAGAGCGCTCTCATTCTTTTATTTTAAGATTTGTTTATTTATTTTAGAGACGAGGAGAGAGAGCATGTACTCATGCAGGGGGAGGGGCAGTGGCAAAGGAAGACAAGCAGACTCCTCACTGAGAAAGAAGCCCAATGTGGGGCTTGATCTCAGCACCCTGAGATCATGACCTGAGCTGAAATCAAGAGTCAGATTCTCAACTGATTCAGCCACCCAGGTGCCCCTGGAGGGCTCCCATTCTTAACAATTTTCTTATTAGTACCTTGGAAAGACCAAGTTGAAAAATGGATACAAAGGGGTACAATGGCTGGCCTTAGGAACTCCCTTAATAAGATGGAAGAACAGATACTAGACTTAGAACAAAAATTAGAGTCCATACACAAAATAAATTCCCCTTCTCCACCCTTTCCTATACCCCTTTATCACCAACTCTCTGTCTCTAACCCCAAAAAATCATTTGGATCTTGGGGCCCCCTGTTGAACTCCCTCTCAGAATCCAGCCCCATGGCTTCAGCAAATTCTCCTAGATCCCAAAATTCCTCTGACTTCTCCAGAAAATCCCTTAAAGATCCAGCTGACTGTTTTTGGCTTTCTTTATGAGATTTACTGAAAGCACTCCACTCTGATCTCTAGGTCCAGAGTTCACAAGTTACTCATGTAAATTCTAACAGCCAGGAAGTGAATTTAGCAGAACTTGAGATACTCTGTGGGGTTCCCGGGGCTGTCCCTTATAACTCCTCCTACTTTCCAGGGCTCTGTAATTAGGGTCTGCCAGTTTAGGCCTTCCTATATAATGTCATTTGCAGATATATTCTGGCCCCCCACCACAAAGAAGTCATGTCCCCCTGGACAGCAATAGATCTTCTAAATCATAAAGCCCTCTTACTTCTACTTTCAGAAGATCCTACCAAATTTAGAGAGGAGTTAGAAATTAGTGGCCATTCATAACCCCACTCACAGGGACCTAGACTGGCTGTTAAGGAATGTTCTTCACCCATGATTATACTGAAGTTATTAGACAAGCCAGGTGGCCAATGGGAAAACTCTCACAAAGGAAATAGATGGCCAGAATTTCTTCCAGACCTTCCTTCAAATGACCAGGAGATGGCTCAGCTGGACGCTGACACTCAAGGGCCAAAAGAAGTGATAGTTGAGGCGATCCCCCCCACCAATTGAAGTTGAACTAGTTTAAGGTTGAACCATGTACTCAAAAGAAAGAAAATATCCAGAGACATTTGTTGAGTGTCTTATATAGGTTTTCTAGAGGCATAGGGCACTAAACCCTGAAGCTTCTGAACAAAGAAATCTTTTCATTTCTACCTTAGTAAGAAATTTCCTCCCTGATATAAAGAAACAAATCCAAAATATTGTAGTTGAGTGGGCTGGTCAACTGCTAAACATTAAAATGGAAGCAACTACCCAATTTGTTGAAAACAGCTTAAAACAAAGCCATAATTCTGCTGTCAACCCAAAGTCCACTTAGACCTTTTCCTAGTTGCCTTAGACATTTGCAGATATTATAAAAAAAATTTTAATTGAGATATTGGAAGTACAATTAATTGTCTTACAATTAAGAAAAAGAAGGAAAAATTAAATAGTAATTACCTCTGATATTAGGCAAATTGCCTCCAAATCTTAATCTTAGAGAACATTTAGATACTTTCTCTGTGCCTCTGTGATATAAATTTTCTATCCCCATCTTCTACAGGACCTTAAAGCCATTCTTTAAAATGCAGACTTTAGGGAAATATTTCTCATCAGGAAAAAAGGAGGTATTTGGAAATTGGGCAAGTAAAAAAATCTTGTATCTTCACCACAAATATTAGTAAAAAGTTTTAGCCATCTGAGCAGAATTCAACTTATTCCCATCGCCAAAAGAAAATTTGTATACAACTGTTCCTTTATTAACTGAGTTTTGTATTATGTACTTATTTATGGTTAAAATTTTAGAATAAAGGCTATCAGCTCATAGTTTGCATTTGTCTGGATGTTTGTTGGCTATTGTGTATGTTATAGATGTATAATATTTTTATGTCCACATGCTATTGCTGAAATTAATTTGTAAAAGAGCTCTATTCATTTAAAAGACAAGCTCTTGTAAGGATTGAGTATTCCAAAACTCTAAGAAATAACTCAAATGCTTTTCAAGTTCATATGATTTGAGATAATCTGGTAAATAAAAACTAGAAGTTTGTTGGTTTAATTAAAATAGGATGTCTTTGGAATTATCAAAATTAAATATAATGCATACATGAAACTTTTATTCTATCTGGGTTTACTGGTCATAAATTCATGTTATTTCTCAAATATTTTGTTAGCAAGAAAAGTAGCTTGGGATGATGGCTGACTTTGCCTAATGTCTCATGAAGTACTAATGGGTAGTCTAAACATAACTTTAAGGAGCAAGTGATTTAGATTGATGTAAGTGGGGTAAAATTTTTAGGTAAACTTTTTGACAATAATAATGTTTTATGCCATGTGTACTTAAAACTGGGGGTTTCCCAGGGGTGCCTGGGTGGCTCAGTTGGTTGGGTGGCTGCCTTCAGCTCAGGTCATGATCTCAGGGTCCCGGGATCAAACTCTACATCAGGGTCCCTGCTCAGCAGGGAGTCTGCTACTTCCTTTCCCTTGGTTTCTCCCACTTCTCATGCTCCTCACTCTCTCAAATAAACTTTAAAATATATTTTTTCCCAAATATTTTTGGTAACCAAAAATCTTAAAGTTCTTGCTAAGTTAAGTTAAATGATGGAAATTCACTGAATATCTAGATCATTTTGACATGTAATAAGATATTGAAATGTTAATTACTGAATATTGTTTTATCTACTTTTGGCTTCCTATTACACAGAAACTAAAAGATAAATTTGGGTCTATTGGTTAATGTGTCTTGTGCCTCATTGAAAGATTGTACTATGAAGAAGCAAATATTTCTAAAATTATAAAATGTATTCATAAATTTGCCAATCTACCTGCTGGTATAATAGAGACTACAATTGCTTATTTCTTAGCTTTCACTGGAAATTAAGGTATCTAAGAATTAACAATTCTAATTAATATATGTAATTAAAACTACAAGAAATTATAAGAAGCAACTCTGCATGCAAAGAAAGCAGACTGTGTTTTTGGCTAGGAAAAAGTATGAAGTCTGGAGGTATGGAGATGAATTTTTGTTGACAGAAGTGAAA
Source organism: Canis lupus baileyi (assembly GCF_048164855.1). NCBI lineage: Eukaryota > Metazoa > Chordata > Mammalia > Carnivora > Canidae > Canis > Canis lupus. The sequence continues at coordinate 77,316,203 of NC_132840.1, forward strand.
GGGATTTTGTCCTAAAGTAAAACTGGTTATTTCAGAATAGGAAAAAGAAAAATAAAGGGCAAAATGTTATACAAAGTTGGGAGGAGAGAAAGAAAAATAGAATTTTACCTGACTAAAATTGAATTGTTATTATAAGGAAATTATTATCAAATTTTAATTATTTAAGAAAACAGAGTCTTAGGTAATTTTGAATCCTAATATTAAAGGAGCTAAGTTTTGCTCAGAACTATGTAACCTTCTGTATTTGCCTTTGAAATCTTTTATTGTCACTTTAGTCAAATAGATAATTATGTATTGTTTCATAGTGACCTATTATCCTATTTAGTCAAGGGTTCAAATCTTTTGATATTTTTGACAAACTTCCCAAAATCAAATTCTAAACGAAGTTTTTTTTTTACCTCGAGATAACTTTGAGATTTTGTAGAGGGTCCCCAGAACTTCCTAAAAGATTTGTTCTCTCTCTGTAAAAATAAAGCTATTAAACTAATTAGGCTGTTAAATTACATAGGATGCATTGTCAAATAAGAAGTAATACTGAGCCTTCTTTATGTTGTATTTATATAGGTTTATTAGTGTTCCAAAAACCACATAAGACTTAAATTCTGCTATGTCCTGGTATAATGCTAATCAGTCATAATTCTAGTTATTATCTTAAAATGTGTGATATTATTATCAAAAATGACCAAGGGGCACCTGGGTGGCTCAGTGATTGAGTGTCTGCTTTGGCTCAGGTCATTATCCCAGGATCCTGGGACCGAGTCATACATTGGGCTCCCCACAGGGAGCCTGCTTCTTCCTCTGCCTATGTCTCTGCCTCTCTCTGTGTGTCTCTCATGAATAAATAAATAAAATCTTTTTAAAAAATCAAATTTCCTTATCAAATGCATTACAATGAACTCTCATCAGATATTTAAATATGGCCACTTTTAAGTCTTGTCATTTACAAGTCAGTTATTGTTCTACTCTGATGCTTTTGTCAGTTATTGTTCTACTCTTATGCTTTTGCAAAAGTATTCCTGAAAAAGTGATTCCTCTTTAATGAGATTCATATCAAGAACTCTGGCAAGCATAGGTTTCTGAAAACTTTAAGATCATGAAATTGAATTGGCTAAAAATTTTCCAGAAAGGTAAAAATGGATCCAAGCAGAACAAAAATTAATTATGTGAAACTGAATGAAACAAGGATTTGTAATTTTTATGACTTTTTGTTTAAAATGTTTTTAGTTCCTTAATATTTTGTTTTTACACACCTAAACTTTTTTTATAAACTACCTTTTTCTGGGGCACTTGGGTAGCTCAGTCAATTAAGCATCTACCTTCAGCTCAGATCATAATCTGAGAGTCCTGGGATCAAGCCCCACATCGGGTTCCCTGCTCAGTGGGAAGCCTGCTTCTCCCTCTCCCTCTGCCCTTCTCCCTGCTCATGCTCTCACACACACACATTCTCCTTTTCTCTCAAATAAATAAATAAAATCTTTCTAAAAAATAAAATAAATAAACTACCTTTTTCTTAGAGCAACTTGGTAAGATGTACCTTTGTGAACAGGAATGAAACAATTACTTTTTCTCCCTCCTTAATCTCTCCAGAATTTAGATGCTTAGTGAATATTCTACATGACAATATATTTATTTGTATAAGTTCAATAAGAATCTGTTCTCCTTGTAACAGAACATAATTGAAAACATTGATTATATTATCATGACTTTTACTTGAATGCCAGGTTTGAGCATGTGCATAGAATCAGATGTGCCAGATAGCTTTAAGGAACTCAGATTGGCTTTATGAAGACAATAAAGTCCTTTGGGAAAATAGCCTGGTACCTTGCTTACAGGGTTTCCAGTAGAACTTCCACAAGATGAAGGAAGGTTATTTCCTAGAAGGTGCAGAAACTTCAGGAAGTTTTGGGGACCTCAAGAAGAGATGAATTCACCCAAGCCTATATGTATCATAGGCAAAGTCCAATGGTGAATCATTAGCTTGGCTTCTTAGCCTTGAGAGGTTTTAAAAGTTCAATTTGAGATTCCTTATGAAAAGATCCAGCAAAACAGATTTAAAGGAGCCTATATGGTCAATCACTGTTCTTGCTGCACTTATGTAAATAATCAGGCCAAATTTGCTGAGACTAGACTTATTTTGCAAATAAATTACTCTTAATTTGGCTATCTCTGGTAGAGATGAGGATGAAATGAGAAAAAATTATGTTTCAGTAGCATACCTTTATGAATATTAGATTCTCGTGTTGTTCATTGTCTTTTAGATTTTTTAGATTTTGTTTTGTGCCTGTAAACTGTACTGGATCCTGAATTCTCCTAGTTTTTTTATATCTGGCTATGACTCTCCAAACTAACATTTCTAGTTTTTCCTCCCAATTTGACTTGGAATCATGAAGAACAGAGGCTGCCCTTTTCCCCAAAGCACTGCAAACTGAATGTGAACAACTTGATATAAACTTAAGAGAAATTGCCACAACTGGTTGTGGTTAAACAATATTTATGCTTATTGCTATGTAGCTTACTCAAAAAGATCACCAGAAACATTCAAACTGCAAACCAAGACAATTCATCAGATTACCACTGCTTATCCTCACTCTATCTGAAAATGTGTTGAGTCTGGTATCTAGAAATCTTCTTGGGTTTTTTATGCTTTTTTTTAAAGATTTTATTTATTTATTTAAGAGAGCACAAGAAAGACAACAGAGGGAGACAACAAAGGGAAAGGCAGAAACAGGCTCCTCACTGAGCAGGGAGCCTGATGTGGGGCTCAATCCTAGGACCCCAGGATCATGACCTGAGCTGAAGGCAGATGCTTAACCAACTGAGCCACCCAGGAGCCCTACTAGAAATCTTTGACAAGCTACCCTCAAAACTAAGAAACTAGGATTATAGTCTGCTCTAATCATTAACCACTGTTTTTGTTTCCATAAATATGCTCTTATTAAATACCTGGTTGCTTGCTTATGCAGTATAGGCCTAACTTTGACAGCACACCTGCATCACCAAATGAGATACAACTATTTAACTGAACTAACCTATTCTCATGACTGAGGAGGATCTAATGAAGCAGTTGATGAAGCAAACTACTAGCTCAGCTTCTGAATTATAAAACTTCTTATTTGAAGTTTCAAAGATGGGACTGAAGGGAAACAGATTCCACTACCAAAAAAATATGTCTATCGGGCATAAGGATTATTTTGAGCTTACAAAAATCAAAACACAGCAGATTTAGAAAGAGCTCTTTACCTCCCTTCAACTGCCTAAATTTACATTGGAAAGGGGGCCTCTACCAGAGGAAGAGGCCTGGAAGACAGCTACTACCAGATACCTTTTTAATCTAAGAAACTTATGTGTATAATAGGGTAACCCTTGTTTTCCAAATATCCTCTTTGCCTTCCTGTAAAAGGCCTTCCACCCCTGTGTATTCCCTCATCCCAACCCCTTTCCTTAGGTCAGGATGATAAATAAGTTTCGATAACCTGGCTGCCTTTTGAGTCTCATAATTTAATGGAAAATTATGTATGAAATTATTATGTTTTTCTCTTATTAATCTGTCTTCTATAATTTTGATTATTAGACCAGCCAAAGAACCTAATAGATAAGAAGGAAAATTTTTCCACCTCTTCAACCCTTTTACCTTAATTTTTTAAACCAAAGTTTTTTCATACCATATCAATTTTCAATATAATTTATAAGCATCATAAATCTATTTCATTAATTTACAGATTAGAATAACCTTATTATTACTCAATAACTCAATCTCTTATACTGCAATGGCCCCCTATTCCCTGATTCAAAAGGAGACTCAGATTACTGTGAACACCTCTGTGGCAGTAGCAGGGTTTTCAGATTCTATTAGAACAGTGGATACATTTTGCCATTTAATATGGAAATGCACTGCATTATTCAAATATTGGGAGCATTTTTTTGAACCTTCCTCTTGGTCAACACTGAGAGGCAATCTGCTGCTTTAGATTACCTGATGATGCAGTCTATGAAGCTGGTCTAATGCAAACCAAGGAACAGTCATATTGGTAATAGATGAATGGCTAAGAGACCAGCCACCTTTGGCCTCTGATTGGCTGGCCATGTGGATGCCCCATGCACTCCTAGGAAAGCCGACAGTGGCAAGAGGAAAGCACTAGCATTCAGCACCTAATATAATGCTCTAAAAGAGCCAAGGCAGTGCCCAACACATTTTCTCCTGTGTCAGTCTTCGATCCTTTATCCTGGCTTGTTGAGGAACCTTCCCTGGCTAAGGCTGAAGGGAAGGGGAAGAGAGTATAAGGAACTATTTCTGCTCCATATTTATCTGTTAAGCAAGATGAACATCTATAAAGAAAGCAACTGGGGTGATAGGTACATGGGGGCTTATTATACTATTCTCCCTACTTCTGTCAATGTTTGAAATCTTCTATAATAAAAAGTTAAACTAGAAATAAAAGGAAGCTTCTTAAATATGTAACTTTAGGGTTTGAGGAAAAGTGGTCTTTCTCCCCCAAATATTTTCCATCACTTTCTGGTCAATGCTTTTCATTTCACAGTTGTAAATAAGACTAGGAAAATACAAATAGAAGTGAGTAGTGACTAGAATTCACATTCAGATGAAAACTACTGCTTTCAGCATACCCTTTCCCAAAAGGGAACAGCAGGGTACCTGGAATCTGAAGGGAGAATGAGCCATGGAGAGAAAGCCATGAGAGACAAGAAACTGGAAGCCTCAGAGACATATTTTATTGACTTCACAGTTTGGCCATCTCACTGCCTCAAAGGGCTCTATGGTGGAGGCAATTTGGTGCTTAGTGAGATCCCTTCTTCTCCCAGGAGCTTTCAATCCTGCCCCATCCCTGACACAGTTCTCCTCGGCTTCAGAGACAAAGTCCCTCAGTGGCTTTTGACCCCTGCCCTCTTAATAATATTAGACCATAAAGTTGCTTAGCACAGAGGGGTTGCCATGACGACAACATCCATATCTCTGTAGTAGTGCCAGCACTGAGACCCGGGGGCTCGGGCACATGGCAAAAGGACAGCTTGCGAGGAACAATGGAGGGAGCTGACTGCAGATTCTTTTCATGCCTAATTACCCATAAGCACATGGCACAATGGCTTATTTAACTCTGCCTTGGCTCAGAATGGAGACAGGTTCTCATTCCAGTTGGAAAGGATTCCAGCCCTGGCCCTTGCCTCCATTTCGGGGAAGGGCATGGGGAGAAGGAAAGTGAGTTATTGAAATGCATAGACCTTGTCTTCTTAATTATTTTACATTTGGCCATCTTTCCTTGCCCAGAAGCTAATTATTCTGAGTCAGGAAAATTGTTCCACCGAAGGTTTAGTTGCAAGCTAAATAAATACTGACAACCAGCGTAGGGAGCAACGGTTTCCCATGCTTTGCTAGGTAGAGTAGCATTCTTTCTCAGAGCTGACCCACACAGTCAGGGGGTAGAATGACTTATTGAAGCCTCAGGGTGTATAAGGTAACCCTCTCAGCTTCTTTCTCACTGTTCCAGGAAGCCTAGAATAGAATTCAGGCCTCAGCCCATGGAATTTTGCAGACTGTGGGGAAGCAATCTTGCCAGGGCCAGGCTGTAAGGTGAGCCCGGGCAGAAGAGACAGATTGGAGGTAGAGGCAAAGGAGATTCTCCACTCTGCAGCTAGCAGGCTCAGGACTTCCACTTCCCCACACAGTGAGCTCACAATTCACCCAAAAGTGCTATCAAAGTCATCAGAGATGACTGTCATCAGTCATCAAAGATGGTGGGAAAACAAATGAGGCTACTTACTGCCTTATAGAAATTAGTGGTTTTCAGAATCTGTGCCACTGGTTCTCTGCCAGGTTCTCTGCCACGGGGGCCAAATACGTGAGTTAATTGATTACTAAGACTGCCCCCAAGTCAACCCAGATAACACTGCTTTGCTTTAACCATCTGTTGACCTCACCCTCCAGCTCTGACCCTTATCACTTTCCCTCAATGCGATTTACTATTCAGTATCTGATTCAAATAAAATCACAGGAAAAGGTTCAAAGGCTTTCCAACTCTCTTTCCTGGTTCAGCAATACCCAGTGGGCCCAGCTGTACTTCCTCTGCATATTTCCACCATAACAGTGCATGCACTAGAACACAGGATTTTGGGACCCATCATTCTGAGAGTACCCAGAGCACACTCAGCATTCAACTGATACTGATAGATATTTGAGTTGTTTCCAATTTTTTTTATCATCGTGAACATTCTTGTAAATGTCTACAGATAAATATAAACACTCATTATTCTTGGGTATATATTCACTAGTGAATCATAGAATAGTATGTTTAGCTTTATTAGATACTGCCAAACAGTTTTTTCAAAGCCATCGTATCAGTTTACTTACTAGCATGGCATTAGAGCTGCATTTACTTCACATTCTCACCAACACTGAGTATGCTTAGTTTTGTTAATTCTAGCCATTTTATGGAGGTTTAGTGCTATCTCCTTATGATTTTAATTTGTGTTTCTCCATAAATAGTAATGCAGAGTATTTTTTTTTTCATTTGCTTATCAGCCATTTGGATATCCTTTTGGGTAAGTGCCTTTTGGCAATGCTTTTGCTTTAAAGGGAAAAGTTCATCCAAGCTGAAGAAAAAGAAATATGTCAAATCACTGAGGTAAGAAATGTGGTTTTCTCTATAGGTATTTTACTTGGGGTTCATTGACCTTCTTAGCACTTTAGCTTATTTTTTTAATCACATTTGGATCATTTTTGACCATTATTACTTCAAATATTTTTTTCTGCACCAAAGTCTCTCTATTTTCAGGTACCATTATGGTTGTATATTATAGGTATATATATGAGAAAAGTTCAGGAAATGGTAAATTGGGAACTGTGGCTAAAGGACAGGTTGTATGTAGTCTGTGATCAGAGATAAGTGTAGAGACATGTAAGTTTGGGCCATATCACAAAAGATTCAATTGCCTAGATCTCTCACTGCTGCTTCCCTGTTCTATTCAACTGATTTTTTTTAATATTGTTTATTAACTATTCTCTAAATGTAAGGCAGTATACCAGGTATATTTAGGGAATATATAGAATAAAGGCAAGGACTTGGCTCTCCAGAAAGTTATAACCCAAATTGGGTGGTTTAGGATATGCCATGGAGCGAATAAATGAACCTGTAGGTAAAGCTCTACTACACCAGCCTCTTTTGCAAAAGGAACCCAAATCCTCATCAGTCCTGTAAGGATAGATCTGGAACAAAGGCTGGTAAGCACACCCAAGGATGAGGGGATCAGAAGTGATGTTAGGATTTTTAAAAATCAGAGTCTGTACATTACATGCTCTACTCATTCCTTTGCTTTCTCAGAAAAAAAAAAAAAAAACAGTAGAAATAAATGGAGTTTTTTAATCTGCCACAACATCCTGACCTAGCAAAGGATGGGATGCCTTTACTTCAATCTCCAATCAAATGGAGAAAATTGTTTACCTAAATCATAGAAACATATCTTCTGCTGGAACACAGTGAAAATGAAGTAGAAACAAAAAAATCTAAACTCCAGGCCCCATTCTCTGAAAAGTTTATACAGATCTTCCCCTCATGACGTGATTGTGTTGAAGTCTGCGTAATTAGAGAGTCCCAAGGCATAAGCCATTCAAATGTGACATCTGTATTTTAAGGAAGAGGTAAGGAGAAGGACTTTCAGCAAAATTTACTAATTGCTGTACTGCTTCAGAAAAGTAAACTTGGCAAATCCAGCCCTTCTTGGCATTAAACAGATGTCAATTTCACAATGGTAAATGGTCTCCATGACTCAGCCTGGAGTTGCAAGGCAGACACCAACTCACTAAAGCTGTCAGAGAGCTCACGAGGTCATTTGTGTCAACTCCCTACCCCAGGCAGCACTTTTCCTACTCACTGCAAAGAGATGGCTGGCTGGTTTCTCCTTATATGTTTCCCCGATAAAGTCCTACTGGAGACTTCTCCAATTCTTCATTGTTTCAGGATTCTACTTCTTAAACAGGAGGATAATCCTACTTGTTCTGTTCTCTGCACATGGCAAATACTTACTCAACATCTTCATAGTCACAGAGGCCATGGTATCTCACAAAGCATATTTCTGGAAAGGCTGGGTCCCATAATAGGAAAGTACTCACTCAGTAGCCTCTGAGCTACAGTGGATCCTCTCATATCCATTCTGCTCTCATCCATCAGCCATGAAAATCTGCTCCAACAGATGAACAGAGCTCTTGTTTGTATTCTTTCCCTTCTCTTTTCATCTTTGTTCTTCTAATCTGGGCTTATTTTATACCCAACATCTACATGGGTGCTAGAGCCTCCTGGCTAGTCTTCCTGTTTCCAACCTTTCCTCCTCATAAGCCATCCTGAATGCATCTGCCACCTTGATCTTCCTAAAATCCTATTTTCCCCTAAATATGCTTTTAGAAGAGAAGAAACATAAGAAGACATAAAATGATATCTTAATGACCTTGAGACAGCAAAGGTTTTCAAAACAGGAACCAAAAAGGGAAAAAATGACAAGTTGAACAATAAACATCAAGAATTTAGGTTTATCAAAAGAAGCATTAAGAGAGTCTCTGAAAAGGCAAGCCACTCTGTGGCAAGTCGCTCCATGGCATATCCTAAACCACCCAATTTGGGTTATAACTTTCATAACTTTGTGCGTTATATACAACACACACACCTGACAAAGGAATCAGAATCAGAATATAAAAAGAATTCCTCAAAAAACAAGAATTCCTCAACATTACGCTAAGTAAAATAGTCCAGACACAGGAAGAAAAAGACTGTATGATCTCACTTGTGTGTGGTACCTAAAAAAGTCAAATTCATAGAGGCAGACAATAGAATAGTGGTTGCCGGGGACAAGGAGATGGGAAAATGGAGAGATGCTGATCAAAGGCTACAAAAATTTACAGTTAAGCAGAAGGAATAAATCTAGAGATTTCGTACACAGTATGATTATAGTTAGTAAGACTGTACTAAATAATGGAAATTTGCTAAAAGAGTTGATTTCAGGTACCCTCAACACACATACAAGTAAAATGGTAACTATGGAAGAAGATATATTAGATTTATTGTAGTAATCATTTCACTTTGTATATGTACATCAAATCATGATGTATATCTTAAATATATACAATTTTAGTAAACAAATAAATATCCTCTGGTGATAATGGGTAGCCAAAGTTGAGAATCATTGCATTAATGAATCATAAGGTGAAATTTGAAAAACACTAATTGCTAAAACTCTAGTAAAGTCTGTAGGGTGTAATATAGTATTACACCCATGTTAGTTTTTTGGTTTTAATTACATCATAGTTATATGATAACAAAACTAGAGGAAGCTAAATGAATGTCATACGGGAACTCTGTACCATTTTTTGCAAGTTTTCTCTAAGTTGAAAATTTTTTCAAAATAAAAATGTTTAACCAAAAAAAAAAAAAAAAAGGATTCCTCCTCAAATCAAATAAAGAATTAACTTAGAGGAACACCTGAGTGGCTCATTGGTTGAATTCAGGTCATGATCCCAGGGTTCTGGGATCGAGTCCTGCATCTGGCTCCCCACGGGGATCCTGCTTCTCTCTCTACCTATGTCTCTGCCTCTCTCTGTGTGCCTCTCATGAATAAATAAATAAAATCTGTAAAAAAAGAATTAATTAAGATGTCCAGTAGAAAATGAACAAAAATTTAAATTTCTTGGAAGCAGATATCCAAATGACCAATCTATGAAAATATGCTTAACTTCATTAGCATTTGGGAAAATAAACATTAAAACTACAAGAATTGTTAATGCACATCTTACCAGAAAGGCTAAGTAAAAAAAGACAAACAATTTTGAGTGATGGTATAGAAAACAGATTAATTGAAACTCTTAAACCTACTCTTTAGATTGAAATTACTACAAACACTTGAGGAAAATTGTTTGCCATATCAGTTAACATTGCACATACACATAACCCATGACTTAAAAATTCTGTCCTGAGGTACATGCATAAGAGAAATGTATATATATTCAATAAGAGACATACTCAAGAACACTCATTCATTTGACATTACAGTTGACCCTTGAACAACACGTAGGTTTGAGCTACATGAGTTCACTTATTCACAGATATTCTTTTATAAATACAATACAGTATTACAAGTAAATTTTCTCTTCCTTATGATTTTCTTAGTAACATTTTCTTTTCTCTAGATTACTTTATTGCAAGAATACAGTACATAATATACACAATATACAAAATATGTACTAATCAACTGTTTATGTTATTGGTAAGGCTTTCAGTCCGCAGTAGGCTATTAGTAATTAAGTTTGGGGGAAGCTAAAAGTTACATGCCAATTTTCGAGTGCACGGTAGGCAATGTCCCCTAGCCCCCCTGGGTTGTTCATGAGTCAACTGTATGTGAATAAACAAAGCCTGAAAACAACCAAATATTTGGCAATCAGCTAATGAACAAATACACTGTTGTATAATCACACCATGAAATACTGATGAGCAACAAGTATGAATGAAATACAACTACATGCAATAACATGGGTACATCTTAGAAAAATGATGTTGAGTGAAAGTAACCAGGCTCAAAAAGAATGCATTCTACAAAATTCAATTTATATAAAGTACAAATACAGACAGAACTAATCTATAATTTTGGATTCAGGATCGTGCCTTGCCTTACAGGGGATGTGGCCTGGTCATTGTCCCAAGAGTAATGTTCGGTTTCTCGTTCTGGGTACTGGTCACATGGTTTTATTCACTTGGTTAAAATTCATCAGGCTGTACACTTATGATTTTTGCCTTTTTCTCTACTGATTATGCTTTAGTAAAACGTTGAAACAAGGGGATCCTTGGGTGGCTCAGCGAGTTAGCGCCTGCCTTTGGCCCAGGATGTGATCCTGGAGTCCCGGGATCGAGTCCCACATCAGGTTCCCTGCATGGAGTCTGCTTCTCCCTCTGCCTGTGTCTCTGCCTCTCTCTCTCACTCTCTCTCTCCGTGTGTGTCTCTCATGAATAAATAAATAAAATCTTTTTTTAAAAGTTGAAACAAAACAACGTACATGTATTTCTCCTACAATTCAATAATTTGCAATGACTTTCCATTATCTATAAAACCACACATACACCGTTTGCATCTTTATTTATGCAATTTCTCCTTATTGCAATATCCTTCAATCTCCACGTGCCTGGCCTGGTAAATCAATTATGTCCCTATTTATACAGGACAGTCCTAGTTTAAAGTTTTTGCCCTGGAGTAATTATTAAATACCTGGAATTGTTCTAGTTATTTAAGACATCTCTCCTACTTTTTATAGTCGTCTTTACCATACTTAATTTAAGAGCAAATTTCTAGTGACTCTTTTTTCCCATTCTTTCCAAAGCATCCAGCTTCGTTTTCATAGAAATAATATTTCAGAGTGCCTGGGTGGCTCAATTGGTTAAGTGTCTGCCTTCGGATCAGGTCATGATCTCAGTGTCCTGGGATCGAGCTCTGCATTGGGCTCCCTGCTCAGCAGTGAGCTTGCTTTTCCCTCTCCCTCTGCCTCCCCTCATGCTTTCTCCCCGCCCCTTTCAAATAAATAAAATTTTTTTTAAAAAAAGAAATAACATTTTATATAACATGAAAATAAATTATATCTATATAATAACAAGTAAAAATGGCAGAAACAGTAAAAATGGGACCAGACCTTACTGGCTCTTGGGTACTCAAAGGATGGAGAAGTGTGCTGGCTGCACTGTGTTAGATTTGCATCAATACCAAGCAGTATGTGCTACAGAAAGAATGAGGGGTCTTAAGCTAATCTATCTAGTCAGGTAATTGGAAATTGGATAAGAGAATTTCTACTACATATCTGTCTGCTAAGGAAACTGATTTGGCTTCTAGTGGACTCTTGGTCTCCTTCAAACTGAGTATGGATTTAGTCAAAGGTTTGAAAAAGGCTTTGGGGTAAGCTCACTGCTCTCCTGTAGACCTAGAAGTCAGCATTTATCTTCAGAGGCATATCTGGGGGTACCTGGCTGGCTCAGTCAGAAGAGCATGGGACTCTTAATTTTGGGATTGTGAGTTCAAACCCCAATTGGGTGCAGAGATGACTTCAGAGGCATTTCTCTTCCTTATATAGCTAGATTTGTGGCCCAAAACCAGCAAGGAAAGCACGTCACTAGGACACGGCTTATCCTAGTGGTACCCAGAGTTTTCCTCTCATCTGTCACCCTCAGCGAGTTATATGTTGGCACAACCACAGAAATCGGCTGCCTAATCACTAGCCAGTCCCTTGACAGAAGTATAAGGGAAGAGGAAGGAAACATAATGGGATTAGAAAAGCAACAAAGTAGACTGAAGCCAAAGATGACATCAGGCTTCTGGGGAGACTCAGAGGTAAAGAAACATATTGGAAGAAAGGACATTAGTAATTCATATTGTTTTGAGAAGATCTGTCCAGCTTGATACTAAATTCTTTGGCAGGTGAAATTTAGAGAATCCCTTTCCATTAACTTGCCACTTCACATTATACATTTATAGGGGGGGAGAAAACCCCAGAGATGGAACTTTTACCATCTAACTGTCCAATTACCCAGTAGAGGAGACAGATTTACTGAGTTTTTTTTTAATCTGGCAATATCCATTGTGTCCTAGTCAAGCCCATCAGGAACAAAGTGACCAGAATGTCTGGAAGAGGGGAATTAGATCAAAGTGCTCTTCCATCCTGGATACCCTTAAATAATGTATGGGATTAAGTCTTACAAAGAATGGAATTCAATTAACTGGTTCCTTTTACTGTTCTCCTAAAGCAACACTGCCTGAAGGGATACATAAGCCCTAGGACAGAGGCACATCACTTAACCTTGGGTAGAATGAATTATTTTTATATGATTATTTTACTGTGGTAAAAATATCTCATAACCACCTTTTAGCTGTTCCAAAAAGTCTCAGAACCTTGTCAACATACTTGCCCATCATGAATGGAGGGAGCATGGAAGCAACAGAGGCAGATGTATTGTCAGAAGAGAATGGAAGGGGCAAAAGTAATGTGAGGGGCCATGAATTCCAAATTTATTTCATATTCCAATAGTTTTCAAACCTAAAAAAACAGCAAAACTCTTTGTTTTCCCAAATAAATGTATAAATACATAAAGGAGGTCTTCTCTGATTGAAGCAAGAGAGAGGTACAAAGTTCCCACCAGCCCACAACTTCTTATGCCTCCCTCCCCAGGCAGCCTCTGGGGTCACTGTACAGGGAAACCAGCTTCTTAGAAGACATTATAAAAACAACTGACAACAAACTGCCTGGCAGATGTGCTAACAGGAGAGCCCTGTAGGGCCCCCTTCCTAGTTCCCAGAGCACAAGCACTGCCTTAAATGGCCATCTGGAGACAATTAGGGTCAACAGCTTAGAAACTATTTGAAAATGTACAAAATCCTATTATCTCTTCCCTTTGGGAACAATGCTCATGTTCGAGGCACTGCTCTGGGTACCAGAAGAGGGGAGAACCAAATGCTGGAACCCTCTGAATTACACATGAATATGACATAGGGAAAGGTTATTTTGTCCTTGGACGCAAAACAAATACACCTCTAATAATCTGGAGGGGAACTTCCTGTTGGACATCAGGTTTTTTGAAAAGCAGAGATCACAGCTCTCCAAGTGCAGAGTAAAAGCTCTCCAGCTTTTTCAAAGACAGGTGAAAAATAATACACCTTCTGGGGGTGAAGGCTGGTGAACCCCCAGCAAACTCAACAGGCTCAATTGCTGCCTGTTGAGTTGCAATTGCAACAGCTCAATTGCTGCTCCCATCCTTTCTCCCTTAACTCCTCTTGCTAAGGAATTAAAGTGTGAAGAGGATTGGAGGGTCAAAGGAGGAGCAAGAAGAATAGCTAACGATGTTCACATGGAAATGAAGGGAGAATATCCACCCAGGCACACTCGAATGTGCTAGAAAAGGATGTGTGAAAATTGCGAATGAGACTGTATAAAATCAAACTGTGCCTACTTCCTCTACTTCCTGCCTCCAGGCTCATCAGAATATAGTCTTTTTAGAAACATGAAGGTGGAAATAATCAAATGTGGTCTTTCTATAACTCTTCTAATTTTCAGTGAGAACAGTTACCTGGCTTCATAGCATGCCTGTTTGTTAGTTTTCCAAGTGGGTGTGTTGGCAGAGTGTACATCTCTGTGTGTGGAGGACAAGGTAGGCTGGGGGGGAAGGCAGATGTCCCTTCACCCTTAGAAAAAGAGCTGAAGAAACTGACATCCAACCTGTGGGGTCAGTTTTGGCTGAGAACGGTGCCTTGCCTTGGGCCATGTGTTCCCTGCTACCTGAGAGGACCGCACACAGAGCTAGAAGAGCAGATACCCACAAACCTGCCATCCCCCAGAGATTTTAATGTGACCTAACTGTAGCTGGAGAGTGCATTAGGTTGGAGCAAAAAGAAAACATTAACTCAGTTTTCAAAAGGCAAACTTTGAAGCGCCACCTGGGTGGCACAGTCAGTTAAGCAACAAACTCTTGATTCGGGCTCAGGTCATGATCGTAGGGTTGTGAGATCTCAAGCCCTGAGTTGGGCTCCATGCTGGACATGGAGTCTGAATGGGATTTTCTCTTACCCCCTGCACCTCCCCCTCCTTAATGTACATTTTTTAAAAAAGGAAAAGGAAACCTTCCAAAAATGAATTCTCTAGAGAGTTTGAAGTCTTACAAGTTACATTGATTTAAAGAGAGAGTCTTCCAAGAGGTAAGGAAATTCATTTTGTCTACCAGAAGTTATACGAATCAAGGTGAATTTACTCCATATAGTCATTTCTTGTCTTACTCACTCACTTTCTTCTTCTGACCCCTCCCTACCCCTGCCTTCTTCATAGGTCCCACCTAAAGCAAGGAACTGATCTCCTTCAACTGTGTTCTGGGGTTACATAAATATGGGAACTGACCTGTGAAAACCAGGATGACAATTACTTCTTTATGGGCTTGTTTTGTGTGGTCACCTATTTTTTTCTTATGTACTTGACCCATAATTGGAGTAGGCAACTACAGGTCTCAGCCATGTGTCAGCTTTGGGTTTTTTGCTCAAATTTCATGGCTTCTGATTGCAGTTAAAGACAAGTAGGTTATTTTCCTCCTTGTTTATCATTTTAAAAATGGGTATTTTGTTGAAAAAGTGGACCAAAAAAAACCTAACTAGTATCATCAATTATTTTTTAAAAAAACTAGATTAACAACTGCTTATGGTAGATAGGAAAAAATATACACACACTGAAATACACATACATACATACATACATATACCCACTCAACACAAAATCTCTTCACACATGTAGGCATCTTATGCACTAATTCTTAACTACTGCAAACATTGATTAGTCTATTCCAAATTTTCCCCATGTTTACATAGTAAAACAAATATATTACTTAATCTTGAGATTGGACCTCTTCAATGGTCAGTGTTTCTAAAGCTTTCAACCACTTCAAAAGGTATGAAAACTCTGGTAATATCTTTCCTATTAGAGATTTTTTTTCCTAAAAGAAAGTCATTTAATAGCCAGAACCTGACTCTCTTTCTT
This sequence comes from Canis lupus baileyi, assembly GCF_048164855.1. Taxonomy (NCBI): domain Eukaryota; kingdom Metazoa; phylum Chordata; class Mammalia; order Carnivora; family Canidae; genus Canis; species Canis lupus. The sequence goes on from NC_132840.1 coordinate 77,331,747, forward strand.
TTCTCTATTTCTCTGCCTATAGTGTCTATACATACTTCCTAGTCTTCTTCCTTTCTTCTTTGAAAGAAGAAATTGCTTTTCATTGCCATTCTGTTGCAGAAAGAGAAGGACTAGAGACCCATAGCATATCCATATCAACAGTATGATATCAGTTCATCTTTTGCAATCACAAAAGCTTAATTCTCCTTTATAACAGAGATACCTTTCCTCCCACCCAATGGTTAAGAGCTGAGGAATCTGCATACAATGGCATCCTGGGGTGACTGGGTGGCTCAGTCAGTTAAGTGTCTGCTTTCAGCTCAGGTCATGATCCCAGAAGTTCTCTTCTAGTAAGACAAGAATCCAAGGTTTGAATCCTGACTCTGCCATTGGCCCCCTGAGTGAAACTTGAATTTCTCATTTGTTACATTCTTATCCCAGGGTGGCTGTGAACCCTGGGGAAAATATACCTAACATGGTGGATGCTGTGCTAATTCTTTGTTACTCCTATTGAGAGCTAGAGACTAATTCTCTTCCTTTGGAACACAGTCTGGCCTTAGTAACTTGCCTTTAAGAATAGATCTCTGAGGCCAGGTCATTAGAAGTTTTTTTTAGCTTCTACCCAGGCCTTATGGAACAGTAGCTCTGGAAGCCCCGAGCTGCCATATAAGAAGTTCAACTATCTTGAGACCACTCTGCTAAGCAAGGCCATGTAGAAAGACTTTGAGATTACACAAAAAGGAGATGCCTGTTCAGCCTGAGCTGTTTCAGCCCCAAGGTATTCATGTCATCCTGGTAGAGGCCCTCAAACATTGTGGGGAGCTAAGAAGAGGCACAGGTGATCCCAACAAACTGCCCAAATTGCAGTCATAGCAAAATAAATGATCATCATTGTTTTAAGTCACCAAGTTATACAAGAGTATCCATCCAAGATCCTTGAAGCAGAGACAGTGCATAACTCATCTTCTCCCCCATGATTGTTGAACACAGAGTTTCATAGGTACCTATTCACTCTTCATTGCCAAACAAATATTGTGCTTGTCAGGAGATAGTTATGGAAAACAGAAGTCAGCACTAACTCACCACTGCACTAAGTTGAAAGAAGTCATCTTGATTTGCATGCCATTTGGAAGAGTACCCTTCTGGTCTTTAGCAAGAATTGTAAAGGTCCCCTTTAGAGCTGTGGAGATCCAAACAAACCCATCAGAGAGAACCTCAAGAAGAATCTAATGATGTTAAGACATCAGGAGAATGCAGAAGGAGAACACTCATCTTAATGGGATTCACCTGCATAGGGATGAAGCATTTGGGCAGAAAAGTAGACTTCTACTTTAATTTCCATGATATACGGTCGATGACTTTTACACTATACATAATATTCCCTGCCAAATCACTAGTAGCCTGACGCACACAAATTCCATTTAGTTGCCTTAATAAAACACAGATAGGCTAACAGCACCATTGATTGACCTTGGGGCTGTGGGCAGAGAAGAGGTCTGCGTAGGAGTGTTTACACCTCCCTGAAACCTCTGATGGGACATTAGGTACTTTACATGGATATACTCTTTATGATTTTCGTTCACTTTTTTTTTCAAGGAGCTCAATAAAAAGTCACTGTGAGAAATGAAGAAAGAACTTTCAGAGGAAATGATGGTATCTTTCTTTAAAATATTTACCAAAGGAAATCATATGTGAAGCTATTTTCTTTGTGTGAACAGGATGTCTTCCATACATTTACATTTCCTAGTCTAAGCTTGAGATTCACAAACGTGAATTCATACAGAATCCCAGGCTCCCAAATATGCACAATAGCATGTCAACAAACCAATCTTAAAAAACTGGAAGTAGAAAATGAAACCCTAACTTTTCTACCCTTCCATTCATCATCCTCTTAAGTGATGTTCTTGTTCAGACTATAATTCATTAAAAAACAATAATTAGGTTAAATAGTTTGAATGAGATCTTACAGAATGTCTGAGTTGGAAGGTATCTTCAAGATCATTTTTTATTCTTAGGAGCTAGAACCTCTCTTTAAAGAAACTCTGAAGAAGTCCCTTATGTAAAATAGGTGACATGGAGAGATGCTCTTGTTGGATGGGAGTTGGGTTGGGAGTGGGCTAAGGCATTGTGGTCACTCTTGAAATCCCTCAGCAGAACCTATAGAAGAATATGAAGTGGTCTCTTTTCCATCTTGCAAGATGGCAGGCAAAAAAGCCGAGAAGCCGGATACTAAGGAGAAGAAACCTTAAGTCAAGAAGGCTGATGCTGGTGGCAAGGCAAAGAAGGGTAACCTCAAGGTTAAAATGCCAAAGAAGGGGAAGCTCCACTGCAGCCGAAACCCTGTCCTAGTAAGAGGAATTGTAGATATCCCCAATCAGCTCTGTATTCCAGAAAAGCCATGTATAAGAGGAAGTATTTGGCAGCTAAATCCAGGGTTGAAAAGAAAAAGAAGGAGAAGGTTCTTGCTACTGTTACAAAACCAGTTGGTGGTGACAAGAATGGTGGTACCTGAGTGGTTAAACTTCGCAACATGCCTAGGTATTACCTGTGCCTCAAAAGCTGTTGAGCCATGGCAAAAAAAACTTTCAGTCAGCATGCGAGAAAGTTGCAAGCTAGCGTCACTCCTGGGACCATTTTGATCATCCTCAGGTGCCACAGAGGCAAGAGGATAGTTTTCCTGAAGCAACTGAGCAGTGGCTTGCTACTTGTGACTGAACCTCTGGCTCTCAACTGAGTTCCTCTGTGAAGAACACACCAGAAATTTATCATTGCCACTTCCACCAAAATTGATATCAGCAGTGTGAAAATCCCCAAACATCTCACTGACGCTTATTTCAAGAAGAAGCAGCTGCGTAAACCCAGACAGCAGGAAGGGGAGATTTTTGACACAGAGAAGGAGAAATACAAGATTACAGAGCAGCGCAAGGTTGATCAGAAAGCTGTGGACTCACAAATTCTGCCAAAAATCAAAGCTGTTCTCAGCTTCAGGGCTACCTCTGCTCTGTGTTTTCTCTCATAAATGGAGTTTGCCCTCACAAATTGATGTTCTAAATTTCTTACAAAGAACCTAGTTAAACAACTGATCCATTTCAAAAAAAAAATGAATATGAAGTGGTTTTCAAAGATGTAAGCCCACGCTTTCTTTTTACAAATTAACAAACTAAGACCTAGAGAAGTTTCATGGGAGCACAATGTCAGACACCTAAGTCAATGGCATTACCAAAACTAGAACCTGAGACTTCTATTCATAGATTAGGCTCCATTGGCTCACTCTTGTCAAGTCTGAACTAATCACTTAACCTGCTGACACTGAGCAGGTGACATAATGTGACGGCAATACATATACACAGCAGAGGCAGCTGGCCACCTTTATCCTGAGGCAGGTACCCAACATATGCAGAAGAGCACCTTCACCTAGCCTCCACTTACCTAAGGGACAAGCCCAAGCATCACCAACCAATCAGCATCACACAAAGACATTGCTCTCCTAATATGAGACAGAAATCATGACCTTTGACCTTTAAAAGACCCACTTCACTCTACTCTCCAAAATCTCATCCCCCCAGAGTCTAAACTCTGTATTGGATTGAGTATTCTGCTTGATAATAACACTATTCCTACTAAGCACTCAATCTTTGGTCTTCTAGTATTTTCTCTTTAATGTTACCCTGCATAATACCACCCACATTCATATGGATATGAACTTACAGGCTGGCTAAATCAAAGTAAACACCAATAAGATACTCAACAGATTCCATCAGAAAAGATGACTATGCTCAGAATATATACTTTTCCATATCCTCAGCAGCATCTCAATTTTCCTAAAGAAAAAAAATTATTTAGAAAATTACCTCTAATTTTACTGTAAATTTCCCATTCAGATACACAGCTAATATAATCTTAGTCATAATAGGTGTTCAGAAATGAAAATGCACAGTTCTTGAGATAGTCTAAGGAGATTAAAACAAAAATAACACAGATGGATCCACACCATCTGAACCTCATCTTCCTCATTCTCCATGGGTTTAACTAATGTCTTTCTGCTGCCAGTTGGCCAGAACATTAAGCCTCACCAATCCAAACATTTGAGTAATTCTGGACTTTTCAGCTAAATTTCTCAGAGCAAGCCAAACATCCACCCACCATACCCCAGACATGACTTCAGAAAATATTTCTCCATTTCCAATCCTTGAAACAGCATGAATCCTGGTTACAGTAACTTTTACCCACCATTTAAATGATTGGATAGTAATAAAGATTTATTAAATCAGCAACTTATTTAGCAATTTAAGCCTTAAATTGTTACAGAAATGTAAAGACGAATGTATTTGTGTGCAGATAATGCTTATGAATAGAAAATTAAAAAAGAAGTTGGTAGCCATAGAGAAGGCTGAACTCAGGTTCCACGGAACAGAATGAATCATGGTCTTTGCTCTTATGATGTTATTATGTAACATCATGTCTAACAACATGAATAAGCAGGTGGGCTCTGAAATTGGACCACTGGAGTTCGAGTTCTAGCCCCACCCCTTACTACTTATGTGACAAATTAAATATCTGTACCTCATAGGGTAGAGATGAGGATCAAAATGAATTAATAATAGTGTCTGGCTCAGAGTAAGATCAAAATAACTGTTAGTTATTAGTTATCTTCCTCAGAGCCTTGTTCATCATAGAGTGGTTGTAGGAATTAAAATAGCATTAGTGGGGCACCTGGGTGGCTCAGTGGTTCAGCATCTGCCTTTGGCTCAGGTTGTGATCCTGGGGTCCTGGGATTGAGTCCCACATCACGCACTCCACAGGGAGCCTGCTTCTCCCTCTGTCTGTGTCTCTGCCTCTCTCTCTCTGTGTCTCATAAATAAATATTTTAAAAATAAAAAATAAAATGGCATTCGTGTGTAAACCATAGTATGTGACAGAAAGAGCACATTACCCAACAAATGTCACTTATTGTTATTAAATCATAGAAATTTAGAAATGAAATGAAAGGAATTTTAAAGATTAACCAGACCAAAACTCTCATTTTAAATATGAGGAAACCCAAAACCAGAGACAGGAAACAAATTGTCCATAGTCACTCAACCAGTATATCATAGGACTAGGATTCCATTCATTCACTTATTCACTCGTTCATTCACCCATTTATATGCATTTATATGTTCAACAAGTATTAGCGATACATGCTTTCATTTATAGTTTCAGGTATAGGTTTCCAGTTTCTGGTGTAAGATACGGTGGAGAAGAAAATGGACAAGTCTGTGGGATTTGATTCTTGATATTAATTTGGTGCACTTTCTGCTAGCATGCTTGTAGTGTGGACTTGAACTAGATCAAGAATAGACTTGATACCAGGATGTCTGGAGGGCTCAGTCAGTTAACCACCCAACTCTGTTTTAGCTCAGGTTATGATCTTAGGGTCATGAGATCAAGCCCCGAGATGATCAGGGTGGAATCTGCTTCAGATTCTCTCCCTCCCTTTGCCCCTCCCCCTGCTTGTGTGTTCTCTCTCTCTCAAATAAAGAATAGACCTGATACCAATCTGAAAATACTCCTATAGTACTTCCAAATTCGTTCTATGAGGCCAGCATCACCTTAATTCCAAAACCAGACAAAGACCCCACCAAAAGGGAGAATTACAGACCAATATCCCTGATGAACATGGATGCAAAAATTCTCAACAAGATACTGGCCAATAGGATCCAACAGTACATTAAGACAATTATTCACCATGACCAAGTAGGATTTATCCCTGGGACACAAGGCTGGTTCAACACCCATAAAACAATCAATGTGATTCATCATATCAGCAAGAGAAAAACCAAAAACCATATGATCCTCTCATTAGATGCAGAGAAAGCATTTGACAAAATACAGCATCCATTCCTGATCAAAACTCTTCAGAGTGTAGGGAGAGAGGGAACATTCCTCCACATCTTAAAAGCCATCTATGAAAAGCCCACAGCAAATATCATTCTCAATGGGGAAGCACTGGGACCCTTTCCCCTAAGATCAGGAACAAGACAGGGATGTCCACTCTCACCACTGCTATTCAACATAGTACTGGAAGTCCTAGCCTCAGCAATCAGACAACAAAAAGACATTAAAGGCATTCAAATTGGCAAAGAAGAAGTCAAACTCTCCCTCTTCGCCGATGACATGATACTCTACATAGAAAACCCAAAAGTCTCCACCCCAAGATTGCTAGAACTCATACAGCAATTCGGTAGCGTGGCAGGATACAAAATCAATGCCCAGAAATCAGTGGCATTTCTATACACTAACAATGAGACTGAAGAAAGAGAAATTAAGGAGTCAATCCCATTTACAATTGCACCCAAAAGCATAAGATACCTAGGAATAAACCTAACCAAAGATGTAAAGGATCTATACCCTCAAAACTATAGAACACTTCTGAAAGAAATTGAGGAAGACACAAAGAGATGGAAAAATATTCCATGCTCATGGATTGGCAGAATTAATATTGTGAAAATGTCAATGTTACCCAGGGCAATATACACGTTTAATGCAATCCCTATCAAAATACCATGGACTTTCTTCAGAGAGTTAGAACAAATTATTTTAAGATTTGTGTGGAATCAGAAAAGACCCCGAATAGCCAGGGGAATTTTAAAAAAGAAAACCATATCTGGGGGCATCACAATGCCAGATTTCAGGTTGTACTACAAAGCTGTGGTCATCAAGACAGTGTGGTACTGGCACAAAAACAGACACATAGGTCAGTGGAACAGAATAGAGAACCCAGAAGTGGACCCTGAACTTTATGGTGAACTAATATTCGATAAAGGAGGAAAGACAATACATTGGAAGAAAGTCTCTTCAATAAATGGTGCTGGGAAAATTGGACATCCACATGCAGAAGAATGAAACTAGATCACTCTCTTGCACCATACACAAAGATAAACTCAAAATGGATGAAAGATCTAAATGTGAGACAAGATTCCATCAAAATCCTAGAGAAGAACACAGGCAACACCCTTTTTGAACTCGGCCACAGTAGCTTCTTGCAAGATACATCCACAAAGGCAAAAGAAACAAAAGCAAAAATGAACTATTGGGACTTCATCAAGAAAAGAAGCTTTTGCACAGCAAAGGATACAGTCAACAAAACTAAAACACAACCTACAGAATGGGAGAAGATATTTGCAAATGACATATCAGATAAAGGGCTAGTTTCAAAGATCTATAAAGAACTTATTAAACTCAATATCAAAGAAGCAAACAATCCAATCATGAAATGGGCAAAAGACATGAAGAGAAATCTCACAGAGGAAGACATAGACATGGCCAACATGCATATGAGAAAATGCTCTGCATCACTTGCCATCAGGGAAATACAAATCAAAACCACCTCACACCGGTGAGAATGGGGCAAATTAACAAGGCAGGAAACAACAAATGTTGGAGAGGATGAGGAGAAAAGGGAACCCTCTTACACTGTTGGTGGGAATGTGAACTGGTACAGCCACTCTGGAAAACTGTGTGGAGGTTCCTCAAAGAGTTAAAAATAGACCTGCCCTACGACCCAGCAATTGCACTGTTGGGGATTTACCCCAAAGATATAGATGCAGTGAAACGCCGGGACACCTGCACCCCGATGTTTATAGCAGCAATGGCCACAACAGCCAAACTGTGGAAGGAGCCTCGGTGTCCAACGAAAAATGAATGGATAAAGAAGATGTGGTTTATGTATACAATGGAATATTACTCAGCTATTAGAAATGACAAATACCCACCATTTGCTTCAACGTGGATGGAACTGGAGGGTATTATGCTGAATGAAGTAAGTCAGTCGGAGAAGGACAAACATTATATGTTCTCATTCATTTGGGGAATATAAATAATAGTGAAAGGGAATATAAGGGAAGGGAGAAGAAATGTGTGGGAAATATCAGAAAGGGAGACAGAACATAAAGACTGCTAACTCTGGGAAATGAACTAGGGGTGGTAGAAGGGGAGGAGGGCGGGAGGTGGGAGTGAATGGGTGACGGGCACTGGGGTTATTCTGTATGTTAGTAAATTGAACACCAATAAAAAATAAATTAAAAAAAAAGAAAATACTCCTATAACTAGCTTTATCTTCTTAGATAAACAACTTCAGCTCTCTGTGCCTCAATTTATTCAAAGATAAAATGGGAAGGCTGTTCTAAAAGCCATTTCAGATATATTACATAATCATTCTTCCTATGACTTGGTCTTTTATTAATTAATCTAATTCTTGATCAATTAGAATACTTTGTACTCCTCAAAGATCTCCATCTCCAAAAAAGAGTGAATTAACACCTGTTGATAAGCTACCTGATTTATTCAGACCAAATTTCTGTTTCTATAGTCAGACAAGTTCAGATGAAAAAATAATAATAATCTCTCCTGTTTCTGAACCAAACACCATAATTTCCCATGTTCTGAGATGCTTCACTAACTGTAAAACACTTGACTTTTTCAGTGAAGCTGCTCCAAGGAGAGGTCTGCAAAACCCAGCTAATTATTTGGAATGAGTCTGATGAAAACACAAGCCTTGTGGTTTTCAAGGGAAACAGTAAATACTTCCAAAACACCATAACTTTTCAGATATCCTTATTCAAAACTATCTGGCACTTCATCTGAGAAAAAAGCAATAATACTTTCAGACAGGTCTGGCATCTTAAAAACTAATGTGTGTATTAAGTATTTAGCCTCTTACAAAAATTCAAAATAAAATTTTAAGAGTTCCCATTTACTTGTGATATTTCAGATTAAACTTTATCCCAGAGAAAAGCAACTTCACTATAATTTTCAAGCTTCTGTGCTTAACAAGATATATCGTTTCTATTCTACATTCTCTGATGGAGCAAGTGCAATGTGGGAAAGACTCACATGGCAAGAAATTGAAGCTTACCTCTAGACAACCATCTGAGACGTGCAGACCAACACACACACACACACACACACACACACACACACATCCAAGTCTGAGAAGAACTGAGTCCTATCAATAGCTGCATGAGCTCGAAAGCAGAACTTCTCAAGTTGAGCTTTGAGATGACTGCAGTGCAGCCCACACCTTGATAGAAGCTCATGAAAGGACCAGCTAGGATGTGCCCAGGTCTTAACCTGCAAAAACCCATAACACAACCCATGTGTTTTGTTTTGAGCCAGTTGGTTTGGGGGTAATTTTTTATACAGCAATAGCTACCTAATACTTCACTCCAGAGCGCACGCACACACACACACACAAACACAATTTTAGAAAAATCAATCCTAGTCATCTAAGGTACTAGGTCTCTTCATATATAGGCTTGCCACTATTTTTTGAGCCAAACCAGATCAAGGTAATAAGTACACTGATAGTTTCATATCCTTCTTTCCCAATAGAATTGGCCCAGAACGATTTCTCTATAAGCCTGGTCTCTTCTATACAGAGTGAGCTTCAGACTTAACTTTATGACTTTTCCCTTACCCCCTGTTTGTGTAATTCCCAAGACAAGAATTCCTTACTCTTTATTTAGCCACTAAAATAGATGAACACAGATTGAACACTGGGCAAATGGCCTGGCTGATCTTTTACTGTCCTCTCTCCTGGAGAGCTGGCACTGAGCTCTCTACCTCTGGCCACTCTGTGAAGATCTGTTCCAATCCTATATCTGCCTGTAATTGGAAAGCTGCTACCTATCTGAGACAGAGGATAGAAAAAGAGAATCCAAAACAGGTAAATATTTTAATCACTAGAAGGGATTTTACTGATCATGTTGACCTTCCAAAAGATTGCCCCCAAAAGTTGATGGATTGAGCAACTGTGAGTTTGTTGGAACTACTTTTGGAAGAGAAACAAAGAGTGTCAAATGGAGTAATTAAAGGAAAGAGTTATAAATTGTAAGGTTCTGGGTTGCATTTTTTACAAGGCAGGTCTTGGAAGGCATGAAACAAAGTGTATGACATTGTAGCTTTGGAGTGGTCAGCACAGCAAGTTCAGCAAAGGATCTTAATGAGCCTTGATAAGCAGCCTGTTAGTTTTGTTTAGCAGGGGGGAAGTTTTAGGTGGAAGTCACATAACATAAAATTAGCCATTTTAAAGTAAACAATCCAGTGACAACTAGCATAATCATAATGTTGTGCAATCACCACCTCTACCTAATTGCAGAACATAAAGGAAAACCCACACCCACAGCAGTTGCTCCCCATACCCAGTACCACCACCCCCACGGGTTTCTGACACTATGGATTTATGTATTCTGGGTACTTCTTCTAATTGGAATCAAACAATATATGTCCTTTTGCATTTGGTATAGTCTGCTTAGCTTTAATAAATTATTTGGTCAACAGTCTTACCTTCTAGCGGCAAATATTACTTGGAGTAAATTATGTTTTTCCTGGTCCCCCTACTGTATATCACAGAAACATGAAAGTATGCTTGATCATAGAAGTATTCAGCACAGGGACAGGGAAGTATTATGGTTTTACTTCTAAGTCCCCCATTTTGGTCATTGTTCAAGTTCGTGAACAAGATCCATCCAGATCTGCAAAGATATTTAATGGGGCTTCCTATGGTAGTGATTTTGGCCTCCCATACTTTCTTTTGCTTTTTGTTCTAGAATATCATTTCCTGGATCATTTGATTGGTGCCCAGCGACATTTAAGTGTCTGGAGGCCATATATTTGAGCACTGTAACTAGGACAGATGCTCAGAGAAGGAATGTGATTAGAGTTTATAGTCCACTTTCATGCTGGAATCTAAGACTTCCCAAATTAAATCAAGAAAATAATTTCCCTCCCTAATCCAAAGAGAAGAAAGAGCCAGATATTGGGGTATTAACCAATCAGTAGTAACCAATGATTTCTTTGGTCCCTAGACCTTGTTAGTAATATTGAAGATAGTAGAGAGGTCTATAGATACCTAAGTACTAAGTACAAATGTCTTCCTTGGACTCATTTCACCTTGAAACAGCCAGTATTACATATTTATCTTAACCTACCACTTGTCAGATTTCATAGGCCTCTTGGACAAAAGGCTCTATGGTTTCAGTATGTTGTCTAACTCTTCTGTTCTTCTCTAAACCACACCCTGTAAGACACTCCCATTTGGGGAAATTCTCATAAAATATGAAAAGAAGGGATTTCAGTACAGAAAAAAAAGGCCTTCCAGAGTACTCCATCAGGTGTTAGAGGCTTTGGACTCTAAATGAGACTTAGTTTTTCTCCTTGATTTAAATTATCTAAAGATCTCTTTTTCTGAGAAGAACTTCATAGCCCAAGATAAAACCTGGATGATATCAGAGATTATCCTGAATTCAAGTAAAAGTTTAACAAGATGACAAATCTATACCCAATTGGTGGGTAGTAGTCAACAGATTTTTTTACTGCAAATTCAATAGCAGATATTATGAACCATTCAATGATACCTTTTCAGGAAAAAATACCCCAGTAGGGTTATCAAATAGTATGGGAAAGTACTGGACCACTCATAATGAGTGGCACAGAGTCAGGAGTTGAAATTTGAATTCAGAGATCATCAAGTATGGCTAAATCAAAATAACTGGGTTTTAGCATAGGTAAAGAGCTTTTCTTATAATGTCCAGAAAAAAAATAGAAGTGTCCAAAAATGCACCATTTGTTCCCTAAATCATTCCCAAGCTCTATTTCTAAAAAGGCGCACTTACAAAGGTAAGTTCACAATTTTTTTCTATTATTCCTCCTTTATAAGGTGAAGTCCATCTTTGTGCTACCAGGAAATCCAAACATAGATTTTGTTTTCAAAGTATCTTAACAGCTTGATTCTTCTGATTTGGGAATTTTATCTTGGAAAGCTAAAAATCAAGAAGGGATACCAAAGGGGAAGAAATAGGAAAATAAATGGTCACATCCAAAGGCAAAAATTAGTTATAAGCAATATTTTTAAGCCCAAGAAAACTTAATGATTTTTAGAAATGTACTTTTGTCAACGAAAGGGGAAATTTTTGTCAAAATGATTCAAAATATGCCCCCCAAATTAGAGATGTAACAGAATACTTTGGTGATGAGAAGTAACCTCCGTTATTTAGACACAGAATAATTTAGTCATTTTAAATTTATATATTTATTAAATTTAAGATTTTATTTACTTATTTAAGAGAGAGAGAGTGCATGCACAAGAAAGAGAGGGAGAAAGAGAGGGAGGATGAGGGGTGGGGAGGAGCAGAGGGAGAGGGTGAAGCCGACTCCGCCCGATGTGGGACTCAACCTCCCAACTCCAGGATCATGACCTGAATCAAAGGCAGACACTTAACTGACTGAGCCACCCAGGCTCTCCAAGATCAACTCTTCTTTTTTAAAAGAATTATACATTACAAGTTCATATAATCAAATATGATTCTATATTCTTGCAATTTTATTTTTTTAAGATATTATTTTTAAGTAATCTCCACACACAACATGAGGCTCGAACTTACAACCCTGAAACCAAGAGTGGCATGCTCCCCTGGCTGAGCTAGCCAGGCACCCCAATATATTCTTGTAATTTTAAATAATTTTTATAAACAATGATAACTTACTAAACCCATAGAATTTAGGTAGAAATTCTTTAATTTTTAGAAAGTCTTAAATTGTGAGAAATGAAATCCAAATCTGTCTTAAGTAAAATATTGTACTAATATTACTTGTACACATTGCTAAAATCAGAGAGAAGGAGAATTGTTTTTAAGCTAAAATTTAATCTAATTTGACTAAGAGGTATCTGTTTATCAGGAATATTAAATAAATTATTTTAATATGAATTAATTTCTGTAATCATATATGCAAAAAGTACACCTGTAAGCTCTCTCAGGACAGAAGAGGTCTCTTTCCCTGACCTTAGAATCCTCAGTTCTATGGGTATTCTATTCATACAGCAAACTGTCTTTTGCAGTAAAGGAAACTGTGTTTCCCGACTCCTAGGCCACATCTCTCATGTTTTTCTCCACCAGCAAGACTTACTCTGAGTGAGTGTAAAGATACACCCCTCCATTCCTGTCTCCTCATTCTCTCTCTCTCTCTCTCTCTCTCTCTCTCACGCATGCATGCACAAACACACACATCCCTAATCAGTGATTTACAGTCTGACTGTGCAAATGGGCCCTCTCAAACAGCCCTGATTCTCCTTTCAAAGAGCCTGATTCATGTGGGAACCAAGCAGAGCTGGCTCCCTCTGCCTGAAGATGCCATTCCAGAAATGGCCCTGACATCTCAACTGTGCTCTCAGAAACGAATGTCATCTTGAGCTCAGTTCTAACCGGATTATGGCAGCCACTTCTGCCAAGCTTGGGTCTCACTCATTTCAAATGAGTTTTTTTCTTTGCCAAAAAGGTCCCAACTCTGTCTTCTCACCAGTCCCCATATCTACCCCCTGAAAACAATCAGAAGACCTCTTTTTGAATACCTGAAGTGCTACCATATGCAACCATACTACTCTTACACTTTCCAGGAGCCAAAGTTGACACCTACTGCCCCCTCCAATGACTGACTGAAGAAAACACGAGCTGAGGGCTACTAATACACTGTTCAAACATCCATGGAATATCTATCATGTTCTGGTCTTCATCTCCTTAATATATATGGTCACTTAAAGGATCTACATAACTTATCTCATAAGAACTCTTCAGAGTATGCATTATAATTTCCACTTTTATAGGAAGTAGAAAGGAAAAGTGAAGTTCAAAGATTTTAAAGAAACTTACCCCAAATTGGACTACTACCAAGAACCCAGATTTGGTGGAAATCAAATGTGACATGATGGCAAATACTTTGATGTTTGGCAGATGCCTTGATGTTTCCCTATAAATGAAACCAAGAGCTGGCCAACCTGGGTCCCACTGTGCTGGCCATCTTTCCTACAGAGAACCAAGGAGGGTAAGCTGCCATCATGTGTGTGCCCCATGCATGGCACTGCCACTCATGGACCTGTTTTCTATACATTCATTTAGAACTTGAAAAAAAGAAAGAAAACGTAAATATTCCTAAGAGTATCACAGTGATTGAAACTCATGTTAAAGTGTAAGTTGAGGATGGCTATAGGCCCACTGCCTTTTTAATTTTTTTTTAAGATTGTATTTATTTGAGACAGAGAGAGATCACAAGTGGGGGGAGGGTCAGAGGGACTCCAGGATCACGACCTGAGCTGAAAGCAGACACTTAACTGACTGAGCCACCCAGCCACCCTACCCACTGCCTATTTTTATAGAGGTCAGGAGCTAAAGGTGGTTTTTATGTTTTTAAATCATTAGAAAAAATAAAAGATTAAGAATATTTTGTGACATGCGAACATGTCACATGATGTGAAATCCAAATTTCCATGTTCATAAATAAAATTTTATCAGAACACCTACACTTGTTCATTTAGGTATGATCTGTGGCTGTTTCGGCACTACAATAGCAGAGTTGCATAGCTATCACAGAGATCATATAGCCGGCAAAGTCTAAAATACTTACTATCTGGTTCTTTCCAGGAAAAAAGGAAATGCTGATCCCTCGTGTAAATGATTTATAAGAGAGCCATTTTAAAAGCAAGAGTTTCTGTTTTGTTTGAAAGGGCTAAGGAAGGAAGAAGGGAGGAGTGCAGGGATAAATGGATGTTTAAAACCAAGAGAAGTGGTGTCATGGTGAGGGGAAAACAAAGAATTCAGAAAGAAAAAGATTTATCAGCCTCATAATGTGGCTTAAGTCCACCGTAGGCATGGGAAAGAAAATGCCAACTATCCACTTTAATCAATCAATTCTAATACAAATAAAAGTGATGATAATAATTAACATAATAATAGCTAGTGTAATAAATAGCACTTCATATGGGCTTGGCACTGCGCTAAGTGCTTTGTATGCTTAATCTCATGGTAACTCTTACCAGGATCCTATGTGATAAATACTACTACTACTTCACTTTTCAAATGAAATTAAGGAACAGAAAGGTTGAGTAATTTGCCCAATGTCGCATAATCTGAACTGAGAACCTACTGAATGAAGGAAGGGCATAGAAAAACTCTTGCAAATCACTATTATCCCTTTAAAAGCATTCACTTTGCCAAACATACCAATATTGATTACAAGAGTTAACTAGCTTTTTTTTTTTTTTTTTTTTTTTTTTTTTTTTTTTTTCTGGAATGGTCCTAGAGCTAGAGGTTTAGTCTTTGATTTTCATGACCAAGTTTCCAGCCTTTGAAGGGGTATTAGATTTTACAAGTCATATAAGATTAAGTCCTGTGAATGATCAGGCTGGGAAGGTAATGGTCTGAGTTAAAAACAAGGTGTTTCTGTCACTTTGAGTAGTGTCTCCCTTGGCGAGACTCTGCCTAACTTGAAAGATAATTCCACGAGAGATACTGTTAGAGAAAGGAAAGACTCAATTCTTGTCTTTGTAGATCTTCCAATCAAACTAACTCTGTAAGTCAGTTATGACTTTAAATCACTGAAAATTCTAACCTTAACATTCCATTCTTTTTTCTTTGTAATAGCCAGTTCTTTTCCATGGTGCAAACTATTCAAGCAATCTTGAAAGATACACATTTTAGAGTCAAAAAGGAAATATTCTTATTCCATCATTGTTGGCTGTGTGATCTTGAATAACTTCCCTGAACTTCAGCCTCTTCATCTGCTTTTTTTTTCTTTATTTATTCATGAGATACATGAGACACACACACACACACACACAGAGAGAGAGAGAGAGAGAGAGAGGCAGAGACATAGGCAGAGGGAGAAGCAGGCTCCCTGCAGGGACTCGATCCCAGGACCCAGGGATCACACCCTGAGCCAAAGGCAGATGCTCAACCACCAAGCCACCCAAGTTCCTCGTCTGTTAAATGAGGACACCTTGTAACTCTCCCAAGGGGAGGTCTGGGAGGGAATGAAGCCTAATGTCTTAAAGTGTCCATTGTATACAAGGAATCAATTTCTCTCCATGCATCTAGAATAGTACTCATTATTTATCATCATTGGGACAATTAAGAACACAGTCAACTCAAATCATTTTCTATATTCTGTGGTTCAGATACAACCAGGTACCAGGTGAGAAAGATTACATGCAGACTCAATCAAATATAGATGCTGTAAATAAGTAATCAGCATAACACATGGCATGTGGAAGGTGCTTGGTACTACAGGTTTCTTTGCCTCTCTACAGCAGGTTAGAAACCGAGCTGAGGGGATCCCTGGGCGGCTTAGTGGTTTAACTCCTGCCTTCGGCCCAGGGCATGGTCCTGGGTCTCAGGATCGAGTCCCACGTCGGGCTCCCTGCATGGGGCCTACTTCTCTCTCTCTCTGTGTCTCTCATGAATAAATAAAACCTTTAAAAAAAAGAAGCTGAGGTGCTCACCAAAGACAACACAACAGTGTGTAGGCCCTTCTACACACTGATCCTCAACGCCAGCTTCGTGGCACTCAGGGGTTCCAGAATGGCAATTCTTTTCCTGTAAGAAGGCACTTTTGAACATGGTAGAAGACGGGTATCGATTGGCGGAGAGGAGAGGGGGAAGCATTCCATCAGGCGTTTCACAGGATGCATCTCCTTTTTAAGGGACAAATGTGCATCGGCCTGGCAGCTATAATGGAACTTGCAGGACCATATAGTTACTCCTTCCCTCAATTGGCAACACTGTACAAGCACTTCTTCTCCCCTGAATTTAATGATGTTTCCTTGTTTCTTTCCACTTCTTGACCATATGCTTCTGAAGGGCAGGGGCTAGGAACAGTCTTTTTTTTTTAATATATATCTTTTTTAAATTTTGTATATTTTTATTGGAGTTCAATTTGCCAACATATAACACCCAGTGCTCATCCGTCAAGTGCCCCCCTCAGTGCCCATCATGCAGTCACCCCATCCCCCATGCCCACTTCCCCTCCCACTACCAAAGATACAGATGCAGTGAAAGACCGAGACACCTGCACCCCAATGTTCATAGCAGCAATGTCCGCAAGAGCCAAACTGTGGAAGGAGCCACAATGTCCTTCGACAGATGAATGGATAAAGAAGATGTGGTCTATGTATACAATGGAATATTACTCAGCCATCAGAAAGGATGAATACCCACCATTTGCTTCAACGTGGATGGACCTGGAGGGTATTATGCTGAGTGAATGAAGTAAGTCAATCGGAGAAGGACAATCATTATATGGTTTCATTCATACGGGGAACGGGGAGTATTTTTTTAAAATAGCGAAAGGGATTATAGGGGAAAGGAGAGAAAATGAGTGGGAGAAATCAGAGAGGGTGATAGAACATGAGAGGCTCCTAACTCTGGGAACAGTCTTTTTTTCAACCTTATATCTATAGCACTTGGCTCAGAGCAAATATTCAAGATGTCCCTGATGAATGACTGATGGGTTTCCAAGGAAAGCCAGACAGATGAAACGAGCAGAGGACTGTG
This sequence comes from Canis lupus baileyi, assembly GCF_048164855.1. Taxonomy (NCBI): domain Eukaryota; kingdom Metazoa; phylum Chordata; class Mammalia; order Carnivora; family Canidae; genus Canis; species Canis lupus. The sequence continues at coordinate 77,349,086 of NC_132840.1, forward strand.
GGGCAGACCCCTTGCCTTTCACGGGAACTTTCAGCCTATGGGGGCACTTCTGGAAGAGGATTCTTCCCAGATCCAGGGTAAGTTTACCCCCTCTCTGAGCTCGGAACACCTCAAGCCTACTTCCTTTGGCAAAAGAGAAGAAAGGGTACAAAGGATGGCTGCAGAATCAGCGCAGTCAGCTCCCAGGAGAGCCGTCTACACCTCAGGAAGGGCAGGGACACCTCCATAGTGTGGTCCAGCATCTCACAAGCCTTTAGACGCGAAGTCTCCTAACCTCAGGTCCCCAGAGACTTCCTGAGCCCACCGTTTCTCCTCTGCCCTCTCATCCAGTCACGCTTGGCTAAAAATATCCTGCGAGCCACCCAAGTCAACCCTTGTCTTTGTCTCTTCCGACGGTGTCCACAAGTCAAGGCGCGCACGCCTCCCCCCACCCCCGCCGCCCTGATAGAGCATCGCGAGCATGTCTCTTTAAAGAGGAGGTCTCTAGGAAGGCGGGCCGGGCTCCAGCAGGAGCCGCGGGCCGTGCAAGGTTCAGAGCTGTTGCTGTGGCAACTCCTGCACCCTCAGCTGAGTATCCAAATAAATAGTTTGTTCTTTTTTTTTTTTTTCCTCCCCCCTCCTCCCCCCACCCCCAGCTCCCTAAGTAAGAGACAGAGACGGAGAGGATCGATGAGACTTGGCCAGGGGCATCTATTTGGAGTACTAGAGTTAGTGAAAAATTAAGTTTCCTAAAACAACAAAGAAAGCAAGCCTCCGGAAAAAGCCCACGCCCCTCAGAGGCAGCGGATGGAAAATGGAAGGGAACCGAGCGCTGGTACCGCAGCGGGAGCCGTCGCTTTGGAGAGGAGCTCCCAGCGGCAAACCCCGGGGCAGAAAGAAAGAAAGCTGCGGGGCGGCCCGACCCCACATTCCGGCGCTGGGGCTCGGCCTGCCTGCTGGGGGAGGGGGGCGGCCCCTCCCCCCTGCACCCTCCCCCTCCCCTACCCCCTCCCCCACCCCACCCCACCCCACCCCACCCCACCGTCACACCCCGCCCCCCCCAGCCTCCGCTAAACCCCAGAGGATCCCGATTTAAACAAAGAGAGCGGTCTGCCTTCAAAAACGCAAAAAAAAAAAAAAAAAAAATGCCTTCCCTTCGTGGAATAGGTGATACGTGGAAAATTAATTACAGGAAATGGCACAGCAAAAAAAATAAATAAATAAATAGATAGATAAATAAATAAATAAATAAATAAATAAGCGGCAGCATTGGTCTTTAAAAGGATGCGGGTCCCCCCCTCCCCTGCCCTCCGCCCCCCCTCCCAGCTCAGCCCTGCGCAGACAGCCGCCGCCTCCCACCCCCTCCCCCAGCTCTTTTATTATCAGTTGAATCACGTCTCGTGCCAAGCAAAAGGTCATTTCAGGTCATCTTGGAGATGAAAGGACGGGGGTAATGTATGTGAAGGTGCTGGAATTGGCAAGCCAAAAAGAGAGAGAGAGGGAAAGAGAGAGAGAGAGAGAGAGAGAGAGAGAGGAGGGGAGAGGGGAGAGGGGAGATGGGGAGAGGAAGCGGGAATATTCGGAGCTCCAGCATTCTAACAAGAACCTGGTCCTGCCAGAAAGACACAGGAAACGTTTCAACGCATGACAAATGCTACCCAATCTGTAGCTAATTCCTTATAAAAAATAAGAATGTGGCTTATATTGTGAGATGTCCAGAGGGTAATTACAGTTTCTAATTGTGCTCACCCGGAACCTCATTTTTGACCATTCATCGGTGAGAGAAATGCTGCCCGTTATTGAGAAAGTCCATGTTCTGGAAACAAGCCCGAGTAAATGGGGGCTTGGGGACCAGGCATTGGGGCAGGACTCGGAGCCAGGAATTGGGGGGGGGGGGCGGGGGGTTCGCCTTCCGGAGAGAGGCTCTGAACCGCCAGGGTTATGTGGGCAGTATGTTTGCCTTGTTTCAGTAGCAAGCACAGATCTCTTTGTTTGGAGATAAGGGGAAAGAGAGAGGAAAGAAAGAAAAGAAGCTTGCATACATTTTTTTTTCCTACAGTGTTTACTGGGTAGAGTTGGAGTTGGCCTGGTGGTGGTTGTTGATTTTTGCTTTTAAATCTCTCCACTAAAGAAGATGCCACTACCTCCCTTGAGTTTTTAATTCAATGCCATTTCAATAAAGACAATTGGCTGTCTCTAAATTCTTTGCCAAGTGCATTTTCCCCTTATTTTCCTTCCCACTGCTGCATTTGAATGTCCTGTATTTGCCTCGCTAAGAAACAAGGACTTTTTCTCTCTCTCTCTCTCTCTCTCTCTCTCTCTCTCTCTCTCTCTCTTTTTTTCAATAACACCAATGCCAACAGCAATCTATCAAGGGAATGGGAGGTTTGGGGTAATAAATTGTTTGTTTCCAGATTCCAAAAGGCTCTCACATGGAAATTCCCATCCCCACCCCATCCCCATGGCCTCTGCTCTGCTGCAAACTCCCTCTACCATCTTCCATTCCTGCCACACCCACAGAAATTCAAACCAGGAGGCTTTGAAGGCAACTATAGGCAAGATTTGTCACAGTAAAGGCTGGCATTTGGTGAAAGTCATCCATTTATCAACCCATCCTAAAAAATAGTTTTTTTGTGCTGGATGCCACACATCTCAGTGTGTGGCACATGCTAGAAAAACCTGCCTCCATGTGCCCTCTGATGTAGGAAAGATGTTAGGGTTCAGAGCCGACAGTGGAGAAAGAATTCTTGAGACATCCTCAGTGCAAAACTATGGTTTGATTAAAGCACAGGGACAGGATCTATGGGCAGAGAAAGCTGCACTGAGGTCATGAGGAATGGCCCATTACAGACTTTAAAGTTGGGAGGGGGTTAGGGATAGCGTGAGTCTCTAAAGTATTTTGGAAACAAGGTTCCAAGACCTTGAGGGAGCTAGTTAGTGTTAGGAAAAGATCATTTATTACTGTCTAGTCATGAGACCCTTCAGATGTGTATCAGTGGGCCATATGCTTAGGGGGATGATTGCCAGCATGTATCTTGATGGGCAGAGATAAAGGAAGTTTTCAAAGTAATTTTTATATGTTAAAGAAGACTTACAGGATCCTGGGGGGTCGGGATAATGTTAAGCTAAGATTGCCTTTTGACCTTAGCAAAGTATTAACATCGAGGCAGCTGAGTTCCTAGAGGAAGGTCACTCTGCTCTGTTTCAAGGACTTGTCAGTGAGCTGTAGGTAGTAAGGAAATTTAATTTTTTCTTGCCTCCATATAATCAACTCACACTATTATACAAACATACCCACTGAAGTTATATCCGTTCCCTTATCACTAGAGTTCTACATTTCTAGAGAAATACAGTTGTTGTAGTTGTTAGTTGCAGAAAGGCTATTTGAAGAGAATGCACTACCATCAGTTTATTGAGGGTAGAGACTGAAGGGGGGGGTGTGCATTGTGCTGAATGCAAGGAGGAAGAAACAAAGGTTGAGAAATACACCTTGATTTAGCTGAAGTCAGTAACTGCCTAATTAATAACCAAACTGCTGCCGATAAGTGGATAAGGATTGGCTGATGCTTACACCAATCAGAAAATGTAGGTACCCACATATAACCTATGAGCGTTCTCAGGGCATTAGTCATTTTCCATTGCTTAAATGCACCCTGATGAAAGACCCCCAAGGCAAATCTGATACTGTAGGCTGGGGCATGCTGCTGTCACAGAGAAGATGGCAATGTTCCTCTCATTACCACTGCTGTTGAGCAGCCCTGAGTCATACAGATGAGCAAAGCAGTAATGTTCCTCCATGTTGACATCTTCCCAGGTCCTGTAGCATAACAGGGGCCTGAAGGTTGACTAGAAGTTCCAGCAGACTCAAAATACATTCAGGCATCTCCCAGCATCTTGCAGGGAAAGAACTAAGGAAGGAATCTAATAATTCTTAAATAATCATGCACTTCATGTGAATAGAACTGACTTAGTCCTTACAACAATCCTGTTGATAAGTATTATTTTATTCACTGATGAGGAAACAGACATAATCAAGATATATAACTCAGAGAACGCCAGTTATCTAACAGAAGACTAAAAGCAAGCTCATGTCTATTGAGACTTCTCTGTCTCTCTAACACATAACATTCAGATAGGCTATGCCAGGCCTAATATCATCTCCATTTTCCAGATGAAGAGACTGAGATTCAAGGAACTTAAGTAACTTGTCCAAAGTCACAAAGCTAGTGAACGAAGGAGCCAGAATTCAAACTCATGTCGGTCTGAACCCCTGCTCTTCCATTACAATTGATGTCTCTAATATTAACCCAAGAGGGAAGAGTGAAACGTTAGTTCTGAGCCTTGTTCCCAATGGGATATTATGCAAAATATCCCCAATCTCTAGGAGACAGAAAAACTTCCTGTGGCACTTGTAGAGAGAAGTCCATGTCCTGTGCCTGCAAGGGCATCGTGACAGAGTCTCACGGGCCTAGAGGAAAACATTTTAGACAGTTTCATGGAGGATGACAAGTAATTCACCTCCAGGGCCGATTTTAAACTAAGACCTCATGAGCGACATTGGTTTGTTTCATGTTCCAAGACACCAAAAATGAAAGGGCGAAAGTCCCAGAGCCTACTCTCATTCTTGCTTTTTACTGTTGAGTCTGAGACCATTTTTAAATGTAACCACCAAATTTATCATTTTCAATTGCTTTGGCCATCTTGATGAATGGCATGTATTTATTCAACAAATAGTGACCTCTAGTAACAAGCAATGTGCTACAGGTTGGGGATATATCAGGTTTGTTCAGTTGACTACATAGCACTGCCATTCACTGTTTATGGAATCAGAGGAGGAGGAGGAAAAGAAGGAAGTTGGTATGGAGTGGGTGGAGAAGGTAATGAATAAAGATGGGGCAGACTAAACTGAGTCTGAAGTGGCTTCAGAAACACCCACTGGAAAAGCCTACTAAGTAGCTGAAATTATGAGTTTGGCTCTAAGGAGACAGATTTGAATTAAAAATATAGACTTGGGAGGGACTAACATATGGCAAGTGCCAACTGAAGTCCTGGAGGTAAGCAAGATCATGCAGGGTAAAGTGGGAAGAGAAATCATGAACATAACCCTGAAGAACACAACATCCAAGGGATACTTGTGATCGTCAGGCACTTTCTCCAATCTTACATGCAGCAAACTAGATAGCCTTTCATTCATACATGCATTCAGTAAGCACCTACTGATTACCTAGTATGGGTTAAGTTCTCGTAATACAAAGTACTCATTATACAAATGAATAAGATATGATCCCTTGCCTTGAGGGGCGTGTAAGAGAGAAAGGCTATAATAGATTTATATACAGAGAGCTACCTACGTTCTTCCTTGAGCAGAAGGAAAGAAACTGGTGAGACAAGGATTCATAGTGGAAATGAGGTTTAAACTGGACCTTGTACAATGAATGGAGTGGAAAAATATCGGAAGAAATCTGATTTCTCTACCTTTTAGGCAACATATTAATAAGTTAATAAATTAAAAATAATAAATGCTAATATTTGAGATAGGCCAAAAAATATGCTGAGAAGACACAAAATAATGGAAGAATCACCTTGGGAACAATGTCAATGTGGTAGGTATAAGGAACACCAAGGAAACACACAAAAGAAAGAAGGGGAAGAAAGCTAAAAAGACAGAAAGGAGTGTCTGTGTTACTAGAGGAAAGGATTTCATTAGTAACAAAACTGGAAAGAACAGTTTGGAAATTTCCTTAGTACTCCAGCGGGGATAAGGCATCCAATTTGGGAAACTGGAAAGAGCTTATTAGCCAACATTCTCCAACTACAGCTAACAGAAACAAATTGGAGGTACCTTGAGAAAAAAAAAAGAAGGATCAGGAGTATTTGTTATATGAATGATATGGTGGTAATAGGATTCAAAAACAGGGATAGAGTTGGGTCTAAGGAAGGGACTGAAAGCCTGAACTGAAAAGCTCTTAGAAACCCATGCCTGCCTCTCCCTCTCTGTTTCAGCCCTGCCTATCTACTTAAAACTTTTCTCTTTGCTAGCCAACTTTCTCTGTGTCTCAGGCCACATGCTAAAACATAAGTGCATAAGAGTTCACATGCCACGGTTCCTGCTTCATACAGCATTTAACACACTGTTTATGAAATCAGATTCCAAACGGGAAGACCATAAAGAAAGCTGGCTCACTTTGAATCAGCTGTCCACGTGTGGCACAATCACATGGCTGGGAGACAGGGCACTTGGAGGGTAGAAGTGAGACGAGGAAGTGGCTTCTTTATTGGACATACACCCTCAAGATGACCAGAAGCCTGCAGTTGACGTAAAGCCAGTTTTGTGCCTATCACAATAGGCATAATATCCTTAAAGAACAGAAGACCAAAAAGCAATTGGGCTACAAAACGAAATCAAGTGAAAGTAGGAAGAGAAAACAGACATGTATTAAGTTTGGCAAAGTTGGCTCCTGAAGCTAGAGTAGTTATGTATAACTGGTCCCCCCATAATTGTCCATCTTGGGGAAGACGAGTTTATGGCCATCTAAATAGCTGGGCCAGGATTAGGGTGAGGTGAATGAGGCAAGGTCATGCAAGTGCAGGGCAGGATCCTCTGTTTGAAATTTTGATGTTTAGCTCACTGTTAATTTTTGTGTTCTTATTTTAAAAATATTACATCAAGATATCATTTATCTTGACTACTGGTGTTTTGGGTGCCTCCTGAAATTTTGCACCTGAAGCAAGTGCAACACACACTTCACCCCTAGAAAAGCATGTGGTGATTTGAATAATACCTTGTGTCTTCATACAAGAATCTTGAAAAAACTTGGTGAGGTCAGCTTAAGGTTTATTAGTCAAGAATGCAACTCACAGAAACAGTTCAAAAAGGGAGAAAAAACCTTTAATCCCATAAGTGGTTATATCAGAGCAGTGGTTAACATAAGGGACTTTTGTCTGGATGTTGCTCTGCTGACTTAGCATCTAATAGGAAACCAAAAAAAAAAAAAATCTACAAAGTAAAAAAAAAGAAACCTAGAACTAGTAAGTAAACCTGATCTTATATGGCCTCATTTGAACTTAATTATATCTGCAAAGACTATTTCCAATTAAGGTCATATTCATAGTAACAGAACATATTTTTAGGGGACACCGTTCAACCCATGATGCCCTGTGTCCTGCAACCTTGCTGAATCTATTTACTAGTTCTAGTATATTCTTTTTTTTTATTTTGTAGATTGATATTTGGGATGCCTAGCCTTTGAAAATGTGAGGGGATAAATTTTTCTTGTTTTAAGCCACCGGATTCATGGTAGTTTGTTACAACAGCTCTAGAAAACTAATACACAGGGTCAGTATGCAAAAACTATTTGTATTTCTGAAAAGTAGCAATGATCAAATGGAAACTAAACTCTTTTGAACACCATTTAAAATAGTCTCAAAAATATGAAATATTGACGGATAAATCCAACAAAGACTGTGCAAAATTCATACATTGAAAACTACAAAACATTACTAAAAGGTCTTAAAGAGGATCGAAATCAATGGAGAAACATTCTGTGCACATGGATTAGAAGGCCCCGTATTGTTAAGGTGGCAATTCTCTACAAATTGATCTGTAGATTTAATGCAATCCCCTGCAAAATCCCAGCAAGCTTTTAGAAATTTACAGGCTGACTCTAAAAGTTCTACAAATACAAAGAACCTAAGATAAGCTGAGCAATTTTGAAAAAGAAAAATAATGTGGAGGAATTACATTAATTTCAAAATTTACTACAAAGTTACAGTAATTAATTGGCATAGTATTGGCATAAGGATAGTCATATAGATCAATGCAACAGGAACTAGTCCTAACAAATGACCAATTGATTTTCACTGAAAGGGACCAAAAGCCTTGTAAATAGGGACATCCTTTTAAAGTCAAAGAGTGCTAAAACAATTGGACATCCATACACACCAAATTAACTGTACTATACACAAAATTTAACTTCAAATGTATCAGACACATAAATATAAGACCTAAAAACTATAAAATATCTAAAATAAAACAGGACAAAATCTTTGTGGTCTTGAGTCAGGCAAAGATTATGTATATAGGACAAAAAAAACCCATGAACCATATAAGAGAAATATTGGTAACTTGAAATTCATCAAAATTTAAAACTTCTGCTTTTCAAAAAAAAAAAAAAAACAACTAAATATTAATGGCTAACATACACCCTGGGAGAAAATATTTGCAAAACTTGCATATGATAAAGAACTTACATTCACAATATATAAAGAAGTCTCAAAATTCAATAATAAGACAATCCATTAATTTTTTTAAGATTTTATTTATTTATTATTAAGAGACAAAAAGAGAGAGAGGCAGAAACGGGCAGAGGGAGAAGCAGGCTTCCTGCAGGGAGCCCAATGTGGGACTCCATCCTGGGACTCTGGGATCACGCCCTGAGCAGAAGGCAGACGCTCAACCACTGAGCCACCCAGGTGCCCCAATCCATGAATTAAAAGGGCAAAATATTTCGTCAAAGAAAATAGATATCAATAAGCACATGGAAAGAGTCTCAATATTTTTAATCACTAGGAAAATGCAAATAAAAGCCACAATAAGATACCACAATACAACAACTAAATGGCTAAAACTTAAAAGATTGGCAATATCAAGTAACGGCAAGGATACAGAACAATTGGAATTCTTATACTTTGCTGATGGGAATGCAAAATGATATGGCCACTTTGGAAAATAGATTGGCAGTTTCTTATAAAACTCAACATATACTTTCCATATGATCCAGCCATCCTGTTGCTGGGTATTTACCCTACAAAATAAAAATATGCATCTATGCAAAGACCTGCATGCAAATATTTACAGCATCAGTTTCTTCATGAACAAAACCTGGAAACAACCCATATGTCCATCAACTAGTGAATTGAAAAATTACAGCAAACCCTTGAACAATGGAAGTTTGAACTTCATGGATCCATTTATACATGGACTTTTTCAATAAATACAGTTAGTAGTAGAAATGTATTTTCTCTTATGATTTCTTAACAATGCTTTTTATCTAGCTTACTTTATTGTAATAATATAGTATATAATATATAGGGCATACAAAATATGTGTAAATTGACTGTGTATGTTATTGGTAAGGCTTCTGGTCAATGGTAGGTTATTAGTAGTTAAGGTTTTGGGGGAGTCAAAGTTATACACAGATTTTTGCAGGGAGCTGGCACCCCTTAGTCCCCAGATTGTTCAAGGGTCAACTGTATTGCACTTCCATACGATGGAATACTGCTCAGCAATTAAAAAAAAAGAGCAAATTACCCATATATGAAACAATATGGATAAATCTCAAAAGCACAGATTCAGTGAAAGAAGCCAGATATTATTTATATAACATTCTGGAAAAGAGAAAACTAAAATGATAGAAATGAGGTCACTGACTGGGGACTTGAAAGCAGAAGATTTACTGCAAAGGAGAATAAGGGAGCTTTGGATTGGGAATTTGGAAATGTTCTATATCTTGACTGTGATGATGGTTACATGACTGTAAACATGTGTCAAAACTCATTTAGCTGTATACTTAAAAAGAATGAATTTTATTTTATGTAAATTACACTTCAATGAAATTGACAAATACACTGAAAATATATTTGAGCCAAATGCAAACTTACATACTGTTAAAGCCCTATTTCTTTTTAGTCTGTGATCACAAAATAAGAGCAAGTACAAGATCAATCTCACACATTTTTCATAAATTAATTTGTTGTAAAATTTTCCACTTTCCATAGACCTGCATGCTGGGCATATCTGTGCATTAATTAAAATCCTTCCATTCCCTTTTACAGGCATGCTGACCTCCTTCCGCTCCCTAGGCTAAGAGATCCAAGAACACAGATGCTTACTCACAGCTAACCCATTCAGAGCTATATTCATTCTCCTCTTCCGAGACTTGGGCACCATCCCAGGAAAAGTACACAAAGTGGAAAATATAATGAAGAGTTTGCTTCATTTCCAACAGATCCACTATCTGATGGCTTGCACCGAGTGGCTGACTGACTCCTACTGGTACAGTTTCTCAACACTGTCTACTAAACTTTGGCATATCTGTCAGCAGTTGGTCCTAGAGTTCAGAATAGGGAACCATTTTTCTTTAATGGATCATTGACCCAAATTAAAAATCAGTTATAGACCAGACACCAAATAGGTCTCTTGGCAGAGATGAACCTTGAGCCAAATTCTGAAGGAAGACTGGAACATGAGTTGGCAGAGAGTAAAGGGAAAGAAATCATCTGAAGCAAGGGACCAAGAAGAGAACAGTGAACAGGTCTGCCTGACTGGTTCAACAATCTTCTCTTGGAAAATGTAGCAGTGTCCCACAGAGTCCATTCATCCATGAAAAGCACAGATTTTCTATGCCTCCTACCTCCTCTCTTTTCAAACTTCTCAATATGGCCACGATACTTCCCCTCGCCCCCCCCCCCCAAACACACACCCCAAACACATGGGCATTTTCCTTCCCTACAAACTAAACCAAAACAAAACAAAACAAAACAAAAAAACTTCCCTGCAGGGTAAAGTTGAACCATTCATCCCGACATGTAGAAACATTTAAATCTGCTCTTAACCTGCCTCTCCACCCAAATCTTTCGATAACTACTGCTTCTCATAAACATACCACCCTAGCCAAACTTTGCAATTCACCATTTAGGAAGGTGTCAAATAAATTGCCATTTCCATGCTTTTGCTTATACACACTCCTCAGGAAGAATGCTTCCTTTCTCCTCTATCGTCTTTGTGTGCTGACCTTCCTTATAGAACTTAGCAAGTCCCCCAAGAAAAGTCACTGTTCTGGGTACTTGACATCCACTATCTCATCCAATCTTCACACCTATAAATGTGTAAGAACCTCACTATTCTCTACTTAAGAAAACTAAAGCAAGTAGTTGAGTCTTCTGTTTAAGGACAAATACCTAGAAAGATCCAGAATAAGGATTCAATAGCAAATCTTAATCATATCAAAGTTATGCTATTATATATAGCATTCTGTGTCTCTGCATGGATCCTGAGAATGTGTGCTTTACTTTGGGATGATATGTGTGTGTTTGTGTAATTTTCAAAATAAGGTGGGTAAAGACCTTATCTTTAATTGTATACCTTTAAGCTTTAAGGATGGTATTATACAAATACACAGTCATTCTGGTACATCATACATGAAAATATTTGATGAACACTGTTCAGTGGGAAATGTGCTTGAAGTTCTTTCCCTCTGCTCCTCCCTCCACCCTCTCTCTTTCTCAAATAAACAAATCTTTTTTTTTTTTTAAAGAATGCTTACAACAGATTTGTCTGTAATAGTTGAGACCTGGAAACAACACAAATATCCATCAACAATGGAGGGAAAAAAGAAAATTAAAAGTGTGGGTTATTTGTACAATGAAATACCACATAGTATTTAAAAACCTACTGATAAATCCAATAATAAAAATGAATCTCACAGCCAACAAACACATAAAGAGATGCTCATCATCATTAATCATCAGGGAAATGCAAATCAAAACCACAATGAGATATCATCTTATACCCATTAGAATGGCTAAAATCAAAGTGACATGAAATAACAAGTGTTGGTGAGGATGTGAAGAAAAAGGGACCCTTCTTCACCATTGGTGAGAATGTAAATTGGTACCACCACTGTGGGAAAACAAAATGGAGCTACCTCAAAAAGCTAAAAATATAAATACCATATGATCTAATAATTCCACTATTGGGTATTTACCCAAAGAAAACAAAAACAGTAATTCAAAAAGATATATGCACCCCAATGTTTATTGCAGCTTTATTTACAATAGCCAAGACGTAGAAGCAACCCTGGAGTCTGTCAATAGACAAATGGATAAAGAAGATGTGGTATACACATAAAATAGAATATTACCATTGCAGCCATTAAAAAGGATGGGATCATGCCATTTGTGATAATATGAATGGACCTAGAAGGTATTATGCTAAGTGAAATAAGTCAGGCAAAAAAAAAAAAGAAAAGAAAAGAAATAAGTCAGGCAAAGACAAATGCCATATGATTCCACTCATAATTATACTCTAAAACAAATAAACAAAAAAAAAGCAGAATCAGAACTATAAATAGAGAGGACAAACTAGTGGTTACCAAGAGAATGGGTGGGTGGGGTGAAAGGTTGAGCAAAATAGGTAAAGGAAAGAGGGAGATATAGGCTTCCAGTTATGGAATGAGAAAGTCATGGGAATAAAAGTCACAGCATAAGGAATACAGTCAATGGTATTATAATAGCAACATAACAGGACAGATGGTAGCTATACTTGTGAACACAGCATAATGCATAAACTTGTCAAACCACCAAGTTGTACACCTGAAACTAATGTAATATTGACCAAGTTGTACACCTGAAACTAATGTAATACCATGTGTCGACTATAGTCAAAAAATAAAAATAATAAAGATAAAACATAAAAGTTCTTTAGAATTTAAAAAAATAAGAAGAAAAGAATCTCACAGACATGATATTAAGTGAAAACAATGAGACCTAAAGAGGATATACTACAGGTAAAGGCTGTGACGGAATGATAGAGACTACATTTACCCTCCCACCTTAAACAATTAGAGAAATGACTGGTGATCACTGAAAGAAGAGAAACAAAGTGAGCCCTATAATTGCCCCTGCTAACTACCTGGAGAGACATTTTCCAAACTGCAACTCACTGAACTGAGGAGAGAGATAGAATTCAGAATTGAGGGACAGCAAGGAAGCTAGAATGTGTGAGACAAAATAGTAGAGAGGAGGATACATCATAGAGAGAAATTGTCAAAGACCTGCAGAGGAGTACCCTCAAGTCTTTGAGCACTGATCTGTAAATGTGAGGGAGGAGGCTGCCTGAGGCCAAGTGAAGAACCAGAAATCAGTAGGCAGAACAATTCTTAAAGCTCACATGAGACTGGGAATAGTTAACTTCCAACTAGTACAAGTGAAAAGATCTCCTAAAAGCAACAAGTAAAATCCTCAAAAGTGTGTTGCCTCAGTAGTGGAGTCAAATTAGCCTGAAACATAAGACGACCTAGAACTTGCCCTAACAACAGTTAAAATCCATCCTACTTGATTCCAAGTAACTTGTATACATCTTAGAACAAAGCTTTGATCTTTAAAGGAATATAACAAAATCCAGCAGGCGGCAAGGTAAAATCTTCAATGAGTAGTGGCATTCAATCAAAATGACCAAGCATGCAGCGTTCACTCACATTTGCAGCAGCATTAACAATAGCTTAAAGGTGGAAGTAACACAATTGTCCATCAATGGGTGAATGAAAAAATAAAATTTAGTATATATACATACAATGGAATATTATTCAGCCTTAAAATGAAAAAAAAATTATACACCACAAATGAACTTTGAGGACGTTAAGTAAGATAAGCCAGTCACAAAAAATCAAACTCCACTTATATGAGATACTCAGAGTAGTCAAATTTATAAAAATAGAAAGTAGAAGGGTGATTGTCAGGGACTGGGATGAGGGCAGGCAAATGGGAGTCAAGTCTGCTTACGATTCTCTCTCACCCTCTCCCTCTGCCCTCCCCCTCTACTTGCACATGCATGCACATGCTTTGCTCTAAGAGAAAAAGAGAAAAAATAGAACACATTTTTAAAATTGTTTTCTAAATATCTATAAAGATAACTGACTCTAAGTAAAAATAATAACTATATTATGGGGTTTATAATATTTTCAGAAGTAAAAAAAATATTTTCAGAAGTAAAATAGCACAAAGAACAGGAGAAGTTGAAGTATGCTGTACTAAGGGTTTTATAGTATACATGAAGTAGTTTAATGTTATTTAGAAGTAGACTTGGTAAATTAAATATTAAAATACACTGTAGAAAAACTACAAGAATAGGAAGCATAGATGCTAAGTCAATAATAGAAATAAAATGTAAAATAAAATCATAAAAAGTAATCAAAAGGAAGACCAAATAAAAGGGGGAAAGTATGGAAGAAGAATGACATGAATAGAGAATAAAAAGCAAGATGATGTGTTTAAACCTCAAAGAGTATACACTATGATAAAATGTTAATGGTAGAATCTGGGTGTGAATATTGGGTGTACATTGAAAAACTATTTCCACCTTGGCACATGTTTAAAATTTTCCATTAATAAAATGTTGGAAAAAATACATTTCAACCAAAAGAAAAATATGTATATAGTAAATATAAAATATGTATAAACAAAAATGTGTAAATATACATTTATATTTATATATAAATAGATGTGTGTTATATATATATACATACAGATATGTGTGTGTGTGTGTGTGTGTGTATATATATATATATATATATATATATATATATATCTGTATATATATATATATAGTGCCTGGCTGGCTCAGTTAGTGGAGCATGTGGCTCTTGATTTCAGGGTTATGAGTTCAAGCCACTCCTTGGATGTAGAGATTGGTTAAAAATAGGATCTTTAGATAGAGTATGATCCAATTAATACGAAGTTCAAAACCGGTAAAAATAATCTATGTAAATATTGGTGAAGACAGTGGTCATCCTTGGATGTGGTCTGGAAGAAAGCTTTCTTGAGTGTTTTTTGTGATGCTGGAAATGTTCTATTTTGATCTTGGTGGTGATGGTGGTGGTGGTGTGTGCGTGTGCAAAAATTCATCATTAGATTTTTACAGTATGTGACTTATTCTTCAGTCTTAAAAAAATCCTACCAGGTAAGTTCAGAGGTCATCAGTGATTTTTAAAAACAATTATTCTTCCTTACTTGTCAAAATACATGGGACAGTAAATTCTTTCCAGGTCATTAAGAGAATAAAATCAAATCTGAATAATTTAGTGACAGGCTAGATTTTATATTTTAGAGTGTTTGGGGTCTAAATTATTCAAGATCTCTTAGCTACACAGTTTCAAGCTGGCACGCAAGGGTTTCAGCACCATGATAATTCAAATTTCTGTTTTTACCACCCTTATACGTATTTCACTCCTGGATATCTCTACCTGTATACTTCACCATTACATCAAAAATCTTAAGTCCAGAAGCAAGTTTACTATCTCAAGTACCCTTCTACTTCACTCCCCAAATTCCACCTCATTATTATTCCCTTCTTGTCATATTATCACTAATCTGTTACCTACTTGAAAAATCATCTTTGAGTTTTCCCTGTCTCTAACTCACCAAGACTCTCTATTTTCTCTCTTTAATATCTCTGATGTGTGTCCTTTTGGCCATCATCCTATCAGCTTGTTGAAATAAACTTCTAGCCAGTGTTCTGGCTCCAGCCTTTCTCCTAGCTATCACCATACCACCAGATAAATCTTCCCTCTATATTCATGGCCCTCCCCCGCTGCCAGTGTTTCAGCTGGTCACAATCCTCTGCAGGATAAAATGCAAACTCTTTAATATAACACTCAAGACCTTCTACGCTGTCCCAATCTATCTTCCCAGTGGTCCCCAACATGTCCCCAGCACTCCACTAGACTAATTACTAATTAAATGCACTGTGCAGATTCTTCCACCAAGACCTTTGCTCACGTTTTGATCTCTGCCTAGAATATCCTTCCTTTTCATTATATTCTATTATCACAAATCCCAAAAGACTAAGGTGGACATTTACAACCTCCCTAAGATACTTCTGACAAAAACAGCTTTTCCTTTGAAATTCTTTTATCAATTCTCTATATCATTCACCGGGCAGTAATTCTAGGTTATGTTTCTGTCTTCCTCAACTTTTTTATATGTCTACATCTTATGTCCACAAGTCTGGAGGAAGCTCTTTGAGGACAAAAAGCCATGTTGAGATTTTGAGTGCTGATACTATAAATAGGAGGATATTTTGCAAGGGGAATGGCTCATGTGGGACATGTGAACTATAAAATGGAAGAATCATTGTGAAGTCCTCTGTGCAGACTCAGGAAAGCTTGGTTCACAACTGCATCTCCAAACTACATTTCTAAAACTGCTAGGTGTCTGTTCCTCTAACACTCGGACGTTAAGATGGCATATGGTCATTATTTACAGACACTCAGGAGCCAGCCAGTGTATTTTTACTCAACTAAAAGGAGTTTGAAGGCATGGGTTCCAATTCTATTTCTGTTGCTGACTGGCTGTGTAATCTTGAATCAAACTCTTGACCTCATCTTCTGCATTGGCAAAAAGAGAACTCTGGACTAGATGAGCTCTAATGCTCCTCTAGTTCTAAAATTATATTGGTATTTGTCTTTTATTTATCTTGTACACTTATTACCCTCACCTAGCAAGAGTTAGGGCTGGCAAAGAAGCTTACATTTATGGGACACCTAGATCATCTTGGTTAATTCTGGCCACAGCCCTCTGAAGTAGCTGCTGTCATAAAGGCTCTGAAGGGTTGAGTAATTTGTCTGACAAGTTCTGACAGCAACCAAGAGACAATTAAGAGTTGATCCCCAGAATTTCCAAATTGATCTACCCCAAAGCCAAGTCTTCTTTCTACTAGTTAGTGGCTCAATTAACATCTGTTCTAAAAAATGAATAATTGGATAAATCAGAAACATTGGCCAAGGATAAATGTTGACAAATACTTACATTGCATTTAAATATTAGTCTTGCTATATAATGTGTTTTTAAGGATTCATGCCAACGTCAGAATTATAATACTTTATATTTGTACAAGCTTTCACAAGGCACCTACATTATCTCATGATCCCAGCACCCTTTCAGTGGGAACAACAGACATCTGTTATCACCTTCATAAAAGAAAGAAAACCAAGACCTGGAGACGTTAATCAACTCTCCCTTAAACACAAGGTAGCTGGTGTGGAAATAGCATCGCAGAGTAGTTAAACCTCTGGGTTTTGAAGCTGTACAGACTTGAGTTCAAATGCCAGCCCACTCGCTCACCTGTGTGATATCAGGTGAGTTACTTAACTTCTTATCTAGGAAATTGAGTTGCAGAAGCACTTGCCTCACAGGATTTTTAAGAGCATTAAATGAGAAAATGTAAGGAGCTTAGTATTATGTCTAGCATACAGTAACAAATACTAATTCTTATCACTGGCAGAAGCCCCACATCTAAATCAAAGTAGTACGTTCTTTCTACTACACCTCATGAACTTTTGATACTTCCAACAATCTCCTTTGGATAAGATTTAAGACTTAGCTTTTTGCTCAATTTAGTGCTATCATCGGGTGTATTATAGCAAACTGGAGGAGGTGTTTAATAACCTATTTTCAGTAAAAGGTGAACTTCTAAATTATTTTCTAGGAGTGGTAGTGGTTGATTTGCCTTGAACCATTCATAAACTCTTGCCCAGTCCCCAAATGACCAATTATTGCACCTGCAAGATCACTCTGCCAGTTGGATTGCCTTCCTAATTGTGGATCAGAGTTTTCCTCCAGGTAAAGATAACCAGCCTATAGGGGGACAGAACCCAGGAGTCTAGCCTTATTAGCATCAAATGCTAAACAATTGTTTTAACCGTATCAGTGTTTATTCACGTATACCAGGTTAATTTTTTAATTGTTAATGGAAGATCCTCAGTCTCAATAAAGAATGAGCTCCTGTTTTGTTATGTTCTATAATAGAAGCTGGAAAGAAATTTTAGAATGAGCGTACCATTTTTTTCTTTTTTTCACAGTCATTCACTATGAAAATACCTGGTGTTTCAAAATGAGAGTGTTTATGTAGTAAGTCTCATTGGTTGTGGGCATGCTGGCAGTGAATCAAAACCCCAGCCAAGTTTTGCAGTTGTAATTTTATTTTGATTTTAATTAGTATCAATTAGGACCAAAAAATAGACAGCCTGGATAAACAATGTGAAGTTGGCTTTAACAAGTAAATTAGATATTTTGCAGGAAAGGAAAGGGGGGAAAAATTAAGAGAGACTCCACTTTCTTTCTTCCAGCCCCCTGCTTCTCCCTGTGGCTGCTACTGAAGGCAACTCAGGCCTTCAGAGTGGTATCTATGTTAATGTCTCCAACAGACTCCCATCTGTTTTGGAATATCAAAGATGGGAAATTTACACATCTCAGAATACCTCCCTATATAATAATAGGGTCTTATGTTGTCTATAAGTATTGGGCTCCTGCCTCACATATGGAGACCTTTTTCTTCTTAGTTCATCAAGGTTTATAATCCAGAAAGCACTGAGAAATTCCCTCTTCCCCTTTTGTTCCTGCACCCTTACCTCTAAACCCAGGTTATGTTGTTAACAAGAAACTCTATCATGGAAGGCAACTAGTAGTATGCTAGTAACTCTTAACAGCTCTCTAAAAAAAATAAATGGGTATATGTGTATGTTGCGTGATGGTTATTAAAATTTAATAGATACAAAGGATTGTAGCATACAATTTACAAATAATGATAAAATACCTAATACTCTATCATAAATCCCATGTGATTAATTGCTTCTCAGTATGCTTTCATTGACATTTACTAAACTCTTGTATCCATAGCTGTTAGGAGAGGTCCATTCTGGGCTCCAGCATTCCTGAATGTCCTTGTTGTGTATGCCAAATTGTATGACCTAGCCATCTCCTGATGCTGAGCCATTCTTCCAGCTAGGCACATAGGCAATTAAGTGGGTGAAGATGACCATAGTATGACTATGGGGGGATTGGCTTGCATAGACTGCAGGTGGGCCTTCCTGTCGTCTTGTGGCCCAGAGTGGCCAGTTTCAAGCTACCAGTGTGATGTCACTGAATGCATTTAGGAAGGGATGAGCATCATGTCATTATGTAGTATTTGTATAGTGCAAACACAATACATCTGGAATGATCTCACAAGCATAGATAATAGCCAAATGTAGTAAAAATAATTAGGAAGTGATAAGTGATAGTATTTATTTTTGTTTTTAATATGATTCAATGTAATTAATTGCAAGTTTACATAATTTTTAAGAATGCCCACATTTGAGGTGCCTCGGTGGTTCAGTTGGTTAAGCATCAGGACTCTTGAATTTGGCTCATGTCATGATCTTGGGGCTATGGGATCAAGCCCCACAGTAGGCTCTGCACTAAGCCTCAAGCCTACTGAAGATTCTCTCTCTCTCTACTTCTACCCCCTAAAAATAAAAATTAAAAAAATTAAAAATTAAAAAAGAATGTCCATATTTGACAATCAACAAGTGAAATACTTGAAAATGTAACAATCATCTCTTGGGAGCTGCCCAAGCACATCACTGAATACATCTCAGCTTGGTGGCCAATTGCTCATCCACTTATTCATGACACTGCAGACCTTTAAGGGCTCTGAAAATTTGACAGTTGAAGGGGCATCCCAAAAACTGAAGGGACCAGCCTGCCCCCCTTCATACAGAACATCTGCCCTCTCCAAATACTTCCTATCACTCAAATTTTTGTGTAGATCTTGTGTAGATATGAGCTTCCAGTCTCAGTGTTTCATACACTCTTGAGGTCACCAAATCAGAAACTAACTAAACAGAATCCAGATCCAAGCAGACAAGTAATAATAAGAAAAGTTGCCAAACTTAGAATGGGGGAAGGAATAAGCCATTGGTTCCCTGGCCTAAACTGCTCTTGAGACTGAAGCAAACTTAGGTCCTAACCCATGGTTTCCAAGGTTTCTAGGGCAAGACCAAGGACTTCTTGGTTTGTTAGTAAGTTCATCTGTTTACCTGCCCCTTTTGAAACTTGATTTATTTTTGTCTATTTAGAGTCCTGTGTCTATTTTAGGATGTTTGGCTTTGAGAAAAGGAAATCACAGGGAACCTGGAATCCTAATTAGTGATGATCAGATAACATTCACCCACATCCTCCTCATCAAAGCTCCATAAATACTGTCTTTTTATCAGATCCCTCTGGTGTCAAATACCAAAACTGCACCAGGAAGCTGCCTCCTGCTGTTGATGTCTTATTGAAAAAGGCAAAGAAACAAAATACAAACAAAAACACTTGTAATTTAAACATACTGGTTTCCAAAATAATAATGTAGTCTCTTCATAGGAATCCATAATCAAATGTCAAATACACACACGCACACACACACACACACACACACACACAAGTATGTGTGTAGCTATGTAAGACAGATAGGTAGAATGTACATGTAATTTTTATTCATTCAATTTTATAGATATCTATAGTATATGTTTAAGCCAACCTGCCTTTTCTCTTATGCGACTAAGCAAGGTTGGAGTGCATTTTTGTCTATAGAAGTCTTGACTGAGTTGTAAGTATATGTACTTGCATGTGCAGAAAAGTATTTTGATTCACTTTAGCCAGGTTGATCCTCTACATCAATGGTTCTCAACGTACTAAACTCACCTGAAGAAAGTTTAAAAGTTCTCATGCCCACTTGAAACTAATATAACACTGTGTGTTCATTATACTTGAATTCTAAAAAAAATTAAAAATAGTAAATTAAAAAATTCTGATGCCCACATCATACCCCAGCCTAATTAAATCTTGGTATTTTTTGAAGTTCCCCAGATGATTTTACTGTGAGGTCATGATTAAGAATGACTGCCCTAGATAATCAATGAATTTGTGTTAACAGTTCCCCCACTCTTTTTTCTATGCTCATACAATCACACACAAATATATTCTAATATATAGTTTTGATTAATCAACAAATAGTATATTACTGTGCACAGCATTCTGCAACTTGCCATTTTAACCTAACAGTTTAGCATGGATATCCCTCTAGTGTGTCTGGTTCTAGTTGTGTCTAGTTCTAACTCAAAGAAAAATTTTATTAGAGGAATGGCATACTAAAAATATATTTTGAGACTAATAATATGGTGGTGTTATATGGGAAGAATTGAAGAACAAGAAGGTCAGAGATCTTTTAATAGAAGTCTAACAAAATAGTGCAGGAATGAGAACCAAGGCCTCCCAATTAGACAGGTGGCAGTAGGAATGGAAAGGGATGGATGATTGTAAGAATTATCAGGAAGAAAGAAACACTGACCTCAACAACTGACTGGTGGTATAGGATACCAGGAAGTGGAAAAGATCAAGAGCAGTTCCAGGCCTTAAACTTGGAAGACTAAAAGAATAATTAAGAGGGGAAATGATTAGGAGGGCAAATTAAATGAGGAAAAAATGATTAATTCAATTTTATACAACCCTCACAGCCTGCCCTATGGACTTCAGATTTGTCTGGCAAGCCCCCCCCCCCCCCCCCGCCAATCACGCACGCCAATTCCTTGCAATAAATTTCTTAATATATACTTCCTGGTCTGTTTCTCTGGTCAACCCTGACTAATACAGTAGCCTCCATTTATGCAGTGAAATAGGAGGCAGGAAAGGAAAGGGAAAAAGGAGAGATAGAAGAATGAATGAGAAG
This sequence comes from Canis lupus baileyi, assembly GCF_048164855.1. Classification (NCBI taxonomy): domain Eukaryota; kingdom Metazoa; phylum Chordata; class Mammalia; order Carnivora; family Canidae; genus Canis; species Canis lupus. Next base: position 77,370,372 of record NC_132840.1, read on the forward strand.
TAGGGACTGAGAAGCTCAGAGAGATGGGATAATTTGAGACAGCCACCAGGAGAGTCCCCAATAAATAAAACATACACTGTATTTAATCCTGTCTCCCTGTTTATACAGTCACATCACTAGGGGTTAATCCTGAATGTTCCATATTTCTTTTGAAATCTTCCATTATACCTAGCACATTATCCCTGAATTGGAATATATATTTGTCGCCTCACTGATTCTTTCCTTGCAAATGTATCAACATATTTCCTTACTTCCAGTGTTTTGACCCATCTTTTAAGGAAGGTAATAAATGAAAGACTTAATGAGACCAATTACATGTCTTTATTGTCACACATCAAGGGGATCCAATGGTCTGACCCAATTGTTTCAGAACTCTGGCTTTAAAAAAATTAGAGGGGGCTGTTATTTATTGAGTGTCTCAATTATCCAACAATATTATTCATAGAAACCCTACAAAAGTGCCATCTAGCCTCTTGACTACCTGATGCCTGTAGATAAGACTATATAATCAAGGTACTGCCCAGAACAGATCTACCAGTGCACAACCTCCATCTGTCATTGTTTTACATGGATGATGAAAGAATTCTTGTCAATAATTAAATAGAAATTATTGTGGACAACTGCTAATCCTGCTTTCCCAATACCCTCATTCATTTTTTTCTAGTCACACTAATTCACAGGGGTGGACACAAGACTTCAGCTAAGCTACAAACCTAATATCCTCTCCCTTGGTCCAAGGAGAGGGCCTAAGACCAAAGCCAGACAATCAGAATTCCTAGAATTGTTCACTCTGGAGCCAAGAGAGTGAAAACTCTTTCTTTTCATTCTATACAGCTACAGGCTGCTATATAGCGTCCATAGAGGAAATCTGTCTACAAGGAGAGAGAATTAGCCAACATGTGGAAAAAATCAGATCAGGGATGGCAGGGGAATACCAGCAGTGCTGTGTCTTTATTTGAATTGCCCCTAGCTGCACCTTGTTCTTCCTGGTTATGTCATCCAATATGGCCCCAAACTAAAGTGCTTAAGCTAGGTCAAGTTAGCCTTCTGTGTCTTGTACCCAAAAGAATCTTAACTAAAGCAAATTCTAATTAAAGAGAGAATCCCAAAGATTAGAGCTGCATAAGTGGAATGAAATATCAAGTTCTAGCATAGAGGCAAGCTTGTAAACAGGAAGCGAATCTGGGAGCCAGGAGCCAAGGAAATCAGGAAAAGGTCAGGGATCAGTGTACAAAGCAAGTTTTGCTGGTTTTTTAGCTATTGTTTCTTAGCTCCAAACCTACTACTCTGGACTCTGTTTCTTGACACTGGGCAGAGACTCAGAAACCCTTGCTCCTCCTTTGCCAGCCAGATCCCTGTTGGGCTCTGTCAATGGACTGTAAGACCAGAGGAGGGAGATGGGGCTTTTGATTTCTGTTTACTTGCTGTTTCTGTAAGTGCTGCCCAGCAAGTGTTTTATCTTAGCAGGGGCAGTTAGTTCCAGGACCAATTGGTTCAGGGTCCAGTTTTATCACCCTCCTTTATCAACGGGTCCCCTCAGAGATACCAGCACCAGCTGAGCTGGACCCCTTCTTCAGATGTCTGACTCTCAGCTCTCCAGGAGCCCCAAACTGAGCTCCTGAGGCACTAGCAAGGTTAGAATGCTCTCCTCCCAGTCTCAGCTTCATGGGGTCATTCCTCAAAGCTCTGGGATCTAACATTCCTGATATGTCTCTTTGTCCCTCCAGGAGAACAGTCCTAAGAAGGGGGTTCTTCTGGCAACTCCATGTCCCTTCGGTATTCCTTCTTTGCCTTTTCATTCTTCCAAGAACTGTTTAACAAATTCTTAATATGAAATTCTCCATGTTTAAAAATGCATATGGTTTCTGTTTTCCAGAATAAACCCTGTTTTGGGTTGTGTCGATGAAAAAATTGGTTATCAGAGCAATATTAACACAGGCTCCAAGCTTCTAGCTGTCTAGGAATCTGGGAGGAAACCAAGTGAAATGGGCATCTAAGAGGAAAAGTTAGATTTTGTGGGTAGAGTCTTTTTTACTATTTGGAGGGAAATGTTATTTTTGTTAATTCTTAACTATGTTTGAGCTGTGTTACATACATTATCTTATTTAATCTTAAAAAGTACCTATTTTCAGGGTACCTGGGTGGCTCAGTTGGTTAAATATCTTACTTCAGCTCAGGCTATGATCTCAGGGTCCTAGGATTGCATTGGGCCCCACGCTCAGTGAGAAGTCTGCTTCTCCCTCTCCCTCTCCCACTTCTCCTCCCACCAGGATCCCTCCCACCAGTACCTATTTTCATCATTTCACAGACTAGTTTCTGAAAGACTAGGAGCTGAAAGCCCAATGCTACTCAGCTCATAAATCGTAGAGCTGAGATCAGAATCCAAACCAAATCTTTACCAAGATTCATCCTCTCTGCATCTGGAATATATCAGAACCACCTCTATGGCTTCAGCCTCAGGACAACTGAGGCCCATCTTGTCACTCCCTGGCATACATATCTTAGACTATCTGGATGGCCTTTTCAAGGCCTGATTACCCAGTAAGGGCATGTAGGAAGCCCCTGCATGACAGTGATGTTTCACATAAGGAGCTGGGGGTGGTAAGCAGCTGGAAAAGGTAGAGTTGATTTGATTGAAGCACCCCAGTAAGGTGGGTGGAGGAAGAGAATGGGAAGCAGGAACAATTAGAACCATATTGGTTGAATCAATTAGTAGAAGACTAATTCCTAACTGAATGCTCAGTAAGGAAGAAACCCACTCATTCTAAATGTTAGCATATGCTTCACCATTATGCAGAATCTGCACCCAGCAAGCAGCAAACTTGCATTCCTGAGCTGCCATTCAGACCTAATCATGATTCAAAACCTTTCGTTGTATATAAGACATTCTGCACAAAGGTGGCTATTTCTTGGGCTTTTTGACACTTTGGTCCCTATGGCTCAACCATTTTTTTATAAGCTAGACATGGTCAGTGCTGACATAAGACTACAGCTTGGGAGCTGCAGTTCCTGGGAGGGAGATCAACTCAACTGCTCACTGTAGGATATTGAACTAGTGATATCATCTCTCCCCGACCAAAAAACTGAGATGCTAATAATAAACATCATGTGTCTATTTTCTATTACTATTTTCTAGGCACTTTGTTAATATTTGACATACAATGCCTCAACCTAATCCTCACAAATATCTTATTATTATTATTGTTCTACGAATAGGAATCAGATGCTCACAGGAGTTAATGACCAGCCTATGGTCCACAGCTAGGAAGTACAGAGTTAAAACTAGAAAACAAGTGTGCCTAACTCAAATGCCCATGCTCTTGGCTTCCACCCATGAAAGAGTAAGGAGCACAAGACTTGCTCTCCCACTATAAACAGCTAGAAGCTAAATAAAATACACAAAACAGCTATTCCCAGAGACTGGACTATGGGTAGCACAGGGCTGTAATCCAGGAGAGAAGGGATATGGCAAAGTAAGCTCTATGATGCCCCATCTTTCTTTCTGATGCAATGTGTATGCTGCCCTATACACATTGTGGGAACCCAAGCATAGCCTCAGGGTTTTACTGAGCTGAAGAGTCAGAAATAAGAGCTCTGGGGTGCCTGGCAAAGTAAGCTCTATGATGCCCCATCTTTCTTTCTGATGCAATGTGTATGCTGCCCTATACACATTGTGGGAACCCAAGCATAGCCTCAGGGTTTTACTGAGCTGAAGAGTCAGAAATAAGAGCTCTGGGGTGCCTGTATGGCCCACTTGGTTAAATGTCAGACTCTTGATCTCAGCTCAGGTCTTAATCTCAGAGTTGTGAGTTCAAGCCCCCTGTTGGGCTTCAGGTTGGGCATGGAGCCTACTTAAAAAAAATAAAATAAAACAAAAGTCAGATACAATAAGGAAAATGGGACTTGTGGGGAAGAGTATGGGAAAGGAAAGAACTATACTAAGAAAGATCCAGAAATCTATATAATAGTCTCTTCAGTTCTTTAAACACTAATCTATGCAAGTTTAGAAAGAAACTCTACAAGGCAGGCCAAAAAAATTTGTCACTTCCAGAGAGCTATAAGCTGACTGACTCCCTGAGTTCACAGATGCCTAGTTTTCTAATAACTATCAACCAGAATGTAAGACCTTGTTGAATATGCAGAGCATTGAGAAAAGACACCAGAAAAGTGACACCTTGTTAGCATGGCTAAACTAGTCCCAAAACAAAGCCTCAAAGGTATCAAGTTGATCTATAAAGAATTTAACAGCCTGCCAAACTAACCTCAGCATTTTTATTTATTTTTTGAATCTCAACATTTTTAAACACAATGAAATGCAAATATTCAACACATAACAATCATAATACCCAACATCTAACAAAAAATTACTAGACTTGTCAAGGAGCACACAAGGAGGAAAATATGAGTCAACAGAAACAGACTCAAAAATGATAGAAATAATAGAATTAGCACCTGGACTTTAATACAGCTATTATAGAATTTAAATCAGGGATTTATTTTTTTTTGTAATTTATTTATTTTTTATTGGTGTTCAACTTGCCAACATATAGTATAACACCCAGTGGTCATCCCATCAAGTGCCCCCCTCAGTGCCCGTCACCCAGTCACCCCCACCCCTCGCCTACCTACCTACCACCCCTTGTTCGTTTCCCAGAGTTAGGAGTCTCTCATGTTCTGTCTCCCTTTCTGATATTTCCCACTCATTTTTTCTCCTTTCTCCTTTATTCCCTTTCACTATTTTTTATATTCCCCAAATGAGTGAGACCATATAATGTTTGTCCTTCTCCGATTGACTTATTTCACTCAGCATAATACCCTCCAGTTCCATCCACGTCGAAGCAAATGGTGGGTATTTGTCGTTTCTAATGGCTGAGTAATAAATCAGGGATTTAAAGCAGGAGCAGCAAACTTCTTCTGTACAGAGCCAGACAGCAAATATGTTAAGCTCTGTGGACCACATATGGTCTCTATTAAATTTTTTTAATTTTTAATTTTTGTAGATTTTATTTATTTATTCATGAGAGACAGAGAGAGAGAGAGAGAGAGAGAGAGAGAGAGAGAGGCAGAACGGGACTCGATCCTGGGGCTCTGGGATCAAGCCCTGAGCCAAGGCAGAAGTTCAACCGCTGAACCACCCAGGCATCCCTTTTTTAAAATTTTTTTAAGATTTTAAAATCTTTAAATTGGATCATGATGTGACCCAAAGGTAGATGCTTAACCAACTGAGCCACTTAGGCACCCGAATTTTTACTTTTTTAAATAACCCTTTATAATGTAAAACCCATTCTTAGCTCATAAGTCAACAGTTGGATTTGGCCCACAGGCCATAATTTACTAACCTTTAATTTAAAAGAAAACATAGGACAGCCCAGATGGCTCAGAGGTTTAGCGCCGACTTCAGCCCAGGATGTGATCCTGGAGACCCGGGATCAAGTCCCACGTCAGGCTCCCTGCATGGACCCTGCTTCTCTCTCTGCCTGTGTCTCTGCCCCCTCTCTCTCTCTCTCTCTGTGTGCCTCTCATGAATAAATAAATAAAGTATTTTAGAAAGAAAGAAAGAAAGAAAGAAAGAAAGAAAGAAAGAAAGAAAGAAAGAAAGAAAAGAAAACATAAAATGTGGAAACAAAAGATATAAAACATACACACACACACACACACACACACACACAAAATATGGACCTTCTAGAAGTGAAAACTACAATAGCCAAGTGGAAAATCTAGTGGATTACAGCATACTAAAAGAAATATCAGTAAACTTGAAAACAGCAATAAGAACAATCTAAAGTATAACAGAGAAAAAGGGAACTGGGAGTTAAATGGCCAGTCTTCATGACTACAAAACAACCTTAAGCATCTTAATACACATGTAGTTAGAGTCCCAGAAAGAGAGGAGGACAGAAAAACTAAAGAAGTCATGGCTGGATTTTTCCAAATTTGATTTTCTAAAAAGCATCAATTCATATCACAACCAAATAGCAAAAAAAAACAGTAATAAAGAGAAAAGTTTAGAAGTGTACAGAGAAAAAAAATGCACATTATATGTCCTGGAATATATTATATATATATATCTCATAGACTTCTTACCAGAAATAATGCAAATCAGAAGACGATGAAACTTCTATCTTCAAAGTGCTGGGGGAAAAAAAGAAAAGATTTTCTTTGCCTCTTGGCTAATCTGCCCTTCGATGAATATAGTAATAACCCCTAGCACACACAGTTTCTGTAAGGACTTAATGAAATAATACCTCTTATTTTTTAAAATTCTCTCAATAGAAATTTACATGCAATCACTTCAATTTTAATAATATACGGTAATGTTGTTAGTGTTACTTTACAATTATTACTACCTAAGCATGAAGCGATCACATTTTTATATCCATGCTGCAAAATCCCAAACTTCTAGTGTGGTAATCTGCCCTAAAGGATCTGTCTCATTTCCCATCTTCCCCATAACACATCTGCCTATTGGATGATCCCCTCTAAGCCACTGTTTTCTCCAATCCAAATCTTGGTGCCTATTTCCAGCTACCCATTTTTCAAGGCGTATGTCAGTGTTCCATTATCATCCTTCCCGAAGTAATTTCTTCATCTTGTCTGTTCCCATAATATATTACTTATACCAGTGTTTCTCAGATTTACTCTGCTTGTGAACCACCCGGAGTGGAACCTGAGCTCTGCTGTGTTACAAGCTCCCAGGTGCTGTCGGAGCTGATGGTCTGAGAAGAATCCACTTTTGGGTAGCAACGTCTTATAATCTTATCATCTCAATAATTAGAAAGAAAAGTGACTTTCACCTTTGTCAATAGGGAGCCCCTAAAACAGTGGTGTGCAGCTAGCTGATACTAGCTAACTACCTACAGAGAGAGATTGAGAGAGACATAAATAGGAATCTACTGCTTCCTGGCCAAGCCTGACTTCTCCCTGACACTTAAGGATCCCTATCAAATCGTGAAGCGTTGGGGGAAAGTAAAACCCATAGCATCCTTTAAGCCCTCGTGCCAGTGTGTAGCCTGCCGCTCTGTGAGCGCTACATGAGCTACATAATATCATGAAAAATTCATGAAGAATGATACTGCTGATAAAATCGTCACTTATTTTGCTGAATTTTTAAATGTAGATTTACCAAAACGTTTTCTTTACACAAATGCTCTAAGCACCTACTATATCTGGAGTGAAAAAGAAGTGCATGTGTGATAATCCTGTGTTCCCAAGACAAAGATCTTTTTTTTTTAAGATTTTATTTATTTATTCATGAGACACACAGAGAGAGAGAGGCAAAGACACAAGCAGAGGGAGAAGCAGACTCCCTGCAGAAGACGGATGGGAGACTTGATTCCAGGACCCCAGGATCACGACCTGAGCCAAAGGCAGATGCTCAACCACTGAGCCACCCAGGTGTCCCAACAAAGATCACTCTAACTAAAGACAGAAAAGGATTCCTTCTAGAGCCTCATAAACCTGATGATGTCCCTGTATTTAAAAAGCCTCCGAGCCTTTTGTGTTTCCCTTCCCCTCCCCCAAACCCATGCTCCAAAGGCTCCTGGGTAGCACTTGCCCAACCCACCCTGTATCCTGTCACATGACTGACAGCAGAGCTATCAGCACCTCAGTATTGTTTTGTACTGCAGGACTCAACATGTGTTTCCCCTTTGCAAAAATTACATCATGTCTCAGGAAGTCTCTTTTCTCCAACAGAACCAGCGGATATTCTCCGTCAAGGCTTTTGCAAATAAGAGAAGATAAATTAATCCTGGTGCAGTTGTTTAAAGGGCACATGCTTGCTGCAGAGTCTCCGTGTCACAGACCAGCCCCAACCAATTCATCTGGGCACTGTGTCCCCAACGTCTCGCTCCCCAGCAAAACAAACAAGACCAGGAGGAGGAGTAGAGTTTGTACTTGTCTGCTCTGCAATTCTTTACATAAAAGTGCAATTGTTTTCCATACTGGCCTTTACCCAGGAGCGAGCCAGATAGTTTGACTTCCACTCTGACAAATGCTTTAACCTGTTGCCAGAAGAACTGGGAATTTTAAGATTCTGAAAATTCCACCTCTTTCAGGATGCCTTCTCCAGTTTCTCAGAGAAAGGCTAACAAAATCCCTTCACTGCCTAGTGTGAAAATAAAATTACCTGTAAATAAAAGTAAATAAATTTACTTTCCACCCCAAATATATTTGCCTTTGCTCTTCAGTGTAAAATGCATTTCCATATCTGTATATTATGTAAAACCTTTCTTTCTAATCCCTTTTTAAAGGATTAGGTTTATGTCCAACTCTCCCTGAGCCCTATATATGCCAATCGTTTTTTTTTGTCAGAGGTTGTGAGGAACCAGATGCCAGAGACAGAGATAATGTGGTTCCCTTTTGTCAACACCCAGCAGAGCACCACAGACAATCTAGAGCTTATTTGATTATGATGATAATCATAATGATCCCTTAAATTTTTATAACACTTGCAAGTTTAAAAAATAGTTTCCTGCCCATGATATCATCATTCTTCATTTATTTAACAAATATTTATCAAGTATCTGCTTATGACAGGCGCCATGCAAGGCATTCAGAGGGGTAGATAAGAGAAGTACATTTCTGCCCTCACTTAATTTACATTCACTGAATGTTTATTTAGTTCTCTGAAGGTTCTGGACACTCTGTGCTGGTGATATATTTAGAAGTCATAATTCTTTTTCATGTTATAAGTTGGAAATGGGGCTCCAAAAGCCTATGAACTTTCCCCATCCCGCATGGTTAGCTGTGAGTGCAAGGGATATACCAACCACCATGTATTGTGTCAGAGACCCACCAGAGCCCAGATAACCCATATCAATGATAATTAGCTTCTAAGCCAAGGTAATAAATTATGCTGCCCTGCATATTAGAAAGAACATCAGACTAGTGATCAGGATTTGGGTTCCACTTGAGTATTTCCTAATACATTAAATAAAGTCAGTAGTTTTCAAACAGTATTACTCAGTGTCCTAGGGTTCCTAGGAAATGATCTAGGAGTCTTTGAGGGGAATCACAGGAGGATGAGTTGGCTCCAAGCTTCTGTTCCAGCTTAATCAAAGCACCAAAGCTTCGGGCTGTTATATACGTTGAGGTTCCGCATATAATTTTGCTTTTAAAAAAGACATTGAAGGGGGACACCTGGGTGGCTCAGTGATTAAACATCTGCCTTTGGCTTAGGGTGTGATCCTGGAGTCCTGGGATCAAGTCCCACATCAGGCTCCTTGCAGGGAGCCTGCTTCTCCCTCTGCTTATCTCTCTCTCTCTCTCTCTCTCTCATTCTCTCTCATGAATAAATAAAATCTTTTAAAAATTAAAATATATTAAAAAGACATTGGAATACCAGTAAAAAATTGGAAACCAATTAACTGGATTATCTTGAAGATTTTTTTAAAATTCTGATCACCTATAACTCAGTAATCTTTTCTTCAGTATGAGGTAAGAGTCTGTTTATTCTCTATTTAAGGTAGTTAACATGGGGCTCAATTCCCAACAGACTGACCAGTATGGTAGATTCTAGAATCTTGCACCTCAAAATGTGGTTCATGTATCAGCAGCATTAGTACCACCTTGCTAAAAATACAGAATCTCGGGCCCCTACCCTAGGTCTCTTGAATCTGAATTTGAACTCTTTCAAGTTCTGTGAGTGGTTTGGTGAACATTAAAGTTTGAGAGCACTGATCTAGAAGATATTAGAATCTTTCTTGGTTGACTTACGTCATTGATCCTCATCCTGTTCTCCTCTCTTGGGTTTATAGTAGAAAGATTAGGATGGCTGGTCACTCTTAGCCTGTCCTACCTCTCCACAGGCTCTTTTCACCCTAGGGTAAAAGTAGAGTCAGCATTTGCCATTTTGCCTATATCCTAACTTGCAACTTAACAGTCACCATCTGTTAACTTATTCTTATAAATGGTCCCCCAATACCCATGACCATTTAGAATGTCAGGAATATTGAAAGCAGTTCTTCTCCAGTAGAGAGCTGGGGCTTTTGATGAGATCATCTTTCCAATCCAGTCCAAGCCTGAGACCCGCTAATTCTATAATACAGACTTTCATAACAAAAAACTCTCAGATCCTTTACAAATGGCCCCAGGCTTGTCCATGTGTTATTAAAGTTGGACTGAGTAATAAACGCTATAAATGTCCTAGGAGACAGGACTCATGCCCAGTGAGCATGACATCCCATAATAGACCTATTTGGCTTGTTACCCTGGCGCCTCTTTCTACCCTAAGCTCTGGAAACCAGAGAAAGGCAAACATCAGAATGTCAATCCAAAGGCATATACAGGAGTATAAGATGCTTTGCTTGGAGAATTTTCATAAGATCATATTTCTGGCCAGATTCCTATTACTTCTGAGTTGTAGTCGGGAGGCGATTTTTTCATTAGCATTTCTCTTCCCAGAAGGAAAACATTATCCCCCAAATAAAATTCAAGTGAACTAAATCACTTCCAACCTCAGCATCATTTCAGGCTTGGTGTCATTTGTGGATTCAAGATTGAGTCCTATTTAATCTGCTCAAGTTCTATTCCTAATAGGAAAAATGCCAAGAAACAAAGGAAAGATGCATCCCATTTTCTGAGGAAATCACCTTCTATGTTTTAGACTGATCATAAAGCAGTTCAAATTATCAACTTCTTACAGAGTCAGCTCTTTCTGGCAAAGTCAAATATGAGCGCACTCATTCTTTCAACAAACATTTATTGAGTGTCTACCATGTATGTGCCAGGCACTGGAGCTCCTCAGTAGGGATAAAAGCCAGGTGTTGTTTCTCTTTTAAATCAAAACACTCATAACTTATCTATGAAGACAAAACTATAAATAGCTACTAAGCCATATAATCATTACCTTATTGGTAATTTGAACAAGATAATATGAGAATATAGACTAGTAAGCACTGAGTATCCAAATATGGGTAAGCCCCTATCCTTGCTTTCAAGGAGATTTTAATCCAGTGGGGGGGAAAAAACAAACAAGAAAAACACAACTTAGCACTGGTAGGCAGTTCCTACTAAGTGTCAAATGTATAATTACCCAAAACATGTCCAGGGCGAAATGTTGATGTTGAATCAGTTATAGTATTTACATAGTAATTGAGAGCTATCATGGTGGGCTTTGGGGATCAGGGACAGATGGTGGAATAGATAGTAAATGACTGTAAAGAATGGGAAGAATTTCTATTTCGATTTTAATTTAAACTAAATTTCTAAAGAAATTTCCATTTATTTCTAAACAATAAGATTGGAGGTGTCAGAGCAAGGGGAACTAGTAAGAGCAGAGGCACACAGGTAAGAAATGATGTCATCTTCCCACCTTACAACAACAATGAAGTTTTCGGTCTGCTTGGAACAGAGGTTTTATGCATAGAGTATGTTCAGTGATAAATTTGGAAAGACAGACTGGGGTCATAGTATAGAGCCTTGAACTGCAGATCTAGGAATATGGCTTTTTTTCCCCATAAACAATGAAGAGCTCACATGCATTTTTGATCAGGTGACTGAAAGGACATCAGTAGGAAAATTAAATTTGTGGTAGTTTATAGGATAAATTGGAGTAGAAAGCTACTGGCAGAAGAGGGGAAAATTCAGAAGTAATTGTTATAAACAGAATCCCATGCTTACATTTAACAATCATTGATAAACAGTTCTCCTATGGAGGTAGGGGGTGTCCATGAAAGGGAATCCAGGGTAAATGGCATCATTCTTTCTTGAGGATTATACTTTGTGTAAAATGTGATTGAGGATCTTGAGTTTGAACACCAGCTTTAGGTCATTTTCTTCATTTTAGTTGGTAGAGTAGCTGGGAGCTTTAGAGGCTATTTTGTCCAATGACCAAATAAGGTCAATAAGGTCAATAAGGCGGAGCTCCCAGACAACAATAGCCAGGCCTGGAGTTAAAACTTCAGTCCTAATTCCAAATCCTGTGCTCTTCTTGCCACACCCAGCTCTTTCTTAAATAATGACAATATGCCTCCCCTCAAAGAGCTTACATGTGTCAAAAACAACAAAACAAAACATTTTTTTTCATGCAAGGAAGATATAAAAGTGCTGGCTCATCCTATTGTGAGAAAAATGGGGTCATCGTTCTTAAAGACTGATAGAAAAATAAGCCTCCTGTACATTTGGAGAATAAAATTTCCTGGCAGACGTAAAGGCCAGATAATGAAAAGCTACATTTCTCCTTGAGTTTCAGCTTCTGAAGGCAAAGGTGGCCCAGGAGATAAAAAGAGAGCTCTTTCCTGGAAAAAGAAAACATTTATTTTATTTGCCTAATGCTATTTCCTTTCTAAATGTTGCAATCCAGAGAAGCTAGACCAAAGGATTTGCAATTCGAGGTCACAGTAGTAAGGGTCCAATTATTTTAAATAGGTACAAGAATCAAGACAGCAGTCCAGAGCCCTCGAGCGAATGTATTTGTGGACTCTTAAGCAATTAGTCACTTTCTCTGCTAAATCCTTTGTAAGAAACTAAATATGTAGATATTTGGGGTACCGAAGGTAACATAACAGAATAATCATTGCTCATTAAATACATTTCCCATAATCTCAAGTACAAGTCTTAACCCCCCTTTTGGCCCAGCCATTATAATATGCATGAACATCAGAAAAGTGAGGTGGAGGGGTCTGATCAAAAAAAAAAAAATCTATTTTTCCAAAGCTCATTAAAATATACACTATTTTATTTAGACTAGGTTTTCTACCTACAGATCTTTATGTCTGTTTCCTCTTTAAAACACAGTCTAAGACCATTGTGCCCCCCCTCCCATAGCATACTTCAGATGATTAAAATACTGCAATAGTTGCTTTACTAAAAGTCAAATGTGAATCAAAACTATAAAATGTTATAGTTTACTGTGATGTTACAAGATGTCAAGTCTAAGCCTCCATTGGCTGCTTACATTCCAACTATAAAACCTTATCTAGGGTTCTTCCAGCCTCTATTCAAATACCACAAGTGAGAGGAAACCTACTACTTTCTAAAGTCACTTACGAATTTTACGCATTACCACCTAATAAAAGCCAAAATCTGCTATCATGTAGCTTTGTGGCTTTGCATTGTAATATTAAATTATGAGACCAAATCTGTTCTCTCTTCCGCATGACATTTCAAGTCAGTAGACATTTGTTGAATGTGTACCAGGCATTGTGCTGGGTTCTAGATATCGAATGAATGAATTGAGGTATGACCCTTGCTTTAGAGATACTTGTTGTAATGGGGAGACAGATGCATACTGGTATACTCAGTGTTTAGATGTATAGAAAGGGGTACTTGATCCGGGTTTGGGAAGTTAAACGAAGTCTTAAGTAAATTTGTAAAGGCAAATAAGAGTTAGCCAAGGAAGTCACTTTCTAAAGAGAAAAAATTCAGGAAAAGTATAGAAATGACAAACAGGATGGTATATTCAAGGAACTATGATTGGAATGATATAAGGAAGGAGTGATATAGAATGAGGTTAGAGACATAGGCAAGAATCTGATGAAGAGACTTGTATGTCATACCTAGCACCTCAAAAATGGTTTAAAACAGAATAGTAAAACCAGATTTACCTTTTTGTTATATCATTCTGGTGTTGGTATGGAGAAACAAAGGCAGAAAAGGCAAAACCATTTAAGAAGTTATTTCAGTTACCCAGGTGAAAAACTGAAAAATGATGAAAACATGATTTTGATCTGTACTAATGTGGATTCATTTCAGAAATGTTTATGAAATAAAATTGACACACCTGGAAAACTAATTTGATGAAGAGGGTAAAAGAGAAGGGGAGTTCAAAGACGACTCTTTGGCTTTTAACTGGAGTAACTGGCTATTGATCCTGCCAGTTGTTGGTACACCACATTAGAGGTGTTAGAATGAGCTGAAGAGCTGGATTTGTTGATGTCACTTTAAAACACCAATTAAGATAGATGGTTAGTAATTGGACACAAGTCAGACCAGAGGAAAGACTGAATTGGAAAAATAAGCCCAGCATCTAAATGAATAGTATGAGCTTAAGACTAGGTATGATCATCCAGTTACAGAACACAACCAGGTACAGAAAGGAGAAGCATAAACACAGAACCCTGGGGAATAATAACATTTAAGATAATTTCCAATGGCTGGAGATCGCCATTTTGTTCCTGCTGGGTCTTCTCTTTTCTACAATAAACATTCACAGATCTTTCCATTTATGTCTTCAATTGCTTCCAAATATTTCACTTTGCCAATTTCTCTGCTAAAATAAGATGCTGTAAAACTGATACTAATCCATGAACTGGAAACTGACCAAAGCTAAAGATCTCATCTCTATTTTGGATGGCATAAAGGCCATAGATGGTAAACTATTCAGCAATATGTGCCTTCCTACTTTAATAACATAGATTTGTCACTAGAAACAGTTGCCAATCAGGAACTATATATGCTGGTCTCCATAGCTGATGAAATGTGAGGGGAAATGACCTATGATACCTTTGGACCAAAGTTTTTATGAATCAGAGGTCCCCTCTCTCCTCTCTCTTTCCTCTTCTTCAGGCTAGATGCAAATTACAGTAAAACCAAAACTTAGAGAATTGCTGAGTCTACCAGATGGAAGAACCCAAGGATGTGGGTTTCCACATGGAAAGAAATAACACACAAGACACAGAATATCTGACTTGGACAGTTAACTGAGCAAGACCTGAATTTCAATTATATTATAGAAATTTAGGAATCTATTTTTTACAGAAGCTATTACCCTAATACCATACACCTATTGAAATAGCATTAAGAGGGGTAGCCTGGCTGGCTCACTTGGCAGAGCACGTGACTCCTGATCTTAGGTCATGAGTTCAAGCCCCACATTTGGTGTGGAGCCTACTCAAAAAAAATAAATAAATAAAAGAGGGGTGCCTGGGTGGCTTAGTCAGTGGGTGTCCAACTCTTGATTTTGGTGCAGGTCATGATCTCAGGGTCATAGGATAGAGCCCCGTGTTGGGCTCTGCATTCAGCAGGGTGTCTGCTTGAGATTCTCTCTCTCCCCCTCCCTCTGCCCCTCCCCTCCTTTCAAATAAATAAATTTTTTTTTAAGAAAGAAACAGCATAAGAAACCATTAATTTTGAAAGAAGGGACATCATATCAGCATGTTGTCACCTAAGTCTCCTCATCTTTATAAACTAAGATTTTCTCCATTCTGTAATTTACATTAATTTCTTTTTTTTTTTTTTATTTTTTTTTTTAATTTTTATTTATTTATGATAGTCACAGAGAGAGAGAGAGGCGCAGAGACACAGGCAGAGGGAGAAGCAGGCTCCATGCACCGGGAGCCCGATGTGGGATTCGATCCCGGGTCTCCAGGATCGCGCCCTGGGCCAAAGGCAGGCGCCAAGCCGCTGCGCCACCCAGGGATCCCTACATTAATTTCTTTGACCCAATTGCAGAACCTTATATTTATCCTTATTAAATTTCATCTAATTAGATTGAGCAGATCTCTGAATATTTTAGCTGTTTGGAATCTGATTTTTTTCATCCATTGTATTAACTATCCCTTTCAACCCTCTAGCATCTACAAATTTGATCAAAGTTTATATCTTTAAATCATTAATAAAAATAATTGAGAAGTTGGGCCTGGACTAACCTTTCCAGAAATATCCCCATAATGACATTCCTTGTGAGCTCTCTATGGACCCTTCCCGACTCTGGCAATACTTCCTCTAACTGGAACATGCTTACATTATCTACTGCTTTGAGCTATGGGAACTGAAGATGAAAAGAGTCAAAAGAATAAAAATGGAGGACCACCTGGGTGGCTCAGTCGGTTAAGCATCCTACTCTTGATTTCGGCTCAGGTCATGATCTCAGGGTCATGAGATTGAACCTGTGTTGGGCTCCTTGCTCAGCATAAAGTCTGCTTCAGATTCTCTCTCTCTCCCTCTTCCTTTGCCCCTCCCCCCCAAAATAAGTAAATAAATCTTAAAAAAAAAAAAAAAAGAAAGACTAGAAATAAAATACAATCAAAGGTAGTCTATGTTCCTCCTTTCCAACCCCTCTAGCCCAAACTTTTCACCAGTTCCAAATCACCCCTTTGGACATGGTGACATCCTAACTGGCCTCTCTGCTGATCTTTCCCCACTCCTATTTATCCTAGACTTGTCTCTCACAGGTCTTTTCCTTTAAAACCAAACTGTTCTCTTCCTCCCACTAAACATGTCTGATGACTTCCCACTAAATCGAAACTCTTCATTTCATGCACAAAGATCTTCCTGACATAGACCCCAATTATCCACCCAGTATTATCTTCCTCCACTCCATTGTACACTTCTTGTCATTCACTAACCATGTTAGGTCCTTCAAAAAGCCCCCGCCTTGTAAATATTGTTCTTGCGCCTGAACTGACATTTCTGCTCCTTTCCTACCTCCCCTGAGGGAAAAATTATCTGCCTTCTCCTCTTTGCTTTCACATTTACTCTGCTCAACCTCATTGTTTACAGGCCCTTCTTCCTCCTCCAACCTGTGAGCATTGGAGGACAGAGCTGTGGCTTTCACCCCTGCTTCCCCAGCTCCTACCACAGTGGGTTCTTCACAGTTGGCACTCAAAAAATATTTGTTGAAATTATAAGTGATGAGAAGGAAATACAGGTGAATGAATGAGAAAGGTGGTAGAGGCAGAAGACACTGCTCTGACATGGAAAAACAAAGTTTAAATTGCCAGTGTTTATACAGTGTTAGGAGAAACATCCGTCCATTATTGTCCATCCTACCACCATGTAACCTTAAGAACCAACAATTTTTCTCTGTCCAGAATAAGGGAGGATCACCCACTCCATAGACACAAAGCTTGATCATTACAAGCCCTACATTGATATACACAATAGATCAGGAAATCTCTTTATAGTTAAATATATATATTTAAGAGGCATGAAGTTCCCTTAATATTTAAATCCCTACCATCAGCTCTAAAATCAGCATGCTTACATCTGATCAGGTCAAACCATTATTACTATTTATCGTTGTTTGTTTTAGGAAAATAAAGAATATCAAGGAAAAATATTCAAATACCTAGAAATAAATTGAGTAAGAAGAATAAATCCAGTAATTAGTCTGAAAGTACAAAGAAGGGTTGATTTCATTACATAATAGATTCCAAAGAGAACGAGCCGTCTTCCTTTTGAATCTTGATTAAAGGTGTGCATAGGAAGGGTATGCTACTCAATGCCCTTTGGGGATTTCTTTCCATGATTTGGTTTCCCTTGAGTAGTTGGTATGATTAACTGGGCTGGTTTCTTTCATAATTGTCCTGAAGCCCTTTGTATTTTCAAACTGCTTTGCAATTGTTTTTTTCACAGATGTCCTTAAAAATAAACCTGTTAGGTAATGTGGTAGGACAAGTTCAGCCCAGAGAGGCTGCGGTTGGCAAAGCAAGGATACAACCGTACAAAGCCTTCCTACTTTTTTAGGGTACCGAGGGTGTTCTTTTGAAAATATTTTCCTTTCCAAAACTCAAAGCAAGCTTATCTTTCCCTCTTTGGACTCAGGATAAGGTTGCCAGATAAAACACAGGATGTCCAGTTAAATTTGAATTTCAGATAAATAATGAATAATTTTTAAGTATAAGTATATCTCAATGATACTAGGAATCTTAGTATTTTTATTTGCTAAATCTGGGAATCCTAACTTAGGAAGACAACATTTTTCACCCCAGAGATATGTGCACTTGAACAAGGAACTTAATCTTCCTGAGTTGAAATGTCCTCATCTCTAAAAAACAAAATGCTGTGTTCTATGACCTGTAAGGGACTTCTATGGTACAATATTTTCACATCATCTAAGATGTACCCAGGAGCATAATAACAATATGCTGGAAAAAGTGCTGCCTTTGGAATAAAAAGACCTGAGTTTGAATCCCATGGCTATCACTATGTGATCTCAGGCAAATCAAATCCTTCTGATCTCAGATTTCAGGTTTCAGTTTCTTCATCCACAAAAATGGGGACATTTATTATAAGGATCCAATTAGTTAACATGTGTAGAAGTGCTGGGGTCTATATAAAGTTATAAAAAATGATGACTTAGAAAGTTATTCAATGCCTAGCAGAATAGACTCTCAACCCATGTGGAAGTGAGTTATTACCAAAACTACATAGCCAGAGTCTGTTTCCCTACATGACTCAAACATAGCTTTTGAGCTTGGATTAATCTTCAGAGGGCATCCACAAGTAATTGCTTTCCCATCTTGCTCTTTGTATTCCAAGAGACATGGGTTCCATGTAGGCCCTACACCTCAATCTCTTCAAATAATACATGGGCAAAATAATACCCAGTGTACACATTTATTATAAGAATTGAGTGAGAAACTACATACAAAGACCTGGCACAGAGTTTCTCACTAAAAACACCTGTTTTTTTCCTTTCTCTGCTGTTCTCCTGAGGGCCTTGTTGAAGTCTAGCCCTGGGTCAGTCCATTGGAGGTAAGCGTGTTTAAGTAGGGCCTCAGTTTCCATTCCCCTCCTCTACCTGGCAGCTCTGTTGTCATAGCCCAGAAGGATCAGGAAGGCTCACTCCATCCCCAGACCCCCTAGGGTAGAGTCTGAGATCCCCCAACTCATTCGGTGTCCCCTGACCTCTAAGGAACCACAGGACAGTAATAACCTTTCCTAACCTCCTCCAGATTCAAACCAGAAAGCAGCAGGAGAAAAGTCCCCTTGACCCAAAGGGGCATCCAGCCCCTCCCACGCCAGACATCGGATAATGAAATCCAGACCACATGAAATTCCCCGTATCTGATTACTGTGCAAGCCCTCCCTGCACCAGGTCTTCCAACCTCTCTCCCTCTTGCCTCAGACACAGCTCTTCTCCAGCCACATTTTTCAGGTCAGCAGGCCAGTCCTCGATCGGGATAGAAAGATGTCTGCACTAGGAAGTTTCCAACCTGCCCAGGGGCTGTTGGATTCGCCCTTTGCAGATGCCAACTTGGAAAGGGCATCACAGCGCCTTGCATACACATCTATAGTACAACAGTGACCTCCAGTGGCAGGCATGCCCCTGGCTCAGCCAGGACAAAATGCCTGCATTTGTTCTCTGAGGGCAACCCTATCCTTTCAGGACGCTAGCATACGGGATGACAACTCATTTTGGGGACCACTTTCCAGAAAACCTATGCACAACATCTTAAAAAACAAACCAACAACCTCGGTACCAAACACCAACTGCATCTAACCATGTCACTCTGCCACTTAGACTATTGCAAATGGCCAACGGCCCTTCCATTGACCACAGGATAAGGCTTGAACTCTTGAGTACATCACACAGGGCTCTTTAGGATCCAGAAACAACTGCCTATCCTCTCCTACAACTCCTCCAACCTTCAATAGACACTAAGCTTCTCCCTGGCCCCTGCATGGCCTGTGCTCTTTCCTCTACTTGAAATGAACTTCTTCACTTCTCTGCCTGGTAAAATCCTTTTCATTTTGATGATTTCATATCAGAAATTGCCATCTTGGTGACATTTTCCTCATTGTCTCCTAACCACTGTCAAATTATGTTCTCAAAACTTACCGCAAGTAAAGCTAATATCGATCTGTTTATCTATCCATGAAACAGTAACAGAACATCTCTTGTATAAATTTGCCAGTCGTGCTTGGGTGCTTGGGGTAAACAGATGAGAGCGGCAAGATGTCAGAAAACTTAGAGACTGGTGGGAAACATGTAGAGAAATAATTGCCATAGAGTGTAGTCAGGTGCTGAGTGCAAGTTACACACTTGACTTCAGAACAGAGGTCATTACTTCAGCCTGTGAAAAGGCACTCAGTGACCCCACCCTCAAAATGAGAAGCTTTGACTGGGTCTTGGAGTCAGCCAGGCAGATGTGGGAATTTTAAAAAGGAAAAACAATGAATGAAGCATATTTGGAGCATGAAGTAACTTATACAGAAGCAGGAATGGGTTGAGGCCAGGAAGTGGTCCCCATCGGCTGGAGCGTGGGCTCTGGATTGCACAGTAGAGGGACATAGAGCCAAAACGCAGACTGGCTTCTGAACACAGGATCAAGGGTTTAAAATATTTGGCGTGGCAATGAGTAATCTTTGAAGGTTCCTGAATGAGAGTAACATTCGGGAAGAACAAGCAGATGCAAAAGCTAGCCATGGCCAATAGGACAAGCAAAAAGAGATCACAATGTCTCAGAACCACTATGGGTGTCAGTCAAATCTAGTCGGAGAGACTAAAGCAAAGTCAGTGAGTGAGTAAAAGGACAGATCAGGCACAGGACAGGGAAGGAGAACACTTTAAAGCACAAGGCAATCAAGTAAAGCCTAGTTGTGACTAGGAGCCAAGGTCAAGGTTTCAGAGAATGGGTAGTCCAAGCGGAGACAGACAGAAGTCCCACTTCTTTCTGGTGACCAGCATTTTGCTGGATGGTGGTGGCTTTGAAAGGGATGGGGCCTTGAATGGCAAGCTAGAGGGTCTAATGAAGCTGCTCTAAAAGGTCCAGTTCTGATACTCAGGAGGGTCTGTCCTCAAAGGGCCAATGGATATCAGCTCCTAGTTCAAGTATGTGTCTGGGAGATGATGATAGAGCTGTGGCCCTGTCCTTCAGCCTCCAGGTAATAGAGATTGGCTGTTGCAGAGTTTATGTGGCCCTTCTGCCCCTTTTATCACCAATGGGGGAGGACAGCTGTCCCTTGACATGCAGGGCAGGGATTTTATGGTTGCTGAGGTGGGAGATTGTGTATTTTGTGCTTATATATCCCGGGGACCTCTTGCACTCAGATGAAGGACTACAATCCACCTAGAACAAGGCCCCTCCAGGGAAAGGCAAATAACATGATGAAGATAAAGAGGACATCATAGACCTCCATCCATGTACCCGCCAGGAGCTGCCTCCTTCCATTGTGATACTTACCACAGCCAAGAGTACCTGTCTATTTACTTTCTATTCATCCCATTAGAAAATCAGCTTTCTGAAGGTAGTGAACACATCTTCCTCAACTAACATAGGGCCTGGCACAGATGGCACTCAATAAATACTGGTTTGAATTTAAAAATAAGCAAAACTGGAATGGGGAAAACTGGTCATGAAGCTACAAAGGTAGTAATGATAATACCCTTCTCCCTACACTGTGGTGAGAGGTAATATACTGTATATACATAGAGTGCCCTAGCACAGGGTGAAGCAGAGTAGACTTCTAGCCAATGGTATCTGCTATGATTATAATATGGTGTACCCTCTGGCAACAGACCTTGAACTGACTCAAATCCTTAACTACGCCTTAGTGAGTAGTCTTACCAACAAGCACTTCTGCTGTAGGCCTCAGGATGTGGAGAAGTTCTTGGCACAATCAGAGTGCTCGTGTCCATGATCATGTGCTTGGGACATACAGATTCGTGCTTGTACACTAGCCTGATGGTAATAGGAGCTCTTCTATTCTGAGTGTGAAATAATGTCAGGATGGAAGTATGACTGTCTCCTGTGTCAGTCTGTTGTTGCTAGAGGGAGAGAAGCTACGCCCTGAAATCCTCATGGCAGAGAATCCTTTATGAGGGTTCCAAAGGTGTTCTGACATCCAAAACAAACCAATGTACTTAGCTAGCTCTCAGGACTATAGGTGGCAAGAAAAAGAATTACTAAAAATCATGACATCACCTCGCAGCTAAGGTTGCTAGTAGTTGAGAGAGATACCTTAAAATCAGTCAGAGCAACCACCTACTATCAGAGCTACCTTCCATTAGTAACACCAAAAACCATGACCTGGCACTGCTTTTTACATAGGAAATAACCCTTCGGTTGGATTTTGTAGCTTCAAGGAGAGTAATATGCAATTTCAGAAACTTCCTGGGTCAAATGGTCACATTTAGGACATTGGTTTCAACCAAAAGTGACTGACCAAGAAGGCTGATGGACTTAGGCAATTTAGAGTCTATATAAGGCCCTAGAAGTCAGTTTGAGAAATCAGGAACCAGGGGAGGATCATTTTCCCCTAACTATCTACTGGGTATGATGAAGTGAAGCAATCTCATTCATTTTGTGATATTAATTCTAAAATGTGAATCTGTAACCCAGACTTCTCTCCTGAGGTCCAGACTCTGTATCCAACCACCTAATGAACATGTATGTCCACTTGGATATCTCTCAGATTTCCTTTTTTTAAGATTTTTTTTAAGAGAAAGAGAGTGGAGGGAAGAGCAGGCAGGGAGAGAAGAAGAGAGAGAATCCCAAGCAGACTCCTCAATGAGTATAGAGCCTGACTCAGGGCTCGATCGCACAACCCTTAGATCATGACCCGGCTGAAACCAAGAGTCAGATGCTCAGCAAACTGAGCCACCCAGGCGCCCCCCTCTCAGATTTCTAAAACTTAGCTTTTCTCAAAATAAACCATAGCAACAGCATGGATTCCCAAGCACCCTTCTTGATTTTTCATTCTTCCCCATTGTCTAATCTGTCACCATGTCCAACCAACTCACTATTTTCAGTGCCTGCTAGAGGCACATTAGGCTGAACCCTCTGCATATACACTATTTTACTACCGGTGCTGTAATAGATTACTGAAAAACAGAAGGTTTAATATGACACACACATCGTATCTTATAGTTCCGTAGGTTAAAAGTCCAACACAAGTCTCAGTGGAGTACCATCAAAGCATTGGTATTCCTTTCTGGAAGCTGTAGGGGAGAATTCATTTCTTTGCCTTTTCCAGCTTCTAGAAGCTACTCATTCCTTGGCTCATGGCCCCTTCCTCCATCTTCAAAGCCACCAATGTAGCATCTCTCTGACTCATCTCCAATTCACACCTTTTTCTGACGACAGCCAGGAAAGACTTTCTACTTTTAAGGACATATATGATTAGGTTGAGGTCACTTGGATAATCCAAGATAATCTCCCCCATCTCAGGGTTATTACTTTTGATCACACCTGCAAAGCCTCTTTTGCCATAGAAAGTAACATATTCTCAGGTTCTGGAAATTAGGAGGAGTATTAGGGCCAGTATTCTGATTACCACAACATGTATTATCTCATCTTCTCAAGAACTCTGATATGACTGCTATTAGCTCCATTTTACATGTGAGAGGATAGATTTAGCAAAGCTACCTAAATTGCCTAAGGTCATTTTAATATATGGCAGAGAGCTATATTGATTTCTGTTTGGCTTATTATACTATACTACATTCCTACCCCCTTAGTATCTGTTGGCTCAATGATCCCACCACACTTTTTCAGGCCACCATTATGACTTATGGTTGACCCTTGACCAACATGGGGTTTAGGGGTACCAACCACCTAGGTGAACAGTTGAAAATCTGTGTATGATTTTCAACTCCCTCCAAACTTGAATAATAGCCTACTATTGATCAGAAGCCTTACCAATAGCATAAAGTCAATTAACACACATTTTGTGTCATATTTTTATACATTATATTATTGCAATAAAGTAACCTACAGCAAAGAAAGTGTTACTGAGAAAGCCACAAGGTAGAGAAAATAAATTTACAGTACTGTACTGTATTTATTTTTAAAAATCCACATATGTGTGGATCCATGTAGTTCCAACCTGTATTGTTTGGGGATCAACTATACTTAGATTATTGGATTATCATGACTGGTCTCTCTCCCTTCAGTTTTATGGTCCTTTGGTCCATTGTCCCCCTTGCAGCCAGAGCTAGCTTTATAAAGCTCATATCTGATAAGGCTAACACCAACAATAACTCCATTACTCTTGGGATAAAACCCAGACTTCTGGGCATGGTATATAAGGACCCCAAGATGTTGCCTCTGTTTCGGTGCAGTTTCACCATCTCTCCTCACTCCCCTCATCCACCCTAACAACCTTGGAGCTGAAAACAACACAGAACTGTTACTGGTTTCCCAAATTAATCATGTTTTCTCTTGGCTCCACATGCTACTCCTCCATAAGTTTGTTGGACAGATTAAATAAGATAATAGAAATAAGGTACTTATTTCTGCACTTCGAACATAGTAAATGCTTAAATAAAGGGAAGGGCTGACTGCAAAGATAAACAATGCTTTGTATGAGAGGGAGCGAGGTGAGAAAGACTTTGCCAACATAGATCCTAAATCAGTGAAATAGGAAGCTGAATAGAAATTTATCAAATCTAAAAAAAATTAAAATAAAAAAAAGAAATTTATCAAATCTTTTTTTTCTCAGTTTGTTTTTCATGGGTTGCCTCCGAAGATTGGTTTGTGTAGAGATAGGGAGAACAAAAGCATATTTCAAAAACAACATTGCAAATAATTAGTGAATATGCCATCCTCTCCACCCTGTTGTCTAGGACTGTAAGTACATAAATGGAACAAAAATAACAGGAATTCAAAGACTGAAACACCACTCCCTCTGTTATAAACTATAGTCAGTGCCGGGAATGGGCTGGTTAATGTGAAGATATCTTTGCTCCTGAAGGACTGTGTCATAGGAAGCAAAGGTCTAGGTGGTTTAAGGAACAGGATGAGTGATCTTTATAAGCAATTTGCATTTCCATATAAAATAGAATTTTTCATAATATGGTCTAGGGAAAAGTTTCAAGCCCATGTGTTATCCCAGACCTACACATGGAGTAAGCTACACTATTAATTCATTTGAGAAAGGTTGACTGCACATCTACATGTATTGGACACTGATACAGATATAAATAAGCCATTACTTGCTTTTAAAGAGCTCAGAGGTAAGTGACAGAAGTAGGCAAAGAGCAAACCATGACAATGCACTACAGATATATAGAGAATCTCCTCCAGAGGGAGCTAAGGGAATTCATAGGGGAAGAATCTCCTCCTGTTCAGGATGATCAAGATATCTTTACTAAAAGAAGTGATGCTTTAGCTGAATCCTGCAGAACGCTCGAGAATAAACCAGGGATCAAATGTGGGAGAAGCAACATAAGCAATGACACAGAGGCACAAAAGAAGGTGACGGGAAAAGCCACTGAAGATGATGCTGGAAAAGGAGACAAATGTTGTAAGATCTTACAGCATCTTGATTGTAATGTTAAGGAGTATAATCTTTATCTGAAGTTAATAGAAGTCCGTGATGAATTTTTTTTTTGAAAGAGAGAGAGCAGGGGAGAGAGAGAGAGCAAGAGGGCAGGGGCAGACGGAGAGGGAGAGAATCTTAAGCAGGTGTCACACTCAGTGCAAGCCTGACACAGGGCTCAATTCCCTGACCCTAATATCATGACCTGAGCTGAAACCAAGAGTCAGACATTTGCCCAACTGAGCCACCTAGATGCCCCAAACCCATGATGATCTTTAAGCATAACAGGGCATGGGCAAATTTGTATTTTAGAACTGTTATTTGGGCTACCACCTAGAGGGTGTATTGTGGGGGCAGAGGTTTATTCAGAGGTATTGTAATCCAGGAAAAAGATCTGCATGATGTCTGAACATTGACAAGTCATGGAAATGGAGATTCAGGGATAAGAGTCAACAAGGAATAAAGACTTCTGATGGATACCATTTCCTGACATAACTGTTTAAGGAATTTGAGATGAAGACTACTTTGAGGAGAGAAAGGATTCAGTTGAGTTTGGATATTTTCAGTTTAGGATGTCTGTGAAACATCTAGGAAAAGATATGCAATAAATATTGTACATCTGGACTTGGAATTCAGGAAAAAGGTCTATAATAAATATAAATGTGAGAATCATCACTGTGAGGTGTTGGCTGAAGCCATCAAAGGGAGAGTAAAAGAGGAACAGGAAAGGCCTCTGGAAAAATCTGACATGTAGGATTTTAGATAGATGGAGAGAAGTTCATAGAGGGGTTTAGAGTGTCAGCACCAGAAAGGTTGGAAGAAAAACCACTGGAGATGAGTTTCTTTGGAGCCAAGAGAACACAGCAACGTCAAGAAGAAAGAACTGGCACAGCACAGCCACACAGGCAAAAAGCACCAGGAAGTGGAAAATGACAGAAAATGACACTCTGCCCCAAACACCCAATCTACATATCCCACTCTCACCACGTCTGCCTCCCTGACATGCCACTGACTTTCTATTGCCCTATTTTACTTGATGCACCACATACATTCTAGCTAAAAAGACCATGTTTATTCATCTCCATTGTGTGTAACCCTCTACAGAATGTAAGTGCCATGAAAGCAGGAACTTGGTACAGCTTGCTCAGCATTGTCTTCACTTGGGTTTCACAAAAGTAGGTCTGGAATGCAAGGAGTTTATTTGGGCGGTGATCCAAGGAAATATAGGTCAGGGAGTGGAGAAAGATGATAAAGACTGAGCATTCAAACCAGTTACTACCATGGGCAACTGGTGTGTAATTCCACCAGGAACCTTTGTCAGTCTGCATGGAATACATATATCAGAGATTTCCCACCCCAGACCCAGAGGACTGGGTGTCTATCTATCTACTCCTATAGGTCACTACTTGAGGAATTCAGAGGGCTGGGAGTGGAGGGCTTTCATTTCCCAGCAATTCTTGGTCACCTTAGATGTAAGCAGAACAGTTCCAGAAGCCAGAGAAAGTCCGTGGGAAACCAAATGGCAGCAAATGGAAGCAGAAGTTGGGACAGAGTGTACAGAAATAGTAGGTTCAAAGGAATAGGATCGCTGACAGCATCCACTATCATGGTCAAATCATTGACATAGAAAATAAAGCCAGGTACATCGTGAGCTCCCTATAGACATTTGAATAAATATTTTAATCAGTGAATGAATGAAGGGATGGCCTTCCCAGTCTTATTTTATGCCATGTCCCACATTAGCTCTATGGTCAAGCCATACTAGATTTTTTGCTGATTCCTCACCTCAGAGCCTTCCAATATGTGCTATTTCCCTTGACTGAATGTTCCTTCTGCCATTATGCATCACTTCCTCTGGAAAGCCATCTCTGACCTCCCTCCCAACAGTTCACATCTCCAAGTTATGTGCCCCCCACAGCACCTTGCCACCTGCTTCCCCTTCCAAACACTCACTGCTTCTGAAATCACTGTCCACCCTATTCATCAGTGTGACTCCAATAACCAACATAGTGCCTATATATGGCAAGTCCTCTACCTGTATTTACTTAGTAACAAGTTAAGATTAGAGTCAGAGGATCATGTGGAGGTTTTGTGTAGAAAAGTGAGAGATTATAAAAGCAGCTGAAAGGAATACAGAAAGTCATTGACTAGAAAACAAAGATTCCAGGCAATGCTGAAGACCCAGTAGAGTTTGGAGAGCACCAATGTACAATAGCACTGATCTCCATGATTCTGTGTTGCTCCCCTACCCCTGGTCACACTCTGCAAAGCATCTGTGGATCTGTAGATGGTGGGTGGTCAGGTTGACACATCACTATGGTTTTTGAAGGCAGGCAGGGAGATATGAACATGGCAAAGGAGTTGAGGCTAGAGTGATCTACTAAGCATTTGGTCGGTCTCAAGGGGGAAACAGAAACAGGATGGCAATGTGTGTCTGATGAAGAGGGTAAAAAAGAAGATGAAAGAGCAGAGGTCTTGGGTACCAGGGTGTCTCAGTCAGTTAGGCATCTGCGTGCAGCTTAGGTCATGATCCCAAGGTCCTCGGATTGGGTCCCACGTCAGGCTCCCCACTCAGTGGAAAGCATGCATCTCCCTCTGCCCCTCCCACTCACTCATTCTCTCTCTCTCAGATGAATAAATAAAAATCTTTAAAAAGAAAAAAAGTTCAGAGGTCTTGATAGGAAGGGGGATAGAGGTACCAAGAAGTAAAAGGATAAAAGAGTGGCTAGAGAATAGAATGTAAAGTTTATGATTCCAGAGATGGAGGCATACTGTAATAAGGACATTGGAAATCCAGTATGGTCAAGACTGAATTTAGAAAAAAAAAAAAAAAAAAAAAAGGACTGAATTTAGGAAAAAAAAAAAAAAAGGACTGAATTTAGCTTCGGCTGAAGGGAGGCATAGAACAGATCATGGAAGCTGTGGCATCTTTTGTAAAGTATTAGTGAAGTCTCTTATGATACCTCCTTGAAAATAGAGACTGCCTGCCTTGTTCACTGCTATATCCCTAGCACTGACAATAGTATTTAGAACAATGCAAGAACTCAAATATTTGAATACTTGTGTAATGAATAAGCTTTGCCCCACCTGTCTTAAACAAGTGAGGAACATATTGGCTTATGCTGTCTTCAGTTACTACAGGACTCAAGAATCAAATAATCAGGACTCAGGCTCTCTCCATAGCTGAGCTATGCTTTCCATTGCTTTGGCCTGGGCTACACATAACAGAAAGATCTGGGAAGAGTCACTTTCCCAAAACCCCTAGCAAAATTCTCATTGTCCTAAACTCACATGCTCATTCCCAAACCAGTCACGGTGTATAAGAGAATGATTCATTACAATCATCTTAGGCCTGGATCACATATTCTACCCTGAAGGCTAGGATAAAGCCAACCTTACTCCAGCCTCAGAATCTGAGATTGAGAGGAAATTGTAATTCTACCAAAAGTGGCATTAATACATCATTTGTAGCAAAAACAACAGGGGCCCATGATAAGAAAAACAAAAAAGCGTAACTCATATTCTCTCAGCAGCAGTAGGGAATCCTGAAGGATTTTGGGAAAGCAGCATAGTCAGAATTGCATTTTAGAAAGAACATCCTTTGGAAGACAGATTAGAAAAGGTTCAGGCTATGAGGAGAAAATCACTCAAATTCAAAATCATCAATTATCAATGGCTCTTCTTTCTTCTTTGTCCAAAGACAGAGAGCCAACCTATGTCTAAAAGAACAATAATGAACAAGACACAGTCCCAACCTTCAAGAAAGTTGTAGTCTAAGGAGAAAGACAGACAAAGCCAGGATTCGCATTACATGTAATTACAAGAAGTTTTCCTGATATCCAAGAAGGATCTTCTAAGCTAAGGTCTGTAAGATGAATAGGCATTGGCAGTTCTTACGACCAGAGACAAGCAGAAACACTGCACATTTGTGAAAATACTACATTCTATATAATCAGAGAGCATGGAGTTCCAACAGTGAAATAGAAAGGGATAAAGCTGGATTCTATTAGAAGGCCACATAGTGGGGACACCTGGGTGGCTCAGTTGGTTAAGTGTCCGGCTCTTGATTTCGGCTCAGGTCATGATCTCAGGGTCATAAGATGGAGCTCCTCATCCTCTTCCCAACTAAAAAAAAAAAAAAAAAATGAGGAAGAGGAAAAGGAGTAGAAGGAGGAGAAGGAGGAGAAGGAGGAGAAGGAGGAGAAGGAGGAGAAGGAGAAGGAGAAGGAGAAGGAGAAGGAGAAGGCGGCGGCCAGATAATGAAAGGCCTTCCAAAGACAAATCAAGGTAGTATGCTCAGAGCTGCAGACCATGAACATTTTTTATAAAGATTTTATTCTTATTTATTCATGAGAGACAGAGAGACAGAGACATAGGCAGAGGGAAGAGAAGCAGGCTTAATGCAGGGAGCCCGATGTGGGACTCGATCCCGGAACTCTAGGATCACACCCTGAACCAAAGCAGATACTCAACCACTGAGCCACCCAGATGTCCCAGACCATGAACATTTTAAAGTTTGGGAGTGGTATTATCCACTCAGCACTAAATAAATAAATAAATAAATAAATAAATAAATAAATAAATAAATTTTAAAATGTTTTAAAATTTAAAAAAAAAATCTATCTGGCCATGTGGAAGGTGTACTAGAAAAATCACAGAATAATATGCAAGATCACCATAAAAGAAGCTTTGTAGTAATTCAGGGCAGAGATGGTGGTGCCTGTACTGACATGGCAGCAATGGGAATGATGAGAAGTGGACACATTTAACAGTTTTAAAATTTGGAGCCAACTATCCTTGAAAACAAAGCTAAGGATATAAAGGAAGTGAAGGAGAGAGGTGAGCCGGAGTCTCTGATGGCATTTAGATTGCTAATTTGTGGAATGAATGGATAGGGATGCTTTTTACAGGAGGAGAGCAGGTTTGGGGGGGCGGGGCGGGGGAGATAATGAACTTGCCTATGGACACACTTAGTTTGACATGCCTGTGGAATTCAATGTGGGGGTGCCTGGCCTGTCACTGGATGTGTGGACATGGAGCTCGGGAGACAATTTGCAGCCAGAAACATATTTGGGAGCCTTCAGCATGAAAATGAAATGACTAAAGTCACTCATGTATGGGTCAATATTCAAAGAGAAGGATCCTGGCAGCAAATGCCTAGGAAAAACTAACATTTAAGGAATGATTTAGGACTAAGAGCCATCAAGGGCGTCCAGAAAAGTAAGCCAGGGGTCAGAGAAGCAGGGGCTTGGTCCAAACAAGGTTAGAAAGAAATGTACAAAATGGAATTGAGAATTATCCTTAATATGTAACATGAACATGGGGACCTGGGTGGCTCGGTTGGTTGAGCATCCAATTCTTGGTTTCAGCTCAGGTCATGATCTTGGGGCCATGGGATCAAGCCCCATGTTGGGCTCATGCTTAGCTCAGAATCTGCTTGGGATTCTCTTCCTCCGCCTTTCCCCCTGCTCCTCCCCACTCCTTTTCTCTCTCTCCCTCTCTCTCTCTCTCTCTCTCTCTCTTTCAAATAAATCTTGTTTAAAAAACATGTAAAATGAACAGAGCTCTCCAATATCCTAGATGGGGAAATAAGGGAGAAGAAGAGATCAAGATGACTCCCAGGTTTCTAGTTGGAGTGGCCAGTTGGCTAGTCCTGTAGAACTAAGAGGAGGTTACATTAACACTTAAACACTAGTGTTTAAGGTGCTAGTGGAATATCCAGTAGAAGAACTGTGGGCAGTTGGATTTAAGGAGGGCATCTGGATAGCCTTCAAAGTAGTCAGCACAGAGGTGAGATAGCTACATCAGGGAGAAGAGGAGTTGAAATCAGAGCCCCAGGGCTGCTCTCATTTAAGGAATAAGCAGTGGAAGAGGTTTCAGCAAAGGAGACTGTAAAGAAACTGACAGCAGGAAGAACTGAGCCAGTCCTTCACAAGAAAGCCATCTTACCTGTAGCAGAGAGTGTTCTGGGATATTGATCCTCGTACATTTTTCTGCCATCAATTTCCTCATCAGCTTTGGACTTGGGAAGTCTAATTATATAATGACTCCACACATCTTCTAAATTCATCCCAAAGCTCATCAAAGGTCCTAGGACCCATAGGAATTCTTTAGTTTCCTAATTTGCCTTTGGATAAGGGACTTTTATGGGTTAAAAGAAGTGGACCACTTAATCAAGAAATGGCTCAAATTTACTTCCATATTTGGAAATACTTCAATCATTAAGGTTGAGCAGAAACACACAGCATCCTTCAAACACTGTTCCTCTTTCTTCACATGGTATTGTGAATGGCTCAGCAAGTGGGCCCATCATTTTCTTGCTAATTAATTTAGGTCTAATTGGTTTCAGCCCACACAACAGTGCAGGTTGTAAGAGAGGGCAACAGAAGTCATATTCCACTAAAAGTACCTGCCAGCATCAAAGCCTCCACCATTAAGCAATTCACTACAGAGGGAAGAGCTCTTCAGAGCTAAACAAAGTGAATTAAATCCCCCCCCTCCCAATTAGCTTCAGAAAAATCTCAAAGTGCTCAGAACTCTGTCAAAGCACCAGGAAGCATTTTATCTTCTATCACCATTCCAGCATAACACAGTCTTGCAAGGAGTTACCAAACATTTACCAGCCTGCATGCTGGATATTGCTTGAGAGGATTTCAAGTTCTCCAAATGACTGCTATCTCCATGGGTGGCACGACCAGGACTGGTTTTGTTTATAATTTTATCCCCAGAGACCAACACAGTGCATAGAGAGGATGCACAATTAATATCTGTCACACAAACGAATAACTGAATGAAAGGAAAAAGAGAGGATGATAGGAGGAAGGGAAGGAAGATTAACGTGTAGAGCTAGCCGCGTTCGAGAAGTCATAAAGAGCCAGTCCCATCACCAACAAGCTGTGTGACCACAAACAAGTCACTTAACCTCTCTGAGACATAGTTTTGTCTTTCATTGAATAGGAATCACACCTGCACTACTTACCAGGAAGAGTTATAATGAAGCTGAACTCATGAGCCAGAAAGCATTTTGTCCACAGTAAAAGCTCTTGCTATTAACATTAGGGGCTCCACTTTAGATTGTTCTCGATTATGCCCACAGTTAGACCATGCTCCTGTGTCACGTAATTGTATTTTAGCCTCACAGAACTTTCGAGCATATGTCCCGAGTGTATAAAGAAGAAAAATGCAACCGAGCTACTGTCCTTCAGGAACTCACAGCTCAGTGTGGAAGACCAATGTGAAAAAGGAAACTATAATTCAGGGAGGATGAACATGCAATGGGGATGTGGATGAATGAGCAGCTGGAAGTCACGAAGGAGGAAGAGCGATTGTACAGAGAAAGTGAGTCCAAGACTTGACGTGGTGGGGCGGAGGGGGGCGGTGCAGGGTGGCATGTCACCTGGGTCATAAAGAATAGTTGACACTTGCCAAGTGGAGACAGAACAGGATTTGGGGGCTTTTTTAAAGGCTTTCATAAATAATATTTTACTGTTATGTATTTTTCATCCTTCTTTCTACACTCAACATTATGGTTTTTACATTTACCCATATCCGGGGGATACACCAGTATCTATGGGTTTTCTGGCTTTTTCCTATGCTTGGAAAGTTTCAAGACTAAAATTAATTCTTCAGGGAACAAAGAAAGGTCCATGGCTGGGGCAAAGGCCAGGAGGTAGTTGAGAAATGGGGTTTGGGCTGACCTGGGCCAGCGTGTGGAAGATACTGCACGATGGAATGAGTATTTTGCATCATGTTCTTTGAACAAATGGGAATCAATATTAGATCAAAAACAGGGGGGCACCTGGGTGGCTCAGTGGTTGAGCATCTGCCTTTGGCTCAGGTCGTGATCCCGGGGTGCTGGGATCGATTTCCACATTGGGCTCCCATGGGGAGCCTGCTTCTCCCTCTGCCTGTGTCTCTGTATCTCTTGTGAATAAATAAAGTCTTTTTAAAAAATTACAAAAAAGAATTGAAACAACTTTTGTCATTGCTACTGCCAGGCAGCAAAGTGGAGTGATGACAGAGAACTCACAAGCTGACGGCAACCAGTAGAGACCTGGCTCATTCACCGTTTGCTTACAGTTTCCTTGAACAATGCCTTCTGGATTCTAGAAGTAAACCAGACAAGAAAAGATCATTCGGACCTAGAGAACTAAGGGTGTCCTGGACGTGTTTAAGCTGGCTGCGGTGCTTGCAGGGGCAGCACACGAGGAGTAAGCCTGTGCCTCTGATCTGGGCAGGAAGAGCATGGAGCCAGGCCGGGCATGCAGAAATCTGTCCCTGTTCGCTCTGACGCTCCTCATTCCCGATAAGTCATCCTTGCACCGCCTTGTCCCACACAAGGTCCCACCCAGCCCCAGGATTAAGGCCAATTGTGTGTTGCTGTGACAGCAAGTATTTAAAAGGAAAATAAAGAAGTGACAAGCTGTGACATCCTATCATTAAGTAATCATAATTTCCTCCCTATATTACGACAATAGATGTCACTCTCTCATCTGGAAGGCAGGCCACGTAGAGAAACACCATGTCAAAAACCTTTTCAGACAAAGACAGAGGGGGGTGAGTTGGCTGGGTGCAGAATAGACTATTTTGACGGTCGCATCCACCCCACT
The DNA here is from genome assembly GCF_048164855.1 of Canis lupus baileyi. Taxonomy (NCBI): domain Eukaryota; kingdom Metazoa; phylum Chordata; class Mammalia; order Carnivora; family Canidae; genus Canis; species Canis lupus. The sequence goes on from NC_132840.1 coordinate 77,403,911, forward strand.
TCCCACCTCCCAACTCCAATGTGCTTTGATAAAAGTCAGATCGGTAAAGAACTTCAAAGGCTTCCCTGGCTGACAAACAGTAATAAAACAAGAAACTGGAAAAAAAGAAAAAAATCTGCCAAAGTGCGTGGAGGAAGCAAAGCTGACAAGTGTTATGATGGTTCTGTTTTAGCAATCACCAGAGCCACGGCGGGGCACTTCCTCCTCGCGGGAAGCCCCGTCTGGGCTGTCAACTGTGAAGGAGTACAGAAAGGTCAGGTGGCTAAGGGGTTCGACAGGGGCCCGGAGAAGCCATTGCACATTCTTCTGGCCATTTTTCTCCCAGGCCGCATTCCCCCACCACCTCCCCAGGTGCAAGGCCTGCTCCATCCCAACTGTCCCCTCCTCTGCTCTCTCGCCTCCTTCTTTCCAAAGAGAAACATGTGAAAAGCAAAATCAATCTGGGCTCCCCTTCCCTTCCTCCATTTAATGGGGGTTTGGGGGTTACGGGAAGCGTGCAGCAAGGAAATAGGTCTGGAATCCAGGACATCTGGCTTCTATTCAGCCCCAATCACCGGCCTTGGGAGCATATTGAAAGCATTTGGCTGTCTCAACAGTCTAAAAGAAGCTATTTATTTCAGACTCAACAACCAACCCAAACATATGCTTCCATTTGGAAACAATTGGAGGTAAGACAGAGTTCTTTTTTTTTTTTTTTTTTTAAGAGGAAGGTGGAAATAACACAGGACTTTGAGTCAGAAGACTGACCTCCGTTCCATCCGCCGATCTGCCACTTGCTTGAGACAGCCGTGTGACTTTATTTGGCTTCCTTAATCTCTTCTGCAATTTTAGTTTCCCAACTGCCAAGCCATGATCAAATTCCTCTCTCACGGAGTTATTAAGGATTAAAGAGCACAAGGTATCCTAAGGACCTGGTGCGGTGCCTGGCATACGGTTGCTTCCTTCTCAGACATGTGTGTAGCCGCGGCATAGCCAGTGAACACAGAGGTGCCTGTTCAACCTACCTCACCTAGTGCCACAATAATGTAGGCAACATACATCTAAGAGTCTGGCAACTTTAAAGTGCTTGGCAGTTGGAAGGGATTCTACTTGGGATCATTATTACACCAATAGTGTGTTAATGACGGGTCAAAGCCAATGCATTGATTCCTAAACCCAACCCAGGGGAAATTGAAGATGAGAAGTTCCTAGACAATCACTGGACATTTAGTCAGCCAGGTTGATGGCCGACTCTGCCTCCATACCCTCGTCGTTATCTGGTTCTCTGGCATCTCCTGGAAACTGCCTTCCCCATGGCTTCCGCTTCCCTGAATTAAACTGAGAACGTGGGAGTGTCACTGGCCATGTCTGCTAAAATACAAGGTATGCACTTTGTCTGGGGCATGATGAGAATTGCTTGCACCTCCCCATGTCTGTGAGTCCGTTCCCAACATGTTTTGTAGCCTTGGTAAAGGTAAGGCCTGAGTCTTCCATCCTGTGGCCAATGGTGGGAGCCAACGACTCTCTCTAAGCTTGACGCCACTTTCAGAACACTGCTAAACCATCATATCTCTAATCTCTATGATTGAGAAATCCTAAGCCCTAAGAATAAGGGCTCTTCATATCATGTTTCAGAATGTGTCCTCTCACCCGATCCTAAAATCACGTTGTAATTATGTGTAATATCATCGCAGGGCACTGTAGAGCTCCTTACTCAAATTCCTCTGCTTCATATGACAGCTTCCAATCAAATTAGTGAGCACTGCCCATGTGTGGAGGTGTGATGGAATCCCAGGATAGGAAAGTAACCAGGAAAAGCCAACATTCAGTCATCAGGAACCCCAGAGGACCCTCAGGAAATGCAGGGAGGTATTCAATGAAGACCCTACATGGCCTCAATCAGTCCCAAGTAACATCCTCCCCCACTGAGGAGCTTGGCCCAGTGAAATTATTCCCCATACCCATCCCATGTTTACCTAAAACAAAGTATTGATCTCTATAATTGTGGAGAAAGAAGAAGACCTGCAATGGAAATATCTGGCCTCCAGACTTGGGCACAACTCGTCATGTCCTTGCCCCCAGACTATTTCATGTTTCTGGCTCTGCTCTGGCTTGGCCCCCTGGGTTCTCAGCATACCCATGACATTGAGTGACCTGCTGTCTGACCTGCCTCTGAACCCAGTTCATGCTAATGTATATTTTCTAGGCCTCCAACAAGCTACCAACTAAGTCTTCTGGAAGGACTTCTAGTATCACTAAAATGTTATCAGAGTCCACCATGATTTGTAGCTCAGTGGAAGAAGCAAATTAAGGAAGTACTTCTTCACCTTGCTCTAACTTAGATGCTGGCTCCTCTGAAAAGCCTCCTTTGAATGCTTCTTCCCCTTTCAACTGCTCCTTTGGTCTGAGGTGCACTCATATGCACCTCCATGGTGCCCTCCACTTTCCTGGGAGGTAGTGCTTGTCCTACTGTGTGTCATAAGCATGAGCATGTCTATCTGTCACCATCCGCTCTCATTAGCCACTAAATCCTTGGTCCAATGTGCAATGTCTTTAACATGGTAAGCATTCAGTAAATGGTTGATGAATGAATAAATAAATGAACTACGTTGTGTTTCTTTAAAGCCTCTGTAAAGACAGAGACCGTAATAAGACGAAAGATAAAAGGGCTTTGTACATGATGATATTAAGTGATTTGGGTTTTTATTTTTGTGATTTAAAAATATTACTCATACTGCTCCAGCCCAAAAAGAGAGAAGACACGCTTCCAAAATTTTTATAAGGTAAGAATAACACTGACACCTGGTGACAGATACTAAATGAAGCTAAAGAGGCTTACATTTCAGAATCCCTCACTAGCAAGGGCTCCTTCCAAAGCCTAGACCCAAAACTTATATTCATAATTTTATATTCTTTTTTTAGAGTGCAGCCCAAATTGTATAAGCTTCAGGCTTCTTAAAACTTAAGTCCACCCCTGCTGAAATCAACAACCAGTCAAAATAGCACAAAAATAAGACCACAATACAATTTCACTTATGAATATCAACACAAATAATCTTAAATAAAATTGTATCACACAGAACTCAGCTATATATAAAATTATGACTGAGTGGGGCAGCACAGGTGGCTCAGTGGTTTAGCGCTGCCTTCAGCCCAGGGTGTGATCCTGGAGACCCGGGATCGAGTCCCACGTTGGGCTCCCTGCATGGAGCATGCTTCTCCCTCTGCCTGTGCCTCTGCCCCTACCCCACCTCTCTCTGTTTATCTCATGATTAAATAAATAAAATCTTTTAAAAAACTATTACTGAGTGGGTTTTATTCAGAAATACAAGAATGGTATAGTATCAGGAATCTACTAATTTATTGCTATGGTATCTCTAAGAAGATAAATCATATATCTTCATAGCTACCGAAAAGCTGACTTAAAATATAATATTCATTTTTAAAAGATTTTATTTATTTATTTGAGAGTGAGAGAGAGAGAGAGGAAGGGGGAGAAGCAGACTCCTGGCTGAGTAGGGAGCATGACCTGGGGCTCAATCCCAGGACCCTGAGACCATGACCTGAGCCAAAGGCAGACACTTAACTGACTGAGTCACCCAGGCATCCCTATAATACTCATTTTTTATTTAAAAAACTAATTAGGACAATGTGGAGGTTCCAAGAAGTTAAAAATAGAGCTACCCTATAACCCAGCAATTGCACTACTGGGTATTTACCCCAATGATACTGATGTAGTGAAACACCGAGACACCTGCATCCCAATGTTCATAGCAGCAATGTCCGCAAGAGCCAAACTTGTCCTTCAACAAGATGAATGGATAAAGAAGATGTGGTCTATGTATACAATGGAATATTACTCAGCCATCAGAAGAGACAAATACCCACCATTTGCTTTGAAGTAGATAGAGCTGCAAGGTATGATGCTGAGTGGTCAATCGAAGAAGGACAAACATTATATGGTTTCACTCATACATGGAATATAAGAAATAGAGAGAGAGGGGTTTAAGGGAAATAAGGGGAACTGAATGGGAAAAATCAGAAAAGGAGACAAACCATGAGAGACACCTAACTCTGGGAAACAAAGGGTTGCAAAGGGGGAGGTGGGTAAGAGGATGAGGTAGCTGAGTGATGGGCACTGAGGAGGGCACTTGGTGGGATGAGCACTAGATGTTATACTATATGTTGGCAAATTAAATTTTAACTTTAAAAATGTAAATAAATTAAATAAAAAATAATAAACCAATTAGGAATAGGTAAATTCCCCCCTTCATGTTACAAAGATACATCTAACTTTACTAAAAAGCCAGTGTTCTGGTTATCTATGGCTGTGGAACAAACCAGCCAAAACCAGCAGCTTTAATACCCTAACAATTACTTAATGTTGCTCACAAATCTAGGGGTTGCCCAGGCCAAACTAGGCAGCTCTTGCCAAAGTCTATCCAGGATGTGGTCAGGGATGTCTGGGGCTGGGCCTTCTCCAAGGCTTCTTCACATCAATGTCTGGTGCTCAGGCCATGAACACTGAAACAGCTGGCATGTTCCTAAGCACCTCTCCTGTGTCAGGCCCCCAGGTAGAGACCTCAGGGGTGCTAGATTTTTTTAAGTGGCAGCTGAAGGTCCCTAAAGTGAGTGTGTTGCAGGACAGAGAAACAGGCCTGGCCCTTTTTAACCTTGCTGGGAAAACCAACAGAGTGAATGTTGCTGTACTTTATGGCTACTGAGATAGCCATAAAGCCCCATCCTGGCACAAGGAGAAGTGACATAGAGTCCACCACTATGAGAGAGTGCCAAAAATTTACAAACATTTAAAAAACCATCATGGTATCATACTTAAATGGGAGACACCTGAAGCATCCCATGAAAGTCAGAAACAAGACAGGAATGCCCACCGTTAATTATGATTTAGTATTTGACATTGTTCTAGCAAACAGATGAGCAAATCTTTTCTATAAAAGGCTGGATAGTAGATATTTAAGGCTTTTCAAGCCAGATTGTCTCTGTCAAAACTACTCAGCTCTCATAAAAAAGGCCATAGGTAAATATGTAAATGAATGGGTATGGCTATGATTCTCTAGAATTTTATGTACAAAAACAGGTGGCAGCTGGGTTTGGCCAATGGGCTATCATTTGTTGACTTCTGTTTTAGAGGTTCTGGCAAACAATTATTTAGAAAAAGAAATTAAGAAGTATAAATATTAAAAAGGAAGAGATAAATCATTTTTTGCAGATTGTATCCTATAAATCTGAAAAACCCAAAAGAATCCACTGAAAAACTGTAAACAAAAACAAAATTCAGAAAGACTGATGGGTACATAATTGGAGAACAGAAATCTATTGCTATAATACTGTGATATAAGAAATAGATATATGGTCTTGGTCTGGTTTCCTGACACAAGAGCTTTTAAAATTTTTAGTTTCCTGAGTGATAAGGGTGAAGGGAACATATTTTGTTATTCATAATAAGTCCCTGTCAACCATACCTGAATTCATGTCAGTGAGATGACTCTTGGGGGGCCCCTAGATAGCTTGAGGGGTGGGGTTGGTTGCCAGAGGAACCAATCATGTGATCAGATGGTTGGAACTTTCAGCCCCAAAGAGAGGACAAGGGATGGAGACTGAGTTAATCACCAACGGCTGATGATTTAATCAATCGTGTCTATGTAATGGAACCTCCATAAAAATCCCTAAACAATGAGGTTTAAAGAGCTTCGAGACTGATGAATGCCTCAAAATGCTGGAAAGGAGATGCTCCCACAGAGGTTATGGAAGCTCTACACCTCCCACCCCATACCTTGTGTTAGGTACCTCTTCATCTTGGTCTGGCCCTATGTACCCATCCTTTGTAATATGCTTCATAATGAGCCAGTAATGGTTAAGTGAGCTGTCTTCCCTGAGTTCTGTGAGCTGTCCCAGCAAATTATGGAACTTGAGGAGAAAGTCATGGGGAAACCCCAATTTATAGCCAGTCAGCCAGAAGTATGAGGAACTTGGGACTTGCAATTGACATCTGGAGTGAAGACAGCTGGGGTCTGCATTAACTCAGGGCAGTTGGTATCAGAATTGATTTGAATCATTCATTCACTCGGTTATGTCTAGAGAATTAGACAATTGGTTGTTGGTGTGGGAAAAACCCACCTATTTGGTGTTAGAAGTGTTGTGAATAAAAACAGGTCAGAAGAGCTCCTAGAAACACAAACATTAGAGGTTATACTGAAACAGTAGCAACAGAAGCTACTTGAGAACATAACTCAAATACCCAAGAAGCCAGAATTGTGTATTACTGATGAGAAAAACTGAAAAACACTCCTGAAGAATGTAATTTATTCTACATACTCACTTCCGAATATGCAAAATGCAAACTTATATATTACAGTACTTTCAAAATAGCAAAATATTGCAAACAACCAGTCCAGCAAGAGAGAAGTGGTTGCATTAGTATACGCACATCCAATAGAATAGTAAACATCCATCGGAGAGTGAGGAAGCCTTTTGTGTATTGTCGTGGGATTGTTTTCAAGATATATTGTTAATTAAACACACATGGCGCAAAACATATTTGTCGCCTTCCACCATTTGTCTAGAAAAGTAGGAGGAGGAAATGTATAGAAACACGCACATATATAGGCATTTGCTAAAACATTTGAGGAACAACACAAAAGAGACTAATAACACTGTTTGCTTCCAGAAAGCGGAACTGGATGGCTGGGGGACAGAGGTGGGGAAAGACCTTGCCCCAAATACCCCCTTTCTATGTTTTGATTTTTTTTTTTATGATAGGCACACAGTGAGAGAGAGAGAGAGAGAGGCAGAGACACAGGCAGAGGGAGAAGCAGGCTCCATGCACCGGGAGCCCGACGTGGGATTCGATCCAGGGTCTCCAGGATCGCGCCCTGGGCCAAAGGCAGGTGCCAAACCGCTGAGCCACCCAGGGATCCCTATGTTTTGATTCTTAAACCATATGAGTACATTAACTTATTCAAACATTACATACCACCTTTAAAATATTATTTATACACTAAATAAAAATCAAATGCTTTCAAATCTCTTAAGACCTTCTGGTTCATTAAAAAAAAAAAGGTGGGGGGCACGTGGGTGGCTCAGTCGGTTAAGCAGAATCTGCCTTTGGCTCAGGTCATGATCTCAAGTCCTGGGATTGAGTCCCGCATCGGGCTCCCTGCCTAGCGGGGAGTCTGCTCCTCCCCCTGCTCGTGCTCGCTCTCAAAGAAATAAAAAAAATTTTTTTTTTTTTTAAAAAGACCTTTGTGGGACACCTGGGTGGCTCAGCAGTTGAGCATCTGCCTTCAGCCCAGAGCGTGATCCTGGAGTCCTGGGATCGAGTCCCGCATCGGGCTCCCTGCATGAAGCCTGCTTCTCCCTCTGCCTGTGTCTCTGCCCCTCTCTCTCTTTGTCTCTCATGAATAAATAAGTAAAGTCTTAAAAAAAGGAAAAAGACCTTGTTGTTATTTACTTTTGTTATTGTTATTTACTTTTATTTGTTGTTGTTATTATTACTTTTTACTGTTGTTATTTACTTTTCTTCACAAGTTATCACACACCCAAGACTCTGGGGTCACACAAATCTGAACAGGCACATAGAATAGTGGTAAGGCCACAGACTCTAAAGCTTCAGGTTGCCTGGATTTGAAACCCAAGCCTGCCAGTTATAATCTTGTCCTCTTGAGCCAATTAATTAACATCTCTGTGCTTCCATTTACATACCTGTGGATCAGCAGTGTTGAACTCCTTTGTAGGATAAACGGGATGGTCCCTGTTCAGTCTCATAAGCAGGGTCTTGATAGGACTTACGGCATCATAAAATTATGCTGCAGGGTCTGTCAAAACAAGCAAAAGTTACAATTGGAAAGGTAAGCTTATATCTAGGAAAATTTATCTTAGAAGCTAGAGAAACACAGAGTCTTTGGCCTTAAAAGTGACCTTACACTTGAGAAATACAACTCCCTACTATAACTTCCTATCAGAGCTTTACAACATAGGGTAGGATACCTGTTTGACTTGATTTAAATCCACCTGTTAAATGCAGGTGTTCTCAAGCTTGTTTGACAATGGCACCTTCGACCTCTAGAAAACTATTATTATCTTTCAGGAAACTACTGGTCAGAACAGAGCTTCCTAGGGCACCTGGGTGGCTCAAGTTGGTCAAGCATCCAACTCTTGGTCTCAGCTCACGTCTTGATCTCAGGATTGTGAGTTCAAGCTCCAAGTTGGGCATGGAGCCTACTTTAGAAATAGATTTATTCTTCCATTCATCTTTCCATTATTCAAGTACATTGACTTGTCAAATTTAATTGTATTTGCACTTTTCACAGGACAGGTTTTGTTAATTAAATGTACCAGTCAACTTATTATGCAGCCAAGACCAAAAAAATTAAAAACCTCAACCAACCCCAATAATAGTGACAGACTCCAAAATTTACAACAGTGCATACAGTTTGCTTCATATGAAAACAGCAGCAAAACGACATTGGCATGACCTTTATTAATTAGATATTCTTTATATTTTGTAAATCTTAGGATAATGGGCGGAGCCCTGGATTTAGAACTGCTCCCATTTCTGAACTTTAATTTCTCCATCTATAAAATGAGGGTAATAATCCACATGTCAGAAAACTTAAGTAGAAAGTGTCGATACAAAGTGGTTGGCATTTAGTAGTCAACACATTAATTTTTTTTAAGATTTATTTATTTATTTATTTTAGAGATAGGGCAGGGGCAGAGGGAGATAGAGAGTCTCAAGTCTACTGAGCTGAGTACCGAACCCCACACAGGGCTCGATCTCAGGACTCTGCAATCATGAGCTTAGGAGAAACCAAGAGTCAGATGCTTAACTGATTGAAACAGCCAGGTGCCCTATCAATACATTTATTTTTACTTGAGATAATTAAAGATTGCATTTATTTAGGGGTCCATATCACAAACTTTAGCATGCAGCTGAATTTTCTAGAGAGCTTTTTAAAAGCATAGAAAGAAACTCCCAAAATGTCTAAAATGGTTAGTCTGGATCCAAGAATTTGCATTTCTAACAAATCCCCAGGTGACGCTTTTACCCCAGAGGCCACACTTGATGAACCACTGCTTTGGAAGAAAAGAGAAAAATGTGTGAGAAACTGTATACATTGATAGAAGAGGCTATTGTGATACACAGTGCTCTGCCACAGTTCTACTGATGGGACTTTGTGATACAGCATGATTTTTTGGAAGATTTCATTTCCTAACTCTATTACATTCAACCTTTTGGATTTAAGTTTCAGAAGCACCTAAGAAAAAAGCCTAGAAAAGTGCTGGTTGACATTTTTTCTAACACGTAACTTAAAATACAAAAATAAAGCCTCGTTTTATTCAATAGCGTTCAGATGTTTATAAATGCTTGACGGGATCCCTGGGTGGCGCAGCGGTTTGGCGCCTGCCTTTGGCCCAGGGCGCGATCCTGGAGATCCGGGATCGAATCCCACGTCGGGCTTCCGGTGCATGGAGCTTGCTTCTCCCTCTGCCTATGTCTCTGCCTCTCTCTCACTGTGTGCCTATCATAAATAAATAAAAATTAAAAAAAATAAATAAATGCTTGAAAATACATTATTCCATGTAGTACTAACAATCATCTGCTTGGGAGGTAGGCAGGGGGAAAATCTGTATCTGAATTTTATAGGTGAGGACCCATGGCACACAGAGATTAAATCATTTGTGCACGGACACTAAGCTGGTAAGAGACCCAGAGGTTAAACCTGAGACTTGATTCCCCAGCCTGGGCTGTCCGCACTAAGCCCCACTAACTTACGAGGTGATATTCAATTATATACCTATTTGCTCCTATGCAAGGAGCTCCCTTTTCCCCTATCTCGCTTTTTTTGTTCTTATCGCTCTATAACTCGCAGCCATAAATGTGTAATTGAACTTTAGTATTCCTGAACTTCTCTTAGGGTTGATTTTCCAACCATCACTCCAAACCTTGACATTTAATGTGTATTCCCAAACTACCTACACCCTCAAGTATTGATGACTTTAAAAATGTATGTAATACAAGACTCAGGATAAATTTCCATGCATTTTAAAGCCTTCAGTCCTATAATTGTTTTTGTCTGAATAACTAAAATGCATCACCAAGATTCATGTTAAACAGTAACAGTTCATTTTAAAAATACATTGTTGACCCCAAAGACAATGGGGGTATAAATCAAGGAAAAGCATTTGAGGGCGTGGTCTTTGGGGCCGCAGTTTGGGAGACACAGAGTTGACCAATCAAAAGCATGCTTAGAATTGCAAGTGGGTGGTGCAAGCCTATAAAGGCAAAAACCAAAGGTTACACAAGTTGTTTGGGAAGAATTATGATTGGTGCTGTAGGTTAACCTGACTTCCTAATACCAGGCTCGCTATTTAGTTACCAGGTGTCCCGTTATTTCAGCCTAAAATCCCATTCGAGGCAGTGATTGAAATGCCTTGACAAGTTTTTAATTTGACAATAGTTCTGAGACTTGAAGCGGAGACAGGTATAGGCCCTGCTTCCTCGATATGCTTCTGATCCCATTTTGAATAACTTTCTTAACAATGCTTGTTTCACTTTAGAATCTTCCTTCACATTTCCCCCTTTTGACCAAGATCTTTCTGGCAGGAAAGCAGGATCAATTTCATGGTCATGTATCCATTTCATAATGGAACAGTTGGCAACATGGCTCCGGATCCATCATGCCCCTCAGATGGGGCAGTTTCATAGTTAGTTGACATTTGATATGTTCAACAAGCATGCTAGGTGAGAGTCTTACGGCCACACTGGGTCACCAAGAGGTTTGGGGAAATAAGGTCTAGATGTCATTTAGGCTCTCATTTCTTTTAGCTAAAATGTAGATCTGATAAATGGCCTCGAGTCTTTGAGCAATCATCACTGTGACATTTTGAGTAACCAAACACACACACACACACACACACACACACACACAGAATAAGCAATTGGAAAATAGCACAGAGGGCACAAATTAGAATAATATTCAACAGTATAATTTGTGAACCTGAACATGAGAACTCTTATGTTGCTGAAGGAAGCCAGCTTAAAAATACCAGAAAACTTAAAATTAATCCATTCTTGGGTAAAACTCATATGTCCTTTTAAGGATTTGACTAGTTTGGGTAACTTGGTGGTTTCTACTCATACCTATCGTGAAGTGTTTAAGTACAACAAGATATATTAACTATGGCACAAACTCCTCCTTGGACTGCAGGGGAATAATCTACAACAATTTTGTTATCCAGAACAACCCGAGCTAGGGAATCGAAAGATCCTTCTGATGGCTCTGGTGGTGGTGTGAGCTATCCTGTTAACCCTTCTGGTAAGATTTCCCATCCTAACTTCTAAGCCTGCTATGCCTACTGCAAGCTGTGAACCTCCATTTCTAAGGTCTGGGTTGAGCTGACCTCCAGAGTATCAGGCAGGAAGGTCACAGCCTTCACTGTAGCCACAGCTGTTGCCTTCCTATTTGGAAAGACACTGACCAGGGTAATCATCTACTATTGATAAGGCCATTTTTCTTTTCAAGTGAAATTCAGGAATACTGGCTATAGCCATTTTGAGAATAAATAAAGTGGGATGTTAAGTGCCCCCCCCCAAAACATGTGTGCACCAAGCCTCTCCAAGTATCAAGATATTCATAAGCCCAAGACGGCTGATCATATCCATAAATAAAAATACATCCTTTAGGCACACAGAGCAAACCAGACATGCTGACACTATAGATTCATTAGCAGGCAATGAAGAAGAAGCAAGGTCAAGCCAGAGGTCAATCTGGGGAGGTGCCCAGAAGTTTTATTAAGCTGGCGAGCTTGGGGCCCAATGCAGAGCTCCATCCCAGGACCATGACCTGAGCCAAAGGCAGCCAAGGGAAGCAGGCTGCATCAGAAAGTCTTACAGACTGGTGAATTCTTCTCAGGAAAAGATAGGTCCCTGCACTCACATTGCAAGTCTAAGTGAGCCTGGAAATTCCCCCCTTCTAGGAGTCTGATGGGGGGGGGGGAAGATGGATACAGTGTAGGGTATCAAGAGAAAGCATGGAACAGGAGTTTGGGGGCTGAAAACTTGGACTTGTTAGGGAATAGCAGAAGGCCTTTTATCAAAGGTTACAGTAAAGTTGGGACTATTTTGAGACGCCTGGGTGACTCAGTGGTTGAGCGTCTGCCTTCAGCTCAGGTCATGATCCTGGGGCCTGAGATCGAATTCTGTGTCAGGCTGCCCACAGGGAGCCTGCTTCTCCCTCTGCCTGTGTCTCTGCCTCTCTCTGTGTGTCTCTCATGAATAAATAAAATCTTTAAAAGCTCCTTTAAAAAGATAAAGTTGGGACTATTTTAAAAATTAGAGATTTTTAAAGCCAAGTTGTGGGTCATTATTTTTTGCTAAAGTTCCAGTGGGGAAATGATGTGTAGATCCATTGATCAGATAGGTTGCCAGATGAAGCTAAGGACTGGGACATTGAACATTATCCTTCCAGGTTCATGGGGTAGAGAAGAGCAGGGAGGAAAACTAAAGGATTTTATAACTTCATAATGTTGGATAGATGTAAAGGCAGAGAAGGGACAACAATAAGTATATAGAAACCTTTAAGATTTGATCACCACCAGTGAAGAAGTCCTTCTGAGTATAAAATAGAAAAATCCTAAGAATTCCTACACGGAGAAACAATAGTGCAAAGATCTCTGTGAGTCTAGGAGTTTCCATTGGGTGTTTCAGAGTTATTTTTTTCAAGATTTTATTTATTTATGAGAGATAATAAGATTAAGACAGAGAGAGAGAGAGAGAGAGAGAGAGCAAGAGCAGGAAGGAGGAGAAGCAGGCTCCTCAATGAGCCAAGAGCCCAACGCAGGGCTCCATCCCAGGACCCTGAGACCATGACCTGAGCCAAGGGCAGATGCTTAACCGACTGAGCCACCAGGTGCCCCAGTATTCGACAGTTACGAATTATTGTACTGGCCTGGTCCTGACTTGGGAAAGCATTCTATTCAGATGTCTGCCCCCCTTTTTTTTATAAGGTTTTTATCAGTTTACGGTCTAAGTTGGCTTAGTAGTTCAGTTTTTGGAGCCTGTTTTATTATTTTTTATTTTTTTTAGTCATCTCTACACCCAAGTTTGATATAGGGAACTCATGACCCTGAAATCAAGAGTTGCACACACTCTTCCAGCTGAGCCAGCCAGGTGCCCCTGGAGCCTTTTCTAAAAAAACATGAATCCATGAGTCGATGCCTTCTAGTTTAGCAGTGCAAGGATTGGTTAGCAGTACCCGTTACAGTCCCTTCCAGCGAGGCTGGAGGAAGTTTCTTGCGGAGGCATCTTTTCCAATAAACCATGTCTCTAGGTTGAAGGCTGTGATGTTCGATGTCTTCATTTCCCAGGAGCATAGTGTGGAAAGACTGTTCTACCAAAGTGTGATTCCTCTCTATGGATGTGATTAGGCTTTTGCAAAATTGAAGTATGTCCCTTTTATCCAAGGGATAAAGGAATCCAAGGAAGCAGGGGCTAGGCGTGTTGGACATCCTGACACGAGGAGAACAGATTGAACTTCTATCAGGATTTTAGGAATTTCGTATCAATTTTGGAACATTTTTATTAACATACACCTATGTAAATACAACCCAAAGAAAGTTCAGTATTACTTATTTGACAATGCTCCCTATGTAATTTAATATATTAAATAAGCCTAAGTAGTTCAATAGATCCTTTGGAATGTTCCAGGGACCCTCTGGAAAAAAAAAATCCCAGTTTCCTCCAGATCAAAAAGACTTCACTTAAAATTTGGTTTTGAGAAGTTTATAAAAAAATATCAAATTGGTTGCCTGGCTAAATAAGATCACAGAACATTTTGAAGCAATACTTAATTATTTACCTAAGGTGACAAAAAGATTTCAAGAACAAATATAGAAGATTATGTAGCTCAAAAGCCTTAGCTTTTTTTGAATAAAGAGGTCTCAGGTTTTCCAAGTAATTAAAGATATGATAAAGACAAAAACACAGAAGACAAAACATGGGATCTTTGTTTCCCAGGCAGATTAATGATTTAAAAACTTTGTTCACTATTTCTTATTAAGAACAGACCAACAGGAATGCCTCGGTGGCTCAGCAGCTGAGTGTCTGCCTTCCTCTCAGGTCGTGATCCTGGGGTCCTGGGATCGAGTCCCCCATCAGGCTCCCTGTGTGGAGCCTGCTTCTCCCTCTGCCTGTCTCTGCCTCTCTCTCTCTGTGTCTCTCATGAATAAATAAATACATTTTTTTTTAAAAAAAGAACAGGCCAATAATCTCAGGACATTTTGTTGTTTTAACAGAGAGAAAAACTCTTATTTGGCATCAGTATAATATTGAATTTCATTTTTCAAAAGCTATAAATAAATCAATTCAATCCTAGCCAGCTTTGACCATGCAACATAAAATTTCTTTCTCCAAACTTTCTACAACTTCTATGTCTATTTTAGTTTGTCCCTTGTTCTTTTCATTTCCAAAATAGGACATTAGGGCAAACTTGCTTTCATTTCCCCCCAGAAAAATGCATTTCCATTCCTCAAATCTTCTTTTACCAAAAACACACATCCTGTGTCCTTGCATACTTTTCATTATATAGTCATTTCCTTTCATCCTTATTGTCTCTAGTTGTGTTATTTTTATGTGTATTAATTAGAATTCTTTACCTTTAGAATCCTTAATTCCCAGCAAAAAACTAAGAAGTCAGCAATTGTAGACTGGCAAATGTATAAATAAATACATGCTTTCTCAACAAGGCATAGTCTGTTGTTTGCTATGTTTAATAAAAGACCCAAACATTTTCAGTTTCTCTGTAATAAAAGCCCAAAGGAGATAATCCTATGCTCAGTGATTAAGCTTGTAGTTCTCTCTCTCTCTCTCTCTCTCTCTCTCTCTCTTTTTAAGAAAATACAGTTTTATTCATTGCCCTGAGATCCTATAGAAATTATTTTCCCCCTTCCTTGTGACTCATGGATGAGGAGATGAGAGCATTAAATGGGGCAATGAATTCTTTATGAATAATCTTGACAGGTTTGATTCCTTGGATTGCTTCAGCACTTAAAGAGTATTGTTTGATATTGGGCAGAGGCTTTCTTTTATCAGTCTGGATTTTAATGGGTGATGCAGAAAAAATACACCCAATTTCAGTGGCATTTCTTTGACCAAAGAGTCTCAGGGATAGAAGCCAAAAGGGGTTCAGTGTTACAGTTTTACAGAAAAAAAAATGGGGATAGACATTAGGGTGCCAAGATTTTCTTGAAGTTTGGGATGCTGGTTCGATATTCAAAAATATTTACCCCTTTTGGGAAAAGAAGAACATCCTGATGGGCTTCAAGAAATGCTCCGCATCACTTGCGATCAGAGAAATACAAATCAAAACCACAATGAGATACCACCTCACACCAGTGAGAATGGGGAAAATTAACAAGGCAGGAAACCACAAATGTTGGAGAGGATGTGGAGAAAGGGGAACCTTCTTGCACTGCTGGTGGGAATGTGAACTGGCACAGCCACTCTGGAACACTGTGTGGAGGTTCCTCAAAGAGTTAAAAATAGAGCTACCCTACGATCCAGCAATTGCACTGCTGGGGATTTACCCCAAAGATACAGACGCAGTGAAACAGCAGGACACCTGCACCCCAATGTTCACAGCAGCAATGTCCACAAGAGCCAAATTAGGGAAGGAGCCACAATGTCCGTCCACAGATGAATGGATAAAGAAGATGTGGTCTATGTATACAATGGAATATTCCTCAGCCCTTAGAGATGATGAGAACTCAACATTTGCTTCAACATGGATGGAATTGGAGGGTATAATGCTGAGTGAAATAAGTCAATCAGAGAAGGACAATCATTATATGGTTTCACTTATATGGAGAATATGAGAAATAGTGAAAGGGATTATAGGGGAAAGGAGGGGAACTGAGTGGGAAAAAATTAGAGAGGGAGACAAACCATGAGAGACTCCTAACTCTGGGTAATGAACAAGGGGTAGTGGAAGGAGAGGTGGCCAGGGGGATGGGGTGACTGGGTGATGGGCACTGAAGGGGGCACTTGACAGGATGAGCACTGGATGATATATGTTGGCAAAGTAACTTCAATTAATATATATATATATATATATATATATATATATATATATATATATGAAAATCTTGACCTCAACATATGCAAAGGAGCCAAAGGGACCAGGAGAAATAGATGATGTCCCTGACTAGGACTGGAATGGAGTGGGGAAAGATCTGAAAACCATCATAGGGCATTAAGAACTCCAACCATTTATACAGTTTCAGTACTCTGAGGAAGGGGATGGGAGAAACTGGTTAAGTTTTGAACTGATAAGATTGCCCTTGTATCTATTGGGGCCTTAGTTATCTCTCCCCTATGATTAGGTCAACTGCCCCCAAAATGCTGTCTGGAAGATATAGGAAATACCCTCTAGGTCTTTGGAGCAGCCCTGCTGGGGAGATGGGTGGAAGGGGCCCTTGCGAAAGAGGCTGAAGAGACTGACTATCCTTGCCTTGGGTCCATCCTTTTAGTTTTTGACAGTCCTTTAAAAAAATTTTTAAATGCCCTTTTTGCAGTAATAATAAGTATCCTGTGGAGTAGCAGCAGAGCCTTGAAATAGGGTTTTGTGTCGATTTGCAGGTAGCTGGTGAAGTTGAAGGTTCATGGTTTGCATGGCTTTCTTTTTTATTGTGTTTTTTTTTTAAGATCTATTTATTTGAGATAGAGCAAGTGGGTGGGGCAAAGAGAGCAAAAGGAGCAAAGAGAAAATCCTAAGCAGACTCCCCACTGCTGAATGGGGAGCAGAGCCCCACTCCAGCTCCATCCCACAACCCTGAGATCATGACCTGAGCTGAAATCAAGAGTTAAATGCTTAACCCACTGAGCCATCCGGATGCCCCCTTTTTTGGTTTTTGTTTTGGTTTGGTTTTTGTTTGGTTGGTTTAGTTTTTTTGTTATCTGCTGCTAGTGAGACAGGGCGCATGGAAGCAGAACAACCATGCACCCTCTACCAGCTGGTCTTAAAACACAGGACCCTAGCTCCAGAAAGTACCAATGAGCTGCCTGAGTTGCTCCATATCAACCAATCAAGATGGAGCACTTTTTTGTATTTCCCTCATTAGCATATCGGAAGAGTGGAAATCTCTGTGCCAATCTGAGCAGGGGCTTTGTCTGTATAAGCAGGGCCTCTACTCTGTTCCCGGAGGCCACTCTAACTGCTCTGTTGGTGCCATGTCTCCCTTCAGTTCAACCTGCAGCCCCAGTAAAGCCTAGTCTGTGCCTTTGACCTTTGGGTCCAACCCCGTTTCTAGTGTCAGGTCCAAGAACCTGACTCCTGTAACATTAGTTGATTAGCTAGGTTAATGAGATCAGGAGTTTGCATAGTCTGCCAATTTAAATGGGTTCACTTAACAAGTAATAATAGTTCTTCATCTAAGCCATCAGCAAGGGTAGAATTAAAAATAATATAGCTGGCTTGGGGCGCCTGGGTGGCTCAGTCGGTGGAGGGTAGACTCTTGATTTCAACTCAGGTTGTGATCTAAGGGTCCTGAGCTGAAGCCCCGCTGGGCTAGTGTGCAGTGGGGAGTCTGCTTCTCCCTCTCCCTCTGCTCTGCCCCCTGCTTGTATGCTCACTCTCTCTTAAATAAATAAATAAATAAATAAATAAATAAATAAATAAATAAATAAATAAAATCTTTAAAAAATCATCATCATCATATAGCTGGCTCGATCAGTGGCAGAAAGGCCAGAGTGTTCACCAAAGACTCTCTCTAGTCAGTTACAATAATCAAGAACAGATTCATCAGGCCTTTGAAAACCTTGCTGAATCTTTCCCCAATCTAAGGATTTGAGGAAGAAAGCCTTGGGAATAGTTTCACAGTCTTTTTCCCAGTTTAAGGGCATCTGTTCTGTCTTGCTTTCTGCTTGGAGAAATCTCCTAGTGGGTTATATTAGTGAACTAGTTGCATTCCAGCTTCTCACCCTGCCTTCACCAACTAGCTTTATAATTAGTTGATATAAACCAGAGAAACCAAGGTCATAGGTTTGGATCACAGTGTTAAATTCCTCCGCAAATTTACAAGGGTCTTTGGTGGCTCTGGGAAATTGTTTAGCTATGGCCCAAAGTTCAGCTTTTGACCAGGGTGTGAAGGAAGTTTGGGCAGCTCCTGCCTCCCCAAGTTGAACCTTAAATGTGATCCTGTAAGATCAGCAGACTGTCAGGGTCTCAGGAGGAGAAGGGGCATTCAGCGAAGGAAGGCTACAGGGAAGGAGATGGTAGGGAAGGGGTAGGAGGAGTGGTGGGGGTGGGTGAGCAGAAGGAGGAGGAAAGGGTTGAGAGGCATTGGTCAATGTTTCTAGATCTGAGACACTCTTGGAAAGGTCTGATTCATTTTGCTTAAGTTTGGGGTTCACGGCCAAAAGGAAAGCAGAACTTAACAGTGCTTCTTTTGAAGGCCTCAGGGTACCAATTAGAAGAAGCTTCTCCCTCATTTTGTTTGGTCTTACAACCCTTTTCCAGCTATGTGTGCAAGTAAACTAACTTGGGGATGTCAAAAATGCCCCATGTGGGAGTTATAACTCATCTCAGGTCGTGTGTGTCCAACGAGGCCAAAACATTACAGCAAGAAGGGCCATATTCCTCAAACCTAAATCCTGCAGCAGTTCCAGCGGGAGGCTATCAGAAGTCCCCTTAGAAGAATTATTTCCCGCAACCGAATACTCACCAAGAACCTGAAACCAGAATCTCCCACTCAGCATGGGTGAACCCAGAATTCTCCCCTCCGAAATAAGTGAGGACAGAGCCTGAATCCGGATTAGTTTCCAGGAGGTGGTGGAGGTGCAACTGCCAAGATGCAATTGGTTAAAGTCAAAAGTTGGGCCTTGTGAGACTTGCAAGAGAGCAGGAACACACGTCCCGCTACCTCAGTAATCCTCCAGAAGGCGCTGTTTTAAATGACACTCTGCAATGCTCACTGCATTTTGGGATCTTCCACAATCTCATCACCGAGAGATTGTAATTATGACACGCCCACAGTATAGCAGGGTTCTGATATTTGGTTAGGATGCAACTAAAGTGAGGCCTTCTAGCGTACTAATAATTAAATTTACATGAGACAGATGAACAGGAGGGGAAAAAAACGGTTTTATTACGTGCACACAGAGGCCCAATAATGAAATTGAGACCTAAAGAAGCAACCAAAGCAGGCAGCTTTTAATGCTTTTTTTTTAGACAAAGAGAATTAATTGGTGAGGAATTGGCAGGGTAAAGAAAATAGGCGTTTGGGAGCTTTAATTAGCAAGGAATTCTTAAGTAGAATCTGGGCTGAGACAGTAAATTAGAAAAAAAAGACACAAGGTTTATTTCTACACCTTTCCCTGCTTTAAAGTCCCTGTCTCTGGTGATAAGGATGTCTTATTATTTTAGTACAGGGAGGGTGACTTTCAAATGGGAAATTTATTTCCAGCTTTCAGGCTGGACAGAGGAGGGTCTGAGTTTCCTTACAGTGGTGGTTTCCTAACTAACTTTTATTTAAAATAATCATTATGCCAAAGTGGTACATTTTGGGGCAGCTTGCCCTGGGCCCCTACAAGATCAATTCCTTACTTAAAAATCTCTTACTTAAGGGGCACCTGGCTGGCTCAGTGGGTTAAGCATCAACTCTTAATTTCAGTCAGGTCATAGGCTCAGGTCATGATGTCAGAGTAGTGAGATAGAGCCCCACTTCCGGCTCCGAACTCAGCAGGGAGTCTGCTTTTCTCTCTCTCCCTCTGCTGCTCCCCTCGTGCAGCACCCTCCTCTAAAAATAAATAAAATCTTTTAAAAAATCTCTTGCTTAAACAATAAATAATGCATATCTTTACTCTTGTATTGAGTATCTAAGAATTATATCAGCTCTCCTCAAAAGTCATACTGTGAAATCATGAACTCCGAAAAGTTTTGAGGCTCAATTATATATATTTTGTATATTTATATATATTATATATCATATACATTTTATTTGTTATATATGTGTGTATATATTTAAACATAGTGAAATATTTCTGTTGTAGAAAGCAGGAAATTTTTTAGAAACCCAGATATAACCTGAAAATACTCAGGCTGGCTAGATGCTATACCTGAGCAAGGAAGGCTGGACAATGGATATTTTCAGAGATATTTAGAAATACTGACAGGAGGAAATGATGGTTAGTCAGAAATAGAACTGGTTCGCCAGGAACGTGTCAT
This sequence comes from Canis lupus baileyi, assembly GCF_048164855.1. Classification (NCBI taxonomy): domain Eukaryota; kingdom Metazoa; phylum Chordata; class Mammalia; order Carnivora; family Canidae; genus Canis; species Canis lupus. The sequence goes on from NC_132840.1 coordinate 77,424,133, forward strand.
GTCAGATTAACCCTGTTCTTTGCACTCATGGGATACTTGCGCTGAAAACAGATTTTATCAAGGCATTTGACAATGGCTTTCAATGATATCCTGCTGAGAAACATAAATGAAGAAATATGTGTCTATGGGAAGATAACTAGGGTCTAGAAAATGGTGGGACAAATAATCAAGAAGTCAGTTTAAGGAAGACTGGTCCATTAGGAGGTTCCTGCTGGTAGATCCAGAGCCAGCAAATGAAGACTAACCTTAATGTCACAGGAACTCAAGATAGTTGCCTTAAATGTCATGTAGAACCATATAAGAACAATGTTTTTGTATGTCAAAAATGTCCAAATATTCAACCTAATAGGTAGGCAGTTGTCCCATAATAACACCCACTCTTTTAAATCTCTTGATAATGAATGCTTATTGCTCACTGATATATCTTCAAATCCTCAGTCCATTTTGCAAATTAGCCCCAACCTTCTGGATCCACGTCCCATTATTGCTCCATCTATATCCAACGTGTCAGCCAAATTGGATTGCACGCCATTCTCCAAACATACCCCAAACTCTCTTGTCTCTGCCTGTGTGTTACAGTCTCTAAAATTCCCTCCCTCTATCCCAGAACCCTCCTCTGTATGGCATACGAGGTGGGAAATCTACTCACAATACACTCGCATGTGAGAGAAAATGAAGCTTATTTATTTTGTGTCCTACTGGGTCCAGTGTTTCTCATCAACCCCAACCCAATGGTCAAGAAGGAAGATGCATCTGCCTAGATTTAGTGGAGCTCAGTACAGTAACCTAAACTGTCCCCCTTGGGAATACTTTATCTCTATATGAAAAATCAAACACCTGAGCCCTCAGATTGCTCAGCCCCCTGCCTCCCTCCCAGCTCTGGTCTGCAGTGGCATCCCAATGAATGGGCAGGGGGTGGGGGGACACAGGCAGGGAGTGGCTTGCTGGACCACAGGGTGGAAGCAAAGCCTGAGATTCCTGAATGTCTCAACCTCAGGAGGGAGGGAGAAGATGCAAGGTGGAGTCTGTCTTTCTCTTCTTCCTCTCTCCCTCCCTTCTTCTCCCTCATGTTCTGGAAACAAGAATCCTGATCTGGGGCAACTGGACGACTCAGTCAGTTAAGTAGCCAACTCTTAATTTTGGCTCAGGTCATGAACTCAGGGTTGTGGGATTGAGCCCCAAGTTAGGCTCTACGTCCAGCATGGAGTCTGCTTGATATTCTCTCTCTCCCTCTCCCTCTGCCCCTCCTCCTGCTCGCACTCTCTCTCTAAAATAAACAAACAAACAAACAAACAAACAAACTCTTTAAAAAAAAAAAAAAGAACCCTGATCTGCTTGTAGGCAGATGAATACCTAAAACCAATAAGAAGAAGGTCATGTACTCAGAGAGCCTAAAAGATAAGAATCGATACTTACCCTCCTTCCTAACCCCTTTGTAACACCTCTTACTGTTAGAAATTGTATTGTTTTGCATTGCTTAGGTGCTTATTGTGTCTCTGCAGGAAAGACATCAAGATGACAAGCAAGGCCATTCTAGAGGGACCAGACCAGGTGTGACAGGATGAGGAGGAGAAAAGTGAAAAATTATCCAACTAGAAAGTTCATGAGAAGAAGGAGAATAACAAAGGAGGCAGCATGGCTTTGGCAGAAAGAGCCTTTCCTCCAAGAAGCCTTCTTTGATCTCCTACTCTGTACTGGATGCTTCTCTTAATGTGCTTCCCCTTGTGGGATACCCGCAGCAGTCGGACTCAAGCAGTGAAGTCAGAAGTCATGGAAGCTTGTCCTATGTTCTGGATGCAGTATAGTGACAGCAGGACAAAGGCCGGGAAAGGACAACCTCACAGACACTCTGGCCACTCAGCAGACAACCATCGACCAGAAGGGCCTCCCCAGGGCACTGGCTGACCTTTGGACCTTTGCATGTTCTTGGAGAGAGGAACTCCAATAATGAGTGAGGTTTCATTTCCTGCCAACAAGGTGATTGGAGCTTTTGAGTCAGATGCAATTTGATTTAAAGGAAATTAAGAAATCCGATCTGCTTTGCACACCTGGGTTTGTATCCTGGGCTCCATTCTCACTGCAACCGGCGAGTTTATCCTGAGGGAGTTTGAACCTGGGGGTGAAGCTGTGCGTGTGGTCTTTTTATCGAACTCTCTGCTCTGGCCTTCCTGGTGGCCAGTCAGCTTGGGCGTGTGCCCAGGCCACTCTGATGGCCTCATTACCCCATTATCTCATATAGGTAATATGAACACAGCAGAGTGATGCACAAGAGAAGGTCTCCTCGGCTCTTCCCTCTTAAGGCTTGCCACCACGCTGGGCACCCCGTACGTGTCAGCGTACCACACAGGACAATATCTTGCCTGTTTCCACCAGTGTTGGAGAATTAATTAACCTTACTTTTAAGCCTTAATGCATCTGTGCCAAATGATTCCTCTCTTCTCCTTCAGGCAAATAGAAGGTTCTAGATACCCATGCTCTGAGTCAGATTGCGGCATATAAATGTTAAACAAATGTGTTCAAAATCAAAACTCCCAGAAGTTTCTAAGACCTATGGAATCCTGAGGACTTTCCCATGCTTCCTTCAAACTCCATTTCCATCTTCATCTTCCTCCGCGTATCCTCATACACCCCTGCACCCCCATACCACACCTCACCACACTACAAGTTAACCATACCCAGCTCCTTCCTATCCTGAGTGTGCCAGAGTCATTTGCACCTTTGTGCTTCCACACACACTATTCCTCTGCTGGGAATGCCTTCCTGCTGACCTCCCCCTTCACTGAATAACACCAACTCAAACTTCAAGATCCACCCTCAGACGTCACCACCTTCCCTGCCTCAGGACAAGCTAGAAGTCCCTACTCTGTGGGCTTGGAGCATTTTATGAACACTATGGTCTGGAACATATATGTTTCAGCAACTGGGTTGTCTGCCCTGGTCACTGGCCCATCAGTTCCCACACAAGGAAGGACTTGTTGCCCTGCCCATCTTTGTATATGCAGCACAGCACAGTGCCAAGCACACAGCAAGCACCTGATCGGTATTTCCAGGAGACAGGTGGGATAGAGCACCAGCCAGGCCAGAGGGGGAGCCCCTCGGTGGCCCTGGTGATGCTGCGTGTGGGGGCACCATGTCAATCAAGGCTTTCTCTACTTCTAACAGCTCCCAGGAGACCAAACTATCAGAGGGGCTCAACTTGATCCCGGGTTAACATTCTAGAACAAGAAAGAGAAACTCTTAATTAACAAGTGAGAAAACCATCCAGAAGGCTAGTTTCTGCTGGGGTGATGTAGCAGCCACAGACACCAGATGTCACCACCCTCCCCCTCGCCAGGAGTTTGAGCTGCACGACCGGAAGGCACAGCTGGCCAGTCGGCATCCTTGGAAGCCCCCTCTCCCCACAGAGTCTTTTACAAATTCTGCTCTCGTTCATCGACTTGGTCTCTATAACAGAAGCGACGCCCCTGGGTATATGGCAGAGTGAAAAGCACTTCATGCTGCGGCCTCAGGTGATTCTCATGATATTCCTAAAGCATAATCCCTGCACAGTTCCCAAAAGGTGGGCTGGAGCCTGAATGACACCGTGAGCCAGGTCGGTAGCTGTTTCCCTCCTCCTCTTGTGCCCAGGATCGGGCTTTGTCCAAACTTCCAGGCTCTGCTGGACACCCCTGAGACATGGGCCGGATCAGCCCCCAACTCCCCTCCAGCTTGGAGACATGGGCTGGATCAGCCCCCAGCCCCCCTCCAGCTTGGAGACATGGGCCGGATCAACCCCCAGCCCCCCTCTAGCTCGCCCTTGGATTCTACTCACCTGAGTGCTTCTCTGGTGCCTCAGATCACAGCTACGAGGAGCTCTTCATCTGTTTCCAATGGTAGTGCCTCCTCCTTGTCCTGTTTCTGTTCAGGGGCCACCTGCTCCAGCGACACCAGTCAGAATCTCCCCCATCCACTTTCATCCTGACCCTTCCCTACCAGCCAGCTGGGTCTGCACACTGTCTCCTGCTTCTGCCCCCAATCTCCTGCTCCGCAGCATGAGGGACATCCTCCTGACCCACCCCACCCTCCCACCCATCCTCCCGGCATCTCATCTAGACTTGACACCCCCACCAAGTCCTGAGGGGCTTGCCTGTCTCTGGCCGCTCTCTTCTGGGCCACTAGTTCTATCCTGGCATTAGTGTCACCCCTGTTTGCAGTGTGGGAGCATGAGGCGCTTTACTCCCTGCTAGTGAATTTTGCTTATTGTCCTGCTTTTCAAATTTTTCTCAATATTTTCTCCTACTTTTTCTCCGAGGTGAAATTCAGAAGTGCAGAGTGATTGCTTTGTGATTTTGATAATGTTGCCTACCCCAAAACTTTGAATTTCCGCGACGTGAGGCATGTACTAATACATTCGATGCCCCAATAAGTGTGTTAGATTAGGTGTTATCATTAATTCCCATCCCACAAATGAGGAAGCTAAGGTACTACCATTCTCTTCTGATACCGCGTACCCTGAGTTCTGGCAAACTCCACAGGATAAGGGGCCCAGTCCCCAACAAGACTGCCCTAACTTCAAATGTCAGCTGCTGCATCTGCCCCCCACCCCCTCCCCCAGGCCACCTGCCCTTCCGACCAACTGGATATACATGCAGGGGTTCTCATGACCTCCTCAGACTTGATAATTCACTTGAAGGACTCACAGAACTCAGAGATGCACTACATTTATGATTGCAGTTTCATTATAAAGGATCAGGACCTGTCGAATAAAGAGACCAGAGGGCAAGGTTTGGGAGGGTCCTGAATGCAGAGCTTTCATGTCCTCTCCCTGGAGTGTCAGGACATATCACCCTCCTGGCACATCAATGTGTCCACCAACTAGGAGGACTCTACTGAGCTTTTTATTGGGGTTTCACTCCCTGGGCATCATTTATTGAATCATTGGTGATAAGACCAAATTAAATCTTCAACCCCCTCCCCTCCATCCTCACCAGAAGAAATCAGACTGATACATTTCACATAGGTCATCTTTCAGGAAGGACTAGCCCCCATCCTGAGCTCCCATCCTGAGCCATCTCATTAGCATAAATTAAGATGTGATCCAACAGACCACCAAGAATAACAACACTTAGAAAATCGCAAGGATTTAGAATTTCCTTCTCAGGAACCAAGGATGAAAGTAAGTCCAATTCTTTATTGTACAACCAGTGGATAAAGACTCATTAGTTACCTGAAGTCACAGAGTATGTAAATGGTTGAGATGGGTCTCCAACCCAAGAAATATGGTACTGAGCCCACATTTGAAGTATTCGCTTCCAGTAAACATTTTATAGTTGTTTTCAAATGGATCTTGCCCATCGCCAATCAATTTTATTCTGGGATAGTTCAGTTGGGGGACTTATGTGATTGAGATTATTTTATTACATTTCTAAATAATTACCAAAGGGTATATAAGAAAATCACTGGGTTATATACACTCAGCATACAGTCACTTTACTAAATGTTCTTAGTAATCTCTTAACAGTTTTCCTGTGAATTTTCTTAGAATTTCAAAGTAAACAAACATGTCCTACCCCAGTAGGGATTTATCACCTCCTTTCCAGCACTTATGCTTCAGACTTCTCATTACGTCATCTGCTCAGCGCCTGCCTGCTTTTCCGCAAGTACCAGCGTTGACCCAAAAGCCCATCCACATTCAAAGGAGAGATCGAAACCATGTGATGATTGTCCTTCTCCGATTGACTTATTTCACTTAGCATAATCCCGGTAACTGGGTGATGGGCACTGAGGGGGGCACTAGATGGAATGAGCACCGGGTGTTATACTGTATGTTGGCAAATTGAAGTTAAGTTAAATAAATGTAAAAAAAAAAAAAAAAGACAAAAAATAATAAAATAAAATAAATATTTCCTGGAAAAAAAACAAAAACAAAAAACAAAGGAGACATTGAAAGAGATCTTTGGAACTCAGGAAATTGCTCCCCAGCAGAGGGGGCAGTTGAAGGGACTCTTGAAGGAAGAGGTGGCCATATGGGCGGGGGTGAGTGGGAAGGTAGGTAAGGACAGGACCTCAGGGGGCTGGACATGTGACTACCCCCAGGTGGGCCAGACACTGATTTAGGTCCACCCGGATTTAGGGAGAAGGTTGTAGACGATTTGAAATGCGTGTTGCAGAATTAGATCTCGACACAGGGAAGCCATTGATGCGTTTTGAGCAGAAGAGGAACAAGAGAACAGTCTATGCTGAGCAGACAGAGCTTATCGGGGAGCACGGAGCACAGGAGGATTTGGGGCTGAGCTGGGATGCTTCTATTTTCCATTTCACATTCTTTAACATTCTGTGTCTTATATATGCTTTATAACATACACTGTGCATAATGCACGTTATGAACATCATAAAGTAAATATGCATGTAACAGTTGGTAGGTGTTCAAACTTGAGCGCCCAGGAGCCCCCAAACATGATTTTCACAATCAAAATTTAGAGACAAGAACACCAGGGAAACAACACATTACCACCAGTAAATCACTGGGATAATACTAGATTGAGGCAATTTACTCCTAAACCACAAAAAGATGGAACAAATGTGAGAAACCCACAGGAATCTCTAAGACTCAGAAACTGTGAAATAATGACAATTCTTCTTTTGGTTAAAAATAGCTATGACAGACAATTTTGAATAGGGTGGTTTAACTCCAAGTCTCTATGTGAAAATGTTTCAGTGATATTATAATATTTATATTATTAGAAATGATCTAAAATAATTGCATGAACTGTTTTAGGCTGATGATTCTCAAATGTTGATCCTTAGGCCAGTGCCAAAACTTGGTAACATTTTCACCTCTTTTGTAACAAAATCATAAAACAACAACAAAAGTAATGATATTTCCATTAATCTAAATGTTCAATTAAGCGGGCTGTCTTTTTTTCTTTGAGAAAATGAAAATACTCTTGGAGGGGGGGCATTATTCCCCTTTAAAAGTAAGATGATAGTAACCATAGGTGATAGATTTTTTTTTAAGTACTTGGCAAAATAAAAACTCGGCAACCACGCATTGGTTTTATTTATTTACTCAAGATTTCTTTGTGGGTAAGGATTTTTTGCTTGATTTTTTTGTTTGTTTGTTTGTTTCTTGCTTTAGAATTCATAAACATCTAAAAGTCTGGGAACTGAAGAATAAAGATCACAAGTTGCAGGTGCAAGGCTGTCCACCAGATGGCAGAGCGGCTCTACACTTAACTTCCCTCGTCTGCCTGCTTGTCCTTGGCAAAAAATCACTAGTTTACCTTTTGAAAACTGACTTATTTCCTCTTTTTTAGGATTTTCCCTCAATAAATATTTTGACCAGAAGTATTTTACATCTCAGTCTAGAAATGAATTTCTCTTACAGAATTATATTTAGGCTTGTCCTCTAGTTGTGTGTGTGTGTGTGTGTGTGTGTGTGTGTATTATATAAATCTCTCTTAATAAAACAAAGACCTAAGGAAGCTGTTGCAGAGCCACAGAGAGACCATGTGAGTCAGGGAGAGATGGGATGGATCCTAAACGTTTATGCTTCTGATCCACGACCAACACACACACGCAGCTGAGGCTCAAAATGTGTAGGGACAGGGACATAAGGCACGGGGGAGGAAGGAAAGAGCCCTTGGGTGGATTGTAAAGAATATAATTCCTTAGGTCGGGAAAATAACAGCCACTTAGCAGAAACAAAGAGGAACGCCATACTGCCACCCAGTGGCCTGAACTGTTTCTTTCCAGATTGATGCAAACAAGACCTTCCTACTATGCTTGGGATGGTGTCACCATGGCCCCCACCACTCTTCTATCACCACCAGTACCTGATGCAGGTGTTAGGCCTGAACCCAGTGGTCAGCATCTTCGTAGACCTTGGCCATCCAGTCGTAGGCTTGTCTGAATGCTGGGCTGGTGAGGATTTACTCAATGTCTTGCCATCTTGCAGTTCCATTCATGCACACTGAGAGCCAGAGCATCAACCTAGGGCAGTATGTGGTCAACTTCCTCTAAAATCCCCCATGTCAGGGACCCCTGGGTGGCTCAGTGGCTGAGCATCTGCCTTTGGCTCAGGTTGTGATTCCAGGGTTAAGCGTCTGCCTTTCCACTGCAGTCATGATCTCAGGGTCCTGGGATTGAGCCCTGCATTGGGCTCCTCCTCTGCCCGGACTCTGCTTCTCCCTCTCCCTCTGCCCTTCCCCCTGCTCTCTCTCTCTCTCTCTCTCTCTCTCTCTCTCTCTCTCTTCCTACGTTAAATAAATAAAATATTTGAAAAATAATAAAAATAAAAGAGAAATAGGGATGTAAATAACCTAAGAATAAGCTGACAGAGTTCAATGAGCTGCTTGTCTGGAGCAGCTCATCTTTTTTCTTTTTCTTTCTTTCTCTTTCTTTCTTTCAAGTCAGAGCTGGTCTTTTGACATAAGGTTTTCCGAATCATTTGATTTTAACTACAGAACTTTGCTAAATATAGAAAATAATGAAATGTTTCAGAGCATACATTTGAAACAGGACAGGTGGCTCAGGTGATCTGTTATTCTGGGAGCCAAAGGAGATGCCCTGCTCTATGCCTGAGGAGGTCAGGTCCCCAGTGCCTCAGACTGAGCTGGCTCCCTTTGCTTAGAATATCAATTGTGCTGGGCTTTCAAGCCCCTTTGACAGCCCCAACAGAGCCTCCATTCTTTTATAGACTCCCTGCTTCAGCCAGGTTAATAGGCTCTTTTCTGCACAGAAATTACTTCCTACCCCAGGGTGTTGGAATAATGCCTCTTGCTGAAATACTTTCCATGCCTGTAGCATTTTTCCCCCCACCCTTCTGTTATAACAGTCTTCATAAGCCACTTTACCAAGGTGACTCCTCTGTGTGGCCTCACCTGCTTTATTGTACTTCTCAGCATATTGAGACTTATTTACAGATGCATTGATGTGCCCTTGATAAGTTTAGCACCTGGCAAAATGCTGGACAGCTAGCTGGTACTTGGTGAATATTTATTGACTTTTTTCCCAATCAATATGCTTCTTATATGTCATCTGCATTTGGTCCCTCCAGCCAATGAGTCATCCTTTTCTTCTATTGTCTACCATTTCCAGTCACCCTGCATAGCTAATCTGGGTAGGGTAATGAGTGAACCAAAAAGCTAGTGCTACAGTCCTTCTGGGGCTGCCTAGCGTGTGTCCTTGCTTCATAGTTTCTCAAATCATGAGTGTTCTCTCCTGAAATCTGTAACGAAAGAAAAGTGTCTTGTGGTAGGCAGTCTCTAAAATGACCCCAGTGATTGCCACCTTGGATAGTCACATCCTATGTAATCCTCTCTCCCTGAGTGTAGGCTTGGCTCATTGATCGACAGCTAATAAGTAAATATGGTATATGGGATGTCACTTAAAGGTTAGGTTATAAAAATACTATGTCTTTTCTTTTTTTAGATTTTATTTATTGATGATAGACACACACAGAGAGAAAGAGAGAGAGGCAGAGATACAGGCAGAAGGAGAAGCAGGCAGAGGGAGAAGCAGGCTCCATGCAGGGAGCCTGATGTGGGACTCGATCCCGGGACTCCAGGATCATGCCCTGGGCCAAAGGCAGATGGTAAACTGGTGAACCATCCAGGGATCCCCCAAAACACTATGTCTTAAAAAGAACAAAGTCAGGGGCACTTGGGTGGCTCAGGTGTTTAAATGTCTAATTCTTTATTTTGGCTCAGGTTATGATCTCAGGGTCCTGGGATCAAGTCTCATGGCAGGATCTGCACTCCGCGGGGACTCTGCTTGAGATGCTCTCTCTCTCTCTCTTGCTCTCGCTTTCAAATAAATAAATAAATAAATAAATCTTTAAAAAAAAGAAAAGAAAGTCAGAGAACTCACACTTCTTGGGTTCAGAAATTACTATAAGGCTACATGTGTGATTTCACTTATATGAAGGACCTAGAGGAGTTAAATTCATTGAGATAGAAAGTAGAATAATGGTTACCAGGAGCTGAGAGGACAAAGGGGAATTATTGTCTAACTGATACAGAGTTTCAGTTTTGAAAGAGGAAGAAGTATTCTGGAGATGAATGGCAGTGACCTTGCACAACATTGTGAATGTACTTAAAGCCACTAAAATGTACATTTAAAGTGGTTAAAGGAGTGGGGTGCCCAGGTGGTTCAGTCCATTGAATATCAGACTCTTGATTTCAGCCCAGGTCATGATCTCAGTATCCTGAGATTGAGCCCTGAGTCAGGCTCTATGCTGACCATGGAACCTGCTTAACATTCTTTCTCCCTCTCCCCTTCCCCTGCTTGCACTCTCTCACTCTTTTCAAAAATAAAGTAAAATAAAATTAAATGGTCAAACAGTCTATGTTATGTATATTTTACCACAATAAAAAGGTAACTTTAAAAACACTGTGTCTTCCATCTTGGTCCTTGTCTCTCTCATTCTCATTGCTTCCCCTGGGAGAAGCCAGCTGCTATGTGGAGAGACAGCCCTAGGGAGAGGCCCATATGGCAATAAACCAAGGCCTGCCAGCAATCACATAATGGGCTGAGAGGTGGATCTCCACAGGCCTGTCAACAGCCATGTGAGCGAGCCTACCCATGGATGCTCCCAGATGGAGCTCTGGGGTGACCGCAGTCCTGGCCAATACCTTGTTTGCAGCCTGTGAGGAGTTAAATTCATTCCTGGGCCAGAACCACCTGACTCAGCCATTCTCAGATTCCTGTCCCATGGAAAGTATGAGAGAATAAATGTTTGTGGCTTTTAGCTATGATGTTGTGGAGTAATTCGTTACACAGCAATAGGTAAGCTATTGGTCCAGTAGGCTGCAGGGGCAAGTACATTTGGGAAATGTTCTAACCTATATATCTCTTTTGTAGATTCAAAAAAGATAGAGGTGTTAAGTTATTTAGGTATTTATTTAGGTATTTATTTATTTTTAAGATTTTATTTACTTATTCATGAGAGACACAGACAGAGGCAGAGAGAGAAGCAGAGACAGAAGAAGTAGACTCTATGCAAGGAGCCCAACATGGGACTCAATCCTGGAACTCTGGGGATCACACCCTGAGCCAAAGGCAGATGCCCAACCACTGAGCCACCCAGGTATCCCTAGAGGTGTTAATTAAAAAAGAAAAGAAGAAGAAGAAGAAGAAGAAGAAGAAGAAGAAGAAGAAGAAGAAGAAGAAGAAGAAGAAGAAGAAGGTGGAGGAGGAGGAGGAGGAGAAGGAGAAAGAAGAAGAAAAAGAAGAAGAAGAAGAAGAAGAAGAAGAAGAAGAAGAAGAAGAAGAAGAAGAAGAAAAGGAGGAGGAGGAGAACTTTTTGTCAAGAAAACCCATTAAGGGGCACGCCTGGGTGGCTCAGTGGTTGACTGTCTGCCTTTGGCTCAGGGCGTGATCCCAGTCCAGGGATCGAGTCCTGCATCAGGGTCCCTGAGGAAGTCTGCTTTTCCCTCTTCCTGTGTCTCTTCCTCTCTCTCTGTGTCCCGCATGAATAAATTAATAAAATCTTTAAATAAGAAAAAAAAAGAAAACCCATTACACCTTTTGATCCCAGTGTTACTCAGATTCACTCTTGTTATGGAATGCCTATTAACAATGCATAATATAATGCTATTCCAAGAAACATAATTTGGCCAAAAAAATTATATATATGTACATATATATGTATATACATATATAGATGTGCCATTTATATCCAACTTGTAAATTATTTACGATTAATTAGTCATTTTGGAAACCAGAAGAGAGGAGAAGTATTGGGCATTCATCTACAAATAACAGAAAACTGAAATTTTAATAGTTAAATAAAAATACAGATTCATTTTCCTGGCTTAAAAAATCTGGAGGTGAGTAGCTGCTAGCACTGGTTCAGCAGCTTGGTGATGTCAGGGCCAAATTCTTTGAGATCCTTCTCTTTCCCTCATGTTCAATGCCTCCAGGTGGCAAGATCGCCACACCAGCTTCAAGCACAGTAGAAATTTTCAAGTCAAGAAGAAGACGAATAACAGACTGCTGCCAGTTGTGTCTATCCTTTTTTCTCACAGAAGGCGAGTACTTTATAGGAAAACTTTCCACTTGTATTTTATTCCCCAGAACTGTGTTACCTGGCCACTAATATCTGCAGGAGAGGCTGGAAAAGTGATTATCTTCTCTGAAGCTGTGTACATTTCTGCCTTGAACAGAACTGGGATTTATTAGCAGGGGAGAAGTGAATGGATATTGAGGATACAAATAATTGCATCTGCAGCAGAGGGCATGAAAGACGCAGCAGCCTGGAAACACAATTCAAGGTCCCTGTATCCACTCATGAAATAGTTAAACTACAACACGGTAACAAGAAATTAAATTTCTTAAGCCCAGCTGCTTCAGAGGAACAGATATTTAAGAGGGGGATATAGGAAGCAGTGGTGGGGTAGAGAGTTTATAGTGGTAGGATGGAAATCTCTGGGGAATAGTTGAGCTGGGAAGTTGTTCTTCTCCTGCCAAAATTCAAACATTCTAAAAATCCCCTCACTTAACATCCTCAGAGGGTTGAGATGCAATGAGAAGAACAGAAATTTCCAGAGCAGTGCAAATCCAGGTGGTGAACTTGAAGCCATTTCAGGGTGAATAACCAACACCTCTTTGCTATCGGTATGTCCAGATGTGATGTGAAAAGTGTAGTGGGCACTATTGGGGGCACACAGGATAATCAGAGAGTGACCACAAAAGGGGAAGAGGATGGGAGGACCTTGACCATAATCAAAACAGACATTTCCCAGTCATTCCTGACCAAGAGCTTTGTGAATATCCTGGCAAGGCGATATTCAACTGGCCAGAATCAGTTCAGCACGCTATCTTTGCAATTATTGCTCTGTAATTATTGAGTACATCCAGTAATTACTGAGTACATCCCATGGCCAGAAAGAGAATGAGGTGTTTCACCTATATGATCTTTATTTTCACAGTGCCTTTGCACATAAATAAATACTATTTTCCCCCAATACACAAATGAAAATCATAATATTCAGAAAGGTTTAGAAATGTGGCCAAAACCACATTGGTAGTAAGTGCAGAAACAGGATTCTTTTTAAAAAAAAAATAGATAGGATTTTATCTATTTATTCATGAGAGACAAAGACAGAGAGAGAGGCAGAGACACAGACAGAGGGAGAAGCAGGCTCCATGCAGGAAGCCCGATGCGGGACCTGATCCTGGGACTCCAGGATCACGCCCCGGGCCAAAGGCAGGCGCCAAACTTCTGAGCCACCCAGGGATCCCCAGAAACAGGATTCTGACAAAAAATCTGCATGTCTACAAGACCCAAGCATTTTCCACTCTACCCACAGAGCTGCCTCTGATCACTACAACGCAGGCCATCTCTACTGAGAACATTTTCTTATTTGTGATTTGTTGAATAGCTCTTAACTGCCCAGTAAATTTGTTTCCATGTGGTCTTGAACGCTTTACTATGTGATCATTTTATTCTTTAATTTAAAAAGTCTAACATACTGAGAACTTATTAGAGACTGTCTTGGTCTGCCAGGGCTGCCATTAACAAAATACCACAGAGTGTCTTAAACAACAGAAATGTATTTCTCAAAAATAAATAAATAAATAAATAAATAAATAAATAAATAAATAAAGTATTTCTCACAATTCTGGAGACCAGAAGACCAAGATCCAGGTGTCATGGGGTGGGTTTCTTCCAAGTCCTTTCTCTTTGGCTTGCAGACGACTGCCTTCATGCTGTCCTCACATGGTCTTTCCTCCGTGTATGCACATGTCTGTGTCAAAATTTCATCTTCTTTAAGGGTATCAGTCATATTGGATTAAGGACTACTCTAATAGCCTCATTTTTAACTTAATTACCTCTTGAAAGGTCTTATGTCCAACTTAGTCACATTCTTAGGTATTGGAGGTCAGGACTTCAACATATGAAGTTGGGGGGACAAAAGTCACCCATAACAGAGACTCTAAGTCAGATTCTTGAAAAACCTTATGTTAAATAGAATAGACAGATATTGGGATCCCTGGGTAGCGCAGCGGTTTGGCGCCTGCCTTTGGCCCAGGGCGCGATCTTGGAGATCCAGGATCGAATCCCACGTCGGGCTCCCGGTGCATGGAGCCTGCTTCTCCCTCTGCCTGTGTCTCTGCCTCTCTCTCTCTCTCTCTCTCTCTGTGACTATCATAAATAAATAAAAAAAAAATTAAAAAAAAAAAAAAAAAAGAATAGACAGATATTATCCATCATCTTGGCTACCAGGACCCATCCTCAAAGTTTTGGTAGTTCTGACTCCCAGGGAATCCTGGGATGAGAATTCTGGTCAGGGATCCCTGGGTGGCTCAGCAGTTTAGCACTTCAACCCAGGGCATGATCCTGGAGTCCCGGGATTGAGTCCTGTATCAGGCTCCCTGTGTGGAGCCTGCTTCTCCCTCTGCCTGTGTCTCTGCCTCTCTCTCTCTCTCTCTCTCTCTCTCTCTCTCTGTCTCTCATGAATAAATAAATAAAATATTTTTAGAAAAGAGAATTCTGGTCAGAGGATTTATGAGAACATAACACATCATGGAAATTAGGTAATACTTCTTTTTAAAATACAATTTTATTAATTTATTTGAAAGAGAGAGCATGAGCAGGGGAAGGGGCAAAGGGAGAGGGGGAAGCAGACTCCCCACTGAGTGGGGAGCCCTATATAGGGCTCAATCCCAGAACCCTAAGATCATGACCTGAGCCAAAGGCAGACAATTAATCAACTAAGCCACCCATGTGCCCCGTTTAGGTAATGTTTCAATTTCAATCTGAATTATATAAAAGGGTTTTCAAAAGATTTTACATGGACTCCCCAGCACGCTTCCTGATCATGCCCTCTATTACCATGTAAAACCAATTATAAGGAAGACTTGAAGACCCACAGACATCATCATGTGACAGGTCTTCACTCTTATGGTAGAAGTGTCTGTTGTTCTTACATAAAGTACTAGAAGGATCTATGAATGCCTTCCCAGAAGAGAAGCTATAGATTTGCAACAAAGACAAGAATACATCATGTTTGCCAATTTCCTGTGAAAAGTACATCTTTGCCCAGAAATTATATGTACTTGTTTTCTGAAGCTTTCGTGAAAGAACAGGGAAGGAAAATCTCCCAGTGTCCAAATGACATTTTTAAATGTAACTTGGGGTGTGATGTCTCTATAAAATCTGCTTCAAATTATGTAAGAGACTTATGTTTGAATAACACAATTAGTCTACAATTTCTGCATTGAGAAGCACAATAAAAGGGGTCAGAACACTTCCCTCCTTCAAGGTGGAGCCCTGATTATAATGGCAGGGACGTGGCTGCAAATACAGCAGCCATCTCCTCTGTCATCTGCCTTCAAAGACCAAGTAAATTGTACCTATTCTGGGGCCCCAAGCCATTTGGGTGATCAAAGACGTCCACCTTCAGAAAGAGGGCAGGAATTGTGCACAGAATGTAGAGGCATTTCTTGACACAACATTTCAATGTTCTGACATTTTCATCTCATTGAGATTAAAGTAATCTAGTTATGATTTGGACCCAACACAGGAGTCCCGCCTTGTAGCAGACCCTAACACAAACCCTTGTAGGAAAGAGGCAGAAACAGATTCCAGTCTAGGGGTCTTGTCTTTGCTCTTCCAATGTGTATGAAGACATCGATAATTTCCATCTTTTGAGGAAAAAATAAAAGCAAGTCCCTCTATGTAATTATAGGTGAAGTTGGTTGTTTTCAAAGAGATGACATTGGAGGGGAAAAAGTAATATACAAGAACAAGAGAATGTACAAGAAAAAAATAGAGTGGCTCCTGGGTGGCTCAGTCAGCTAAGCATTGACTCTTGGTTTTGGCTCAGGTCATGATCTCATGGGCTGTGAGGTGGAGCCCTGCATCGGGCTGTCACTCAGCAAGGAGTCAGCTTGAGGATTCTCTCTCCCTTTCCCTCTGCCTCACCACCCCACTTGAGTGAAGGCACTCTCTCTCTCTCAAATAAATAAATAAATCTTAAAAAAAGAAGAACAATAAAAAGTTTCTAATGCAACTGTCTATCCATTCATATCCTTCTTTCTGGAGGAGCTCAGTAGCCAATAGGGTCTGTAGGAAAGTGTGGATGTTTCCCGTTCTGATGAATTATCAAGACTCTATGAATTGTCAAATCTCTCAGGGTTTTTATTATTGCTCAACACTAATTAATATAAGGGGTGATCAGAACCACAGAATGTTAGAACTGCAAAGATTCTCCTAGTCCAGTGTTTTTCAAACTCCATTTATCTGAAAAACTCATAATTAAAAAAAAAAGGAAGGAAGGAGGGCGTAGAGGGTAAGAGAGATAAGGAAAGGAAAAGTAATCATTACTTAAAACGTAAAGCAGAGGAAAGACTGCTGCTTATCACAAAGAGCTGAGCTTCCACCGTTTTCTCTAGAAAGGCCTCTGAAAGTTCTACAGAACATACTAGTCTTATGAAGCACAGTGTGTACACCAATCATTCTAGCCCGATCTTTCCCTTGAACGGAGGAAAGACCTGAGATCCCTGTAGGGTAACCACTTGTGCAAACCTAGAGCTAGAACTCAGATCTTCCGGCACCAAGTCCAAGACTTAGAGAAAAAAATTCCCCCTCTTCAAATAGCTAGGATGGAATGGTGAATTCCCTGATAGAAAACATGAGAGTAAATCAAGATTAAAACAACCGAGAAATGGATCTTCAGCAAGACAAAGAGCATGAGAAAGTGTGTTTAGAAGGTTTGGCTGCTGGAGCACCTGGGTGGCTTAGTCGGGTGAGCACTTGCCTTTGGCTCCGTTCCTGATCCTAGGGCCCTGGGATCGAGCCCCACGTTGGGCGCCCTGCTTGGCAAGGAGTCTGCTTCTCCCTGTCTCTCTGCTCCTGTCCCTTCCCCACTTGTGCTCTCTCTCTCTCAAATAAAAATAAAAAAAATAAAAATCTTAAAAAAAAAAAAAAAAAAAGGAAGAAGGTTTGGCTGCTGATTCATGTGCTATAGGCACCAGAGCTTCAGAACCAAGGTGACAGTGAGCCCAACAGCCAACCTCGAATATAAATAGGTTATAATGTCCACGAACCAGTCTCACACAGCTCCCTACTGACAGAGAAAACTTTTTCTAAGTTGGTTCTTTTGGATGAAGGGTATTAGCTCACAAAAACTTAAACATGAATTAGCATCTCATCAGCACATGAGAATGTCACAAAGATCAAGGCAGATGGCTGGCCTTCCGTGCCCCATTTTTACGCTTGGAAAACTCATGATCATACACACAAGCTTAGTCAAAAAGTGCGCACTGTGATTAATTTTAGAAGGAAAATGTTCAGAAGCCCCGCTGAAGCAGGGCCCCTGAAAACTCGTGGGTTTGCAGGGAATGGGGCGCAGAAGAATCGCATGCCAATAACCCTCTCTTGCCGGTTCCCAACAAGATTTGAGGCTGCTCAGGGCTTCCTCTCCAGGCTTGGACAATACTGCCAGGGAGGGCATAGTTAGGCAGCCCCAAAGCTTAGCATCTTACTTCATAGTAAGTGGATGCACTTACTCTGTGTATAAATTCCTTTGGGGGGACTTAAGAAGTATTTTAGAAAGGATTCCCTCTTTTTAATTCCTTACAAAGAATGAAGTTCTGCTACGCGCCGATATCCCCAGGAGATCCCCACGCTGCAGTAGCCATGTCCTCTGCACACCCACAGTCCTCCATCTCCCTCGGTGACACTGTTCTCCTAGCCCTCCGGCCACCTTGTGTGGCATCCAGGTTCTTGTAACAGATAAGAACCTCTCTTTCCTTCCCTCTGTTTCCACTCCCTTCTCTATTCTTTTATACCTCCTATGATCTAACCATCTTCCTCATTCTGATTTCTCCAACTGGTACCTTTGGTAGCTTTTTCCCTTTATCATCCTCTGTAAATAAAACAATCCAAAGGGAAGCAAAAAGGAAGGCCAAAGACCCTGCTCAGTTTCACTCTGTGGACATGGGTGTGTTCCCCATCTTGGTGAGTCACAAACTGGCTGCGCATTGAAATCACCCAGGGAACATCGATGCCTGGGCTCCTGCCCAACCACACTGATCTACTGGGACAGTGTGCAGACTGGGAATCAGGATTTCTGAAAGCTGGGATGGGCAGGATGATTCTAATGAGCAGCAAACATTGGGGCTGTCTTCAGGCATGAGACCTGGGTGCCCATCCCAGGCACGACCTTCTGTCTCAATGGCAGATATGAGAAATTTGGAGTCTATAGGGGTCTCCTCTCCTGGAAGGCAACAGTGGAGTCCACACTATAAAAATGATAAACTTGAAGCTCAGGCAGGTGAAATCATTGACCAGGGTCATTCAGTCAGTTCACAGTAGACCCGGAACTGCAAAAACTCAGGTGTCCTTTGGAATATTCAGGCAACTTAAGAGTGCCATCAAGACACGGCTGGGTGACTCAGTCTGTTGAGCATCTGATTCTTGATTTTGGCTCAGGTCATGATCTCGGGGTCAAGACATTGAGCCCCAAGTTGGGCTCCATGCTCAATGAGGAGTTTGCTTAAGATTTTCCTCCTCCAGACGCCTGGGTGGCTCAGCGGTTGAGGGTCTACCTTCAGCTCAAGTCGTGATCCCGGGGTCCTGGGGTCGAGTCCCACATTAGGCTCCCCAACAGGGACCCTGCTTCTCTCTCTCTCTCTCTCTCTCTCTCTCTCTCTCTCTCTGTGTCTCTCATGAATAAATAAATAAAATCTTTAAAAAAAAAAAAAAGATTCTCCTCCTCTCCCTCTGCCCCTCTCACCTCCCCTGGTGGTGCTCATGTACTCCCTCTCTCTAAAAAGGAAGGAAGGGATCCATGGGTGGCTCAGTGGTTTGGTGCCTGCCTTCGGCCCAGGGCATGGTCCGGAGTCCCGGGATCGAGTCCCACATCAGGCTCCCTGCATGGAGCTTGCTTCTCCCTCTGCCTGTGTCTCTGCCTCTCTTTCTCTCTGTGTGTCTCTTATGAATAAATAAATAAAATCTTCAAAAAAAATAAAAATAAAAAAGGAAGGAAAAGGGGAGGAAAATAGTTTTTTTTAAAAAGTGCCAACACACCTCTCCAAGCATTACTATTATCTCACGAACAACTCGTTACAACCACTAACGTTTACAGCGAAAAGTACGTGGCTGCAGCGCTGCCCGCAGACAAGAAAACAGCGCGGGCCGGCAGGTGGCCCCAGCCGTAGGGGAGTCTTGTATTAACCTTCTGCATCTCCACCGCGCTCCCCAGATCACCCGCTTGGCCTTCCTGCTGATGACACCACCAACTTTTCAGTAGAAAGTGACCCATTCCTCGCCCGAGTGCCTGGGTGGTCCTGACAATAGGTCATTGGCTCGGGTGCACAGTCCGCCACCCAGCGCGAAGGCCCTTCCCGGAGTTCCTGCACACTGACTGGCAGCCCGCTGGGGAGGAGGGCACCCAGCCGGCACCGAGCCACCCATCCCAGCCCTGGCTGTGCCCCGGCAAGCAGTGTGGTCTTGGCCGGCCATGCCCGCTGCTCATCTGGAAAATGCAGGCCCATCTCAAAGGACCCTTCCAGCTCTCAGATTCCTGGATTCCGTGATCTGACTCACACAGCAGCCGCGCAGAGCCAGGCCGACTCCGAAATTTGCAGCTCCCTGGAGTTCCATAACCTTGACTGAGTGAGCTTCTTGGAGGGGATTCAGAAGTTGTGGAGATTCTACGCACCATTTGATGACAGGGAAAGCTATGTGTGAACAGAGAGAGGTGATGTGAGTATAGACAAATCAAAAGTTCAGATTTTCCAAGACATTTCACCTATGGGTTCATTGTTCTCTCCCGTTGTCCCCATAAATATATCTTACTTGTCAGATGATAGTCTCAGATAGTCAGATCACAGAGTACAATCCTTATTGGCATAAATCTTTCAGAGCTGCCCGGGATGCCCACACTCTGTTCCTCAGCCTTGACTTACACAGGACAATGCGTACATTCTTATTATGTTTCATTCTGTAGAGATGAGACATTCATGCATTTCATCTCAAAATGATGCTTTTTTTAGGGCTCCCTCACATGTATTATCTTCATTTATGGTTTTAGGGATTGTTTTCTTTCTCTATGAGCCCTTGAAGAGAGCTGATATAGTATGCTATGCTGTTTTACAGATGACAAAACTGAGGTCCAAGAAGAGTCTAGTTTTGTTAAGTTCATATGAGAGTCTCTGTTTCAACTCTGGTCTTTCAACTTCATTTCCTGTTCACTTCTAATTCAGAACAATAGCTGTCTCTACCCTTAGAAGATTTAGCTACCACTTGATTTGGGGTCTCAGATTTGTCAGATATAAAATAGACCTACTAAGGTGAGACAAGGGTCAAAAACTGGTTCATACTTAGAGTCAATGACTATAAACTAGTATGGAAGGCTCAAGGTTGGACTCAAAACTCGGTTTGGGTCCACTGATTCCAATCCTTTTTTTTTTTAAAGATTTTATTTATTTATTCATGAGAGACACAGAGAGAGAGAGGCAGAGACACAGGCAGAGGGAGAAGCAGGCTCCATGCAGGGAGCCCGATGCGGGACTCGATCCCAGGACTCCAGGATCACACCGTGGGCTGAAGGCAGACGCTTAACCACTGAGCCACCCGTGTCCTGATTCCGATCTTTTTCAAAAGACGTTATTTATTTATTTGAGAGATTGAGAAAGAGCACGAGTTGGGGGGGTGTGGGGAGCAAAGGGAGAAGGAGAAGCAGGCTGCCCGCCGAACAGGGAGCCGGACATGGGGCTCGATCCCAGGACCCCGGATCATGACCTGAGCCGAAGGCAGGCACCTAACCCACTGAGCCCCCCGGGCACCCCTGGCCTTTGTGGTCCTCTAGCCCTGGAAGCAGTAATCCTTCACGCTGACTCCAGTTGCCATCGTTCTGTATGCTCGCTCTTCAGGTGTGGCTCGGCAGCACGGTGTCACCTGGAGCCGACTCTCCTGTCCAGCCCAGAGGCACTGAGTCATCATCTGCGTTTTAACAGGGGCGTCAGGTGGGTCGTGCACAGGATCCCCTTGAGAAGTCCTTCCCTGTGCTCCCCTCCATCCAGGAGGTCGCACAGGCAGTGACCGGTGAATGCATCTCGTTCAGCAGCCTTTGGCCGGCATGCCAGCTAGTGGGGGAGTCGTGCAAGTTGTGGACACCGAGAGTATACAGACGGGCCCCCACACAGAGGCTGCCTCCGCGCAGAATGCCCAGCGCTGTACAAGGCAGTGGGAGCCCTTCGGAAGTGGCTGGTTACTCCCTGCGTGGGAGCGCCGGGACCTTCCAGGCCGCTGGCCTTCCTCAGTGGCCCCTCGAGCGGGGCAGAGGCGAGACTCCCAAGGCTGGCATCGCTGAGCTTTCTCATCGTCTGGCCTGGCCTAGGAATCAGGAAGCCACTTTTCGCCTTCCGTCCTACCCTTGTCACTTCTCTGTTTCCTACTGGCCCTCTCCTAGCCTCCCTCCCTTACCTGATGTGCTCCCGCCCTGCCCACCTCCAACACACACACGCACACACACGCATGCACAGACACACAGTTTTATTTTCAAAGTTAAAGAAATGTAAAGATCATCTCTTTCTGATGAGGACCCGGGAGAGGAGCTGCTGCAAAGACATTTGCATTAATTACCACATTAATTTCTTGTCCCAGGGAAAGCTCAGCAAACCCCGAAGCCTTCCTGCAAGTGAGCACCTGTGAGGCCCGCTGGCGGGTGCAGGAGCTCCGGGGTAGGGAGGTGGCAACGAGAGCCCTGGAAGGGAGCCCGCCGACGGCTTCCGCGCAGGTGTCCGGCATCACGGGGTGTTAATTGGGTAACAGGTGGAAGCACAGAGGGTGGAACGGGCAGCGGAGAGAACAGGGCAGAAGCTGACTCCATAACCTAATTTTAAACAGAGTGGAACTTTCCTTCTCCTTCGCCCAGTTTGGGCTGAGAAAGCTTAGTCACAATAGGACTTCTCAGCACACCATCGTTCATGACAACTAGTATTTACAGCTGCTTTCTAAGTACCCAGCACTATGCCACGGATGTTACACGCTTTACTCCAGTTCCTCAAAGCAATTCTGCAGGATAGGTATGAGAATCTTGATTTTTTTTTTTTTTAAGGATGCAGAAGCCAAGGTTCAGAAGGAAATGAAGACTAGCTCAAGGGCACACAGCTAGCATGTGGCAGAGTATTCTCTGTGCATTAACCCACTGCATGCTACTATCTTCCTGTATCCAGGTTCGCACGAGAGGCAAGAAGCCTTGGGACTGTGTGTTGGTCGCCCTCATCTGGAGGGTCTTCAGCAAACCTGGAGGCCACATTTAAAAGGGCGTAGAAGGACAAGGGAGTCGATCAAACATAGGAGGCTCTAGAAAATATGAGAGAACTGGCTAAAGCAGGGATTAATAAATGACTGCCCGAACCCCAGCCCACCCCTGTTTTTGTTAGGAGGGTTTTATTGGAACAATGGCCATATGGCCTGTGGCTCCTTTCATGGCAACACGTGCAGGACCAAGTAGTTCCAACAGAGACTGCATGGCTCACAAAGTCGCAAAGCTACCTGACCCTCCCAGGAAAAGATTGCCAGCTGCTGGGCTAAATGAATTATTGCCCCCAAACCTAATTGCAGGCACCCTGCTCTAAATTAAGACTCAATGCTGCCAAAGAAACTGGGCACATTTTACCCAAAACAGAAAACTCAAGGGCTCGTATTTGACATCATGTAGAAATGGATTTGTTTGCAAGCCAATGGGTAGACATTTTTTTTTTTATTTTTTACCCAACCTCCAAAATTTTTTGCTCCTAATGTTTATGAGTGAACTTGTAGGGTAATAAGCTCTCCATCACCAGAAGTATTCAAAAAGCCAGATGAACACCCATCAGATACATCATAGTTTGTCTTAAATGATGTTTCTTTACAACTTACGATCTTACAACTTTCAGTATGAATTTCAACGCGACTGATGCACCATGGGACATTTTCTTGAGTCTCTGTGTCCTCCTCTACTAAAGCTTATCACCCCCTCCTCACCCCGTGAGTATAGTAACAGTTAACTTGTCAAGTGTTGGCAAAAAATAAGCCTTGTACTTATGTTCCAGATAACTGAAGTTCAACCTGCTGTCAAGATGCATTCATCTTGGGAGGAAAAAAGGTACATTCATCCTCATGTGTCCTTTTGTTAGCCAAACTCAACAACAACAAATTATTCTTAAAAGGCAAAAAAAAAAAAAAAAAGACATAGCTGCTATCAAAAACATTAATTTGTTCATTTAATAAATATTTATGGGGGGCACCTGGGTGGCTTAGCGGTTAAGCATCTGCCTTTGGCTCAGGTCGTGATCCTGGGATCCTGGGATTGAGTCCCACATCGGGCTCCCCGCAGGGAGCCTGCTTCTCCCTCTGCCTGTGTCTCTGCCTCTCTCCCTGTGTCTCTCATGAATAAATGAATAATCTATAAAAAATGAAATAAATAAATATTTATTGGGTGCCACAATGCACAAAACCAAAAGCAAAACTGTAAGTAGGACCTGAAGCCCCAAGCATCGCTCCTCTCCTGGGAAAAGGGCAGAGGGTCTCCAATCCTTGCAGGATAACAAGCAGGGGAAGGGCCAGAGCCAGGCTCACGGGCAGGAAAGGGGACCTGGAGAAGCCGTGGCCGGTACCTGGGGCTACAGCTTATGTAAAAGGTACCTGTGGTCACAGGAAGAGAGGGAGGTGAGAGAGACCCACACGAAGCCTGGGCCAAGGCATCTGCTGGTCTGGAATAATTCCCCATTATCACCAATATGGACGAGCCCCAGGCAATTAGGATAAGACCTAATTTCTAAACTGGAGGGTCCAAGGGAGCAGGTGGAGATAATCACAAATCTACTCTAGAGGAAAGAGTGACCGCGGAAAGCAGGGGAAACTCTTGCTCAGAAAGATGCATTTTCAAATCATTCTAAGCTTGTTCTATTGTTTAGACTTTATTGAAAGTGAATTCAGCTTCCAAACATTGATTTTGTCGGCTGTTTTTCAAAGCATGTGAGAAAAATTAACACAGAGACAAGAACCAAGAAGGTCAATCCTAATAAAATGTAACTAGAACGATCTCAACACGAGTTTTAAATTAGTGTACACAGAAGCCTCAAAAAGATACCAGGATAACAAGTCTTAAAAAAAAAAAAAAAAAGAAAAGGATGAAGGGCGTCTGGGTGGCTCAGTTGGTTAAGCATCTGACTTGATTTTTTGGCTCAGGTCGTGATCTCAGGGTCTTGGGATCGAGTCCTGCACCAGGCTCCATGCTTAGCAGAGTCTGCTTCTCCCTCCCTCTCTGCACCTCCCCATGCACTACCTCCCTGTCTTCCCCCCCATAAATAAATCTTTTTTTTTTAAAGATTTTATTTATTTGAGAGACAGAGCATGAGCAGGGGGAGGGACAGAGGGAGAGAGAGAAGCAGACTTCCTGCTGAGCGTGGAGACCAACACAGAACTCGATCCCAGGACCCTGAGATCATGATCTGAGCTGAAGTCAGATGCTTAACCGACTGAACCCCGCAGGCGCCCCATACCATCTATGTTCTCAACAAATTGTGAGGTGCACAGTACCAAATGTGTTCGCTGTAGGCGCTATGTTGCACAGCAGATCTCTAGAACTTAATCATCTAGCAAAACTAAAACTCTGTAGTGGTTGAACAACTACCCATTTCCCTCCCACCACTACCCCAGCCCCTGGCAGCCGCCGCTGTATTCTGTTTCTAAGAATTTGACTATTTCATATATATGTTGAGTCATGCTGTGCTTGTCTTTCTATGACTGGCTTAATTCACTGAGCATGATGTCCTCCGGGTTCATCTGTGGTGACACAAACGGCAAGGTTTCATCTTCAAGGCTGAATAGTATTCCACCGTATAAAGACACCACATCTTCTTTACCTGGTCATCTGTCCTCTTTCTTTACTCGGTCATCTGGACACATGGGTTGCTTCCACTTCTTGCTATTTGAAAAAGGCTGCAAAAAACATGAGTCTCTATGAGATCCCGGTTTCTAGTATTTTGGATACATACCCAGATGGGGTATTGAGGAACGACTAATTTTTAATAGGGGACCAGAGGAGTCCTACAGAGGTTGTAACACTGGAGCTTGATCCTGAGGGATGAGAAAGATTTTGATTCACAGTATAGGAAGGGGAAGGTGTGGTGAACGGAGGGACCAGCACAGGAAGAGGCTGTGTTAGGAGTCCTCACAATGGAAAACGCTGTAAACACGGAAAATTTCCCTTGGCCTCTTTTATTAGGGAAAAGCTCTTGCAAGAGCAGGTTACTTTACTATGAAGGAATAAGCAGCTGCAGCCGGGAGCCAGGATCTCAGCAAAGACTGACTCAGGCCTGCTTGCTCACACGGATGCCAGGCCTGCTATAGCCTGAATGCTGGCTCTTCCAAAATTCCTATGTTGAGACCTAATCCCCAGTGTGATAGTATTAAAAGGGGGAACCTTCAGGGACAATGAGATCACGAGGGTGAAGCCCTCATGAATGAGGTTAGTGCTCTGATAAGAGACTCCAGAGGGATGCCTGGGTGGCTCAGGAATTAAGCATCTGCCTTCGACTCAGGGCATGATCCCAGGGTCCGAGGATCGAGTCCCACGTCGGGCTCCCTGCATGCAGCGTGCTTCTCCCTCTGCTGTGTCTGTTCCTCTCTCTTTGTGTCTCTCATGAATAAATAAATAAAATCTTAAAAAAAAAAAAAAAGGAGAGAGAGACCCCAGAGAGCTGCCCTGCCCCCGCTGCCAAATGAGGGCACAGAGGAGATGGCCATCTATGACCCCGGAAGCCACCTCTCACCAGACACCTTATGTGCCGGTGCCTTGATCTTGGATTTTCTAGCCTCCAGAACTGTGAGAGATGCTTTCTGTTCGAGCCACCCAGACTATAGCACTTCTGATACAGCAGCCCAAACTGACTGAGGACGCCGACCAACCCCGTTGGCCTCTGCTGGTCCTCTTCATGCAGGTACAGCATTCAGAACTATGTCCAGCACAAAACCCAATGCTACCAAAGGGAGTGCTGTGGTCTGGCTGTGCCCCGGGCCCCCCCTCCCCAGGTGGGAGCTGTGTGTGACACCTTCAGAGCTCAGCTGCATGCAGGCTGCATTTTCAGCATTTGTCTCCCACACGGCTGTCCTCTCTCTGCCTTTGGTCTTCACCCCACAGCCAGAATGGGTTTCTAGACTGCAATCCCTGGCACGCCATTTGTGTTCACTATCTATTCCCTGGCAAGAAACAACCTAAAAGAGTGGATGAAAATGATAGCAATGATCCATGATTATTATTTCTCATGCTCCTGGAGTCAGACAGGGCTCAGCTCCACGGTTCTCACTCAGGGTCCCACCAGGGTTGCAGCCGGATGGTAGCTGGGGCCAGGATCACCTGAGGCCTCTCTAATTCCCATGACTAGTCCCCCAGACTGGAAAGACCCCAGTGTCTGGGGCTCCTGGAGCAGGCCTCCCTGTGTTCACACCGTCTCCGCATGTGGGCCCTCCAGGGTGGGAGACTTCTTGCAGGATAGGACAGAGCTCCAAAGTCAAGAGCCACTGGAAGCTCTTGGCTCTTCCTTCTGAGCCTTGGAAATCATTCTCTGTCATTTCTACCACTTTCTCTTCAATAGAACTGAGTCACTAAGTCGGGTCCACATTCAAGAGGAGGAGAATTAGACTTCATCTTTTTTGAAAGGAAGAGCATCTGTCAAGAACTGAGCTGAACTACTCTATGAGGTTGCCACCTCAGTGTCCAGTTTGTTTGGCCTGGTGGCCTGTGGGGCCTTTAACTGACTGGAGCCCCTCATGCAAACGCATGTCCTAGATAGCAGCCCTCGGGGTCACAGGCACATCTGAGTTCCTGATGGGATTTGCCCAGCAGCCCTGTGATCAACAGTCTCCCCCACTGCCCAGGGCCTTCCCCATCTACATCTCTGAAGCCTCCCAAAACCCCAAACTTCCTTGGTTTGAATTGACCGGTCGATCCAGCCATAGCTCGGGAACCCCAAAGCACTCCCTTCACAGATCTTAATAAAGGCATGCATCCCAGTCCTGCTGTTCTCTCTGCCTGCACGCTGCCTTGACCTCCCTCCAGGCATGCTATGTGCTTTCTCTAGGGCCTGTGAGTAATAAATATTTCACTTTCCCTTATGGTCTTCTCTGGAACTGCAGCACGCCATCCGAGATCCTGGGGCTCTACTTAATAAGTATTTATTTTACAAAGTCACAACGGTGTCATCAACTTTGAAGACATATTTTAAAACTATGACACCATCCCAAACTTAATATCCATCCATTGTCCATCACTGCCTTCATAAGAAATTTAAGCTCCCTTAGGCTTTCAGGGCCCTTCTTGATGTGGACATTGGCTGGTTGGCTGTCAGCCTCAGCACTCAATGCCCCTCCTCCTTGCCACCTCACACCTGAGCGCCAGTCATGCCAAACGACACTCGGGTCCCTGCCTGAACATGCCAGGACATGGCCAGCTTCCATGCTTCAGTACCTGGGTGCCCCCTTTGCCCAAAGTGCCCCCATCTCCCATGGCACCCTTGCCCCCCTGCAGCTTACTTGAAAGCATTCACAAGGCAGTGCTGAGAGGCTCCCTCTGGTCATCATCCCATCCTGGGGTCTGGTGCCTGTCTCAGTTGCCCCCTCACATACGTGTGCACTTGTACCCATACTTCCCTGCAACATACCTGCCTCATGCTTGTCTGCATCCTTCACAACACAGTGGTCTCCTTGAGCACATAAATCAGGTTTTATTCAGCATCATCTCCTAGCTCCTGTCAAACTCAGCATATGACAGGCCCTGAAAACATGACTAATGAATGAATGAGAGTCACCAGTCTTCAAAAATCCTGCTATGGTGCCTAGAATTCAGACTGATAGATTCTAAAGACATAGATCTTTGTATTTACTCTTTATAAAGCTATATGGCCTTATAGCACTGTGTTTATTCTTACATATGGGAAAATCATCCTGAAAGCTGCTTAGTCACTCTGATATATTCTTAGCAGTGTTTGGCTAGGGCTTTCTAGAAAACAGAGCCTGATACTTCGTGAGATACAAATGTAGGGCAGGGAAAAGGAGGTAAAAGGAAAACAAGACAAGAAAGTTTTAAGGCAATATGTTAGCATTCTGGCTACTGTTCAGGACAACCATAAAGAGACAGAGCAGATCTTTGAGGGTGTGTTTATTTGGCATGTGGGATATCTCCAGGGAGGCTGTGTAGAGGAGACGGGAGAGCAGGGGCATTGGCTAATGGCTCTTCCATTGGTCGGAGGTCACTCCATGGGGAGTTAATTCTCCCACATTTTTGGGAGATTTATTTATTTTAGAGAAAGAGAGCACATAAGCAGGGGGTACAGAGGGAGAAGGTGAGAGAATCTGAAGGAGACACCGTCCTGGATACAGAGCTTCACATGAGGCTTGATCTCAGGACCCCGAGATCACTACCCGAGCTGAAACCAAGAGTTGGAGGCTTAACAAACTGCGCCTCCTAGGCATCCCTCCCCCCTTCTAAATTGCAAAAAAAAAAAAAAAAAAGAATTTAAGTTGCAGTAAAGAAATCAGAAGAGATGTCAAAGATGTGTAGTGTATGCAAGCAGCATGCCACAGAGCATGCTACAGGACAGTGTTCCTCAAACTCTGGTGAATGACACTATTTTTAAAAATTTCCAACCTATGACAGACTGATAATTTTGTAACATACAAAGAATTGTGTGACATACAAAACATTTTGTGACATACAATAAAAATGATTTACTTGAGGGACCCCTGGATGGCTCAGCCAATTAAAAGTCCAACTTGTGATTTCAGCTCAGGTCACGATCTCAGGGCTCTGGTGCTCAGTGGGGAGTCAGCTTGAGGATTCTCTCTCTCTCCCTCTCTCTCTCTGCACCTCCCATTCATGCTCTCTCTCTCTTTCTCTCTCCACTCTCCCTCTAAAACAGGACCCCACTCATGCTCACACTCTCTCTGATTAAAAATGATTTACTTGAAAAATGAAACTTCTCTCCCCACTCAGAGGGGAGCCTGCTTCTCCCTCTCCCTCTGCCCCACCCCCAGCTCAGGCTCCACCTCCCCTCCCCCCAAACAAATAAATTCATTTTTAAAAAATGAAACTTCTGGGCAGCCCGGGTGGCTCAGCAGCTTAGCACCACCTTCAGCCCAGGGCCTGATCCTGGAGACCCGGGATCGAGTCCCACATCGGGCTCCCTGCATGGAGCCTGCTTCTCCCTCTGCCTGTGTCTCTGCCTCTCTCTCTCGCTCTCTTTCTCTCTCTCTCTGTCTCTCATGAATAAATAAATAAAATCTTAAAAAAAAAAAACTTCTAAAAACACCTACAAAATACTCTCTGAGTAGTACTGCTAAAGAACATCTGAGTCACTCTTGGCGGGGGCCAGGGAGGAGTGTTATGGCAAAATAAATGTGAAAACACTGTGTGCTTACTGTAGTCGGCCTGTGAGCATCTCTGTGTGTCCAGGTTATGAGATATCCTGCAGTACAAGCGCGGGAAGGACTAAGAGGGGCCATCCTTGCCTTGTACCTGACCTGAATGCAAAAACTTTGGGCTTCTTACTGTTAAAGATGATGTTAGCTCTAGGTTTTTTGTAGATATTCTTTATCAAGTTGAGGAAGTTCCCCCTCTATTCCTAATTTATGACAGTTTTTATCATGAATGGGCAGACCTTGGGTTTTGTCAAATGCTTTTCTTGTATCCATCAATAGGATTGTGTGATCTTTCTTTTTTAACCTGTAGATGTGATGGAATGTATTAATTGATTTCAAATGTCGAGCCAGCCTTGCATACCTGGAATAAATCCCACTTGGTTATGGTGTATAATCTTTTTTATACATTGTGGGTTCTGATTTGCTAATATTTTACTAAGGATTTTTGTATTTGTCTCCATGAGAGATACTGGCCTGTAGTTTTGTTGGAAAGTCTTTGTCTAGTTTCATATTAGGGTAATGCTGGATTTAGGAACGAGAAGAGTTCTGTTTCTATTCCCTGAAAGAGATTGGTATAATTGGAGAAAATACAGAGAACTGGTATAATTTCTTCCTTAAATGTTTGGTAAAATTCAGAAGGGAACTCATCTGGACCTGGTGCTTACTGTTTGGGGAAGTTATTAATTATTGATTCAATTTCTTGAATAGATACATGCCTATTCGGTTTGTCTGTTTCTTCTTGTATGAGTCTTGGTTGCTTGTGTCTTTCAAAGAATTCATCCATTTCATCTACACTATCAAATTTGTGAGCATGCAGTTGTTCATAGTATTCCTTTATTATCCTTTTAATGTCCATGTGTTCTATAGTGATGTCACCTCTGTCATTTCTTTTCTTTTTTTTTTTTTTAGATTTTATTTACTTATTTATTTAAGAGAGAGAGAGAGAACACAAAGGGGCAGTAGGGGGAGGGACAGGGACAAGCAGACTCTGCGCTGACCCTGGAGCCCAACACCGGGCTCAATCTCATGACCCTGAGATTGTAACCTGAACCAAAATCAAGAGTCTGCTGCTCAAATTGAATGAGCCATCCAGGTGCCCATCCTCTGTCACTTCTGGTATTGGTCATCTACACTCTCTTTATCAGTTTGGCTAGAGGCTTGTTAATTTTATTGATCTTTTCAAGGTACCAGCTTTTAGTGCCATTGATTTTTTTCTATTTTTCCTGTTTTTAATTTCATTGATTTTGCTCTAGTTTTTATTTTCTTTTCAGGTTTACTTACTTACTTACTTCAGGTTTAATTTTCTCTTCTTTTTCTAGTTTCCCAAAGCGGAAACATAGTTTTGTTTTGTTTTTGAGATTTTATTTATTTATTTATTTATTTATTTATTTATTTATTTATTTATTTTTCAGGGAGAACAGAGGACAAGCAAGAGGGAGAAGCAGATGCCTGTTGAGCAGGGAGCCAGATGCCGGGCTCAATCCCAAGACCTTGAGATCATGACCTGAGCCAAAGGCAGACACTTGACCAGCTGAGCCACCCAGGTACCCCAAAAATGTAGATTATTGATAGTAGATCATCTCTTTTTTTTTTTTTTTGGTTTATTTACTTATTTATGATAGACACACACACAGAGAGAGAGAGAGAGAGAGAGAGAGAGGCAGAGGCACAGGCAGAGGGAGAAGCAGGCTCCATGCTGGGAGCCCGATGCGGGACTCGATCCCAGGACTCCAGGATCGCGCCCTGGGCCAAAGGCAGGCGCCAAACCGCTGAGCCACCCAGGGATCCCCCAGATCATCTCTTCTAATAAGTGTATTTAATACTATAAATTTCCCTGTACGCACTGCTTTTGCTGCATCCCACAAATTTGGTAAGTGGTGTTTTCATTTTCATTTAAACAAATTTTTTTTTCATTTAAACAAATTTTTTAAGTTTCTTTTGAGAGTTCCTCTCGACCCATGTATTATTTATAAGGGTATTGTTTAATATTCACTTATTTGGAGATTTTCCAGTTACTGGAAAAACTGACACTGATTTCTAGTTTAATCCCATTGTGGTCTGACAGCAAACATTGCATAATTTCTATTGTTTTAAATCTGTTAAGATCAGTTTTGTTTTGTTTTTTTTAGGATCAGTTTTATGACCCAGGTACCATAAAACTAGGTTAATGGGCTTTTTCTCTCAAAACTTGAACTATTCCACTCCACTCTCTTGCTGCTTGCAAGATTTTTGAGAAGTCAGATATGATTCTTATCATTGTTCTTATATAGGTAAGGTGTTTTTTCCCCTCTTCTTTCAGAATTTTCTTCCTCTTTGATTTTCTGTAGCTAAAATGATATGCCTAGTTATAGTTTTTTTTGGCATTTATCACGCTTGATGTTCTCTGAGATTCCTGGATTTGTGGTTTGGTGCCTGACATTAATTTGGGGAAATTCTCAGCCATTATTGTTTCAAATATTTCTTTCGTTCCTTTCTCTTTCTTCTCTGGTATTCTCATAACCCGTGTTATACCTTTTGTAGTTGTCCCATAGTCCTTAGATATTCTCTTATGGGGTTTGGTTTTTGTTTTGGGGGTTGTTTTTTTTTTTCAGTCCTTATTATCTTTGTTTTTCAATATTTGAGGATCCTATTGAGATAACCTCAAGCTGAGAGGTTCTTTCCTTATCCAGGTTCAGTCAAAGGCATTCTTCATTTCTCTTACAATATTTTTGATCTCTAATATTTCTCCTTGTTTATTTCTTAGGATTTCCATCTCTTTGCTTACTTTGCCCATCTGTTGGTTTACATGCTGTCTACTTTATCCATTAAAACCCTTAACATATTAATCATTATTGTTTTAAATTTCCAGCCTGATAATTCCCACATCTCTGCCATGTCTGGGTTCTGATGCTTGCTCTGTCTATTAAAATTGTGAGTTTTGCCTTTTGGTTAGTCTGGTGATTTTTTTCTTGATAGTTGGGCATACTATGCTAGGTAAAAGGTATTGCTGTAGACAAGCCTTTAGCAATGGGGGGATGAGATGTGGGAGGGAGAAGTGTTCTATAGTCCTATGATTAAGTCCAGTCTTTCAGTGAGCCTGTGCCTCTGTGCCTCAGGATTGCGAGCTTCACAAGTGTTTCTAAGGTTTTCCTCCTCCCTGCTTAGTGGGGAGAGGATGACTGGAGTGGGCTAGAATGAATATTTCTCTCCCCAAGGTCAGTTAGCCTCTGGTAATACCCCAGGAGGTTAAGTTCCTATTAACGAGTTTCCCCTGACCAGCAGGCATCGTTAAGAAGAATATAATGCTCTGGATTATTTCAAAATGGTTCTTTTTCACCTTTCCCTGTCAGAAGCACTTAAAGACTTTTCTCCAGAATGTTCTGTGGGAACCTGATCAAGCTCTTGGAGGTAAATCTCAAAAAGTTATGGGAGTCCCCCTATGACTAGGTCTCCCTGAAGTTTTCATTCTCCAACTCATCCACACTGAACCTCCAAAGTTTGTCAGTTACAGCTCAGGGTGTTTGTTTGTTTGTTTGTTGTTGTTGTTGCTGCTGTTGTTGTTTTTACCCCAGAACTCGTTTCCAGGGCAATTTCCACTCATGAGTCTTTGCTCTGGGAAGCTATGACTCCCTGTATTCATCTGACTTTCTCCTATCTTGGGGGTTATGGTTTGCCCTGTGTCCTCATCTGTCTTACAGAACCTGGAAAAGTTGATTTTTCAGTCTGTTCAGCTTTTTACTTGTACAAGGAGAACTAGAAACCAACAGTCCTTACCTTTTTTTAAGTAATAATTTTTAAAGCAATAAATAAATAAATGCAAAATCTGCATTTTGAAAGTGCCATAAAGTTGAAAAACAAATTACAGCCAGAGAAAAAATATTTTCATTTCACATAATATACAAAGTCAAATTTCCTTAATAGAAAAGTGGACAGATGACAAGAATACAATTTACAAAATAAATAAAAATGCCTTTTAAGTATTTAAAAAGATGTTTAAATGTAGACAAAGTATTTAAAAACTGCTTATTTAACTAGTCCCTGTTTTTATTGTTATTATTAACTTCCCAAATAAAATAAATCCAAATTAAAGCTATCAGATTTCATTTTTTATTTCTGATTGCCAAAGACTTTAAAAATTGGATAACATCTTTTGGCAAAGGTATGAGCTTTTCTATACTCTGTTATTGAGAATGTAATGTGGTATAATTTCTTTGGAAAGAATTAGCAATATCTATCAAAAGTTAAAAGATATATATCCCTGATACAGCAATTTCAATCCTAGGGTTGATTCCTCAGATAAATATGTGCCCAGATATGTATATAGAAGAATATAAATTGTAGCATCTTTAGTAATATAAAATCTGGAAACAGTTATATACACCATGATATAGCAATATAATGAAGTATCTATAACTCTTTAAAAGAATAAGGTGGTGCTATAGTATGACCATGGAGAGATTTTGAAGATGCAATATTAAGGGAAAAAAATACAGAAAAAGTCTATGTATATTCATAAAAAGATATTTCTGAAAGGGGAGGAAAGAAAATGTTAACAGTGCCTGGCTCTAAGAAGTAGTAGGCCAGGGATAAATGAGGGAAGACCCACCCATGTCTTTTCATGATATGCTTTTATTATTTATGAGAGGAAGAAAGTGAGAAGAGGGTGGGACTTCCTACAGTCTGTAGTGTTTTTGACTCCTCTGGAGGAGGTAAAGTTAAAATGTATTCAGAAGATAAGAAAACTGGTAGAAATAAAGGTAAATTTGAGTTATGTAGCCTGAGCCACAGGCATCAGCTGACTTCAGAATGCAGATCAGTAGTCCCTCCCAGAGAGAGCCTTGCACATGTGCGCTGAGCCTCCCAGGCTCTGAGAGGGGTGGCAAGGGGGATTGGCACTGCTTCTGGGGAATGGGGGGGGGGGGTGGTTGGGATGATGCTGCAGAAAAGCCATTACCTGGAGGACCTAGAACAAAGGGAGGGGAAAGTACAAGTCCTTACCCTGAAGGTCATGTACTAATAGTGAGAGCCCAATCCAGCACATTTGTTCATTCATCCATCCATTCATTCATTCAAATACTCATCAGTCTTTCTTTCCAGTCATGTCAGTAAATATTGAGGATCTACTGTATTCAATGGGGCTGGAAAATCATTATCAAAGAGCAAAACAGAGGTCCTGCCTTCCTGGAACTTATAGTCTAAGTAGAAGAACCAGTATGGAGCAAACAATTCTAACATACATTACACAAAGGGTGCTATAAGGGACTAGATAATGTAATAGGTATAACTCTTGGTCCACATACTCAAGGGTACAAGAAATTCTAGACTTCCTTACTTCATCAAAACCAAATTAAGACTAATTTCCAGAATATATAAGCAACTCTTACAACTCAGCAATAAAAAAATAATTTAATTTTCAAAATGGCCAAATTTTTGTGGGGGTTTTTTTTGAAGATGTATTTTTTTTATTTCAGAGAATTTTAGGAGGGGAAGAAGGAGAGAGAGAGAGAAACACAAGCAGACTCAGTGCATACCAAAACCCCAAGATCAGACCCAAGCCAAAACCAAGAGTAAAATGCTTAACCAACTGTGCCACCCAGGTGCCCATCACGGTGACCAAAATTTTGAAAAGACATGTCTTCAGAGAAGTTATGCAATTGGCCGGAAAGTACATGAAAAGATATTCAATGTCACTGGTCATTAGAGAATTGCAAGATACTATAGGCTACAACTTCATACCCACTAGGAAGGTTATCATCAAAAAAGACAAATGAGGGATCCCTGGGTGGCGCAGCGGTTTGGCGCCTGCCTTTGGCCCAGGGCGCGATCCTGGAGACCCAGGATCGAATCCCACGTCGGGCTCCCGGTGCATGGAGCCTGCTTCTCCCTCTGCCTGTGTCTCTGCCTCTCTCTCTCTCTCTGTGACTATCATAAAAAAACAAACAAACAAACAAACCAAAAAAAAGACAAATGATAGTAAGTGCTGGCAAAGATATGGAGAAATTGAAATGCTTATCCATTCCTGGTTGGAATTTAAAGTGTTGCAGCCTCTTTTAAAAACAGTTTTGCAATTCCTCAAAAAGCTAAACATAGTCACCTATGTCCCAGCAATTCTAGGAATACACTCAAAAGAACTGAAAAATAGGGACCCCTGGGTGGCTCAGCGGTGGAGCATCTGCCTTTGGCTCAGGGCATGATCCCGGGATCTGGGGATCGAGTCCCACATCGGGCTCCCTGCGGGGAGCCTGCTTCTCTCTCTGCCTATGTCTCTGCCTCTCTCTCTCTCACACACACATGAATAAATAAATAAATCTTTAAAAAACAGGAAAAAAGAACTGAAAAATATGTCCACATAAAAACACGTACAGAAATGTTCATCATAGGGATCCCTGGGTGGCGCAGCGGTTTGGTGCCTGCCTTTGGCCCAGGGCGCGATCCTGGAGACCCGGGATCGAATCCCACATCAGGCTCCCGGTGCATGGAGCCTGCTTCTCCCTCTGCCTGTGTCCCTGCGAGGTGCCTGCTTCTCCCTCTGCCTGTGTCTCTATCTTCTCTCTGTGTCTGTCATGAATAAATAAATACTTTAAAAAAAAAAAAAAAAGAAATGTTCATCATAGGGATCCCTGGGTGGCGCAGCGGTTTGGCGCCTGCCTTTGGCCCAGGGCACGATCCTGGAGACCGGGGATGGAATCCCGCATCGGGCTCCCGGTGCATGGAGCCTGCTTCTCCCTCTGCCTGTGTCTCTGCCTCTCTCTCTCTCTCTCTGTGACTATCATAAATAAATTTAAAAAAAAAAGAAATGTTCATCATAACATCATTATAAAATGCAGAAACCACACAAATGTCCATCAACTGATGATGGACAAAGAAGATGTGGTTTATGAACACAATGAACCATCATTCAG
The DNA here is from genome assembly GCF_048164855.1 of Canis lupus baileyi. Classification (NCBI taxonomy): domain Eukaryota; kingdom Metazoa; phylum Chordata; class Mammalia; order Carnivora; family Canidae; genus Canis; species Canis lupus. Next base: position 77,460,412 of record NC_132840.1, read on the forward strand.
CCATAAAAAGGAATGAAATACTGATACATGGTACAGTGTTGGTGAACCTTATGCAAAGTGGAAGAAACCAGACACAGAGGCAACATATTATATGATTCCTTTATTGAAATATCTAGGATAGGCAAAATGGAAATAGAAACAGAAAATAGATTAGTGATTGCCAGAGGCTGGGGGAAAGTGGTGGATAAGATGTGTACAGAGCTTTTTTTTCTTTTTAGGATGACGAAAATGTTCTGGAATTGCAGAACTCTGTAAATATGCTAAAAAACCACTGAACCATATACTTTAAAAGCATGATTTTTGTGATATATGCATTACATCTCAAAATTGTGAGAAAAAAGTCAAATCAAATCTGACCCTGAACTCCCATCTTCCCAGGCTGGTGGGAAATTCCATGTCAGGACCTATTAAGGCTTCATCGTCTCCCTGAAGGTGCACAAGAATTCCTGAGGCTGACAGGGACCTAGAAAGAATCCTTGTATTCATTTTCTAACAAAGGCTGCTAATCTCCTTATTGTCCTGACCCACGTGGTACCTTGAAGCCTTCTGGTTCTGTTACTTACGTGCCACATAAGAGGCATGGGCAACTAGGGCCATTCTTGGAACCCTAGTGCTTCTTAGAGCCCAAAAAGCCATCCCCACTCAACTTTGAGTTCTTTACACCTCCTTCTGCTCCCCAAATAAGACAAATATCAAGTCTCTACTCTAGCAGAACCTGTGGACCACTTTCCCCTCCTTGAGCTTGAGAAATGTCTGTCCCGCTTTCCTCTCTCCAAAATATTACTTCTTTCCTTCAGAAACACTTCGCATAATGAGTTAAGATTTTCCCAAAGGGAGCACCTGAGTCTCAGTCGGTTATGTGTCTGCCTTCGGCTCAGGACATGATCCTGGGGTCCTGGGACTGAGCTCCACCTTGGGCTCCCTGCTCCACGAGGAGCCTGTTTCTCCCTCTCCCTCTGCCCTTCTCTCCCGCTGTATTCTCTCTGTCTCTGTCTCCCAAATAAATAAATAAAATCTCTAAGAAAAAAAAAAGATTTTCCCAAAGGACAGAATGAGAGAGTACCCACCTCTCTTCCAGTAAATGAATATGGAGGCTTGTCTTCCTGCTTAGAATGGAGAAAGTTAACACTTCTGGGAAAAATGAAATTATGATCTCAACATACACTCCTGGTGTATCTATAAGGTGGAGAACTCCTCTCAGCAAATAATTTGTCTCTCCCCAAGAGATTTTTCCTTATTAGAGGCCTTGGGTCCAGAGAGGAAACCATGGAGATCTTGGTCTACTGTCTCCGAATCAGAGCTGACCTAAGCTAACGATCTCAAGTCCAAGTAGGACAAACTGTGTTCATCCGACACTTGTGAAGGAAAGGGGGATGTAGCTGGAGAAGGCTGGGAACTCCATAGACTGCGACTCAGGAAGGAGAGGAGGAAAACAGGTTGGGAAAAGGCATCCTAAGTTGCCATGAAGTTTAATGGATGCTTCCTGAAGACCATCTGGGAGTTCTTGAGCCAAAGTCAGCAGATGCCAGGATCCTAGGTGGGTCAGGAGCGCATGTGCCTTAGTACCCTGGCCACTCAGTCATGGGCCGGAGCAGCCCCTCTAGAGGTGTGCTGATGAGATTTCCCCATGCAAGAGCTGAAGCCCTCTTGAGTTGAGGGCTGCTCCTGCAGTAGGTCCCCGGGGCCTGTGAATGCCCACCCAAGAATGATGGCGGGGCTGCAAGGGCAAGGGCCTGGTGGAGGTGTGAGATGGGGGACAAATTGTGGAAGGCAGAAGAGCCCTTCCCTTCCATATGTGTCCCATTGATGAGGAACATAAAAAGGATCTGAGGCTTCAGGATGGTTTTCCGGAGGCAGCGTGGGGTCATGGGAAGACCCCTAGCTTGGCAGTTGGCAGAAGATTCTGAAAGAAGATGAGCTGAGATGAGAAAACTTCTTTGCTTGCCTGGTTACTGTCTTTGCAAGGGCTCCAAGGTGCTCGTGCTGTAGATATTTACAGAGTTTTTGATAAAACAGTTCTTTCTGTGTTACTTCATCAGCAGTCCCTGTCCCCCCATCCCCGCCCTTCCTGGAAATAGAATCCAGGGGCAGGGTGAGCACAGTTTGGGTGGCATGCTCTCCTCTCTGTCCCGGGGGACGTGGTGTTGATTTCCGCGGGCCAGACTGCTGCATTCCTCCCCCCGGAAAGTCCTTTCTCAGGAGGCTCGTCAGCCCCTCATGCAGACAAGCCCCTAGAGCTCAACCCGCTGGGTCTCCAGCCATGTCCCTACAGGTCAGAATCCTACACCATCTATTCCTATTTGGCTGCAGGAAGCTAGACGCTACTCTGTCTTGTTTTGTTTTGTTTTGTTCTTTTCTAAGTCCCAGGTTCTCTCCAAACACTTCCCAAAGTGAATCCCTAGTAAAAACTCGTTTGAAGAGAACCTGCTCCACTGCCCCATTTCTTACCACTTTCTGAAACAGAGAGAGGGGAGAGGACTTGGCTTCATCCCCCACGGCCACACACCTCCATCAAAGTGAGACTAAAGCCAGAGGCCTTTTTAAGGATTATTCCCTGAGAAACAGAGACAGAGAACCATTAAAAGCTAGTGTCATCCTTCTGTGATGTTGCCAGGCCTTTGCATTGAAGCAGAAAAAATTCCAAATATTTTTAGCATCATAACACGGACAATCGTTTAAGAACAGACACAGAGCCTTGCTTACTGGAGGGAATGTTTTTTCACATGAATGGATGTATACGATACTGTCTTCAGGAAAAATCTAAGGTTTGTCTTGGAGGGATGCTCTTAGTTGACAGGTCAACCAGTGAAGAAATGGGCTACAAAACTTCTCACTGGTAGAGAGACTGAAAATGAACTGGGCACCAACATCCACTGCCAACCGTGGTGCCCAAGCTCATCCTCCCCCTAGAATAGGCAACACTGGGCAGACATAAACTTGCTGCCCATCTGGCAAAAGCCCAGGGTGACAGAGAGATCATTAGGCTAAGGAAGGAGCCAGAAGTGAGATCTCATCTGGATGAAATAGGGCTTCCCTAATGGATCTCAAGACAGTGGCTTTTAAAAATCCTGCCTCAAAAAGTTAAAAATACGGGGCACCTGGATGACTCAGTGGCTTAAGCATCTGCCTTCAGCTCAGGTCATGATTTCAGCCACCTGGGATTGAGCCCCACATTGGACTCTGCTCGGCAGGGACTCTGCTTCTCCTTCTCCCTCTCCCCCTGCTCCTGCTGTCTCTCTCTCACTCTCTCTCTCAAATAAATAAATAAAATCTTAAAGAAAAAAATTAAAAATAGAATTACCCTATAATCCAGCAATCTCATTACTGGGTATTTATCCAAGAATAGAAGAACACTAATTCAAAGAGACACATGCACCCCTATGTTTATAGCAGCATTATTTACAATAGGCAAGATATGGAAGCAGCCTAGACATCCATCAACAGGTGAATGGACAGGGAAGATGAATGGACACACACAATGGAATACTACTCAGCCATCAAAAATGAAATCTTGCCATTTGCAACAACATGGATGGAACTAGAGGGTATTATACTAAGCGAAATAAGTCAGTCAGAGAAAGACAATTTTTTTTAATTTATTTTTTATTGGTGTTCAATTTACTAACATACAGAATAACCCCCAGCAATGGCCACGATAGCCAAACTGTGGGAGAAAGACAATTATTATATGATCTCACTCATATGGAATTTAAGAAAAAAGTCAGAGGAGCATAGGGGAGGGGAGGGAAAAAATAAAACAAGATGAAATTGGAGAGGGAGACAAACCATAGACATTCTTAATCATAGGAAAAGAGGGGGTTGGAGGGACAGGGTAACTAGGTAAGGGGCATTAAGGAAGTCATATGATGTGATGAGCACTGGGTGTTATATGATGAATCACTGATGAATCACTAAATTCTACCCGTAAAACTAACAATACAGTATATGTTAATTGAATTTAAATTAAAATTTAAAAAACAAAAAATACACATAATGGAATATTATTATTCAGCCATAAAAAAAATGAAATCTTGCCATTTGTATCAACATGGAATGGAACTAGCCAGCATAGTGAAATAAGTGAAATAAGTCCAAGAAAGGCTATACCATGTCACTTATATGTGGAATTTAAGAAACGAAACAAGCAAAGGGAAAAAAATTAGACAAACCAAGAAACTGACTCAACTATAGAGAACAACTGATGGTTACCAGAGGGAAGGGCACTGCAGATGAAACAGGCGATGGGGATTCAGGAGCACACTTGTCGTGACGAGCACCAGGTGTCGTATGGAAGTGTTGAATCACCATACCATACACCTGAAACTACTATAACACTATATGTTAACTGGAATTATCATAAAAACTTTAAAATCGATACATAGACACACAGATAAAATCCTGCCATATGTAACAACATAGATGACTCTGGAGAATATCCTGTAAATGAAACAGACCGGACAAAGAAGGACAATTCCACCTATAGGAATGGTGCAAGATTCCACCTACAGGAGGGATCTGAACTGGTCAAACTCAGGGGCACCTTGGTGGCTCAGTGTTGAGCATCTGCCTTCAGCTCAGGGTGTGATACTAGGGTCCTGGAATCGAGTCCCACATCGGGCTCCCTGCATGGAGCCTGCTTCTCCCTCTGCCTGTGTCTCTGCCTCTCTGCGTGTGTGTCTCTCATGAATAAATAAATAAAACATTTTTTAAAAAATTTTAAGAGGGTAGGGATGCCTGGGCGGCTCAGTGGTTGAGCATCTGTCTTCAGGTCTGGTCATGATCCCTGATCCTGGGATCCAGTCCCGTGCTTCTCCCTCTGCCTGTGTCTCTGCCTCTCTCTGTGTGTCTCTCATGAATAAATAAATAAATAAATACAATCTTAAAAACAAAATAGGAGGGTAAAGGATCCTGGGTGGTGTAGTCGATTAAGCATCAGACTCTTGGTTTCAGTTCAGGTTGTGATCTCAGGGCCATGAGGTTAAGCATTATGTCGGCTCTGAGCTCAGCAGAGTCTGCTTGAGATTCTCTTTCCTTCTCCCTCTGCCTCTCCCACTTGTTCTCTCTCTCTCTCTCTCTCTCTCTCTCTCTCTTTAAATAAATAAATCTTTAAAAGAATTTAAGAGGGTAAGGAGGCCTGGGTGGCTCAGCAGTTGAGCATCTGCCTCTGGCTTGGGGTGTGATCCTGGAGTCCCAGGATTAGGTCCCCCATTGGGCTCCCTACAGGGAGCCTGCTTCTCCTCCCTCTTCCTATGTCTCTGCCTCTCTCTGTGTGTCTCTCACGAATAAATACATAAAATCTTTAAAAATAAAAAAATAAAATTTTAAAAATTAAAACAAATTTAAAAATTTAACAGGTAGATCTCAAGATCTCATGTCAAATATTCTTACCACAATAAAAAAAAAAAAAATTGTGACCGGAGACCAGAGTATATTTGATGAGTAAATACAAGTAGGTAAATAAATACATAAATAAATTTGTAAAGTAAGGTAAAGTCCAATACATGTCAACTGGTCATTATCCTGAGCATAATAGCAGATCATAGCACCAGGATCCATAAAGAACCAAATGAAACACCAGTATTTGGTTTTCAAACTCAGTAGACACCAAAAAAGAAAAGTCAGGCCCCAATAAAAGTAGCTCTACCTTTCCTACATTATCTAGCAGAGCCCTTTGCATATAATAGATATGCAGTAAGTGTTGGCTCTGGGCCTCATTAGGTATTCCTGACAGTGAACATTAATTTATCTGGGTTTATACTTATGACAGATTTCCTCAGTTAAAACTTCTGGATAAAATCTCTTTGAAAATGTAAACATCATTAAAATTTCACCCCATGGCTTTCAACTCCCTGAGGTCAATCGGACCAGTCCTTTTCATCTTCTGCTCAAGTACAAATTAGCTCTTAGATCAGATGGCTCGTATAGGCCTGTGCTCTTCTTTTCCAGAATAATCGTTTAACGGTGGTTGGAATAACCATAGGGCTGTTATCCGCAGTGCAAGAGAGCGCAGGGGAAAGCTGTGAGCAGCCTTCGTGGGTTGGCAGATGCTGTGATTTTCATCCCAGATTAGCAGTTGTGTTGAGCTATATGTTTCGGCATAGACACATTCTCTTGGCAAACAGACTGTTCTTTTTGATGTATGCCTCCAACAGACTGGTGGCAGCGTGCTCAGGAAGGGAGAGTCAGGCTCCTCCAGGAGTGTGAGCCAGCCCCGGGATGCAGGGCCCTGGTTGAACCTCAAAAAATAAGCCTCAAAAGGTGTGGTTCTGACTCTTGGTTTCAGCTCAGGTCATGATCTGTGGGTCCTGAGATGGAGCCACATGAGGGGTGAGGAATATGTTTTCTCTCCTCTCCCTCCCCCTCTGCTTCTCCCCCACATACATATATACATACATAAAATCTTTTTTTTTTTTAAAGGTCTGGTTCTGTGAGTGAATGCATAAACAAAAAGAGGTTTTTTGCACACAATGGAACGCTGGTCAGCCTTCAAAAGGAAGGAAATCCTGACATGTGCTCTAATATGGATGAACCTCAAGGACACGATGCTAAGTGAAATAAACCAGTCACAAAAAGACAAATAGGTAGGATCCACTCACATGAGGTACAGAGAATGTCAAATCCAGGTTGCCAGGGACTGGGTTGGGGGGAGGAGCGGGGAGTTATTGTTTACTGTTAATGGGTACAGAGGTTTGATTTGGAAAGACAAAGGTATCCCCAAGGAGGAGGTGGTGGTGGTGGTTGCACAGCAGTGTGACTACTGAATGTTGCCGAACTGTAAACTTTTAAAAAAGATTAAAAACGTCCTGAATTTTTATGTCATGCGTGTTTCATGTTCTGGATATTTTGTGACACTTATTTGATCATTTTATGAATCAGAACATCTTTCTCTCTCCCTCTCCACTCTCCCCTGCCCCCCTTTTCTATACCTCATCTCAAATTTTTCATTAAATTTGAACGTTTGGTCCATATGTGTCATGTAGAATACTAGATGTAGGTCAGAGATGTCACTATATAGAAAAGCAAGCAAAAGCAAAGCTTACTACCTCCCCGTGTTTCGGAGGTAGTGACCCAGTGATGAACTTTATAACCACCACACTTCCTCCTGCTGGGTAAGCCACAGAGTTCAGTCTACACACTGGCACATGTAAATACTCTTCTTGCCAAATGAATCAATTGGTTGAAAACATTAATTATTTGAGTAGGCATTTTAGAATAGCTCTGGGAGAAAAAAAAAATCCATGACTAAAAGCAGGTCAAAAAAATAAAAACAAAACAGCATTGGTTCCTCTATTTCTATTTGAACTTGCCCGATGCCTTTAGATAATTCATCTGATGCTGAGTTCCCCTCTGTCCCCGAAATGAATCTCTTTCTTTGTCCACAGTCTCTTCCCTGAAACTCTCACCCTGACCCACTGTATATTATCCCCAATCTTCCTGAATTCAGAACTTAAGTCTCTTTCTCACCTCATCGTTGGGTAATAACACTTGGCATCACTTATGTCTTTGTCTTTGGTATTGCTTTGGTTTGACTTGCGTTTCGCCTTTTGCACCACAACATAGTTTTCCCCCAGCATTTGGCCACCATGACCTTGAATTTACAGTTCCACCAGGAACTCATGGATAGTGTCCCAGTGTATTCCCCACAGCCTTCGGAAACCTTCTTACCTCTTCTAGTTCTTTGGCCATGTTGCCAAGGTAACCGGGACATCAGCCCCACCAATCTTAGGTACCTGCTGTGTAGACATAAAAGCATGGTAGTTCGCATGTAGATGTGTTTCTGGCTGGAATACCATGTGACAATGACTAAACCAGGTAACGTGTCCCAACACGACTTAGATAAACTAAACATGTCACCGGGCAGTCCTAAAAACAGAATTTTTTTAAAACTGAAGAACAAAAGGGGAACATCTTTAAACCAGAAAGAGCAAGAAGAATATCTAGAGGGAAAAAAAAATAATCCATATTAGAAAGCAGGTAGATTTCTTTAGCAGTACAAGTGAGAGAAGAAGTGGAATTTGGGGAAAATAAGCAAAAGGATCCAGTCCCAGGGAAAAATGAAGTCAAGCCTGAATAGACTGATCCAATTTGCCCTGGGGAGGCAGGATAGTATAGTACATATGGGTGTGGGCCTGGGAACCAGTCATTTCTGAATTCCAAACCCAGCTCCTCTGTCTACTGTTCAGGCAAGCTACTCATCCTCACTAAGCCTGAGGGTGCTCACCTGTAGTAATAATACCTAAATCTTGAGTTTGGGAGAATTACAGGAGACAATATTCTCAAGCAATTATTGCAATGCCTGGCACAGAGTAAATTCTCAATTAAAGATAATGATAATTGCAACTAGGCCAAGTGAAGAATCAAGTGAAAAATGAGAGAGAAGGGGGTGCCTGGATGGCTCAGTCAGTTGAGCGTCCAACTCTTGGTTTCGGCTTAGGTCATGATCTCAGGGTCATGGGATCCAGCCCTGCCTCCACTCTGCACTCAGCTTGGAGTCTACTTAAAATTCTCTCTTCCTCTCCCTCTGCCACTCCCCACCCACATTACTCTCTCTCTAAGAGAGAGAGAAAGAGAACTGGGCTGAAGTTTTCATAGTGAAAAAACAGACTCAAGAGCTATCTTTGAATGTGCAATGGGCCATCATGTGGAAGGGGAGGCTTAAAAGTGTTTTGCTTTCCTTCAATGGGTAGATTTTAGGTCCAAGGTGAAAGCTAAAGGAAGGGAACTTGTAGCTCAATAAAGAGAAAGTCTTCTTTCTGACATTCCTGGGGACCAGAGTCATTCTGAAAAAAAGGGGATGAGCTTTGGCAGGACTGTTGTCACAGAAGTCAGGACTGGACTGGACGTTGTGAAGGTTCCTTGCAGTGTTGGGATTCCATTTTGTTCTACTGCTTATCATAAATAGTATCAAATATCATTGGTCATTTTTCTTATTGATCATTTTTTGAGTAGCATGGTGGGGTAAGAGGAGAAGAAAGGGGGTACAAGGAAGTAGAGGATAAAGTTCCTGTCTTTGAAATATTTGCAGTACCCTTAGGCAAGCAAGATACTATATGTCGTAAATAAATATTTATTAGAGCTGAGTTTGAGGTTAGGCCCATGCTTGTCGGTAGAAATTCAGAGGAATTGAGACAGCCCCAAGGATCCTGAAGATGTACACATTAGAATAAACAGTATAAAACAACAAGATGGTATATGCTAAGGGCTGAGGTTCTCGTAAGAGGTCTACGTGAATTCAGAAGGAGAAATTGGGACTCCTGGATGGCTCAGTCATTGAGCGTCTGCCTTCAGCTCAGGTGGTGATCCTGGGGTCCTGGGATCAGTCCCACATCGGGATCCCTTCAGGGAGCCTGCTTCTCCCTCTGCCTGTGTCTCTGCCTCTCTCTGTGTGTCTCTCATGAATAAATAAATAAATAAATCTTTTAAAAAAAGAAGAAAAAAATTAAAAAATTTAAAAAACAAGAAGAAGAAAAAGAAATCCTTTATTTGAGCAGAAGCATATTTATGCATAAGCAGTAATGTCTTGGTGAATACTTGGTTCACACCACACTCCTGACTAATCTCAAGAAAAGGTGTTTGTATTCTGATCTGAGGCCTTGCTAAGAATAAGGTATAGGACAGAAAAAACAGGCACTTGTCAGATGTCCACAGCCAGAAGAAATGGTAGGTCCTTCTGCCTCCTGGAGTAGTGACAGTGAAGGAGGGGAGATGGGAAAACAGGAAGTGAGCAAAGGGTCCCCTCTAGGCATGACAGTGAATGAAAACAATATTACAGACTAGTTTTTCATTTTTTCAAGTTTGGTTGATTTGTTATTACGTAGGTAGCTTAAAGATGACTTGATAAGTTCCCATTACATCCCATTTGTCTCAATTACATCTTAATTCTTTCTTTGTGAGAATTTCTGTCTTCCTCAGAGAAAGAAGAAATGAATGAGAAAGGGAGTAATATTTTTCTAAGCCTGGACATCAGACACTTTACCTACTTTATCCTTTTTTCTCCTGAAAACAATGACATGAGTGTCATCAGGACCTCTACATAACGCAGAAACTGACATACAAAGATGGAAGTGACTCACCCAGGGGAACAGTGAAAAGAATTCAAATTCAGATCTGTCTGGTTCCAAAGCTGGTTTGGAACTATCCTACGCTGTTTTCCCATTATGCTGATGCTGATGCTGAGGATGATGGTGATGATGGTGATGGGGAGGGCGGGCGGGGGATGCAGTAAGCTGAAGAACTGAATTACCGAATCATTGTATGCTCAAGGTTCTAGAGGCGGAAAGAAGACAATGTTAACAACCAACACAAGAGGGACCTGTAACACCAGACTACAGGGAAATAGACCCAGCTGAAAGCAGCCTGCCCACTCTTGAATCCCGGGAGAGAAGCAATCCTGGTAATGGAGTTGCCTCCAATTTAGCCAGTTCAAGATTTCATTTTTCATCCTGATTTCTTTTTCCTTTTTAAGATTTTATTTATTTATTCACGAGAGACACACAGAGGGAGACAGACACAGAGAGAGGGAGAAGCAGGCTCCCTGCAGGGACCCGATGCGGGACTCAATGTGGGACTCAATGTGGGACTCGATCCCAGGACCCCGGGATCAAGACCTGAGCCAAAGGCAGTCACTCAACCATTGAGCCACCCAGGTGCCCCTTTATCCTGATTTATAAGTCAACTCTTATCCTTTGGTAAAATTTAAATAAGTCTGTTAACAAGACATTAAGGAGTTTGTGCATCGCCTTCAACAAAACTGCATTTGGTTTCGTTGGTCGTGATTTTATAATTATTTTACTTTATTTAGATGCATTTATTACTTAGATCAAATAGAGAAACTTCATTTTCATGGAAAAAAAAATCTTTAAGTAAACAATCCAAGACACCTATTTTGAGTGGGAACAAGGAATGCTCTAGTGACAAAACCCCAACATTCTCATTAAAGCAAAGATAGTCAAATAAGGTCACTATGCTCCCAGCTGAGCTGTGAGTTCTTAGGGTGAGGGAGAGGGGAGAAGGAAAGAAAGCCAGAGAAGAGGGAAAATAGAATGAGAAACAGATGGCCTTCAATTTCCAAACCCGAAACTTTTTTTTTTTTTTTTTTTTGGTTGTTTACTATTTGTAATCTGAACCAAAAACAGGAGGTAAATACCATTGCCTTCAAGTGACAACTCACAAACCCGGAGGCTGGAAGTCATGCCAGCAACTCCCCCAGGCTTGGAGTGGGGTAAGAGGGGGCCCTGGGGCGCTTTGCCCCATCCCACATGTGGTCCTGGCCACAGGCTCCTGCTGGTCCCATTGCCTTCCAGTTTAGGGCTTTGGGCTGACTGGGAATCAGCCTTGCTCTGGGCTCTGCCTGTGGGGTTCATACTCAGCCCAACCCGCAGCGTGAGGAGTGCACAGACCCCGGGGTCCCAAATGTAGTGAGTGTGGGTGTTGTGTCTTCTGGTTCTGAAGAGAGAAATAATGTCTTTCAAGTTCTAATTCATCTTTCCAGCTTGCTACCATGCTGGCTTTTCAAATGCAACACGTCCAAAATTAATTTTGCAAACCCCTCTCTTCCTGCCCTCAATTAAGTTTCTCTTTTCGAGGATCCAATTTCTGAGAATGGCAATTTCTTTGTCCTTGAAACTCAAACATTTTTCATTCACTCCCTGTATCCAAGCCATTCTGATCCTCTACAAGGTGTAGATTTACCTCCAAAATATCTCTGGAATCTCGTTTTTCATTTTCAAATGCACTGCCAACATCCAATTCAATGCTCTCACTTGGGTTTTTGTAACATTATAATCAATCTCTTTTTATCCCTGAAAATGATCCTGAGTTTATATCAGAGAGAGCAAAAATCCTACGATCTTTCAGTGTTGATGAAATCCATTTTTTATTATGATATTTAAATATAAGCCAACATAAAATTATAAATGTTTTTACCTGTAGTTATTATACAGTATAACTAAAACATTTTGCATTAAATTATATAGACATGCAAAGCTAATAAGACTAAAATACATTAATTATAATATAGCCTATTGTTTTACTGAAACTAGTATTTGAAAGGTAAATTAAAAATATCTAAAAAAAAAGAAAGGTAAATTTTTTTTGTGTTTCACTTGCTATTAACTGAATTCTTCCTTCCCCCCTTTTTTTCTATTTGGGGAGGGGCAACAGGGAGCCGGGGAGGAGAGAGAGAATCCCAAGCAAGCTCACACCCAGCGTGGAGTCCAACACAGGGCTGGATCCCACAACCCTGAGATGATGACCTGAGCTGAAACCAAGCATCTGAAGCTTAACGAACTGAGCCACTCAGATGCCCCTCAACTGAATTCTTTTGCTGTTAAGTGTGGCAGGTCCCTTTTGGACTTGGTGTCATGTTGTTTTGGGTTTTTTTTTAAGATTGTATTTATTTATTCATGAGAGACACAGAGAGAGGCAAAGACACAAGCAGAGGGAGAAGCAGGGTCCCTGTGGGGAGCCCAATGCAGAACTCGATCTCAGCATCGTGGGATCACGGTCTGAGCCAAAGGCAGACGCTCAACCACTGGGTCACCCAGAGGCCCCTGTCACATTGTTTGTTTAAGAATCATCCCTTCTGGGACGCCTGGGTGGCTCAGTGGTTGAGCGCCTGCCTTCAGCCCAGGGCGTGATCCTGGAGTCTGGGATCGAGTCCCACATCGGGCTCCCCACAGGGAGCCTGCTTCTCCCTCTGCCTGTGTCTCTGCCTCTCTCTGAGTCTTTCGTGAATAAATAAATATAATCTTAAAAAAATAAAAAGAATCATCCCTTCTGAAACTGTCCCTGGATGATTTTTAATAGTGCGCTCCATAATTCAAAAACAAAAATTGTAACGCTTTCTTATTTACTTGCTAATGAACAGTTGCAGGGTAAAATGTGCAGACACGGGGTGCTTGGGAAACCTCTACTTTCACGAGGCTCCGTGTATCCAGCTGGTGCTTTGGGATCCAGGATCCCTACACCCGCAGGTGTCTCAGTTCTCTCGCTCAAATCTTTTTATTCAATCTGCTTCACCATTTCGGCCCTTTTCTGATGCCCTGACATCATGTTGCCTTAACTCGGTGCCAATGCCATCCTAGCCACAAGTTCATACACTGGAAAGTAAACTCCATAAAGGCAGGTGTTCATTGTTTCTTCCCTTCTTTTGGGGAAAGAAGCAGAACATGCACAGAAGTAAGGAGAACAGTGTGAGGAATCTCTCTGCACCTTTGCCCGCCTACCCTAATGGTCAAGTCCTGGACAGTCTCACTCCGTCTGTATCCTCACCCACGTTCCCTCATTCCCCTGCTCCACTGGACACTTCTTCTTTTTTTTTAAGATTTTATTTATTCATGAGAGACACAGAGAGAGGCAGAGACACAGGCAGAGGGAGAAGCAGGCTCCATGCAGGGAGCCCGACATGGGACTCAATCCTGGGACCTGGGATCACACCCTGAGCCAAAGGCAGATGTTTAACCACTGGACAGGCATCCCCCGACTGGACGCTTCTGAAGCTAATCCCAGACGTCAGATAAATTCATGCATGAATATTTCAGTATGTCTAAAAGATAAGAACTTTTGAAACATAACCACATATCATTACTATGTCTTAAAAAAAAAACCTCCAGTAATTTCTTGATATTGACAAATATCCAGTTAGTGTTCAAAGTTGCAGAAGGAGACCTTTGTTTTGTCTACCGCTGTACGCCCAGTGCTTAGAACGATGCCTGGCACATAGTAGGTGCTCAAGCAACACTTCCTGTGCCGGCGTGGACATTGACCTTCCGTGGAAGAATTCTGTTACGTGGCGTGGTCGCTCAAATACTCCAGAATATTACAACACTTGAAGGTTCTCATTAGGAGAAAATACATACTTTGAAAATGAACCTAGAATTTTCAGAGCTCCTAGAATATGTCCACGGACCCTAGTTGACTGATATATGGATACCCTGCCAATGACTCTTCAAGTTCTTCCCATGATTCTTTTGATCTTAAAAATTTAGGGGCACCTGGGTGGCTCAGTGGATGAGCAACTGCTTCAGCTCAGGGTGTGACCCCGGGGTCCTGGGATCGAGTCCTGCACTGGGCTCCCCACAGGGAGCCTGCTTCTCCCTCTGCCTGTGTCTCTGCCTCTCTCTGTGTGTATCTCATGAATAAATAAATAAAATATCTTTTTTAAAAAAAACTTGTAGTGCTCCCCATTACTTGCTAAGTTAAATCCAAATTCCTTGGCCCTCAGTCCCCTGGCTTCAGTCCACCAAGCTCCTCTCTTGCCACTCCGCTCCCCATCCTGGAAGGAACTAGTCCGAGGGGGCTGTCGCCTGCCCCTCTGGTGTCCCTCCCGCACCGGCCCTCCCTCCGGTCAGCCTGGACCCCGGTTCCTCGCATTCCCCATCACTGCTGATTGAAATCCTTCCTGTCCTTCAACAGCCTCAAATAGCATCTCCCGCAGGAGATCCTTAATTACATTCCTGCTGAATTGCAATATTCTCTTTCCTGAATTCAGCTAACATTGGATTGTACCTCAATTATCAGTTTCAAAATTCTGCCTGGTTCTGGGTTTGTTTTTTTTTTTTTTTTTTTTTTTTTTTTTGGTTTGTTTGTTTTCATTTTTATCTTTTCTCTCTTCCTAGACTGTGAGATTCTTAAGGGGAAAGCTTCGGCTGTTCTTTTCTGGGTATTCCCTACTAGGCTTGGCAGAGAGCTTTGTGTGGTTCTTGTAACGATTGTTTATTGATTGAGCAGAGCTAGCAGAGGCTGGACATCTCTTTTCTCAAATTCTCTCTTTCTCTCCATCTCCCCTTACTCTTTCTCCTCAATTTCCTGTTCACCTTGGGTTAAGTTTAAAAGCTTCTGCGGGTTTGCCACAGGCTTCGGGGAACGGTCTGACTTCTTGGCAGGGCCTAGGAGGCCTTAGCACCATCTGTTCCCTGCCTGTCTCCAGCTTTCTCTCCAACCATCCTGCCAACCACCCCTTCTTGCTTCGGTTCCTGAGCTCCCTGCCCTCGTTTGCCTCTAGCATTTACACATTATATTCTGTGTGCTTGAAACACTCTCCTTACCCTCTTAATTGAGTAGCATCATCTAGCTGTAGACTTAGATATCACTCCCCTTGGGAAGTCCTCCCTGAGTTCCTAAGTCTGGCCCGGGTATCTTTCCTCTACGTTCCTGCAAACCCCAAAACGTCACTAAGAAGAGCACTGATCTCTCTGCACTGGTACTGTCTGTTTGCCTGTCTACCTTCAAGAGCACTGGCGCATGTCCAGAAAGCAGGGTCATTGCTTCACTCATTGTTGCGTTGAATTGGAGCAAAGATTATGTGTGTTGGTAGTAATGGTTACATGACGTGTTGTGAAAGAAAACATGGGCTGTAGTAAGAAGGGTCTTGACTACCATACCAAGGAATTCAACTTTATCCTGAGGGCAGTGAAGAACCCTCTTTAGCTTGGGAAAGACAGGAATGCATCTCCTGGTAAGACTTCAGAATGAGTGCTTTACCTACAGTGCAGAGGATGGATGACAGTCCAGACTGACTCCTTTCCTAACTCCACCTTCAAGACTGTCACCAGGTTTGTCCTGTCCTTGGGCATTCCACAGTCTGGGTCTCTCCAGAACCCCCTAACCCCCTCCCAAAGCTGACTGGCCCTGGAGCTTTGGGGTCTGGTTCTGTGACAGCAGTCACATAACTAATCTGCTAATGTGCTTATAGGGATCAGAGTTCTTCCAGATAAGGAAGTAGGGTGCAGAGAACATGGTCCAGAGTCAGGACACCTGAAGTTAATTTTGGTTTCAATTATAGCCAGCTATGGCACCTGGGGTGAGACACTTGTGGCCCTAACCTCCACGCAGGGTTGCTGCGAGGATTAAAATCAAAGTGACTTTGAGTTTCAGAGAAGAGAAAAAGGTTTTTTTTTTTTTTCCACCAAGAGGAGAAGGGAATTAGAAATGTTTCATGGCATAAGTATCATGTGAGCTACACAAAAGCCTAGATCAGAGTACCTGGGAACTTTTGAAGGGTTTATTCTCAGGGAACAGAAAACAATTTATTTATTTATTTATTTATTTATTTATTTATTTATTTATTTATTTATTTTTCAGAAAACAATTTAAATATCATCTCAAGAATAGGTTTGGAGATTGTTATAAACTGAGTGTGTTCTTTACCCACCCTCCCCACCCCCAAACTCATATGTTGAAACCTAATTCCCATTGTGATAGGATCTGAGGGTGGGACCTTGGGGATGATCTGGTCATAAAGGTGAAGCCTTCATGAATGGGATTAGTGCCCTATGAAAGAGACCCAGAGAGCTCCCCTGCCCCTTCTGCTATGTGAGGGCACAGCAAGGAAACAGCCATCTAGGAACCAAGAACTGGGCTTTCATCAGACACTGAATATGCTGGTGCCTTAATCTTAAACTTCCTGGCTTCCAGAACTGTGAGAAGTAAATCTCTTGTCTGTAAGCCACCCAGTCTATGGTATTTGCTTGGGTTAAGACAGAGATCCAGATGAGTAAGATTTGATCTCAAAATATTTGTCCTAGGGATCTAGACGTCCTGGCTTCTGAACAAGGCTCAGGTGGTGCTGGTTTTTACTGTTTTGGCTCCCTTTTGCTTATGCTTTTAGAAGACCACCCTGCCCTGAATTAATACACTATTATCTACAACTCCATTCCTAATTTAATTGATAACATGACAGCCACTTTTTAAAAAATAGATTTATTTACTTACTTATTTTTATATAGAGAGAACATGCACAGGGAGAGAATCTCAAGCAGACTCTTCCGCCCTGAGGGCGGAGCCTGACACAGGACCAGATCTCATGACGCTGCGATCATGACCTGAGCTGAAACCAAGAGTTGGTGCCCCAATGGACTGAGCCACCCAGGTGCCCCCTGACAGCCCTTTTAACATTAACCATGTTCTAGGCTCTTGCTTGGATTTGGGTCAAATTCTGATTATCTTAGTACAGGTGTAAGAAATCTTCTAAGTGAACAAATGTGTGGATGAGCTCAAACACGGCTGAGCTCATGTTTGTTCTACTGGATTCTTTTTTTTTTTTTTTTTTTTATTATTTATGATAGTCACAGAGAGAGAGAGAGAGGCAGAGACACAGGCAGAGGGAGAAGCAGGCTCCATGCACTGGGAGCCCAACGCGGGACTCAATCCTGGGTCTCCAGGATCGCGCCCTGGGCCAAAGGCAGGCGCTAAACCACTGCGCCACCCAGGGATCCCTGTTCTACTGGATTCTAAGTCACATGGTGGCATTTTCCAATTCTATCCTTCCATCTGGGAGAAATGAAGACACTACCACATCAGGATCCACAGGCTTCTGCACACCTCACACTCTGGATGGGACCAAGTAGAAAAGCCAGATATTTCCATTCATCTAAGATAATACAATTTTAGGGGGTGCCTGGGTGGCTCAGTCATTTAAGTGTCTGCCTTGAGCTCAGGTCATGATCCCAGGGTCCTGGGATTGAGCCTCACGTTGGGCCCTCTTCCTGGTAGGGAGCGTGCTTCTCCCTCTCCCTCTGCCTGCTTCTCCCCCTACTTGTGTTCTCTCTCTCTCTCTCTCTCTGTCAAATGAATACATAAAAATCTTTTTTAAAAAAGGTAGTACGTTTTTAGGTATCTCCTTAACTGACCAAAGCACTGAGAAATGCTCATGATTTTTCCAACAGTGTGATTCTGAATTTCCTTGAGAAACAAGACAATGCTTAGGGTTGGGCAGGGTTAGTGGAGGGGTGGTATGTCTGGAACATTTCCACTCTTTTGTGGATCATTCTTATTCCAGTCTGTTAAGGTGCAAATTTCATCAGAGAATTGTCTCCTTCCACCTCACACACACTCACCACTTCTCTCCTGAGCCAGACATAGAAGAGAAGGGAAAAGTCAGGGTTTGGAGCCAGAATCTCTGGGGTGGAACCCCAGTTCTGGCACTTACAAGCTACGTGATTATAGGTTAATCTGTTCACCTCACAGAACCACAGTCTCCCACTTGTCCAATGGGGCTAACAATAGTAGGAGACTTTCTGGGGTCCCACATAGTGTCATGAATGCAGAACGACTGTAAATGGTGGTGTTCAAATGCTCATGCACTTGCCATTATCTCTCCTTTTTCAACCCCTCTCTGTCTGCATAGCTCAAGTGCAACTGAGGTAGAGGCTGAGGAGTTGATGAAAATGGAGGACTAAGAACCCTGGGGTAATGCATGATCCAAGAAGGTGCTGGGGATCATGTGATGAGGGTGAGCAGAGTAGAGGCTGCAGCAAGCATAAGTAAATGGGAAACCAGCCCCTCTTCCTTTGTTCCTTCCTCCCCTCCCGCCTTCCTTCTCCCCCGATTTAGCCTTACTTGAAGAAAGTGATCAGAGAGCAGACACTGCATCTTTCATCCAGTGCCTCTGCAGTCAGGTAAGAGGAGGGTGGGAAAAGGGGGCTTGCAGGGACAAGTGGGGGCATGAGTGGCCCTGCAGGTCATGAGCCGGCATCAGCAGTGCCCCCTGTGGAGAACTCGATGTGTCCATAAATGGGAAATGGCTGGAAAGTGCAGGTGTTCTGTAGAGAATGCACTTGCTGGGGTTGTTGCACCAGATGCTGTTCTTCTGGAACCCTCTTGCAACAACATGTCTTCTAGTCATTTCTAGAAAACCCTAAGAGTAGCTTACATGTGTGTGTGTTTCAGTTACAAGGTATTTCATTTATTTTCAACAACTTTATGCTCTAAATGGTATGATCTCCATTTTACAGGTGAAGAATCAGAGCCCCAGTGGTTACGTGACTTACCCAAGGTCACCCTTCAGGAAAGCAAGAGAAGCCAAACCAAATATCAAGCCCAGAGACTAAACCCAGTGATTGAGGGACATCAAACCATAGGTGCTGCTCAGAAGCCCTTGGACTCGCACATGAGGAAGCAGCCTTGGTGGGAGGGGAGATAGTCTTGAGCCACCACCCCTGTGGCTCTTTCCCACCCTCCTCCTGTGCTCTGCTAGCTCTCTTCTCTCTCCAGAGTGTCCACCAGCCCACACCATCCCCCACAGCTGCAGTTCTATGACCACAAAACACTTCCCACTTCACATCCTGCCACAGCCCTAGAAGAGCAAGAGCCACCACAACAAAAGGAAGCAGTTGAAGTAGCCAATCCCACTGTGTCTCCTTCCTTCTCTCTTCCCCACACAGCCCCTCCATGTCTACCTTCTACATACGGCAAGGCTTCTAAAACTCCTCAGACTCACAGTGAGGGATGTCAGGGGGCTTCTGGAACTGGCTTCTCTCCCCTCTGATGGGTCCAGGAGATTTGAAGTTACCAAGCATTTCAAGAAACTTACTTATTTTTATTTCTGACCCATCATTCCTGCAAAACCCCGCACCAGCTTTCATTCCATGGTTGTTACTCAGAGGGATTAGTATTACACAGAGAATTATCGCCCTCAGGTTTTAATGAGTAAGAGAAGGAAAACTCTGGAATTTGCAGGTGCATGGGCCCAGACTCTGTTTTTGCCCAAGCCTGTTTGTTTCCTCTTTTCCTGTCCTCCCTCCCAGTCTAATCCCGATATTACTGGCCATCAGCAAGTCAGCTGGACTGAATCCCATTGTAAAGCCTGACTCCTCTCTCTACAGCAAACATCTGCCAACCAGATGCCCTTTAGGGGCAGCCTGACTTTAAGTGTCATGTCTTATTGTCAGGTCATGTCAGCTGATGTTGGGTCAGAAGATACCGTCACCTGGTTTATAGGTGGCTACATACCTTCCCCTGGGGCCTAGCAAGCCTTATTTCCCACCATATGTTTCTTGGAGAAGAAAGCTAGCCTGGCTGCCTCCACCTTGTCTTCATTTTTGAGGTGTGTGCTCTCGCCTCCTGAGTTGAAAGGGGCCTTAGCAATGAGGAGAAGCTAAGAAGATGAAAGGCGCCTATGTGAACATCCACAGTCCAAGTCCTTATGAGCGACAGCCTTGCCCTTCAGTGGCTCCCCCCGCCACCCCTGGTAGTGGAGGCAGGCATGTACCTCACATGTAAGCATGGTCATTTCAGGCATGTCATAAAGGTGATCCCCCAGTGTCCTCATCTGTCAAATGGCAGCAGTACTGCAAACTTCTCAAGGCTCTTGGGGTGTAATTCTTTTTAAATATTTTATTTATTTATTCATAAGAGAGACACACAGAGGGAGGTAGAGACATAGGTAGATGGAGAAGCAGGCCCCCCACAGGGAGCCTGATGTGGAACTCGATCTCAGAACCCCGGATCACGACCTGAGGCAAAGGCAGATGCTCAACCACTGAGCCACCCAGGCAATAATTAATTATTCAGGTGTAATTAACGTGATAACTGTAAAGCACACACAGATGAGAGCTGTCCCAATGCCTTCAGTACCCTGAACAATGAATGAGTCCTATGTGCTGCCAGAACCAGCAGGACCATGAATGAAGAAATAAAAAAATGTAAGAAACAGTGAGTGAATAAATGAAAGTAATAGTTTTTTTGGTCAGTATAAGAGGAATGGTGTGCTCACTCACCTTTTATGAGATTTTATAGTCTGCAGGGCACATGTACACACTGCCTAATTTTAATCTTCAAGGACCTTTACATAGCTTTTTACTCATTTCTTTCTGCAGACCGGAAATGTGAGATCCAGACTTGTCTACAATGAACGAGGTGAGAAATAGCAGAATGGGAATTCAAGCTCAAGGCTTCCCCACTGAAGCCCAGCACCACTGCCATTCTCTGGCATGTCTATACCTCCTGTTGAATATTTGGGTTTGAGCTTCAACTTCACCTCTTTAGTGCCAGCCTTCCCTGTCTGCTCTATCAAGTGTCCTCCTCTATCTCACCCTCTTTCCTACTCACCTGTTTTACATCCTTCACCTCATCACCACTGCTATTTGACATCATCATTGTTGTTTTTAAGTCTGTAAGCCATTCTCTGTGCTGACTTCGACCTTCATTCTTTAATAAAAGAATCACAAGAGACTTAGGAAGCTAGTACAATTTTACCTCTGTGTTACCCACGCAAAATCGAAGTTTACAGAGTTTAGGTTACTTTCAATATTTTTTAAGGATTTTATTTATTTATTCATGAGAGACATTAGAGAGAGGCAGAGACACAGGCAGAGGGAGAAGCAGGCTTCCTGCAGGGAGCCTGATGTGGGACTCGATTCCAGGACCCTGGGATCATGACCTAAGCCAAAGGCAGAGACGCTCAACCACTGAGCCACCCAGGCGCCCCTCTGAGTTGAAACAGTAATAGCAGAGCTAGTCTAAAAAGAAGAATTCAGATATTTGCTTGCAAAGGTCACAATTTTCAATTCTGCACAGTCCCCTGAAAATGCCATATGGTTGTTTTTACAACAGGGGTGTTCGCTGTTGTTATTTTCAGAATGAATGTACAACTTCTACAACACCTCTTAAGAAAATTGGTGGCATCCTAATATCTACCGACTTTGGGAAGATTGAGAGTTATTGAAATCAGTGATTTCATTGATGGATACAATTACGGAGTAATTCAAGTGATTTTTCAGAATAATGGAGACAAGCAGCTGTCTGGGCCTCATTAATATCTGGCTTGAAAATGCATGTTCTGATTCTTCCCTACAGATTTTACTGAAGATCATTTCACTAGAAGCAGACACTGATTGGCCCTGAGAAGAAGATGGCCCAAATATGTGTCTGGGAGTGAAAGGAAATTAGCAATTTAAAACCTGCTGGCTATCACCTGTCAAGCAAACACTAGTGTTGACCATAAATTACTGGAAACAGTAGACAGAGCATGGATTTCACTGTCCAGTCTTTCTAACCATTTTGGGTAAATTCCTTAACTCTCTGAGTTTACTTTTCTCATCTGTAAGATGAAAAAAATAAAACCTTATTTACAGGGATGTTGTAAGGATTAAATTAAACAACCTAGTGTGCAGTTGGTGATAAGTTTGCTCAGAACATTTCTGGAATGCTTCTCTCTACCAGTCAGAACTCTATGCAGAAGATACTCACAGGAAGTGAAATCAACAAGTGGTTATTCATCCATCACCGATTGTTACTCATCCTGAACAAGTGAACGAGTGATTATTTTTCAAAACAGACCAACAGACAAGCAAGCCACAACACTAACACCACTTTACTGAGTGGCCATTCAGCAACCCCATCAAGTATCACTCAACTTTCCAGAACTTTTGTCAGATATGCTTAGAGAAGAAGCACTCCTTGGCAACTTCACCAAGGAACAACTTTCTAAATGGGGAAGTGGATTGGCCTGAGGACCAAAGCATGTATTAGTCACAGGAGGTGAGAGATGGTGACATTCTTGAAAATAGAGGGGACCAGAAATAGAATTACAAATATCTAGAACATTGTTTTCTCTAGGGAAAAGTTCAAAGGCAATAGCTTTGATGAGGAAGAGTTGGTGGTGTGTAATAAGGCTAATGTGGGAGTGAGACAGCCCCATTTCAGGGAATAGAGCTTCCCTGGAGATGGTCTCAAGAGTCCTTATTTACAGAAATGTTTGCTTTGACTGTGAGCATCCTGAAGAAAAACCACTTTAGTTAGATTTCAAAGGCTGACCATGTGGATGCTCTCAACTAGTGATTGCTAACTAGATCTGTGGATTTATGAGAAGCCTGAATCGTGGTGTGAAAGAGGAAAAGTCCATGAATAAGAAGCCAAGCAGCAAGAATGGCTCTGAGGCTTTGGGGCTCTTGCTGCTTAGGCTAGGAAGACCTACATCTCCAATTTCATCTCTAGCTGTGCTAGCTCTGCCCCAAGGCCACAGATCATCCCCTGTTGGAGTTTGACGTCTTTCCTGCAAACACATCACCACTACTAGAGAGAACCCAAAGTAATTTGCAAGGCTTAACTGCAATTTCTTACTTTTTTTTTTAATTTGAAAATTTTCAAACTCACAGGAAAGTTGAAAGAATAATATAGAAAATACCCATATGTCCCTTTACCTAGGTTCACCAATGAGCACATTTTTGCCGTACCCATCTTACTTCACGCTGTACATATTGATACATAGACCATCCTTTATCTCAACCGTTCAAAAGCGGACTTTCCCAAATCACGATATTTCACCCTTAAAAACCAGCTTGGGATGCCTGGGTGGCTCAGTTAGGTAAGTATCTGACTGTTGATTTCAGCTCAGGTCATGATCTCAGGGTTGTGAGATTGAGCCCTGTACTGGGCTCCATGCTGAGTGTGGAGCCTACTTAGGATTTTCTCTCTCCATCTTCCTGGGCCCCTCCCCAGAGTACATCCTCACTATTAATTAATTAATTAATTAAAATAAATAAAAAAAATAAAGGGGCACCTGAGTGGCTCAGTCAGTTAAGTGTCCAATTCTTGATCTTAGCTCAAGTCTTGATCTCAGGGTCAAGAGTTCCAGCCCCACGTTGGGCTTCATGCTGGGCAGGGAGCCTACTTAAAACTAAACAAAAAACTTTAGCTTGCATATCCCAAGGACAAGAATATTCTCTCATATAATCACACACCACTATCACCCCTTAAGAAAACCCACGGTAATAATATAATAGCATCCAACGTTGAGCCCATACTCACATTTCCTAAATTGTCCCCAAATGTCCTTTAGAGCATTTCTTTCTTTCTTTCTTTCTTTCTTTCTTTCTTTCTTTCTTTCTTTCTTTCTTTCTTTCTTTCTTTCTTTCTTTCTTTCTTTCTTTCTTTTTTTTTTTTTATCTAGGATCACATCAAAGTCTAACATTGCATTTGGCTGTTATGTCTCTCTACCTTTCCCAGTGTAGAACAGTCCTCTACTCATTCTAATGTCTTTGGCACCATGTCCTTCCATGAGCCTAGGCTACCTGTCCTGTAGAAGGTCCCACATTTTGGATAAATGACTATTTCCTTGGGAGACGATCCTGACAAGGGCACCTCATTGGCTGTGATGAGTCCCTCCCACAGCATCTCATCTCAGGAGTCACAAGTCAGGCCACCCCACAATTGCCAATGCCAATGTTGAGTTCTTGGTTAAGGAGGGAACTACTAGATCTCTCCATTGTAATGGCCTGTTTCTCCCTCTGTAATTAATAAATAATCTATGGTGAGGAGCGTATTTGTGGTGATGAGCACCAGGTGTTGTATGGAAGTGATGAATCACTAAATTGTACAGCTGAAACTAATGTTGCACTATGTTAACTAACTGGAATTTAAATAAAAACTTGGGAAAAAGGTTAAAATACATGAAAGGAAAATAATCATCTATTGGATGATACTTTGAAGCAATGTGAATATCCTGTTCCCTAACAACCCTTCTACTCAGTGATTTTAACATCTATTGTTATTCTTAACTGAATCTGGCATTACACTGAGGGCTACAAAATGGGGATTTTCTAATTATATTAACATTTCTATATTTATCTGTCAGTATCAAAGAACAGCTTTCCCCTTTATTTCCCTACTTTTCCCTCTCTCTTTACCTATTAGAGATCACTATGAACTTAGGGATATTTTTTTTCTGCTACAGTCTACTATAATCCAATATCATCATTTGGGGGCAGGAAGAGGAATGATCCACATGGATTTGGCTGTGGGAGTTCCTTCAAGCTGGCTCCTGTATCTTGTTCATATAATCCCACTGATCTCTGATCTTAGGGGAATCCCCTAATTTATGGCACAAGATGTCCCAGGCCAACCTTGTGCTCTCCTTATCTCTGACCTGGAAGCAACATCTTTTCTTTCCATGGAGTCCTGGTTCTTTTTATTTTTATTTTTTATTTTTTTTAGAGTTTTTTTTTTTTAATTTATTTATGATAGTCACACAGAGAGAGAGAGAGAGGCAGAGACATAGGCAGAGGGAGAGGGAGAAGCAGGCTCCATGTACCGGGAGCCTGATGTGGGATTCGATCCTGGGTCTCCAGGATCATGCCCTGGGCCAAAGGCAGGCGCTAAACCGCTGCGCCACCCAGGGATCCCCCTGGTTCTTTTTAGTAGCAAATTGTACTTAGCGATCAAAATCTATGCACCTGGTGTGCTCTCAGCTGCAATTTTTCTAAAGATTTTATTTATTTATTTGAGAGAGGGGGAGAGAGAAAGAGTACAAGCAGAGGGATGAGCAGAGGGAGAGGGAGAAGCAGACTCCCCACTGAGCAGGGAGCCCGACACAGGACTCGATCCCAGGACTCCAGAATCATGACCTGAGCCGAAGACAGATGCTTAACTGACTGAGCCACCCAGGTGCAACTGCAATTTTGAATTCATTTGGCCTCACCAGAGAGATTGGTCTACAGTGCTTTAAGGAACTTGCCCTACCCTTGTGAGAGTACCAAGTCATAAGACATTTTTGGAAACAGTCCAAGAAAGAGAGCGGACCATTACTAGAACGGCTTTCATTTCTGAAAAAGTTGAGTTTAAATACTGACTTACTCTCCTGCATCACTGTGGTATCGTGGGTCTGTTGCTTCATTTTTCTGAGCTGGGTCCTTTTTTTTTGGTCCCTAAGAAAAATGGATTTAGTGTAACTTCTTCATATTGTTTTGTTTTCTAAAGAGGGATAATAATTAAACAAGATACAGTGCCTGAAAGTGCTTAAAAATTGTAAAGACAGAATAGGAACAAGAGTGCAACATTTTGGGGAGGCAGAAGCAGCATAGATCATTGAAGTTCAAGAAAAAACTCAGTCCCCAGCTCTGTAATTAGTTTTTAACTAAGGGGCTGATTTGAACTTGTATTTCTTCTTCTCTCTTGGCTTCTCTTTGTATGAGCTTCCCACTAAGGAGCAGAGAGCAGGCTGTAAGGAAATTCTAGCAGTGGCCTGGAGGCTCCATTCATGCTCACATGGGACATTTGACCCCAGGAGCACCCACACTTAGTTAGCCTGGTGGGAGGACAATGACTAATGTAAAAGTTAGGGCCTGAAACAACAGAGTCATTGTCATCTAGAGACACATGTCTCCCAAACCATTCTTCCCCCTGGACATTGGAGATTAACTGTCACTCTCTTCCTGGTTCAGGCCAGCCCATTCAAGAAGGGTCATTTTCCCTCCTATGGTCTCTACCAGCTTCCTGTCACAGGATCACCACTCCCGGTGTGTGCCCCTGGGACCTTTCCACAAAGACTGCTGTGAGGACACTGACTTCTGGGCTGTTCACAGGATTCTCAGCAGCAGAGACACAAGCTAGGGATGAAGATGTGTTAAATCACTGAGGAAACTGAGGCAGGGAGATGAAGATTTTGATCAGGGCTCTGAGCCAGGCCAGCCAGGGTAGGGCGGAGGGGTGGCAGAGGGAGTCGCTTGGCCTTGGTTTCAAAATCAGAGAAGCGAGGAAATGCAATTGCACTGGTACTGCCAGGATGCCTCTCATCTCAGCTGGAACGCAATTCAAGTCCGATCAGCAGACATTTATTAAGCACCTACTGAGAGTGCATCTCTGGGCAAGGCACAAGGAATTTTAAGGAGCTTACATTCCACTCTGGAGGGGAGCAGTAAGTATATGATATGCCTTTCACTGTGCTTTGTGCAGTTATAAAGGGGGCACAGAGGACAGGTGGGTCATAGATTTCACCCATGCGATAGGGGCAAGGAAGGGAGGTGAGGTCAGGCAAGGCCTCAGAGGAGGTCAAGGGAAGGAAGGGTTTTAGACAGAGGGAACAGGATAAATTGAAGAAGGCAGCTTTTTCTAGAAGGACCGGGAAAGTATGAGTTACTTACTCATTTCCTGCCCCTCTCCATGATCTATCTCCACCCCTTTACCCAAATCATGAGCTCCAAGAAGCTTCTTCTGAGCCATGAAGTCCATCCAGCCTCCAAATTAACTGCTGTAAGGAATACTAGTACAGTAGGCGAAAGAATATCCGCCCACAGATAGCAGGTCCCCATCTCTGGGGAGTGTAAACATTTCTTTATAAAGAAAACAGGGTTCTTGCAGATGTAATGAAATTAAGAGTTTCGAGACAGAGACATTCCCCTGGATTATCCGGGTGGGCCCTAAATGCAATCACAGGGTTCCCACAAGGAAGAGGCAAAAGGAGATTTCAGACAGATGCACACAGAGGAGAAGGTGACGTGAAGATGGAGCAGAGAGAGATTTGCAGATGCCGCCTTGAAGAATGGAGTGACATGGCCACAAGCCATGAACACCAGCAGCCACCAGAAGAGGGGAGGCAGGAAGTGGATTCTCCCCTAGAACCTCCAGCAGCAGTACAGCCCCGCTGCCAGCTTGATTTCAGCCCAGTGACGCTGATTTAGGGCTCTGGCCTGCAGGACTGAGAGAGAATAGATTTCTGTTGTTCGAAACCACACAATTTGTGACAATTTGTTATAGCAGCCACAGGAAACAACAGATTCCTACAGAGATCAAGCATCAATTTTGCCCGGTCTTTTGAAAGAAAGAGGGATAGGAGAGAGGGAGAGGTTAATCTGTTGTTTGCTTTATTAATTTTGCTCTTTATTTTTCAAGTGGTAGTCTGGCCACCCACGCCAGAGGTGGATCCAGCGTCCCTCTGGGATATTAGACAACACTGGGGGTTTCCATTCTAAAGAAACACACTTGTGTAAAGACAGTCCTGTACTTTTGAAGATGACAAGGCTATGTCCTCTTCTCTTCTGGGCTTTTCACACTACCCACTCGGGGCACAAAAATGTAAGCAAATCTACATTACCACGCCCTTCGGCCACTTGCCCTAGTTCCAAGCTGGGAGCTCATAATCCATTGAGCACTGTCTCCATCAATGACAAGTATTTAAGGGGTTCACGTGAAAGGTAAAATGTGCTACAGTGAGAGTGTGTGATCTCTACTCTCGAGTCATTTAGAGGTGATTTAAGTAGACCAGACCATTGATTATCAATTTTACTAAAAACAATAGAAGGAAATGTGTTAAAATGTTTCCTTGGATCACTTCTACTTGAAGTGA